>NC_073247.2:123610000-126085000 GCF_029281585.2 Gorilla gorilla gorilla
AGAGGCAATACATGCAGTGGTTAAGAATATGGTGCTTGAGGCCAGGAGTGGTGGCTCACGCTTGTAATCCCAGCACTTTGGGAGGCCGAGGCGAGTGGATCACAAGGTCAGGAGATCGAGACCATCCTGGCTAATACGGTGAAACCCCGTCTCTACTAAAACTACAAAAAATTAGCCGGGCATGGTGGCGGGCGCCTGTAGTCCCAGCTACTCGGGAGGCTGAGGCAGGAGAATGGCGCTTGGGTTAGATTGCACTGGGTTAGGATCTCAGTTCTGGCATTTGCTGGCTGAGTGAACATGAGAACAAATTACCATTTCTGATACTTCTTTTGTGGCTCTCACAGGACCCAGATAACTCTAAACTGCATGGAGGAGCTTGAGGATTCTCAAATTAACACTTTATACAGATAATTGTTAATGATACATTAACCAACTGTTATTGAGGCTTTTGAGAACTCAACTATTATTGAGAACTTATAAGCATGTTAGGTACTTTTACATACATACATTATCATTATGATCCTTGTAAAATTTTATTGTTACTGATGACGAAACAGAGATTCAGAGATTGAATGACTTGCCCAAGGACACCTTACTAGTATGTTTTGAGCCAGATCTCAAATCTAGGTCTGTCTGCCCTTCCAAAACCACTATATTGATGGCTTCTCAAATTATTATTTCCTCTCTTAGACTTCACATCCAAACATGTAACTGCAATGATATGCTTTTGGTGTCTAGGGTTTCTTTTGCTTTATATTCAGAAATCTGAATACAGCAATAAAATGCAGCCAGTTCGTGGGTGGCAGAGACTAGCCATTGCCCAAGCCTATGGAAACCATGCAGAACATAAGAAATGCTACTTTAAGAATGGATGCATTTTTCAGTGTGCTCAAAATGTGTTGTTCTTAATGAGCACAATGTATTTTGAGAGTCTTAGGGATTTGTTCTTCCGTTCATTTCAGAGGTGGGTGAGAGGTGCTTTAAGGAGTCCCTCTGTCTGAAAGTGCTCTGCCCCCTGATCTTTACACAGCTGCCTTCTTATCATCAAGGTCTCAGCTCAAATGTCACTTCTTCAGAAAGGCTTTTCTTCGTCGCTCTACCTAATGTAGCCCCATCAGTTTTTCTCTATCCTACTGTCTTGTTTAATTTTCTTTGTAGCACTTGAAGCTTCATAAAATTATATTAGGTAATTTTTGGTTTAAATGGTTATTTTCCGTCCCTCTCTACTATAATGTAAGCTCTATGGAGGCAGAGACATAGCTGCTAGGTAGCTGGCACATAATAGGGACTAAATGACATTTATTGAAGAAATGAATGAATATATGTAAACTATTACTATTACTGTTATCATCAGATTAAAGTGGAGAAGATTCCAATCCCACTGACAATTTTGCAGTCAGTAGGCTGCACAAAAAGGGCTAGTTTATTTTGTTTAAGGCTGTGCTCTGCACTGGCCTGACTCTCAAGGGCCCTTTTCAGGGCTGCCTGGGCAATGTGCACATGGCCCTTCTCAACTTGCTAAGTGGCTCTTCTCTGATTATCATAGATAAATTCCATGATCTTTTCAGCATCACGCTGCTAGAGAGCTAGCCTAAAAGGAATAAATTTGCTTTTTGTTTGGTGAAAGTAAATGCCAGCTGGTGAAGCAGTTGAGAGTCAATAGTAAGATGAGAGTCTGGAGTTCAGGGGCCAGGGCACAAGAACCAGACAATATGGCAAGTCAGACCTATCACAGGATCTAAATTTTCAGGAGACTCTACCAGCCAGGGCTAGGCAATACAATGCATCACAGAACCAGGCAGAGGGTTGGAAAATGAGGAAGACATGGGGCTAAGTAATTTGGCCCCTGCTAGGAGGGCACAATCAACACCTGATGATGCCTGTTAGATACCAGAAATCAGGCAGGCAGGAGGCCAGCAGTAAATAGCACAAGCAGCTAGCACAGCTGCTAGGTAACAGAAGCCAGGGCAGATTGTAGTTCAGAATTTTAAAGAGCAGCTGCAGTGAGTAGGAATGTCATTCTGAGGAACCAGAATCCCTGGAAGCTGAATGACCTTGAACGCAGAATGCATTCAGTAAGTGTTTGTTGATTTCCTGACAGACAATAAGGCCACAAACTAGGGCAAATATGTAATCAATATGTTGGTAGAGTCTTACTTAATTGGTTGCTTCTCCTGAATAGATGTTACCTTCACCTCTACCCCTACAACAATTAAAATTGCAATGGCTTATGCTTGAGGATAGAGTTTATTGCTAGTTGTTCCACTGACAGATACAAACGTTCCCTAAAAGTAAAAGTCTGAGCATTTAAAATCTTCCCTCAGCCAGGCATGGTGGCTCATGCCTATAATCCCAGAGCTTTGAGAGGCAATATTGGAAGGATTACTTGAACCCACAAGTTTGAGACCAGCCTGAGCAACATAACAAAGCCCCGTTATCAAAAAAAAAAAAAAAAAAGCCAGGTATGGTGGCATGTGCCTGTATTCTCAGCTATGTGGGAGGCTGAGGTGGGAGGATTGCTTGAGCCCAGGAATTTGAGGCTGCGGTGAGCTATGATCATGCCACTGCACTCCAGCCTGGGTGACAGGGCTAGACCCTGTCTCTCTCTACATATGAGTAAATAAATAAATAATAAACAAACAATGAATGCATGCATAAATAAATAAATAAATCTGCCTTCCACTGTGCTGATATTCTAGTCAGGGAAACCTTATGGGTAAAATTGTACAAGAGGGGAAAATGGGGAGGGATAGGAAAGATCATTCCTCCGTTTTGGTGGTTGGTAGTGAGAATGTCCTCAACATGTTTCTCAAAATATTACAGTGTGGTCCAGTCATCAGGAGAAGCTGGCCTGCTGAAAAGCATGCCCAGGTAAAATGAGGGACTGGCATGTGAGGTGGAAAAGAATATTCTGTTGAGACATCTGCTGGAGGTTCTGTGGCTTCTAGACTCAGTTTAATACACAGGGAAAGGGCCACCACTGGTGGTGGTGGGGGTGTACTACTTGGTGCTGGGTCTATAATAAAGTCATCACAGGGATGGAAAGACTTGTTGACAAACCATAGAATCTTAATAACAAACGACTATCTTTTCAATTTTAAAGAGGGATTATTTTAGAAAAAAGCAACTAGTCCATTTTTATTTAGCAGAGAGTAAACAAACATATGGAACTTGCTAGCTCAAGAAAAGGCATAGACTGAAGATACAAAGATTCAAGAAAACTTGATATTAAATGCACAGAAGACAAATCCATAACAGGTGGTTAAGGGAGAACTTGCACATGTTGGGAGCCATCCACAAATAGATCACAAAGCTAAGAGGGGTAAAGTAGAACAGAGATGGGAACTCAGTCCTCTGAACATTTGCCGAAAGTCTCATCTTTGAGATGAGGAATTACCCTTTCAAAAAGTAGAAAGAGTATGGAGAGGATTTACTTCTCTGGACCTAATTCAGATCAACAAAGAAGAACTAGAGGGTGAACTCGAAGTTAAAGGCTTGTTGGGAGAAAGCAGGGACATCATCCTATATTTCCCAAGTTGTATGTTGATAGCCTAAATGGAGCAAAAGCTGTAATCCCAACACAGGTGACCCTTTGGTATCACCCTTACCCATTCCACAGTTCCCTGGACCTGCTATTTCTCATTCCACTATGCCTTTGATAAGCTCCTGTCTCTGGATAGGATACCCTCACCCTGCCCCAACCTCTAGCTTCTACTTCTTTCCTTTCTCCTTTTCTGTCTAATTCTTGTTTGACCTTTGAGGCTCAGTTGAAGCCCCACCTCCTCTAGAAGCCTGCCCCAACTCCTTTCCTACAAGGCTGGGTTAGATGCTCCTCTTTTTTGCTCCCATAGCACCCAAGCCTTGTTCCATAAATACACAAATCACACTGTAGAGGCAACAGAGGAGAGTGCCTAAGCGAGAACTTTAGACCCCGCCATTTATTAAATAACATTGGGAAAGTTACATAGCCTCTTTCAACTTCAAGTTTTCCTCATCTCAAAAATGATTCTTGGTAAGATAAATACTAATTGCTAACATTTATTGTGCTCTTACTATATGCCAAGCATTGTGCTAAGTGCTTTGCATATACAGTTGTCCCTCGATATCTGCAAAGGGTTGGTTCCAGGACCTCCTACAGATACCCAAATCCATGGATGCTCAAGTTCCTTATATAAAATGGCATAGTGTTTATATATAATGTAAGCACATATCCTCCCATATACTTTTTCATTTTTATTTTTATATTTTTATATTTATTTATTTATTTATTTATTTATTTATTTATTTATTTATTTATTTTTAGAGAAAAGATCTCACTCTGTCGTCCAGGCTGGAGTGTGGTGGCACAATTATTGCTCGCTGCAGTTTTGAACTCCTGGGCTCAAGTGACCCTCCTGCCTCAGTCTCCTGAGTAGGTAGGACTATAGGCATGCACCACCACACCCAGCTAATTTTTTTCAAAATGCGGTGGCTCACCCCTACAATCCCAGCACTTTGGGAGGCCAAGTTGGGTGGATCACGGGGTCAGGAGATCGAGACCATCCTGGCTAACACGGTGAAACCCCATCTCTACTAAAAATACAAAAAATTAGCCAGGCATGGTGGCGGGCGCCTGTAGTTCCAGCTACTCGGGAGGTTGAGGCAGGAGAATGGTGTGAACCCGGGAGGTGGAGCTTGCAGTGAGCCGAGATCGTGCCACTGCACTGCAGCCTGGGTGACAGAGCGAGACTCCGTCTCAAACAAAAACAAAAACAAAAACAAAAGAACAATTTTTGGAGAGACAGGTGTCTTGTTATATTGCCCATGCTTGTCTTGAACTCCTAGCCTCAAGTGATCCTCCTGCTTCAGCCTCCCAAAGTGTTGGAATTACAGGCATGAACCACCATGCCTGGCCCATTCCATATACTTTATATCATCTCTAGATTACTTATGATAGCTAATACAATGTGAATGCCTGCAAATGGCTATATTTATATTTATAGCATGTAAAGGCTATATTGTATTATTTAGAGAATAATGACAGGAAAAAAGTCTGTACATATTCAGTACAGATGCAACCATTCATTTTTTAGAAAATATGTTTGATCCACGGATGGTTGAATCCATGGATGCAAAAGACATAGATATGAAGGGCTGACTATATTATATTTGGCTATACGTCTATAAAGTAGCGACTATTGTTCTTCTATTTTTCAGATGAGATACTGAGGCACAGAGTGGTCACACAGGCAGGCAGTATCAGAGGTAGAGTTTGTACCCAGCTCTTTTGACTCTGAAGCCCACACACATAGCCTTATAACTGTATCACCTAAGATACTGCATGTAAAGTGCTCAGCACTTTAAAGTACTTTGCATATGGTAAGCATTAATAATAGCAGCTATTCTAATTGTTTATTTGCGTTCCCCATTAGACTATGAACTTCTTAAAGATAAGGATTCCATCTTCCTTGGTATCCTCATTGCCTGGTACATAGGAATTGTTGAAGAAATGTTTATTGAAGGAGTCTATAAAAGATGACAGGAGAAACACATAACCAAGAAAAGTACAAACGAGTAGCACCATCCTGTGATAATAGCATCAGGAAGGATATGGACTGGAATTAGGAGGAAAAGCCAGAGATAACCAATAAGAACCTTTATGACCTGACCAGAACAAAAAGAAGAGTGTTTGATGGGAACTACGTGTGTATCCATGTTAACAAGATAGGAAAATATTGGCTGAATGATGGGTGGAGAAATCACCACTGATTAAGTAGAAGTAGCTGCAAATGAATGGTAATAGCCTTGAAGGAGGTCACAGTGGCCTGCTAGGTCATGGCTCTGTCCTTTTTCGCTTTTCGTGTGTTCATGATTATTGCAGCTGTATACAACAAATCTTACGTACCTTTACAAAACCAGTCTTACACCTGTATCCCTAGGTAAAAGTACAGACTGGAGCTTGTATGCCTAGATTGAAATCCTCTCTTTGCTACTTACCATCTATGCAACTTGGGACAGCCTGATTAACTGCGTTGTACTCTAGTTTCCCTATCTGTAAAATGGATAATAACAACACTGTCTACCTGATAGCATGGCAGTGAGGATTACATGAGTTAATTCACAAAAAGCTGATTTGTAATAGTGCCTGTTCCTAGCACTCAGTAAATATTGATTATTTTCATTATTATTATTAAACCTTCCACCTTGTTATTTTACATTCCTTTGTCTTTATAGATTATTATTCATTTGAATGTCTAATTGTACATAGTTGCAATCATAGTTTATACAATCTCTGGTGTTTGTTTGTTTGTTCTTGAGACAGAGTCTCCATGCGATGCCCAGGCTGGAGTGCAACGGCACAATCTCGGCTCACTGCAATCTCCACCTCCCGGGTTCAAGTGATTCTCCTGCCCCAGCCTCCTGAGTAGCTGGGATTACAGGTTCATGCCACCATGCCTGGCTAATTTTTGTATTTTTAGTAGAGACAGGATTTCGCCATGTTGGCCAGGCTGGTCTCAAACTCCTTACCTTAGGTGATCCACCCGCCTCGGCCTCCCAAGGTGTTGAGATTACAGGCATGAGATACCACGCCCAGCCTGGGATTGATCTATTGATCTATCTATAGCTCTATCTATCTATATATCTATCTATGTGTGTGTGTATATATATGTGTGTGTATATATATATATATATTATATATATGTATATTTTAGATGGAGTCTCGCTCTGTTGCCCAGGCTGGAGTGAAATGGAGCTATGTTGGCTCACTGCAGTCTCTGGCTCCTGGGTTCAAGCGATTCTCCTGCCCCAGCCTCCCAAGTAGCTGGGATTACAGGTGCCCACCACCACACCTGGCTGATTTTTGTATTTTTAGTAGAGACGGGGCTTCCTCATGTTGGCCAGGCTGGCCTCGAACTCCTGACCTCAAGTGATCTGCCCGGTTTAGCCTCCCAAAGTGCTGGGATTACAGGCATGAGCCACAGCACCCAGCCCACTTTCTGTGATTTTTTAAAAAATTACACATTTTGGGTTTAGACACTTTTTTATGTATATACAGAGTCTTCATGTGTATCATTTTAATAGCTGCCCAATATTCCACCCAGTGAATACCAAGCCTGTCTGACAGTTTTTTCAATGCTTTGGATGGAAATCGATGGCATGCTTCTTAGATCTTCAGATGACACAAGACTAGAGGGAAAGCTAATAAACTGGATGACAGGATAAAGACTCAGAAAGACTTCAACACCTTGGAGCAAGGGGCTGGAACTAATAAGATGAAATATATAGGGATCAATGTAGAGCTTTGCTCTTGGGCCAAGTGCCCAAGTACAGGATGAGAGAGGTAGGAGAAAGGCCAAGGGTTTTTGCTGAAAGCAAGCTCAAAGTGGATCAGTAGAGTGACAGAGTTGGCCAGATACTTCAGTCATCCTGGGGGGCAGTGTGGGCAGAAGCAGAAGTAGATTATCTATAATTAAAGACAAGATTACTCTTAGGCCCATGTATGTTGCTGCAAATGGCTTGCACATAAAACTGGTGAAATCTGAATGAGGCCACTGGATTTTATCAGTGTTGATTTCCTGGTTGTGATAATGTACTACAGCTATGCAAGATGTTATGCCTGGGAAAAATGGGTGAAGGATTTACAGATTTCTTTCTCTATTATTTCTTCCAATTACAATGTAACTACAATTATCTCCAAATAAAAAGCTTAAAAAGATAGGATTGCTTTTGGACGTCATCTTTGTTTTTTCACTCAATTGTTCAGTAGCCATGTTGAGCACCTTTATATCTTAGGCCCCTCTATGGCAGATGCAAAGCTTACTAAGATGGGAGTCTCAGTCTGCTGGGAGAGAGAGGCACAGATGTCTGAAATACAACAGTTTATGTAACATAATGGAGATGTGTTTAGAATGCCATGGGAAACATGCATTCTAGAAGAAGCCTGCAGCTGAGAGTGGGGTTAGAGTGGATAAGAAAGGTTTTAGAGCAGGTAGCCCTTTGGCAGCAGTTGGAAAGATGGGTATGAGTTTGCCAGGCTGGCTAGGTGAGGATGGGTATTCCATTCAGAGGTAATGGCATGTGATGTACAAAGGTCTGAAGGGCTGAGACACTTTCCTGTAGTTGGAGAACAGCAAAATGTTGACAAAGGAGGAGAGCAGTAAAAGACTGGAGAGGCAAGAGTCAGATTACCAAGGCCCTGTGTGTTATGGTAAAGGGGCAGGATTTTATGGAGAAGATTCAGATATTCTGGCAGGCATGAAGCCAGTGGGAGCCAGGATGCAACAGGTATTTAGAAAGAAACTTCCGCACAGCAAGTAGGAGATTGTTTGGAGAGAAGACCAGATTGGAGGCAGAGAGACCAGTCAAGAGTCTGTTGCCACAGACTTTGGGAGAAATGATTTAGGCCTGAACCAAGACAGTGGGATGAGTGTGTGTGTGTGTGTGTGTGTGTGTGTGTGTGTGTGTGTGTGTGTGTGTGAGAGAGAGAGAGAGAGAATGAGAGAGAGAGAGAGAGAAAGAGAGAGAGGTATTCAAGGGATACTTCGGAAGTAGAACTGATAGGGCTGAGTGACACACTTGATGATGTGTTTCATGAGGGAAGGTGTAAGAGTCCCATATGACTCCTAGGAGTCCGGTTAGTGTCATTTAATGAGATGAGGAATTAAAGGGGATATAGGTTGGAAGTGAAGATACAGAGAAAAGGAATAAGGAATTTAGTTGTGGACATCCTGTATTTGAGGGGCCTGTGAAACAGCCAGGTATATTCAGGAGGCATCAGGAGATGAGGGCTGGATCAAGTTAGCTTCTTTTTCTCTCACAAGTCCTTTGTCTTCAGAATGATAATGTCTTTCTAATTGCTTCTCTTGACAGCAGGTGAAGGCCACGTATTCCCAGTATGCAATACCAAACTCAACCCCCCAGCAGTACTGTCATGTGGTTGTCAGCAAGGACAATGAGTTTCCCTTAAATTGTATGCCTGAGGAGAAGATTGTTTTTTTCTTTTCTCTTTCTTTCTTTCTTTTTTTTTTTTTTTTTGGGAGACGGAGTTTTGCTCTTGTTGCCCAGGCTGGAGTGGAGTGCAATGGCGTGATCTCGGCTCACTGCAACTTCTGCCTCCCGGGTTCAAGCGATTCTCCTGCCTCAGCCTCCCAAGTAGCTGGGATTACAGGCATGTGCCACCACACCCGGCTAATTGTGCATTTTTAGTAGAAACAGGGTTTCTCCATGTTGGCCAGGCTGGTCTTGAACTCCCGACCTCAGGTGATCTGCCCACCTTGGCCTCCCAAAGTGCTGGGATTATAGGTGTGAATCACCACGACTGGCCTGTTTTTTTCTTTTTTTATGTGGAAGAAAAGCAATGGCATCTCTGGAGAATCAGAAGGAAAAGGATAACAATAAGCAGGTACCAAACTTTCCACCAGATACATAAACAAACTATCCCCTTCTCTAAAAGTAGAATCTTTCTATCTCCCTGGCTGAGTAACGTGTATTTTAACAGGTATGATAAATGCCTGAGGCCGGGTGCAGTGGCTCAGACCTGTAATCCCAGCACTTTGGGAGGCTGAGACGGGTGGATCACCTGAGGTCAGGAGTTCGAGACCAGCCTGGGCAACATGGCAAAACCCCATCTCTACTAAAAATATAAAAACTAGCCAGGCATGGTGGTGGGCACCTATAATCCTAGCTACTCAGGAGGCTGAGGCACAAGAATCGCTTGAACCTGGGAGAGAGAGGTTGCAGTGAGCTGGGATCACGCCACTGTACTCCAGTCTGGGTGACAGAGCAAGACTCCATCTCAATAAATGAATGAATGAATTAATTAATTAATTAATCCCTGAGTTGAGGCATTTAAAAGAAAACATAAATATGAGTCAACCTTCTACGGAGGAAAAAACATCAACTGATAGAGGGAAAGTTGAGGTAACATTACTGCTGATTTGGCCCCACCATGACAATGCTTCTTCACACCCCAAGATATAATTTTGTGTATGACAGGTGCCCATTCTTTTCAATTGTCCCTGCTAGGCAAGTGATAGGAGCAAAATGTCAGTTGGCAACAGGGGTGTTAATAATCATTACAAACTTGCAAGGAGGCATTTCATAAATTTCCTCAGCAGAGTACACATGAAAGCATAATTGGCAGGGACCTGACCTCCTGAAAGGCACCTCTCATTAATGTATCTAATTCTGTTGAACACTTTGATGGGAACAAATGCAGTCTCCTGGTGCTCAGGCCACTACACAATTGCTCTTTATGTTGAAAACAGGTTGCTGTGAGTTCTGTCTCTAGAGTAATGCAGGAGAGGAAGCCATTCCTAGTCAACAGGCACTAGCGAGCTGATAAGCTGCTGTTATACACTCCTGGCTGGCTTAACCAAAATAGCACTATCTCTTTGTCAACCCATTTTGGACCCCTTCTCCTTGCACATTAATCTGGTTTCCACACCCAAGATTTAGCCCTGAGTTTCGGGAAGAGAGACAAGGAGCATGGCCTAGTGCAGGAGGTTTAATCATAGATTCCATTCTCCTGTCTATTAACATGCCAGTGAGCTGTGGTTTGTGAGAATCCATTTTAGGAAATGCTGCTAGAGACAAATAACAAGAATCAGCTAGATAGCACTATTTTGTTTTGTTTTGTTTTTTTCTCTATCACTGCAACAGTCCTTTTTTCTCTGGCCTTTGTTATGGAGCACATTTCTAGAATGTCCAAGTCCACTGAACTGTGTTGGTTTATGGCGTTATAAGGAAAAAATTGTATCTTAGTTTAATGACTAAGAATCTTGTATGATCTTGGGGTCATTGCTATGAATACCAGTGATGAGTTGCACTCTCCCGAAGTAGGGGTGGAGATGGACAAGATGTAGGACACTGAGTTCAGGGTCAGCCCAGGACAGCTCCTAACAGCCTGACATGT
This sequence comes from Gorilla gorilla gorilla, assembly GCF_029281585.2. Lineage (NCBI taxonomy): Eukaryota > Metazoa > Chordata > Mammalia > Primates > Hominidae > Gorilla > Gorilla gorilla. The sequence continues at coordinate 123,620,895 of NC_073247.2, forward strand.
ACTTATTTGTTTTCTCTTGTCTATTTCCCCTAGCATTGATTTATCAGAAAATAAAAGCCGTTCTGAAGGCTTGAAGGTCCCCCGAAAAGTAGGTCTTCACAGTACTAAGCAAAGGCACAGGAGTTCCATGTGTTCAGAGGCAGTGGACTCGTGGACAGAATCATGAGTTATCTCTTGTGTCCTGAGATATTTCCAGTTAGTGCTGGGTGACACTTGGCCCACCTGAAACCTTAAATTAATGTAACAGGAGAGTGGATTCTAGTCCTACCTTCAGCCTGTCCCCTCTCGAGATTACACCTATGAATGGGGGTGCATTAAGATATGTTTGCATCCTTCCTTGATTCACAATAGTAAAGTTAGCTTTGGTAGCCACTCGTTCAGAGGAATAGCTTTGCTGTTTCATTACCTTGGTGCCACATTTTGAGTGAGGAATTATCTACCTCACCCCAATTAATTCTTTTAAAAATATGTAATGCTACCAACATAGTTCAGAACCAACTCTTTAGATGACTTCCTGGAATCTCATGTGTGTGCTTGTTTCTTTCCTACCTCACCTAACTTCACTTCATCCCCTAGTACCCTGTAGCAAGAGAAGAACATTCCTCCACCTCTGACCCTTTGGGTGGATCCACAGTGAGCACTGCCTTCACAGTCAAGTGGCAGTGATGAAGCTGTAGGCTGAAAACAGGACAAAAATGGAGAAGGCGGAAAAAATGGCAAAAAAAAAAAAAAAAAAAGGAAAGGGGATTGTCTTACGTGGAGAAGGCATTGTTCTGTTTCTCACATCGGATCCCCTTGCAGTTGTTAGGCTCATCGATAGCTCTGGTTTCATAATAGAAGTAAAGCTGGTTCAGTCCATTGGCAAAAGCTAGTAGTACCAGGCAGTAGATAAAGAGGAATTTGAGGATATCAAGCAGCATGCGTCCCAAAGAGATCTGCAGAGGTCCTAAGTGGGAGTTGGCTGTGAACAGGGATATGAGACGCAACGAACTTAAAATGTTGGATATTGCGAAGAGTGCTTCCGCAATCAGAGTCGGGTGCCACATTTCCCATTCCTCCCTTGGACGAGAACCATTATACTGAAAGAAACAACAAGTGCACAAGATGAGGGGTACAGTGAACATTTATAAAACTTTCCCTTTTTTCCTTGCTTCCATACCCAAACAAAGCCACCAAAATATGCATCAAGCATTCATTATGCAACAGGCCCCATGCATGACACTATTTGTCTTTCTTTCCCCACCCAATTAACATGTGCTGCTAACAACTCTCTTCCTCCCACTCCCATCCACGTATATACCTGGGATGTACACATAGAAGAATAAATTTTAGATCAATCATCTGCAGCAACCACCTGTGGCTTATCAACAGACATTTTCTGACTGTGGGTTTACCAGATTGTTGGGGAGTGTCACTGAAACAGAGGCACTAGTATGCCCAAGATAGTGGGGAAAAATCACCCTGCTTCCTAAAGATTTCAAGCCAAATGTACTTCCTCAATCCCTCACTGGGCTCTGAGCACCATGGACAACGTGCTGTTACTGAAAGACAAGGAGTAGACGCAGCCTTCTCGGTATGCAGTGTTCATTCTCACTCCCTTGCTGATTGCAGTTTGGGGCTGATGGAGGATCCTTAGGGAGCCATTCACTGGAGCTTTCTGCTGAATTTTTAGCAGGCTGTAATGTATTCTACATTACTGCAAATGGCATGTCAACCTTTCAGGTAATGAATTTAGTACTGCCCCATACAGTGGTGTATGGATGTATTTTACAGTTCATTTGACAACTCTGTAAGTTAGAATGTTCCTTTAGCACACATGAAGAACCAGGGGCTTGAAGGAGGGGAAGAACCAATATTTATTGGGTTGGTTACCCATCCCAGGTTTCCAGCCCCCGGCATATTAGGAGTAGCCTTGTAGAAAGATGACTTCATTGTGAGATCTGAGCTCCAATTCGGGCATTGTCACTTAAAACTGCCTGTATCTTTTAATTTCACCACAAAATGAGGATAATGCCTCCTACCCACTGCACATGTTTGTGATTCTGTATCCATATGCAAAAGTCTGTGTACTCCATAAGTGGAGATGTTATGGAAATACAAGGAATTACTTATTACCTTCCCAGGACAGAAGTAGATTTTGCCTGGAATTTAATTTGAAGCATATTGCCTTGAGCTCACATTTAAATATCACAATTTCTCAGGACTAAATGTAAACAACTTTCCTGAGCAAATGTTGCATTGGGGGCCAAATTATATTGTTAGCATTTCTAAAATGTGCTTCAGTTCCAACAACTGAGGAAACCGGCGCGGTTAAAATCACTTGTGTGTATCCAATATTCTTCTCTGTCAGAGGAGCTTGGAGAAACTGTGCCACATTTGTGCTTCTGCTTCGGATAGACTTTTAGGCGGCCAATCAGTTTTACGTACTCTTGGCCAAATCTTATATTTCTACATTTTTCCTCCCCCAACAAACACGCACTGCATTACTGTGAGGGGTAGGAATGGTTATGCCTGTTTTACAAATGGAGGAAGTCCAGATAGGCAGAGTGACTTGCTAAAGATCACACAGCAAGTCGGTGGCAGAGCCAGCAAGAAGTTATCCACGGGTCTCCAGACACTCAGTCTAGCACTATTTCTATTAAATGTTACTTATATGATAGTTGATATCACAGCACAGATGATAGATCAGCCTTTAAAGGTTTGAGGTATATGTGAAAGATAGTCTCTTTGCTGATAACAAAACAGACCTATGTTTTAAAACTAGAAATCAACAACTGGAACATGTATAGCTCATAATTTGGGATTTTCTCTCTCCTCATCCAGAACTGTAACCTCAGGGATGTCTGTTGCCCATGGGATGGTGAATCTGAATTTGTGGAACACTCAGAAGTGTAAAACATGATTCTCATGGCAAATCTATACTTTGAACATAGATACTTTGCACCTTTGGAGAAAGATATAGTATGTATGTGCAGGGAATAAACATGGAGCTCATCTAGCATAGAGGTTGGCAAACTTTCTGTCAAGAACCAGATAGTACATATTTTTGGCTTTGTGGGCTCTATGGTTCCCATCACAACTACCCAATGCTTCCTTTGTAATCCTAATGGAGCCCTAGACAATATACAACCACAAGGACATGGCAGAAGGCCAGGTTTGGCCCACAGACCATAGTTTGCTGACCCCTGATCTAACACAGTTGTTTTAAACTGTGTTCCTTAGAGCCTGGGGGTTCAATGGAGGCATCTCATAGCTACCGTGGGAGCCAAAGTGGAGACTTAGAAGACTCATTCTTCAAGCCAAACTCAGTCATTTGGGCTTTTTATATATTGGATTACTGTGTGAGTTTTTGCTTAAAGATGTGGTACCATGGGAAAAAATTTTTTAAAAGGTTGAGCGCCACTGATCTAGTTTAACCTACTGCTTATTTATCAGAGACAGAATCTACAGCTCAGAAAGGTAGAGGGATTGCCCATGGTAACCCTGCTCGTGAGTATCAGATTGGGAATTAAATTCAGATCTCCTGACTCTTGAGTTAGTTGTTGTTGGAGGCAAATGATTTTTCTTACATCCTTTGAAATGGAATGCAGTTAGAAAATTGGCCTCCTTGCCTTTCAAAGGATGTAAATTGCATTTTATAAACCCTAAAGCAAAATATGAAGAGGAACAGCCGAATGTGGGGACTCAATAGTAATAAGAATTTGAGGGGGGTGTTATTATGTCTTTAGCTAAGCACTGACTGAAGGAAAGGCCATAACTCAGTGGGTAGCATAGTCCAGATTTACTTGGCACACATGGAAGCGAAGCAGTGGTGGAATAGATCTAGGTGGTACTATCCTAGAAAAGCAAAGAATGGTTATACTCCATTTGTAGAATCATCTGGGGGCAATGAGGGTCAATCTTATATATATTTGTTCCTTTTGAGTACTTTGGTGTGTGCCTTTTGGTACTTGCTTTAGATCATGTGAAGTGGAATAGATATTGTTGACTAATTTTGCACTCTAATAAAATAAAGGATCTTTAAAAACAGCTCATTCCTTGGTGCTTCTGTACTGCTTCAGTACAATGGTGATTGAAAACATTTCAAGGAGCCTATGTCACAGTTCTTATGGCTTTGTGTCATAGAAGTTGGCTCAGCCTGCTTGGGGAAGGTCATCCAGCCTGGACTTCTGTGGATGGGTAGACCTGATTATCCCCATTTATAAATTATCATTACAAATCCAAATTTTGCATGTGGCCTGTCTTGCTTTATAAATTCTTTTTTGGGAAGGACTCCAACTTCTTGGCAAAGGTCTCCTTTGAATAAAGTGTTTGCCAGTTAAGGGGCATTTACCCAGCTTAATAGAGCAGATTTATCCTTATGCTTTGTGATGGAGAAGTATCTAACTCTTTGGAAGCCTCTCCAGTAAAGTTGGACAGGTTATGTGATTAGCTAATGTTGAGAATCTACAGGTACGTTTTTCACATCCCCAAATGTTAATCCTTTTCTTCATCATTTATTCTAAGCTTTCCTGTTTAAACAAAACCCACCAATTTCTAGATTGATAATTTAAGGTCCCTCCAGTGTATAAATACCATTTCCAAAGGAAGAACTTTTCCCTTTACTTTACAGTGTTACTTAGTCAGCAGAGTGCCAGAATGACATGGATTTCACCCAGGCACATTAACCAGGGATTCAAACATTTTCCTCACCAGCTTTTTCTCTTAAGGAAGTTGTAAGTATGTGTTAAATGATCACCACATGTATAGGGCCTACTCTTGGGCTCCTTTCAAAAATGTTTCATGACTGCATTCAATATGCATGCTCTACATAACTCCCAAGGTCTTAAAATTTATGCAATATGCATATTAGGGATACAAAAATAAACTAAGTTGTTGGAGATTTGGGGGGCAGCCATATTTCCATTCTAAAAGTCCTTAATGTGGGATTTAGTGCCAAAAAGCATGACTGACTATACAATCTTGGAGACTGAATTGTCAGCCTTTTCTCATGGAGAAGTTTAACTCAGGCTACAAGGAGGACAGCAATCCCATTATTTAATAAGCATCAGACCTGAACTCAGAGCCTCTGATTACCCAAAGTAAGATGTCAAACATGAAGCTATTTTCAGGATAATTCGAGCTGAATGTTGTGTGGGAAAAGCATTAAGGTGGTGTGTGTGTGTGTGTGTGTGTGTGTGTACATTATCTGAATTGGTAGAGAAGCACAGGTTGGGTGATACTAAAAATGCTGGATTTATAACTGCTCGAGTGATTATTCTGGTGGTGGAAGTGATGAGAAAGGAAGGGGCTATTAAAAGTCTGTGCCACCTGTAGTCAAGTTTCTGGGATTCTGCTACTTGTCATTATATGAAGAACAATTGAGATAAATGGGAATGTTTAGCTTTGAGAAGAGACAACTCAGAGGGTTAGGGAGAGATGACATCATATCAGAAGCACTGTTAGGAAGAAACAGTCTTGTTTTGTATGACTCCACAGGGAGGAAGAATTACTAATGATTGTGTCACAGAGAGAATAATATTAGACATATATAAAGTAGTCCTTTTTAATGAAGTGACAAGGATTAAGAGAAGCTTTTGGAGATAGCGAATTCAGTGAATTTTCTGCCCTGGCCCCATGCAAGCATCACTGGGCCATTATGTTGGCACGGATATCGTAGAGAGCATTTAAACACCGAAAGCTGAAGACTCTTTTACCCTGAAAGTCTCAGAAGCTAATGATTCATTTGCAAATTGTTCCATTTTCCACTTTCTTTGCTTAGGTGGACACTGCTTACAAACCACTGAAAGAATGTCTGTTTGTATGGTAATTTCCCACATGGATTGAGCCATCATCATCATCACTTTTTCTCAAAACTCTTTATGCTCTCAGTGCAAAAGCTTAATGTAGCCAAAATCGCTGTGTAGGAAATATGGCAGACATTCCAATTTACCTTGACATAGGCCACAATCTTCAGGGAAATAGTTGCCAGGTAGAGGGAGTTCATTGCAAAATCCATCAGGTTCCACCAGTCATGGATGTATTCAGTAAATCCACCATCCCACATTTCTTTAATCTCACCCCAAATGAAACCTGAAGAATGGAGGAAAACAGTTTATTTCTACATAGGGTCAGCCCTGCTCATCATAGAAGGATCCCCCCTCCAGGTGAATAAGGATGAAATTAAGGAATGAATTGGGGTCTCAGTGGAGTGAAGCCTTGAGAGACAATAATCACTTGCTTTCCTACTCCACCTCCCAGTTTTGAACTTGCCAAACCTGGTAGGCTTTTCCTGAAAATGCCCATATGTTATACTTTTCTGGGTACTACTCTTAGCATTTTTACTATAGTTACTGGAATGCTGTTGCAATTTTGGGTGCCTGATTCTACTTCCTTTCCATTTTGGAATGGGAATAATTTCATCAATAAATTAATTAGATCAGTATTATCCCATAATCCTTAGTTTCCACTGGGTTCAGGAAAGAGAACTTCTCAATGTGTTTTGAGGTGAGCAAGCTGATCATGGATCAAATTACCAGATGTTGGGGCTAAAGCTAGGCAATGGGGCCCAAAATAATTTATAACTCATTTTTTTTCCTTTTTTCTCTCATCATGTAGAAGTTTTGTAAAATTTTACCTGATGACATGGATGTTTCTTCAGCCTTGGAATAAAGAAAATAGTAAAAGGTGTGGCTGTGGTCTAGGGCTGCACTTTCTCAGACTTTAAAGTACATGTGAATTACCTGAGGATCATGTTAAAATTCAGATCCCGGGTGGCACCTGAGGTTCTTTGTGTCAAATAATCTCCCAGGTGGTACTGATATTGCTGGTTTGGGGACCACAGTTTGAGTAGCAAGGACTTAGAAGATGGCCATGTGTTGAAGAGTCCAGTGCAATCTAATTATGCCTGGAGACTACTGGTAGGGCTGCTTTTACCATGAAGTGTGAATTTCCCAGGTTTCCCCCTTGGTTGTGAAGTCAGTGTCCAAATAGAATGTAGACCCTGAACAAGAACTGGGTCGTGTGGAGTAGCCATGAAAAATGAGCAGATTCATGTGCCCCTTGGTTATGGGAAAAGGTGCTTTGAATAGACTGATCAGCACTTGCTCTGCTTACCTTACTTGAGGCCTGTCCTGACTGATACTTGGCTTTGTCTCTAGACTAACTGACAGACAGCTTCTCTGTCCTTGAAGATATTAAGTTAGCAAAAGCAAGCCCTAGGTGTACTGCCAATCTCACCATGGACCAGACAATATTGAGTGACCAGTGCCTGGGACAGAAGGAACTACATTTCTGAGACTCTCAACAAAGGACTACCACACTGCTTGGGGGTGGGGTGGGGGTGCCCTAGTTCAGAGCTAGTCTGACTGCCTGTTCTAGTAGTTTATTTAAACAGGACCATCAGGCAGTCTGGCCATAGCTCCTGGTCCCTTTGACTTACCTAGAACCCAAGGCAATATCATCCATTCCACGACAGTTGGGGGAGGCCCCTGTACATGAAGGTCTGTCCTGACAATGTGCTGAGAAGCCAGGAGAAGCATAAAGAGGAAGGTCAAATAGGATGCTGTGTGGCAGATAAACTTGATAAAGGGTTTCTTGATGAACAGCCCAAGGTTGCTCCTGGGTGAGATCAGGTAGGCTATAGACAGCATGGGAAACAGGAACCCAATGGTCATGCAGGTTAGAAGCTTGACTACCCAGTGTTTCCGCCGCCATCCAGGGAAGCCGTCATACCACAGGGTGGCAAGCAACTGTTGGCAGTTGGGCTGAGCAACAAACTGGGAAAAGAAGAAAACAAGTTAGGCATCTGGAATGTCCAGGAGAAAGTCTACCGTCATAATACCTTTCCTAGTTTACAGTCAGCTCTGGCAAGGAGTTACATGGCCAATCCTCAGAAGAGGCCTGTTTTCTAGGTGCCTGTGAATGCATCTAACCCCAGAGATGGCTCTTCATGTCAAACTATGAAACTAGATTTTCCTTAGTGTTCATTATTTTTTAATATATTAAAACAAAATCACTCTGTCTGGTTCATGCTTTGGCATACCTTCCTATTGTCCCTCCCACCCTGTCAGAGTTGTGCTTCCTCAAACCTGGTTTTACATCAGAATCATCCAGGGAACATTAAAAAATCTAAATCCCCAGGTCCTTCCAGACTGACTAAATGAGTCTCTGGGGTGTGGATGGAGGAGAGAGTAGAGCCTGGGTAGCTGTTTTACAAACTCTCCTGGGAACTTACATGCCTTTTAGCAGAGAATCATGGAGATATTTCATTTCAAATTGATTCACATCCGCTCATTCCCTTAGTCTACGTGAGGTCATCATCAATGTGCACTCTGTTTGGGCAAACACAAACTGGCAGGGAATAAGCCCATGCCTGTAGCTAGGGTTTGAAATGAAAATGAGTTCTCTTTTATATTTTGTTTTTATTTTTCTTGATTTTGTTTTGAGCACCTCTTGGTTAGCTTGTAATGAATCAGGTTGCTACTGTGCCATCTATTTAACACCGTCTCTAGTCTAGACATGCAAAAGGAAAAAATATTTTGGGGCTGGCATTACGATATTGTATACTAACTCAGCTGGGATTTTACTCAAAGGCAATCTACAAAGTGTCAGTGATTAATAATTAAGGAATCATCAGCATTGCAAATCATTATCCAGCTGCTACTTCCTGGTAAGTGACTCAACAGGGAGCTCAACTGTCAACTATGATTTTAAATACTGCCTACATTTGACTACCCCAGCTTCCCATGGGACAGGTTAAACAGAGCTGCACCATTTAGCTTACTAGTACAAAGGAAATAAACCTCTTTCATCATTTACAACACCAAAGGTAAACTTGCCTAACTTTACTGTTAGTTTATCTGTGAAGGTCACTAGTTTCCCAGCACAACCATTCTTCTTCTCCTTGAGCACACAGCTGGACTACATTACCCAGGCTCCCTTACAGTGAGGTGTGGCCACATGACTAACTTCTCACTGTGGGAAATGCTGTGTGGCACTACCAGGTCTGGCCTATAGAAGTTTCCCATGTGTGCTCCTCCATGTTCTTTTCCTTTTCTGACTGACTGGGATGTGATAACCTGGTGTGATCTAGGGGCTTCTGTCAGCCCCTGTCCCTCAATAACCATGTTAGCAGAACTAGCCTGCTGAATAAGAATACCTGTTTTGGACTGTTACATCACGGAGAAATTTCTGTTGTGTTTGAGCCATTATATATTTTGGAGTCTAGCCTGTCCTAAAGAAGATTACTGGTATGAAACTACCAAAAATAAGCTCTAAAATGTTTTCATCCTGTGATGTCATTTCCTCCAAACATGTTCATGATCTCCATTATGTCCTCACACTTCCTTTCCACGAATTCATACACAATAAGACAAAATCCTATAGTCCCTTTCTACTCTTTTTTTTTTTTTTTTTTTTTTTTTTGCCACAGTAGCCTATGCCAAAGGCTGGGATGATGAAGTCCAAGAAAATACAGAAAAGTCAGAGTAAAGCAAGACCTTTGCAGTAGAAGAACTGCTGGGAGCTCAGTCTACTGAGGGAAACAGAAGCACAAAAGGAGAGTTATACAATTGTATAGTAAGGACACCGAAAACGATATGACCATGGCATAATGGGAACACAAGGGAGGGACAAATCTGGATTGCTTAGCGAAGGCTTCCTGGAGTAGGTGATACCTGACTGGAGCATTAAAAGATGTGCAACAGTTGGCTAGGTGTGGGAGAGGAAAAGAAAAGAGAGTAAACCGCCAGAGCAGAGAGGATCGCATGACTAAGGCATAGAGGTGAAAAAGAGCCTGCCTTGTATGTGGGGGGCTACAGCAGTCAGGGTGGCTGCAGCTTAAATTGCAAGGCTGTGAATGGCAAGAGACCAGGCTGGAGAGGTAAACAGGGGTTAGAGAAGATCAAGATGATGGTCTTTGGCCATTAAAAATAGTATGGACTCAGCTGGGCACGGTGGCTCATGCCTGTAGTCCTGGAGCTTTGAGAGGCCAAGGCGGGGAGATCGCTTGATGCCAGGAATTCAAGACCAATCTTGCCAACATGGTGAAACCCGTCTCTACTAAAAATACAAAAATTGTGGGGCATGTTGGCGTGTACCTTAATCCCAGCTACTTGGGTGGCTGAAGCAAGAGAATCGCTTGAACCCAGGAGGCAGAGGCTGCAGTGAGCAGAGATAGTGCCACTGCACTCCAGCCTGGGTAACAGAGTGAGCCCTGTCTCTAATAATAATAATAGTAATAATAATAATAATAATAATAATAATAATAGAGGCCGAGGTGGGCAGATCACTTGAGGTCAGGAGTTTGAGGTCAGCCTGGCCAACATGATGAAATCCCGTTTCTACTAAGAATACAAAAATTAGCTGGGCATGGTGGTGTGCACCTGTAATCTCAGCTACTCAGGAGGGTGGGGCAGGAGAATCACTTGAGCGCAGAAGGTGGAGGTTGCAGTGAGCCGAGATTGCGTCACTACTGCACTCCAGGCTGGGCAGCAGAGCGAGACTCCATCTCCAAAAAAAAAAAAAAAAACCATAGTATGAACCATTTTAAGAGCAATGAGAAGCCATAAGAAGTGTGTGTGTGTGTGCATATGTAAAGTAGTATAATAAAGCAGTTGCAACTGGCTCTGTTTACTAACTGTGCAACTGAACAAGTTCTACTCTGTTTTTTAATGTCTTCCTCTAAAGAATGGAGATAATAATATCTACCTTGTAGGGTTGGTGTGAGGATTAAGATCAGTTACTACATACGAAGTGCTTAGAACTGTGCCTGGCACATAGTAAGGTCTCATTAAATCTTAGCTACATATATTATTATGCATGTAAGAAAATTAGATTTAGATGTTGAAAAGATCCTTCTGGTTACTGGGTGGAGGATGGATTAGAAGCAGAGGGCAGTCAAAACTAGAGGCAGAAAGATTAGTTAGAAAACTGTTGTCAATCTTGAACAAAATGATGGTGACTTAGACTAAGGAAATGGCAGTGGAAATGGAGAGATGCGGTCAGATTTGAAATGCAGTGAGGAGGTAGAATTGGCAGGATGTGCTGATGGATGGGGAATGGAGTAATGGATGGGGTGTGGGAGGTAAAGGGGAGGGAGGCTTCTCATTCAGGTGAATTGGTGATGATAGTGCCATTAACTGACAGAGGGAACACTGAAGATGAAATAGGTTTATGGAAGTGCATGCCTTTTTAAGCCTGTCAAATTAGATTTGTCTGTGAGACATCTAAATGGAGATATCTGGATTGACATCAAATACTGATGTTATGTGGCAGGGATCAGCAGATTTTTCTGTAAAGGGCCACATAGTGTGGCTTTGCAGGCCACACTGTCACTGTTGTAGCTACCCAACTCAGCTGTTGCAGTGCAAACTCAGCCATAGACAATATGTACATGAATGGGCTTAGCTGTGTGCCAATAAAACTTTATTCACACAAACAGGCAGCAAATTGTAGTTTGCCAATCTCTGTCCTATGCTACTGCATCAGCCTGAACCAAACAGACATTTGGAGCTCTTCAGCAATGGTCTTGATGACCTCATGTGACTTCCCCTTATGTATTCCCAGAAACTCCAACCCCAGAAATCACTTTCTGCTAAGGCACAAATGCAGAAGTGAAGCTTCTTTTAATGGTGGATATACCATCCAACCTTTATCTTCAATGCCTCTGCTCTGATTTTCAATTTGGCTCAAGCTGGGCAATTTTAAAGTTGGACAGGTTTTTATCTTCTATTTTTATATCTGACAGAAGTAGTGTAGGGTGGTGTGGATTCTGGCAGAACAAACTGCAATTAGAATATGATAAAGGAAATTTTTATTAAGCCACCATGTAGTATCTAATCTAAACACATTTGTGAGCTTTGAAAGCACAATCCTGATTCTGCTTGCATACTGAAGTTCACATTTGACAGATTATTTAATCAATCTCTAGTCGATTCTAAGAACGTCTCAGAAAGAAGAATTACAGGAAAAACTGCAGAGTGCGTACCCACTAGATACCTCCTCGCACAAAAACCCGAATTGTCCAGAGCCTGGAGCAGTAGGTTTTTATTTTAATGAAGTCCAATTTGTAGTTTTTGTTGTTGTTGTAAGAATTAAGGAAAGAGGAGAAACAAGAAGGTCGGCTCGACAGTCAACAGGTTTATTTCCAACCTGGGAGGGACGTCTGACTGAGTTAGGTCAGAAGTAGCAATCTCTTACAGACTAAGAGTTTTTAAGGATTCAGGGTGGGAGAGTTATCAGAGGCTTGGACTGCTTCTGTGTCTCTTTGTTGTGCTTATCTGGGAGGGAGAGTTGTGTGTCTGTTCCCCTACATCTTTGTGCAGCTGCAGGAATATCCCTCGAGTCTGCTTTTGGCTTCCCTATCTTAGTGTACCTGAAGGGAAAGGAATGTGCTTATTAAGGGCCACTGTTTTACTGGAGCCCATTGTATGAGGGTGAAGTTTGGCAGTTACCCAGGAGACCTTCCCCTGCCTTCCTCTGTGCCCCAGCCTTCTTATCTGTGTTTTACTGTCTGCTCTTTTTTTGGCTGCTTGTAGTTAGAAAAGAAGTGATTTCCTTGAAATGCATGAAGCTGGAAAGGCAGCTGGAACTTAGAGTGGCGGTGTTTGTCTGAGATGATGGTGGTCCTGCTCTGTCATTCCAGACCCTACAGTTATAAAAGGACAAGGGGCGACGTGTTCTTTCTGGCTACTTCCTGCTGATGGGGGGAGCAGAAAGCTTTTTGGTCTTGGATTGACTGCAGGAGCAACACCGTTTGTAGATGTTTTTGGATAGTTGTCTGCGAAATGGCCATGATTCTGTTGGCTTTTATGATTTCCAGCTTAAAAATTTTTTTTTTCATTGTTAGGACGTTTTCATTGTTAGCCCCAGAAGGCATGTTAGAGGTTGCTTTCTCAGCTCTTTAGGCTTTGACTTGAGTGTGATGTATCCAGGAGTCGATTTTGGTAATGGATATAATTTAAACTGTAGAAGATAATACAAGTTGAGAAACATTAGGCAAGACTAGAATTTAACAACAGGTGTGCTATAGTTTTTGAAACATAATTTTTACTTTTCAGTTTCCTATTTTTATTAAAAGACAAATTATGGTAGCACTGGTTTGCTTTATTATATTTGGCTTAATTATTTGTATACAATGCACCAAGAATAATTGTTTGCCACACAGGCCTTTTAAATCGGCTTTGATGGAACTCTGTTATATAGAAGGAATTTGAGATAAGACTTGTTAAAGCCAAGCCCAGCCATGGATTTGTACCATTAAATACCTATGAGTTGGGTGAATTCATTTCTTATTAAGGTTTTAAGATAACTTGGGGTTCCTGGCCTGTCAGAAAGTGACATTCTTTACTTACTACAGATCAGAAATCCTGTACAGGGACTATGTACACAAAATATGAGGCCAGTTTCCAAGGGTTTTATTCGTTCCGTAAGTCAAGTTTGATTCCTTAAAGGAGAGCACACCATTGCAGTAAAAGCCTTGGTAAAGTAACCAGTTTTGTTTTTTTTTTAATTGTGTTCTGTTAGAAAAGAAAATAGATTCTTATTGCATTGATGCAAACAACTATATCGTTGTAATTTAAGAATACTTACAACTAGTTTTTTTGTTTGTTTGTTTGTTTGTTTTTTGAGACGGAGTCTTGCTCTGTCGCCCACGCTGGAGTGCAGTGGCGAGATCTCAGCTCACTGCAAGCTCCGCCTCCTGGGTTTACCCCATTCTCCTGCCTCGGCCTCCCGAGTAGCTGGGACCACAGGCGCCCGCCACCGTGCCCGGCTAATTTTTTTGTGTTTTTAGTAGAGACGGGGTTTCACCGTGTTAGCCAGGATGGTCTGAATCTCCTGACCTCGGCATCCGCCCACCTCGGCCTCCCAAAGTGCTGGGATTACAGGCGTGAGCCACTGCGCCTGGCCCACTTATAGCCAGTTTTTAAATTCTAGAGGAACTAGGCAGAGAGAAACAAACACGCTTTAAATTCTATTCACAGGAGTATACTTTACTTAGTTGTTAAAGGCTGTAGCTAGCTTAAGACAAGTTTTCTTGACTCTGAAAAATGAGATAAAGATTAGCAGTGTTCTAAGTAAAAGGTAAAAATTGGTTTTTTTATTAGTTTATTCTATTTTATTAACCTTTGTTTTGCTTTATGTTTATAAACATTTTAGCTTTTTATGAGTTCTGTACGTTTTGTTGTTGTTATGAGTAACCTACATTTGAGAGCATTTGTTAAAGTTCCAAAGCTTGAATATAAACAATGTTTTGAAGAGAATTAAAACAAAATAACAATTGTCTGTAAATAACAAAATGTCCAGTTTGGATACAGTTAGAAACACAATTGACAAAGAAATTTGGTTATTTTTGTGGCTTACAATAACCCAACATAACAACTTTAATTGTGATTAATAGCACATTTTCAGACATAAGAACCTTAGACATTCCATACAGTTTTGGAACATATGTTAATAATATTCCCTAAAATATAATGTATTAGACATTATTTTCGCAATTTTATGTTGCCAAATAATCCTGTTTACGTCTTTTTTGGATGGTTCAGGGGTCCTGTGCAGCACCCAAAAGCCAGTGGTTAGGAAAAACAACCTTGAAAGTAAAGTTTGATTTTGAGAAGGCTGTTAAATATGTTTAAAATTTAAAACCCTTGATATTATGAAATAGAACTTTAGATTATCATAAGTTGTTTTTCTGTTTGTTTGTTTTGTTTTGTTTTGCCAAAATGATGAGATAATAATCTGGAAAACCAAAAACCATTTATTAGCCTTTTCAATTACATGAAAATTGTGTTTAAGAGAGAAAGTTATTTTACCCTTGTGTTAGTTTGCTATTAATGTTAACCTTAATTTTAATGAAACCTTATAGATAATTCTGTTTAATTTTAACCAGTTTGACCATGAAGTGAGATTTTTACATACCTGTTATAACCCTTGACAAGTTTTGCTAAAGAGTAGATTAGCATTTTAAGAAAACTCTGTGGTGCTTTTATTTTAGTGTTTAATTTACAGAAAAGAAATATAATATTCTTTTGAGTTTAGTTAATGTGTTTACACAGAGTTTTATTTGCAGGATTAGTTTTTATAGTGTCTTTATAATTTGCTTAAACCGTCCACTTTATTTTATTTAATTTTAAGACAATTTTTTATTTTTAAGCAAAATGTACATTTTTATGCCTTCTTATAATTTTTAAGAAAAACGATTTTTAGTATTTTTATACACCTTGCATGCAAATTCATGTTTAGCAGTTTTAATTACATGTTATAATGGTAACTTTTAGCAACTTTTAACTTTGATGTAAAACCTGTTAATTTTTTTTTGTGACTTGAAACTAAAAAGAATGACTCATTTTGTAATTTGGGCAAAGTAGCGCTGAAATATAATGCTTTTTTCTTTCGATTTTAAATACCTGGGTAAAATCGGAAGATGAGTGCTTAGGTGGAAATAAGTAACTACTGAACCAGTGGGAGCAAAGTTTAGTTGAGCAATACTCTTTATGATACTGACAAGTGAAGGCTTATTAGTTCCAAAAGTGCTGGCTTTATTTTTATAGTCACAGAGTAATCTAAAGGCAAGGCTTACCCAGCTCCTGGCTCCCACATGAACATTATTTATTTAGTATGCCAGATTTTTTTTCAAGGTGCACTAGCCACTGAGGATATTTTTACTGGTGGGAACTGAGATTTTCTAGACGCATAAATTAACTGCTAATGCTGGTTTATTTTAGGGACATGTTCATTGAAACAGTATTCTTACTTAGCTTGAATCCTAAATTTTGTTCCCTTATTATCTCATTAAAGTGATGGATATGTTTGTACAATGAAGACAACTTTTTTTGCATTTTTAGGTTAGAGCTTTGGCATGGGAATTATACTTTGACACAGAAAATCAGGTCTGTAAGTGAAATATAATAAAGTGTTCTGGAAAGAAGGATACTCTGCCTTACAACCTCAAGAGAAAAATATATGGCACCAAGGCCTGATTCTTTCTTCCCTTATTGTTTTGTTATTTTCCCCAACTTTGGGAACTAAAATCTCTTCGCTTAAATGCTGAAATTATAAATTGAAACAGACTCTTGGGTTTTGTTATAAAGGCAAAGTAATAATACTTCTATGTATTTTATAGGGTTATATAGTATAATAACTGGAATCCATGGTTAGATTTGACTGAACCTACATAGATACTAATCTGACAGACTTACTGTTGTCATATCTAAGAAATCATTGCCCAATCCAAGGTCACAAAGACTCACACCATTGTTTTCTTCTCAGAGTTTGATAGCTTTAGCTTTTATATTTAGGTATTTAATCCGTTTGCATATTTTGTGAGGTAGAGGCCCAATTGCATTCGTATGCATGTGGATATCCATTTGTCCCGGCACTATTTTTTGAAAACACTACTATTTCCCCATTATATTGTTTTGACACCCTTGTTGAAAATCAATTAACCATAAAGGTAAGAAAATTTTGGAGAATATTACCATTTTAACAATATGAAGTCTTCTAGTCCACGAACATGGAATATCTTTCCACTTATGTAGATCTTCTTTAGTTTCTTTGAACAGTGTTTTATGGTTTTTTTCAATGTACAAGTCTTACACTTCTTTTGTTCAATTTATTCCTAAGTATTTTATTGTTTTTAATGCTATTGTAAATGGAATTGTTTTCTTAATTTCATTTTTGGATTGTTCATTGCTAGTGTATAGAAACTGTCAAAAGACAAAATCTCAACAAATTTAGTTATAGATCTAATTGGCTTTTTTCATGATGTATGAATCAGGGAAGCCTCCATTCTACAAAATAGAATGAGACATTCCATTCTACTAGGCAATAGCAGAACAGTGGGTTTTGTAAGGTGGGAAAAAGGAAACAGAACATAGGGAAAAAAAATCGGTTAACATCAGGTTACTTTTTTTGGCAAGGTTAAAACAGGCATCTTCCATATTACATGGACTCAGGTGAAGTAGAATCTGCTATTTTCAGGAAAAACTGGTCTGTTTGGGGATGTACCTGCTTTCTTAAAGTTTTAGTTTGATTATATGGCATTTAGCAGGTGATTCCATTTTGGTTTGGTCTGGTCTGTTGGGGCCTAGTATGGGAGCTCAGTCCAAAACAATGGCCTTCCATAATTTTTGTTGAACAAAACACAATTGATTTTGTATGTTATCTTGCAACCTTGCCCAACTCATTTATCAGCCCTAATAATTTTTGTTGTTGATACCTTAGGATTTTCTCTGTACAAGGTCATGTCATCAGTGAATAGAGACAATTTTAATTCTTCCTTTCCAAACTGGAAGCCTATTATTTCTTTTTCTTACCTAATTGACCTGGCTAGAATCTTCAGTATGATGATGAATAGAAGTGCTGTCAATGGACATCCCTGTCTTTTTCCTGATGTTAGAAGAAAAGCTTTCAAGTTTCCTATTAAGTGTGATGTCAGCTATGGGTTTTTAATAGATGGCCTTTATCATGCTGAAGAAATTCTTTTCAATTCACAGTTTTCCATGTGTTTTTATCATGTAAGTTTGTTGAATTTTGATAAATGCTTCTTCTGTGTCAAATGAAATGATCATGCGTGGTTTTGTCTTTCCTTTCATTAATGTAATGTATTACATTGACTGATTTTTGTTATGTTGAATCACCCTCATATTCCTGGGATAAATTCTACTCAGTCATAGTGTTTAATTCTTTTTTATTATTTTTTTTGAGATGGAGTCTTGCTCTGTTGCCCAGGCTGGAGTGCAGTGGCGCGATCTCAGCTCACTGCAAGCTCCGCCTCCCACGTTCACGCCATTCTCCTGCCTCAGCCTCCCGAGTAGCTGGGAGTACAGGTGCCTGCCACCACACCCGGCTATTTTTTTTTGTATTTTTAGTAGAGATGGGGTTTCACCATGTTAGCCAGAATGGTCTCGATCTCCTGACCTCCTGATCCGTAGGCCTCCGCCTCCCAAAGTGCTGGGATTACAGGCGTGAGCCACCACACCTGGCCCATAGTGTCTAATTCGTTTTATATGTTGCTGGATTTAGATTGCTTTTTCTTTAGCCTATTATTTGACCCAATTGTTATCTACTGCCTCAGGCAGCCTTCATATTAAACAACTGTTGCTGATTTTTTTAAACAAATGCCCCCAGGAAAAGAACTATTGGTACTGAGTCAGATCACATGAAGACCAGTCCTGGGAATTGGGCTTTTTAACGAAGTTGACTGACAGATAATGACAGTTCTCTGGGGATGGGTCTATTTGGGGTGCTCCAAACCCAGTCTGCTCCCCTTCAGTGGGTGCCAGGCTGCTGCTTTTTACAGCTACCATGGTTCCAAGGCTGTTGGTTTTCAAAGCTGCTGTTGAGCTGGGTAAAGGAAGATGGGAATTGGGCAAATTAAAATACCACAAAACTTGCTTTTCTTCGAAAACTTAGCTGTTTTACTTGAGTAAATGCTCCTCTGATCGTTGTAAACTTTTGCTTAATTTCCGGAATTGTGAAAGTTAATTTAAAAAAGTTTTCAACGTCTTGTAGCTTTTGTGGAAGAGTAGATTTTCAGAACTCTGCCATTCTGGAAGTGCTTTCCCTTGTAACTTTTTAACTTTTCATGGGAAGTTATGTTGTTCTATTTGTGTGTGGGTTAGTGCAAATGATAGTCCTTGCCCAACGAATTCCCTTCCTCAGGGGCTTAAAAAGATTAAGGAATATAGCAGCTTCTTCTTTTTTTTCTCTTTTTGAGACAGTCTCACTCTGTCTGGAGTGTAGTGGCATGATCTCAGCTCACTGCAATCTCCGCCTCCCTAGCTCACTGCAATCTCCACCTCCCTGGCTCAAGCAATTCTCATGCCTCAGCCTCCCGAGTAGCTGGGATTACAGGTGCGTGCCACCACACCCAGGTGATTTTTGTGTTTTTAGTAGAGAGGTGGTTTTGCCATGTTACCCCCCCAGCCTGGTCTTGAACTCCTGGGCTCAAGCAATCCATTCACCTAGATCTCCCAAAGTGCTGAGATTACTGGTATGAGTCACTATGCCCGGCCTCTAGCAGCTTCTTCTTTCTTTTTTTTTTTTTTCTTTTTTTGACAGAGTCTCATTCTGTCGCCAGGCTAGAGTGCAGTGATGTGATATCTGTTCACTGCAACCTCGGCCTCCCGGGTTCAAGCAATTCTCCTGCCTCAGCCTCCTGAGTAGCTGGGACTACAGGCGCACACCACCACGCCTGGCTAATTTTTTGTATTTTTAGTAGAGACAGGGTTTCACCATGTTGGCCAGGATGGTCTTGATCTCTTGACCTCGTGATCTGCCCACCTTGGCCTCCCAAAGTGCTGGGATTACAGGAGTGAGCCACCGCGCCCGGCCAGCTTCTTAAAAGCTATAAGACTGAGTGTTGGTCAAGGACTGGGAGCTTGTCTTATTCTTTATTATATTCCCAACATTTTTCAAAATGCCTGGTACAAGATGAATGCTAAATAGATATTTGATGAATGAGTGATTGAATAAATAGCTCTGTGCTGGATAAATCTTGGTGGAATACTCTCTTTCCAAATTCTTCCTTCCTTAGTGTGTGAAAGGAGTCCAGTAGCTAAGACAAGTCTCCTGGGAGTTGCAACTAGGAACTACTCTTAACATTGGAAGATTACATATCAAAGATTGAGCTCTTATAATGTGCCAGCAACTGTGCTGGATTTTTTATATGCATCATCTCACAGCAACACTAATAGCAGATATAGAATTATATCATTTTACAGCTGATAGGACAGAGCCCAAGGTCACATTTCTTGGTAAATGGTGGAGCCAGGACTGGGGAACTAGCTTGGTTGATTCCATAGACCAAGCTTTCAAACACTGCACTCTCTGATAATCCATGGATGGTATGATCAGAGGCATGCAGAAAGCTAAATTTCCCAGTATTTTCCCCATTGGCCTTGCGGCCAGTGATTGAAATGCCCACATAATTTATTGCTTTGGATTAAAGCATTGAAACTATATTCATGTTTGTAGGAAGTGGTAATATACAAAACTATCAACTACCTCAACAGCTTAAAGTGGGTATATCATATTAGCCAGTTAAGGGTCCTGAAGGCTAGCAAAGCCCAGAAGTGATGGGGCCCGCCCCAGGCCAGATCTGTATGGAATCCCCCTGTTTAATCTGTCTAAATCTTTTCTTCACAAATGAGCTAGGATCCTCACTGCAGTTGTTGATTGTTTTCCCTCTTCAGTGCTTCAGTTCTGCAATACTCCCAGACAAGGGCTGAACATTATTGTATTTTTTTCCTTACTGCACACAACTTTTGGAAAAGCCCTGGCTTTCTTTGACATAAAGCTGTGTTGTCAATGGAGGGGCCCAATGGCTCTTGGCCCCTCCTAGGAATATTTCTTGATAGGAAAAATGTCAGGTTCTACTGGTTTTCTGGAACCTCTGCCAGAAAACTAGCAAAATAGCTTTGATTTCACTGCAGCAGAGTTCTGAATTTTTTCATTCAGTGAAGAGAATTATCTTCCCAGCCCCTCACCAGTCTACTGTATGTGACTTTTGTTTCTACAGCTGTCTAAATGATCAATAGGATTTAATGCCTGATTCACATGCTTAACTCAAGGCAGAATAGAATTTGACTTGCTTACTGCAAGGGAAGTGCAAGATTAATATGATTCAGTTTAGGCCTTTCAACAAGTATTTTGGAGTACCTGCTCTGTGCCCAGCTCCGTGTGGCCTGTGGGAGAGGGTCATCACAAGAGAGACCAGCCATGATTCTGGCCTGCAGGAGCTCTTTTGAAGGGATACTAGCCTAACTCATGCGAAACAAGTAACAGGACAATAATGTTTGTGTTCAGACGCCCACATAAATGGTACAGATGGTAAACATGTCAGGTTCCCACATGGTTGGCTCTCACAGACTGATTAAGGCCACTCCTCTCCAAATCAGGAGATTGTTTTGCCAAGTAAGGACATGAGAAAAGCCCACACCCCTTTGATCTCCTGTTACCACCATTTTATAAAAGAAAGGATGGAATAAAGGACAGTCATTCAATCTGGATCTATTTAGCTTTAGGAAAAGCTCACTGCTTTGTTATGAGGCACCACACTTTGGGATCTTAGAGCATTCAGAGATGGAAAAAATCAGCAGGCACTAGAGTCCTAAGAAAAGGCTGCGGTGAATAATGAAATCAGAAAATCACTTCCTTCTGGAAGCCCTCCCTGATTGCTTCAGCCAGAGGTGTGACCTCTCTCTCCTTGAGCTCATACCACTTTGCTTTTTCCTTGTGGTTCTTCTCAGAGCCTACCTTGTGTTACATGTACTTCTATGTAGAATCAGTGACTCAGCCTTCTTAGTAGACGGTAAGCTTAGGAAGTGGAGGAACACTTCTATATATGTCATTTCTTACCCCCAAAGGTCTTTGCAGGCATTTACTGTTTTTGTTAAAGTGAAAAAATTCTTCATTCCGTCCCTGCTAAAATTTACACCTGAATGTTTAACTGCCTAGTGGGCATTTCTCTTCGGCCGCTAAAACATATTTCAAACACATAATCCACACACAACTCTTCCCCGCCGCAGCACCCCCAAACCCACACACACGTTTCTCTTTTCACCTTGCAGTCTGTATGTCCTTAAATTATTTCTCTAATAGAAGTCTTAATAGTCATAGATAAAATGTACACAGAACTTTGTAAGTTTTGGATACTTTTAAAAGCAGTTTATATGTATTAACAAACCTAGGAAGTTTGTACTATTATTACATCCATTTTACAGATGAGAAAACTGAGGCTCAGAGAGGTTAAATAGTAATAATAACAACATCTAACATTTGAGTGACTACTGGATGTCAAACATTGTACTTAAGTGCTCATTTAAGAATAATGAGGTACAGATAGACCTCCCTGATAATTAATTGAGTCACCACTCCTTGAGGAGGCAATGAAAAAAAAGGGAAAGTCCCCTCATAGAAGCAGAGGATCTGGTCATGGGGATGGGCTTTTGAGAAATAAGCCAGGCTGTGAGGTAGAGAAAAGCCATAGGCAGTAAGCTTCCAGTGGCTCCATTAGGAATGGACAATGGTCAGAGGAGAAATATCTTTGTTACCCTGCTCAGTCCACCCTGTTCCCTGCTGGGAAAGCTATCAGCAAGAAAAGCATTAGGATAAAAACAAGTCAGTTTCACAGTTAAGTCCCCTAACTGGTTATTTTCAGATTATTTTAAGTTTTTAGGTGTGTACAAAAAAGTGCAATAGGTGAGACTGAAAGAAAGGTCACCTTGACACATGTTTAATATTCAGAGGTTTATAAAGCAGTATAGGTCTGTGGTTCTCTAAAGTAATTGGAAATGAGTTATGTTCCCATGTTTCCTAAAAGAAATCAGCTGACTTTGAACTGGGAGACTTACAGCTGTGAACACTTCTTCCTTTAGTCCATTTAGAGGAAAAGAAAATTTGAAGGGTGAGAATGAGTCGTCCCCTATACCAGAGGAGAAGGTAAGGATCAGGAAGAAACAGCAGTTACTGGCTATAGTAAGATCTGAGGTAAGGGCCTTTCTGGGAGGTTTGAAAAAGTCTACTGATCTTTTAAGAACTGCATCCTACTCCCTTCAGTGAATGGCTGCACATAGAAATGGGCCCAATGTGTACTGTTAGATTTCAGTTCTTCAGAAGATAGTCCGGTTGTGTGTTAAGGATGTGTTTAAAAACCCGCCTCTACAGAAATGACCCTCAAGAGAATGAGTTTTGTTTTTAGTTGCCAATCAAGCTGGGCTCTGAAGAGGAGAAAAACGCCCAAAAGGGAAATCAGTGGCAATGCAAAAGTTCCCGAAGAGGAAGAAATGTTCAAGCACCTTTCTTCCCTCACCATTGTAGTGAGCTTGCTGAGTCATACTTTCATTAAGCAGTGCAGCATTTTTTTTTTTTTTTTGTAAACCACTGCAGCAGACATTTGAGATCAAGAAATAGGTTTTGACAAAAGTTTAGGTCCAGATAATGATTGGAAATAGCCCCTACCTTTTACATGTACTCTCTGTCTAGCACAGTTTAATATTTAACCACTCAGATCACTAATCCATGGCTAGTTTTATTTTTTAATAAGGAGATATGTTCTTACCCAAGGATTACTGAGACATTTTGTTCTAAGCTGGCTCTGTTGTTGCAATTAGCTAGCAGACTTAGTTCCCAAGCTGGGCTGCCAATATCAATGGCAACACAGGTGCAGACTCACAAAATCAGTCAACTGGAAGCCCTATCTTTAATTTCAAACTAGGGCTAAGCCTCACTACTTAGAACTAAATGGAGGAAGGTGAGGCTAGGTTGAAGGAGGAGGTTGAAAACTGTTTTAGAACGCATATTTTTTTAAAGTATAATTTTCCATTTGCAAGTGCATACAGCAGTCAGAATTAGCCCAATGGGGTTTCCTGGCAGATGTTATAATTCTGTGTTGGCGGTGATGGACTCTAAAAAGAACTAGTGCAACAGAATTAAGACTAATGCAATGGCTTATCCTAGCCATGAGATGGCAGCAGAGGGTGTTAGGAGCTCACTGCCTACTACAGAGGAGAGTTCTGGAAGTAAAGGGGAGTCTGTGTTGGAAAGCTTCTTACCAGGAAGGAAGAAAGTGACATAGCATGTCAGAGCAATTGAACAGGAGAGGCTGGAAACTCACTAAAGCCAAGTAAGAAATCATAGAAAGTGTGGTTAGGTCAGCTGTGGGTTGCAGTCCTACTAGTTTAAATCAGGACACTAGAGGGGAAATACCTTGAAGAATAAATATATCAAAGCAGAAAGCATGCTAATGACCTATGAAAGACAGCAGAGGGGAAATCTAATGAAAGCTCAAGAGGCAAGGCATTGTGATGGGATAATTCTTTGAGAGGTTGTTGCTCTTTGGGAGCTGAGTCCCCATGAAGTACCAAGCCCAGTGCTGGGAGGATGCTATAGGTCCAGTGGTCCACAATCCCTTTTACAAAACTCTTGGGGCCAGATTTGTTTTGGAATTCTAAATTTGTCAGATTTTAGAACAGTAATATGCTGTCTATGCCATATATTAGATAACACTCCCAGTGAGGTTTCAGGCAGCACCCATAATTAGAGTTCCAAAATTTAGCAAATAAAAATACAGGATGCCCAATTAAATTTGAATTTCAGCTAAACAGCAAAAATGTTTTAGTATAACTAAATGCCCCTTATAATTTTGGGACATGCTTATACAAAAACATTATTCATTATTTATCTGAAATTTAAATTTAACTGTGTCCTATGTTTTATCTGGCAACCCTACTATAATCAAACACAATAAATTTTCAGCAGTGAAACCTGGGAATGCTTAGATGCAATGGGATAAATAAACACCATAAATTGCCTCCCATCAGTGCATGTCAGGTTTTGCCGCCATATGAGAGGTTTGATAGGGAATTTATTTTTAAAAACTTTGGTTTTCAGAACTTGGTGGGCTTGGTGATCATGATATCTCCCCTGCCAGGTGAGTATTGCTCACCTGCCAGGTGGGTTTTGGAATTTTGGACCTGTAATTGTCCAATAAATGTTTTTAAACTGAGAAATCCACAATGAGATATATTCATACCTTCAGTGTGTCCAGTTTTTAAGGGTCAAGGTCCCTCATTTTTTTTCTTTCAAGACACAGGATGTGGTCAGGTACTGCAGATCCTGAAGGGTTGGGGTATGTGGAAGACAAAGTGAGGTATACTCAAGTAGTTTTTACATTTATAGGAAAGCTTGGCTGGAGGGTTTAATGACCTGCTGTGGGCTGCCCACTTCCTTTCAAATCTTCGGGATGAAATCAGAATGAAGGAGGTGGAGGAGACTTAATCCCTAGCTATACCAAAGAACACATTTTAAAAATGTATACTGTACATTGAACTCTGACTCTGGCTTGGTCTCTCATTTGTGGAGTGGGACTTGGGGCAAGCTTTTGTGTTTGGTCTTTATCTGTGTAACGGTGGTGTTGCCTATGCCTGTCTTCCTCACAGGACTGTTGTGAAGATCAAATGCATCAGGGATGGGAAAGTGCTTTGAAACATTCTCAACACCAAATAGATGGAAGCAGGCATTTTCATGCATTTTTTTTATCATAACAGGATAATGTGGGCTGCATGCTCAAAGATGTTTCTAATAAGGTAGTGTGGTAGGGTTAGGAGATTGGTCTCTGCAGTCAGACAGACTGACCTGGGGTTCACATTCCAGCCCCACCACTCCCTGGCTGGATTACCTTGGGCAAGTTACTTAACTTCTCCAGCCCTCAGTTTCCTCATCAGCAAAATGAGGATTACAATAGTAACTCATGTCATGAGGTCATTATGAGGATTAAGAGAGTTAATTAAATGCCTGGCAACTAGGAAGCGAGTGTTATTATTTTTCATGATGGATTACTATAGGAATTAAACAAGAAAGCACTCAATAAATGTTAGTTCTTTTCATCATTATGACTTACAAGATGTAGAATTGTCACTTCTGGATATGTAGTCTTGAAGTGACTGTATATGTGATTTGACACACTCTATGTGCTATGGTTTGGGCATGGTTTGTTTGTCCCCACTAAAACTAATTTTGAATTTGATTCCCAGTGTGGTGGTATTGGGAGGTAGGGCCTAGTGAAAGGTGTTTGGGTCATGAGGGTGTATCCCTCATGAATGGCTGTTCTTGCAGGAGTGAGTTCTCATTCCTGTAAGACTGTATTAGTTCTTGCAGGGATGGATTTGTTTCCTTGAGAGTGAGTTGTGATAAGGCCAGGATGCCCCTCAGGCTTTCCTTTCTTCACACCTGTCTGCTTTGACTTTGACCTTCTCTGCCATGTTGTGACACAGCACAAATGCCCTCTCCAGAAACCAGGGCCATGCCCTTGAACTTCTCAGCCTGCAGAACTGTGAGCTAAATAAACCTCTATTCTTTATAAATAACCCAGGCTCAGGTATTTTTTATTAGCAACACAGAATGAACTAGAATACCTAGTTCATGCCTAGACAGAGTTTGCATGCATCAGCACTGTTTCCATTATTTGTTCCTCTGAATGTTTTGAGGGTATGTTCTGTCATGCCAATTACTGGCTTAGAATTCTGGAAAGGAGACTGATAGTGGTGGTAGTAGGCGGTAGGGATGGTGAGGTAGGGGAGGAATAACGTGTTGGAGAAATACATCCAATTGCAGTCAGTATGGTCCTCATTGTATAGTCAGATCCTACAAATAAGTCTAACAAATTTCAGAGTGAACAAACTGAATTGTTATACAAGACACATTTTAGAGGGTTGGAGACAACTTGGTAGATAAAAGAGAGAATTTTTCATTGAGAAAGATCGGCAAGTCAGGATTGCAGGAAGTATGGCTTTTTCAGGGCTGACTGACAAATTGAGGTATCTCAGGGTATTTTTCAAAGCTGAGATGGAAGATTGCCTAAGCATGGTTTTGATTCAAAGCAAAAAACTTACATTCAGAGGACATGAACAGACACTTCTCAAAAGAAAACATACAAGTGGCCAATAAACATATGAAAAAAAATGCTCAACATCACTAATCATCAGAGAAATGCAAATCAAAGCCACAATGAAATACCATCTCATACCAGTCAGAATGGCAATTATTAAAAAGTCAAAAAGCAACAGATGTTGGTGAGGCTGTGGAGAGAAGGGAAGACATACACTAGTGGTGGGAATGCAAATTAGTTCAGCCACTGTGGAAAGCAGTTTGGAGATTTCTTAAAGAACATAAAATAGAGCTACCATTTGACCAAGCAATCCCACTACTGGGTGTATACCCAAAGGAAAATAATTCATTCTATCAAAAAGATACCTATACCTGCATATTAATTGCAGTGCTGTTCACAATAGCAAAGACATGGAATCAACCCAAGTGCCCATCAGCAGTGGATTGGATAAAGAAAATGTGATACATAGACACCATAAAATACTTTGCCATAAAGATGAATGAAATGTCCTCTGCAGCAACACGGATGGAGCTGGAGGTAATTCCTAAGCAAACTAATGCAGGAACAGAAAACCAAATACCACATTTTCTCACTTATGAGTGGGAGCTAAACATCGAATACACATTAATGTAAAGATGGGAACAACAGACACTGGGAATCACTAGATAGGGGAGAAATGGGGGCTTAGGCTGAAGGACCACCTGTTGGGTATTATGTTTACTGCCTGGGTGATGGGATCATTGAGACCCCTAGCCTCAGCACTGAGCAATTTACCCATGTAACAAACCTACATGTGTGCCCTTTAATAAAATTTGAAGCTGGGTGTGGTGGCTCATGTCTGTAATCCCAGCACTTTGGGAGGCTAAGGCGGGTGGATTACCTGAGGTCAGGAGTTGGAGAGCAGCCTCGCCAACATAGTGAAACCCCGTCTCTACTAAAAATACAAAACATTAGCTGGGTGTGGTGGTGAGCGCCTGTAATCCCAGCTACTAGGGAGGCTGAGACAGGAGAATTGCTTGAACCCAGGAGGCGGAGGTTGCAGTGAGCCGAGATCGCACCATTGCACTCCAGCCTGGGCAACAAGAGCAAAATTTCGTCTCTAAATAAATAAATAAATAAAATTTGAAATAAAAAAGCAAAAAAAAACTTGCTCAAAATGGCTTTTACCAGGTGATTATTCAGGAACATGGCCTAAAGACATGAATGCATCTTGGCTCCTGTGTGCTTAATGTAACCAGGAACAGTGTGTCCTGTTCTTCCCTGCCCCTGCAACCATCCACCACACTCCTACACCTTTCTTGCCCTCACCACACATTCTGTCTTTCTTTGGTAGAGAAAGGAAGGATCCTCAATGCTTGGAGGGCTTTTAAGAAGTCATTTTCCATCTGTTTCCAGGTAGGACCACCCCAAATGTAGCCAGCTCAATTAAGCCAGCAACATTCACTGAGCATCTACTCTGTGCCAGGCCCCATGCCAAGTACTTGGGACACAGGCATGACTTCAGTGGTCAGAATCTCATTCCTGAAGGGAACACCTAACAGATAATAACAAAATCAGATTCCTGTTCTACCATGATAGGGTTCCCAGTGCCTGACAAAAGCTATAATGAAGTCAAGAGACTTTCTTGCTAATGACTGCAACAGGAAACTAAACTCACAAGAGAACACGGTTCATGTAGCTGAAGGGAGAATCAAATTAGCTGGAATCCCGAGAGAGTAATTATTTCTGTGGAGTATCAAGACTGTAGGGGCCCTGGTAGCTTGATTTTAAAGAGAGTTGTAATTATTCTAATCCATGTCCTTTCTCCTTCCTTCTAGGGACCAGCATGTGGTGGGCTTTTAATAATAATGACTTTCTAAGAAGTTGACTATGTGCCAGACATGCCTTTAATCCTTAATCCTCATGATGACTCTGTGAGGGTGGTATTGTTGCTGTTCTACCGCTGAAGAAACTGAGACACAGAGAGACTAAATGTTTTGTCTAGTAAGTGGTGAGAGCCAGGTTTTGAACCCAGGTCTATCTGAGTACACCACTAGTGCTCTAACTTGGGGTGATCAAACTATAGCCTCTGGGCTAAATCTAGCCCATTGCCTGCTTTTGTAAATGAAGTTTTATAGGAATACAGCCACATTCATTTGTTTATGTATTACCTGTGGTTGCTTTTATGCAGAGTTGAGTAATTACAACAGAGACCATAAGGTCAACAGTGTCTAAAATATTTGCTATGGGCCCTCTATAGAAAGAGTTCTGGGCTCTGCTGTAACCATAATACTACATAGTCTCTGGTATGTAGGCATTGGAGTAAGACAGACATGAGGTCCGACTCTGGCTTTGCCATTTATTAATAGTATGCCTTTGGACAAGTTCTTTTACTTCTCTGTGCCTCCGTATCCTCCTCTGTAAAATGAGAATAGTAATACTGCTTATAGGGTAGCTATGAGGATTAAATGAGCTACTATGCATGAAAGGTTCTTAGCACAGTTCTGGTTGCCTGGCACATAGTAAACTCTTAAAAATGGTAGTTAAATTACTTGGAGTAGTAATGAGAACAGATAGAATGTGGCTGTGTGCCTGGCACATAGTGAATGTTCACTTAAATACCAAATACCTGTATTTGTCTGTTTCTTATTCTTGATGACATTTCTAGTGCCTTGAGTTGTTGAAGAAAAGACTGAAGTTTAGGACCAGAGGTAGAAGTATGAGGATTAGCAGGACAGGGCGGTGAACAGGGTGGTTTTGGCCTGGAGGGGGACTGACAGCAGGGGATTCACTCTAGTATAAGCCATTAAAAGCTTTAAGCCAGAACCATATATGACCACAATGAAGTGTGTATGTGTAGGGCCCGGGAAGAAAGTCCCCAGTTCTGTGATGTTTTTCTTTTTTCTTTTTTTTTTTTTTTTTGGTGTCTTCAAAATCCTTCCCTTGTGTTGCACTTCAATGGACTCTGATTCCATTCTTTGATTAATGTGATGTTTTCTTAAAGATTGCAGTTTATGCTGACCTCCCCATTCTCCTAGTTCCTGCAGCAACTGTAGAAAAAAATAATGACTGTCAGATATACTTCTTTGTTCTTAGTTGGGCTTGGTTGATGCCTCTGATTAGATCCTCAACTCCTTTAGGGTAGCAACCATGGCTGTTCACATCTCCCAGGTTGAGGTAGAGGGAGGGTGTTAGTGCTATTAAACAAAGAAGGGATGTGTTTTTGTTTGTGGTGTGTGTGTGTGTGTGTGTGTGTGTGCATGTGTGTTTCTGACTGGGAAGTACCTAAAATGAAAGGATAATGCATTTCAGAGGCAAGGTCTTTGGGAGATAAATGAAACACAACAATGTTTCAATGTCCTATTAAGCTAGGGAGAAAAAAAAAAAACTAGAAAAGACAAATGTGGCAAACAAAACCTGCAGGACCATAGTTGGAAGAGGTTTCTGAAGAGGTGGGAGCTATCTCTTAATTATGTAGACGGAAGAGGAGGTTACCTACCATGTGATGAAAATTCCTACCATTAGAGAGGTAAGCCTTTGGATTACAGCTCTGATGTTTCTGGTAGCCATCTTTTTCTAATATCTCTGTGAAGGTCAACCCCTGACTCCTAAGGTGAGTTGCTTCATAAACAATTTACCACTTGCAAGTCTATGAGAGAAGACAGAGGATAGATAAGTTTTCCTGAGAGAGGAAAGGATGAGCTCTCTCTCCTCTAGGGAAAGCACTTGCCTTCTTCTCCTGGCAGTTTTTCATTTTTCATAATCTATATTGGGCACGCCGTACCCCTTATTCAAGTGGGATACATATTTCCTGTCACTGATATAAACATCATTCATGTAAATTCTCTTTTTCCTTGCCAGTCTGAGATGGAAAGCCTATGGCTCTTGCAGCAGAGGTAATTAGGGAGTAGGGCCACAGATCAGTTAAGACCTAATGCCCTGAGGGAACTAGTGAATTCTCTCTCAAGTTTAGTTTCTGTTTAATATGACTTCCAGATGATTCTGTTTCATATGAATATCAAGGCTTTAATGAGTCTCTACCACCCAGAATTCCCTGGCAATATTTACTTTCCTTAACTGTGGTTATATACTTCTCTGAAGAAATGAAAAGATGCAAAACTGGAACCGACAAACTCAGTTCCTGGCTTCTCAAGGGTATGGTGGTGGTTTTTGTTTTGTTTTGATTTTCCCTTTCACTTAGAGCTCGTATTAATACTCTTTGTATTTTAGTCATTCATAACAACATTTCTTAGGTGTCATATTGTGTACTCATCATGCTCAAATGCCTGGGAGCCTGAGTTTAATTCTGTTTTTGGAGTTCATTCTGTAAAACTTCAATATTGATTAGAAAAGTACTATCTATGGATGATCACATTTGTGTTTCAGAATGATCAATCTTTGCAGTTTGGAAGATGAATTGGCAAAAGGGATGGGAGTAGGGTGATAGCATGGCTGGAGGCAGGCGGACTGATTAGGAGTCTACTGTAATTGTATAGGTTAGAGGTAATAAAGACCTGAATTAGAGCAGTGGAAGTTGAAAGGAAGTGACGTTAAAGAAGATATTTTGGAGATAAAATTGACAATATCTAGCAATCAGTTGCATGAGTAGGTGGAAGGCAAAGAGGAGTTGAAGTTTATGCAGAAGGAGAATATCTCTGCTACAAAATGATGGAGAGGAATTAGGAGCTCATGAGGAAGAATGGGTTTGGAACAGACACTGTTGAGTTCATTTTAGTTGTGGTGACTTACTGTTCTGGTTTGCTTGGGGTTGAGGGAATTCCGAGGACACGGAACTTTCAGTGCTAAAACTAGGTCCTGGGTAAACCTCAAGTTTAGGATATGTTGGATTTGAGGTATGTATGGATGGTGTTCAGCAGGTGATCAGGCAGGTAGTGTGGTGTGTAGGAAGGACATCAGAGTCAGAGTCAGAGGCACAGCTTGGGGAGTTGCCTATATAGAGATGATGGGTAAAACCACAGGAGTTGGTATAATAATTAAGGAAAAATGCATAGCATGAGATTGTAACTACTGCAAATCCTTTGTGGAATGAGAAGGGACATAAATGAATGAATAAAATAATTAAGAGGAAACGGTGAGAGAGAAAAAGGCAGCAGGCTTGAGGTGGTGGCACACCTACCTATGTAGGTTGGCTGTAAAAAGAAACCTAAGGCTGAGCCACGAGAGGTCAAAAGTGGACCAGAACACAATGATGATGTCATAGAAGTCAATAAAGAATGAAATTTTTAAAAGATGAGGGTTGATGTAGATTAATATTTGAGGATAGATGATAGGTTCTGGTGATTAAGAAAAATAATTTTCTATGGAGTCCTGAAATCAGAATACAAGATACTGATAGAGAGTGGGAAGTAAAGAAGTATGGGCAGCAAGCTTAGATTCATCTTTCTGCCAGCAGTGAGGAGAAGGGAAAGAGTAGTAGCCTCCTTCAAACATCAGCTCAAGATCCAACTCTTCTTGGAAGTTTTCCTGAACTTCATATGCCTGCTGTTCTCCCCCTTCTATAATGTAAGCATATATCAAAATATCACATTGTATCCCATAAATAAATACAATTATGTCAATTAAAAATAAAATAAAATTTAAAAATGCTCCTATAATACCCAGAGGCTAGACCACACTGTAGAAAAAAAAAAAAAAAGAAAAAAAAAAAAACTAAGTGATAAGTGATATACTGCATTATTTCCTGATTGCTTCAGTGTGATTGGCTGATCTCCCTGTTAGACTCTAAGCTTCCTTAGGGCAGAGACTATGGATTATTTAGTAAACCACAGTGCCCACAAGAAAGACCTTCAGAAATATTTGCTGGTTGTTAGGATGGAAAGATTCTTCAGGTCAGATTTTTTTAACTTGAACACTATTGGCTTTGGGAGCTGTATAATTCTTTATTCTTGGAGACTGTTCTGTGTACTGTAGGGTGTTTAGTATTTCCCCAGCCTCTACCCACTAATTGACAATGGCACCTCCCCTCAATTGTGACAACCAAAAGCCTCTCCAGACATTGCCAAATGCTCCTGATGGGCAGACGGGTGGGTGGAGGGGTGATGGGGAGGGAAATCAGCCCTAAGAAGAACTGCTTTAGGTGATCTGGGCCTAGTCTGTTTATCCCTTTGTCCTTCAGCAGGGGCAATCCAAATTCTTCCTTGAGTGAGAAACACTATTACACAGTTCACAGCCTACAGAAAGACATGTGTAACCTTCTTGGTTAGTTGTTTTCAATTTTGAGACCCTTAAAGGCATTCTTTTCTTTGCTTCTCCCTGGAGTGAGTGAGTGGCTCCGTACTTGCACTTAAACAGCAAGTACTGAAACAATGCCAACATACTTCCCTTATGATCCGGAATATCAAAGTTAAGCTAGAAAGAGGTCTAGTTACAGCAGCGGTGTGTAATGTTTCTGCAACAATAAGGGAAGTATTTATGAATTTGTTCATACAGTGTAACTAATAGTTAATAATACTTATTCTTTTCAAAGCATCTTTCAAATATTAGATTGTAACTCTGCTGGTAGCCTCCTCAGAGACTGGCCAGAGAATGGAGACATCAGAAAAAGAGAGAGAGTTGTAAAAAAAAGGTAGAGAAGGTTTCAGTGCTCATTCAGAGCAGAGAACTCAGGAGACGTTGACTCTCTTTCTTCAGGTTGAACTTGAAATGTCTTCCTGAGACTTTATGTATCATCCCAATGGGGCCTGTGGTCCCAGGAAGATGTTTATTTGTTATGGTCACAGGGAATGAATGGATGTGGGTTAAGCTGAACTAGGAGTGAGAATAAGTAAAATCCCTGATCTCTCACCTTTTCCAGGCTTTGGTCCTTGCTATTGCCCTTGAATCTTCTTACTGCCCTATGGTGAAGTCCAATAAACCAGTCAGCACATCTTTATCAAGTACCTGCTAAATACTCTTAAGACACTAAAGAGTGATGCATCCAAATAAAAAGAATCCAGGTTGTGCAAGGCATAGCTCATTCTTCCTGTTTCTTAACAGAGCATGGCAATTTATTGCAGTAAGCATTTTCCATGTTTTCTCAGGTGTTGTCCCCATGACAGCCCGAGATAGGCATGATTAGTATCTATCCTCTTTTTACAGAGAAAGAAATATGAGGCTCATTCAGGTTAAATCATGCCAGGGGCATATAGCTACAAGGTGACAAGAGCTGAGATTCAAGCCCCCATCTGTTCAACTCTAAAGCCTGTGGCTCTTATCCATTGTGCTAGTGTAATTTAGGATTTACTTATCTAGTCAAGTTCCTCTTCATTTTTTTTTTCTCAAATGGGTAAGTGATTCCACTTTATAGAAGGAAGAACCGAAGACCAAAAAATATAAATGACTTTCTCAGAATGACGTGGTAGTGGTGGTGGTGATGTTAGGAAAAATATCTGTTTTCATATTTTTAAAATGAAGATTATATTCATTAGTTGCTGCTTTTTTTTTTTTAACCACATGGCTATTTTCCTACAGCTATTCTGTCATTGTAGGCTTTGCCTATCACATCTGTCCTTGCCCTGTAGCATACAGATTGTTTTAATCTAGGCTTCAACTCATGGCTGTGCAGATCCTCTCCTGATTTTGTTTGTAGAATGAGAACTCCATTAGGTTAAGGGTTGTGGCTATATGTGCTTGCCATCATATTCCCAGTCTCAGGATAATATCTGGCACACAGTAGGTGATTAATAAATATTTGTAGGATGAATGAATGAATGTATTAACTTTCTAGTTCTGGTGCCCAGATCAGTTCTTTTGACATACTGCTATACATAGCTTAATGTAAAGACTGGTTACATCCCACAGCCACAGGCCCTGTCTGGGCACTGTCCTGTGAACAGAGCTGCTTACCTGCTTTGCTCTGAATAGTACCTACAAACTTCAGTTAGTCCATGCAGGACTGATACCTAAGTCACTGTGTACTTGAAAAGGTTAATAGGACTGTACAGGCCTATGTAAGTTTAACTTATAACTTGGTACAGATGACAAAAATGATTAGTTGGGCCAAAGTGAACTCCTAATGTGCAATGAATCAAATGCATTTTACTAGGAGGTGTATGTATATACAAATACATGCTCCCAAACTAAATAATATAGCCAAGGTTGGAACCAATTACCAGTCTTTCATCACTAGGAATCCATGAAGCTAATAGACAAGAATGACTACCTATGCTCTGGTCTGGATTTATTATCCTGTTGTTGGGTCATTAACCAAGTATTTCAGTATCTTATAGCAGGCCAAGCCAGTATATATCAGACTGGCTACTTCCTCACAATGGAACTGATAACTAACTGGAGAGTTCATAGGTTCTACAAATGCTCAAAGTTCAGCTTGGTGAAGCTTACACTCCCGTTACTGCAATTCTAGTGCATTGGTGATCTCTCTTCTAAAATGCCAATTGTACATTGTGGGCAAAACCTGTAGATTCGCCTCCTGTACTGTACTTAGGAATGCTATGTTTTTTTGTTGTTGCTGTTGTTTTGTGATTTTCTTTTGTTTATTTTATTTTATTTTATTTTATTTTATTTTATTTTATTTTATTTTATTTTATTTTATTTTATTTTATTTTATTTTATTTTATTTTATTTTATTTTTGAGACAGAATCTCACCCTGTCACCAGGCTGGAGTGCAGTGGCACAATCTCTGCTCACTGTAACCTCCACCTCCTGGGTTCAAGTGATTCTCCTGCCTCAGCTTCCCGAGTAGCTGGGACTACAGGCACGCGCCACCACACCCAGCTAACTTTTTGTATTTTTAGTAGAGATGAGGTTTCACCATGTTGGCCAGGATGGTTTCAATCCCTTGATCTCATGATCCACCTGCCTCGGCCTCCCAAAGTGTTGGGATTACAGGCGTGAGCCACTGGGCCTGGCCCGCTATGTTTTCAGTTTGTTACAAATTTGTTACCAAATGTCGGTGTCCTAGAAGAAGTTGCACAGACCATTCTGATTGGCAGAAATGAAAACATACCCCCAGGTGGAATGTTACATACATGAGTATCCCCTGGTTTCTTGGGGGTGTCAATTCAGGGTTTGCTTGCTGTTTTATACTATAAATACATCTGGTTGCAAAGGGCCTATAAGCAGTCTGTTTCCTGTCGCAGTGTGGTTAAGGTAAGTAAACTGCCAATTGCTCATTAAGGGCAAAAGCAGTAGAGTCTCCTCCCCTACTGAGGAATGCTATGTTCTAAGTTTGTTACAAACTTGTTACAAAATGCTGGTGTCCTGGAAGCAGTTGTACAGACCATTTTGATTGGCCGAGATAGAAATATACTTCTGGGTAGGGTGTTACATACAAGAATGTTCCCTGGTTTCTTGAGGGTGTCAATTCAGGGGTTGCTTCCCGTTTTATCCTACAAATACTTCTGGCTGCAAAGAGCCTACAAGCAGTCTGTTTCCTGTTGCAGTGTGGTAAGGTAGGTAAGAAGATCTCTCTTCTAAACTGCCAATTGCACATTATGGGCAAAAGCCGTAGAGTCACCTGCTGCTGTACTGTACTCAGGAATGCTATGTTATGTTTTAAGTTTGTTACAAACTTATTACAAAATGTCAGTGTCCTGGAAGAAGTTTTACAGACCATTCTCATTGGCTGAAATAAAAATATAATTCTGGGTGGAGTGTTATATAAAAGAGTATCCCCCTGGTTTCTTGGGAGTGTCAATTCAGGGGTTACTTCCTGTTTTATACTGTAAGTACATCTGGCTGCAAAGAGCCTACAAGCAGTCTGTTTCCTGTTGCAGTATGGTAAGGTAGGGGTCTTGTCTCTGACTTCTTTATGACCCAGAGTACGGCCTGAAACTGCAGGATAACTGAGGTAATGGCAGATACAAACTGGAGGAGCTGAGGGCTAGAGGTAGTATGTTATTGAGGTGATCCTTACGAAAGAGTAGCTGCAATTTAGCCAAGGTCTGATGACAGCTTAATCAAGACAAGGCCAAGGCCAAGGTCTGGTTAAGGCCTAGCCAGCACCTCAGCTTAGATAAGGCTTACCTGAGGCTTAAGCATAGTTAAGCTCTAGCCATGAACTTGGCCAAGACCAAAGCCTAGTTAAGGCTTGCTCAGCCCAATTAATGCCAAGGCAGCTTGGTTACAATCTCACCAGGGGCTAAGCCCACCTAAGGCCTACTCAGATATCAGTTAGGTGGAGACAGAGCCTAAGTCTAGTTAAGTCCTAGTCAGCCCAATTAAGACCTAGTCAGAGCCGGCTGGGCGCTGTGGCTCATGCCTGTAATCCCAGCACTTTGGGAGGCCAAGGCAGGAGAGTCACCTGAGGTTAGGAGTTCAAGACCAGCCTGACTAGCATGGTGAAACCCCGTCTCTACCAAAAATACAAAAATTAGCCAGGCATGATGGCACGCTCCTGTAATCCCAGCTACTCAGGAGGCTGAGGCAGGAGAATTGCTTGAACCTGGGAGGCAGAGGTTGCAGTGAGCCAAGATCATGCCATTGCACTCCAGCCTGGGAAACAGAGCAAGACTCCGTCTCAAAAAAAAAAAAAAAAAAGACCTAGTCACAGCCTAAGCCTACTTCCGGTCTAGATTGCACAGTTAAATCTAGTTAGCTTGGTTAATACCTCATTAGGATATTGTTAAAGCATAGTTGTTGCCCAAGTCTAGTTTTGGTCCAGTTATAACCCAATTCAGCCCTAGGCAAGGCCTAAGCCTAATTTCGGTCTAGTCAGAGCCTAGTTAAGTTCTAGTCAGCCCAACTGGGACCTATTCAGGGCCAATGCCTAGTTAATGCCTAGTCAGCCCAGTTAAGCCCTAGCCAGAGTCTAAACCTAGTTAAGTTCCAGTCCCAGTCTACTTAAGTCCTAGCAAGATGATAAGTATAGTTTAGTCCTAGTCAGAACTTAGTTAAGACTGAGTCAAAGCCTTAGCCTAGTTAAGGCCTAGTTAGCCCAGTTAAGACCTAGCTAGAACCTAAGCCTAATTCAGGTCTAGTTAAGCCAGTTAAAGCCTAGCCAGGGCCTAAACATAGTTAAGAGCCTGTCAGAATTTTGATAAAGTATAGCCAAGGACTAAGCCTAGTTAAAAGCTAGCTAGCTTGCTTAAGACCTCATCGGTGTATTGTTAAAGCATAACCAATGCCTAAACTTAGGTTAGGTCTAGTCAGAAGCCAGTTCAGCCCTAGCCAGGGCCTAAGCCTAATTTAGGTCTAGTCAGAGCCAGGTTAAGCCCTAGCCAGGGTCTATGCCTAATTATGTTGTAGTCCTAGTCTACTTAAGTCCTAGCAAGGTCATAAATATAGTTTAGTCCTAATCAGAAATTAGTTAAGACTTGGCCAGGACCTAAGCCTAGTTAAGATGTAATGAAGCCTAATCAAGGTATAGGCAGGGCTTCAGCCTAGTTAAGTGTGAGTCAAAGCCCAGTTATGGCCTAGCCATTACCTAACACTAGATTAGACTTTGTTAGAGCCCAATTAAGGCCTAGTCAGGGCTTAAGCCTAATTAAGGTGAAGTCAGAGCCTAGGTAAGGCTTAAGTCTAGTTAAGTATTAGGCAGAAACTAGTTAAGGTATAGCCAGGGCTTACATTTATTTAAGGCCTGGCTAGAGTTTTATTAAGGTATAGCCACAGTGTAAGCCTAATTAAAAGCTAACTGACTTGGTTAAGGTATTATCAGAGTATTTTTAAGGACTATCCATGTCCTAAGCCTAGTTTATATTTAGTCAGAGCTAGTTAGGGGCCTAGTCAGAGCCCAGTTTAGGCCTAAATCTACTTAAGTATTTAATCAGAAACTAGTTAAGGTAGTGCCAGGCCCTAGCTTATTAAGGCGTAAACAGAGTCTTTTAAAGGTATACCCAGGGCCCAAGCCTAATTAAAGGCTAGCCATCTTGGTTAAGGCCTCATCAAAATATAGTTAAAGTGTAGCAATGGCCTGAGCCCAGTTTAAACCTAGCCATCCTAGTTAAGGCCTAACCAGGGCGAAAGCCCAGTTAAGGTTTAGTCAGAAGCCAGTTGAAGCCTAGCCAAGGACTAAGCCTGGGTAAGGTCTAGTCATAACCTAAGTTTAGATAAGGCCTAGTCAGAGTCTAGTTAAAGTAGAGCAAAGACCTGAGACTAGTTAAGAGCTAGTTAACACAATTAAGGCCTCGTCAGCCCAGTTAAAGACTAGCAAGGGCCAATATTAGTTAAGGCTTAATTAGTCCAGTTATAGCCTATCCAGTGGATAAGCCTACTTAAGTCCTAGACAAAGCATGGTTAAGGCCTATCTAGGGCATAAGTCTAGAGGAGACATAGAGTTTAGTTAAGGTATAACATGGACCCAGTTAAGGCCTAGTCAAGGTCTAAGCCTAGAAAAGCTGTGGTCAGACTTTAGTTAAGTTCTAGCCAGAGTTTGAGCCTACTTAGGGCCTAGTCATCCTAGTTAAGATCTAGCCAGCCCAGTTAAGGCCTATCCAGGGCCAAAGCCTAGTTAAAGCTTAGTCAGAGTCTAGTTAAGGCAAATGCAGGCCTTAAGCCTTGTTAAAGCCTAGTCAACTCAGTGAAGGTGGAGCCAGGCTTATGCCTAGTTAAGTCCTAGCCACAGCCCAGTTAGCTTAGCCAGGAACTATGCCTAGTTAATATCTAATCAGTCTAGATAAGGCATTGCCAGGACCTAAGTCTAGAGAAGGCCTATTCATTTCTAATTTAATGTGTAGCAAGGGCCTGGGCCTATTTAAGGCCTATTTAACCCAGTTAGGTCTAGAAAGGGCTAAGCTTAGTTAAGCCCTAGTAAGAGTCTAGTTAAGGCAGAGCCAGGGCCTAAATCTAGTTAAGACCTAGTCATCTCAGTTAAGGTCTAGTGAGGACATTGGCCTAATTAAAGGTTGGTCAAGACTAGAGTGCCCAACTCATCCTGGTTTTCCTAAGATTTTCTATATTTAGCATTGAAAACTCTGGGTCTTGGAAAACCCCTTATTCCTGGAAAATCAGATTGGTTGGCCACTCTAATCAAAGGGTTTTTTTTTTTTTTTAAAAAAAGAAAACTTTTCTTTGTCTTGGAGTTCATGGCTTATAAAACACATTCATAACATTATCTTGTTTGATTATTATAGCATCCACTTGAGATAGGTGTCAACATCATCCTCAAAATATAAATGAATAAACTCAGGTTTAGAGAGAATAAGTACCTTCTGCAATGTCATACAATTAGTATCAGAAGTGCAGTTTAAATCTATGTTTAAACTCAAAAGCCACACTTTTTTAAAAACTAAATCAATAGGGCATCTCCCCATAATTAAACATTGTCTACATCACAAAATTAATACTTGCTTATTGTCATCATCCTTATTTCTGATCAGGAAAGTGAGTCATATTGAGCTTAAGTGATCTAAGGCAAGAAAACTTTTAGACTTGAACCTCGGTTTCTCTGCCTCCATAGCCAATATTCCCCTTAAAAATAACGTTTTTTTTCTGCCAGGCATGGTGGTGGCTCACACCTGTAATCCCAGCACTTTGGGAGGCCAAGACGGGTGGATCACCTCAGGTCAGGGGTTCGAGAAAAGCCTGGCCAACATGGTGACACCCTGTCTCTACTAAAAATATAAAAAATAGTTGGGCATGGTGGTGGGCGCCTGTAATCCCAGCTACTCAGGAGGCTGAGGCAGGAGAATTGCTTGAACCCGGGAGGCGGAGGTTGCAGTGAGCCAAGATCATGCCATTGCACTCCAGCCTGGGCGACAAGAGTGAAACTCTGTCAATAAAATAAAATAATGTTTTTTCTTCCATCCTTCCTACTTCCTCAGTGTCAGATACTTCAGTACATACCCATGTAGCCAAGGTTGTATGTTTCTTCATGTTTCAGTGATGTTTGCATCCATGTATTATCTAAAATCTGTTAAGTGTTTGGTAGATTATGCTTGCATTGACACTTCTTTTTTTTCAGCCTGAGGTTTATTTATTGAATTGTTGCATGCTGTTTCATTATGGGATATTTGCTGAGCCTTGCAGCAGAGTTGACTTAGTAGAGTCAAGCCTCAACCACTCGATTTGGCGTGATCTTGGAAAAGACAGTTCTGACAAGGGCACTGAAGACAAACCTGGTCTACTCAGTAATACTTCAGAGGGTTTCTGGATATACTCCTGGTATAATGACATTCTGGAGGCCAAAGAAAGAGATCAAGGCCTCCCTCTCTGGTACTGTGGATTCAATTGCCAGAAGATACCGAGGACTTGGCTTGCCTTTTTCTGACTGTGCCATTTCTGTCGCCTCCTGTGAGCTTACCAGGGGTGACAGGCATCTCTATTAAAAAGCCTGTATGTAAATATAGCTGCATCTTCCACTATGTTATCCTGAGGACAAAATAGTTGCCACCCCTGCAGAATGTAGCAGCTTCTGGGTTAGATGCCAATGGTAGCAGTATGCCAAGCATGAAAGTATCTTGTTCTTCCCCTGCCAAGTAAACACCAGCTTCCTGTTTGGTGGTACATTTAAAGGGACAGTCTCCACTCTGCATGTGCCAGTGGCAATGGGGCAAAGCTTTCAACATGGGCAGTTAGTGGCTTAGATGGTGGCACAGTGGAAGAGGCCACTGGGATATATGTTATGTTGCAGATGCCTTTTTGGACTCTCACATCTCCCTTTATGCTATTACATTGCTTTGGAGAACTGTTTGGTTTAGTGGGTAATGCCGGAGGAAGGCAGAGCTAGTTAGGAAGAAACAAATAATTTATTCCACTAAGTAGCTGGGATATTCAAATGTTGCTTTCTTTCTTTCTTGGAGAGAGTGCCATTTGGGAATCATTTTCTCTCATATTCACAAGGTGATTCCCCACATAAGCTCAGGTCTTTAATTGACTTTGCATTTGCTGGTGAAACACATTAAGCTTCAAGGCACTGGGTTAGTGGCACAAGCAGGGCATGTCCCCTTCCTAACAAAGAATCTGGAAGGTCTTTCCTCAAGGACTACAGGCTTTGCAGTATAATATTGGAGGCTACAGAAAAAGGGTACAAAACTAGGTTTCTGGTTTTACCACATTCCAGCTATGTAGAATAGCTCTTGGGTAGATCATTTTACTACTCTGGATTTTAATTTTCCTAAATGTGAAATGGAGATAAATTCTGTGTTACCCTACCCACCTCATATAGTAATTAAGATGAATAAATGGGATACCATGTGAAAGCACTAGAAACATAAAACGCTATGAAAATGTAAGGAATTATTAGTCCTTACAAATTATTAGTCAACAAATATTTACTGAATATCTTCTGTGTGCTAGACACTGTTCTTGCACTTAGACAAAACAGAGATCCCTGCCTTCATGGAGCTTACATTCTAGAGAGGAAAACCAGAAAATAAATGATCATCATAATAAATAAGTAAACTATACAATATGTGTAGAAAGTGATACATTTCTAAGAAAAATTAAAAAGTTAGAGCAGAATAAGGAAGACTCAGGACTGCCAAGCTGGGAGGGGGAGGTTAAAATTTACAAAGGTGGTAAGTGAAATACTCATTGAGAAGGCAAGGTAGAAGCAAAGAGATTGAAGAAGGTGAGGGATTTAGCTCTTTTGATATTTGAGTCAAGACCATTCCAGGCAGAATAGCCAGTATAAAGAACCTAAAGAGGAAGTGTGCTTGGTGAATTTGAGGAATGACAGACCAGAGCAGCTAGAACAGAGCAGGAGAGAGAAAAATAGAAGACAAAGTTGCAGATTATATTATGCAGGGCCATATAAACCACTATAAGGATTTGGGTTTTATGCTAAAGGAAATGCAGTTATCAGAGGGTTTTAAATGGAGGAGTGACATGATCTGACTTCCATTTTAAAGGGATCACTGTCGGTCCTGTTGAAAAAGAGACTGTAGCTGGGCGCGGTGGCTCATGCCTGTAATCCCAGAACTCTGGGAGGCCGAGGCGGGCGGATCACGAGGTCAGGAGTTCGAGACCAGCCTGGCCAACATGGTGAAACCCCGTCTCTACCGAAAAAAAAAAAAAAAAAAAAAAGAAAAGAAAAAAAAATTAGCCAGGCATGGTGGCAGGTGCCTGTAATCCCAGCTACTTGGGAGGCAGAGGCAGGCGAATGGCTTGAACCTGGGAGATGGAGGTTGTGGTGAGCTGAGATCATGCCAGTGTACTCTAGGCTGGGTGAGAGAGCGAGACTCTATCTCAAAAAAAAAAAAAAAGAAAAGAAAAGAAAAGAGACTGTAGTGAGGCAAGGCAAAGAGACTCCTGTCAGGAGGCTGTCAAAATAATCAAGGTGAGATGTAGATGATGGTGTGATGGTGTCTCACAATGACAAGTGATCAGATTGTGGATATGTTTTAGTGGCAGAGCCAACAGGATATCCTGGCGGATTGACTGTGGATTTTTTGGCTTGAGTAGTTAGAAGGATAGAATTACCATCTACTGAGATGGAAGGCTGTAAGGGAGTAGGTTTTGGAGAGAGTACCAAGGATTTAGTTTTGAATGTACTGTGTTGAATTTTACAGGAATCAATGTAATGAAAGTAGATAAACAAGTATGAGGTTTTGGAGAAAGGCCTAAGCTGGCTAAATAAATTTGGGAGTCATCTGCCTATAGGTGTTATTTGCAGCCCATATGAGGTCACCAAGAGTGTGACTACAGATGAAGAAGAAGAGGACTTGGGGAGTGATTGGCCATGTTAAAGGCTGCTTATAGGACAAGTAAGATGAGACGGAGAGCTGATAATTGGATTTAGCAATGCAGAAGTCATTGGTGACTTTAACAAGGGTAGTAAGGTGGAGTGGCCATAATTAAAAGTGTGTTTCAGGACATATGTATTTAACCTTGGTAATATCAGTCATAACAGATGAGAGAGAAATTTTGTTTCTATTGAGTGAGCCTGCCTTCAGATTCCCCTGGCTCTAGCTAATATTAAAAAAGAAATCTTGTAAGAAATCCTATAAGGAAAACTCCATTTATCTTTTCACTTGAACAGCATGCTGGTTTAGTATTGGGAGGGCTCTTGCCAGAGGACTGTGTTGTAACCCTGATGTGCTTTTCTGAGTGTCAAGCATATAAAGCAATGGGATTCACTCTTTACCCATGTTTAAAATGCTAACCCTTGGCTCCCTTAGAAACTTTGGGAGGTAGAGGTATGAAATCCTCAAAGGGAAAGGAAGTTCATGGCCACGGGTAAAGCATTTTTTTTAGGATATTAGGAAATTTTTTTCTGCCTCATTTTCTTCAATTTATTCTGAGTGTATCTATCTCAGAGGTAAAAACAGAGAAGTTAGAAAGCAGCAAACCACATACTCTTGTCTTATTTTTTATTTTTATGGATCAGCATATGATCTTAAGGTGATTTTAATGTTCAGCTAGGCTTTTTGTATCTTTTCTTTTTAGTAGGGCTTTCTACTGTAGGAACACTCTGGGAACGATAGTATGTAGGGATGACAATAATGAAATGGTTGTCCTCAAGGGGACTTTTGGCCTTTGATCCACTTGGTAAGCAAACTATCATGGCTATACAGTCAGCCCTCTGTATTGTGAGTTCTGCATCCATGGAGTCAACCAACTGTGGATCAAAAATATTTTTTAAATATTGCATCTGTACTGAACATGTACAGACTTTTTATTCTTGTCATTATTCCCTAAACCAATATTGTAAAACAAACTATTTACATAGTATTTACATTGTATAAGGTATCATAAGTTATCCAGGGATGGTTTAAAGCAAGCTTGTCCAACCTGTGGCCCAGGACAGCTTTGAATACGGCCCAACACAAATTCATAAACTTTCTTAAAATGTTATTAGATTTTTTTCGCAGTTTTCTTTAGCTCATCAGCTATCATTAGTGTTAGTGTATTTTATTTGTGGCCCAAGACAATTCTTCCAGTGTGGCCCTGGGAAGCCAAAAAATTGG
Source organism: Gorilla gorilla gorilla (assembly GCF_029281585.2). Taxonomy (NCBI): domain Eukaryota; kingdom Metazoa; phylum Chordata; class Mammalia; order Primates; family Hominidae; genus Gorilla; species Gorilla gorilla. Next base: position 123,665,053 of record NC_073247.2, read on the forward strand.
ATACCCAGGCTTTAAGGTATATGAGGGAGGATGTGCATAGGTTATATGCAAATACTAAACCATTTCATATCAGGGACTTAAACATCCACGGGTTTTAGTATCTGTAGAAGGTCCTGGAACCAATCCTCCTGTACACGAAGAGACAAACATATTGTGTTCTTGCTGATATCTTAACACTGGTTCTTATTCTGCTGGTGATGTGGAGGTTCCCAGAGCATCATTAGTAAGACCAAGAGTCTGAAGAAGGCCAAGAATCCGAAGAATCAGGTTCTTTTTAAAATTAAATAAAAAATTTTAACTTTTATTTTAAGTTCAAGGGTACAAGTGCAGGTTTGTTACATAGGTAAACCCATGTCATGGTGGGTTTGTTTTACAGATTATTTTATCACTTAGGTATTAAGCCTAGTACCCATTAGTTGTTTCTCCTGATCCTTTCCCTCCTCCCACCCTCCACCCTCTGATAGGCCCCAGTGTGTGTTGTTCTCCTTTATGTGTCCATGTGTTTTCATCATTTAGCTCCCACTTATAAGTAAGAACATGAGGTATTCAGTTTTCTGTTCCTGTTAGTTTGCTAAGGATAATGACCTCCAGCTCAATCCATGTCCCTGCAAAGGACATGATCTTGTTTTTTATGGCTGCATAGTACTCCATGGTGTATGTGTACCACATTTTCTTTATCCAATCTACCATTGATGGACATTTAGGTTGATTCCATGTCTTTGCTATTGTGAATAGTGCTGCAATGAACATAATGTGTGCATGTATCTTTATGATAGAAGGATTTATACTCCTTTGGGTATATACCTAGTAATGGGATGCCTGGGTCAAATGGTATTTCTGTCTTTAGGTCTTTGAGGAATTGCCACACTGTCTTCCACAATGGCTGAACTGATTTACACTCATACTAACAATATATAAGCATTTCTTTTTCTCTGCAATCTCACTAGCATCTGTTATTTTTTGACTTTTTAATAGTAGCCAAGAAATCATGTTCTTATTCTTGCTCTGCTACTAACCAGCTGTGCAATCTTGACGAGTCAGTTACCCTCTTTGGTTCTTCATTTCCTCAGTTGTAAAATAGGTATAATCCTTGCTACACAGGATTATTATTTTTTTATTTTTTTATTTTTGAGATGGAGTCTCACACTGTCGCCCAGGCTGGAGTGCAATGGTGCGATCTCAGCTCGCTGCAACCTCCGCCTCCCGGGTTCAAGCGATTCTCCTGCCTCAGCCTCCAGAGTAGCTGAGATTACAGGCGCCCACCACAACGCCCAGCTAAATTTTTATAGTTTTGTAGTTTTGTAGAGACGGGATTTCACTATGTTGGCCAGGCTGGTCTTGAACTCCTGATCTTGTGATCCGCCTGCCTTGGCCTCCCAAGGTGCTAGGATTACAGGAGTGAGCCACCGCACTTGGCCGCTACACAGGATTATTATAAGTTAATGTATGTGAACATATTTGAGGATATAATTACCAGAAGAAGGAAACTATAAAATATTTGAATGAGTTACCAAGGGATGCTATGGAATGTTATTTTGAAATCATTAAAAACAGAAGGGCCTTTCCTTTGGTGGACAGGCATTAAGCACATTTGCAGGCAGAGGGAAGCAATCTGTAATCTGTGATCATCTTTCCATGTGGTAAAATAAACTAACCTGTTCTTTCTTGGCAAGCTGGCATTTGCCACAGAAACATAGAGGAGGCCACAACTGGTGCTTAGTCTTTCTCTTATCAAATTTCTGAGATATATTCCTGAAGTTAGGGACTAAATCCATGCTAGGATGGTATGAAGTAAAAAGTATACAAAGATGTTTGCATAATGCTCTCCTTCTTATCCAAATGATTCACAAAGGAATACTTGAAACTTTGGGTTGGTTTGGGTGAAGTCATGCTAGATATAGGATAATGGACCTTTATTATCTTGTCTCAATGACCTTGCCAATTACTTTCCAAGTGGATGTTTCTAATGATTTAATGCTTTGAAAGAATCATTGTCACAATACGAGGTGGAGGGCATTCTCTGTGCAACTGGCAGTGTGTTGGAGGCATAGCCAATGTGTAGCCCACAATATAGTTAGCTTTCGCCAGGCCAGGAGTGGTGCATGTGAGCTACAGTCCCACCAGAGCTCAAAGCCAGAATAAGGAAGTGCTTCAGAGGAAGTTAGACTAGGAGGATTTGCTAATCCTCAAGGATTCCCTACAGTCTTTGATTGTTCTTAGGTCTCCTGAAAGGGTCATTTGTGAACTACAGCTTCAAGACAGTCCTGTTCCCTCACATTTTTACCCAAGCTCAAAGTCATCATCTAATATTGGTTCTAACTATGAGATGAATTGTGTCTCTGGCATGTCCTTCCAGTTTTTGTAATGCCTGCAGCCATCTCTTCTCCTGCCTTCCATAGGCAGCTATTCACTAGTCATGATGTACCACATACTATTTCCTAGATCCTGGAATTTCTCCAGTGCAATTATATCAGCTAGCATTTATTAGGTGCTAATTATATACCAGACACCATTTTAAATTCGTTGTGCTAACTAACTAATGTAATTCTCACAACTGTCATTATCTTCATCTTACAGATGAGGAAACTGACACAGAGTAACTTAGCAACCTTCTAGTTAGTAAGTGGTGAAGTTGAAATTCAAATATAGGGTTTTTTTTTTTTTTGGATACCAGATCCTATCCTTATAACCACTAGTATCATTTTATATCTCTCCCAAAAAGCATATACAAACAAACAACCACAACTTTTTTTCCCTCTCAGAAAGCTGAAGAAAGACTTGGAAATAGAACCCCTTTTCCTGTTACCTCCAAGTTCTGTTTTTATTTCCCTTATTTTAGACCCTGTCATCTGCACTGTAATATTTGAAAACCAAAAAAATCTTTCTAGAAGTATTACATCTCTTTCCAGACTCTCTAAGGGCCTGGGAGCCTCTCATAGCAGCCAAGCCTCAAGGACAAGCCTGTGTAGGGTCCTACCAGGTTAAGATTGAGTGTCTATCCTCATGTTTGAACAGTGTTTTGAGGAAACACTGTATCTGTCTAGGAAAATAACCAAGATGTATTTTCAAAAGTAGTTGTATTTTTCTACTAAGTTGTTTTTCTGAAGGGTAAGCCAGTCTGTGATTTTTCTCTGCAGCAATGAACAAATTCGGAGGAGGAAAGAAATTCAGTAGAATTTGGTTTAAATTGACCATAAGGACATTTCCTACTCCCCCTTTTTTTAGTTTTAGTTTTGAATTTTTCATATATTTTCAAGAAGGGGCCATGTTTAGCTCCTCAGCTGCACAATTCTTTCCTTTCTTTCTTGATAAATTAAAGATGCTTCATGGGGATTTTTAAATGTCAGATCCTATAACAGGCAAATGCTGTATTGCACACAGTTATTTTTTTAAAGGCAAAAGTTTGTAGCTTTTTCAAAAAGAGTTTAAAGTGTAAATACTGTTTTTTATTCATTGGATTCCCATAGAGATGCTTCTGTTGTGTCAAAATTGTGAACATTTGCCCTTTGTGGATAAAGTTCTCTTGATGTTTCCTCAAGGGGTGAAGAGGGTAACGAGAAGTTATATGTCTGTAGGTGTTTTTTAAAACAAGCTATATTGAATGCATGTATCCAAATGGTACTGCAGCACCGGAGAAGGGAACACTATGGAAAAAAATTTTCCTGTTTGTAAATAGGAATCTGCCACCCACCCTCACCAAAGGTGCATTTTAATCTTTCCCACATAACTGCCTCTGTTCTCCTTGGATATGAACTAATTTACCTTACCTAATACAAAGAAGCTTATCAACTATAAAGATAGACCCAGAGGATTTGGATTTCTTTGCTCCTTTTCCATCCTACTGTTAGACACTTATTGCCAGTTTTCCAGTTAGGAGCATTGCAAAATTGCCGGGTAGGACTTTCAGCTAAAAGAAAAATGGTGACTTTTGATTAGTTGTGCAGACAAAAAAAGTCCTAAGAGAGGTTAATAAAAATTTAATGGGGTCAAAGATCTCAGTTACCAGATGGATAGTATGGCCTCTGCCTCAGGGGTCTTTATGAGCTACTTGTAGGGTATAGGTTATCTCATCTTGTATCAATTAAAAACTCGGCCTAGCTATCAGGGTCTCTTGCCTTAGCACTGCCATGAAGTAGAGAGCCACACAGGCCAAAGGGACACTGCCCTGCACATTCATATTTCATTCCATTTTCATTAACTTTGATGACTGGCTTGCTGAATCCTGGTAAGACTCTTATCACTGTCTTGCTGTCCTCATTAGTTTTTATAGGATGTAGGCCTAAAATTTAAAAAATAAAACTATTTTTTTGAGGTACGGCATGCATATAGTAAATTGCGCAAATTTTAAGGGTGCATATCAATGCTTTTATTTTTTAACATATATGATTATATTAAGATATAGAACATTACCAGCATCCCAGAAGGCTTCCTCATATCCCTTCCCAGTCAATAACCCCCTACCCAGAGGTAACCACTTTGTTCCCGTAGATTTGTGTGCCTGTTCTTGGATTTCATGTAAATGTAGTGATATGGTAGCTAATTTTATGCATCTGGTTGATTTCAACATTCTTGTGCCTGTATCTTGGTGGATATTTGTACGCTCTTTGGTTATATACTTAGGAGTAGCATTCCAGGGTCATGTGATAGAGGTATGATTGGTTTTAGTAGATACTGCCAAATAGTTTTCCAAGGTAGTTTTACCAGTTAACAATTTCACCAGCAATCTATGAGAGTTCCAGTTGTTCCATGTTTTCAGTGCTTGGTATTGTCAGTCTTTTTCATTTTAGCTCTTCTGGTGGGTTTTGCATATCTCACTGTGGTTTTAATTTGCACTTCCCTGATGAGCAATAGTGATGAACACCTATTTATATGCTTGTGAGCCATTCGGATATTCTCCTCTATGAAGTGCCAGTTCAATTCTTTTATATTTTTTAAAAATTAGATTGATTATATTTTTCGTATTGATTTGTAGTTTAAAAAATGTATGAATGTAGTGGATAGAAGTCCTTTGTTAGATATATATTGTGAATATTTTATCCCAGTCTGTGGTTGGCTTTTCATCCTCTTAAGGTATAATTAATTAATCTTTTCTTTCATGGTTAATGTTTTTTGTCCTCTGGGAAATATTTGCCTACCTAAGGTCATGAAGAGTTTCTCTGGTGGTGTGATCTAGAAGCTTTGTTGTTTTGACTTCCATATTTAGGCCTATGATTCATTTCAAATCATTATTAGTATTATTTTGGTATCTGGTATGAGGTAAGGGTCATGGTTCCATTGATTTATTTGTCTGTCCTTGAGCCAGTACTATGCTGTCTTAATTTCTCTAGCTCTGTAACTAGCCTTGATATCTGGTAGCATATGTCCTTCAATTTGTTCTTCCTGAAGATGTTTCACTATTACTAGCCTTTATTTATCCTTATGCATTTTAGAATCACTTTGTCCAAATTGCCCTTTGGGAGTGGTTTTGATCTTTTTGACTCATTAGTTTTCCCTTTGTCCCTCTAACTTCAAAATCTAGGTAACATTTTAAGGTGGAGACCGGTGGCCTGTTTGGGGCAGTTCCCCTCTAGAGGGAGAATTTGTCTCTGAAGTACCAGGAGACTGCAGGAGATTTTCCTGTGCTTTTCCTACCCAGACACCAGCCCAGAACTCAGGTGACTTCAGGTAAGAAAAACTAGCCCTGCATTTTGGGCTTCTCAAGTTTCCAGCCCATTATTTTAGTGTCTCCCAACGGCCCAAAGTTATGCTCATTTCTCCTTTCCTCAGGAGAGTCCTTCTGCCTTACAGCCAAGCTTCATCTTCAACAGTGCCCAGAATTAGCAAATGCCACAGGAAAGGAAAAAAGCCCCTGATTGTCAGTTCACTTAGAAAGGGCTCTTTGCTCTCTGAAATGTTGGTTAATCTCGTCCTTGCTTATCCTTAAACCTATCGATTTCGCAATTTATCTTTTTTTTTTTTTGGTGGGGGGGGGGGTGTTGTTTTTTTTTGTTGTTGCAGGAGCGTTCACATCCTGTTTGGAAACAAAGTCTGCAAATTGTTTAATAGGCCGAGCCTTGATACCCGCATCCCTCTCAGCTCTATCACAGGTAAGTAGTTTATGAACATTTGGGCCAATTCAGTAGGTCAGTGGAAGGATAGATAATGGATATATCCCTGAACCTCCCAGTCACAGATAGTGGGGATTTCCTAGGGGACTGATCTGCCTAAGTCACATTCAACTTGGAATTCAGCCAGTTTCTAGGGATAGCAAATGACATTAACATTCTCAGTTCTATTCCTGCTTAGGAGAATGAGATGTCAGCTCTGGCCCTGAATAAGGCAAATTTGCTCCTGTAGTCACCTAAATTTGTGCCCTCTAGCACAGGACTTTAGAAGTCCAACCTGGGCTGACATCCAGCTCTGCATCTTTACTTATGTGATCATGGGCAAATTACTGAATCTCTCTAATCCTCAGTTTTTCCACCTATAACTTCATAGGCTGATTTTATTGTGAGGATTAAATGTACTACAGGTTGAGTATCTCTAATCTCAACATTTGAAATACTAAATGCTTCAAAATCCAAAACGTTTTGAGCACCAACATGACACCTTTGCTTTCTGATGGTTTGGCGTACACAAACTTTGTTTAGTGCACAAGATTATTAAACATATTCTATAAAAATACATTCAGGTTATGTGTATAAGGTGTTTATGAAACATAAATGAATTTCATGTTTAGACTTGGGTCCCATTCCTAAGATATCTCATTATGTATATTTAAATACTTCAAAATCTGAAATCCAAAACACTTCTGGTACCAAGCATTTTGGATAAGGGATACTCAACCTGTAATATAAGAAAAGTGGGTTTTACAGTCCTTGATACACAATAGGTCTCCCATTAATGTGCAATTTATTAGAAAAATTTTTATGGGTACATCATTGCATCTGACATATGCTTTCAGAGGCTGGGGATTGTGCTTGGTTACTTTTTTGAGGGGAGTAAAATTTACATATAGTGAAATGTACAAATCTTTAGAGTACCATTCAATGAGTTTTGACACACGCATTCTCCTGTGTAACCCACGACCGTATCTAAACATGATCATTACCATCACTCTAGAAAGTTCCTTTATGCCCCTTCCCAATCAGTTCCTACTCCCATAAATGCAACCACTATTCTGATTTCTTTCTATATAGATTATTTTGCATTTTCTAAAATTGTATATGGATGGAATCATACAGCATGTAATCTTTTGTGTCTGGCTTCTTTCATTAAGTATAACGTTGATTATTCCTCCATGTTGTTGTCCCTCTCAGTAGTGCCTTTCTTTTTATTGCTTATTAGTATCACATTGTGTGAATATACCACAGTTTGCTTATTCATAATCTTCTTGATAGGTACCTGAGCTCTTTCTACTTTTTGGTGATTATGCATACAACTTCTATAGCTATTCTTGTAAAAGTCACTTTGTGAACTTTCACTTAATTTGGGTAAATACCTATGAGTAGAATTGCTGGGATATAGATAGGTGCATGATTAGTTTTATAGGAAACTGATAGATGTTTTTCCAAAAACATAATCTGATTTTATACTCCTACCAGTAGTATAAATGTGTGTGAGAATTCTGGTTCCTCTACATCTTTGTCAATATTTGATGTTGTCAGTCTTTAATTTTAGCCAATCTACTGAGTATATTGCGGTATCTTAGTGTGATGTCAATTTGCATTTCTTTGATTACTAATAATGTTGAGGATGTTTTCATGTGCTTATTAGCTCTTCATTTGAATTGTCTGTTCAGATCTTTTGGCCATTTTTAAGTTGGGTTGTTTGTCTTTTTATTATTGAGTTGTAGGGGTTCTTATATATATATATATATATATATATATATATATATATAGACACACACGTGTGTGCACACACACACACACACACACATATATCTGACAATGAACTTTATATATTCTGGTTGAAAGTTCATTGTCAGATATATATTTTGTGAATATTTTCTCTCAGTCTCTGGGTTGCCTGTTCATTTTATTAACTGTATGATCTGATGAGTTTGTCCATTTTTGTATCCCCTGTTTCCCACATGCATGGTTGAAGCTTGATAATATTTACTGAATGAATGAGCTGAAAGTTATTCCTCCCTCCCTCCTTCCATTATTTCTTTTTTTCAAAGACACTTACTGATTATATACTATGCTGGCAAGCACTCTTCTGTTCTTTGGGGATATAGCAGAAAACAAAACAGATTTCTTAGTCTCATGACAATTACATTTTAGTCTATATGTATGTGGGGGTAAGGTGAGAGACAGAAAAACAAATAATTAAGCAAGAAAATGTGAGCTAGTTATAGATACCATCATGCAAAAATGAAATTTGTGTGTAATGGGAAAGGAATGATTAGGGGCTTTACCCAGGTTGAGGGGTAAGAAATCTGAGGAGATAATATTAAAGTAGATATCAGAATGACACGAAGTCATTCCCCACTCCTCCCCCACCAAGGAGAAAGGGATCCCAGGCAGAGGATATAGCTAATAAAAAGTCCCTTAAAGTGAGTTAAGGCTAGGCATAAACTATGCAAAAGACCCCTTTAGGCTAGTTAAGGTGTCCAGAGTTGGTTGCTTTGGAAATTACCATAACTGGCATAAGCTGATGCTACACTCTTACTCTTTCTTATTATTGGAATACTTAGCAGTTTCTTCAAGTTTCTCCTTGCCCTCTCCTCACCCACTAGTTGCTAAGTTCTGAGATTGTTTGAGAATAAAAAATAAAAAAAAAGCTAATACAAGGGTCAAGAAAGTTAAGGCAAGGTCACTAATTTTTTTTCCCATCAAAAGTGACTGAGTCCCCCGCCCCACAAAAAAACTCATGGGCCACATAAAGTAATAAGTAACTACATTTCTCTTATAAGAGAGCAAAATATGGAATGTTCTACCTCTCTGCTTTTTATGTTTAGGTTGTGTAATGTACAACTCAATAAATACAATAAAAATTTGATGAATCAAATATAATTTATTCCAATTTTTTTCCAGTTTTAGGAGAGAGAGACAAGAAAAGATGATGGAAAAGGTTAAGAGTAGATGGAGATAGAGAGGGTGTGAAATAGAATGAAACACATAAGTGAAAAAATGGAAGCATATTGATCAAGAGGAGGAATAAAAGAGTCCCAGAGGAAGATAGAGAAGCTGAGAAAAAAAACTGGGTGAATGGGAAGTCAGAAGTTAAATAGGTTTTGTGTGAGTGTGTTCCTGTCATCTTCTTGTGCCTTTGGGCTGTATATACCATCTAGTAGTTATTGCTTCCTTTGAAAAATGTGATGGTGCTCTCACAATATTTAACACACATCTTTCTTCTGTGTTTCCTTCTGATGAGCTGATGCATGTTCTAAATAAATGCCAAATTCCTTTCCTTGATTTCTCTCCATATTTCCTTACATGAGACGTTTTTCTCTTAAATCAAACAAACAGATCCTTTGAATTAATAAAACAAACTGCTCTGCCTCTAGTACCCGTTCTCCTATATTCCATATGGAAAATTGCCTCCAACAAAATCGTGCCTTCTGGTCATTATCGTTGTGACCCTTATCATCAGGACAAACCCCATGTCTACTGGTAGGATTTTGGACAAAAAAAAATGTAGTGATCTGATAGGACTTAGGCTAAGTGGAGATACTATACAACTGAGTGGGTCAAAAAAGGCCCTGTGAAGACCAGCAAGCTGTATGTGCAAATCACAGACCATCTGGCTGATGATTTTCTGTACTCCAATAAATATCCAAGGATTATAGTTAGCTGAAAGTGAAGCCTGTGGCTTGCTGGGCCCCACTCTGGTCAGAACTGCTGAAAACTGGGCAATAATAGACTTGGTAGAATCCTAAAGGAGTTATATAGATGACTACTTCCTAAGACTTTCAACTAGGAAAAGCCTGACTGGGACTGGAGAAAGGAAGTTAGCCCAATTTACAGAATTAATAGCAGAAATTTAACATGTAGATATACCCAAGAAAAAAACTGGTCAAAGGTATATAGCTACACTGATCAGCCATATAGACCTGGACTATTGCAGGAAAAACAATCTGGTGAAGGGAGATATGAAAATAAATTGGTGAAAGAATTTAGAAATTCTTATAAAGACGTGTCAGCTCATTAGAACAGAAAAGCAGAATAATCTATTTGGAATGAGAGGGGAGATAATCTAGGCCCCCAAAACTAATGTAGACCCTGAAGCTTCGGGGACTTTAAGTTTCAACTCAGCTCCCTTTTCAGTTCAATTTAAGGTTGTAGGATGGGCTTGTGAAACCTCAGGGCATATGGGCATGTATGTGCCAGGTTAGCAGAGAAGAAAGAGTTAGAAAACCTGTGAATCAAATAAACAAGTGAGTAAGAAATATGAGATATATCAAAATATTAAAAACTTCTTGCATCCTCAGCAGATTCATTTTAAGTGTGGTGGGGAGTGGTAAACCAGACAAATGTAGCAGGTAGATTATATTGAGCCAATATCTAGATTTTCAAACAAATAATATTGCCTTACACAAATATATACTTACTCAGAAAGTGGGTTTGCAAAGCCCACCAGACACGCAGATGAAAATAGTACAACCATGGCTTTAGATAAAGTTGGAAGAACTAGCTGCTAGATATGGAAGTGGGGCAGTAATAGGAAATTATCAAGGAACTAGTTTTATAACTGAAATTCTCCAAAGTTTGGCAAAATATGGAGAATATAGGACTTTCATTTACCATAAACTCCCCAGGCTGCAGGGCATCTGGAAACTTTAATGAATGGATTCCTAGAAACACAGAAAGAATTCAGCAGCACCCAGATATAAATGGCAATGAGGCAAAGGTGCTAATAATTGACAGACCCTGCGTGAGTGTATCCTTCCTCAAAAGAGATGTTCAAGAAAGACAGACAAACTACCTATACTCACTTTTCTCCCAAATCTCTTAACAAGAGATAAAGACCATGAAGTTTTCAAAGGAAAGAGAAGTAGTAGAGCCTCACAAGGCCAGCAACAAAGGAGGGGCTATAGTTAGACATATCGTTTCAACCTTAACAGCAATTCTTGATAGGGGTAACCAGTAGCCATAGCCTGTAGGATGGATAAAGGCTCAAAGACACTAATCTTTATATCTCTCTTTTTTATTATTAGGTCTGCTTTGCTGTTTTCTCTTGGCTGTGACAGTCCGCCTGATGGTCATTATAACAGCAGTTCACCATTAGTACAAACAAGAGTACCATACATAAATTCTGTGCGCGGTTTACCAACATCATCAAAAAGTTATATTGTTCCACTGTTCTCATTCTTTACTTGATCACCATCATAATCATATCAACATCCTAATTTCTGGCCTAAACCAACCACAGAACCATTGTTAGCCCCTTATACTATCCATTGTCACCAAGAGTCCATTTGCTAGAGCTTTTAGTGATTTTATCTATTTAGAAGAGTACTGCAGCATGGATTCTGTGTCAATTCATGTACTCATTGATGGACTTGTTGCTTGTGTAGCCCAGTTAATAAGAATAGCTGATGAGCTTTTACAATTCATTCTACAAGTACAAGAAGTTCCTTATGTAGAAGAAAACGGTAGAGCAGAAGAGACTGAAGCAGATGCACCTCTTCCCGAGGAGCCTTCGCTACCGGATCTCCCTGATCTCTCAGACTTAGACTCAATACTTACACCAAGAGAGGATGAAGACCTAATGTTTGATATAGATCAGGCTATGTTAGACATGGATAACTTATATGAAGATACAGTCTCTGGTATAAATGATGACTTAACAGGTGACTAAGACCCAATTTCTGCCCCCGCCCCCAGGGATGTGAAAACTGATCATTTCTCTGTTTTAATATATTCTTATTTTCTGTATATTAGCAATATGTGTTTTCTCATAGTTCTGCACATTTTCATTACTAATAACCCATATAACAAGTGAGATTTGATTTACTTCTATCAAAAGCTGGTCTTTTTTCATCTTTGTTGTTATTCAGAAAGTTCTGGCTTTTGCCATGTAGGTCTCCCTTTACCTGTACTTACTCTCATGCTAGAATTTCTGATGACGGGAGCAAACAATAGTAAAGAAAAGAAATTCCTTGCCTAATTATGGAGTGGAGAACTGATGAACTCTATCACATCTTGGGACTAATTTCACTGCTCTCCAATGAATGCAAATGAAAAGGGGAATATCCCCCAGGGTAGCATTACAGTAAATGAATACATTCACATTAACAAGACAGTGTTGCGATACTTTTATTTGAAAGGATATAACTCCTTACTTATCCTTTAAGAAAGCATGTGTCCGACAAAAAATGCTATAGCAGACTAAGGGAGGTAATTTTAAAAGAGTACTATCTACCAGATAATAAAAGTGCAGAAAGGTTTTCAAATGACTGTTGCCAAGGACAAAACTGAAAAAGCTGGGACCAAGAGTTCCAGTGCAGGACTGTTCTTGCAAATTCTGACCACATTGTAGCTACTTTGCACTATTATTCCCCAAATGGAAAAGGCACACTATACCAAATAATCAAAGAGAGAAGTAATAGAAGGGCTAAGCAAAGCCCTACAAGGACTATTCACCAATGGAAAGACAAACACTCACCATATTGGACTAAATATCTATGGACTAGATATAGTCCTTAGGCATCAAAGCAGGAAGATGCTACAACCCCATAATATGTGGAGCTGGCTGGACCCTTGTTTTCCTGGGTCACCTGAACAGATTGTACTGTAATGGTACCTCAGGAACTAGATAAGATATATTCCAGTGTTTGCTTTGATTCTGTAATTTTATGTGCTTAAGGATTGTTAAGATATAACCCCCGCTCCAAGGAATGGATTGTTGTATTAAGTATGTTTGCTCTATGGAGCAGAATTAGAGTTAATAGTGAAAAGAAATATTTAGGAAATAAGAAAATACTTAGGAACAAGAACTAGTGGGGACGGTGTTTTCAGGAGAGAGAAGCAAATTAATAAATTGTCAACAGTTATGTGACGGTTTATGATGGAAAGCCATGATATGGAGTTAGTTTCTAAACAGGTTTATGAACAAAGCCCTGTTTTTGTCTTCTGCAAATTAGCCAACCCTAAGATGTTGCTATAAACAGCTGGTAGGCGATTGACATAAGTCATGTATCTGAAAGCTCAATTAGATGGATAATTATTAACTAGTTTAGTCCACTGATTGGATATCGCTGATTGAAATCCTGCATCTCCTCCAGGAGAATGGAGTGAGTGGCTGATCCTTTATGCAAATTAGCCCTTTTCTGTATCTTCTTAAGACCAGTGTTAAAGCCAATTATTATATAGCATGGCAGAAAAGAGAGGGGCTCATCATTCTGAGACAAGCTTAAAGGTGTGAAAATCAAGGAAGATAGGCTGGTAGATGGCATTAGATTAGGTAGTACAAGTTTTCATCCCTATTTGTTTGTGCTAAAATATGTGGGGAGTTGTGCCTATATAAATTCTTATGTGTGATGATTACTGCTAGTTATTATCTTATGATTGTTTACAATCTGTATTAGCTATTGATCTAAACCATTTTATTGTTTTCTTTCAAGAGATTTTAACTAATAAACTTTCATTCACAAATCAAAAAAACGTGTGGTCATCTTAAATTACCTAGTGGTGAATTTGGAGGCTACCAAATGGGCCCACAAGAACTTCACTCAACGTAAGGTAGCAGAGCATAATAAGAGAGAATGTTGTACCAAGATTCTGAAGTTATACTTCTGGCTTTGTCAGATGATCTTAAACAAATCTCTAAACATAGTCCTTTCTCATTTGCAAAATGAGGGTTATTAATAAATTTTCTGCTTACCTTCAGTGACAATAAGGAACAAATGAAATAATAGTTTTCAAAGCCTTTGGCATGACATATCTGGCATTGAGACAGAATATATGAAATCACGACTTTTCAGGAATATCTGAAAAATGTGCATGCGTATGTTCATTGCAGCACTATTCACAATAGCAAAGACATGGAATCAACCCAAATGCCCATCAGTGATAGACTGGATAAAGGAAATGTGGTACATATACACCATGGAATACTATGCAGCCATAAAAAGGAACAAGATCATGTCCTTTACAGGGACATGGATGGAGTTGGAAGCTATTACCCTCAGCAAACTAACGCAGGAACAGAAAACCAGAAGCCACATGTTCCCTCGTATAAGTGGGAGCTGAACAATGAGAACACATGGACACAGGGAGGGGAGCAACACACACTGGGTCCTGTTGGGGGCTGGGGTGGGGAGAGAGAGCATCAAGAATGGATTCCCAGCTAATGGATGCTGGACTTAATACCTAGGTGATGGGTTGATCAGTGCAGCAAACCACCAAGGCACATGTTTACCTATGTAACAAACCTGCACATCCTGCAAATGTACCCCAGAACTTAAAAATTAAAAAGAAAATTCACCCATCTGCAAAAAGTTTGTATGACAATACCTGAAAGTCTATTTGACATGAAATAATTATCCAATAGTTTTACACCTGTTTTCTAAGAGATAAGAGCTTTCTTATTCTACTTCATGCCAAAATTAGAGTTTGGAATCAGCTATTGTTTCATTCTTTGGAGCTGATTTTGTTTTTTTTTTAACCAAATTGAATTCTTTTGGGGAGTCTACTTGAGTTCTAGTAGGAATAATAATGAGGAAAAAACAATATGAAAAAGCCCTTCAGGAAATAATGAATTATATTCCATTTAAGGCTAAGATTTTGTTCCTGAGGGGGTTATGTAACTCTGAACGTTATTAACCCATTGTGATCCAACTTGATTTTTATGATTTTTTTTTACATGAAAGCTGACTATTGTGTTTTTGTATTGACAGTCTTACCTTAATAGACTAGATGTACTTAGTGATACCTCTTGGGAATACTGCTTATATTTTTTCAGAGATCCTACTCCCTCCAGCCCATATTTAAAACTGGTTTTCTTCTGTCTATTTAACCCTCAGAAAGTTCACAAACCAACTAACCAACCAACCAACCAACCAACCAACCAACAAAAATCCCTAAAGAAAGAAAAAATGACTTCTAGTTCCTGAAGTTAGTTATTTGTGAATTACTTGTATTGATAAATAAAACTGTCAGTTTCCAATATCACATCTCTTCAGGGTAATAAATAATCCTTGGAGGTGACTGCCATTATACTTATGAAGGTTGGAACTGCATTTTACAAGGTAAGGAAAATCACTGAACTCTTATACCTGGTCACAATTTCATCTTAAAGACCCTAGAAAAATGCTGAAGGCGGCCGGACGCGGTGGCTCATGCCTGTAATCCCAGCACTTTGGGAGGCCAAGGTGAGTGGATCACGAGGTCAGGAGATGGAGACCATCCTGGCTAACACGATGAAACCCCGTCTCTACTAAAAATACAAAAAAATTAGCTGGGCGTGGTGGCAGGCGCCTGTAGTCCCAGCTACTCAGGAGGCTGAGGCAGGAGAATGGCGTGAACCTGGGAGGCGTAGGTGCAGTGAGCCAAGATCGTGCCACTGCACTCCAGCCTGGGCGACAGAGCGAGTCTCTGTCTCCAAAAAAAAAAAAAAAAAAAAGAAAGAAAGAAAAATACTGAAGGCATCTCAAAGATAATTTTAAGTTTACCACAAATATTCATATAAGGTGGACAAGGGGGCCACAGTTATGAAACACAACTTTAGTGTTTCAGATTCCTCTAATCAAAGATGTCATTAACAGGCTGGGCGCGGTGGCTCACGCCTATAATCCTAGCACTTTGGGAGGCCAAGACAGGCGGATTGCCTAAGCTCTGGAGTTCAAGACCAGCCTGGGCAACATGGTGAAACCCCATCTCTACTAAAATACAAAAAAATCAGCCGGCACGGTGGTAGGCACCTGTAATCTCAGCTACTCAGGAGGCTGAGGCATGAGAATAGCTTGAACCTGGGAGGTGGAGGTTGCAGTGAGCCAAGATCATGCCACTGCACTCCATCCCGGGCAACAAAGCGAAACTCTGTTTTAAAAAAAAAAAACAAAAAAAAGGTGTCATTAACAAAATCTGTTGTTGAACGCGTGTAAATACACATATCTCTATATTATGACAAATTCTGGAAATACTGGTCATTCTAGTGACTTTATTCTTACTTAAACTTGGGGGAACACGCCTTTCTTGAAACTGTAACTTCGAAGTTTTTAATGTAGGCAAACCCCCAACTTCCAGCTTTGGAAATCAGCTCTGTTGCAGCACATTTTATGAAGAAAAAAAATGTTCTGTGTGAAATACAGCTTCTAATCTCAAGTTTTAAAAAGACATGTTGTCTATTTGAAACTTAAGATGTAAATGGGCTTATCTTTGGGTCCTTATCCCAGGTGCCAGAGTTCTTGATGCTTCTCCCCCACAAACCTCGACTCATCGAGAAAAATTCCATTTGTACTGGGTATTTCTTCATTTTTTTCCCCAGTTGGAATCACAGCACACTTTAAAAGATTTAGCAAGTTGTCATCAGGTATGGCACTAGAGAGTGGAGAAGTAATGCATCTGCTCTGTCCTATTCCTCATTACAGACATTGAGGAAGTAATCCTACCTATCCTTGAAGACAGAACCTCACAGTCCAACTGTTATTAAGCATGGAATCAAGTGGAAAAGACAACTTTTCTCTTTTAGCTCAGTTATTTCATTATCATCTAGAGGCTGTTTCTCTTTGAATAATTCTGTTCCTGGGAAATAATTCTTGTCCATTCCCCTACAGGTTTCTTTCGGGTACGAAGGTCATTTGAAAAAAAAAAAAAGAAAATGTCCTTTCCATCTTGGTTTGGGGCTCCTGATATGTAACCCTCAGGGTAAATGTGTTCCACTAGATCCTGGGGTGTGACCCACTTAAGATGTTAATATGTTTTTTTCTTGATGAGTTAGCACACATAAACTATATGCCTTCAAAGAATTTGAGAAATTTTGTCTAACATGGAAAAGCTGAGTTAACTTGCCATAAACATAATGCGAGCATAGGACTGGCGTGGTGGCTCATCCCTATAATCCAAGCACTTTGGGAGGCCCAGGCAGGTGGATCACCTGAGGTCAGGAGTTTGAGACCAGCTGGCCAACATGGTAAAACCTGTCTCTACTAAAAATACAAAAATTAGCCAAGCGTGGTGGTGCATGCCTGTAGTTCCAGCTACTAAGGAGGCTGAGGTGGGAAGATTGCTTGAACCTGGGAGACGGAGGTTGCAGTGAGCCGAGATGGCACCACTGCATTCCAGCCTGGGTGACATAGTGAAACTCTGTCTCAAAAATAAAAATAAAAATAAATAATAATAATAATAATAATGGAAGCATAAAGTTAGGTTTCATTCATTTATTTGCATTGAAAGGAAAGATTGGTTTGCCTAGTTTCACCCAATCCTACATGAGAAGAGTTTATACTGCAAAAATCAAGTGTATTATATAATGTGATAAAATAAAGATCAAAATCATGACTTTTTTATGCTTGTGGCCCTAAGCACTGTGTGAGTGTTTCATTTTTTTTTAAGACCAGATTTTGGATATTTACTGAACAGACTTATCAGTCTGATGCCTCAAATCGAGGACTTTTGAGAATGAAGTTCTCACAGACACTTGAATTGTTGGAACCTCAGTAGCTCGCATCATTGAGCTAAATTTATATGCTAAAGTTAAAATCACAAAAACACAACCCCAAAAAGGACATTGCTGATTTGTTTAAGAAGGTGGGATTATTCAGCCTTAAACTAGACATGTGAATTGAATAGAGAGAAATTAGAGGTTGTATGCATTTGAGACTCAATGAAACCACATATTTTTAAAAAACTCTAACTCACAGATTAGGAAGGATTACAGTTTTTTTTCTAGAAATGAAGTCACAATGCAGAAGGGATTTATA
Source organism: Gorilla gorilla gorilla (assembly GCF_029281585.2). NCBI lineage: Eukaryota > Metazoa > Chordata > Mammalia > Primates > Hominidae > Gorilla > Gorilla gorilla. Next base: position 123,682,901 of record NC_073247.2, read on the forward strand.
GAGTTTGATGAGTATAAATTATGTTTTACATTCCTGAAGCAATGCCTTTGGAGTGTAAACTTTAAGATATATATGATTTCTCAAGCCTGCCTTTCTAATCAGCGTGGCTTAGTTTGAAGAGAAACTAATTATGTTAAAATTGATGTATGGCCATTGCTAAGATAATTTATCTTGGAAAATTTGGAGCAAAATATATAAATATAAATCTCCAAATGATTCTGAAGTATCTGGCTATGAGGCTAAACTTTAGGCCATATTTGAGTTTCGGTGGCTCTTTGGAATTATATTCTTTATCACTATTGACATTGAAGTTGACAGTCACTCACTATCCCGGCTGTATACCTGGAGCTAGAGTTTGATGTGACCTGATTGAAATAATTCAGTCCATTAAATACCATGGTTTTCATTTATTTGATTCACAAATATCAGTGAATAGCACCAGGCCTAAAATTGTTGATCTTTGCATAAATAGAGTGCTTTTTGAATTACTTTTCAAAAAGTGATTTACTTTTGAAATTACTTTGATTACTTACTTTTGAAATTACTGCTGAATATCCATAATATTGAATAGTTAAGAGGTGCTACTTTGCCAGTGTTATGGATTAAACATAATTTAGCTGGCTGGGCATGGTGGCTCACATCTGTAATCCCAGTGCTTTGGGAGGCTGAGATGGGAAGATCACCTGAGGCCAGGAGTTTCAGGCCAGGAGTTTGAAACCAGCCTAGGCAACATAGTGAGACCTTGTCTCTAAAAATAATAAAAATAGGCTGGGTGCGGTGGCTTACGCCTGTAATCCCAGCACTTTGAGGGGCCCAGGTAGGCAGATCACTTGAGGTCAGGAGTTCAAGACCGGCCTGGCCAGCATGGCGAAACCCCATCTCAACTAAAATAAATAAATAAATTAATTAATTAAAAAAAAAAAAAAACAAAAATTTTCTGGGTGTGGTGGTGCACACCTGTAGTCCCAACTACTATGGAGGTTGAGGCAGGAGAATCGATTGAACCCAGGAGTCGGAGGTTGCAGTAAGCTGAGATTGTGCCACGGCACTCCAGCCTGGGTGACAGAGAGAGCCTCTGTCTCAAAAATAAATAAATAAATAAATAAATAAATTAATTAATTAATTTTTAAAGTGTGGCCTTGTGAAATATGAAACTACGCTTGGATAAGTTCACTATTGAAAGTAAAATAGACACTCCAAAACTTGTGCATCTTCAAAAATGAATCCTAGTGATGATGGTTGCACAATGTGAATGTACTTAATTCCACTGAACTGTAAACTTACAGGTGGTTAAAATGTGAAATTTTATATTAGGTATATCTTACCACAATAAAAAGTCCACTTCAATGTACACAGGAATGGACCCTGGAAACAATGTTGGAATCTCTGATGCTTAATCAAGAGAACAAGAAGAAATAAAACCCTGTGGCACATTCAGATGAGTGGGATGATAGTTGAGAAATATATGAAAATATAGTAGCATAAAGATACTATGTAAAAACAATGATAAGAAATTATGGAATAAAGAACACAAGGGACAAAATTTCTGGACAGCAAAAGGACTAAAACAAAGAGGAAAAAATAATGAGAAGGTTAATGAGGATTGGAGGGCAGTTAATGTAGAATCCAAAAGTGATCACATGACAAGCAGATCCCCATGAGAGTGAGAAAGTCATCACATTGGCTTTCAAATGCAACAGTAACTAAAACTGGCAAATGAAGATCATATGAGCAAGTGGAGTCAAGCCATACAACAGAAGGTGACCTACCAACACAAAAATTGATGAAATACTGCAGTGAAATTGTTTGAAAATAAATGCATTCTCAATTTTAAAGAGAATGGGGGGCCTAAAATTGTAAAGTTTATCTCATATTCAGTGGGGTGAGGACTGTAAACTTTAGTTGTATTCTGCAATTATCTATTTTTTAAAAACTATTTTATTCCCATTAACCATTCTGTCACTTGGAAGCAATTCACGTTCTAAAAATATCTGTGATTTTTTTCTCACAGTATTATAACAATTTATGTAAAGTGAAAAAACACTGAAACAATAATATACATCTTTAATGGAAATATATACATATATCAAAGTGTAGATACAGCAGACTGCTTAACACAATAACTGATACTTCACATCAACAGCAGGGCTGTGGGAGAGAGGGAGGGATAAGAGAAGGATGGGCCTTTACTATATCTATTACCTGCCATTTTACTGCACAGAATTAGACCATATACCACGAGTCCTCCATGTGTAAAAATAAAAATGAATAATTATAGCCGCTAATAGTAAATTTTTCTTTGATACACAGTCTCACTCTGTCGCCCAGGCTGGAGTGCCATGGCATGATCTCGACTTATTGCAACCTCTGCCTCCCAGGTTCAAGCGATTCTCGTGTCTCAGCCTCTGGAGTAGCTGGGATTACATGCACCTGCCACCACGCCCAGCTAATTTTTGTATTTTTAGTAGAGACTGGGTTTCACCATGTTGGCCAGGCTGGTCTTGAACTCTTGACCTCAGATGATCTGCCAGCCTTGGCCTCCCAAAGTGCTGGGATTACAGGCGTGAGCCACCACACCCCGCCCAGCTAATAGTTATTGACTGCTACTGTATGCTCGGTATTTCGCTGTGCCTAAGTATATTACCTATTTTATTTTATCTTTACACTTCTCCAGGGAGGTGAGCACAACACCAGGCTTATTGAAACAACTTAAAGCAGGTAAATGGCAAAAATAAAATAAGGGGACTCATGGGTGGGCCTAACCATTTACCACTTCCTCCAGTATAGCCCTTTCGATTTCCATGTTGCTCTTTTTCATTTTTTATCCCATTCCAGGTTGCCCTGGTATTTGTTTTTTGCCTCATTTCTAAGGCGTAGTACTTTTATTTTTGTCTGAGAAAAAGGGACCAGATAAACACACAACGAGGTTTGCCTCAGAGCCTGGATCCATGAAGGAATGGCACTGCCAGTTGCCCTTCAGCTGGCAGGCACCCCTCAGCTGCTTTGACTCCAGGTAGCATGGAAAAGAGATGGAAATGGACATTAAAGCACTTCTGGTGCCATGCACTGAATGTTAGCTTTTCTTATTTCCCACAATCCCCTATGAAGTGAAGAAACCATTTTCATCTCTATTTTATAAATGAGAAAACTAATGCCCTGAAAATAGGAGTGAGTTTCTTTAGGTCATACAGCTAGTGGGTTAAAATTCTATCCTCAGTTGCTCTGGCTCCATAGTCCCTGCTTTTTCCGTGGTATCATGCTGCTTCCTTAAAGGGCTAAGTTAGCCTTGGTAGGAGGCTCTCCCAAACTGTCTCATTAAGTTGGCATAGAACTACACCTGCTTGATTGTAAATCTTCCCTAACTGGAAATCAAAGCCTCACCTGTGATCTGCTTGAACTGACCTCCCTCAAAGACGTGGAACCTAACATTTTGAAGGTCATACCATAGCAGATCCTGCTTCAGCCTTTCATTGAACTACAAACCTTGAATATGACTTCATCTTTCAAATGTGTTTTTTAGCCTTCTCGCTAAGGGGCTGCCAGGGATTCAGTTGTGCCAACAATTACCAGCATCCAGGCAGCGACCCTCCTGTAATCACTGCCCACTATGTCCCCAGTATATAGGATAGGATCCTTTGTTATGTGCTCTCACAGAGCACTGTTCTTTCAGAGTACATATCTTAGTAGGTAATTATGTATTCATTAAAGTGATCATTTACTCTATATCCACCACCAGCTTGTAAGCTCCATGAAAGCAGGGTCGGTGTCTGTCTTCTGTATTGCAAACACTCCGAACAGTGCTCAGTAAGCATTTGTTAAATGCATGAATGCTTTTCCACCAAAGAATCAGATGGTTACTTATCTGGCCATAAAGAAAATACAAAAAGGTTGTCTGTGCCTCGGATAAATGGGCCTAGCTGTGAGGCCTGCCCAACCATTTGTTTGTTAGAGGGCTAAATGGTAGAAAAATGCTGATTCTTGCTCTGCTGCTCCAGACTTTGGAGGCCTTAAGCTTCCCTGAAAGCAGACATGAGCTCAACTTACCTCTTTCTGGTGGTATTTGATTGCCACCTTCAACTTGGCCAGGTCATGGTACTTCTGAGGGTCAAGCTCTTCACTGTGGTCATCTCGATGGTTGAGGATGATCTCCAGTTCCCTGGAGCTCCGAGCTTGGTCCAGCAGGTCTTTGGCAAAGAGCTTGCACTGCTGAGAGAGCTCCTCATACTCGGCCTTGAACTCATTCTCCACCTTGCTGAGCTCCTTGAGCTCCCAGCCCAGACGGAAGGCAGTTAGGATGGGGTCCTCACTTGATAAGGCAATGAGTGAGGGGCTTGCCAGAGCCTTATAGATGTTCAGTCGGGAGCGAGAGTGGCGCAGGCTGTCTACCTCTGAACTAGACACACACTCCACACAGTTGCAGCGGATCTGGTGGGGCCGTGGGATAGTGACCCGTTTTTGGACAAGCAATTTGATGATTTCGTAGTTGTTGGTGTGGGCAGCCAGCATGATGGGAGTGATGTCCGGTGTGAATTCAGAGAACTGCGTGTCCATCATCAGAGTGGGGACCTAGGTACAAGAAATGAGAAGAATAGAAGGGCAGGATTAAAGTTTGGAGAGAGAAGCATAGGGCCTATAAAATGCTGGCGATTCAGGAATTAGAGTCTCCATTCTTGTTTCAATTCTTTTGACCTCCTAAACCTCCTTCCTTACAGCTAATGTTTGTGGGATGCTTATTGTGTGCTAGGCACTATTCTACGCACATTACATGTCTTTACTCATTTAATCTCCACAACCACCTTGTGAGGTAAATATTCTTCCCATATGAAGAAGCTGAGACAGAGGGAGATTAAAGAACACACCTAAGGTTACAAAGTTTTTAGTCAGCAGAGCCAAGATTCAAACCCAAGCAAGACTCTAGAGCCAAGCTCTAGAGTCAAATTGTCAATTATGCAATGACAACATGCCCATTTCTGTCTGAGACATACTGGAGAATACAGAGAAGTAAAGGACATTTTTCCTGACCTCCTGGAGAATTACTTGGGTAGAGCAAACTTTCATAAAACTGGTAACAGTACATAGTATTATCTGCTCAGTTCCAAATGAGCAGTAGAGACTATATATATAACTTCAGGGGACCAAAGCCCAAGGCCAGACAGGGTTCGTCCAACTTCCTGTAGGTCCCAGGAAGGTAAAGATAATTCGTTAGGGTCAGGAAGAAGTACTCTGAAAATGAAGACTTCTCGGCTTGGGGAGGGGATACTGTTAGCAAAAGTACCATTGATAAAACTGCTATGTCCATGATGTAATGTTTAGTGTAAATAGCAGCTATAGGTGAAAGATGGGGGCTTCTTTGGGTATTCAGGAGCACTTCCGGGTGAGTGTGCAGAACCTGATCAATGAATTAAAAAATCTTTCGACTTTAAAATGTCTCTTGCCAGGCACAGTGGCTCACGCCTGTAATCCCAGCACTTTGGGAGGCCCAGGCGAGCGGATCATGAGGTCAAGAGATAGAGACCATCCTGGCTAACACGGTGAAACCCCGTCTCTACTAAAAATACAAAAAATTAGCCGGGCGTGGTGGCGGGCGCCTGTAGTCCCAGCTACTTGGGAGGCTGAGGCAGGAGAATGGCGTGAACCCAGGAGGCAGAGCTGACAGTGAGCCGAGATCGCGCCACTGCACTCCAGCCTGGGCAACAGAGCAAGACTCAGTCTCAAAAAAAAAAAAAATGTCTCTTTTGGGACCCAGTCTTTTCTCAGTTCAGTAGGGAAACTGAGGCAGCTTGCTAGACTCACAGAAGAGTTTAAGTGCGGTAGGATCTAGAGCTAGAGAAGGGGAGGGCTGGAATAGTCAACAGAGGCAACAGAGGCTTTAAGAGGTGGAGCCGAGTATTCAAAACATGTCTAGGATTCCAGAAAATCGGGAAATATTGATTTTTATTACACTTTAGGAAAAAAAAGTTCCAAATGTTCATTTTAACTGGGTAGGACAGACCATGGATAATTGGGAGTCTCATCGAATAGACAAATCATGGGATTTTTGTTTTGTTTTTAATTTTTTTATCTCTGTAAATGTAAGCAGAGAGACAAATCGTGTTTTAATCAATAGGTTCTTTTTACTCTCAAAACTTCTTTAAAAAATAAAACAACAACCCACAGTTACTGGCGAACTGACAAAGGGATGAGTTAACTGTTTTTCAACATCATTGCCTCCCTCCCACCTTGCACGCAGGATTCTCAAACAGGGAAGTGGCCAGAAAACATACAGTAGGAGAAAGGTGGAGGAGGAGGAGTTTGCAAGAAACCTGTTTCCTTCACTGAGTGCTTGCATCAACCTCTGAATAGTTGAAAGATGACTGCATAATGGTCATTAATGGCTAGGATGGAGAAGCGAGTAAACATTGTTAAACATTTAGAGGGAGCAGCTACAAACAAGACAGCAGGAAGTGAGCAACTGGCTCATAAAGTACATTGGACATAGGAAAGAGTAATCTCAGAAATTAACATAAGCCTACAGGCTAAGGAAGAAGCAGGTCTGAGTGGGCCTGGAAATGAACATAAACACTATCAGCATAAAGCCTAGAGTTGGGAGAGATGGGGAAGTGAGAAATTTGTCACAGTCTGCCCAGGAAGAAGCGAGCTCAGATGAGAAATCTGCCCTTTCTCTAGGCAGAGGCATTCCTCACCTCTGTCAGGGTCTAAAAGTGTTGAGCAGAAGGGAAGAGAGGCTAACTTGTAGCGCGGGATTCCCTGGGTTCGATTATGGGTATGGGTCTGCTTCCTACCATGCTATTCCTCTTTCCTCGCTCTCTTTCTCTATCTCTCTCTCTCTCTCCCCGCCACTTCCTTATTCTTTCTACTTTTCTTACTCTTTTCCTTTCTTTTCTTCCAAGGCAGTGCTGCCAATCCTGTCCAAGACACACAGCAGTACCCGTGAATAGTGTTTAGCCCCACTTGTATGATAGAGCCAAAAGGTTGTTGTTGTCTATGCCTAGAGTATGAAATGCTTTCTGAAACTACTCGATTATATTGTCTAACAAGGAACTTTATTATTCTCCATTCGGCTTCCTGAGTACCTAACACCAGAGAGGAAACCTTTTAAAAAGAAAACTGGTCTACAGTGACCAACCTTGCCCTCCCACCCAGACTGCTTTTTCTCTTCCTATCAGTGTTGCCACTCACAGGTTGCTTTCTGTGTGTATATCCTTGTGGATCCCCTGTGTGGAATGGTCTCTCGCCCCATTTCTCTGCCACTCAGGGGCCATTGCAAGTTCTGGCTTCTTCAATAGCTCCTCCTCTTAACTTTGAGCTTATCTCTTGCTGCCCGCTCAAATACTGTGGGCACAAGGTTACATGCAAGAAAATCACTTTTCTGATGCTGTCTTACATTATTCTCAAATTACTTCACACACGTACTTTTTGCCTCCTTGATAAGGTTATGAGCTCTTTGAAGGCAGAGTTGTCCTGGTCTGCTCTTGTTTCCCCTATGGCATCTAGCACAGTGCTAGACACACAGCAGGCACTCAGCAAAATTAAATTAAATTTCCTATTTTCACATTAAGGAATTGACTCTCTTGGGCCAGGCGTGGTGGCTCACGCCTGTAATCCCAGCACTTTGGGAGGCTGAGGTGAGAGGATCATCTGAGCCCAGGAGTTCAAGACCAGCCTGGGCAACATAGTAAGACTCTGTCTCTAAAAAACAAATAAACAAACAAACAAAAACATTATATTAGCTAGGTGTGATGGCAAGCACCTGTAGTCCCAGCTAGTAGGGAGGTTAAGATGGGAGGATTGCTTGAGCCTGGGAGGTCGAGTCTGCAGTGAGCTGTGATCATGCCACTGCACTCCAGCCAGCCTGGGCAACAGAGTGATACCCTGTCTCCAATAAAAAAGTAAAGAAAAGAAAAGAGAAATTGACTTTATTGTTTATAAACCTGACTCCCACAATTTGGGTCAATATGAGCTAATTTCCTTGGACCTCTCCTTCCCATGTCCAGCTGAGAAGGCAGACATCCCAAGACTCCAAGAAGGGTTAGATGATTAGCTCTGCAGGGAACTACTACGAGGTCTCACAAACTTGGGACATTTCTGCCTGTATTTTTCACAATTCTACTGCTTCAAAGTGGGGACTGATCCATAGACTACGGGTTTCTTTTTATTCCTTCTACCCCTTCTGCTTTGTCCTCCTTCATCATCTTGCTGTTTTTATTCCTTCCCAGGCTGTGCAGAGACCATGGACTATCATCAGGACAGCCAAAGTAAAGGAAGAGAAAGTTCTACAATGAGGGTCAGAAGATTCTGATAATAATCTACATTTTATGACATTATCTAAAATGCAGGCCAAACAGGTAACAGAAATCAGGACCAGGTGTAGGTGTATATGCATAATTTGGGCGAGTGAATGATAGAAACTGGTAAACTGCAGAGACCCTCTCAAAGGGGGCAGCTACTACTCAGCTCCTGTAAATTGTCATAAACACAAGTGAGGAGCAGTGTTGTAAATTTTTGAAAAGAAGCCAGAAACATGGATTTGGGGGTAGAAGCTCTTAAAGTTATAAACGTTGGCTCAAAAATTTTAAAGACAGTGTGCAGGCCAAGCAAAATACATATGTGAAACCAATTTGGCTCCAGTGAACCAGTTTGTGACCTTCGTGCTAGCACATAAGTTGTGAGACTAAAAAGAGATGGGAGAAGAAATTGGATATTTAGGCAAGGGCCAAATGATAAAAGGCCTCATATGCCGTGCTAAGGAATTTATATGTTATCTGTTGACCACGGGGAACCACTGAGGGTTTTAATCAGGAGAGTGGCATAGTTGATTAGTTTGACCACAGTGTGGGAAATGGGCAGTGGTAATCATGCTCATAAATGTTTAACAACCAGCTCTCCACAGGGGAGGAAAAAATATCCTGTTTTGTGTGTTTGCCAGTTTTTGTGGTGTAAATACTCCCACTGTGGCCAGTTTCATGCTACCAATATGACATCCTGGAACATGGAGTTGGGAAGAGGAGCAGATAACCCGCTCTCGCCAGCTGGTGCAAGCCAGCTCCAAGCACACCACCATGTGTTTCAGAATAAGACTAATTAAAAGATATATTAGTTCAGGTGAAGAGATGCAAGGATCTTAAATTAGATAGTGATTCTAGAGAGAGATAAAAAATAACAAATTTAAGGCATTATTGGATGTGTCAGGGAAGGCAGGGAGAAGAAATCAAGGGTATTCAGTCTCTAGATTCCAATGCCTGGTTGAACAGTAGTGTCACTAATTGAGATAGTGCATACAGGAGCAGGTTTAAGGTTTTTAAAAGTTCAGTTTTGTGCTTGTTAACTTTGAAGTCCCTACTGGGAAAGCAGCAGGAAATTGTATAACTCCAGCATGAATCTTGAAGGAGAAGACAGGGCTGAAAATATAGATGTGAGAGCCTTCAACCAGCAATAGTAGTTGAAACCAAGAGTGGACAGGATCAGCCTCTGCCTGCCCTTGTTTCCTCACAAGTGGCTCCACCTATCTACTCCAAGGACTCTGTCCAGCCCCAGTTTCCAGGGCAACCAAGGCCTGAAATAAGAAGCACTCAGGAGGCTGGCCTCAGGTTCCATCATTCCAAATTCCTACTGTTGAGGCTTTTGCAATGGGACATTCTTGTTCTGTTAGTTTCTGAATTGCAGCTTCTTCTGCACCTGTGCCCTAGCTTTTAAAACAAGGCTTCACCCTTGTCTGAGTTTCTGGCCTAATATCCCAGGCCTCTTTAATGAAATGTGGCTGTGAAGAGATGAGGCTGCATCTTGAGCACCTTGATTAGATCAGGGGAGGATCCGGGGAGGAGGGAAGAGGTTGTAGACAAGGGAAAGAGGGGGCTTGTGGGTAGATCAGGGTGCCTGAAGAGATGAGGAGAGATGAGGTCCAGAGCAAAGGTTGGGGTGAGGTGGAGGTTGATCTTAGTCTGGAATAAGGATGCCTTACCCTCAGAGACTGGAGGAAAAAAGGTGAGTTGAATGGAGGTGTTAGTAGTTTGTTATTGAAGAGGGCTGGAAGCTGAAGTACTTCCCATCTAAAAATGCAGTTTTCTCATTGAAATGGGAGGTGAGATCAGATGCTTTGAGTGAGGGAGGAGAAGTTGGCAGGGTGTGTGGGGAGAGTTCAATGTATGGAAGATTTGCTAAGGGGAAAGAAAGAGGAAGACAAAGGAAAGTAAAAGGATGGCCTAGCAGTCCTGAAGTCTTGGGTAAATTAGCAGCTGTAAATTTGTAATGGCAGTGATGCACAGAAGAATGTGGCTTTTCTTTTCTCTCTAGCAGCTTTGACAGTCCAGATGTGGGGATGGAAAATTCAGGTTTTGGATAGATTCAGGATTGTGGTTTTGCCAGACGTGAGAAGAAGTTGAGGATGAAGTAGTTCAGGTGATTGCACTTGAAGACCAGATCAGATAGGTAAGGGCTAAAAGTCTGGGAGGAAATGGAGGCATTGAGGGACTTGAGGTCTCTTTGAAGTGAAAAGACAGAGTAGGCAAACTGGGAGGATGGGAGACTGTGGACAGAGAGTAGGGTGCTAGTAGATATGATATCCACAGTGGAGCAGTGCTGAATGATGACCAGCTGTGGGTTGGTCATGGGCACAGTGGGCTGAAGTAGAGTGAATGTGGAGGTCAGTGGAGTGGGGAGGTCAAGGAGCTGATGGGTCAGGATGCTGGCTGCATTGTCCACATGGGTGGGTGCTGAAGTTGTCCAGAGTGATGACACTTATTGGGTTGAAGAGGACAGCTGTGATCTAGGGGCCAAGATAATCAGAGTACTTTGGATAGTGACTAAATCAGCAGATGATCAGGAGATGGAAAGAGGAGTGACTGTGTCCACACTGTTTTGAGGAGGGCTTCTGAGAGGTGAAGCCAGCTGTACTTCCTGGGTCTAGTGGGGACTTGGAGAACCTTTCTATCTTATAAGAGGTTTGTAAAATCCACCAATCAGTGCTCTGTAAAAACGCACCAATCGGAACTCTGTAGCTAGCTAGAGGTTTGTAAAATGGACCAATCAGCAGTCTGTAAAATGGACCAATCAGCAGGACATGGGTGGGGACAAATAAGGGAATAAAAGCTGGCCACCCCAGCCAGCAGCGGCAACCCGCTCGGGTCCCCTTCCATGCTGTGGAAGCTTTGTTCTTTCACTTCTTCACAATAAATTATGCTGCTGCTCACTCTTTAGGTCCGTGCCATCTTTTAGAGCTGTAACACTCAACGCAAAGGTCCGTGGCTCCATTACTGAAGTCAGTGAGACCATGAACCCACCAGAAGGAATGAATTCCAGACACACTTTCACAGTGCAATTTAAGAATATCTTGCTTGGCTTTGTCATTTACTAGCCTTTTTGTATCTCAATTCCCTTGCCTATACAATGGGAAAATGACAGCAGCTGGGCAAAATTATAAGGATTAAATGAGATTGTGTGTGTATTTTCTACATAGGGTTTAGAACAGAGTTGTCCAATCTTTTGGCTTCCCTGGCCCACATTGAAAGAAAAAGAATTGCCTTGGGCCACACATGAAATACACTAACACTAATGATAACTGATGAGCTACAAAAAAATCACCCAAAAAAATCTCATAATGTTTTAAGAAAGTTTATGAATTTGTGTTGGGCCACATTCAAAGCTGTCTTGGGCCACATGTGGCCTGCAGGTCGCAGGTTGGATAAGTTTGTTTTAGAACATACTAGGTTCTCAACAAGCATGGTTCCTATCATTATAACAACAAATGTATTACAAAAGTGGCCAGGTGCTGTGGCTCAGGCCTGTAGTCCCAGCACTTTGGGAGGCCTAGGTGGGCAGATCACTTGAGGTCAAGAGTTCGAGACCAGCCTGGCCAACATGGTGAAACTCCATCTCTACTAAAAATACAAAAATTAGCTGGACATGGTGGTGCGCACCTGTAATCCCATCTACTCGGGAGGCTGAGGCAGGAGAATCACTTGAACCCAGGAGATGGAGGTTGCAGTGAGTGAAGATCGCACCACTACACTCCAGCCTGGGTGACAGAGCGAGACTCTATCTCAACAAAACAAAACAAAACAAAACAACAAAAAAAACGTATCTTAATCAAAAGCAATCTCCCCAGCACAGTAATGGTTTAGTCTTCACCTGGGCAAAACTGTGACATATGGAAACCGTAAGAGCACCCCCCTTCAATTCTATTTTGTGTACTTTTTAATGTTCTACCTAACTTAATACAAGTTAACCCAGTGCTGTCTTGCAAGCCTCCTGTGCAGGCTTAATCAGTACTGCCTTTTATGGATTGTTCTTATATTTTAGATTAGGTTTACTAAATTGTATCAGTTTCCCATCCAGGTCCCTGGACTTCTGGGTCCCTTTAGGTGACTGGTCTGCTATTCTTTGAAAAAAAAAAATCCATACAAGTTACTAATATTGATAACAATATCTGGAGCTGTCCTGAGCGGGCGCTATTTACATTTTAACTGGTGGCACCTAGAAAGAACACCTTGGCATTAGCCAAAAAAAATGAGAATTTCAAGGAGGACTAGGCTGGTAGGGACTTAAGTTTGGTGAAGGTCTTTCTCAGGCCTCACAATCCACTGTACAGCTTGATTCCTACTCCACTTTCAGATAGAGTGGATTCTGCTACTACTGGTGGCTCTGTACATAAGGTTTCTCCTAGTAGCTATTAGGAAAAATTGTGAAAGACTTTGGATCATGAAAAAACATAAACTAGAGGTCCTGTCTAGTGTATTTTCTGGATTATCCATGCCTTTGATTCTCTTTGACTTAATTTAAAACTCTGTAAATTGTAATGCAACTATTTCTTATTGGGTGGAATATAATTGATTATTGCCTTGTGGATATAGACTACTTTGTATCCATTTGTGAGTTTATTTCTATGTTTCCGAAAGCCTGTATCATGGGAGAGCAAACTTCTTCTGTAAAAAGCCAGACAGTAATTGATACTCTGTGGACCATACAACAAATTAAATTACAATGTCATTTCATTACAATGAAATGAAACTTTCATTTTCATTGTAAAATGAAAGCAGCCATAAGTGTAAGTGAATGGGTATGGCTGTGCTCCAATAAATTTTATTTATAAAAACAGTTGACAGGCCAGATTTGGACTGAAGGCCATAGTTTGCAGACTCTTGGCCTACCTACTGGTTCCCTCATTGATTAATGAGTTGAATAAAATCTTTGTCATGTTTACTTTAAATTTGTATGAAGATTACGATTTAACCTTTTTTTTTTTTTTGAAATTATCTTTTAACAGCCATTTTGTGTTCAGATTGAGGTCAGGTGAAAAATTCCATTTGATTATTTCTTATCAAGTTTTGCCTTCTCTTTAAACTCCAAAATCATACTGAAAGATCTTGGACTTTCTGTTTAAAATCATGTTTTTTAAAAGGAAAAATAAAGGTAGGGGGAGGTGAGGAAGAGGGAAGGAAATCAATAGGCCAAGAATTTAGATTTGGCTTATATTATCTATAACTGTACTTCTAAAGAAACCTGGTACATCAACCAACTCGATTGAATTTTAAAGTTTGCAATGATGTGGGCTAAGGACATGGCCACTAAAGAAGTTACATTGTCTTGCCTTTCCCTGGGTCTTTTCATTCAGGCCATAATAAGTTTGCTACTGGATCTGTCCAAGGACTCCTTGTAGAAAAGCTAGGATCCTATTCGAGGATCCTTCTGGATGAATGAGCATAGGACAGAGCCACTCAGCTCAGAGCTCATCACATAAAACACTTGCAGTGCAGCGAATAGATTGAGCTACAGTCAGCTTCTCTGTATTTTCAGCTAAATTCTATTGCCAGAGGACAGCCTAGAGGATAGATCATACTCCTTTTCCCCCACTGTCAGAAATGGCTAAAGCTTTTACAAGGTTATTCACCAAGGGCTCAAATGATACATTCATTTCCATTAACCTCATCACTGGACACAATCTGCTAATTGGAGTTTTTCTGAACCCTATCGTTACCCTTGGTGGAGTTTATCACAGGCTTCTGAAATTAAATCCCCCATTTGTAATTAATGGCCAGACCCTTATCAGGAGCCGCCTCATTCATACACACAATGTCTGCTCACAGACCCAACCTCTCCAATTGGCACTTCCTCACACAGCTGGTCTGATAGCATCATGTTGGAAATGAACCTCCTGTCTTATGCCTGGATTTAGTGAAATTGCAATCCCTCTTTTTTCACCTTCTGTGTTCTCCTCCCTCCATCCTAACATGCCAGATAAAATCAGTGTTCAGCAGTCCAAGGAACGTGTGGAAATGAAATTTCATTTCTCTGTATTACTCAGAAGTGAAAAACACCAGCATCTAATCAGTTCACATTACCAGCTTCCTGCTCTGCCTATCTATCAGGTTAGTTAGCTAGTAGTGGTGATGTATGTGTTACTTTGGAGCAACCATTGGCATGAGATGGAAAAGTATCTGTTTCTCAGAATCTGGTAAAAACAGAAGCATCAGAGTTAGGATTTGCTGGATGATCTCAGCTTTCAAGGCCAAGGTGTATATAATTTAGATTGGAAGACTGAAATGGACAAAATTTACTTGGGGATAATGTCACAGAACCCACTGGCCTTTAAAAATGTCAATATTGATACATACAGATCAATTATATATATAAAACAATAGCCAGGATTAGCCTAAGCAGCAGGGATAAAAGTAATACTAATGGCTACTGGAGGTTGAGCACTTTCCATATGCCAGGCACAAGCACAATGCTGGAGTATTTTATTTAGTCCTCACTGTAGCTCTATGCTATAGGCATAATAATTACTCCCATTTTATATCTGAGGAACTCAGTCATAGAGAAGCTAAGTGTCTTGGCCCAGGTCACATAGCTAGGACGTAGAGAGCCCAGAGCTTGACCCCAGGCAGTTTGGTACCAAAGCCTCCCGTACTGTTAACCGCTATACAGCTCCACCCCTAACCAGCAAAAGGCCAACAATTTGATTTATTATATCAGTAAACAAATGTTAAAATCACATCACAACACTGAATATACAGACATATCTTAAGTACATATTGCAGGTTTTGCTGGATGTTAATTAACCTAATGTTCTACCTTAAACCAGACAAACATTACATAGCATTGTTTAACGTTTGGCAGCCCACAAAACTATTCTTTGAGTTCTCATCACATAGAGGCCCTTAAGTTTTCAAAAGATAGGAGCTAAATCTATGAGAAAAAAAATTCATGACTAATTCCATAGGTGATGAAAGTTTGTAATTTGTGAGTTTTAGTTTGATAAAACCTGGAAAGGCATTTTTGTCACAGTTAAATGAAGCGTTCCATATATTTTCTTCATAAAATATGGGTTCTAATGAGTGATGGGAACCACTGATTCCAAAAGTAAGGTCCACCCTGGGATGGATATTAGAAACAAACAAACAAAAAACCAAAAAAGGTAAAAGGCTCCAAGGTAGGAAGGGAATACAGAGTGGCCGGCCTTTGGAGAGACAGCCCTCCCTGAAGGCATTTTGCATGCAGTTGAGATCTGACGTTTTCCAGGAAATTGTGAAAATGATGTGATGAATCAAAAAATGAGTCAATCAGCAGATGTGGGTTATTATTGAGATGGGAAAAATGTCAGAAGCAAAGGTCTAATCAACGCGTCTCTAGCATTGCACAGAGGAAGGAAGCCCTACTCTACCAGGGTGTCCAGTTAGCTTTGTAGGTGGCCCTACTGTGGAGCTTGATACAAATAGCTTTCTAGGACAGCCATAATAGTTCTTGGTTCATTTTGTATAAATCAATGTGTGATTTTTAAATTAAATTTCTCTTGTAGATTGCTGTCCTGGAAAGAGGATGGTGACAAGCTGATTTAGAGTTTTCCACATCACTGCTTATCACATGACTAGTGTGAGTTTGGATATCATGATAAAGGTTTCTGGACAGGGCTGAGAACCCAGATGCAGAGACAGTATCATTGGAGGGCCGGGGTAACCAGATTACTAGTAAGTATATTATAGGACTCAATATAAATAAACACTTCTTATTTTATATTTTTTCTAATGGGTACTGATATTGATAAGAGCACATTTGCCAGCAAAACAAAATCAGAATGAATAAAGAAGAGGAGTTGAGACCTTGGGTGACAAAAATGAACTCAGATGGGTCTCAGAGTGCAAAAGGAAAGTTACAAAAGGGCAGTTCTGACCTTCACTCACAAAAGCAGTGTGGGCTGCGCCTGAATAAAGAAAAAGGCCTGAAAGTAGCCTCATGGTAAGAAGAGGCCTTTAAAAAAAAAAAGAGGTAAAAAGGAAACCAGATCAGAAATCTAGAAGCAAAATTCATGTTACATAACATCAAAAGCATTCCCTTTCCCCACCATGATTTTCATTCCATGCTCCGTATACCTGTCAAATGCTGTTTGTTTGGTTGCTTAGTTCATATGTAGCCATCTGACTGTAAGGTTACATGATACAATTGGAGGATAAGGGTTGAAAGAAGAGATTTTGTCACATTCATTAAGCAATTATTGAGTCTCACATTCTTTCTCTCAGTTATCCACACCTGAGGCAGGCCAGGCAGCTGACGCTGGTCTCCAGAGGTAGAATACTGTTGCTGACCTGTTGGCAGTTGCTCTAAATGTAAGCATAGTCCTCCAGAGCAGCAGGAGTTAATTCCTCTTCCTGTGGCTATCCTTGATCTTTTCAGGAAATAAACATTAAAGGGTCCTTTACTATCTTTCAAACCTCTGATAGTGGAAAAGCATCTGCAGGGTTAAATTTTGCATTTTCAGCCTTGCTGATTGCTGTCACATAGAGGCATTTATCATGTAGTTAGACAAAGCGCAGGAGAAAGTAAGGGACAATTATGTAGGACAGTTCAGTTTCTCCAAGCTCAGATGTAGGAGAGGAAATATGGGTTTATGATTTGAATTACCTATCCAGTTTAGTTTTCTGGAGTGAACACAGTAGCTTTCAATTTTTTTCCTTGATGACGACACAGGAAAAGATGTACCTAAACTGCAGCATGGAGAAGTTCAGGTGACCCAGAAATATAAGATCTAGTCCAATGACTGGCTCAGCTCCATGGGCCTTTCAGCCCAGATTTCTGTGTCTGAGGCACAGAAGGTGGTGTTGGAAGAGATCAGGAATTCGTTGTATGCTATCGATTTCAAAGAAGTGTGGTCCTAATATTTCTGGCTCCTATAAGTAGTCTGTTATAGTTTTAGAAGCCGCAAACATTTCTAAATCCAACCCCTTTTGAGAACATCTTTACCCTTTTACACTGTATTATCTTTTGGGGGGTAATAAGGACAAGTTGTTTTATTGTGTACTGTGGGAATCATGGTCTATTACTTATAGTAAAATTCTGGCAGGTTTCAAAAACTCTTTTCTTTCTGATCTCCTAACAATTGGTGAGCTAAACCCAGTTCTCCCTCTCTGCAGCTATCATCATTTTAGAAGTTTCTCTCCTTTGTCTGCATTTTCCCAAATTGAAGAATTGTTTGTTTTTAACATCTGCTCCTAATATGGAGGGGAACAATTTCCTTCCAGGTAATTTGAAGGGAGTAAACTGAAGGTAGTGGAAACATTGAACCGAATTCCCAGGGAGGTTAGAGACCCCTTACCTTTGGAGACTTTCAAGCACATAGTGATGCTCCCTTGTGTGGGATTGTTTAGGGATCTCTCTAGGGCATTTTCTCATTCTTGGCATGACTGATATTTTGGGCCAGATAATAATTTGTTGTGGGGGACTGTTCCGTGCACGGTAGGATGTTTAGCAGCATCCTTTGTCTGTATCCACTAGATGACAGTAACAGCTCTCCCTTCTACCCCAGAATTGATAGCCAAAAATATCTCTGGACATTGCCAAATGTCTCCTGGGAGCAATATGACCCTGGTTGGGTTCTGGGCATGAGGCTTTTTTGACAGTGGCTCAGTGGAGCAGGGGGAGGCAGGGCTAGCTAGAATTAGTCATGCCAGTCTTAGCTCCTTCTTATTTCCCAACCCACCTGAGGATTATAACATACTCCCATCAGTACAGTGCCTCACTAGGACAATGGTTCTCAATGTCTGGAAGGAGACAGTAAGAATGCCCCTCCCTTTCCCAGGAGAGTTTGTTGGAATTTTATTTTTGGTGGGATGTTGAGTTTGAAAAACTCTAAAAGTGCATTGTGCATTATGATAACATCCCTAGCCGTGTCTGACAATTAAAATTTTAAAAATATTTAAAAAATAAAGTTCCTCAGTCATACTGTCTACATTTCAACTACTCCATAGCCATATGACTACCTTACGGGGCAGCATAGATACAAAACATTTCCCTCATGGCAGAAAGTTCTGCTGGATAATGCTGCTCTAGAAGCTTGATAATCACTGTACAAGAGGCTGGCTGAATCAATCCACAAATGTCTTAGCAACGAGCAGTAGTTAACATTTACCAAACACTTACAAATATGCTAGGAAGTTTGCTGAGCTCTTGACATGTATTATCTCCTTTATGAGGTAGGAGTTGCCACTATTTATATTTCATGGATAAGGAAGCTGAGGCTCAAAAAGGTAAGGTAATTTGTCTAAGGTTACACAGCTACTAAATGGAGGAGCCAGGACTTTGATTCAAGTAGGCTGGATCCAAAGCTTGGGTTGTTAAACAAGCATGCTATACAGACTCAAGGTGGTCAGGTGGGATGATGGATGCCTGGTGGCATCAGAAGCAGCCCAGTTATGCTGACAGTAGATAAAGGAGAGGGTTCTCAGTATGTGGGTAGAACACTGCGTCAGTATAATGTAAATGTAGGCAGTGGTCTAGGAGGAAGGTGATTAGGTGATTAGTATTGTGAGGTCTAGAAACATGAATGGGGATACTGGGAAGGATATGTGACAGGGACTCCATTACTGGAATTAGTCCAGGGTTTCTCAGCCTCAGCACTCTTGACATGTTGGCCCAGATGATTTTTCATTGTGGGGAGCCATCCTGTTCATTGTAGGGTGTTTGGCAGCATCCCTGGCCTTACCCCCTTGATAACAGTAGCACCTTGTCACCAAGTGCAAAAGCCAAGGACATCTCTAGACATTGCCAAAATATCCCCCTTGGGGACAATGCCAAAATGTCCCCCTGGGGGGCAAAATCACTTGCATTTTGGAACCATTGAAGTAGATCATAAAACAGAGTCTTGGTCACATGACAATAAGGCAAGGGCTCAGGCATAACTACCAAAATACAAGATTCAGAAGGGACCAGCATCTTGCGTGATTTGATGCTGCACTGCTGAGTTACTGCCCTTTAGTTCTAAGAGTCTCTATGGCTAGAAACAGGATGAATCTCAGATTATGGACTAGAAAAGTCATCTCTTAGTAATGGATAGAAGAGTCAATCCATGGGAATGAAGTGTCTTCATCTGGGGCTGTGGAGGACGGGGAGGACTGAAGGGCTACTCTGACAGGGAACTGGGCAGGTCGTTATGGAGACTGCCTCTCCATGGCATGGTGCTATTACTCTTAGCTACACTAAAAAGAAGTCAGTGGACATGTATCTCATGGCAACACCACAGGCCCTTGATTATCATCAGAACAAAAATTCCGTAAGTTATGGATATTCTAGACAAACATGAGGCAAACCTACAATGGCTACTATTAATAGTGGGAAACTTTTTTTTTTTTTTTTTTAACTATTATCCCCAAGGTGGGAAACAGTTTTGTTAGCTGGTACTACTGGAAGCACCCTGGGGCAATTTTGTATTCAGGATCTTTCTGCTTGAACTCCCCATTTGAGATTTCTGAATGGCTTCTCTAAGAAACAACCATGCACCCAGGAGCCCCTCACTCTGTAGCAAGAATTGATTAGGGTTGGGAAGCCATTGAGAAAACACGCCTGGGCCTGCATAACATCAAAATGCCTAAGCTCATCTAGCACAGACATCTTAATGTGACACATTTCAAGAATATTTATTCCTTCTTTAGCAGAAAAACAGGATTCAAAAGTCTCTGTTTCATGGCCATGACTGTGCCCCATCATGATAAACAATTGATTATTCAGTACACAATGGCCAGGATTAAATTACTGGGTCACTAATAAAACAGAAGTCATTTAAAAAATATATAACTTGTGGTTACCAGGAAAAGTAGCTGAAGTCATTTTGTGATTGAACTTATGCTCATCGTGTTAACATCATTCAATTGCAAGCAAGTTCTTTCCAAACATAATCTGTGACAAGCAAATGTTTTCTAATATTTTTATAATGTACTGCCTTTACTCACATATTTCCCTCTATTACATTTTGAGAGAAAAAAAACCACTCAAGAACAAAGTCCCTATCCCATAATTTCTCTCTCTCTGATATTACTTCCAATTTTATTGCTTTGAACTGGCAGCTGCACTGTCAATAGTGCAGTTTCAAGCAGTATAACTTTCGCTGTTGTCACAGCAGACCAAGTGTTAAAAGAAAGGAGCAGGAGCTTTGTTGTAGTTGGGAGAAGGGAGGGCTGCTTTGGGCTTCTAGCTCTACGGCTGCTGTCTCTTGCCTAGCTTTCTCACTGTATGCTCTTAGGCTAGGGGTGTAGGCTGCTGTCTCCCTAGAGAAAAATAAGCTAGGTGCTGATCAAGAATGAATTAGGGAAACATCGGCTGTCTTGTTCTTATTTCCCTGAAGTCAGACATGCCCCACATCTGAAACTTGAGAAAGCAAAGACAGTTTACATATAATGATGAATTTTCAATCACTTGCAAAACATGTCCATCTATCTGAAACACATATAGCCAGACACCTCAGAGCTTCAAAGCAGTCTTTCACTCTGCAGCACCTTTTCAGGAACACATGCCAGGGATAACCCAAAAGAGGCCTTAAAAAGGACTGGGGTTCTAAATTAAACTTACTACTGCTTAGTTTTCTCCTCCATATTTAGTTAATAGGGGATAAGAATCTCAAAGATGGATGAAAAGTTGCAAGTGGAGAAGGAAATAGTGCACTCAGCTCTTGCAGGGCTCCACTGATGCAGGGATTGCTTGTCTTTTGTTAGAAAAGGGCAGCAACAGTGAATAGGTATGCAGGGAGGAGCCCTAGCTCCCAGCCAACTCTTCCTCATCTGTGGCCTCATTCATATACTTGAGACTCCCTGGAGGCCCCAGACATACATTTGAGAATTCTGGGCAACTGACTCTTCCACAGAATTGCTTTGGGACTTCTTTCATACCCTGCCAAGGTTGTGTTCCATCAAATTAGCATTGGCATGTTTAACTCTTTCTGAAGCTAGAGATTAATACAGCTTGGATTGATTGCAGTGACAGAAGAATGGACTAGATTGCCACTATATTTCATTTAATCCTGACGATTCCATGATCAAGTGGACCACAGCTAAACAGTTATCCCTCACAACTCCAGATGTTTTATGCTAGAAATGTGTCAGTGACATTCCTGCCTGTGGAATTATAACTCCCCTGTGGTTTTTATATTTACTGGGGCTTTGTATTCTTGCCTCTCTACTAAGCCAATTATATGTCAGGCACAGCACCTATTTAATGTGCGTTTATCAGGTACTTTTAGAACAATTTCAAAATATTGCTCATTTTCTCACAGCATCCCTGTGGGATTATTTAGCATTATTCCTTTGTTATTCAGTGATAAGAAGTTAAGCTATAGAGAGATTGAGTATTTGTCTCCAGCTACCCAACAGTTGAAGGATGAAGTCAATATGAGAATTCCACTCTCAGACTTTGTTCATCATATCATAAATCATAGTTGATATATACACTGCAAAATCACAGAGTTAGAAGAGACCTTGGAGATGACATAGTCCAGCCTCATAACAGATACAGTAACACTCCTGCCCGGTAGCCATTCTGCCTCTGCTCAAACATGTGGTGATATGCCACTCCATTTATCTCCAGTGTTGAAATTGTGGTTTTGAAATTGGGTGGCCACATTTCCTTCTTCCTCATCAAACACTACTCAACACTCTCAGGCTGATTTCTCTAGTATATAATTCTTTATTAAGTATGCTTTCCTGGCCAGGTGCGGTAGCTCGTGACTGTAATCCCAGCACTTTGGAAGGCTGACGCGGGTGGATCACTTGAGGCCAGGAGCTCGAGATCAGCCTGGCCAACATGAAGAAACCCCGTCTCTACTTAAAATACAAAAATTAGCCCTTCTCGAGAAAAGCTGATTTTTGTATTTTAAGTAGAGATGGTTGATGGGTGCAGCAAACCACCATGGTATGTGTATACCTATGTAACAAACCTGCACATTCTGCACAAGTATCCCAGAACTTAAAGTATAATAATAATTAGAAAAATTAACTGGGCGTGGTGGTGCAGGCCTGTAATCCCAGCGACTTGGGAGGCTGAGGCACGAGAATAGCTTGAACCCGGGAGGCTGGGGTTGCAGTGAGCCGAGATTGCACCGCTGAACTCCAGCCTGGGCAACACAGGGAGAATATGTCTTTAAAAAAAAAATAAAAAACAATGCTTTTGTGAGCAGCAATGTGGCATACAGCAGGTGATGAGGACATATTCCTTGGCTCTTCTTGTCTCCATCTTCAGGGCAGTGGCAGTGGTAGCTGCAATTTAGTAGCTAGCCTGCAGCTATTTATTCATGCCCAGGATCTGCACACCCTCAAGAAGGTTTGGAGACGGTAGCCCAGATCAAGACTCATGTAGCCCCACTGGAAGCCATTGCCCTGGAAAATCACCTGGTGCTCGCGGCAGGCATGCATGCCAATGGAGGATGAGGGATAAGGCCCCGATCACCCTGGAAGTGGCCAGTCACATGCTTAGAGGTAAAGTCCATGGTTCACTGGCCTGTGCTTGGAAAGTCATCAGGCTCTCAAGGTTACCAAAAAGGAGGACGAGGACAGGGAGGAAGGCAGGGGGAGATGACAGCCAGGCCAAGCAGCAGATGCAGTGCAAATGTCACTTCATCACTGTTGTGCCTAGCTTTGGCAAGACATCCACAATGTATTGTTAAAAAGAACAGGTTTGTAGAACATTTGTTAAAAAAAAAGTCTTTGTGTATTTATGTGTGTTTCTGTTTGACTATGTAGAGAAAATACCTAGGACACACATAATTTGTTCATAGTAATGACTTCTAGGGCGTATTTTGAGAGTGGGAAATAGGGGATGATTTCCTTTACATGCTTTTATGTTGTTATAATTCTTATAGCTAACATGCATTATTTTTACAACTTCAAGATAAACAAATGAATGTGGAGAAGGGTGGTGGTGACCTAGGACCCTTGTAATTGAATAATTTCACATCTTATATTTGGAGGTAAGAAATTAGGGGGTAGAGGGAGAAAATTGCTTAAGTAAATATGACGTGTCTTCATTTTGCTTGGGTAGACAAAGCTCAGACTATTCTAAACTCTGGATCTCTCATTGGACATTGAAACCCTTCCTTCCCTGTGCAGGCACATTGCGAAGAAGAGAGATACTATCTACTTGGTGGTTTGAGTACAAGCCTGATTTGCTGACAAGGGTAGGCTCAGAGGAGCTCTGTTGATCATTTTTAGCTCCAAGGTTCTATCCACAATTCTTATATGAATAATAGAGTTGATGGTGGCTACAAACATTGAATCATACTAAATCCTAGTGCATCCGCTTACTAGATGTATGAGCTTGGACAAGTTATTTAGCCTCTTTGTGCCTTGATGTCCCCACTTGTAAATATGGATAATAGCATTATTCTGCATCACAGGATGGTTGTGGGTATCGAATAAGATAATGCATGTTATATACCTAGGATGGATACTGGCACAAAGTAAATGCTCAAAGTGTGTTTGCTAATATTATTACTAGACACAGAGAATGTTAAATGTTTGGAGTCCATCCAGGTGGGTATATCTAGCTGAAAGTTACAAAATAAATCATGGGCCTTTGACAGATATTTGACTGCAAAGGGAGGAGTGAAATAATTCTGGGCAGCACCAATACTTAAAGGAGAAAAAGATAAGGATTCTGAAAAAGAGATGAAGGCAATGGACAGAGACAGAAGAAGGTAACTACTTAGGCATGGTATCATGGATGTCAAAATTGTTGTCAATCAATGAATATCAACCAATAAAAATGGGACACAGACAAAACAAAGGGGTATCAGGAAGCTATTGGAGGTGATGAATAGGTTTATCACCTTGATTTTGGTGCATGGGTATATGCATATGTCCAAACACATCAAACTGGATACATGAAATGCATGCAGTTTTTTAACACATGAATTTTACCTCAATAAAGCTGTTAGAAATGGGACACCGACATTGGACCTATGTGTATGGGCTTATAGGAGTGGAGGGAAAGAGTGTCATCTGAGGAAGAAGACAGATGAAAGAAGAGAGTGTCAAAGACCAACATGGCCAGCTTCTCACCAATATTTGCTAAGGGGAAGCCCTACCCAACTAGACCCCTGGGTAATCAGTGGACCTGGCCCTTTCCTTTCACCATACTCTAGTCCTCTCTGTCCTGACTGCCAGTCAGAAAACTACTAACAACCTTCTGGGATGATGCTGACTGTTCACCAAGGTCCCAACTAAACAGCCATTCAATCAATGGCCATAGACACATCCCAACTAAGATCAGAGAAAAAAAGAGGGGGGGCAGATGAACACAGCAACCCAGCTATTTGTGATCAGATTTAGTACCGACCTAGCCCAGTGTCCTGGATCTGAGTGAAATATCCAGGGCCTTCCTCCATGAGGCTAATCTCATGAGGGTAACATGAGTCACAAGCACTGATTTCATCACCAACTTTTCACTCCAGTACCCACTGTGAACAAGCTACCATCATTTCCACTCCCGACATCATTGTGCATTCACTTCCTTCTGACCAGCGTGCCATCTTCTTTCTGCTGTTCCAGCTCAAAGACTATTTATTTTCTGAAACGTTCCTCACTTGAAACTGCCCTATCTACTGGCATCCTGTGTGGCCTCTTATATTGTCCACTTCACACATTTTGGATGATGTAGCATACATTTCCTTGTACTGTTATTGTCTCATGTTTGTTGTCAGCATATGGAAATAAATCAGTACAGAATAGTGTTTGTGCTGGGATACAATAGCTCTGAGGAGAGATGGAAAGGTGGCTGTGAATTTTGCACTGATGTTTCACACTTGAATTGAGCTTGCAATAAGAGTCATAAGTTGGAAAAAACAATAACAGAGTAAATATTGAGCGGGCTGGGGTGAAAATGAGACAAAATGGCTGCCCACTAGACAACCGTACAGGTGAAGTGAAGGGAGAGGACATGACATCATATGCAGATGAGACATATCTGCCCAGGGACAGACAATAGGAAACTTTCTAATGGGACATGTGTATGTGCATAAGGGCTATATATAACCCTGATGCATGAGGTTAAGGGAGGGAAGCCCTGAGTTGATGGTAACCATGAAGAAAGAGGGGCTGTGGCAAAAAACAAAAACAAAAAAACAAACAAAAACACTCATGTGTTTTCATTAAGTGAATTGCTTTCGAGGTTATTTCATTGTTTATTCCTTGTGAAGTGTGCAGCCAACTCCCTTGGTCCGCGTTAGATCAAGTTTAAATAATTATATTTTTCTTTCTGAGACCCAAGCATCACTGTTTTAAGTCTTTTGTGTCCCTTGAGACATAGAGAGCCATGCCTAAGAGGAGTGATCTGACTGGTCAGCATATGCATAACTATTCTTCTCATGAGACTACAAACTTCTTTTTTTGTAACATCCCCCAAAATAATTTATTTTTATTTATTATTTTAAATTTTGTTTTTAATTGATTCATTATTGTACATATTTATGGGGTACAGTATGATCTTTCAATACATGTATACACTGTATAATCAGACATTTGCCTTTTTGCTATTGAGTTTCTTATATATTCTGAGAATTAACCCCATGTCAGATGTATCGTTTACAAATATTTTCTCCTACGCTTTAGGTTGTCTCTTCACTCTGTTGATTATTTCCTTCTCTGTGGAAAAGCTTTTTAGTTTAATGCAATCCCATTTGTCTATTTTTGCTCTTGTTGCCTGTACTTTTAAGCTTTTATCCAAAAAATTCTTTCCCGAACCAGTGCCATAAAGTGTTTCTCCTTTGTTTTTTTGTTTTGTTTTGTTTTGTTCTGTTTTTTTTTTGAGTAATTTTATGGTTTCAGGTTTCATATTTGTGTCTTAAACAATTTTGAGCTGATTTTCTTAATTTTTAATTTTATTTGTACATAGTAAGTCTATATATTTGTGGGGTACATGAGATATATTGATACAAGCATACCATGCATAATAATCATATCAGGATAAATGGGGTATACACCACCTAAAGCATTTTCATTTCTTTGTGTTACAGACATTCCAATATACCATTTTACTTATTTTTAAAATGTACCGTAAAATATTGTTGTTTGTAATCACCCTGCTGTGCTAATACTAGCTCTTTTTCATTCTATCTAATTATATCTTTGCACCCATTAAGCATATCCACTTCCCCCACCCCAACTACTATCCTTCCCAGCCTCTGGTAACCATCATTCTCGTCTCTATCTCCATGAATTCAATCGTTTCAACTTTTAGCTCCCCCAAATGAGTGAGAACATGAGAAGTTTGTCTTTCTGTACCCGGCTTAATTCACTTAACATAATGTCCTCCAGCTCTATCCAGGTAGTTGCAAGTGACAGGACCTCATTCTTTCTTATGGCTGAATAGTACTATATTGTGTATATGCAGCACATTTTCTTTATCCATTCATCTGTTGATTGACAAATAGTTAGCATCCAAATCCTGTCTATTGTGAATAATGCTGCAATAAATATGGAAGTGAAGATATTTCTTCAGTGTACTGATTTCCTTTCTTTTGGACATATACCTAGCATGAGAATCCTGGATCATATGGTAGTTCTATTTTTAGTTTTTTGAGGACACTCCAACCTGTTCTCTATAGTGGTTGTACTAATTTACATTCCCACCAACAGTGTACAAGGGCTCCCTTTTCTCCACATCCTTACCAGCATTTGTTACTGCCTTTTGGATAAAAGCCATTTTAACTAAGATGAGATGATAACTCATTGTGGTTTTGATTTTCATATCTCCGATGATCAATGATGTTGAGCACCTTTTCATATACCTGTTTGCCATTTGTATGTGTTCTTTTGAGAAATGTCTTTGTAGATCTTTTGCCTATTTGATAGGAAGAGTAATAGTTTTTTTCCTATAGAGTTGTTTAAACTCCTTATATGTTCTGGTTATTAATCCGTTGTCAGATGAATAGTGTGCAAATATTTTCTCTCATTCTGTAGGTTGCCTCTTCACTTTGTAGATTGTTTCCTTTGCTATGCAGAAGCTTTTTAATGTCATGTAATCCAATTTGTCTACTGTTGTTTTAGTTCCCTGTGCTTGAGGGGTATTACTCGAGAAATCTTTGCCCAGACCAATGTCGTGAAGAGTTTTCCCAATGTTTTTTCATGGTAGTTTCATAGTTTGAGGTCTGAGATGTAAGCCTTTATTTCATTTTGATTTGATTTTTGTATATGGCAAGAGATATGGGTCTACTTTCACTCTTCTGCATGTGGATATCCAGTTATCTCAGTGCCATTTATTGAAGAGACTGTCCTTTCCCCAATGTTTGTTTTTGGCACCTTTGTTGAAAATAAGTTCATTGCAGATATATGGGTTTATTTCTGGGTTCTCTATTCTGTTCCACTGGTCTATGTCTGTTTTTATGCCAGTACCATGCTGTTTTGGTTGCTATAGCTCTGTAGTATGATTTGAAGTCAGGTAATGTGATTCCTCCAGTTTTGCTCCTTTTGCTCAGGATGGCTTTGGCCATTCTGGGTCTTCTGTTGTTCTAAACATGTTTTAGCATTTTTTTCCTATTTCTCTGAAGAATGCCATTGGTATTTGCATTTAATCTATAGATTGCATTGGGCAGTATGTACATTTTAGCAATATTGATTCTTCTAATCCATGAACATGGAGTATATTTCCATTTTTTGTGTCCTCTTCAGTATCTTGCCTCAGTGTTTTATAGTATAAATTGTAGAAGTCTTTCACTTCTTTGGTTAAGTTTATTGCTAGCTATTTGATTGGTACCTATGGTAAATGAGATTGCTTTCTTGATTTATTTTTCAGATTGTTTGCTGTTGGCATACAGAAAGGTTAATGACTTCGGGATGTTGATTTTGTATCCCGCACTTTACTGAATTTGTTTATCAGTTCTTTTTTTTTTCTTTTATTATTATTATACTTTAAGTTTTAGGGTACATGTGCACAATGTGCAGGTTAGTTACAGATGTATACATGTGCCATGCTGGTGTGCTGCACCCATTAACTCATCATTTAGCATTAGGTATATCTCCTAAAGCTATCCCTCCCCTCTCCCTACACCCCACAACAGGCCCCAGAGTGTGATGTTCCCCTTCCTGTGTCCATGTGATCTCATTGTTCAATTCCCACCTATGAGTGAGAATATGCAGTGTTTGGTTTTTTGTTCTTGCGATAGTTTACTGAGAATGATGATTTCCAATTTCATCCATGTCCCTACAAAGGACATGAACTCATCATTTTTTATGGCTGCATAGTATTCCATGGTGTATATATGCCACATTTTCTTAATCAAGTCTATCATTGTTGCACATTTGGGTTGGTTCCAAGTCTTTGCTATTGTGAATAGTGCCGCAATAAACATACGTGTGCATGTGTCTTTATAGCAGCATGATTTATAGTCCTTTGGGTATATACCCAGTAATGGGATGGCTGGGTCAAATGGTATTTCTAGTTCTAGATCCCTGAGGAATCGCCACACTGACTTCCACAAGGGTTGAACTAGTTAACAGTCCCACCAACAGTGTAAAAGTGTTCCTATTTCTCCACATCCTCTCCAGCACCTGTTGTTTCCTGACTTTTTAATGATTGCCATTCTAATTGCTGTGAGATGGTATCTCATTGTGCTTTTGATTTGCATTTCTCTGATGGCCAGTGATGGTGAGCATTTTTTCATGTGTTTTTTGGCTGCATAAATGTCTTCTTTTGAGAAGTGTCTGTTCATGTCCTTCGCCCACTTTTTGATGGAGTTGTTTGTTTTTTTCTTGTAAATTTGTTGGAGTTCATTGTAGATTCTGGATATGAGCCCTTTGTCAGATGAGTAGGTTGTGAAAATTTTCTCCCATTTTGTAGGTTGCCTGTTCACTCTGATGGTAGTTTCTTTTGCTGTGCAGAAGCTCTTTAGTTTAATTAGATCCCATTTGTCAATTTTGGCTTTTGTTGCCACTGCTTTTTGTGTTTTAGACATGAAGTCTTTGCCCATGCCTATGTCCTGAATGGTAATGCCTAGGTTTTCTTCTAGGGTTTTTATGGTTTTAGGTCTAATGTTTAAGTCTCTAATCCATCTTGAATTAATTTTTGTATAAGGTGTAAGGAAGGGGTCCAGTTTCAGCTTTTTACATATGGCTAGCCAGTTTTCCCAGCACCATTTATTAAATAGGGAATCCTTTCCCCATTGCTTGTTTTTCTCAGGTTTGTCAAAGATCAGATAGTTGTAGATATGCGGCGTTATTTCTGAGGGCTCTGTTCTGTTCCATTGATCTATATCTCTGTTTTGGTACCAATACCATGCTGTTTTGGTTACTGTAGCCTTGTAGTATAGTTTGAAGTCAGGTAGTGTGATGCCTGCAGCTTTGTTCTTTTGGCTTAGGATTGACTTGGCCATGCGGTCTCTTTTTTGGTTCCATATGAACTTTAAAGTAGTTTTTTCCAATTCTGCGAAGAAAGTCATTGGTAGCTTGATGGGGATGGCATTGAATCTATAAATTACCTTGGGCAGTATGGCCATTTTCATGATATTGATTCTTCCTACCCATGAGCATGGAATGTTCTTCCATTTGTTTGTATCCTCTTTTATTTCCTTGAGCAGTGGTTTGTAGTTCTCCTTGAAGAGGTCCTTCACGTCCCTTGTAAGTTGGATTCCTAGGTATTTTATTCTCTTTGAAGCAATTGTGAGTGGGAGTTCACTCATGATTTGGCTCTCTGTCTGTTATTGGTGTATAAGAATGCTTGTGATTTTTGTACATTGATTTTGTATCCTGAGACTTTGCTGAAGTTGCTTATCAGCTTAAGGAGATTTTGGGCTGAGACAATGGGGTTTTCTAGATATACAATCATGTCGTCTGCAAACAGGGACAATTTGACTTCCTCTTTTCCTAATTGAATACCCTTTATTTCCTTCTCCTGCCTAATTGCCCTGGCCAGAACTTCCAACACTATGTTGAATAGGAGTGGTGAGAGAGGGCATCCCTGTCTTGTGCCAGTTTTCAAAGGGAATGCTTCCAGTTTTTGCCCATTCAGTATGATATTGGCTGTGGGTTTGTGACAGATAGCTCTTATTATTTTGCGATACATCCCATCAATACCTAATTTATTGAGAGTTTTTAGCATGAAGGGTTGTTGAATTTTGTCAAAGGCCTTTTCTGCATCTATTGAGATAATCATGTGGTTTTTGTCTTTGGTTCTGTTTATATGCTGGATTACATTTATTGATTTGCATGTATTGAACCAGCCTTGCATCCCAGAGATGAAGCCCACTTGATCATGGTGGATAAGCTTTTTAATGTGCTGCTGGATTCGGTTTGTCAGTATTTTACTGAGGATTTTTGCATCAATGTTCATCAAGGATATTGGTCTAAAATTCTCTTTTATAGTCTTTAGGTTTTTCCAAATATAACATGTCATCTGCAAATAAGGATAATTTGACTTCTTTGTTTCCAATCTGGATGCCCTTTATTTTTTTCTCTTGTCTGATAGCTCTAGCTAGAACTTCTAGTACTATGTTGAGTAGCAGTCATGAAAGTGGGCATCCTTGTCTTATTCCAGATCTTAGAGGAAAGGAAAGGATCATTCAGTACAATACTAGCTGTGGTCTGTTGTATGCGGCTTTTATTGTGTTGAAATGTGTTCCTTGTATATGCAGAGTTTTAGGGATTTTATCATGAATGGATGCTGAATGTTATGAAATGTTTCTTCGGCATCAATTGAAATAATCATATGGTTTCTGTCTTTCATTCTGTTGATATTATGTATCACATTGATTGATTTGTATATGTTAAACCATCCTTGCATCTCTGGGATAAGTCTCACTTGGCCATGATGAGTGACCTTTTAAATGTGTTGTTTAATGTGGTTTGCTAGTATTTTGTTGAGGATTTTTGCATCAATATTCCTCAGGAATATTGATTTGTAGTTTTCTTTTTTTGATGGCTCTTTGTCTGGCTTCAGTATCAGGGTAGTACAGGACTTAGAATGAATTAGAAATATTCTCTCCTCCTCCATTTTTCAGAATAGTTTGAGTAGGATTGGGATTAGTTCTTCTTCAAATGTTTGGTAAAATTCAGCAGTGAAACCATCAGGTCCTGGGCTTGTCTTTCTTTGCTGGGAAACTTTTTATTATAGCTTTGATCTCATTACTTGTTACTGGTCTATTTAGGTTTTGGATTTCTTCATGGTTCATTCTTGGTAAGTTGAATGCATCTAGAAATTTATTCATTTCTTCTAGATCTTTCCATTTATTTGAATATAGTTGCTTGTAGTAGACTCTAATGATACTTTTAATTTTTGAGGCATCAGTTGTAGTTTCTCATTTTTAATCTCTGATTTTATTTATTTGAGCCTTCTCTCTTTTTTTCTTAGTCTGGCTAAAAGTTTGTTGATTTTGATCTTTTCTAAAAACCAACTTTTCATTTCATTGACCTTTTCTATTTTTCGTTTCAATTTCATTTATTTCTGCTCTGATCTTTATTATTTCTTCTACTAATTTTGTGTTTGGTTTGCTCTTGCTTTGGTAGTTCATTAAGATGTAACATTAGGTCATTTATTTGAAGTTTTTCTACTTTTTTGATGTAAGCACTTATAGCTATAAACTTTCCTTTTAGTAGTGCCTTCCTTGTATCCTATAAATTTTGATATGTTTTGTTTCCATTTTCATTTCTTTCAAAAAATTTAAAAATTTTCTTCTTAATTTCTATAGGTTCATGTATCTCAAGATAGGAGATATCATCCCACTATTCTTTCAGGAGCATATTGTTTACTTTCCATGTGTTTGTTTAGTTTCCAAAATACCTCTTGTTATTTATTTCTGGTTTATTCCATTGTGGTTCGAGAAGATGCAGAGTCTCTGTTGCCCAGGCTGGAGTGAAGTGGGATGATCTGGACTCTTTGTACCAAATTATAAACAAAACCTAAGGCCATGTCTGGCAAGCATGAAGTCACGCACCCTGACACGTAAAGCAAAAAATATATTCCGGCCAGGCGCAGTGGCTCACGCCTGTAATCCCAACACTTTGGGAGGCTGAGGTGGGCGGATCACCAGGTCAGGAGATAGAGACCATCCTGGCTAACATGGTGAAACCCTGTCTCTACTAAAACTACAAAAAAATTAGCCAGGTGTGGTGGCAGGCCCCTGTAGTCTCAGCCACTAGGGAGGCTGAGGCAGGAGAATGGCGTGAACCCAGGAGGTGGAGCTTGCAGTGAGCAGAGATCACACCACTGCACTCCAGCCTGGTAAACACAGTGGGACTACGTCTAAAAAAAAAAAAAAAGAATAAACTACGTTTTGACTGTCATGAGGTTATTCTTTTTCTCTAGCAGCTAAACAAGCACCGGGCTTGAGATAAGCAATGTTAAAGCAAATTCAGTTTCAATGTATGCTAACTGGCCCCCAGCCACTCATCCTTTGATTGGACAAAAGACTGATTTCAGTAACTTTTCCTGATCAAAAGGGTACCAACCATGGACTGGTCCTGGTGGGTTTACAGAGGCTGGACACTTGAGTGTCCTGATGTCCCCGCTTCACCTTTTGACATATAGGACCTAACTGTAATACATTTAAATGTTAAGTCTCCACCCTAAAATGAACATGGGTTGTATGTTGCTTGCATGTTTTGTCAATATGCACATGACAGGACCACCTTCATATATATTCATATCACCTCCTATAACCTGTTAACTATATATGTTTAGCTAATCCATTCAGCATGAAGTTCCTACTCCAACCGTTCCTTCAGTGTGCCTGTCTCTGGTCTTTTCTGGAGGTTATTCTTCCCAACCTGTGATATGACCACCTTGCAGGCTCTAACCTGTAAAATAAATAGTCTTGTTTCCTAAATTTATAGATCTTGTGTGATTTTTAACAGTAGGGAAAGACTTTTTCCTGAAGATGTGTCTTAGGGTGTTGATTTGGTCGGGTGCTTTGGCTTTGCTTCTGTATAAGCACAGTAAGGTAGTCTCTGTTTAATTTCTTCAGCTATAATCAATATCAACAGTGTCTGCAAGTGCTTCAGTGCCCTGGGGTGTGGGTATTGTGGTGGTGTGGCTTTGCTGATAATGATGCTGCTGGGTAGGTCAGGGATGTGCAAAGTGTGGCATTTCCACCAGTCGTGGAAGTGGCTTCCCCACTGTGCAGGGTCGCTTGTTCCTTGAAATGCAGGGCACTGCATAGGCTTGGGTGTCAAAGTCACAGCTGTTCTACTTGGTCTAGGCTCCAAGCAACTGGGGTGTGGCATTGCAGCCACTTGTGTGAATATGATGGAATGACAGTGGGGCGTCAGAGAAGGGGAGATACAGTGGCTATTGGCCCCCAGAGCAAGATGCATTCTAGCAGTGGCTCTAGTCTCAAGATAGTGCTGTGAGGGAGGGTGCACCATGTGGGCTCCTCCTCTGGAACAATGCAGCCACACGGACTCCAGGCAGCTCCCTAAACAGGGCTCAGTGTCTGTGAGGACTGTGGGACTCTGCTGTAGCAAGGACTGCAGGTGTCAATGGCACTAATGAGGGCTGCTGGGGATCTTCTGTTTATATTTTCCCCATGATGAGAAGGCCATGCTGTCTCTGAGCCAGTCTCAGCAAGAGAGACAGGGTCATGGAGGCATGGTGCTTCACTTCCCTCTCTACGCTACCATTCTGAGTTTCCCTGCTCCACAGGGAATTCACCAGTCCTTTGCTATATTCTGGTGTTCTCCCTTAGACACTCTAGTTGAAGTGTAGTTGTTTAATTGTTGTTTTCGTACTTTTTGTGGAGGGGATGAATGTTAGGTACCACTCATCAGCCATCTCTCTTGGTGATGTCACTCTGAGTATACATTTCTTGAAAGCACTAACTGGATATTTCAATTTGATTGTGAGGCATATGATTAGTAGTAAAAAATACTTAGAAAGTTGAACAGAACTAAATAGAGTTAATCATTTGCTGAAACTCTGTCATCAATAAATTGTTCTAGATAGACACTACTTGTAGCTGCTTTATTTATTTGCAGCTCCATTGTAAATGGTAGCATTTCTGATGATTCCTCAAAGGCAAAGTGGGGTGGTAAAAAGAGTAGCTTGGGGGGCAGGAGGTATTTGTGTCAGTTCAGGCTCAGCTGAGTGGCCTTGAAGTGTGGTCACTTCAGACCACAGGATCTTGAAAGTCCCTACAATTCCATTCTGTGAATGAAGTAAGCTATGTTTACTGAAAGTTAGCGCAGATACATGAGAGTAGGTAACTCAGTTTATCACTTTGGCCAGTATGATGCCATGCAGTCATTCTGTCCTTTTCTCTCAATTTAAACTAAATGATTTATTTTCTTGATTTGATTGACAAAATCCATTGTTTTCACCTAGAAGTTTGACTTTGGAATGGGAATCAAAGCAAATAATAGAATTATCATGATATCATATCATTAAACCTATTTGTCATGTAAGGAAACTGATGCCTAAACAAGGTAAATGACCTTCCCAAGGTCGTTCAGTCTGAATTATTAACCACTATGTGCTACTGGGTGCTTAATACATTTTTTTAATGAATAAATGACATTAGCCAGCAGGTGATTTGAGCAGCATGGCTTCAACTAGTGGGAGTAGGAGTAGTACTAGCTACCATTTATTGAGTACTTACTAGATATCATGGACTCTTCTGAGTAATATGCATGTATTATTTCATTTGATTCTCACTGTAACACTATGAAATAGCCTTCATTATCATTCCTAGTTACAGATGAAGAAATTGGGGTTTGGAGAGATTAAATTATTTGTCCAAGGAAACACATCTAATAAGTGTCTGACTTCAAAGCCTATGGTCTTTCTACCACTGCAGGCTATCTATAAATAGCAGGATGACTTTTATAATTTTCTCCTTGAATTTCTGCTTTTATATTAAATGTTTGAGATTTATAGGCTAGACATTTTATTTTCTTTCCCCGTGATCCCATCACCTTTCTCCAGGCCCTCGCTGTCCCCCTCCACACTGTGTAATCTCAGTCTGAGACAAAAAAACAGATAGGAGGAGTAAATGAAGTGTCCTGTTGCTGATTTTCTATAATCTCAACATAAACACTTATCAGTGTTGTTGAGATTTAATCTCTCTAGCTCATCTGTGAGACCAATTTTAATTTTGAGCCATCTGCCACAGACAAATGAGTAATTATGGAAGAGCCCAGAGGGGCGGGCCATGGGGAGAAGGTTGGCTTAGCCTCTTTTCACCTGCTTGCATTGACGCAAGTGACCAAGAAAGAAAATTACTTGGGTGGGTTGTTGATATAGAGGCCAGCAGCTCTACCTCCCTGTTGCTCAAATCCTTAGACTCTAGTGAAAAAGGAAGGATGACTTTGAGGTCGTGCAGATTGCCTGGCAACAGACGGGAGAGCATTGCCATCAGGGCCAGGCAGAAGGAGGTAATCTTAGAACTAAGTTGGCTTGTTTACCAGCCTCTTCCTCTCACTCCACTGGTGGCGCCTTGTGAGGAGTACCGTTTGCCAGCTGGTCTCTCCATACCATACGACATGCTAAGTCAAATGGATGGAGTAAAGCTGAAAATAATAGTTATTGACCTCTGTGTAGCATTTTTCAAAGCTTTTTTTCAAAAGACTTGGGCATATCTTAACCTTATTTCTTTCTCACAATAGGTTTCTGGATTAGATAGGGCTAGGCATTGTTAGCTTCATTCTGCAGATGGTGAAGTTGAGCTACAGAGAGATTCTGTGACTTGCCCAAGGTCACACTGTTAGCTACAAGCTGGCTTGCACCATTAACGGTGAATTAGAGTCTGTCACTCTGTCTTGTAGGCCAGTGGCTTTTAAGCTGTGTTCACTCCTCAGAGGCCAAGGAGGTGTGGGAGTAGAAGAGTATGTGTGTGTGTGTGTGTGTGTGTGTGTGTGTGTGAGAGAGAGAGAGAGAGAGAGAGAGAGAGAGAGAGAGAGAGAGAGAACGAACAAGTGGGTTTGAAACCCAACCTGCACTTAAACTAGGGAAACTCTGCTTGGGTCTGTTTTGCATCTGAGTGGGTTTTCATTTAATGAAAGACTCTACTGCTGAAAATGTTTAAGAACCACTTGTTTAGACAAATATTTCTCATAGAGAGTATAGTGGGTTGAACTGTGTCCCCCAAAAGATATATTCAAGTCTTAACTCTTGGTACTTGTGAATGTGACCTTATTTGGAAGAAGGGTCTTTGCAGATTTAATCAAGTTAAGATGAGGTCATCCTGGATTAGGGTGGGCACTAAATCAAATGACTGGTATCTTCATAATAAAAAGGAGAGGAAGATTTAGGTAAAGAGACACAGAAGAAAACTACAGGGACACAGAAGAAAGATACAGAGGAGAACTCTGACAACAGAGGCAGAGACTGTAGTGATGCAGCTATAAGCCAAGGTATGCAGAGGATTATCAGCAACCACCAGAGACTAGCAGGGAGGCATGGAACAGATTCTCCCTCCAGAAGAAACCAGCCATGCTGATACATTCTTATCAGGCTTCTGACCTCTTGACCTGTGAGAGAAGACATTTTTGTTGTTTTAAGCGACCCAATTTATGGTAATTTGTTATGGCAGCCCTAGGAAACAAATAGAGAGAGGTACATGGACCTCTTACCTAGAAACAGGTGGGAGTGCATTTGTTAAAATTCTGATTTCAGGCCTAAACTCCAAGATTCTGAATCTGTAGGTATGTAGTGGGGCTCAGAAATCTGCATTTTGACAAGTTTCTCATGTGCACAACAATTGATTTAGAGCTGGTTTTCAGCATACACAGACGCGAGTCTCCTCTCTGAATTGCGGTTGGATTTGCTCTCCCTGATAACAGTACTCCTCTAGTGGTTTCTACAGTCAGTGGCTCAAAGGTAGCAAGCATATTAGACCAGAAATAGGTGGGCATTAGACCTTATGTTGTCTCAAGAATTTTGACTTCTGAGACCAATTTCAGATGATTTACCCAACAAAAATCACAAATTTCCCTGGTTGTCAAAAATCTACCCCTAAGTAAACAGGCCACAGTGATTAGGAAGTGGGCCAAGAGGGTCAGATTTCTGGAGCAACAAGTCCACAGAGTAACATATAAACACACACCGACATACATAGACACACACACCCCTGTTTGGTGAGGAAAATTCTACCTGATAGAGTATCATCATATTTTTAAAGATTTTGTTCTTATTAAAAATGAAAGTCTCCATATCAAAGTTGATTCTTGAAGTTACTGTCAGCCCCTTATGCCCAGCCCCTGACCTTTGTCTGAGATGATAGACTAAAAGACGGGGAAGAGCACAAGAGTCTGCGATAAGGATAGAACAGACAGCTTCTGACTTCTAGCCTGGAGCTAAAACCCTTGCCCAGTAAAGCCAAGGAAGGCAGTGGTTTATCTTCCCAAGAGTGATGGAGTTCAATTGTGCCCAATCTCCTGGAAAGATAAGGGAGGGACTCAGTGAAAAAGAGTAGTTGTTTGAATTCCAAGTGTGGGAGAAAGGCCTCCCTGAAAATGGCTTGCCCGTCTAAACCAAAGGTCCTTCAGAAAGTCTGTGTTTGCTCACATCCCTGATGGCTCCCAAGTAAACAAATTTTCTTTCTATCTCCCAGAAGACAGAGCTCCAGTACTGTGACAGTTACAGTTACTGACATATGACTTATCACAGAGATTGTCAGAGCAATGGAAGAAAATGAAATTTAGCAGAGGCTCGTGGTGGGGGTTAGAGGGAGAGAGAAGAAAGGGAGGAGAAGGCTGCTGAAGAGACTTGGGAATGGAGCTGATAACTTTGTGGGTTTGTACATACAGTGTGATAGCTAAGTATGGACAAAGTAGGTCTTATATTGGGAATGTGTATGAAAGGGTCCTGATAAAAACCTGCCTGAGCCAAGTAGCTTTACCCAGGTTCCATAGGATTGACTTTCCACTCTCAGTGGGTTCATTTCTATAAGTTAAGTAGTACCTTTCCCAAGGGAGGTCATGCCTTTGATTGCACCTTAGTGTAAGTTTGCCTAGTGTCTTTCTTCCTGACTGGCAGAGCCTCAGCATTCAGTAGAGCATAGAGGAAAGATGGAGGAAATGAGGGCCATCAAATGAGAACTCGGCCCACTTTCAAAACTCAGACAGAGCTGGCATTACTAGCCTCCTTCTTGGAACCTTCTCTGTGATCTCCTCATTCCCAAAACTGTAATGAAGCTGAATCAAGTTGAATATGAAAGTCCAGAGGGTCTTGTTCAATCAGCAAGCCATGTGCTTTTCTGGAAAATTCACTTAACTCTTTCATGTTCCTCAGCAAACATTTATATATCACCCATCATGTACTAGGCACTGGGTTAAGTACTGATGAGGGAAACATGGAAACCGTTGAACATGAGATTTTTGCCTCACATTTGAGAAACAATTTAATTACAGAGATCAGACATTTACACAAGTAAGGCTAGCCAATAGTACAAAATGATATGTGATTGGTGTCAAGTGAAGGGAAAAGCCAATGGGCTGCAGATTCTCAGAGGTTGGCAAAGTCATTCTGGAGCAGTGTAGCTGGGTAAGCCTTAGTATAGAATAGCACATTAAATCACCCAGGCACTTGGCAGGGATCTGGGGAAATGGGGAATAAAACATACCAGTTTTAATGGAGATAGTGAGGTGGACCGAGTCAAGTCAGGAACATATTCACACCTCTCTGCTTTGCTAGTCATCCAAATCCTTCAGGCCCCTCCTTTCCAGAGGGCTGATATATCCTCCATTGATCTACTTTGTCTCAGAACTTCTGTGCTGGGAATCCTGACTTACTCAGACTGCTAGGGAAGCAGTGTGGCTTAGTGGTTAGGAGAGTGTGTTCAAGAGCTAAGCTGCCTGGGTTTGAATGCTGGCTCTCATATTTACTAGTTGTGATCTTGGACAATTGACCTAATCATCATGTGAGTCAATTTTTCTTTTTTATTTATTTATTTATTTTGAGACAGAGTGTCTCTCTGCCACCCAGGCTGGAGTATAGTGGTGCGATCTTGGCTCACTGCAACCTCCGCTTCCTGGGTTCAAGCGATTCTCCTGTCTCAGCCTTCTGAGTAGCTGGAATTACAGGCCTGCACTACCACATCCAGCTAATTTTTGTGTTTTTAGTAGAGACTGGGTTTCTTCTAGGCTGGTCTTGAATTCCTGAGCTCAAGTGAACTGCCTACCTCGGGCAAATCCCAAAGTGCTGGGATTACAGGCGTGAGCCACTGCAGCTGGTCTCAATTTTTCTTATGGTAAAATAGGGATGATAATAATACTGTCTATCTAATAGAGTTGCTAAGAGGATTGAATGGGATAAGCCATGTCAGATACTTAGCACAGTGTGGGTTGTATGTTACTCATTCATTAAATATACATTTATGAAGTGTTGGTGATGTACCAATAATTTTTCTAGTGATGTAATACAGCAGTGAACAAGAGAGAGAAAGTCCTGCTCTCTTAGTACTGTGTTCAATGCTGATGGTGGAAGGGGATTCAGGCCCTTTACTCAAGGAACTTTTATTATCACATAGTGTCTTTGCTTTCTGCTCCATTTATTACAATTCTTAGTCCGTGAGTTATAATTAAGTTTATTTTCATTCTTTTTTGTTTACTTAGGCAAATATGAAAGCTATGAATTTCCTTTAAACTCAGCTTTGGCCATATACCATTAGATTTGATGCTGAGTGTTTCTATTATTACTATTTCTAAGACATTTGCAATTTTGGCTTTGTTATGTACTATTTCTACTTTTTGGAAAGTGTTGAGGTATTCCAATTTTGATGATTTAGTATTTTTTTGTCCCTACTATGTGCATAATTCTGTGTTCCTAAAGAAGAGAGACAGTGAAGAGAGACCTGTCTGACTTGAGGGGTGTTTAGAAGGGGCTGGGGGAATACAGGACTGGAAAGACTATTGCATGAGGGCATTGAGGTGCAAGCTTCACGGATTGGTTTCTTTTCTAATAACTACAGTTATTGAAAGTGTTGGGGTACAGAAAATAATTCCCCAAAATATGGCACTAAAGCATGCTGAGTGCTTTGAAAAATGGAAAGGCCGCTGGGTGCAGTGGCTCACGCCTGTAATCCTAGCACTTCGGGAGGCTGAGGTGGGCAGATTGCCTGAGCTCAGGAGTTTGAGACCAGCCTGGGCAACACGTTGAAATCCCGTCTCTACTAAAATACAAAAAATTAGCCAGGCGTGGCGGTGTGCACCTCTAGTCCCAGCTACTCAGGAGGCTGAGGCAGCAGAGTTGCTTGAACCCAGGAGGCGGAGGTTGCAGTGAGCCAAGATTGTGCCACTGCACTCCAGCCTGGGTGACAGAGTGAGACTCCAACTCCAAAAAAAAAAAAAAAAGAAAAAAAAGTGGAAAGGTCTCAAAAATAAGCCTCAGAATTGAGCTCTCTTTCTGACCTTTGTCCACCTCCCTGTCTCTCTGATCCTTTTTAAGGATACACCCTGAGGGACTCTCTGTAACTTCCTTATCTGAGTAAAGAAGCTTCTTTCCAAAAGAAATGCAATTGTCTTAAGACTCCCTCCCTAGAAATCTAATCAAATAACCAAGAAAGATCAACCATGGAGAAGAGATGGGCAGTCATCACCATGACCCGATGGACTTTTCATGTATTTGTCTGATGGCAGCTCAAAGAGATTACCTAAGGGACTTTATCTGCATAATAAGAAAACATAAAGTGGGGGAAGGACACCTTTTTCAACAAATGGTGCTGGGATAATTGGCTAGCCACATGTAGGAGAATGAAACTGGATCCTCATCTCTCACATTATACAAAAATCAACTCAAGATGGATTAAGGACTTAAACCTAAGACCTGAAACTATAAAAATTCTAGAAGATAACATTGGAAAAACCCTTCTAGATATTGGCTTAGGCAAAGATTTCATGACCAAGAACCCAAAAGCAAATGCAATAAAAACAAAGATAAATTGCTGGAACGTAATTAAGAGCTTTTGCACAGCAAAAGGAACAGGCAGCAGAGTTAACAAACAACCCACAGAGTGTGAAAAAAATCTTCACAATCTATACATCTGACAAAGGACTAATATCCAGAATCCACAATGAAAATCTCAAGCAAATCAACAACAACAACAAAAACAATCCCATCAAAAAGTGGGCTAAGGACATAAATGGACAATTCTCAAAAGAAGATATACAAATGGCCAACAAACATATGAAAAAATGCTCAACATCACTGATGATCAGGGAAATGCAAATCAAAACCACAGAGTGATGCCACCTCACTCCTGCTAGAATGGCCATAATCAAAAAATAAAAAAAAAATAGTAGATGTTGGCGTGGATGCACTGAACAGGGAACACTTCTATGCTGCTGGTGGGAATGTAAACTAGTACAACCACTATGGAAAACAGTGTGGAGATTCCTTAAAGAACTAAAAGTAGAACTATCATTTTATCTAGCAATCCCACTACTGGGTATCTACCCAGGGGAAAAGAAATCATTATACGAAAAAGATAATTGCACACACATATTTATAGCAGAACAATTCACAATTGCAAAAACGTGGAACCAACCCAAATGCCCATCAATCAACAAGTGGATAAAGAAACTGTGACATATATATATATATATATATATTTATACAATGGAATACTACTCAGCCATAAAAAGGAATGAGTTGGCTGGGTGCGGTGGCTCACGCCTGTAATCCCAGCACTTTGGGAGGCCAAGGTAGGCAGATCACGAGGTCAGGAGATCAAGAACATCCTGGCTAACACAGTGAAACCCTGTCTCTACTAAAAATACAAAAAAATT
The DNA here is from genome assembly GCF_029281585.2 of Gorilla gorilla gorilla. Lineage (NCBI taxonomy): Eukaryota > Metazoa > Chordata > Mammalia > Primates > Hominidae > Gorilla > Gorilla gorilla. The sequence continues at coordinate 123,724,852 of NC_073247.2, forward strand.
AGCCAGGCGTGGTGGCAGGCGCCTGTAGTCCCAGCTACTCGGGAGGCTGAGGCAGGAAAATGGCATCAACCCAGGAGATGGAGCTTGCAGTGAGCCGAGATCGCACCACTGCACTCCAGCCTGGGTGACAGAGTGAGACTCCGTCTCAAAAAAAAAAAAAAAAAAGAATTAATTAATGGCATATGCAGCAACCTGGATGAGACTGGAGACCATTTTCCTAAGTGAAGTAATTCAGGAATGGAAAAACAAACATCATAGGTCCTCACTCATAAGTGGGAGCTAAGCTATAAGGATGCAAAGGCATAAGAATGACACAATGGACTTTGGGGACTCAGGGGACAAGGATGGGAAGGGGGAGAGGAATAAAAGACTACAAATAGGCTGCAGTATATACTGCTCAGGTGATGGGTGCACCAAAATCTCACAGATCACCACTAAAGAACTTACTCATGTAACCAAACACTACCTGCTCTGCAATAATCTATGGAAATTTAAGAAAAAAAGAGACAGCATTAGTTCTTGTACAGTTCCACCCCTCACTTTCCCTTAACTTGTTGGCACCGTCTGGAGTCCAAAGATAATCATTTATAAAATAATGTTTGCCTCCCAGGTCCATACATTTCTCCCCTATGAAGAGAGTATTTATGTCTCAAACATCTGACTTTTCTTTGAGCCTCAAACTTTGTGTGTGGTTTCCATGTCCATATGCATGTTAATAAATTTTGTATGCCATTTTCTCCTGTTAATCTGCCTATTGTAAGTTCATTTTCAGTGAACCTTTAGACAGCAGAAGGGAAGCTGCAAAAGGATGCACAGGAATGGCAGGCTCATAATCCTATTTTAGGGAGAATAATGCTATTTAGGGAGAATAATGCCTTATTCTTGGGATATTATTGCTCGGGATTTGAGAGAGGGGAACATGCTAGAGACAAGGAGACCAGTCAGAAGAGCTTTATATTAATCTAGGACAGCAGTTCTCAAACTTGATTGTACATGAGAATCCTCTGGAGGGCTTGTTGGGGCCCCACCCCAGAGTTTCTGATTCAACAGGGCTGTGGCAGAGGCCTGAGAATTTGCATTTCTAACAAGTTCCCAGGTAATGCTGATGCTGCTAGTCAAGGGACAGCACTTTAGGAACCACTCATCTAAGAGAGAGATGTTGAGAACCATAGCCAGACTGGTGAAAGACAAACTAGAGAGGAGAGAAAGTATATGAAAGATATTTGGAAGGAAGGAACCACAGGACTCGGGGATTGGACATGGGGGCAAGGGAGCCAGACAAATAAAAGATGACTTCAGAGTATCAAACCTAGGTGCCTTGGAGGATATGAGAATCACAGAGCCAAATCCCAAACATTTGGAAGTGGAATGAAGTCACTTGACAGGTACTGGGAAAATATATGAGGCCTTATTCCATAAGCATCTGTACCATGGCACTCAAGTTTAAAGGCCTCCTGTGTTGTCTTCAGAGAGAGGCTAATGAGAAGTAGAAAGCCCAAGTCTATATTTTGTCTCTCCTTTGCTAGAATATAACCTTTGAGTAGAGGAGGAAACAGAAGATAGAAAGCAGGGTATACGAAAGTTAGAAGGGGCTTAAATAGTCTGGAAACAAAGAACACATCATTGGGTTGCTAAGTACATTCAGTGAGTACTGAATGTATATGGGCAAACACTAATAAGGAAACGGTAAATCAGTAAAACTCAGCATGGGCCACGTAGGGTAGCTCCAGGATGCTACCTGAGATCACTGGTGCAATTTCTGAGATAGGGCATCTCAATCCCAGACCACCTAACCTTCCCTAGTTTCAGGGCTTCTGACCTGGTGCCCTGTTGTGCCTGGCTATTTCCCAGCCTATAGGAATTTCTCTTACCTGCTTCTCTCCGCTGGGCCGCCTGTAGCTGAGCAGAAGCTCCACAGCGCCCACCACTTCCTTGCGTATGGCATACAGCAATGCATCACCCACATACACGCTGTGGTTCAGCAGTAGCTCCATGATCTCCAGGTTCTCGTTCTCAATGGCAATGAGCAGGGCACTCCGGCCCAAGGGGTCCATGCAGTTGATGTTAACATTATAGTAGATCTCAGCCTCCTGAAGGGCCTGCTTCACAGTGGCATAGTCCCCCTTTTCCACAGCATTGAGGAAGGCCTTCTCCTCTGCAGAGAGCTCTGTCTCAGCCCTCACAATTTGCAGGGGGATGCGGTCTCTGTACGGTGAGTAGTTGACCTTTTTGTAGTACAGTTGGGCCATGGTTCATAGCAATGCAGAAATCTGAGTGAGGAAACAGAGAAAGACCAAAAATATCCTTAGATACGTGGAGGTCTCAAGTGGCCAGTTATGGAGGCAGCCCTGCTAAGGGGTTAGAAAATCCTGAACTACTTCAATGACTCAGTCTTTTTTCCTCTTACAAAGAAGTATAACAGAAAAAGCCCAGGCTTTGGGGTCAGGAAGACCTGGGCTTAAATCCTGGTTTTATGACTTACCAGTTCTGTGGCCTTGAGTAAGTTACTCAAGCCCTCTGTGCTTTATTTATTAATACTAAGATTATCAATCTTAATAATATTACTCGCAGTTATCATTTAGTGACTGCTTACTGTGTGCCAGGTCCTGTGCCACACAATAATTCCTACCTCATAAAGCTATTGTGAGAGCTAAATAAGATATACATTATCAAAGCAACTGGCATAGGGTAAACCTCCTAAGACTTGGCATAAGATAGTTCCTACCTTCCTTCTCTTCTGGTGCCTGAAAATACTCATGGTAACACTTCTGATTAGTGATGCAAAGTTGGAAATCTTCTTTGGCCAATTTCCTTCAGGCTCTAGGTCTCTGGTCCTATGCTAATTTTCAAGATTACATTTGTAACTGTCCCACATGCACATCCTGGATTGAAATGCTATTTCAGTTCTAACTGCAACCCTGCTTCTTGCTGCTGCTCACTGGGGGAAGGGGTATTGACTCCAATAGGCCAAAGCCAACTGCAAAAGATAAGCATGTACCCTCTGTGCCTGCTCATGATTTTTTCCTCTGCCATTTCAAATGAAAAGCTGACAGATCTGAGAATCTGTCTGATTAAATTCTGATAAGTGAATGGTCTGTTTTATTTGTGTCATACCTAAATCCAGGTTATATTTAATAGAATTAGTTTTAAAGTAAAAACCTAGTTATTGAGCTCCTACAATGTGTTTAAACTGTCTCTGGGAGACAAAGGTAAAAAGACAGCCTTTGTCTTCGATTACATAGAATGAATCGCAGTATAGAGCTCTTGCCTCATAGTTTACAGATAAAATTTATACACATTCCTCATTAACTCCCCGTAGCATCCCTGTGAGATGGGAATGATTATCTTCTCCAAGGGAGAAAATGAGGCTCAGATCTATTAGGTGTTGGCTCCACTTTTCCCCTCAACCCTGAGGCCTCCAGGCCACTCTGGAGGCTGAGTTAGGATGGACCTATTCCAGTGTCTTTCGTTACTTAACTGTTTTGCCAGCTAAAGGACATGGAAATGTGCTAAAGAGCCTCTTTTCTCACCTTCTGGATGTAAGAAAAGATAAAGACATGAAGCTTCCACCAACATTTACCTCAGTCTTCCAGGTAATGACATCCCTGCTTTGGCAGAGGGAGAGGCGTATCTTATATCAAGTGGTATTTGCAATTCATGTGCTTGTGACCTTCTGGGAAGTTAGTATTTGAAGATGAGTGTTGCCTCTTGCCCTGAGCAGCCCCAAATGACAAATTTCTCTCCACATCTAAATCCCAAGAGAACAGGGTGCTGTTTCACTGCCTCGAGACCCAAATGACAAATCTCTCTCCACATCTAAATCCCAAGAGAAGAGGGTGCTGTTTCACTGCCTGAAGAAGCACTGATACATTCTTCCACTACTTTCAAGTAAAGTGAAAGTAATGAAAGTGGCTAAATGAACAGCACTTAAAGTAAGCATTTGCCAATACACAGCACAAAACTTTAATGATACTAATTGTAGACTGCCTCCGTGCCTTTACCTTGTAAACAAAAATGAGTGGGGGAGAGAAGGGATAGTGTGACCTCCTAAAGTGAGGACCAACAACCCAATTAGCTTCTATTTATTTAATCAATACAAACACACTGAGAGCCTCTATTGTGTCTAGCACTCTGCTAGCCCCTGCTAGGGGATAGGAAACAATACAACCCTGCTCATTGAAGGCTGGAGGCCTCACAGAATGTTTCATAAAGATGGTAACTCTTAGGCTAATCCTTGAAGGATGAATTAAACATGAAAGTGTGGGGGCAGTCCAGGCATTGCCGAGTGCAACAAGAAAGATGAGATCAGTTATGGCCTAGTTGGGTGATGGGTTGGGGGGAACGCAAGGGGTCTTATTTTTTCAGCTTAATAGGATATAGGGATTAGAGGTGAGCTAACATTCCAAGGCAATAGCTCATAATCTTGGTATCCTCATCTGAAAAATGGTCTTGAACACTTGCTGCCCATTTGCCATTTAACAGGCTACCATGGAAGAAAAGGCTAGATGTCCTTTCAGATGGTGTCACTGGTGGTGTTACTGGTATAGGAAGCATTACTGCTACAGGAAGATCTGCAACCCCTTTAGTAAGGCACAGTTGTGGGGGGAAGCAGAAGAATATTGTATCCCAGGGAAAGGTGAGAATGAAGGAAACTAACTCAATCGATGCCCTATTATGTGCCAGGCACTGTGCCAGAAGCTGGGGCAATAAAGTTATAAAAATAATCATTAGTTTTGAATACTTAACGTGGCTCAGGCATGGTGCCAGGTACTGGAGTGGCACTATTACTACCACTGCCTCTAATGGTAATCATAATGAAGGCAACAAGCAGTACCATTCATTGAATTCTCACTATGTGCCAGATGCATGGGTTAAAGTAGTGAAGAGAGACAACAGTAAAATCATGGTAATTTGTAACTTGAGGCAAGTATAATCAGATGATATATAGTCAGTTCAAAGTCCAGTTTTAATTTTCATCTCTTGCATTTGGAATTAGTCTGGTCTATGTAATTTTCCAGTGGGCTCTGTTGTAAGAGGCCTCAATAGTATTCCTCTTTAGAAAAAATAAATCTACAAAGGTTTGCCTGAGATTTTACCATTAGAGTCACTCTTGCTTTAAGGGACTACATTGCCAAAACTACCCCTGGATGAAATAATAAATCACATGGCTAAAAACTAGTAATATATTAACATGAATTCCTTCATTAGGAACGTTGCTGTGACTTTGGAATTAAAGCAATGTCTGGCTAAAAGAATGCGGGTGAAGTGATGGAGGGTAAAGGAGAGGTCTGGTATCCAGCCTTGGAAATCTCTGTTAAATAGTTATGCCCAGCTCTATACTACGAATAAAGAATAATGCAGAAATGGATTTACTGCATTGTCTGTTGACATGCAGACTCACATAGCTGTCTAATGACTTGCCTAATTATTTGCCCTTTTCCAATCCCCACAGCTGCAGCCACTTGGCCCTCACTCATAGCTTTAGCCTCAGCCTCACTCCAGGCTCAGAGGCCAATCCTTTCTCTGCATGCTTGCTGTTAGGCCTACTCCGCCATTATTCTGAGAATAAGTAACTAGTGATGGAGTTTCTGGTATCTTTTAAGAATGTATTATTTGGAAGGTTTTTCCCCATTACCCTTTACCTTTATACTTGGCAGATGCACTCATCTGCCATTAACCAAAGCTAAGCCTCTAGGTATATTCTTAACTAAAGAAACAAAACCTGCCAGTATTTCATGCCATTCTGCCAGTGAACCCCACTCGCAATGTAGTTCTCCAACCATGAAAGATTAAGAATGGTCTAACAGGCTGCCTCAGAGGGCTTATCATGTTCTCTCTTTTCTTTGCTGCTGGCCAGAGGCGTTTGTCTAATAGAATCTGTGACATTTGTGGGCTTAAATGATGCGATTCAAAGAGCTAAATCGATGGACTTGGCAGAAGGCCAGGGCACAAAATGGCTTTGGCAAATCCCAGCCCAGATTTCTGCCCAGCATAAGACTTCATCTGTGAGGAGGAAAGGCTGGCTTTCTACTGAACTAAGAAAACATCAGTACCTTCAGAGTGTCGTGGTATCTGTGCATGGCTTGCACCACATGTCATGAAGACTGAAGCTTAAATGGTAAAACCCTTGTGACCTCTCACCATTTTCCAAACTTATCTGTCCAATTGTTTATCTCTCCAGGGCCTTTCTAAGTCAAGTAAATTTAATCTGATAAATTTGTACGATCTCAGGTGTGAATGACTGGTAACACATTGAATAAATAATTCTTAATATATACCAGGCACTATAATAGAAGCAGATGATAATGGCTGAGTGGCTTAAAACCATACTTCTCCTAGGAAAAAAAATAATATTTGAACAGGGACCTTGAATGAGCAGTCCAAAAAGTGCCTATAGTAGAAATTTCTTGTATAAAAGCACAGGGGTGGGCTGGTCGTGGGAAAGTTATGGGGTTGTTGATTTTGAGAGCATTTTGGCTTAAGATTATCACTTTGAGAACTAATTTTAATGTAGTGACACTATTCTTTCCCTGAAAGGTCCAGATCTTGAACCTCCTGCAAAGAACTCCAAAGTCCATCTAGAATAACCCCCAGCCCAATGAAAAAGTCCCCTTGACAGTATCCTTGTTAAGTGATTGTTCAGTTAATCAGCACCTCCACAGATGGAAAACTCACCACTTCCTCACCTGCGTGGTGAACACTGACTTTCAGCAAATACTCTCCTATGTTCAGCTGAAATCACCTGCCTATAACTTTTATTCCCTGGCTCAAGTTCTGCTCTCTAGAGCAGCATCAAGCAAAGCTCCCCTTTATTACACATGACAACTTTCAAATGTTTAATGTCAGCAGTAATGTAGTCCTCTACCTAACCATTCTCAGTTTCTTCAATCATTCTTATCAGATACTTTCCAGATTTTGGAGCATCCTACTGGTCTGCTTCTAGTTATAAAGTACTTTGTTTCTCTTAAAGTGTAATGTTCAGAAGTGAACATAGTGCTCTAGAAATGGTCAGATCAGCACAGATTATACTGTGGCTTTTTGTTTTTTAGTCCATTCATTCATTCATTCAGCAATGCTTTGTTGAGGTCATAGTGCTGCAACATCTTGGTTCAGGAGGTACTTTAAACAGTTCTGTATAGTAATATATTTGCAGTAGTTTGTTTTTCATGTGTATAAATCTTGTCAATCTAATTATTTCCTTAATTTATAAATAAGGTAAGACTCAACACTTATTCTGTGCCAGACACTGTGTGTGCTAAATGTTTTGTATACATTATTTAAATTAATACTCACTTTTAGACAGTTACCAATGTTATCTCCCACCTTACAGATAAGGAACCTGAAGCACAGAGAGGTTAAGTAATTTTTTAAGGTCACGCAGCTAGTAAGTGGTGGGAATGGGATTGGAGTCAAGCTTCTGGCACCAGAGTCTACATTCCTGACTACTTCAGTGAAGGCAGATTCTTCTGTATGCTCCACAAAATCTATGAGAGTGCCAGCAATAGTAGATATTCAGTGTTTCAGTTCAATAAGTACTTGCTGTGCATCTACTATTTGTCACGCCCAGAGCACTTGGTAGTAGGGAACACAAATATGCATATATAAATGACATTGCCCTTGCCATCAAGCATCTCCAAGTCCAGAGGGGGAGACAAAAATGTAAATAAGTTAAACACAGTGCAGGGTGATAGAGATTCTAATTGATAGTATGGATACAAAGAAGGAAGTATTCAACTTTAAGTGTTAGAGATAAGGGAAGGCATCACAGAGGAAGTAATATTTGAGCTGTGTCTTGAAGGGTTGGTAAGAGTTTCCTACATAGCAATGATCTAGTGATGGTCATCCTAGATTGTAGACACAGCATGTGCTCAGATGTGGGTATGTAAAACACAATGGTATTTAAGAACACACTGGCCTTCTATCTGATCTTTAAACCTGTCAAACATGTGATCACGTAGGGGTCCTTACACTTTAGTCCTCTTCCATAAAGCTGCACATTTTCCTTCCTATTGTATAGTTTCAGAACAAATGTCCTCTCTTCAGTGAAGCCTTTCAAGACCATGCTTTCAAGCCCCACACATGTCAATCTACATCTCACTATCCTAGCTTCATTTCCATCTACATTTTTTTCAAGGTAAGTTCTTCAAGAACTTATAATTATTTGAATTGACTACATTTTTATTTGTTCACTATTTTAACATTTGGCTCTCCCAACCCAAATGTAAACTCCATAGTAGCCAGAACCTCATCAGTCATGTTCACTATTTTATTCCCAGTACCTGGCACATAGTAAGCTCCCAATAAATATGTATTGAATTATTCCATGAAAGAATGGTGGGGATAGAGATGGGAGAATGCTCTGTTGGCAGAGCCCTGCTTTTGTTTGTGAGATTAACCACATCCCCACGCAGTCATGGGCTCGGGCAAGAAGCCCCTCCTTCACCTCAAGGATCGAGTCTTAATTACTCTAAGGCTAAGTTATTAGGTTGGTGCAAAAGTAATTGCCTCTTGTGAATCTACAAATCCGAGAAATTCAAAGACCTCCAAGAAGGAAAAACTGAAAGAAATTCCCACTGATACACACTACAATCAAACTGTCAAAAGCCAAAGACAGAGAATCTTGAAATCAGTGAGGGAAGTGACTTGTTACATACAAGGGATGCTCAATAAAATTAACATCCAATTTCTCTTCAGAAACCACACACAGAGATCCAAATTCAGTAGATGATAAGTGCTAAAAGAAATAAAATATCTTCAATCAAGAGTTCTGTATCCTGCAAAATGATTCTTCTAAAATGAAGGCAAAAGTAAGACATTCTTAGACAAAAGCTGAGGAAGTTTGTTCTTTACTGATCTGTCCAACAATAGATGCTAAAGGGAGTCCTTGAGATTGGATTGCAATTTAAAGCCATATGAAGAAATAAAGAACGCTGATAAATGTAACTGCATAGCTAAATTTAAAAGCCAGTATTATTGTACTTTTGGTTTGTAAGCCCTATTCTTTTCTATATGATTTAAAAGACAAATGCATGAAACCAAAATTATGAATCTATGTTAGTGGACACATATGATATAAAAAAGTTGTGACAATAACAACATAAAGGAAAAGAGAGCTGCATAGGAACAGAGTTATTTATACTATTTAAGCTATGTTATTAATTCAAGCCAGTTTGCTATATATTTAAGATGTTAATTTTAATCTCCACGGTAGCTACTAAGAAAATAACTAAGAAATAGCTAGAATAGGAAATGAGAAGTGAATTAAAATGATACACTACAAAAAGTCAAACACAAAAGAAGGTATTAATGAAGGAATTGAAGAACAAAAAATATACGACATATAGAAAACAAATGGCAAAATGGCAGAAGCAAGTCCAGTAGTTACAATTCAAAGGATTTGGGTGAGGGCGATGGGACATAATCATGTCACATTTGGATATGTTGGTGTTTGAGGCTTTCTTTGGGGTGGGGGACATCAGGAGGAGAGATCCAGTCAGCATCTGAAGCTTATTATTGAGAGCCAGTAATATAAAATTGGGAATCATTGCATATTGATCAAAGGTTCTCAACCCTGGCTACATATTAAATACCCTTTTACAAATATCCATGCTTAGGTCACCCCTCCTGTCAACAATGACATTTTAAAATAGCTCCCCAGGTGAATCTAACATGCAGCCAGGATGATGCATCATATTATAAGTGGTAACTGGAGCTGTTAGGAATTGATATGATCACGAGGGAGAATGCAAAGAGATCAGGGGAACTGGAAAAGAAATTTCTACTTAGGATGGTAGTCTAGCACGCTGTCTAGTACAGTAGCCACTAGCCACAAGCGGCTATTTAAATTTAAATAAATTAAAATGAAATAAATTCAATTCCTCAGTTGCATCATCCACATTTTAAGCACTCAATAGCTACATGTGGCTCACGGTTACTGTACTGGAAAGTATAGACATAAAACATTTTCATGATTGTGGAAAGTTTTATTGGATAGTGCCAAATGACCCAAATTTCTCTTCTGACTCTAAAAGGACTATAATACAGGGGACTCTTTCAATTTTAAGGTTAAAAATGCAGTGTCTATGTTAAAATGTCAGTACTTTCATTTGAATAATGTATTTTTCATGGCTATAAACACGTGTGATTTTATTTTTGTAAGCTTTTTCCTCTCCTTCTCTCCAATGTCCAGGGGAGGTTTGTATAACCACTGACATCCGGACGAAATCAATATATTTTATTTTCACTGAGGTGAAGACATAAGTAAAAAGTTATATATTTGTTTCCCTTAAGTCATTCAGCTGCATGGGGGATTTTAAATCTGTTGCTCAACACTCATTATCACTTTGTCTGCGTGATATTCTTTGAAGTAGTCAAGGTAAAAGCAGAATGGAAACACACTGAAACAGCAAATAATAAGCAGCGTAATTCATTAAAAGTCTTGCATTTCATTACTAGTCTTGGATTGGCTTTAATCCCAGATCCCACAGGCCATCAGAAATGAGCCTGTCCCATTTCCATTGCCCCTTTACTTTGGAATGTAATATGACAATGTTCACACAGGAGCTTATTGGCCAAACTTCCTTAAATGGGACAAAGGGACTACTTTACAAAATTGTTTTATTTTATTATTTAATTAATTAATTATTATTATTATTATTTTTGAGACGGAGTCTCACTCTGTTGCCCAGTGCAGTGGTGCGATCTCGGCTCACTACAACCTCCATCTCCCAGGTTCAAGTGATTCTTCTGCCTCAACCTCCCGAGCAGTTGGGACTACAGGCATGCACTACTACGCCCGGCTAAGTTTTGTATTTTTAGTGCAGACGAGGTTTCACCATATTGGCAAGGCTGGTCTCAAACTCCTGATCTCGTGATCTGTCTGCCTTGGCCTCCCAAAGTGCTGGGATTACAGGCATCAGCCACCGTGCCCGGCCTACAAAATTGTTTTTAAATGATAACAGTTAGGGAATCTGGATGAAAGGTACATGGGAGTTCTTTTTACTATTTTTGTAATTTTTCTATGTCTCTGAAATTATTTCAAAATAAAAATTGCAAAAAATTACTTAAACCAGCAAATCATGAATACATAAAATAAAACTATATGGCTTAAAATAAATCTTTCCAGCCTTCTTCCCCCATGCATTTTTAAATTAACTCATCCTTAATACACATTTTTCTACCCAGTTTTCTTTAATTAATATTGTGTAGGAATTTTTCATACATAATTATCTGTAATAACACTCTTTGCATATACTGCCCTTCCCACCACCAATTTCTCTTGTGGGGAAGTAGCTCTGACAGGTGAGATTGAGATAGTATGCTTTCTACCATTCTGTGTTAAAATACTCTACTAAAATGGCTACATAATGTTTCACTCGGTCATGTCAGGTATACTACAATTTATTTAACTAGTCTCAAGCTTGGGAATATTTAAGATTTCTTTCATTGATCTATATTATTGTAAATGAAGCTGAGAGAGATATTTCTGTACATAAAGATCTTCACATATATCCAGGTTATTTGCTCAGTATAGCTTCCTAGAAGTCAAATTACTGGACCAAAACCTGGCAGCATTTTTAAAGCTCTCAACATATACTGCTGAACTTCTTCCTAAATTATTTTATTTATTTAACAGCAGTGGCTTTCTAAGGGGAATGAAAACATATCAGAAATCCCAGGAAACAATCAACAGTTGACTGGATTTAAAAAAATGTGGAATAGTATGTAGCCATAAAAAGAAAGAAATCATGTCCTTTGCAGCAACATGGAGGGAGCTGGAGGCCATTATCCTAAGTGAACTAACTCAGAAACAGAAAACCAATACCACATGTTCTCATTTCTAATTGGGAACTAAACAGTGGACACACATGAACACAAAGATGGAAATAATAGACACTGGGAACTCCAGAAATGGGGATGATAGAAGGGGAATGAGGGTTGAAAAAATATCTATCAGGTAGGGTTCACTATTTGGATAATGGGTACACTAGAAGCCCATTCCCCACCAGTACCCATGTAACAAACAAGCACATGTATCCCCAAATCTAAATAAAATTAAAAAAAGAAATCCCAGGAAACAGAAGTGAACCTCAGTTTCTTCATGTACAATGTATGATTTATGATCCAAAGTCCCTTCCCCTCTCATATAGTCTTAAGATTCTCTGATTCTGTAATAGATGAATAATATGTCATGAATGAAGTACATTTAAGATGTTCCAATAGATGATACTTCCATCTTGTGGGAAAGAAAGATTGAGGAACCCTTCAAATGATGGCCTGCAGATGTGGTAAAACTACAAGAGAACTAGAATTCGAAGTGGAGCCTGAAGATGTGACTGAATTGCTGCAATCTCATAAAACTTTAACGCATGAAGAGTTGCTTCTTATGGATAAGCAAAGAAAGTGGTTTCTTGAGATGGAATATATTCCTGGTGAAGAGGCTGTGAAACATTGTTGAAATGACACTAACAGATTTAGCATATTACATAAACTTAGTTGATAAAACAGTGGCAGGGTTTGAGAGGATTGATTCCAAAACTGAAAGAAGTTTTACTGCAGGTAAAATGTTATCAAACAGCATCGCATGCTACAGAGAAATCTTTTATGAAAGGAAGAGTCAATCGATGTGGCAAACTTAATTGTTGTCTTATTTTAAGAAATTGCCGGGGGTGGAGCCAAGATGGCCGAATAGGAACAGCTCCGGTCTACAGCTCCCAATGTGAGTGACGCAGAAGATGGGTGATTTCTGCATTTCCATTTGAGGTACCGGGTTGATCTCACTAGGGAGTGCCAGACAGTGGGAGCAGTACAGTGGGTGCAGCATACCGTGCGTGAGCCGAAGCAGGGAGAGGCATTGCCTCACTCAGACAGCGCAAGGGGTCAGGGAGTTCCCTTTCCTAGTCAAAGAAAGGGGTGACAGATGGCACCTGGAAAATCGGGTCACTCCCACCCTAATACTGCGCTTTTCAACAGGCTTAAAAAACGGCACACCAGGAGATTATATCCCGCACATGCCTCAGAGGGTCCTACGCCCACGGCTCAGAGGGTCCTACGCCCACAGAGTCTTGCTGATTGCTAGCACAGCCGTTTGAGATCAAACTGCAAGGTGGCAGTGAGGCTGGGGGAGGGGCGCCTGCCATTGCCCAGGCTTGATTAGGTAAACAAAGCAGCCGGGAAGCTCGAACTGGGTGGAGCCCACCACAGCTCAAGGAGGCCTTCCTGCCTCTGTAGGCTCCATCTCTGGGGGCAGGGCACAGACAAACAAAAAGACAGCAGTAACCTCTGCAGACTTAAATGTCCCTGTCTGACAGCTTTGAAGAGAGTAGTGGTTCTCCCAGCACGCAGCTGGAGATCTGAGAACGGGCAGACTGCCTCCTCAAGTGGGTCCCTGACCCCTGAGAAGCCTAACTGGGAGGCACCCCCCAGTAGGGACAGACTGACACCTCACACGGCCGGGTACTCTTCGGAGACAAAACTTCCAGAGGAACAATGGGGCAGCAGCATTTGCGGTTCACCAATATCCGCTCTTCTACAGCCACCGCTGCTCTGCAGCCACCTCTACTGATACCCAGGCAAATAGGGTCTGGAGTGGACCTCTAGCAAACTCCAACAGACCTGCAGCTGAGGGTCCTGCCTGTTAGAAGGAAAACTAACAAACAGAAAGGACATCCACACCAAAAACACATCTGTATGTCAACATCATCAAAGACCAAAAGTAGATAAAACCACAAAGATGGGGAAAAAACAGAGGAGAAAAACTGGAAACTCTAAAAACCAGAGCACCTCTCCTCCTCCAAAGGAACGCAGCTCCTCACCAGCAATGGAACAAAGCTGCATGGAGAATGACTTTGACGAGTTGAGAGAGGAAGGCTTCAGACGATCAAACTACTCCGAGCTACAGGAGGAAATGCAAACCAATAGCAAAGAAGTTAAGAACTTTGAAAAAAAATTAGACGAATGGATACCTAGAATAACCAATGCAGAGAAGTCCTTAAAAGAGCTGATGGAGCTGAAAGCCAAGGCTCGAGAACTACGTGAAGAATGCAGAAGCCTCAGGAGCTGATGCGATCAACTGGAAGAAAGGGTATCAATGATGGAAGACGAAATGAATGAAATGAAGCGAGAAGGGAAGGTTAGAGAAAAAAGAATAAAAAGAAATGAACAAAGCCTCTGAGAAATATGGGACTATGTGAAAAGACCAAATCTACGTCTGATTGGTATACCTGAAAGTAACAGGAGCTGAAGTTGTGGCAATAATCAATAGTCTACCAACCAAAAAGAGTCCAGGACCAGATGGATTCACAGCCGAATTCTACCAGAGGTACAAGGAGGAACTGGTACCATTCCTTCTGAAACTATTCCAATCAATAGAAAAAGAGGGAATCCTCCCTAAATCATTTGATGAGGCCAGCATCATCCTGATACCAAAGCCAGGCAGAGACACAACCAAAAAAGAGAATTTTAGACCAATATCCTTGATGAACATGGATGCAAAAATCCTCAATAAAATACTGGCAAACTGAATCCAGCAGCACATCAAAAAGCTTATCCACCATGATCAAGTGGGCTTCATCTTTGGGATGCAAGGCTGGTTCAATATATGAAAATCAATAAATGTAATCCAGCATATAAACAGAACCAAAGACAAAAACCACATGATTATCTCAATAGATGCAGAAAAGGCCTTTGACAAAATTCAACAACCCTTCATGCTAAAAACTCTCAATAAATTAGGTATCAATGGGATGTATCTCAAAATCATAAGAGCTATCTATGACAAACCCACAGCCAATATCATACTGAATGGGCAAAAACTGGAAGCATTCCCTTTGAAAACTGGCACAAGACAGGGATGCCCTCTCTCACCACTCCTGTTCAACATAGTGTTGGAAGTTCTGGCCAGGGCAATTAGGCAGGAGAAGGAAATAAAGGGTATTCAATTAGGAAAAGAGGAAGTCAAATTGTCCCTGTTTGCGGATGACATGATTGTATATCTAGAAAACCCCATTGTCTCAGCCCAAAATCTCCTTAAGCTGATAAGCAACTTCAGCAAAGTCTCAGGATACAAAATCAGTGTACGAAAATCACAAGCATTCTTATACACCAATAACAGACAAACAGAGAGCCAAATCATGAGTGAACTCCCATTCACAATTGCTTCAAAGGGAATAAAATACCTAGGAATCCAACTTACAAGGGATGTGAAGGTCCTCTTCAAGGAGAACTACAAACCACTGCTCAAGGAAATAAAAGAGGATACAAACAAATGGAAGAACATTCCATGCTCATGGGTAGGAAGAATCAATATCGTGAAAATGGCCATACTGCCCAAGGCAATTTATAGATTCAATGCCATCCCCATCAAGCTACCAATGACTTTCTTCACAGAACTGGAAAAAAACTACTTTAAAGTTCATAGGGACCAAAAAAGAGCCTGCATCGCCAAGTCAATCCTAAGCCAAAAGAACAAAGCCGGAGGCATCACACTTCCTGACTTCAAACTATACTACAAGGCTACAGTAATCAAAACAGCATGGTACTGGTACCAAAACAGAGATACAGATCAATGGAACAGAACAGAGCCCTCAGAAATAATGCCGCATATCTACAACCATCTGATCTTTGACAAACCTGACAAAAACAAGCAATGGGGAAAGGATTCCCTATTTAATAAATCGTGCTGGGAAAACTGGCTAGCCATATGTAGAAAGCTGAAACTGGATCCCTTCCTTACACCTTATACAAAAATTAATTCAGAATGTATTAAAGACTTAAATGTTAGCCCTAAAACCATAAAAACCCTAGAAGAAAACCTAGGCAATACCATTCAGGACATACGCATGGGCAAGGACTTCATGTCTAAAACACCAAAAGCAATGGCAACAAAAGCCAAAATTGACAAATGGGATCTAATTAAACTAAAGAGCTTCTGCACAGCAAAAGAAACTACCATCAGAGTGAACAGGCAACCTACAGAATGGGAGAAAATTTTTGCAACCTACTCATCTGACAAAGGGCTCATATCCAGAATCCACAACGAACTCAAACAAATTTACAAGAAAAAAACAAAAAGCCCCATCAAAAAGTGGGTGAAGGTTATGAACAGACACTTCTCAAAAGAAGACATTTATGCAGCCAAAAAACACATGAAAAAATTCTCACCATCACTGGCCATCAGAGAAATGCAAATCAAAACCACAATGAGATACCATGTCACACCAGTTAGAATGGCAATCATTAAAAAGTCAGGAAACAACAGGTGCTGGAGAGGATGTGGAGAAATAGGAACACTTTTACACTGTTGGTGGGACTGTAAACTAGTTCAACCATTGTGGAAGTCGGTGTGGCGATTCCTCAGGGATCTAGAACTAGAAATACCATTTGACCCAGCCATCCCATTACTGGGTATATACCCAAAGGATTATAAATCATGCTGCTATAAAGACACATGCACACGTATGTTTATTGTGGCACTATTCACAATAGCAAAGACTTGGAACCAACCCAAATGAGCAACAACGATAGACTGGATTTAGAAAATGTGGCACATATACACCATGGAATACTATGCAGCCATAAAAAGTGATGAGTTCATGTCCTTTGTAGGGACATGGATGAAACTGGAAACCATCATTCTCAGCAAACTATTGCAAGGACAAAAAACCAAACACTGCATGTTCTGACTCATAGGTGGGAACTGAACAATGAGATCACATGGACACAGGAAGGGGAACATCACACTCCGGGGACTGTTGTGGGGTGGGGAGAGGGGGGAGGGATAGCATTTAGAGATATACCTAATGTTAAATGACGAGTTAATGGGTGCAGCACACCAACATGGCACATGTATACATATTTAACAAACCTGCACATTGCGCACATGTACCCTAAAACTTAAAGTATAATAAAATAAAATGAAATAAAATAAAAACAACAAAAAAATAAATAAATAAAAAACAAAACAAAAGAAAAAAAATTGCCACAGCCACTTCAACCTTCAGCAACCCCCACCCTTATCAGTCAGCCTGATCAGTCAGCAGTCATCAACATTGTGGCAGGACCCTCCACCAGCAAAAAGATTATGACTTGCTGAAAACTCAGATAATCGTTAACATTTTTTAGCAATACAGTATTTTAAAATTAAGGTTTGTATATTGTTTTTTAACATAATGTTATTGCATACTTAATAGGCTATAGTATAGTGTAAACATAAATTTTATATGCATTGGGAGATGAAAATATTTGACTTGCAACATTCACTTTATTGCGATGGTCTAGAACTGAACCCTCAATACCTCCGAGGTATGCTTGTATAAACGTTTGACCATCCTTCTGTTTCAGGGTAGGACTTTGTTAAATGAGTTCCAAATTTTACCTGCTATTTTTTTCCAATTATAAAAATACATGGAGGATATCAGTGTCTATAGCATTGCTAGCACTGAATGAAATTGTAAAGATCAGTGTTAGCTGAAGTTATTGGGTGGTGGTTAGGAAAGGTATATGGAAGAGGTAGAACTTGAGCTGATTTTTAAAGGCTGGGTAGGATATAGATAGACAGATGTAGGAGCTAGGAGAAAACTTTTATTATATGTGGGGTAGGGGTGGAAGTCAGGGGTGAGAATTGGTACTGTTTTGGATAGGGCAATATTTAGAAAGAGAGGGAAGAATGTAGGAGTAAGTAAGCTGGGCCTACTTGTTGGAGGGTGATGAACGTCTGGTTGAGAAGCTATGACTTGATCTTATAGGCATTGAAGAGACACTCTAGGTTCTTAAAGAAGTGATCAAGAAAGCTGTATGTTATAAGGTGACTCCTATGGCTGTGTCAATGGTGAACCAGAGTAGGGGAGAATGGGACTGTGTCATACGTTTATAGATTCTATCTAGAATGGTGGCAGTCTGAATGGAGAAGAGGAGAATTTTAGAGTTATTTCAAAGAAAGATAAAACAAGCCTTGTTAATGAATAAACTCTAGAGAATGAGGCATAGGAGGAACCTTAAAATAACATCCAAGTTTAAGCCTTGGTGACTGGAAGAGTTATAGTGCTGCTATCTGTGTGACTGAGAAAGGCCATTCATTAAGGCTGATTACTAGGGCCCTGATATTTCCAGGAGAATCTGAGTTCCTGTCAAATAGATTCTATTTCTTCATGACTTCTATTATTCTTCAGAGATGCTTAATTTGCTTTTTTGGTTTTCATTTGGCAGTAACTTTTAACGTTTTAACTTTGTTTCTCGGCCCCGGAGAGTTCTGCCAAATAATGATCTTAAATGCTTAAATGCACTCAAGAAGTTCTGCTGAGTACTCCCTTACACTGCAATCACCTTCAGTGTGATTATCTTATAAATTTCTCATTTTGCATATCGGGTGCTCTAAAACCAGGTCAACCTTATTGTTACTCAGAGAGTTTTGCTTTTGTACAAGGTCATGTTTCCTGCAAAGTGGTTAATTCTGCACATTCCTGCCTGCCCCCACATACAACATTAAGACTTAAAATGTTACAATAGAACAGCTTCAAAATGAAAGAGAAAAACTTAATCAGGGAACATTTCTGAAAGTAATGGTATGTACCTCTATTTGTAAATTGGTGCAGTTTAAAAATAGTGTCCTGGGAATTAGGAGACGTGGATTGTAGTCCCAGCTCTGCCACTAACTTGAAGCGTGAACTCAGGCAAGTCACATTACCGTTTTTTTTTTTTTTTTTTTTTTTTTTTTGACAGAGCCTTGCTCTGTCGCCCAGGCTGGAGTGCAGTGGCGCGATCTGGGCTCACTGCAAGCTCCGCCTCCTGGGTTCACACCATTCTCCTGCCTCAGCCTCCCCAGCTCCCGATTAGCTGGGACTACAGGCGCCCACCACCACGCCTGGCTAATTTTTTTTTGTATTTTTAGTAGAGACGGGGTTTCACCGTGTTAGCCAGGATGGTCTCGATCTCCTGACCTCGTGATCCGCCCGCCTCAGCCTCCCAAAGTTCTGGGATTACAGGCGTGAGTCACCGCGCCCAGCCACATTACCGCTTCTTTATGTCTTCATTTCCTTTTCTGAAAAATGAGGGCGATAGACAAGGTGATTGTTATCGATGTCAGCCCTAACATCAATTATTTATTAACACGATAAAAGTTTGCAAAGTATTACCAACAATTATGGTACTTAGAGACTATTGGGTTAGATACAGCACCAAGCGAGGGCACATTTATCAGTTAGCTATTTGTTTATACTATGAAGACAGGCAAACAGGATGATTCAGACTAAAAGAAATGAAGTTTGAGATTCAGTTATCAGTTTAGGCTGTTTTATAGATAAAATAAACTAGATAATCCAGATAGAATCTCAATTCCTTTTGACACTGGGGCGGGGGCAATCCAAGTTTGGACTGTAAACCTGTACTCAGAAGGTAGTACATCTCAACTCAGAGATGGAGTTGCTCTGATATTTTGAGGTCTGTGACTGTAGCCTCTTGAGTGCTGTTTCCCAGAAATAACAGTCATACCGCTCAAAGCCATCTTAATGAATCCTGATCATTGTGATTTCCATCTTAAGGGAAACCAGCCCAAGATCTTTCCTCTAATAGAAAGTCTGAGGAGTATGTTGTTATAAGAGGTTTTCTTCCCCTGTGTCCCTTCCAAAAATTAAGACTATTCCCAGGGTCTCTCTATTGCCTGTTAATGATTGCTTATGATTCTATCATTCATAACTTAACCTCAGTACTTCAGAAATCTGGAGGAAAGATCACCTGGAAGTCAGGATGCTCTCTATGGGCCCTATAAAATATTGCTGTATGTTTAATTTAATTTCTTTAAGCATTTAATCTAGTTCTTCGATATGTGCTGAGCCCCCATGTAAATAAAGGAGCACACTAACACATATAATAGCTCTGCTCAACAAGGTTTTCATCTCCTGACTCAATTCAATCCTCCTTCTCTCATGCTATTTATTCTCCCAGATACCCATCGCATCTACCTTGCTCTATGGATTAAATACTGATATGAAATGTGTCCTTCTTGGCTGCAAACTTTGGCTTCCTTTCAGTGTTCTGCCTCTCCCACTGCCTCAGGTTACAATTACCCTGTCTTGCATCTCTTGCCCTTCTGCCACCATGTTCCTTTTAAGCTCCAGAGATGATTCTTTCCTTGGGCCCTTTACCAAGTTGGACCGTGCTTACAATCCTTTTTAGTGACAGAGACCTTCCCCACTTTAGATTTCTTCTTGCCTTAGAAAAATTCAGAAATCTGAAGGAGGTATTCATATTCCAACAGCTGTGTAGATGGGGACAAGTCAATTCTGCTCATTTCCTTCTAGAGTTTTGCAGTCTAAATTACTATTAATAGACTCCACGCATAGTAGGCATTGAGAGGTTGCCTAGGGTTTGGGGTTAGGAAGTAGGAAGAAAACTTTACTATGTGAGTATGAGGCACAGGAGAGAGTGATACAAAGTTTTTACAGGGGCAAAGGTCAGCATTGTTCTGCCCCTGGGAACTCAGTGTAGCTGACTGGGAATTTGCACTGCGTGCTTGGTGCGTGGGTCTAACAGCTTTGTACAGGAATTGCTGATTGTGGTTAGATGGGCTTGGTCTGGCTTGTGGCACCCTCCTTCCTCAAAGGTTGTATACATTCTACATATTTATGAATGGGCGGCCAAATATCACCCATTTCTAATTTAATTTAAATCTTGAGAAAAAATATTATCTTGAACTCATCAAAAGTGACAATTTCCTCACAAACCCCCTTGTCTTTAGAAAATTATTCTTCCTCATTTTTCTCTTGTTTCTCATTATGGGCTTCCTTTTCTTACAGAAACTGCTGAACATTTCTAGCTTTTTAATATTTTGGCATGGCTACTGTTGTAAAGGTATTTTAAACTTTTGGGGTTTATAGATGGACTTCTTATCTTTTTCTTCTTTCAATTTTTCCTCCAACATTAGAATGTTCTCCTGGAGATGAGCAAGACAAAATGGTTAGCAGCTCATGTGACCTTCACTGCTAGTGGGTAGTCAGGCCAAGATAGGAGGAGGCACCAGCTATTTTCTTAGTATGTAAAAACTCAGTCCTATATATGGATATATTGGGACTGACTTTCTGAAAGTCAATTAAAAAGACACTTTTAAATTGGAGTATTGCTACTTTCCCTTTTTAATTTCCCTCCTACATCTATTTCCACTGCCTCTGCCAAGCACAGAGCCTAGGAGCTAATGACACAAGGCCTTGTTCTTACTTAGCTATGTGCCATCCATAAAGATATTAGCCGATTAAAAGGATTAAAGTATTACTGCTCACAGGAAATACCTTGCCATTTTAATAGAGGATTCTTAGAAATTGAAAAGACTTCAAGATCTTTAGTAATGAATTTTTAATGGTGGAATTCTGAGAATAATATTTTTCCTCTGGAGAGAAAAAAGTGGTGAAAGTTTTTTTGCTTTTTATATTTGTTAGGGTAGCTTAATGTCCTTGGTGAGCAGGGAGCATGCACACATGTCCCTAGGTGGATGAATTCTTCTCCTTGCATACTGGCTTATAGTGATGTTTCCACAGTGATTCTAATCTCTAGAGACAGAAGCAGTAGTGTACTACAGATGGCTCATACTATCTCACAAGAACAGATTGTTAAATTTTCAGAAATTTTGTAAGCTGTTTTTAAATAGTTATTAAAAATTAAATTATTTCAACTTACAATTAAACAAATTACATTAGAAACAAAGTAATAATGAAAACAAAGTAATTTCCTATTTATTTTACTTCATTTACAGGAGAATCTATGCTCCTGAGGTTATTTATATCTATTGTATTACATATGTTGTAGAAATATTACATATGTTATTAACTTGAAATTGGCCATAGCGGGAGTATATATACAATATAAATTGGCAAATGCTATAAATCAGTGCTAGATTTACTGTTCTGTCGACAGTTTAGAATTAAAGAAGTGATGGGGAAAATATTAATAATGCATATTAAACTTAAAAGTGTGTCATGGAGGGGATTTATACTTCTGGCTAAAATAGAGTAACAGGGACTAAATTTAATCTCCTACTTGAAACAACCAAAAAATAAAATAAAACATATTATATGATGATTTTCAGGACACAGGGCACTAGCCAATGAAAAGCAGTGGTCTCTGAGTGATGGGAAACAAGGTAGAAGAGTTCTATAATTTTCTAAGCTTGCTACCTTGAGAGAGTTTCCAGGTCATGGTTCAGGGAGAGGGAACTGAAGCAGAGCCTGGTGGACTTCTGGTGAAGGTAGCTAGAGATCACAGGAGAGGGTAATGGATAAGAGATAATTGTACAGAGACAGTACCCCAAATATCTGCACAGGGTCTTCCATAGGTATTAAGGAGAACACTAATCTGTTCCCCCATAAAAGCAATGAGAACACTAGGAAAAAAAAAATGACTTTTCAGAACTCTGGAAATTAACCAAACACTTGCAACAATCTAAGAAGCATTTATTCAAGAAAAACAGTTAAATCTTTATAGGAACAGATAGCACTGTGGCATTTTTACTTGCTGTAGTCTGATAATCCACTCTCCTGCTTGATGGTAGCTTTGAAAACGTGCAACTTCAGAAATACAGCAACTGGAAAATTCAGCAGGCTAGTAACCACTGGAGAAGACAGAATGGGTTTGGAGCTCCCCAAAGACCCATCACCAGAGAGCTGTGACTATAGGAGCTGTCTGGAAAATCCCGGGAAAAGCTTGTCTTTATTTTGACCTTACTCCAGGGCTTTGTCAGTGAGGAAAACCCTATCCCTAGACTGTCTGTACCCACAAAAATTGTTTTTAAAATAATATACAAAATCCATGGCAATTGTTTAACACTATAGTTCCCTGAGGAAATAATACTAGTTGGAGCAAAATAGAGGATGACAAAAAACTTAAAAGGAAAATATCGGGAATGAGATGTTTACAGGGAGCTTTAAAGAGCTCTGAAATTTTCCTGGGATTCTGAAGGGTGGGGGACAAATGTATGGCTGTGTCTATGCCCAGAAAATACCTGAGAAGGCCCTAATCACTCATGTAAGAGTGACCTTGATGCTCTGCACAAACAAGAAATGAAGATTAAGGCAGCATTGTTAACTGCTTGCCAGGGAATTGAGGGTTGCTCCACATCAGCAAAAGGTGGGAGAATTATTAGTTCAAGGCATTTAAATAAATCTCTGTCCAATCACTGGCGACTAAGATAATTGAGCAGAGACTTGAGTGACTGTATACAATAAAGAACACAAACTTTTTAAAATTAGTCGAGGAAATTCACTAAATAGAAAAAAAAAAACAGCAGCAGCAACAACAAAATAACAGCAATAGCAATAAACCCTGGAAAGAGGACTAATATGATTTCCATAGGTGCCATATTATATAATTATTATTATTTATTATTACTTTAAGTTCTAGGGTACATGTGCACAACGTGCAGGTCTGTTACACAGGTATACATGTGCCATGTTGGTTTGCTGCACCCATCAACTCGTCATTTACATTAGGTATTTCTCCTAATGCTATCCCTCCCCCAGCCCCACACCCCCCGACAGACTAAAAAGATCATGTTACAGCCGGGCGTGGGGGCTCACGCCTGTAATCCCAGCATTTTGGGAAGCTGAGGCGGGCGGATCACGAGGTCAGGAGATCGGGACCATCCTGGCTAACACTGTGAAACCCCATCTCCACTAAAAATACAAAAAAAAAAAAAAAAAAAAAAAATTAGCGGGCGTGGCGGCGTGCGCCTGTAGTCCCAGCCATTCAGGAGGCTGAGGCAGGAGAATGGAGCAAAGCGGAGAGGTGGAGCTTGCAGTGAGCCGAGATTGCGCCACTGCACTCCAGCCTGGGCGACAGAGCAAGACTCTGTCTCCAAAAGAAAAACAAAACAACAACAACAACAAAAAACAACAAAAAAATCATGTTACATGATGAAGTAGAATTTATCCCTGAGAAGAAAGGAGAATACAACACATACATATGAGAATTAATCAATGTCGTATACTATATTAACAGAATAAAAAAGCTGCATGATCATCTCAATAGATAAAGAAAATATTTTTTATGAAATTCACCATCTATTCATGATAAAAGTCAACAAAATGAATATGGAGGCTGGGCACGATGGCTCACACCTATAGCCCCTGCACTTTGGGAGGCTGAGGTGGGAGGATTGCTTGAGCCCAGGAGTTCGAGCCTAGCTTGGGCAACGTGGCAAAACCTTGTCTCTGTAAAAAATAGAAAAATTACCCAGGTGTGGTGGTGTGCGCTTGTAGTTTCAGCTACTCGGAAGGCTAACATGGGAGAATCACTTCAGCCTAAGAGATCGAGGCTGCAGTGAGCCATGTTTGTGCCACTGAACTCCAGCCTGGGTGACAGAGTGAGACCCTGTCTCTGAATAAATAAATAATAAAATAAGTAAATAAATATAGAAAAAGCTTACCTTAACACAGTAAAGACCGTATGTGAAAAACTCGAGGCTAACGTCATAATCAATGGGGAAAAACTGAAAACTTTTTCTATACGATCCAGAAGAAGGTAAGGATTCTCATGCTCACCACTGCTATTTAACGTAGTACTGAAAGTTCTACCCAGAGCAATTAGGCAAGAAAAAGAAATAAAAGGCATGAAAATTGGAAAGGAAGAAGTAAAATTATTTGTTTGCAGATAATATGATCATGTATGTAGAAAACCCTACAGAATTCACACACAAAAAAACTGTTAGCACTAATAAATAAATCAGTAAAGTTGTAGAAAAATACATCATCATACAAAAATCAGTGGCATTTCTATACACCAACAATGACCTATCCAGAAGAAAAATTAAAAAAAAAAATCCCATTTACATTAGAGACAAGAACAAGCAAAAAGAAAATACTTAGGAATTAACTTAACCAAAGAGTTGCAAGACGTATGCACTGAAAATCATAAAATATTGATGAAGAAATCTAGAAAAGACACAAATAAATGAGATGAGATCCCAAGTTTATGCACTAGAATAATTAATATTTTCAAAATGTCCATTACTACCCAAAGTGATCTACAGATTCAATGCAATTCCTATCAAAATCCCAAATGGCCTTTAAAAAATAGAAAAAAAAATCCTAATATTTGTATGGAACTACAAAAGACCTGAAACAGCCAAAGCAGTCTTGTGCAAAAGGATAAGCTGGAGGCATCATATTTCCTGACTCTAAATTATATTATAGTAATTAAAACATTACGGTACCGGCGTAAAAGTAGACATACCGATCAATAGAACAGAACAGATAACCAAAAAATAAACGCACACATTTATGGTCAACTGATCTTCGGAGTGTCAAAAACACAAAATGGAAAAAGGATAGACTCTTCAACAAATGGTATTGGGAAAACTGGATATCCAAATGCAAAAATTGAAATTAAATTCATATCTTACACTGTACACAAAACTTAAATAAAGATTTAAACGTTAAGACGTGAAACTACAAAACTGCTAGAAGAAAACATAGGGAAAAACCTTCTTAACATTGATCTTGTCAATAATTTTTAGGATGTAACTCCAAAAGCACAGACAACAAAAGCAAAAATAGACAAGAGTTATTACACCAACTAAAAAGCTTCTGCATGGCAAAGGAAAAAATCAAGAAAACAAAAAGGCAACTCACAGAATGGGAAAAAGTACTGGCAAACTATGTATCAAATAAGTGGTTAGTATCCAACGTATATAAGAAACTCATAACAACTCAATACCAAAAATACAAATAACCCAATTAAAAAAATGGGCAAAGAACCTAAATAGACGCTTCTCAAAAGAAGAAACGCAGATGGCCAACAGGCATATGCAAAGGTGTTAAACATCTCTAATCATCAGAGAAATGCAAATGAAAACCCCAATAAGATACCACCTCACACCTGTTAAGATGGCTATTACAAAAAAAAACAAAAGATAAGTGTTGGTGAGGATGTAGAGAAAGGGGAATTTTTGTACACTCTTGTGGGAATGTAAATTAGTGCAGCCATTATGGAAAACATTATGAAAGTTCCTCAGAAAATTAAAAATAGAACTACCATAAGATCCACCAATCCCACTTTTGTGTATGTAGCCAAAGGAATTGAAAATAGCATCACAAAGAGTTAATATTCACTCCTAAGTTCATTGCAGCATTATTCACAATAGCCAAAATATGGAAATAACTTTAATGTGTGTGTGTATAATTAAATATTATTTAGTCTTAAAGAAGAAGAAAATCTTGCCACTTGTGACAACATGGATGGAACTGATGAACATTATTCTAGGTGAAATAAGCAAGACACAGAAATTGAAATACTGCATGATCTCATTTAATATGTGGAATCTGAGATAGTCAAATTCAAGGAAGAAGAGAGTTGGATAGTTGGAGGAGGGAAGAATTGGGTAATGTTGGTCAAAGGGTACAACATTTCATCTTTGTAAACCAGTTTAGCAATTTCTTTTAAAAGTAAGCATACATGTACCGTATGATCCAGTCTAAAAGTACCTAAGTAGTTATCCCAGAAAAGTTAATGTATATGTCCATACAAAAAAATTGTAGGTGAATTTTCATAGTGGCTTTATTTTTAATAGCCCCAATTTCAGTCTTACAAGATGAATAAGTTCTGGAGTTATAATATACAACATGGTGACAATAGTAAAAAATGCTATATTATATACTTGAAGTTTGCTATGAGGCTGGATCTTAAATTATATCTCAACAGACATACACAAATGGTAACTATGTAAAGGTTACCATTAATTAGTTAATTAGCTGGTAATAATTTCACAATGTATATTTATAACAAAACATCAAGTCATATGTTTTAAGTATATATAATTTTTATATGTCAATTATATCTTAATAAAGTTGTTTAAAGAAGACCCACAGCTAACATCATACTTCATTATGGAAGAATGAATACTTTCCACCTAAGATCAGAAACAAGGCAAAGATATCCACTCTTGCAACTTCTATTTAGTATTATACTGGATGTTTTGGCTAGTGCTAGAAGGAAATAATAAGAAATGAAAGATGTACACATTGGACTTTTGATAAAGGTATAGCAATCAAGAAATGTGGTAGTAGCATCAAGAGAGACAAATAGATTAATGGAAAAAAAGAGTCCAGTAGTATGCCTACACATATATACAAAACTGATGTCTGAAAAAGGTAAAGGCAATTCATGGATAAAGAAGAGTCTTTTTCAACAAAAGGTGCTGGAACAATTGGATTTCCATGTGAAAATAAGCACCTTTGAGCCATACTTTACACCATATGCAAAACTTAATTCAAAATGGATCACAGACCTATGTGTAAGGCCTAAAATCATAAAATGACTAGAATAAGATATAATGAAAAATCTTTGTGACCACGAGCTAAGCAATGAGTTCTTCGATATAACATCAAAAGTATAATCTATACTAGAGGAAAGGAAAGATCAATCAGACTCCATCAAAATTAAAATTATCTGTTGTTCTAAAGACACTATTGAGAAAATGAAAACATGAGTTACAGACTGGGAAAATATATGCAAATCATAATCTGATAAAGGACTCATTCAGAACATATAAAGACTCTTAAAACACCCCAAAATTGAAACAAATAATCTGGTTTTTAAGTTGGGCAAAATATTTGAAAAGATACTTCACCAAAAAGGATATATAAATGGAAAACAGGCATATGAGAAGTTGCTCAGCATCACTAGTTTTTAGGTAAATACAAATTAAATCCACAATGTGACACCATTATGCATCTATTAAGTTAAACCTAAAATTAAAATGACTGACCATACCAAGCGTGGGTGAGAATGTGAAGGAGCTAGAACTCTCATGTACTGCTAGAGGGAATGAAAAATGGTACATCTTTGTAAACCAGCTTAGCAATTTCTTTTAAAAGTAAGCATACGTGTACCGTATGATCCAGTCTAAAAATACCTAAGTAGTTATCCCAGAAAAGTTAATGTATATGTCCATACAAAAAAATTGTATGTGAATTTTCATAGTGGCTTTATTTTTAATAGCCTCAAACTGGAAACAATCCAGTTGTTCTTCAACAGGTAAACGGATAAGTAAATTGAGGTGCATTCATATAATGGAATACTATTCAGCAGTAAAATGGAATAAATTGTCAATACATGCTACAATATTGATAAATTTCAAAATAAGTATGGTGAGTGAATGAAGCAAGAGAAAAAGAGTATACACATTATTATTCCATTTATACAATATTCTTGAAAATTAAAATGAATCTATAGTGAGAAAAAGATCAATGGTTGCCTGTGGATGATGGGAATGCAGAGGCATTACAAAAGGGACAGGAGGAAACTTTTGAGTGTGATAGATATGTTCATTTGTGGTGATTTCAGGGGTTTAATGGGATATATGTCAAAACCCACCAAATTTTACACTTTATGTGCCGTTTCTTATACGTTCTATACCTTATTAAAATTGTAAATTGCACAAAAATTGAGGAAATATTCTTTTAGTATTTGAATTCAGATTAATCAATGAATTCATTCATGTCATTGATGGATGAATAAAATTTCAACATACATCATTGTTTTTTCATTTTAGTTTCACTCATTAACTTAAATAAAAATATCAACCAATGTTCATATCAAAACTTGACTCCTTCATCAATTACAAACATAGCCCAGCTAAGGATACAAGCTTCAGCAAAAGTCATTGAAAGCATTTTGTGAGATTCAATAGGCTATATGGAATTTACAATAGAGTATTGTATATTTCATGATTATTTCTAAATTGTGTGCTACACATCATTTATATCAATAAAATCTGCAATGTATCTATGTATTAGTAAGAGATACACATCCCATTAGCCTGAAGACTGTGACTAATATATATATTTATATATATATATATATATATATATACACACACACACACACACACACACACATCCTGTTGGTCTGGAGAACTCTAATACATAAATTTATATGTATATGTATATACAGAGAAGACTATCTATGTGTATGTATAGATATATCCATATATGTGTGTATGAGAGAGATTTATTATAAATAATTGGCTCATGGAATTATGGAAGCTGAGAAATCCCAAGATCTGCAGTCAGCAAGCTGGAGACCCAGGAGAGCTGATGGTGTAGTTCTAGTCTGATTCCAAAAGCCTGAGAACCAAGAGAGCTGATGATGCATGTTCCAGTTCAAAAACCAGCAGGCTTGAGACCCCTAAAAAGCTGATGTTTCAGTTCAAGTTCAAAGGCAAAAAAAAGACTGATGTCCCAGCTCAAGTAGTCAGGCAGGAGGAGTCCCCACTTGCTCATAAGAGAGTCAGCATTTTTATTCTAGTTAGGCCTTCAACTGATTGGATTGAGGTCCACACACATAACGGGGGCAATCTGCTTTACTCAGTTTACCAATTCAAAGGTCAATCTCATCCAAAAATACCTGCACAGACACACCCAGAATAACATCTGACTAAATATCTCGGCGCCCTATGGCCCAGTTAAGTTGAGACATAAAATTAAGCATCACATGTCCACCATTTGTCAATTTGGCACCTAAACACATCTCATTAAACCACACTTCATCCCCAAATAAAAACAATAACAAGGTCATAATTCAGCCTAACATGATGCAACTGTCCTGTGTACAACTGAAAATTCACTAACCCCTTTTCTAGAAGAGGAGGTAAAATCCTTGAGTGATGTTTACTCTTTGCCTTGATATCTCACAACTTAATTACCATGATGTAAAGTTAATACATTTTATATTTCATGATAAAGGAACAAAAAAGGAAATAATACAAAGATGTTTGCTTAATATATATAAACAGAAACTTATTAGATATGGTTTGGCTCTGTGTGCCAGCCCAAATCTCATGCCGAATTGTAATCCCCACATGTCAGGGGAGGGACCAGGTGGGAGGTGATTGGTTCATGGGGGCAAATTTCTCCCGTGGTGTTCTCATGATAGTAAGTGAGTTATCACAAGATCTGATGGTTTTAAAGTGTGGTACTTCCCCCCTCGCTCTTGCTCTCTCTTTCCTGCTTCACCATGGTAAGACATGCTTGCTTCCTCTTCACCTTCTGCCATGATTGTAAGTTTCCTGAGGCCTTTCAGCCATGCTTCTGTACAGCCTGCGGAACTGTGAGTCAATTAATCCTCTTTTAGTCATAAATTACCCAGTCTCAGGTAGTCCTTTATGGCAGTGTGAGAATGGAATAATATAATATTCGTTATAAAATAAGGAAGAAATACTCATGATAATTATAGTTCTAATTTCTGTAACTGGCCATGTGGTCACAGTTAGCATTTATAACTACCTTCTTCCACTACTCATTCTGTGTTCCCTTTGCCTTCACAAGCATCTCAGCTGGTCATGGTTGTTTATCTGGTGGGATAACTGAAACCTTTATTCCTGAAGGTTCTGGGCCATTAAGCATCCTGCCTGGATTGGGTTATACTTTTTCACTGACCTTAATCACAGGGCATGGTAATATTAAGAGATCCTCTAAGGAATCTCCTGTGTTTCAGACATATTCTTCCTTACCTTCATTATGGAGTAATAGTTCAATTTTCCATTGGTATTCAGGCTCAATCACACCACCCAACACCATGAGTCCCTTCTTTGCCTGCTGATGAAGATGCTTGAGGGGACCAAAGTGGCTGGGCAACAGTCTTAATTTCCAGGTCAATGGAGTTGTTGTTGTGTCTTCTGGTAGAAGCATTCCTGCCTTTGGAACTAAGGCCTCTAGGTCAGCAAGGCATAAGGTCATGGGAGCAGGAAACAAAAATCTTGCTAGTGGGTTACTAGGGGTAATAATGAGTGATTCCACTCTCATTTATACCCCTAGATTTTTGGAACTGTGAATCTTGGCTATGGGAGCACAACACCATATATTGGATGCTGATTCAGAGCATATAGACCCTTCTGGAGGAAACTGCCCTAACCTTAAAAGTATTGTTACCAAGTTGATTCTGTAACTGAGTCTTGAAAAGGCCATTCCACTGTTCTTTCAAGCCAGCTGCTTTACGATAGTGAAGAATATGGTAAGACCAGTGAATTCCATGACCATGGACTCACTGCTATACCTCTTTTGCTGTGAAGTGAGTTCCTTGATCAAAAATAATGCTGTATGGAATACTATGATGGTGGATAAAGCATTCTGTAAGTCCATGAATGATAGTTTTTGCAGAAGGTATTGGTCCCTGCTGCTATCAGATTGGGCACTCAGCAGTGACTGTAGCCAGGTACGCCTTGGTGAGTGGGAGTCCATGTTGCTGAGCCCATCGATTACCTCCATCACAGCCATCATGACCACTTTCTTCATAAACCCATTGGTGATGATGGAAGTGGCTGAGGAAAGAGCCTGACTGCTATCTACAGAACAGATCATACTGTCCACTTGATTATTAAAATCTTCCTCTGTTGAGGTAACCCTTTGGTGAGCATTTACATGGGGAACAAAATCTTCACTTTTTTGCCCATTCAGAGAGGTCTATCCATATATTTCTTTCCCAAATTTCCCTGTCATAAATTTTCTAATCATGTTCCTTTCAAGTCCCTGACCATCCAGCCAAACCATTGGCTATAGCTCAGGAATTAGTATATCTCATGTCCAGCCATTTCTCCTTTCAAGCTAGTAAACAACGAGGTACACTACTCAACATTCTGCCCACTGAGAGGATTTTCCTTCACCACTCTCCTTAAGGGACATCCTAAAATGAACTGTAATGTGGCAGCTGTTTACTCTTGGGTGGTGCCTGTATATTGTGTCAAACTGTCTGTAAACCAGGCCTGAGTCTTCCCTTCCTGTGTCAACTGATAATAGAGAACTCCTCATAAGGCCATAGGTACAGGCTGGGAGACAGAAGTCGGTGTAGCAGGAGAGGGAACCATGGATATTTGGGCCACTTCTTCATTTAACTTACATTTGTCCTCAGAACCTACTCAGGCCTTATCACGTATATACCACTTTTATTTGATGATGAAGTGACCCCCAACTTTATAGCTTGGTGTGTCAGAAAACACCAAGTTCATGATGTGCAGCTCAGGTTGCATGGTAACTTTCTGTCCCATGTTCAAGCATTCAGTCTCTACTAAGGCCCAGTAGCGGGCTAAGAGCTGTTTCTCAAAAGGGGATTAGTTAACCACAGAGGATGGCAAAATCCTAAGGGCCTGCACTGTGATTCACTTCCAGGGGACTGCCAAAGGCAGCAAACAACCTCCGTATCTGCCACTGACACTTGAAGCATCATTGGTTCGGCTGGGTGATGTAGCTCAAGCGACAGAGAAGCTTGCACAGCAGCCTGGATCTTATTCTGGGCCCCACTCAAAACTAGCAGGTTTACAGGTCACTTGGTAAATAAGATGGAGTAACACACTCAAATGAGAACTATGTTGTCTTCAAAATCTAAAGAGGTCCACTCAGCATTGTGCTTCTTTCATTGTAGGAAAGGCCAAATGTAGCAACTTATCCTTCACCTTGGAAAGGATATCTTGAAAGGCTTCACACCGCTGGACTCCAAGAAATTTTACTGAGGTGGAAGGTCCTTGAACTTCTGTCAGATTTATTTTCCACTCTCTGGCACACAAACGTCTTACCAATAAGCCTAGAATAGTTGCTACTTTTTGTTCACTGGGTCCAAGCAGCAGAATATCATCAATGTAATGAATTAGTGTGATATCTCGTAGAAGGGAAAAGTGATCAAAATCCCTCTGAACTATATTATGACATAGGGGTGAACAGTTGATATACTCTGAAGTTGGACCAAGAAGTTGTATTGCTGGCCTTGCCAGATAAAAGCGAACTGCTTCTGGTGGGCCTTATGTACAGGGATGGAGAAAAAGACATATGCCAGACTAATACATTTATACTATGTATATATCAAGGGATGTGTTAATTTGCTTAAACAATGACACTATATCTAGTACAGCAGCTGCAAGAGGTTTACAGTAATACACTGTCATATCCAAGATCCATCTGTCTTCTGCATAGGCCAAATGGGCAAGCTGAAAGAGGATATGGTGGGAATCACCATCACCATTTTTCAAGTGTTTAATGGTGGCACTAATCTCTGCAATCTTGCCAGGAATGTGCTATTACTTTTGGTTTACTATTTTCTGAAGTAGAGGCAATTCTAGTGGCATTCACTTGGCCTTTTCCACCGTAATGGCTCACACTCTATAGGTCTGGAAGCCACTGTGATAATTCTGCCAACTGTTGAGTATATCTATTCCAATTATGCATTCTGGAGCTGGAAGAATAAACACGAGATGGGTTTGAAGACACACTGGACCAACTGTGAGACAGATCTGAGCTAAAACTTCTTTGATCACCTGACCTCCATAACCCCCTACTGTGACTAGTGGACCACACTGATATTTTGGAATTATTTTCACTTCAGAGCCAGTGTCTTGTAGTCCCTCAAATATCTGATTATTTTCTTTCCCCCAAATGCACAATTACCTTGGTAAAAGGTCATAGGCCCCATTGGGGAAGGCTGGGATAAAGATTAACAGAATAAATTTTTTCAGTGTATCAGGGTCCTTCCTCTAGGAGACCTGGTTTCCCCTTCATTCAAGGGGTTCTGGGTAGGTAAACTGGCTAAAGTCAGAAAATTGATTGACTATCTGTTTTTATGATTCAGGTTAGACTTTGGCTCACTTTACCTAGAAATTTTCTGCTCATCCAGATTAAGTAAGAATTTAGTAGGCTTCCTAACTACTTCACTTTTAGGGACTCCGTGATTAAGTAGTTAATACCATAGGTCTGCACAAGTCAGATCATTCTGATGCTGCTTTGACTCTGTTGTCCCTTATGGTAACCATGCCCACCTTGTCTTTGGCAGTTGAGTGCTGCACTTGGCCCCTGCCACACCAGAATCTAGGTACTCCCATAGCATTTAGGTTTCCCAATTCAGTCACTGCAGTTTTCACTGTAAGGTCTGGCTTACAGAGAAGAGCAACCACAGAATTCTTCAAGAATGCTGAGACTCCCCTCACAAATTTATGTGAATGATATGTCTTCTGGACCTTTCAAGGATAAATGAGAAGACCTTAAATGACAAATCCACTGAAACATCCCAATCTCTGAACTTTTGAATCTTTCCTCTACATTAAACTCTACATCAAACTAAGGTAGATCTGGCATTTTCAATTTGCCCACTGGAGGCCTTTTGGTCCTTCTTTCAGCTATTCACCCAAACAATTACAGTATTTTCTAACTCCATAAGCTGCAACATTAAATGCAGAGTCTCTAGTTAGTGAGCCCATATCGACAAATTTGGCCTGATTCAACTTTATGTTCCAGGTACCATTATCCCAAATTCTTAATATCCATTCCCACATATGTTCCCTGGATTTCTGTCTGTTGACAGAAAACTCAAGTAGTTCTTCTGGAGTATAGTATACCTCCTCATGGTTTGTACCTCACTTTTAGGGGCCTGCTGGGGCTTGAATCTACTTATCAGTGTAGAAGCAAAAAGGAGTGGTGGGGGTAAGTTCTGAGAAGACTCAGCATTGTCCTGCACAGCCACTGCCTCAGGGGAGGCCGTTACACTTTTCCCAGGCAATGCAGGGTTAATCCTCTCAGACAAGGGTAGAGAAGTCACTACCACTGGGGGTACAGAGGCCTACTTAACTGGCAAAGAAGAGTCATAATTTAGGAGCTCTATGTCCCTAGCTTTGTTATGGGCTTCCCACATATCCCCACTCCAAAATTCAGGACCTCATCTCTTCCCAATAAATGCCTTCACTTTATCAGTAGACAATCTACAAAGCTGGAAGTTTAACTTTCATTGTAATTCAGCCAGTTTCAGGTTGAAACTCTGGATTTGATTTTCAGCAATCTCAGTTCTATGGATACAGGAGATAAAGGTCTCCTTCAGGGCACATATAGAAGCTTTCAGGTCATTTATGTGGCACTTGACCTGGGAATTTGAATCCCTGAGCTCATTCTTTTCTTTCTCTATTGTATCTAGCAACATCAGGAGCAGCCAGACAATCTCATTACATTTGTTGGTTTGCAAAAAAAATGTTTGGGTGTATCATATACAAATCATCCAGATCTTTGTTTCTTATAAGTGGTTGATTAGGAGTATTCAATATGATATTTTGCTTTTATCTATTGCCAGGTCACACCATGGACCATCAGTGCTCTCTTTGCTACTGAAAATAAAGTCATTAGTGTCTTTTTAGATTAAGACTTCTTTATTGCATAATGTAAGTTGTGCAACATGATATTTTTTATTTATTTATTTATTATTATTATAACCACATGATATTTTGATATACATATACATAGTGAGGCAATTGTTACTTTTAAGCAAATTAACATAACAGTCATCTCATATAATTACCTTTCTTTTTCTTTCTTCTTTTTTTTTGTAGTAAGAGTACCTAAAACCTATTCTCTTAACAAATTTCCAGTACACAATACAATATTATTAACTATAGTAACTATAGACCCCATGCTACACATTAGATCTCTAGATTTATTCATCCTATATAACCACACCTTTGTACCTTTTGACCTTCATCTCCCCACACCCCAACAACTGTTTCTATTTATTCAATTTTTTTTTTAGATTCCACATATAAGTCAGATCATGCAGTGTTTTTCTTTCTCTGTCTGGTTTATTTCACTTAGCATAATGTCCTCTAGGTTCTCCATGTTGTTGCAATTGACAAGATCTCCCTTTTTAATGCTGAATAATATTCGATTGTATATGTACACCACAATTTCCTTATCCATTCATTTGTCAACAATAGTCTGAAGTCCAGAAAAGACTGATGTTGCAGTTCAAATAGTCAGGCAAGAGGAGCCCCCTCTTACTCATGGGGGGCTTATGGGAGGGTAAGCCATTTTGATCTATACAGGCCTTCAAATGATTGAATGAGGGCCACCCATACTAGAGAGGGCAATCTGCTTTACTCATTCTGCCAATTCAACTGTTAATGTCATCCAGAAACATCCTTATGGAAACACATAGAATAATGTTTGACCAAATACCTGGGCATCCCACAGCCCAGTCAAGTTGACACATAAAATTAACCACCACGATTTATGTATAGCAATATAAAGCAGCAAATAGACATTTTTTTCTGGAGATCTGGTTGTTAAACATTTACCAGAACACCACTGGATGGAGAATAAGTATTTGGCTTCTGATAAGTTTATCCTGGTGGTAGGCAGGGTTTCTACCTCTAAAGCAGATGCTTCTCTTTGCTCCGAATCTTAGGAAAAATAAAACGCCTCATATCTAGACACACTGGCAACCCCTTTGTCATTTTACTTACAGTCAGAGAACAAGAACCTGCTGATACCTTATATCAATTAGGTGCCATATGCCTGTCAGTCAGTTGGTGAAAAAAACTGTCTTGTCCCTAGCTCTATTGATTGCAATCTTTTATAGAGCACTCCAGTTTAATGGAGATGGTAGCTGATATTTAGTCATTTTGTACCTATTTCACCCTTCCTTTCTTCGTCCTCTGCTTGACACAAATTTACACTTGTACCTGACAAGACAAATAGCTTGGAAACATGAGTTGTCACTTGAACTTGAATGTAAAGATTTTAAGCTGGTATTCAAATATTGAGTGAACATGTTATACCCTAAGCATTCTTAGGAGTATGGAGCATCTTATTCATTTTTATATTCCCCTAAAGGGTCAGGCTCATTGCCTGAATGTAGTAAGTATTCAATATATATTCGCTAAATAAATGAGACCTCGAGGTGCATATGATTTGCCTACTGTCCAATGTCCTTTACCATGCTTATCTTGGCTTGCTCATGGTACATATTTTCTTTGATTTTAATTCCATGAAGACAAAACTTGTTGTCTCATATTCACCAAAATATTTCCTCACTGAGCACAGATTCCGGCATAGAGCAAAAGTAGCTGGAAAAAATTTTATTGAGGAAATGAATGAACAAATAAACTTTGGGCAAGTTATTTAATCTCCCTGAACTCTTGTTTCCTAATATGGAAAGTAGCATTACTAATCCCATTGTGCAAATATATGTATAAAGTTCCTAGAACGTTGCTTGGCACATAGCAGGTAATCAATCCATGTTCATTTTCTTCCTTTCTTGTTCCCTTTGCCTCATCCTGACGATGTACCTGGATGCATATCCTATACCCATTTTCCATAATGACTTTGTTCTAGCAAGCAACCTAGTAAACCAAGCTATCAAGTGTCTGTTAATGGCCAATATCAATTTAATTCTCAGGGAATTTACAGATG
The DNA here is from genome assembly GCF_029281585.2 of Gorilla gorilla gorilla. Lineage (NCBI taxonomy): Eukaryota > Metazoa > Chordata > Mammalia > Primates > Hominidae > Gorilla > Gorilla gorilla. Next base: position 123,762,042 of record NC_073247.2, read on the forward strand.
AAAAACCTTCAAGATTCAAAGCTGTAAGCTGGAAAGAAAGGCTTTTCAGACCCCATGAGCAAAGTTAGAGGAAATATTTTGGGCTGAGGCATGATGCTTCTTAGAGTGTACAGTGTTCCAGAATGCTTTCCCTTATTCACAAATGTAACTCTGTCACAGCTATTTTCTTTCTCAGGAGTGACCCCTGAAGATCTTTAGCACATAAGACCATGGGTTATGAGTTTTTTGGCTCGCCCACTCTAGGAAGTAAGAATGTTCAGAATTTTCACACTCTTAAAGCCAAGGTTTCAACTTCATATTGGACCAATTAAGACTCATGAATGAGCCTAACTCATTCAAGATAACTTTTGAGAAATTCATCTATTCATCTGCCTCTCATCTTAGATGTAGATTCTAATTTTAGTTGTACCAAAGCTTATCTTGAGGCAATCCTGCAACTTCTCTGAGCCTCAGTTCTCTCTCCATAAAGCAGATTTGTAAATATGAATCAAGAGAGAATTGGATAAAGAAAATGTGATGCTTTCACACAGTGGAATACTGAGCTGCAGTTAAAAGGAACGATCTAGATCTCAAAACGATGAATGAAGAAAGCAAGATGCATACTGTATGATATCTTTGAAACAAATTAAAACACACAAAAATAATACTACATATTTTCACATATGTAGAAGTATCAAAATGTTCTGTAAGAAAATTCAGAAACCAATAACACTTTTTACCTTTGGGGGGAAAATGAAGGCACAAGAAGGTTTCTTGGATTGGGAGAAAGTTGCCAGCTTTATCTGTAGTGTTCTATTCCGAATTAAAAATATTTTTATCTAGTTTTCTAAAATCAAGAACATTTCTATTTTTTTTTAAAGGGGACAGTTAGACTAAGTAGTCTCCAAGGTTCCTTTGAAATCTAAAATTCTGTGGCTTTGCAGCCGGGTGTGGTGGCTCATGCCTCTAATCCCAGCACTTTGGGATGCCAAGGTGGGTAGATTGCTTGAGGTCAGGAGTTCGAGACCAGCCTGACCAACAAGGTGAAACACTGTCTCTATTAAAAATACAAAAATTAGCCAGGCATGGTGGTGGGCACCTGTAATCCCAGATACTTGGGAGGCTGAGGCAGGTTAATCACTTGAACCCAGGAGGCAGAGGTTGCAGTGAGCCGAGATCACACCACTGCATTCCAGCCTGGATGACAGAGTGAGACTCTATCTCAAAAATAATAATAATAATTCTATGGCTTTAAGATACAAGGAGAAATTCAGTAGTGAAAGGTTGCAACAGTATCTCAAAATTCTCTTGAGATGGAGCTGCACACTTCTCTGGGATAAATAGATCACGTTAAAATGGCCCCAAGACAGGGATATAAAGAAGACAGTCTCCAGGAGCCCACTTTGGGTAAATTTTTTCTTGGGAGATCAGAGCAGACCACCTTTATTTCAACCCTGTGTGTCTATGAAAACAAGCAAAGATGTTCTCTTCAGCTCTCTTAAATGAATGATTGCTTTCTGGGCTCCTGCATGAGCTATGTCTGGGCATCAGTGGAGGATCAGAAGTGCTTGGTTACCAGATGGCCTACTACAGAGAGATCGAATTGTCTCAGATATTTCCCACCATGGCATACTTCCATCTTTTGACAGAAAAATCAAGGAAAAATGTTTTCTCTGCAGAAATTCCTCGTGCGACTTACTTTTCTTTTATGCTAACTGCTGCTGCTAGTAGAAACTGCTCTAAGCAGAAGTGCTTTATCTTTGAAGGGTAGACAAGGGCTTGTCTGAAATTAAAAGACCCAGACATCTGATTGCCACTGAATGAGGCAAAAGAGACAGAAAAATTGATCAGAAACTACTCTTTTACTCCCACCAGCTGTCTGTCTCTTTCCTCTTTCTTTCCTTGTGTCTCTGTCTCTTCTAGGTCAGCAATGCAGGGATGTTAGAGACCTTCAGTCCTGGAGATGCTCCCTTTCCCCTCTATACCAATTGCATTTGTTATACTCATTCCTGCCTGTACCACAGTGGTCATGCCAGTGGCTAGATGCATTTGGAATTCTTTCCCATTTTCCTCTGGGTCTACATCTAGCCCCTCCTTCAAGAAGCCTTCCCTGACCACCTCAGTACACAGTGACTGCTCTTTTCCCTGTACTCTTATGACTTATTAGCTGAACCATACAGATTAATCTCTCATCATTTAGATAATGTTAACCTTCTTTCTCTATCATCCTATTTCATAAACAGGGCTGAGATTTAGACGAATGGGGGACAGTGGCCAAAGGCAATGGTCCATCAAGGCTCAGATGTTCATACAATCCTTCTTCACCACCATTTTTTTCTCCCACTTAGAGTGAAAATGTTAGGTTAACGTTTGGGTGGAGGACACCATGAGCAAATGAGCAAAGTAGATAGATGAATCAATTTGCCCTTTAGGGCTCCTGCACATCATTTTCTAAAAACCTGGCAGCAATCTATCATACCTAGGTCTATTCATCAAATAAATAATTTGATAGGTTTTTTTAAAAAAATGAGTTTAGCTGCTGACTGGATATGCTACCTTTGTCATAGCCTGGAAATCTCTCTACTGGGTAATATAGAGATTTTTTCAAAAGCTTATAAATACCAAGCCCATTTTTCCTAATACACAGGAGCCCAAAAAGATCCCTAGGGTTTCAGGCTATCTAATAAATAATCTACATCTTTTGTTTCTGAAAAGAAGAAATCAATCAGCCCAGCTGGCTTCTTAGATTAGCTTTCTAACTCAGAGAGAATTTATCATCACTCTTATTACTGTACTTAGCTTGGATGTCAGACTCAATTTAGGGTTCAGCACTGAGAATCACAAGTCACAGATCAGCTAACTGTGACATTAATCAAATGAATCCAGTATATGAGGGATAGAGCCAGTATGATTATTTGGCAAGTAGAGACTTTCCCAAGTTACTACCTTGCACATTCAAAAAAATAATTTGTGCTTGGGCACAGGGTAAGACTAGAAAATGGTGGGAAGGAGAGCTTACAAAAGCATGGAAACTTTTGAAGGTGATGGATATTTCTATTTATCTTGATTGTGCTGATGGTTTCACAGGTGCATACATATGTCAAAACATATCAAGTTGCACACTTTAAATATTTTTACTGCATTTCAATTATATCTCAAGAAAGCTGCTTTAAGCATTTGATGATATACATTTTTTAAAATTGCTTTTACTCACTGAGAAAAATTATCATATGGCATAATTTCTACCTTAACCCCAGTGGCTAAGAAAACTAACTGTGGAGTTAGACAGGCCTATGGCTGTCACTTACTAGCTGAATTACTTTGAGGTTTTTATCCTCTTTAAATCTTATTCTCCCATCTGAAATATGGGAATTGTTTTTTAAAACATTATTATTATTATTATTTTGAGACTGAGTCTGGCTCTGTTGCCCAGGCTGGAGTGCAGTGGCACGATCTCGGCTCACTGTAACCTCTGACTCCTGGGCTCAGGCAATTCTCCTGCCTCAGCCTCGTGAGTAGCTGGGATTACAGGCACCTGCCACCACACTAAGCTAATTTTTGTATTTTTAGTAGAGACAGGGTTTCACTGTGTTGGCCAGGCTTGTCTCAAACTCCTGACCTCAAGTGATCCACCGCCTTGGCCAAAGTGCTGGGATTACAGGTGTGTGCCCAGCCTTTAAAATTATTATTATTATTATTTATTATACTTTAAGTTCTAGGGTACATGTGCACAACGTGCAGGTTTGATACATATGTATACATGTGCCATGTTGGTTTGCTGTACCCATCAACTCATCATTTACATTAGGTATTTCTCCTAACGCTATCCCTCCCTTAGGCCCCACCCCCTGACAGGCCCCAGTGTGTGATGTTCCATGCCCTGTGTCCAAGTGATCTCACTGTTCAGTTCCTGCCTATGAGTGAGAAAATGCAGTGTTTGGTTTTCTGTCCTTGTGATAGTTTGCTGAGAATGATGGTTTCCAGCTTCATCCATGTCCCTGCAAAGGACATGAACTCATCCTTCTTTATGGCTGCATAGTATTCCGTGGTGTATATGTGCAACATTTTCTTAATCCAGTCTATCACTGATGGACATTTGGGTTGGTTCACAGTCTTTGCTATTGTGAATAGTGCCACAATAAACATATGTGTGCATGTGTCTTTATAGTAGCATGATTTATAATCCTTTGGATATATACCCAGTAATGGGATCGCTGGATCAAATGGTATTTCTAGTTATAGATCCTTAAGGAATCGCCACACTGTCTTCCACAATGGTTGAACCAATTTACACTCCCACCAACAGTGTAAAAGCATTGCTATTTCTCCACATCCTCTCCAGCATCTGTGGTTTCCTGACTTTTTAATGATTGCCATTCTAACTGGTGTGAGATTGTATCTCATTGCGGTTTTGATTTGCATTTCTCTGGTGACCAGTGATGATGAGCATTTTTTCATGTGTCTGTTGGCTGCATAGATGTCTTCTTTTGAGAAGTGTCTGTTCGTATCCTTTGCCCACTTTTTGATGGGGTTGTTTGTTTTTTTCTTGTAAATTTGTTTGAGTTCTTTGTAGATTCTGGATATTAGCCCTTTGTCAGATGGGTAGGTGGCAAAATTTTTCTCCCATTCTGTGGCGTGCCTGTTCACTCTGATGGTAGTTTCTTTTGCTGTGCAGAAGCTCTTTAGTTTAATTAGATCTCATTTGTCTATTTTGGCTTTTGTTGCCATTGCTTTTGGTGTTTTAGTCATGAAGTCTTTGCCCATGCCTATGTCCTGAATGGTACTGCCGGGGTTTTCTTCTAGGGTTTTTATGGTTTTAGGACTAACATTTAAACCTTTAATCCATCTTGAATTAATTTTTGTATAAGGTGTAAGGAAGGGATCCAGTTTCAGCTTTCCACATATGGCTAGTCAGTTTTCCCAGCACCATTTATTAAATAGGGAATCCTTTCCCCATTGCTTGTTTTTGTCAGGTTTGTCAAAGATCAGATGGTTGTAGATGTGTAGTATTATTTCTGAGGCCTCTGTTCTGTTCCGTTTGTCTATATATCTGTTTTGGTACCATTACCATGCTGTTTTGGATACCGTAGCCTTGTAGTATAGTTTGAAGTCAGGTAGTGTGATGCCTCCAGCTTTGTTCTTTTGGCTTAGGATTGTCTTGGCAATGCAGGCTCTTTTTTGGTTCCATATGAAGTTTAAAGTAGTTATTTCCAATTCTGTGAAGAAAGTCATTGGTAGCTTGATGGGGATGGCATTGAATCTATAAATTACTTTGGGCAGTATGGCCATTTTCATGATATTGATTCTTCCTGTCCATGAGCATGGAATGTTCTTCCGTTTGTTTGTGTCCTCTTTTATTTTGTTGAGCAGTGGTTTGTAGTTCTCCTTGAAGAGGTCCTTCACATCCCTTGTATGTTGGATTCCTAGGTATTTTATTCTCTTTGTAGCCATTGTGAATGTGAGTTCACTCAAGATTTGGCTATCTGTTTGTCTGTTAATGGTGTACAGGAATGCTTGTAAATTTTGCACACTGATTTTGTATCCTGAGACTTTGCTGAAGTTGCTTATCAGCTTAAGGAGATTCTGGGCTGAGATGATGGGGTTTTCTAAATATACAATCATGTCATCTCCAAACAGGGATGATTTGACTTCCTCATTTCCTAACTGAATACCCTTTACTTCTTTCTCTTGCCTGATTGCCCTGGCCAGAACTTCCAACACTATGTTGAATAAGAGTGGTGAGAGAGGGCATCCTTGTCTTGTGCCAGTTTTCAAAGGGAATACTTCTAGCTTCTGCCCATTCTGTATGATATTGGCTGTGGGCTTGTCATAAATAGCTCTTATTATTTTGAGATACATTCCATCAATACCCAGTTTATTGAGAGTTTTTAGTATGAATGGCTCTTGAATTTTGTCGAAGGCCTTTTCTGCATCTACTGAGATAATCATGTGGTTTTAGTCATTGGTTCTGATGATGTGATGGATTATGTTTATTGATTTGCGTATGTTGAACCACCCTTGCATCCCAGGGATGAAGCCAACTTGATCTTGGTAGATAAGCTTTTTGATATGCTGCTGGATTCGGTTTGCCAGTATTTTATTGAGGATTTTCACATCGATGTTCATCAGGTATATTGGTCTAAAATTCTCTTTTTTTGTGTGTCTCTGCCAGGCTTTGGTATCAGAATGATGCTGGCCTCATAAAATGAGTTAGGGAGGATTCCCTCTTTTTCTATTGATTGGAATAGTTTCAGAAGGAATGGTACCAGCTCCTCTTTGTACCTCTGGTAGAATTCGGCTGTGAATCCATCTGGTCCTGGACTTTTTTTGGTTGGTAGGCTATGAATTATTGCCTCAATTTCAGAGCCTGTTATTGGTCTATTCAGAGATTCAACTTCTTCCTAGTTTAGTCTTGGGAACCTGTATGTGTCCAGGAAATTATCCATTTCTTCTAGATTTTCTAGTTTATTTGCATAGAGGTATTTTATACATATTTTATAGTATTCTCTGATGGTAGTTTGTATTTCTGTGGGATCCATGGTGATATCCCCTTTATCATTTTTTATTGCATCTATTTGATTCTTCTCTCTTTTCTTCTTTATTAGTCTTGCTAGCAGTCTATCAATTTTGTTGATTTTTTCAAAAATCCAGCTCCTGGATTCGTTGATTTTTTGAAGGTTTTTTTTGTGTGTGTGTCTCTATCTCTTTCATTTCTGCTCTGATCTTAGTTATTTCTTGCCTTCTGCTAGCTTTTGCATTTGTTTGCTCTTGCTTCTCTAGTTCTTTTAATTGTGATGTTAGGGTGTCCATTTTAGATCTTTCCTGCTTTCTCTTGTGGGCATTTAGTGCTATAAATTTCCCTCTACACACTGCTTTAAATGTGTCCCAGAGATTCTGGTACGTTGTGTCTTTGTTCTCATTGGTTTCAAAGAACATCTTTATTTCTGCCTTCATTTCCTTATTTACCCAGTAGTCATTCAGGAGCAAGTTGTTCAGTTTCCATGCAGTTGTGCGGTTTTTAGTGAGTTTCTTAATCCTGAGTTCTAATTTGATTGCACTGTGGTCTGAGAGACAGTTTGTTGTGATTTCTGTTCTTTTACATTTGCTGAGGAGTGCTTTACTTCCAATTATGTGGTCAATTTTAGAATAAGTGTGATGTGGTGCTGAGAAGAATGTATATTCTGTTGATTTGGGGTGGAGAGTTCTGTAGATTTCTATTAGGTCTGCTTGTTGCAGAGCTGAGTTCAGGCCCTGGATATCCTTGTTAACCTTCTGTCTCTTTGGTGTCTAGTATTGACAGTGGGGTGTTAAAGTCTCCCATTATTATTGTGTGGGAGTCTAAGTCTCTTTGTAGGTCTCTAAGGACTTGCTTTATGAATCTGGGTGCTCCTGTATTGGGTGCATATATATTTAGGATAGTTAGCTCTTCTTGTTGAATTGATCCCTTTACCATTATGTAATGGCCTTCTTTGTCTCTTTTGATCTTTGTTGGTTTAAAGTCTGTTTTATCGGAGACTAGGATTGCAACCCCTGCTTTTTTTGTTTTGTTTTGTTTTGCTTTGTTTGCTTTCCATTGGCTTGGTAGATCTTCCTCCATCCCTTTATTTTAGCTTATGTGAATCTTTGCATGTGAGATGGGTCTCCTGAATACAGCACACTGATGGGTCTTGGCTCTATCCAATTTGCCAGTCTGTGTCTTTTAATTGGGACATTTAGCCCATTTACATTTAAGGTTAATATTATTATGTGTGAATTTGATCCTGTCATTATGGTATTAGCTGGTTATTTTGCCCGTTAATTGATGCAGTTTCTTCTTAGCATCGATGGTCTTTACAATTTGGCATATTTTTGCAGTGGCTGGTACCAGTTGTTTCTTTCTATGTTTAGTGCTTCCTTCAGGAGCTCTTGTAAGGCAGGCCTGGTAGTGACAAAATCTCTCAGCATTTGCTTGTCTGTAAAGGACTTTATTTCTCCTTCACTTATGAAGCTTAGTTGGGCTGGATATGAAATTCTGGGTTGAAAATTCTTTTCTTTAAGAATGTTGAATATTGGCCCCCACTCTCTTCTGGCTTGTAGGGTTTCTGACGAGAGATCTGCTGTTAGTCTGATGGGCTTTCCCTTGTGTGCAACTCGACCTTTCTCTCTGGCTGCCCTTAACACTTTTCAACCTTGGTGAATCTGACAATTATATGTCTTGGGGTTGCTCTTCTCCAGGAGTATCTTTGTGGTGTTCTCTGCATTTCCTGAATTTGAATGTTGGCCGACCTTCCTAGGTTGGGGGAAGTTCTCCTGGATAATATCCTGAAGAGTGTTTGCCAACTTGGTTCCATTGTTCCCATCACTTTCAGGTACACCAATCAAACATAGATTTGGTCTTTTCACATTGTCCCATATTTCTTGGAGGCTTTGTTCATTTCTTTTTACTCTTTTGTCTCTAACCTTGTCTGCTTGCTTTATTTCATTAATTTGGTCTTCAATCACTGATACCCCTTCTTCCACTTGATCGAATCGGATATTGAAGCTTGTGCATGCGTCACGAAGTTCTCGTGCCATGGTTTTCAGCTCCATCAGGTCATTTAAGGTCTTCTCTACACTGTTTATTCTAGTTAGCCATTCGTCTAATCTTTTTTCAAGGTTTTTAGCTTCCTTGCAATGGGTTCAAACATCCTCCTTTAGCTCAGAGTAGTTTGTTATTACTGACCTTCTGAATCCTGCTTCTGTCAACTCATCAAAGTCATTCTCTGTCCAGCTCTGTTCTGTTGCTGGCTAGGAGCTGCAATCCTTTGGAGGAGAAGAGGCACTCTGATTTTCAGAATTTTCAGCTTTTCTGCTCTGGTCTCTCCCCATCTTTGTGGTTTTATCTACCTTTGGTCTTTGATGCTGATGACCTCAGTTTGAAATGCAGAAATCACCCATCTTCTGTGTCAATCACGCTGGGAGCTGCAGACCAGAGCTGTTCCTAATTAGCCATCTAAAATTATTTTTAATTTTTAATTGATACATAATAGTTGGACATATTTATTTATATGTATGTTTATGGAGTACATGTGATATTTTGATATATGTATACAATGTCTAATAATAAAATCAGGGCAATTGGGATATCTACCACCTCAAACTTATCATTTCTTTATGTTGGGAATGCTGTACATATTCTCTTCCAGCTATTTAAAAATATATAGTCATACTTCAGTATATGCGAGGGGTTGGTTCCAGGACCCTTGTATTCCAAAATCCAAACATCCTTCAGTTTGCAGTCAGCCCTGCCAAACCCACAGATACAAAAAGTCAGCCCTCTGTATCCATGGATTCTCAAATACTGTACAGTTGACTCATTAACAATATGGGTTTGAACTGCATGGGTCCACTTATACACACATTTTTTTTCCAACCAATCGTGGGTCAGAAATACAGTATTCACGGGATACAAAACCTGCACTTTTTAAATATGGGGTTCCACAGGGCCAGCTTCAGGACTTCAGCATGTGTGGATTTTGGTACATGTGAACTTACTGGAACCAACTCCCCATGCATACCAATGGATGAACATATGTTCAGTCTGAGTTTGGTTGGAAGAAAATCAAGGGTTAATTGTACAATGAATTGTTAATTACATATAGTCTCCTGACAGTGCTATTGAACACTATAAGTTATTAATTTTATTTTATTTTACTTTAAGTTCTGGGATACATGTGCAGAACATGCAGGTTTGTTACCTAGGTATACATGTGCCATGGTGGTTTGCTGCAGCTATCAACCCACCATCTAGGTTTTATGCCCCACATACATTAGGTATTTGTCCTAAAGCTCTCCCTCCCCTTGCGCCCCAACCCCTGACAGTTCCCAGTGTGTGATGTTCCCCTCTCTGTGTCCATGTGTTCTCATTGTTCAACTCCCACTTATGAGTGAGAACATGCAGGAACAATATAAGTTATTATTCCTTCTATCTAACTGTAGTTTTGTATGTGTTCACCAACCTCTCCACACACCCTACTCCCCCCTTCCCTTTCTAGCCTCTTGGAAACACTATTCTACTCACTACCTCCATGAGATGAATTTTTTTTTTTGCTCCCACATATGAGTGAGAACATGGGATATCTGTCTTTCTGTGCCTGGCTTATTTCGCTTAACATAATGCCCTCCAGTTCTATCCATGTTGCTGCAAATGACAGGATTTCATTCTTTTTTATGGCTGAAGAGCATTCCTTTGTGTATATGTACCATATTTTCTTTGTCCACTCATCTGTTGATGAGCACTTAGGTTGATTCCATACCTTGACTATTGTGAATGGGGCTGCAGTAAACATGGGAGTGCAGTATCTATTTGATATACTGATTTCCTTTCTTTTTGGTATGTACCCAGCAGTGGGACTGCTAGATCATGAAATAGGTGAATTGTAATTAGAGTATCTGGCCAGGCACGGTGGCTTACGCCTGTAATCCCAGTACTTTGGGAGGCCGAGGTGGGCGGATCACCTGAGGTCAGGAGTTCGAGACCAGCCTGGCCAACATGGCAAAACCCCGTCTCTACTAAAAATACAAAAATTAGCTGGGCGTGGTGGCACACACCTGTGATCCCAGCTACTCGGGCGGCTGAGGCAGGAAAATTGCTTCAACCTGGGAGTCGGAGGTTGCCGTGACCCGAGATCGCACCACTGCACTCCAGCCTGGGTGACAGAGCAACACTCGGTCTCAAAATAATAGTAATAATAAAAATTAAAAAAGCAATTAGAGTATCTGACTCATATTTTCAGGGTTAAATGAGATAATGCATAGGAAGCACTTTGCATGGTATAGTTGTTTAGGACAAATTAAATCTTAAAGAAATGGCAGCTATTATTTTACCTGCCACTGTGATATTAATCTTGTCTTGGATGAAAGCATACCAGATTTAGAATCACCAGCAGATTTCTAAAACAGTTTATTGCAGTCAATCAGCAACCTTTATTAGACACTCACTTGTGGGGAGATGCCCATAAGTAACACCACTGGAAAGTAACAAGATAAGCAAATCAGGGCCCCAACCTCAGTGAGCTTATAAAATAAATGGGAGAGATGGAACATACGTTTGAATGAGATGGTACCAAAGCACATACAGAAATATACAAAGAAGTACAAATTTAAGTATTAGAAACAATTCAAATATAGGTGAGTAGATGATCTGGACAGGGTTCACTGGGGAGCACAGCAGGAGAATTTAACCTCCTGGGGAGCAGCGTGGGCTTTGGAATCAAATAGATGTGTGTTTGTGTCCCACTGCTACCACATTTGAGCTAGGAGAGCCTGGGCATGTCACCAAACCTTTCAGACCCCCAGTTTTATACATGGAAATACTAATATCTTCTTCCTAGGGTTGTTGTGACGATTAGATGATGTAATACATTGCCAACACTTAGGATAGGTACATCCTATCCTACAACATGTAGATACCTACAACATGGTAAGCACCTAACAAAAATGCAAGCAATTTCTATCAGTATATCTCCTAATCTCAGGTTTCCTTATAACTTTTGTTCCCATATATTTCTACCACATTTGATGGTAGATTTCTGTGAAAGAATCCTAGGGCGATTTCACTGACCAAAGCCTCCTGATTTGCCTGGCAGTGTGTCAGAGTCTCAGCAAGCCTGATAAATTCTGCCCTTTTGAATGCCACTTAACCATTCTAGTGGATAATTAGAGCTAACACTTACATGGTGCTATGACACAACATTTTTGTGTCAAATAATATTGGACATTTTAGAGAGTACTCACTGGCCCAAATCTTTCTGTGCCCAGGCTACCAATTTATATTCAGAATCAAGCTCTTGTAAATGTCAAGTACATTCTTGCAGTTTTTCAGGCCAAAAAACTTTGAGTCATCTAGCAGTTAGATCCCTAGTTTTCACCCAGGTGGTCCAGCTTTGCTCCTGTTGTGGGAATACTGGCATGGTAAGGAGGCAGTAGAATGAAGTGCTTTGAACTCAGACTCTCAAGCATAATTTCCTGGGTTGGAAACACAGCTTCACTACTTATCAGCTGTGAGACCTCAAGAAACTTACCTCTCTGTGCCTTAGTTTCCTCATCTGAGAAATGGAGGTAATACCATGCACACATACATTATTGGGTTGTAGTGAGAATTAAATAAGTTAAGAATGCAAAGTGCTTGGAACACAGGAAGTGCTCAAAACATGTTATCTATTATTGATTAAAAAGTAAGCTCAGACAAGGTGCAGGGACTCACACCTGTATTCCCAGCACTTTGGGAGGCCGAGCTGGGCAGATCACTTGAGGCTAGGAGTTCGAGACCAGCCTGGCCAACACAGCAAAACCTCGTCTCTACTAAAAATACAAAAACTTAGCCAGGCATGTTGGTGCACGCTTGTAATCCCAGCTATTCGGGAGGGTGAGACATGAGAATCACTTGAACCTGGGAGTCGGAGGTTGCAGTGAGCCAAGATCCTGCCACTGCACTCCAGCCTGGGCAACAGACCAAGACTCTGACTGAAAACAAAACAAAACAAAAAGTGAACTCAAATAAGATGGAGATTTTTGTTTGTTTTGTTCACTGCTATATCCTAAGCACATAAAACAGTACCTGGCACGTAGTAGGTGTTCAGTAAATATTTGTTGAATAAAAAATGAATCCTTGATTTCTTTTCTCTCACACGTCACGTTCTACTTTCAAAATATATCTAAGATCCACTAGAAATACCATTTGACCCAGCCATCCCATTACTGGGTATATACCCAAAGGACTATAAATCATGCTGCTATAAAGACACATGCACACGTATGTTTATTGCGGCATTATTCACAATAGCAAAGACTTGGAACCAACCCAAATGTCCAACAATGATAGACTGGATTAAGAAAATGTGGCACATATACACCATGGAATACTATGCAGCCATAAAAAATGATGAGTTCATGTCCTTTGTAGCGACATGGATGAAATTGGAAACCATCATTCTCAGTAAACTATCGCAAGAACAAAAAACCAAACACCGCATATTCTCACTCATAGGTGGGAATTGAACAATGAGATCACATGGACACAGGAAGGGGAATATCACACTCTGGGCACTGTGGTGGGGTGGGGGGAGGGGGGAGGGATAGCATTGGGAGATATACCTAATGCTAGATGACGAGTTAGTGGGTGCAGCGCACGAGCATGGCACATGTATACATATGTAACTAACCTGCACAATGTGCACATGTACCCTAAAACTTAAAGTATAATAAAAAAAAATATATATGTATATATATCTAAGATCCAATCAGGTTTTACTGCCTTCTCTGCTACCATCTGGTCAATAATTTCCATCTCCTTTCACCTGAATTATCACGATAGTCTCCTAACTGGCCTGGCTGCTTCTGTCCTTTATACTCTGCAACCTGCTCACACATCACCCCTCCTCCACACATTTTTTCTTCAAACAGTACTGAAGGTGATCTGTTTTCAAAACAAGTTAGATCACGCTGCTCCTCTGCTCAAAACCATCCCATGGCTCCCAGCCTACTCACAGGAATGGACAAAAATTTTAACTGACCTGGTCTTAGCTACCTCTATGACTTCATCTTCGATTACCTTCCCCTTTGCTTACTGGGTTCTAGTCACACTGGAACAGAATCAGCATTTTTTTGGGGGGTGGGGCATACAGGGTCTCACTGTGTTGCCCAGGCTGGTCTCAAACTCCTGAGCTCAAGTGATCCTCCAGACTCAGTCTCCTACTGAGTAGCTGGGACTACAGACCTGATCCACCACACCCAGCTAGAATCAGCATTTCTTTTATGCACCAAACACATACTCCTGCTCTTTCTTTTTCTCGTTCTTTCTTATTGCCTGGACTATGGCATTAAACATACAAACAAACCAACTGCAAGCTACTTAGAGCTGAAGCAGCCTATTGTCTTGATTTTTAATGCAGAATTCACTAGAGAGTTGAGGTATAAGTAGCTCTATCACATGTAGTACCATGTTCCAAGACTGTTGGACTCTTGACAGGGTATTTTTCAAAGTTGACAAAAATTGGACAGGTACCCCGCATGTCTTAGGAGCATCAAAAAGTAAATAGACAACATGCTTTAAACAATCCTTCATTTGTTTTAATATATTTAGGATTGGGAGCAAGCAATCAATCAGAATGTCTACGTGTAGAAATTGGAAACATAAACATTGTGACCAACCATTGCATTCTAATAAGCTTGAATGCAAACAGAATAATTACGTGGAAGCACTTTTCTACTCTATCTAGGTCCCCCTCCTACCTCAAAGAGTTCAGTGGGAGCCAGTTGTTCTAAGACCTCTAAGAGCAGAGCATGTTAATAACTGCCCCCTCTCCCTGGAGACTTGATTAAGACTAGGGGCTACTTATGTGGGTATTCATTTCTCAGAGAGAGAGTGAGTACCTACTGCTAGCCAAGCATTGGGCTAGGTATTGGGTATATAATGGTGAGCAAAAACAGATGTGATGCTTGCTTTCTTGGAATTTGTGGTCTTATGTGTGAGGCAAACATTAATCAAATAATTCAAAAAACATTACAGAGTACACAATTATAAACTAAGATAAATATTCTGAAGGCAAGGAATACAGTTCTAAGGAGGTATATACTATAATGGGGAGTGAATTATGGCCTCCATGAAGCAATATCACTTAAGCTGAGATTTGAAGGGTCAGTAGGAGTTAAATGATCCATCAGAAAAGAACTGCTTTCCAAGTAGAAAGAACAGAATGTCCAAGGTGCCGTGGAGGACTAAAAGCAAGGCCAGGGTGGCTGGAGTACACAGAGCAAGGAAGTGATAGGAGGTGAGGCTAGAGAGTTTGACTCAGGTGTTTCTCAATGTGAGTGCCATTGGCTTTGGGGTGGGACAGTTTTCCATAGGGGTGGGGAGTGCTGGTTTGCATATGCAAGGTTGCAGGAGGTTTAGTGTCCTGGTCCCTGCACACTAAATGGTAATACTGCCCCCCTTGGTATTTATGACAACCAAAATGTCCCCAAACTTCCAAATACTCCCCAGTTAAGAACCACTGAATATGGGGGCATATAAGTCATTTAAGGATTTAGGGTTTTATTCTACAAGCAAGAGGGAAGCAATGAGAAAAAGTTTAAGCAGAGGGACAAAGTGATTCAATTTATATTCTGAAAAGATCATTCTGGCAACAGTGCAAAAATGGAGGGTTTCCCCAGAGATCCTCACTAAGAAGGTTGTTGTTAAAATGCCACGGCTACCTAGGCAATCTCTCACCAGTTACTAATAGTAAAGTTTTAATGCATTTGTAATAGCAACTATTTATTGAATGCTTAACATATGGCAGGTTTGTTCTTTACATACATTATTTTATGTTATTCCTCATAATTACCCTGCAAAGTATGCATGATATCCTCATATTGCAGATGAAGAAATGTAGCCTCAGAGAAGCTTAGTGATTTTGCAGTGCTATGCGGCAGAGAAGTGGTGGATCCACAAGTCCACCAGACCTGTTTGACCCCAGAGTCCATGTTGCGCTTAATTAACCATAGAGTTATCTGTATGTTCTGTTGTTATATTATCAACAGAACATCTTAGTAGAGTATGGAGACCGGAGGGCATAAGAGTCTGGCTGGAACACAGGAACCTTGCTGTGGAGCATTTTGAACAAGTAGTAACCAGTATGAAAACCTTGAGTGCTTGGAAGTAGGAGGGTGGCAATTAGGAGGTAATGAAGTGAGATAGAAGAATGCTGAAGGCAATCCTGTTCTTCCCCAAAGTTTGCCAAGGGCAGATCCCACTAGAGTCATTTCTTCCTGGAACCACACTATCAATTTGCAAGAGGCCATTTGGAAACTCGAGGAGAGAGCAACACAATGTGATCTTTTGCCCAGCAGCATCAGCATCACTTGGGAATTTGTTAGCAGGTCAAATCTCAGGTCCATATTAGACCTTCTAAATCAGACACTCTGAGATGGATCCCAGCAAGTTGTATTTCAGCAAGCCCTCCAGGAAATTCGGAGGCACACTCACATTTGAAAACCACTGCTTTTGGAAAAGTAGTGGGGATATTCTAAGTCAGGGAAACAGTGTGAGCAACATTTCAATGAGATTAATATAGGTGTTGTGTCTGTGAACTGGGAAAGAACCAGGTGTGGCTGGAGGGTAGAGTGCATGGGTAGAGGCGGCAAAAAATAAACAGGGTCATATTGGAGGTTTCTTGAACTTTACATTTCAAGTAATAAGTGACATAGATAGGTTCAAGGGGGAGAACAACATGGACACCAGGAAATTGGTTAAGAAGCTACATTTCTCATCTAGTCTTGTTCTCTGTCCTGGCCACACATTAGAATCACTTCAGGAGTCTGTCAATGTTACCAGCTTCATGTCATTGCTATCGTGAATTTTACTACAATGAACATCTGCGTGCATGTGTCTTTATGATAGAATGATTTCCATTTCTTTGGGTATATACCCAGCAGTCATAAAAAAAGAATGCGATCATGTCCTTTGCAGGGACATGGATGGAGCTGGAAGCCATTATCCTTAGCAGACTGACACAGGAGCAGAAAACCAAATACCACGTTTTCACTTATGAGTGGGAGCTAAATGATGAGAACACATGGACACATAGAGGGGAATAACACATACTGGGGCCTTCTGGAGGGTGGAGGTGGGGAGGGAGAAGATCAGGAAAAATAATGGGTACTAGGCTTAATACCTGGGTGACGAAATAATCTGTATAACAAACCCCTGTGACACAAGTTTACCTGTGTCACAAACTTGCACATGTACCCCTGAAACTGAACCTAAAAGTAAAAAAAAAAAAAAATCTTACCAACTCTAGGGTCCCTCTCCCAGACATTCAGATTTAATTAGTCTTACTGGTGGCCCAACACTGGTATGTTTCAGAAGTTCTGCAGGTGACTCTAAAGTACAGCCGGAGTTGAGGATCCCTGTTCTAAGAGAAGTATAAAGCACATCTGTAAATGGATGGGAAGGAACTGGGAGTGACCCTGCTGGGAGCTGTTCTCCTCACCACAGCTGGGGTGTGGCAAAGGACCCATGCAAAAAGCTTAAGCTGGGGTCCTTAGTCTTTATATAGGGTGAGCCACTTCTGTGACTACTTTGTGAATTACTTCAGCAGCTCAGGATGAACCTTTGCTGCAAATTTGAAATTGACCTGATATGATAGAGGGAACTATCCCGGAGCTGTTTCATGCAGATGCCTGGACAAAGCTCATCCAAAATCTCTATGTATCCCCCAAGGCCGACCATGGGTTCCCAGGAGAATGGACAGATCTTGGCAGGGGGAAGGTGGCGGCGGGGGGCAGGGGTTGGTCAAAGCCTGAGTGTCAGTTCCCAGAGCTGCTTCCCTCTGAAACCCCAGTTGGCAAATGTGCTGCTTCCTCTCCATGTCTGCCTCTGCAGCTTCTGCTGGCCCATCAAGTTGCTCCCACACTAGCAGAGAGCAAAAAGAGGGAGGTGGTGAACACAGCTCAACAACATGCAAATTATAATCATCTCCATCCAGAGGATGGTGGTTGAGAGGTACATGAAAGGGAAGTAGAGGGCCATGGCAGGTCACTGTGAGTTACCTGAAATCCAGCCAGCAATATGGCCAATTAGATAGGCATTAGGCACAGTGACTTTTAGAACTACTCAGCTTTGTAACAATTACAACAAATAACAATATTAGTAGCTAATACTTATTTAGTGTTTACTAAGGGCCGGCCAGATACTATGCTTAGAGACTTATTTCTATTGATTATATCATTTAATTCTTATACTGACCTTATGAGACAGGCACTGTTGGTATCTCCTTTTTACAGCCCTTTTTACAGCTAACAAGTATAGAACCAGGCTCCTCAACTGGGTCTGACTCCACAGTCAGACTCCACAGCTGTTAATCATTCTGCTGAAGTTGTTAATAGTAAAACCATCCTCCATTCTGGAATGAGTAGAATTTATATGGGATGTATGGGAAATTAGATGGAGGCCAGGTAACAGAGGGCCTTGAAGACCAGGCTGCGAGGTTTGGGTTTGATTCTGGAGGCATCGGAGAGCCATTAGATGCATTATTATTGGCATTAGCAAACAAACTCTGGCAATAAACACTATGTGGAAGATGGGTCCAGATGGGGAGAAACAGGCAGGAGTGGCTACATAATTTGCAGGGCCCAGTGCAAAATGAAATTGCAGGGCTCCTTGTTAAAGAAAAAAAAATTAGGACTTTCAAGATGGTAACAGCAGAGCATTAAACGAAGTGTGAGTACCTATGAGCCTGCTCAGATAGCATGACTATGAAGCTAGTCCTGAAGATAGGAAGGCAGTCAAGAAGGTATCCAGTATAGGGAGGTGGGGTGGAGTGGGGGTGGAGTGGCATAGATAAGATCTAGGACTGGGGTGGTGGTGGTGAGGCTAGGAATAATAGGATGGAAAAGTAGAATCAATAGGTTTTGATGAACATTCCTCTCTCTTTCACCTCCCAACTTCAGTGAAAACCCTGAGATTGAGTCTGGATGACTGAATGGAAGGACTGGAAGGGGAGCTAATCTGAAGGAGAAATTGATAAATTTGCTTTGGAAACCTACTCAGTTCCATCTGCATACTTGGTGTTTAGATGAGTATGGATGTTATTATTTCACATGGGATACTGTCCCTTAAGTGACATGGTCTCTTGCTTTGCCATGAAACTATGTTTTGTTTCCTCCCTGTGAGAAGAGAGATTTAAGAGATTTATTTAGTTTGTTTCAGGGAGCCAGAGCCAGGCCAAGTAAGCTTTCCTTCAATATGCTTTCTTTGGACTATAAAGGGAGTTCCTACATGGGCTTCAGTTACAGAGCACACAGCAATCAATTCTCCCTCCCTCCACACCTAAGGGTTTGTGCGGATCCTGAAGATCATTCCAGGTACACTGTGGTAGGCCAGCATAACAGAGTCATTCATTACCTTGACTTCTAGTCTCCCCTATATTCTCAGCACTTCCTTGGCCCTGTTCTTTCTAATCTGCCCCTTAGGAGGTACTCTAGGAGACTTTAAATGGCTCCAAAGCAGATGCCCTTGCTCTCCATCCAGGTCACTCTGATAAAGGGACTGACTGGACCCAGAAGAATAAGAGAGGTTTCAGTCCCAGCACAGCCTGGCAAGTCTGCTTGTTGACCAGTGGTAGGGTAGTTCCATATTAAAGGACCAGAATGGCGGAGTTTACCAATTATGGGCTAACCATATGGGTGGTAGGGGGAGTTAAGGGGAGAGGAATTTCATCACATAGCCACCGTACATCCTGCTGGCCATTCCCTGTTTGTCTCCTGTCTTGTAAAGTGTCCAGCTATACTCTAAATAGCACCCTGCAAAGAAAGTAGCCCTCCACTATATCCAAGGTGAAACCCACCAAATACATGTGCAGAGATTAGTTCCTCTCATGAGAAGAGCCTGGATTGGACATAAGTGAGGAGATTAGTGCCTTGGTGGATGATGTGAGTGGCCTTGGACAACTTCCTCCTTGATCCCCAAGCTGCTGGGTCCTTGATGAGAGATAAAAGACCAATAGAGCCTCATGCAGAAATCACCTCCTTTTGTATGAACCTTATTGTATTTTAGAAATAGAGAAGGTGATGGCTGGGCGCGGTGGCTCATGCCTGTAATCCCAGCACTTTGGGAGGCCAAGGGAGGTGGATCACGAGGTCAGGAGATCGAGACCATCCTGGCTAACACAGTGAAACCCCATCTCTACTAAAAATACAAAAGAAAAAAAAAATTAGCCAGGTGCGGTGGTGGGCGCCTGTAGTCCCAGCTACTTGGGAGGCTGAGGCAGGAGAATGGTGTGAACCCGGGAGGTGGAGCTTGCAGTGAGCTGAGATTACGCCACTGCACTCCAGCCTGGGTGACAAAGCAAGACTCCATCTCAAAAAAAAAAAAAAAAAAAAATAGAGAGAGAAGGTGACTTTTGAGACAGAGGAGAGAAAGACCCCAATTTTCCACTTTGTAGCTGTGTGACCTCTGGCCTGCTATTTTTCAGAGCATCAGTTTTTCTAGGCATAATAATAACTACATAATAACATAATTGTGAAGAGTAAATGAGTTCATACATGTAAAACACTAATAACAGTGCCTGGCACATATCAAATGTTTGATAAATGAAAGGTTAATCATAATCTTAATGAGAGAAGCTGAGTCGTTAGAGTGTGTGGGCTGTGCAGCTACAACCAGCTGGGAATCTGGGTTGTAACCGTCTGAGAGGATCTGCCTGTCACTGCCACAGTCAATAACCCTGGCTTATCCAGACCATGTGAGGGTTTTCTTGTGCCTTCTGACCTGGATGCTTTAATGTTGCTTTGTTTTCTCAAATGCTGCCCTAGCATGGGGGAGCTAGGGACAGGCTTCACTGAGGTCTGTATCTTTGACACAGCCAAGAAGAGGACAAGTGTGAGTTTGGACACTTGCCTAACCACGGGCCTTCTTTATTAACCTGGGATCCTCTGCCACTGCAGAAGAGAACCTAGCTGCCATGTGTCAGGTTTGAGTTGGGCGTAGTTTATGAATCGAGATTGCGGGGGCCAAACCGGGAAGGAGTAAAGTCTGTTTTCAGTGTAGTCTTATTTCCTCCTGTAGGGTCTTGCTGCTGAGGCACCCAATATTTTCATAAAATCCCTTAGGCTGCTTCGGGTATCTTCATCATGATCATCCTCAGGCCTTTCTCTCCTAGGCAGCTTTGACAGCCATAGACCTTTCTTAAACTCTCTTCCTCATCTTCACAATTTGCCTCTTCAGGGACCCAGATTCTCAGAAGTCTGCCTGACTTTGAATGTGATAACATGCTTTGGGCCTGGGTGTTAATGACCAATGATAACTGTACTGTTCCTGCAAAGTTTTATTCATAATTGAGGACCTTGGATGCCTCAGAAGAGGGAGCACAGCATGAACTCTGAGGCATAAAGGCAAGGGAAAAACATTTTAGAGCAGAAGTCTTTAGTGCCTCTCAATTCAAGACCTGGTGAAAGTGGCTGCATCTGTGGGTAGAGCCTCTGCCCTTCCCTCTGCCTCTACCTATCCCTTAAAAACACTGCATGTTCTCACTCATAGGTGGGAATCGAACAATGAGAACACTTGGACACAGGAAGGGGAGCATCACACACCGGGGCCTGTTGTGGGGTGGGTGGAGCAGGGAGGGATAGCATTAGGAGATATACCTAATGTAAATGACGAGTTAATGGGTGCAGCACACCAACATGGCACATGTATACATATGTAACAAACCTGCACGTTGTGCACATGTATCCTAGAACTTAAAGTATAATAAAAAAAAATCGTACTTCAAGAGGTAGGATACTCTAGTAGTTTAGAGAACAAACTCTGGAGCTAGAGTCAAGAAAAACCCTACATACAGATTATCAGGAAGAAATGCAAATAGTGAAAAGAGCTAGGGCAATGGAAAGAGGAAAGACCCGGATTCAAATCCCTGCTCCACAGTAGCTGTGTGAACTTAGACATGCCATTTAGCATCTCTAAGCCACAGACTCATCTGTGAAGGGGAGATAATTACAGCTTTCCCACTTACCAGCTCAAATCATAGCCTGGTCAAAATCCTAGCTCTCCCACTTAGCAGCTCTGTGACCTTGGGCAAGTCACTTCATCTTTCTCCGCCTCAGGTTTCTCATCTGTAAAATGGGCTTAATAACTGTACGTACAGCCATGCATTTCTTAATGACAGGGATATGTTCTGAGAAATGTCTCCTTAAGAAATTTTTTCATTGTGTGAACATCATAGTGTGTACTCACAGAAACCTAGAGGGTATAGCCTACTAGGAACCTAGGCTATGTGTTATGGTCTATTGCTCCTAGGCTACAAACCTGTACAGTATGTTACTGTACTGAATATTGTAGGCGATTGTAACACAATGGGAAGTATTTGTGTATCTAACACACAATATCATTTATACACAATATAATTTATATATGATAAATGATATAAATGATAAAAAATGGTATGTCTGTATAAGGCAGCTCCATTATAGTCTTATGTGACCAACGCCATATATGTGGTCTATCCTTGACTGAAATTTCATTATGCAGTATGTGACTGTACTTCTCAGGGTTCTTATGAGGATAATAAATGAGTTGATATGTGTGTAGTGGCTAGACTAGTGCCTGGCACATGGAAACTGTTACATAATTGTTTGTTAAGTAAATGTGAAACCGGGGATGTATGGCAGCCAAACTTCCTGCCTGTGAGAGGGCCAGCCAGAAAACTACCCACTTCCCTCAGGGGAGAGCATGAGCAGTGTCCAGGCTGGAAACTGTGTGGTTTTAATCCTCTGCAGAAGGGACATGCTACCCTCCCCCATTTGACAAGGGTAAAATACAGGCTATGTCTGAGCAGGCTGTGTAGGGGGAAAAAAGGATCAGTTAGACACCATGTACATGGTAGACTGGTTCATCAACTGGGATGGGGCTGTCTTTGAGCAACCTCTGGCTAAGAAAGTGCCCCCCAATTTCTCCTTATATGTAGTGGACGTTATTAATCTCTTTGCCTGGTTTTGTTGCTTCCAGGAGGAAAGGACCTAAACTGACAGAGCCTGAACAAGTCAGAATGTATCTAATCTGGCGTGTGTGAAACCCAGCAGCCATCCAAGAAAGCACAAGTAAGTAGGGCTCTGCGGGATATGCATATATTTTTATAATAAAAAGGTTACAGGCATCATAATGACTGTGACTTGGAAAGAGTCATCTGCTGCCTCTTATCAGCTGAGACTAGCCCTATGAAACAGCCTGTTCCCGCTGGAGGCTCCCGGAATCTCAGGGAGTAAATCCAGTTATTCATCTCAACCTTGCTTTGGCTGTGCTGAATTCCTTTGCCTGGAACTGGGAGGCTCCCCAGTGGGGGGGCTTTGGCATGCTAGGGCTTCTGCAGCAGGGGCTTAGTGTTCCACTGCCCTCATATCCATGACTGAGAAGGAAAAGAGTGGGGTCAGGTGGGTGGCTAGAAGGTGGCTATTTTGAGATCAAAATAGTGGTGAGTCCGGTCATTCACTAAGCCAAAATAGAGCATTTGCTACCTCTAGGGTCACCAGCTGCCTCCCTGCACTGCACATTTTGCTTTACAGTACCCTGGAGGGATATGTTCCAAGACCCCAGTGGATGCCTGAAACTGCAGATAGTATCAAACTTCATGTATACAGCATTATGTTTTTTCCTACACATACATATGTATGACAAAGCTTATAAATTAGGGACAGTAAGAGCTTAACAACAGTAATCAAAAATAAAATGGAACAATTATTACACGTACTGTCATGAAAGTTGTGTAAATGTTCTCTCAAAATATCTTACTGTACTCACGTATTTTCAGACTTCC
This sequence comes from Gorilla gorilla gorilla, assembly GCF_029281585.2. Taxonomy (NCBI): domain Eukaryota; kingdom Metazoa; phylum Chordata; class Mammalia; order Primates; family Hominidae; genus Gorilla; species Gorilla gorilla. The sequence goes on from NC_073247.2 coordinate 123,785,330, forward strand.
ATTAACTACAGCTAACTGTAACCACGGAAAGAGAAACCGTGGATAACGGGGTCTACTGTATATTCAACTTAGGACTTGGGTAAACATTTGGGGATTGATATTGTTTTCCTGGGCATCAATCATTTCCTGACAGGATCAGACTTTATATAAAATAAGGGACAGCCTCCTATCTTAGGTTGAACCACGTAACATTGGTGGGTTAGTCGGTAAAATGGTCAAATACTGCAGTTCGGTGTGATTCCATCTACCATTTCTTGGCTATGCCTCACAATATCCTGTACAGAGTAGGCAGCAGGTTCTTGTCAAGTCTCTTTTTTTTTCTTTTCTTTTCTTTTTCTTTTTCTTTTTTTTGATGAAGTTGCAGGCAGCCAGGATCTCACAATACTCTTTGCTTTCACATGCAAAGGCAATTCAGAATAATAACATCATCTCTAATTGATGGAGCATTTAAGCTTGGTGGGATGGGGGTGTGTCTTTACTGGGCTCTTAAGTAGTCCATTGTTCTACTTAATGCTCAGAACAGCCTTATGAGGCAGGTGTTATTATCTCCTCTTCACAGATGAGTCTGTGGCTTAGAGATGCTAAAAGGCATGTCTGAGTTCACACAGTTACTGTGGAGCAGGGATTTGAATCTGGGTCTGGCCTCTTTCCATCGCCCTAGCTCTTTTCACTATTTGCATTTCTTCCTGTTAATCTGTATGTAGGGTTTTTCTTGACCCTTTGCTAATACTTTTCACCTTCAAAAGTTTAAAGGTTATTGAGGGGTTCCTCCAGTTCTACGATCCTAATGAACACAAGCAGCTTGCCCCAGTTATTTGTGCATAATGTTTCCCAGCTACTCCAAACAACTTCCTACCATGAGGAAATACTCCTGTGTACTACTCAGACAATTGAAAGCTCTAGTTATTAAGCCACTTCCTTTGGTGTTAAATAGCAGTATTTTGCCGGGTGCTGGAAATTGATCCTGTATATAAAATGTATCTTGAGGCTTCAGTACATTTTGTATTTATATAGCCCTATCTTTATAGAAATTGGATCACTAAACTGTCTCAAGATCACAGTGTAGATTTTGTTGTTGTTGTTGTTGTTATTTATTTATTTACTTTGGAGACAGAGTCTCACTCTATCACACAGGCTGGAGTGCAGTGGTGCTCTCTCAGCTCACTGCAACCTCCGCTTCCCAGGTTCAAGCAATTCTCCTGCCTCAGCCTCCCAAGTAGCTGGGACTATAGGCGTGCGCCACCATGCCCAGCTAATTTTTGTATTTTTAGTAGAGACGGGGTTTCACCGTGTTGGCCAGGCTGGTCTTGAACTCCTGACCTCAGGTGATCTGCCTGCCTCGGCCTCTCATAGTGGCTGGGATTACAGGCCTGAGCCACCGTGCCTGGCTCATTTTGAAACAGAACAGTTTAGATGTCAACATAGCCTATAGAGATCATGTAATCAGAATCTCTCTCCCCCATCTTATAGCTGAGAAAACTGAGGCTAAAATGGTAAGTGCCTTGCTGAAGATCAGAGAGCTAGTTCAAAGGCAGAGGCAGGGCCCAAACTGAGATATGTCTGACTCCTGCTTCCTTCATTGTATCCTGTCTCCTTCAGCACTATCATCCTTACAGGTATTTAGCCACCAAATCTTTATTGGACACCTGCCATGTGCTAGATTTTGACTCAGAGTTGTTAGGTAATCTTTGTAGGGTCACACTACAAGCACATTATATGATTTGGAGCCTCAGTCTCTAGTATTTCCAGCCAGCCACATTGCCAGTCCTCCCTGCAGCCTTGCATCTCTTAGTTTTCCAGTACAATTCAGAGAAGGGCATGGTTGGGGTATAGATAGGCAGGCTCCTCAGTGAATACTTGCTGATGTGAAAAAAATTTTAAAAATGACTCCTCCCTTGAGGATCCATTGAACAAACTCAGTAAACTGTGGTTTTAAAACCGGTTCTCAAGCATGCATCAGGGTTGCCTGAGAGAATGTTAAAACACAGATTGCAAGGCCCCATGCTTGGAGCATCTCATTCAGTAGAAGTGGGATAGGGATGGGGAATTTGCATTTCTAACAAGTTCCCAGCTGCTGCTGGTGATGCTGGTCCAGGGACCATACATTGAGAACCACTGTTCTAGTCTATAAAATGGGTGTAATACTTAACGTCGTTCCTCTTTAAGGTTGCCTGAGCCATCTCAAAGTTTTCAGTGAGAATGGTTTGGGAGATAGTACCTCAGTTTTCTCCATCATTTTGAATGTGCAGAAATAGCTTCCAGATTGTATCTGACATTATGCCTTTTCATAGTATTCTAGAATAAGTTTTGAAAAAATATTAGGTCATTTAGTCCAGCCTTCTGCATCTAAACTGGGATCTACCTAATTCATCCCAAATATACGCTTGGCTCTTTACAGTTTTTTGTTTGTTTATTCCTTGAGTGGTTATAATGAGAAGCTTCTCTGTGTGTGCTCCTGTGAACTAATCATCTCCTTATTCTAATTCCTTCCCTTGGATGCTCAACAGCGATTGCTGCCAGCAAATCTATCTGTTCAAGGATGTGTGGATATAGTGCCCAGCATAGTGCTTGGTGCATAGCAGACATTCAGTGCATGTTAGCTGCCTTTCCTTCCCCTTCTCAAACTGGTAATACCTCCTGATTTCTCATGAGCCATCCTAGCACTCCCCTGATCCAAAACAGGGCATGGACCAGGTGATAACTGAAAAGGTAAAAGATCTCCAGATGACATCCTCCCCTATATTTCTAAAAATAGTGGCTCTCAGTCCTGGTTGCACATTAGAATTACCTGGGTAGCTTTGAAAAAATACTAATGCCTAGGCCCCATACCAGACCAACGAAGTCAGAGTTTCTAGGAGTAAGACCTGGGCATCAGTACTTTTAGAGCTCTCCAGATGATTCTAGTATGCATCCAATGTTGAAAACCACTGTTAAAAATAAAGCCGCTTTTCCCTCTACTCTGCCTTCTTGCCATTTTTTTTTTTTTTTTGACATAGTCTCAGAGTCTGGCTCTGTTGCCCAGGCAGGAATGCAATGGCATGATCTTGGCTAACTGCAGCCTCCCCTTCCCAGGTTCAACTGATTCTCCTGCCTCAGCCTCCTGAATAGCTGGGATTACAGGTGCCTGCCACCACACCCGGCTAATTTTTTGTATTTTTAGGAGAGACAGGTGTCTTCTTGCCTTTTAAACACAGGTTCTCTAACTCTAGATTCGGTGGTCCTGAAATTTTAGCGTGCTTCAGAGCCACCTGAATCATGCAGATTTTCCCACTCTCAGAGTTTCTGATTCAGTAGGCCTGGTGTGGGGCCAGAGAATCTGGATTTTTTTTTTCTTTGGTAGAGATGAGGCCTTGCTTTGTTACCTAGGCTGGTTTCAAACTCCTGGCCTCAAGTTATCTTCCCATCTTGGCCTCTCAAAACGCTGGGATTACAGGTGTGGGCCACCATGTTTGGCCAGAATTTAGAGTTCTAGGTTTCCAGGTGGTGTGAATGTTGCTGGTTCAGGGATTACACTTTGTAAACCACTGTTGGAAGGGGCACAATTCTCGTCATCCGGTGCCCCTTAAAAGACAATTTTGATGGCTGATTTTTTTAGACCTCAATCTCCATGACAATTTTCAAGCACTATAAGGGTTTGCACACCCACACAGCTGTGTTGGGTAGAGCTGTATCAAAGTTACCAAGTATCCATTTGCGAAGACAGATGAAATACAAATGGTGTGCATTAGAGGAACTGAGCAAATGTTCTCCTGGGTAATAGGAGGAGGCCAGTAGCTGAAGAAAGAGTTAAATAATTAGGATGTTTATCCTGATTCAGTCTCTGTAGAGCTTGGGCGTCTTTGCCTCCATCTCCCCCTGCCATGGTTAGAACTGTCTTCTAGTATTTAAAGAGAGTTGTTGTTGAAGCACAATGGCAAATTAGATATCACAGGCAGCAAGAAATCAGAACAAAACAAAGCCACCCTTAATCCAGGGCAGCAGACCAGGAAAAAAATCTTTGGGGTTGTTTTTGAATATTGCGGTTAGCCTTAAGTAACAATGCCCAGTGCTTGCAAGTTTAATTATTCTCTACAAAGATGGGGGTGGGGAACAACTAGACAGAGATGATGAGGTTGGGAGGAAATTGGTTAGTGATTCTGTTTGCTTAGAATGACTGGCAAGGCGGCTCCTGCATTTGCCATCCATCACCTCTTCTCTAGAGGATCAAAGGCAAGAACAGAGGCAATAAATGGGCCCAGTAGCCCTGAGACACCAATTACATTACAATGTACAGAGAAGCACCTCTGGAAGGTTGGAGTGTGTGTGCGTGTGTGTGTGTGTGTGTGTGTGTGTATCTCAAGGTGAGACTGGCCCAACAATATCAACTTCAATAGCAATTCAGTCTTTCTTACCCATGTTTCTCTTATATAGTCCAAGGTAAGGATGAGCTGGCATAAATCCTGGCCCAGACAGGGGTACTCAGAAAGCATGGTTGGCAGGTCAGTCCTGATACCCTTTCTCTTCCTGGTCCCACATCCTAGTACTTTAAGACCATCTTCTCATCTCTCTTTCCTCAGAATGACCACCAGCTCACCTTCCTGAGGGCTCGGTCGAACTTGACCATGTATTTCCCAGAGCCTTAGCTTTTGCTCTGTGTGTACTTGTGCATGCACCCATGTGCGCATGTGTGTGTAGAGGGAGGTGAAGCACTATAACTTAATGTAAACTATCCCAATTTAGACTCCTTGGGTTTGAATCCCAACTGTACCTCCTATTTGCTGCATTACTTTGATGAAATCACTTCACTACTCTAAGCCTCAGTTTTTGCCTGTAAACAAAAGATAATGAAGCAGCCTGATATAGAGGGCTATTGTGAGGGTTAAAAGAGGTAATCCGTGTAAAGCACTTAGCTTGGCACATTTTAAGTACTTAATACGTGGCAGTTGTTCTTTATCATTATTACTCCTTTTTAAAAAATTTTATTTATTTGTTTTTTTGAGACAGAGTCTTGCCCTGTCTCCAGGCTGCAGTGCAGTGGCGCAATCTCGGCTCACTGAAACCTCTGCCTCCCGGGTTCAAGCAATTCTCCTGCCTCAGCCTCCCGAGTAGCTGGGACTACAGGCGTGTGCCACCACACCCAGATAATTTTTTGTATTTTTAGTAGAGACGGGATTTCACCATGTTGGCCAGGATGGTCTTGATCTCTTGACCTCGTGATCTGCCCGCCTCGGCCTTCCAAAGTGCTGGGATTACAGGTGTGAGCCACCGCGCCCAACCACGATTATTACTACTTTTACAGAGGAAGAGAGAAACTTCTGGGGCAGGTAGAGAAGCCCAGAGTGGTGGCAATATAAACTAAATGTCTGAGGCACTGCAAAACTATTTTGGGCCCCAGTGATAGCCTTTTCCTTGGGTGATTGCCACTAATAATGTGGCAGAATTAAGCCTACTATTTTACGGGATATGAGAGGTTAGATACTCTTGGGAGGAGAGGTTTAGAGAATAAAATTTCCAAGCAGAGAAAGGAATATACTTATGAGGGACCTAATGTAGAAAGAAGCAGAGCTGACAGAGTATCTCAGCAGGAAGTGAGGTGTGGGGCCTTGGACCTTGGGGCGCTGGGCCTTTCTTCTTCCTTCCCTATCCACACACCAGCAGCGTCTGAAATACTTGTGATTTTCTGCAAATGTTCTGCTTTCTTTCCTCTAGCCTTTGGGCACATTCATCTTCTTGCACTGCTGGTCCTTTGCTTATGCTATTTCCTTCTTCTAGAACACCGTTTTACCTGCCATTCATCTGGTTAACACTTATTAAACTAGTACAGTAGCTATGAGCCACATGTGGCTATTGAGCACTTAAAGTGTGGCTAGTGTGAAGTGAGATACATAGTAAGTATAAAATACAGACCAGATTTTGAAGACTTAGTACAATAAAAAAGAATGCCGAATATCTCATTGATAATTTTGTATACTGATTACATGTTGAATGATATTTTGGATACAGTGGGTTAAATAAAATACATTGAAATAATTTCACTTGGTTTTTATTGACATCTTTGAAGGTAATAAATGCAAATGGCAAAACCACAATTACTTTTGCACCAACCTAATACAAATGTGGCTTGTATTATATTTCTACGGGACCACACTGCACTAGACTGTCAGCTCCATGAGGGCAGAAACCTTTTCTGTCTAGCCCATGATGGTGTCCCTGCTATCTGACATAGTGCTAGCTAAATATTTCTAAATAATTGAATAAAGAAATTGATATTATATCTAGGTTTGTATTGAACCCTGAAACTTTGGCTAAAAGGTTCATGGAATCATTTTGGATTTATTTTTCCATTCCTCTGGGTGACTGAGTATTTAACTCATATTACTATATTTCATGTCTTTAGTTTCACTAATGACAGGAAGTTGTGGCTGTGGCTACGTGATGTAATGTTGTTCCATTTACAAATATATTATCTGTCAATCTTTCTCATGTCTTTTCAGAGAAGAGATGTGAAGAAGAATAAATAATTCCCAAGCTAAGGGAAATTTAAAGCAAGAAAAGTGGGGAGGCCAAGAGAAGCCAGGCCTTGATGGTTAAAAGGACCTATACTAGTTTTTTATTGTGGCATAAAAATTAGTAAAACTTAAAGGTTTAAAATAGCATAAACGTATTAATTCACAGTTTCTGTGCGTGAGAAGTCTGGGTACAGCATGCTTTGATTTTCTGCTCATAGTCTCACCGAACTGAAATCAAGGTGTCTGGCAGGGGCTGAATTTCTCATCTGGGTTCAAGGCCTCTTCTCATTTCATTCGATTTGTTGGCAGAATTTGGTTTTCTTCTAGCTGTTGGCTGGCGACCTCTCAGCTCCTAGAAGCTTCCCACAGTATCTTGCCATGTGGCTCCCAAAGGCAGTTCACAAGATAAATGTTTGCTTTCTTCCAAGTCAGCTGGATCCTGTCTCTCTGACTTCCTCTCTCACCAGCCAGATAAAACTCTGCTTTTAAAGCGCTTATGCAACTGTTTAGTCCCATCTAGATAATCATACCATCTTAAGGTCCTGATTTGGGACCTTAATTACATCTGCAAATACCTTCATAGCAGTATCTAGATTGGTGTTGGATTGAATAACTGGGAGAAGGTGTATATACACCAGCGACTGAGAATATTGGCAGGCCATCTTAGAATTCCACCTATCACAGAAATTCTGACAAGGGCCTCCATCATTTCAGTGAGAAATAAATTATGAGAAGAAACTTTTGAGTCTACAGAAGGAGGCAATTCTTTCGAAGCTAGAGAAAGCTTATTGAGGAAGTAGCCACAGGAACTGTGGAGGGGCATTTGAATTAAGGCAATGCCAGCACTGGAATGCATGTTAAATATAATATAAAATAACTCCCCCCGTTTTCCTTCTTTGTTTTTTTTTTTTTTTTTTTGAGATGGAATCTCGCTCTGTCGCCCAGGCTGGAGTGCAGTGGCGCGATCTCGGCTCACTGCAAGCTCCGCCTCGCGGGTTCACGCCATTCTCCTGCCTCAGCCTCCCAACTAGCCGGGACTACAGGCGCCCACCACCACGCCCAGCTAATTTTTTGTATATTTAGTAGAGATGGGGTTTCACCGTGTTAGCCAGGACGGTCTCCATCTCCTGACCCCGTGATCCGCCCACCTTAGCCTCCCAAAGTGCTGGAATTACAGGCGTGAACCACCGTGCCTGGCCAATAACTCTGCCATTTTTCAGATGAGGAAATGGAGGCCTAGCAAGTGGAAGCCTTCTGGTAGTGGTCATTGGCAGCCATCTCATGTTATTTTTTTTTCTTTCTAGAATCTATTGACTGTTGGAAGGGCTGGAAAATGGAGCATTTGAGATATGATGAGCTTAAAATCTCTCATCAAGCTAACTTTCTCATCTTCTCCATGACTACCTGCATTCTGAAATAACTTAAAGCCTAAAAACACTTTTATTCTTCAAGTTTTAGAAAAAGAAAACTACTTTGTATATAACATTGGATTCATCCTCACATTTGTATCTAACATTGAATATACTAGGTTTTTCTCTTTTGAGACAGGGTCTCGCTATGTTGCCCAAGCTGGTCTTGAACTCCTGGGCTCAAGCAATCCTCCTGCCTTGGCCTCCTAAACTGCTGGGATTACAAGTGTGAGCCACCATGCCCAGCAATGCTAGTTGTTAAATCATGAATTGTGCTGAATCTTCCATTTTTCAGATGTATATTTTTATTTAAACCAATTGTTTAAGAGGTGAGTAACTTGGGCAAAGACATGGCTCTATTTCTCTTTCAGGACCAAGTAGTGATGGAATTATTTGAGAACAGTCTTTTAAGGACAGGGACTCAGAGGTTCTGGGTCTTTGAAGGAGAGTAATCATAACAGCTTAGGATGGAAATAACCTTTGAGCTTCAAAGTTCTCTGATTAGACCATTAAAAAGGACCTGATGAGGAACACAGAAGGAAATGTTATATCCTAGGGTCTTAAAGGAACATTACCTGAGTGACATTCTTAGGCCTGAATGTAAAAAACACACACAGTTTGTTTCTCCAGTGTTGACAGTACATTATCAATGTGATGAGATGAGCAAGTATTATTTTTGCAGAGGCAGAAAAAATAACGAAATCTAAAAATAATGAAATCTCTGGGGTGTGACTGTCAATGATCATACCTGACTCTGTCAAAGACTGAATTTAAAGGTATGGCTGCCTCCTATATTTCTTACCTTTGCAGGGGCCTGATTCAGATCCCTGTCAAATCAGCTTAGGTTATTTATTGAAAATCTTTTCTTTTCATTGTTCATTTTTCCAAGGATTCAGACACTGGGGATAATTTTTCTACTACAAAATAATCAATAATCTGACTGCAGCTGACTTTTCCCACTCATGACAGCAGTCAATTTTCAACTCTTCTGGGGATATTTATCTAGTTGCCTGATGCTTCAGGCCACTTGATGACTTCCATTTGCTACTGGCCTTTAGGGTCTTTATCTTCCTCATTACCACCTCCATCACAGGGCCACAGGAGAATGGAAGAAACTGGCAGAAAATCAGTTTGCTTTCTGGTTGTTAGAAGCTTTGTGGAAAGGTCCTGTGGGAGCTGGGGTGGAAACAAACAGTTCATTCTACTGAGCCATGAAGAATTATTTATCACCTATAGATTTTTCTCTTTTTTTTTCTGTCTTCCCCGTCCTTACATATAATTGAGAACAGACTTCGTGGTCCACAAAACCCTCTGGATTCACAATATCAAATGATGTCCACTATGTCAACCCATACAGTAAGTATAGTAGGCAGGTAGAATAAACGAAACAAAAACAGAACACAGGGAGGCCTGCGGAAGATTAGTATAGGTGCTTCCATCTAATTAACTTCTGAGGTTGAGTCATAACTGAAGGCTTTTCCCTACTAACCAGTGGTACAATAGAGTACTCATAAATTTTGCTACTCATACAGATGTCTGGGACTTTTCCTCTGTTTTTGCATGAATCTCTGTTGAGAAACTGCTCAGGCCTCAGATTTACCAATACCAAATGGAATAGGGATAGATGTTCAAACTCTCAGTCATATACTAGTGAATGGTCTTTTCATTATCACCAATACCTTGCTGTCCCCACTTGATGTTCCCATGCAAATGTGGAATCTAAAGGAAATAATAGGCATTGAACAGTCAGGATAATTGGATATACCTGTTCTAAATAAAGACCAAGGCTACTGTGTGTGTTATGTCGGCATGCATGTTTTCAATGAAGGTGATCAATAGGGAAAAAGAGTCCCCCATAAGAACACTAGGAGGCAAGGATCATAGAGTCAAAGAATGATTTTCATATTCCAATGGAATGCTTACTGGTTTATAGATCTTAGGTAAGTCATTGCACATCTTGCTGAGAAACCGAAAGTCTGTGAAGATTAAGAATACCTGTTCTTTACCTTTTACAGAATTGGTGTGAGGAATAAACGGGATGATGATTTGATTGTGTCTAGCCATGTGACCAGCACTTAATGGGTGTTCAGTAAATATCTGTAGATTCTGAATGATGGCCCCTAAAGGGTCTGGTTTCAGCAGGCCCAGGAGCTTGAAGTCAAGCCCAGGTATACATTCTGGAGCATATAAGAGTACAAGAAATCTATGGAGGTAGGATATACTGTATTTATACAATAAGAAGTATGATCTAAGTCACACTCAGATTTCTGTTTTTCCCAATCTTATATCATTTTTGATGGAGAATAGGAATGCTTTTCTAAAACTAAGATATTCCACTAAACCATTAAAGTACAGGCAGAGAGGAAAGAGCTTTTGGTTGAAACGAAAAGCTGATTTTTCATGTGTGTACCATGATAGGCAAGAAGTCCTAGTTATCAGGTCCTCTAAACAGCGTGTTAGAAAGTTCACCAGAACATGAGCTTTATGAGAGAGGAGACTTTTGTGTGCATTTTTCCACTGCTGTATCTCCAGAGCATAGAACAATGCCTGACACATAGTAGAAGCTCAATACCTGTGTTGCATGGATGAATGAGTGTTCACATTCACCATTCCAGACAGAACATCATAACTAACACCTGTACATTGCTTTGTAGTGTAATTGTCATGGAGTGGGAATATGGACTCTAGAAAAGGCATGGTTATGAGAGGAAGAAAAGTTTACAGTAGTTTCAAAATTACAACCACAAAAAGAAAATTCGACTGGTAATGCTTTTCACTTTTGCTTCAGCTCAAGAAAAGAAATAAAAACATGTTAATTGCCATGGGATATACTGTAAGTAACATTTTACTGGGACAAGATTAACTGCTATGAATTTTACTGACAACAATACTAACATTTTCTATCTTTTATTGTTTAGCATTTACGTAGTCTGATTCCCACAGTGTGAAGCCCTCTGTTAAACTTGTCTGTGGGGATTGAGGAAGATTTTTTTTTTAAATTTTTTATTTTTGAGACGGAGTCTCACTCTGTCACCCAGGCTGGAGTGCAGTGGCGCGATCTCGGCTCACTGCAAGCTCCACCTCCCGGGTTCACGCCATTCTCCTGCCTCAGCCTCCCGAGTAGCTGGGACTACAGGCATCCACCACCATGCCCAGCTAATTTTTTGTATTTTTAGTACAGACGGGGTTTCACCGTGTTAGCCAGGATGGACTCGATCTCCTGACCTTGTGATCTGCAAGCGTCAGCCTCCCAAAGTGCTGGGATTACAGGCGTGAGCCACTGCGCCCGGCAGATTTTTTTTTTTTTTTTTTTTTACAAACAGGACTTAGTTACTTTAAAATTCTTTTCTGTCTCCTTTCTTTTTGGCCTTCTTTTTATAAATTTACCTCCTTCTACTGAAATCTGTTTCCAACCTCCAGCCTCTTGTGGGTTTCTCACAGTCCTTGGCAGGTACTTCTGACAAAGATCATGATTCTGTGACTTGCAGCAATGTTGGTCCTGAACTGGCTAGATCCTGGCAAGCAGGCCCCAGACTACTATAAAAAAAAGTATAAGAGGCTTCCTGTCAGAGACAGAAGTTGTCTGGTTTATAAATCTTCTTGTCTTTGGAGCCTCGTGTCAATTTATATTATTCTGACTCTTTCCTTGGACTTGGCTTGCCATTTAGCTTCTAGAGTCTGCTATTGATTACTTGTCAGGCTCTGACCTATTATCTCATTATTATCTGCAATTGCCATGAACTTCCTATATCTGGACTATTTTCCTGACATGTTCCTATATTCTGCATCTATAATCTGCCTCCATTTACAGCTATATTTCCATGTTTTTCCATGGCTTATGGTTCCCTTGCTGAATATCCTCATATATTTGCTACTCCAAACTCTGCCCAAGCCCCAGCAGAGGGAAAAATGCATGGTGAGATCAGCCCAAATACATAAAAATTGAAAAGGGGGTGAGAGCAGTTCCAACTAGCAATATTACACCCATCCCCCATTTATAGAGTTAGGGAAATGGTGCCTTCAATCTCTAGAAATCTCTTTTATAGGAACTCTGATCTTGGAAGCTTCATCCACCTTTAAATCATCTTAAAAATGAACCTGCCTGCTTGGAGATGCTGGTCATTCTATGAGTGGAAGGACAGAAGACTAATGATTTCCCAAGTTCTATCTCCCTTTACAAAAAGAAGAGTTTCTCTCATCTTGACTGTGATGGTTAATTTTATCTGTCAACTTGACTGGGCCATAGAGTGTCCAGATATTTGGTCAAACATTATTCTGGGTGTGTCTGTGAGGGTGTTCTGGAGTGAGATTAACATTTGAATTGGTAGACTGAGTGAAGCAGATTGCCCTACCTAATGAGGATGGCCCTCATGCAATGAATTGAAGGCCTGAATAGAACAAAAGGCTGACCCTTCTGAGAGTAAGAGGGGACCCTTCCTGCCTGACTACTTGAACTAGGACATCAGTCTTTTCCTACCTGCAGACTTGAACTGAAATATCAGCTCTTCTTGGATCTCAAGCCTGTGGCTTTTGGGCCAGAACTTGTACAATCAGCTCTCCTGGTTTTCAGGACTTCAGACTTAGACTAGAACTATACCATCAGCTTTCCTAGGTCTCCAGCTTGCAGGTCTTGGGACTCTCAGCCTCCATAATCATGCAAGTCAATTTTTTAATAAGTGCCTGCAGAGGCCCCTGACTAATACACCTACCCTTCCACAGTCAAGTCTAGCTGCTCCATGAACAGCACAAGAAAAGATGAAAGAAAGTCTCAAGCAGTCTTACTAGACTTCAGAAAATATTTCAAATTAGGGTGATTTTAGAGAAAGGAATTTTTGTGAATGATTAAGAGACCTGTAATCCTGACTCAATTTATGTGTGACATGACTTTGGGTAAGTCACCTCCCTGGGATTACTTCCATTTAATAAAGAGAGAAATTATTCTAATGAACTCTCTCACTCTATGCCTACGCCATAGTAAAGCTAAAAAAGTAAATCAACTAAATCATCACTAATATGCAATAATATCAACTCCCAACATTTCTTTCTTTTAGCCAAGAATCGTTTGTTAATCATCCCTGAAACTATTCATACCAAATACAACACAAACCCCTTGCTTTCTTTGGTGTCTTTTAAATAGAAATGGGGATACAATGCCTTTCAGGAAGAATGGTCTTTGTGGTCATGACAATTAAACAGAATTATGTGTTGGAAGTGGGTACCCAGATATTATGAAAAAAGTCTAGCTTCAGATAATCAAAACGCACTGTAAATAATGGTATTTCAGTATATGGGATAAAATTTGGTATTTTATCTCTAAGCTTGCTGATGGATATGAAAACAAAAATTAGCCATTTATGCCAATTATAGAAATTATAGCTTATTAAGGTTCATACCAAAGCTGATTTGACAGAATCCTCCAGTACAGACACCATTCTGAAAAGATCAGTAGCAACAGATTTTGTCAGAATGAGAATCAAAATGTTTGGTGAGCAGGAACCATAGGTCACTAACACCATGTCGTAAATTTGTTTAATATAATCACTGCCTTGGCATTCATTTTTTTTTGGCCTGACATAAGCTATTGGTAACCTAGTCATGCCCCCATCACCTTTGACCTAGTTAAAACTTCCACTCTCCATGTGTTCGTTTGTAATATAGTTCACAAATTCCGCATCTCATTAACCCAAAACCCAGCACACTCCACAGCTGGTAATCATGATAAAACCCAATGAACACCAGAGTCATGTGAATAAGATTCCTCTTCATGTGTGTTTTCTTTAAACTAGCCAATCCACAATTCTCACAGGAAAACCTAAGAGATAATGCCCATGGACCTCAATAAAGCCATAGTCCCACAGATATACCCCCTTTCTCACTCCCCATCCACTGGTTGAGCACTCTGCTATCTCTAGGCTTCCTATTAGCCTCCTGTTGGCACCCTCAAACTCTTGAACCTGTGAGTAATGAACTTCTTTCATTTCAAGCATTTTGGTTTTACTTCCTCATTGTGTCTCACCTGACACAAACACACAACAGTGTTCTTCTCAATATTATTTAACAGCTTTCATAATCATACCGTTTCCACAAGAAACAGTTATAAGAGCACTCCTGGATGCATCAGTGCCCCTGCACCTTCATTTAGACTGTACTTCTGCCATGATACCCTCCTTCCAACTCTTGAAACTCTCCTCACAGGTCATAGCCCAGTTCAAGCCCAATCTCCCTTATGAAGCACTCTCTGTCCACTGAAGTCCCCCTGTGATTGTATCCACCTACATGATTTGTCTCCAGCACTTATTTGGCACTTGAAAGAAGCAGAGATGTCACAAGGTAATGTATCTTTTCTTCAACACTTCATGGCTTGGCTAATTACAGAAAAACTTTGGACAGATTGCTGAACCCTTTCAGGGCCTTCATTTCTTTATATTTTAATTGAAGAATTTAAATAAGAGCTATGGTTTTCAAGCATTTTGTTTTGGTCATGGAACCCTTTCTGCTAACAATATAAGTAGAACTAAATAAGATAAAGTAAAAGTTAAATAAAACAATAAATAAAGTTAAATAAAAGAAGGTCATGAAGCTAGAGCCTCCTAGGTGCAAAGAAATGCCCTAGACTCTTTTTCAATAGTTTGAGGCCCTTCTATGGAACCCCAAAAAATTCTACCAAAAAGTACGAAAAGCACTGGACTAGATTATCTCAACCTCTTTCAGTTCTTATAGTCTATGCTTGTTGTTTTTTAATTTTGATTTTCTCATTCCTGACCATCATGGAACCCTATAGTCAATGCTTCTATGTGTTTGTGTAGAGTCCTGGCTGGATTGAAAGCTTCTTAATGGCGGTGATTGTGTATGACATTGAATTCCTAGATTATATATTGCCTTGTGGAGAGAAATTGCTACATTAAGATATTTGGCACTGCACTCCAGCCTGGGTGACAGTGAGACCATGAAAAAAAAAAAAGAAGAAAGAAGAAAAAGAAAGAAAGAAAGAAAAAAATTTGGGTCAAGGAGGACAAGCTTCCATGGAGGCATTTAGTTTTCTGTTCATCTGAAGAAATTTCTTGCCCTTTTTCCTGGACTAGGGAGACAGAAGCAACAGTTACCACATTTCTGCCCTTGATCCTGAGACTCTGAACTTGCCCTTTAGTGACCTTCTCTAAGTTTTGGCCTTCTAGAAGCTCTATTCTTGGTAGTATTGGTAAATTGCTCCACCTATAGGGTGAAGATAATTCATGTGTTCTTTGAATCAAATCTTACTGATGTAATTTGAAAAATAGATCCTGTCTCCTTTAGGAGGAAAGGAAAATGTGTGTGTGTATGTTGTGTGTGTATGCGCATGTGTGTGCATGATTGGGAAGTTTTGTAAGTTTAGTTATGCTTCATCTTTCAAAATACATGGGCCAAAGTTTAACTACATAGGCTTGATAATAGGAGAAAACACCCTCAGCCCCGAGAGCAGATTATGTTTAAGTTTCAGACCAAATAACAAATTATCTTTCTAGATCCTCTTTTATGAGTACCTCAAAGTTATTTCTTTTCTTTTCTTTTCTTTTTAACATGGAGTCTCGCTCTGTCGCCCAGGCTGGAGTGCAGTGGCGCGATCTTGGCTCACTGCAAGCTCCACCTCCCGGGTTCACGCCATTCTCCTGCCTCAGCCTTCTGAGTAGCTGGGACTACAGGCGCTCGCCACCACGCCTGGCTAATTTTTTGTATTTTTAGTAGAGATGGGGTTTCACCGTGTTAGCCATGATGGTCTCGATCTCCTGACCTCATGATCCACCCGCCTTGGCCTCCCAAAGTGCTAAGATTACAGGTGTGAGCCACCGTGCCCGGCCGAGTACCTCAAAGTTATTTCATACTGCAGAGCCCATCATGTCTCAGAATATAGGTTGATTCACTGTATCAGTGCAGTGACTATTATATACTTATGATATTTGCATACTTTACTTATTCCGTACATATAAATCACAGAGGCTTACTTTCAGGGAGAAAAACCTTAGAGAACATCAACAAAGAATGTATGGGATCTCTATCCCAGGTGTCGGACTTAAATCATCCTAGCATTAAGCAAACTGGTTGACTTCTCAAGGTCCCTCAAATATCCCCATGTACATATTTCTTTTCTTCTTGCTAGCAAGGTGGTGACTTGTCTTTTATTGATGGCCTGAATAATTAGTTTCATGAAAGTTTAAAACTGGAAGGAATACTCAAGTCAAAGATCCTTATTCACTATATACAAACACAGGCCCAGAAAGATGCTGTGCTAGTTATTAGAAAAGCTGGGACGAAACTTAGTGCTTTTAACTTTTTTTCTTTTTTTCTAAATTATGCTTTAAGTTCTAGGGTGCACGTGCATAACGTGCAGGTTTGTTACATAGGTATACATGTGCCATGTTGGTTTGCTGCACGCATCAACTCGTCATTTACATTACTAACGCAATCGCTCCCTCAGGCCCCCACTGCATGACAGGCCCCGGTGTGTGATGTTCCCTGCCCTGTGTCCATGTGTTCTCACTGTTCAACTCCCACCTGTGAGTGAGAACATGCAGTGTTTTGTTTTCTGTCCTTGTGATAGTTTGCTTAGAATGATGGTTTCCAGCTTCATCCATGTCCGTACAAAGGACGTGAACTCATCATTTTTTATGGCTGCATAGTACCCCATGGTGTATATGTGCCACATTTTCTTAATCCAGTGTAACATTGATGGACATTTGGGCTGGTTCCAAGTCTTTGCTATTGTGAATAGTGCCACAATAAACATACGTGTGCATGTGTCTTTATAGTACCATGATTTATAATCCTTTGGGTATATACCCAGTAATGGGATCGCTGGGTCAAATGGTATTTCTAGTTCTAGATCCTTGAGGAATCGCCACACTGTCTTCCACAATGGTTGAACTAATTTACATTCCCACCAACAGTGTAAAAGTGTTCCTATTTCTCCACATCCTCTCCAGCATCTGTTTTTTATCTTTTGCTTTTAACTTTTAGTTTGTTGAATTTTCTGCTGACAAAAGCTTCTTGCCTTTCAACTTTTAGTTATTTTAAAATATGCAATGTATTATTGACTCTTGTCACCCTGTTGTGCTATCACATAGTAGGTCTTACTTATTTTTTCTGGTTTTTTTTTGTGCCAATTAACCATCCCCACCCTCCCTCCAACCCCCCCCCCTCCCCCCCGTTACCCTTCCCAGCCTCTGGTAATCATCCTTCTACTTTCTATGTCTGTGAGTTCAATTGTTTTGATTTTTAGATCCCACAAATAAGAGAGAATATGTAATATAATGTCTTCTGTGCCTGGATTATTTCAATTAACATAATGATCTCCAATTCTATCCATGTTGTTGCAAATGGCTGGATCTCATTCTTTTTTTCTGGCTGAGTAGTACTTTATTGTGTATATGTACCACATTTTCTTTGTCCATTCATCTGCTGATGGACACTTAGGTTGCTTCCAAATCTTGGCTATCGCTAATAGTGCTACAACAATCATGGGAGTGCAGGCATCTGTTTGATGTACTGATTTCTTTTCTTTGGGGTCTATACCCAGCTGTGGGATGGCTGGGTTGTACAGTACCTTTATTTTAGTTTTTTGAGGAATCTCCAAGCTGATCTCCATAGTGGTTGTACTAATTTACATTTCCACCAGCAGTGCAAGAGGGTTCCCTTTTCTCCACATCCTCACCGTCATTTGTTATTGACTGTCTTTTTGGTGTAAGCCATTTTAACTGGAGTGAACTGTCTCTCAACTTTTAAATTGAGACAGAATAATAGGTAGCTATACAACCCAAAGTAGAGGACCCTTAAATGATACTCAAAATTAGAAGGAAGGTAGAATAATGAGTCGTTTTCATGATAGCCTCATCCTTTTTTTTTTTTTTTTTTTTTTTTGAGACAGAGTTTCGCTCTTGTTACCCAGACTGGAGTGCAATGGCGCGATCTCGACTCACCGCAACCTCTGCCTCCCGGGTTCAAGCGAGTCTCCTGTCTCAGCCTCCCAAGTAGCTGGGATCACAGGCATGTGCCACCATGCCTGGCTATTTGTATTTTTAGTAGAGATTGGGTTTCTCCATGTTGGTCAGGCTGGCCTGGAACTCCCAACCTCAGGTGATCCACCCACCTCGGCCTCCCAAAGTGCTGGGATTACAGGCGTGAGCCACCGTACCCAGCTGATAGCCTCATCTTTAAAAAGAGCTCCTTTCTGTAAAACACAGTAGAATTTTATGTGATTAAAAAGAGAGCAGAAATGAATATTTTTTTGGTCATTGACTAAGTACTAGGCATTGTGCTAAGCACTTTACATGTATCATCTTGTGTAATACATACAATAACCCTACAAGCTAAGTATTATTATTTATAAATGAGAACTCTAAGCCTCGAAGATATGTGACTTGCCCAAAGTCCATAGCTAGTAAGTGAGAGATCTGGAATTTGAACCAACATCTTTCTCAACCCACACACACATTCTTGTTAATCGCTATAGCATTCCGAATCCTGGAGCCTCATAAGGAGGATAAGAAAACCATTACTCTTCTTGCTCAAATGATTTAATTGTGATGAATCTGTTTGTTGAGCTTCCCATTGCTTATGGGATGTGGATAGCTTTTGTTTCTTGTGGGGCCAATAGAAAAAAACAGGAATTCTGGGATGGATTTGTCCATCAGCCTTGTCTTTCTCTCATTTTGCTGATCTCTCCTGGAGGAATCTGCTTCTATCCTTTCACACAGAATGTTTTACCAGGTGAAAAAGCATTGCATCCATCACCTATATAATTGTTTAAGTATCCTTTGTAATTGAAATTTTGGCCTACTATACTTCATCATCAATCAATTCTAATTACTATTTTTGCAAGGGAGGTGGAGTGGGATGGAGAGGACATCTGTTATTTGACTGAAGAAAAATAACTAGTGTTGAGTACCCACTGTGTGTCCAGCTTTGTGCTAGGTATTTTATATCTATCTCACTTAATCCTTACAAGGATCCTGCAGGGTTATACATCTACATGTAACAGAAGGGGAAACTGAAGTTAGAGTCAGCTAAGTAAATAGCTTGACATCACATGGCTATTAAGGGGCAGAGCTGGGATTTGAAATCAGGTCTTTTTGGCTCTACAACCTAATGTCTATTCCACTATACTACTCAGCCTTCATTAAAAGCACAGTTATTGCTTTCCATAAGAGTCCTGATAAGCAGGGAAATCTTGATCTTTCTTAGTTTTTTCTAAATCCTGGCTCCAACTCTCTGGAGGTTCCCCTAGGGCAGATGAACACAATGAACTATCTTCTGCAGAAAAGAAAAGGGGACAAAACCCCCAGCTCCTTGAGACATGGAATTAAAGGATTATTTCCTGCTCCCTCCAGTCCCTGCCTTGAATGAAAGGTCTGAGTAATAGCTTCCCTGCTCTACTCAAACCAAGGACAGGCATCTGGGAATTGCTTCTTGGCTATGAAACTCAGACAGTGCTTTTATTGTCATTTTAACTGTGAGCATTCCCTCCCATCTTACTGTTTCCAATTTCTGCACCTGTTTATTGGCTAATTTTGTTTTCAGTTTGCTGAAGCTGTGTATTCTTAATTATGTTAATAGGAGTTAACTAAAAAATTAACATTTAAAATACATATTGAGCACCAGCAAAGTTTAAAAAAATAGTTTATTGAGGTGAAATTCACCTATTATGGATATAGATAATATTACCATAGATATAGACATAGATAGATATATATCTATATGCATAGATGTATATATATCTATAGATATATATCTATATACATAGATGTATATATATCTATAGATATAGATAATATTATCACCTATTATGGATATTTCACATGAATGAAATCATACAATATGTGACCTTTTGTATCTGACTTCTTTTACTTAGCATAATGTTTTCAACGTTCATCCATGTTGTAGCATGTATCAGTAATTCATTTCATTTTAAATCTAGGTAATATTCCATTGTATATATATATATTTCATATAGACTTTGATATTACATATATATATATAATCTCAAAGAACAATAAACAGAGCAAAGAGACAACCTGCAGCATAAGAGAATGTATTTGCAAACTATACATCTGATGAAAGGTTAATATCCAAAATAGGTAAGGAACTCAAGCAACTCACCAACAAATAAACCAATAACCTGATTTAAAAATAGGCAAAAGAGCTGAATAGAGATTTCTCCAATAAAGACATACAGGTGGCCAATAGGCTTATGAAAAAATGCCCAGCATCACTAATCATCAGGGAAATGCAAATAGAAACTACAATGAGATATTACCTCACTCCAGTCAGAATGGCTACTATCAAAAAAATCAAAAGACAACAAATGTTGGCAAGGGTGTGGAGAAAAGGGAACTGTTACACACTGCTGGTGAGAAGGTGAATTAGTACAACCATTATGGACAACAGTATGAAGGTTCCTCAAAAAAAAAAAAAATAGAACTCCCATATGATCCAGTAATTCCACTATTGGATATGTAACCAAAAGAAGGGAAATCAGTATGTCAAAGAGATACCTGCATTCCTATGTTTATTGAAGAACTGTTCACAATAGACAACATATGGAATCAACCAGACTTTGTTTATCCATACATAAATCCATTGATGGGCATTTGGGTTGTTTCCATCTCTTGGCTATTATAAATAGGGCTGCTAGGAATGTATGTACATATGCTTGCTTGAGTACCTGTTTTCAGTTACATAGCATATATGCCTAGGAGTAGAAATATGGATTCATATGGCATTTCTATATTTAACTTCCTGAAGAACTACCAAATTGCTTTTCATAGTGGCTGAACCATTTTACATTCCCACCAGCAAGGTGCAAGAGTTCCAATTTTGGTACATCTCCATCAATGCTTATTTTTGTCTTTTTTAAAATTATGAAACATCCTGATGGGTGTGAGCTCTCTCACTGTGGTTTTGATTTTCATTTCTCTAATGACTAATGATGATAAACATCTTCTCATATGCGTTTTGGCCATACATATATCTTCTTTGGAGAAATGCATATTCAAGTTTTTTGCCCAGTTTAAAATAGAGGTTTTCAAATGTCCATCAATGATAGACTGGATTAAGAAAATGTGGCACATATACACCATGGAATACTATGCAGCCATAGAAAAGTATGAGTTAATGTCCTTTGTAGGGACATGGATGAAGCTGGAAACCATCATTCTGAGCAAACTATCGCAAGGACAGAAAACCAAACACCGCATGTTCTCACTCATAGGTGGGAATTGAACAATGAGAACACTTGGACACAGGGTGGGGAACATCACACACCAGGGACTGTAGTGGGGTGGGGGGAGGGGGGAGGGATAGCATTAGGAGATATACCTAATGTAAATGACGAGTTAACGGGTGCAGCACACCAACATGGCACATGTGTAGATATGTAACAAACCTGCACGTTGTGCACATGTACCCTAGAACTTAAAGTATAATAAAAAAAATAGGGGTTTTATCTTTTTGTTATTGAGTAGCAGGAGTTCTTTATTCTGCATACCAGATCCTTATTAGAGATATGATTTGAAAATATTTTCTCTCATTCTATAGGTTGTCTTTTTACTCTCTTGATAATATCCTTTGATGCACAAAAGGTTTTAATTTTGATGAAGTCCAAATTATTTATGTTTTTCTTTTGTTGCTTATGCTTTAGGTATTCATATCTAAGAATCCTTTGTGAAATTCAACTTCATGAAGATTTTACCCTTATGTTTTCTTGTAAGAGTTTTATAGTTTTAGCTCTTATATTTAGGTTGCTGACCCATTTTGTATATGGTGTGAAGTATGTGCAATTTCATCTTTTTGCATGTGGATATTTAGTTATCTCAGCACCATTTGTTGAAAAGACTATTCTTGCCAGGCACAATGGCATGTGCCTGTGATTCCAACTAATAAGGAGGCTGAGGCAGGAAAATTGCTTGAGCCCACAAGCAAGTTTGAGCAAGACCCCCATCTCAATAAAAAAGAGAAGGCTATTGTTTCCCCCTTGTTAAAAAGCAATAGGCCATTGATCTATGAGTTTATTTCTGGACTCTCAATTCTATTCTATTGATGTGTATGTCTCTCCTTATGCCAGTACCACATTAGTTTTTACGACTATGCTTTGTAGTAAGTTTTTAAAAACAGAAAATGTGAGCACACGAAACTTATTCCTATTTTTTAAGATTGTTTTGACTTTTTTGGGGACCCTTGCAATTTGATATGAATTTGAGGGTAAGGTTTTCCATTTCTGCCAAAAAATGCCATTGATTTTGATATAAATTGCACTGAATCTGTAGATCCCTTTAAGCAGTATTGAAATCCTAACAATATTAAGTCTTGCAATCCATGATGCAGAATGTCTTTTCATTTATTGAGATTTTCTTTAATTTCTTTTATCATTTTTTGTTTTTTTTTTTTTTAGTTTTTGGTATAACACTTGCACCTCTTTTGTTAAATTTCTTCCTAGACATTTGATTTTTTTGCATACTATGGTGAATTAAATTATTTTTATATTTTCTTTTTGATTCTTCATTGCCAATGTACAGAAACACAACTGATTTTGTATGTTGATTTTTGTTCTGAAACTTTGATGCATTTGTTTGTTAGCTTTTTCTGCATCATTTGAGATGAAGATGTGGTTTTTCTCTGTCCCTCTCTTAATGTAATGTTTTACACTGATGGATTTTTTTTTTTATGTTGAACCACACTTTCATTCCTGGGATAAATCTCATTTAGTCATAGTGTATAATGTTTTAATATATGATATTTAATATGATATTTTTGGTATTTGTGTGTTTCCAGTAATTTTTCCATTTTATCTAGGTCATCTAATTTGTTGTGACATAATTATTCATAGTAGTTTCTTATAATCCTTGTTATTTTCTGTAAAGTTGGTAGTAATGAAGTTGCTTTCACTTCTGATTTTTTCATTAATATCTCCTCCCGTTTTTTTTTCAGTCTAACTAAAGATTTGTCAATATTGTTGATCTTATCAAACAACTAACTTCTGGTTTCATTGTTTCTCTTTATTATTTTTATGTCCTTAATTTTACTTCTGATTAATCATTATTATTTCCTTCCTTCTGCTAGCTTTGGGTTTGCTTTATTCTTCTTTTTCTATTTCCTTAAGATGTAAAGTGATGCTGTTGATTTGAAGTTTTCTTTTTTTTTTTTTTTTTTAAATGTAAGAGCTTAGAGCTATAAATCTCCCTAACAATGGACTTCCTCAGGGACAGTTTCTATTCCCCACAACCCCATGAATGGGTCATACTTACCTGTTTCTCTGTATGCTTCATGAATTTTTGTTGAAAACTGGATATTTGAATATTATAAGGTGGCTACTCTGGATATCAGGTTCTCCCCTTTCTCTAGGGTTTGCTATTTTTGATTGTGGAAAGCTAGAGTCATCCATTTGTTTAATTACTTTTCCAAACTATTTTTGTAAAGACTGTATTATTTGTCACGTGTGGTCAGTTAAGTCTTCTGTTTCTTTATCTTGTGTTTAGCTAGTGCTTTGACAGACATGTCCTTGAACTCATATATATATACATATATGTATATGTTTATGTATATATATGTATATATGTATATGTATATATATGTATATATATGTATATATATGTATATGTATATATGTGTATACATATATATATATGTTTTGCACATACTTAGAGAAGCATATGGTTTGGTCATATCCCTATGTTTGAACATTGCAACAGAGATGATTTCTAACTCAGCAGATGCTCTTTGGGAGCTTGGGTGAAGAATATATCTTTGATTATTATCTTATGTGTATATGTTATTTATTTTATTTTATTTATTTATTTTTTGAGATGGAGTCTCGCTCTGTCACCCAGGCTGGAGTGCAGTGGTGTGATCTTGGCTCACTGCAAGCTCCGCCTCCCAGGTTCACGCCATTCTCCTGCCCCAGCCTCCCGAGTAGCTGGGACTACAGGTGCCTGCCACCATGCCTGGCTAATTTTTTGTATGTTTAGGAGAGACGGGGTTTCACCGTATTAGTCAGGATGGTCTCGATCTCCTGGTCTCGTGATCCACCCACCTTGGCCTCCCAAAGTGCTGGGACTACAGGCGTGAGCTATCGTGCCCAGCCTATATTATGTTATATGTTATACACACACACATATATATATGTATATATATAAGATTAGCTCTGTGTTGGGGCATTCCTTCAACACTTAGCCAGCTGTCTGAAACTGCCTTAGCCTTCACTTCCTGCTTATACTGAGCCCAGAAAGCAGCCAGATGTGAAAGCTTAGAGTCTTCTTAAGTCTTTTCTGAACATGTGTCCTACTCTGGGGATATGCATAACTTTTTAATTCCCCAGTATACATGGGTGATTTTGAATCTCCTAATTTCCCAAAGAAATTTTATGCCCAGATTTTTCTTCTAGGCTTTAGGTGGTCTACTATTTGCCTCAACCATAATCTTTCACCCCAGTTGGGTACAGGATTTTCATTTGCCTTACAACACCTTTGAGAAATGTCCACCACTTTCACACTGAGTGACTTCTGAGTTAGGTGAAATGAAGATGAGTGCCTTGCATCAGCCCTTTGGGGAGCCCATACATAGATTAGAACAGACAAACACAATAATCCTTTGATAAGGTCTGTTCCACTCCCTCTGGAATCAGGGACCAGGGTCCCACACAAGAAATGTGATTTGCCACCTTCAAGACCACCGCCAAACTAGGGAGGAGGTGGGACAAGAGCTGGAATAAATGCCACAAAAGTTTCCTAATGTGTAGGAAGTTGCCTTTTTCTTGATTCAGCATATACCTGGTTTCTGTACATCTTTGACTATTTTCCAGAGTTTTGACAAGGTTGTGACAGTTTCTGCTTGCTTTTCAATGTTTCTGTGGAGCAATGGGAGTTTGGAGCTGCCTATTCTGCTATTTTGCTGATGTCACTCTTACCAACAAACAGTTATCTGGGCCACTGAATCCAGGGCTTGTTTTGTAAGGCTTGGCTTGAGAAGACTATCACTTCTGCCAACTACAGACCCTTCTCTCCACAGAGACCCTTACAAGCAACGCTGGTCTCCATATGTCTTCCCTACACAGAAACCCTTGCTTAGACTTAGAGGATACTCATGGGTATTTGACTGTTGCTGAGTAGTGAGAAAGACTCTCCTAATGATCAAGGCAATGGGAAAGGAAATTGAGCAAGGCTTCAAGCAAAGTCTGGTGACTAAATTGTAGTCTTCTTTCAAAATGTGTCCCCTCAAAATTGCTTTCAATGATGCATTTATTATCTCCTTGGGTCATTTTTTCTTCTTTCTTCCTTCTTTCTCTATCAATTGTAAACATTGTTTGTTCAGTGAAAAATATACTTCTTTCCTAAGCACAGCTCTGAAATGTTACATTCCTATCATCCTAGGTAATTGCTCTGATATTCTAGGTTTACCTGGTGGGTCTTCTCTTAGACCCTACTTGTCCTTTTTTCACAGTTCACCTAGCTTTTCTAGTCTGGACTCCTTAACACTAAAGGCCCAGATCCATTCAAAGATTATACCTGCTGCTTCTCTAATGCCCCTATGCACCACTGTCACCAAAGATTGGCAAAAATAGTTAATCGTATTTGCTCTATCCGGCTAGTACTGGCTACTTCCTCTAGAATCTGACTATTTTATTTATTGGGACATTCATACCAATTTTCTTTTGCCATCTTGACCTTATCTTTTTCCCCCTAAATCTTTCTTCCAGCATTGCCATCCCCTATAGGTCCCTTTTTAGCCCTCACAGTAGCTTTTAGAACTAAGTTATACAATTTCTTCTTTGTCTTAATTCTGTTTCCCTCTGCTCTGGGTCTATTACTCTTACCCTTTTCCACAATCTCTGAACTGTACCTTACAAACATAGGTAGCTTCTGTTTCTTTTGCATTTTTTTAAAAAAAAGTTAGGTTATGGACTTGTCAGACAAATTGTCAAAGCTGCAGTTGGTAGAGGTGAAATGGGGACTAAGTGCTGAGGGTCCAGATGAGAAATCACACAAATTGCTGCATAATCTAACTGGGCCAACCTTCTACTGCAAAGATGCATTGTGGGTAATTTTCCTTCATTTTGGGAGGTGTCTAAATTTGCACTAGTTTTTTATTGGAAATTCCCTGATAATATAAGAATGGGGACAGTTTGTGACCCCCAGAAGCATACAAAATATGCAATTAAAAATAAAGATTCCCCCTTCTTCCAAGAGTTTAAAAACTTGGCAAAACCATGCACGTGTATTTTTTCCACTGCAAAAGGGAGTATGAGATGCAAAATCATCGTCTTCCACCAAGAGATGACCAAGGCTGTAAATGATGAAGTCAGAACAATTGAAATTTCAGCAAGAGATGGAGCTTTTGAAAAAGGAATCTTTCTGGATAGTAGAGTTTTCTGGTGTAGAAATTTATGTCGTAACATTTCAACGAGTTTTAGTTTAACTGCTTTTGTTAGAACGTTTTCTAACATGTATTGTACACTTCCTTGCCTCCTTAGGCAGACTGTATGGAATATAGTCTCATCTTTTCTTGATGACTCAAGGTCCACACTATGATTTTCAGCTTTTCAGTGTGCTGTATCCAGCAATGCCCTCAGAACCTATTACAGGCTGTAAGAATGAACGTTTGCACAAACACTAAATGTTCTCTGACTGCAGAGTTATTTTGCCAGCTTTTCCGTAGTTTTTCTCTCCCTTTGCTGTAGGTGTTCTGTTATCTTTGTTTTAACATCCACTGACTAGCTTTTAACAGGATGTCTCTAATCTTTGGTGAGACTGGAAATAAAACATTCAAACTTGGTTAAAATTATGCATACAATGCAAATGTATATAGATTCTGAATCAAGTCCTATAGGGCCTCACTTTTTATTTATTTATTTATTTTTTTTGAGACAGAGTCTCACTCTGTCGCCCAGGCTGGAGTGCAATGGCGCGATCTCGGCTCACTGCAAGCTCCGCCTCCTGGGTTCATACCATTCTCCTGCCTCAGCCTCCTGAGTAGCTGGGACTATAGGCGCCCACCACCATGCCCGGCTATTTTTTTTTTTTTTTTTTTTGTATTTTTAGTAGAGATGGGGTTTCACCGTGTTAGCCAGGATGGTCTTGGTCTCCTGACCTCGTGATCTGCCCACTTTGGCTTCCCAAAGTGCTGGGATTACAGGTGTGAGCCACCGCGCCCAGCCTATGGGGCCTCACTTTTAAGGAAGCACATGAGTTAAAGTGCACAGACTTGGTGCTCAGATGCCCTCTTTGCTTACCTCGTGGTTCTTAGTTATGTTACAGGTATGTAATGTTGCTATTGTTGTAAGGTAAGGTTCAGAAAGGTGAAGGGTCACGTTGTACAGTAACATTAAAGTTACTGTAAAGCCAGGAGGTAGTTGACAATGTGTTTCATGTTGCTCTCCACTGTTCTAAAATGATACTTTTATTATTTCACCTTTTTCAGAGAAATATATAAAAGGCATAGCTGAGGGAGGGCTATAATTTAAGCATACTAGTGGCTTGTAGCCATTTCCTGCAACCCCATTTTCTGATAATAGGAACACTCTGTACCTAATGCCTGGGGCTCTTAAGGCTTTCACCTGGAGGTCTTGCAGATGGAGGACATTAGACAGCGAGGGGTAGGTTGCCACTCCTTTTGTTTTTTGTTGTTTTGCAAATACTTAGAGAAGCGTATGGTTTGGTCATATCCCTAGGTTTGAACATTGCAATAGAGATGATTTCTAACTCAGCAGATGCTCTCTGGGAGCTTGGGTGAAGAACATATCTTTATTATCTTAAGGAATAACCACAACAGGAGTTTTCCCTCATGTTTGCAGTAAAAATGGACATGTGCAGATCCTTTTGACAAAGCTAAGGATCAAGGTTGGTCAGTTCTTTCATCTATCCAGGGTGCCTCTATTACCGTCATACAGAGCCTAAAGTCAACTGGAAAAAAACAGGGACAATGAAAACAGCAGATCTCTGCTGAATCAGAGTCAGTGAGGGGTATTCAGATGTTAGCAAGTCCTGTGTCTGCCATTTAATTCAATCAGTGATTTATTTTATCCCAACCTCTGCACCCAAACCATTTTTTTATGAAAAAGACAAATAGCTCAATGTGACCTTGGCATTTACCTGACTACTGAATATCTTGGAGGAAAGGCAAGCACAGGCGAGTTTTTAACTGATGTATCTGCTCCTACATTGCTTTCTTAATTATAGTCCTTCATGGGGGACCAGATGGCCATTAATTAAGGAGGCTCTCCAAATAAGAGCCCTCAATGGGCAGAATCTTCTTGTACTCTTACATCTAACAGATGCTCTATTTAAGTAGCCTTTCAGTTATGGTACCCAGGGTTATTGGGTACCTTCCTTTTGGGTTGTGGGGGAAAGTCTTAAAAAGATAAAACAACCTTTTGTAGGTCTTTCAATCTAATAAGAATTGATGTGTTCGTACATGACGTTGAGACCAAATCATCAAAGGGACCTTAATGTGTTTTTAGTGCAACCGCTATGCTAAGTGCTACTTTAAAAACAAATCAGTTCCAGCTAATTCAGAACTTCCTTATTAGCTAGACTCTTGATGATCTAGAACAATCCATTTCCAGACTCTGGCAGATAATGTAGTGTTCATTAAGTAGAGGGCTTGTTAAGATCATACACTTAAAGAATAAACTGATAAATATGCATGTCACACATAGGGAAGTTCAGTGATAAGAGTCAGCTGGAATATGACCATTTCCTGCTTGGTCCAGACAGACTTTTTAGAGGCCAACTGATATACAATGAGGAGGAAGATAATAGGGAATTACTGACATTATTAATCTGCATGCAGCTGGAAAAAGCTGTGATATATACTTGGTAACAGAAAAAGAACACAGTTTATCAAGAGACATGGGTTCTAGGCCAATCTCTTCTACCAACTACCCACATGAACTGCAACTCGGTTTTCTTACTGAAACTGCAAAATTATGATGTCTACCCTTAATTATCTCACAGGTTTGCGAGAAGATCTTAGTTTGGGCTCCCACAAGAATATACTCTGAGACAGGGATTCAAGTATAAGTAGTTTGTTTCAGAGTTGAAGGAAATAGTGATAGAAGAATGGAGCAGTGAAACAAGAGAAGTAAGCACGTGTTAAAGACAACATTATCACATTTGCTGCCACAGACAGAGTGTCTGGGGCTTAAGTCTTCAGGGGAAAGTCTTGGAGGCAGTGTAAGACATCTCCTTCAGAGTTACCCCACCTGAGAGGTGAGGGTACGCTGGCTCCTATCAGTCTTTGGTTGGGGCCATTAATTTCTCAGCATTTCCAACCTACCATACAAGTTGGCAAAACAAGTTTGGTATCCAGAAAAAGTCCCCAGGGAAAGAAATGCAGGTGCTGGCAGTAGGAATTTGGGGGTGGCAGGCACTGAAGTGGTAAGGGTAAAAAAGTATTGGTATGACAGCATCTGCTACATTTGGCACAAGAGCGTAAGTGATGTCTTTTGTATAAAGAAAAGTTAATAATTATAAGCATTAGAATTATAGTTACCCACTAAGACCTATGAAACTGATAACAAAGGGCCATATTGCTGGAAAGA
Organism: Gorilla gorilla gorilla; assembly: GCF_029281585.2. Classification (NCBI taxonomy): domain Eukaryota; kingdom Metazoa; phylum Chordata; class Mammalia; order Primates; family Hominidae; genus Gorilla; species Gorilla gorilla. The sequence goes on from NC_073247.2 coordinate 123,814,789, forward strand.
AATTGAAATTATAATCATAACTTCCACTGAATACTTACCGTGTGCCAGACACCATGTTATGTGTTTTAAATACATTGACTCATTTAATCCTCTTTGTGAACTAAATATTGTTATCTCCATTTTACGGAGAAGAGCACTGAGGCTCAGAGAAGTGAAATAACTTGCCCAAGCTCACACAGTTAATGGTGAGCAGACCTGAATTTGAACACCAGCCGTCAAATTCTCCAGTCCACATCCTTAAAACTGCTATACTCTACTGACAACTCTGGGGGTAAGGGGTCGACATAGTCTCCCTGGTGACCTTGAAGATCCTATCTTTTTAATTTTTCATTTGCAATGCAACCAACTGCTTCAGCTGGTAAAGAGGATTTAGGATATCTTGCTGAAGTTTTGTTTGCCGATTTCCGGACCAGTGCCTTGAAAATGACAGAAATGTCTGATCTATTTTTTTTCCACAGGTAATATTGCTTATAGCTCTGTAGTAGGAAAGAAATCAACGTGTTTTATGAACGTGGCTCCTCTTATTTCTGAAAGGCATTTTATAGCTCGACTCTCTCTTATTCTCAATGGTTTTAGGTAAGCTGGTCAATTTGGAAAAGGTTTTTGTTTTATTGTTACTTTATGGACAGTAGGCAATTACTCAAATGCAAATCAAATAAAACAAGCTTAATTTGCATGTCTCAATCCACTCAGGAGGAGCAGCATGGGAAGCTGGAGTGTTAAGAATTATAAACTAATTCTCTATGTGCAGCCTATGACGAGACGGACAGATGCTCACTGCAGATATGACAAGTACATATCTTATCTGAAAATTGTCTTTTGCAAGGACTTTGGTATAAGCCTTCTGACTGGTGCCCATGAAATGACCGTGTTGCAATCAAGTTTCCCAAGCAATGTGACAGCCATTAAATGCAGGATCTGCGAGAAAGGAAGATAAATGATGCTGAACATTTGGAGGAAAAATAAAAGGTGCCACATTGGACCTGGGGATTCTGATGTTAATGATGGGTTGTGTTTAGTTGCTCCAAGAGGCAAGGATGCTTTTTCCTTTAACTGTCTTCCTCTATGTGGGATCCCATCTTCTGTGGTTTCTTTTGTAAAGGTACTATCACTCTTAAAGACTCACCATGCCAAATAGAACTCATCACCCTTTTTAAATTTTTGTTAGGCTTCTATTCATGCTAATGGCTTTCTGATCCTTTGTAGCTTACCTCCTCAAGGTCATGGCCCCTGTCTTTTCTTCTCATCTCATGGATTAGCCCTCTTCGGTTCCCAACACCTGGCTTTTCTTCTGTCCAGTACTCCTAACTACTACTCTGGCTTAAACTTTCATTTTTAACTATTAGATCCAGTCTTTATATAGGGGCAGATGAAAAGTATTATAAACTGATCATATTTTTCAAACTCTCTACCTTTAAGACTGTAATATATCTTAGGTATATTTTTTTTTTACCAAATTTCCCCTCCTTCCAGGCAAGTGCCATCTGACCTTCAATCCTACCAGGTTCATTCTCAACCCCCTGCCTTTGTGAGACTTATTCTATTCCTGAACTATTCTTGCCTCTTTTATATGCTTATGCAAAATATATTCACCCTTTAAGTTCTTCTCCATGAAACCTTCCTTTCTACCATGATCCACTGTACTTCATGGTATCTGTAACCATTCTTTTGAATATGAACTTATGTACATATTATACTGATATATAATACAAATGCATCATTTAGAAATGCCATCTCCTCAATTAGGCTGTAAATCTTTTGAGGTAGGAATTGTGGTTTACATTTCTCCTGAGTTCTCAAAGTCCCTAGTGCAGAGCCAACCCTAGATTAGTGTTACTTTTAAAGTTGCCTGACAATGTGGATATTGTTTACTACAAATGCCAGTGTATCTTTAATGTAACAAATGAACATCTTCGTATAAAAAGTACTTAAATGTGTGGGTTCTTTGATTTGCTGTGTTGGTGTGAGCTGTATGTTTGTATCTCTTAGCCCTGAAAAAAGGAGCCTATCTGTGGCAGAAGCCACTGTGTGGATGTTACAGGTAGTTAAAGATTTGCTAGGGAAGTTTATCACATGTAAATTTCAAGTTACACTAAGCCAGTAGCTACTTTTGGAAATACGTGTTAGGAAGGGGAATGCTGCTAGTTGCTATCATTTTAAGACCTAGCGTGAAAACTTACTTCATTCTGATAGAAAAAAAAGTTAAAAGACTCTGTACTTTCAGTGGTAACACACTGCTGTTTGATAGTTTCTCTGTTGAGAAGAGGTAAAAAAAAAAAAAAGCTAGAGATAGGGAACTCAAGAGGAGAAATGTCCTTGCCTACTATTTCCTCATTCTTTAAGTCCTTTCCCTGAAAACTTAGAGAGAAAATGGGAAATGATAAAAGCTTTTTCCACTTGAGTAAAAGATCCCATGGCTCTTTTGTCAGTAAGTCAAATAGAGATCTTGAAGACATTAGATTTTAAAATCTAATTTTAAAATCAGGAAGAAGTTAGATTTTAAAAATATTTAGAGTAAAGTGGAAATGAATATTCTAATTTTAGTCTCAGGATAAGACAAAACTTTAGTTTAATTGCAGTTAGCAGGAATCATTTTGAAAGACAGCAAATAACAGATTTTTATTTTCTTGAAATTATTTTATACATTTGACCTTTAAACACATCTGAACAAATTGCATAGAATAAGATAGACTAGCAAACTGTAAACAATAAAACGGAAATCCTGAAAATCTACCATTTTTGTCATAGTTTAAAATAAGTATATTTAAGTTTAAATTTGTTCATTCAAACCACTTACCTAAGGCACTTACTGCCACCTGTTGTTTGTGTATCTGAATTACATGAAAAGTGCCTGAAGGGTACTGGGTCTCCTGAGGGTTGAATATAAAGTAACATTTGTCATCTATACTGATAACTCAGTAGCTATGGGTTATAACTTTAGGAGACACCTGTATATATCATTCTTACATGAGGGACAATAATTAGAAAAGACAATTATCATAAAAGGAAAAAGGCTTGGATTTTATTCTAGCTTGGGAAAATCTCTTAACTCCCCAAACCTCAGTTTCCTCACCTATGAAATGGAATGATGATGACTGCCCTTCCATACAGAGATATTGTGAAAATTCAACCATAGACTATTTTGTTAAAGAGCTTCGTAAAATTATACACAGCATATGCCCTACTCAGTGTTGCCAATGTGAAATGCTAAATAGCAGGTGAAACATTATGCTGTCATGGACTCAATGAATATTAAAAGGCTACAGTTTGCTTTCTTCTCATACCATATCATCTCCTTTCATTTTCCTTGTGCTATTCTAATATCTTGGAAAATTCTGTGTGATTTCTCACCCCTAAGCCCCTCAGAATGATATGAGGCTTTCCAGAATCCTCGCTAGCCTGTAAACTCCATCCTCTAATCCTTCATGATTATATTAACTTCACAGTGCCTTTTAACTGTTTCCTGGAGGAAGGGGAGAATAGGTTTCTATCCTTCTGGGCCATGGGTAATTCAAAAGAGGAGTCAGAAGCCCTGGATTCTTGTCCCATCTGTGCCAATCTCTCACAGCATGTAACTTCTTATAAACCATTTAACTTGTTTGTGCCACTATTTTCTCATCTATAAATATTAATCTTTGCCTGCGTCACAAGGGTGGTATAATTGGCTGATAATAGATAGTCCTTCCGTTCCCCCATATCCATATCCCTGGAGCCTGTAAATATTACCTCATATGGCAGAGATGGGGTGTGGGGGAAGGTCTTTACAGGTGTAATCAAATAATGAATTTAGAAACAGGGAGATTATCCTGCATTATCTGATGTGCCATAGATGCAATCACATGTACCTTATAACAGGGGGACAGAGGGAGATTTGATGACCCGTAGAAGAGGAATAGGTAAGGTTCCTTTGGAGACAGAAATGGGAGTGATGTGGTCACAAGTCAAAGGAATGCTGACAGCCACCAGAAGCTGGAAAAGGCAAGGAAATGATTTTCCCCTAGAGCCTCTGGAGGTAGTGTGGCCTTGCTGACACTGATTTTGGCCCAGCGGTACTGACTTTGAACTTCTAGCCTTCAGAACTGTGAGACAATAAATTTATGTTGTTTTAAGCAGAATTTGTTACAGCAGTCACAGAAAACTAATACAGGTGGTATGAAAATTAAAGGCCCCTGGTACATAGAAATAACCAATGAAAGTTAAAATGAATTCAAATTGACAGATGTGTAAAACATGAATTATTATACATTTGCAAGGAGTAATCATTATAACTCGATTTTGAGTCCCTCAGTTGTTGGCCCTCAGTAATTCACCTCATTGCTCTGATAATGTTGAGTTATTTAAAGTCAATGGAGGCAGTTAAGGGTTTATTATAAGTGGGAGAGAGATAACTATCCAAATTATTCTTGTGAACCGTTGAGTGGTGTCTTCTGTATTTAAACTGATTCGATTTATCAAACTGGGAAAATAAAGTCCACGTGGCTTTCCAGGGGTTAATATCTGGGATTTCTAACTGCCTTAATTTCTAGTGCTGTGGTTCTCAACTTGAGGAGTTTCCCTCCCAACACTCCAGGGGACATTGGTGATGTCTGGATACATTTTTGGTTGTCACAACTTGAGGAGGAGTTACTGGCACCTAGTTGGTGGATGCCAGGGGTGCTGCCAAACCTATTACAATGCACAGCCCTATAACAAATAATTATGTTGCCTAGAATGTCAAGAGTGCAGAGATTGAGAAACCCTGCTCTACGGGGGAAGAAAACTAGATGCATCATAACTAGCCCCCTCTACCTCCACCCCCACCTTTTTTTTTTTTTTTTTTTGCTTTATTTCTTTTAGATTAGAAGAAAGGATTATAAAGAGTTTGTTCAAGGCTATTAGACTTGGTGGGTGAGTGATCTCATCAGACCCCTTCTCTAGATAGCTTCCTTGATTTATAGCCAGTGGAAGGAAAAATTCTGAAGCTCTTTCCAAAGACTTTACTGCAATGAGCAGTTTTCTTGGGAAAAGAAGTGGAGCCAGAGCCTGGTGCCTCCCTCCACACCAGAGCTTGGATCAGTAGCTTAATTCCTAACTCCCTGTAGGCTGTCATGCTCTCATAGTCACCAGGGTCCCCAATATATTATTTAGAATCAGAGTATTTGTTTATGTGCCTATACAAAATGGGTCTGGCATTTCTGTTGCACTGCAGTAAAAGGTTAGAGCTTACATAAGCCAGATAAATGTGAAGTCAAGGTGACTCTGTTTTATGTATCACATTAACATAGAGCTACAAATCCTTGGGGCACACTTCAGGAATCTAAGGAAGCTGAGACTATGCTGCCTAGACAAGGGAAATGATGCATACAATTTAGAGAAATATGTGAATAATAATAACTGTGTAGGACCTTGGCATTTCTCCCATCTGGAATCTACCTCTGTTCTGGAGCAGTTTGTAGAGGAGACTCAGCAGGACCAAGATGGACAGACCATCTCTGTCCGCTTCTCTCTTTTCACTTTTGTCTCACTTATCCTGACCACAATGTGTTTATATTACCATTGTTCCATTTTCCTTGCTTTTCAAGAGTTCAAAAACGGTGCATGCTAGAACTTTCCTTGGCCGTCCATCCCACTTTGACAAGGAATCGCTCCACTAGACAATTAGCTTTGTGAGGGCAGGGACTCTTGTCTTATTTCCTTATTAAATCTTCAGTATGTAGCAAAGTTCTGATGCATAGTAGGTGCTCAAAAATATTTGCTGGATAAATGAATGAACTCTCTTTTCAGGCCCTTTTGTGCTTCAATTGAGGTCTATATTCTCTGCTTTATGTATTTGGAGGAGCATCCTAGGATCCTAGGATGTCGGAACTGCATCCATCCACAAATATCCATTGAATATTTTCTTGAAAGTGGTTTTCAGGCTTTATAATATATCAGAATCATGTGGAGGATTTGTTAGGACAGATTGTTAGGCCTCACCCCCAGAATTTCTGATTCAGTTGGTCTGAGGTGGGGCCTGAGAATATGCATTTCTAACAAGTTCCCAGGTGATGCTGATATACTCTGGAGGTTCCAGAGGGAGCACACTTCAACAGCCATTGCCCTAGCTTTATGCTGTGGTGTATAGTAGATATGACCTCGTCACAGCAGTGAATACAGTGTTATTGATAAGCTCTTCTAGGGAGACAAAACAACATGAAGTAAGAACACATGTTCAACCTTAGAAATAATTTGTAAAATGCTAATTAAAAAATAATGAGAACCCTTTCATCCTCCAGCAGATTGGTAAAGAAAAAAGAGACTATTTTTCCATATCAGCAAGAGAGTGGGCATTTCCTGCTGTACTTGTGGGAGTCTAGTTTGGTGCAGCCTTCCCTTCACTGGCTATTTCTTTCTCATCCTTCAGATCTCAGCTTAATTACTCCTTCCTAAGAGAGCCCCTTCCTGATTGTCTAATCTAAAGAAAGACTGTTCTTATCTTTCACAGTGTTTGATATTTAATAAATCTCTACAAATGTACATGAACGTGTTTACTTGTTTAATGCCCACTGTTTCTACTAGACTATCAACTTCTGGAGGGTTGAGTCCACATCTATTTTGTTCATTTCTCTATCTCTAGCACCTAGTATTATGTCTGGCACCTAGTATAACCTCAATTCTTCAGTGAATATCTGCCAATGCTGTTTGTAGTTGGGAAAAGTTGTAAATGATTTAAATGCTCAGCAATAGGTGTTTGGTTAAAAAAAATACAGTGCAACCAATCAGTGGAGTGGTTTTGCATTCACTAAATATACTTTTGGTAGAAAAATATCTACTGACATGGCATCATGCCAAGAAATAAAAGGGAGGGGAATACAAACATTAGCTGGGCGTCGTGGCGTGTGCCTGTAGTTCTAGCTACTTGGGAGGCTGAGGCAGGAGAATCGCTTGAACCTGGGAGGCAGAGGTTGCAGTGAGCCGCGATCGCGCCAGTGCACTTCAGCCTGGCGACGGAGCAAGACTCCGTATCAAAAAAAAAAAAAAAAAAAAAAAAAAAAAGGAGGGGAGAGTGATGAGTGATAAAAGCATGTTTCAAAACAGCAATCTGACATAATTTGGGGGAAAAATATAAGATCCCTCATGGACCCTGAGATGCCACAGTTTTAAGACACATCATCAGTATGATAACCCTAACCATATTTGTGAGGGAGGGAAGGATTACCACATAAGCTATGAACATCAATTAGAAGATACAGCCCAGTTCCAGAAACACTAGAATATGAAAGAAAATGTATCATAGACTCTAACATGCATAGAAAAGTGTCTGGAACACCAAGGTGTCAACAGTAGTTGTGTCTGAATTGGTAGGTGTTTATTGGTATTTTAATTTTTTCTCCTGTTTGCTTATTTGTAGTTTCTGACCTTTCTGTAATGAGCATGGTTAACTCATGAGATTAGAAAAACAAACAATAAAAGGAAACCTTTAAAAAAATACTCTTTGTCCCTCCCTCCCTGGAAGCAAGAGGGCAACCTCATCCCGCCTCTCCAACAGCAGAATGCTCAGCACTGTGTGTCCAATGAGTTTGGGTCATTAGAAAGCTAAGGGAGCCTTTCTGCCTTCAATCTTGGTTCATTAAAAGAAGCACTGGAAATAGAAGTTCTAGACCTGCTATTGAGTCCTGGCTCTGCTGAGTAACCTTGCAAGAGATAAATAATCTTGCTGTTTTTCATATGTAAAATGATGATGATCCTACTGACCTCAGTTTTTAGAAATGAGAAGGTTTATGTGAAAGCTCTCTGCAACTGTAAACTGCTCTTCCTTTGTGAATTGTTATTATGACAGCAACTTTTCATCTTGCCTAAACAATTCCAGATACCAAGAGACTGCCTTATCTTAAAGACATTCTGGAATGCCTCTTCCTGATTTGGGTAAGGAATGATGCCTTCTTATGCTGCCCTGCCCTCCATATTCATCTGGAAGCACCACCAACTGCATGGGGCACCAAGGCAGGAACTGAGAGACAAAGCATGTATTACAGGCTACTATATACACACACACACATATATATATATACACACACACACACACATATATATACTATACAAAATATGTAATTACTTATATAGTAATTAATAGATAATACATAAATATATATTTATATATTTAATATATATATATTTTGAAGACACAGGATCTCGCTATGTTGCCCAGGCTGGGCTCAAACTCCTGGGCTCAAGTGATCCTCCCACCTCAGCCTTCTGAGTAGCTGAGACTTAAAATAAAAATATATTCTTAATGTATAAATAGAACAAAATGTATTTTGGGCCTCAGCATGAATGTACAGAAAGGCTGTCTGAACATAGGATTTGGTCCAACAATTCATATCATTCCAAAGAATTTGAGGTGCTGTGGGTAGGGTGGTGGGAGGATTCTACAGTCAAATAAGTTGGGCAAATAAAAAATCCCACCATTTACTTTACTACCCTCTCAGAGATGCACAATGTACATTAGAATATTAAAGGCTAGGCTGGGCGTGGTGGCTCACGCCTGTAATGCCAGCACTTTGGGAGGCTGAGGCGGGCAGATCACCTGAGGTCAGGAGTTTGAGACCAGCCTGGCCAACATGGGGAAACCCCATCTCTACTGAAAATACAAAAATTAGCTGGGCGTGGTGGTGCGTGCCTGTAATCCCAGCTACTCAGGAGGCTGAGGCAGAAGAATTGCTTGAACCCGGTAGGCGGAGGTTTCAGTGAGCCGAGATTGTACCATTGCCTTGGTGACCAGAGCAAAACTCCATCTCAAAAACAACAACAAAAACAAACAAACAAACAAAGGCTGTGAGAAGTGCTGCTTTGTTATCCCAGCATTTTCCAGACTGAATTGACTTTTTCCTCTTGTAACACTTGTTAACATACTGAAGGAACCCATGTTGGGCAACACTGCCTTAGGCGATTATCCCAGGAAAGGGCTCTCACATGGTATGACATGAAAGACAAAGTAGTAATTAATGCCCTGGTTCCTGCTCTCATGGATAGCAGTATTGGTTTGATGAAAGCCAAACATATAGGTTTGTGTAAATGTGTGTGTGACTTGAGGCAGAAGAAAAAGGACTGTGTGTGCGCACATGTGCATGGTCTTGTGCACATCTTGCTAACCTATTCTTCAGTAAGAAAATCACTGGAGTCAGAAAGGGCATTAATACTAACATGTAGTTCAGATATTTATAGATGTGAAAACTGAGGCTCAGAGTGCAAAAGTCACTTACTTGCTTGACATCACAGGTCTCCCACCTGCCAGTTTAGTTTTTCCTACTCTGCTATGTTGTTTCCTGACCTTCTCAGGTAGAGGAGAGAAGGACCAAGGAAAGAGTGGAAAAAACATTATTTTTCTATGTTTAATAGCACTTTGTTGGGTAGAAAGAAGTCTGTCATCCATTATTTTATTTGAGACTCACAGAGCCCATCAGCTGGGCAAGACAAGGGTTACTATGAGCAAATTTCTAAGTGGGCCAAAAATCAAAATACGTTAACTGACTTCTCTAAGTTCCCATGGTTAGCAACAGGCCTAAGACTGTAATCCAAGTGTGCCACTTATTCTGTTTGTCACCCCCAACGTGTATACCCGATATCTACTCTTTGTCCTTCTCTGCCCTGCTCTGCGCTTTGAGAGACTAACTGCAGCAGAATGTATAACCTGGGTTCTTTGCTGGCTGGTTCAGCCGATGGGAGTTTTCTCCAGAAGACTGAAGGGTGGGAAGAGATAGAGGTCAGGATATTTCTTGTCTGCATTGATGCTGTTTCCTTGGTGCCAGGACTTCTGCTTCTGCCAGGTAACTCCTTCGAGGTTTCATTTCCTACTATTTCCTTCTCTTGTTCCTCCACCTCTGGGGCTGACAGTGGAGTCCTACTGCTGCTAGTATGTGGGTGCCTCACCACAGAGGCATTACCACAGCCCTTGGTCCATTCCCTTTATTACAATTTATTTGACTGTCTGGGGTGAATTCTGTTTTCTGCTGAAACCCTGCCTAATAACGGTGTATCTTCTCAAGATCCACTGCTTTCCCCATCCACTGTCTGCCTCAATAAGTGAGAGCAGAAATTAGAGGTGTTTTCCAGGGCAATGTTCATCTGTTCAAAAGTTGATGAAAGTGAACACAAAAGCCTAATGCTCATGAGAAAAAAAAATGTCTTCTGCATTGCTCCAACTGATCTTGAAGCCAGCTTTGCCAGAAAACTATTTTTTAAATTGTGATAAAGTACACATCACATAAAATTTACCATCTTAACCAGTTTTAAGTACGCAGTTCAGTAGTGTTAAGTACATTTCACATGGTTGTGCAATCAGTCTCTAGAACTATTTTCATCTTGCAAAACTGAAACTACACCCATTAAACAACCTCCTATTTCCCCACCCCTAGTTTTTGACAACCACCACTCTACTTTCTGTCTCTATGAATTTGGCAACACTGGGTACTTTTTACAAATTGATTCACACAGAAGTTGGCTTTTTCCGAGCGGCTTATTTCACTTAGAATGTGTCATCAAGGTTCATCCTCATTGCAGTGTGTGTCAGAATTTCCTTCCTTTTTTAGGCTGAATAATGCTCCATTGTATGTATATGTCACATTGTGTTTTCCACACGTCTGTCAACAAGTGCTTGAGCTGCTTCTACCTTTTGGCTATTGTGAATAATGCTGCTATAAACATGGATGAACAAATATCTCTTTGAGACCCTGCTTTGAATTATTTTGGGTGCATACTCAGAAGCAAAACTGCTGGATTCTCTGGTAATTCTATTTTTAATCTTTTGAGGAACCACCATACTGTTTTCCATAGTGGCTGCACCACTTTCCGTTCCCATCAACAGCACATAAGGGATCCAATATTTCCAGTTCCCACCAATACTCTTTATTTACTGTTTTTTTAAAATTAGCCTTCTTAATGAGTATGATGTGGTATCTCATTATGGGTTTTATTTGTATTTTCCTAACGATTAGGGATGTTGTGCATCTTTTCATGTGCTTACTGGCCATTTGTATATCTTTAGAGAAATATCTATTTGAGTCCTTTGTCCATTTTTTAAAATTGATTTTTTGGGGGAATATTTTGTTGTTGAGTTGTAGGAGTTCTTTATATATTTTGGATATTAACATCTTATCAGATATGATATTTACAAATATTTTTCACTCATTCTATAGGTTGCCTTTTCACTCTGTTGAGTCCTTTGATGCACAGATGTTTTAAATTTTGATGTAGTATAATTTCTCTGTTTTTACTTTTGATTGCCTGTGCTTTTGGTGTCATATCCAAGAAATCATTTTCAAATCAATATCATGAAGCTTCCCCCCTGAGGTCTGTGCTTTTAACTCTTATATTTAGGTCTTTGATCTATTTAGAGTTAATTTTTGTACTTGATGTAAGGTAAGGGTCCAACTTCATTCTTTTGCATATTGATATCCACTTTTCCCAACTCCATTTGTTGAAAAGACTGTTATTTCCCCATTGAATGGTCTTGGCACTCTTGTCAAAAATCATTTGGCCATATATGTGATTCTGGGTACTCTATTCTATTCCATTGGCATATACGTCTGCCTTTGTGTGCCAGGAAAACTTTTATGAAAAGTTCTAAATAATTTTTGTGGTATAGAAGTGACTCCCCTCACCCACTGAAGTATGAAGCTGAGGGGTGGGGTAGCAATGAGTCAGGGGATAAATCAGATGGAAATATTTGACATTATGAAGAAAACCTGTTGGTTAATGACAACATTAGTGTACTCAAGGAGAAAGCAGTCTAACTGGAAGTATTAAATGGACACATTTTACAAAGGAGTTTACTCGTGGGTATACAAATCCTTAAATGGTTCAAATTCCAGAATGTGATATTTAAATTGGTTTCGGGAACCTGGCATGCATTTTCTTGTAGAAATGAAGAGTTTGCTACTGTCTACCTATGTGACTTCGATATTTTGAGTTTCAGTTTCATTTATAAAATGGTGACGGTGGTGCCTATGTTTCGGTGTTGTAGTGAGGACTAACTGAAATTCTGTATGCTTAGCATCTATCACAGAACTTGGTCTGTAGTTAGTGTTAATAAATACTGTTCCCTTACATTGAAAGGGCTTAATAGGTTAATGGCACCAGTACTAATATTAGTGTCTCAAAAGCACATTTTTTACCCCATTATTGAGAGCTAAGAGGAATGACTAGTTGGGGCTGTACAGGTGAGTGGTGAAGAGATTTTGCTGGTGGTGTAATAGATGGCCTGGTGGTGTAAGGGATGGCTTGAATGGAGATATAGGAAGGGGGAGGAAGAAAGCGTGTGTGTTTGTGTGTGTGTATGAAGTAATTTCTTGGTGTTATTAACTAAGTGGAAAAAAAATGATGAGCACTGCAAGTGCATGCTTTCCCTGAGGTTGAAGAAAGGAGACAGCAGGGAGATAGACATGGAACCAGGTTCCAGCCTTCCCATATAGGAGTGTGCTTAACATCATAAAACAGTTTTTAAGTAACCTATTAGGTCACATATATTGAATTAGCTCACATGTACCTGATTTACATGTATCTAAAGTTGTACAAATTATAGCTTTACCAAATCTGAATAAAGCAGACATGACTAGGCTACTATTTGGTAATACTTTATGAGTCAGTGGTATGGGTGGATATATGTATTTAAAAGATACATTCCATATTCTTCAAATGTGATCTTTTTCTTCATCCATTGGAATGCTCAATTCATCTAAAATAGGTGAGGCTTGATTGTGGTACAAAGATGTTACAACACTTTGAGGTGATGTGGGATTAGAAAGTAGGCAAGGTGGAGCAGAGGAATACGGAGAGTACCTCTTTGGGGCAATGTGTTCTGAGCAGAGCCTTGAAGGGAGTGATGTGGATTGGTAGTGGAAGGGGATGAATTGTCAAGGTAGGGGATTATCATATGTTAAAGAATACTAAAGGGAGGGAATGTGTTGTGGTGGAAGGGCCCAAGGAAACATGGTAGCACACCAAGATGAGGTGGTTGCAGTTAGGGTGCTGGAGGCTGGACTGAGGATGTAACTCAATAGGTAATAGGGAGCCACTCTACAATACTGCAAGAGAGAGGGTCAAGATGTGGGTAAACATACTACATAACTATAGTTTTGAACATGGTATACATGGCAGTTCTCAAACATGCCCTAAAAAATACAGATACTCTGGTGCCATGTTCAAAAATTCTGATTCATGGGGTGGGCGTGAGAGAGGTGGGTATAGAGATTGAATAGTGACATGTGAGAGAGGTGAAGACCACAGCCAGAACTAGAGATCTGAACCCAAAAGTCTACCTGTCTTTAAAGCCTATAGAACATAACCACTCTGCTATTTATGACATTTCTCATACTGTCACCTCCTCTTGAGAAGCCCTCTCTCTCCATCTCCTTGAAAATCCTCCCCGTTATTCAGCGTTCAGCTTAGATATAGCCTCCACTGAGAAGTCCTCCCTGGTTCATGTTTTCCTCCTAACTGCTGTAATGTCTCCTGTAGTTACCATAGGACAGGATATGAGGAAACTTGAGGACTCGAGTTCAGAGGGGAATTGGAGGAACTAAGCCAGTCACAAGTCATGAACAATATGGGAAGGATCCTAAGAGAAGCATGGAAATTCCAGAATAAGGAGGGGTTGATGAAATTATCCTCATGCCTTCATTTACTCTCCTCATATTAAAATATATTGCAGTTTGTGTGTGCCTGCTTATGTGAAATTACATATTATACTGTCTAGTTTTAATTAACCTAATCCTCACAAATGAGCAAGTAGTTTGCAATTTTTCATGCAAGTAAATCAGGGATTGAGGAGAAACTTAGTGTAAGCACAAGAAAATAATAAGGAAATGGCAGAGCTAATGCCATTCTGCTTCTAGAAGATTCTACTCGTAGGATGAGCTCTTTGTTAGCCACATTACCAAGTCAAAACAGCACAATTCCAATTAATAAACTGATAAGAAGTAGGCGAAACAGATTTGCTGTAAGTCTTTGTGAGGTATCTTTTTTTCTGGCGGTGGGGGGGGGGTGGTTGACAGCCATTAATTCCAAGAATTGAAATTGCTGAATTTAGAATCAGGACTTCAGATTACTGCATTATGAAAGATTGAAGTTTTTTATAACAAATGAAGCTTATTAAAGAACATTTCTCTCTCTAAAGACATTACTTTAATGTTAATTTTTTAGTGAAAGCCAAAAAGATTTTCAGACTGTAACATATTTATTATATATTATTTTTAAATATGGTTAATTTCATCCTTATTACATACTTTAAATTTTCCTTTTTGCATGTGTTAAAGGAATTTTGTGTGTTTCTAGTACAGTAGCATATGTTTAGTTATAAATATATGTTTATACATGATATACATTATTACATTTATATAATATATATATATTTGTACATATATTGGGGGGTTTTTTTAGTAATTGAGTTAGAAATCAAGAAAACTTGAAAGTCATTGCATTAAACAACTGCACAGTTGTAGTAAGGGGGAGGGAGAAATTGTACTACACATTGAAAGGACTTTTTCTGTCCAGAGATACACAAGAGGCAACCACCAATTGAGCCTATTTCAGGAGTGGGAGAGGATTCAAAGTATATTGGGGCATCAAGATAGGGTGAAGTAGGAAGTTGCAGTGATACCTGTGAGGTGGGGAGCCAAGAATATAGTGCTGCTACTAATCCATATTGACCCTTTTCACAAAGTAGAGAAAGGCACATCTTCTTTTGAGCAGGTGCAGCCCTATATCAGGGTGCATAGCTTGGTAAGTCTGTGCAGTGGCTCAAGTTGGGCCCCCATTCACCTCCATCAGTGGACACTCTCATGCAGTGTGTGGCCTGCACAATTGTATACAGTGGCCCTGCATGAGAATGCTTAATAGCGCTACCTTAAAAGTCTCCCCGTGTGATTCTGATAACAAGCCAAGGTTGTGAATTACTGGGATACATAATGTTTACTTATTTACTTTATAAACTTTGTGGAATTCTTAAAAGAAAAGCATTTTAAAAAGTGGTCTGTAATTCTGACATCTCACTAAATCAAACATGCTTCCACACCAAGGAGTTCGGTTTAGGGAATATTTAGAACCAATTATCCAGCTGTGTGATACTGAGATAATCACTTTCCCTCTCTGAAGCCTCAGTTTCTTCAGTTATAAAATGAAAGGAGTTGAATTAGATGATCTGGAAGGTCCTTTCCAGCCATAGCACCGTATGTTCTATGCATTTTGCTGCTTAGCAATGTATGAAAATTCTCTGCCAGGCAGCCTGTGCAGCTACATTTTACTGGCTGGTTTTGGCTCATTTTCCTAAGAGGGTTGAAGGCATATGTTCACTCTAACTCTGTTTTTAGAGAGGGGCCATTTTTACCATTAACTGCACTGTCTTCTTCTTGCCAGTGTCTAGCAGGCATCTCTAAAGTGGGGTAGCGGCATAGGCAGCATTTACAGCCAACCATTGAGTGGCAATTTCAATTGTTTGATTTTCCTTCCTATGACTACATGCTTAATTGAATATCACATTTACTCATATATCTTGTAAATTATTCAGAAAACATTTTCTTCCTTGGCTGCTCCTGTAGATAGCTGTGCAACCAAAGGTCTGGCTTCAGCAATCTTAAGGCTTGATCAGAGCAGCTGAAGATCTGTAAACACTGGTTTTTGAATCTTTTCACTTTCAGTCACGAGGGTCATTAGATCTCCTTTAGACGCTCTGCCTAAATGCTCAGAAGAGTTTCTGCTTCAGCTGACAAGCATTAAAGCCTAATTGCAAGGCAAAAATATAGTGGGGGAAACAGTGTTTTCTTCTCAAAATTGGGGGAGGAAAGGGAAATGTGGGCAGATAGGCAAATAAATCAAGTAAGTTTTGTCTTCCCATCAATGACTGATTTAATAAAGATCTGTAACCAATCAACTAGCTATGTGACCCGGGAAAAATGACTTTCTCTCTTTAAACCTCAGTTTCCTTAGTGGTAAAATAAGTTTGTTTGGCTTCAAGGGGCTCAAGAAATGTATACAGCACAATTAAAGGGATGTTTTTGCTTACACTTTTTAAATTATTATTCCTGGAGACAGAAATATGAACCTCCCTTCAGGTAGTTCAAGTTTCATATAGTGCAAGCTTTTCCCTGAACTACCAAACTTAGTCATCTTATTTTCAAAACAGAAATGTGTGCTGAGTTTCTGCAGCTTTTATTGATTCCATGTTCCTATGTGTCTAATCACACTGCCAGAAAATCTTCCCTTTTACCCCATTCAATCATCTCCAGCTACAATTAACACTTATTTTCTGTGCATAACTAACTTGTCCATAACTGAGATCTCAAATAGATGGTCATCGTTTCCAGTTGGATTCAAAGAGCTGGTGATTGACTAGATCAGTGGTTCTTAAGCAAGTTTCTTAGTGGATAAATGAATCCTTAAAAGAGCTTATTAAAATTCAAATTTCTGGTCCCCACTACCACAGATTCAGATCCAGTGGGTTTGGGTGAGGCCTAGGAATCTAATATTTTAGCAAGCACCCAAGATGGCTTCATTTCAGGTGGCTAGTGGTCCACTGTTGGAGAAATATTTTATTCAAAAGATGGTAATGGAGAGAGACCACCACCTATGCCTGTTCTTGCTTGCCCTTTCTCTAGCCCTGGGTCTATTCTTGTTTCTGCTCTCTGTGTAGTGTCTTTGTGAGAGAAGGAGGGACAGTGATTGCAAACTCTGTTTTCTTCAGACTTACAAAGGTAAAGTGATTTCTCCAGAGCCCCTACCCAGTGAAGAAAGAGTAATATTAGAGTTTTCTCTCCTAACTAGGAGCTCGTCACCTAGGCTTCAGAGCAGACTTACCCTGACATTCAGTATAACAGGCCAGGATGAGAAGCAAGCCAAAACTAAACTCAGTCTTTTTACTCACCAGCTAGTTTGTGTGATTCCAATGACCAGTGTCAGGTTTGATGGTGAACAAAAGGAAACACTTGATAAATAACAAATTATTCTCAGATGCTTGTTGCAGCTTTCACTCTAAAGGAAAATCTCTACTGTCCCCTAACAGCTGGTGTGAGCAGATAAGCTGGGGGCATTCCATGCCTCTGGTGTCATAGGGTTAAGAAACCAAGAAATAGCAGAGAGGAAAGCATCACTCTCAGTCTTGCGGACTAAAAGTATCTAAGGCATATGTAGGATATTATTCCCTTATACCAAGATTTAAATAAAAAGAAGCATCAATTAATCTTGAATAAAAGGTTGTACTACCAAAAAAATGCTTGAAACATCTTGTCATATACTCTCATCATCCCATTTTACAGAGGATACTAAGACTCAGAAAAGCGATGTGACTTGCTTAAGATCTCTTCAAATCTTTAAACAGTGAGCATCAATTTTATTCTTATTCTTAAAAGCTTTTAAGAGGAAAACATTTTAATAATCTTTTTGAGTACTCATTACATAAAGGCACTGTTCTATGTGCTTCATATTTAAGCCCCACAACAATACTATAGGGTGGATCTTATGATCTTCATCTTACAGATGATGGAACTAAGTACAGAAAAGTTAAGCAAATTGCCCAAGGCCTCACAGATGACCTTAGAGTTGGAATTAGAAGAACCCAGACAGACTGGCTCGAGAGCCTCTGGGTTTAACCACTAGGCTTCCTGTCTCTCAAACACAACAGGTAGGATTACCAAGATACTCTTTATCAAACTCTCTCCATCATGTTAATTCCATTCTCAAAAAGTGACATTGAATTCTGATTTAACAATGTTAAATCTTAACTAGCTTCACTAGTTTCTGAGGAGCCCCAAATATGGTGAAATGAGAACCCCAATTCACCACCCACATCTTGCATTGCCACTCCTGGATTTTACCATCTAATGAAGCCCATTCTGCCTCTCTGGGTGGTTATTCAGCATTAATGAAATGTGTTTGGTGCTATTCTATGCACAACACATGGAATGATCTCTGCTTTACAAGAAACTGTACATCTGAAGCATCTCTGCAGCTGCATGGGCAGCAGAGCTTCTCCTTGCCTACTGTTATTTTGGTTGCTACAGTCTCTGCCACATGACGCAGTTCCATTTCTAGAACTGTTCAGATTCTTGACGTAAAACCCATTCAAAGAGCCTAGTTAAGGGTATGCACTCAGTGGACAAGGCTGTTTTCTGGTGCTTCTGAGTTATATCACCCTGGAGTTTAAGGGATGGAAGGTTAGGAAGGTGTAGAAAGGAGAGGCCAACACCAAGTCGGGGGTTTTCTGATAACCCAAAATCTCCACATCTATCCCTACCATCATAAACTCAGGCTAAAGTGTTTGTTTCCAAATTTTCACCTATGTGTATCTCAGAATAGGACCAAGTTAGGGCATCAGCTCTATAGTCTCCAAAATGCCAGAGTAGCTCTCACAGAGAGCAGTTAGGGACCAATGTTGATGGTAAATAAAGGAAATTTTATGAAGATGTTTCAGTCAAAGGAAAACCATGCAATTTTTTTTTTATTCTGAGGAATAGAATAAGGGAAGTGATATTAAGGTATGAGAAAATGGATTTGTACTGAATTCCACTTAGAATCTGTCCAGTAAAGGGGGTTCTGATTGATTTGCAACATTTAATACAAAATAAACAAATATTCAAGCTGAAAGACACTGAGGACTTATCAAGCCCATCCCTCTTTCCTTCGAGTTTTAATCAGAGATAGAAAACTAGGTGCCAGAGGTTGAGTCCAAAACTTAGAAACATGTTTGACCAGCATGTGGCCTTAAAAAGTTTTGAATTTAAATTCTTGGTTGGGCATGCCCTCTGCTGATCACCACAGTTCTTACTACTCCCAATTATCTCCTACCCCATAGTTTCACAGTTTTATGTTACTGCCTGACCCCTGAGGATATTTACATTTGCAACTCCTGCCAAACTACCTGAGAATGACAAAATTATATACCAATTCAGGGAGAGGTGACCACCCAGGGCAACCTGCATCTACTCAGAACTTAAAACAAGAGTAAATAAAAGATATTTCCCTCACAAAATAAAGTGAGGTTGTGAGTAATAGTAATATTCTTTTGAAGGATCTAAGATGTAATGTTTTCCAATATTAATGAACATGAGGCTGCTCCTATTCATGTAATATATTTAGCATAATAAATTACTTAGATACGACCAGATTTGAAATAAAGAATCTTTTCTGAGGTTATCTGAGGTTCTTTGTCAAAAACATTGGGGTTTCCTGGTTCCTGTGTTTGGTTGGGTTGATCCCTCTGATTTAACTCAGTGTTTCTCCACTGGGGGTGCACATGAACCTATCATCACTTCCCAAGCGAAGTTCTTATTGTAAATCACTTTGTGCAATATGATATGTTGCTGACTGCAGTTTGTTGTTTGCATGAATATCCTCCCCCCACCAAAATAATATATGACTGAGAACCATCAACAGAACCTATTTGGGAAGGCTTCCCCCAAAAGGGTTGCTTTGTTAGCTGCAATATGCTTTCTCTTTGAACTCACGCCTCTACAGTTCCTCTGTGAAATGGGGAAAATAAAACCTCTCTTTCTCGGTTTTCTAATTTTGTGGACTCTTAGATGAAAATGCCTCCTGGCTCAGCCTTGGCTTTCGTCTGGACCCTCCAACAACTGGCCATTTCCTGGACCTTAATTTTCTGTTTCCTCCTTAGAAACTTCCTTCCAATATTGGGGAAAACACTTCCTGGGTTGACTGTGTCCTGATTTATCTCTGATTCAGCTTGTAGGCTATTGAAGCTGTTCAACAACTGTTTATTAATTAAACATACACAGAGTTTCTTGGACTATATCAAGCTCTGTTTACTGTATGGCCAAGATCCATTTTGATCAAATCTGTGTTGAAGGCTACAGAAAGGGTGGCAAAAGAGACAAGAGTTGAGAGAGGGTATCTTCATCTCCTACTGAACATCAGCATTCAGCCCTGTCAGACTCCCTGTGGTGTACAAGTCCTGGGGGTATCCTTGGAGATGGTCCTCGGATATAAAAACAGGCTTGTTTCATTGGGAGGCCAAGCGTGAGTTGAAACTAAGGGAGAATGCAAAGCCATGTCTGAGGAGGAATACTGAGGGGGAAAACCGAGGACCATATTAGTCTTCAGATCTGAGATGAGGGTGGGGCCTGAAACAGAGTTGAAGCAAAAGAAGAGGAGGAGCTGTGAAGGCAGAGCAGGTCAGGAAGCCTCTGAGAGTCTCTGGCATTTGCTTTGGGGTTAGGGCTGTGGTCCCTCCTTAACTGGAATCCTCCAAGGAGACAGAGAAGAGCAGTCTTTACAAAGGCAGCTAATACACTTGTTTACACACACACACGACTATTAAAAACGTGTGTATGTGTGTGTGTAGGGGGTCTAGTGGTAGTTGGAGATGTAGCAGGGAGAAAATAGTGGGAGAAGGAGGGAAAGGGAATAAAAGAAAAAGTCCAGAAGCAGGTTCTTCTGGTGCTGGCTACCTCTTTGCTCCTTCTTTACACTAATTTTCAATCTGCAAGGAACCGTAAAGTGAACTTATAACTTGAAGTCATTGAAAGTTTTGAATTAGTTCTCCTGTCTAAAACCAGGAGCAGTTTATTTCAATGATATAATGGTTTGATTTTCTTTTATGAGCTATAGTCATCTTTTTCTTCCTCCTATATGTTATAGGGATTCTTTATATCTCCAGGCCATTCCATTTTACTAGAACAGATGTGTTTTCCTTCTAGACTTAGAATTTAATTGTATTGGCTCCAAGAGAGCCAATTGGTTTTACTTTTACTATGCTTCATTTAGGCTGTTTTGATGCTGATGTAGTAACTCTTTCAGGTCAACAGGATTTCTGACTGGAAATATGCTGTTATAAAAATAATTAAAATACATTTCCTTCCTATGAAATGCAAAGCAATATGTTACTTTCAGGGTGTAGAGTAAGGGGTGAGGGAAGAAAGAAATACAGAACCAAGTTCCTGCTCTCAAGAAGCTTACAGTGTACTTGGGTACAAAACACATTAAGACAAAAAAAATGGCTAATAATTATATAAGAGAATCACTACAAAGGGCCAATTGTGATACTTAGACACTGCTCAATAGACTCAGAGGAGGGAGCAATAAAAGACTGGGAAAGCTAGCAAGACTTTAAAATGCCTGGTGCGTACTAGACATGCAATATATATTTATTGGGTAAGGTAGAATTTGAGCTGGATCGCAAAGGATAGATAATATTTTGAGAGGCAGTTTAGAATGGGAGCTATATTCTTGCTACAATACTGGTATAGGTAAATGCAGAGGAAGCGGAGGTTGTGTTGGGAGACACTGCAAATAGTTCTAGAGCAGAGGATTTATAGAGAAAGATCATACTCAAAACGTTGTTTGTGCCAGATAATGGAAGGCCTAAGGTCCATGGGAAAAGGGTTTGAACTTTATCCTATAGGTAGTGGGGAACTACTGAAGGTAGAAGGGTAATGTCAAGGGAGGATGAATCTAGTGACTATGTGCAGAATGGATTGACAGGGAGAGACAGTAGGCAGTTGGACCAGCTCGGAGGCTTAGCTTGCGGATAAGGGCAGTAAGTAGGGTAATAGCAGTGGAAAATGCAGTAAGATAGGCAATAACAAAATGCAGAATTCAAATGAAGAGTGCTTAGTGACTTAATTATATATAGGGGGCAAAGGAGCGGTGGAAGGTAGGATGACTTCAACTTCTAGCCCATGAGACTGAGGAATAGTGGTGGCATTACCACAGATGTCTTTTATTTCTGCTTAGAAGTTGTTTAATTATGTCTTAGGCTGGTTTGCAAAAATATTAGTCTCAGTGCATTTCATATAATTATAACTTGAGACTCTGAGGTTTGAAGGGACCTACAGATTCTAGACTGGTTTGTTTGAACTCTGGCCTGTAGGGGTTAACCCAAACTATGACAGATCAATTCCATTGTTTCCTGATTCATCTCTCTTGCTATTTCATTCAGATTTCAAGTCCGTTGATCCTGCCCCAAATTACCTTTCTAGGCAATCCATTCAGGGGCTAAATAACTTTTATCCATTGGCATGTTTTCTTCCTTACTTTTCTGTGCGGCATAGCCTCTCTGCTTGATATTAGCTCATGTCTTCATGCTTGTTTTGGCTTTTGAGAACTGCAGACATTTCAGGGACTGTGATTTGCTGCTTTTTTATACAACCATAGACAACTAATAAAAATGTTAGTTTTGTTTTGTTAATTTAAATAAAGGAGCACTTTCTGCCTCTAGATCAGGGCACAGGAAGACATTTTTCCCCCCTTTCCTCACAGAGGACTGGGTTCAGTAGTGTATGCTTGCATGAATTCTTTGAAGAAAAAGAGATATCAGAGGAAGAGATGTGAAAGATTAAAAGAATAATGTCAGGTAGTATATAAAACCCTACTTAGCATTTTTAAGTGCTTACTTATTCTTTTGTTTGTTTGTTTGTTTGTTTTTGTTTTTTTTTGAGACAGAGTCTCGCTCTGCCGCCCAGGCTGGAGTGCAGTGGCGCGATCTCGGCTCACTGCAACCTCCGCCTCCCAGGTTCACGCCATTTTCCTGCCTCGGCCTCCCGAGCAGTTGGGACTACAGGTGCCCACCACCACGTCTGGCCAAGTGCTTACTTATTCTAAAGCCATTTATGATCATTGCATTTGTCTACAAGCCAGCACACATCCTGCCCCCCAAACACGTGCACACTCCAAAATATGAAAGGTCTATGGTCACTTCTGTCGTATATAGGAAAGTAAACGAAGGCCAAGTAAAATACCATTTTTAATTGGAACAATGAAGGATTGGAAACTAGAGCCCAGAGATCTTGGTGCTTGAAATTATAATATATCTTGCTTGTAGTGTATTTTAAAAAGCATTTTAATACTCCATGATTAATTTGATCCTCACAACTTTCTTGTGAGGTAGATCAGGTAGATAGCATTATATCTCAAGCCATGGAGAGGATAAATTACTCACCCAAGTTCACTGAGCATTTTAGCAAAAATGCCCTTTTTTAAAATTCTTCTTTCTTTTTCTCTGAAAAGGAAAGGCTATTTGCCAACCTTTGCTTTGGGCCACAATAGCCAGTCAGTCAACAAGTGTAGGGGGCAACTGGAAGAAAGATATATTCCCTCCTGCAATGTGGAGACCATAGAGCTGCTACCAATTGTGCCAGCTTCATACACCTCTGACAGCTGGCTTCCAAAAGGCAAAGGAAGTACCCGGAGTCTTTGGCTCAACCTCTCAGAATGGGAGCCAAGCCTCTGGCTTGTCCATAATCATTGACTGACTTTCCCTAAGCATCTAGAAATGTATCAGGAATAATCTCTCTACTGAAAAGTTTAGGAATTAGTATTTGAAAGGGAAGGCATCTCTCTTTTATCCTAAGACCTAGAGAGTTTCCTTTCATCATAGGATGGATCAAATCATGATCTGTGTGAGTTTAAAAGAAAAGATTAGGCCGGGTGCAGTGGCTCACGCCTGTAATCCCAGCACTTTGCGAGGCTGAGGCGGGTGGATCACGAGGTCAGGAGATCGAGACCATCCTGGCTAACACGGTGAAACTCTGTCTCTACTAAAAATACAAAAAATTAGCCGGGCATGATGGTGGGCGCCTGTAGTCCCAGCTACTCAGGGGGCTGAGGCAGGAGAATGGCATGAACCCGGGAGGCAGAGCTTGCAGTGAGCCATGATCGCACCACTGCAGTGTACTCCAGCCTGGGAGACCAGAGAGACTACGTCTCAAAAAAAAAAAAAAAAAAAAAAAAGGTTAGTTTCATTCACACATTCACACACTTGGTTTCAATGACTGATCTTGCACAGTGATGAATCAAATCTAATTTCTTATATCTCTCTCCTGAGTTTAACATCTATGTGTCAAACTGCCTACTGAGCATCACCACTGGTATACAATCCCTCCACACATACCTTAAACTCAACATACTCAATACCAAATTTATCATCACTCTCATCTTAACCTACCTCACATATTTCATATCCATTTTTGGCAACACCATCTATCCAGTTTCCCAGGCCAGAAAACTGGGAGTCATTCTTGAATCCTCCTTTTCCCTTATTCTTCCACATCCTATCACCAAGAGCTATCAATACAGCCTCTAACAATCTCTATCCTCGATTCAGGATATTGCCTTCAAACCTCTGTTTTCTGGTCTCCTTGGCTTCATGGTCTCTTCCATCTTTCCCTTGAGTATTATGACATTTCCATAACACAAATTTGATTGTCATATCTTTGTCCTACTTAAAAGTTTGCTGATGGGGCCAGGCACAGTGGCTCACGCCTGTAATCCTAGCACTTTGGGGGACAGAGGCAGGTGGATTGTTTGAGGTCAGGAATTCAAGAGCGGCTAGGCCAACATGGCGAAAACCCATCTCTACAAAAAATATAAAAAATTAGCTGGGAGTGGTGGTGTGCTAAAGCTGAGGCACAAGAATTGCTTCAGCCTGGGAGGCAGAGCTTTCAGTGAGCTGAGATGGCACCACTGAATTCCAGCCTGGATGACAGAGCAAGACTCTATTTCCAAAAAGAAAAAAAAAAAAAAGTTGGCTGATGGTTCTGCTCTGGCTATAGGATCAAGTTTGAATTGACCAGTAGGCTCCTGCCTAGCTCTCCAAAGGTACCTCTGGCTACCATGTGCATATCCTAGACTCCAACCACAACAACTACCTGTCCCCAGACAGCTCTGACTTTCCTCATGCCTTTCTCTTGGCCTAGAATACCTCCACCTGATGGCCGTTCTCTGCTTGTGAATACCTACTTCTCCTTCAAGTCCCAGCTCTCATGTTACATCCCTTCTGTACAGCGTTCCCTGACTTCTCCAGGCAGAACCAAACCCTTCTGCTTCTGTGTTCCTATAGCTCAGAATCATCTACAGTTCTGCACATACATTGAAAATAGCTCCTGTCTCAAACTATTGCAATTATTTGGCATTTGGTTGTTTTCATTAAATACTCATGAAATCTATATTTCATTAATGAATTCATTTAATCATTCAGCCCCTGTGTTAGGCCCTGGGAATACGTTGGTGAGCCAGAAAGGTCTGGCCCTGGCCTTCATGGTGCCTACCATCAATGCTTAGACTGGTAGGGGATACCCACCAATAAATATCAAATATCAACAGAACATGGTAGGTGTAGAGTTTGAATGTAAGTTGTCAGGAAGCATATCATAGAGGTGAAGAGCATGGTCTCTTCTCCAGAATCGGGCTAGCCTGTGTTTGAATCCTGGTTTCACCATTTATTAGCTATGCTATTTCAGGCAATTTACCTAATGTCCCTGTCTCTTGTTTTCCTCATCTGTAAAATGGGAATTATTATAGTCTTTATCTCAGAGGGCTGTGATGAGGGTTATGAGAGTCAATATTTGTAAAGCACTTAGTGTCTGGAATATGCCAAGTGTTTAATAAAATGAATTAAATAAAATTTAGGGCAGAGTACAAAGAAACTTAAATTTCTCAGTTTGAGGGATAATGTGGCTGGCCTTGTTTTCTCCTTACCAGTTCTGATTTTACTTGTTCATACATGATCTTCCCCTTTCTGTCACTTTCAGTTCAGGGTTTATTTAATAAAAGCAAAGAGAAGGAAATTGTGAGAATGGCCTTTCAGGGTAATTATACAGCCCGGCATCTTACCACCCTCTCAACTTACTTCCCACACATATCCGGAGCTTCAGCTTTGCCCAGGGTCAGTCACCTCTGTAGTGGCTAGGGCTAAGTCATGACCTGATAAGTGGGCCTTAGGTATTTCTCTGTCCTATCAGCAGTCCCTTCTCTCTTCCATTCCTCACTAGAGGTGACTCTTCACCCATTCCTGCCTGCTTTCATCACAGAAGACTTTGAGGGGTCCCTGGAACTTGTAGGTAGATATTTTGCAGGGTCCCCAATAGCCTCTAGCCAACTGGAGTCCTTGGCCCCAGCCATTCCTTCCCTTGTCACCTCTCTTACTCTGACTGCCACCCCTGTGGGGCCTCTGAATCCAGTAGTGTCAGGAAGCAGGATAGGGGAGAAGATAAAATATAGCTAATAGCCTCAGTAATTATTTATAGATTGCTTTATTTATTCCTCGAGACAACTATTTTGCCATATTGCTGGACTGTGTGTCTGCCGTCTCGGCTTTGTCAGGCCAATTATGTCACTGCTTTAATGACTCCAGAGTCTTGTCACTGAGAGGTCATCCTAATTGTCTCTGCTACCCTAGGTTGGTGGCAGGACTTCCGTATCTGTCTGGAGGCCACAGCTGGCCAGAGGGAAGGCATTCAGTCTCAGAAGAGCCTTGCCCTCTGCCAACTGCCCACCTCCACTGCTCTCAGATCAGAGCTCTTGAAACCTACTGCTGGCCCCAGGGAGAGCTACTAAATGCTTCCACTTTGCCAGAGATGAGAAGAGAGGCAGGCTCAGAGAGGAAGCATGGCAGGTGCATTAAATGCTCCACTTAACAGTGAAGGGGATGGGAGGAACGCCAGGTGCATCTCACCTGGCCATTTAGCTGTCAAGGTCACTGCATCCTCGAGCCTCCTCTGAGAAGTTAACCAAATCCTTGATGATCACTTAGATCTGGGCATTGATTTATAAGCATGTTCACACACATTTCTTTCTTCTTACACTTAGAACTATCTGGTAAGGTAGATGATATGATCACTCCATTTTACAGGTGAAGAAACTGAGGCATAGACAGGTTAGGAAATTTGCCATAATATTGGAAGTCTGACCTTGTCATTCTAAATGGATGCTCTTTTCACCATTCCAGGGATGTCTCTTCTGTCTGTCCTGTTCCTGCACTTTCAAAATGGGTAGAGATGGGCTGCTTTTGCAACCCACTTTTTATGTGCCCCTCTCTCCATTTATAATATCTTTCCTGCTGTCTGTAGTTTGTTCTAGCTATCCAGGAAGACTGAACAGTGTCCTGCACTTGAAATCTCCCTCTTTCCTGCTTCCAGAGAGAAAAAGCACTGAATAATTTAATTCATACTGTTGCTCTGATTGCTGATTCTTGGTAGCAGGCATTGTATGCATGTCATAGGGAGTTCACCTTTTGAACAACGGCTGAAGCTTAAAAGGACAAAGCTTGAATGATAGGGATTCATACACCCAGGTTGTGTGATTATGGGGAGAAGAAAGTATTTTGGGTATGAAGATGGCCAGAACTCTCTATTTTTGAATGCTAGTCACTTGCTACAGGGGCAAACAAAGAGCTTGAGGTTCTGGCTTCTGACATCTGCCTGCAAGGGGCCCAGTCAGCACTGCTGCCTTCTGGCTGGTAAGCATCAGGGAAACACACACATCATCAGCACAGCCTGCACTGCTGGGACCATGTGGAACACTCTATTCTGAGTACCAGACCAAACTGCTTTCAGAGAATATAATTAGGAAGAGCCCTGGGTTGCAAGTAGAGGGCCTTGGGTTCTCATTCCAGGTTTTCTGTTGCTTCACTGGGTAAATGCCTTTACCTCTCAGGTACTTTTCCCTGTCTTTAAAAAGAGATGATGCTCTCTGAAAAGGGAAACGAATACTATAGCATTCGAAAAGTATTGTATACTTTTTACACACAGTATCCTGTAGGATCAGCCAAGTCTACCTTAAACTGAGAAGAAAGAAATGGGCTCAGAGAGGTGATGTGACTTGCCCAAGGTCTTATGACTCATAAGTGTCAGAGCCAGGCTTCAAGCCTAATACATGCTTCAAGTTCTTTATATGTTAAATGAGGATGATGAAAATGAGGATGGCAGCTAATGAGTGCTTATTATGAGCCAGACTCTATGCTAAGCACTATTATTTAATCCTCCCAACAACTCTATTAGGACAGCACTACTATTATCCTTAGTTTATGAATGCTAAAAGTTGAGGTTCAGAGTGGCTTAGTGTTTTGCTTAAGGTCACACTCCTAGTAAGTAGCAGGGCTAGGACTCTTGACTCCCAGTATAGTGCTTTTGACACCATACTAGTCTGCTTAAGATGCTGGATGGGAAAGTGCTTTGGGCATGTGTGTGCTATCTGAATGTAAACTGGCTCTCCATATCCTTTTAGCAGACCTCCAGATGAGCCTGGAAGCCTCTAAGGGGAATGCATACTTGTCTGAGTCCCAGGACAAAAGGTCAGGGTAAGATGGGGAAATACCTACCGGAGACCTGTTTTCCCCAGCAGAAGGTGCATGCTCTCTAGAGGAAGTCTGAATGGAATCTTCAGAACTGCCCTCGCTAAGTTCTAGCTGAGCTGCAAGCCTCCAGGGGGCTCAGTGGGCACCTTTTTAGGAAAACTTGTTCCATTTCTTCCTTGTCATCTCAACTTCTAGCCAAAGCATTTGTTCTCTGAATCTGTAGCCTCCTCAGACAACGTCTCCTTCCCTGACTTCTGCTCTGCCTTTAGTTTGCCCAGACAGGAGTTGGCCTGTTAGCCCTGTAACTTTACCCCTGGAGTCTCAAGGGAGCCAAACCCAGCACACCAGCCATTGTAGCATTTTATTTGGATTTATCCTGGACACCATAAAGCTTGTGTCCTGCATCTCTCAAATTAATAGGGATTTTATGGCTAGGCTCAGGGAGTCCTGAAAGGTACTCAGACTCTGTAGCACTAGCCCCCGTCCTTCAGCAGTATCATTCTCTCTCCACAAAAGTCACAGTTTATGTTCCTCCTCAGAGCTTTCCAATGTACCGTCTGTCTCTGTTACGTTGCAATGAGATTTCAGGGAAAGAAATCCAGAAATGTCTGGGGAGGCTGTGCCATTGTGCAAACATGATACGACACCAGGCAGGATAAAGATGAGCAAGCTGCAGAGCCTTTTGACAAGACCAGGGTCCCAGAGGCAGTGGTTCCAATGACAGGCTGGTATGGGATTCAAATGTTTGCCAATGGTGGCGTTAACTTTTCCAAGTATTTCAACACAACTAAAAGTCATGACTTAACTCACCCCTCTAGTTTCTGGATTTCTTCTTTCAGGTTTTTCAGCACTTCTAGAGTAATTCACATGGTTGTGCAGATTGACGCCACCAAGTTCGATTTTCCAAGCTCCATCAAGCCCACGGGGCCATTTCATACATATTCCTCTTTGGAATCTCCTGGGCCAATTTCTTCCTGAAAGTTCCATAGCCAGTGTTCCATCAAGTTCCCCTACCCATGCCCCATAACAGAAAAGCTTGTCTCCAACCTTATAGAGGAAAGAGTCTTTGAGATATGAATTTCCCCCACCCCAAGTAAAATCTTATGTTTGCATCCAACTCGATTTTATTTCTTGAGGAAGAATTATTCCTGCTCCTTTCTAAGGTTAATCTCTGATCTCTACTCTTGATCTTCCTACCTCATCAGGTTGTTGTTTCATTTTCTTTCCTCCTAGATGCTCAATCTTCATTCACTTCTCCCTTTCCCTGAGTTCAAGTCTCTCCACTAAAAGTGAAAACTGCCCCCCCTCAAAGTTACTTCCTCCTCCATCCTCAAATCCACTGTGAAAATTTTCAAAAGTATAGTTTCTATTTGTATAGACATCATCTCCAATTCCTTTTGCCACCTACTGAAATTTGGCTTCATTTCTACCATATCAAAAGTCAACAGCAGCTGACATTTATTAAGTTCTAACTATGTACCAGGCACGGTGTTAGGTCCTTTACACAAATTGTCTTATTTGATTCTCAAAAAAATCCTGTGAAGTTGGGCTTGATAAGTGACTCATTCCTGTAATCTCTACTCTTTGGGAGGCCAGGGTGGGTGGATCACTTGAGCCCAGGAGTTCAAGACCAGCCTGGACAACATGGTGTAACACCCCCCTCTACAATAAAACAAAAACAAACAAACAAACAAAACAAAAAACCCACAATATTAGCCGGGCATGGTGTCGCATACCTGTACCTCCAGCTACTCGGGGAAGTGGGAGGATCACCTGAACCTGCGGTGGTCAAGGCCGCAGTGAGCCGTGATCACACCACTGCACTCCAGCCTGGGTGGCAGATTGAGACCCTGTCTCAAAAATAAATAAATAAATAAATAAATAAATAAATAAATAAATAAAAAGAATCCTATGAGATAAATACCATTTTAATCTCCATTTTACTGACAATGGTCATTAGAGCATTTGGTGACTTTTTCAAGGTCACATTGTGTAGTCAGTGGAAGAGCTGGGATTTGAACTGAGATAGTTTGACTTTCAGCTAATCCTTTAATCTAAGGGCTGGCTAACTTATTCTGTAAAGGGCTAAATAGAGAAGATTTTAGGGTTTTTGTGCCATATGCTCTCTGTTGCCAGGCTCTGCCATTGTAGTAGGAAAGCTGTCATAGACAATACATAAATGTATCAGAATGACTGTGTTCCAATAAAACTTTATTTATAGACACTGAAATTTGAGTTTCACATAACTTTTACATCATGAAATGTATTTTCTTTTGATTTTTTCCAGGCATTAAAAATGTGAAGACCACTTTTAGCTTGAGGCCACACCAAAACAGATGGTAGGCCCAATTTTGCCCATGGCTTGTGGTTTGCTGTCCCCTGTCCTAACTACTGCATTATTCAAAGCCCCTTGAATTGTCAAATCCAATGGCTGCAGCTCTTAATGCTGCTAATATCCCTTCCCCTTTTTGGGCATTCTCTCCTCAGTGACTTTAAGGCCATCACTCAGTCCTAGTTTTCCTTCTATCTCTATGATTACTGTTAGTCTCTTCTGAAAGATTCTTTTCTCCAACTTACCTCTGAAATATTGGTATTTTCAAGGATCAGTAGCTGACCTATTTTACTCTGTTCTGCTAGAGTAAGTGACTCTACTTCTAAGACTACTAACACTCACTCTTAGTATGGTAACGAGGAGCACGAACTTTGGATCTGTACTTGCCTGGGTTTGGATCTTGTCTCCAATAGATACCACTTGTGTGACCTTGGGCATGAGACCTCTCTGAGCCTTGGTTTTAGTCCTTTTGTTAGATGAGGATAAAAATAGCATTTCCTTCATAAGGTTGTTGTGAAGGTTAAATGATTTACTATTTGGAAAACTCTTAGAACCATGCCTTTGATAGAGTATATACTTCATAAGTATTTGTCATCATCACTGCTATTATTGTCCTGTTATTATGGGATAATGACTCCCTAATCTATATCTACAGCTCAGACTTCTATTTTGAGTTCTAAACCCATTTAACTAACTGCTTGTTTAACATCTGTGCTTGGATGTCACACTGGCACCTTTACTTCAACATGTCCCAAACATAACTCATCATCCCTTTTCTACCCTCCTATCACCTCACCCTAACCTGCTATTTTTCTTCTATCACTTTATTCTTGTTAAAAGCATCACTGTCCACTCAGTCACTTAACTGAGAAAGCTGGGAGTTGAGTTTTATGTCAGAAAACAATCACATGAAACTTCCAACTTTAAAGCTAAGATGAGACTGAGTTGGGACTTGAGTTTAGCTATGTGGGTGATTTGAACATTTTTCCTCTCTTACCTTTCCTTATCTTCCTTCACTCTTGTCAGATCGATCTCTCTCTCTCTCTTAAACTTGGTGTGCCCATTTCTAACTCTTCACCTTTGATCATATAATTCTTCTCATCTGAAATGTGCTCCTTGATATATTTCCAAATGTCACTCATCATTCAAGGGCTAAAATACTTATGAAGACTTCCTGTCTTTTCTAGTCAACAAAATTAGGTATATTTGAAACTGATAATTTATATTTTAAAATTGAATGTCATTATTATATATTTCATACTTTATAATGCTTTCTGTCCTGAGTCTATAAGTTGTATTGAGCAGGGCATGTTCTTCTTGTGAATTCCCTGTAGTGCCTTGCACAGGTCTCTTTTTGCCTTCAATCATTCTTCCTGTGGCTCTTCTGCCCCCACTAATCATGGGCCACAGATTAAACCTTAACTATCTGCTTTTGTCTCTCTTCTTTCTTTCTTGGAGATTTTACGTGTATTTCTCAGAGATAAATTTTTGTTTGTTTGTTTGTTTGTTTTTTAGAGACGGAGTCTCACTGTTGCCCAAGCTGGAGTACAGTGGCATGATCTCAGCTCACTGTAACCTCCACCTCCTGAGTTCAAGCAATTCTCCTGCCTCAGCCTCCTGAGTAGCTGAGACTACAGGCACGTGCCACCATGCCCGGCTAATTTTTGTAATTTTAGTAGAGATGGGGTTTCACCATGTTGGTCAGGCTGGTCTCGAACTCCTGACCTCAGGTGATCCATCTGCCTTGGCCTCCCAAAGTGGTGGGATTACAGATGTGAGCCACCATGCCCAGCCCAGAGATAAAAATTGCTATGTCTGTGACTTTCTAAATTTTCATTTCATCCCTAAACTTTCTCTTGAGCTCCAGTGTCACATCTAAAATTTTTGGTAGTCATTTTCAAATGACTCCAAGCCTCACACTGACTCCAAGCTTCATTTTCACTAGAATGTCTCACACTGACTCGGCGCTTAATTTTATATCAAAGCTTATTACCAACTTATTATCTTCCTCGCCTTATTATCTCACCTCGCCTTCACATTTTCTTATGGCATCATTTTTCTGTTACCTAGCAAGGAGGTAAAACTTGCAAGTCATCTCTGACTACCTTCATCACACATCACACAGCCATTCAACATTATTGTTTCTTTACAGTGTATTTTATACCCCATCCTTTCCAAGTGCACCACTACAGTAACAACAGCAAAAACAACAGTATAACAGTTAACGTGCACATGTTTACTCTGGCCAGGTACTGGGCTAAGTGCTTTGTACATGTAACTCATTTCAACTTCACAGTATTCTTTTAAGGCAGGTACTTTTAGTTTTTTCTTTTCATAGAAGAGAAAACTAAGGCTTAGAGTGGCACAGTTAAAATCACACCTAGACGAATTTGGACCTAGATTCTGTACCTAACCACAGTGCTACTCTTCATGCCTAAATTTCCTTTTTGTTTTTTGAAGGCCATATCAGTTATTTTTATTTGAGTAGCAAAGTTCTGTTTATCATCTTTATTTTATTTTATTATATATATATTTTTTTATTGGGACGTGAATGAAGCTGGAAACCATCATTCTCAGCAAACTATCGCAAGGACAAAAAGCCTAAATTTCTATAATTGCTTCCTAACTGGTATGCCTGCCATTGCTTGCTCCTCCACCAATCCAGAATTCCTACACACCATTTCCAGAATAATCATTCCCAAACATTGTTATCATTATTTCTTTTTTTAAATCTCAAAATCCTTTCGTATCTTCCTTTCATCCACTAAATTAAATCCAGCACAGCCTGAACATCTAAAGGCCTCTACAGACTGAACTTCCCCACTCTATCTCCTGGAAGTACCTGCCTCTGTTTCCATGAATGGCTTAAAGCATAATGCCCTACTTGGCCACACCAGGATTTCACTTCATGTTTGCTCCCATCATCCCACTCACTTCTGACCATGTCGAAAGTTCCTAGAGGGAAAAGGAAGGGCATGCCTGTTTGCATTCCCAACAGTGCCTTCCGCCTGGTGCACACTGAGCGAATATTCGTCAAATGATTGATATTAGGGGCTCAATTACCACTTTGAGGATTGAGCTGTTTAATTACTCCTTAACACTCTCTTGTTTCTATCCTTCCAACTAGCCCTCTCATTTTCCTCTTCCTTGGCATAACTGCCCCGTAACAAATGTGAAAATCCTCTCTTTTGCAACATCAAACATTCTGCGACAATCTTCTTTACCTACCCATCACTACTTCATCAGCTTTTTCCTAGATGTATAAACAAATATACATTTTATATTCCTGTCAATCTTTCTTCATTGTTTGGTCTTTATCATTAGACTAAAAGCTACTAAAAAAATTTCTGGTGGTGACCACTATGTAAAGATGACAACAATCAAAAGGATAACGTTTTCTGTTCATTCTTGAGGTTAAATATTTTATGTGAGTCACAAACTTTCAGGCCATGTTCAGCATAATGTAGGCCAATAGGGAAAATTCAAGATTTGGAGGAAGAGTGACCTGTGTTCCAACCCTGCCTCCACCACTCACAAGCTGCGCAATGTTAAACATACCAGTTAACTTGTCTGATCCTGTTTCCTCACCTGTTAAATGGGAATAATAATAATACCTATCATATAGAAACTGTAGTGAATGTCATTTAAAACCACATATTTGTAGCACTCAACACACAGAAGATTATGGTAGACAAGATATGGCCAACCTCTAAATATGTCAACACCCTTATCCCCAGAACCTGTGAATATGATATGTTACATGGTGAAAAAGATTTTTCAGATGTAATTGAAGTTGCTAATTAGCAGACCTTAAAATAGGAGATAATCCTGGATTATGTCGGTGGGCCCAATGTAAGCACAAAACAAAGCAGAAGAGGAAGGCAGAACGGTCAACCAGAGAGAGATGCAAAGGGAGAAGAGACAGGAGTTGGCCAGCTGAGTTCCCCCTCATCAAAGTGTAAGGGGATACTTAACAGGCCCTTGCTGGCTTTGAAGTCAGAGGAATGGGGCCATGCACTAAGGAATGTGGGTTGTCTCTAGAAGTTGGGAATGATAGCCACCAAAGAAATTAGGACTTCAGTTTTGTAACATCAAGGAAGTGAATTAGGCCAACAATCTGAGTAAGTGAGGAAGTAGATTCTCTGCTAGAGCCTCCAGAAGGGAAGGCGGTCCTGCTGAAACCTTGATTTTAGCCCAGTGATCCCTGTGTCAGACTTCAGAACTACAGAACTATAATGATAATAAATTTGTGTTGTTTTAAATTGATAAGGTTGTGAGAATTTGTTATGGCAGCAGTAGAAAACTAATATAAAGATAGTCAATAATTGATAACACTTGCTATTGTTTATTTAGGGTGATCACAGAAATCTTAGCAATTAGATATATGTATTGTCTATTATAAGATTATTGATACCTTACTAATCTGATACTATTGAAAATCAGGGGAAGCTGGAGGTCCGGAACATACCAAAGGACTGGGACCCAGAGGTGGTAGTGTCTGTCTCTGTGTCTTTACAATCAGGTTGCCCAGATTGCACATGCCAGTCAATAAGTCTTTATAGAATCAAGTGCCTGGTGATTTCTTGGACTTTATGAGTACTACGTGTATCATATTTTACTGGTGAGAAAATTGAGCAGGTAGGTAGCACCATGGGCTGGGAAGAGGTAGGAGTTGCTCATTTTTTTTCACCTACAAAATAGTAATAGCTATAGTATATACCTAAGTCATTAAACTGTGCAACATGAGCAAGTTACGAAGTAGAGGTTATTATTTGTGCATTTTAAAGATTTTATCAGGCAGAAACCTAGTTCTGCTCCTAGAATGTCATTTTGGCCTTGAATTATTTTATAGTTTGTCCATCAAATGATGCGTCCGTGTGTGTGTATGTATGTGTGTGTGTATCCATGTGTTTTCATGCTGCATATATATGCAAACATGCAGAAAATGCCTGACTTTTGACTTTCTAACTTGGTAATATTTTGAGATATGCTTCATAGAACAGGGCCACTTCTGACTTCAGTCTTCTTCCATGGAGTGATTTCACTAGGGACACCCGTAATTCCTTCTGAAAAAATATTTGTTTCTAGTGGCCTCCATTATATTTAAATATATTTTACTGTTGTATATCTTAGCACTCTATCTGTAGAAAACCCAGTAAGATTCACGTCATTTAGAAATAATGCTAGGTGCCCCAATATATCACATCTAGTGGTTGGTTTTCTACCAAACTAAAATTATTAGCCAAATCGTATGAATTATATCTTCTATTTATTGATTGTTCACCATATCCCAGTGCATTATACTGTCTTATTTAATTTTTCATGACAGCCCAGTGCCAGTTGGTACTATTATTAATCCCATTTTATAGATGGGGACTGTGAGGCTTAGAGGCAAAGTGCATGTTTACACAGCTAGTAATTCGTGAGCAGGGCCAGGATTTGAACTCAGGTCTGTGTGAGTTCCCACACCCAAGTCGTCCTGGTAAATAAACAAATCCTATGATCTCACTCCCTTTACATGAACTCTCTTGCCCACACTGAAGGGTTTTACAGTGAATAATAAGATAAGTGGACCTGGAAAAAGTTTATATTTTATTTTTTAATTGATAAGCCACATGAATTTTCCCTACATACTCAGTAGGTAATTGTTTATTTTCAAATATCTTTCAGATGCTTTTTGGATAAGCTCTAGCCCGGTGCTTCTCAAATTTTAGTATAAAAATGAATCACTGGGGATCTTCATAAAATGCAGATTCTTATTCAGTCGGTCTGGGGAAGGATTTGAGATTCTACATTTATAGATACCTCCCAGGGGATGGTGGCAATCCTGGTGTGGGGACTACACTTGGAGTAGCAAGGCTCTAGCTCACTACATCCTAGCCTTTTCCCTGTCCTTGTGATATTCTCACTCAAATGTGGAGGTTTTTCAGATCATCCTTCTGGGCTGTAGTAAACATGTTTGCATTGGTCTATTTTCTCAGATCCTAAAATAAATTAGGGTGGGATTAATGAAAATTATTAGGCAATAAGGCTAAAGAATGGGGGAAGGTAAGAATATCCCTCTGCAAACCTTTCCTTCTTCTTGTACTCTGCTCTAAAAACCACCTGCCTTATCCTTTCTATTTTCTTTGTCTTAATTTTTCGGAAAGAGTGTGACTGTATGTGCATGTTTGTGTGTGTGTGCATGTGTGTGTATTTGCACATGCATTTGGGGGGCTGATTCTCAGACTGACTATACTAAACCAGAGCCATAGTCACTGGATTCTGCTAGCTTCCATTCCCCAAAACTACTATGGTGCAGAACAGACTGGGATTTCTAGATGCCTTGCTGTTGGTGGTGTGAGCCAGATCAGACACATAAATGTGAGCAGCTAAATTTTTGTCATGTTTAATTCTGCCTTCCATCTGAATACGCTAGCTATAGACACATATAATGTTTTCTTAGCTAGCAAGATAGGATTGTGTGTGTGAGTGTGTGTGTTAGGGGGAGGTGGTGGTCAAGAAGGTAAGTCACAAAGATATGACAGCAGCATATAATATAAACACGTATACATACATATGGAATGGAAGTAGAGGGCTGTGATCTTGGTAAACTTGGCTTTAGTTACCTCTCGATTTCTTGGGAAGATCTCCACAGAACTTCAGAAAATGTATTTAGTATCAGCAAACAGTACTGGGTTGTGGTTTTGCCACTGTTGTTAGCTAGTAGTCTATTTTAGGCAAGTCATTTCTACTCTCTAGACTTCAATTTCTCTATAGGTGAAATGAGAGGATTGACCCCACCAAGATCCCCGCTTGTTTCTTATCATTATTTTTTCTTTCCTTTTGCTAAGGCAAAAACCTGGGGCAATTGCATTGGCCACCACCATCCAAGGGCCAACTCCAGAATTGGTGACAGAAAACCAAACCTAAGAAACTTGCAAAGTTCCCTTCACCCAGCAAATTGCAATTTTTCTTAGCCCCTATCAGCTTTTATAATTTCTTTAAATCATCTGTGCTCACTCAGTTGAGCATGATGTACATGTTTGTTTATAAGACCACAGTTGAGTCATTCAGGAATCATTCCTTGCTGGCAGTATGGCTCTGCTGGTCTCACTGGACAAAGTTTGAGGGGCCCATCAACAGAAGAAAAGCTTCGTGAGTTTTAGAAAGGATGACACTGTGGATATGTCAGCTACTAGGCTCTGGACATGATGGCTGGCCTTAGCTTATCCCTCATCTGTGGGATGAGGAATAACTTCTGCCTAGAATGAGGCTTTATTTCTGTCTATAGGCTGCAAACTTTGTCATACCTTTCCCTGCAAACCTGGCAAATGACTGGGCCAGATTAGGCCGGTGGCACCTTGTGGCACAGAGTACTTTGGGGAGAGAGATTCTGGGCCTTATATTCTTCATCAGTTAGCAGGAGGCATCTGAACAGCTTAGTATACTAAGGTGAAAACAGGAACCTTAGGCAGAAGTAAAGCAGGCAGAAATGCTTCAATCTACCACCTTCAGTGATGGAGCCATGGCAAAAAATAAATTAGAATATTCGAAAACAGGCTACAGGAAAGCATCATGACACATTTGAAATATCCATTCAATAACTAAGCACCTGAATGGCTTGCAGATTGGAATTTAATATTGTAAGGAGAGAAATGAGACAGCAACACTGAGAATGTACTCCAAGGTTCCCAATTCCCTGGTACTATGGAATTCTATCATTGTTTACACAGTGTTTGCAAGTCAAATACAGGCAATTTTAAGATGCTTCACATATGAGTTGATTTCTGGATTAATTCCATTCCCAGTCAAAGCAAACACCTGGATAGTTTTCTTTCTGTTTGTTTCAAAACATCTTCGGTTCTCTCATATTCCTCTCATCTTCCTCCCTTCTGCATCTCTAATTTCCTGGCCTAGTCTTCTCTAAGTACTGTGGTTCTGCGTGCCATTCCGGTTTTAGTTGCTAGCTATAGAAAGAACAGAATCTTAGGATTATAGCTCTTGTGGCTGGGAAGGATGGCAGATATCTGGTTCAGGTCTCCATGTTGAGATGTACACTGAAGCCAGGTGAATTAGTATCAGTGAAGCCGGGGGCTACATTGGTTCTGAATCCCTGAACCTGCTCACATGCTTATCCCCTGGGTAACCATCAGGACTTACCTCAACAGCCAGATACTCACATCACCAAGAACACAGCAAAACCTACACTGTAGGCTTCATTCGTGCTGATATTTTGAGTTTTTCCCCAATTATGATGCTGCCAGTTCTTTTCTACCTGTCTGCAACCCGGTCTTTAGTATATCTATTTGAAAGTGTAATTTTAACCTAAGAAAATACTTACTATGGTTGCTTTAAAAAGTAACAGAATGGGCACCTTTTCAGATCCTACTTGAGTAATCCTCATTCTGCTCTCTCTCAGCAGTGAACATTAGAACAAATTGCCTGATGCAACATAAACAGTTTCACTTAATGCAGAATCCGTTTCTCTTATTTGCTGAGTTGGAAGGAGGCAATTCATTGCATTTTGGTAACATAGTAATAAATAGAAAGTTTAACAGACGAACCTGGGTGCTTTGGAAGCACAAATTCACTTCCTGCTCCCCTCTGTTACAAAAGCAGAGCCAAGATTGTATGGGGTTGATTGAGGTCCTTGAAAAACTACATACACACACACACACACACACACACACACACAAACACACACACACACACAGATTTTCTCTCTCTCTCTCCCTATGTATATTGTGAAAGTTTATGAAAGCAGCATCTTCCAGGGACCAAAATGTGGATTTTAGGTGACATTCAATTCTTCCTTCGACCTCACAGAGAGAGCTTCAGAGACTCCTTGACCCTGTGGGTTTCTTTTATCCCAGACTATATATTTGCTTTGAAACGAACTTCGCACTATGTAAATGTATTAACATGCCTTTTGATTTAGAATAAGCAGATTTTAAAGACATGATGAAAGGTACCATGTGACATCATTTATATCTCAGTTTTTAAAGAGTTTATGGGAAAGGAGACATAATATAAATCATCAATAAAACATCAAAAAACCTATGACACCAACAATAGGCAATTATGAATGCTGATATATAAATCTGTCATTCTTGTTAAATGCCATGAAGATAAATATATGGCAATAGAAAAGTGGGTCTGGGTGTGCCATGTCAATGTTGTAATCATTTCACATTTGAAGCCAAGGGTTAACATGCACAATCTCTAAAAAGAGCATTATCAATTAGTCTATGTCTCTCCTACTCTTATAATAAACTCGGGTAAAGTTCAGAGGTTCTATCTTTCAGGCTGGTTTCCCTGCTTCAGGCTTTTCCTGAGGGAGTAATAACCTTGCTAAACACTTAACCGTCACCAGGTACATGACTGCGATCCAAAGAGCCCAGGTTGTAATAGGGAAAAAGCCCTTCTAGTCTCATTCTAAGAGACCATGGAGAAAGATCAGCATCTGTGAATTCAGCTCAGTACCTGAATATGTGGGACATGATCATGACCATTTGTCCGAGTCGATGTGTGTCTAGGGAGGGAGGGAGGTGTCCACTTTGAAGCAGAGATCTGACTGATGCCCCTCTATTTGCATTTCTTGGTTCCTTTAAGGAAGACAGGCAAACAAATCTGGCCATTTCTTAAGTTTGAAGGATACAAGACAAAGAAGGTAAATGGGGACCCTGGTTCCTGAACCTTCATGATCCGGCTCCTGGCTCTCTATTTCTGAAGGTGGCTTTTGACGAAGGGCAGGTATCCTTGGTCCGAGGGCCACACTAATCGATTTTAAGGAGGCCTGGGAGCAGGTTCCCCACGGATCTTAAAATCTACCCAAGAATGGAGCAAATCATTGTCCAGGGATAGGACAAAGCTGTGGTTCAGGAAAATATTCCCAGTGAAAGGATGTTTTTGGTCATCGCAGGCAGCACCTTGTCCTATCAACCCTGGAGCTTCTCCCCATTGCATTTCCTCTTCCAAAACAATCTGTTGCTGGCCTCCCTCTGCTCCCTACCACCCTGAGCCCACAGCCAGCCAGTCAATGCTTCTCAGCCTACAGCAGCCCAGCATCTTCATTCAACCCGCACTTCGCTGCCCCTTGCCCCTCAGCAGCACTCAGGCAGTGAAATGGACCGCACCGGCCGCTTGTAGACTTACCCTGAGCCAAGTGGTTTCTTCGGATCAGATCTGTGTCGTCTGGATGTCCACCGGCCAGGATGCGTGGTGCGGCGCCTTGCCGGACTCCTCTTTTGCGGCGCGAAACAGCAGCAGACTGGGACAGCCCGGGGCCTCTAGGCTGATGGGTGGGTGGGCGGATGAGCACAGGGAAAGGGGCGGGGTGTAAAGACGAGCGCAAGTACTGGCTCCTACCTTGGCTTCCCCTTTGGATGCTCAGTTATTGCCAAACTTGCCTGTAACAGATCGGCCCTCCTCACCTTTCA
Organism: Gorilla gorilla gorilla; assembly: GCF_029281585.2. NCBI lineage: Eukaryota > Metazoa > Chordata > Mammalia > Primates > Hominidae > Gorilla > Gorilla gorilla. The sequence goes on from NC_073247.2 coordinate 123,855,575, forward strand.
CCTTCGCCAGTGCCCTGAAACTCTTTGCTCTACCAATGTCCCTACCCTGTTCTCCCAGCTCTCTAACCCAACCTGAGCCCCTTCAAGCGCACCCACTCCCTTCACGCAGCCAGTCACACACAATAAGAGCTAGGGAAGAAACTGACACGGGGAAACTGACAGGGGTAGCTGACACTGTAGTGTGAAGGAGAGGGAGAAGGAGGGAGGAAGGAAGGGATGGAGAGAGAGGGGAGAGAGAGAGAAAAAAAAAGAGAGAGAGCCGCATTCACACTCTTACACGCACACTCAAGCTCCAGCTGTTAGGTAGCGGCTGGCGGGAGCGCTGGCTACCCCTCCAAAACCCTTTTCTACACTAGAGGTTTCTGTCCCCTTCTGCTGCCGTTTCTGGAATATGCTATACAGAGAAGGGGAGAGAAAAGCAAAGAGGGGTGGGGAGGGGAAAATCAAGGAGGCACGCTCCCTTTATCCTCCCCACCCCTGTCTCCAAAAATGTCCAACCCTGAGCTCTTCCTTTTCCCTTCTTTCTGCGCCCGGCTTCCCTCTGCTCCTGTTCTTTATTCCTCCCTTTGGGGTGGCTGCGAGCTGCGGACAACCCGTCGTGGTTGTGATGTGGTGTGTGTGTGTGTGTGTGAGAGAGAGAGAGAGAGAGAGAGAGAAAGAGAGATTGAGACAGCCGTGGTAGGCAAAAGCACCCCTCACCTCCCCCAGCCCCCGGGCCGAAGCCTCTCTCAATCTCCTGGCGGCGGGGCGGGGCGGGGGAGGCGGGGAGGCGGGAGGGAAAGAGGGAGGACGGGGCAGGCGGCAGGGGCAGCAGCTCCTGCCTTCTTTGCAGCTCCGCGGCCAGGGGTGGAAGGAAGCCGCAGCCGCAGCCCCAAGTCAACCCCCGCTGCCCCGTCCCACCGTCTCATCTCTCCCCCCTCGGTACGGAATTTTCTGTCTCGTTTGTTTGCTTCCCCAGACCTCCCCCTCCCCTGGGTGGTGGCAGAGACGGGAGGGGAGGTGGGAGGCTAAGCGCGGGTGCGGGTAGAGGGGACAGGAGTCCCTCGGAGCATATGGCTAGCAGAGTCTCTCTTTGCCCCTTGGCCTGAATATCCCCTGCTTTGGGCAGTGACCTTTGCCCACCCCCGTCAGCCTGGGCTCTGGGCCGGTGGTGGCGAGGCTGCTCCGGCGACCATAGGTCATTCAGGAGGAAGGGGAGTTGAACCTGGGGGAGTAAGGGCGGCGGGCGGCTGGTAGGACAGGGAGACAGCGGAGCGCTGAGTCGCCAGGGACTGACCTGGGGTCCTATGGGGCAGGCTTGGATCCCTGATAGATCTAGATTAATCTAGTTGGAGCTACCTAATTCTCCCATCCGTGCCCCTCTCACCCATAGGGTCGATCTCCCAAGATCCAGCCTAGATTGATGCAGGGAGGGAAAGTGATATTGTAGGATGGGGGCGGGGGGCTAGGTTGCTTAGTGGTTATCTGTTGTGGAGGGAGAGGGGCGGTGTCACCGGACACTTGGGCGACTCTTTGATCTTTACGCCTTCCTTTCACATGAAGCACCTCTCCACTTCTTTCACCTTATAGCCTGGCGCTCAGAATGTCCACCCTCTTGAGCTCAACTGGAAGGGGCTAAATAGCCCCACCCCCACCACAAGCCTGAGACTTCTACCTGCAACCTGCAGGCGCATAGGTCCACTAGCTGGCAGCATCTCATGGCCTGGCCGCACAGCCCCAAATATCGGCTTTGTCTTTTATCTCCCTTCCTAGCGCTCTCAGGAAAGGGGCATGTGAGTCTCTGCCTTTCTGGACGCCGGGCTGGTACCCGAAAACCTTTCCCTACCCATTCTCAGAACAATCCCTAGCTCTGAGAAAACTCCACTGTACTTCCTGTTGCTCTTTAACCCCCTCTGCACGCCCTGGGAGCCTAAGTGTAAGCTCCCGAAAATGCCAGAATCATCTCCCTTGCCTAAATGGCCGAGTGTTTTCATTGCGGAGCCTGTGAAGCTGGTAGTAGCTATGTTTAGTGGAAGCCCTAAGCACTCTCCTCCTAGCCTACCTTGGAAAAGTCGCTCGGGGCACCAAGGAAGACAAATTTTCCTCTTGTCGTTAGTCCTCCCAGTCCCGAGGCAGTCCAATATTCGGGAGAGTATTTAGCTTTTGTATGGGAGCAAGGTATTGGAGAAAAGAAAATTATTACCCTGGGGGATGAAGAGTTTGTGTCTGGGGGGAAGGGGGTTGGGGAGGAAGAAGTGAGGGTGGAGCTTCCACCTCTTAACAACTTAAATACTTCAGGAAGTGTTTCTAAAGATTGGCCAAGAGGGTCGCTGAAAAAAAAAAAAAAATCACTGGATTCTTTGCCTTTCATTCAAAGGCAGTTTTACTGTGAACCAGCAAACTAATATACAGTCTCCCAAACAAGGGAGGTCTATGTTGTGATTAAGCCGTCTTCCCTTTGGCATGAGGGTGAGTAGAATATGTGACCGTGGATAAAACTTTGGGGGCATTTCCCTTTTTTTAGCCAAACTGCAGTCCAGCTGAGACTTCCACTCCAAGCCCAGATGCAACCAGAAGCAGTGCTCAGGGAGAGCAAAAGCCTTATTCTTGTGAGCTGTTTCCTTCAAAGGCCCTATATCCAATGCACTTGTCTTTAACATATGAGGACTGTGTGTGCTTCTGAAATTTGGAGCTTTCCCAGTGGACTGTGGATAAGGTTAAAATTTCTTTCTCTGCTCCTGCCCTATCCTGTTTCTGCCCTATCCTTCTAACCTCTTCAGATCAAGGATATATAAAGAAAAATCCTTTCAAAAGTTAAAAGCACCATACAAATGCCAGGCGTTACTATACGAATTCCAAAACAAACTTAGCAGAGTATCTCCTAGTGCAATTAGAAAGCTGACTTAGGCAGGGACCCAAGCTTTGTCTAGGTTGCTTGTCAGCCTTGGGGCTGGGTGGCTCATCTTCTCTGTCAATAGGGACATATTCTGGTTTTCCACTTGGTGGCCGAGTGTGTATGTCTCCCAGGGTAGTTTGCACCTAGGGGCTACATCTGCAAAAGTGGCTCAAAGCCAAAAATGGAAGCAACTATCTGAATAATTTAAGCCCAGAACTACCTAGCTTCTAGACTAGGTTTACTTACATGGCCTGGCCTATTCAAATACCATGACAGGTATGACTGTTAAAATGTAATTGAGACATACTCTTTTCTCCTCTCTTCTTACAGCCTTGACCATAGTGGTAAATGGTATATGTAGACCAGAGTTTAATGTAACATCGTAGGTGAAGAGAAACTGTTATGAGGAACCCAGAGAATGGGGTTTTCCCAGTCATTAAGTAGGGTTTCTCAGCCTCGATGCTATTGATATTTTAGGCCAGATGATTCCTTTTGTTGGGGGGCTGTCCTGTGCATTGTAGAATGTTTAGCAGCATCCTTGGCCTCTGTCTGTTAGATTCCAGTAGGAACCCACACCCCATTTGTGACAACCAAAAATGTGTCCAGGCATGGCCAAATGTCCACTGGGGAGCAAAATTATCCCCTCCCCATATAGAATGAGTGCCATTTAAGGTAATGTCACATTTCAAAGACCATATTTTAACCTTAATTCTACCCACATGACATGTCCAGACTTTGCATTGAACAGAGTCTCAGAAAATAATGAATATTTTGTGAGGAAACGACATAAAAAGGAACCCTCACAAATTAGCTAAGTTTTGACAAATGGTGGAATTCATTGTTATCAACAATGCCATCTTCTGGTTACCATCAAATTCTTGTCAAGCACACACTATGAGTAGGGTATTGATTATAGCAAAGATCTATAAGACATAATCCCAGCCTTCAGTATGCTAAGAAACTATTGACCTTTCTTTCCCCAAAGGGAAAGGGTTACTGATTTTCATAGATAAGCAATTTCTGGATTGAATCCAACCTGGCTTTTTCCCTCTTCTATTTCCTATTTGTCCCCAAGCAGTGACTTATTGTTTGAGGTTCTGCCTTATAGAGATTGCATTTTGTTTTGCTAATTAGCATAGTCCTACAACAATTTTTTGTGACTTCTCAGCGTGTGGCATTTGTGTCATAACACTGTATCCAGCATAAAAATGATTACAACATCACAAAGGCTGTAACAAATTGAGCAATTTGAAAGCAGGTTTTTGTTTTCAAGGAAAGTTTCTAACTACTTGCGTGCTGGAGAAATACTCAACAATGGCAAAAGCAAAAGAAATGGAATGTAAAAAGAGGTGATTCTTAAAATACTGTGGAGTATTGAAAAAACATCTCAGTGTGATTATGGGTTTTAACACTCAGCACTATCTCTACCTCAGGAAGTCAAACAACACTAATGCAAGTTGTAGGATCTTGATCAGGAATTCAGCAAAGGAAAATGCAGGAGAAAGCATGGAATATCTGTTCAAATCAGCTGAGTAAGCTCCTGCCTTAGAAAATAAGTTTCCGGTGAGCCAGGCAGGACTGCATCAGTGTTACTTGCTTTGGATAATTCTTAGCCCAATACCACGTATATATATAGCAACATGTCACTTACAAAGACTAATGCAGGAACCAACAATTAGCACATTCAAACTTTACACATTCATAAATTATGATGCTATTGCCAAGACTAATTATTTATTTAAATAAAAGTTTTGCCTGAATTGGGACGATGAATGACTGTAATTGAAAAATATGTTTCATTTTTCAAGAGAACATTTAAACTGTTATATCAGAATGGGATCCCTGTAATCAAGGGATAAAGCCTTACATTAATTAATGATTAATCTTAATAAAAGATATGTAAACAGAGCTTCACTTCATGGATTAGCTAAGGACTTTGCTGTCCTCACCATTAATAGCAATGCAAATGGGGCCAGCTCTGAGCAAATTTGTAAAGTGTAATTACAGAATCACAGGACATTGCAGAATATTGGACCATTGAGAAGCATCTTGCCTGAGGTTAGAGGATAGTGACAGAGAAGGCTCCAATTGTGTCTTGCTGGTCTGTGACTGACTCTGTGGGACCTCAGGAAGAGTAGGTTTAGTCTTTGCTTTGCCTGCCCCCTCCCCAGCTTATTAAAAACTATCCCTCATGGAATGATATAATCTGTCCTAATCACTATACTAATGTGTTCCCTCTCCCAGGAGTAGATTGGTCTTCAGCTTTTTTTTTTTTTTCCAATTGTGGGGAAAAGGGCTCTATCTCTTTAGTGAAAAGAGTTCAAGCATGAGGGAACATGTATGTCCTTGGGATGAGGACTTCCTGAAGCTCCTAAAAATCACCCCAACTGCAGATCATGTTTTGTAAAATCTATGGAGGCTGGGAGTAGGGCCATGAAAGTTTGTTCTTCCCACCTTTTCAAGAATGGGCAATTTTTTATATCAGGGAGGGCTTGGTGCAAAAATGAAATTTTAATTTCAGCATTTCTCTCCGGAAAGTTTGTCATTGTGAAGGAGTAGTTGGTGAGCCATGCTTTATTCTTGATCAAAGACATAAGTCCTTATGGACAGAGTAATGAGAGGCGAGCTATGGGAGGTTCCTAGAGAGTAGGTGGTGGTAAAGTGTGTAGGCTTTGGAGTCAGACCTGGGTTTGAATTCCAGATTCATGTTTATTAGCTGTGGAAATTAGGTTACATGGACTTTGGTTTGCTTATCTGTAAGCTGGGGACAATGACTCACAGTGTCGTTTAGTGGATTTAATTGGATAATGCATAAGCCTAGCACAGAGCCTAATATATAGCAGTAGCTCACTAACTGCTAATTTCCTTTCTTCTCCCTTTCTGCCTTTTTGTATTGAAGTGACTCATAACATAAAATTAATCATCTTAAACTATACAATTTAGTGACATTCAGTATATTCACAATGTTATGCAACCTTCACCTCTATCTAGTTCCAAAACATTTTCTTTTTTTTTTTTTTTTTTGCCTTTTTTTTTCCTTTTTGTGGAGAACAGGGCCTTGCTATATTGCCCAGGCACGCCTCAAACTCCTGGGCTCAAGCTATCCTCCCACCTCTGCCTCCCTAAGAACTGGGATTATAGGCATGAGACACCGCGCCTGGCTCTAAAACATTTTCATCATACCAAAAGAAGATCCTGTATCCCTGAATCAATCACTCCCCCATTTCCGCCCCCCTCCAGCTGTTGACAACTAATTTGCTTTGTGTTTCTATGGATTCAGCTATTCTGGATATCTCATAAAAAAAATGGAGTCATACAATGTCTGACCTTTTGGGTCTGGCTTCTTTTTTACTTAATATAATGTTTCGAAGGTCCATCCGTGTTGTAGCATATAATCAGTACTTAATTTCTTTTTGCAACCTACTGATGTTCCATTGTATAGATATAATATATTTCACTTAATTCATTCATCAGATGTTGGACATTTCGCTTGTTTCCACCTTTTCTATTATGAATAATGCTGCTACAAACGTTAGTGTACAAGTATTCATTTTAATACATGTTCTCAAATCTTTTGGAGACCTACCTAAGAGAGGAATTGCTGGATTATGTGGTAATTCTATATTTAACTATTTGAGGAACCACCAAATTGTTTTCCACAGTGGTTGTACCATTTTACATTTCTATCAATAATGTACAAGGGTTCCAGTTTCTCCACATCCTCACCAACACTGGTTATTTTCCATTTTGTTGATTACAGCCATCCTAGCATGTGTGAAGTGGTATCTCATTGCGGATTTGGTTTGCATTTCCTCAGTGACAAGTGATGATGAACATCTTTTCACATGCTTATGCACCTATCGTATATCTTTTTTAGAGAAATGTCTGTTCAAGTCCTTTGCCCACTTTTGAAACTGGGTTGACTGTCCTTTTGTTGTTGAGTTATAAATGTTCTGTAAATGTTCCATAAACTAGTCCCTTATCCAATATATCTAAATATTGCAAATATTTTGTCTCATTCTCTAGGTTGTCTTTTTATTTTTGTGATAGTGTCCTCTGATGTACAAAAGTATTAAAGCTTATTGAAGCCTAATTTATCTGTTTTTCTTTATTTTTATTTTATTTTTTTATTATTATTATACTTTAAGTTTTAGGGTACATGTGCACAATGTGCAGGTTAGTTACATATGTATACATGCGCCATGCTGGGGTGCTGCACCCATTAACTTGTAATTTAGCATTAGGTATATCTCCTAATGCTATCCCTCCCCCCGGAATCTGTTTTTCTTTTGTTACTTATGCTTTCAGTGTTATATTTAAGAAACCATAGCACAATCTAAGGTCATAAAGATTTACTCTTGTGTTTTCTTTTAAGTTTTATGGTTTTAGCTCTTATATTTAGGTCTTTAAACCACTTCGAGTTAATTTTTGTTTATGGTGTGAGATGGGATCTAACTTCATTCTTTGGCGTGTGAATATCTAGTTGTCCCAGTATCACTTGTTGAAGAGACCATTCTTTCCTGATCGAATGATACTGGCACCTGGTAAAAAATCAATTGGCCATAGACATATGGGCTTATTTTTGAACCTTCAATTCTATTCTACTGTTCTATAGATCCACCTTTATGCCATACCACACTGTTTTTATTACTATTATCTTTGAATTAAGTTTTGAAAATGGGAAGTGTGAGTCCTCCAACATTGGTCTTCTTTTTCAAGACTGTTAAGATTGTTTTGGCTGTTCAGCGTTCCTTAAATCCAAATGCAGATCAGCATTTCCATTTCTTCAAAAAAATCCTTTAGGCTTTCAATAGTGAGTACATTGAATCTGTTGATAGTTTTGGGAAATATTTCCATCTCAACAATGTTGTATTCTAATCCATGACACAATGATGTCTTTCCATTTATTTAGTTCTTCCTTAATTACTTTCAGCAGTGTTTTGTAGTTTTCAGTGTGGAAGTCTTGTACCTTCTTGGTTAAATTTATTCCCAAATATCTTATTCTTTTTGATACTATTGATTACTAAATTGTTTTCTGAAATTCATTTTTTGATTTTCCATTACTAGTTTACAGAAACAAATGATCGTGTACTCTGCAACTTTGCCAAATTTTTTCATTAGTTCTAATAGTTGTTTCATGGATTCTTTAGGATTTCTTATATATAAGACCATATATATATAAGATCTTATATATAAGACCTGTGAATAGGGGTAGTTTTACTTCTTCCTAATTTAGATGCCATTTATTATTTCTTGTCTAATTGCTCTTGATAGAACTTCCAGTACCATGTTAAATAGGAGGAAAAGTGTGGATAACCTTGTCTTGTTCCTGATCTTAGGGGAAAAGGTTTAAATTTTTCACCACTGACTATGATGTTAACTGTGGGTTTTTAATAAACATCCTTTATCAGGTTGAAGGAGTTGCTTTCAGTTCATACTTTGTTGAGTGGTTTAATCATGAAAGGGTGTTGAGTTTTGTCAAATCTTTTTTTTCCTCATTGAGATGTTCATATGGTTTTTTCCTTCATTCTATTAATTTGTATATCACATTGATATTAATAGATTTTTAAAAATGTTTAATCAACCATACATTCCTGGGATTAATCCCACTCAGTCATGGTGTATAATCTTTTTAATGTGCGACTAGATTTGGTTTACTAGTATTTTGTTGGGGACTTTTGTACCTGTATAAATAAGTAATATTGGTCTGTAGTTTTGTTTCTTGTGCTATCTTGGTCTGGCTTTGGTATCAGAGTAATGGTGGCCTTGTAGGAGGAGTTAGGAAGTATCCTCTCCTATTAAAATGTTTTTAGAAGATTTAGACAAGAATTGCTGTTAATTATTCTTTAAATATCTGATAGAATTCACCAATGAAGTTATTTGGTTCTGGGCTTCTTAAGGGGGCAAGGGGTGGACTGATCAGTGATTCAATCACCTTACTTGTTATAGATATTTTCAGAATTTCTATTTCTTCTTGTGTCAATTTTAATAGTTTGTGTGTTTTTAGTAATTTTTCCATTTCGTCAAGGTTATCTAATTTCTTGTTGTATAATTGTTCATTGTTTTCTCTTATGATTATTTTTATTTCTTTAATATTGGCATTAATGTCCCCACTTTCATTTCTGATTTTATAATTTGAATCTTTCCTTCTTTTTCTGTCAGTCTAGCTAAATGTTCTTAATATTGTTAATCTTTTCAAATAATTAACTTTTACTTTTGTTAATATTCTGTAATGTTTTTCTAATATCTGTTTTATTTATCTCTTGTCTCATAATTACTACTTTCTACCTACAGCTAGCTGTGGGTTTAATTTGTTCTATTACTAGTTCCTTAAATGTAAGTTAGGTTATTAATTTAGGTGTTCTTTTTAATGTATGCGTGTATAATATAAATGTCAGTTGGAATATTGCTTTCACTGTATCACATAAGTTTGGTATATTGAATTTTCATCTTCATTCTTCTCAAAGTGTTTTTAAATTTTTCTTGTGATTTCTTCTTTGATACATTTGTCGTTTAAGGGTTTGTTGTTTAATGTCCACATATTTGTGAAATTTTGTTTTTCTTCTGTTATTGATTTCTGTTTCTAGCTTTACTTCATCATGGTCAGATAGGATACTTTGTATTATTTCAGTCTTTGTAAATTGAGGACTTGTTTTGTGACCTAACGTACAGTCTATTCTGGAGCATGTTCCACGTGCACTTAAAAATAATGTTAATTCTGCTGTTTTGGGGTGACATGTTCTATCTGTTACATCTAGTTGGCTTATAGCTTTCTTCGAGTCTTCTATTTTCTTAATGATTTTCTGTCTTCATCTATCTATTATTGAAAGTGGGGTATCGAAGTATCCAACTTTTATTGTAGAACTGCATATTTCTCCCTTTAATCCTTGCTTTGTATATTTGGGTTTTCTGTTGTTTGGTGCCTGTATGTTTATAATTGCTGTTTTCTTGATTAATTGACCCTTTTACCAATATATAATATCTTTCTTTGTCTCTTGTAATAATTTTTGACTTACAGTTAATTTTGTAAGATATTATTATAGGTATTCTAAGCCTTTTTTGTTAGCTATTTGCATGCAATATCTTTTTTGTCCTTTCACTTTCGTTTCTTTGGATCTAAAGTCTACTCCTTTTAGATAGCGTATAGTTGAATCTTGCTTTTAAAGTCTGTTCTGCCTATCTCTGCCTTTTAATTGGACAGTTTAATCAATTTATGTTTAAAGTAATTACTGTAAGAAATAACTTACTTCTGCCATGTTGCTGTCTTTGTCTATATGTAAAATATTTTTTGTTCCTCAATTTCTCATTTGCTTGCTTTTGGGTTTGATTGATTTTCTCTTCTGCTTTGGGATTCTACTTTGTAAAGGACAAATATGGGAAAGCTGTAAATCTATTTTTGCTCATATATTCATGCAATAATTATGAAATAGAAAACCCTCACTTCTATATGTACTTCCTCATTTTCTCTCAGAGACATGCAAGTCTGCCTCTCACTCCCATATCTATTCACTTAAATGTTAAACCATCAGTTCAAACTCACTGGTTCTTGAAATTGATTGCATCTCATCCGTGGTTCTGAAATTGATTGCATCTCATCAGATGATATGATTTAGTTTTGTGTCCCTACCCAGATCTCATCTTGTAGCTCCCATAAGTCCCACGTGTTGTGGGAGGGACCTGGTGGGAGATGATTCAGTCATGGGGGCGGGTTTTTCCTGTATTGTTCTCATGATAGTGAATGGGTCTCATGAGATCTGATGGTTTTAAGAATGGGAGTTTCTCTGCACAAGCTCTCTCTTTGCCTACTGCCATCCACATAAGATGTGACTTGCTCTTCCTTACATTCTGCCATGATTGTAAGGCCTCCCCAGCCATGTGGAACTGTAAGTCCAATTAAACCTCTAAATTGCCCAGTCTCAGGTATGTCTTTATCAGCAGCGTGAAAATGGACTAATACACCAGAAAATTCATTTCACTTTAGTAAGTGAAATACAACTAGGAGTTCTATTATCCCAGTCCTCAAGGCTTAAGGTTATCTTGGCCTCCTCCCTCTTCCTTAGTCCCCCACTCCCATACAGCCACTAAGTGCAATTGCCAGTTCCTTTCTGTCACTTGGATTACATTTATTCTATTCATTTCCACTACTACTCCTATATTCATTGCTCCACACCTGGATAATTACAGAAGACTTCTGAATCATTTCTTTGCCTTGGGTTTTGGCACCTCCAATATATCCTGCTTGAGTAATCTTCTGAAAGTATCCTTTTAAATCAAGACACTTCCCTACTTAAGAACTCATAATAACTATTAATACATGGCCTATCAGTTCAAGTGATGGAACCTCCCAGCCCTCTCTAATCAGGTTCAAGTTTATGTAACCTTCTCCCCAACCACTGTTAAGGTATGTTGAACTTCTCATGTCATGTAAGAGTCCATCACTGACCAGCCAACATTCATTGTTCATGCTAATTAGAGTATCCCTCTTCCTTTGCCTCTTTAATCATCTTTCAAGAGAGTTTTCTTCCTTCCCCAAATATTTGTTGGATACCTCTTGTGTGCCAAGGCATATGCTAGATACTGTGGATATAGCTGTTATTGGTACCTACTGTCATAGACCTTATAATCTGTTGCAGAAGATAAACAATAAATTAGTAATTTAAATACTGTATGATAGTTGTTAAAATAGAGGAAGGATTTGATGGCAGGATTTAGTCCAGAGACCTGGAAAAACTTTCCTACCAAAGTTATTATAAAGTGAAACATAAATAATGAGTAAAAGTTAGCCAGGTAGAGAGGATTTGGGATGATATTCCAGACAAAGGTAATAGCGTATGTGAGAACACCTAGGCAAAAGCACAATCTGTTCTAGGAAGTGAAATAAAAGAAATGCAACTGCCACATAGATTCTACAGAGAAAGATTAACAGCAATAATAGTCAGGGGCTATTATGCAATTATGTGTGGTCATGTGAGGGCTTGTTGCCATGCTAAGTTCATCCTAAGAACAATGTGAAGCCATTGAAGAAGGAGACTTATATGACTAGAAATTCATGTTAGAAGGATCACTCTAGCTATGAAGAATTGATTTGTTGGAAAGAAGAGTAGAAGCAGAGGGACTAGTTAGGAGTGTATTGAAATAATATCAGAAATAAGTAATGGTGACTTAGAATAAACCAGTCACCACTGGGATGTAGAAAAGATGACGAGCTCATGAGATAATTAAGAAAAACAATCAACAAAACTTATTGATGGATCGAATATGGTGGGTAAGCCAGGGGGACATGTCAAACATGGCTTCCAAGTTTCTGGCTTGAACAAGTAGGTAAATAGTGATACCATTTCACTGAAATGGGGAAACTGAAGGATATGTGTATCTTAGGGGGAGAATATGAGTTCAGTTTAGGATGTGTAGAGTATAAGATGTGAGACATCCAAGGGGAGATCTTAGAGAGTTGGTCGTATAAGTCTGGAATGCAGAAGAGGGGTCAAGGTCAGTGACAAGATTTGGAAGTTGTCACCTTATAGATAGTAAAGCCATGTGATTGAATTATATCACCTAGGGAGAGAGAATAAATAGAAGAGAGAGGAGGACTGAGCTGTGGAGTTGTTCAGTGTTTAAAGATCAGGTAGTGAAATAAAGGCCATCAAAGGAGACTGAAAATACTAGGGAGAAAGGAGAAAACTCAGAATAGTTTGATATTCACACAACATTTGAATATGGTGACCAAGGGAAGAATGTTTCAAGAGAGAGTAATCGACAGTATTTGATGCTGCTAAGAAGTCTGGCAAAATAAGGACACAAAGTGACTACTAGGGTTAATAACACAATGGTGATTGATTCCTTGATTTTAGTTATAATGTGCTGGACTGAGGAGTGAGAAGGAGGTGAGGAAATAGAAACAGTGTAAATAACTAGTTCAAGAGATTCTGCAGAAAAGAGGAAATGGAGAGACTAGCTAGTGCAGATGTAGGGTCAAGAGAGGTTGGGTTTTCTTGTTTTTAAGATGAGAAAACATTTGATATGTTTATATGCTGACATAAAAGAACTAGTAGAAAAAGAGAGGAGAAGGAAAGAGAAGATAATATGATGGCATCAAGAAAAAGGCAGGATTAACCTTAGAGAGGAGGGAGGACACCTCTTCCATTATAACATGAAGAAAGGAGCAAAAAGTATCCACGTGGATTCAGATAAGTTTGTAGGTTTCACGGCACAAAGCTGGGGCCATTTCCTTCTGTCCCTTTTATATTTTCTGTATAGTAGTAGGAGATGAGATCATTTATTGAGGGAGGGTTCAAGGTGTGAAAGCTAGGAGGTTTGATGAGAGTGGATAAAATAATTTTGAGAATGAGAGAGCAAGCTAAGTAAAAATTGGAATCACCAGGCAGTGTTGAGAGCAGGTTGGTGGTTCTTCTGACACTACTCTACAGACTGAGTGCAGATACAGTGAAGGAAAATGGTTAATTTATCCAGGGTTTTACCAAGTGGATATGATAGGAGTTCAATGGATCCAGGGAGCTGGGAATGTGATGGATCATTGAATCCAATACCAATATATAGAGAAATGATGGCAGGGGAAATCTATGGATAGGGTAAAAATAGAGAGCTCAATATACAGGTGGTCACAATGAGATGGAAGAGCCTCATTGTCTTGAGAATGATAGAGTGCATGCAATGGAAGTGTAGGAACTTGTGGTAAGAGTGTAGGGCCAGAATTTATCATTTTAGAGAAGGAGCAGATTCTGATACTGACCAAGTCAAGGGTGTGGCTGTAAGAGTGGGTGGCTGAGGTACAGTGGTGAAGGAAGAGATAATTGGAAGTATAACTGAAGGGTCAGGGCATTGGCCGGATCATCTATACTGCCATAGATGTCACCCAAGGTGATGGAAGGATTTGGTGTGTAGAGGAAGTTGAGCACTTAAAGTTTCTAATGAACAGCAGAAGATAGAGATGGTGGAGTGGTAGTGAGAAAGTGACAGAGATATTGGTGTATGACAACAACAAGAAAGTTAGGAGGCTATTTAGCCAAATGATAGGTGCCTTAAAGTATCAGAGCTTATATGGGATCCGGAGTCAAACTGCCCAAGCTTGAATTTTGGCTCCATCCACCCTGAGTGATGATTGCCAAGTTATGTAGCCTCTGTGCTTCAGATTTTTTACCTGTAAAATTGGTATGATAATAGAGTCTGCCTTATAGAGTTGTTAAGAAGATTAAGTGAATTAATAGCTGAAGAACACTTAGAACAGTAGCTGGGTTATAGTAACTGCCACACAGTTGCCAATTTTCATGTAGGGTTCTACTTTACAGAAGGCTGGGTGCCCAGCTCTGATTATATTCACACAGAAGGTTGCAACCAACTATAGGCATCCCATTTGTCAATGAGGGATTTTGTTTCAGTTATATGTGACCTAGTTTTATCACAGATATGTTAACTATATCAGTAGTGGCCCATTCCAGTAGTGGGTCCTCAGATCCAGGCACGTCAACAGCATGGATGCCATGCTTTCTGAAGCCCACTTTTATTGAGCAAGGGACTGATGGGAAATGTATCAGCTATCTCACCAAAGGCTATATTGGTAGTGACATTAGACTTATTATATACAGAATGACCCAACAGGAGCTTCATCAGCAGCTTTACATCTACACTAAACAATATGGTATAGTCATTCCTATTGGGAAATCACAAATCACAAACCAACTAGCCATCCCCACACTATGAGAGCCCTGCACTACATAGCAAAGCAAGGATGTTGGAAAGGAAGATAAGAGGATGAAGCCACACCCAAGTAGATACTCTGTGAGGGAGAGTTACACATCACTATAAATCAGTAATTGTCCTGGAGGGTACAATTGGAAGATGCCATCATGACTTAACATTTTAGGGCATGTCCCAAAGTAAGCGTTTATTCTTTAGTGTCCCCTAACAGATACCACCATGAGGTGATTCTAATAATAGAATGATAGACTCCAAGATGTAGAAGAAGCCTTAGAGATTAAAGTGTGCCTTTATTGGGAAATTGGGAAGGTTATATAACAGAATGCAATGTCTTTGACTGCTGAGGTGTATGGGAACTCTGAAATCAAATAATGTAACCAACCTTAACCCCACCCTCACATACATTCATTTATTCATTCACATATCCATTTGACAAATAATTATTTACTGGGATATATTAGTGAACAAACCAAACAAAAATCCCTGTCACTGTGGAATTTACAGTCTAGTTAGTGTGAAGACAGGAGGAGGGACTACATAGCAGTGTATTCAACCAAAAGAATCATGGTAATTTATTTAAAAATAATGAGTTACTTCATTTTTACCTGCCAAGATTACACAAGACTATATTGAAAGAGAAACAGGCCAGGCATGGTGGCTCAAGCCTGTAACCTCAGCACTTTGGAAGCCCGAGACGAGAGGATCACTTTAGCCCAGGAGTTCAAGACCATCCTGGGCAACGTTGCAAAGCCTCACCTCTACAAAAAATACAAAAATTAGCCAGGTGTGATGGTGCACATCTGTAGTCCCAGTTACTTGGAAGGCTGAGGCAGGAGGATTGCTTGAGCCTGTCAGGTAGAGGTTGCAATAAGCTGAGATTACATCATCGTGCTCTATACTGGGTGACAGACCGAGAAAGAGAAACAAAGACTCTGCCAACAAAGTATAATGTCTGTTTCCTCCCATTTCCCTAATAAATGCCCAGTGCTGAAAATGCACTTTTTAAATACCCCTTTGGAAAATGTCTGATAAAATGACAATGAGCACTTCTGGCCCATTCTGGAGACATCTATTAACAATGGTGAGTGCCTTAAGCCAAAGGTGGAAAGGTAGAATTTTAACATTAGTGAGCTGGAAGGGGCTGGGTGTTTTGAGGACCAGGAATCTTTTTTTCAATTTGGCCTTGACTATTGGTCCTCTTTTTTGAGCTAGACACTGTGCTAAGATTCCAGATTTAAATAAGTTAGTTATTTTTTTTATTATTATACTTTAAGTTTTAGGGTACATGTGCACAACGTGCAGGTTAGTTACATATGTATACATGTGCCATGTTGGTGTTCTACACCTATTAACTCACCATTTAACATTAGGTATATCTCCTAATGCTATTTCTCCCCCCTCCCCCCACCCCACAACAGGCCCTGGTGTGTGATGTTCTCCTTCCTGTGTCCATGTGTTCTCATTGTTCAATTCCCACCTATGAGTGAGAATATGCGGTGTTTGGTTTTTTGTCCTTGTGATAGTTTGCTGAGAATGATGGTTTCCAGCTTCATCCATGTCCCTACAAAGGACATGAACTCATCATTTTTTATGGCTGTATAGTATTCCATGGTGTATATGTGCCACATTTTCTTAATCCAGTCTGTCATTGTTAGACATTTGGGTTGGTTCCAAGTCCTTGCTATTGTGAATACTGCCACAATAAACATATGTGTGCATGTGTCTTTATAGCAGCATGATTTATAGTCCTTTGGGTATATACCCAGTAATGGGACTGCTGGGTCAAATGGTATTTCTAGTTCTAGATCCCTGAGGAATGACCACACCGACTTCCACAATGGTTGAACTAGTTTACAGTCCCACCAACAGTGTAAAAGTGTTCCTATTTCTCCACATCCTCTTCAGCACCTGTTGTTTCCTGACTTTTTAATGATCACCATTCTAACTGGTGTGAGATGGTATCTCATTGTGGTTTTGATTTGCATTTCTCTGATGGCCAGTGATGATGAGCATTTTTTCATGTGTCTTTTGACTGCATAAATTATGTCTTCTTTTGAGAAAAACAAGAAATGGGGAAACGATTCTCTATTTAATAAATGGTGCTGGGAAAACTGACTAGCCATATGTAGAAAGCTGAAACTGGATCCCTTACTTACACTTTATACAAAAATTAATTCAAGATGGATTAAAGACTTACATGTTAGACCTAAAACCATAAAAACCCTAGAAGAAAACCTAGGCAATACCATTCAGGACATAGGCATGGGCAAGGACTTCATGTCTAAAACACCAAAAGCATGGCAACAAAAGCCAAAATTGACAAATGGGATCTAATTAAACTAAAGAGCGTCTGCACAGCAAAAGAAACCACCATCAGAGTGAACAGGCAACCTACAGAATGGGAGAAAATTTTTGCAATCTACTCATCTGACAAAGAGCTAATATCCAGAATCTACAATGAACTCAAACAAATTTACCAGAAAAAAACAAACAACCCCATCAAAAAGTGGGTGAAGGATATGAACAGTTCGTGGTTTTGAGAAGCTCATGGCCTATAGGAGGGAAATAGATGCTATGAAAGATAGTCACTACATGCATTAGTGCTATAGCAGTGGTGTGGGCAGCATAGTGAGAGTCTAGAGCAGAGACAGAGAATGACTAATTTCTAACTCAGTCTGTCAGTCAGGGTAGGCTTCATGGAATAGGTGAAATTTTAACTAGGACTTGAAGGATGAATCAAAGTGTGCCAAAGAAAGACTATAGAGAAAGTACTCTATCCAGAGGGAACAGCACGTGCAAAACTATGAAGCCATAAAAGGATTTACAGAAAGCAAATTTTTAGTGGTGTGAGAAATCTACTGTGCTGGAGCCTAGGAAGTGGGTGGGGAAGGTGTGGCAGGATATAAAGTAGGAGAGAGAGTGTGTCTGATTGTCAAAGAATTTGTACACCCTACTACAGAGCTTGGCAGTGGGGAATCAACAGATTTTTTTTAAAGGAAAATGAATATATGATCAAATATGTTTGGTTTTATTTTTCAGAGAATGGGATTGGAATAGCTTTATGGAGAATGAAAGACAGACTAGAGGCATGGAGATAAGATTTTGGAGTAGTCCAAGCAAAAGACAACAAAGGTCTGACCTAAAATAGAAATTTAAGAAAATTTGCGATACATATTTGAGGTAGGATTGACAAGATTTGATAACTAGTTGGAAATACAGAGTGAGGCAGAAAGAAAAATGAAGGATGACATCAAGCATGGCTGTGTAGACATTAACCAAAATGAAGCATGCTGAAGAAAGTAGGTTTCAGAGGTGATAAAATCAACTCAATTTTGGGATGGCTATGAGACATTCAGCTAGGCAGTTAAAATATGGCTCTGGGCTTCAAGAAGAAAACCAGAAGAAAATAATAGCATCTTGAAACACAAGAGTGTGAAATGTTCCAGAAAGATAAAGTATAATGAAGATTGAAAACAGGCCACTGGAGTTTAGCAATGAAGGGACCTTAACAAGAGCACTTTCAGTGCAGTGGTGGGAGCAGACATAAGATTGCATCTGTTTGAAATTTAGAAGAGAAAACTTAGAATCAAAGAGATTCTCAAAGAATAAAAATGAGAGATACTAAAGTTAATATTGGATGAATTAAATGAAAAAGCAAGACACAGATTGTTAGGAAAATGAGGGTTATTTTTTACTGACAAAAGCTAAAGTCTACAATAAACATGAATCATGAATGTATATACGTGGAATGATGCAGCATGACAGTTTATAAAACAAAGACTGTTACAAGAAAACATTGGCAACATTATAATCCTAATTGGAGACATTATCATACCTGTATTAGTTAGGATTTATTTTAGCTTCATGCAAGGAGAAACCTAAAATAGCAGGGGCATAAACTAGATAGTGGCTTATTTTTCTTCCATGGAAAAAAGAGTCTGGATGTATTCATTCCAGAGCTGTATATCTTGCTATTCTGCCATCATTAATGTATTACTTCTTAAAGTCTAGCTATCATATCTACATTCCATGTGGGAGGAAGGAGGAAGAGGAGCTACCCCCACCACACACACTTAAATCATAGTAGCCAGAACCTAGTCAGATGGGAGCTGTGAGGGAGGCTGGAAAATGTAGTCTTTTATTTTAGGTGTCAATATGCCCATGTAAAAATCAGGCAGGCCCTCTGTTATCAAGAAGAAAGGTAAGATCAGATGTTGGGTTGATAACTAGCAGCTTCTGCCTTACAACTGTTTTAGTCTTTGACAGACCAAATAGACAAAAAAAGAACAGGTCAATTGAATAATCCAATTAGTAAGTTTGACTCTATACATATATCTATAACTACATCTTTGTGCCCTACATGGAACATATATTTTTACTAAATTTTCATGAAACGTTAAAAAAATTTTCGTATTTAAGACCACAAAGGAAACAATATATTACAGAAAGCAGAAATAGTTTAGGCCATAATTTCATAGTTTGTGATCACAATTCAATCAGGCTAGACATTAAAATCCAAAGGGAAATAAACAAAATCAAACCATGCAGAACATTAAAAAACCACTCTACTGAATGATTTTTGAGTCAAAGATAGAAATAAAAACTTCAAGCATATTCTATTTAAACAGTAATGGTGAATGAAGCATGTTAACAATTTAGGGAACATCTCCAGTGCTTTATTCAAAGGAAAAGCTACATGACTTTTTGTCAAACAAAAAAGGAGAAAAATAAATCATGAAGGTAGAAGAGGCAAAATAAAGGAAAATTTGGAAAGCATAAATTATTATAGTTGAAAGAAGAAATGAAACAGAAAACAGAAACCCAGAAAAACTGACAAATAAATATTAGAACCAGTTTTTGAAATGACCCATAGGTGACAAATTCCTGGCAAGAGTAATCAAGAATATAAGAAAAAAAGAATTTTGAAAAGCATATTAGAAATGTAATACAGTGAAGTGAATAGTGTCCCCCTCAAACTTATGTCCATCCTGAAGCTCAGAATGTGACTTTATTAATAATAGGATATTTGCAAATGTAATTAAGATAAGAGGAGGTCATACTGGATTAGGGTGGACTCTAAATACAATGACCAATGTCCTTATAAATTGAGGGGACATATAGAAAAGCACGGAGACATAAGGAAGAAAATTGAACTAAAGATTAGAGTTATGCTGACACACACCAAGAACTGCCTGGAGCCCCCAAAAGATGGAAGAGGAAAGAAAGAACCCTTCCCCTACAGCCTTTCAAGGGACTGTGGCCTTATAGACTTTGATTTTGGACTTCTGGCCTCCAAAACTGTAAAACAATACGTTCCTTTTGTTTTAAGCCCCTCAGGGTGTCATACTTTGTATGACAGCCCTAGGAAACAAATATACATGAAAGCTTAATAATTGATGACAAAATATAGTATAGGGACTCTCTATGTGTTTTACACTTTTATATACATTAACTAATTTCATCCATACAAGAATCTAATGAAGTGGGTGCTATTTTGTAGATAAACGTATGAGAGTTTAAGTAATTTGTCCAAGCAAATAATTCAAACTTAGATTGACTTCAAAGCCTGTGGTCTAAATCACCACATGTAACTTCCTATCTTATATAGTAAAACATAGTAGATTTTTAAAAGAGAGAGAATGTTATAAATTTAAAATCCTAGGGAAATTATAAAAAGTGACTCAAGAAAAGTAGAAAACTGATAACCATAAAAAGTTGTTAAACAACTGTCAATTCTTCCATCACAAAGCAAACAACAGAACAAAACAAACAGCAATAACACCTCATAAAGTTCCATAGGTGAGTTATTTCAAAGAAAGAGAAATTTTAGTTGTTCCAGAAATAAGGAATGTCTCTCAAATCTTTTATAAAATTAGCCTATCTGGGAAAATCATATCCAACAAAGACAGAACCAAAAAGAAAAAGAAAAGCACAACCTGCAGAATGGGAGAAAATGTTTGCAATCTATCCACTTACCAAAGGACTAATATCCAGAGTCTACAAGGAAATTAAATTTACAAGAAAAAAACAACCCCATTAAAAAGTGGGCAAAGGACATGAACAGACACTTCTCAAAAGAAGACATATGTGGGGACAACAAACATATGAATAAAAGGTCAACATCACTGATCATTAGAGAAATGCAAATCAAAACCACAATGAGATACCATCTCACACTAGTCAGAATGGCTATTATTAAGAAGTCCAGAAACAACAGATGGTGGCAAGGCTGTGGAGAAAAAAGAATGCTTTTACATTGTTGGTAGGAGTGTAAATTAGTTCAACCATTGTGGAAGACAGTGTGGCAATTCCTCAAGGATCTAGAGGCAGAAATACCATTTGAACCAGCAATCCCATTACTAGGTATATACCCAAAGGAATACAAATTATTCTGTTATAAAGATATATGCACACATGTGTTCATTGCAGCACTATTCACAGTAGCAAAGATATGGAATCAACCCAAATGCCCATCAATGATAGACTAGATAAAAAAAAATGTGTTACATATACTATGCAGCCATAAAAATAATGAGACCCTGTCCTTTGCAGGGACATGGATTGAGCTGGGAGCCATTATCCTCAGCAAACTGACACAGGAACAGAAAACCAAATATTGCATGTTCTTACTTGTAAGTGGAAGTTGAATGATGAGAACACATGAGGAGGGAAACACACACTAGGGCCTGTCGGCTATGGGGGTGGAGGGAGGGAGAGCCTCAGAAAGAATAGTTAAGGGATGCTGGGCTTAATACGTAGGTGTTGGGTTGATTTGTGCAGCAAACCACCAAGGCACACGTTTACCTATTTAACAAACCTGCACATCCTACACATGTACCCTGGAACTGAACGAAAAAAAAAAGAAAAGAGAGCAGACAGACTTCACTTATGAATATGGATTTAAAATTCTAGGTAATATGATACTCAAGTGAATATAACAGGGATGAAAAGAATAATAACTAATGACCTAGAAGGATTCATTTCAAGAATGCAGACAGTTTATTAGGAAATATTTTATTATTATTTATTATTTATTTTTAAATATACAGGTAAAATTATATGTATTTATTGTTTACAACATGATGTTTTGAAATATATATATATTGTGAAATGGCTAAATCTAGCTAATTAAATTAACACATGCATTACCTCATATATGTATCAATTTTGTAATGATAACATTTAAAATTTATATTTTAGCATTTTCAAAAACACAATATATTATCATTAACTACAGTCACCATGTTGTACAATAGATTGCTTGAACCTATTCCTCCTATATAACTGAAATTTTGTATCCTTTGAGCAACATTTCTCCAAGCCTCTACCTCTCTCCATTGCCCTAGATCCTATTAACCACCATTCTATTCTGCACTTCTCCAAGAACAAATTTTTAGATTCCACAAAGTAGTGTAATCATTCAGTATTTGTCTTCTGTGGCTAGCTTATTTTATCTAACATATTGTCCTCCAGGTTTTATCCATGTCATCACAAATGACAGGATTTCTTTATTTTATTGCTGAATAGTATTCCATTGTGTATATATACCACATTTTCTGTATCCATTCATCTCTTGATGGACACATAGGTTGATTCCATATTTTAGCTATTGTGAATAACGCTGCAGTAAACATTGGAGTGGAGATAGCTCCTCAACATACTGATTTCATTCCCTTTGGAAATACACCCAGTAATGGGATCACTGGCTCATATGGTAATTTTATTTTTTTTTTTGAGGAACCTCCATACTGTGTTTCATAATGGCTATACTAATTTACCTTCCTACCAATGGTGTGCAAGCGTTCTCTGTTCTCCACAGCCTTGCCCACACTTTTCACCTTTTGTCTTTTTGATAGTAGCCATTGTAGCATGTGTGAGGTAATACTTCATTGTGGTTTAAATTTGCATTTCTCTAATGATTAGTGACTGGCCATTTATATGTCTTCTTTTGAGAAATGCCTATTTTCATTCTTTTCCCATTTTTAATTGGGTTATATGTTTTCTTACTATTGAGTTGTTTGAGTTTCTTATATATCTTGAATATTAATCCCTTATCAGATCCATGGTTTAAAAATACTTTCTCCCATTCTGTAGATTGTCTCTTCACATTGCTGTTTCTTTGGCTCTGCAGAACCTTTCAGTTTGAAATAATTCCACTGTGTATGTTAGATTTTGTTGCCTGTACTTTTGGATTTATATCTAACAAATAATTGCCCAGACCAATTTCATCAAGCTTTCCTCCTATGTTTTCTTTAATAGGTTTCCAGGTTCAGATTGTACATTTATTTCTGTATCCATTTTGAGTTTACTTTTGTGTATGGTGTGAGCCAGTGGTCTAATCTTACTTTTCTGCATGTTAGTTATCCAGTTTTCTCATCATAATTTATTGAAGAGACCATGCTTTCTTTCTGTGTATGCTTGGTAGTTTTGTCCAAAATCAGTTGGCTGTAAATACTTGTATTTATTTCTGGGCTTTCTATTTTGTTCCATCGGTCTGTTTGTTTTTATGCCAGTACCATATTGTTTTGATTACTGTAGCTTTATAGCATATTTTGAAATTAAGTACAGTGTGATAGCTGTAGCTTTGTTCTTTTGCTCAAGATTGCTTTGATTATTCTGGTTTTTTTGTGGTTCTCTACAAATTTTTAGTATTATTTGTTATATTTCTGTGAGGGATATCATTGGTATTTTGATAGGAATTGCATTGAATTTATGGATTTCTTTGTGTAGTATGGAGATTTTAACAAGACTAATTCTTCCAATGCATGATTGTTGGCTCTCTTTCCATTTATTTGTGCCTTCTTCAGTTTCTTTCATCAGTATCCTATAGTTTTTAGAATATAGATTTTTCACCTCCTTGGTTACATTGATTCCTAAGTTTATTTTTTTGGAGCTATTGTAAATGAGACTATTTTCTTGATTTTCTCTCTGAAAATTTTCTGTTAGTGTATAGAAATGCTACTGATTTTGTATGTTGATTTTGTATCCTACAACTTTACTAAATTTATTAGTTCCAATAGGTTTTTGGTGGAGTCTTTAGAGTTTTCTGTATGTAAGTTTATGTCATCTGCAAATAGAAACAGTTGAACTTCTTCCTTTCCAACTCATAAGTCTTTTTATTTTTTAATCTTGCCTAACTATTCAGACTAGGACTTCCAGTTTTATGTTGAATGGAAGCAGTGAGAGTGGGCATCCTCATTTTGTTCCTGATCTTACAGAAAAAGTTTTCAACTTTTCCTTGTTAACTATGATATTATCCATGGGTTTGTCATAGGTTTACTTTGTTGTGTTGAAGCACATGTCTTCTACTCCTTCTTTGGAGTTTTTATCATGAAAGGGTTTTGAATTTTGCCAAATGCTTTTTGTGTACCTATTGAAATGGTTATATGGTTTGGTCATTCAGTTAATGTGGTGTATCACGTTTGTGGATTTGTGTATGTTGCATCATCCTTGAATTCCTGGGATGAATCTCACTTGATAATGGTGAACAATCTTTTTAATGTGCTATTGAATTCAGATTACTAGTATTTTGTTGAGAAGTTTTGCATCTATCTTCATCAGGTCTTTGTTTGACTTTGGTATCAGGGTAATGCTGGCCTCATAAAGTGAGTTTGAAAGTATACCCTAGACTTCCATTTTCTGGAGTAGCTTGAGAGGGATAGGTATTAATTCTTTAAATGTTTGGTAGAATGTAGCAGTGATGCTACCATAAACATGGGAGTGGAGTAAATGTGCAAGTGCAGATATCTCTTCAATATACCTATTTCATTTCTTTTGTAAATATATCCAGCAGTGGGATTACTGGATCACGTGGTGGTTCTATTTTTAGTTTTTTGAGTAACCTCCATACTGTTTTCCATAATGGATGTACTACTTTATACTTCCACCAGCAGTCTATGAGCACTCTCCTTTCTCTGCATCCATTTGTTATTTTTTGTTTTTTTGCTAATAGCCCTTCTAACTGCAGTGAAATTATGTCTCGTGATTTTTATTTGCATTTCCATGATGATTAGTGATCTTGAGCACTTTAAAAATATACCTATTGGTCATTTGTATGTCTTCTTTTGAGAAATGTCTTTTCTGGTCTTTTGCCCTTTTAAAATTAGATTATTTTTTCTTTGTTTTGCTATTTAGTTGTTTGAGTTCCATTTATATTCTGGTTATTAATGCCTTGTTGGATAGATAGTTTGCAAATATTTTTCCCACTCTGCAGACTGTCTCCACACTTTGTTGATTGATTTCTTTGCTGTGCAGAAGTTTTTTAGTTTGACGTAATTCTATTTCTCTATTTTTGCTTTTGTTGCCCGTGGTTTTGAGTTCTTATCAAAAAAATTACTATAGGTTTTTGCTTTGTGGTTACTATGAGTCTTACAAGAAACCTCTTACAGATATGACAGGTTATTTTAAGCTGATGACAAATTAACTTTGATCACACAAGAAGAAACTCTACACTTTTACTCTACTTCCCCTCAATTTGGAATTTTTGATGTCAGAATTTACATCTTTTTATAATGCTTATATTTTAACAAATTTTTGTAACTGTTATTATTTTAATGGTTTTGTCTTTTAACCTTTGTACTAAAGATATAGGTGATTTTCACACCATTATTAGAGTATTCTGAGTTTGACTGTATTATACGTACTTTTTTCAGCATGTTTTAAACTTCTTGATATTTTCTGGTTGCTCATTAGTATCATTTTCTTTTATCTTGATGATCTCTCTTTAGCATTTCTTATAAAACAAATATGTTGTTGATGAACTCATTCAATTTTTGTTTGTCTGGGAAAGTGTATCTCTCCTTCATTTCTGAATGCCAGCTTTGCTGGGAACAGTATTTTTGGTTGAAGGTTTTCTTCTTTCAGCACTTTGAATATATCATCCCACTCTCTCCTGGCCTGTGAAATTTCAGCTGATAAATCTGCCTTTAGCCATGTTGGAACTCCCTTATGTTGTTTACTTCTTTTCTCTTGCTGCTTTCAGTGTGTCCTCTTTGTCTTTGATTTTTGATGGTTTTAGTATAATATGTCCTGGGGTCGTCTTGTTTTGACTGAAACTGATTAGAAATCTTTGGCTGTCCTATACTTGAATTCTTACATCTTCCTCCAGATTGGAAGGTTTTCTCCTATTGTTTCTTTAAATAACCTTTCTACTTCCTTTTCTTTCACTTTTGTATCTTTTTTACCTCAAACATTTACTCTATTTTGATGCTGTCCTGTAAATCTTATAAGCTTTCTTCCTTCCGTTTTTTTCTTGTTTCTTTTTTCTTATCTTAATGTATATTTTCAAATAACCTGTCTTCAAGTTCACAGATTGTTTCTGCTTGATCAGTTCTGCTGTGGATGCTCTCTGCTGCATTTCTTATTTCATTCATTGTACTTTGCAGCTTCAGAATTTTTATTTGTTAATTAATCTCTCCATTAAATTTATCATTTTTGTCACCTACTGTTTTCCTCATTTCATTGAATTGTTTCTTTGTATTTTCTTGAAGTTCACTGAGCTTTCTTAAAACAGTTGTTTTGAATTCTTTGTGTAGCAGTTTATGCATCTCTATTTTTGGGGTCAGTCACTGATGTTTTATATTTTCTCTTTGGTGACGTCATGTTTCCATGATTATTCTTGCTCTTTGATTGGGATCTGCAAATTTTCAGAGGTAGATACCTGCTCCAGTCTTTTCAGACTGCCTTTGTCTGGGAGAGCCCTTTAACAGTCTGCCTCTCCAGAGATTCTCAGCAGGCTATCTGGTGTGGTCCATGGAAAGGCTTGCTGCTGGAGTGTTTGGGCTGCCTGGCATGGGTCAACAGGTGGGCAGGCCTGGAACTGGACCTACTCGGGTAGATCTATTGATTGACTCTTCCGGTATAAGCCTGTAGCCTATATCCCTGGGGGCTTGCCTGAAGCCCATGTCCACTGGGGCATTACTGAAACCCAGAGCTGCTGAGGCCAGCATAGCTCTGGGATGGACCTCAAGTCTTCGGCCGCTTGGGCTGACATGCTGTGAGTGCTGTTTGAAACCTGGGCCATCCGAATTCATCCTGGTAGTAGTGCAGACTGGAGATAAAGTCCACTGTGCAGGCCTAAAACCTGGGGCTGTGGGGTCTGGCCTGGCCCTGAGACAGGTCTGAAGGCTCAGTCTGTGGGTACCAGCCTAAGATGTGGGGCTATGTGGGCTTACCCAGTGCTGGGTTTTACTGTGGCAGGCCCAGTATTGAGGTCTATGATCATTTTTTTCTCTTTCCCTCAAGCAGATGGTATCTCTCTTCAGGCTGTGCTGCCTGGGGTTGAGGGAGGGGTGATGTAGGAAATGTATAACTGTTCTTACTACTCTCTTTAATGTGTCTTTTCTTATTGCTGTGCTACATCCAGGTGTTTTGCTCTCTTACCTGATTTCCTTAGCACTGGTAAAGGTATTTTTGTGCATAGAAGGCTGTTCAAATTAATGCTTCTGTGAGGAGACAATCTCTGGAGAGTGCTATTGTGTCCGTAGTTGGTTCCTTCCAGTGGATTCTTGGTCTCGCTGACTTCAAGAATGAAGCTGCAGACCTTTGTGGTGAGTGTCACAGCTCTTAAAAGTGGCCTGGACACAAAGAGTGAGCAACAGCAAGATTTATTGTAAAGAGGGAAAGAACAAAGCTTCCACAGTGTGAAAGGGGACCCGAGCAGGTTGCTGCTGCTGGCTGGGGTGGCCAGCTTTTATTCCCTTATTTGTCCCCACCCACCTCCTGCTGATTGGTCCATTTTAAGAGAGTGCTGATTGGTCCATTTTACGGAGTGCTGATTGGTTCATTTTGCAAACCTCTAGCTAGCCACAGAGTGCTGATTGGTGCTTTTTTACAGAGCACTGACAAACCTCTAGCTAGCTACAGAGGGCTGGTTGGTGCATTTTACAATCCTAGCTACAGAGTGCTGATTGGCACATTTTACAATCCTCTTGTATGACAGAAAATTTTTCCAAGTCCCCACCCAACCCAGAAGTCCAGCTGGCTTCACCTCTCAATCCCCCCTCTAAACAGGACACCCCAACTGCTGCTGGGAATTGGGCGATGACCACTGTAGCTACTTTCTGCTGGATAGGGGCGAAGAAGGGGCCCTACAGTTGTAATGTCCTCCCCAGGGGAACTCTCTAGGCCAGTCAAAGGGCCAGTGGGTTGGTCCAGAGGTCCTTGGTAGAAGTTGTTACTTGAGTTCATTTCGGGTTTCATTTGCAAGACCATCTGTAGCTTAATGGCCTTGATCCTGGAGGAAACAAATTTGACAAGGAGGTTAAAAATAGGGCCCGAAGGCGAGTAATAGCAAGATGGATGTCACGGGACCTAGAAAGGGGAGAAGCCATGTCACCCAACTCCAGAGGGTGGTATAAGAGTTTGAAAGGCGTTGTCTGATTTCAGAAGCCTTTTCCTGTAAATGCCAGGCAGTGTCTCGTACTATCCCTGACTGGTTAGTGTAAAAGCAACACTCTTCCTTTAAGAAGGTGCAAAGTCCTCCTTTCTCAGCAGTGAGGAGGTCAAGGCCTTGGCGGTTTTGGAGAGTCACTGCTGCCAAAGAGTCTATTTGGGATTGTAGAGTAAGAATAGATTTTGTTATTTCTTGTAAACTGTCCAAGAAATCCTTTGATAGTGTGTGGTAGTAGGATAGTGAAGTAGATAAACTGGCTATTCTGGTTCCTGTAGCAGTGGCCATTCCTAACCCTATAAGTAGGGGTATTAGTTGTATGGCCCTGTGCTGATGGACTTGAGCTCTGAGGGGCACTGATAGGGTCTGATTACCACAAGATTAGAACTTAGGATAATACATGTTACACTGTTAACTTTTAGCAAACTTTACTTTTGTAAAAACTTACCTTGTAAGTTTGGGATTTCAATTATTCTTTGCTATTAATAAGACCTCGTTCAGTCCATATTAACTTAGAATTGGTATAGATGACTCCGTCCTGATTCTGTAAGTACTTTAAGGTTTAGCTGAGTGCTAACAGCTCTCACGTTTGAGCAGACCAATTATTAGGCAGCTTTCCTAACTCTGCTTTTACAAGAGTTTCCTTATCACTTATTGAATACCCATTGTGTCTTTTTCCCTTAATCGCCCAGGAGGAACCATCTATCGTTCTGTCCTGAAGGGAGTTCCTCCTAGATCTGGTTGTACCTTTGTATGGTAATTAATTAAGATTTAGATCCCTTGTTAGGAAACCTGCTGGGTTAAGGATTTTTGATAGGAAGGCTATGGGTTGTCAGTGGCCTCAGTGCTGACAACAAGGTGGTATTGGAGTGTTATAGGGTCTCGGAGAAGACCTTCAATTATCAATTAATAGGTTTTAAATTTTAAATTTACCCTGGCTTTTAAAGGAATAGGATACACTGTTCTTTCTTTACTACTTCTCTCTCTTTCTCTTTGACTTTCTGTCTTTCTCTCTCTCTTTGTCTCTGTCTCTTCCTCTCTCTGTCTCTCTCTTTGACTCCCTCTTTGTCTCTCTGTCTCTTCCTCTCTGTCTCCTTCTCTTTGACTTTGTCTCTTTCTCTCTCTTTCTCTCCGACTCCCTCTTTGTCTCTGTCTCTTCCTCTCTGTCTCCTTCTCTCATTGACTTCCTGTCTTTCTCTTTCTCTCTGTCTTTCCTCTCTGCTGGTCTTTCCCTGTCTCTGCTAGCCACTTATGCTGCTGTTCTCCTCTCTCCTTCCCCTTTTGATGGCTTTGGCAGTGTAAGACTGCGACCTCCTTGGATTTTTGCACTGTGTGCAATAACTCCATGATTTCCTTGTGGTATTTAAAGGGGGTTCCCCCAGAGCTTAGAAACTCCCTTTCTTTCCATATTGCAGCATGGGCATGTAGGATTAGATAAGCATACTTGCTATCTGTATAAACATTTATTCTTTTTCCCTTTCCCAGTTCTAAGGCTTGGGTAAGTGCCACTAATTCTGCTAACTGGGCACTGGTCCCTGGGGGAAGAGGCTTACTTTTAGGTACCGTTACATCACTAACGATGGCGTAACCTGCCTTTCATATCCCATTCTCCACAAATGAACTTCCATCAGTATACAGGTTAAGGTCAGGATTAGCTAAGGGGACTTCTAAGAGATCCTCTCAGGCGGCATAAGTCTGGACTATAATTTGTTGGCAGTCATGCTCAATTGGTTCTCTATCCTCTGGGAGAAAAGTAGCAGGGTTGAGGGCCGCACACATGTGTATTTGAAGCACTGGTTCCTCAAGGAGTAGTGCCTGGTATCTGAGCAGGCAGTTGTCTAATAGCCATAAACTTCCTTCGGCACCTAGTATGCCATTTACATCATGAGTATTCCAGACAATGAGATCCTTTCCTTGTATTATTTTGATAGCCTCTGACACAAAGATGGCTACTGCCACAACTATCCATAAACAGGGAAGCCAGCCTTTTGCTACTATATCAATTTCCTTACTTAGGTATGCCACTGGTTGTGGGGTTGTCCCATGAGTCTAAGGACTCCAAGAGCTATTCCTGCTCTCTCTGTGATGTATAAAGAGAAGTTTTGTCCTGTGGGAAGGCTTAAGGCTGGAGCTTGTACTAGTGCTTGCTTTAAGGTTTTGAAGGCTGTTTCTGCCTCTGGTTGCCATTCTACTAGATGAGTATTTGCCCTCTAGGTCTCCTTGATTAGACTATAGAGGGGCCTGGCTATCTTGCTGTATCCAGGGATTCATAGTCGGCAAAAGCCAGTGATTCCAAGGAACCCCCACAACTGTTTTAATGTCTTAGGGTGAGGATAAGCCAGTATAGGCCGTATTCGTTCCTTGTTGAGGGCCCTGGTTCCTCTGGCTAAGATTAGGCCTAGATATTTGAATTGCTGTAAGCAGACCTGGGCCTTTGATTTAGATGCCTTGTATCCTTGATTAGCTAGAAAGTTCAAGAGATCTAGAGTACCCTGCCAGCATAAGGCTTCCAAACTGGTAGCCAAAAGTAAATCATTCACATACTGAAGGACTAGAGTGCCTGGACTTGAGAAGTGGCCTAGATCTTGGGCCAGTGCCTGACCAAACAGATGAGGGCTATCCCTAAACCCTTGGGGCAAGACCATCCACGTAAGTTGGGACATGTGGTCTCTGAGATCCTTGAAGGCAAAGAGAAACTGGGAGTCAGAGTGCAGGGGAATACAGAAGAAGGCATCTTTGAGGTCCAGAACAGTGAACCATTCTGCTTTCTCTGGTATTTGAGAGAGCAGGGTATAGGGGTTGGGTACAACTGGATATAGAGGAATTACTGCCTCATTGATGAGTCTAAGATCTTGCACTAATCTCCACTGACCTTTCAGTTTTTGTACTCCTAGAAATGGGGTATTGCAGGGACTGCTGCATTTTCTTACAAAGCCTTGAACTTTTAAATGTCTAACAGTATCCTGTAATCCTTTATGAGCTTCAGGCCTTAAGGGTTATTGCTTTTGATAAGGAAAAGTGGTGGGGTCTTTTAGCCTGATTTAGACTGGGTGGGCATTTTTTGCCCTTCCAAATTGTCCTTCCAATGCCCAAACTTCAGGGTTCATTCCCTCCTCAAGCAGGGGCAACAAATGGGTAACTTGTTACCCACATTCATGTAGATAATAGCTCCAGCTTTGGCTAATATGTCCCTCCCTAATAAGGGTGTGAGACTTTCAGGCATAATGAGAAAGGCATGTGAAAAGAGCAAAGTCTCCCAATTACAACTGAGGAGGTGGGAGAAATACCTGGTTACAGCTGTCCCAGGATTCCTTGGATGGTAATGGACTTTGAGGACAGCTGTCCTGGACAGGAGAGTAACACTGAGAAAGGCATGCCAGTGTCCAGGGGGAAGTCAATTTCCTGGCCCTCAATGGTTAAATGTACCCAGGGCCCAGTGAGGGTGGTGACATGAGCTAGCGCTTGCTCCAGGCACCCTCAGTCCTGTTGTTGAATCATCTGGTTGTGGGCTCCTGGCCCAGAGAACCTTTGTCCTCTGGGGCAGTGCGCCTTCTAGTGATTACTTCAGCATAGTGGGCAAGGGCAAGGGGGCAGCTTGTTTCTCATTGGACAATCTTTTTTAAAGTATCCTTGCCAACCACACTGATAACAAGCCACACCGGTTGATTGGCCTGCTCCATTTTCTATCCTCTCTGAACCAGCAAGGTTTGTTTGTCTGAGGGCCATGACTTAGGCTGCAGCCTTTCTCTGATCTCGCTTTTCCTTTTTGGCCTGTTCCTCTTGGTCCCTATTGTAGAACACCGAGGTTGCCAGTTTTAATAATTCCTCCAGATTTTGTTCAGGGCCCAGTGCTTGTTTTTGGAGCTTTTTCCTGATATCTGTGGCTGATTGGGTAATAAACTTATCTTTTAGGCTCAATTGACCCTCAAGGGAGTCAGGTGATACGGGAGTGTATTTTTCTAAGACCTTCCATAGCCACTCGAAGAAGGCAGAAGGATTTTCTTCCTTTCCCTGAGTTATGGTGGACATCATTGAATAATTTATGGGCTTTTTCCTAATTCTCCTTAGTCCTTCTATAACACAGGTCAGCAGATGTTTATGACTCCAGTCCCCATGATCTGAGTTGAGGTCCCAGTGGGGATCCATACGGGGGATGGCTTGCTGACCAGTAGGGAATTTGTCCCTTTCTTTGGTTATCATTCTATCATTTACTTGACTAAGATACCGGGTATCTCCAAACTCTCGGGCTGCAGCTAAATCCACATTCTTTTCATTAAAGGCCAGGGTTTGATCTAACAATAGCATGACATCTCTCCATGTGAGGTCAAAGCTTTGCCCTAGACCATGTAGGACATCTATATACCTATCAGGATTGTCTGAAAACTTCCCCAGGTCTACCCTGATCTGCTTTAAATCAGAGAGAGAGAAGGGGACATGTACCCGGGTTGGGCCAAATTCCCCTCCCCCTACAGCTTGAAGGGGACATAACTGATAGACAGGAGGTTTTGTGGTCCTTTGGAGATTTCTTTGTTTGTTTCCTTCTGGGCAGGGGAGATTAGAGGAGGCTTATCATTAATAGGAAGGGGAGCTATAGGGAGGCTAGGATATGGGAGTAAGTTGAGAGGTCCTCTTGTGGGATGTAAATTGCAAGCTTTGCATAGTTGTGGATTCTCCTTCAATGAAAAGAAAGCTTGGACAGAAGGTATTTAACTCCATTTGCCTTCCCTCTTACAGAAAAGGTCAAGCTGCAGGATAGTATTGTAATTTATACTTCCCTCAGGTGGCCATTTTTCCCCATCAGAGAGTGAATATTGGGGCCAGGCCATAGTGCAGAAAAAAGTAAGTTGCTTCTTTTTCAGGGTTTTTGGGTCAAATTGGTCCCAGTGGCTTAGGATGCATTTCAAGGGTGAGCCTGTTGATGCCTGAGTGTTTCCCATCTGAAAGAAAAAACCGCCTGCAGTTTTGATTTGTTTTTCCCCCACCACCCAAGAACCCACAACAGTCTTTGGACCCTGCTCACAGGAATAGTTGCGCTCACTGACACAGCAGCAGAAACCCCTCTCCTCTTAGATCACAAAGAGGACCGAAGAAGGTTGGATTTAGTGGCCCTTACCGATGCATTCTCAAAAAACCTGCACCCTTGCCTTTCCTCTTAGACCACAAAGAGGACCAAGAAAAATCAGATTTAGTGGCCCTTACCAACATATTCTCAAAAACCTGTTAGAGTCCTAAGCATTTTTTCCTGTTAGTATTGGGACCTTACCCTTGTCCTATAAAGATGTTATGCCTCAAAATGGAGGGGAGGGCCATACCCTGAGGGAAGGAAGCGATCTCCAGGGTTGGAAGAGTGACACCTTTGTCCTCACTTCTCATCATATGAATAGGAAGGATATCATTTCTGAGGCTCACCATATCCTAGCTTTGGGAATAGGCTTTGTTAAGACTGCTACTTTGAGGAGGGATCCTAAAATTCCAGATAGTAACCCTGCCCCCACTCCCCCCGACAGAGCATTGGGCAAAAATTATGCCTTTCTGATTGGTAAGCCCGGGTGCCTAAGGAAGGGAACAGAGTTCTGAAATTTACAGTAGAAATCATTCTTATAGGAGAAACTAGAAAAGCACCAGAAACAGGGAGTGGTTTTTAGAAGCGGGACTAGCCTCGGATAATAGAGGTGGGAGGAAGTTTGTCTGACAGGCATTAGGACCCAGGAGCCAAGGGTCAGGATAAATAGGATAGATGGGCGAGTCTCGCTTGGGCGAGTGACCTTGAGAGTTCCTCTCATGGCTGGAGGGTCAACCATCTTTTTGTCCAGACCCCAGAGCTGAATGGCTTTCCTCTCCGTTGACCTTCGGCTCAGCCCAGAAGTACAGGAAAAGCGGAAGCTGGTTAGAGGCAAACCAGGCTCCCAACTTCGAAGAGTCAGGGGTTGTTAGAGAGCCCTTTCCCAGAAAGCCTGACATCCGTGTCTTTAGTCCGGCAGCTGCACTAGTTGCTTCTAATTGGCTGACAGATGCCCGGCCTTTAGCCCCCAAATTCTAAGGAAAAATAGGACAGAATAGCAAGCAAAAGTGTTCCAATGGTACTCACCACTTGGCGATAGTCCCTTTGTAGTCACCAAGATGTGTCCGGAGTTGGTTCCTTCTGGTGGGTTCTTGGTCTTGCTGACTTCAAGAGTGAAGCCACGGACCTTCGCAGTGAGTGTTACAGCTCTTAAAGGTGGCACGGACCCAAAGGGTGAGCAGTAGCAAGATTTATTGTGAAGAGAGAAAGAACAAAGCTTCCACAGTGTGGAAGGGGACCCAAGCGGGTTGCCACTACTGGCTGGGGTGACCAGCTTTTATTCCCTTATTTGTCCCTGCCCACATCCTACTGATTGGTCCATTTTACAAACCTCTAGCTAGCCACAGAGTGCTGATTGGTGCGTTTTTACAGAGCACAGATTGGCGCATTTTACAGACCTGTAGCTAGCTACAGAGCACTGATTGGTGCGTTTTACAATCCTAGCTACAGAGTGCTGATTGGCCCATTTTACAATTCTCTTGTAAGAAAGAAAAGTTCTCCAAGTTGCCACCCTACCCAGAAGTCCAGTTGGCTTCATCTCACTAAGAGTCCAACAAAGTGGCAAAAATCAGCATATTGCCTGTAGAACAGCAGAAATCACTGAGGGTATATGATGGACCTGTTCAATTCATGCTAATATGAAATTAAAATACCTGGAAATAAAATTATAGGGGGCCTACATGAAGATAGATGTCACAAAGACCATATGTCACTAAAGGCCATACAAGGAGTTCTGGTTATACATTTAAACATAAAATGAAAACATAGATTGACTAAAAGAAACATAAGTAAATATTTTTGTAATCTCAGGATGGATAACTGTATCATACTTCTAAGTGTTACAAAAAGCATATGTTAAAAAGAAAAAACTAATAGATTTGACTACATAATCTTAAAAATCGTTATATGGTAAATACACTATTTACCATGTAATCGTTATATGGTAAATACACTATTTACCATGTAATCGTTATATGTAAATACACTATTTACCATGTAATCGTTATATGGTAAATACACTATTTACCATGTAATCGTTATATGGTAAATACACTATTTACCATGTAATCGTTATATGGTAAATACAAAATTTCAAAAGATGGGGAAAATATTTTCAACATATATGTCAACTAATAGATTTGACTACATAATCTTAAAAATCGTTATATGGTAAATACACTATTTACCATATAATCGTTATATGGTAAATACAAAATTTCGAAAGATGGGGAAAATATTTTCAACATATATGTCAAAAATGGTGTTAATATCCTTAACATATACTAAGCTCTTATAAATCCATAAAAAGCTAATTATTCTTATATGGAAATGGGTAAACAATCTTAATAAGCAATTCACAAAAAAGAAAAGAAATGCAAATTACTAGAAATCATATGAGAAAAATGTTCAACCTTACTTGAAATCAGAGAAATGTATTTTTTTAAAAAAAGACAACAGGCTAAAGAGAACAGCAGTATGTAGTATTGGCATGGGATTGGGGAAATGGGCACGTGTACAATTAGTGGGTAATAAAGTCATGCAAGCTTTGTGTAAGACATTTTGACTATGTCTTTAAAAAGTTTAAAAACATATTTATAGTCTTTAAAGGAACAATTCCACTTTCACTAATTTATTCCAAGGAAATAATTCTATAAATATGCAATGTGTAATGTAAAGGTATATTAATCATAATTATAATATTGTTTCTAATAGTAAACATTTGGAAACAACCTAATTGTGCAGCAGTAGAGGACTGTCTAGGCAAATTATGGTATAAGTTTAAAATAAGATATAATACAGTCATTAAAAATAATAATGTAGGGCTTATATTTATGGAAATGGAAATATGTACTTGACAGATTATTAATTGAGAGAACAAGTTCCAGAGCACTATTATATTAATTATCTTTTGCTTTCATAAGAAATCACACCAAAACTTAGCAGTTTAAAACAACAAATATTTATTACACAGCTTTTGAGGGTCAGTAATCTGGGAGTTGCTTAGCTGGGTAGTTCTGGCTCAGAGTCCTTCATCAGTTCGCAGACAAGATGTTGATCTGTTCTGTAAGCAATATGTTGGGTTGATGTTGATTTCAAGGCTTGACTTGTGTTGAAGAAACCACTTCCAAACTCATTCACATGGTTGTTGGCAGGTTTCAGTTTCTCTCCAGCTATTGGCCAGAGTCGTCTTTTCCTTGCCACATGAGGCAAGTAATAGGCTACCTGATTGTCCTCATGACGTGGCAGCTGACAACCCCTAGAGTTAGGAATCCAAAAGAGTAGGGACACGGTCAAAGAAGGAAGCCACAGTCTTCTATAATTTAATCTCCTAAGGATCATGACATTACTTCATTTATATGATATTTGTCACACATATTTGTTACAATGTGGGAGGGAATTATACAAGGGTGTTAATACCAGGAGATGGGATCATGGGGAGTCACCTTGAAGGCTGGACGCTACAACTATGTGTGCTATGATATAATTTTGTAGAAAAATATGCACATATTTATGAGTATGAAGATGTAGAGGAAAAAGAGACATCAAAATGTCAAGAATGTTTATGATGAGATTATAGATATTTTAAAACTTATTTCTTTTTTATCAGTTTTCCAATTTTTATGATGAAAATGGATTACTGATGTTTGATAAAACCAGCAACCATTTATTTTGTACTATTTTATTTTATTTTCCGAGATGGAGTCTCGCCCTGTCACCCAGACTGGAGTGCAGTTGTGCAATCTCAGCTCACTACAACCTCCGCCTCCCAGACTATAGGCATGTGCCACCACACCCAGCTAATTTTTTTTTTTTTTTTTTGGATTTTTAGTAGAGACGGGGTTTCGCCATGTTGACCAGACTGGTCTTGAACTCCTGGGCTCAAGTGATCCACCTGCCTCAGCCTCCCAAAGTGGTGGGATTACAGACCCATTTTGTACTTTTTTTCTAAAGAAAAAGGAGTCGGGCGTGGAAATACAGTGTGTATAGACTATTCTTTCAAAAGGTCTGGCAGTCAAGGAAAGACAGCGAGGTAAAGTCTTTAGTTCTGGAAATAGTCATGGTTGATTACTGTGTTTTTTTAAAGGAAAAATGTGTTTGTAGGCTGAGGGGAAGGATCTGCAGGAGAGGTCAAGGTCAGAAACAGGAGAGAAAAGGGATCATTGATGGATTTGTGAGGGAGTATGCTTCAACGTAGAGGTGGAGACAGTTGTCACGATTGCAGTGAGCAATAATGAAAGGGTAGATATGTAAACCCATTGGCCTTACACATGAGAATGTGTATGCCTTGGACAGGACATACTAGCATTGGTCAACAATAGTTAGGCTTGAATTAGAGTGGAAACACACATGCCTCTCAAATATGAGAGGAGGAAAAATTGAGTGCCATTATTAGAAACGTTAGAGTATTAAGGCAGGAAAGTTGATGAAGTTTACACTTAATGGTTCCCTTTTCTTCACTGATAAAGGAAGCAAAGCATTCTGTGGAGTCTAACTGTGATGGGTAAAAGACCTAGAGAGGGTTTTGCAAATTTAAAACATCTGTTGTTTGTAATGGGAAAGAGCACCAACCAGGGAAAGGATTGTAGAAAAAACTTGAGAGCCCAGATGATAATATTTGTGTCTCTCTCGTGTCATCTTTAAATTCAAAGAACATTACTAACTCTAATGTGTAATAATGTTCATCTGTTAATCATTAAAATGCTTGCTACCTTTCATGTTATTGGCAAGCCTCTGGGGTGGCTTTACGTCTTTTTGAAAATTATAATGAGTTAATGTAACACGTTTTCATAGCATTTCTCCTTACTACTTGCTAGGTTGGCTTTCTTGAATTATATTTATAGAAAGCCCATGATGTATCTAACTTTAATTTTACAATGAGAGTTATTAGTCCCTATTTGGAGCCAAACCAGAAGCAAAGTTGTGGTCTTCTTTTCCAAATGGCCACCAATATAGGATCTTTTCAAGGATACTTTATGTAGGCAACATGAAATAGTTTTAGGTGGAAAAGACTGCGATACACAGATCAAGAGTTCGCACATAAGTACATAAAACTTACGGTTTTGTTTGTTTGTTTTGTTTTTGAGACGGAGTCTGGCTCTGTCGCCCAGGCTGTAGTGCAGTGGCGCGATCTCAGCTCACTGCAAGCTCCGCCTCCCAGGTTCATGCCAATCTCCTGCCTCAGCCTCCCAAGTAGCTGGGACTACAGGCGCCACCACCACGCCTGGCTAAGTTTTTGTAGTTTTAGTAGAGACGGGGTTTCGCTGTGTTAGCCAGGATAGTCTCGATCTCCTGACCTCGTGATCTGCCCGCCTTGGCCTCCCAAAGTTCTGGGATTACAGGCGTGAGCCACCACGCCCTGCTGGGTTTTTTTTTTTTTATTTTTTTTTTTAGCACTTGGAAGATCATAAGCATTTAAGACAAGTCCTCAAGGTTAGTAGTTTCCATTTTTCTAGAAAAAAAAAACACACCAAAACCTTATGTTACTGAAGAACACAAAAGACACTAAATACCTAAGTGTAGTGGTCGAAAAGTATGTTAAAAATTCTTTTCAGCAAATTGAAACATCACTCTTTTCCTGCCGCATAAAGACATGGAATTTGACATACAGTAAAAATTATGTATGTGCATTTCAGTCCCTCTGTAAAACTTACTGGCTGATGCCCAGGGCACTCTGAATGCTTACACTTAGTAAGTGCCTCTTTATTAAGCCAGAATGCTCTTGCTGCCACTAGTTGAGAGATATGAGTCAACATACAGTTATATAAACTGGGGCCTACCAGAGGGTGGAGGTTGGGAGGAGGGATAGGATCAGAAAAAAATAACTAATGGGTACTGGGCTTAATACACGGGTGATTAAACAATCTGTAAAACAAATGCCCGTGACACAGGTTTACCTATATAACAAACCTGCACATGTACCCCTGAACTTCACATAAAAGTTAAAAAAGATAGTTGTATTTATTCCCAAAGTTAAGTCAATTGAACCTAATTTTGTAATTCTATACTTCAATTTTAGTATTATGAAAACCAATGAAACCATGACTATGAAAATGAAATTATTGTTTCTATAAAAACTAAGTTGAATGAAAAATTTAGGAATGAATAAAATAAGGGACTTAATTAGTGATACAGCAGAAATTAATAAGATAATTTTATGAAGTACCTTATGCTGATACACTAACAACGAAAAGAACAAATTTCTAGAAAAGTATAAATTATGAAAGATAACTAAATAAATTTATTAACTATGATAACATTTAAGGAACTTATTCACTGGTTGAAAATCTCTCCATAGGTAAAACAGGAGATCAGAAGGTTTAATAATTGTACATAAAGTATTTTAGAGGACAGAAAAAGAGGCAACCCTTCTCAAATTATTTTATGAGGTTAGTATGTAACCATGATAACAAATCAGAGAAGTACAATATATGTTAGAGGAATTATAGGTTAAACTCACCCATTAATATAGGTAAATTTTTTTTTAAAATATTAACAAATTGATTTCAGTAACATCTTAAAAGATAGTTCATTAAGATCCAGATGGGCTTATTTCAGACATGCATGGTCTTATTTCAGAAATGCTAGGAAAAGAAACTTTAGGTTCCTTTGTGAGAATTCTTTATCTATGCAATTAATACATTAGAAAATCTATTAATATAATTCACCACATATTATCACAATAGATACAGTAAAAGCATTTAATAAAATTTAACATATATTCATAATAAAAATCAGCCCTTAGCAAGCTAGGCATAGAAGGGAATATTTTAAATTTGATTAAGGAGATTTTAAAAACCTAATACAAACATTATACTTAGTGTTTGAATTCCAAATGCATCCCTTTGAGACAGGGATGCCACTAACTCCACTTCTATCCAATAGTTAATAGGAAGAAAGGAAATCAGTATATCAAAGAGATATCTGCACTCCCATGTTTTTTGCAGCACTGTTCATAATAGCCAAAGTATGGAATCAACCTAAGTGTCCATCAACAGATGAATGGATAAAGAAAATGTAGTACATATACATAATGGAGTAGTATTCAGCCATAAAAATAATGAGATCCTGTTATTTGCAACAACATGGATTGAACTGGAGGTCATTATGTTAAGTGAAGTAAGCCAGTCACAGAAAGACAAATACCACATGTTTTCACTTGTCTGTGGGAGTTAAAAATTAAAACAATTGAACTCATGGAGATTAAAAGTAGAAAGATGGTTACCAGAGCCTGGGAAGGGGAGTGGGGAGGTGAGGGAAGGCGACGGATGGTTAAGGGGTACAAAAAATAGTTAGAAAGAATAAATAAGACCTAGTATTTGATAGCACAAACAATTTTTTACTATAGGTGACTACAGTAAAAAATACCTGTACATTTTAAAATAATTAAGACTATAATTGGATTATATGAAACACAAAGGAAAAATGGTTGAGGTGAATAAATACCCTAAAAATATAGTTGATAGGATATGCAAGCCAGAAGAGTAAGACAAGGTAAAGAAATGGAAGTTATAACAAAGTTCAAAAGAAACAAAACTATTTTTTCTAAGATTGTATCCATTAGAGATTATATTAGATTATAACTGAGAAAATTAGTATATCTATCAATTTTATGTGTTTATATGCCTGTATATTGTATGACACCTTATTTTCTAGAAATAATGACTGTCAATTTATTATTTATTTTTAAATTTTTCAATATCTATTGTAATTTTAATTGGTAGAGGTAAAATTTTAACCTTGTTGATTAGGAGAAACTTGCTTTCTATAAAGTCAGTATATTTTTCTTTCATAATAATAAAGTAAAAATATATAAATATACAAAGCACTAATAGCTCTGTGGAAGAATAACTTACAGCAGTTCAAGTTGCAATACACTGATTTTTAAAAACCCAATACATTCCCTTCTTTTTCAAACATTAGAGCCTGAGACCAAGAAAGGGTCATAATAAAATATTATCCAACCAAACCAGAACTAAACTCTTCTTTGCCAATAATGTTTCTGTAGCCTCTTAGCAGTTACCAAATGCTACTTACATACATTCAACATCTAACTTACTGGCATGATTTCAAATTTGTTTATAAAAATGAGAAACTTTGAAGATATGCAACTACAAGTTACACAAATTGCATTAAATTAAACACAAACACAGTGTGATCCTTATAGGACAAGTCAAGTCAGGTAGAAATTTTCTATAAAAATGTGTCACATTTCCTAGGCTTTCTTCTAGAGCTTTTGTGGTTTGGGGTTTCACATTTAAGTCTTTAATCCATCTTGAGTTAATTTTTGTATACGGTGTAAAGAAGGGGTCCAGTTTCAGTTTTCTGCATATGGCTAGCCAGTTTTCCCGGCACCATTTACTGAATAGGAGATCCTTTCCCCATTGCTTGTTTTTGTCAGGTTTGTCAAAGATCAGAGGTTGTAGATGTGTGGTGTTATTTCTGAGGTCTATGTTCTCTTCCATTGGACTATATGTCTGTTTTGGTACCAGTACCATGCTGTTTTGGTTACTGTAGCCTTGTAGTATAGCTTGAAGTCGGGTAGCATGATGCTCCAGCTTCAGGACATAGGCATGGACAAAGACTTTATGACGAAAGCACCAAGAGCTAGTGTAACAAAAGCCAAAATTGACAAATGGAATCTAATTAAACTAAACAGCTTCTCACAGCAAAAGAAACTATCATCAGAGTGAACAGGCAATGTACACAATGGGAGAAAAATTTTCAAGTCTACCCATCTGACAAAGGTCTAATATCCAGAATTAACAAGGACCTTAAACAAATTTACAAGAAAAAAAAAACCTCATAAAAAAGTGGGCAAAGGATATGAACAGACACTTCTCAAAAGAAGACATACATATGAAAAAAGCTCAAAATCATTGACCATTAGAGATATGGAAATCAAACCACAATCAGATACCATCTCATGCCAGTCAGAAAGAAGGGTGATTATTAAAAGTCAAGAAACAATAGATGCTGGCGAGGCTGTGGAGAAATAGGAACACTTTTACACTGTTGGTGGGAATATAAATTAGTCCAACCATTGTGGAAGACAGTATGGCAATTCCTCAAGGATCTAGAACCAGAAATACCATTTAACCCAGCAATCTCATTACTGGGTATATACCCAAAGTAATATAAA
The DNA here is from genome assembly GCF_029281585.2 of Gorilla gorilla gorilla. Lineage (NCBI taxonomy): Eukaryota > Metazoa > Chordata > Mammalia > Primates > Hominidae > Gorilla > Gorilla gorilla. The sequence continues at coordinate 123,897,756 of NC_073247.2, forward strand.
TCATTTTACTATAAAGATGCATGCACACGTATGTTTATTGCAGCACTATTTACAATAGCACAGTCATGGAACCAACCCAAACGCCCATCAATGATAGACTGGATAAAAAAAAAAATGTGGTACATATACACCATGGAATATTATGCAACCATAAAATGGAATGAGATCATGTCTTTTGCAGGGACATTTTGGATGAAGCTGGAAGCCATCATTCTCAGCAAAATGAGACGGGAACAGAAAACCAATCATCTCATGTTCTCACTCATAAGTGGGAGTTGAACAATGAGAACACATGGACACAGGGAGGGGAACAACTCACACTGGGCCGGTTGTGGGGGGGAGGGGATTTGAGGGGAGGGAACTTAGAGGACGGGTCAATAGACACAGCAAACCACCATGGCACACCTATACCTATGTAACAAACCTGCACGTTCTGCACACGTATCCTGGAACTTAAAGAAAAAAAAATAAGTGTCACATTGAAGCGTCAGTATTTTCTGTCAATTATTTGCCCTTGATGTATTTTCTTGGAGTATGTAATCTATTAAGAGATCAGTTTTGTCTTGTTTTGTTTTGTTTAGAGACAGTCTTGCTGTCTTACCCAGGCTGGAGTGCAGTGGTGCGATCTCAGCTCACTGAAACCTCCAACTTCCAGGTTCAAGCGATTCTCCTGCCTCAGCCTCCCAAGTAGCAGGGACTACAGGTGCATGCCACCACACCTGGCTAATTTTTTTTTTTTTTTTTTTTTTTTAGTAGAGATGGGGTTTCACCATATTGGTCAGGCTGGTCTCGAACTACTGATCTCACGTGATCTGCCCACCTTGGCCTCCCAAAGTACTGGGATTACAGGCATGAGACTTAAGATTTCTTAATCCAAAATATCTGACTGAATTTAGTTAAATCTAGAAAACAATTGCAAGGGTTTATCTTATAGTCTGACATCACAGAAAGTGGATTAAGAAATCTTTCTTTACTTGAAGATATACTGTTCTGCTTCCGTTATCAGCTCACAAAGGAAAAAGAAAAAAGTACCAATTAAAACCTTACCTCACACAAACAATTCCACACAAGTTAAACAAAAACCACCACTCCCCCCACAAAACCGCAGCACCAAAGTGTCAATCATTCTTGGAAAATAGAACATGCCCCTTGGATTATCTGATTTGTTAGTTGTTCAAACTTTAAGGACAGAAATGTCCTATGTCCTTATGGGGAAGAGAGAAGACATGTTAATAATGACTACAGAGCCATTGAGAAAGTCCATTATCAATTGCACAATTAACTTAGACCCCTGCCCGCCAATGGAGGTGGTCACAACTTCATTTAAATTCCTCAGTAATTGAACATTTACGGCTTTGGGATAAAGGAGATAGGGAAAAACAGAGCTACCAGTAGGGTGAATTTATTTAAACCAACCCCCCATTTAAAGAATTAAAAACTGTGTATAAAATACTGTTTAAAATCATAAAGGCAACCAAGGGATGACTAGATATCAATACTCTACAAGGCCAACATCTACGATAACACTGGAACAGAGAGCTATAAGCTGAGCTCCAAAGCCACTTTTGTCCTTAAGAGATTTGTCAAACTGGGGGTCTGGAGCTTTTGTTTTTCACAGCTTCATGGTGACAGGTGAGAAAGAAGTTACACAGGGCCGGCAGCCTAAGGTGGGGAGTTTAGTAGGAGACTATCCCTATTAAAGTGAATCATAAGAGGCTAGGCCCTTGAGTAAGGGTGATCATCCCATCCCAGCAATTCCACCCCCGCAGAAGACTGCATGAAAAGTTGCCTTAACCTTGAACAAAATATGGGGATAAGATGACTAGTCCCTAAGAAGTTGTTAACACAAGTTGGTCCTCACACATATTTGCAATTGAAACTATCACCTGGTTGGACAAAACTCGTCAAGAAATGAATGTAGAAAAAAAATTGAAGAAAATAATGTAATTTAAAGTAGTACCTTAAAGGTACCTAAGTGCTTTGCAAGGCAAACACAAATACTCTCTGGAGGAAAGTACCTTCATCCTAACTCCCAAAGAATATCCACAAATGAAAACACAACATACTGAATTTATGGGATGAAGAAAAGCAGTGCTCAGAGGAATATTTGTAGCTGTAAAAACCCGCATTATAAAAGACAGATCTCAAATCAATAACCTAACTTCGCACAGCAAGGATATAGAGAAAGAAGAGCAAACTAAATCCAAGCTAGCAGAAGGAAAGAAATAATAAAAGTTAAAGATAAAACAAATAGAGAATAGAAAAACAATGGAATCAACGAAGCCAAAATTGGTTAATGGAAAAGATCAACAAAATTGACAAGCATTTAAGTAGGCTGACTAAAATGAAAAGACAGATGAAAAGAACTAAAAGTAGAAATAAAAGTGAAGACAATCCTACTAACCTTAAAAGAATAAATGAATTATAAGACAATACTGTGAACAATTATACCCCAACAAATTAGATAACCTAGATGAAATGGACAAATTCCTAGAAACACACAAAGTACCAATTCTGACTCAAAAAGAAATAGAAATTCTGAATAGACCTATAAAAAGTTTTTTAAAAACCCATAAAAAGACTGAAGCAGTAATCAAAAACATCCCGAAAAAGAAAAGTCCAGGAACAGATGGCTTCACTGGTGAATTCTACAAAACATTTAAAGAAAAATTAACACCAATCCTTGTTAAAATTCCAAAAAATAGAGGAGGAGCGAACACTTTTAATTCATTTTATGATACCAGCATTACCCTTATACCAAAGCCAAATATATCATAAGAAAATAAAACTACAGACCAATATCCTTTATGAACATAGGTGCAAAAATCCTCAGCAAAATAATATCAAACTAAATCTAACAGCATATTAAAAGGGTTATACACCATGGCGAAGTGGGGTTTATTCCAGAAATGCAAGAGTGAGTGGTTCATTCTAAGAAAATCAGTCAATGTAATACACCAAATTAATAGAATGAACGGTATAAAAATCACATGATCATCTGAACTGATGCAGGAAAAGCACTTGTCAAAATTCAACAACCATTCATGATTACAAAAAAAAAAAATGCCCAGAAAGCTGGCAATAGAGGGGAATTTTCTCAACATCATAAAGGGTATTCATGAAAACCCACAGTTCATCACATGTTTAATGGAGAAAGACTGAAAGCTTTCTTCCTATGATCAGTAACGGGTGTTTGCTGTCACCACTGCTATTTAACATTGTAGTGGAAGTTCTAACCAGAGCCTTTAGGTAAGATGAAGAAATAAAAGGCATCCAAATTGGAAAGGATGAAGTAAAACTCTGTTTACATATGACATGATTGTATATATAGAAAATCTCAAAGGAATTGCCCCATAAAAATTGCTAGAGCTAATAAACTAATTCTACAAAGTTTCAGAGCACAAAACCAAAACAGAAAAATTTGTGTTTCTGTATACCCACACTAAGCAATATGAAGAGTAATTTAAGAAAATAATTCAATTTATAACATCATCAAAAAGAGTAAAATACAAAGGAATAAATGTTTAACCAAGGAAGGAAAAGACTTGTACAATGAAAACTACAAAACATTGCTTAGGAAATTAAAGAATACCTAAATAAATGGAAAGATATTCCATGGATTAGAAGATTTAATATCATTAAAGTGACAATATAAACTGAAATAGTCTACAAATTCAATGCAATATATATCAAAATTCCATTGCCCTTTTTTGTAGAAATGGAAAAGCTGACCTACAAATTCTTAAGGATTTACAAGGGGCCTTAATTATCCTAAATATCCCTTAAAAAGAAGAAAAAAGGTGGGAAGACTCATATTTCCAAATTTAAAATCTTATTAAAAAGCTAGAGGAATCAAAACAGTGTGGTACTGGCATAAGGACATATCTGTAGACTAGTGTAATAGAATTGAGACTCCAGAAATAAACCTGTACATTTAGAGCCGATTGATTTGACAAGGGTGCCAAGGCCATCAATAAGGAGAGAATATTCTCTTCAACAAGCAATGCTGGCGTGACTGGATATCCACGTTTAAAAGAATGAACTTGGGGCCCGGCGCGGTGGCTCACGTCTCTAATCCTGGGACTTTGGGAGGCCAAGGCGGGCGGATTATCTGAGGAGTTCGAGACCAGCCTGGCCAACATGGTGAAACCCTGTCGCTACTAAAAATACAAAAAGTAGCCAGGCGCAGTGGCATGCGCCTGTAGTCCCAGCTACTTGGGAGACTGAGGCAGGAGAATCGCTTGAACCCGGAAGTGGAGGTTGCAGTGAGCAGAGATTTTGTCACTGCACTCCAGCCTGGGAGACAGAGTGAGACTCTGTCTCACAAAAAAAAAAGAAAAAGAACTTGGAAGTTGGGTCCCTACCTTCTATTATGTACAAAAATTAACCCAAATGAAGTCTAATCCTAATATAAGAGATAAACTATAAAACTCTTAGAATAAAACTTTGGCTATGACGCCAAAAGTTTAGGCAATAAACAAATAAATAAATTAGACTTCATCAAAATTAGTCTTCTGTCTTCTGTGCATCAAAGGACATTATCAACAAATGTAAAAGATAGCCTACTCAATAGGAGAAATTTATAAATCATATGTCTGATAAGGATCTAATGTCAACAATATATAAAGAACACTTAGAACTCAACAACAAAAGGGCAAACAATCCACTTAAATGTAGGAAAAAGAATTGAATAGACGTTTACCCAAAGAAGATGTAAAAAGGGCCAAGAAGGAAATAAAAAGATATTCAGCGTCATTAGTTATTAGGGAACTACACATCAATACCACAATGAGATACCACTTTACACTTTACACCCATAAGGATGACTATAATTTTTTTAATGGAAAATAAGGGTTGGCAAGGATGAAGAAGAAATTAGAACCCTTTTGCATTGCTGATGGGAATGTAATGTGTTTCATACATTTTTTAATACAGTTGGCAGCTCCTCAAAAAGTAAAATGTAGAATTACCTGATGATCCAGCAATTTTACTCGTAGGTATATACCTAACAGAATTGAAAATATTTATCCACACAAAAACTTTTAAATGAAATGAATGTTCATAGCAACATTATGCATAACATCCAACATCTATTTCTGATAAAAATTCTCATCATAATGGGACCAAAGGACAGTCTAATAACCCGATAAAATGTATTAGCAAAAAACAAACAAACAAACAAAAACACACCAACTGCAGCTAACATTTTAGTTAAAGGTGAAAGCCTCAATGTGTTTGCTTTGAAATCATGAACAATGCAAGGATATAATTTTTCACCACTTATTTCACCAGTAGACTTGCAGTTGTATCCATTATTGTATAGCAAGAAAGAGGCATCCAGATGGGAAACAAAGAACTAAAACTGAAACAGTCTTTATTTTTCAGACTATATGATCTTCTATGTAGAAAATTTGATGGAATATACCAAAAAAGCTACTAAAAGTAATAAGTGAATTTAGCAAGGGTACAGCATAGATCAACATACAAAATCAGTTATATTTATATTTACCAACAATGATCCAAAATTAAAATGGAAAAAATATCATTAACAGTAGCATAAAAATGTTAAATTCTTGGGGATTATTCTGACAACAGATATATAAGACCCATTCAATGAAAATGAAAAACCGTTGTTGGGAAAAATTAAATAAGTAGAGAGATATATTGTTTTTATGAATCAGAAGGAAGACTCAATATTACTAAGATGCCAATTATTTCCACACTTATCTACAGATTTAACACAATCCAAACAAAAATGCTAGGTTTTTTTTTTTTTTTTTTTTTGAAATTGACAAGCTGATTCTCAAATTTACATGGAAATGTAAAGGGCCTAGATTAGCCAAAACAACTTCAAAAAATTACAGAGTTGGAGGAAAAATCTGCACTAGTGGATTTTTCTTTTCTTTTCTTTTTCTTTTTTTTTGAGACGGAGTCGATTTTTCTACTCTTCTTATAATGCTACAGTGATCAAGACAGTATGCCATTAGTGTAGATAGACAATTAGATCAGCTTTTGCCAGCATCCATGCAACTGTGGTAGGCCAACTTGCCAGCTTGCGAGGTGGGTAAAAAATCTCAGACCCTTTACTTTTCCTGACACGAGAGCCTTCAAAGTTATTTGTAATGATGTATTTCTTACAGTAGGTTGGTAGGTTGTGAATGCATGCATGCTCATTCAATATTTACTCTTTAGATACATTTATATTATTTTTATGTATGACATAGTTAATAATACAAAAAATACTAAGTAAAATGATTTAGAAATACTCAGTAAATTAATGTTACTAAAAATATTTCTGTCAAACTAAGTGGGAGTATGACAACTATAAATTCAGAACAAGATTGTAAAATTTAGAAGGCGTTTTTGCTCAATATATTCTACAAGTACTGTATGTCTTTACTCCATGTGAAAGGAACTGAAACTAGATATCATTGATGACACTTATGGGTGTGGGCTTTTTTTTTTTGTTTTTTTGTGAGACTGAGTCTCGCTCTGTCGCCCAGTCTGGAATGCAGTGGTGCGATCTCAGCTCACTGCAACCTCCTCCGCCAGGGTTCATGCCATTCTCCTGCTTCAGTCTCCCGAGTAGCTGGGACTACAGGCTCCCGCCACCATGCCCGACTAATTGTTTTTGTATTTTTTTTTAGCAGAGACGGGGTTTCACCATGTTAGCCAGGATGGTCTCGATCTCCTGACCTCGTGATCCACCTGCCTCGGCCTCCCAAACTGCTGGGATTACAGGCGTGAGCCACTGCGCCCTGCCTGGGTGAGTTTTATAAAAGAAAAATTGTAGTATAGGTCTTGGCCTTACATAAAAATATTGAGAAGTGAATGTACATTTATGTTTTAAATTAGAATAAAAACATCTAAGGTATGTAAGTACCTTTTTTTTTTTTTTTTTACCAGTTTCTGCTTTAAAGGAGACTTTTAAGTTAGTCAAGCAATTCCATTGATAAGGGAACTTGTACTGTATTTTAATTAATGTAGCAAACAAATCCCTGAGTAAATATTGCTTGGATATTTGGCTTTTCATTTAAGTAAAAGCTCAAGAGCTCTGGGAGAACTCCAAATCTCCATGGCACCCATGGCCTCATTTTTAGCTCTGAGTACAACTGGAAGACTGATATTGACAGGCCGAGATTGAGCCATACAAGGGGACAGCATAAGTTTAGCAGTTATTGCATATTGTATATGAGATTTCAGATGAAGATGCAGGACTTCAATAATGAGACCTGGTATTTCTTGAAATCTGACTTAACAAATGCGTTTTTTCCCCCTTCACTATTTGTACTATTAAATCTCTCAAGTTGCTTCATGTGTTCCTCTTTCTGGCAGGTGGATAGCAGGGGAGAGAGAGTGGGTGTGAGGAAAAGACGCATGTTAAACAGAGAAAGGGAGAAATTGGAAAAGAAAGAGGGGGAAGTAAAGAGAGAAGGAACAGGTCCAAATAGGAAAATAAATAGAGATAGTGAGACGGAGAGAAATAAATAGAGGGAATACAAAACAGGAGAAAGAAGATTGTATCTATGGTGATAACAGTAAATTCTAATACAAATCCCTACTATTATGTTCCTGTTTACCAGCTATTTTGCTATACGTCTAATCTGAAGTAGTACCTATGAAGTAGTACCTATTATTCCCATTTTATAAATGAAGAAAGAGGCTTAAAGAAGTTAAGAAACTAGCTCCAAGGAGACAGAGTCTGGATCTGAATCCAGGTCTGCTTGTCTCTAGAGCCCATATTTTTCCCACTGTATCAGGTTACCTCTATATGATACTGAAACAACAGGTTAATAGACAAAAACGTAAGTTAAACAGGTTATTTGGCATCATATAAACATACCACACAACACAAAATAACCTATCATCATCCCTAGCTTTTATTTTCCTTAACTACCTCTCCTCAGGGTCCCCACCACTTACAAAGATTCAATTTGATTAGTGTGCTTTGAGAGGAAGATAAGCAGGCAGGCAGGCAGAAAAATATTGCCATATCCTCAGTTTTCCCTTTTCCTGGAGTTTTCAGGTCAATCAGACAGCTTACCTCCCTCTGATCTCACAAAGGGCATAAAGCCCATTCCACTCATAAAAACTAGGTCCAAACCAGCATTTCCTAATTTTCTGGACCCCTTTGAGATTCTGGAGAAGGCTAGGACCCTCTCTCCAGAAAAATACACATACATACATACATACAAATTTTGCATGACAAGTCTGGAGTTTCATTGACCCCCTCAAAGTCCTGAGGCTTGCACCTGAGATGAGTCTTAGAGTCTGGAACTAGAAAGAGAATTACAGTGAATTCTGAGACAGAAGATGAGCACCAACCCTAGCACCCTGGCTCTGCCAGGACTTTCTTGAATCCTTTTCAAATACAAAGTTGGATATGGTTGTCTTCTCTCCCATTTTAAGTCATGTCTCTATGAAAAGTTTTATGTAAGAAGGTTAAATTTGTTCCTATACTCAAATTTATTGATTGATTTGCACTACAATAAGGTAAGTTCCATACTTCCAACATGGCATTACATTCTTTATACACTCCAGTGCCCACTGGCGGTCAAAGACAAATCTTTTGCCTTGAGTATTTGAATGTTATAGATGGCTATTACCTCCTGGAGGAGGCTAGCCCACTCTTAATTTCAAAATAGAGTCTTCTTTCTAGACATTTCTTACATTCAATTTTAATTTCTTAAAACTCATGTATTCCACTAAAATTTTGATGAGGCCTTGTTGGGGTTCATGGTGAAATAGTGGCATATAGGAAAGAATGTTGGACAAAGAAGAGCCAAAACTTCCACTAATTTGCTGTGTTATTGTTACTGCAGGTAAAAGACATTTCCTTTGTACCCTCAGTATTTTCTTCTGTAACATGAAGTGATTGCTACTGCTATAAGTGCTTTTCAAATCTCTTTAAAAATTCTTTAGTAGTGTAAATCTTCGTTTCAGTGGAAATCTTGAGCAGAATGCCAATATGTAGTTTGATATACCAAGAATAATAATGATAAAATAATGATAAAATGTTTTCTTTGACTACTGTCAGGGGGAAATGAAATGCTCAGTTGTATTAAAATGAACAAACTTTATGGAGGAAAATAAAGATAAAAATAGAACTGCTGGGATCAAAAGGTGATGAAGCGATGGCAAGGGACCGACTCCCTCCCTTCTTATCCTTCTCTCATACCACTGACACACCCATGAAGCACATCCATGCAGTTTGAAAACAGTTGATCAAGAGAGCAACACACTAATAATAGTCAAAAGCATGTGATTTGGAGTTAAGCGTTTATGGGTTCTAGCTCTGGCTTCTCACACTTAATAGCTCAGGGCCTTTGGCAAACTGCTTAATCCCTCTGTGCCTCATTTTCTATGTCTGAAAAATAAGGGTATTTAACATAGTTCTTATCACATAAGGTTGTGAAAATTTAGTGAATTAATAGATGTAAAGTGATTATCCCAGTGCCTGCTACATGATAATTGTTCAATAAATGTTGGCTGTATTCTCATTATTGAGCTATATAGTTTTAAACAAAGGCTTTGCTCATGAAGAATTAGTTTACCTAGCTTTCCCATTCTGCTCTCTTGCTCAGTAATTTCTTCTTTCCTAATCCATGCTAGAGCTAATATAACTAGACTATTAAGCAGGACCTCCCAATCTCTCTAATATTTTAGCCACACTGCAATAAACAAATGTAGTGAAAAATTAGTCGCATAGCAGACTGATTGAGCTATACCTGTGATTTTCAAATTCTTCTTTTTAGTTGTGGAGTGCTTTTAATTTGTAAGTAAATTGTCACTCTGCAACTCAGTATATAAAGCAGATAATAGTGGAGCCTCTCTGATTGAAGCAGGATTACCTTCTATGTCTTTTAAATCCTCTACAACACCAGACTCCTATCCCTCCAACCATATACTCTTGAGAAATCAGAGAAACTCCAGTGCTTTGTGGAGTGGAGCAAAGCACTGGAAAACCACTGGACCGCTAACACTCTTACAAATATTAGATTCTGTGGGACTAAATTATTTCAGACTTGGACATACAGTTTGGTATTTTCCTTACTCCCATGATTTTAAGAAAAATGCAAATTGCAGAAACGGACATCTCACTCCTATAGATCATTCTTACACTCACTGGAAAGAAAAGGTAGGCCTTCATGTCCCATGACTGTGATCCATCTAGAGTTTACTTCCACTGAACTCCCATAGTACTTTTAAAAAATGGCTTTATAGAGGCATAATTGATATAATATCAACTGTATAATCTAAACTGTACAATTAGACACATTATTACATATGTGTACACCCACTGAAACTGTTATTACCATAAGGATAATGAAACATAGCCATCACTCCCCAGAATTTCAGCAAGCTCCTTTGGATTTTCCTCCTAGCCCTCAGAAACTGCTGAATGGCTTTTGGTCATTATAAACTAGTTTATATTTCCTAGATTTTTATGTAAGTGGAATCTTACTATATGTACTTTTTTTTGGTCTGGTTTCTTAAGTCAATGTAATTATTTTGAAGTACATCTATGTTGTAATGTGTATCAACAACTTATTCCTTTTCATAGATGAGCAGTATTTTATTGTATGGATATAGCACATTGTCTATTAGCACATGGATGGACAGTTGAGTTGTTTCCAATGTCTAAGTATTACAAATAAAGTTGTTATGAACATTCATATGCAAATGTTTGTAAAGACATGCTCTCCTTTCTCTTAGATAAACATGTAGGAATAGAATGACTAAATCGTGTGTGTTTGTTTAACTTTTAACATTTTAAGAAATTGCCAAATTATTTACCAAAGTTACTGCCCACTTTACATTTCCAACAACATTATATGAGATTTCTAATTGCTTTGCATCCTTACCAACACTTAGTAAGGTCAACCTTTTTAATTTTAGGCATTCTCATAGCTGTGTAGCAATATCTCATTATGGTTTGGGTCTGCATTTACCTAATGACTAATGATGTTAAGCATCTTTTCATGTACTTATCGGTCATCTGTATGCTTTCTTTGTTGAAGTGACTATTTAAATTTTTTGTCAATTTAAAAATATGGGCAATTGTTTTCCTTATTATTGAGTTTCGTGGTTCATTTATTAGATATACTTCGCAATGATTTTCTCCCAGTCTATAGCTTGTCTTTTCATTCTCTTATCAGCCTCTTTCAAAGAGAAGGAGTTGTAATTTTGATAAAGTCTGATTTATCAATTGTTTTGTATGGGTTTTATGGTTTATAATGTACCTAAGAAATCTCTGCCTAAAAATATTCTCCTATATTTTCTTCTAGAAGTTTTAAAGTTTTAGGTTTACATTCACATCTGTGATTCATTTTGAGTTAGTTTTTGTATATGATGTGAGATACGGATTGAAGTCATTTTTTTGCGTATGCATATCCAAGTTTTAGAGCACCACTTACTGAAAATACATTTTCCCACTGAATTTCTTTTGACTCTTTGCCAAAAATTAATTGACTATATAATTAATTTTTGGCAAATGTATTTATATACATATATTTATATACGAGTATATATACACATACATATAATACATACATATATATATATGTATACCTTGGCTCTCTACTGGGCTCCATTGACCCATTTATTCATTCTTACGTGAATATCATACTGGCTTGATTATTTTAGCTTTATGAAGGGTCTTGAGTGTTTCATAGTCCTCATTGTACAAGTATTTTATCACTTTGGTTAAGTTTATTCCTAAGTGTTTTATTCTTTTTGATACTATTGTAAATGGGATTATTTTCTTCATTTCCATTTTGGATAGTTTGTTGTTAGTCTATAGAAACACAATTTATTTTTGTGTGTTGATTTTGTATCTTGCAACTTTACTGAATTTGTTTATTTGTTACAACAATTTTGTGCTATCATTAGGGTTTTCTACATATAAGATTATTTCATCTATGAACAGAGATAATTGTCCTTCTTACTTTCTAATTTGAATGTATTTTATTTCCTTTTCTTACCTGATTGCTTTGACTAGGACTTCCAGTACTATGTGGAATAGCAGTGGTGAGAGTGGATATCCATGCCTTTTTCCAGATCGTACAGTAAAAGCTTTCAGCTTTTCACCATCAAGTATGATGTTAGCTGCAGTGTTTTCATAAGCTTAACCAAGGAAGTGGAAGACTTGTACACTGAAAACTGTAAAAACATTTATGAAAAAACTAAAGCAGACACAAATAAATGGAAAAACATCCCATATTTGTGGACTGGAAAAGTAATATTATTAAAATGTCCACACTACCCAAAGTGATCTACAGATTAAATGCAATTCCTATCAAAATCCCAGTAGCATTTTTACAGAACTGGAAAAAACTGTCCAAAAATTCAAATGGAATCAGCAAAGATCCCAGCTACTCAAAGCAGATTGGAGGAAGAATAACAAAGCTAGAGGCACCATACTTCCTGATTTCAAAATATATTGCAAAGCTGTAGTAATCAAAACTGTTTTTATGCCAGTTTTATACCAGTATGGCATTGACATAAAAATAGACATATAGACCAATGGAACAAAATGGAGACCTGAAACTGTAAAAGTTCTAGAAGAAAACATAAGGAAAATCTTCTTGACATTGGCCTTAGCAATGATTTCTTCAATAGGACACTAAAAGCATAGAAGACAAAAGCAAAAATAGACAAGTGAAATTATATCAAACTAAAATGCTCTGCACAACAAAGGAAACAATTAACAAAATGTAAAGGCAAACTCCAGAGTGGGGAAAAGTATTTTCAACCCATACATCTGATAAATATATAGGAATTCCTAGAACTCAATATTTAAAAAAAAAAGAAACCCACAAATACTTGTATTAAAGTGGGCAAAAAACTGCAGATGCATTTCTCCAAGGAAGACATACAGATAGCCAACAGGTATATGAAAATGTGCTCAACATCACTGATCATCAAGGAAATTCAAATCAAAACAACAATGAGATAATAGCCTTATACCAGTGAGGATAGTGTATTAGTCCGTTTCACACTGTTTGTCAAAGACTAGGTAATTTATGAAGGAAAGAGGTTAACTGACTCACAGTTCCGCATGGCTCTGGGGGCCTCAGGAAACTTGCAATTATGGAGGAAGGGGAAGCAGGCACATCCTTCACAAGGTGGCAGGAGAGTGAGTGTGTGAAGGAGGAACTGTCAAACACCACACATCTTGTGAGAACTCACTCACTATCATGAAAACAGCATAGAAGAAACCACCCCCATGATCCAATCACCTCTCTTTCTCCACACATGGGGATTACAGGTCCCTCCCTCGACATGTGGGGATTACAGGTCCCTTCCTCCACACGTGGGGATTACAATTTGAGATGAGATTTGGGTGGGGACACAGAGCCAAACCATAACAGATGGCTATTATATATTAAAAAGATAACAAGTGTTAGCAAGAATGTGGAGAAAGGGGTAATCTTGTACATCATTGGTGGGAATGTAAATTGTTCCAGCCAATATTGAAAACAGTATGGAGGTTTCTGAAAACATTAAAAATAGAACCACCATTTGATCTAGTAATCTTACTTCGGGGTGTATACCCAAAGGAATTAATATCAGAATCCCAAAGAGATATCTGCGTAGCCATGTTCATTGTAGCATTGTTCACAATAGCCAAGACATGGAAGCAATCTAAATGTCCACTGACAGATGGATTTAAAAAATGTAGTATATACATACAATGGAATACTATACAGCCTTAAAAAAGAAGAAAATCCTGCCTTTTGCAACAATATGGATGAACCTGTAGGACACTATGCTAAGTGAAATAAGTCATATACAGAAGGAGAAATACTACATCATACTACTTATATGATACTGCTTTTTAAAATAGTCAAACTCATAGAAGCAGAGATTAGAATGGTGGTAGCCAGGGGATTGAAGGAGAGGGAAACAGGGAGTTATTTGTCCAAGGGTATAAAATTTCAGTTATGAAAGCTGGGTAATTCCTAGATATCTACTGTATAGCATAGTGTCTATAGTTAGCAATACTGTTTTACACACTTCAAAATTGGGTAAGAAAGTAAATATTACAATAATGTTCTTATAAAATAATAATAATAATAAAGACAGTGAGAGAAAAGTTTTGGAGGTGATAGATACGTTTATGCAATAGATTGTAATGACGGTTTCACTAGAGTGTACTTATCTAGGAACTCATCTAGTTGTATACATTCAATCTGTACAGTTTTTTATAATATCAATCATACCTCAGTAAAGTGTTTTTTTTAAGTCTTGAAATTACATGGTGTTTATCCTCCAGCTTTGGTCCTATTATCCAAAGTTGTTTTAACTATTTCAGGTCATTTGTATTTGCAAATAAATTTTAGAATCAGTTTGTCAAATTTTAGAATTAGCTTTATATACAATAAATCTTGCAATACTTTTTAAATTATTAACAAATAACTTCCGAGAAAAGAGTTGCAAAAATCGTACATAATATTTCTATCTACACTTTGCCCAAGTTTTCCTAATGTTAACATCTTACATAACCATGGTACAATGACCAAAATTAAGAAATTAACATTGGTACAATACTATTAACTATAGACTTTATTCAGATTCTCTTTGTTTTTAAATAATGTCTGTTTATTGTTTCAGGATCCAAACCAGGATGTCACATTGTATTTAGTTGTCGTTCCAATCTGTGACGGCTCCTCAATCTCTCATGTTTCTCATGACCTTAACACTTTTGAAGCATATTTGTCAAGCATTTTGTAGAGTATCCTTCAGTTTGAGTTTTTCTGATGTTTTCTCATTATTAGACTGAGCGTATGGATTTTGGGGAGGAATACCATAGAGATAAAGTGCCATACACATCACATAATATCAGGGGTTGCATGATATCAAAATGACTTATCGTGGGTGATATTAACCTTGATCACTTGGTTAAGGTTGTGTCTGATGGATTTCTCCACTGTAAACTTGTATTTTTCTGTTTCCATAATCCATTCTTTAAAAAGAAAGTCACGGAATTCAGCCAACACACAAGGGGAGATAAATTAAATTCCCTCCATCTCCAGAAGGTAGGAATATTTAAAAAAATTGTGGGCACATGTTAAAACTACCACAGTAATTAATAAATATTTTGGAAGATACACTTTGAGGTTATGTTAATACCCAATTTCAATTTCACTTTAAAGTTTTATCTACTCATTTTAGCATTTATCAGTGTATTTTGCCTGCAGCAACTGGTACTGTGGTGTTCTAAAAGTTATTTTCTATTTTCCCCATTCCTTCTACATTTATTAATTTGAATTATTCGGTAAGGAAGAGTTGTTACTTCTCTCTCATTTCTTTATTTATTGAATCATTTATCTCAGCATAGAATAACAGATATTTATTCTTTGGGTTATTGATATGGTTTGGCTCTGTGCCCCCACCCAAATGTCATCTTGAATTGTACTCCCATAATTCCCACACGTTGTGGGAGGAACCCAGTGGGAGATAATTTGAATCATGAGTGCAGTTTCCCCCATATTGTTCTCTTGGTAGTCAATAAGTCTCACGAGATCTGATGGTTTCATAAGGCGTTTCTGCTTTTGCATCCTCCTCTTTTTTCTCTTGCCACCACCATGTAAGAAGTGCCTTTCACCTGCAGCCATGATTTTGAGGCCTTCCCAGCCATGTGGAACTGTAAGTCCAGTTAAACCTCTTTTTCTTCCCAGTCTTGGCTTTGTCTTTATCAGCAGCATGAAAAAGGACTAATACAGTTATAATCCAATAATATTATTATATAGTTTATTGCTCAAATTGTTCAAATTTTGGCCATTGAAAGCTTTTTCAGGTTGACTAATGTTTTCTTTTGACATGCCCCATGTTTTGTTTTTTTAAGAACTTTACTTTCTGGCACTACAAGATGCTCCAGGATCACCTAGTGATTTCCCTGTCCCAGCCTCAAAATCAGACACTTATCCAAGTATCCCTGGTTCCTTTGATTGGAAAATGGTATGAAAAATGAATATCTGGGCTCTAAGTGTGCTCATTGCTGCTAGGTTGTCACTGCTTCTATCTGTTAGTGGACAGAGCTAGAAATGTATATGTCTTAGTCCATTTGTGGCTGCTGCTATAACAAAATACCTTAGAGTGGGTAATTAAAAGCAACAGAAATGTATTGCTCACAGTTTCTAGAGATTGGAAAGTCCATGATTAAGGGTCTACAGATTCAGTGTCTGGTGAGGGCTTGCTCTGCCTTACAGATGGCACCTTCTTGCTGAGTCCTCATGTGGTGAAAAGGGCAAACAGGCTTCCTCAAGCCTTTTTTAAAAAGGCACTAATCCCATTCATGAGGGCTCTGTCCTCATGACCTAACCAAGTCCTAAAGGCTTCACCTCTTAATACTATCACACTGGGGATTTAGTTCCAACATTTAATTTTTGGAGAGACACCAATATTGATACCATAGCAATATGTCTGTATACTAACCCATTTTTGAAAATTTTTAAAAGTAAAATTTGTGTTATACATTTCTATGAGGTTTGATAATGCACAGACATGCATCCACAACCACAGAATACAGAATATAATACAGAAGAGCTGTAGCCCAGTTCTGTCCCTTTGTAGTAAATTCCTTCTCTACAACTACAGTCTCATGCTAGAATTTTGCTTGTGATTGCATTGTTTTTATAAATCAGTTTGGGGAGAACTGACATTTTGACAATATTGATTCTATCTCAGAAATGCAGTATGTGTTTCCATTTATTTAGGTCTCTAATTTCTCTCAGCAATATTTTGTTGTTTTTAGTGCATAGCTCTTTTACATCTTTTGTCAAATTTATTCCTAAGTACTTAAATATATATTAATGTTATGGTAAACGGTATTTCTATTTTTGTTTCAGTTTATGATTGTTCATTGCTAATCTGTATAAATACAATTTTTATACTGATATTTTATCTTCAACCTTACTAAGCCCATTCATTCATTCTTGTTTTTTTTTGTAGATTGAATTGAATTTTCTAAATAAATATTTTCTACATTTCATCCACAAATAAAAGGTAGTTTAACATCTTTCTTTTCAATCTCAATAACTTTTCTTGCTTTTTCTTGCCTAAATATAGTTGCTATATCCTCTGGCACAATGTTTCCTGATCTCAGGGAAAAAAAAACTCAGTCTTTCACTATTAAGTACGATGTTAGATGTCTACAGTGTAAGCTTTCAGTGCACTGCCTCCAAATATCAACTCTGTCCCCTCTAATTCTGCTTTTGGAGATCCAGTTCTGTTGGTATTGAAGGTTATTTGTGGCCTCAAGAATTCTTTTTTAAATGCCACGGTGTCTTGGAGGGTTCACATATTATGTGGTCTAGAGATATCTAGTATATCAAGTAATACCTAAGCTAGGACACTATCAGGCTGCCTTGAGGGAATAAGGGAAATGTACTGAAAAAAAAGGAATTAAATGTTGGTGGAGACATGGGTAGCTTCAGTGACACATTTGTTTAATTTTTATTTTGTTTAGACTTAATAAATTCCGTTACTTTGGAAATTGGTAGTTGATGTCTAATATCTTTAAAGTTTAATAACTAAGGGTTTTGGAATCTTTATCACTGGTGATTTTTTGAAAGAGAAGAGATATTATTTATTTTTATGGTTCTCTAGACATATTAGACATATACCTTTTAGGAGACAAGGAACTGGGAAGATAATCTCTTGCATTCTCTTCTGGTACTACAATATTGCCATCCGTACTTGCCAACACTAAATAAGGATGCTGAATGAAGCTGAGGGTCATATAGCCAAATCAGAGAAGATGGCAACTTGGTCTTTCATACAAATCAATAGAACTACCAAAGAGAACAAATCAAATAAAACCTTTGAAGACAAGAAAAGACCAGCACTATCACTGGGCTGCCTCATCGACTGACTTTGGGTTGTCCCCATGAGGGTGAGGAGAGCAGAGAAGGATAGGGCAGACTACATTGCATGACAGGTTCCTGTCCTCAGTGTGTCTGTCTTAGTGAACTCAAAATCTCTTTCAGGCTCAACTTCATGGGAAGAAGCCACAAAATATAATCCACAGGGACTATAATCTTCCTATCCTGATGGTGGAAGGATTTAATGGGTTGATTGTTTAATTCTACCTATGATCACTTATTAATATAGGTATCTGGAACCATCTCCTTCTTCCCCAATAATTTTTTTTCCCTGATACCATGTGTAGTCAAAGATCAGAGCCTGAACAATTGCCTAGGTTGGCCATGCCCAAAGCAGGGTTCTGAGGACACTAAACAATGGCCATGGTCTAAAACAATAAATGAGTTGTCTATGTTCTAATCAGTATCCAAACCATGGAATGGGAGACTACAAAGGTGCATGGAGTTTGAAAGTCCTGTAATAGGGGTGTGTGTAACTAGGATGTGGCAGTATTTCTTGTTTAAGCTGAATGGTAGGCTATTTCATCTTCCATTTATGGCTTATGGTAGCATACAGCCAGGCATATCCTGAAGACAAAGGAGAAATTTTTTTTTTTTTTTTTTTTTGAGACAGAATCTCGCTCTGTCACCCAGGCTAGAGTGCACTGATGTGATCTTGGGTCACTGCAACCTCCACCTCCCGGCTTCAAGAGACTCTTCTACCTAAGCCTCCCGAGTAGTTGGGATTACAGGCATGCACCACTACACTCGGCAAATTTTTGTAGTTTTAGTAGAGAGGGGGTTTCGCCATATTGGCCAAGCTGCTTTCAAACTCCTGACTTCAAGTGATCCGCCCGCCTCGGCCTCCCAAAGTGCTGGGATTACAGACGTGAGCCACCGCACCCGGCCTGGAGAAAGTTTTAGATATTATATTGCTATTACTGAATATTTATATAGCAATAGTTATAGCTGAAGATGTATGGTATTGGGCTGCCATAGGATAAGTCAGTCAGTAGCTGTGACCTCTTTATGCCTTTACATGTTTTGAGGTATTAAAAAAACACTTCAAAATTACTCTCAGATGAACTTAGGCATTTTTTGTCATAGATTTTTAAATAAGTAGGTCTCAAGTAAGAATAGAAAATATAAAGCAAGCTGCAGTCACCTTCCACATGATCACCTTGTGGGTTTTGCTTTTGCCATTACTATTGTTACTCTGTATTCCTGGGGATGTAGATTCAGCACTCAAGATTCGCTGTTTCCTGTCAGTTCCCTTGTTCCCAATTAGGATACAGTCATTAGAATGATTCCAGGAGGTGTCTTTATTTGCAAGTTCACATGATTAAATCTATGAGGCATCACGTTTCATCTAGATCACTGACATTAGTTTTCAATCAGAATTTTTTTTATCAGCCATTAATAAAGCAGATGAAGTTCATATAGAACAGCATTTCTTAAAGCTTGGTAAGAGGTCCACCTACTATAGAATCACCTAAAAACCTTATTAATGTAAATTTCTAGGCTCCACTCCAGACCTGCAAAATCAGAATTTCTGGGTATGGGTCCCAGGAATCTACATTTTTAACAAACTGACCATAGATCTCTGTTGCAAGCTAACAATTTCTTAAAGCACATCTTTAGAACTATTTTTTAAGATTTTTCCCCAGTTTTATTAAGGCATAACTGACAAATAAAAATTGTACATATCTGCAACGTAAAACATGTTTTGATAATGCATACATTGTGAAATAATTAAATCAAGATAATTAACATATTCATCGCCTCACATAGAACTACTTATTTTTTATAAAGAAAAGAATCTTCTGTGTACAAATCAGTACATTTTTTGTTAATCTTAAATATTTCCAGGTATATCATCTTCTAACCTTGGATTTAACCTTAGAGTTGCATTTTGGTTCAGTGCTCATTTAATTTGCTAACATCTTCTCTTGGGGTGGGATCCCTAAGAAAAACAGCTCTGGCTGCAGTACTTCAGTGCAGTTTGGAGTCAAATTGCCTCTAGTTGCTCCTTTTAGCTCCAGCTGCTTAACTCCATTATAGTCAGAGTGGGTATATTTATTTAATCTGTTACTGCTGGTTAAAGCAGTGGTTCTTCCACTTGAGGGTGCATCATTTTCACCTGAAAGGCTTGTTAAAACACAAATTGCTGAGCCCTGTCCCCGGAGTTTCTGATTCAGTAGATCTGAGGAGGGACCACATAATTTGCATTTCTGTTAGGTTCCTGAGTAATGTTACTGCATGTATGGGGATCATACTTTGAGAACCACTGAGTTCTCAAAGGAACAAACGTAGGCTGCCTGCCTAAGGTTTGGACCAGCTAAAAATGGCTCTCAAACCTGACTGCACATTGGAATCACCTAGGAAGCGTAAACAACATACTAGTGCCTGGGACTTGCTCCGGATTAATTAAATCAGAATAACTGGAAGTGAAGCCTAGGTATGAGTGTCTTTTAATATCCCCAGGTGATTCTAATGTGAATTCAATGTTACATCCCACTTTGCTAGAAGCTCCAGGTCAAACGCTCTTCTATTCCTCCACATATCTCCCATGTAGCTGAATAACAAATGGAAAAGGTGAAAAACCCCTGCAGCCATTACTTCCTCCCTTGGACAAGTTCCCTCACTTAACTATATTGCTAAAGGCCAATCTTGATTTCTAATCCCAAATATGACCTATTTTCAAGGCTCCTGATGCTTGATCAGGGTGACATTGTGCATCAGCATGCTCTTCCCCTCCTTCTCTGTATCTATGGTTCTATAAGTCCTTTTTTTTTCCTGTAGCAATAAGCCATTCATCATCAGACCTATTATCCTGAAGGGTTCTGTTCAGGAGCTCTTTTCCTTTAGAATGTTTGCAACAGGTGATGTTTTGAACCTCTTCATTTATAGCATCCTACTTAAGTGGAGTGTGTCAAGCAAATGACACTAGTTGGAATACCTCAATTATTGTACATTCATTATGACCACAGTTAGGAGCAATACTTTTTGATCATGATGGATCCTTCTTAATTACTCTATTTTGTAGACTGGAAAAATCATTTTGCCATGAAAAGAATATTTTCAGAGAGCTCTAACGATGCTTAATTCACCAGAGTGAATTAATGTCAGGGTGTGAGTGGGGTGGAGAACAAGTTCTTCCCTGACTTTCTCTGGACTAATCTAGAATGAAAGTTCATTTGGAAAGGGGACTTCACAGACACAGTCAAGGGGGATGTTGAGAAGAAGTCAAGTTGAGTCTCTAAGTTTCTTTTTTCTTTCTTGTATTCAACAAATATTTGCTGAGGGTCTACTGTGCAGGCACTGTTTTAGGTGCTGGGGGTACAGTAGTGGACTAGGTAAAGTTTTTGCCTTTATGGCAATGACATTCTATTGGTTAGTGTGTGAGGAGGAGACATTAAAAGTGTAAACAAGTAAAAAAAGTGTCTATATAATTTTTAGTTGTGATAAGTGCTATGACGAAAAGAAGTGGGGCAATGGGATAGAGAATACACTGGGAATGGGGACAGACACTTGTTCCTTTACCTAGGGAAAAAGAAACTCTGTGAAAGTGACATCTGAACTGAGACCTGAATGATGAGAAAGAAGGAATCCCAGCAGAAGAAACAAGTGTAAATTCAAGGGACACACCCTCAAAAAAAGCCAACAAGCAAAGGAGAGAGCAGTCTCAAGCCAAATCATATATGCGCTTGTAGGCTGTGCTAAAGAGTTTGAATTTTATTACAAGTTCAATGAGAAGGCACTGTGGGATGTTTTAAGCAGAGGAACCAAATTGCTTGACTATTGATTTTAAAACGATCACTCTGGCTGCCGCATGAAGAGTGGTCTCCAGAAATGGTGGCAAGAGTGAATTCAGGGAGATCAGATTGGAGGCTGTTGTGGTAATTTAGGCCAAAGATAATGCTGGCTTAGCCTAAGATTTTAGCAATGCAGGGGGTGATAATTAGGCAAATTTGTGAAGATTGAGAATTTTAGAGGCATAACAAGACATGCTGATGAATTGGAGATGGGATGGAAGGAAGAGAGAAAGGTGCCTGTTTTTGGTTTGAACAACTTGGGGGAAGTTGGGGGCATTTACTGAAATGAGGAACAATAGGGAAAGGAACAAATTTGGGAGGGAAATCAGAAATTCTATTATGATCACATTTACTTTGAGATAGGCCTATAACATAGTAAAGATGCTGAGTTGGCATCGCAATTCTGGAGCCCAGGAAAGAGCTTTTGGGCTGGAGATAATACATTTATGATTTTTGAACATACGGAGATAATTTAAAATCTGAGTGAGTTAGACAGTTAGCATAGAAGAGGGAAGAGAGATCTGAAGCCCGAGCTCTGAGGCAATCCAAAGGCTAATGGTCAGGGAAATGAGGAGGAAGCAGGAGGTCAGTGAGGTAGGAGGACAAATCAGTGAGTGTGTTTCCCTGAAATATTAATGAATCAAGTGAATCCAGGAGGAGGGGATGGTCAATTGTGTCAGGTCATGCAGACAAGTTCTGCTGAAAGACCTGTGCTGAGAGAGTGTGATGTATGGAAAAGAATGCTGGCTTGCAACGCAGAGAACTTCAGTTTTAAGGACTAACTGGAACTACTGTATAATCATCATCATTATTATCACTATCATCATCATCATCATCAAAATGGTAATAGTAGGCAATATTTGTCCATATCTAGTATGTTTCAGGCATTGTGCTAAGTGTTTGCCTGCATTATTTCAATGAATCCTCCCAACAACCAGATGAGGTACACACTATTATTCTCGTTTCAGAGATGGGGGAGCTGAGTGTGGCTCGCAGATGTACAGTCCCTTGCTCCAAAGTCACACCGTGTGATCTGGGGCAAATTATTTCCCTTCTTTGAGGGAATTTCTCTCGTCTCTAAAATGAGCAAGTGAATTACTTTACTTTTTTTTTCAGCAATGATACCGTCTCATCTCAAACAAAAGTAAGTACAGAAACTCAGTACATAAAACAGCAGAGTTGCACTGTTTCAAGCTTGAGTGTAGGATCTGTAGTCCTATCTACCGAACTGGACTTCTCTCCCCTCTTCCCCTTCTCTGCCCTGTGGCTTGCAAAGCACTCAACTGGATGGATTCTATGTGACTTTCAGCTTTTAGAATCCTAGAATTCAGATTCTCAGCTACCCCCTCCCCCTTGTGACCAAGTGCTGAAATTACAGGGTGGTTGGTCAGTGTTAGGAAATTCTGTGGCTCTGGATCACAGACCACAGAGCCACTAGTCCATATGGGACAGAGTTGTGGCCACTGCGCTTCAGTGAACTGGTCACAATGTAAGCTCCTCACTGCTCCCATTTTGAAGTAAACCTCTGGATGAATACAGCCCAATACCATACCTTAAAACAAATTGGGTTTATCTGACTGATTAAAAAAGAATCAAATGGCTCTGGCCTGGGTGTTGTGGCTCACACCTGTAATCCCAGCACTTTGGGAGGCCGAGATGGGTGGATCACTTGACGTCACGAGTTCAAGACCAGCCTGGCCAACATGGTGAAAACCCATCTTTACTAAAAAATACAAAAAATTAGCCAGGTGTGGTGGGGTGCACCTGTAATCTCAGTTACTTGGGAGGCTGAGGCAGGCTCTTCATCATCTCTTTAGGAAAACCTTTCTTTATGTAGCCTGTAAAAGTCAGACCTCCCCCTCTCTATGTGTTCCCTGAACTCTCTTCCTAACCCCACCATAGTCTTTGCCACATTGGGTGGTAATTCATCATCTGATTACATGTCTATTTTCTCCACTAGTTGGAATCACATTCACCTTTCTGTCACATTCACCTAGCACAGGACCTGGTCAGCCAACATACATTGAATGAATAACAGACTCTCCTTTTGGAGAGAAGGTACTTGTAAGAATGGGAAGAGCATTATTTGACAGATATCACAGGATCATGGTGCTTCCTGCTCATTTGCTGTTCAGTGGAATGTTTTGTCTTTGGAAACTTGCTCTGTACAGTGATGTGAACTTGGGATTCCTTCAAGCCTATTAACATGCCACAACCAAGCAGAAATACGTGTTCCTCTTCTCCCAATGTGATCTAACTGCCGTGTGACTGAGTGCAAAAAAAAAAAAAAAAAAATCTGGGTTTGATCTCAGAGCTCCAGCTATGCTAATGGAATGAAATACAGGCAATAGCCTGCAAGGGAGAACACTGATATTTGTTCTGATATGCTTCAGGGGGTGGAGCAGGGCCACAATTTAATTCCTGACAGTTCAGAGGCCTTATATAGTTGGAAACTGAAAATACTCACTGAAAATGCCAAGTAATGTCAAGTCTGAGGAGTCTGACCTACTGGTCAGAATGGAAACCTCAGATAAAGATACATATCCTCCCTTCACCTGCAGCAGCACAATAAGGCAGAGAGAACAGAGTCTCTGTATACTTTTGACCTGGGTTTGAAACCCAGTTCTGAATAGTTCTAGGCATGAGACTTTTTGATAGTTACTCGATTTCTGTGAGTGTTACTTTCCTCTTCTATAAAATGAGAATAATAATATCTATCTTGATAAGTTAGTGTGAGAATTTTGCGTGGTTGTATAAAGGGCCTGGCACATAGTAACTTCTCAATTTGTGATAGCATAAAATAATTAAACTTCTTTCACCTGCGCCAGAAGCAGTCCTTCGTCTCATCCCATTGATGTGTCATTTCCACTAAGGACCTCAGGTAGAGGGAGTGGGTGTTAATGGTGCCTCTAAGGACAAGGGGGGAAGGCAGTCTCCTATCCCTCAAGTATCTTAGAATCTCCTGTATCTGTCTGTATATGGAAGTATATGTATTTTCACTGGTTAAACAATTTAGTCATTTTTTCTCCTAGAAAGAAAAAAAAAACCCAGCTGATTATTACTTTAGCTTAGTGTATAAGAGGAATCATTTACTTGTTTTCTTGTTACTTCCGTTAACAGATATTTAATAGGTGCCTGCTATGAGTGAGACCTTTTTCGAGGCACTAGGGATAGAAGAGAGACAACAGTTCTCACTTTCCTACAGCTGACAGTCTTTTTGAGGGAAATAGACAATAAAAATGATAAGTAAAATATATTATTATATGTGAGATGATGATAAGTGCTAGGAAAAGAAATAAAGCAGGAAGAGGTGATAGGAAGTATTACATCAGAAGTATCTTAAGTGACAAAGTTACGGTTTTAGATAGACCAGAGAAGGGATCACTGAGAAGGTGAGATTTGAGTAAAAGGCTGAAGGACACACAAATATCTGGGGAAGAACATTCTAGGCAGAGGGTATAGGACAAGCATAAAGGCCCTCAAGCAGGAGAATGACTGGTGCATGTACAGGGTAGCAAAGGGGCCAGCATGGCAGAAGTTGAGTAAACAACAGAAGCAATAGTAGGAACACCTTTGATATTGAACCCTTTGCTCATCATTTCCTGCTCTTGTTCATTCAGCAACTATTATCAAGTACCTACTATGTGCTAGGCATTGTGCTAGGTACTGGTATAAGGTGCAATGAATAAGGCAGATGGTGTTTCTGCCTTCATATGGAGTTTACAGTCAGTCTAGTGGGAGGAGAAAAGAACAATTACATTTCAGGTGGTGAGACATGCTAAAAAGAAAAATGAAACAAGGCAAGGGGGAAAGGGAAATCTGGGGTGAAGGTTAGTCACTATTTTAAGTAAGGTGGACAGAAAAGCCCTTTCTAAGAAGGTGATATTTAAGTAGAGAACTGAAGAAAGTAAGAGAGCCAGCTTTGGGGATTTCTGGTAGACGATTGTTTCTAGATAGAGGGAGCAACCAATGACCAATATAAAGGATATTAGGCTGGAACGTGCTTGTGTGTTTTAAGAACGGTGAGGAGGCCAGTGTGGTGGGAGCAGCATGAGCCAGGTGGAGGATGGCAGAAGTTGAGGTCAAAAAAACAGTGGGTGGAAGGGGAATGCTAGCATGTAAACCTTGTAGTCATTGTAAGGAGTTTGGCTTTTTATTTATCTGCTGAAATAAATGATGGTGATCCTCTAAGAAAATGCTTGTCTGTATTGGAGTTGGAGATTTCTTTCCCTCTGGAAAGAGCAGAGGGAATGGAGAAGACAGGAATCTTAAAGAGATTAAAAAACACGGCAGAGACCTAGGCAGTGGATCGATCTCTTTTTAATTATCCCAACCAATTGGTTCCGACTGAGATGAATTGCCCTCTCACCTGTCCAGACACAACTATTGTGAGGTCCCACTTTCCTTTCTTTTATTTTCCCTTTTCTTTGCTTTTTCTTCTTTTCTTTTTTACCCCTTCCCTTTAAATCTGCTGAAATTCAAGAGGAAAAATATACAAATGTTCAGTAATGGTGGCATGTAAGATTATGATTTTTTAAATTTTCAGAGTAAAAAATCCCATTGAAAATCTGATACAATGTATGAAATCTCTGTATTTAGAAAAGCACCTATGGGCATATGCATGTGAATTGTTGCTTAGTATTTGCACAGATTCATAGACCTCCTCAGTACCCACAGCCCATCCGTGGATGGAATTCAGGTTAAATAACTGTGCAAAGAGATCAGCCAGGGTTTTTGCTTTAATAGAGGCAAATGTAGGACATGGAGAACTATGAGAGGAAACAGTAGAGAACCACTACTCTCTTAGCATTAATTGAGGTTATTTTCCCACCTATCCATTTTCTCTGGACTCAGAAAAGCACTGTTTGTTTCTGCTCTTCTTGTCACTGACCATCTGGTGTACACAAGAGACTTGTGGAGGGAGATCAGGCAGGAGCTTCTGAGGATCCCTCTTTCTCTCCTTCCCATGGAAAAGAGATCTAGCCACGCTGTCTGAAATAAAGTCAAGAAACAGAGGAGTGGTCACAGTACATCAAAGAATTTAAATCTCCTCCTTTTATAACTTTTCCAAATGGAAGGATATCATTCTCAACCAGGTTCAGGCACACAAGACAGTTTCAGACTGGCTGTGAATACTGATATCAGTGCACGGTCTCACAGAGCATGGTCTCACATTGGGGATACATTTTATTTTTTGTCTAGAAGCTTCCTTTTTTGTGCATGATATTTAAGCCTCTCGGCAAATATTCAATGGAAAAAGCTCAAGGCCGAGCCAAAGGCAATTATGAAGCACTTATAGAGTTGGAGACTGACAAGTGGTAATTATTTGGAGATGCTTATTTTCCTTGTCTTTCCACTCCTCTCCCCAACTCCATCCCACAACCTGGTGTGCACTAACCATTCAGTTTATATTGGCTCATCACCAAAATCTGCCTTTATCATGTCAATGTTGTGTAGAGAAATATCAGTAACAGAAACATTTGTGCTACTCCTCCAGCAATGAAGTTAGCTAGAAGTTTAATGATTTCATGTCAGTGCTGAATGTCTTTTCACTATTTCCATTCATTAGTCTCTCAGAAGAGGGAGAAAGAGATTTGATGATGTTCAGTTTGCCCTATACGTTCCCCTGGAAGTAAGGTGAGTTTAATTTATTCCTACAGTCTCACCTTTTGTCCCCTCAGCATGGCAGGTGTTCAAGCTGCTTTAATCCGTTCAAAGCAATGACTAATCTAACTATTTTTCAGCAATTCTGTTTCAAGCCCTGACCCCATAGCTCCTTTGATCACAAAGTTTTCATGTTGGCAGCCATGCATGTTTACAAATGGAATGCTACAGGGAAACAAAGGAAGGGGAAGTAGCCCCTGTGGGACAACACAGTTGTTCATGTGCTTATTGAGAGTCTGATTAAATTCAAAATACAAAATACCATTTGGGAGCGGGGCAGTTCTATCTGTCAGATTTCTAGGCTTCCAAGGACAAGTCAGAAATAACAACAGGATAACGTTATGATAACTTGACCGGGGTACTTTCTTCTGTAGTTGAAATGTTGAAATGAGAAGGCTACCTTCAGACTAGGCCTAGGAGGAACAAGCAAAACAGCCATAGTTACCCCTAACAGCTTTGCAGGATATAGTACTACGATCTTCAGGGCTGTAAATTGGGCTGAGGTAGGAATGAAAGTTTCTAATTTTTGCACAACATTCTACAACTTGAAATGTGCCATGAAATCATTTCATTCTTGACTCCAGATTTCAGTGGTTAATGGCTAACATAGATTTAAAGTGGACTTTGAAAGGCATTTCGGAAACTCAATGGAAGTTTGTATAGTTGGGAGCTTGGAGAATAATGATTATTCCTCACTAGACTGTAACCTCTATAATGGTGGACCTGTGTCTGTTTATGTTCACCAATGTATCCACAAGACCTAGTTGTAGTGCCTGGCCCATCATAGCTTTCTACTATATAATTATTGGATGAATGACTTACCGCCCTGATAGCAACTTGACCTTTTCTCCTCTTCTGCTCAGTCACACATTTAGGAAGGAAACTATTGTTCTCTAGATAAACACAGCTAGGTAGTAGTCCTGTTAAAGAAGTTTGGAGGAATTGGCCTCTGCCTGCTTCATGTCCTATAAACTTTCTGACATATTTTCCCAACAGGTTTATACTACCCTTTTCTCCACTAGAGCGCTAGGCTTAATAAACGTAAGGCTTTAGGTCTTTATTGTATTTTTTTCAATAAAGTTCTGTTCTTTCAAACCATTGGACATAGGTTCTTCTGTTACATCAAAGTCTTACTAGCTTTAAGGAAGATGCCTTAGGAAGTTACATGAACTTATTCATGTCCCTCATATCTCCATAGGTTCTTAAAGATCCTAAGCAAAAGCCTATAAACTCTGCCCTAGTTGCCTAAAAGCATTCTAGAGTGCTTAATTTATAGCCAGGTACAACAACTGTTTATGTATCTGAAGTCCAAACCATGGAAAAGGTCAAATAAATAATAATAAATAATTTGTTGGCATTTTCTGCCCTCTATTTTGATTAGAAAGAGTACACAATCTGACATCAGAATTGATTTTCTTTGAAAACAATATCCAGGACTTGGGACTTAGTGCATATTCTGTCCAAGTTTCTAAAACTGGTTATATCTCTAGTACTGGATGATGAGAAATTATGTTCTCCATGGGAACATTAAAGCCATAAACAGAAACCAATCACTGAAGAAAAAATAGTCATTCATAGTAGATTTTCTGTTTTCCGTGTAATTGTTATATCCTGATTATTTGACAAATGTAAATTTATGTAAAGTAGGAAGAGCTGACAACTTTTAGCTGCCCAGACTGATCAATTAAGAAATATTCCATTTTCCAATCAAAGTGAATAAATGAAAGTTGATTGTTGAGACATTTTTGTCATACTTTTTACATTTTTATTTACTGACTATTTAAGGTTCTTTTATTTCCCTCTGAGATAATTTGCTGTCTGCAAGAATTTTGACTATGCATCCACGATCCAAACATTTAGGCTTTCTGTAAGCTAATCTAATAACAGAAAAATAAGTACAATTTCCCATACAAGTATTCATTTTCAGAAAAGTGAGACTTCTTTCAAGCGTGTGTTTGGCTGTTTTAGTATAGAATGACCTAGATAATCCCAAAGTATATATTTTTACACAAAAAATAGGTAGAGGAAACTAGGTACCATAATTTCTAGATTTTCTTTTTGTACCGTTCGATTGTGGTATGTATAGGTGTGGATCTCTTTGAATTTATCCTACCTGTAGTTAATTGAGCTTTTTAGATGTGTAAGTTAAGATTTTTCATCAAATTAGGGAAGGTTTCAGTCATTATTTCTCCAAATATTCTTTCTGTTCCCTTTTCTTTCTCCTGTTCTTCTGCAACCCCCATTATGTATATGTTGATATACTTGGTGGTGTCCACAGGCCTGTTAGTCTCTGTTCATTTTTCATTCTTATTTTCTTTGTGTTCCTTAGAGTGGATAATGTCAATGGACCTACCTTCAAGTTTGCTGATTCTTTCTTCCACCTTTTCAAATCTGATGCTGAGCCCTCTAGTGAATTTCTCCTTTTATTTACCGTACTTTTCAATTCCAGAATTTCTATTTGGTTCCTTTTATACTCTTTATCTCTTTATTGACATTCTCTGATAAGGAATCATTTTCATACTTTCCTTTAGTTCTCTACACCTGATTTTCTTTGGATTTTAAATATACTTAAAGTAGTTGATTTAAATTTTTTTGTCTAATAAAGCCAACGTTTGAGCTTCCTCGGGGACAATTTCTACTGATCGCTTCTTTCATATGTATAAGCCATAATTTCTTATTTATTTGCATGTGCTATAAACTTCTGTTGAAAACCTGACTTGTGTGTGGCAAGTCTGGAAATCAGACCCCACCCAGGATTTGTTGTTGTTGCCATTTATTTTTGTTAATCCTGCTGTTTATTTGATGACTTTCCTGGACTAATTCCATAGAGCATGTATTTTGTGTCATGTGTGATCACTAAAGTCTCTGCTCAGTTATTCTAGTGGTCAGCTAATGATGAAACAGAGATTTCCTTAAATAACTGGAACCAAAAATTGTCTCAGCCTTTGCAGAGGGGCTTTGTAAAATCGTTGGGACATGCCTTCAGCCATTCAGCAATTTACAACTCTTCCTTAGCCTTTACCTCCTGCTTTCAAATGAAGAACCACAAGATCAGCAAAGATGAGAGATTAGGACCTTATTAGGTATTTTTTTGGGCAAGCACACAGTCCTAGCCATTTGCATGACTGCTATGGTCTGAATGTCCTCCAAAATTCATGTATTGAAATTTAATTGCCAATATGATAGTATTAAGATGTGGGTCCATCATTAGTGGGATTTAGACCCTTCTAAAAGAGGCTTCACACAGCATTCAGCCCTTTATGTTTTTCTGCCATATGAGGACATAACATTCATTCATTTGACCCTCCACCTACTGCCATGTGAGGATGCGTCTTCAAGAAGATGTCATCAACGGAGCAGACCCTCACCAGACACCAAATCTGTTGGTGCCTCGATCTTAGACTTCCTAGCCTCCAGAACTGAGAAATAAATTTCTGTTTTTTGTAAATTACCCAGTCTCAGATATTTTATTATAGCAGCACAAGGGGACTATGATAATGGCCTTCTAGATAACTAGGAAAATGTTGAAGCTTTTCGAAGCTTTTCAAAGCTTACTGTGGATATCTTATTCCCTGGCTTTTCTTTTTAAATTTTTTGATCAGCTTCTTAATTGCCCCAAGTTTTATTGCTGTCTTAGGCAATTGCAATATTAAACAATTGCCACTGATTGTTTTCAATACTCCAAGGAAAAGGCTATTTGCACTGAGCGAGGTCTGAGTTAGGTAAAATAAAGATAAGCCCTGTGAATTGGGGTTTTAATGGAAATGCCATACAGGTCAAATAATGACAGTTCTAAGAATAGTTGTTTTGGGAGGTGCTAAACTCATTCTTTCCCTTCCAGTGGCCACTAGCCTGCTGATCTTCACCATGATTATGAGGCTTTTGGTTTTCAAAGCTACTGTGGAGCTGGGAATGGGGTGGGACTGTGAAAAAGGCAAGTTTAAATGCCACAAAACTCACAGTTTTTAACTAAGATTCAGCCACTTTTCTTGAATAAATGCTTCTTAGATTGTTGCAAGTCTATGGTTAATTTCTAGAGTTCTGGAAAAATTGATTTTGCCATTTTTTTCCAGTGTTCTTATTGCTTTTATGGAGGAGTGGCTTTTTGGTTATCCTTACTTTACATTATCGCCAACAATCATTCCCCTAAGTATACCCTAGGTATTACTAATCTTGTTATTAATATTGGTTAATGTGTCATGGTTTAACTTTAGACTTCAAGGAAATGTTTCTTCTGGCTTATTCTGGATGGCTCTGGTAGTTTTAGGCCAAGTTTCTAGCAGCTCAGCGTCAAATTGTACTTACAGCATTTAGTGGCTATTGGCCATTGTGTTGGCTATTGTGTGTCAGTCCAAGGAATCATTGTGGGATCATTGAGGATATTATACTCCTTCAAAGCCTGTTCTGAAAGAATTCCATAGTATTTTCACCTTCTTTTTTTGAGTCTTCCTTTTCAATCCATTTCACTATTTCTGAAGAGAGAGACAGCAATGTCCTTACTTCAGACACGAACTCCAGAAGGAATTTTTCTTTCAGTTATTTTACATATTACCCATGAGTTGCAAGTCAAAAAGCTAACTTATTTGAAAATCAAGTAACAGAAATAAAAGTAAATGAAAGACACTTCAGGAGGCATTCAAAATGGCATCGTTATTTCATATTTGGAGAATCCTTCTGCTAACAGATATCAATGCTGGATAAAATTTAGAGGAAATTTAGAAGACATAACTGTACTCTAAAAAGATATATATCTCAATGGTGGAAAATCTGGACAGAAACACAGGAAACTGAAAGCAAGGTTGATATCACAGGGCCATAGTACTCCTGGTCCAGATGTAGGCAGAGGTGGTTAAGTGGTTGACTTTTGGAATAGCAGACACCAAATGTGCTTGATAGGATGAAAGACTAAAGTTAGGCTTGCTGCTCAGAAGCAGAGGCTGGAGTGGGTGGGGGTTGGTTAGTCTTTCCTGCATTAGAAAAAAGTTAAAAACAGCTTCACCACTGCTTGTCATTATGACTTGTATAAAGCTGTATACCAAGGAAATGGGAAGAAGCAGACACAGCCTAGCGACTCAGACTAAATTCCTGGATGGCTCAATAATTATATCTGCAATACCACCAATATCACATCAGGACAAGAGGCTTAAGCCACTGGATTATGGACTGGAGGGTGGAGACTGGGGTGTTAGTGAGTAGAAGCAACTACAAATTTACTAAGAAGAGAGGTTTGATAAAACAAATTGATTGCTCCAATTTAAATTGAGACTGCAAACTAACATTCAAAAAACCAAAGCTGGCAGGGTATTAAAATTTGTTAGATGCGAGTGTTGAGTACATGGTGTCTGTTATACTGTTTGTGTGTGTGTGTGTGTGTGTGTGTGTGTTTGTGTGTGTGTTTCTGTGTTTTAGCGATTTAATACCTGAAAAGATACCCAGAATATCAGCTTTAATATATTGACCTCAATTTTTCACTAAATATTTAAAAATATGTTTTACCAATGTATGCAGGACATGGGGCTGTTGAGCAAATTTGATTATTTTCTCCCCATTTTTTTTAAGTGAAACCTTAAGTATGTTCCTTTATTTCTTAGGGCCTGAATTTTCTCATGTATAAATCTAAGATGTTTGGCCTAAATGATCCCTAAGTATAGTTCTAGCTCCGATGTTTTGTGAGATTAGGATGTTTTCCACAGGGCAGAAGCTGAAAGAAAGAGAAGTTGTATAGCCGCAGCCTAAGGCCTATGAACTTTGGAAAAACCTGTGATCTCCCCTACCCCACCCTAAACTCTCAGCTCGTCTACTCTCGTTTCTTCTCTCCTTACCATCTTCAGTTCGGTCAATAGCTTAGCTGGTCTAGTACAGGTGGGTAATCATAGAAAGGTGCCATACATTTGTCTTTGCAACAATTACCTCTCATACATATCCTAGTGAGCACTGCATTCAGATAGGTAACAGACATCTGGCAACATTTTTATGTTTATGCACAGCAGGGAGCAGTGTGTTACTCAAATCTGGCACAGAAAGCCTCAACACTCACATCCTCCTTTGCTGCTTCCTGAGCTGCTGTCCCTGTTCAATCTGACTAGTCTCTGTTCTTCAGCTATTCTTTCTTGCTTGATCTGAAGCCTTGACCTTGGACCTTCCTTTAAATGCAGACTCTGCTCCTGCCTTTATAGTTCAGTCCAGTCTGGCTGTTTAAAAACTCACCTTTGCCAGTCTCCCCTGCTGAGATCTTGCTTTTAGCCTGTTCCCTCTGGATCTGTGGGACACTACTTTTGACTGCTCTGCCCCCTGTCCCTGGCTCCCTGAGGCCATACAGTTCTTGGGATCTAGCTTGCCTTTACCACACTGGCCTGGCCCAACCTGCCATGTCCTACTGCTTCCTAGGTGGCTGTGTAGAAAGGAAAATTGACTCTCATTTGGCTCCAGCCTCCAATGATGAAGAGAAGCTCCCTGCCTTTGATAAAAACAAGAAGTCATGTAATCTCAGCCTAAAGCAGAAAGTCTTCTAAAAGAGCTAATATCTTTCCAAACAACAGCCACTTTAATGAATATTTAAAAGGCACCTAATATGATTTTAAAATAGTCTTTTAAAAATGTAATAGTAGTTTTTACTGTGTAAAATGTAGAATACAGAGTAGTGAAAAGAAAATAATAAAAAGTACTTGCAATACTATTTCACTGAGAGACAACTGCTATCCAGGTACATATGTTTTGGTGTTCTCTCTCTCTCTTCATATATACATAATACATATATATATGATATATATATAAAGGTCATTATATATATATGTGTGTATATATACATATGTGCACATACATACACACATAGAATATGAATTTTTTTACCAAACAGCATTGGCTTGTATATAATATTTTCCCAAACATCATACTAAATTATGATATATGATGTCCACATTTCCATGTCATTATGCATGCCTCTATAACATTTTCAATAGCTGCATAGTATTCTACTCTCAACCTAAGAAGATATAATTTAACCACACTTTTATTGTTGAATATGTAAATTGTTTGCAGTTTTTTTGCTATTATAAATAATTATGGAATTAATCTCCCTCTGGCTAAATATTTGTATCATTCTCTGACAATTTTCTGAGGATCCATTCCTAGAAGCAAAAACACTGGATTAAAGAATATGCATATTTTGAAGGCCATTGAAATGTATAGCCAGACTGACTTTCGAAAGGTTTGCAGAGATATACACTCTAACCAGCATATTGGAGAAAGGCTATTTTGGGGGAACTCTTGACATCCTGAATATTATCTGTGTTTTAAAATTTTACAAACTTGTTAGAAAAAAATTGCTATTTCATTCTTGCTTTAATTTGCATTCATTGATTACCATTGAGGTTTTTAATTTTGCTATACATTTATTGGCCACTTGTATTTCTTTTTCTATGAATTTCCTTTTTGTGTTTTTCTGCCCATTTCTCCATTAGTGTGCTTGCCTCTGTCACACTGATTGCAATGTCTTCTAATGAGATTTTGAAAACAGAGGTATAAAGTGGTTTCACTACAACTGTCCTAGCCAATTTCAGTTATAGGCAGGAGTAGAGTCTTTTGCTCATTTATTATTTCAGCATCACTGCAAGTCAGAACTGGAGCCCACAGGCAGGATAGACATGTTTGAGAGCATGAAAATAAGTCCCAGAGAGGTTCGGTGGCTAACCCAGCATCGCTGTGAAGTTCAGTGGCTGATCTGAGATGTGACATCCATCTTCCCAAATATCGTCATTTTACAGTGCCAATCTCAGGTACCAAAGACATCCAGCGGGGAAATAGCAAAAATACCTCTTTCTTGATGCCAGCATATTTAGACTCAAGTAAACCCAGAAGCTCAGTTATACACAGGGTATTTAATGATTGACTGGCCAAGGTAAGGTGAACACTTGATCATTTTATTCACCTTATTGTATTACTTTATTCTTCTTTACACAAACCTCTGGTCGTTCTTCATTGTCTCCAATCAAGTCCAAGATTCCCCACCTCAGCATTGAAGACTCTTAATCTGCTTCCACACAGCTGCATGCCCTTCTCCCCACTCTTCCAAATGCATTCCATTCAGATTGGTCTTCTCAGGGATCCCATGTGTGCCATTCTCTGTAGCAGCCCCTACACCTCTGTTTTTCTCCACACTTGCAACGCTCTTTCCCCTCCTCTTTCTCATGCCTATATAAATACTTCCTGTCCTCCAGGGTCCACATGGAGGGCCACTTCCATGGAGTCTCTCTTTCTCAGCTTTCATAGATCCTTTCCTCCTCACATCTACCTCTTAAAGCCTAATTACCAACTGTTGCTTTGTTGTGTGTTGTCCTGTCTCTTAGGGCTGCATGTTGTTTGTCTTATGTCCCCGAAGCAGAGGATAAGTATTAATATTTTGGAGTTATACAGGGATTAGTGTTGGGGCAGAATCTGAATACATCTTGCCTATCAGTATGAGTTAACCTGGAGCAGAGGTGTATAAATTGGTAGCTGTTTATTGGTATTTGCGGAGTTGACGATTTCATTGAAATATGTACTAAACACTTACTGTGTGTCTCTACTTTGCTAGATATGTGTTAAGAGGTTTGAGCCTTCAAGGAACTCACAGTCCACTGGGGGAGGTAGATCTAGGTTTTAGACTTGTCTCTGCAAGTAACTTAATAGTGTACCTTGGGAAAGTCACATAATCATCTTATTTATTCATTCCACAAGCTTTATCTAAACTTCTTATGTGTCAAGCAATGCGCTTAGCATTGGGAATACAGAGATGTATGAGATAAATCAGTCTCTGCCCTCCAAAAGCGTATATATGTGCAGCTATTTATGATACAATATGATAAGTACTGTAGTAAAAGTACATAAAAAATGCCATGGGGAAGGGAGGGTAAGTCACACTTAAGGGATTACTAGGTGGCAAGTACTATGTAAATGCTTTCAGCTTGGGTGGTATGAGGCATGGAGGCAGGACTTTGCAGAAGGCGGGCATTTAGACTGGACAAGTTTGTTACTGAATTAGAAGGTGGAGGGAGAAAGAAGGCAAAACTTTTCAAAATGTTACAGGAACTGAGGGAGTGTGTATCTATGTGTGTTTTGTATGTTGGGAGAGTGTGAGAGAGTTGAAGGAGAGCTCTGAGAGTTAGGCTAGCAATGGATTGCAAAGGGTCTTGAATGCCATGTTAAGGAATTTAGGGAAAGGGATAAAGGTTTAGAATGTTAACTGTGTGGAAGCAGAAAGGAAATGATAAATAGGAGTGAATAAAAAAGCATGCCGCTCCCCCAGCCCCAAGCAGGGTGACTATAGTCAATAATATATGTTTCAAAATAACTAACAGAGTAAACTTTAAATGTCTCACAGTAAGAATGATAGGCAAGCTAGGTGATGGATATGTTAATTAGCTTGATTTAATCATGCTGCATTGTATACATACCTCAAAACATTACACTGTACTTCATAAATGTATACAATTATGCTTTGTCAATCAAAAATAATATTAATAAGTTTTTTGAAAAATCATGTTCCTTTCAAGAAATTTAAATGCTTAGGCTGTTCTTATAGGTGCCTATGTGGTGGTGTATGTAAAGGAGCTTGCTGAATTCTAAAGTCTTGCAATTACATTGTCCTTGTTGTTGCTAAAGTGGAGAACACTCAGTCCCTATTCTCAAATCAAAAATCTCATTCCAGTTGTTCAGTATATCAGCTGTTAACATGTCACCATAAAGGATTCATTCCTTTGGCAAAATCATTCCCCCTTCTTGGCCATCCTCCCTTCAAAATGCAAATATCTCTGTGACAGTAAACACATCAACCCCTCACCCTTCAGTATGAATGAGTTTTAGTTTTGCTTTATCTTGAGGGATGCAGAGAACAGCATGGGGGAGAGAACCTTGGAGGACAGAGAACATAGAGCTGTCTCTGCCATTGAAGCAAAAGCAGACAGGCAACAGCCCAAACACATATAACAGAGACAACAGCACCACTGATTTGTTGATCACCTATTATGTGCCATGAACTATGCTAAGAATATATTCTTTATCTCTTAAAAATCACACTCTATTAGGCCTTGGGCTTGCCAGGTTGCTTTTCTTCCTTCCTTCCTTCCTTCCTTCCTTCCTTCCTTCCTTCCTTCCTTCCTTCCTTCCTTCCTTCCTTTCTTTCTTTCTTTTTTTCCTTTCTTTCTTTCTTTCTTTTTCTTTCTTTCTTTCCTTCTCTCTCTCTTTCTTTCTTCTTTTTTACTTTGAGGAAAAATCCGTTCTAATATCCCCTCCCATTCCAGATCAATATCTTCTTCCACATGCAAACAAGGACTTCATGCAATAATGCCCTAATAACCAGCAACTTTTATAATTTGCTTCAACAGGCTAGATTTTTTAGAAATAACTTATATTTCTTCCAATTAAACACCATTACATTTGCTATTTACAAAGGAAAGTTTTGGAGAGAAATTGTAGATAGTTGTGTTATGAGGAGTATTGGTATATGATCTGTGGAAAACTAAACCTAGTTTAATGACAATAACAACAACAATAACAACAAAGCCATAAAGCTATAGGAAACATTTGTTTCACTATGAATCAACCCTGCCTGAAGGAAACCTTTCTAAGGCAACACAAATGGCTCTCTAAGGACTCAGGTTTTCTGCTCCTAACTACTAGGAAAACTCTTTTTTTGTTTTTTCTCACTCTTCTCATTGGTACATTACTTTCTGGTATGAATGTGGTAGGGACAGTATAAAACCAATAAAAGCTGTCAGATATTCTTTTCCAGTTGAGAGGACATTAGCCTTGCACAGGTCCCCATTAATGAAAGGAGAAATGATTTGCCTGACACTGTTAGTGACAGGGTTTGGTTTAGAATCTCCTGTCTACAGTACTTTCCAGCATACTGTATTTCCTAGTAGACCAGACCTGCCCCAATTAAATGGAAATAATTCTTTAGATAACATCATATGGGTCAGGATAAGACTAAGGGCAAAATGTGATTTTAGCAATCAGCTACTAGGAAACCTTTGTTAATTATTATTAACTCTGTCACAGAAATTTGTGGATTCACTTCATGCCCTTTGCCATCTACAACAGACGAGTCTCCCCTAAGTATAGTTTATTCAGGTATTCCTACTGTGGATTTGTTTTCTCCAATTTTGTTCAGTATTTTCTGCTCCGGAGGATCCTAAGGGGGGTAGTCTTGTCTTGAAAAGTCAGGAGAATTTATTACTATTACTGTCATACCAGAGAAAGGAGATGAATTTATTTAGCGGCATCTGAAAATAGAATTGCCTCAATGTTGACGCCTGCTGCTGATGCTAAATGATGAATACTAAGCACCTGGCACACAGTGTTCAGTTCTCCTCATTTATCTGTTCTTCGTATTTCAGTGCTTTAAGATGCATGGATCACATTTTCACTGTGTTCTACTCTTGGTTGGGAGCCAGGCAGTAGATGTCACTGATTATTTGTGGATCATTCATACCATGTGTGGAGCTGTACAAAGCACAGAATGGAGTTGTAGAAAGAGCCCAAGTGTGTAGAATTCAGCCAGAAAACCTGTATTTGAATGTTGGCTCTGTCAAGCTCTTGACTTTGTGACCTTGGCAAATTATTTAATTTCCTAAGGCTTACTATCCTTAGCTCTGTAAAATGGGAGTAATAGTAGCAGTCCTGTGTACCTTTGGTTGTTGGTGGGAGGTTCTAATGCATTATTGCTTGGCCTAGAGTTCTGCAAATTGTGGTATTCACATCTGATTAAGGGGTTGTATTCTGAATCCAATCTCATCTCTGCATGCTGTAGGCAAAAGACAGCCCTTACCAGAGGGATCGTGGGGAACATCCTGTTTGCTTCTGAGAGTACTTCTACCATGGAATCCCTGAGGCCTACGTGTCTTTTTCTTGAGGATAAAGCCTTTTGTTGCATAACCAGAAACTGCTTTACAATGGTGGTCACATTTGGAGTGAAAATTCTGTGCATAAACTTTGGAGTCAGACATCTTCAAATACCAGCTTTGTGATCTTAGCAGAGACACATAACCTCTCTGAGCTTTAATTTCAACTATAAAATAGAGATGAAGAATAATACCTACCTGCATAGAGTTCTGAGGAGGTTTGAATGAGATGAAGTATGCAAAGTACCTAGCAGAGGGTAGGTTGTCACTAAATGGTAGTTCCCTTGAAAACAGGAGAGTGGGGTGGGTGTTCACAACGCTCTCCCACTCTGAGGTTTTAATCTGTTCTTTTAAGGCTGGCAGGAATTGCATGAGCCTCTGGGAATGGGGCAAGTAGTTGTCTTTCTCTGCAGTCATGGGGAGATAGTTTAGTGACAGATAAAAAAACATGACATGCCTCCCTCTGCAACCTCAACTATTCCATCAGTAAAATGCTGTTAATTTTATAGCGAAGAAAACTCAAATCCAGAGGTCTAAAGTGATTTGCTCATAGTGAGTCAATTAGTAAGTGGTAGAGCTGGAATTAAGCCCAGACAGCCTAACCCCAAAGCCTGTACGATTTCCACTGGCTCAAAACAGCCTCTTGTAGCTAGAGTTTCATGATACTGCTTCTGTTGTCAGTTGATGGGGAGAAGAGTGCATGGTAAACCCTTCCCACAGGTATCCTAGCCCCTGGCCTCCAGGTGTGTCATCTACTGAGAGTGTTTCCTAAAAATGGTAGTTTTGCCTTAGCTGTCCTTCCCTCCACAGTCATCCTGCTGAAGTTCCCAGTGGCTGCAGAACTTTTGGCTGAGGAAAACCACTTTTGTTTTATTTTTCTGGAAGAAAGTATTAGATAAGCCAAATCTCTATACCTTAGTCAGCTGCTAAGACCATGCGGAGATGGAATAGGTAGCTCTGGTTTCTCTCTGACTTTCCCTCACACTTGTTAGGCTTTGACTGCCCACAGACAGCCCAGGCAGGCATGCCACTGTGGTAGTGCTGCTGGCTAAGGCTGTTGCTAGAGGAGGCTGAGTGTCACTGTCTTTCTCACTTCCTTATTCTACCTATCAAGATTCAAGAACCTGTCTATAATGTGCTTCCAGCCTACTCTTTCCTGTTGGTTTATAACCCCTGAACTCTGACTGGCGTATTTCCTGGCTTCCCATCTGTTTCCTTACAGCTGTATAGGACTCTCAAAGGCTCACTCTCTTAAAAGAATCACCTCTGGGTGCCTCCCTCAATAAGCTCACTTCCTGCCTAAGAGTATTTGGATATAGGACACCTCATATTGTAGCCCTCCTGGAAAGAGCAAGGCCTATCTATTTCTCCTGCCGGATCTCCTACTAGTTCTGTAAACAACTTCATCTCCAGCCAGGTTTCCCTGCTAATTAGCAGGCCACATTCATTCCTGTACCTGACCTTATTTGTGCCATTTCTCTGTCCTTTCCCATCCCCCACACCAGGGGTGTCTCCTCCTCTCCGCCAATCAAATCCTATTGCACTCATTGTTTGGGTCCCTGATCAGATACTGCCTCGCGTGGTCATGGCTATCCTTCACATTGAGATTACAGAGATTGTTCTCATTTCAGAGACTCAGAATCCATATAGCATATTTCCATCCTTCTAAGATGCACCATTGATTTCAAAAACAACTTTTCAGAAAATAAAACAAAATACTGAAGCACTACATACAATGTAAACAGCAACTGTAAGCCTTTATTTTCAGAAGCAGTAAAATGCCAAAAGAAATACATTGGTCTTAGTCTTGAGAAAAGACAATAGACTGTACCATCCTATCCAACACTTGATTACAGATTGAGATGAACTGCCCTCTGTCACTCCACCCTCCTGTTCTAGGCACATAGTAGGTCCTTAACAAATCCTGGGGAATTGGAATAATTGACTCCAATCAGCTTGAATCACCTATTTCCTGCTGGGCCAAGACCCATATGAAATCTTATCCCCTGCAGACAGAGTCCACTGACTTAAATCTCTCTCTCTCTCTTTCCCGTTTTGGCCTCCCCTTATTTTTAATATTTTTGACTCTAATATATTCCCTGTACTTTTTATTACTTTGGCATTTTATTCACATCACCCCTCCTGGACCAGCAGGTAACAGCCAAAAGAGACCTTTTAGGAACATTGTGAGTGAGGAGTCACTGTAAATATTTTCTTCCTCTGCCTTTAGATGCTCTTCTAGCCCCAAGATAGGTGGGTCCTGAAGGTGTATTGTGAGGAGCCTTCTAAGGTTTATTTCCTGTCAAGGAGAGGCAGTATTGTGGCACTTTGCCTTTCATTCAAATGCCGTTAATGGAGAATGTAATCATTAGAAATGGAACATGTGTTCATTAAAATCAATTCATAGAGAAAAATACAGCACTCTTAAAGAGGAAGGAGATTTGCAACCGGAGAAATAATTGACTTGTTGACACCTCCTCCATCCAAAGGATCAGTCCTTTCTTAGAACCCCTACTGAGTAATTGATATGGTGCTCTTGACAAAGGTGCTGATTAGCAATGGCGTAAGAATCCATGTTGTTCAGCAAAGTCTTTCAGAGACCCCGTCCAGTGAAAACACTCCAAGTGCCAGTGTAGACTCTGAGTCCACTAATTGGGAATGTAAAGATAGGATGCAGTGCTTTCTTTGGGTATTCTTTAATTATTTTGGTTCCCTTCTTCATTTCCTAGAAATACCATGCTTTTAAATGGGCAAAAGGAAGAAGAGTAGTAGGTGCACACGAGACAGAAACAATTTTTGTATGTTGGTAACTAGCAAGGGGACAAGAGTCAGTGAGCTCAGATGAATGAAAAACCAGGGAAGAGGTAAAGGATTAATTTTTACAACTTTTTACAGGGAGATAATGCCCTGTTGAAAGTTCTTTTTGGAGATCCCAACTATCAATGAATGTGGGTGAGAATAACTGCAGGCTAGAGGAAGTGAGAAAGCAGGGGTAAAGATGGATGTTTGGAAAGAAAAACTGCCTGGAAAAAACAGAAGGAATGCTTAGGGGGTTTCTCTTTTACTCAGGTTAACTGCAGCCTGTGCTTGAAAGTACTTTGCTTCCTAGAGAGGCGAAGTGTAGTATTTATGAGCAAAGACCACAGAATCAGACTGCCTGGTTTTACCACTTACTAGCTGAATTATCTGAGTGTGTCTGTGCCTCAGTTTCTTTATCTGCAAAAGGAATAATAAAAGTACGCACTGCATGAGGTTATGTGAAGATTAAATGAGTTGATGTATACCAGGTATTAAGAACAGGGCCTAACATATATTAACATAAATAACATAAGTAATTTTGATTTTGTTTTTTGAACTAAGCTGACTTTCTAAGTCCATTCTCTTTCTATTGTAGCTGCCTATCTTCTGCTGTGGGCTTGGCAGGCACTCCCTATTCTGCTCCCTTAAGTGATTTCTTGTATTTAAAGGTAAACACACTGAAAGCATCTATCTTTGTGTACCTAACAGGAAGAATGAGATGAGACAAAAACCTCCTTAAAGCAAATAATGGACCATGAGTTTGCATGTGCAAAGGATCAAGTTGGCCCAAACCAAATCCCTTGTCCATTTAAGATTCTCAGATTGTTATGGTCAGTGACAAAAGGGACAGATTTCCATCTAACAAAATAGATCTTTCAGTGACATACTTGTGGACACTGGTTAGGTTTACTAATTCTTTCATATCATCTGGGAAAGGAAAAATAGAGGGGTAAAAGCAAGATGGGAATAAGTAGTGGCCAAGCAAATTGTGTTGGTAGAACTTGGGTAAGTTTCCTCCTTGGGCAAAAGGTTCTACGTTTTACCTGACTTGTTTTATCTGTTGCTTTTTCCTGACCTCTAGAGGCACAGGAAGCTAAATACTTTGACCTTGAATTCAAGGGCTTCTCTTGTTTTACTTTTTGCAGAAACCACCTCATATTTACATCACTGAAACCCTTTTCAGAAGGCTTTCTTGTTTTTGAAAGAAATGCTTATTGAGTTTCTGCAATGTGCCTGCTACTCTTTCTTTTGATCTTTATAGCAACCTGTAAGGCACTGATACTATCTCTGTTTTATAGGTGGGAAACCAAGTTTAAGTGAGGTGTTTTTTTTTTTTCCTTTTCTTTGTTTTTCAATCCTGCTCATACTGTGTAAATGAGATATTGAAATGTCCAAGGTCATGTAGTACGTAATTTTGTTGTGGTGGTATCTTCCAAAATGAAAATGGCTTTGTTGATGTCATTTTTTATTCTAGGACAAATGCATACCCAATGTCAAAATAAATGAGATGATACAGAAAGGCCAAAAGAAAAAAAAAAAAAAACACGGTCAACATTTTAGTATATAGCCTTCCAAGACAGTTTTTCTTTTATCTATCTTTGTATTTATTTCTTTATCACTTCATTTGTATTTGGGTGACCTCAAGATATCAGTCCATGTCTATTATGGCTGATCTGACTGACACAAATATCGCAGCAAAGGTTCACCTATTTGCTGATAGGCTTATTTCTTCTTGTGCCTCTGATATGCAAGCTGAGCGAAGGATCTGTCAAGAGATCTGGAATTGTTCTATAAGGCTAAGCACCACTGCACTTTGTGTGTCATCAGTTTTCCTAATTCTGGGTGGACTCTGCTTCTCTTCCATACTTCCTCTAATACCCTACTCAAACTCTCTGAAAGGCACCCTGAGCCTCTGACATCACAGCAGACTAGGAGACAAAACAAGTTACAAATTATGTATAAGGCATGAAATTTTTGGTGGCCAGGATGTCTCTTTAGCCATCTTCAACAACATTGTTTCCCAAACCCGTGCACTGCTTTCACAGGCATTTGAACCATAGCAACTCCATCTTGAATAGGGACTGGGTAAAATAAGGCTGAGACCTACTGGGCTGCATTCCCAGGAGGTGATAGTATTCTTAGTCACATGATGAGATAG
Organism: Gorilla gorilla gorilla; assembly: GCF_029281585.2. Taxonomy (NCBI): domain Eukaryota; kingdom Metazoa; phylum Chordata; class Mammalia; order Primates; family Hominidae; genus Gorilla; species Gorilla gorilla. Next base: position 123,941,938 of record NC_073247.2, read on the forward strand.
GATAAAAGGATGCAGTAAAGAAGCAGGCCCAAACCCACCAAAACCAAGATGTTGATGAAAGTGACCTCTGGTCATCCTCACTGTTCATTATATGCTAATTATAATACATTAGCATGCTAAAAGACACTCCCATCAGCACCCTGACAGTTTACAAATGCCATGGAAACATCAGAAGGTTACCCTATATGGTCTAAAAAGGGGAGGAACTCTCAGTTCCGGGAATTGCCCACCCCTTTTCTGAAAAATTCATGAATAATCCACCCTATGTTTAGCATATAATTGAGAAGCATAAGCAGGTGAGGAGCCCATGCCTCTGCTCTGCCTATGGAGTAGCCATTCTTTTATTCCTTTACTTTCTTAATATACTTGCTTTCACTTTACCCTATGGATTGATTTGCCTTTAATTCTTTCTTACTTTCTTTCTTTCTTTTTCTTTTTCTTTCTTTCTTTTCTTTCTTTTTTCTTTCTCTTTCCTTTCTTTCTTTCCTTTCTTTCCTTCTTTCTCTCTTTCTTTCTTTCTTTCTTTCTTTCCTTCCTTCCTTCCTTCCTTCCTTCTTTCTTTCTTTCTTTCTTTCTTTCTTTCTTTCTTTCTTTCTTTCTTCTTTCTTTCTTTTTCGGGTTTTATTTTTTTTGACAGTGTTTCACTCCTGTTGCCCAGGCTGGAGTGTGCAATGGTGCGTTCTCGGCTCACTGCAACCTTCGTCTCCCAGGTTCAAGTGATTCTCCTGCCTCAGCCTCTCTAGTAGCTGAGATTACAGGCATGTGCCACCATGCCTGTCTAATTTTTTATTTTTAGTAGAGATGGGGTTTCTCCACGTTTGTCAGGGTGGTCTCGAACTCCTGACCTCAGGTGACCCACCCGCCTCGGCCTCCCAAAGTGCTGGGATTACAGGCGTGAGCCACTGCACCTGGCCCTTGAATTATTTCTTGCATGAGATCCAAGAACCCTCTCTTGGGGTCTGAATGAAGACCACTTTCTGATAAAACTGCCATGTTGGTATGAGTAGAAAATATTTCTATAGAATCTTGGTGTAAAAAAAGAGTGAGACTTGTGGCACCAGAGTTAATAAGGGACCTTGGGCTGAGGGATCAATACGTCATCAATCTACTGGCAAACTTATAACTCCAAGCACTGGGGCAGACTTATTTGGAAGCAGGCTTATTCAGTTGTTGTTTAACAACATCCTCCTAGGCACACCTCATCTAGTTCTCCTGGTTATATTTCTTTTGACCTCTCCTGGTTTCAACTTCCATATAGCTTCTGATAGATGTTCTGTCAGATGAGAATTGGCCTAAGGACTATAATTACATTGCTGATGACAATGTCTTGACTCCAAAAAAGAGGAGTGGGTGGGTGACACGTGCTGCCAGAATATCAAATAAGCCTGTGAAATCCCTCCTGCCCCTACAGACACATCAGGAATTTGCATTAGGTACTTTAAGAAAGTGCATGATCCGGTTTCACGTTTCTGCATATGGCTAGCCAGTTCTCCCAGCACCATTTATTAAATAGAGAATCCTTTCCCCATTGTTTGTTTTTGTCAGGTTTGTTGAAGATCAGAAGGTTGTAGGTGTGTGGTATTATTTCTGAATTCTTTATTCTATTCCATTGGTCTTTGTGTCTGTTTTTGTACCAGTACCATGCTGTTTTGGTTCCTGTAGCCTTGTAGTATAGTTTGAAGTCAGGTAGCATGATGTCTCCAGCTTTGTTCATTTTGTTTAAGATTGTCTTGGCTATATGGCCTCCTTTTTGATATCATATGAATTGTGAAGTAGTTTTTTTCTAAATCTGTGAAATGTCAATGGTAGTTTAATGAAAATAACATTGAATCTGTAAATTACTTCGGGCATTTTCCACAATATTGATTCTTCCTATCCATGAGTATGGAAGATTTTGCCACTTGTTTGTGTCCTCTCTGATTTCCTTGAGCAGTGGTTTGTAGTTCTCCTCGAAGAGGTCCTTCGCTTCCCTTGTTAGTTGTATTCCTAGGTATTTTATTCTCTTTGTAGCAATTGTGAACAAGAGTTCATTCATAATTTGGCTCTCTGCATGCCTGTTGTTGATGTACAGGAATGGTAGCAATTTTGCACATTGATTTTGTATCTTGAGACTTTGCTGAAGTTGCTTATCAGCTTAAGAAGATTTTGGGCTGAGATTATGGGGTTTTCTAGATACAGGATCATGTTATTTGCAAACAGAGACAGCTTGACTTCCTCTCTTGCTATCTGAATACCCTTTATTTCTTTCTGTTGCCTGATTTTCCTGGCCAGGACTTCCAGTACTATGTTGAATATGAATAGTGAGAGAGGGCATCCTTGTCTTGTGCTGCTTTTCAAGGCGTATGCTTCCAGCTTTTGCCCATTCAGTATGATATTGGCTGTGGGTTTGTCACACATGGCTCTCATTATTTTGATGTATGTTCCTTCTATACCTAGTTTATTGAGAGTTTTTAACACGAAGGGATGTTGAATTTTATAGAAGGCCACTTTTGCGTCTATTGAGATAATTATGTGTTTTTTGTCTTTGGTTCTGTTTATGTAATTAATTACATTTATTGATTTGCATATGTTGAACCAATCTTGCATCCCAGGAATGAAGCCATCTTGATCATGGTGGATAAGCTCTTTGATGTGATGCTGGATTTGGTTTGCCAGTATTTTATTGAGGTTTTTTTTGCATCAATGTTCATCAGGGATATTGGCCTGAAGTTTTCTTTTTTTGATTGTTGTTGTATCTCTGTCAGGTTTTGGTAGCAGGATGATATTGGCCTCATAAAATGACTTAGGGAGAAGTCCCTCCTTTTCAGTTGTTTGGAATAGTTTCAGTAGAAATGGTACCAGATCCTCTGTACCTCTGAATGAATACAGCTATAAGTCCATCTGGTCCTGGGCTTCTTTTGGTTAGTAGGCAGTTTATTACTGCCTCAATTTCAGAACTCTTTATTGGTCTATTTGGGGATTCATTTTTTTTTCCTGGTTCAGTCTTGGAAGGGTGTATGTGTCCAGAAATTTACCCATTGCTTCTAGATTTTCTAGTTTATATGCACAGAGCTGTTTATAGTGTTCTCTGATTGTTGTTTGTATATCTGTGGGGTCAGTAGTGATATCCCCCTTATCATTTCCGATTGTGTCTATTTGATTCTTCTCTCTTTTCTTATCTATTAGTCTAGCTAGTGGTCTATCTATTCCTTACACCTTGTATACAAATTAACTCAACATAGATTAAAGACTTAAATGTAAATCCCAAAACAATAAAAACCCTAGAAGAAAATCTAAGCAATATCATTCAGGACATAGGCATGGGCAAAGATTTCATGATGAAAATGCTAAAAGCAATTGCAACAACAGAAAAAATTGACACATGTGATCTAATTAAATTAAAGAGCTTCTGCATGGCAAAATAAACTATCATCAGAGTGAACAGACAACCTATAGAATGAGAGAGAACTTTTGCAATTTATCCATCTGACAAAGGTCTGATATCCAGAGTGTAGAAGGAACTTAAACAAATTTACAAGAAAAAAACAAACAACTCCATTAAAAAATGGGCAAAAAGGCTGGGCGTGGTGGCTCATGCCTGTAATCTCAGCACTTTGGGAGGCCGAGGCAGGTGGATCACTTAAGGAGTTCAAATCCAGCCTGGCCAACATGGTGAAAACCCATCTCTACTAAAAATGCAAAAATTAGCTGGGTGTAGCAGCGGGCACCTGTAATCCCAGCTACTAGGGAAGCTGAGACAGGATAGTTGCTTGAACCTGGGAGGCTGAAGGTGCAGTGAGTGGAGATCCTGCCACTGCACTCCAGCCTGGGTGACAGAGTAAGACTCTGTCAAAAAAAAAAATGGGCAAAGGCCATGAACAGATGCTTCTGAGTAGAAGACATTCACAAAGCCAGCAAACATATGAAAAAAAACCTCAATATTGCTGATTATTAGAGAAATGCGTATGAAAACCACAATGAGATACCATCTCATGCCACTCAGAATGGTGATTATTGAAGTCAAGAAACAACAAGATGCTGATGAGCTTGTGTAGAAAAAGGAATGCTTTTACACTGTCAGTGGGATTGTAAATTATTAATAGTTCAACCACGGTGGAAGACAGTGTGGCAATTCCTCAAAGATCTAGAAGCAGAAATACTATTTGGCCCAGCAATTCCATTCCTGGGTATAGACCCCAAGAAATATAAGTCACTCTATTATACAGATATGTTATGTTCATTGCAGCACTACTCACAATAGCAAAGACATGGAATCAACCCATATCAACCCATATGCCCATCAATGATAGACTGGTTAAAGAAAATGTGGTACATATACTACATGGAATACTATGCGGCCATAAAAAGAGATCATGTCATTTGCAGGGACGTGGATAGAGCTGGAAGCCATTATCCTCAGCAAACTAACGCAGGAACAGAAAACCAAACACCACATGTTCTCATTTATAAGTGGGAGCTGAGCAATGAGAACACATGGACACATGGAGGGGGAACAACAGACACTGAGGCCTGTTGGGGGGGTCGGGGGAGGGACATCATCAGGAAGATTGGCTAATGGATGCTGGTCTTAATACCTGGGTGATAGGTTCATTAGTGCAGCAAACCATCAAGGCACACGTTTACCTATGTAACAAATCAGCACATTCTGCACATGTATCCTGAAACTTAAAAGTTGATGAAAAAAAAACAATGAAAGACAAAGTTCTCAAGAAAAAACAAATAAATAAATAAGTGCAGGGTAATATTGGGAAAAAAATAAAGTACATGGTCCTAGATTTTTAAAAATTCTATTGTTTCTTAGATGTTTCACCTTTAGCATCAAGTGATGATGGAGGATTATGGAGGATCTGCAAGACTCTCTAGTGTGGTTGTAAAGAGCATGATGCTCCCATCATTCTCATCTGGGTCCTAATCCCAGCACTGCCGCTTACTGGCTGTGTGGCCTTGGGAAATTTACTTGGCCTCTCTAAGCCTCAGTTTTCTCATTACTAAAATGGGGACAATAAAAGCAATCGTGGCCATAAGATTTCTGAAGTATGTGGGAATAAACACCCTACTCTTGAGAGAGCTTAAAGGGATGCAGGGTTCTTGTGGTGGAGCCAGATTTCAGTTAAAAAAAGAGTTGTTATGTGAGGAGGTTAATAAGCATGTCGGGGAGTTTGCTTACCTTGAAATGGTGTCTCCAGAGGGCATAGTAGCCCTCTGGAGTTGGAAGGATGCCATAGGGAAAGGAAGGACTGAGTCATCCTAGGAGTGAGAAAGGATTGAGACTAAATGGAGACATTTAGATGTTTTGATACTTTCTTGTAGTTTTATAATAGGTGGTTGAGTGCATGTGTTTTCTTTCCAGCTAAAATCATAAGACACAGACTGGGTTTAATGCCTCTTTGAAATCCCACAGGACAGTAGATAAACTAAGTATTCAATAATGACTTGAGTAATTAAAATATTCTGTCAACTTATAATAATCTAATAATTTAAAGTCATCCTAAATATACAATATTGTCAAAGGAAAGTATGAAAATATCTAAATAGATTATGCCCATGGGTTGTCTTATTTTCGTTTCTTTTTTTTTTTTTGAGCTTCTTTTTTTAAATTATTATTATTATACTTTAAGTTTTAGGGTACATGTGCACAATGTGCAGGTTTGTTACATATGTATACATGTGCCATGCTGGTGCGCTGCACCCACTAACTCATCATCTAGCATTAGGTATATCTCCCAATGCTATCCCTCCCCCCTCCCCCCACCCCACAACAGTCCCCAGAGTGTGATGTTCCCCTTCCTGTGTCCATGTGTTCTCATTGTTCAATTCCCATCTATGAGTGAGAACATGCGGTGTTTGGTTTTTTGTCCTTGCGATAGTTTACTGAGAATGATGATTTCCAATTTCATCCATGTCCCTACAAAGGACATGAACTCATCATTTTTTATGGCTGCATAGTATTCCATGGTGTATATGTGCCACATTTTCTTAATCCAGTCTATCATTGATGGACATTTGGGTTGGTTCCAAGTCTTTGCTATTGTGAATAGCGCCGCAATAAACATATGTGTGCATGTGTCTTTATAGCAGCATGATTTATAGTCCTTTGGGTATATAGCCAGTAATGGGATGGCTGGGTCAAATGGTATTTCTAGTTCTAGATCCATGAGGAATCGCCACACTGACTTCCACAATGGTTGAACTAGTTTACAGTCCCACCAACAGTGTAAAAGTGTTCCTATTTCTCCACATCCTCTCCAGCACCTGTTGTTTCCTGACTTTTTAATGATTGCCATTCTAACTGGTATGAGATGGTATCTCATTGTGGTTTTGATTTGCATTTCTTTGATGGCCAGTGATGGTGAGCATTTTTTCGTGTGTTTTTTGGCTGCATAAATGTCTTCTTTTGAGAAGTGTCTGTTCATATCCTTTGCCCACTTTTTGATGGGGTTGTTTTTTTCTTGTAAATTTGTTGGAGTTCATTGTAGATTCTGGATATTAGCCCTTTGTGAGATGAGTAGGTTGCAAAAATTTTCTCCCATTTTGTAGGTTGCCTGTTCACTCTGACGGTAGTTTCTTTTGCTGTGCAGAAGCTCTTTAGTTTAATTAGATCCCATTTGTCAATTTTCGCTTTTGTTGCCATTGCCTTTGGTGTTTTAGACATGAAGTCCTTGCCCATGCCTATGTCCTGAATGGCAATGCCTAGGTTTTCTTCTAGGGTTTTTATGGTTTTAGGTGTAACATGTAAGTCTTTAATCCATCTTGAATTAATTTTTGTATAAGGGGTAAGGAAGGGATCCAGTTTCAGCTTTCTACATATGGCTAGCCAGTTTTCCCAGCACCATTTATTAAATAGGGAATCCTTTCCCCATTGCTTGTTTTTCTCAGGTTTGTCAAAGATCAGATAGTTGTAGATATGTGGCGTTATTTCTGAGGGTTCTGTTCTGTTCCATTGATCTACATATTTGTTTTGGTACCAGTACCATGCTGTTTTGGTTACTGTAGCCTTGTAGTATAGCTTGAAGTCAGATAGTGTGATGCCTCCAGCTTTGTTCTTTTTTTTTTTTTTTTTTTTTTTTTTTTGAGACGGAGTCTTGCTTTGTCGCCCAGACTGGAGTGCAGTGGCGCGATCTCGGCTCACTGCAAGCTCCACCTCCCGGGTTCACGCCATTCTCCTGCCTCAGCCTCCCGAGTAGCTGGGACTACAGGCGCCCACTACCACGCCCAGCTAATTTTTTGTATTTTTTTTTTTTAGTAGAGACGGGGTTTCACCATGTTAGCCAGGATGGTCTCGATCTCCTGACCTCGTGATCCGCCCGCCTCGGCCTCCCAAAGTGCTGGGATTACAGGCGTGAGCCACTGCACCCGGCCTCCAGCTTTGTTCTTTTGGCTTAGGATTGACTTGGCAATGCGGGCTCTTTTTTGGTTCCATATGAACTTTAAAGTAGTTTTTTTCCAATTCTGTGAAGAAAGTCATTGGTAGCTTGATTATCTCAATAGATGCAGAAAAGGCCTTTGACAAAATTCAACAACCCTTCATGCTAAAAACTCTCAATAAATTAGGTATTGATGGGACGTATCTCAAAATAATAAGAGCTATCTATGACAGACCCACAGCCAATATCATACTGAATGGGCAAAAACTGGAAGCATTCCCTTTGAAAACTGGCACAAGGCAGGGATGCCCTCTCTCACCACTCCTATTCAACATAGTGTTGGAAGTTCTGGCCAGGGCAATTAGGCAGGAGAAGGAAATAAAGGGTATTCAATTAGGAAAAGAGGAAGTCAAATTGTCCCTGTTTGCAGATGACATGATTGTATATCTAGAAAACCCCATTGTCTCAGCCCAAAATCTCCTTAAGCTGATAAGCAACTTCAGCAAAGTCTCAGGATACAAAATCAATGTACAAAAATCACGAGCATTCTTATACACGAATAACAGACAAACAGAGAGCCAAATCATGAGTGAACTCCCATTCACAATTGCTTCAAAGAGAATAAAATACTTAGGAATCCAACTTACAAGGGATGTGAAGGACCTCCTCAAGGAGAACTACAAACCACTGCTCAATGAAATAAAAGAGGATACAAACAAATGGAAGAACATTCCATGCTCATGGGTAGGAAGAATCAATATCGTGAAAATGGCCATACTGCCCAAGGTAATTTATAGATTCAATTTTCGTTTCTCAGTATTAGCTTACAACAAAGAATTCTCAGAGCATTAGTAAGAAGTGATTTCCCCCTTGCCGCAACCAACTAGCTTTTCCATGGTTTAGTGATCTCCCCTTAATTAGAAATTTCAGGAGCTGGGCCTGGGGTAGAAGCCACATTCAGCAGTGTGATGTTCACAGAATCTCCAAGGAAGCCTCACTCATTACTGGGTGTGTCACTGGCCAGGCACTAAACTTCTTTTTTTAAATTGATATAACATATTTTTGAGGTATATGTGATATTTTGATACATGTGTACAGTATGTAACGACCTCATCAGGGTAATTGGGATATCCATCACCTCAAATATTTATCTTTGCGTTGGGAACATTACAGTTCTTCAAGCTATTTTGAAATATAAGATTAATTATTGATAACTATAATTTTCCTATTGTACTATTGAATACTAAAATGTATTACTTGTATTTAATTGGTATTTTTTTACTCATTATCCAACTTCTCTTCATCCCCCCTCCCCACTTCCCTTTTCAGCCTCTAGTAACTACCATTCTACTTGCTACCTCCATGAGATCCACTTTTTTAGCTCCCATATAGAGTGAGCACATGAAGTATTTGTTGTTCTGTGCCTGGCTAATTTCACTTAACATAATGACATCCAGTTCCATCCATGTTGCAGCAAGTGAGAGGATTTTATTTTTTTGTGGCTGTATTCCACTGTTTATATGTACTATGGTGTTGGGTTTTTTTTGTCCATTCATCTGTTGATGGACACTTAGGTTGATTCCAGTCTTTTCCATTGTGAATAGTTCTGCAATAAACATGGGAGTACAGATATCTCTTTCATATATTTATTTTATTTTATTTGGATATGTACCCAGCAGTGGCATTGCTGGATCATGTGGTTGTTCTATTTTTAGGTCTTTGAGAAACCTCCATAGAGTTTGTATTAATTTACATGTCCACCAATAGTATATAAGTGTTCCCTTTTCTCTGCATCCTTTCCAGCATTTGTTGTATTTTGTCTTTTTGATAATAGCCATTCAAACTGGGGTGAGGTCATACCCCATAGTGGTTTTAATTTGCATTTTCCTGATGATTTGTGACACTGAGCATTTTTTCATATACTTGGCAATTTATATGTCTTCTTTTGGGAAATGTCTATTCAGGTCTTTTGCCCATTTAAAATTAGATTATTTGGGTTTTTTTTTTTTTTTTTGCTATTGAGTTGTTTGAGTTTTGTATGTACTCTGGTTATTAATCCCTTGTTGGATGGGTAGTTTGCACATATTTTCTGCCGTTCTGTGGACTGTCTCTTCACTTTATCAATTGTTTCCTTTGTTGTGCAGAAGCTTGTTAGCTTGATATAATTCCATGCCCCAGCCTTCTGACATAGGTTGTACATGTTGTCTAACAGTTTTGCAGCTTCTACTAGGTACAGACCATCCAGTTTCTTATTTTTCTACCTGGTAATCACATTTAGATAACTATTTCCACAAAGAGCCAGATGGTAAATATTTTAGACTTTGTGGGCCACACAGTCTCTGTCTCAACTATTCTACTCTGTCTTTGTAGTGCAAACACAGCCATAGACAATACATAAACAAACAGGAGTGTCTAAGTATTCCAATAAATAGCTTCATTAAAAAAAAAAACAGTCAACAGCAAAGTTTGGCCTGTAAGGCTGCAGTTTGTCAACCCCCAGTCTAGACTGTCCCATGTGTTTGACATATTTAACATAGTGACTCTAACAGGTCTACTTCATAATACAGATTTGTCATTCGTAATAGCGCTGAAGGTAGGAAATCCAATCAATGTGGCAGTACTCCCCTTTTGATGCCTGAGCATACCCCTGCTGTTTATCCAAGCTCCCCTTGCCTATACCATACAGTGCAGATTAACCAGGACTTGTAGTCAGGAACAAAAGAGCCCAGCCCCATGTAAGCAGCTTTCCCCGATGATTCTGGGCCTAGGCTTGGCTTCTTGAGTAGATCTTCTCACATTATGCCAAAAAGCTATCTCTTAGATGCAATGTGGAATCCTGCATTAGACCGTGAAACAGTAAAAGGATTTTAGTGGAAAAATGAGTGAAATCTAGTAGCTTAGTAACAGGAATATATCAATGTTAATTTCTTGCCTCTGACAACTGTACCATAGTTATGTAAGCTGTGAACACTAGGGGAAACTGAGTGAAGGGTGTTTGTGAACAGTCTGTAATATCTTTACAACTTTTCAGTAAATTAAAAATTATTCTAAAATACATAGTTTAAAAAAAACTGTTTGCTTAACTGATTTCCCATCCTCATCCCTTCTGTTTTATAGTCAGGTATCACAGGTACTGATTTATGATTATCTCATCTGTGATAGCACCTGCGAATTGCAACTCCCCTTACCTCAACCCCAACTCCTATATTGCTTCCCTAGAATCACATCATATATGCCAGGGACACTTCCAAAGCAGAAAGAAATGCAATGCTCATTCTATCTCTCCCCTCTGACCACACACCTCTTAGAAAATAAATCCACGACACACAGAGGGAGCAAAAAGAGTGTGAAGAGTCTCTTGAATTGTCAATTTAAAAAAAAGAATCCTCTTGGGTTTCTGGTCTAACAGACATAACTAAGGTAGTTGGCAAAGAAAAACATGATTGGCTGAATTGAACTCTCTTTGAGGAACAGATTCTTAGTATTCAATGTTTCCTAAACTCTTTGTCAAGCATGGCCTACCCAATGTGGCTGTGGAAGAAGGGGCCAGACAGAGTGACATTACAGGAGGTAAAAAGGCCCTGGTTGTTGTTGCCCCCTAATTAATGTGGCCCACAGTTCTTCATTCCTGTGAGTTAGGCCTAGGGAATATTAAAATGCTAATACTGAGGAGGGAGAATAAATCAAGTAAGGCTATACAGCCTGAATGAAGGGTGGGGATCTAGAGGGTATCTGTGGTGGGTAGTAATGTTTCTGCTCCATATGTTAAGGGCAAAACCATTTTACGTACTCACATATATAGGGACATAAAAAAAAAAAAGCAGCTTTAAGGACAAATGAAAAAAAACAAGTAGTTTTGTGTGTGGGTACTTGTGTATGCAAAAATGCTTTGAATTGGCTATTTTCCTCTCTGGGTTATATGTTGGGTCGGTTCACCAAGCGGAATCTGGTATGTCAGGTAGGACAAGCCTGAAGGATTAATGCCAGAGGAATAGTAGGATCAGGTTTCTGCTGTAGATCTTAGACAAATGTGGGCTTGAGGCCCAAAGAGTCAATTAAGGTGAAAAGGAACAAGCAGGTATCACTCATTCATTCATTTATTCATCACATTTTTGAGGGCTTAACTATGAACCGGGTGCTATTCTAGGCATTGAGTGAACAAAACAAACAAACTTCCCTGTCTTCATGGGGCTTCAACAGATTACAAACAGCATGTATAATATTTCAAATATAATATATTAGGAGATGATAAGGGATATGACATTTAAAAATCAAGGAAAGGGAATAGATAGAGACTGAAAAGTCCAGTATAGCAGCAAACTAGCACTAGTGGGCAAGAGATGCTGAAGACAAATGCTAGTGCTAGGGTAGAAGCATTTGCTGTTCACTCTGGTTTATTCTTTGTTGGATGTGGCAAACTTGAATCCACAGGTATTGATCAGAGTCCTAAAGGAGTCTGAAGAACATGGGCGTATTTTGCCTCTGATTGAGGGTGAGGTACAGTGCTGTATATGGTCACTAAAATGCCTTGACACTTGGAAGCATTCCTTTATATGCCAACTGTGGTTTGCACTTATGATATCTTGTATGACACAGCCCCTCTTCCACTTTTCTGATAGCCTATGTGTGAATAAAAGGGGTTTGTTGGAGGAAAACCAGAAAGGGAGAAAATTCCCAAGCAAAGCGAAAAATCTTAAAATTGACATTGAAGTCCCAGCTCTGGAGGCTCGACATCTAAATGCAGCTTGTAAAAATCCAAGAGTCAAAGAGGTAAGCCAATACTTAGCATGGTACCTGATACAAAACCCATACATAACAGATATTTGAATGAACAAATGCTACAATAAAAGGAGCAACTAGAACTGAAAAGGAGATAAAAATGGCATTCTGTGATACGAACTTTTCTCTAAACACAAATTCCCACTGTGGATTTTGCATTTTTTGAAATAAGGCCACTTACAAGGGGTTAGTTAAGCCTTTCTTTTTCTATTAAAAACAACCTCAAGCTTATTAAATGGGGTTGGTTCATTTAAATAACTAGTTAATGTGCGTTATTGATGTAGGTCAAAGAAATGTGATCTCATCCCATCCTTATACTTTGAGGACCTTAGTCTTCATGGACCTAAGAGCAATCTCTTTAAATTGTCTCATTCTCTTTAAATATAAGAGGAATACCTTTCCCCCCAGTTTTACAGTTATCCGATTCAGATGCTTCAGGATATCAGACTAAACCTAAAGTTGTTATTTTTCTTCATGTAAGAGATGGCTGCCTAAATTATAACCTTAGCCATGCTACATGAACTTCTCACTTGTTTAAAACTCTACCAGAAATTTAATTAGGATGGCTGGCAAGATGGCCGAATCGGAACAGCTCCAGTCTGCAGCTCCCAGTGAAATCAACACAGAAGGCAGGTGATTTCCGCATTTCCAACTGAGGTACCCAGCTCATCTCACTGGGACTAGTTAGACAGTGGGTGCAGCCCACGGAGGGTGAGCAGAAGCAGGGTGGGGCATTGCCTCACCCGGGAAGTGCAAGGGGTCGGGGAACTCCCTCCCCTAGCCAAGGGAAGCCATGAGGGACTGTGCTGTGAGGAACGGTGCCTTCCTGCCCAGATACTATGCTTTTACCATGGTCTTCACAACCTGCAGACCAGGAGATTCGCTTGGGTACCTACAACACCAGGGCCCTGGGTTTCAAGCACAGAACTGGGTGGCCATTTGGGCAGACACCGAGCTAGCTGCAGTTTTTTTCATACCCCAGTGGCACCTGGAATGCCAGCGAGACAGAACTGTTCACTCCCCTGAAAAGGGGGCTGAAGCCAGGGAGCCAAGTGGTCTAGCTCAGAGGATCCCACCCTCACGGAGCCCAGCAAGCTAAAATCCACTGGCTTGAAATTCTCACTGCCAGCACAGCAGTCTGAAGTCAACCTGGGATGATCAAGCTTGGTGGGGGGAAGGGGGTCTGCCATTACTGAGACTTGAGTAGGAAGTTTTCTCCTCACAGTGTAAACAAAGCCTCCAGGAAGCTCAAACTGCGGGGAGCCCACTGCAGCACAGCAAAGCTGCTGTAGCCAGACTGCCTCTCTAGATTCCTCCTCTCTGGGCAGGGCATCTCTGAAAGAAAGGCAGCAGCCCCAGTCAGGGACTTATAGATAAAATTCCCATGTTTCTGTGACAGAACACCTGGGGAAAGGGGTGGCTATGGGCGCAGCTTCAGCAGACTTATAAGTTCCTGCCTGCTGGCTCTGAAGAGAGCAGCAGATTTCCCAGCACAGCGCTCGAGCTCTGCTAAGGGAGAGACTGCCTCCTCAAGTGGGTCCCTGAGCCCCGTTCCTCCTGACTGGGAGACACCTTGCAGCAGGGATTGACAGGCACTTCATACAGGAGAGCTCTAGCTGGCATCTGGCAGGTGCCCCTCTGGGATGAAGTTTCCAGAGGAAGGAACAGGCAGGAATCTTTGCTGTTCTAGAGCCCCCGCTGGTGATACCCAGGCAAACAGGGTCTGGGGTGGACCTCCAGCAAACTCCAGCAGACCTGCAGCAGACGGGCCTGACTGTTAGAAGGAAAACTAACAAACAGAAAGGAATAGTATCAACATCAACAAAAAGGACGTCCACTCAGAGACCCCATCCAAAGGTCACCAACATCAAAGACTAAAGGTAGCTAAATCCAAGAAGATGAGGAAAAACCAGCACAAAAAGGCTGACAATTCCAAAAACCAGAACACCTCTTCTCCTCCAAAGGATCATAACTCCTTACAAGCAAGGGAACAAAACTGGACAGAGAATGAGTTTGACGAATTGACAGAAGTAGGCTTCAGAAGGTGTGTAATAACAAACTCCTCCTAGCTAAAGGAGCATGTTCTAACCCAATGCAAGGAAGCTAAGAACCTTGAAAAAAGTTATAGGAATTGCTAACTAGAATAACCAGTTTAGAGAATAACATAAATGACCTGATAGACCTGAACAACACAGCATGAGAACTTCATGATCCCAAATCAATCAAGTGGAAGAAATGATATCAGAGATTGAAGATCAACTTAATTAAATAAAGTGTGAAGACAAGATTAGACAAAAAAAGAATGAAAAGGAACAAACAAAGCCTTCAAGAAATATGGGACTATGTGAAAAGACCAAACCTACATTTGATTGGTATACCTGAAAGTGACAGGGAGAATGGAACCAAGTTGGAAAACACTCTTCAGGTTATTATCCAGAACTTTCCCAACCTAGCAAGACAGACCAATATTCAAATTCAGGAAATAGAGAGAATACCCCAAAGATATTCCTGGAGAACAGCAACCACAAGGCATATAATCATCAGATTCATCAAGGTTGAAATGAAGGAAAAAATGTTAAGGGCAGCCAGAGAGAAAGGTTGGGTTATCCACAATGGGAAGCCCATCAGACTAACAGCGGATCTCTGCAGATACCCTACAAGCCAGAAGAGACTGGGAGCCAATGTTCCACATTCTTAAAGAAAAGAATTTTCAACGCAGAATTTCATATCCAGCTGAACTAAGCTTCATAAGTGAAGGAGAAATAAAATCCTTTACAGACAAGCAAATGCTGAGATATTTTGTCACCACCAGGCCTGCCTTACAAGATCTGCTGAAGGAAGCACTAAATATGGAAAGGAAAAACTGGTTCCAGCCACTGCAAAAACATACCAAATTGCAAAAACCATTGACACTATGAAGAAACTGCATCAACTAACGGGCAAAATAACTAGCTAGCATCATAATGACAGGATGAAATTCACACATAACAATATTAACCTTAAATGTAAATGGGCTAAATGCCCCAATTAAAAGATACAGACTTGCAAATTGGATAAAGAGCCAAGACCAATCAGTGTGCTGTATTCAGGAGAACGATCTCGTGCAAAGACACACATAGGCTCAAAATAAAGGGATGGAAGAATATTTACCAAGCAAATGGAAAGCAAAAAAAAAGCAGGGGTTGCAATCCTAGTCTCTGATAAAACAGGCTTTAAACCAACAAAGATCAAAAAGGACAAAGAAGGGCATTACATAATCGTAAAGGGATCAATTCAACAAGAAGAGCTAACTATCCTAAATATATATGCACCCAGTACAGGAGCACCCAGATTCATAAAGCAAGTTCTTAGAGACCTACCAAGAGACTTAGACTCCTCTTAAACAAATGTAGATGACGGGTTGATGGGTGCAGCAAACCACCATGGCACATGTATACCCATGTAACAAACCTGCACATTCTGCACATATATCCCAGAACTTAAAGTATAATAAAAAATTTAATTAGAAAATAAGTGTATTTGTGCCACATTTTCTTAATCCAGTCTATCATTGATGGACATTTGGGTTGGTTCCAAGTCTTTGCTATTGTGAATATTGCAGCAATAAGCAGACCTGTGCATGTGTCTTTTTGGCAGCATGATTTATAATCCTTTGGGTATATACCCAGTAATGGGATCACTGGGTCAAATGGTATTTCTAGTTCTAGATCCCATTTCATGTCCTTTGTAGGGACATGGATGAAGCTGGAAACCATCATTCTCAGCAAACTATTGCAAGGACAAAAAACCAAACACCACATGTTCTCACTCATAGGTGGGAATTGAACAATGAGAACACTTGGACATAGGAAGGAGAACATCACACACCGGGGCCTGTTATGGGGTGGGGGGAGGGGGGAGAAATAGCATTAGGAGATATACCTAATGTAAATGACAAGTTAATGGGTGCAGCACACTGACATGGCACATGTATACATATGCAACAAACCTGCACGTTGTGCACATGTACCCTGGAACTTAAAGTATAATAAAAAAATTAAAATTAAAAAAAAGAAAAGAGTTGTATTCAATTCAAACTGCAAAACAACAGACATTGAACAGGACAAGTATTTTATTTATCTTAACTGTCACATATCTATAAAGTACAAAGACTTTAATCCAAACTTTTCAAAATGGGATTTCTAATGCCCTCACTCACACTTTCTCCCAAGAGAAGAGAGGAAATCAATTCTAGTCCACGTTTCCTTCCTGGCCAAGGTAAAAAGTATTCATCATTCTCTTGGTAGAAGGTCATGTGGTTTCCTTGAATCGTGCTGTGCTTCCACATTCTGCTATTTGGTAAAAGTTCCCCTGGAGACTTCTGGGATGAAGAGACCATCTCTTCAAAATGAATGTGTTAATCTTTTTTTATTGCAACACAAGAATTTGTCAGAGATCTTGGTAAGAAAAATGGTGTATAGCCTACAGTGATTGCCAGACTGATTTATGACTAAGTAAAGCAGCTCTACCATCCCTTCTTTCTCTTCATGAATTCCAACAAAACTACCTAAATATCAGCTATCTTGTTTTCTTTTGAGACTGCAAATAATCACCCAGGAATCCCAGGTTTATTATCCAAACTGCTTTCTTGAATTATCTGAAAACCTGGACAGACCCTCATTTCACAGGCCAATGGTTATAGTCTCCTAGCAGATTAGAAGGAGTCTTAGAGATCGTAGAGTTCAATCATATCATATTAAAGAGAGGAAATGGACACTCACAGAATGGAAATCACTTGCCCAGTGTTACACAGCAAATCAGTGGCAGAGCTAAAATTATAAGGCAAGTTTCTTGATTCCCAATCTAGTGTACTTTATACTATCCCCTCATCAATGTTTAGCACTGCAAACAACTTCTGCATTATGCTCTCAGTAGGGTAGTTTCCCTGTTATGGAGTAGACAACACTTTGTCGAAATAGTGGTGTCAGGAGAAGGGAAGGGCTCCTGCTTTTTCTTCACTTTTACCCAAATTTACGCAGGTTAAGCTTTTCTTCCTGCATCAGCTATTTTATTAAAAAAAAAATATATATATATATATGCATATATTAGTAGATAGATAGATAGGACTGATATGTAGGCAGAGAGATAATCTAATACAAGATACTTTGTTATATGCTGTGCTCTCATAGAATTGTGTTTCTTTTCTCATAGTATTTATCTACTTCTGCATAATTACCTGCGCATAATTACAAACAGATTTGAAAGGTAGATATTAATAGTATGGTGGTTAATCTCTCTCTCTCCCTCTCTCTCTCTCACACACACATGCACACACACACACTCTTTCTCTCTTATGCTAAACTGCTTGGATTCAAAACTTGGCTTTCTCTATTTATTAATTGTTTGACATTGGGCAAGTTGCTTAATCTTTCTGTGTCTTAGTATAATCTTTAATATGGAGATAATAATGGTACCTATCTCAGTCTCAATTAAGGTTTGATCAAAGAAGCAGAACCACTATAGTTTATAGATAGTAAGGGATTTTATTTTAGGAATTGACATTATGCAATTGTGGGAGCTAATTAGTTTCCATAAGGTTAATTTCAGCGTTTGGTGTTGGGCTTAAGGTCACAAAGGGAAGTGGGGGATAACAAAGACAAATTGGAACCTAGCAAGACAAACTGAATCCCATGAGGATATCTGAAACCCACGCTTACCTTTCACCACCTCCATTCTTGATGATGTAGGTGACCTGCAGGAGAAGCTGTCACCCTTCAGCACTCCTTCATGCTAGCAGATTAGCGGCCATGTTCATAAACTGAAACAGCACCTGCCACCACAATGACCTTCAGAGTATTACAAATGGCTGCTCCTTCACTTTTGCCTTTCAAATCTTGTGCACATGTCTCCTGGGACCAATTCTAACTTGGTGTAATATAGGGAAAGTAATTTTGGGAAACATAGCTCCAGATTATAACCAATTAGACACAAAGTCACCACACAGTGCCTAGCATACTATAAGCACTCAGTAAATATTAGTTCTTAATGTCTGCTTGCTAATGTGTTTTTAGATTAGTGTTTTTCTTTTCTGCTAGATTGTAAGTGCCATGAGAGGGGAGAATGTATATGTTTTTATGTACCATTGTATCCCCACCATCTAACACAGTCGCTGATGTATGGTGGAGCTTATGAAATATTGTTGAATGAAGAGAGAGGCAGACAGAAAGAAGAGAAACTGGAAAAACTGTAACATTTGCCAAACAGTGCATCAGTAAGTTTTTATGATGTTACGGGGGAATATAGACAGATGTATAAGATCTAGTCTCTGGCATAATTTGCAGTTGAGGAGTGGGAAATTGAAGTTGGGATGTCAGAAACCTCAGTAGCACCAAGAAAGTTTGAGCAGGATATGAGTTGTGATTGTAGAACTGGTCAAACTGTGGGGTAGTCTCCAACAGAAGTACCTGCCTTTACTGAATATTTTCCATTTGTCCCTTTACATCCAGCCCTTACCTTTCTGCATTCTTCTTTGTGTCCCAGGAGGCTGACCTTTATGGATGTATCAACTGAGTTATTTTGCCTTTTGACTTATTGGTTGGATACAGCCAATTGGAGACAGTGGTGGTGAATGAGAGGAGAGAGAAGTCAAGATATTTTTTCTCCCAGGTTGATGTTAGTTGTGAGTGGCTGAATTCCTCCCCCAAAGGCATTATTTGTTGGATAGGGAGTGTCATCTCTTACAGCCACAGCTATGGGTCTTTTTCCCTCTGGGATCCAGTAACTACTCCCTCCATTTATGCTTTTAGGCCTAGGAATGATAAAGGCTCTGCTGATATTGCGAACTTTCGGGTGTTCACCATCCTTTGTTAGTTTCTTTTAACCCTTCTCAAATTATTTAAATAGCTCTTTCATTAAACTCTCCTCAATTACTCTCTTTGAGTGAGGCTTCTGTTTCCTTCTGCGGCCTTGAGTGAAATATTATCGGTCCAATACAGTTCTCAAAGGGATGTCCTGGGATTTGTGAGACATGAAAGCAAGAAGATCTAGGTGACAGACAACATTCAAAATTCGTTGTGTCTTGGTATCCTGGTTCTCAATCATCAGTCTTGTATTAAGAACCCCAGGCATAGCTGGGGGCACCATGGTACAGAACCCAACATTCTGTGGTTGGATCTAGGCAGAAAGACAAGATAAGCCTTCATTCTAGGGAAGCTAAGACAAAACTCAATTATCTAGACTGAATCAAATTACCATGGGTTAGGACCCGATACGCCACAGGGATATAAGTCCAGGGACTACTCCAGGCTCACTGAATACCATGCATGGGGCATAGTAACTAAAGACAAACCTACCCACGGAAGGATATAAAGCTCCCAATATATCCCCTAGCCATGGTTAGAATTTGTAGCATAATTGAGCAGGCCTGGGAGTGAAGTGCAGGTGAATAACCTCCAAAACTAATGATATGGAAGGGACTGGATGAGGCTAATTGTGGAGGACATAAACTGCCAAACAAAAGAGTTTGGATTTGAAACCATAGAAAATGAGCAGCCATTGATGATTTCTGAGCATTTAATATCAATGATCTTTGATAAGTCATTTGTTATCTTAATTATTTAGGAATGTCTTTACTGCCAGTATGGAGAGAAATCAATGATGATGGTGATGATGATAATGATGATCATGGCTATGTTAGTTAATGTTAGCAGTTACCATTTATTGAGCATCTACTAGGCGCCAGACACATGTGCCCACTCCTTACATACGATATTTTATTTAATCTTTACAATAATCATTGTAGAATCAGTATTATTATTATCTTCATTTTGCACATGAAATAACTGAGGCTCAAAAAATGTTTAAACACTTACGCTCAAGGTGATGGTGCTGGAATTGAGCCTAGGACTGAATGACTCCAAACCCTCTGCTCATAATCTCCATAAAAGACCATCTCCATTATTCCACTACCTTCTCTTCATCTCTAGTCTACTGATGGTCTTTTGTCTTGAATGTGGCATTGTCTCCTCAGCAATGTTACAAAGAATAGCAATTTACAAGCCTTATTCATGGGCACCAAACACTGCCTCCATCCCCAGGCAGACACTGGGCTCTCTGCCAAAGTAATGGGTCTGATAGAAATCTTATTATAATCCTTCTGCATTTGGACAGCAAATGATGAAAAAGGAAAGTCTGGAAACTTTGAAGCTGACTTTGGAGTTGCCCTCTACAATTTCCCTGAGGAGGTCTTACTTAGAATGAGTCACCAACTTTCCTGACTGCATTTTACTGATCCTTGGAGAGAAAATGTTCCCTAGTTCTGGCATTAGGCTTTTACGGCCTTCCACTTTCAGTGACTCCAAAGCGTTGGGAAGATACCTTGTGTCCTTGGAATAGAAAACAAACAAACAAACAAACAAAAACTCACCCTCAAAAAAAACTAAATCCTCTTTAGCATGGGATGCTCAACTATCCCCCCCGCCTCCCATTTTCCTATACTCATTACTTTTAAGTAATGTCGGAGTTGGGAAAGCATTTAAGGATCTAGTTTAACCTTCTCAGCTTACAAATGGGAAAAGTGGGGCCAATAGAGAAAAAAGGACTTGCCCATGGTCACACAGCCACCTGTTAGAGCCAGGACTAGAGCCCAGGTATCCCGGGCTCCAGACCAATTGTCCTTTCCTGATTCCTTTTACCATCTATTTATGTTTTATTTTTATAGCTAGTGTGTAAACTCTGAAAGAGTCAATCATAATTTTGAAAGACACAATCCCAAACACCATAATCCTGAATGTTGAAATCCTGATGCTGAGCATGGTGGCTTACACCTATAATCCCAGCAGTTTGGGAGGCCAAGGTAGGAAGATTGCTTGAAGCCAGGAGCTAGAGACCAGCCTGGGCTACATAGCGAGACCCCATCTCAATTTTTTAAAAAAGGAAAGAGAAAAAGAAACCCTGAAAGATCAAAATCCCTAAAATATAATTCTGGAAAAAATAACTTTAAAATTCCTAAAAAGAATATTTATTTACATTTTAAAAAGGGCATTTATTTGAAAAACATAAAAACGTGACACTTCACAGACCACATTACACAATAAAATAAGCAATAATAACATACATATTGTTGCAAGCATAAACATTCAGTTATACTAATGACAACTGAACATGTGTAACAGTTATGAGCAGATGAACTATATTAATAAAGAAATAGCTTTGGGAGGCCGAGGCAGGCAGATCACCTCAGGTCAGGAGTTCGACACTAGCCTGCCTAACATGGTGAAACCCCATCTCTACTAAAAATACAAAAAATTAGCCAGGCGTGGTGGCAGGTGCCTGTAATCCCAGCCACTTGGGAGGTTGAGGCAGGAGAATCTCTTGAACCCAGGAAGCAGAGGTTGCAGTGAGCCAAGATCATGCCACTGCACTCCAGGCTGAGCGACAAGAGCGAAACTCCATCTCAAAAAACAAGAAATAGCTTTTATAACTGTGGTCATCTGAAATGCTGTGATGAACAATGTAAGCCTTTTAATGAGATTGATCAAAAACCTCAATGGGTCATCACTGTATAGGGACTCACCCAAATAACAACAACAACAAAACAGACCTTGAGAAATTCAGTTATCTCAAAAAACTTTATTTTTCAGAATTGCTGATATACAAGATAAGCCTTCTCTCTTCATTTATTGAGGAATTTTCAACATTTTTACATGCATGCACAATGCTTAAACACAAAGTCAGTAATGCGATAATGCATCTTTGTGGAGTCAAATTTGCAAGAAAAATGCATAAAATGAACTAGAATTCTCCTTAAAATAGTAGCCTGTCCCTTTCTTTCTTTCTTTCTTTTTTCTATACCTATGAAATTCTTAAAGGATCTTGGCATACAGTGGATTCTCAGTAAATGTTTATTCATTAAACTTTTTTTTTTGTTCAGTTGACCATGTATGATTGAAGCAAAACAGATCTCTTTCTGGTTTGGGCCATTGGCTGCATTTGGAAACATCTTTTCCACTTTAATTTCATTTTGGTCCAGTAGAAAGGCCACATGGGAATCTTTTCACTTAGCAAAGGGCCTATCAAAGAGGCCCAGCTCCCCAAAGGACATTGTCTAATTCTCAGAAAAGATTCTCAAAACACAAACTTTCTAACAGAGCCTGACTCTATTTCTTTCTTTGAGAGCCAAGAGTTGATAAAGTCTCATTGGAGATTCATTCTTATAGTATTTATGCCACAGGAGGTGCTCCTGATTTGCCATTTCACATGGAAAATTCATAAATGTTATTAACACTTTTCTACTCATTTTTTTGTCTGTCTTCTCTCATCAGGAGCCAAAATTAGATATAATATCAGTTTGATTTCCTTCTTCCTGGGGCTAGGGAGTCTGAGAGTGGTTTAGAAGCACTGCCAGAGGCATTGTAAATGAAATAGCTGTCTGATGGAAGGAACTCTCATCCCCTTTTGAGGTCAACTCCCTGCCTGTGGTTATTCGCTGACATGGTAATTGATGGTGGGTAACTCGGTGCTATGGCAAATAGTATCCATGTACTGATCTTCTGGCCAGACTCCTGAGCTAGAGGGTCACAATTTGACTTCCACTCAAATAGAAAAATCCCTTTCCCCATACTCTAAGAATGGACTGATATGATTATGTGGAGCAGGCCTGGCAAAATGCCATAATACCCAGTCACTGGATTTGGCAGGATTGTGTCTTGGAAGGTAGGGATGGTACATAACAATGAACTAGTGAGTGGCAAAATAGCAAAAATGTCAAGCATGGCTTTCATGCTTACTTGCTTGACATTTCTGCCTCCTTATAACCATTGCTTCTTCTTGAAGTTCCCCATCCTGGCCTGTTCTCTTGAATGGTTGTATATGTCCTTTCATGATACTTCCCTCCCATAAAAAAAGGTCCTAGTTTCTGACGTATTCCCATTAGAAGACATACATGTGCCACAGACAGAACAACAAACTTGGATTTGGCATATCTAGAGTCTTCATTAACTTTAAAGACTATAAATGAAATGGCTCCCGAAAGCCCTTTTCTTGCCTTCTGCTCTCTACCACTGCCCACAACCGCCACTCTGTATCTGTGGCTTTGTTGGCATCCTAGGGTATCATACAGAAAAGCCTAGACTCATTTGGCTTGAAAAAATTTTAGAAATTTTGTTGATTTTATGCTTACTGTCACCATGGGCTTAGGCATTAAGTATCTTAAGCACAAATTATACTGAAATTCTGACTGCATTTTGTAAAGACGAATTTCCTTTCTCCCCACTATAAGATTTTCCTCTACTTTAGACATCTCCTGTCACCAAAGAAAAAGGGCATAGGTAGTTAAAGAAAGACTGATGGAAAGAGTAGGCCTGCAAATGTGACCTTCACCCCTAATTCATACATGTTATACTCAGTGAACTCATCAAGTGATTTTTGAATTGTCTTGATGCAAACTTTATCGAATCTGTAGATCAGTTTGAGAAGATTGGTATCTTAACAGTATCAAGTGTTCCAACCCACAAACATGGAATGTCTTTCACATGTTTCTCAATCTTCTTTAATTTCTTTCAATAATGTTTCATAGTTTTTTGTGTCCAAGTCTTATACTTCTTGAGTTAAATTTCTTCGTAAGTATTTCATTATTTTTGGTGCTATTATAAAGGGAATTGTTTTCTTAATTTAGTTTAGGAGTTTTTATTGTTAGTGCAGAGAAATACTAGGGTTTGTTTTTTTTTTTGCATATTGATCATGTATCCTGCAAACATGCTGCACTCATTTAGTACCTTTAATAGGTTTTTTTGTGGATTCTTTAGGTTTTTCTATATGCAAGATTATGTCATCTTTAAGTAGACAGAGTTTTACTTCTTCCTTTCCAATCTACATAACTCCTATTTCTTTCCTTGCCTAATTGTCCTACCTAGACCCTCCAGTACAATGTTGAGTAGAAATGATGAGACTGTATATATTTGTCTTATTTCCAATCTTAGGGGAAAAGCTTTTAGTCTTTCACCATTAAGTATGATGTTAGCTGTGTGTTTTATGTCTGACATTTTGCTATTTGTTTTCTATATGTCTTATGTCATTTTTGTTCCTCAGTTCATCCAGCACTGCCTTTTTTGTGTTAAGTAGATATATTCCAGTGTATCATTTTAATTTGTTTGTAGTTTTTCTTATGTTTTTGTGTTATTTTCTGTGTGGTTAATTTAGGAATTATCATTAACACTTTAATTATAACAATCCATTTCAGATTAATACTAAATTAATTTTAGTAATATACAAAACTTTTGTTCCTCTATAGCTCCATTCTCTCCCTTGCATTATGCTGTTTTTGTCACAAATGACATCTTTATATACTGTATGGCCATGAACAGAGATTTATAATGATTGCTTTGTGCAGTTGTCTTATATAGAAAAAAAATGAAGAATGTACTAACAACAAAAATATTGATACTATCTTTTGTATTTACCTATGTATTTACCATTATGAGTTCTTTATTTCTTCATGTGGACTCAAGTTACTGTCTAGTGTCTTTCATTTAGCCTAAGGAACTCCTTTAGTATTTCTTTGTAGAGAAGGTATACTAGTAATGAACTTTCTCTGCTCTTGTTTATGTGGGGATATTTTAATTTGTACTTCCTATTTGAAAGATAGTTTTTCCATATATAAAATTCTTGGTTGACAGATTTTTTATTCGTCAGTATTTTGATTATGTCATCTCATTGTCTTTGGCCTTTATGGTTTCTGGTGAGAAATCAGCTGCTGATCTTTTAAAATAATTTAAATTTTTAATTTTTATGGATAACATAATTGTAGTGTATATTTACGGGGTACATTTGATATTTTCATACAGGCATAAAATATGTAATGATCAAATCTGGGTAATTGGATATTCATTACCTCAAACATTTATTATTTCTTTGTGTTGGGAATATTCCAAATCTACTATTCTAGTTATTTTGAAATATACAATAAATTATTGTTAATTATAGTTACCCTATTTTGCTACTGAATCTAGATCTTATTTCTTCTGTCTAACTGTATCTTGACCCATTAACCAATCCCTATTTATCCTCCCCCGACTACCTTTCTGATGTTTTGTATGTGATGAGCTTCTCTCTTGTTGCTTTCAAAATTTTCTCTTCGTATTTGCTTTCAACAGTTTATTATAAAGTATATAAATATAGATCCCTGAGTTTATCCTTCTTGGACTTGGTTCAGCTTCTCAAATGTATAAATTCATGTCTTTCATCAAATTTTGGAAGTTTTTGACCATTGTTTCTGCAAATATTCTTTCTGTATCTTTTTCTCCTTCTGAGACTCCCTTTATGCATACTTGATGGCATCCCACGTCTGTGAGGCTCTGTCTATTTTCTTCTATTATTGCCTTTCTGTTCCTCAGATTGGATAATTTCAATTGACCTATCTTCAAGTTGTCTGAGTCATTCTTATGCTTTCTTACATTTGCTATTGAACTCTTCTAATGATTAGACACTCAGAACCTCTTCTATCTTTAAAGAAAAGCAGGATACTCATTGAGAATATCCTGAATATAAACAAATTTTCATTCTGGTTTATAAAGCAGGTCTCATGAGCTTCCTTAGTATTTAATCAGTCCCCTATGGCTGGAATACTCTGAGGTAAATGGATAAAATCAAGCTCTTGAACACACAAAGCTGAATCCAGACTGATACTGATCCTGTGAGGGTCCACTCAAGGAAGGGCACTTTGAGAGATACAGCCTGAGTAGCCTGCTAGCTCTCTGCTCTCCAGTGAGTGATTATTGCATAACCAATAGTTTATCTCTAATTTAATGTAATTATTTTAGTTACTTTAGTTATAATTATTAGGTCTCTCATTATATGCCTCTGCTATAGACTAAATATTTGTGTTCCCCCAAAATTCATATGTTGAAGCCCTAACCCCCAATGTGATAGTATTTAGAAATGGGGCCTTTGAGTGGTAATTAGGGTTAGATGGGGTCATGAGGGTTGGGCTCAAGATGGGAAGAATGCCCTTTTATGAAGAGACATCAGAGAGTTTGCTTCCCCTCTCTGTACCATATGAAGACATAGTGAGAAAGCAGCCATTCACAAGCCATGAAGGGAGCCCTCACCATAACTCAACTATGCTGGCACCCTGATCTTGGGCTTCTAGCCTCTAGAGCTATGAGAGAATTAATTTCTGTAGTTTAAACTACCAAGTCTGTGGTATTTTGTTATGGCAGCCCTAGCTGACAAATTAGCCTTCTTTTCCTAATATTATGACTCTGACCTTAACCTGAAAATGTACTAGAGCCAAATAGTGAACATCAACAGACCAACCCTCTTCCAGAGCAGAGTGGGAACAGGAAACCACACACTGAAAGGCATATGCTAATTAAATCATAACAATTATCGTGTAGCCTTTCCCATTGTTTTTATATAATGTTGTGAACACCTGAAAAGATAACTACGGAAGTATTAACTCACATGCCAAACAGAATATACTAAGTTTAGAATGAAAGCTATAAGCCACGGGGTGCTGAAGGAAAGAGAGCTTAATGGAGCATATGCCATTTAATTTAGAGCTTGAAGAATAAGTAAGGTTTAGATGGAAGATAAAGCATGCCAAGCACTGTTAATGGCATGAGCAAAAGCATGGAAGTAGGATAATGCAAGATTTCTGTTTTTAGGAAAAGTGAACAGACCAGTTTGATTGGATAAGATAATCAACATAGGAGTAGTAAGAATAGATGAGGCTGGAAAGAAAGGTTGAGGCAGAATGTGGATGGTCCTAAAGGTGAAGCATGTGAACTTTGTCCTGCAGGAAGTACAGAGCCATTTCAGTTGTTTTAGTTGGTGGAAGAGAAGAGTTGACATGGTGACTATCATATTCCCTAGTGAAGATGATCATTCACTTCAAGCATAGAGACAGGAAGCTATTTGAAAAATTGAAACAGTGAAGTAAATAAATGTTCAGGTCTATGAATTGGGACTAGGAACATATTATTATAGAAGACATTCAGTTAGTCGCATTCTCTTTCACTTCAGCCATTTCATTTATTGCTTTGTCCCATCTGTCTACTCATTTAAACAATCAACTCATTCCTCCATCATTCCCCAATCAAGTTGGAAAGTCCCACTTGATTCCTAATTGTGAATAAGCTATAGGCTTGGTGAGCCTGAAGTTATCCTCTTTGGAGTGTTGGGTATTTAAAGAAATAGACCCTCTAACTCAAAACACTACGGCTGTGAAGTAGTGGTCTGCTGATTGGGAGATAAGTAGTACTGAGGTTGCTGCATGAGATTTATATTTTGCTCGAGTATTTCACATAGGATTCTAGTTAATGGAGCCTAGAAATTGCCCCACAGTAACTGTATTAATTGGTATGTATCTTTCAATGTACAATATCCTGATTCCTAGGATTTGTCTGTTGGCATTTTGTGTTTAGTTCTGGTACCTCATTAGACAGACATGATAGAAAGACAATAAATACCTACAATGATAAAAATGATAGAAACACAACTTTGAGGGGAAAAGAAGCAAATAATTTTTTTTGAGTGGCCCAAATTCGTTTTCTAAACTTTTTATTTTGAGATAATTATAGATTTACATATGATTACCAGAAACAGTAGGGAGAGATCTAACGCACTCTTTACCCATTTTCTGCCATTGTAACATCTTGCAGTCTATTGTGTAATATCACAACCAGGATATTGATAGTGATACAGTCAAGTTAAATAATGTTTCCATTGCCACTAGAATCCCTCATGTTGCTCTTTTATAGACACTCCCACTTCTCCCATCTCTACCTCCACCTTAATCGCTAGCATATACTAATCTCTCTATTTCTAGAATTCTGTCATTTCAAGAATGTTATATAAAGGAAGTCATGCAGTATGTAACCATTGGGATTTTTTTTTCACTCGACGTAATTTTCTCGATTCATCTAAGTTGTTGCATGCATTAATAGTTTATTCCTTCTTATTGCTGAGTAGTAGTCCATGGTATGAATGTTACATAGTTCGTTTAACCATTTACCTGTTGAAGGGAATTTGGATTGTTTATAGTTTTTAGCTATCATGAATAAAGCTGCTATGAGCTTGTATATACAGGTTTTTGTGTGAACATAACTCTCCATTTCTCTGGGATAAATGCCCAGGAGTGCAATTGCTGGATCATATTGTATTTGCATACTAGTTTTTTTTAAATAGCTAAACTGTTTTCCAAAATGACTGTACTGTTTTATAGTCTAACCAGCAATGTATGAGTACAGTTTTTCTGCATCCTTGCCAACATTTGGTGTTGTCACAATTTTTAATTGTCAATTTTATGGGTGTGTGGTGACATCTCCTTGTGGTTTTAATTTGCATTTCCCTGATGACTAATGACATTAAACATCTTTTCATGAAATAATTTTAATCTGTATATACTCTTTAGTAGAATGTCTCTTCATGTCTTTTGCCTATGTTATAATCAGATTGTTCTAGGGTTTTTCTTAAACTGTTGAATTATAAAATTTCTTCATATACTTTAGACACTAGTCCTTAGTCTTCACATCCTCACCAACACTAGTTGTCTTTTGTCTTTTTGATAATGGCCATGCTAACAGCAATGAGGTGATATCTCATTGCAGTTTTGATTCACATTTCCCTGATGATTAGTGATGTTGAGCATTTTTCATATAACTATTTATATGTTTGTATGTCTTCTTTTGGGAATTGCCTAGTCAGGTCCTTTGCCCATTTAAAAAACAACAACTCAATAGCAAGAATACAAATAATCCATTTTTTAAATGGGCAAAGGACCTGACTAGGCAATTCCCAAAAGAAGACATACAAATGGTCAACAGTTATATGAAAAAAAAAAAAAAAGCTCAATATCACTAATGTACTCTGCACTTGTTAGGTGGAGTGAAGAGAGGGATAGGTCCTTGTTAATGCTGGGGTGGAATGGAAGTCCAAGTTCCCCATCTGGTCTTCACTGATACTGTGGAGGGGCAGCTCATTCTTGGCTGCCCAGTGATGAAAGTCTCAGCTTCTTGCTTGGCCTTATCTGGTACAACTTCAGCATGGCGGATGGACCACCTGATTACAACCTTGGGAGTGTGGAAATCTAGCTCTCTATGTAGCCTTTACTGGTGTAGGGGCATGAAGTCACAATTTTTTTCTGTGGTGTATGGCTGGAATGGAGTAGTATTGTATAAAAGTCTTTTCTCTTGCTAAGCTTCTTTACTGGTGAGAGAGACAAAGCTTTTGGAGGGCCTTTTTTTTATCTGCACCATTGACATTACTGGCTTTTTCAGCCACAAGTCTGAGGTATATGAGGCAAAACAAAAACCAGGTGCCCTCCCCTCCATGTCATTGCTTGGGTCCCAAGGTGTTTCACTGCTGTGCTTTCTTCTCTCCACCCTTCAGAATTTTCTTATATTTGTTTTTCTTTGTATTTTTGCATTTGTTTGTCTTTGTATTTTTGTATTTTTCAGGATTGTAGTTGACTTAGTGGGGGAAATAAAGAAAAGTACATGTACTGAATATTCCTGGAAACAGAAGTCCCAAATTAGTTTCTGTAGACGTCATTTTTATGATCTTTTTCTTCGCAGCCTCATAAATAGCTAATCTCTAACTGCTTTTCTGTATAGTACAGGGATACAGAAGAAGATAAGTTCAGAGCAGAAGGCCTCGTCTGAGAGTCTGATACTGAGCATCTGGTGGGAGATTAGGACTCACCAAAAAAAATGTGACTAAGCAGAAAATGGAGCACTAAAGAAATCTGAGGTTGTTACTGTCCACGGGGGGAAGCATGCTCTGAAGAAAATACTTTCATGCGTAGATAGATGGGACAGTGGGAAAGAAACTGGGACATTCTACTTTCTAACACATATCAGAGTTACCTGTCTGGTTTATTATCTCTCTCTCTCCCCACTAGTATATAAGCTTCATGAAGTCAGAGATTTTTCTCTGATTTATTTGTCAGATACATGATTTATTTATTATCATGTGTCCCCAGAGCCTAAAATGGTATGTGTCATATAGTAGGCTCCCAGTAAACATTTGTTGAATGAATGTATGAATGAATAAATGGCTCGAAGTTGGGAGAACTAGCATTCTGGTCCTGACTTTGCCACTAACTAGAGATCTTAACCAGGCCGCGTTCTTTTGCTGGGCTCAGTTTCTAACGTTACAAAAGATGAGAGCTGCAGTAAAAGATCATTCATGTCCTTTTGTCCTCTATTATTCAATAGTTCTGTGAATATTTATACTCTTTGTATAAATTATCTAAAATATCTATTTATCTATTTACCCATTCATTTGCCCTTCCAGTCACCCATCCATCCATCTCCCCATCCATCTATTTAACTATCCATCCCTCCATTCAACATTTCTTGAATGCTGACTATGTGCCAAGGCCTTTAAGATATACAAGGATTTATATCAGAGATAGTGCATGTGATGAAAATTGTGCAGATTGTTACTATGGAGAAATGTGGAGTGTCATGGAGTATATAGCTGTACATAACCTCTAAGCTAAGGGGCTAGGTACTGTTCTTTGTGTCGCAACTTGAAGGAAGATTAAGAGTTAACTAGGTGAGAGCAGTAGAATTGCAGAAGTGGGTAGAACATTATAAGCAGAGGTAACAACAGATATAAAGACCTGAAGCAGGCTGGCGCGGTGGCTCACGCCTGTAATCCCAGCACTTTGGGAGGCCGAGGTGAGTGGATCACGAGGTCAGGAGATCGAGACCATCCTGGCTAACACGGTGAAACCCTGTCTCTACTAAAAAATAGAAAAAATTAGCCGGACGTGGTGGCAGACACCTGTAGTCCCAGCTACTTGGGAGGCTGAGGCAGGAGAATGGCGTGAACCCAGGAGGCGGAGCTTGCAGTGAGCCAAGATCGTGCCACTGCACTCCAGCCTGGGCGACAGAGCAAGGCTCCGTCTCAAAAAAAAAAAAAAAAAAAAAAGACCTGAGGCAGAAAAGTGCTTTACCTGTGTAAGGGAAAGAAAGATGTGTTGGAGGGATTTAGTCAGCTAAGGGCAGAGTGGTATTGAGGTAAGATTCAAGAGACTGAAAGGCACCAGTAAGGCCTTGAAAGAGTGCTAAGAAACCAACTATGGGCACATCTTGTCCTTCCTTTTAGCTACTTGAGAAAGAATGGATGAGTGGTGGATGGAGGAGGCCCCATTAACCTCATTCTATCTCCCCTTTCTGCTTTTGTATTTCATTATTGGAGACTTTGTATACAATGAGAGAGTGGTAGATGACATTGTTAGATTAGATTCAAGAAAGGATTATTTGGTTAAAAGTTATTAGGCTTGTCACAAGACTAACTGCTGTGTAGGTCACTCCTCATAAGACCATTTGGATGAAACTCACTTCCTAGAAGGGGCCCGCAAGCTCATTAAACAGTACCAGAAAATTACTCAAACATTTTATCAATAATGTTAGATACTTTTCAAAAGGAGCTATTAGTCACATTGCACAGCAAAGGTCTGCTCTGGATCATCCTCACATTTTAATAATTTCCTTTCTTAATTGTAAAAAGACTAGTAATGGTAGTAGTCATAATAGTTAAATTTTATTGAGCATTTATTCTGTGGTGGGCACATTTTTAATGGCATTCTATGCAGTATTTTATTTGTTATGTGCGGGGCACTCTTCTATGCATTTTATATAACTCATTAAATTCATACCACAACCTAGAGGTAGGAATCATTATCATCCCCATTCTACAGCTGAGGAAACTCAAACCTAGAGGAAGGAGTAAGTTTGTTGTTTAAGATCCCCCAGATAGTTAGTAGGGAACCTCTAATTCAAACTTAGGTAGTCTAACTTCAGGAATTGGGCCTAAAACTACTTGGCTTTGTTGTGACCTAAGTCAACACAGACTGTCCGTGCCAACATGCAATGTGACAGGGGGAAAGAGACTTGGATATTCTACTTTCACACACATATCAGAGTTCCCTATCTGATTTATTCTCTCTCTCCCCACTAGTACATAAGCTTCATGAAGTCAGAGATTTTGGCTGATTTATTTATCAGATACATGATTTATTTATTATCATGTGTCCCCAGAGGCTAGAACTGTGTCTGTCATATAGTAGGCTCCCAATAAATATTTGTTGAATGAAAGTATGAGAGAATAAATGGCTTGAAGTTGGGAGAACTAGAATTCCGGCCAAAAACTAATGAAGGGGTCAAAAATGCCAGGACTTGACAAGTAGACACCAGAATCCAGTTATTGAATTAAGAATTGGTGAGAAGGACAGGTTCAGGTACTGGGGTGAATTACCCAGGGCATCCTAACCTGAATGGGGCTGATTTGAACACCAAAGTTAGTGAGGTGATCCTGAGTTAAAAGCCAATAGGAACAAACCAGAAGTCAGGGTGGAAACACCATTATTATCCATGAGTCTGCAGTCATTCGGATTAGCTCTGGTGGTTTGAAGACATGCTCCCTTTGAAATCCTGGTGCTGCTGCCCCATGTAAAGGTAGGCTTTTGTATTTGTCAGGGGCAGGATAGAAAAGCAAAAGAGTTGGAATTCAGAGAGTGTACAAAGCAAGACGAGGGAAAGGAATAGTGAGGAAGGATCTCTTCTATTACCATTATTTGAATCCTACCTTGTATTAGTCCATTTTCATACTGCTATAAAGAATTGCTTGAGATTGGGTAATTTATAAAGAAAAGAGGTTTAATTGACTCACAGTTCAGCACTGCCGAGGAGACCTCAGCAAACTTACAATCATGACAGAAGGGGAAGCAAGGCACCTTCTTCACAAGGCGGCAAGAAGAAGTGCTGAGCGAAGGGAGAAGAGTCCCTTATAAAACTATCAGGTTTCGTAAGAACTCACTCACTATCATGAGAACTGCATGGGGGAAACCACCCCCATGATTCAGTTACCTCCACCTGGTCTCTCCATTGACACATGAGGATTATGGGGATTACAATTCAAGATGAGATTTGGGTGGGGACACAAAGCCTAACCTTTTCACACCTCCTTCTTGTTATACCATTCTACTATTTGTACTTTGTTGTATGTGTATGTTGTATGTTGTAAGTGATGTACATCACTTACATCCAGTCTTAGAGTCCTCAAGTGGAATTCTCTTCCACTCACCTATATCTCAAAGTCATCTTTAAGAGAGTAAGTGCCTTCATTCATGGTTATAGTGCACTTGAAACATGTCAAGGACCTGAGAAATGCAAGTAATAAACAATGAAGTAGAGGAGGACTGAAGAGCACCTAACCCACCGGGAACACAGTTGAGAACCAGATAATAAGGGGAAAATAGCTTCTGAAAAAAAAATTAGGTTGAAATGAGAGCCTGCAGGAGAGCCTCCTTTTGTGTGAGAAATGCATTTTTTTTAGAACTTGGGTTTTACATTATCTATTTACTTTTTAAATATGCATTGATTTTAAAAACATTTTGTTTGGGGATAATTGAAGCTACATGCTGTTGTAAGAAATAATACAGAGATATCCCAAGTACACTACCTAGTTTCCCCAATAATGACATCTTGCATAACTACAGAACATGTCACACCAGGAAATTAATATTGATAAAATCCACTTATTAAATTTAGATTTCCTCAGTTTTACTTGGACTCAGTAGTTTGTGTGTGTTTGTGTGTGTGTGTGTGTGTGTGTGTTTACTTCTATGCAGTTTCATCACATGAGCATATTTATGTAACCACCACCACAGTCAAGATACAGTACAGTTCCATGACTACAAGGATCCTCTGTGTTGCCCTTTAATAACCAAACTCACCTCCCTCTCATAATCTTCACCCTTTCCACAACCCCTGTCAATAACAAATATGTGTGTCATTTCTGTAATTTTGTCATTTCAAAAAGTTATTCAAATCATGCAGTGATTTGAACCTTTTGGGGTTGGCTTTTCTTCACCTATCATAATTCTCTGGAGAGTTATCCAAGTTGTTGCTTCTTTCAATAGTTCATTCCTTTTTATTTTTGAGTAATATTCCATTTTGCAGACATAACATGGTTTGCATAACCTTTTACCTGCACAAGACCATCTGTGTTACTTCTGGTTTGTGGCTATTATAAATAAAGCTGGTATGGAAATCTGTACAGGTTTTTAAGTGCATATGAATTTTTAGTTATCTGAGATAAATGCCCAAGAGTGCTCTTGTTGAGTCATATGGTAGTTGCATGTTTAGTTTTATTCATTATTATTATTATTATTATTATTATTATTATGAGACAGAGCCTCACTCTATCACCCAGGCTGGAGTGAAGTCGTGTGATCTCAGCTCACTGCAACCTCCGCCTCCTGGGTTCAAGCGATTCCCTGCCTCAGCCTCCCAAGTAGCTGGGATTACAGGCCCATGCCATCATGCCTGGCTAATTTCACCATGTTGGCCAGGCTGGTCTTGAACTCCTGACCTCAAGTGATCTGCCTGCCTCAGTATGTTTAGTTTTATAAAAAAAACTGTCAAACTGTTTTCCAGAGTGATTGTACCATTTTAAATCCCAATGGCAATATATAAGTGATCCAGTTTCACTGCATCTTCCCTGGTATATGCTGTTTTCACTATTTTTCAATTTTTGTCATTCTGATAGGTGTGTAGTGATATGTCGTTGTTTTAATTTGCATTTTTCTGCTGATTAATAATGTCGAACGTCTTTTCATGTGCTTACTTATCCTCTGCATATCTTTTTCAGAGAACTGTCTCTTCGTATCTTTTGCCCATGTTCTACTTGGATGGTTTGTATTTTTATTGTTGAGTTTTGAGAGTTCTAAATACTAGTCCTTTGTTGAACATAGGGGTTGCAAATATTTTCTCTCCACCTGTAATTTGTCGTTGCATCCTCTTAAGTTCTTTTACAGAGAAAAAGTATTTAATTTTGATGGAGTCCAGTTTATCAAATTTTTCTTTTCTGAATTGCTCTTGTAGATGATTAAAGCTAAGACATCTTTGCCTATTCCTAGAGTATGAAGATTTCCTCTTATTTTTTATTCTTCAAAATTACATTTTTAGTTTTATATTTAAGTCTATAATCCATTTGGAGATACTTTCTGTATAGGGAGTGAGGTTTAGGTCAAGGTTCATTTTTATGCCCTAGTGTCCAAGTGTTCTAGCACAACTTGTTAAAAAGACTTCTTTTCCTCCATTGATTGAATTTTCTTCCTTTTTCTCATATGTTGGGCATATTCATATGGGTCGATTTCTGGCTTCTCTGTTCTGTTCCATTGATCTATGTGTCTGTCCCTCCACTGATACAACTCTGTCTTGGTTGTATCAGCTATATAGCTATATAGTAAGCCTTCATATCAGGTAGAGTGATTCCTCCCACTTTATTCTTCTTTGTTGAGGTTATTTTAGCTATTCTAGGGCCTATGACTTCCCATATACATTTTAGAATAAGCTCGTCCATGTCTAAAATAATTTTGCTAGGATTTTGATAATAATTGCTTAAACACAAAATAAAACAATTCAGGGAAAACTGACATCTTTACTAGCTGAATCTCCCAATCCATAAATGTGATATGTCTTTCCAATTGTTGAGGTCTTTGATTTCTTTCATCAGCATTTTGTAGTTTTGAGTATGGAAATGCTGTACATGTTGTTATGTCTACATCTTAGTATTGCATTGTCATTGGAGCAATTGCAAATGGCATTGTGTTTTTAATTTTAGTTTCTAAATGCCAAAAGGCATATGAAAAGGTGCTCAACATAATTGATCATCAGAGAAATGCAAACCAAAACTACAACGAGATATCATCTCCCACCAGTTAAAAGGCCTTATATCAAAAGACAAGCAATAAGGAATGCTAACAAGGATGTGGAGAAAAGGGAACGCTTGCGCACTGTTGGTGGGAATGTACAACCACTATGGAGATCGGTTTGAAGGTTTCTCAATAAACTAAAAATTGAACTACAATATGATCTAGCAATCTCATTGCTGGCTATATACCCAAAAGAAAGGAAACCAGTATATCGAAGGGATATCTGCATGTCTATGTTTGTTGCAGCACTGTTCACAATAGCCAAGATTTGGAAGCAACCTAAGTGTTCATCAACAGGTGAATGGATAAAGAATATGTAGTACTTATATACAATGGAGTACTGTTCAGTCATAAAACAGAATGAGATCTGGGCATTTCCAACAACATAGATGGAAATGGAGATCATTATGTTAAGTGAAATAAGCTAGGTGCAGAAAGACAAACATCTCATGTTCTCACTTATCTTTGGGAACTAAAAATCAAAACAATTGAACTCCTGGACATAGAGAGTAGAAGGATGGTTACCAGAGGCTGGGATGGGTAGTGAGGGGTTGCAAGGGAGGTGAGGGTGGTTAAAAAATAGTCAGAAGAATGAATAAGACCTACTATTTGACAGCACAACAGAGTGACTGTAGTAAATAATAACTGTACATTTTAAAATAACTTATAGAGTATAATTGAGTTGTTTGCAACTCAATGGATAAATGCTTGAGGGGATGAATACCCCATTCTTCATGATGTGCTTATTTTACATCGCATGCCTGGATTGAAACATCTCATTTCCCCATAAATATATACACATATGTACGCACAACTTTAAAAAAAAAATAGTTTCCACATATTCGTGGTTTGTATGTAAAAAATGTGATTGATTCTCCTGTGTTGATCTTTTATTTTGCAACCTTGCTGATATCTGTTGACTTTTATTCCACTTATAGTTTCAACAGCTTCTGAATCCTGTTTCCAAACTTGCAGATAATTAGGAGGGAGAGGGATTGCTTTAGGCAGATGCACTTAAGAGCAGTGCAATAGTGACATGAGAGGAAGAGGATACAATGGATACGATTTTATTAGACAGATGTAAAAACCCCAAAAGCACAGAGCTCTGAGGCTCTTTGGCAAAGGGACATACAAATTATACTCCCTCAAAACATCCTTGTATAATTAAGGTTCTTATACAAGGTCATTAAGATTTACCTTGTGTAAGAGTCATTGATGACCTCTTAGGTCATAAAATGAGGTTCTTAATAGACCTAAGAAAAAATGTTCAAGCTATACAAATGTATTTTACCTTAAGAAAAGGAAGCATATATCAAATAATTGTATATACCTATACAAAACAAAGTTTGAATCCAATTCTTGGTCTTTAAGTGAGGTAAATGCCGCTTGGTTGAGCATCCTGAATATCTCATTTCCCAAATGTGCAGTGTGCCTGGATTTTAGAGTGTATGTTCACAGATACACGTGTGCATGTACACACACACACACATGCACACACACAGGTACACATACACATACCTCTCTCCATTGAGGAATTTGGACCAATAGTTGTAAAAGGACTCTTTATTTTTAGATTGGCCAGTAATGAGTGCCCAATGGTAATTATAAATCTATTTCACTAGTATAGATCACAAGTCTTATCTCTACCATGTGTTAGCAGATATATACAGGGGAAACAGCCAAGTCAATGAGAAAAGATCTGATTAAACATGGTCTAGCAAGATAGGCAGGGCATCAGGGATAATTATATGCTGTAATATTAATAAGGGACTGGAGCTTTTAGGATATGTTCTTTAAATATAGGTCATGGTTTTAAATTGCGTACACATCTTTCTGCTGAAACGATTTAAATGTTTGCACACAGTTAATATTGGCTTTTCCCTGTGCACATTTTGAATGTCTTTTCATTGACTTGTGCTCTTCTCTTAAGCTGGTAGAGGAAGTGCGTTTTTCTCTAGGCACATCTATGGTGATGTTATCGTCTTTAGCTCCCCAGAAATCAAAGACTTTTAATCGTTTAAACTTTGCTGGGCTGGATGTCATCTCCAGTGACAATATTAAACAATTGGAAAAAAAGATGTTTATTTGCAATGCTTTCTCTTTACAACTTCCTCTCCAGTTCTTTGATGCAGTACTCTACTACTCATGGTTGTTCTTATACCTCAAAATATAGGAGGCCAGCCAGGTGACAGGATTTTACAGAGTGGAAAGACTGTAATTCATTGCCCCTCCTCAAATCTTCCTACCCATTGGCCAAATCCTGAAATGCCAGCATTACTTTTCTGTATTTATCTTACTCTATCTCTCAGAAACTTTGACAGAGGTAACCACACTCTCCTTCCCAAAACACTCTCCTCTCTAGACTTTCATGACACCATGCTCTCCTGGTTTTCTTCCTATCTGACAGTGTTTCCTCTCTGCTCCTTTGTTATCTCCCCCTTTCCGTGGCTTCTAAAAGTTGGGGTTCCTCAGGGCTTCATTGTGGCCTGCCTTCTCTTCTCCATCTATACTCATTACATAGGTGATCACATTTTGGTTTGTGGCTTTTATACCATTTCTATGCTGATAATTTCCAAATTTATGCCTCTCTAGTACTCCAGACACCTTTATCCAATTGGTTTCTGGACATGTCTTGAGTATCCAGTAAGTATCATCATATGCTCAAAGCATAATTCAGTTGATTCTGACCCCTACTCCTCCCATTGGCCTTGGTCAAATGTATCTGTTCATTACACAATATTTGTCATCTCACTTAATGGCACTACTAAGCACTCAGATGCTTAATACTAAAACCCAAGAATCATCCTTGATTTCTGTTTTCCTCTCACAATTCACACGCAATCCATCATCAAATGCTCTCAACTTTACTTCTGAAGGTATATCCCACGTGTCTACTTTTCTCAATCTCTCCTGTTACCAATCTAGTTCAAGTTACCATCATTGCTCACCTGAGTTATTATAATAGTCTCCTTAATGCTTTTCCCAATTCCTCTCTCGCCCTCTTCCACAACCAGCCCCAGGACTAATCCTTTACAAATATTAATCAATCCATGCTTAAACTCATTTAGTGGGTGCAGGAACCACTTCTCTTATCTTAACTCCATTTGTCTACATTTCTTGCACTGGCTCACTGAGTTCCAGCTGCATTGATTTTCTCTCTATATCATCTCATCCCTAGCATCACCTTTCTGGGGGAGTTTCCTCAACCCACACCCTATCTAAAATAGTTCTTAAACCTGCTACTCTGGTCACTCTATCCCATTACCCTATTTTATTTTCTTCTTTGGACTTATGACTATCTGAAAATGCTTACCTTTGTTTCAGGCTGAAAAATTTGTTTCAAAATGGATGTGATAAATTAATGGATTGCAAATTTAACCATGTATTTTTGAGCAGGAAGCTTTCTTTGACATGCCAGTTTCACTACTTGGAGATTCCATCCATGCTCATGGTCAACTGTGTAGATAGATTTCAGTAATGGCTTATGAATTTTGTTTTCTAGTGGCATTGTTTTTTTTTCAAATTAAATCTTCTGTGGAACCCCAATATATCACACAGATAAAAATAAAATTGCTCTGGTGAAGCGGGAGATAGAGTGGGATCCTGAGCTGCCCAGTCAGTCCTTCTCTTTAAAACTCCTCCAGAGGCCCCTAAGACTCACCATGGAATCCTGGGGCTCTGAAGCACAGCTTGAGCCACTGGATTGGAGGTTTAATAGAATGGAATGCAGGACTCTACTGCACGCAACACTGGGCCCTAGTGTTCTAGCTTATGCTCATTCTAAATATATATTTAACAGTAGTAATGGACACCAGAGACCCTATATAAATTGACCCCATTGAGTTGCATGGCCTGAGAACATGTCCCATTTTGATAGATATTAGACCAGGGCATTGTTCAATTTGCTAAGAATAGGGACTTGTGGCATTGAGACCAAAGGTTAAATCAAAGCATCTACTGCAAAGCCAGGGGAAATTACCCTTGAGACTAATGGATGATGCTATGATTTCAAACTGCTATTAGCTGAAAAGGAGTTCAGTGGAGAAGGTTGGCCAATAATTGTTTGTGTAGAGAAGATGTTCATGTTCCTCTGTTTTTTAATAAATCACTGATGCTTAGACAGATGATGACTTCTGTGGTGCTGGGAAATAGGTCCTACCAGGAGTAACCAGTTCACAAGACATGTTTGATCTAAAAGGCCTCACCATCATTATTCAAACTCAGTCATTTCTGCTTTCAGAATCATGTCCCTGTAAGAGTGCGTAGTTCTGAGGCCAAGTTCTCAGACTGGTCATAGTTTATCTGTATTGTTTTAGTAATTGGTTCATAAAATAAGATCCCTGAGCTCTTTGCTAAGATTGTTTCCAGGAACTAGGATAGTATTCAATAGAAAGGGCCATTTGGAGAGACTGAAAAAGTCAATATAGCGATCATCTATGGCCTCAATTAAGCTGGCATTCTAATCAAGGAAGAAAGTCAGCTTCAATATCTGTCTTACTAGTTAGATGAGGGAACCTTTTAAACTGCTTAAAAAACAGGTCAAACTATCAGAAATTCTAGGTGTGTATGTAAAGACACAGCTATAATTACTCTAGCCTGTTTTCAGGTCAGGGACTGACCTGAGGAGCATAGTTCAACTGCATTCAGAAGTCCTTGGGAGAAAGGGCTATTTTTTGGTCTGTTTCAAGAACCTGCTCTCCCTCTCCCTCTCCCTCTCCCTCTCCCTCTCCCCTTTCCACGGGCTCCCTCTCCCTCTCCCCTTTCCATGGTCTCCCTCTCATGCCGAGCCAAAGCTGGACTGTGCTGCTGCCATCTCGGCTCACTGCAACCTCCCTGCCTGATTCTCCTGCCTCAGCCTGCCCAGTGCCTGCGATTGCAGGCGCGCGCCACCACGCCTGACTGGTTTTCATATTTTTTTGGTGGAGACGGGGTTTCGCTGTGTTGGCCGGGCTGGTCTCCAGCTCCTAACCGCGAGTGATCTGCCAGCCTCGGCCTCCCGAGGTGCCGGGATTGCAGACGGAGTCTCGTTAACTCAGTGCTCAATGGTGCCCAGGCTGGAGTGCAGTGGCGTGATCTCGGCTCGCTACAACCTCCACCTCCCAGCCGCCTGCCTTGGCCCCCCAAAGTGCGGAGATTGCAGCCTCTGCCCAGCTGCCACCCCGTCTGGGAAGTGAGGAGCGTCTCTGCCTGGCCGCCCATCGTCTGGGATGTGAGGAGCCCCTCTGCCTGGCTGCCCAGTCTGGAAAGTGAGGAGCATCTCTGCCCGGCCGCCATCCCACCTGGGAAGTGAGGAGTGCCTCTTCCCAGCCGCCATCCCATCTAGGAAGTGAGGAGCGTCTCTGCCCTGCTGCCCATCATCTGAGATGTGGGGAGCACCTCTGCCCCGCCGCCCCATCTGGGATGTGAGGAGTGCCTCGGCCCGGCCGCGACCCCGTCTGGGAAGTGAGGAGCGTCTCCACCCGGCAGCCACCCCATCTGGGAGGGAGGTGGGGGTCAGCCCCCACCAGGCCAGCCCCCAGTCCGGGAGGGAGGTGGGGGGTCAGCCCCCCGCCCGGCCAGCCGCCCCGTCCGGGAGGGAGGTGGGGGGTCAGCCCCCCGCCCGGCCAGCTGCCCCGTCCGGGAGGGAGGTGGGGGGTCAGCCCCCCGCCCGGCCAGCCGCCCCGTCCGGGAGGGCGGTGGGGGGCTCAGCCCCCCGCCTGGTCAGCCGCCCCGTCCGGGAGGGAGGTGGGGGCTCAGACCCCCGCCTGGTCAGCCGCCCCGTCCGGGAGGGAGGTGGGGGGTCAGCCCCCCGCCCGGCCAGCTGCCCCGTCCGGGAGGTGAGGGGCGCCTCTGCCCGGCTGCCCCTACTGGGAAGTGAGGAGCCCCTCTGCCCGGCCAGCCGCCCCGTCCGGGAGGGAGGTGGGGGGTCAGCCCCCTGCCCGGCCAGCCGCCCCATCCGGGAGGTGAGGGGCGCCTCTGCCCGGCCGCCCCCACTGGGAAGTGAGGAGCCCCTCTGCCTGGCCACCACCCCGTCTAGGAGGTGTACCCAACAGCTCATTGAGAACGGGCCATGATGACAATGGCGGTTTTGTGGAATAGAAAAGGGGGCAAGGTGGGGAAAGATTGAGAAATCGGAAGGTTGCTGTGTCTGTGTAGAAAGAAGTAGATATGGGAGACTTTTCATTTTGTTCTGTACTAAGAAAAATTCTTCTGCCTTGGGATCCTGTTGATCTATGACCTTACCCCCAACCCTGTGCTCTCTGAAACATGTGCTGTGTCCACTCAGGGTTAAATGGATTAAGGGCGGTGCAAGATGTGCTTTGTTAACCAGATGCTTGAAGGCAGCATGCTCGTTAAGAGTCATCACCACTCCCTAATCTCAAGTACCCAGGGACACAAACACTCTGCCTAGGAAAACCAGAGACCTTTGTTCACTTGTTTGTCTGCTGAACTTCCCTCCACTACTGTCCTATGACCCTGCCAAATCCCCCTCTGCGAGAAACACCCAAGAATGATCAATAAAAAAAAAAAAAATTAAATTAAAAAAAAAAAAAAAAAGAACCTTACAGGTGTGGAATGCAGCCAAGCTCCAATGTGGTATCACAGCTGAAGGACTGTACTTTGTTCTGTCCACACTCTAAAACCTTTGTTATCTGCTGCTGGCAAACTGGGCACTCAGCAGTGGCCATAGCCAGGTCAGCCTTTGTGGGTGGAAGTCCATGTTACTGAGCCCATGCTTAACCTCCATCCCTGCCACCATGGCCACTTTGTTCATGGGCCTATTGGACGATGACAGGAATGGCTGGGGAAAGACTGAGTGGTGTCCATAGAATAAGTCATCCTATCCACTTGATTATTAAAATCCTCCTCTGCTGAGGTCATCCGTTGGTGAGCACTCACATAGGATACAAATATCTTCACAGTTTTTGACCACTCAGAGAGGTCCATCCACATACCTCTTCCTCAAATTTCTTTGTCACCAATTTTCCAATCATGCTTCTTCTGAGTCCCTGACCATCCAGCCAAACCATTGGCTACAGCCCATGAATCAGTATATAATTGCACATCTGGCCATTTCTCCTTCCATGCAAAGTGCAAAACAAGGTGCACTGCTCAGAGTTCTGCCAACTGGGAAGATTTCCCTACACCGCTGTCCTTCAGGGATGTCCTAGAAAGGGGCTGTAGTGCTGCAGCTGTCCACTTTCGGGTGGACCCTTCAAGTCATGCAGAACCATCTGTGAACCAGGCCCTAGTCTTCTTTTCCTCTGTTAACTGATCATAGGGAATGCCCCATGAGGCCATCGTTGCAGGCTGGGGAAGAGAAGGCAGGGTGGCAGGAGTGGAGACGATGGGCATTTGAGCCACTTCCTCGTGTAACTTACTTGTGCCTTCAGGACCTGCTCAAGGCCGATCACGTATATACCACTTCCATTTGACGATGGAATGCTGCTGGACCCGTGACCCACTTTATGGCTAGCTGGCTCAGAAAGCACCTAGTTTATGACAGGCAGTTCAGGTTGCATGGTGACTTGATGACCCATAGCCAAATGTTCAGTTTCCACCAAAGCCCAGTAACAGGCCAAGAGCTGTTTTGCAAAAGGAGAGTAGTTATCTGCAGAAGATGGCAGGTCCTTGCTCCAAAATCCTAGAAGCCTCCGCTTTGATTCACCTATGGGGGCCTGACGGAGGCTCCAAACAGTATCCCTATCTGCCACTGACACCCCCAACACCATTGGATCTGCTGGGTCATATGGTCCAAGTGGCAGAGCAGCTTGCACAGCAGCCTGGACCTGTTGCAGAGCCTTCTCCTGTTCTGGACCCCACTCGACACTGGCAGCCTTTCAATCCAATCAATCCAATTGGATTGCATCCTTCAGTGCAATCAAGTTGACACTCAGCATTAACCATCAAACCCAGCCTTCTTAAATACTTTCTCATTGCCTTACCTGAGAACCACTTTAGGATAGTGGTTAATAATGTGATGTTTAAAGTCAGACAGACCTGCATTATAATCTCAGTTCTGTCACTTACAAAGTCTGTGATTATGGGGCAAGTTATTTACCGCTCTGTACTTCAGCTTCCTCACGTACAAAATGAGAATAGTAATAGCACCTTCTTTACAGTGTTGTTGTTAAGATTAAGTAACTGAATAAATGGAAAAAAAAAACACATGGCATAGTGCCATGGCAGGTTCTGTATGACTTTAGCCATAAGAACATTGAAAATATTGATATACAGAGCTAATATTTGAGTTTCTTGTACATTAGCACATTTTCATTATATCATGCAAAATTCAGGTTGATTACTTTCCTCCAGATCAGAAATCCCTGGATCTTGTCATCTCAGATTCAAGCTGATCCCTCCTAAGCCTGTGGGTACTCCACAAAGACAGCAACACAAACCAGTTAATCCAGTCAGTTGATTTGCATTTTGTAAAGTCCCAGCTGAAATTTTCAGATGGGTTTTAGGGCATCCCGTCCAAGGGAAAAAAGGGGTCTTGTTAGCAGGCCTTAGATTTTTTTAGCTCTTGTGAGAACTTAAGAAAAAATGTTTGCCTTTTAGCCTGGATTTTACAAAGTCCCAGAGAACATCAAGTTTTCCCCAAAGGAGAGTGATTTTTCCACGAGAACTGTCTCCACTATAACATAAGATATGTGTTTATTCTTCACCAATAGAATCCAGTAATAGGAATGGCAAGAACAGAAGGAAGCTATTCGTTCAAAACAGTTGGTTTATGTGTTCTAAAACTCTCTGTATAAAAGAATAGTAAAGC
Source organism: Gorilla gorilla gorilla (assembly GCF_029281585.2). NCBI lineage: Eukaryota > Metazoa > Chordata > Mammalia > Primates > Hominidae > Gorilla > Gorilla gorilla. The sequence continues at coordinate 123,986,540 of NC_073247.2, forward strand.
AGTGGAGCTGAGACTTCGCCCCCTTCAGAAAATGACACCACATGGAATGCTGAATACATCTCTCTCTGCATGAGATGATATTAGTGGCCTAGAAATAGAACTTGGTAAAATGAAGCTCACAGTCATAAATAGACAACTGAAGGCTTGGAAATGCAGGGAGGGGATTTAATCAGAAAAATGTTCATTTAATTTTAACGGTTTTTCATAGCAGAGCCACTGAGGAGCTTAGAAAGAGGACTAATTAAAACAAGAGGACAGAGGGTAAAATAGATGACTCTGTACCAAGACTGCTGAAATGCAGATGAGTGTATTGACATATCTGATTTTCAAGAAAGTTGTGGGTTTGCTTGTGTGAACCATAATTTTAATGCCTGCCCTATGTGGTAGGATGCTTTGTTAGAATGTGTATTCGAACATTTGCAACAATGCTGCCTAGAATTGGACCATGAGCGTGGCAAACAGAGTAAGATGGTATTTAATATATTGTCTTAAGGAGCTCTGCCTGTTGTTGCTTTGGCTGCTTTGCACAGCACAGGGAGCCAGGTTTGTTGTGAACTTTACAGATGACTAAACCAGTGTGTTGGCGAAAATTTGGTGCTGGCAGCCCACAATGACTCAACAGTGTAATTGTAGTGGTTAAGAGCACAGGCTCTGGAGTTAGATCTTACCTAGATGTTAGTTCCTCCCTTCCTCTTTGCTTCTCTCTCTCCCACAAGTGTTAATTGAATACTAAGTTATATACAGGCACTGTGCTAGACACGTTGATAGAATGTGGAACAGTAATAGACATGATTCCTGACCCTTTGGGGTTCACAGTTTAGTTGGGGAATGATGAAACAAATAAAATAAATACAAATTGTGGGAATTGCTACGGAAGAAACAAACAGGGTTGGGTGATAGAGGTGAACAGGGAGTGTGTAATCAGACAGCATGGTATCTTTACTACCTACTGACTGTGCAAACTTACCCTTTCTTATCCTAAAATTATCTCACCTGTAAACTAGGGATAACAATAGTATCTTCTTTATAGAATAAGTTTTGTAAAAATTAAAAGTGGGCCGGGCGCGGTGGCTCACGCCTGTAATCCCAGCACTTTGGGAGGTCGAGGCGGGCGGATCACGAGGTCGGGAGATCAAGACCATCCTGGCGAACACGGTGAAACCCCGTCTCTACTAAAAATACAAAAAAATTAGCCGGGCATGGTGGCGGGCGCCTGTAGTCCCAGATGCTCGGGAGGCTGAGGCAGGAGAATGGCGTGAACCCAGGAGGCGGAGCTTGCAGTGAGCCGAGACGCGCCACTGCACTCCAGCCTGGGTGACAGAGCGAGAATCCGTCTCAAAAAAAAAAAAAAAAAAATTAAAAGAAGTGAAGTACATGCAATGCCTAGGTCAGTTCTTAGCACTTAGTACAATCATTGCTACTGCTATTAGGACAAGGCCTAGTGGCCCTAAACCTTCTCTTCTCCAAACAAAACATCCTGGCTTCCCTCAGGCACTTTCCTAAAAAACGCTTTCCTGATCTCTCAATGTTTTGATTGTCTTCCTACCTGACACAAAGGCTGGGATTTTGAGTATTATGTTTACAATCTTATAAACTAGAACTGAAAGAGGACCCATCTGAGGTTCTGAGAGAGGGTTGCTAATGGCAAAGTTGAAATGCAAAGACATTGGCAGGGTGGGCCTGAGGCAAAAAAAGCTAGCAACACAATCAGTGTTTAATATTCCTCTAGTCACCTTTTGATGTCCCTCACTTAATCAGTGGATGTTTTTCTTTCCAAGTTCAACCAAGACTGTCTCTCGCTACTGAAGCCTATTCCCATTGAAGCTGCTATACATAATTACGGTGCTATATAAATGAGTAAGTTAGCTTACAAAGTGGGTTGTAGAGGCTGACTGCCACCCCCGCCCCACCCTGCAATATTGCTTTTAGACACCAAATAACCCTGGAGGAGATATACTTGCCTGTTATGGGAGTAGTAATATTTGTTCTCTTTAATATGTTTTCCCTATGGGAGATTTGATAAGCTCACTTTCGTATCTCTATTCCAAGTTGGGAGGAATAGCCAGTGAAATACATAACAGAATCATCAGTCGCGGCCATGGGGAACAAATGCCTAGGCAGCTACTTGTGGGAAAGAAAAAATATCTGGGAGTTTATGATGGGCCACAAGTTTACTATGTATTATATTTTTAGGAGTCACATAATGTTGTTGGCTCTTCATGATTTAGTTTCTTCTTTGGTAAAATAAGGCCAATAACATTTACTTCACAGGATTATGGGGAAGATTAAATGAGTTAATAAATGGGTGGTGCTTGGAGCAATGCTTTGCCTATTGTAAGCATTCAGGAAGTACCACTATCATAGTATGAGATTAAGCCTATGCTTATCAAAATCTCTGATCCAGATCAAGAAATATGACAAGGTCTGCTATACTTGGCGCTGGCCAGACCACAGTTGAATAGCTGAGTCCAGTGCTTGGTGTCATACGAACATATTTTGTTTTATTTGTACCATTGAGTGTTTTGTTTGTTTGTTTTTACTATTAAGTGAGCTCCAGACTATATGGATTTCACCATTTTTAAAATTGTGGTATAATATACATAACATAAAACTTACAGTGTTAACCATTTTTAAGCATACAGTTTAATGGGATTAGGTATATTCCAATTGTTGTATAACCATCATGACCATCCATCGCCAGAAGTTTTTTGTCTTTCCAATCTGAAACTCTGTACCAATTAAACAACTCCCCATGACTTTCTTCCTGAGCCCCTGGCCACCACCGTTTTACTTTCTTTTTTTTTTTTTAAAGTACCACTTCACTGTGATATTTATTCACATAAAAAGAGCTGTATATATTTAATGTATACGACTTAATGAATTTGGGGATAAGTATACACGTGTGAAACCATCACTACAATCTATGCCATAAACTTATTCATCTCCCAAAGTTTCCCCTTGCCCTATTTATTTATTTATATTTTGGGATAAGAACAATTAACATAAGGTCTACCCTCTTAGCAAATTAAGTATAAAATACAGTATTGTTAACTATAGGCACAATGCTGTATAGTAGATCTCTAGGATGTATTTATCTTGTGTAACTAAAACTTTGTGCTCTAATACCACTCAGTTTCCCCCTCAGCCTCTAGAAACTGCCATTCTACTCTCTTTCTCTATGAATTTAACTATTTTGGATTCCTCCTATAAGTGGTGTCGTATTATTTGTCTTTTTGTGTCTGGATTATTTTTCTTAGCACAATGTTCTCCAGGTTCATCTGCCTTGTCACAAATGGCAGGATCTCCTTCTTCTGTAAAGCTGAATAATGCCTCATTACATTCATATTCCACATTTCATTTATCCATTCATTTGCACATGGAAATTTAGGGTTGCTCTCATGTCTTGGCTATTAGGAATAATGCTGCAGTGAATATGAGCAGGCAGATATCTTTTCAGATCCCAGATCCTGATTTCAATTCTTTTGGACATATAGACAGAAGTGAGATTGCTGGATCATATGGTAGTTCTATTTTTAAATTTTTGAGGAACCTCTATACTGTTTTCTATAGTGGTTGCATCAATTTACATTTCTACCAACAGAATATAAGGCTTCTCTTTTCTCTACATCTTTGCTAACACTTGTTTTTTGTTTTGTTTTGTTTTGTTCATAATAGCCATTCTAACAACATGAGGTGATATCTGATTGTGGTTTTGATTTGCATTTCCCTGATGATTAGTGTTTTTTTTGTTTGTTTGTTTTGTTTTTTTTTGTGAGACGGAGTCTCTCTCTGTTGCCCAGGCTGGAGTGCAGTGGTGCGATCTTGGCTCACTGCAAACTCCGCCTCCCACGTTCATGCCATTCTCCTGCCTCAGCCTCCCGAGTAGCTGGGACTACAGGCACCCACCACCATACCCGGCTAATTTTTTGTATTTTTAGTAGAGACGAGGTTTCACCATGTTAGCCAGGATGGTCTCAATCTCCTGACCTTCTGATCCACCCACCTCGGCCTCCCAAAGTGCTGGGATTACAGGCGTCAGCCACTGTGCCCAGCTGATTAGTGATTTTTAAAAGATTATTTATTTATTTATTTTTATATTATTCGATATATAACAGTTGTGCATATTTGGGGGGTTCATGTGTCATGTTGATACCTGTATACAATGTTTAGTGATCAAATCAGGGTAATTGGGATATCTATAACCTCAAACATTATCTTTTCTTTGTGTTGGGCACATCACAATTCTTCTCTTCTAGCTATTTTGAAATCTATAATAATTGTTATTAGCAATAATTTCCTTACTGCACTATTTCGAGTACCTTTTCACATACCTGTTGACAATTTGCATATCTTCTTTTGAGAAATGCCTATTCAGTTCCTTTGCCCATTTTTCATATGATTATCTGTGTTTATTTACTATTGAGTTGTGGGAGTTCCTTACATATTTTGGATATTAACTCTTTATTATCAATTTGACTATTCTAGATATTTCATATAAGTGGAGTCACACAATATATGTCCTTTTTAGTTTGTCTTATTTCACTCAGTGCTGTCTTCAAGGTTCATCCATATTGTAGCATGTGTCAGAATTTCATTCTTTTTTAAGGCTGAATAATATTCCATTGTATGTCTATACCATACTTTGGTTATCCACTCATCTGTTGATAGATATTTGGGATGTTTCTTCCTTTTGGCTATTGTGAATTAAACTAATATGAACATGGATGTACCAATACCTGTTCAAGCCCTACTTTCAGTGCTTTTTGGTATATCTCCAGAAGTGATATTGCTGCATCATATGGTAATTCTAAGCTTAGTTTTTTTAAGAACTGCTCTACCATACTGTTTTCCACGGTGGCTGCACCATTTTACATTCCTATCAGCAATGCACAGGGGTTGTAATTTCTCACCACTGAGTATTTTTTAAAGGTTTTCAAATTAGTTGCCAACATATAAAAATCAGGGGGTTGCACGTTGTATCTGTCAAATGTTTTCCTTTATGTCAAGGGATGGGGAGAGGGAATGGTATTTTCTTTCATTGTATAAATAAATAATCTTTAAAAATTATAGCTTCAGAAGGAAGCATCAACACCAAGGAGTAGAGGTTCCAGCTAGGTCAATCCAGACTCAGTTTGAAACACCTACTGCCTTGCAAAGTAAAATTTCCCGTAACCGTTTGGAGCTCTGTCTGTCAGGGACAATGCAGAGGAGAGCTGAGTGGAAGTTTGAAGTAGAACTCTTTGGCCTCTCAAAATCAATTATTCCACCAAAGTAAACACTAACACTACCATTAAATAGAAGTGTGGTTTTCATAAATGTTTTAGAATATCACTAATTTATAATCACCATACTCCTAACCATGGAATACGTGTATTTTAATAGTTGTCATAGCCATAAACCCCAATAGTGAAGCTATCTTTAAAGAAAGGATGTTTGGGGATTAACATCTGGGCACTGGAGGACTATTTTGCCCACCCTAGCCTGTTACCTACTAATAGTTTGTCCATGAATTCTAGTTGCAGGAACTTATATAAAAACTACTTTAAAATTCTGGGTTACATTTGGGGTCTGTAGCCTTTTCTTCTACTTTCTTTGCCTCCCTATAAAAAGCTTTCCTACAATGTAGATGGCTCTCCAACTCCCCTCTTTTTAAAGGACTTGTAAATGGTATGATTGGCTTAGAGAGACCTGGAATAGAATTTTCTTCTCAAGCGTGTTTATTTTAGTACAGAGGAAGTAAGAAGTTCTCTCCAGCATCTGTAGGATGAGGAATTGGCTTATTTCCCCCAGTGGTAGTGGAACAGACCATTAAAATCTACCCATATATTGAGGTCAACTTGTTGCTTATTCCAAAGTCTTTGGCTTCTACATACTTAATGAGAAATTTAATCCGACAGTCCTTTGCTAGCTGTGCAAATAGTGAATGATCCATTTTTGACAACAGGGATCATCCAGAACATTATCAGCCCTGAAATCAATGGCTGTCATTAACATTAGAAAAATAGACATTCCTTGGCCAGAGGTTAGCACTGGTTGATGCTACCATAGGTGAAAGGAGATTAGAGAATGAGAGGGGAGAACAGATACAAAGTTCTCATTACTTCTGATTGGAGGGAAGGAAGCTGGGCAATGTGAGCAGAAATGCCACAAGAGGGACAGAGCCTTCTTGTCCTCTTAACTTCCTATAGGGTTCTGAAATAGTGACATAGGCAGTGTCCTGAGTGTTCTAAAAATTAAGAGCTTTGAGAATGCCCCAAATCAACTGGGCACATGAAGAGAGTTGGTGGTGATCAGAGGAGGCATTACACTTTATGAAAGGAAGATTCTGCCTTTTCCATTGCAAGTGGCTTATTGTCAACAGCACTAGCAACTTCTTTTCTTTTCTTGCTAATTCCTAATGGGGAGTAGAATCCAGTTTTAAGAACATGAACTCCAGAAATCACCTGGGCTCCAGTGTCAACTCTGCCAATTACTTTCTGTATGCTCTCACTCAATTCATTGATCTCCTTGGATTTTAATTTAGTCGTTTCTTAGTGGTGGGGGAGTCATAACAGGAGATCACATGAGATTGTCGTGAGTAGTAAATGTGATGATGTACATAATAAACAATCAAATGTTGGGTAAGGAGAAAAGAATATGTCAGTAATATTTTCTGCCAATAGCATATGCACAATAAATATGTAATTGTTCTGCTTAACATAGAGTTGGCCTTAAAGGATCCTAGGTGGTGTAATTCGAATGGTTGAGCAGAGCCCCTGAATGAAATATTTCCCTCATTCTCTATCATGGTGTCTGAAATTTCATTAAGACTTAATTCTCTTTTCTACAGGAGACTTTCTAGTTTTTAGGAGTACCTTGCAAAAATGGAAATCAAAAATATAAAAAAAGAACCTCTGGGAAAAGGAATACTGTAAGCCATCACTAGACATTTAATCAACTAAACAACAAATCTTATTGAGAGTTAGTTGACAACCAAAAGAAACAAGCTCTTTGGGAACAAAGTCTAAGCAGGTATAGGAAGAGTCAGGGTACCTGGAATGGGGCAAGGGAAACAAAAAGGGAAGTAGGGAATATTAAAAGCAATTATTATCAATGGGTTAATTTTGCCTAGTAGCTTGTCAAGAGTTCAGGATACTTCTTAGTAATAGTAGTAACTTTGGTAGGGACAAAAGTGAACAGCAGACTGCATATATGCAATAGGCACAAGCTCTGGCTCTGTGTCATCCCTTCCTTGGCTGAAGTGAACTAAACTCTCATTGTCCTGGTTTCCCTATCTCTGTGATGCTGGCCTCCATCAGGTCTTCTACCAAACTGTCAACTAATCATGACATGTGTTGTTAACTGGTGCCAAAGTTAAGAGCCAGTTTGTGATTAGGTTGCCTCATGCCCTTTCTCCATAGGCTCTCTCCTTGAAAACACTATTGTCCTTTATTTGTTTCCCAGTCTTCCATTGTCTGCCCACTGGCAACTGGCATTCCCATTCTGTCTGCACCCAATTTTGAGATCCTTTAGTTAAAGACCAAGTAATTTAAGCCAGTTCTCAGCACATTCTAGCTAGCTGCTGCCCCCTACCATACTCTCATACACAGCTCTAGATGTGGTATGATCACCACTTTCTAGTTCTTTCTAGTTCTTGCCTCTGATTGTGATTCGGGATTTGGTTTTTCAATAGCCCATAAGACTATTGGATATTCTATTGTGTTCTGTTAGATACGAGACTATTAGATATTCTGTCTGCAATTTAAGTAGCTACCACCATGTAGACAAACCTGTGGTTTGAAGACCTGAGTGCCTGGAAATTGCCATAGTTGTGGGTGACTGATTGACTTTGTCCAGGATTTATGTTACTTCTAAGAGAAATTGCATTTTAAACATTTTATCAATAAGTGAGAAAAGAAAGGAATTTGCCTTCTTAAATGCATTTTAGGATTCATATAGGTGATAGAGTTGTTTTGATTTTAAGAAGTAGTCAGAATTGTTCCTGATAGCACAATAGACCCATCTAGCAAATAATAAATGGGACTTGACTTAGGCCTCTTATAATGGTACATGTCTATGTGTTGTGCTGAGGAAGGTTCTAGACCAGTGATCTCCAAAATGGTGATATCTTAACATCATTATAAGAAAATAGTCAGAATGTACTTATATTTAATTCTCAGATTGGCATTGGTGCCCTTATTCAGTATCTATGTCACAGGATCTCATGCCATGCCATCTGAGATTTACAAGGCATCTCAAGGGAATAAGAATTCCAGAAATAGAAACTCATTTATTTGCTTTCAAAACATTGCCATGCATTGAAGTTCACATATGCCCAGATCAGTGTATTTATGAGTATTATTTATTTATTCTTTAAACAGATCCTCAAAAAACGGACATGTGGTTTAATAAATATTTCTTCAAAGCAACTTTGGCTTGAAGATCATGCTAATAATGTTAGCACAAACAAATATCACTAAAATGGCAGAGCTAACACCTCTCCTCTTTCAGGTATGAGCTTTTCATCAGCTATTGATTTATTGGGTAAAAACAGTTGTGATTTAAATAGTTTAGAAAAGCTGTCATTCAAAAACAAAGCAAAACAAACCAAAATTATCAAGGAGACTATCTGAAAAAATGATGTCCATTACCATTAGTGATCATCTCTCATCCTAGTGAATATTTTGCCTTGAGATATTAGTGAATCACAACAAAACATGTACATTGTTTATAGATAAGTAATTTTACATATATTTGGATATATTCTCAAATTTTTTTTGTAATGTGGTACATGATTAAAAAAACTGGAGATCACTGGTCTAGAGCCTCTGCCCCTTATACTGGGCCTGGCTCTGGTTAGACACTTGGAGCCCTAATCTAATAATTGCTTAAGATAGAAAAACCTTTCTTTCTCCACGCCTCGCTTTCTGTTCTTTAGGCTTGATTAACCTCACCTTCTCCTCCTCTGGGTGTTTCCCTAGTTGTTTAGATCCAGATCCAAATCATGCCAGTATTCCTATTCTCACCTCTATATAATCAGTTATGCTTATTCATTAAAAGTTCTCATAAAAGTTTTAAAGCCTGGCTTTTGACACTAATATATCTCTTCAAAGGGACTCTGCCCCTTTTTCCTAGAACACAATTGGGCTTTAAAATAATCCTATAAAATAATGACTTATTTAAGAATAAGGTCAAATTATTTTGCTAGTCTAAATTGTATTTCCTGAATTGAAAAATATATTTGTTCTTTTGGGCTCACAATATATATATATTTTTAAAAAGGACTACAGTAAAGTTGAATTCCACTCAAATTGAGTCAAAAATAACACTATTAACTACCCAAGTAAAAGCAGCTAGGATGCAGGGCACCAAGTCCCAAGGCTGCACACAGCAGGGGGCCCTGGGCCCAGCCCATGAAACCATTTTTCCCTCCCAAGCCTCTGGGCAAGTGATGGGAGTGGCTGCTGCCAATATCTCTGACGTGCCCCGGAGACATTTTCCCCACTATCCTGGCAATTAACATTTGGCTCCTGGTTACTTATACAAATTTCTGCAGCAGGCTTGAATTTCTTTCCAGAAAATGGGTTGTTTTGTTCTATTGCATTGTCAGGCTGCAAGTTTTCCAAACTTTTAAGATCTGCTTTCCTTTTAAACATAAGTTCCAATTTCAGATAATCTCTCTCAAGTTCAAAGTTCCACAGATCTGTAGGGCAGGGGCAAAATGCTTCCAGTCTCTTTGCTAAAGCATAGCAAGAGTGACCTTTACTCTAGTTCCCAACAAGTTCCTCATCTCCATCTGAGATCGCCTCAGCCTAGACTTCATTGTCAATATCACTATCAGCATTTTGGTCAAAACCATTCAACAAGTCTCTAGGAAGTTCCAAACTTTCCCACATCTTCCAGTCTTCTTCTGAGCCCTCCAAACTGTTCCAACCTCTGCCTGTTATCCAGTTCCAAAGTTGCTTCCACATTTTCAAGTATCTTTATAGCAATACCCTACTCTCAGTACCAATTTTCTTTATTAGTCCATTCTCACACTGATATAAAGAACTGCCTGAGACTGGGTAATTTATAAAGAAAAGAGGTTTAATTGACTCACAGTTCTGCATGGCTGGGGAGGCCTCAGGAAACTTACAATTATGGCGATAGGGAAAGCACACACATCTTACATGGTGCCAGGTGAGAGACAGCATGCAAGAGCAGGGAAAATTACCTTATAAAACCATCAGATCTTGTGAGAACTCACTCACTATCATAAGAACAGCATGAGGGAAACTGCCCACATGATCCAATCATCTCTCACCGAGTCTCTCCCTCAACACCTGGGGATTACAATTCAAGATGCAATTTAGGTGGGGACACAAAGCCTAACTTTATCATAACTGAACAGTTCAGGGAGGTATTTGGTATCAGCATCAAGGTGCTCCAGCCAGGTCATGAGGAACCTGTCTCTATCTCTTGGTTCTTTCACTATGTTGGTGTTGTTCTCAGCCAAGCTCTTTCCAAATGATAGGAAAGATGGGCACCAACAGCGCTAGGCTTGAATCCTGCCACCTTAGCAACCCTAGAAGGAAAATACTTTCTTTACCAATAATTTTAGTTTATAGCTTGAGGGTCATTCTTATTGACCAAGCCTGGGTCATCTGCCTTTCTGTGGAATCAGAGGGATGGCTTCAGTCTCATGTAAACCATGTAAACTGAGAATGATGGAGACGTTGTTTTCTGAAGGAAATTCAGGGTGTTATTACCAAAGGAAGGGGTAAGGGACTAACAAACACAAATATTTAGCTTCCTTATTGTGGCATCGCATAGGCTGAATGACTCCTTTTGGGTTGGTCAATTACTTTCATTGTTTGGATGGTCTTGTTACCTGTGAGCTTCCTAGCTTTTGTTAAAAATAGGGACTTGCCCTTCTTGTTTTCACTGTGTTGTAGACAACAGAATTGAATGCGAAATAATAAAAGATCTTGAGTTCATTCTCAGGTTCATTTTGTGCCCCTCATTCTCTCACCTTATACACAATAAATATTCTCTCAGTATGAAGGGTAAGTTCTATGATATCACTGTGAGAAGAGTATAGCGTCATGAAGAGCTAAGGACAATTATTTTCTTGAATATATGGAGGCCCACTAGACCCACAAGATCTAGTCATGACCAGAAAAACAGTTGATGGGAAGACAATTCTCTCCATGTGTTATCTTGGAGACTAGAACTAAAATTTTTACCACCTCTTCAGAAATCTCCTATCTATTTTCTACCCTACTTATTACAGTGAGTCTTCATGCAATGGGGGACAGGATATACATTCTAAAGTCTGGAAGATCAAATAGGATTATGGACTTGTGGAATCAGGGATAGGTCCAGCTCCAGTACCCACAGCCAGTGGAGCACACTTTTCATATCTTCTGCAATAGTAAAGATATTCCTAGCTGGGCACTCTGGCTCATGCCTGTAATCCACAAATCTTGGAAGGGCTGAGGAGGCTGAGGCAGGAGGATCTCTTGAGCACAGAAGTTCAACCAGCCTAGGCAACATAGTGAGACCTCATCTCTACTAAAAATTGAAAAAAAAAATAGCTGGGTGTGGTGATTCATGTCTGTGATCCTAGCTGCTCAGGAGGCTGAGGCAGGAGGATCACTTGGGCCCAGGGAGTTGAGGATACAGTGAGCTGTGATCATGCCACTGGACTCCAGCCTGGAAAACAGAGCAAGACCGTGACTTAAGAAAGAAAAAAAAAAGATATTCCTGTCATTCGTAAGGATCCAGTCAAGGAAATGCCGAATGGGGCTGATGCCATGTAGTTGGCAAGAAGATCCCCTGCCCCTGGTGTACTGCTGACAACTGTCTTGTTGCCAGTGAAAGAAGTGTGGGTGAGGGAAGGGAAATCATTACCAATGGTTTCACCTTCATTTAGATCAGATTGAACATGTTATGATACAAATGTTAATGTATCATGGAAACAGAGTTATTGACAATTCTCAGCAGTGGCTGAAGCGTGCACAGGATGCTGAACAATTTTCCTTTGGCTGACATTTTGCAAATAGTTTGAACTGGGGAAGAGAAAGAGGAAGAAGGGCCAGGAGATCATATTATCATCACAGAGATTGTTTCATGCCTGTTCAAGCTGTCACTAGTTAATTGTATTCAGCTCTTGTCACCATTGGTAAAGGAGGGCAACTGGAATTATAAATACGAAAATTTCAAGCTTTTTAATTCATTTGTAACCAAAGATCAATTGACTGACACAACTGGGCTTGCATTTTAAATAGCTTTTTGGCATCCTTCCACCACCTAATACAATACAGATAATTCTCTGACAACGTGCCAGAGATAATGCAATTATCACTAAGTTTCTTTAGACATGTTTTGTATTATCTATTTAAAAGAATCCTATTTCCTTGATGTAATCTAATCTATCTTGGATCTCACTATCCTAAATGAGACAGATAGTTTAAAGACAAAAGGATAAACTGAGGATGGGCTAAGGTACTTGTTACGTCTGCCTCCACTGTGAGACAGCTCTTCCGTGTAATCTAGGTCGCTAAGGAGGCCACAGCCCCCAGCTCTACATTCCCATGCCCCTAGGGACATCTGTGGTAGCTTCAGGCTATTTCTATGGATGTTTCCAATTATTATACTCATAGGAAGAGATCTTGAAAGGAGATTTAGTTCATTTTCCTCCCTGTAAGAGGGACTCCACTGGACAGCAGACCCTGTCCCATGTTAAAAACTCTATATGAGAGAGGTTATCTACTGCCCCCACCCAATAATTCATAGCAATATTCGTTACCTTTTTCTCTCATGAAGTTCCTCCTTATATCTGACCTAAATTACAGATAATGTAACCTAGTGCTCATTTTTCCTCAATGGAGATTTAATACTATCTTCCTTTTCATGTAGTGATGCCTTGTGATTCCTGGAAACCACGATCAACTCACTCTTTGGTCTCTCCTGGTCAAACGGTTCAATTTCCTTTATTTTTTCCTTTGAGGTCTCAGTATTGAATATCTGTTAACCAGTTAGTTATCTGCTCTCCTTGGCCTTTCCTGAATCTCTGCATGCTTCAAATTTATGGAGCCCATAATTGGTCCTTATTGTCACAGTTGGAAGAGATGCAGACTGAGACTGCTGGGCGGTCAGAAGCAGTCAGTCTGACTAAGAATTATACCAGTAGAGACATGGCCTGCAAAGTGAAATAGCACAGCTTCATATTTTGGACAACACTACATGAGCTTGGAGAATTGCATTTTTGCGTTATGAATAATAAAATTAATCACAGACCTTCCGGATACATTTATTTATTTATTTATTTATTTATTTATTTATTTATTTATGAGACTGAGTCTTACTCTGTCACCCAGGCTGGAGTGCAGTGGCACTGTCTTAGCTCACTGCAACCTCCGCCTCCCAGGTTCAAGCGATTCTTGTGCCTCAGCCTCCTGGGTAGCTGGGATTACAGGTATGTGCCACCATGCCTAGCTAATTTTTGTATTTTCAGTAGAGACAGGGTTTTGCCATGCTACCCAGGCTAGTCTCAAACTGGTCTCAAGTGATCTGCCCGCCTCAGCCTCCCAAAGTCCTGGGATTACAGGCGTGAGGCACCAGATCTGGTCTTTCCAGACTCTTTTAGAGAAATACTTCAGGCACCCACAGCAGAGATATGTGTGCTTCCCATTCACTTATACATTATTTCAATGGCAGTCAAGCTCTCACACTGGTCACATGAAACAACTACAACGGTTACCATTCCTGAAAGGTGAAAATTTGTAGGTGGGAGTTCAATGTTGCACTCCCTACCAACTTTATTTTTATGAAGCAGGTGGACACACTCTAACTCAGCCATGAAACAGTGTCTGACCTATAGCTCTCAGGAACATTTTTCTTTCTGACTGGTCAATTATTTATTTCACAAACACAGAAAGTGCTTCCTATGTGCCAGGTACTGTTCTAAATAGTTCACAAATACTAATTTATTTAATCTTCATGACAACCCCAGCAGGTAATTACTAATATTAACTTTATTTTACAGGCAAGAAACATTAAGTCACAGAGTTATTAAATAACTTGCCTGAGGTCACAATACTAATAAGTGGTAGGACAGAAATTGAAACCCAGGCAGTTTGATACCAGAGCTTGCCTGCTTGACTACTACATTTATCTGCCTTTTGACTTTCTTCTGCATTCCACACTCCAAACCTACCTCTTTTTCAGGACTAAACCTTGGTCTCTCCTAAGCTCTTGTTTTTCTAGTAGTTTTCTCTGGCATATTACGTGTGTACATAGTGCAAGATTTGAAGAGGAGGATGGCTAGGTGAAATGGCCCTGCCTAAATGGTAAGCTCTCGTTTACTTAGTGCATTTTGTTCTTGTGCTTTTTGTTGCCAACTTCTTTATAACCCAAGTTTTCGCTCCAGCTGCTTAATCAATTGATTTTCTGATGGTTAAAAAAAGAAAACCTGGTGAGAAACTTGGGCAATTTTGTTAATTTCTCAGATGTCTGTGATTGGCATAGTCTGTGATCCCTGCACTTTGCTCTGCCTCCATTCTCTCCAGTGCCTGTATACTTGAGATGAGACCAAATGAGCCCAGATCATCTCCAACAGAATGATGAGTGGAGGCAGGCTCTTGTTAAAATACAGATTCCTGAGCTGCACTTCTGACTCAATGAATTAGAATTTTAGGAAGGAGACCCAGGAATACACATATTATCAAGCTTCTCTTTAATCATTCTGATGCATACCTAAGTTTAAGGTCCACTGCCCCAAAAAGCTTTGTGAATGGCCAGGCTGTAGAATTAATGTGGAGTTTTTGGAAAAAATGGAGATTCCCTGGCCCCTACCCTGGAGTGTTTGTGCAATGGTGTACTCGTTGTCAAACCATCACTCCAAAACATACAAAAAACTTATTTGTAGCAGTTGCCTATTTCCATGGTGTAAATAATTCCACCATGGCTTATTTTAAGCTATATATGTGAAGTCACTGAACTCAGAGTTGGGAGGACAAGTGTACAATTAGTTCTTGCAAGCCAGTACAAGCTGTCACCAGCACCCTGGATGGGCGAATGTGAGAGGATGTGAGTAGGAAGTTGGCAGTAACATAGGAAGGGGCAGAGCATTGAATGCAAATGTAAGTGTCAGGGCTGGAATTTAAACCCAGCTCTTTTAAAACCCAGCTCTTTCTTACTCCAAAGCTGCGTTTTTCAGCCTTTGTGCACACTGCAACCAGTTTCAGGAATATTCTTTCCCTCCAGCTCTGTCTATGAAAATTCTGTCCATCCTTCAAGGCCTAGCTCAGCTACAACCTGCTTTATGAAGCCTTCCATGTATCATCTTCCCACTTCCAGCAGATGTGTCTTTTCCCATCACTATGGGATGGGTTATTGGAGAGATATCATTATTTCAAGAACGATCCTTAAGCAGATTTACTCTTCTTAAAACAAGTAGCTTGGTGCAGAAAAACACTGGGATATAATGACAAGAACAAAGATTTTAGAGTCATATATGAATTCAAATTCAAGCTCCAATATTGATCAGATATATAGAGAGATAGTCACCTCTCTAAGCTATAGTTTTCATAGATGTAAAATGGGGGTAAGAGCAATGCTGCAGGATCATTGCAAAGATTAGTAGTAATTTATGGGAAGTGCCAGGCACTCATTAAATGCCCAATAAATGGTGGACATTATTATTCATGTATTTGGCCTACACCAGACAAATGTCATTCACACTTCGCATCCTCAATTATTTGATATCAAAGGTACAGCCTAGCCAGGTGTGGTGGTGCATGCCTGTAATCCCAGCTACTCAGGAGGCTGAGGCAGGAGAATCGCTTGAGCCCAAGAGGCGGAGGTTGCAGTGAGCACTATACTCCAGCCTGGGTGACAGAGCAAGGCTCCGTCTCAAAAAATAAAATAAAATAAAATAAAATAATAAAATAAAATAAATAAAATAAAATAAAATAAAATAAAATAAAATACAGCCTATAGTATAGCTTTCCCCATAAATACCGTTCCTCCATTCACTCAACCAAAAAGTCAGCATTTGAGCTTGTCTTTGGTGATTCAGCCTCGCCCCAAGCTTTGGTCAGGGCTGCCAGCACATGCAGAAGTTAAGTCTTTAGTTGAACTATACCTCACTAAGCTGCAAATGGCTCACTTGCCTGACATTCACTTACACCTCTTACCTCACCTTCTTTTTGGCTGTCAGGGCTATGAGTAAATAGGAAGAGATGAGGTTGGGATTGAGATGGGGCCTGTATACTACAATACCAGTATATCAAAACTCGCTTTTCATGCACTGTGGTCTGCTTGAATGGCAGCCAGCCTCAATGGGCTGTCAAAGTGATGAAGAGGTTGTCAGAGAAACAGCCAATTCCAGTCCATCAATTCAAATTTTGACCCACAGGCAGAAAAGAGCCAGGCGTGTCTGAAGGTCACAAGCCTAGGCCAGGGTACTCCCGGGTCATTGCTGTAGGGTTGGTGTGCCAGTGGATAGCCTACCCTATGTAACTTCATGGTGTCTAAAGTCTTTCCAGAATGTTCTTCTTTAAGCTAAGGCATTATTGAAGATTGCTGTTCCAAGTGTAATAGTTGTAGATGGAGCCATTTTCAACTGTTAACATCTGTGCAGAAATGAATTTATTAGATTAGTCATTCAGTAATATCGAGTGAGATTCAGGCAAATGAGGTTTAGAATTGTGCCCAGGGTGGGTGAATGGGGACTGCTTGCATATCAGAACTGGGCAGGGGTTAAACACAACACCTGAATGGTAGAGTATGATGGAAGGGAGAATATTGATGTAGTGTTTAAAGTCAACTTGGCCCTTCAAAAATGGAGGTGTTGTGGCTCAGGAGACAAACTCTCTATGATTTGCCATCTTGCCTCAGGCCGATATTTCTTGGTTCCCAGGCTCAGAACAGCTCCCTGAATTTCCAAGCTGCAAATGACTTCACTCTCTGCTAGTCTGCACTGAAAAACTGTAGATAAAGGTATGACAATACTTGGACATGCTTGTAAGCACTTGCTGACAGGCCAGGGACTGAGGGTATTACTGAGCTGTATTTCAACAGACTTTTTCAATGCTCAGTCCCCCTACCTGTGGATGCTGGGAACCTGGGGGATATCACTGAATAAGAAGTAAGGATTTCAATTAAAAAAAAAAAAGTTAGTGCTGATCCCTTTTCCTGGAAGTCCCCAGTTGAGGAGAGTGGTAGCTGATGAGGGCAGGTACCCAGGATCATGATTGGCTTTGGTTTGATTTCTTCCCTTCCATACCCACAAGTTCAAAGGAACCATTTTTATTTTAACTGTAACACAGTGAAGTCTGTGACACATGTGGGATTATTTTTCCTTTTTAAAGTTTTAAACATTTGATTGACAAATTATATGTATTCAAAGTATACAGTGTGATTATGTGTGAAATGATTACCACAGTCAAATTAAATTAACACATACACTATCATACATAGTTACTCTTTTTGTGTATGTGGTGAGAACACTTAAAATCTGCTCCCTTATCAAATTTCCAGTATGCCATACAGTATTAACTATAGTTACCGTGCTGTGCATTAGATCCCCAGAACTTATTCATCTTATAACTGCAAGTGTGTATGCTTTGATCAATATCTCCTTATTTCCCCTACACCCCAGCCTGTGGGAACCTCAGTTCTATTCTCTGTTTCTGTGAGTTCATTTTTTTAGATTCCACATATAAGTGAGATCATACATTTTTTGTCTTTCTGTGTCTGGCTTATTTCAGTTAGTGAGATGTGTTTTTGTCTCTATATAATTCTAATTTGGTCTCAATAAGATCTGATTAGCTGAGAATTATCTCAGAAGAAAATTCAAATCAATTTACTAAAACCAAGCAACTGCACCCACAGTCTTCTTCCACTGACTTCCTAATAAAGATAAAACACCAGACGTCAAAACCTATATGAGGCAAGTGAAGCTTGACATTTATGCCAAAAAAAAAGTGTCCCCTCCAGGGAAAAAATAACTGCCTCCTTAAGGACTCAAGATCATTAATCCTCATTCATCCCACTAATTACCTTTTCTACTCCTATCCAGTCTCATGAGGGATGATGTTTTATTATGTTCCTCCTGTTGGAGGGGCTAAGCCATTGTCTTCTACTCAATAAATTTTTACTGAGCTTCTATTATGTATCAGGCACTGTGCCAGGCATGGAGGCTAAAAACATGTATAATTATAGTAGTAACCTTCATTGAGTACTGACTATGTGCCAGCTATTTTAAATGTATTATCTTTTAAATCCTCCCAACAGCCCTATTCAAATAGGTACTATTATCACCCCCACTTTACAGATGAGGAAATCGATGCACAGAGAAATTAAGCACCTTGCTTATGGTCATAAGTGGTAGAAGTAGAACTTTAAACCTACTTTTCTCTAGTACCAGAGTCAAAACTTTCATTGTAACATGTACATTACTGTGATAAGGATTTTGCCGTATCTCATGTGATTGTCACAGAAAACACCATAAGGCAGGGGCACCCAATATTTTGCCTTCCCTGGGCCACATTGGAAGAAAAATTGTTTTGGGCCACACATAAAATTAACACTAAAGATAATGGTTGAGCTAAAATTAATCACAAAAAATCTCATAATTGATGACATACAGATGGGTTTTTGGTGTGGATGTCCTTTCTGTTTGTTAGTTTTCCTTCTAACAGTCAGGACCCTCAGCTGCAGGTCTGTTGGAGTTTGCTGGAGGTCCACTCCAGACCCTGTTTGCCTGGGTATCAGCAGCAGTGGCTGCAGAACAGTGGATATTGGTGAACCGCAAATGCTGCTGCCTGATCGTTCCTCTGGAAGTTTTATCTCAGAGGAGTACCCGGCCATGTGAGCTGTCAGTCCGCCCCTACTGGGGGGTGCCTCCCAGTTAGGCTACTCGGGAGCCAGGGACCCACTTGAGGAGGCAGTCTGCCCGTTCTCAGATCTCAAGCTGCGTGCTCTGAGAACCACTACTCTCTTCAAAGCTGTCAGACAGGGACATTTAAGTCTGCAGAGGTTATTGCTGTCTTTTGTTTGTCTGTGCCCTGCCCCCAGAGGTGGAGCCTACAGAGGCAGGCAGGCCTCCTTGAGCTGTGGTGGGCTCCACCCAGTTCGAGCTTCCCAGCTGCTTTGTTTACCTACTCAAGCCTGAGCAATGGTGGGTGCCCTTCCCCAGCCTTGCTGCCGCCTTGCAGTTTGATCTCAGACTGCTGTGCTAGCAATGAGTGAGGCTCCGTGGGCGTAGGACCCTCTGAGCCAGGTGCAGGATATAATCTCCTGGTGTGCCATTTGTTAAGCCTGTTGGAAGAGCACAGTATTAGGGTGGGAGTGACCCGATTTTCCAGGTGCTGTCTGTCACCCCTTTCTTTGACTAGGAAAGGGAATTCCCTGACTCTTTGTGCTTCCCGGGTGAGGCAATGCCTCGCCCTGCTTCGGCTCATGCACGGTGCACTGCACCCACTGTCTGGCACTCCCCAGTGAGATGAACCCGGTACCTCAGTTGGAAATGCAGAAATCACCCGTCTTCTGCGTCGCTCACGCTGGGAGCTGTAGACTGGAGCTGTTCCTATTCAGCCATCGTGGCTCCACTCCATGTGCAAGGACTTCATGTCTAAAACACCAAAAGCAATGGCAACAAAAGCCAAAATTGACAAATGGGATCTAATTAAGCTAAAGAGCTTCTGCACAGCAAAAGAAACCACCATCAGAGTGAACAGGCAACCTACAGAATGGGAGAACATTTTTGCAACCTACTCATCTGACAAAGGGCTAATATCCAGAATCTACAATGAACTCAAACAAATTTACAAGAAAAAAACAACCCCATCAAAAAGTGGGCAAAGGATATGAACAGACAATTCTCAAAAGAAGACATTTATGCAGCCAAAAAACACATGAAAAATTCTCATCATCACTGGCCATCAGAGAAATGCAAATCAAAACCACAGTGAGATACCATCTCACGCCAGTTAGAATGGCAATCATTAAAAAGTCAGGAAACAACAGGTGCTGGAGAGGATGTGGAGAAATAGGAACACTTTTACACTGTTGGTGGGACTGTAAACTAGTTAAACCATTGTGGAAGTCGGTGTGGCGATTCCTCAGGAATCTAGAACTAGAAATACCATTAGACCCAGCCATCCCATTAGTGGGTATATACCCAAAGGATTATAAATCATGCTGCTATAAAGACACATGCACACATATGTTTATGGTGGCACTATTCACAATAGCAAAGACTTGGAACCAACCCAAATGTCCATCAATGATAGACTGGATTAAGAAAATGTGGCACATATACACCATGGAATACTATGCAGCCATAAAAAATGATGAGTTCATGTCCTTTGTAGGGACATGGATGAAGCTGGAAACCATCATTCTCAGCAAACTAACGCAAGGACAAAAACCAAACACTGCATGTTCTCACTCATAGGTGGGAATTGAACAATGAGAACACATGGACACAGGAAGGGGAACATCACACACCGGGGACTGTTGTGGGGTGGGGGGTGCGGAGGGATAGCATTAGGAGATATACCTACTGCTAAATGACGAGTTAATGGGTGCAGCACAGCAACATGGCACATGTATACATATGTAACAAACCTGCACATTGTGCACATGTACCCTAAAACTGAAAGTATAATAATAATAAAAAAATCGCATAATTTATGAATTTGTGTTACCAATTCATAAGCAAGCTTGCTATAAGGTAAGTAATTACCTTGTTATTGTCCCTGTTTTACAGATGAGAAAACTGAGACTGAGAAGGATTATGTGGCTTGTCTGAAGTTATGTGAGGAATAAGTGGTAGAACTAGGATTTAAGCCCTGATCCTCTAACTTGAGAGCACATGTGCTTAATTGCTATGTTCCACTGCTTCCATAAAAGTAATCTATGATCATTAAATGGGGATAAAAATGTAAATAAGACATATTAGTGACAACAACTAGAACCAGAAGCTCGTGTAGATGAGCTTGGGGTTGACAGGTATTTTAATTCAA
This sequence comes from Gorilla gorilla gorilla, assembly GCF_029281585.2. Taxonomy (NCBI): domain Eukaryota; kingdom Metazoa; phylum Chordata; class Mammalia; order Primates; family Hominidae; genus Gorilla; species Gorilla gorilla. The sequence goes on from NC_073247.2 coordinate 124,007,536, forward strand.
GTGGACCAGTGAGGTTACCTGAGACAAGGAGCAGAAATCTTAGGTTAAGGTACAGGAGGGAAAGCCTAGAAATGTCAGCTAAGGCAGGCAGTAGCACAGCCTCCCTCAGCAAACAGTCGTATCTGGTATCCTCATAGAAGTCAGAAGATCTGGGTCTTAGTTTAAGCTCTACCATCACCTTTCTAGGTGATACGGGGCAAGTTAGGTCTCCTCTTTGAGCCTCCATATGTAAAGTTGTAATTAGAGTTCTTGCTCTGTTTATCTTACAGGGATGTAAGAATAAGAATAAGATGTTGTGAGAACACAAGAAAACAATATATATCAAAGTAATGTTCAAATGTTTTTATTTTCAGTGAATTGGTTTTTGAAGTTATTAGACCCATTTTCCGTATTTTTTGCATCATAGAGCACAGCTTGAGTTTATTTGACTCTTAGTGATTGACTGACCCAAACAGAATTACCAGTTGCCTTTAGACATACCTAAAAATAAGAGTCAACCCTTATTCAGCAGGTATCTCCCTGGGATCTTGTGCTGAGTGTTCTGGGCATAAGGCAGAGCTGACTTTCAGTCACTTTTACTATAGACTTTAGTTTTTTAACTTTCCCATTTGGTCACAGCAGAAAAGACTGGAGTGGGCTTTCTTGAATTTAACAGAAAATCCCCCTCTTTTCTTTGCTTTTTGGAGTGTTAGCTATGATTTGTCTTACCTTTCAATGCAAGTTAAAAACTTTAGGAGACAGGAGACTTTCTTGGAAGCTTAATTCCCCACCCCAAGCCCCAGCTTCCCCACTTCTTGAGGGGAGCTGAGCTAAGGCCAAAAATCCTCACCCTATTTTGGATCTGATTCTCAGGATAGGGGGATGGTGATGGTATTACAGCTACCATCACTGTTCATAAGGCAGTAGGAAGGATGTTCAGCCAGTGACATAGTTCTCAGCTTCTTTGAGATCAAGAGGCAGTAAAGTGCAGTAGCATTGAATCATCCCTTTGGATTTAGAAGAACATTCATGCATCCTGGTGGGCATAAAGGGGGAGAACAGGCTTCATCTCCTCTTCCCACTTGTCATCTCAGTCATCCACCAACCATACACCTACCAACAGAGCGTAAACTTGTCGAAAGGTCACAACGGGCATAGCTGAGCATGTGGCAGAAAGGAAGCTCAAGAAAACAACTAACATCCGTCTCTTCCAAGTTGGTTAGTTGATTTATCACGTGGTTGTATCTGAGTTGAACCTGCATTTTGGTTTGTGGCTTTTTCATGCTAGAGAGAGCACAGAAGAAGTCTAAACACATTTTTTTTTTTCTGGCCTTTGGCCTTTCAGAGTCAATGGACTTTGAAGCTGAGTCCTATTATAGCCCTTGAGGTGAAGAGAGGATCTTCTATTCTCAGTCTAGCCATGACTGAGCTCCTGGACACCTTGTATGGAGTCAGCTATTTGTTACTGAAAAAAGAGCAGCAAAAGCAATGTTTTTGGACTTTAAAAATCTTTCTATTTTAAGTCTAAAACTTTTATTTTATTTAATGGAAGATTTTCTCGACAATCATGATGACCCATTTCTTGTGACTTTGGAGTTAGATGGAACCCTTATTGGCTATGTAACCTTGGGCAATGCACCGAATCTTTCTGAGCTCTAGTGTTTGTTTTGCTTTGTCCAATAGAGTTGTAGTGCCTTCCTCACAGATATGCAATGAGGATTAAGCGCATACATAAAACAACCAGTATAATGCCCTGCCACAAAGTAGACATACAACAAGTACCAATTCCCTGTCTGTTTTTGCATTGTTTGGCAAAGTGACATGGATGCCAATTTGCCTTAAAAACAAAAATAAGGCCGGGAGTGGTGGCTCACACCTGTAATTCCAGCACTTTGGGAGGCCGAGGCAGGCGGATCGCGAGGTCAGGAGATTGAGACCATCCTGGCTAACACAGTGAAACCCCATCTCTACTAAAAATACAAAAAATTAGCTGGGCATGGTGGCGGGCACCTGTAGTCCCAGCTACTCGGGAGGCTGAGGCAGGAGAATGGAGTGAACCCGGGAGGCGGAAGTTGCAGTGAGCTGAGATTGCGCCACTGCACTCCAGCCTGGGCGACAGAGTGAGACTCTGTCTCAAAAAAATTAAATTAAATTAAATTAAAAAATAAAAACTTTCTGCAACACATAGTAAATTGTTGGCTTATTAATCCAACACAATGTTTATCTTCTGTAACTTAAAGGCCAGATTGTCACCTTATACACTCTTATCCCCTTGTTTCTTCTGTTGGGTAATCAGTGCTGCACAAGTAGGATATGGTCTTGGAAAGGAGAAACCAGCTAGTCTGAGAACTGATCCTGGATTAATACAAAATAGTTGAATTTCCTGGGGGAGTAGGCCATACCCCTCCACTGCAGTGGCACCATCATTAACTCTATATATTCCTGGGGACTAGGAGCCCCTGGCTTTGGGATCAGCTCCAGAACTAGTGGTCGACTCGCCAAGGTTTGTGACTTTCACAGGTTGTACTTGGGGCAAGGCTGCAAGCCATGAGTCATACTTGAATCCCACCCGCCCACCTGTACGTGCTCCTCCCTTTCCTCTGTCTTTGCCAGAGCAAATGAGTAGCGGTAGAGAAGCCAGGTTGATGGGCTTCTTTTTATACTCCAGAAAATCTGATTTTGAATTTCTACTTCAAGCAGGTGGGATCAGCATCACTCCCCTCCCAGTAAAATAAAAGCCTGAATGACTTGATTTATCACTGTCAAACAATTTCATTATGATCAATTTGTGTTTGATGGAGCAAAAAAGGAGAGAAGTGCACAGTAGAGCACTTATAATTCTGGTCTGATGACTGCTTCTATTCACCCTGGCCTTGAGGTTTGGCTAGTATTTATCAAGTGGGAGGGTAGATTCAGCTTCTTAGGTGTGTTTGGGGCTTCTGCTTTAAGAGCTTATGATTCAGACTTTCCTGTTTTCGGGATCCAGGTGGCTTTCCTTCCCTTTTTAACCCCAAATTGTTTCTGGCAGCAAAACAGAAATATCATCAAGGGCTGCTCATAGAATTACTTGCCACAGATGGTATCAAACTCAAGTGAATAGGCATTTTCATTTTTGGCTTCTTTAAGACTCACCACTTTTCCTTTGCAGCCAACTGATATCAATGGACTCAGTCAAAGAAAAATGGCAAATAGCTACCCTAGGCCAAAATACAGCCTCCTTTATGGAAGGTGGCATGACCACATCCCAGTGTGAGTCAAACTTGAGCCTAGAGTCTACTTAATAAAGGGTAATGGCTTCAGTTTCTGGTTGTGATGTTCTGGGCTGCCTCTGCTAAGTTCCCAGAATGCCTTTGTGCTTTATAATAGCCATGTTCCTTTGGTTGGGGCCCAAAGAAATCCCCATAATTGGCTTCACTGACAGGACTCTTTTCTGCCTTAGAGGCCACACAGGACTCTGACTATGTCTTCTGTGAAGACAGAGTTTGACTACACAGCATCTGGTGGGATTGACTCCAAAGGTCTAAAACACTTCTCAAATTATTGGGGAAACCTTCTTAGCTTTTGTGACTTAAGCACAAGTATAAATGTTAGTTGTATCTAATAAAAATGCTGCACCAATTCAGAACTCTTTAAGGTCTAGCCAAAGCCTCAATGAAAAATTGGGCCTGGCACCCTCCCCAGAAGGTCAACAGACTGGCTTCATTGGTACATCAAGGAAAGAGCCATTCCTGAGGCAAGGATTCTGACTGTTCCCATTCTGTCTTTGGCTGTTTAAATCTGGGAAATAGTATCATGAGTATATTGGGAAATCTCAGCTCCCAAGAATACTCAGAGTAAGTAAGGCTGAGGAAATGATCCATTTTAGAGCTGTAAATGTTTGTGGAATAGCTTCTCATAAGTACTCATATGGACTCATGTATCCCAGGTGGTACCAAATGTTTCTGGCAACCAAGAAAGCTACCGCTTTGGAGGCGGAGTAGGAAAAAGTTGAAGAGAGGAGGGAAAGTATGAAACAATTGATACTGCAAAGTTGGCCCAAGTGCCAGAGAGGGGAAGAGAATGATTTAAATGAACATAGAAGCTCACCTACCAACTTATTTTTGCCTAATTTTGATGAATTGGTTCAGGAAAACGAATGTCATAACAGCATTCTCTCAAATGTGATTTGCCTATTCCTATTTGCATTATCTAGATGAATGATGGAAACTTTATGAGCCCCAGTTTCCTTATTTAAAAAATGAGAATAATAGTATCTAGCTCACAAGATTATTATGAGAATTAAATGTGCTTTCTTTCTTTCTTTCTTTTCTCCATTGTACAGTGCCTGCTCCTAACTTTCATATATATATATATATATATAAAAACATACGACTATGTCTTCTGTGAAGACAGAGTTTGACTATATATATATATATATATATACGTATATATATATATATATATATAGTCAAACTCGTAATAAAAGGGATCCCTTTTAGAGAAACCCAAAGGCAGAGAAATTCACAATGTCCAGGCTCAAATCAGGGCCAATATCAACAATCAGTAGAGACATCAGAGACAAATTGTAGATCAGGAATCATGACTAGGAGATGGATAAAATAGTAAAGCAGTACTGTTGTAAGCAGAATAATGCCTCAGTTCACACAAATATGTCCACATTCTAATCTCTGGAACCTGTGAATATGTTACCTTATATGGCAAAAGGGCCTTTGCACGTGTGATTAAGTTAAGCATTTTGAGATGGGGACATTATCCTGGATAATCTGGATGGGACTGATGTTGTCACAAGGGTCCTCATAAGAGAGGGCCAGAGGGTCAAACACAGAAGGCAAGGTGATGACAGAAACACAGGTTGGAATGATGCAATTGCTGGCTTTGAAGATGGAAGAGAGTGACAATTCAAGAAAAGGAGGCAGCCCCTAGAAGCAGGAAAAAGCAAGGAAAGGGATTCCCCCCTAGAGCTTGCAGAGAGGAACCAAAGAGTCCCAGAATTAAATGGCCCCTAGTAAAGAATTCTAGATTTCAGGACAGTCTCCTCTTCTCTTGATTAGGACTGACCTTCTGTAGTGTGAGGTTGGCTGCCAAGATCATTTTATTTTAGGGGCAACAGGAAGAAGTGCCTTGCTCAGAAGAATTCACATTAGAGTTATGGAAGGAAGGTGTATGGTTTGTTGAGGGGGTAAGACAATTAGATAGTGGCCTATGGAGCAAAGTGGTTTGCCACGTAGCTACTTCACTCAGACAATTCAAAGGATGGGCAGGGGCTAGACTTTTGCCCTTAGAATTCTTTGAGGATCAGAGAAGTGACCTTCAGCTTGGTATTTCTTGAAGCTGAATGGCCTCTGAAGGTCAAGTTCATGAGGGAAGTATTGTAGCCAGCAGGAGGGCAGAAGGCTGCTATTTGCTGATTGGCAATTTCTCCAGGAAACAGCTCCTGTATTACTCTAGTTTAAGTATAAAATGAGGAAAACAAATTTTTCTTCCTCCAAGCTTATACAGCCCAATTTTTAACATGCTATCAAGCTTTAAGGAGAAATTAATCTAAGCATTGTTATAATGGAGGTAAATACTCTATGCATATTTCTATTATAGTTCCTGTTTAATATATTTTATTACCAAGCGTTACCTGTATATTATTCAACAATATTTGCTCAGCACCTAGCGTAGAGAGGGGACACTTACCACATTCTTTGTGAATGAATGAAGAGCGATTTATTCAGAGAGCCAAATGATGCTGGCTGAATCTCAGTGAGGTTGAGACATGAGGAAAGCTAAAAGGCATGCTCTATTGAAAGAATATGTCATTCTGTTCCAGCGTTAGGAAGGTGGCCCACTACAGCTGCATAATGAACACTTCTTCAGAGAAAATCCTATTTCACTAACATGGCTGCTACTACAAAACAAATGTGTCCTTTGTCTTCCATTAAGACACTTAAAAAATACAGAAAAGTGCAAAGAACAACACTCCTATCCCTTCAGCCCTGTAATTAACTATTAGCATTTTGCCCTATTTGCTTCTAGTTTGTTTTTAGACAATATAACATTACTGTTCAGCTGAAGGCCCCTTTGACCACCAGCTCAGTCTCCTACCCCTCCACATTAGAGACAAGTAGTATATTTCATATTTTTATGTCTATCACCATAAACAATTGATATTGATTTCCGTGTATATGATCTTTATATTTATATAGTTGGAATCATATTTTACTTATCATTCTACATCTTACTTTTTTCTTTCAGCACTGTTCTTCTAGATTTGCCCATGATGATTGATATATACAGATCTAGTTCATTTCTTATGTTCCATCTTAAAACTATGCCCAAATAAATTATTCTATTCCCCTCTTGAAAGACACCTAGGATGTTTTTACTCTTACTGCTATTACAAAGAGTGCTGGAATGGCCTTCTTTTTCTAGATAAGATGGAGCAGCCCCATTTCTCCCATGTTCTCCCTCTTAAAAATAAAAATCTATGGATTTAATGAAACAAACAATTATAGGAAGACTATGAAAAGAAAAAGAAGAAAGCAGACTGCCTTAGGGACCTCGGGACTTGAGGAACAACACAACAGTGAGGTTTTTTTTTTTTTTACCTCCTATATATCCCAGATGGTGTGCTGCTATAGTATCCAACCTGGAACCAACAGGCACAGACAAAAACCTCCAAGAAAAGCCTGTCCCCACTAGCTAAAGCACTGGGAAGTGGTGGTCTAAAAGCAGAAAATCTGATTGGCAATACCTGCTCTACTACAGATAACTACTAATGGAAAAGCTATCCCATCCCTCATGGTTTCAGTGGGGCCAAGCACTGAAGCAGTGGAAAGAAACTGATCTTCCGCCACAGCCTCCCATTTCGCAGAAGCAGATGACTATATTCCAATCTCCCCACTGGGAAACAGGTCTTCCACCTTGCCTCCACCTAGTGAAAGCAGGTGGTCGTACTCTGAGTCTTCCACTCAGATGGTATTGATGGGCAGAGTGGGAAGCTGATCTACTCTTCCATTCCTCTACCCCATTGCCACCTATTCCCAGAAACAGGTAATATTTTGGTTTCCTCCCTGGCCTAGGATGATGTTGGCAGGACTGAGCAAGAGGGAGCTGATTTTCTATCCTCCTACCTGGCAGAGGCAGGTGGCACTGAGAGTCCCTGTCAGGGTAGTGTCAGTGGGGCCTAGTGGGGAGGCGGGCTTCTATCCCTGCCTAATATCAATAAGGTATAATAAAGAGGAACAAGATGGAGCTAGCAGGCATTTCCACCCACCCCATGGAAGCAGGGCCGAGTAGGAAACTGTGTCTTTATTCCCACCCAGCAACCATGAGACTGAATGATGAGGTGTAAGGCAGAACAAGTGGGAATTCTGCTTTTCGCCTTCCTGGTGTCAGCTTGGTCCACAGAAGAGCTGAATTTCCAACACACATGGCAGCAACAAGTTAGAATATGGGTGTGTAAGGTGGTGAGAATTGGCCCTCTATTTTATCCCCTATCCTCAGTGTCAGCAGGGCCCAGTGGGGTGCTGAGCATACATGACCACTTGGTATGAGTTGGTGCCCCATATTCACCAGGAAGGTGTCAGTAGGAACAAAAAAGGAGCTGAACTTCCATTCCACCATCTGCAATAGGATAGTACGATTTAACCTTCACTTTTGCCAGGGTAATATTAACAGGCACACACAGAAACTGAATAACCATTTCCACCCATATCTGTATACTACAATTAAACATGGTGATTGTCTGCTATAAAGAAGGTTAAATAAGATCCAGAATCTTACAGGATAATAACCTAAATATCCGAGGATACAACTGAGAATCACTCATTATACCAAGAACCAGGAAAATTATAACTTCAATATGAAAAGATAATCAACAAGCATCAACAATGAGATGATTCAGATGTTGAAATTATCTGGATTTTAAGGTAGCAATCACAAAAATGCTTCAATGAGCATTAACAAACCTTTTTAAAACAAATGAAAAATATGTCAACAAATAATTTGAAAATATAAAGGAGAGCCAAAGGGATATTATAGAACTGAAAAATACAGTAACTCAAATTTAAAAATCAAAAGCTCCCTGGCCAGGTACAGTAGAAGACTGGTGACAAGACAAGGAACAATCAGTAAACTCAGAGACAGATGAATAGAAATTGTCCAATATGAACAACAAAGAGGAAAATAGGATGAAAAAATATAAAATGAACAGAGCCTGAGGGAATGTACAGTAACAAAAGATCTAACATTTGTGTTATTGGAGTCTTGGAAGGAGAAGAGAAGGAATGGAGTCTGAAAAATTATTTGGAGAAATAGCAAGACATCATAGCTTAGCCTAGTCTGACTTAAATGTGCTCAGAACTATTACATTAGCTTACAGTTGGGTAAAATAATTTAACACAAAGCTGATTTTATAATCAATTGTTGAACATCTCATGTGATATATTGAATACTGTACTGAAAGTGAAAAACAAGATGCTTGTATGGGCACTCGACATACAGTTTCTACTAAGTGCATATTGCTTTTGTGCCATTGTGAAGGTGAAAAAGGGTAAGTTGAAGATCATTTGTATTTATTTATTTATTTATGTTATTATACTTTAAGTTCTAGGGTACATGTGCACAACGTGCAGGTTTGTTACATATGTATACATGTGCCATGTTGGTTTGCTGCACCCATTAACGTGTCATCTACATTAGGTATTTCTCCTAATGCTATCCCTCCCCCCACCGCACGACAGACCCCGTTGTGTGATGTTCCCCACCTTGTGTCCATGTGTTCTCATTGTTCAATTCCCACCTATGAGTGAGAACATGTGGTGTTTGGTTTTCTGTCCTTGTGATAGTTTGCTGAGAATGATGGTTTCCAGCTTCATCCATGTCCCTACAAAGGACATGAACTCATCCTTTTTTATGGCTGCATAGTATTCCATGGTGTATATGTGCCACATTTTCTTAATCCAGTCTATCATTGATGGACATTTGAGTTGGTTCCAAGTCTTTGCTATTGTGAATAGTGCCAAATAAACATATGTGTGCATATGTCTTTATGGTATTTACAAATACCATAAAGATTATATAAATGTAATCAAATCCTTTGGGTATATACCCATTAATGGGATCACTGGGTCAAATGATATTTCTAGTTCTAGATCCTTGAGGAATTGCCACACTGTCTCCCACAATGTTTGAACTAGTTTACAGTCCCACCAACAGTGTAAAAGTGTTCCTATTTCTCCACATCCTCTCCAGCACCTGTTGTTTCCTGACTTTTTTAATGATCGCCATTCTAACTGATGTAAGATGGTATCTCATTGTGATTTTGATTTGCATTTATCTGATGACCAGTGATGATGAGCATTTTTTTCATGTGTCTGTTGGCTGCATATATCTCTTCTTTTGAAAAGTGTCTCTTCATATACTTTGCCCACTTTTTGATGGGGTTGTTTGATTTTTTTCTTGTAAATTTGTTTAAGTTCTTTGTCGATTCTGGCTATTAGCCCTTTGTCAAATGGGTATATTGCACAAATTTTCTCCCATTCTGTAGGTTGCCTGTTCACTCTGTTGGTAATTTCTTTTGCTGTGCAGAAGCTCTTTAGTTTAATTAGATCCCATTTGTCTATTTTGGCTTCTCTTGTCATTGCTTTTGGTGTTTCAGTCATGAAGTCCTTGCCCATGCCTATGTGCTGAATGGTATTGCCTAGGTTTTCTTCTAGGGTTTTTATGGTTTTAGGTCTAACATTTAAGTCTTTAATCCATCTTGAATTAATTTTTGTATAAGATGTAAGGAAGGGATCCAGTTTCAGCTTTCTACATATGGCTAGCCAGTTTTCCCAGCACCATTTCTTAAATAGGGAATCCTTTTGCCATTTCTTGTTTTTGTTAGGTTTGTCAAAGATCAGATGGTTGTAGATGTGTGGTGTTATTTCTGAGGCCTCTGTTCTGTTCCTTTGGTCTATATCTCTGTTTTTGTACCAGTACCATGCTGTTTTGGTTACTGTAACCTGGTAGTATAGTTTGAAGTCAGGTAGCGTGATGCCTCCAGCTTTGTTCTTTTTGCTTAGTATTGTCTTGGCAATGCGGGCTCTTTTTTGATTCCACATGAAGTTTAAAGTAGTTTTTTCCAATTCTGTGAAGAAGGTCATTGGTAGCTTGATGGGGATGGCATTGAATCTATAAATTACCTTGGGCAGTATGGCCATTTTCATGATATTGATTCCTCCTATTCATGAGCATGGAATGTAATTCCATTCATTTGTGTCCTCTTTTATTTCATTGAACAGTGGTTTGTAGTTCTCCTTGAAGAGGTCCTTCACATCCCTTGTACTTTGGATTCCTAGGTATTTTATTCCCTTTGTAGCAATTGTGATTGAGAGTTTACTCATAATTTGGCACTCTGTTTGTCTGTTATTGGTGTATAAGAATGCTTGTGATTTTTGCACATTGATTTTGTATCCTGAGTCTTTGCTGAAGTTGCTTATCAGCTTAAGGAGATTTTGGGCTGAGATCATGGAGTTTTCTAAATATACAATCATGATATCTGCAACCAGGGACAATTTAACTCCTCTTTTCCTAATAGAATACCCTTTATTTTTTTCTCTTACCTGATTGCCCTGGCCAGAACTTCCAACACCATGTTGAATAGGAGTGGTGAGAGAGGGTATCCCTGTCTTGTACCGGTTTTCAAAAGGAATGCTTCCAGGTTTTGCCCATTCAGTATGATATTGGCTGTGGGTTTGTCGTAAATCACTCTTATTATTTTAAAATACATCAGTACCTAGTTTACTGAGAGTTTTCAACATGAAGGGCTGTTGAATTTTGTTGAATGCCTTTTCTGCATCTATTGAGATAATCATGTGGTTTTTGTCTTTGGTTCTGTTTATATGATGGATTACGTTTACTGATTTGTGTATGTTGAACCAGCCTTGCATCCCAGGGATGAAGCCACCTTGATCTTGGTGGATAAGCTTTTTGATGTGCTGCTGGATTCAGTTTGCCAGTATTTTATCAAGGCTTTTCGCATCGGTGTTCATCAGGGATATTGGTCTAAAATTCTCTTTTTTGTTGTTGTTGTGTCTCTGCCAGGCTTTGGTATCAGGATGATGCTGGCCTCATAAAATGAGTTAGGGAGGATTCCCTCTTTTTCTATTGATGGGAATAGTTTCAGAAGTAATGGTACCAGCTCCTCTTTGTACCTCTGGTAGAATTCGGCTGTGAACCCATCTGGTCCTGGACTTTTTTTGGTTAGTAGGCTATTAATTATTACCTAAATTTCAGAGCCTATTATTGGTCTATTCAGGGATTCTACTTCTTCCTGGTTTAGCCTTGGGAGGGTACATGTGTCCAGGAATTTATTAATTTCTTCTAGATTTTCTAGTATATTTGTGTAGAGGTGTTTATAGTATTCTCTGATGGTAGTTTGTATTTCTGTGGGATCGGTAGTGATATCCACTTTATCATTTTTTATTGCATCTATCTAATTCTACTCTCTTTTCTTCTTTATTAGTCTTGCTAATGGCCTATCAATTTTGTTAATCTTTTCAAAAAACCAGCTCCTGGATTCATTGATTTTTTGAAGGGTTTTTTGTGTCTCTGTCTCCTTCAGTTCTGCTCTGATCTTCATTATGTCTTGCCTTCTGCTAGCTTTTGAATGTGTTTGCTCTTTCTTCTCTGGTTCTTTTAATTGTGATGTTAGAGTGTCCATTTTAGATCTTTCCTGCTTTCTCTTGTGGGCATTTAGTGCTATAAATTCCCTCTACACACTGCTTTAAATGTGTCCCAGGGATACTGGTACATTGTGTCTTTGTTCTCAATGGTTTCAAAGAACATCTTTATTTCTGCCTTAATTTCGTTATGTACCCAGTAGTCATTCAGGAGCAGGTTGTTCGGTTTCCATGTAATTGTGTGGTTTTGAGTGAATTTCTTAATCCTGAGGTCTAATTTGATTGCACTGTGGTCTGAACAACAGTTTGTTGTGATTTCTGTTCTTTTACATTTGCTAAGGAGTGTTTTACTTCCAATTATGTGGTCAATTTTGGAATAAGTGTGATGTGGTGCTGAGAAGATTGTATATTCTGTTGATTTGGGGTAGAGAGTTCTGTAGATGTCTATTAGGTCTGCTTGGTGCAGAGCAGAGTTCAAGTCCTGGATATCCTTGTTAATGTTCTGTCTTGTTGATCTGTCTAATATTGACTGTGGGGTGTTAAAGTCTCCCATTATTATTGTGTGGGAGTCTAAGTCTCTGTAGGTCTCTAAGGACTTGCTTTATGAATCTGGGTACTCCTGTATTGGGTGCATATATATTTAGGATAGTTAGGTCTTCTTGTTGAATTGATCCCTTTACCATTATGTAATGGCCTTCTTTGTCTCTTTTGGTCTTTGTTTGTTTACAGTCTGTTTTATCAGATACTAGGATTGCAACCCCTGCCCTTTTTTTGCTTTCCATTTGCTTAGTAGATCTTCCTCCATCGCTTTATTTTGAGCCTATGTGTGCCTCTGTACGTGAAATGGGTCTCCTGAATATAGCACACTGATGGGTCTTGACTCATTATCCAATTGGCCAGTCTGTGTCTTTTAATTGGGGCATGTAGCACATTTACATTTAAGATTAATATTGTTATGTGTGAATTTGATCCTGTCATTATGATGTTAGCTGGTTATTTTGCCTGTTAATTGATGCAGTTTCTTCCTAGCATCGATGGTCTTTCCAATTTGGCCTGTTTTTGCAGTGGCTGGTACCAGTTGTTTCTTTCCATGTTTAGTGCTTCCTTCAGGAGCTCTTGTAAGGCAGGCCTGGTGGTGACAAAATCTCTCAGCATCTGCTTGTCTGTAAAGGATTTTATTCCTCCTTCACTTATGAAGCTTAATTTGGGTGGATACGAAATTCTGGGTTGAAAATTCTTTTCTTTAAGAATGTTGAATATTGGCGTCCACTCTCTTCTGGCTTATAGAGTTTCTGCCAAGAGATCCACTGTTAGTCTGATGAGCTTCCCTTTGTGGGTAACCTGACCTTTGTCTCTGGCTGTGCTTAGCATTTTTTCCTTCATTTCAACCTTGGTGAATCTGACAATTAGGTGTCTTGGGGTTGCTCTTCTCAAGTAGTATCTTGGTGGTATTCTCTGTATTTCCTGAATTTGAATGTTGGCCTGCCTTGCTAGGTTGGGGAAGTTTTCCTGGATAATATCCTGAAGTGTGTTTTCCAGCTCAGTTCCATTCTCCCCATCACTTTCAGGTACACCAATCCAATGTAGATTTGGTCTTTTCACATAGTGCCATATTTCTTGGAGGCATTGTTCATTTCTTTTTACTCTTTTTTCTCTATTCTTCTCTTCTTGCTTCATTTCATTAGTTTGATCTTCAATCACTGATACCCTTTCTTCCACTTGATTGAATTGGCTACTGTCACTTGTGCATGCGTCACGTAGTTCTCGTGCCATGGTTTTGAGCTCCATCAGGTCATTTAAGGTCTTCTCTACACTGTTTATTCTAGTTAGCCATTCATCTAATCTTTTTTCAAGGTTTTTATCTTCCTCGCAATGGGTTTCAACATCCTCCTTTAGCTCAGAGTAGTTTGTTATTACCGACCTTCTGAAGCCTACTTCTGTCAACTTGTCAAAGTCATTCTCCATCCAGCTTTGTTCCATTGCTGGTCAAGAGCTGCAATCCTTTGGAAGAGAAGAGGCACTCTGATTTTCAGAATTTTCAGCTTCTCTGCTCTGGTTTCTCCCCATCTTTGTGTTTTTATCTACCTTTGGTCTTTGATGATGGTAACCTACAGATGGGGTTTTGGTGTGGATGTTCTTTTTGTTGATGTTGATGCTATTCCCTTCTGTTTGTTAGTTTTCCTTCTAACAGTCAGGTCCCTCAGCTGCAGGTCTGTTGGAGTTTGCTGGAGGTCCACTCCAGACCCTGTTTCCCAGGGTATCACCAGCGGAAGCTGCAGAGCAGCAAATATTGCAGAACAGCAAATATTGCTGCCTGATCCTTCCTCTGGAAGCTTTGTGTCAGAGGGCACCTGGCTGTATGAGGTATCTGTCAGCCCCTACTGGGAGGTGTCTCCCAGTTAGGGCACACAGAGGTCAGGGACCCACTTGAGGAGGCAGTCTGTCTGTACTCAGAGCTCAAACACTGTGCTGGGAGAACCATTGCTGTCTTCAGAGCTGTCCAACAGGGATGTTTAAGTCTGCAGAATTTTCTGCTGCCTTTTGTTCAGCTCTGCCCTGCCCCAGAGGTGGAGTCTATAGAGGCAGGCAGGCCTCATTGAGCTGTGTTGGTCTCCACCCAGTTCGAGCTTCCCCGCCACTTTGTTTACCTACTCAAGCTTCAGCAATGGCAGACGCCCCTCCCCGAGCCAGGATGCCACCTAGCAGTTAGATCTCAGAATGCTGCACTTGCAGTGAGTAAGGCTCTGTGGGTGTGGCACCCACTGAGCCAGGCATGGGATATAATCTCCTGGTGTGCCATTTGCTAAGACTGTTGGAAAAGCACAGTATTTAGGTGTCAGTGTCCCGATTTTCCAGGTACAGTCTTTCATGGCTTCCCTTGGCCAGGAAAGGGAAGTCCCCAGACCCCTTGCACTTCCCGGGTGAGGTGATGCCCCACCCTGCTTCAGCTCACCCTCTGTGGGCTGCATCCACTGTCCAACCAGTCCCAATGAGATGAACCAGGTACCTCAGCTGGAAATGCAGAAATCACCCGTCTTCTGCATCGATCACGCTGGGAGCTGCAGACTTGAGCTGTTCCTATTCAGCCATCTTGGAACGAACTTCTGATTGTTTGTATTTATATTTAAAGAGTGGAGAAGGTAAAGCTAAATGGATGTAAGATTTCTTTACTTCAGTTCACCTGAAGTGGCAAAACATTTGTATAAGTAGGCTGTGATATGTTCTGTATATGTATGTAGTAATAGCAAAAGCAACTACTCAAAAAACTGCACAATACATTATAAATTATATAATTCAAATACATTTAAATAAATCAAAATGGAATTTTGTAAAATGTTCAAGTGACCCAAAAGAAGTCCTCAAAGGTAAACAAAGAAACAAGAAACAGTACAAGCAAAAACAAAAAACAAAATGGCAGACTTAAGCCTTATACATATTACTAATTACTTGAAGTCTGAATGGTTTAAATATACCAAGTAAAAAGCCAAGATTTTAATTATCCCCTCCAAAAAAAGGTACCTATTAATAGTCATTCCCTATTCCCATCCTCTTCCCTATCCCTAGCCCTATGCAACTACAAAATGACGTTTTATCTCTATGGATTTGCCTATTTTAGACATTACCCATGAATGGAATCATACAACATCCAGTCCTTGGTAAGTGGTTTCTTTAACTTAACAGTATGTTTTCAAGTTTCATCCATGTTGTGGCATATCCCATCATTTTTTAAGCTATTATTTATTAGGCACAAAACATGATGCCAGGAACTATGATGAGTTCATTGGGTGCTTCATTTTGTTTTCTCTTCAAGACAATACTTTAAGGATAAATAAGATTATCTGTATTACAGATGAGGAAAATGAAACTCAGCAAAGTTAAATATTTGCTCAACATCTCACAGCTAATAAGTGACTGAGCCAGAAATTAAATCCTGGTTTGATGCCAAAGCTCATGTTCCTTCCACTATGCCATGCCACTTCACTGTCCAAAACAGAGTGGATCTGTTCCAGAAGACAATTTGGAATCTGCCCAGTGATCAGTAATGATTATTTTTTGGCCATAACAATAGTACTTGAGGGTCCTATTGGCCTCAACTTGAGCTAGTTCCCTTGGGAACAGGAAGGACTGGTTTCCTCCAACTGTAAAAGCTGACCTTGCAGAACTGGGTGTATCTTCCAGAACCTCCCATATCTTTCATCTGTGACCAATTCTGCTGCATGTAAATAGATTTGGCTAATATTCTTCCCCATCTACACCAAAGGAGTCAACTGGCCTCAAACCTTTGAGTTTTTAGACAAAAGAAATATATGTTAACTTTGTACTACAGTTGGCAGTGATTTATCTAGGTTTTCATGAGTAATCAATGTAAGTGGAAGACATTGCTTGTTTACTACAGATAGCTATAATTATTTCCAAGAAAAACTTGAAATTTCCAGAGAAATTTGGTGTTTCCTTCTGTAGATTCTTTCTATAGTCTCTTTAAAAAAATCTACTTTTCTTTCATGGTGAAAAGAGCATTTTAAAATTTTCTCTCAGAGACTTAAGAGCAGAAAATTTGTTGAGCAAATAATGTGCAGTTTGGAAAAGCAGCTTGAGTAGCCAGATTTTCAGTGGATAATTTGATATTCTTAGATTGTCAGATAGTTTAAGCCATCCAGGTAATTTGCTGCTTTAAACCAAAACACAATTTCCTCTCCAAGCCCCTACAACTTATTTTTGTTGTTTGAAATGTTGCCTTACAATAGCTTTCTACTTTCAATTCGCCATTCTGCACCATCTGTTAGAAGAGTGCCTATTTTGAATGCAGTGTTCATATACCCTATCATTCTTATAGCTTCTGGAGGAGCCAGGCCATTTGGAGAATGAATCCTGGCATTGGGAAAAGAACGAAGAAGGAAAGGTGGAAACAGAGTCGTCAATATATTTCTGTGAAGTATCTCTTCGGTAGGATAATAACTGTCCCATGGTGGTTTGTCCTTTGAGCAAGGGAAGTGATGCCAAATTGAAAATAGGCTAGGGTGTAGTGAAACTCAGACCTAAATCAAGTAGAAAGTATAAGGGCCTATAGCAATAAGTATCATTATTTTTAGCTGAGTAGAATTCATATCAGAGGTGGAGTCATGAATAAGAACATAGGTTAGCAATATGATAGCAAGATGGTACTAGGAAATGAGATAAAAGTAGCCTAACTTTATTCTGCCTGAAGATCTATTGCTGGCACAGGCCTCCTTTTAAAGTCCTGGGAGCATCCCTTGTAGGTTGAACTGCTTTTTGTCTTTAAGGCTTCAACCGGAGCCCAACATTCTCAAGTGTCCAGGGAGAGAAATAAAGATGGGTATTCAATAGTTTTAAATGCAGCCCAGTGAGCGGGATTAGTCAGTGGATTAAGGAAACAGTCTTATTTGTTCACATTCCCAACATCAAATAATTCATTTATGGGCACTTGCTTGGGTAAATAGGAAGTGCTGGTGGGTAACAAACCTTGGGTTATACTGATGTAAATTAATACAGATTTGAGGGTACAGGAATGGAGTCCAAGGTTTGATCATGTGAGTACCTTATTATTCCATCTGACCATTCATCTGGATCAACTCTTGAGATTCAGACCAAGGGGTTCTGAGTATCTGTGATGGCTAATTTTATGTGTCAACTTGAGTGAGCCATGGAATGCCCAGATATTTGGCTCATCATTGTTCTTGGTGTGTCTGTGAAGGTGTTTCTGGATGAGAGTAACATTTGAATTGGTAGACTGAGTAAAGCAGATGGCCCTCCCAAATCAGCATGGGCCTCATTCAGTCTGTTGAAAGACAGAATAGCATAAGAAGTTGAGTAAGAATTCTTTCTCTCTTCCTGATTATCTTCTGCCTTCAGACTTGGACTCAGATTGGAACTTACATCATTGGATTTCCTGAATCTCAGCCCTTCAGATTAGGACTGAAACAATACCATCAACTCTTCTGGGTCTGAACATCTCAGCCTCTATAATTGCATGAGCCAATTACATATATATATATGTAATTATATATATATATGTAGAGAGAGAGATAACACATATATAGATAACACATAATCAGTCCAATTTTTCTAGTGGTGACATTCTTGGGAAAACAGAGATAAGTATTCTTGTAATGCCCCTGCAAGAGGAAAAAAAATATTCAGAGTCAACTACAGCCACCTTTCTTCTACATAGTCACAAAGACCCATGAGGAGGCTTGAAAATTGGATAACAGGGCCGGGCACGGTGGCTCACACCTGTAATCCCAGCAATTTGGGAGGCCGAGGTAGGTGGATCATGAGGTCAGGAGATCGAGACCATCCTGGCTAACACGGTGAAACCCCGTCTCTACTAAAAAAAATTAAAAAATTAGCTGGGCATGGTGGCTGGCGCCTGTAGTCCCAGCTACTTGGGAAGCTGAGGCAGGAGAATGGCGTGAACCCGGGAGGCGGAGCTTGCAGTGAGCCGAGGTCGTGCCACTGCACTCCAGCCTGGGTGACAGAGCGAGACTCTGTCTCAAAAAAAAAAAAAGAAAAGAAAAAGAAAATTGGATAACAGAAGTGAAGCTGTTTGTTTCTTAGTTTTTTGTTTTGTTTTGTTTTTGTTTTGTTTTTTTGTTTTTTTCCGTGTTGTGCTTGCTCAATTGTCTGTCGCTATAGCTGTATGGGACCAAAATCAGCTCTTCTGGCTGAATTGACTGGCCAACAGATGATTGAGGATGTGATGTAGACCCAGTATGTGTATCACTTGTGTCACTGCTCTAAGTGTACACAGGGCAGAGGTTGCATTACTGTATTGTGTGAACAGTGTCCAGGATAGTGTCACATATAGACAAGGGCTTATCAGAGTTATTTGGTGATACAGTTGGTAATTTTCCCTCTGTATGCAGATCTCTTGGGAGAAAGAAGACTAACTAGAAGTACTGTTTTGTTTACATGGCAAAACGTATTTAACGTCATAAAAGAAAAATGCAATCAGTCATGACGATGTCTGGATTTTCTTAGGGACAGGTAACATTTAGCCCCCCAAAGGAAGAAGATCAGACCTGCAGCTTATTTTAAATTATCTCACAGGTCATACATTAGGCGACAATTCTGTTTATGTATGTAGTTGGGAACACAAACATGACATTTAAAGTATTTTGTCCATATATATTAAAAACATAAAAGGAATACTTTTTCATTCAAGATCATTATCTTGGCAAAAATATAATAATGATGATGATGACTATGATGATGGTTATGAGAGTAATAGCTACCATGTATTGAGTGCTTACTAAGTGGTTGATGTTGTTCTTAGTGCTTTACATATAACAACTCATTTAGTCCTCAAAAAGATTACCTTCAACTACTTAGCTTCATTTGGGGATGCTCCCTAAGTGTGAAAAATGAAGTATTTTAGGAGTTCCTGCACTGGTGAACTTTAAATAGAAATTAAATTCTGTCAATTTTTACCTATTGTTAAAATGTAAAGGATTATATTATTTTCTTTTTTAAAAAGTCACGTGTTAGATTTTTGCTTCTTGGGACTTTGGCAAACATCAGACTCTTTCTGTCTTTTTTATCCTTGCCTTATTCCCTTTGCTCATTATTTCCTATTGTTTTCATCCCTCTCTTCTTCATCCTTTCCTTAGTGGTCAGGTATAGAAACATGAAAAACATTCTTTATTTGTGGTGTGGGCCCTGTTTATATCCTGCAAAAGATAACACTACACATCAGGCCATTTGAAAACTTCTGGACTACAAAGATAATTTTTCAATATTTACAACCTAACAATGTTTAGAATAAATAAATTAGGTCCAGATTTAACCAGGTTTTATATCAGGGTAATTTTGTCTATCTTTGACTATTGCACAGCCTTACATAGATAATATATTATGTGTGTGTGTGTGTGTGTGTGCGTGCATGTGTGTGTTAGAATTGAGGATAAAGGATTAGAAGTGACTCCATATTGACCTTACAGACCAGCACTGTACTTCTAAAAGGTTTACAGCCATAGCTCTCAATTTCTATTCCTGAAATATCTGGTGATGATAAACCCAGGATAAAATAGCTTTTAATTTTAAAGCAGATACACAGCTTTATTTTTCTTTAATATCCCAATGCCTAACAGAGAAACAGGTGCGCTTTGATTCATAGAATTTACTTGATGACGTTGTAGCCATTCTAATAACAATGTGTCTTTGAACCTTATGAAAATGAAATACACTCAAGCATGGAAGGTGAGCATCATCTAAAGGACACCCACAGAGGCATCAATCTCTGATCCCTCTGCCATCCAAGCTCTGGGGGACGATTTGAGTGGAACCCTTTCCAAACTATCAGCTACTGTTCTCTTTATCAAAGATAAACACAACATCTCTCAGTGAAATTAAATCAATCTAAAATGAACTGTTTTTCAAGTAAACTGGTTCATGCTTTTCCACTCTGGCCCAAATTTTTCCAGGTATCCTACAAGGAATCTTGCTATTAAACAAAAGTAAGCGATTGAAAAAATAAAAAGCTTTCTCCCAAGGTGTAAGCTCATTCCTCCCTAAAATCAATCTCCTAACAAGTACTGCTGTAATAACATGAGCTTGGGAAGTGTTTGCTTTACCACTTTCAATGCCAGGTTGATTACTGAAATAAAAGTTAAAGTCTATTTTTAACTACTGTATTTGGAGAAAGAGAGTGAGAATGAGAATAATCAAGAGAGAAAGTCTATGAGAGAGAGAGACAGAGATTGTGAGAGACAGATTGTATATGCATGTGACTGTGAGAATGTGGAGGGTGGAGTTTGAGCACGGCAAATTTATGAAGTAAATAAAGTTTGCCATTAGTATGCTCTGTGCACCACCTACTCTGGGTGCCCTTTTCCCCTGCTGGCTCTGCCCCATTGCTGCCCAAATCGTCTGGCTATAGTGCTCCTATCATTCTTGGCCCCATGCGTGACCCCTGTCCTGGACATTTATTTCTCCCTGTTTTCTGTCACAATTTTTCTGTTCTGAATCCTGTTAATTAGGTGCCACTTGCTAGCTGATAATGAATGTCTTTCTTTGCTGAAAAACATAGAACCACAGAAAATAAGAGCTGAATGAGAACTGGCCTAAACCTCCCCTTTTATACCTTGGTGATCCTGGATCCCAGGATGGAAAATACCTCAATCAAAGACATACAGCTTGCTAATGAGGGCTAACAGTTTACACACACACTCCCACACCTCCTCTCCTATTTTAAATGTAATCTTCTGGATTTAATGCTTCAGCCCAAAAGAGTGGCTAATGGTGGAATTTTCTGATACTTGCTATAGAGTAATAGATATGAAAACGTTTTGAACCATTTTTAAGACTTTCAGTAGGAAGTCTGTCCTTTTCTACCATGGATTTGGCTCCACCTCCTGAGTGGCAATGGTGAGTATGTCATCCTAGCTGGTTGCACCTGTCACATGTCTAGGCTGCTTGTGCTGTTTGCCATAGGTACTACCTGTGGTATTTTCTCAGATGGAAGTCAAAGAAGTGGCTGCCTGAGAAGAAATGAGTCTATTGCAAGCTGTTTTCACCGTTTCATTGAGCTCATTTCCATTCCCTCTCTTTTGTAAATCACTAATGTGACTTGCCCACACAAATGGAAAGAAGCAGCTCCAATTAAAAATGCGTGGGGCTGTTTCCTACGAAATTCACTGTGGGAAGTCATCCAGGAACACTCTAGAAAACACAGCCATCTTTATGCTTTGCTTCCTATATTCTATTTGGAACTTAATATACCAAAAACAGAAAGGCCAAGTTGGCTGGTATTATGGACCTGTGGGAGACTTACAGAGATGGAGCTCATTTTTTCTCAGGCTCCCTTTCTCCCAAAGTGTTCACAGAAGTATGATGCAGTCTTGGTTTTAATATATTACATTTCAGTGACCTTAGAGTTAGAAGTAACCATACAGACTGATTATGACAGCCTAACTCTTAACAAAGACTCTCTTCTTGGCCAAACTTTAGTTAGCCTCCTCTGAGCCCACTTCTTGACTAGGCCTCAATCTTAGCCCCTGTTCTACGTTTGGCCTGCCCAGCCCAGTCTTAGAATTCTGCTAAGTTACGCCTCTACCCTTGATATCTGATCAAGTTCCTCATCCCCTAGGCTTAATGTCTAAATTCTTGGCCTGTTACACCAGCTTAGCAATAATTCCCCAATCTTTAATGCCTCCTCTTAGTAATTTTCCATCCATTGATCCCCACTCACACCCTGATCCTTGGCTATAAATCCCCACTTACCCTTGCTGTATTTAGAGTCAAGCCCCTTCTCTCTTTCCCAATGTGTCTCAAATAAATTCTTCCTTACCATTTTAACAAGTATCAGAATATTTTTTCTCTTTAAAATCCTACTCAGTAGACACATTTTTTCTTTGATACTCCCAATATTAGAATCCCATCCTACTGCATCCCTAATGGATGATAACATCGGTTAAACTTCTAGTGACAAGAAGCTTGTTGCTCTGAAGTAGACCATTCTGTTTAGATGATGTAAAAGATGTGAAAGGCAACTCCTTATTGCAGAGATCATAGTCTTCGGTGTCAGACGGACCTGGGTTAAGTGGTTCCTTCCTTCTAAACTTCTTTTTAATTTTTTTTTTTTGAGACGGAGTCTGGCTCCGTCACCAGGCTGGAGTGCAGTGGTGCGACCTCAGCTCACTGCAACCTCCACCTCCTGGGTTCAAGCGATTCTCCTGCCTCAGCCTTATGAGTAGCTGGGACTACAAGCACATGCCACTACGCCCAGCTAACTTTTGTATTTTTAGTAGACGGGAGTTTCACCAAGTTGGCCAGGATGGTCTTGATCTCTTGACCTCGTGATCCACCTGCCTCGGCCTCCCAAAGTGCTGGGATTACAGGCACGAGCCACTGCACCTGGCCACCTTCTTTTTACTTTCATTCAACAAACATTTTATGAACAGGGGCGGGGGGCATTAAGAAGTTGTCCTAAGTTGAGGAAACAGGCTATGTGAAGTCCCAGAGACAAGAAATAAACAAGAAAGAGGAGAGCATGGTATATGTTAAAAGATAATTTTCAGAAAAAAAGATGAAGTCATGACTCTCATACAAGTATAAAAATGAGTATATGTTAAAGAATTTGTTTTTCTCGTGAGATATGAGTGAACTAGGCACATGTTATAACTAGTTCAAAAGAAAAGTCAAAACACCATAGTTTTATATGGAGTAAAGGAACATTGAGATTAGTTGCAAGTAATACAAAACTTTTTTCCACAGGGGTTGGGGAAGTCAATTAATCACTGCTGGGCAGCACATAACTTACACGTCTCTCAGTTACTTACAACTTAAAAAAACTTGCAAAATACCTCAATGACAATGAACAGGGCTAGAATCTGATGACCCAAAAGAGTGTGCTATATAGGATGCATAGTTTTCCATTGAAACACCACATTTTTTCGAT
This sequence comes from Gorilla gorilla gorilla, assembly GCF_029281585.2. Lineage (NCBI taxonomy): Eukaryota > Metazoa > Chordata > Mammalia > Primates > Hominidae > Gorilla > Gorilla gorilla. The sequence continues at coordinate 124,030,582 of NC_073247.2, forward strand.
ACATATTTGAGTAATTTAAAGATAGTCTGTGTGGCTGCAGAACAGTTCCAAATAGCGAGTGATTTATAGAGTGGTAAGCAAAAGCCAGATTATGAAGGGCTTTGTAAGCTAAGCTAAGAAATTTATGCAGGAAAATAATATGAACAGATTTATGTTTTAGAAAGAACATTCTGGTTGCATTGTTATTGGAGGGACAAGATACAACGTATGGAGACCAAATTAGGAGACTGTTGTAAACTGGATTCAAATCCTTTTTCTGCATTTAGTAGCTGTAGGGTTTTAAGTGAAATTACTGAACCTTACTGAGCCTCAATTTTATCCTCTGGAAAATGGATAATGATACATTCCTTGCAGGACTGCTGCGAGGATTACTATTATGTATGCAATGAGTCTGGCATGTAGTAGGCAGTAAATATTATTTTCATCCCACTCCGTTCCCACCTCACAACCAAATTGTTAGAACATTTCAATACTGGGCCCAAACTTGCTTCCCTTAACCTATATGATTATGGAGGTCCTAGTGGTGCTATTTGAAAGAATATAAAATAAGTCTAACTTCTCTTGCCTCAACGTATTTGAAGATTTATCTCTTGTTTCCCTTAAGTCTTCCTTTTTGAAACTAATCTTTCTCAGTTACTTCATCAGTTCTTCCTCTGTCTCCTGGATACTCTCTCTAGATGAGGCAAATATCTTTCCTAATTTATGGTACACAGAAATGAAATGACCATAATACTCTAGGTATGGCTGAAACAGTATAAAGTGGAACAATGATATCTCTTGATCTGGATAAGATTCTGTTATATTGCCTAAAATCTCATTAGCCTTTTTAGCAACCGTGTCATATAATTGTTTCATCTTTAGCTTATAGTTAACAAAAATGCCAAGATATAATTCATATAAACACCTGTTTGAGTGAGCTCTCCTTCATTTAGAGCATATGCAATGATATTTTTAACTTAAAGATAGAATTTTATTTTGTCCACTAAATTCCATTTTTGTTTATTTTGGACTAGCTTTCTAGCTTTAAAATGTATATAAAATGTAGTATATATTTGTTCAAACATTATGAAATGGCATAACAATGAACAGTAAGCTTTCCCCCACTGAGATATTCTCATAGTCACCTTGCCCTGAAAGAACCATTGTTTTCATTTTCTTATAAATCCTTTCAAAAATATTCTATTCCTATGCAATTAAATGTACAATTAGAAATACAAATGATAGCATACTACACACACTGGTCTGCACCTTGTATTTTACAATTAATAATTCCAACATAATATACGCTCTAAGAGGACAGAAATTTCTGTTTGTTTTTCAGCACCTAGAAAAATGTCTGACACACAGAAGCTCCATAATTTGTTGAATGCTGAACAATATATTTGGACAAGGAAACATTTTGTTCGAATTGTATTGGATTTATGGATTAACGTGGAAGAAATTATAATCTTTGTGATACTGATTTTCTCATCCATGAATATGCCACATGAACATTTACATTTCTCCATCTATTTAGGTTTTCTTTTATGCTCCTAATAATATTTTATAATTTTCTTCGTAAGAGACTTACACTTCTGTTGTTAGATATATTCTTTAGTCCATATGATAGTTTGTTTATTGTAAATAGTATCTATATTTGTTATTTTACTTCTGAATTGTTTATTGCTGGTGTATAAGAATACAATCTTTGCACATTAATTGTATATCCAGCAATCTTTTAGTTTTAAAAGCTTGTAGTTTCCCTTGAGTTTTCTCTGTAGACAATCAAATCATCTCCAAATAATGTCAGCTTCATTTTTTCTTCTTTGTTATGACATATTTGATTTCATCATCTTGTTTAATTGTGTTGGTCAGATTTTCAAAAAGAGTAGTAGTAGGAAATCTTTACTTATTCTTTACTTTAATGCAAATATTTCAAAGATATCACCCATCAGTTTATAGTTGTTATACATTTTCTGGTAGTGAACTTTTATTAAGTTAAGAAATTACTTTTTATTCTGTTTTCTAGTTTTTTTCCTGAAAGGTTGTAGATTTTTGTCGAAAGCTTTTTTTACATTTCATCAGTTATTTTTCTATTTAATCTAATAATGTTAAAGGACATATCTATTTTTCTTGAATGCTAAACCATCCTTGCAGTCTTCAGATATATCAAACTTGGCCATGATGTGATATGTTGACAGATTGCTATTCTAATATTTTATTAGTATTTTTGTGTCTATGTTCATAACTGAGATTGTCCTATAGTAGTTCATTTTACTTATGTCCTTTTCTGCTTCTTTTACTTAATTTAGCGTTGTTGTGTCTTAGTCTGTTCAGTCCACTATAACAAATTTCTTTAGACTGGGTAATTTATAAATGACAGAAACGTATTGCTCACAGTTCTGGAGGTTTAGAAGTCTAAGACCAAGATGCCAGCAGATTCAGTGGCTTGTGAGGTCCCGTTTTTCATAGATGATGCTTTTGTTGCTGGGTCCTCAACTCTTTATAAGGGTACTTACCCATTCACAAGGGCAAAGCTTTTCTGAGCTAATTACCTCCTAAACACCTCACCTCTTAATACCACCACAATCACAATGGGGATTAGGTTTCAACATGAAGTTTGGAGGAACACAAACATTCAGAACATAGCACGATATAATCAACAAGTAAAAATTTTAAATATTTGGGGTGTACAATGTAATGTTTTGATATATATGTAGCTCAAAACTGTATATATATATATTCATATATATGCACATATACGTATATATATACATACGTATATATATATACATATATATATAAACTAAGCTAGGTTCATTGAAAAACTGAATACTTTTTCTGGAACATTTATTTAAATTAGAGATTATATGTTCTTTGAAATGTTGTTTTTGAAATTTGGTTGAGGGGGTAGATTTTCAAATATTTATTCAATCTTTGAACAATAATTGAAGGGCTGATCAGATTTTCTGTTTCTCTATGGCTCAGCTTAGAGAGTGTTTTCCGTAAGTTTAATTTTATTTTAAAAAGTTCTCAATAGTCTTCTCTTTTGATATTTAAAAATCTTCTCATTAAAATGCATTTAATGAAATTGGTGCATACATGTCATTACATATCCAGCAAAACCCATAAATTATACAACATCAAGAGTGAACCCTATTGTAAACTATGGGCTTTAAGTGATAATGATGGGTCAATGTAGGGTCATCAGTTGTAACAAATGTACCACTGCGGTGGCGGGTGTTGATAATAGGGGAAGACGTGCATGTCTGGGAAAATGAATATGTGGTAATTTTATGTACCTTCTGCTCAATTTTGCTGTGAACCCAAAACTACTCTAAAAATAATCTATTCATTTTTTAAATGTATTTAATTATGGGTGAAGTTAAGTATTCATATATTTAATGGCATTTTAAAGTTTGTCTGTGAACCGTATGTCCATGCTGTTCACTCATTTTTAATTGAATTGTTAGTGGGTTTTTTCGCGGACTTCTAAGAACTCTCTATATAAATGGAATTAGATCTTTGTCCTATGTTACATTTTTTCACTTCTCTTTTATATTTAGGATAGTTTTTGTGGTCAGATAAATAAGGAAATCTTGCCATTTTCAACAAGATGAGTAAACTTGGAGAACACTATGCTAAGTAAAATAAGTCAGACACAGAAAGACAAATACTGCATGACCTAACTTATATGTGCAATCTAACGAAGTTGAGCTTATGGAAGCAGAGAGTAAAACAGTGGTGGTCAGGGGCTGAATACTTCTGAGGATCTAAAGTACAGCAGAGTAGCTATAGTTAATAATATTGTATGGTTTACTTAAATTGTACAAGGGAGCAAATTTGAAGTGTCCTCACCCCTCCCTCACACACAGACATACAAAATGATAACTATGGGTGGTGATGGATGTATTAATTACTTTGATTGTAGGAATCAGTACATAATGTATATGTATGTAAAATCATGATGTGTACCTTGAATTTGTGCAATTTTTATTTGTCAATTAAATATTTTAAAATGAAAGGAAGAGAGAGGAGTTTAAGGATTCATCTCACTCTTTTGGTCTAGAGAAAAGGAGCTAATAGTGGGTGTGGTTGCTGGATAAGAAAGTCTCCCTGATGGATGGACTTGATTTACTCAATGAAATAAGAGGCTTAGGCATCCCTGGACAGTGACGGAAGAGATTGAAGAGTAAGATTCATGACAGTCAAGTGTCTGGTCCAAACCATGGTGCCCAGGAGAGAATATGAGGGAAAATAAAGATGACGACTGCTACTACTACTAGTAATAAATATTTGCAAAGTTCTATTCAACAACTCTAACACTTGGAAATTAGGCTAGTGTGTAGAGGGATGGGACATCAGTAAGCAGGGCTCAACAATCTCTTTAGCTTCAGGGCCCTGCTAGATTATTGAGGTAGATAATATTAGTATTTGGAGCCTTCTCATTTTCCTCTCTAAACAGCTCCACACACACTGCAGGTGCCAAGACTTTAAATTTGACTGCAAATGATGATGATCATGATAAGAAGGAAGAATAGTTAATACTCATTCAGTGCTTTCTAAGTGACAGACATGGTCCTAAGCTCTTTTCAGGAATGAGAATGGGCTAAATAGATGAGTTAATTCATGGAAAGTGATTATGTATGTATGTGTTTGTGTGTATATGTTCATGTATATGTATGATAAATATAATACAAATGACCTATGTATAACATATAAACTTCACACTGTTTCTAGTGTTTAGTAGGAGCTCTAATTTTTCCCTTTCTTCCTCCATCTTCCTTCTCTTCCTCATTACTCTTCCTAGTCATCCACCAATCCCCTCCCACACTGGAGCTGGGATAAGAGAGGTGAATGCAGAAGGGGTCTGTGTGTCATTGTTGCTGACAAATGACTGGTTAGTGGAAGAGAGAGAAGCCCTTGGAACTGTCTTTGGACTTGGTGTCTAAGAGTTTTCTTCCTATTGAAATTATAATTTCTTCAAGGACAGTAGCTATGTGGTACCCTTGTTGTGTTCCCCATAAGCACCAGCATGGTGGTGGGTATGTAGTAGGTACTCAATAAACTCTTTGAGGCCAGTCTCGGCTTGGGGGTCCTGGTTATTGGCACCATCAACATTTTCAGTGATCACTGAGGCAGGTCTTGGAGCCACAGCTGACAGGTTCCAATGAGCTCACAGACAGCAGCAGCTGGAGCCACCCAGTAGTGGCCCTCTTGGCAGTGCTCTGCAGGGGATAGGCCACCAGGCCAGGAGGCCAAGGACTTGCATTCCAGAGGCAGCTCACAGGTAACGCTGTTCAAATCTCTCTACTACCTGGATTCTTATTTGTAAAGTGAAGGTCATAATCTTTACTTTGCCTCCTTCATAGAGGTTCTCTAAGGATCCAGTTTGGATGACAGTCATGAAAGCTCTTTGCAAAGTGAAAGGCATGCAGATGTGAAGGGATGATAACTCCCAGAGCGTGGCCTTGATTCAGAAGAAGACAGGAAGGGAGAGTCCCTGCATAACCCAGACAGAAGGGGGCTTTAATTTGTTTTCCTCCTGTTAAAACAACTTCCATGATTCAAGCTGGTACTGCATGTGGAACATTCTGTCCTTTGAGATCTTCAGGGACAGGAGAATTTGCAAAGCAGTGAGGCTGCAACCAGCTCATGATGTAATGAAAAATACATGAAATATTGTGGGGTTCATAATTGTGCTTCTTCAAACATTCCCTGCCTAATAGCAGTCAAGTGAGATAGGTAGCTTGTCCTCTGCTCAATTCCCTAATAAATCTTTCCCTTCTTGCCCCGATCTTGCAATGTGGTCAGGCCCCACAGCTCTGTGTTGGACCATATTCTCTTCTCTCCCCCTCCCTTTTCCCTTTCCCTTCCCATTTTCCCCTCCCTTTATCCTTCCTCGTCCTCCATGCATAACCTTAACCATTCTCTTGGCCTCACGTAACCACCTCCCAATTCTGTGCCACCTTCACTCTAGAACTATAATGTGAGCCATACACCTGAAACTCTACTCAGATCCCCCCACAGGCCCCTCACAGTCACCCTCTCCAGAACCTAACTTTCCCTTCTTCCCACTTCAAATCTGCTGCTTCTTCAGTTTGACAGGAGTGTTATAGGCCTTCCCTTGTAAAAGGGCAAACCAGATAGCCACCACCAAGGACTTGGAGCAACTCAGTGTTATGTATGGATACCCTCGAGGCACACATTTCACTGGACATGAGGTCTAAGATTGGGAACATGAAAAAGACATAGATTGGTTTCACTTGCCATATAACACCCAAGCAGCAGACTTAATTGAAAGGAAAAAATGGCATTTCAAAGGCACAACTGTGAACACTTCTGCAATCCAATACTTTGCATGGGTGGGTGAAGGTTTTGCCTCAGGTCACTAAAAACTTTAATTTGGTTTAAACAAATACCAGGCTGGCAGCATACCAATGACTCGGAACGACTGCAGGAGAAGGTCCATTGACCATAGTTGTAAAGAAAGTCCAACCAGACACATTTCTACCACAGCACATAAAAAGCCTATGACAAATGTTATTTAGGACTCCTCAAGACCTTGAACTAGGGGAGGGGGAGGGGACATGAATGGGGGTTGGACTGGCAACTTCCCTGAGGTTGGATAGGATATTTCTTGCCAGAGAGTGAGGAATTCCCCTGCCAGATAACGTGGTCTCCATTGATACTGCTGGAGTCCCAGCCAAAATGCTCCACATAACCATACACTGGAACAGGGCCCCTTTTAAAGTTGGCCATTTGACATGGTCTTTTGCTGCCCCTGTAATCTTACAGATAATATCAGTACCTTCTCCCTCCAGGCAACATGTTTGGTATGCACTCTCAGCCCATAATCCTTAGACCACCTGTTTCCTAACTGAGATGTCATAGCTCTCATAGTTATGACAGTCATTCTGTTTGATGGGGAAGAAATGCCCTACCAAGTACCTACTAAACACTTGTATTTCTACCCATCTACCTGTGAATGTACCTGTATTTTTTCTCTTCTTTCATGTTACTGTGAAAGAACCATCTCTGCTCCCTATCTAAGGCCAAACCCTCCATTTGTGCACTATCTCCCAACACCTCTAGGTTACTCAAAGATATTGCTCTAGCAATTTTCTCTTAATCTCCTGCATCAGTGGAGCTCTACTGGTTCATTCCCAGCACTATATAAACATATCGTTATCACTCACATCTTAAAGAAACTTTCCCTTGACCCCACTTGCCATAAATGTATGGCCTCATTTCTCTGGTTCCCTTCTTAACAAAACTCCTCAAAGGAGTTCTCTACTTACTGTCCCCAATTTTCTTTGGAGCCCACTCAAATCAGGCTTTTGCCTCGATCACTCCATCAAAACTGTTCTTTGTAGAAGTCACTAATGACCTCCACTTTGTTACATTAAGTGATCAATTCCTATTCCTTATCTTTCCTTACCTATCAGAAACAATGAACACAATCAACATCCTTTCTCAAATACTTTCTTCACTTGACTTCCAAGAGTCCTCACTCTCTGGTTCTTCTCCTATCTTACTGGTTGTTCCTTCTCAGTCTCTGCTGATTCCTTTTCCTCCCTCTGTCCTCCAATCTCTGTGATCTCCATGGCTCAGTCTCACAGTCTTCTCTTCTATTCGTACTCGTTGCCTTGGCAATCTCATCCAGATTCATGGTTTTGAATATTAACTATATAATGATGATTCCAAGTTTATATCCTAGGCCCAAACCTTTTCCCTAGTGTGCAGACTCATACTTCCAAAATGGAATTCCCCATCTTCAACTCCAAACATGTTTCTCCTATAGTCTCTCCCATCTCAGTAAATGGCAATTCCACTGTCATCCTTGGATCTTTTCTCACTCTCTCTTTCTTCCCCCTTTTTTTCCCACCCCACCCCATTTATCTCTCTCCACATCCAATTCATAGGGGAAATTATGTTAGCATTACCTTCAAAATATCCAAAATTCAACTATTTCTCATCATTTTTATTGCCATGACTCTGGTCCAAAACATGATGTCATGTTTGGATCATTGCAATAGCCTCATCTTACTTGACTCTCTGCTTCTCTTCTATACTCCTACATTCTATTCTCCACACAGAAGCATAAATGAACATTTTGAAACATAAGCCAAGTCATGTCACCCCTCTGCTTATAACCCTCCAATGGCTGCCATTTCACTCAGATGAAAAGCCAAAGTCCTTATAATGGCCTTCAAGATCCTACCTAATCTGGCACCAGTCCCCATCCTTTATGTATTCTGACCTTATCTCCAACCACTCTCTTCTTTTTCTTACTTTGTTCTAACCACATTGATCTCCTGACTCGTTTTACAACATGGTGGTTATATTCCTGCCTAAGGGCTTTCTCCCTTGTTACATTTGCCTAGAAGGATCTTCCCCCACGTGTCCACATGGCTTGTTCTCTCAATGAATGAAAGAACCAAAACATGAATGTATGATAAACGACTTTCTGAAACCCTCACAATACCCAAGCCCTTAAAGCAATTCCTTTATATATTTTTATTTTATATATACTCTCTTAGGGCAGATTGAACTCTCACCTATAATCTCATGACTCCCAAATCTCTATTTTCAACCCAGATATCTCTTACCAAACTTCAGATCCACATTTCTAGCTAGCTACTAGCAGAGCAATTGCAAAAGTTTCTGGGAGAAGTGGGAGGTATAATCCAGTTGGTGCTCTGCTCACCAATCCCTGTACCAGCCTGTATCAAACTGGATAAAGAGGTGTTTTTTTCTTCACACAAAGGTACTATCTGTCTGTCCACTAAGTCTTGTGTTCAGGGCTCTGTCTGGAGAGAGCATCTTGTTAGATAGCCACACAAAAATTCTAAAAAGGCTAACTGTAAGTCTGCCTGCTGGGCATCACTGCCTGAATGTTCCACTGGCACCTCAAACACATGTACAAAAAGAGTTCATTATCTTTTCTACCTCTACTGCAAATCCACTCCTGTTCTAGACTTCCAAATATCCCTTAATGGCATAATCATTTTCCCAGTCATTCAAGCTCCAAACTCTGGCATTATCCTCCCACTCCTTCCTGCCGTTTGAATGCAGAGTTTCAATTTCTCTCAGTTCCATCTCTGTGACATTTCTTGTCTCTGCACCCCTAGGATCTATTGTCTCCAGTTGAATATAACCATGTTCTAACTAATTCTGAGAGCTGCTTAGGAAATTGCCTCAACAAATAGCTATGAAAGTTGTGGGCTACAGATGGATAATAGTCCATTTAAACTGTCAGCTGGCATAAGTATAAAATCTAGGAAAAGACTGGATAAGGAGTATCTCCTTTTCATGTCCCTTATCTGAATAGGAGTGAGTAATGCAGAGTGATTTATAGATTTCCTCAAAATATTAAAATATGAATTCATAGCCCATTCCCATTTTACAAATCAGCTTAGTAAACCACATTCAACTTTTCTAAACTTTTGTTTTCTCATCTGTAAAACTGAACGCAATGATTTAGAGGGACCTTTAGTTTCCTCTTGCTCTTACAGCCCAAATATCTCAACTTTTTGCTCTAAATCACACTTGATATCAGGGTAAAAAAAAGAGGAGAAACTAATACTTATTAAGTATCTCAATACTTAACACTTATAAAATGGACCAAACTCTTTATATCCATTTTGTAATTTATTACTCATCACAATTATGGAAGGTAGATAATGTTATGCCTGTTTTTCAGTTGAAGAAACTGAGATTTGGCCAATTTAATTATTTTTTATGGTCACAGACTTGATAAAGACTGGGCCTAACCACAGGTCTCTTGCCTTGAAAGCCCACCTCCCAGATACAGATGTAAAATGTACTCCTGTATATTTTTTTCACTTAGTTGCCTTTCTTTGATCTCAGTCCTCAAGACAATTCATTTTTCAAATCAAGTGCACTGAACCAATCACCTTAGTGTCAGTTATAATCATTTGAACTCTGGAGCTCACTTTTCTCTCCCTCTTACTGTCCAATTCACTTCTAGCCACACATTGCAGTAATGTTGAAACACGGTGTTCCCTCCAGTGAAAAACATAATTGTTCATAGCTTTGTGGCATAAGCAGGATTAATTATGGAGAAGGATAATTAGAATAGGTAGTATCATTTATAATATCATTCAAGTCAAATTACTGGCAACATCCTAAGAAAGGACTCACTCCTTTCCTCTTCTGCTCTAATGAAGTCCCCTTTTTCAGACCCCTGGAAAAACTCTCTGTTGGGAAATTTCACCTTTAGATGAAGTTCAATCACATCCATTGAGGTCATATCTACCAGTTGGAAAGTGAAGGAATCAGCATAATTTGCCAGGCACTTTAAAATCTTCTTATGTGGCATGACTGGTTTGAAGGATTGCTTTAAAAATTACTAATGGATTAATCAAAGTGCTTTCTACAAACTTGTAAAAACCACAAAGCCTTAACTAGCTAAAGATATAGTCACATATCTGGATATCTGTTTTTCAATTCCATTGATAACAAATGACTTTTGGATTAACATAATGAGGAGCAGGATACTTTAAGATAATACTAGTCTTTAATGCCTTTTCTCAGATTTGTTTCTATATCAGCAGCATTACCCAGCACCCAGCAGGATCCCTAAGGAGGGAGATGTAGGACAGGTAAACTTTGTTAAGAAAAAGAGAGGATGTGGACCTTGGGGCAGTGGTTCCAGTTGCTATAACTGAATTAGCCTATTATTTCATTCTCTTTTCTGTCTTGTCAGTGCCTAGTCTCACTCATCTAGACAGCTAGCAGACAGCCCTGTGGCAATCACTGAAACGGAAATGGGTTGACAATTAGGAGGTGGCATGATGATGCTTGCTGGCTGGGAGGGAAAAGGAGTTCTGTTGGGAGGAAGGAGGGTGCATCCAAAGTAAAGGAGGCTCTCTCAAGCCTTAACCTAGAGAAGTAAGTAATGTGAAATGCTGCTTTTATACTGTCACAGGCTGTAAAGAAGAGGCATTTGAAGGGCAATCGGCTTTTTTTCAAGGCCATTCAATAACACAGAGGTAACTGATGCCTAGGCCAGCTGTGCTGCCTATTAGACATAATAGTTCCTAAGGGGTAAAGAAGCACAGTCAAGAATCAATGAGGTCCCCACTCTAAGATATGGAACTGCTGTGAAAGATTTGGTCCTGGAGACAGCAAAAAAAAAAAAAAAAAAAAACCCAGAATGGAACAACAGTAGTCCACATCAGTTAGGGTTTGCAGGAAAGAGATAAGAACAGCACAATGGGAACTAAGCTAATACTCTGATGGGATTAGGGAAAACAAGAAGGGCTTTCAGAGACAAATGGATACAGTGGGAGGATCAAGCAATTCATATATAAGAGAGTGTGAGATTAGCAATGACTGAAAAATGGCTGAAAGCCTGAGCTCAGTTTCGAGATCGATCTTTTGAAAAGAACAAGATAAGCAAATAAATCATTGACAGTTTGAATATGTTGAAGATCTGGCATGAAGGGGTATAGACCAAATTGCCAAAAGCGAACTGCATGCTTTGTTCAAAGACCTACTCATTCTCATAAATAATTTCTTTTGCCTGTGCTTTTTAGATGTTTGCACATAGTGCTACCTTGTTTCATTTATTCATTAATCATTTAATAAAAACCTCTTGTGTACCTAGAACTGAGGGGGAAAGCTCTGAGCAATTAAAAAAAAAGAAGGCATACATAATTCCTGCCCTTGAGGGTTTATAATATTGTTTTAGAGACAAGACTCTCAATTATTTTTAAAATTTGGCTTTATTGAGGTATAATAAACCAGTAAAAAATTGTACATATTTAAAGTATACAATATGATGTGTTTTCTTATTTAGTTTTTTTAAAAACAATTCATTTTGAATTTTTGTGGGTGCATAGTAGGTGTATATATTTATGGGTTACATGAGATATTTTGATACAGGCATACAATACATAACAATCACATCAAGGTAAATGGAGTATCTATCACCTCAAGCATTTATCCTTTCTTTGTGTTACAAACAATCCAATTATACTTTTTTAGTTACGTTAAAATGTAACAATATGATGTTTTCATATGCATATACACTGTGAAATGATTACCACAATCAAGCTAATTAATATATCCATCACCTCACATAGTTACCATTTTTGTGTGTGTAGTGAGAACATTTAAGATCTACTCTCTTAGCAAATTTCGAGTGTACAATACTGTATTATTAACTATAGTCATCATGCCATGCATTAGATCTGCAGAACTTATTTATCCTGCGTGCATAACTGAAACCGTACTCATCAGCCAACATTTCCCCAAAGATTTTCAGCTATTGAACAATTAAAAATTGTGGTAATAGAGAAATTTTAACATAATTTAAGCATATCATGGGTTAAATAGTTATTTTAGTAGGCTGGCCATAAATGAATGATTATATCTAACATTTTTTTCTTTATGGAAACAAACCCTGAGTGATAAATTTGAGGCAAAAGGGTCATTATGAGTTAGGATTTGTCTGCGCAGTGGATCCTAAGCTGAGTCTGGATGAATGGACATGGAGGAGGGGGAAAGCAACAGGCACAGATGCAGAGGCAGGAATTGCAGAAGGTACACTTGATAGCAGTAAGTAGAAAAGTTTGATTGGAATGTGGAGTTCATGTTGGGAGGTAGGATGGGCTGTGAATGTGGAGGCCCTTGAATGTCAGTCTGAACATATTCACTTCAAGTCTATAGGGCTTTTGAGTAGAAGAATGGCATGATCAATTTTATATCCTTTTTACTTCACAGTATACAATGTCCATTTCACATATCATGTAGTCTTTGTAAAGACTCAATTTTAAGTTGAGACAATTAAATAAAATTAAGATATTAAGATCTATACTTTTTTCCTAGAATTTTGTCTTCTAGTGTCCATGTGGCCAATTAGACTCTAATTTTTTTTTATAATTAAGAGAATTATGGTGACATTCTCCCTGGCCTAAGTGTGCCTATTCTAAGTGCTTTATATTTATTAACTCATTTAGTCCCAAAAATATCTCGTGAGAAAGATGCTATTATTATCCCTACTTTACAGCTATATACCAAGGTGAAATCTCATGATGAAAGAAGCATTCTGTTTAACAAAGTGATTTTCAACTTGTATAGACAATCACCATGCGGCTATACCAAATTTCACAATACCTGTCAAAACAAGAATGTTCTTTTCCACTACATGAAGAAAGAACTTTCAGGAAGGTGAATTGTAGCATCCTGTAAAGTCATACATATCTGGGATTAAACTCTGACTCTGTCACTTCCTAGGGGGGTCACTTTGAACAAGTTTCTTCATCTCTCTGTGCCTCAGTTTCTTCATCTATAGAATGAGGAGAAACATTCATACCACAAAGAGTTGATGATTTTTTTTTTTTTTTTTGAGATGGAGTCTCCCTCTGTTGCCCAGGCTGGAGTGCAGTGGCGTAATCTTGGCTCACTGCAAGCTCCGCCTCCCGGGTTCACGCCATTCTCCTGCCTCAGCCTCCCGAGTAGCTGGGACTACAGGCGCCCACCACCATGCCTGGCTAATTTTTGTATTTTTAGTAGAGACGGTGTTTCACCTTGTTAGCCAGGATGGTCTCAATCTCCTGACCTTGTGATCTGCCCGCCTCGGCCTCCCAAAGTGCTGGGATTACAGGCGTGAGCTACCGCGCCCAACCAAGTTGATGATTAATGAACATTATGCATGCAAAGATTTCAGCACAGAGTCTGGCAAGTAGTAAGTATTCAATAAGTTCCATCATTTGTTGAAAGTGGTGCTGACAGTTCTGAGTGCAAACTGCCTGGAAGGTAGCAGAGTGGGGTGGTTAAGATAAGAGCATGACTTCTGGAGCTAAGCTGCCTTGACTTGAATACCAGTTGTGCTTTGTGACCTTGAGCAAGTAACTTAACCTTTCTATGCCTGAATGTTCTCATTTGCAAAATGAGGATAATAATGATAATTATGTCACAGAATTGTTATGAGGGTTACATAAGTAAATACATGTACAGAATGCTAAAACGCTACCTGGCACATAGCAAATCTCAACAAGTGTGAGCCACTATTATGTGCCAGGTACTATGTTGAAGGTTTTATATGCTTTAACTCATTTAATCCTCAAACACTCTGTGAGATAGGTATTAGTACAGTATTATCCCCATTTTATAGAAAGGCAAATTGAGGCTCAGATAAATTAAATTCTAGTTAGTAATGTGTCTATGATCACACCACTAGCAAATAACTCCAATCAGGTCTGTCTGACTCTAAAGACCTTAATCCTCTTGACTACTGCTCTATATAGTAAGGCCTGTTTTTCACAGGAGAGTAGTTCAAGTGTGGTACACCATAAGAGAATTGGAATGGAGGAGAGCTGGTCTGGAAAGGAAGGTGAATTGGATGTGAGATATATTGAGTTCGAGAAGCTGGAGGGAAATTTCAGGGGAGGATGTCTTGCTATTTCCTGTGGAAATCTGTGTTCCCATTAGAAGTAAGCAGTCTGTTCTGAGCCCATGTTATAAACATTTTAGGGGATTTGCAGTGCTTAATTTAAAAGCTTGGGCAGTACTTTAAAATAGCAATAACACAAACTTCTACTTTAAAGGGCAAAGTGCTCCTGGTGAAAAATGAAGAACAAACCTCCTGACTGAGAAAGGTCAGCTCTGCCAAACAAGTACGAAAGCAAGAATCAAACAGGAAGAAAGGTTAGGAACACAAAAGCGCAGAGGTAGGTGGCATTGTGAAAGACTCATAGTTCACATCCACAGCTATAAAGTAGAGCTCAGAAGGCAGGGCACCAGCAGGAAGAAAAGATCCTAGGGTCTTAACCACTTGACAGTACTTGGTTAGGGTCTCCTTTTCCACATGGTCTTGACTTACAGGTTAATCCTTATTTTTCTGCTTTCTTTTAGAGTGTTGCAATATTAAAGTCTACTTTTTGAGATTCACTTCTTCAGTTCTAGAAAATTCCCATAATCAAATAAGAATAGTCCTAGTGGGATAATGATCATAACTGAAACTAGCAGAGTACATGTCATGAGCTAGACCCTATTCTAAGTGCTTTACATATATTAACTGATTTAGTCCCAAAAATATCTCGTGAGACAGATGCTATTATTATCCCCACTTTATAGACAATAAAACTGAGCCACAGAGAAATAGGGAATTTACCAAGATCATACACCTAATATGTGGAAAAGCCAAGCAGTTTGGCATCAGCATCTACGGGTTAACTGCCACGTTATACTGCCTCATTGAGCCATTTTCTGCAGTAAGCTAACATTTTAGTTTGATCTCATTTTTTCTCTTTCTTGCTTGTTTTTTTTTTTTTTTTTTTTTTCCAGTCTGGTAGCTAGCTGAGAGCTGGGTAAAGAAAATCCAGTCTGGTAGCTAGCTGAGAGCTGGGTAAAGAAAATCTTGGCAGTCACCATATTCACATGTGAGAACTAGCCATGGAACTGAATAAAGTTCTGGGCCTCCCTCTAGGGGAAGAGATGTTGTTGTTAAAATTGAGAGTGTGTCAGTTAGATTAGCTTTGGACTAGCCCTAGAATTAACTGTTGTCTTTTCCCAGAAATTGTGATGGTGGACTCTTTTAGCATCATCTTCTCCGATAGGTAATTCAATGTAGTGTTTAAGAGCATCAGCAATGAAGGCAAACAAAAAGGTTCAAATGCAAGCCCTGAAATTTTCTAACTATGTAACCTTATGCGAGTTAGTTAAATTTTCTGTCTGTCAGTAATACTGGTAAAATGAGGAGAAAATGAGTATCAGTCTCACCGGATTGTTGGAAGGAAAAATGAAATAAACCAGTGTTAAAAAGAAAAAAACCTGGCCTGACGTGGTGGCTCATGCCTGTAATCCCAGCACTTTGGGAGGCCAAGGCGGGCAGATTGCTTGAGGCCAGGAGTTTCAGACCAGCCTGGACAACAGAGATACCCTTTCTGTATAAAAAAAAAATGAAGATTAGCCAGATGTGGTGGTATGCACTTGTGGTCCTAGCTACTCAGGAGGTTAAGGCGAGAGGATTGCTTGAGTCCAGGAGTTCAAGGCTACAGTGTGCTATGATCCCACCACTGCACTCCAGCCTGTGTGACAGAGCAAGACTCCATCCTCCACTTTTTTAAGAGTAAGCAAGCTCATATTGCTGTTATTCTCTCTAGGGAGTGTTTGGCAGCCTCAGTAGTTGGTTTCCAAGCCCATTCTTTTTTTCTTCCTGTCATTTTTCAGAAGGTCTTTAAGGTCTCCATTCATTTGTCTCCATGGATTTTCTTTCTCCTCCATTTGGCTTTCAATTTAAAGAAAGAGAGCATTTACTCAGACCACTCAACCTTTTGACAGCTTCCATCCTTCCATCATATTCTTTGCTAAGATGTGTCAGTAAATTTAATCGTTTTTGCTTGAGGGCAGAGTGAAAGGAAACATGAACAAGAGATTGATGTTGAAAAGCCACCAAGATGGCAGTATCTATTTTCTTAATGAAGCCTTTCCCAAAGCATGTTATGTGTAATTAGTCTCATGAGATGCTCCCAAGAGTAAAAACAAAACAAAAACAACCCAGTTTACATTGTCAAAAAGCTTGGGAAATAGAGCATGCTGTATTTTCTTCTTAGAGAGTCATACTGCCCACTAGTCTATTAAAAGCTCTAAATAGTCTGCAATAAGGAAATATGTTTAACTCTGTCTTATTCAATACTTACACAAATTAATCTGACCTCAGAACCTGTTTTCTACTCTCAGAGTGGGAAATTACCCAGATGCAATGGTCTTCTCCAAGTATGCTACCAGGCAGGTAGCATAGCATAGAGGGCACACAGCAGAAGGGCTCAAAAACCAAATTAAGGTGACTGCATCATATGATTTATCGAATTAATTTTAATATACGGTGAAAAGCAAATGAAAATAGATTGGTATTTTAACATACTGGAGATAGAAGTCTGCTAGTGCAGCTCATCAGTTCACTAAAATCAAACTATTAAACTGGTCATTTGTTTTCAGATAACAGTAAAAAAATTAACATTATTAAGTACTAGGTACTATTCTATGTTTTTTGCATATACTTAACAGAGCCCTAGTTGTGCATATTTTGTGATATGGAAATGAATAAAATGTTCAGCTTCATAAAACAGACATTTAGTTTTGTCAAAGTCAATGGTTTGAGCACCGAATGTTTCTTATGATTATCCCTGTAGATTTTGTTAAGAAGGAAATAAAAAATAAGACTTTGGGGCTCAAGGTGCTGGTAAATTAAACACACGGACCTAATTTCATTCCAAGAGTTTCCCCCATATCTTGGGTCCAGGGAAAGCTTCTGATGTAATACAGATGACATCAAGGGAGATGTACAAAAACTGGGAGGATTGAGTAAATCTATGCACACTGAAGTCAGAAACCTCCTGCTTTCTTCCCATACTCAGCTCTCAAAATGTTGGCAACCAGATTTTTATCCTGCTGGCTGGAGATTAGAATCACGTTCTCTGGGAAATCTGAGCACTTTAAAAGGAAAGACCCAAAGATATTGACCTTGGAGAGTTCATCAAACCTGAAATGCCTCTGAACTACAATCAAATGATTTTTAAAAACAATATAAAGCCCAAAAGGATAGAGAGAACTGGAGGGAATACAAGAGCAATATTTTGGAAGATGGAAAGCAAATAGATCAAGGTTAACTGAATTAGCAAACCTAAGAAAGATGAATTTTAGACAGTCAGTGGGGAAAGCGGAGAGCCAACCTGGTTCACCATGCAGAATCATCAAAAGGCTCACAAATGGAGGCAACTTGTACCTCTGAAACTGGGGATAAAGGGGAAGCTATGATAAGGAAGATTGATTGAAAGCTGTTTAAAAAGTAAATCCCCGAATGTGCTCACTTACTCCACGCTTCCAGGCAGCTGCCCCCTCTACCTCAGCAGAAAACTAGAGATTTATTCTCTAGAGATGGTAAAACAGAGGGTATCTGGACTGTGGAATGCCATAAACAGCTGACAGCTTGAATATCATAAGGAACATGGGATTAAATAAAATGAATCCTGAATACTGAAATCCCAGCCTTTTCTTCCTTCTAGATTCTGTTCAGAAAAAGGATCCAAAAGTTGAAATAAGGCTAAAAATTTGCAGCACATTTTTTTGATGTTATATAGAGCACTGTTTAACAAGCCCATCCAAGGATGATTTAAGTGTTCAGGGAAATATACCTCTATTTGACGTTACTTACTATTTTCTCTTAAACTCAGTGAAGATTTATGTTTACTTGAAGATTTTACCCAAGAGAAATATAAATAATTTTTGTCCATTAGAAAATATAACTCTAAAGATTATTGGTTTTAATTGTCTTATTGGACATTCACCAGTTGCATATATAACCTAACAATCTGACTTTAAAATTTCTTCTTAAATGACTATAAATAATGTTCAGCTTCTCAAAATATTATTTGAATCTGTTTGACCCTAGATTTGTATATAGGAATCATGTTTTTAATTTTTGAACTTTATATTTTGGCAGTTTCTAAAACATTGGCAGTCAGGCCTTTACCTCTAGGTAGGAAATTGAAAGAGTATTCCTTGGGAAATTTGACCACCCAAAGAGGAAAAACCTAGAGATACTGACATCTAAATGTTCTAACAAATGGCCCAGGCAGGTCACTTTGTATTTAGGATAACCATATAATTTATCCTACAAAATGGGACATTTTTGAGTAAAAGGAGGCTTTATTAGTTATTACTGAACAATAAGCATAACCTGGGACTGTCCTGGTATTACCAGGACATATGACTATACTACCTATAGTGAAATTCTCAGTCAACAATCCCATTCATGCTGTAAGAACTTCCAATCAGCTTTTTAGCTGGCCTATATATGAGCAGAGAACCAAGTATCACAAGGATTTGATGAAAGCTTCTAACTTGAAAGACAGATCAAAAGAAAGAAACAGTTAAAGGCAATGTGGAGGGAACAGAGGCTATACAAGGATAATAAAGTTTCCTCCTCCCAAAAAAAAAGATACTACCATAAATAACAGAGAGCTAAAATTTGCGTTGAATTTATGAAATGAGAAAAGGATGATTTAAAAAGAAGAAAACAACATTTAGAGAGCAGCTGCAATGAAACCTTTGAAAATTTCAAACATAACAGCAAAAATGAGTGAAAGGATTAGAAGATAAAGTTATGGAAATCTCACAGAAAGTAGAGCAAAGACAAAAGATGGAAAATAAGAGAGAAAAACAATAAGAAAACTGAAGGACTAATTAAGTAGGCCCACATCTAGATAATACAAAATTTAAAGAGAGAGAACAGAGAAAATGGAAAGGAAGAAATCATCAGTAAAATAAAACAAGAAAAGTTTCCCATGCTGAAGCATATGAATTTCCATATTTAAAGGGCCAAATTAGTGCCCAGCGTAATGAATGAAAATGGGCCCACAGAAAGGCACATTATTATGAAATTTTATACTATTAGGTACAAATAGAAGATCTTACAAGCTTTTGGGATGCGGTAGGGTAAGGTCATATATTAATCATAGAGGAATGAGAATGATTTAACAGAGAAACAAGAAAACAAAAGAAAATGGAGCCATGTTTTTTAAATCTGGTGAAAAAATATTTCTAACTTAGCAACCCAAACTATTAATCAAGTATGATCTTGTTTACTCAAAGAGTAGAATAAATATATTTGTAGACATGAAAGATCTCAAAATAATTTCTTTCCATGCACACTTTCTCTAGTAGGTACTGAAGGATATATTCCACCAAAATGAGGAGGTTAACTTAAAAAAAAATGTAATGTATGAAACAGGATCTGAAACATAGGAGAGATCTCAGAGGAGTCTCCAGGTTGAAGCTAAAGGGAGAAATCAATGTAACACGGTGTATTAAAGCAGAGAGGACAACTTGTCCAGATTGTTGAACAGAAGATTCTGAGATAAACTTCTCCATGAATTTGATATTGATTCAATAATTGATGCATACTATCTTGAGAGTAGATTTTGACAACTGGAGAAAATTTGGGGTGGAATTAATGATAAGTATGTACTACATTAAGCAAACAAAAAAACTCCAGTAATTATTAATTGCAGGGAAAATAAGAACTTGTGCAACAAAGTTAAAGTAATCAAAGGTTACGATACTGCCAAAATAATGTAAACACTGATCTAAACCAATCATACTGAGATTTTGAAGAGATGGAAAATGTGTATGTTTTTGGTGGGTAGGGAAAAAAAAGAATGCCAAATCTTCATCCTCCAACCTGGAAAATCAATAGATACTGTCTAAAACTGAAAATCTATGAGTCAGCAATACAAACATGTAAATTTGGAGATACAGATATATGCATAAAAAGAATCAGAGTCATTATCCTAAGTGAATTAGCACAGGAACAGAAAACCAAACATCACATGTTCTCATTTATAATTGGGAGCTAAACATTGGGTACTCATGGACATAAGGATGGGAAAAATAGACACTGGGAACTACTAGAAGAAGAAGGAAGAGAGGGGGAAAGGTTGGAAAACTAACTATTGGGTACTATGCTCACTACTTGGGTGATGGGATCATTCATAACGCAAACCTCAGCGGTATGCAATATACACAGGTAACAAACCTGCACATGTATCCACTGAATCTAAGGTACAAGTTTTTTATGTGTTTGTTTTTCTTTCTTTGTTTTTTTGAGATGGAGTCTCACTCTGTCACCCAGGCTGGAGTGAAGTGGTATGATCATGGCTCACTGCAGCCTAGACCTCCCAGACTCAAGCAGTCCTCCCAGACTCAAGCAGTCCTCCCACCTTAGCCTCCTGAGTAGCTTGGAGCACCACCATACCTGTCTAGCTTATCTTTATATTTTGTAGAGATAGGGTCAGTCTTACCATGTTGCCCAGGCTGGTCTTGAGCTCCTGGCCACAAGCAGTCCTCCCTCCTTGGCCTCCCAAAGTGCTGGGATTACAGGTTTGAGCCACCAAACCCGGCCCTAAAATGAAAGTTAACAAAAAACTCAGAGTGAATATATTTTACTTATTTTTATTTATTATTTATTTATTTATTTTTCAGTGACAAATACACATTGTATATATTATCATGTACAACACGTTGTTTTGAACTATGTGTGCATTTTGGGATGGCTAAATTGAGCTAACTAACATATGCATTACCTCACATACTTCTCATCTTTTGTGGTGAGAACACGAAATCTACCCCCTTGGCAATTTTCAAGAATAGAGTACATTGTTACTAACTATTGTCACTGTATTTTTATAATCGATTTCTTAAACTTATTTCTCCTATCTAAATGAAATTTTGTGTCCTTTGACCAACATCTCCTGAACCATTCCTCCAACCACTGTTACCCAACATTCTATCTGTACTTTTATGAGTTCAACATTTTTAGATTCAACATATGAGTTTGATCATGTGGCATTTGTCTTTCTGTGCATGGCATATTTTACTTAATGTAACATCCTCCAGGGTCATCTATGTTTTCACAAATGACAGGATTTCCTTCTTTTTTACGGCTGAATAGTATTTCAATGTGTATATATTCCACATTTTAAAAATCCATTCATCCATTGATGAACACAGGTTGATTCCGTATTTGGGCTATTGGGAATAATACTTCAATGAACATGTCTTTGTTTAGATATATTTTTGACATACTGATTTTGTTTCCTTTGGACATATACCCAGTAGTGGGACTTTTGGATGATACAGGAATTCTATTTCTATTTTTTTAAGGAACCTCCACACAGTTTTCCAGAATGACTCTACTAATTTACATTCCCACCAACAGTGTGTAAGAGTACCCTTTTCTCCATATTCTCACCGGCATTTGTTGTCTTTCATCTTTTTTACAGGAGCCATTCTAACAGGTGTTGAGGTGCTATCTCATTGTGGTTTTAATTTGCATTTCTCCAATGATTACTGATTTTGAGCATTGTTTCATATACCTGTTGGCCATATATATGTCTTCTTTTGAGAAATGTCTATTTGGGTCTGTTACTCAATTTTAAAATTATTTGTTTGCTTACTATTGGGTTGTTTGAGTTCCTTATATATTTTTACTATTAATCCCTTTTCAGATACATGGCTTACAAATATATTTTCCCATTTTGTAAACTGGCTCTTCACTCTGTTGATTGTTTCCTTTGCTGTGGAGAAGTCTTTAGTTTGATATAATCTCACTTGTGTATTTTTGCTTTTATTTCTTGTGCTTTTGTGGTCATATCCAAAATATTGTATCTCAGACCAATGTCATGGAGCTTGCATCCTGTTTTCTTGTAATAGTTTTACTGTTTTAGGTCTCACATTTAAGTCTTTAGTCCATTTTGACTTGATTTTGTAGATGGTGTGAGACAAGAGTGTAATTTCATTCTTCTTCATGTGGATATCCACTTGTCTCAACACCATTTATTGGAGAGACTGACCTTTTTCCACTGTGTATTCTTGGGACCTTTGTTAAAAATCAATTGACCATAAATGCATGAATGTATATCTGGGCCTTCCATTCTGTTCCATTGGTTTATGTGTTTGTTTTTATGCCAGCATCATGCTGTTTTGATTTCTATAGCCTTGTAGTATACTATACTACCTTGAAGTCAAGTAGTATAATACTTACAGTGTTGTTCTTTTTGTTCAAGATTGCTTTGGCTATTTGGGGTCTTTTGTGGTTCCATAGGAATTTTAGGATTGTGTTTTCTATTTCAATGAAAAATGTTATGTGAATTTTCATAGGGTATGTATCGAATCTGTAGATAACTTTGAGTAGTACAGACATTTTAAAAATATTAATTTTTCCAATCCATGAACATGGGATATTTCCTCATTTATTTGTGTCTTCTTCAATTTCTTTCATTAGTGTTTTACAGTTTTCAGTGCACAGGTCTTTTATCTCCTTGGATACATTTATTCATAAGTTTTTTCATAGCTATGGTAAATCAGATTGTTTTCTCAATTTATTTTTTAGATAGTTTATTGACAGTGAAAATATTAATAATTGAAGATGCTTTCTTAATGGGAATAAGAAATTGGGTGAAAAAAGAGGAATAAAGACTGCTATTTGACATAAGATACCATGTAGAATTAGTTGATTTATTATAGTAGGTGTATGTGAAACTTTGATACTTTTTTAAATAAAAAAGAATAATAACTTTGTTGGGGTCATGATTAAAGAAACAACTGATATTGGAGTTTGGAAACGTAAGTACTTGGTTCTGGCTTGAAGTTCAGGTTTTGGTAAGAGATTCTGGCTTATGGACTTAATCTAAAACAACCATGTAGAAAGGGTTTTCTCTTTCAGAAAATCTGTTTTGGGTCCTAGAATGCTTAAATTAACTCTTATCATTTACGAAAAAAATATTGTTTTGAGGTAACAAAATATTGTTGTTCTTAAGTAAGGATCACCTAGGAATCAGGAAACTTTAATTCAAATATCTATGCTGCCACTGAATGTTGTGTCACTCTGAACAACTCATTCACCTTTTTTGGACATCAGTTTTCTCATCTGTCAAATGGATATAGTAAGAGCAGTTGTGTCTGCTATCATGCTATGAGCCAGAAGTTCTCTCCTCCAGTACCAGTGCCAGAGAGATCAAGAAATCTCAGAGAGAAAGACTGGTAAAGAGGCAACAAAGACTATCAAGAGTATAAATCATTTTAAGTCAGAATGGAAACTTAGCTCTAGAGAGGAGACCCAAACTACCCCGCAGGCATATGGTATCACCAACAGGATCAGAGGCTTATTGAATAGATAAGAATACAGCTGCTGAGAATAAAGTCACAAAGCTGCTACAGCAAGCCTACCGTCCTTTAAAAATCACACAGCATCTACTCCTAACAGCAGAGATACCTAGGAGCCCACAACCATTTCCAAATAGAGTAAATAAAATGCCTCTTTTGATTTATACCTATTAATATTTAATTAGTTTTACTCTGCCTTCCCTATGCCTTTCTCCCACTGAGCTTTTGTCCTGGCACCCAGTTTCTCATATTTTTATTATGCCAACCCTACTCTGACTCCTCTTTTGTCACCCTTGCTTGCAGACATCTCATAACCTGCTCTTGTGACCATATCTTTTCCAGAACTTGGCCTTTATTTCTAATCCTAATTCTCTACCAATCTAGCACCTACGTAAAAAAGGTGCACACATCCTCAAGTGAAATAATGCCGTATTTTGTTTTATTTATTTATTTATTTATTTATTTATTTATTTATTTAATTTTCCAAAACCCTAGAGGTTAATACTGATGCCTCAGGATCCAAACAGTGACTGGGGTAAGGAGTGGGAAAAGTAACTGAGGCCTAGTTCATAGAGCTTTAGAGCATCCCTTTCAACTAGATCACCTCTACTTTTATTATATATACATATATATGTATAAAATTTATATATAATATGTATTTTTATATCTATTTAGCTTCTGGGCAAGTCTTTGGCAGAAGAATTCTTCAAAAAATGAAGTTTAAAAATATAAATGTTTGATGTGATATATGTGAAAAAAAAAGTATTATTTGGATTGAAATCCCAGTTTTCTCACTTATGGGTTGTGTGACTATGGGTAAGTCACTTAACTCTCCCTGTGCCCCAGTTTCATCAACTGTAACATACTATATATAATGAAAAAGCAGAATCCAAAGGTAAGGGAATATTATTTTTCATTCCTCCTGAACTTTCTCATTCTAACTTCTCAGGTGGTTGTAACCTTCAACAAACCACCTCTTCTCTGCTCATGCTAAATTTGGGGGCCAACAGTCAAGGTTCTCTAAACTATGAAAAGCCCAAGTACCATTCTATGGCCTTTGGTAGTTGTGTGTGGCCCAAAGGAATCTTTGCATTGTTCAGGTTGTAATCATTCTATAACTGGAAGGTGCACCTCATCCATTTTTTCTTTAGGGCGTGACTCACCAGCAACTGGCAGCCAGGCCTCTATGAGTCCTCTGCTCGCACTGCTTAATTCTTGACAACTCGTTGTGCCTCTGACATAAAAAGCATATTGTCCCAGGTGTCATCAATTTAGTATGTTTCAATTTGCCCATTCTGATCCCAGAGACACTCTAGAGCCTTAATTCTTAACTGTTGAAAATTAATCTGACACTTTGTGCACTCTCAGATGGAGACAAATGGACCCTGAATAATTTAAAGGACATTTTCTCAAAACGTCCAGCAAAGTTAAAGGCTCCTGGTTTGTCATTGTTCTTATAACCTAAGCCCAACTGGCTAAATGACCAATATTAATGCTTTCATTCCTCTAAAAACAATGGCCCAGTAAACATACCAGGTGATCAGAATATATTTGCTTATCAAAGTTGAATAACCATTTGGGGGAGCTTGTATCTTTGAATCTGCCTCTAGCTGGATTCCTGACACTGAAGAGTAAGAAGTGGTTTAGTTTGTTCTAGGATGTTTCAAATGTGCTCTAGTTAAAAAGAAGGCAGAACAAACACAGGAAGTAGACTAAATGAAGTCCAGGGATAATCCAGTGGTTACAGTGACATATGCTTGACTTTTTAATATTAGTGGAATTCCCAGTAACAGTTGTATTAATAGATTTCTTAAGCAACTGCAAATCATGAACCATAATAAAAATTGTTCAGACATATTTTCAATAGATGGATCCTTTTAAAATATGGCTTATCCCTTAGAATATTCAGAGTTTCCCTCTGAAGAGGTGGGTTTTATTTTGCATGTATAGAAGTATTGCCTTTTCTAAATCCAGCATCCTCCCAAATCAAGGCAACCCTGCAGGAAATGGACATCCAATAGTCAAAGGGAGAATTGGGAGAGGCTGAGGGAAAAATAAAGATGGATGGTATTCATCATATCAGTCTTTAATATTGGTAATTGCCATGACCCAGTCCTGGATCCTCACCTTTTTCACTGTATACTCCTATCTAGCTTATCTCATTCAGCCTCATGGCTTTAAATACCATCTCTATACTTATTACTTTCAAATTTATAGCTCCAGCTTGATCTGAACTCCAGATTGTACTATGTAGCTTCTTACTGGACATCCCAGCTTGGATGTCCCCAATTCACGTCCAAATCAGCACATCTAAACCTAACGTTGTTGTCTTCACCCATGCCTGCTCCTACCCGCTAGGTACCAAACACTATTCTTGGTAATAGAAAATTTAACTGTGAACATATTTCTGGCTCCTGGTATCTACATTTTATTGGTGGGGAGTAATAATTTTTAAAAAGCAAATAAAGAAGTCTAATGAGTGTTTTATACATAAAATATAAAATAAAGTATATTGAAACAAAGTGAACCAGGGAGATAGAGAGTGATGGGGAGGATACTGTGTTTGATAGGGTGATGGAAGAAAGTCTCTCTGAGAAAACACTAATTAAGAAAAAAACTGAACAAAAAGAAAGAATAAACCATGTATCTGGGAGAAGAATATTTCACGCAGTGAAAATAGCAAGTGCAAATACTCTGAGGTAGGAATATGTTTCGTGTATTTGAGGAAAAGCATAATGACTGGGGAGTAGTAGGTGAGAAGAAAAGTTTTAGGAAATGGGTTAGAGAGGTAGCCAGGAGCCAGATCATATACATACTTGTAGGCCATAGGAGAATTGGAATTTTGTTTCAAGTGTGATGAGAAGTCATTGTAAGGTTTTGAGCAGAGGAGTGACATAATCTGACTTAGGTTTTTAAAGACGTTATTACCATTGTGATGAGAATAGACTGTAGAAGGCCAGAGTGGAAGCACAGAGATCAATCTCGGTGCTATTCCAAAAGTCTAGGGGAAATGATGGACTAGAGTGATAGCAGTGGGTGTGGTAAAAAGTGGTTACATGCAGCTTATGTTTTATAGGTAGTGCCAACTGGATTTGTCTATCTAAGGGAATGGCACCACTACCATCCATCCAATTTCAAGTCAGAAACCTAGAAGTCATTCTTGACTCTTTTTTTAAAAAATTCAACCCTACAGCCAATCCATTGCTAGAGTCTATTGATTCTCCCCACATAGAGAAGAACATTTCTGGTAGAAAGAGAAGAATGTGAACTGAAATAAAATGTTTAGTAGGATTGATTAGACCACAGACTATTTTCAAGGAAACTAATTAAGGTAATAGCATCCAGGATTGAATATCACCACATGGAATGACCTTGTCAAACTCCTCCCCCAACCTAAATTATCTTACCACATTTCATGTTACCACAGTTCCTTGTTATTTTCCCTCATAGCAGTCGTGGCAAATTTTGGATACATATTTATTCGTTTGATTATTTATTTAATATCTGTCTGCCTCACTAGGCTGTATGCTTAGATGTGTGCAGGAACAACGTCTTACTTATTTTTGTGTCTCTAGTGCCTAGCGCAGTGCCTGACTCATAGAAGGTACTCAGTGTGTGATGAATGAATACATGCATCAGTGAATATAAATATAGGAAAGGCTATTATAAAGAGAATTCTGATATAAAGAGAGGTCATTATTAAATACCTTAGAGCACTGACAAATAATGAGATTAGGCATAAGGAAAAAACTCCTGACCAAAATATTCGGAAATTCTGGAATAAGTCTAAGAGTAATAGTATCTCATTTCTTATATTCATTATAGAATATACTTCCAAGTACTGTATATAAAATAAGTTTGTTCCCACATAGACTAAATGGTCTTTAAATTCTCTTCTAGAATTGTAGAATTCTGAGAAGTATATCTGACAATTTACTAATCTTGGACGTATTCATTGACCTATTGATTCAACAAAAATATTTTGAGTACCTACTCTGTGCTAGGCACTGGACCAGACATTGTGGACTCAACATGTATTCTGTCTGTACTCTCAAGGGGACTGCATTCTAGTAGGAGCATTCATTTGAGAGCTATGCATGGTATAAGTGGACATGATCTCTTGCCTCCAAGTCTAGGCCCCAAGTATGACATCTTAAAGACTGACAGCCAGCAAATTGTGTTATGTGTGTCAAGTTCCCATGAGAAACCGATATCAAGGTGATATTAACTGTCCAAAGATTTTATTATGGAAAACACCTATGAGAGAAAATGGAGAAGGGGCCAGTAAAAGCTAAAAGACCACAATTTAAATCTGACCCCGAGTTAAGTACAGTCCAGTAGATATGTCTTACACCTCTGAACACTCTGAAGATGATTTGACAAAGCTTTAGAGAGTCAGTTATCAGATGAATCTTGTGTCTCCCCAGGATGGACCTGCCTAAATTTCTCTGCTGCATTTAGCTCTGAGCAGCTTGTAGAGAGTGTGACTTTGGAACAAATGCTGTGCTTGATTCAGAGGACAACAACTGTTGCTCTTGGTCAATTATTCTTCTTGTAGTTGACGAGTCTTAAGGCTCATTCTCATGGCTGCCACAGCCTGCTATGGAGTTACGATGACTTATGAAGCCTGCAAATACTTACTCGGAGCAAGTATTGTGAATAGTTTCCCAAGAAGTCTACTGTTATAGAAATAAACCAAAGAAATAGTTCAGCATAAGAAATTGATTGCCAGGTTGCTAGTGAGAGAAACACGCAAAACTTAGCTCTCTTGGTTTATATGTTCACCTGATCTATGCAGATATGTGTATACAATTTAATTATCCTGATGTTTGTTTTTATTGGCACTCTATAGGAAAGGTACTGCCTATTTTAGTGAGGGCACTGCCATAGCTATGGCTTGTTTGTAGCAGTTTCCCCTCAAGTGTGCCAATATTCAACCTTCCAAACCCCAATAGTCAATAAGCAGCTATTACTAAATCCATAGCAAAGGTTTTAAAAGAATGGGATGCTGTTTTGTTTTACTCCTTTCACTTTGTATCAATCTGGGTATGCTAGATTATGCTGTAGTGAGAAATAACTTGAAAAATTACATTGGCTTGAGTTGGCAGAAGTTGATTTCTCCTCATACATTTTGTTGGTTGGCTGGGGCTCTTCTCTATACCATCCTTATTCTCGGACCCAGGCTAATGGAATAACTACCATCTGTAATATTGCTGGTCATGATTGTGGAGGAAAAATAGCTTGTAACTGAGTATGTAGTAACTCTTAAGCTCTATTAGAAGTGTGTATCTCATTATCTTCATCCAAACACATCTAATGCCCAAAACCTCACTTCAAAAGTGTGGAAAGTATTATTTTTCCACAGGATGAGGATTCACATGTTAGGAAACACTAATATAGGGAATGCAGTCTCATTCTGGACAGTCTGTATCCCTGGTACCTACAAAGGTACCTGCAACATAGTATGTGCTCAATCAAGATTTGTTGAATGAATGAATAGAATTTAAAACTGAAACGCTAAGACCCTTCAAGTCCCAGCCTTCTCCTTATTGTGTCTCTTATCATAGGGGTCACCCAGTCGAATAAGTACGAAGTGACTGAGGTATAAAAAGCTTACAGGCTGGATTGGGAGGAAATGGTCAGGGTGCCTGGTAGGTCATGGGCAGGAAACCCTTTTCATGAGTTCGGCAATAAGGGAAGCAATTCCTTTGTACATGAAGGTGATAGTTTCTAGGCTTAACTCAAAAAGTACCTTTCAAGTCAGTGGATGTTTATGAAAAGCCAACTTTGTGGCAAACAACTAAGGATTACAATGAAGAGAACAGAGGATCTAGAAGTATTATAAGACAATAGATTTTGTCCTTGGAAAGTTTATACTCTGATTGGAAAGACAAAGCATATACAATAAAAACAATTAGAATAAACACTACATAATAAAAAATATTGACTTGGAACCAGATCAATCTAGATTCGAGTCCTGCATAGACCATTTTGTTTTGTATGACCTTGGGCATGTGTATTAACCTTTCTGAGCTTCATTTGACTCATCTGTTTAATGGGGGTAATAATAGAACCTTATGTCACATGGTTGTTGTGTATATTAAATGAGATAATGTATGTCACAAGCCTAGCACATGGTAGGCAAGAAATAATAGCTAATATTTACTGAACACTCACCATGTGACTGGGCTACTTTACTTACTATGTGTGTGTATGTACGTGTGTGTATAATATATGTGTGTGTGTGTGTGTGTGTATAAAATACACATACATACACATAGTCTTTTCATCTTTACCACAACCCTTTGAGGTAAGTGAGGTAGGTACTGTTATTATCTTCATTTTGTAGATGATAAAGCTAAGGCACAGAGCGATTATGTAGCCTGCCAAGGTATACAGATAGTAAGTGAGAGCTGACATTTGAACTCAAGCAGCTTGACCCTAGCAGCTGTACTGTTAATCACAATGCTGCACTGTGAGCGAGGGTGGGACATGTGCAGACAACATGAAGTAGCCAAGACTACATATGGCCTGAGTGTGTATGTCAGAGAGCAGCAGGCCATAGAGCTGCTCAAGGAAACTTTGTAGAGTTTTAGAAATAGATAAACTGTGATTATTGAAGTTATTGTCTGGAATGCAGTAGAGACTAAAAAAGGTAGCTATTGTTCATTGGAATGACTAACTAGAAGATGGTTTGAAAGTATTTATAAACTGGGGCTATATTTCCTGATAGCCATGAGAAGGTTTCTTGGTCTTCAGAGAAGGAAGCCATCAGCACAGGGTGAAATAATGATGGAACGCTTTATAAAGGAGATAGAATCTGAAGATTTATGTTTTTAAATTTAAAAAACGAGGAAAGGCATGACATGTAGAGAAGTAATGATGGACAGTGACAGACGGTCTTGACCAAAAAGGGAGGATCATCGTGGGGAGTCATGGGACAAGCTGTTAGCATGGCAATAAAATCAGGACAGTAGTAATGCTAATGCTTTTCATGTATATTGCATATTCCCACTTGTACTGTTCAGTATTGTGTGATAGAAAGAGTACTAGACTGAGAGAGTCTGTGGACCCAGGTTCATAAGCTACGGCTATAACATACTAACTAGCTCAATAAGCTTAGACACATAGCTGACCATTTCTCAATTTCCTGTTGATAATTTGAGTATAGTAATATAATATTTAGCACAGAGTTGTTTTAGCAATTAATTGAGACAATAGCTATGAGAATAGTGAAACCACTCCACAAATGTTTGTTCTTTTCTTCTACATCTCATTGGATCCCATCTATGAAGTACATTGTGAAAACTTCATTATTGAACCTTGTTTTTTGGGAGAAGGAAGCTGAGATTCAGAGAAACTGAGGTTTAGAGAAACCAAGTGATCTGCCCCTGAACTACATGGCTATTAAATGGGATATGGTCATTGCAATTTCCAATCTAAAATACGTTCCCTTATTATTACGTTTCTAGTTAGACAGCTAGCGGATGGCAGGAGTCTGTGGGACTAGGACCCAAGATAGGAATACTTTGCATAAGGGAGAGGGAAGCAGGACCGGCTCTGAGTAGGTTATTGCCTGGGAGAAGGGAAGTAGAAAAGGGCCCTAAGTAGCCCAGAGGTAGGATGAGGTATTGGTGGGTGGGATCGGTGTCCAAGTAGGGAGCAGGAAGCAGAAAGTGTGGGGACCACCACAGATCAACATTTCCTTCCTCTCAGTTTGTCTCAGACAAGTTTGTCCAGGATGAGTGTTGGCTGTGTCTCTTATAATATGCATTTTGCAAACAAGATGTGAGCCAAATTCATCAATATAGATATATGTATGTTTGTACACACACACACACACACACACACACACACACACACACACATGCACACATTGATGGGGTGGTGGGGTGGAAAAGAGAAGAAATAATAGTGATGTTTGGAATTGTTTTCAACAGAAACATTGACATGTAAAACCAGGGTTCATAGGTTCATAGGTCAATATGAAATATCACAGGGTGAAAACCAGAAGAAACACCATCTACCCCTACGTACTTGACCTAATCAGATACCCTCTAGTTCTTTTTTTTTTTTGATGGAGTCTTGCTCTGTCACCCAGGCTGGAGTGCAGTGGCACCATCTCCACTCATTGCAAGCTCTGCCTCCCCGGTTCACGCCATTCTCCTGCTTCAGCCTCCCGAGTAGCTGGGACTATAGGTGCCCGTCACCAGGCCAGCCACTTTTTTGTATTTTTAGTAGAGACGGGGTTTCACCGTGTTAGCCAGGATGGTCTCGATCTCCTGACCTCGTAATCCGCCCCCCTTGGCCTCCCAAAGTGCTGGGATTACAGGCATGAGCCACTGTGCCCGGCCTAGACACCCTCTAGTTCTACCAACCATCTCCCCGCTCCTTCCCTCCTCCCTTCTCTCCTAAGAGCAGGATTGCTTCCTCCTGCTACTTCTCCTACACTCACTAGTTGCAGCAGGGTGATTTCTGGAGAAATTGAATTCATTAGGATTTTTATGGATAATTATAGTTGTAATATGCTTGGAGTCATTTTATTAAAGCAGTTATGAGGTAATTAATCTTGTCAATAACCTCTGGAGTGAATGTGCATTGTCTGTATTTTCCATGCTTTATACCTCTATTCAGGTCTCTGAAAATACCAAATGTGTTTGTCACTTCTGATGCTCCCACCTCCTTCAGAGCTGAAAACCAGACGGAAACTCAGACCAGAATTATTTTCTCACTTAAGGAAAAAGATCTAGGACAGAAGACCTTTAGTTGTGCTTTGCTTTTGTTTTGTTCCTTTCTCCTTATGAATGAAAAACTACCTGTGGTCCAGTATCTCCCCATAGATGCTTCTCATCAAATTAAGAGAACAGAGAGTGCTGCTGGATAATGACTAGCAAAGCAAGGACCTCCGAAGCCTCTTCCTCACATTGAATATCCATGTGCCTCCATTTCCCAGAACACCTGATAAGCAAAATTCTGAATATATTGTTCCACAATACTTGGGTGTTTAACATTACAATGATCAAAAGATGATTCCTTACCTACAGATTTCCTTTAAATAGGCATTTAATATAGGATCTGATTTGTAAAACCAATTAAATAAAAAATTCCATGTACTGAAATATTGGAAAATGCTAATTTGCATCAAAACCTAACTAAAACTCAGTACTTTTTTTCTTTTTGAACTGTGAACTAACCTAAAGATTTATCCCCTCAATGTGTAGAATACAATAGCTCAATCCAGTGTATGTGTGTATATACTGTTCGATAGGAAAATATGTATTATAAAAATAACATAAATACATATTTTTATATGTATATAATTTTTGAGAAAGATCATACTAGAAAATCACTGACTCTCTGACTCACTGACTTTTAGTCTCCAATTTACATCTAACTTCCCAAGAACATATCTACTGTGTAAAGCAGGCACCTTTGCTCTTCCTACTGTGCTTGTGAAAGCTTCCATCCAAAAAATTGCTAATAGCAACACAGACAGCCTATGGAGAATCAAAAGACCAACTAATCTGGACCTCAGGCAGCTCTTTGATCTTCTTCTTATGATTCTTGTTTTCTCTTTGTAACTCAAAGGTGATGCCAGGGATGGCCATTATTCCCCGTGTAGGCAAAATGACTGAAGAGATAGACGTGACAAGCTGTCCCCTTTGTTAGCAGTACTTTCATCTTCCTTCCCATGGCTGGCTAAGTCAGAGAAGGTCTCTATTAAGGACCTCCATCTATAGACACACATGTAATTCTGAAAACACTCATTCCATTAATAGACACATATTTCTTGTCTTCTCCATTTTTCTTTTGTATTATTCTTGCCCTTTAGCTGCCAACTTTGTATAACACAGTATTCACTATTCATTCAGATTTTTTAATGAATCATATACTTCCTGTGAGATTTCTGGAGTGATATAATTATCTGCCAATATTATCTGAATAGTATCTGCTGGAAACTTTGATAGTCTTAATCTATAAGAATGGGGTAACAGTTTTCCATGCAGTCATCTAAACAGCAGGATGTCTGGTGGAATTGTCTACCTTGGGGAAGATCAAAGCGAGTTGGGATAGTTCTTAGTTAAAAGTAATTTCCTTTCTGGCACTAAGAGAAATCAAATTAATTGAAAGTACAATGGCTTCTAATCTATAATATTTCCTGGCCACAAAACCGTTGCTAAGGTTGCATTGTTTATAAGACATCTTCCAAATTTTTAGGCTTAGAAATAGTACCTACAGGAAAGCCAGTGGTTATTCAAAATATTAGACTCTGTGCTAAAATGTAACTTGGCAAAATTCCCTACCTCTACCAGCTTGAGCAGTTTGAGAGTTTTCATGTTCCAAAGTAGGTTTCCATGCATCCTGCTCAATTGGCTAGTGTCAATTGAGAGGTATGAAATAGCAAGTGCTAATACTCAGAAAACCTCACTAGTTTGTAAATAAACCAGTGTTTATTTAAATAAGCTGTTCTTTATAAATAAAACATGTCTAGAAGAGGTCTTCCATTTTGGAGAGGTCTGTGAGCACTTTGGGAATCAGATGAAAAACACTGATTCTCTTCCCCAAAGAAACACCTGTGTGCACATATTTTGTAGATAATTATGGGAAATACATTGATCTTATAAACTCTGGTCTAGATGAATTTTGTACTAATTGCTGAGTGCTTAAGCCTCAACAGCCTTGGGATCCACAACATAGGCAGAGATTTGGCAGATCAGAATAGTGGATCAAATGTTTTCAGTGTGTCCTAGGATTACTCAAAATATCAACCATGGCCAGGCGCGGTGGCTCACACCCATAATCCCAGCACTTTGGGAGGCCGATGCAGGCAGATCATTTGAGGTCAGGAGTTTGAGACCAGCCTAACCAACATGGTGAAACCTGTCTCTACTAAAAATACAAAAAAAATTAGCCAGGTATGGTGGCACATGCCTGTAGTCACAGCTACTCAGGAGGTTGACGCAGGAGAATCACTAGAACCTGGGAAGCAGGGGTTGCAGTGAGCCGAGATCATGCTATTGCACTCCAGCCTGAGAGACAGAGCAAGACTCCATCTCAAAAAACAAAACAAAACAAAACAAAACAAAACAAAAACTGTCAACCATTAATCCCTCAAAACTACTTTTCATATCTGCTATGTAGTTTGGCATCTCGCATCTACTTTTAACCCCAATACTTTGAATCAGCCTTAATCTTCTGGGAATTTATAACATGTTCTTTGAAATTTTCTTGGTGTTTTTTAGATGGCCAACTTCCTAAGAAGTTCATTTCATTAGCACTTAGCAAGCTCAATACCTGATCTGACCATTGAATAATAGATGACCTCTTTTTAATAATAGATGACCTCATGTGTACATTCTGAGAGACTCACCATAGTGTACCAGCCAACAATAGTAAAGACCAGTCTCTGACTGAGCAGACCCTGGTTTGACTAATATAATCAAATATTGCTACAAATGCATTTTCTTATAATTCAACTTTAAAACACAATTTCTTTTTGTCATCAAACAATGCCTCCCAAAGATTAGGACATTCGAATCATAGCATGTCCATGAGTTTCTCTATAGAAGGCTTTTTGGAGGCAACACAGCAGCTACTTGTTCCTTGTGGATAACTTTATTGCTTCTAAGTGTATCCAAAATGATTTTGGCCACTCAGAGACCTTGAATTAAATGTCTTCGGGTAAGAGCTGGTATTTTTTTTGTCTCCCTTCTCATAGTCTTCCGCCACTGAGACCTTCTGCTCCTCATTTGATGCTGTTGTCTTCTCCATCCTACTAACATCTCCTTATCTCCCTGGCTTCTAGGGCAGTATGCTTTCTGGTCCTGCTCAAGAGGTTCCTTTTACCACTCCCACTTGAAGTATAGAAATCTGCTTCTCTTCTCTTCATTTGTTGCCTTCAAGTGGTTTCAGTGAGCCCTTTTCCTCAAAGGGTCGTTCCAAGTGCATCACTCACCCTCACTGCAGGTGCCTGCCTGCCAGCACAAATCAGGAGCCATGGGGACAGCCCACACATGAGATCTGCTGGTAGCCCATACAAGCCATCCCGCTTCTACTTATGTCCTTCTGCAATTCCAAGCCTCAGAGATAAATTCAGTGCTATGAGCCTTCCGGGGCATTATGACCAATCATTTTCAACTGTAGCTAATGGGAGGGATCCCAGAAAAAGCGAGCTTAATGGGTCTATTTCCATTCCTGCCTTCATCATCTATAACTCCAATTTCATCAAGCACTCTGAGTACAGCTCATTAAGTTTGCATTTCTCTTTTTTTCTCTGTCGAAATTACTGTGCAGTTTGCACAGAGTGTTTTTATATTGAAATGCCTAAAGATTGTACCCAAATGTCTCAATTCCAAAGTCAGGTAAGTGACAATAATCAGTTGTATTTTATATTGTTGAAATACATTGCTGAAAAATATTGCTGAAATATATTCATTTATACTAAAATGAACTCTCTGCCTATTTCCTCGTTTGTCCTCTACCACACTGCAGAGAGGGGATAGGATGAAAAATGCTTTTCCTCCAGAGAAGCTGAGGCTCTGAGGGGACCACTGCCAGGGCCTGCCTCAGAGGACATAAGACCATTTGTCACTGCCACTGATCCTTCCTTCCTCTCTATCCAACCTCATCTCTCATCATTTCTCTTATGCATCCCAAAACTCCAGCAGAGTCAAAGGACCTGAAGTTCACCAACCCTGTTATTCTCTGAGTTGCCTTAGTACCTTAGTTCTTACTGTTGGCCCATTTCTCCTTTACCTGACTAATTAATGTGGGTTTTCAAAGACTTGGCTCTAACTGTGGTTCTATTCTAGAATTCCTGAACGTGTTCCAGGAGTTATGGCAGAATCAAATAAGTTCCTTTTAGCTGCACTACACCCTGTATTTTGTTCCCCACTAATTCATAGAGATACTGTGACTTCCTACACCCACACACATCCCTCCACCAAACCCCATACTGAGCAGTTGGTCTCAGTATGACCTCAGAGAATAATTTCCTTGTTTTTTGTTTTCCCTTCCATCTGGGTTTACCCCTCTTGAGAATCCTTTTTCTTTTCTTTTCTTCTTTTTTTTTGTTGAGACAGAGTTTCACTCTGTAGCCCAGGCTGGAGTGCAGTGGCACAATCTCGGCTCACTGCAAGCTCCGCCTCCCGAGTTCACGCCTTTCTCCTGCCTCAGCCTCCCAAGTAGCTGGGACTACAGGTGCCTGCAACCACGCCCAGCTAATTTTTTTTTTTTTTTTGTATTTTTAGTAGAGACGGGGTTTCACCGTGTTAGCCAGGATGGTCTCGATCTCCTGACCTTGTGATCCACCCCCCTCGGCCTCCAAAAGTGCTGGGATTACAGGCATGAGCCACCGCGCCCGGCTGAGAATCCCTTTTCTTTGCCATCTCTTTCTTGGCCTTTTCTCTCCCTAAGTAATTCTTAGGTCAAAAAGATAGGATTTAGGTGAAGTGGAAAGACAGATTTTGTTCATCTTTTTCCCTTTTCCTAATTCAGTGCTGACTGCCTTTCCCTGCCTTCCAGGGAGCTCTGTCTCATCTGTCATAATGTTTTGGAAGAGAAGGAATGTCCTCCATGCCTTAGAGGTTCAACCTGTTTCTACCTCCCCAATGTTACCAATTAAGGCTCTTCTTAGAATCCCTTATCATGGGAGCAACTTAACTACCCCCAATTTCAATCTTTCTTCAGTCCCAAGTGGTTTTAATGGTGTATTCTCACACTGCTATGAAGAAATACCTGAAACTGGGTAATTTATAAAGAAAAGAGATTTAACTGGCTCATGGTTCTGCAAGCTGTACAGGAAACATGACTGGGGAGGCCTCAGGGGACTTACAATAATGGCAGAAGGCGAAGAGGAAGCAGGCGCGTCCTACACAGCTGGAGCAGCAGGAAGAGAGCAAAGGGGAAGGTGCTACACACTTTTAAACAATCAGATCTTATGAGAACTCTATTACGAGACGGCACTAGGGGAATGGTGATGGTGCTGAACCATGAAAAACCATCCTCATGATCCAATCACCTCCCACCAGGCCCCACCTCCAACACTCAGAATCACAATTCAGCATGAGATTTGGGTGGGGGCACAAAGCCAAACCATATCAAATGATTCCCTCCTTTACATGCCTACAAGCCTGACACACAGGCCATTGTAGTGACTGATTTCTAGGTCTGTCCCCCCAAAAAACAGTGGCTCTCAACCGCTTTCTTAAACTGCAACACTTATGTTCACTTATACTATATTTTTCATAGGCCTACTTAACTTAGAGGTACGACATAGAAAAGATGTTCTGGAACACTCCTATTGGGTCAGTACAAGCTATAACTTTGTCTCTTCTCATACATGACACTTGTCTGAGAGCTGCTTGACTAGACTCTGGGTTTCTTGAGGACAGGGTCTAAGACTTAATCATGTCTGTATACAAAGTGCATGAAACTGAATAGGTGCCTAGAAACATGCTTATTGGTTGGTTGATTGGCTGGCTGGTTGGGTAGGTGGGATAACATAGTGGAGCGATTCAGAATCAGAGCGTCTGGATCCCAGCTTTGCCATTTACTTTCGGTTCGACTTTAGGCAAATTATCTCACCTATCTGGGCATGAGTTTCCCCAAACATTAAGCAATATATAATATTGTATCCACCTCAGAGTACTTTCTGTTTGTTTTAGCTTATATTTATTGTCTACTATGTGATAGACACTGTTCACACTGCTTTACATAGATTAACTCACTTAATCCTCCAGATGAAATTGAATAAAGTGTGTGTTTTGTCTAGCATATAGCAAATACTCATAAACATTAGTTATTACGAAAGAAAGAGAGACTACCTGGGCATAGCTATGAAATTCTGCCTCTAAACTAGATCCTGAAGAGCTTTAGAGGTTCAGCCTGGTTCTTCCTCTACAATGTTACAAATTAGGATTCTTCTTCTCAGAATCCCTTATCATGGGAACAACTTACTTTAGGGTCCTCGGGTTCTTATTCTTGAGATTTTTCATTCCACATGGTTCTTTTACTTTCCTTATTCCTCAGGAACTTGGGTCAATAATTGGATAGAAAAATGTGTGCTCTGGATCTTAATAATTGCTCTTTTGTACAGTAGGTTTGTTTAGTGTTCCTGACCCCAGGCTTTGTCTGATTTGAATGAATCCAACAGTTGTAGCCCCAGTGACAGTGTGCAAACTGCCCTTTGGGGGTAGTGGGGTTATTTGGGGGCCCTTTTCTGTTCTAGATCCCAGAAGCAAGGTGAGCTTTCACCAGCACTCAGGTGCCTGTTACCAATGACAAAAGAATTATTTGACCTTTCCTTATACTTCTTGTATTGCTTTTCTGATTATCAAAGCAATGCTCTGTAAAATGTACCAACTGATGCCCAGGGCTCTCTTCTAAGTTGTGTAAGATAACTTCAACTTTGTTTGCATCAGTTCGTTTCCAAGACCTTTTATGTCCTTCTCCGCTTTTGCAGGCTGTTCTTGCCAATCATAGGTCATTCAAGACAGGGCATTAAACACTGGTATTTCAGTTTTAACTCTGAGATTTGAGAGTTGGCTCCCTCAGTGTTTTCAATGATGCTTTCCAATTGGGACATTGTGGCGTACTGACGTGCCCTGAGTGGGTTGCAAATGCGCTGAGCTATTGATCCTTCTAGGTGGTCTGATATATAACAGGGCAGCCATAGTCCATGAGCAGTCTTTGCTTCTGGCCATGAGCAAACTTATTTTACTTCAGTGTGCCACACAAACATTGTTATCTTCCATTTGTGTCATGTACTGAAAAAGTTGGAAAGTGCTATGTTTAGAGCATTTGTTATGAAGTGTCTTTTAACTATGGAGCCACAATATGTGAATCAGATTAAAAGTGAATTTTTTTAATACCACTGAACTGAGCACTTAAAAATGTTAAGACGACAAATTTTATGTTATGTGCATTTTACAACAATTTTTTAAAGTAAATCTGCTTTGAGTAAAATGGCACCTGGGCCCTGGAACTTTGGCATCCTTCTCAGTGGACTTTGAGGGCTTCAGAGAACACAGCTGAGAAAGCACTACTTCAGAGCAAGAATCAAAAGCCTTGCTCTCCCCCTTGGACTTTGGAGTCTGCAATAGTGCATTCCTCTGTGAAGCCAACCTTCAGCAACTCTGTAACGGGGCAGAGGTTGCCTCCTGGGCTTTCCCATGGGACATATATACTCTTCCTGACAGTGTTCCTCTGTCAACCTTCTCAGGAACTTGATGCCAATATAACTTGCTCCTGACTTTCCCTCCCTAACAGATTGAAAAGTTACTTATCATAAATATAAACTAATATTTAGTGATGAGGTTTTTCATCATCATACTGTATGTGTGTGTGTACACACACACACATACACACACATATATCACACAAAATAAAATATTCAATCATTTCAGAAGGGTATAAAATAAACAGAAAACCTCTCCCTGTCCATTGGTAGTCCCACGCCTCCCCAGGTAAAATAATTGCTGACAGTTTTGTATTTTTGTATCTATATATTCTTTCAGAAATATCTTTGCACATATAAACATCTATCTATCTATCTATCTATCTATCTATCTATCTATCTATCTATCTGTCTATCTATCTATCCATCCCTCTATCTATCCATCTAATATATAAAGGTCCTTTCACTCATCTGATTTTACAGTTTTCTCTTTTTGCTTAATAATGCATCTTGATAATCACTCCATATCATCACTTACATTCTACATTAAGCTTTATACAGCTGCATAATATTCCACTGAATGGTTGTATCATATTTTATTTAATTGGTCCTCTGGTGATAACATTTAGGTTGTTTCCAATTGTCTGAATAGCAAAGGATTTGAAACCATCTCAGTGTTCAATATTCAACAATTCATTAAATCAACTGTATTATAATCTATAATATGATGTCTTTTAAAGATGATATTGTAAAAGCACATTCAAGGCTATAGCAAAGTGTTAACTGTGTCTTTTTACAGGAAAAAGTAAGTTACAAATTCATTTGAATAGTGTGGGCCCTAATGGATAGAAACTGTGAGCATGCATGTGTAGATGTGAAAGGATGTTCACTAAACTGTTAATCTGTTAACAAAGGTTCTCTACATGGTTGGAAGGTAGGGTTTTAAATTTTTTCTCCATTTTGCTTGAGTATTTTCTAAATTCTCAACAATAAATGTATATTGCTTTAGTAGAGAAGCAATACAACAAGATTAATTTTTTAAAAAACAGATTCGCATCCATCGTATGGCACTGCAGCCACATTCTCCTGCTCCTACTGTGTTTATGGCACTATGCCAGCTGGTGGAGAACTAGGCAGTCAGAACTAGTTAGCCTAGACCATATATTGTGTGAGCTGTCAATCTAGTGAGAAAGAGCAGGGAAGACAATTACACTAAAGAAGCCAGAGATCAGGGCAAGGCAGTAGGAATCAACAAGCTTTGAGACTCACACAGACAGTGCTGAGGGGGACTGAGCCAAGGGAACAATCCCTGTGGAGTATATCAATGAGAGTTAGGGGTTGCTTCTCAGGAGAAGTGGGAATTGGGTTCAATATGCGGGGGCAATAGGATTTGCAGAGGCCAAGCTGAGGAGAGTAGGATTCCTACAGGCACTGACAGTGGTTGGTAGGGCATCAATAAGATCTGTTCTGTCAAATTATCTGGTTTGTCAGCTAGTTACCAAAGTGGTACAGAGTGACTGAGAGGATGTGCCCTGTAATCTGACATATGTGGGTTCAAATTCCATCTCTGTCAATTACAAGATATTTGCCTAGGTAAGCTACTTAACTTTTTCAAACCTCAGTTTACTCATTTGTAAAATGGGAATTATAACAATACCTACCTCATCAGGTTGTTTAAAGGTTAACTGAAATAATGGCATAGTACTGTGCCTGATTGGCATATAGTAAATGCTCTACATATGGTAACTGTAATTATTATTAATACTAATAAAGAAAACTATGTCATAGCATTTAAAAACTTGGTTTAATAGTAACAATGAAGTCATGTGCAAGGGATTCATAATTCTCAGAAGCAGACAGTTTTTTTTTTTCAAGGTCTCTGACATGAGGTGTCAGGAAACTCTGTAGACTAGAGAACCCAAACAGGTGTACAAATTTCTAAATGAGAGAAGAGAAGTGTATAGAGGATGGTAGCTAAAAGCATTAGCTTTGGTTGGGCTCAGTGACTCACACCAGTAACACACACACTTTGGGAGGCCGAGGTGGGAGTATCACTTGAGTCCGGAAGTTTGAGACCAGCCTGGGCAACATAATGAGCCCTGTCTTTAAAAAAAAAATGTTTTTAAATTGCCCATGCCCAATGCTCTGAACCTGTAGGCCCAGCTACTCAGGAGGCTGAGGCAAGAGAATTGCTTGAGCCCAGGAGGTCGAGGCTACAACTGAGCTGTGATCGTGCCAATGCTTTAGCCTGGGTGATAGAGCAAGACCCTGTCAAAGAAAAAAACACAAAAGGCCAGGCGCCGTGGCTCACGCCTGTAATCCCAGCAGTTTGGGAGGCCAAGGTGGGTGGATCACGAAGTCAAGAGATCGAGACCATCCTGGCTAACATGGTGAAACCCCGTCTCTACTAAAAATACAAAAAAATTAGCTGGGCATGATGGCGGGCACCTGTAGTCCCAGCTACTTGGGAGGCTGAGGCAGGAGAATGGCGTGAACCCAGGAGGCGGAGCTTGCAGTGAGCAGAGATCACGCCACTGCACTCCAGCCTGGGCGACAGAGCAAGACTCTGTTAAAAAAAAAAAAAAAAAAAAAAAAAGCATTAGCTTTGGACTTAAGAAGACAGGAGTTTAAGTTCCTAGCTCTGGCACATGCGTTGTGTGATATTAGCCAAGTTCCTCTTTAGTACTGGGGCTTGGTTTCTCCATCTGAAAAATGGGGAACTATCTACAACATAGGTTTTTTAAATTACAGATTTAGGCGGTAAATTGCTATTTTGTTACATGAATATATTAAGTAGTGGTGATTTGTGGGCTTTTATTGTAGTGATGGCTACAAATAGTGTAAATTGTACTCGTTAATAGTGTAAATTGTGTAAACAGTGTAAATTGTACTCATTAAGTAATTTCTCATCCCTCACCCTGTAGGGCTGTTAATGTTAGAATTAAATGAGATAACACAGGTAAATTGCTCAGTACGTGGTACTCAGTTAGTATTCAGTTCATTCATTGAACAAATATTTTTCGAGCATTTACAATGTGCTAGGCTTTGTGCTTAAGCACTGGGATAAATTGGTGAATGAGATAAAGAGGGGCCCCACTCTTAAGTAGTTTTTAATAAATGAGAACTACCATTACTACTGCTACTACTGCTAAACAGGTATCCCTTGCTATTTGAACTCTCACTATCTAGACGTTCATTATTTTTAAAAAATTACAAAAATGTTTTCCCAAACTTCACTATTCAAATCAGAAATCCTCAGGTGAAAACATTTGAGTTGCACAGGAATCCTATCCAGAGGACGTAGGATGTACCCCTCTCTGGATAAAACAGCATCTTGGCTCCAGATGCCTTGTGCATGATCATTCTCATCTTCCACACCATTTTCTTAAGGGTTTAGTCCTTCATTAGCCCAGTGTTTGCTTCTTTCAAGTGCCTAGGGACACTATCAACCGTGGTCCACATAGACCACATGTTGAGAATCTCTAACACATTATTTCATTGTTTATATTACAATGTATGTTCATTGCAGTTTAGAAGAGAAACAGTTTGCTCCTGAAATTGTAAATGATTGTATACCAAACACAAAAAATACCCTTTAATGAGTTCCTTACGTGTTAATTAGGTATTGGCATTTTAAATGAATTATATTATCCATAAGTTCTTCATGGATTGATTGGTAGCTGTTTAAATGTTTTAATAATGATTAGGAAAATTGTTTGGAGTTTTTGGATGGCTTGGGAATGTATTGTTATTTCTCCATTTAAAATAATGGGTTCATGTCCTTTGTAGGGACATGGATGAAATTGGAAATCATCATTCTCAGTAAACTATTGAAAGGACAAAA
This sequence comes from Gorilla gorilla gorilla, assembly GCF_029281585.2. Taxonomy (NCBI): domain Eukaryota; kingdom Metazoa; phylum Chordata; class Mammalia; order Primates; family Hominidae; genus Gorilla; species Gorilla gorilla. Next base: position 124,074,279 of record NC_073247.2, read on the forward strand.
AACCAAACACTGCATGTTCTCACTCATAGATAGGAATTCAACAATGAGATCACATGGACACAGGAAGGGGAATATCACACTCTGGGGACTGTTGTGGGGTGGGGGGAGGGGGAAGGGATAGCATTAGGAGATATACCTAATGCTAAATGACGAGTTAATGGGTGTAGCACACCAGCATGGCACATGTATACATATGTAACTAACCTGCACATTGTGCACATGTACCCGAAAACTTAAAGTATAATAATAATTTTAAAAATTTAAAAAAAATTAAAAAAAAGAATTTTAAAATAATGGGATACAGGCTTCTGCTCATGTTAATTATGCAACATATTCTCTATTACATTTTATATTTGAATATACAGGGATGCTTGTATTCTAACTACTAACACAACATTACTACCACCCACCATCTAGTACTCGCAAATTAATAATTGCTACCTACTGACTTCCACAAACTACTGTCTCGAAGTGTTGCATGTATAGTCTTTACAGTAGCTAATGTGGCCCTTTTTCTCTTTTTTTGAGCATGGTCATATGGTTGGGTATGGGGCCTAATTCTTGAAGTGAAGGACCTGGACCTTTCTGTGGCTGATACCCAAGCAAGGCTGCCTAAGGATAAAGAGCACAACTCCAGTCATGTCTTTTTTGTGGCTCTCAGGCCACTCCAGGAAGTCAGAGATCATCAAATCCAAGGGTGTTGGCAATGGGAAAGAATACTTCATATGGAAGAGTAGCCAAAGATGCACTACTCCAAAGGCACCAGCCATTGCCTGGTGATGTGTGTGTACGTGTGTGTGTGAGAGACTATCTTGTCCCCTAGGGTAATGCAAAGGCACTTGGTTATTTTGACAGTGTTGATAAGCACCTGAATGGGCAGATGTGGAATGAATTGCAGTTTTATTACTGATTTAAAATTTTTTGAAGGACCTGTTCCTGATGAAAGGACCAAGGGCAAGCCCCCTGGTCAAAGAAATTTCCGGGAACAGTGTTTACAGTATTTCCTGGGGGATGTCATCAACATATAAAAGGCTCCAAGTAGTACTGCAGGAAAGCAACCGGAATAATCTCTGCTTACTAGAATTTTCCCACATCTTTTTTTTTTTTTTTTTTTTTTTGGCTCACAGCTATCTTTTCTGTGTGGCAGCCTATGGAACGCTAATCCACAGCACATGTTTTAAGAAACACTGTTATAAATTGTTCTAGAGTGAGGTATGACAGAATTTAATAAACCTCCTGACCCACTCATTATCCTCCTACTCCCTCCTGCCCCGTTTCCTCATGCTTCTTTCCTCCCATCCCACTCCTGCATCTCTCTTTCCTTATCTTTCCTCTTTTCCTTTCCACATTCATTGGCATGTTACTAAGAGACCCGACCATCACCAAAAGCATTTCAATAACTTTTTTAGCATTGAGAACAATAGCAAAGGCTGTCCAAAACGTGAAAAAAATACTCCCTGCTTCTGCCCCTGAGAAGCTGTCAGTAGCTTATGGATCTCGGCTGGGTAGATCTGCAGATTCTCCATAACATAAGAATTTACATGCAAGCAAATGACTGAACTCATGGCATGCTCATGGAGGGGATGGGGAGTACTCAGTGAATTACAGTTATATCTTTGTTTTTTTTTTTGTCTTTTTTTTTTTGACAGAGTCTTGCTCTGTCACAGTGGCTCGATCTCGGCTCACTGCAACCTTCGCCTCCCGGGTTCAAGTGATTCTCCTGCCTCAGCCTCCTGAGTAGCTGGGACTATAGGCGTGCCCCACCATACCTGGCTAATTTTTGTATTTTATTTTATTTTTATTTATTTATTTATTTATTTACTGAGACAGAGTCTCGCTCTGTCACCCAGGCTGGAGTGCAGTGGTGCCATCTCGGCTCACTGCAAGCTCCACCTCCCGGGTTCACACCATTCTCCTCCCTCAGCCTCCCAAGTAGCTGGGACTACAGGCACCTGCCACCACGCCTGGCTAATTTTTTGTATTTTTAGTAGAGACGGGGTTTCACCATGTTGGGCAGGATGGTGTCGAACTCCTGGCCTCAGGTGATCTGCCCGTCTTGGCCTCCCAAAGTTCTGGGATTACAGGCGTGAGCGACGACACCCAGCCAACAACCATACCTTTTTAAATAAGTACTAAGAACTTGCCAACACAGCTCAGCAGGAAGAGAAGAAACACTATTGTGATTCGTTGTATAATATATGCCATTGTACAGCCAGTGCTGTACTCTCAGAGGGACATTGTGTAATTTTCAGATTTTGTCATGTGCTGCCTTCTTTGGGAAGCTGCACTAGAATTAGGTGGTTTGGTTTTGGTGGCCAGCTCAGGCACAGACTTGCTGCCTCGCTTCAATCAAACCGTTTGGCCTCTCTGGACCTCAGAGGAGATTTTACTATATCACCTGGAGTAGCCCATCCCTTCCTGATCTGAAATTCTGTGATCTGTCTAGTGGGATTGCTGCTCCTTGGTGGTGGCTTGAGGGTGAAATGAGATGGGATATGCAGAGATTATTCCCTTCAAAACTTATTGCTGGTTTTCAAAAGCCTTATACCAAGTGTCACTTGAGAGAGGAAAGACTGACAAATTTGCAAGTGGAAACTGATTGTGGGCTGGTGCTCATGTGTCCATTTCTATATCTCGCCCCACCCAGAACAGCCCCAGCATTGCCCTGCTTAATGAATATTTGATGTTGAAGCACAATTTGTTCAGATGACATTTGCATTCTGGGAGTAAGCTGCGGTGTGCAGTGTGCTCATAAAGAGAACAATGTGTGACAATTGAGTAACCGGAACTATCTCTTTTCTAGAATGTACATGCATGCAGGGCTCCAGGAGAAGAATTTACCATGTGTAATCTCACTTAAGCGTCATGCAATCCTGTAAGAAAGGTCAATTCTATTATCCTCATTTTACAAGTGAGAAAACGAAGCCTTGGAGAGATTCCATGACCTGCCCGAGGTCACACAGGTAACTGGAGAAACCAGCTTTCAAATCTAGCCAGGCTGACTCCAGAGCTCTTAACTAGCATGCTTTTCTTTTAATTGGTTCAAACAGATAGCGTGAGAAGTAATCAGTTATGAAGAGGGGAAAGATGGAAGGAGGGAAGCAGAGCTCCTTGCTTTGGCTGGGTGAGCACTGAGCTTGTCAAGTGCTATCTGTCCTATGCTGGCTTCATGTAGAAGCAGTGCATGCAGATTCCCAGCTACCCAAAGTCTTCCCACAGTATTCAGTACTCTTTACCTCCTCCGTGGGAAATTCTACTCTCAAGGGGAAAATGTTTCTGCAGTGGCCACAGCAGGAAGCCGGTTCCAGTGCTGTCTGTTCACATGACTGTCCAGGAGCTAAATCCTGAAAGATGAGGAGCTTGTCCTTGGCACTTCCTGACCTCCTCTCAGGATCTCTGCCTCCCTCTGCCCAGCATCTGTTAGAAACCTTGTGTGTGTATGCCGCCTCTGGGATCCCAGCTTTTTCCATGTTGGCATTCCTTCCATGGGCCTACTATTCTCCACAGTTTTCATTGCTTCAGATCTTTCTGTCCCCATTCTTCCTGTTAATAGCTCTTGACTCTGTGTCTGCCATTAACTGAGATAATAATAGCAAAGAGCTGATAATAGCTAACATGTATTAATCATTTTCTATGGGTTGGGCTGTGTTCTAAGCAGTTACATGCAATATCTCATTTAATACTCACAGCAATGCTGTGTAGAACTCTTATTGTGCCTACTTGACAGTGGAGGATGTTGAAATTCAGAAAGGTTAACTTGTCCAAGTCACCTAACCAGTGAGTGGTTAAGAAAGACTCACAGCCAGGTCTTTCTAACTTCAAAGTCCATGCTTATGTGCATGTCCACTAGTCCATATTATGTCATTGATATTGTGTCAATAAGCAGGATTCCCAGTCTGCCTGGTTAGATTTCTTTCCTAACTGAACAAGTAACTTCATAGCAATTTCTTTTCATTAGCCGGTCTTCCCACTACAAGTGATCCCTTCTCAATGTCTTTGGAACTACTGTACAGGCCTTACAGGACACACCTTATAAGATCCCCATGATATTTTTAAATCTCTCTCATCTTCCCTCCATTCCTTCCTTCCATTCATCTCACCCAAATTCAGCAATTTTTTCTTGTTGTTTCCACAGTTAACTTTCACTCATGATCCTCACTGTGCTATAGATTGGCTAATTCAAACTTTGAGTACCACTAAGCCTTCTTAATCTTGTAATGGTATTTATTCTGTTGTTCTTTTATTTTTCCTTCTCTCAACAAGAACGGCCTGATATCTGCCCTCACAATTCCTTTGCTGTTTTTTCTACTTCCTCATCATCACTCACAAGAGAGACTCATTTTCTGTCATACTGTCCTTATGAGGCAAAGTAGTAGTTGTATTAGCCCCATTTGATAGATGAGGAAACGGAGGTTCAAATGGCTTAAGTGACTTGCAAGGGATTACACTATCTTTTCTCCAATTGGGAGATACTCTCTAGTACTATTCGATATAAGCAAAAGTTGGTGTTAAGAGTGCTTGAGTTATGTGGGGACCTCTAAATTTTGACTTAAAATCATGCCACTTTCTGGGGGTTTTTGCTAAAGCACTACAACTAGAATGGGGTGAGCGGGGTTAGAAAAGCCTCTAAGAGGTCTCGAATCTACTACCTAACTGGAAGAAGATAAACTTGATACTTAGAGTGTCATTCAAATAGGCAAAGTAAATCACCTGCCACTCTGAGACAAAGCCAGGTTGAGTCTGGTAACTTTAAAAAATCATCCTTTCATTTCTGGGCTGGATCTTCCCACTACCCTAATGAATAAGGATATCAAAGGAAAACACATGGCTAACAATATTTAGAAGTCAGTGCTGTGAGGAATGAGCTATTGTTGGAGAGGGCCCTATCTTTGTGTTAGTATTTAGCTTTACAATATTCTATAAGTAGCAATTGTAGCTCTCTGATTGGATAAAAGGATGGTAGTCAGGGAAATGGAGGACAGGTTGGGCTTAGGTGCAAAAGGGCACCTTTCCTTTTTTTCTGGATACCAGACATACCTTTCTGGTCAGATTTCTCCATTTAGGATTATGGCGAAACTCTCTCTGTACTTTTGGTACATGGCCTGCTGTTTGCCACATAGTAGAAACTTTCTAGGTGGGTGAATGGATTTGGGCAACTGTTGTACATTGATTGCTTGTTCTTGGTTTTCATTCAACGTGTCAGCCTATGATGTCCTTATCAGAGACTCCTTAGAGCCAGTATGGTTGAAACCCCAGATGTAATAAGCCACATAGTGTGGAAACACAGAGGGGTTAGGGGTTTAGGATGATTCCAATAAAACAAAAACCAAGCTTCCTTCTGTTACCCAGTGCCCTTCAGATTAGAGCTTTGCTTCCTCTTGAGATGCAAATCTTCCTGGATTGTGTAATAGGTTAAATGAGGTGTATCTTCCTGGAGTGTCAATTTTTACTCCAAGATTTGAGGAAAGGGAAGTTATTGACTTCTAGAGTATTTAAACCATTGTTTATATATTAAAGCAAGCACTGATATTAGTAAGCTCAGCTGCCATAACAAAATACCATAGACTGGGAAGTTTAAACAACAGGAATTTATTTCTCACACTTCTGGAGGCTGGCAAGTCCAACGTTAAGGTGCTGGCCAATTTGGTTCTCCAGTACGGTCTCTCTTCTTAGCTTGCAAACAGCTGACCTCTTGCTGTCTCAAGTGGCAGAGATAGACAAGTAAGCTGTCTGGTGTCTCTTCTAAGGGCACTAATCCCATCATGAGAGCTCTACTTTCATGACCTCATCTAAACCTAACTACCACCCCAAAGCCCCATCTTAAAATGCCATCACATTGGAGGTTAGGGCTTCAACATATGAATTTGGAAGGGGGTACAATTCAGTCCATAGCAATATCTAATAGAATGGACTATGAAATTCATCTATCTTTTTTTTTAAGACAGGATCTCACTTCGTTTACCAGGCTGGAGTGCAGTGGCACGATCTCGGGTCTGTGCAACCTCCTCCTCCCAAGCTCAAGCAATCCTCCCACCTCAGCCTTATATATAAATATATATATATTTATATATAAATATATAAATATATATATATTTATATATAAATATATAAATATATATATATTTATATATAAATATATAAATATTTATATATAAATATATATATATATTTATATTTATATATAAATATATATATATATTTATATATAAATATATAAATATATATATTATATATATTTAATATGTAATATATAAATACATAATATATAAATATATAGTATATATAAATATATAATACATAAATATATATAATACATAAATATATAGTATATATAAATGTATATAATACATAAATATATACTATATATAAATGTATATAATACATAAATATACAGTATATATAAATGTATATAATATATAAATACATAGTATATATAAATACATAGTATATATAAATGTCTATAATATATAAATATATAGTATATATAAATGTCTATAATATATAAATATGTAGTATATATAAATATATAATATATAAATATATAGTATATATAAATATATAATATATAAATATATAATATATAAATATATAGTATATATAAACATATAATATATAAATATATCGTATATATAAATATATATACTATATAAATATATACTATATATAAATATATAATATATAAATATATAGTATATATAAATATATATAAATATATATAATATAGTATATATAAATATATATAAATATATATAATATAGTATATATACATATATAATATATAAATATAGTATATATACATATATAATATATAAATATAGTATATATACATATATAATATATAAATATAGTATATATACATATATAATATATAAATATAGTATATATACATATATAATATATAAATATAGTATATATACATATATAATATATAAATATAGTATATATACATATATAATATATAAATATAGTATATATACATATATAATATATAACTAAACTATAGATTACATATAAATATATATAATATATAACTATAGATTACATATAAATATATATAATATATAACTATAGATTACATATAAATATATAGAATATATAACTATAGATTACATATAAATATATATAATATATAAATATAGATTACATATAAATATATAATATATAAATATAGATTACATATAAATATATATAACACATAAATAGAGATTACATATAAATATATATAATACATAAATAGAGATTACATATAAATATATATAATACATAAATAGAGATTACATATAAATATATAATACATAAATAGAGATTACATATAAATACATATAATATATAAATAGAGATTACATATAAATACATATAATATATAAATAGAGATTACATATAAACATATATAATATATAAATATAGATTACATATAAACATATATAATATATAAATATAGATTACATATAAACATATATAATATATAAATATAGATTACATATAAACATATATAATATATAAATATAGATTACATATAAACATATATAATATATAAATATAGATTACATATAAACATATATAATATATAAATATAGATTACATATAAACATATATAATATATAAATATAGATTACATATAAATATATATAATATATAAATATAGATTACATATAAATATAGATTATATATAAATATAGATTATATATAAATATAACATATAATTTATATATAATATATAATATACATTAGAAATATACAATATATAATATATATTATCAATATATATGACATATAATATATATTATCAATATATATAACATATAATATATATTATCAATATATATAACATAATATATATTATCAATATATATAACATAATATATGTTATCAATATATATAATATAATATATATTATCAATATATATAACATATAATATATATTATCAATATATATAACATATAATATATATTATCAATATATATAACATATCATATATATTATCAATATATATAACATATCATATATATTATCAATATATATAACATATAATCAATATATATAACATATATTATCAATATATATAACATATAATATATATTATCAATATATATAACATATAATATATATTATCAATATATACAACATATAATATATATTATCAATATATACAACATATAATATATATTATCAATATATACAACATATAATATATATTATCTATATATAACATATAATATATATTATTTATATATATAACATATAATATATATTATCTATATATATAACATATATTATCAATATATATAACATATATATTATCAATATATATAACATATAATATATATTATCAATATATATTATAGATATATATAATACATCTTATATATTATATATATATAATACATCTTATATATTATAAATATATATAATATATAATATATATTATAAATATATATAATATATAATATATATTATAAATATATATAATATATAATATATATTGTAAATATATATAATATATAATATATATTGTAAATATATAAGATATGATATATATTATAAATACATATGATATATATAATATATAGTATAAATATATAATATATAATATATAGTATAAATATATAATATATAATATATGGTATAAATATATATAATATAGAAATATGTATTTATATAATATATAAATATATTATTTTTATATATGTATATATAAAACATGTATTATATTTTATAATATGTATAAAACACATATATATTTATATATTATATATTATATATTATATATCATATTCATGTATTATATATTATATATTATATATATCATATTTGTATATTGTATATTATATATTATATATATTATATTTGTATATTATATATTATATATTATATATATTATATTTGTATATTATATATTATACATAATATATATTATATTATATATATTATATATTATACATAATATATATTATATTATATATATTATATATTATACATAATATATATTATGTTATATATATTATATATTATACATATTATATTTATATATTATATATTATATATTATACATATTAGATTTATACATTATATATTATATATAATACATATTACATTTATATATTATATATTATATATAATACATATGTATAATACATATTATATTTATATATTATATATAATATATAATATATATTATATTATATATAATATAATATATATTATATTTATATTATATATAACATATATCATATTTATATATTATATATTATATGTAATATATAATATTTATATAATATATATTATATATAACATATATTATATATAATATATATTATATTTATATTATATATTATATGTAATATATATTATATTAATATATGTTATATATAATATATATATTATATTTATATATTATATATTATATATAATATATATTATATTTATATTATATTTATATATTATATATTATATATATTATATTTATATATTACATATTATATATTATATTTATATATTATACATCATATATAATATATATTATATTTATATATTATACATCATATATAATATATTATATTTATATATTATATATCATATATAATAAATTATATTTATATATTATATATCATATATAATATATTATATTTATATATTATATATCATATATAATATATATTATATTTATATATTATATATCATATATAATATATATTATATTTATATATTATATATCATATATAATATATATTATATTTATATATTATATATCATATATAATATATATTATATTTATATATTATATATCATATATAATATATATTATATTTATATATTATATATTAATATAATATATATTATATTTATATATTATATGTAATACATAATATTTATATATTATATATTATATATAATATATTATATATAATATATATTATATTTATATATTATATATAATATATATTATATTTATATATTTTATATATTATATATTATATTTATATATTATATGTAATTTATATTTACATATTATATATGATATGTAATATATATTATATTTACATATTATATATGATATGTAATATATATTAGATTAACACATATTATATATAATTATTATATTTATATATTATATATTATATATAATATATATTATATTTATATATTATATAATATATATTAATATATATTATATACTACATATTATATATCTGTATATACTACATATTATATATCAATATATACTACATATTATATATCAATATATACTACATGTTATATATCAATATATACTGTATGTTATATCTCAATATATACTGTATGTTATATCTCAATATATACTGTATGTTATATCTCAATATATACTGTATGTTATATCTCAATATATATTATATATAACATATCAATATATATTATATATAACATATTAATATATATTATCTATAATATATATTGATATATTATATACTATATATTGATATATTATATACTATATATGAATATATTATATACTATATATTATACTATATATTTATATATAATATATAATATATTATATATTATATATAATAAATATATTAATATTATATAGAATTATATTATATATAATTATATATAATATATATTAATATATATATTAATATATATTGTATATAAAATACATTATATATATTTACATATATATAAAATATATGTATGTATTATTTATATATATATGTATATATAAAACAGGAGACAGCCAAGAAATTCCAGTCTTGCAATTAACTTCCAGTCTTGCAATTAACTTCCAGTCTTGCAGCTGTCTCTGACCTCCTGGGAGGTATTTTTTCATTCTCTTCTGCCAAGGGGGAACTTGAGATGAAGTTTAAGAAGCACTACTAGGCCTGTGTAAGTAGCTACAATATGAAAGGTGCTCCTTGGAGTTGTGTCCTCCAGAAGCCTTAAGCTCTTTGAAGTTGTTAGGAGTAGTTTATACCTGGATGTGAACGAAAGATCTGAAAGGAAATTTGGGGGATTGTGAGTAGGCATTGTGTGTGAGAAGGCTGAGAAGAGAAGAGTACTGAGTGGGAAGAATTGAGAAGCTGGGGCCCTTGATAATTCTCTTTTCCAATTTCACAATTTCTTGGGGAAAAGATTGCCCTTTCTGGGACCTCCTTCCCCATCTGATTCCCTCTGCATTTTATAGGATGTTGGCTGTACTTCTAAAAGTGCCCTCAGACGGGTTCTAGAGAAACAGATTAGTCCCTGGATCCTAACAGGTTTCATTTCTAGGGGTAAGGATGAGAGCACTGGACAAGAATTCTGATGCAGTAACCTCGTTTAAATTTTCTACAAAGTGTATGTGGGAGCAGCTGCCCCTGTAAGTCCCTGAGGCCAAGATCACTGAGACTTTTTCCCTCTCTCCTCCCCTGCCTGCTGTATTAGAAAAGTAACACCCAATGAGAGCACATTTCTTCCTTTACACCTTGAAAGCCAAAAGTAAGTGCAGTTTAAGTGGTATTTTCTATTCATTAGTGTATTTAGGATTTCTGGAGCTTTGCTTTGAAACCATTTCTGTAGGTGCTCTGGCCTGCCTCCTAACTCATCCTCCTCTCTTAATTTTTCTACAGTGCTCACATTCTCTTCCTTTTAATCCTTTTATCCCCTTTCTTTACTTTCACAAAAACCTTCTCCTCTGTTCCCCCTGTTCAGAAAAGTCTCTCACTCACTTCAGAGTAGCTGCTCATATCTTTCCAACCCAAATCACTGTTTCTTGTTAATTTCACTCTAAAAATAACTGATACTCTACATATGGTATCTTATTCACAACCAATGCTATCATAGTTCACTTGAATGAACTGCTTCCTCTATAAAAATTCATTCATTCTCTTGGCAATAATATTAACAATAATATTGGACAGTTAATTAAAATGCTTCTATTCCCAGCATAGGTAATAACCTATCAACGTATTTCCAGACATCAAAGTGTAGTAGTTGAAAGTACAGGTCATGGCATTGGACAGATTTAGCTTTGAATTATGACTCTACTGGTGACCTTGGAAAAGTCACTTCAACTCCCTGGATCTCTTATATGTAAAATGAGGACAATCATTTCCATGTACCAGAGTTATTATAAGAACTAAATAAGATGGTATCTGTAAAGTGCTAACAGATAAATGACAGCTTGTCATTAATAATCTACAATTCAGATTGGAAGTGATACAGATCCTGCCAAATGAGGAGCAGAGCTTGATTTTCAGCTGTAGAATAAGTTAATGTATTTTGGAGAAAATATCTCAGGACTCCTGGGAGAACCTTGGAAAAATTTCACAGTTAAAGACTGTGTTCATTCCCTTAAGAAATGACACAGTAGGTTTAGAAAACAATTTGACCTAGTTTAGGAGGTCTTGCTGTATAACTTAAATAAAGCCCAGTTGCCTCATGGCCCCATGTCTCACAGTGTTACAATTAGAGGAACACAAATCCTACATACGGATTAACTGAAGAGCAGTTGAAATCTTCATTGCAAGCTCTCTCTAAAGTGCCAAAGACAGAGTACATTCATAAGGAACAGAAAGAGTTCTCCAAAATCTCATTTCAATTTCCTGCATTCTCAGTATGTTCCAAACACCACAGCTGCTTCCAGGTCCTGTTTCTCCCCAACTCTGTCTCCCCAAACCTTTCTCACAAATAGAGCCCATGGATCCTCTCATGTCTTTTTGCTTCCCCCACCCCTTTTCCTTATACTAGCTCTTTATTTTGTAGGCCCACTTATCCAGATTCTACATCAAAAAGGAGGATTAGTAACATGTTCTAGATAGCCTGACCACCGTCAGGGAGTGCAGGGAATGTGTGTATGCATACGTATGTGTGTTGAAGTGAAGATGGGTGTGTAGTGGGAAGTTGATTGCAAACACTTATTAATTAATGGCTTTTCTAGGTTCAGAGCAATTTAACTCAATTGAAATTGTACACTTACTCAAAATATGGTTGTTCAGGCTAGAAAGGACATTTTTTTTTTTTCTCTTTTGGATAGGAGTTTAGCAATTCACAGATGTAATACTGACCATATGGGACTATTCTGACTGGTGGCTATTTATGTTTTTTAGAAAAAAAATTGTTATCTTATGTATTTTAGTAAAAACAAAACAAAACAAAACCTCAAACCCCAGGGTCCACAGTTGTGGTAGTTAGGGGAGATAAGATGAGCTCTGAGTGGTGAAAGAAGTTTGAAAACCTCTGATGTGGTACTTCATGCCCCACGCATGATTTTATTTAGTCTTCACAACACCCTGCACAGTGGGTGCTGTTATCTCCATTCTGCAGGTGAGGAAACTGAGAGTTACAGAAGTTAAGTATTTTGACTAATATCACTCAGATGAAGTTGGGGCTTTGTCCAAGAGCTGCATAACTTTAAAATGACAGGTGGAATAAAATAAAGATTTTCAGATTGTTTCAGAACCTCTCTCTCTCTCTCTCTCTCTCTCTCTCTGTCTCTCTCTTTCAAATCCATATCTTATCTGAGAGGGTTAGATTGAAAAAGGTATGATTATCTGAAGGCCAAATTCAGTTATAGAGCTTGAGATGATGTTGCTCTGACAAGGACAGAAGAAGGAGAGGAGTGATTATTAAGGTATATAAGAACCAGCAAATGTCACTCAAATGACAAAGTCATAAAGATGGATGTCAAAAGGAAATTTAAGAAAAAAAGGCAAAGAGGCTGAGGAGTTGAGTATTCTCAGCATGGAATTTAGAGGGGAAAGGGAGATCAAAAGGAAGTGGGGAAATTTTGATGCCTCTCATATACTAAACACTATAATATATATAAAGCTTATACAATGCTAATAGCTTATCACCACACTGCCTGACTTTCACAAGGATCCTGTGAGAAAGTTATGCTCATCATCATTGTATAGTTTTGCATTCAATTCTCCAGATATACAAATATCAGTTACATGCCAAGTACTGGCTAGTGTGAAGAAACTGAGATTCAGAGAGATTAAGTAACTTGCCACTCCAAGGCAGAACCAAATCTTCAACCCATGTCTGACCAATTCTAAAACCCACCGTTCAGCACATCCCACTGGGGTTTTAAAAATTTAGAAAATAAGATAAAACTGATCAAGCAATTTCCAGTGCTAGTTTTCTGGGAGTTAAGTACAACTTCCTAACACCATATGTAATCCTCGTAATGGGAACTTTTTGGTCCTGGGAGTTCCCCATCTTGGTTTGCTGTTTGGTTGGAGGTGAGGATAAATACTGCAAAACAACAGAGGTGCTGCACCTATATAATGGGCAAAAGGGCCGAAAGGAGTAAATGAGGTAGTAGTGATGAGGAAGGGGATCCTGGTGAAAGCTACATGAAGGACTTTTGAAATGTTTGTGTTTCTGAGAAAATGATAAGCCATGGTTTATTGGAAATTTTATCAGCTTTTGCAACTAGACAGGTTGTAAATATGAAAATGCTTAAATGATATAATTAGCTTGCAGTTTAACATTGATTTCACATCTCTCTCATTGGAGCCTTTCAGATTGTTCTTTTGTTTTCCTCATCAACGTGCTCTTTAGAAACATAAAGCATTAATCACAAGGAACCTATTTTACCAGCCCCACTTTTCTCACACTCTCCTACAAATTTTAGGCCTTCTCAAGTTCTTCCTCTTTTCCATGCACACTATCTCTGACCAAGTCCCTTTTGGTGATTTGATGGAGAGGTGTCCCTGTTTTCTTCTGCATTTCTTATGTACCTTCAGAGTAATTCCATGCCCCAAGATTCTGGGTTTGCAGGCTTTAAAATATTCCTTCATATTGTGAAGCCGTGAAGTTGCAAAACAATCATAGCCCGTCATTGGCCATGATGAATATTTTCCTGTTGCCTCGAAATTAAGTATATAATGGCGGTCCTTACAACAAACTCTCCTGGGAGAAGCCATCAGGAGAAGCAGAAAAAAACCTTATATTGCTGAAGAGAGAAAGCTCCAGAAGTCAGGCCCCATGTGTTGGTGATTAGGAGAGCAGCTCTCCCTCCAGGAGCCACGTGACAAAGAGTTGAAATAAAGAATCATAGAAAGTAGATCTAGCAGCCTCCTTTGGCCTAGATATCCCCTCAGGGAGTGTTGAAGAGATGAGGTGGAGTGGATTGATTCATAAGCAAAGCCCATGGTTACACTGAGTGGTTCAGGGCCTCTCAAAATCTTCCAGCAAAATAGCTCCAGGGGAAGAACTCATGACCTCCCCCACGCTACTCCCACCTCTACTCTCGACAAGACTGGAGATGTGGTCCAGTGCGGCCAAAAGTAAAACGTTTATTTGAAATCTACCATTTTCTTTTAAAAATTCATGTGAATCTGGCATTCTACCTCTTGTTTATTTCATTTTGATTTTATTCTCCTTTAGCCTCCACTCCCTTTCCCATTTTCCCCCCAACATATACAACCATCCTCATGTATTTTGGAGTATCTTTTGATTTGAATGTGTTATTCAAAATATATTGTTTTATGTGCATGCATTTTAATGTGTGGAAATGGCATTTATTACATGTCTCCTTTCAGTTTTTATCTCTTTCCTCTCAACACTGATAGAAGAACCATCCATGCTCTTTGTATACATCTAACCTGATGCTACACTGAGGCATTACACTCCAGCATGTACATCTGCCACGTTTCACTTGTTCACTCTCCCAGGGACAAGCACCCAGATGGCTGCCAACTTCCTGCCTCCCTAGACAAAGATGCAGAGAGTATCTTTGTACATGTCTACATATGGATTCATGTGCAACTTACTTTGGAGTATATACTAGGAGAAGAATTGCTGGGCCATAGAATGTGTGTTTTCTTCATGAGACAGAGTTATGCCAGACTGCTCTTTGGAATGGCTGTACCAACTTTAACGCCCACCTGCAGTGGAGGAGGGTTTGTTTCTCTTTTCCTTCATCCCTTCCAACCCTCCTCATTATCCAAATTTTTTACTTTTTCCAGCCTGAAATGTGTAAAGTGACAGCCCAGTGACTATTTTAATTTGCATATCTCTGATTATGAATGATTCCTGTTTATATTAAGTGACCAATCTATAGTAAAGTTGATGCACCAAGAATCAAGAAGATTCAATAATCCTGTTGTTTTGGGTTCCCTTCATAAAACCTTAATGTGTTCCCTGGCTTAGGCATGTATTATTTTGAGAAATGCAGCTGCTAGCTGTGTGATATTGGGAAAGTTGCTTTCCTTCTCTAGATCTCCACTTCCTCATCTATAAAGGAGGACTGGATTAGATAATCTCTAAGAGTCCTTCAGGGTTTAACATTTTGCAATTCAAATTATTTAATGGGGACAATGTTTCCTATTTGAGTGATGGTTACACTACGAGCCCAGACTTTACCGCTATGCAATATATCCATGTAAAACCCTATGCTTCTACCTTTTAAACTCATACAAATAAAAAAAAGATGTCATCTTGAACTATTAAACGTTGCACTACCTCTTCTGTACTAACCGCTCCCCAATAAAAAATTAAAATCCATTGAGTTCATTTTTCTACATTTTACCAACTTACTCTCTACTAATAGTCCACATCCTTCCCTCCCACTTCTCCCAACCAGAGAAGCAAACTGCCTTTTTACACTCTGTCCCTGACATGTGAAAAGAATGACACTAATTTGTTCCTGCTGTTCTTTAGTTTCCCACACAGCATTTGCCCAAATTACAGACCTATCAACTCCACTGCCCAATCAGAACAAGGGGAAGATTAAAAGACAAGCTTGAGCTCAGCCACATGTCGCTGTAAATACAAAATGCAAAGGGGGCTAATAATATAACATTATGATCTGACAACCACATAGTACTCATTATTCTTTGCACCAAATAAAGGTCATTTATGTGTCTTTTTTGCGGACGGTGGGAGGGAGCAAATAATGTCTAAACCTTCTCTGATTCAGTCTTTACGGAAAGAAAATAAACAAACAAACAAAAAATAAACAAGGGAGTTCAAGACCAGTCTGACCAATATGGTGAAACCCCGTCTCTACTAAAAATACAAAAATTAACCAGGCATGGTGGCGTGCACCTGTAGTCCCAGGTACTCGGAAGACTGAGGCAGGAGAATCACTTGAACCTGGGAGGCGGAAGCTGCAGTGAGCCGAGATTGCGCCACAGTCTCTTAAAAATCCCAGAGACGTAATTACCAAAGGCTTCATTAATACTACTCTTTTCCCTTTCCAAATAGGACTGACATGTATTCTTTACTGGGCAGTCAGGGCTTAAACAAGGGAAACTATTGCTTTCTTGATGTTGAACGACTAGTGCAGAATAAAAGCCATGTTTCCCCCAGCTAACTTGGCCATGGACTCTGCCTTTCCTTGAGTGTTTTGAGTGTTTGTAGACCATGCTGCTCACTGGAACTCTGCCTCCTGGGACTGCTGTGTGAATCAAATTTGATGGTGTCAGGTAAATCAGTGTACCTACTTTTAAAGCACCAGGTGTGTGCAAGGAATGGAGAGGAGCTGCTATTTATTACATATGTGTCAGACATGGTGCTCAACTGTTCAAATGCACCACGTATTATATTTGAAATGATGTGAGAAAGGCACTTTTACATCCATCTTATAAATGAGAAGGCTGAGTCACAGAGGTTAAATAACATGCTAATGGTCACACATCTAATAAGTGGTAGAGTTGGGACTCAAAGGTCTGTCTGATTCCAAAGCTTATGCCCTTCCCAATGCTCATTCTGCTTTTTCTCAGAGCTTCAATAGCATCTAACAACTTTATTTGTGGATGTTGCTTCAACAATGACATAGGAAGTTCCTAAAGGGAAATAGCTCTTGTATCTGAATATGCTGACCACTGGTGCTCATTGCAACAAGACACAGCACTTATTTTCAAAATATTTATTGATCATCGTGTGTGTGTCAAGCAAAACATCACCAACCAAATTCTACAAACCACTCTAATTTATAAATACCTTTTGGACTTGTGTTCCACTTTTCCCCCAACCCCCAGGTTGCTTTAGGCCATGTATGCCAGAACCTATCACAGTCTTTCTCAATCTTGTATCTCAGAAACATGGAACTTGCTCTTTTGCCTATCTGGAACATTTTTCCTCTCAGGCTAAATGTCACCTCATTAGAGAGACCTTCCTTAAACATCTTACCCAATATGGAAGTTCCTTTTACTCCCTATCCTCTACTATTCTTAATTTTTCTCCATTGTACTTATCATCATCAGATTTGTACATTGTCTATTTTGTTCATGTATTCCCCGCTATCTAGAACAATCCCTGGCACACATGAGGTACTCAATATTTGTGAATGAATAAGGAAATTATTTTCACCATTGAAGGAGCTTATATGTGCCTATTTTAATTATACCATCATCATTTTGATAAGTAAAACAAAACATGTATGATTAGGTTGTTGTATAATGTTATTAGCAGTCATCTAAAATAGCTTTCTTAAGAGTTATTTTTCTTACTGAACTACCTATACTGAAGCTTCTTCTTATTCTTTACATGGCTTCCCATTTAGTAGCTTCTTTAAGTAAGACACTTCAATTACATGGTGGAAACATTATAGATGATGGAATCTCAACACCCCCCACCCCAATTCAGACATCATTACCTTAATTGCTCTTTATAAAAAGCTTGACTTTTTATATCTACAAAAGAGACTTTTCCTTCAGAAACTTTCAAGCCCTGGGTTATTGATTACTGACAGCCAGATTTCATAACAGCCTATAAATAGAGAACAGAATGAATTAATCAACTTAAGAGAAAAAGATGAGGGGAAAGGGAGAGGAAGAGAATATTCTAAAGTCTTTTTAGTTCAAGGTCAGCACTATAGACAAAAACTGAGATTTCCTACATGGGAGCTCAGTAAAGAAATACTACAGGCTTGGGTTGAACTAAACATGCGCAGGACCTTTGTGTGAAGCTTTCTAATGGGTGCAAGTTTCCAAAAAACTGAAGTTGTAATCAGATTCAACTTTTGTAGACTAACAGTTTATTATAAAGATACTTGACCTCTGGATGTCTCTTTTAGGCCCATGAATGGTGAGGAATAGTAAAGGTCCCAGATATTGTAAAGTCTAGTTAGTTCTTTGTGCTCTTCATGCATTGTACAGTACCCACTGCTTAGTCAGAAAATGGGTTCCCCTCCATTGCTTCCTTTTGCTTTTCTTCTTTAATGGAAAGGCCATTCAAAATTTTAAGAGCATAGACAAGGTTAATGGACGTACTGAAGTATCTGTACACTGTGCCCTTCCTGTGTAGGGCACTCTCCATAGTAATAGAAAGGGTAACAGCAAAACTTTATTCATTTTTATATCTTTATTTTTATTGAGACATAATTTATGTAAAATAAAGTGCATGTATTTTAAATATATAGTTCTTTGTGTTTTGATGAATTTATACACCCATATAACTGCCACCCTAATTAAGACATGAGACATTTCCACCGCCCCTATAAATTTGCTTATGCCTCTTTCCATCAATTCCTTCCACCACATAGACAGCCATTAATCTGATTTTGCCACTGTAGATTAGTTTTTCCTGCTCTAAGGATTTGTATAAATGGAATTATATAGTCTGTAGTCTTTCATTTTTTTTTCTTTCACTCAATGTTTTTGAAATCTATCCGTGTTGTTGAGTATATCTCTAGTTTGCTCCTTTTTATTGCTGAAAAGTATTCTCTTGTATAGGAGTCATTACAAATCATTACAACATGTGGTGTTTTGTGTCTAGCTTCTCTTACTGATTCGTTCTTTGCAGAAATGGAGAGCCAAAAGAATTAGAAATTGAAATTTGGGGAAAGAACTTGGGATTCCAAAATGGGATAGAGGCAGTGTAGGTTAGGATCTTGGCAGCAGCCAAAGTGGACTATTTTGAGATCAACAGAGTGATCTGTGGGAACCTTCAAACTGAGACATATGCTGAGTTGCAGTGACAGTATCAAAAGATCTCTATATATGAGGGATATAGAATAGTCATCATTAGGAGATCTGGGTCGTATTACCATGTTTCCCTTGGAAGGACTGGTCTTGATGCCTCCCCCTGGTAATTGCTGTTGTTAAGCCTCTTGTGTTTCCTGAATGTGCTCACAGATTGCATTCTTGAGTTTTACTCCGTAATTCTTGAACCAAACCTGCAGTGCCGTTGGATGTATGACCATTTTTGAAGCTGTTTATTTCTGAAGGCTTGGGTTTTGGTATGGGTTCTTATTAAACAAGATATTCAACACTTCCACTTGTTTCTTGGTGAACATAATACTTTCATTGCTTCTGGTGCTAGCCTTTAGGAAGGACCTCTGAGCCTGACATTTAGTTTAGATGTGTTCCTACGTTCAAGTCCAGTGGCAAGAAGCTAGCAAAATATTAAAAAAGAACATCAAGTAATTGGTTTTCTGTGTGGAGAGATAATAGACCAGATGTTATTAATGATGGAGGTAAAGAAAAAGAAACAGTGAGGTGATTAAAGGGGTAGAAGCTACTCAAATTTGTTAGTTGAGCCATGTGTCTGGAATTTCAGTTCAAGGATAAGAGCTTCTTCACTCTAACTACAGTTAATAAGTCTATGACCTTATTAGCTACAAGCTTCACTTTGTGGCTTCAAAGTCATATTAACACAAATGACTTAAATTCCAGTTTTCTTACCCACCCCCACATAGGATCAATGGAAAATTAAATCTCACATGTACTGGTTTATCTGTCTTTAAACATTTCCACATATTTGTGTAAAAAGTGTTTGGCTTTGCTTCTAAAAGAGGGAGGGGAGTAGGGGCATATGTGTAGCTCAGGGAAGATAGTGGTTATTATAGACTCATTAAACACTAGAGGGAGACTGAAGGTAGCTATCAAAACAACATTCACCTCATCTTGGGTTTGTAAGGCCTGCTTTCAGGGAACTATTTGTTTCCTTCTATGTTGAGCAACAATTTGCTCTATGGTATTTTCTGGGGTTATGGATTCACAGATTGAGTGGAGAAGCTTCCCTAGGTATAATGAAAAAAAATTAAAATGGCTATTATACTTTGCTACTAACCTGACTATTCTGAGGTTCCTCCCGCCAATATAGCATTGTATTAAAATAGAAAATAAAATTTGGGCGGGGCTAGGTGGCTCATACCTGTAATCCCAGCACTTGGGGAGGCCAAGGTGGGCGGATCACGAGGTCAAGCAATCGAGACCATCCTGGCCAACATAGTTAAACCCTGTCTCTACTAAAAATACAAAAATTCGCTGGGTGTGGTGGTGCGTGCCTGTAGTCCCAGCTACTCGGGAGGCTGAGGCAGGAGAATCGCTTGAACCCAGGAGGTGGAGGTTGTAGTGAGCCGAGATCATGCCCCTGCACTCCAGCCTGGTGACAGAGCGAGACTCAGTCTCAAAAAAAAAAAAACGAAAGAAAAAAAAAGAAAAAAGAAAAGAAAGAAAAGAAAAGAAAGAAAGAAGAAAGACAGACAGACAGAAAGAAAGAAAGAAAGAAAATAAAACTAAATGTTTGAATGCCTACAAAGACAGACGTATTGTAGTAACTGGTTTTATATATCTATTTAGTTTAATCTTCTCATAACCCTATGAAGCGAGGATGATGAAACTCATGGATGGAGAGATTAGTAAATTGCCAGAAGTCAAACAACTACGTAATAGTAGAATTGGGAGTGAACACGATCTTTGAATCTAAATTCCACATCTCATCTTTCCTGTACAACTCCCCTGTTAAACAATATGTTTCAATGGATTGAACAAGTCACTATATATTACATACATGTATGAAAAATTTCTCATGTACCCCATACATTTGTACAATAAATAAATAAAATCATCTTTTAGAAACTCCACAGTGAGAAAGTGCAACATTAATTTATCAGCGACTATTCAATCCAACTATATATTTTTTCCAGAGTAGACTATAATGCTTTTTTCAACCCTTAATTTTTATGAGCATAATTGGGCTTCTGAAGGACTACTGAGTAGTTAAAATCAAAGTTTTAGTAAAGCAACAAAAAGTGTAGCTTTTCTCCCCTAATAACTTTGTGGCATTTTCAGTGACTAAAAGAGTCTTGCATTTGCATTTGCTAGGTGAGTCATACAGGAAGTTTGTTATTACCTCTCTTATCCCACTTAACCAAGGTCATTCTTCTTCCACCAATTTTAATACTATATATCAAAGTAAGATAAGGACATCATCTTTTCATTAATGACTTGCCTAAGGTAAGGCGCTTTTCATTTTTTTTGTTGCAGAGGGTATCTTAGAGTTATTATGGATGTTTCTTCATTTCCGACTACTAGAATGCTATAGTTTTATATAATAATAATGATATTTCTTGTTTGTGTAATCTCTTAAATTCACAGAACAAAGCACATTCACATACACTGTCTCATTTCAGCCTTAATGTAATTTTGTATATTCATTTTAAATGTCACGTATAGAGATATATATACATGAATATCTAATTATATATAAGTGTGATCATTACCTGCAGGTTTATTTTTTCCCTTTTCTTTTTTCCTTGGCTCTCATTTCTCTTCCTCTTTCTGTTTCATTAGGTAACCCATGATAAACCATGTTGCCCTTAGGATATATTCTTTGATACTGTTTCATGCTCATACATGTACACACATATATAGGATTTCATCATTATTTTTTAATGGGGTTGTACTATGCATACTTTTTTGTATCTTGCATTTCTAAATTAAGAATACTTCTGAGAAATATCTTCGGCCATCTAGGATAACAGTAGTATATTAGTTTTAATCGCTGTCTAATATTCTATGAATTAGATGTACTATAATTTACTCAGCCTTCACCCAATAGAGGAAATTATCTGATTTATTCCAGGTTTGTGTTTCTGTTTGACACTATAAAGAATACTGCAATAAACATGCTTGTACACATGCTTTTACTACAATGGAATAAACTACAATGAATGGGATTGCTGAGTTGAGTAAATTAATATTTTATTTCAATAGATGTTTCCAGATTGCTTTCCAAAAATGCTGTAAAACTTCACATTTCCACCAGCAATGTATGGGTGTTATTTGATTTTCAACTTTGTCAGTTTGATGGGTTTATTGTGTTACCTCATTTTAACTTTAATTTGCATTTTCCTGACTGCTAGTGAATCTTTTTGTCTGTTAGCTTCTTTGGATTTACTCTTCAATGAGTTGATTATTCATTACTTTTGACCATTTTTTCTATTGAATTGTTTGTCAATTTTCTTTCACTTTGAAAGAACTCTTTGTTTATGTGTAATAACCTTGTGTCTTTTATCAGCATTACACATTTTTGTTTATGATATTTTTGCTTATGATATATTTTACCATATAGAAGTTTTGAATTTTATTTTATTTTATTTTATTTATTTTATATTGTATTTTTTCTTTTGAGACAGTCTCACTTTGTTTCCCAGGCTGGAGTGCAGTGGTAGGATCATGGCTCACTGCAATCTCGACCTCCCTGACTCAAGTGATCCTCCTATCTCTCAGCCTCCAGAGTAGCTGGGACTACAGGCACATACTCCATCCCCAGCTAATTTTTGTATTTTTTGTAGAAATGGTTTGCCATGTTGCCCTGCCTGGTTTTGAACTCTTGGGCTCAAGCGATCTATCTGCTTCAGCCTCCCAAAGTGCTGAGATTTCGGGCATGAGCCACCGTGGCCAGGCTTGAATGTTAAATGATCAAATATATCTATCTTTTGTTCTAAAGAGTATAGCTTTCCTAGATTTTTCATATACTGTCTAGTTTATAACCTGTAGTGTCCTGAGTTTTTCCAATGATATGATTGTACTATTATCAATATTTTATAAAGCTATAATTAACATACCATAAAATTCACTCTTTTAAACTGTATATTCAATGCAGAAATTTTTAGTATGTTCACAAGGGTGTGCAACCATCACTAATACTTAAGTCCAGAATAGCTTAATCACTCCACAAAGAAATCTTGTGTACATTTTGAGTGACTCCATATTTTCCTTCACTCCAAGTGATGGTAATCTTTAATCTATTTTCTATGGATTTGGCTATTCTGGACATGTCATATAAATAGAATCATATAATATGTGGCCTTTCGTATCTGGCTTCTTTCACTCAGTGTGTTTTCAAGGTCCATGCATGTTGTAGCATAAATCAGTACCTCATTTCTTTTTGTGGCTGAATAATATTTCATTGCATGGATTTTGTTGATTATTTCCTTGGCAGTGCAGAAGCTTTTTGGTTTGAAGTAATTCCATTTCTCTATTTTTGCTTTTGTTTCCTAAGCTTTGGGGGTCAACTCCAAAAACTCATTGCTGAAACCAATGCTATATAGTTTTTTTCGCTACGTTTCTTCTAGAACTTTTTCTGTTTCAGATCTTATGTTTCAGTCTTTAATCCATTGTCTTGGGTTTAATTACTTCTTTTCCTGGTTTTCTAAGATTAGATTATTGATTTGCAATTTTTTTTAATTTTTAAAATATAAGCCTTGATAGCTACAAATTTCCTTTGTAGCACTCTTTTACATCCCTCTATGTTTTGAATGTTGTGTTTTAATTTTCATTTGTCTCAAATTAGCTTCTAATTTTCCCTATTTCTCCTCTTGTGATCAGAAAATATACTTCATACAATTTTAATTATTTTAATTTATTGAGCTTTTTTGTAACCTAACATTTGGTCTATCTTATAGAATGTTCCATGTGCACTTAAGAAGAATGTGAATTCTGCTGTTTCTAAGTAGTGTTACATACATGTCTATTAATTCTAGTTAGTTTATAGTATTGCCTAAATATTCTATTTTTTTTGTTGTTGATCTTCTGTCTAGCGGTTCTATCCATGATTGAGAATAGGGTATTAAGGATACAAAATCAATGTGTAAAAATCACAAGCATACTTATACACCAATAGCAGACAAACAGAGAGCAAAATCATGAGTGAACTCCCATTCACAATTGCTTCAAAGAGAATAAAATACCTAGGAATCCAACTTACAAGGGATGTGAGGGACCTCTTCAAGGAGAACTACAAACCGCTGCTCGATGAAATAAAAGAGGACACAAACAAATGGAAGAACATTCCATGCTCATGGATAGGAAGAATCAATATTGTGAAAATGGCCATACTGCCCAAGGTAATTTATAGAATCAATGCCATTCCCATCAAGCTACCAATGATTTTCTTCATAGAATTGGAAAAAAACTACTTCAAAGTTCATATGGAATCAAAAAAGAGCCCACATTGCCAAGTCAATCCTAAGCCAAAAGAACAAAGCTGGAGGCATCACACTACCTGACTTCAAACTATACTACAAGGCTACAGTAACCAAAACAGCATGATACTGGTACCAAAACAGAGATATAGACCAATGGAACAAAACGGAGCCCTCAGAAATAATACCACACATCTACAACTATCTGATCTTTGACAAACCTGAGAAAAACAAGAAACGGGGAAAGGATTCCCTATTTAAGAAATGGTGCTGGGAAAACTGGCTAGCCATATGTAGGAAGCTGAAACTGGATCCCTTCCTTACGCCTTATACAAAAATTAATTCAAGATGGATTAAAGACTTACATGTTAGACCTAAAACCATAAAAACCCTAGAAGAAAACCTAGAAAACCTAGGCAATACCATTCAGGGCATATGCATGGGCAAGGACTTCATGTCGAAAACACCAAAACCAATGGCAACAAAAGCCAAAATTAACAAATGGGATCTAACTAAACTAAAGAGCTTCTGCACAGCAAAAGAAACTACCATCAGAGTGAACAGGCAACCTAGAGAATGGGAGAAAATTTTTGCAACCTACTCATCTGACAAAGGGCTAATATCCAGAATCTACAAAGAACTCAAACACATTTACAAGAAAAAAACAAACAACCCCATCAACAAATGGGCAAAGGATATGAACAGACACTTCTCAAAAGAAGACATTTATGCAGCCAACAGACACATGAAAAAATGCTCATCATCACTGGCCGTCAGAGAAATGCAAATCAAAACCACAATGAGATACCATCTCACACCAGTTAGAATGGCGATCATTAAAAACTCAGGAAACAGGAGCCAAGATGGCCGAATAGGAACAGCTCTGGTCTACAGCTCCCAGCACGAGTGATGCAGAAGACGAGTGATTTCTGCATTTCCATCTGAGGTGCCGGGTTCATCTCACTAGGGAGTGCCAGACAGTGGGCGCAGGTCAGTGGATGGGCGCACCGTGTGTGAGCCGAAGCAGGGCAAGGCATTGCCTCACTCGCGAAGCGCAAGGGGTCAGGGAGTTCCCTTTCCTAGTCAAAGAAAGCAGTGACAGACGGCACCTGGAAAATCGGGTCACTTCCACCCGAATACTGCGCTTTTCCGACGGGCTTAAAAAACGGTGCACCAGGAGATTATATCCCGCACCTGGATCAGAGGGTCCTATGCCCACGGAGTCTCACTGATTGCTAGCACAGCAGTCTGAGATCAAACTACAAGGTGGCAGCGAGGCTGGGGGAGGGGCTCCCACGATTGCCCAGGCTTGCCTAGGTAAACAAAGCAGCCGGGAAGCTCGAACTGGGTGGAGCCCACCACAGCTCAAGGAGGCCTGCCTGCCTCTGCAGGCTCCACCTCTGGGGGCAGGTCACAGACAAACAAAAAGACAGCAGTAACCTCTGCAGACTTAAATGTCCCTGTCTGACAGCTTTGAAGAGAGCAGTGGTTCTCCCAGCATGCAGCTGGAGATCTGAGAATGGGCAGACTGCCTCCTAAAGTGGGTCCCTGACCCCTGACCCCTGAGCAGCCTAACTGGGAGGCACCCCCCAGCAGGGGCACACTGACACCTCACACGGCCAGGTACTCCAACAGACCTGCAGCTGAGGGTCCTGTCTGTTAGAAGGAAAACTGAAAATCAGAAAGGACATCCACACCAAAAACCCATGTGCACACCACCATCATCAAAGACCAAAAGTAGATAAAACCACAAAGATGGGGAAAAAACAGAGCAGAAAAACTGGAAACTCTAAAAAGCAGAGCACCTCTCCTCCTCCAAAGGAACGGAGTTCCTCACCAGCAACGGAACAAAGCTGGATAGAGAATGACATTGACGAGCTGTGTGAAGAAGGCTTCAGATGATCAAATTACTCCGAGCTATGGGAGGACATTCAAACCAAAGGCAAAGAAGTTGAAAACTTTGAAAAAAATTTAGAAGAATGTATAACTAGAATAACCAATACAGAGAAGTGCTTAAAGGAGCTGATGGAGCTGAAAACCAAGGCTCGAGAACTACGTGAAGAATGCAGAAGCCTCAGGAGCCGATGCAATCAACTGGAAGAAAGGGTATCAGTGATGGAAGATGAAATGAATGAAATGAAGCGAGAAGGGAAGTTTAGAGAAAAAAGAATAAAAAGAAATGAGCAAAGCCTCCAAGAAATATGGGACTATGTGAAAAGACCAAATCTACGTCTGATTGGTGTACCTGAAAGTGATGGGGAGAATGGAACCAAGTTGGAAAACACTCTGCAGGATATTATCCAGGAGAACTTCCCCAATCTAGCAAGGTAGGCCAACATTCAGATTCAGGAAATACAGAGAATGTCACAAAGATACTCCTCGAGAAGAGCAACTCCAAGACACATAATTGTCAGATTCACCAAAGTTGAAATGAAGGAAAAAATGTTAAGGGCAGCCAGAGAGAAAGGTTGGGTTACCCTCAAAGGGAAGCCCATCAGACTAACAGCGGATCTCTTGGCAGAAACTCTACAAGCCAGAAGAGAGTTGGGGCCAATATTCAACATTCTTAAAGAAAAGAATTTTCAACCCAGAATTTGCTATCCAGCCAAACTAAGCTTCATAAGTGAAGGAGAAATAAAATACTTTACAGACAAGCAAATGCTGAGAGATTTTGTAACCACCAGGCCTGCCTTAAAAGAGCTCCTGAAGGAAGCGCTAAACATGGAAAGGAACAACTGGTACCAGCCGCCGCAAAATCATGCCAAAATGTAAAGACCATCGAGACTAGGAAGAAACTGCATCAACCAATGAGCAAAATACCAAGCTAACGTCATAATGAAAGGATCAAATTCACACATAACAATATTAACTTTAAATGTAAATGGACTAAATGCTCCAATTAAAAGACACAGACTGGCAAATTGGATAAAGAGTCAAGACCCATCAGTGTGCTGTATTCAGGAAACCCATCTCACATGCAGAGGCACACATAGGCTCAAAATAAAAGGATGGAGGAAGATCTACCAAGCAAATGGAAAACAAAAAAAGGCAGGGGTTTCAACCCTAGTCTCTGATAAAACAGACTTTAAACCAACAAAGATCAAAAGAGACAAATAAGGCCATTACATAATGGTAAAGGGATCAATTCAACAAGAAGAGCTAACTATCCTAAATATATATGCACCCAATACAGGAGCACCCAGATTCATAAAGCAAGTCCTGAGTGACCTACAAAGAGGCTTAGACTCCCACACATTAATAATGGGAGACTTTAACACCCCACTGTCAACATTAGACAGATCAACAAGACAGAAAGTCAACAAGGATACCCAGGAATTGAACTCAGCTCTGCACCAAGCAGACCTAATAGACATCTACAGAACGCTCCACCCCAAATCAACAGAATATACATTTTTTTCAGCACCGCACCACACCTATTCCAAAATTGACCACATACTTGGAAGTAAAGCTCTCCTCAGCAAATGTAAAAGAACAGAGATTATAACAAACTATCTCTCAGACCACAGTGCAATCAAGCTAGAACTCAGGATTAAGAAACTCACTCAAAACTGCTCAACTACATGGAAACTGAGCAACCTGCTCCTGAATGACTACTGGGTACATAACGAAATGAAGGCAGAAATAAAGATGTTCTTTGAAACCAATGAGAACAAAGACACAACAGACCAGAACCTCTGGGACGCATTCAAAGCAGTGTGTAGAGGGAAATTTATAGCACTAAATGCCCACAAGAGAAAGCAGGAAAGATCCAAAATTGACACCCTAACATCACAATTAAAAGAACTAGAAAAGCAAGAGCAAACACATTCAAAAGCTAGCAGAAGGCAAGAAATAACTAAAATCAGAGGAGAACTGAAGGAAATAGAGACACAAAAAACCCTTCAAAAAACTAATGAATCCAGGAGCTGGTTTTTTGAAAGGATCAACAAAATTGATAGACCGCTAGCAAGACTAATAAAGAAAAAAAGAGAGAAGAATCAAATAGATGCAATAAAAAATGATAAAGGGGATATCACCACCGATCCCACAGAAATACAAACTACCATCAGAGAATACTACAAACACCTCTACACAAATAAACTAGAAAATCTAGAAGAAATGGATAAATTCCTCAACACATACACTCTCCCAAGACTAAACCAGGAAGAAATTGAATCTTTGAATAGACCAATAACAGGCTCTGAAATTGTGGCAATAATGAATAGCTTACCAACCAAAAAGAGTCCAGGACCAGATGGATTCACATCCGAATTCTACCAGAGGTACAAGGAGGAGCTGGTACCATTCCTTCTGAAACTATTCCAATCAATAGAAAAAGAGGGAATCCTCCCTAACTCATTTTATGAGGCAGGCATCATCCTGATACCAAAGCCTGGCAGAGACACAACCAAAAAAGAGAATTTTAGACCAATATCCTTGATGAACATTGATGCAAAAATCCTCAATAAAATACTGGCAAACCAAATCCAGCAGCACATCAAAAAGCTTATCCACCATGATCAAGTGGGCTTCATCCCTGGGATGCAAAGCTGGTTCAATATACACAAATCAATAAATGTAATACAGCATATAAACAGAACCAAAGACAAAAACTACATGATCATCTCAATACATGCAGAAAAAGCCTTTGACAAAATTCAACAACCCTTCATGCTAAAAACTCTCAATAAATTAGGTATTGATTGGATGTATCTCAAAATCATAAGAGCTATCTATGACAAACCCACAGCCAATATCATACTGAATGGGCAAAGACTGGAAGCATTCCCTTTGAAAACGGGCACAAGACAGGGATGCCCTCTCTCACCACTCCTATTCAACATAGTGTTGGAAGTTCTGGCCAGGGCAATTAGGCAGGAGAAGGAAATAAAGGGTATTCAATTAGGAAAAGAGGAAGTCAAATTGTCCCTGTTTGCAGACGACATGATTGTATATGTAGAAAACCCCATTGTCTCAGCCCAAAATCTCCTTCAGCTGATAAGCAACTTCAGCAAAGTCTCAGGATACAAAATCAATGTACAAAAATCACAAGCATTCTTATACACCAACAACAGACAAACAGAGAGCCAAATCATGAGTGAACTCCCATTCACAATTGCTTCAAAGAGAATAAAATACCTAGGAATCCAATTTACGAGGGATGTGAAGGACCTCTTCAAGGAGAACTACAAACCACTGCTCAATGAAATAAAAGAGGATACAAACAAATGGAAGAATATTCCATGCTCATGGGTAGGAAGAATCAATATCGTGAAAATGGCCATACTGCCCAAGGTGATGGACAGATTCAATGCCATCCCCATCAAGCTACCAATGACTTTCTTCACAGAATTGGAAAAAACTACTTTAAAGTTCATATGGAACCAAAAAAGAGCCTGCATCGCCAAGTCAATCTTAAGCCAAAAGAACAAAGCTGGAGGCATCACACTACCTGACTTCAAACTATACTACAAGGCTACAGTAACCAAAACAGCATGGTACTGGTAGCAAAAGAGAGATATAGATCACTGGAACAGAACAGAGCCCTCAGAAATAACACCACATATCTACAACTATCTGATCTTTGACAACCTGAGAAAAACAAGCAATGGGGAAAGGATTCCCTATTTAATAAATGGTGCTGGGAAAACTGGCTAGCCATATGTAGAAAGCTGAAACTGGATCCCTTCCTTATACCTTGTACAAAAATTAATTCAAGATGGATTAAAGACTTACATGTTAGACCTAAAACCATAAAAACCCTCGAAGAAAACCTAGGCATTACCATTCAGGACATAGGCATGGGCAAGGACTTCATGTCGAAAACACCAAAAGCAATGGCAACAAAAGACAAAATTGACAAATGGGATCTAATTAAACTAAAGAGCTTCTGCACAGCAAAAGAAACTACCATCAGAGTGAACAGGCAACCTACAAAATGGGAGAAAATTTTCGCAACCTACTCATCTGACAAAGGGCTAATATCGAGAATCTACAATGAACTCAAACACATTTACAAGAAAAAAGCAAACAACCCCATCAAAAAGTGGGCGAAGGATATGAACAGACACTTCTCAAAAGAAGACATTTATGCAGCCAGAAAACACATGAAAAAATGCTCATCATCACTGGCCATCACAGAAATGCAAATCAAAACCACAATGAGATACCATCTCACACCAGTTAGAATGGCAATCATTAAAAAGTCAGGAAACAACAGTGCTGGAGAGGACGTGGAGAAATAGGAACACTTTTACACTGTTGGTGGGACTGTAAACTAGTTCAACCATTGTGGAAGTCAGTGTGGCGATTCCTCAGGGATCTAGAACTGGAAATACCATTTGACCCAGCCATCCCATTACTGGGTATATACCCAAAGGACTATAAATCATGCTGCTATAAAGACACATGCACACGTATGTTTATTGCGGCATTATTCACAATAGCAAAGACTTGGAACCAACCCAAATGTCTAACAATGATAGACTGGATTAAGAAAATGTGGCACATATACACCATGGAATACTATGCAGCCATAAAAAATGATGAGTTCATGTCCTTTGTAGGGACATGGCTGAAATTGGAAATCATCATTCTCAGTAAACTATCGCAAGAACAAAAAACAAAACACCGCATATTCTCACTCTTAGGTGGGAATTGAACAATGAGATCACATAGACACAGGAAGGGGAATATCACACTCTGGGGACTGTTGTGGGATGGGGGGAGGGGGGAGGGATAGCATTGGGAGATATACCTAATGCTAGATGGCGAGTTAGTGGGTGCAGCACACCAGCATGGCACATGTATACATATGTAACTAACCTGCACATTGTGCACATGTACCCTAAAACTTAAAGTACAATAATAAAAAATAAAAAAAGTCAGGAAACAACAGGTGCTGGAGAGGATGTGGAGAAATAGGAACACTTTTACACTGTTGGTGGGACTGTAAACTGGTTCAACCATCGTGAAAGACAGTGTGGCGATTCCTCAGGGATCTAGAACTAGAAATACCATTTGACCCAGCCATCCCATTACTGGGTATATACCCAAGGGATTATAAATCATGCTGCTGTAAAGACACATGCCCACGTATGTTTATTGCGGCACTATTCACAATAGCAAAGACCTGGAACCAACCCAAATGTCCAACAATGACAGACTGGATTAAGAAAATGTGGCGTATATATGCCATGGAATACTAGGCAGCCACAAAAAATGATGAGTTCATGTCCTTTGTAGGGACATGGATGAAGCTGGAAACCATCATTCTCAGCAAACTATTGCAAGGACAAAAAACCAAACATCACATGTTCTCACTCATAGATGGGAATTGATCAATGAGAACACAAGGACACAGGAAGGGGGACATCACACATTGGGGCCTGTTGTGGGGTGGGGGAGGGGGAAGGGATAGCATTAGGAGATATACCTAGTGTAAATGACGAGTTAATGGGTGCAGCACACCAACATGGCACATGTACACATATGTGATGGACCTGCACATTGTGAACATGTACCCTAGAACTTAAAGTTAATAATAAAAAAAAGAAAATAAGGTATTAAAATCTCCAACTATTATTGTTGTATTGTTTTTTTCTTCCTTCAATTGTGTCAGCTTGGTGCTCTGTTGTTAGGTGCATATATATTTATAATTGTTACATCTCGTTTGTTGGTTGATACTGTTATCATTATAAAATATCCTTTGTCTATAATAAAAATTTTTGTCTTAAAGTCTGTTTTGTCTGATATTATATATCCACTTTACCTGTCTTCTGGTTACTCCTTCAATGGTGTGTGTGTGTGTGTGTGTGTGTGTGTGTGAATATATTCAATGGTGTGTGCATGTGTATATATATATGTATTACTTTTTCACTCTCAGACTGTTTACGTCCTTGAATCTAAAGTGACCCTTGTTGAGAAGAACAGTGGTTACCAGGGTGAGGATTGAAAGTAAATGGGGAGACGTAGGTCAAAGGGTATAAATTTGCAGTTATATAGGATGAATAAGTCTGGAGATCTAATGTACAGCATGAAGATTATAGTTAATAATTTTGTATAGTATACTGAAAAATTGCTAAGAGCCTATTACGTCCTCTTAGCATGCACACACAAAAGATAACTATGGTAGGAGATAGATAGGCTAATTTGCTTTACTATGGTAATCATTTCACTATGTGTATCAAAACATTACTTTGTATACCTTAAATACAGTTTGAATCCCTTATCTGAAATGTGTAGGACTAGAAATGTTTCAGATTTTGAATTCTTTTTTATTTTGAAATATTTGCAGCGCACTTACTGGCTAAGCATCCCAAATCTGAATATGTGAAATCTGAAATGCTCCAATTGGCATTTTATTTATTTATTTCGGTTTTGAAAAATTTGTGGGTATATTGTAGGTATATATATTTATGAGGTATATGAAGTGTTTCTATACAGGCATGCAATGCATAATAATCACATCATGGGGAATGGGGTATCCATCCTCTCAAGCATTTATCCTTTGAGTTACAAAAAATTTAATTACACTCTTTAAGTTATTTTAAAATGTACAATTAAGTTATTATTGGCTATAGTCACTCTATTGTGCTATCAAATAGTAGGTCTTATCAATTCTTTCTAACTATTTTTTGTACCCATTAACCATCCCCACCTCCCCCCACAAACACCCCCACTACCTTTTCCAACCTCTGGAAATCATCCTTCTACTCTCTATGTCCATGAGTTCAATTGTTTTGACTTTTAGATCTCACAAATA
The DNA here is from genome assembly GCF_029281585.2 of Gorilla gorilla gorilla. Taxonomy (NCBI): domain Eukaryota; kingdom Metazoa; phylum Chordata; class Mammalia; order Primates; family Hominidae; genus Gorilla; species Gorilla gorilla. Next base: position 124,108,170 of record NC_073247.2, read on the forward strand.
AGTGAGAACATGAAATGTTTGTCTTTCTGTGTTTGCTTTATTTCACTTAACATATGACCTCCAGTTCCATCCATGTTGTTGCAAGTGACAAGATCTTATTATTTTTAAATGCTGAGTAGTACTGCATTGTGTATATGTACCACATTTTCTTTATCCATTTATCTGTTGACAGACACTTAAGTTGCTTTCAAATCTTAGCTACTGTAAACAGTGCTGCAACAAACACAGGAGCAGATATCCCTGTGATATACTAATTTCCTTTCTTTGGGGTATATACCCAGCAGTGGGATTGCTAGACCAGATAGTAGCACAATTTTTAGTTTTTTGATGAACCTCCAAACTGTTATCCATAGTGGTTGTACTAATTTATATTGCCACCAGCAGTGTACAGGGTTCCCTTTTCTCCACAACCTTACCAGCATTCAATGAGCATTTTATTTGAACATCATGTCAGCACTCAGAAAAATTTCTGATTTTAGAGCCTTCCAGATTTTGGGTTTTTGGATTTGGGGTGATCAACCTGTATATACAATGAAAGCAAATATATAAATAAATATGATAAAGTGTCTCCTGAAGAGCTGTGTCATGTTTTTATTCACCTTGCTAATTTCTGCTTCTTAATTAGAATGTTTAATAAATAAACATTTTATGTAATTACTGATAAAGCAGGATTTACATTTGTCATTTTGATATTTGTTTTTTCATATGTCTTAAGTCTTTTTAATTTCTCTGTTCTTCCATTAGTGTCTTTTTTGTGTTAAGTAGATAGTTTCTAACGTATCATTTAAATTCTCTTGTTTTTGTTTTAGTATCTTTTTTGAGTTATTTACTTAGTCGTTTCCCTGGGGATTACCATTAACATCTTAATTCATAACAATGTTGGTTGGATTAATGTCAACTTCATTTTAATTGTATACAAATTGTTTAATACTATTTTTATTAGATTTTAGAGTTGAAGTTTTGCTGGATTTAATAAAATGGATTGGGAAACGTCCATTAATTTCTATGGCCTGGAATAATTTAGGTAACAGGAATATTTAATCTTTAGGATCAGATAAAACTTCGCTGTAACTCCTGTAGTGCTGAATGAAGCTTTTTTGAAAGGTAACATATTTGTCACATTTGCCATGTTCCTCTCTGACAGTTGATCTATTCAAATTTCCCACTTCTTCTTGAATTGATTTTGGAAAGGTTTTCAATAATGTTATCATGGAGTTTGATTATTTATTTTTTGGAGATTATGTTTATTTTCTTATTCCTACTCTTCTGTCTTTTGGCTTTTTCTCTTTTTTCCTAAAACAGAAACATAAAAGGTCATCCTCTCCTAAAAGAAAGAAAGAAACAAACAAAAACACCAAACTTTAGATTTATTTGCCATTTCAATTGTTTAAAAAAACATTCATTTTTAGCTTTTATCTCTTCTTTTTTTTTATTTTTATTTATTTATTTTTTTATTATACTTTAAGTTTTAGGGTACATGTGCACAATGTGCAGGTTAGTTACATATGTATACATGTGCCATGCTGGTGCACTGCACCCACTAACTCATCATCTAGCATTAGGTATATCTCCCAATGCTATCCCTCCCCCCTCCCCCCATCCCACAACAGTCCCCAGAGTGTGATATTCCCCTTCCTGTGTCCATGTGATCTCATTATTCAATTCCCACCTAAGAGTGAGAATATGCGGTGTTTGGTTTTTTGTTCTCGCGATAGTTTACTGAGAATGATGATTTCCAATTTCATCCATGTCCCTACAAAGGACATGAACTCATCATTTTTTATGGCTGCATAGTATTCCATGGTGCATATGTGCCACATTTTCTTAATCCAGTCTATCATTGTTGGACATTTGGGTTGGTTCCAATTCTTTGCTATTGTGAATAATGCCACAATAAACATACGTGCGCATGTGTCTTTATAGCAGCATGATTTATAGTCCTTTGGGTATATACCCAGTAATGGGATGGCTGGGTCAAATGGTAGTTCTAGTTCTAGATCCCTGAGGAATCGCCACACTGACTTCCACAATGGTTGAACTAGTTTACAGTCCCACCAACAGTGTAAAAGTGTTCCTATTTCTCCACGTCCTCTCCAGCACCTGTTGTTTCCTGACTTTTTAATGATTGCCATTCTAACTGGTGTGTGATGGTAACTCATTGTGGTTTTGATTTGCATTTCTTTGATGGCCAGAGATGGTGAGCATTTTTTCATGTGTTTTTTTGGCTGCATAAATGTCTTCTTTCGAGAAGTGTCTGTTCATGTCCTTCGCCCACTTTTTGATGGGGTTGTTTGTTTTTTTCTTGTAAATGTGTTTGAGTTCCTTGTAGATTCTGGATATTAGCCCTTTGTCAGATGAGTAGGTTGCGAAAATTTTCTCCCATTTTGTAGGTGGCCTGTTCACTCTGATGGTAGTTTCTTTTGCTGTGCAGAAGCTCTTTAGTTTAATTAGATCCCATTTGTCAATTTTGTCTTTTGTTGCCATTGCTTTTGGTGTTTTCAACATGAAGCCCTTGCCCATGCCTATGTCCTGAATGGTAATGCCTAGGTTTTCTTCGAGGGTTTTTATGGTTTTAGGTCTAACATGTAAGTCTTTAATCCATCTTGAATTGATTTTTGTATAAGGTGTAAGTAAGGGATCCAGTTTCAGCTTTCTACATATGGCTAGCCAGTTTTCCCAGCACCATTTATTAAATAGGGAATCCTTTCCCCATTGCTTGTTTTTCTCAGGTTTGTCAAAGATCAGATAGTTGTAGATATGTGGTGTTATTTCTGAGGGCTCTGTTCTGTTCCATTGATCTATATCTCTCTTTTGCTACCAGTACCATGCTGTTTTGGTTACTGTAGCCTTGTAGCATAGTTTGAAGTCAGGTAGTGTGATGCCTCCAACTTTGTTCTTTTGGCTTAGGATCGACTTGGCGATGCGGGCTCTTTTTTGGTTCCATATGAACTTTAAAGTAGTTTTTTCCAATTCTGTGAAGAAAGTCATTGGTAGCTTGATGGGGATGGCATTGAATCTGTCAATTACCTTGGGCAGTATGGCCATTTTCACGATATTGATTCTTCCTACCCATGAGCATGGAATATTCTTCCATTTGTTTGTATCCTCTTTTATTTCATTGAGCAGTGGTATGTAGTTCTCCTTGAAGAGGTCCTTCACATCCCTTGTAAGTTGGATTCCTAGGTATTTTATTCTCTTTGAAGCAATTGTGAATGGGAGTTCACTCATGATTTGGCTCTCTGTTTGTCTGTTGTTGGTGTATAAGAATGCTTGTGATTTTTGTACATTGATTTTGTATCCTGAGACTTTGCTGAAGTTGCTTATCAGCTGAAGGAGATTTTGGGCTGAGACAATGGGGTTTTCTAGATATACAATCATGTCATCTGCAAACAGGGACAATTTGACTTCCTCTTTTCCTAATTGAATACCCTTTATTTCCTTCTCCTGCCTAATTGCCCTGGGCAGAACTTCCAACACTGTGTTGAATACGAGTGGTGAGAGAGGGCATCCCTGTCTTGTGCCAGTTTTCAAAGGGAATGCTTCCAGTTTTTTCCCATTCAGTATGATATTGGCTGTGTGTTTGTCATAGATAGCTCTTATTATTTTGATATACATCCCATCAATACCTAATTTATTGAGAGTTTTTAGCATGAAGGGTTGTTGAATTTTGTCAAAGGCTTTTTCTGCATCTATTGAGATAATCATGTGGTTTTTGTCTTTGGCTCTGTTTATATGCTGGATTACATTTATTGATTTGTGTATATTGAACCAGCCTTGCATCCCAGGGATGAAGCCCACTTGATCATGGTGGATAAGCTTTTTGATGTGCTGCTGGATTTGGTTTGCCAGTATTTTATTGAGGATTTTTGCATCAATGTTCATCAAGGATATTGGTCTAAAATTCTCTTTTTTGGTTGTGTCTCCTCCCGGCTTTGGTATCAGAATGATGCTGGCCTCATAAAATGAGTTAGGGAGGATTCCCTCTTTTTCTATTGATTGGAATAGTTTCAGAAGGAATGGTACCAGCTCCTCCTTATACCTCTGTTAGAATTCGACTGTGAATCCATCTGGTCCTGGACTCTTTTTGGTTGGTAAGCTATTGATTATTGCCACAATTTCAGAGCCTGTTATTGGTCTATTCAGAGATTCAACTTCTTCCTGGTTTAGTCTTGGGAGAGTGTATGTGTCGAGGAATTTATCCATTTCTTCTAGATTTTCTAGTTTATTTGCGTAGAGGTGTTTGTAGTATTCTCTGATGGTAGTTTGTATTTCTGTGGGATCGGTGGTGATATCCCCTTTATCATTTTTTATTGCATCTATTTGATTCTTCTCTCTTTTTTTCTTTATTAGTCTTGCTAGTGGTCTATCAATTTTGTTGATCCTTTCAAAAAACCAGCTCCTGGATTCATTAGTTTTTTGAAGGGTTTTTTGTGTCTCTATTTCCTTCAGTTCTCCTCTGATTTTAGTTATTTCTTGCCTTCTGCTAGCTTTTGAATGTGTTTGCTCTTGCTTTTCTAGTTCTTTTAATTGTGATGTTAGGGGGTCAATTTTGGATCTTTCCTGCTTTCTCTTGTGGGCATTTAGTGCTATAAATTTCCCTCTACACACTGCTTTGAATGCGTCCCAGAGATTCTGGTATGTTGTGTCTTTGTTCTCTTTGGTTTCAAAGAACATCTTTATTTCTGCCTTCATTTTGTTATGTACCCAGTAGTCACTCAGGAGCAGGTTGTTCAGTTTCCATGTAGTTGAGCCGTTTTGAGTGAGATTCTTAATACTGAGATCTAGTTTGATTGCACTGTGGTCTGAGAGATAGTTTGTTATAATCTCTGTTCTTTTACATTTGCTGAGGAGACCTTTACTTCCAAGTATGTGGTCAATTTTGGAATAGGTGTGGTGCGGTGCTGAAAAAAATGTATATTCTGTTGATTTGGGGTGGAGAGTTCTGTAGATGTCTATTAGGTCTGCTTGGTGCAGAGCTGAGTTCAATTCCTGGGTATCCTTGTTGACTTTCTGTCTCGTTGATCTGTCTGATGTTGACAGTGGGGTGTTAAAGTCTCCCATTATTAATGTGTGGGAGTCTAAGTCTCTTTGTAGGTCACTCAGGACTTGCTTTATGAATCTGGGTGCTCCTGTATTGGGTGCATATATATTTAGGATAGTTAGCTCTTCTTGTTGAATTGATCCCTTTACCATTATGTAATGGCCTTGTTTGTCTCTTTTGATCTTTGTTGGTTTAAAGTCTGTTTTATCAGAGACTAGGATTGCAACCCCTGCCTTTTTTTGTTTTCCATTTGCTTGGTAGATCTTCCTCCATCCTTTTATTTTGAGCCTATGTGTGTCTCTGCATGTGAGATGGGTTTCCTGAATACAGCACACTGATGGGTCTTGACTCTTTATCCAATTTGCCAGTCTGTGTCTTTTAATTGGAGCATTTAGTCCATTTACATTTAAAGTTAATATTGTTATATGTGAATTTGATCCTGTCATTATGATGTTAGCTGGTTATTTTGCTCGTTAGTTGATGCAGTTTCTTCCTAGTCTGGATGGTCTTTACATTTTGGCATGATTTTGCTGCGGCTGGTACTGCTTGTTCCTTTCCATGTTTAGTGTTTCCTTCAGGAGCTCTTTTAGGGCAGGCCTGGTGGTGACAAAACCTCTCAGCATTTGCTTGTCTGTAAAGTATTTTATTTCTCCTTCACTTACGAAGCTTAGTTTGGCTGGATAGCAAATTCTGGGTTGAAAATTCTTTTCTTTAAGAATGTTGAATATTGGCCCCCACTCTCTTCTGGCTTGTAGGGTTTCTGCCGAGAGATCCGCTGTTAGTCTGATGGGCTTCCCTTTGAGGGTAACCCGACCTTTCTCTCTGGCTGCCCTTAAAAATTTTCCTTCATTTCAACTTTGGTGAATCTGACAATTATGTGTCTTGGAGTTGCTCTTCTCAAGGAGTATCTTTGTGACATTCTCTGTATTTCCTGAATCTGAACGTTGGCCTGCCTTGCTAGATTGGGGAAGTTCTCCTGGATAATATCCTGCAGAGTGTTTTCCAACTTGGTTCCATTCTCCCCATCACTTTCAGGTACACCAATCAGACGTAGATTTGGTCTTTTCACATAGTCCCATATTTCTTGGAGGCTTTGCTCATTTCTTTTTATTCTTTTTTCTCTAAACTTCCCTTCTCGCTTCATTTCATTCATTTCATCTTCCATCGCTGATACCCTTTCTTCCAGTTGATCGCATCGGCTCCTGAGGCTTCTGCATTCTTCACATAGTTCTCGAGCCTTGGTTTTCAGCTCCATCAGCTCCTTTAAGCACTTCTCTGTATTGGTTATTCTAGTTATACATTCTTCTAAATTTTTTTCAAAGTTTTCAACTTCTTTGCCTTTGGTTTGAATGTCCTCCCATACCTCAGAGTAATTTGATCGTCCGAAGCCTTCTTCTCTCAACTCATCAATGTCATTCTCCATCCAGCTTTGTTCCGTTGCTGGTGAGGAGCTGTGTTCCTTTGGAGGAGGAGAGGTGCTCTGCTTTTTAGAGTTTCCAGTTTTTCTGCTCTGTTTTTTCCCCATCTTTGTGGTTTTATCTACTTTTGGTCTTTGATGATGGTGATGTACAGATGGGTTTTTGGTGTGGATGTCCTTTCTGTTTTTCAGTTTTCCTTCTAACAGACAGGACCCTCAGCTGCAGGTCTGTTGGAGTACCCTGCTTTGTGAGGTGTCAGTGTGCCCCTGCTGGGGGGTGCCTCCAAGTTAGGCTGCTCGGGGGTCAGGGACCCACTTTAGGAGGCAGTCTGCCCGTTCTCAGATCTCCAGCTGCGTGCTGGGAGAACCACTGCTCTCTTCAAAGCTGTCAGACAGGGACATTTAAGTCTGCAGAGGTTACTGCTGTCTTTTTGTTTGTCTGTGCCCTGCCCCCAGAGGTGGAGCCTGCAGAGGCAGGCAGGCCTCCTTGAGCTGTGGTGGGCTCCACCCAGTTGGAGCTTCCCGGCTGCTTTGTTTACCTAAGCAAGCCTGGGCAATGGCGGGCGCCCCTCCCCCAGCCTCGCTGCCGCCTTGCAGTTTGATCTCAGACTGCTGTGCTAGCAATCAGTGAGACTCCGTGGGCGTAGGACCCTCCGATCCAGGTGTTGGATATAATCTTGTGGTGCGCCATTTTTTAAGCCGGTCGGAAAAGCGCAGTGTTCGGGTGGGAGTGACCCGATTTTCCAGGTGTGTCCGTCACCCCTTTCTTTGACTCGGAAAGGGAACTCCCTGAACCCTTGCGCTTCCCAAGTGAGGCAATGCCTTGCCCTGCTTCGGCTCACACAACGGTGCACGCACCCACTGACCTGCGCCCACTGTCTGGCACTCCCAAGTGAAATGAATGCGGTACCTCAGATGGAAATGCAGAAATCACCCGTTTTCTGCATCGCTCACACTGGGAGCTGTAGACAGGAGCTGTTCCTATTCGGCCATCTTGGCTCCTCTCTCTTTTATTCCCTGTTTTCTTAAAGTTTGTTTTGCTTTTACTTTTTGAAGGTAAACAAATTTATTTATTATGTTTTTCTCCTATCATGATGATATTTAAGGCTAAGTATTTTCTTTTGCTTACAGTTTTCAATGTCTTATGGGTTTTATTATAAAGTATTCTCATTTCCATAACTTCTAAGTATTTTATAATTTCTCTTTTATATCCTTTTTAACCCAAGGCTTATCTAAGAATCCTTCTTAATTCGATTTTCAACTAAATTAGTTGAATCTTATCCTTTTTATTCCAACTCATTAATTTTTATGTTCATCTTTTTATTTCTAATAGTGTTAAATTATGATAAAAGACTGCAGCCAGTAAAATCTTTATTTATTTATTTATTTATTTTATTATTGCTATTTATTTTTTTTTTTTTTTTGAGTCAGAGTCTCGCTCTGTCCACCAGGCTGGAGTGCGGTGGTGCGATCTCGGCTCACTGCAAGCTCCGCCTCCCAGATTCACGCCATTCTCCTGCCTCAGCCTCCTGAGTAGCTGGGACTACAGGCGCCTGCCACCACGCCTGGCTAATTTTTTGTATATTTTAGTAGAGACGGGGTTTCATTTCGGCCTCCCAAAGTGCTGAGATTACAGGCCTGAGCCACTGCGCCGGGCCAAAATCTTTATTTTTAATTGCATTAAGGTTTTCCTTGTGGCCAAGTAGTTGATCAATTTTGTTAAAATTCCATGGGCATACCACAAAACATATTTTCTCTGTTTGAGAGATGTAAGTTCGTATAGAAAGTTAGTGAATCAAGCTTGTTGATTGTTTCCTTCTATTACTCTAACTTTCTATTTTTTGTTTACAAGAGCTGTCTTACCTGAGAAAGGCATATATTATTTTCCCCCATCATTTTATTTTACCAAGTTTTCCTTTTATTTTTAATAGTTATTGTTTTACTTAGTTTTGTGCATACTAGTTTGTGCTTTTTACCATTGCTCAACATCCTCCTAATTCTGTCTTGTGCATTCAGTCTCACATTCCTCTTGTTTGATATTTTGATTGCCAGTTATGCTTTTTCATTTTATCACTACAACCATAATGCCTATGTTTTGCCTAAATTATTTATTGTGTTTTGTTCTAAAACCGTACTGTGCAATATGGAAGCCAGTAGCCACAGATAACTTTAAATTTAAGATAATCAATTAAAATAAAAATTCAGTAAGCGACTCTACTGGACAGCACATATATGGAACATTTCTATTATCACTGAGAAATTCTATTGAATAGCACTACTATAGAACAGGGATTGGCAAACTTCCCATAAAGAGCAAAACAGCAAATATTTTAGGCTTGACAGGGCTTGTTGTCCCTATTGCAGCTACATAGCTCTGCTTTTCTCATAAACCAGAGATAATACATAAAGGAATGAGTATGGCTAGGTTCCAATAACATTTTATTTATGGATTGTAACACTTTAATTTTCTATGGTGTTCACATGTTGTGAAATTCTCTTTTATATTTTTCCACAATTTAAAAAGGTAAAAAAATTCCTCACTCACAGCCCACACAAAAACAGGTAGCAGGACAGATTTGATCTGTGGGCTGAAGTTTGCCAGCTCTTGCTTTAGCCTGTTACAAAATTTCTCTCAAAGTATGTCGCTTTGATTTTGAGTCCTTATTAAGCATTTTAAACATATTCCCAGTCTGCCTATCCTAATGTACATATACCAATTCATATCATAATAGTAGCCATCTTCTTTTTCAATTCATTTACAGAATTGGAAAGATAGAAAATAATTATCTATTTTATTTTAATTTATTTTTGGGGATGGAATCTGGCACTGTTGCCCAGGCTGGAGTGCAGGGGCATGATCTCAGCTCACTGCTACCTCTGCCTCCTGGGTTCAAGCGATTCTCCTGTCTCAGCCTCTCGAGTAGCTGGGATTACAGGCACCTGCCACCACGCCCAGCTAATTTTTGTATTTTAGTAGAGACAGGGTTTCACCATGTTGGCCAGTCTGGTCTGGAACTCCAGACCTGAAGTGATCTGCCCACCTTGGCCTCCCAAAGTGCTGGGACTACAGGCATGAGCCACCGTTCCTGGCCAAAAATAATTATTTTTTTTTTCCAGAAAACATTTTCTGTGATGCACTTGAATCTCCTTCAGTGCTCTTATTTCTTATTCAAGTTTTCATCTGTCCCTTCTAATAGTTTTAATTCTCTAAGAATGTATTCAATTTCATCCATGTCCCTACAAAGGACATGAACTCATCATTTTTTATGGCTGCATAGTATTCCATGGTATATATGTGCCACATTTTCTTAATCCAGTCTATCATTGTTGGACATTTGGGTTGGTTCCAAGTCTTTGCTATTGTGAATAATGCCACAATAAACATACGTGCGCATGTGTCTTTATAGCAGCATGATTTATAGTCCTTTGGGTATATACCCAGTAATGGGATGGCTGGGTCAAATGGTATTTCTAGTTCTAGATCCCTGAGGAATCGCCACACTGACTTCCACAATGGTCGAACTAGTTTACAGTCCCACCAACAGTGTAAAAGTGTTCCTATTTCTCCACGTCCTCTCCAGCACCTGTTGTTTCCTGACTTTTTAATGATTGCCATTCTACCTGGTGTGTGATGGTAACTCATTGTGGTTTTGATTTGCGTTTCTCTGATGGCCAGTGATGGTGAGCATTTTTTCATGTGTTTTTTGGCTGCATAAATGTCTTCTTTTGAGAAGTGTCTGCTCATGTCCTTTGCCTACTTTTTGATGGGGTTGTTTGTTTTTTTCTTGTAAATGTGTTTGAGTTCATTGTAGATTCTGGATATTAGCCCTTTGTCAGATGAGTAGGTTGCGAAAATTTTCTCCCATTTTGTAGGTTGCCTGTTCACTCTGATGGTGGTTTCTTTTGCTGTGCAGAAGCTCTTCAGTTTAATTAGATCCCATTTGTCAATTTTGTCTTTTGTTGCCATTGCTTTTGGTGTTTTTGACATGAAGTCCTTGCCCATGCCTATGTCTGGAATGGTAATGCCTAGGTTTTCTTCGAGGGTTTTTATGGTTTTAAGTCTAACATGTAAGTCTTTAATCCATCTTGAATAGATTTTTGTATAAGGTGTAAGGAAGGGATCCAGTTTCAGCTTTCTACGTATGGCTAGCCAGTTTTCCCAGCACCATTTATTAAATAGGGAATCCTTTCCCCATTGCTTGTTTTTCTCAGGTTTGTCAAAGATCAGATAGTTGTAGATACGTGGTGTTATTTCTGAGGGCTCTGTTCTGTTCCATTGATCTATATCTCTGTTTTGGTACCAGTACCATGGATGAAATTGGAAATCATCATTCTCAGTAAACTATCGCAAGAACAAAAAACCAAACACCGCATATTCTCACTCATAGGTGGGAATTGAACAATGAGATCACATGGACACAGGAAGGGGAACATCACACTCTGGGGACTGTTGTGGGGTGGGGGGAGGGGGGAGGGATAGCATTGGGAGATATACCTAATGCTAGATGACGAGTTAGTGGGTGCAGCACACCAGCATGGCACATGTATACGTATGTAACTAACCTGCACAATGTGCACATGTACACTAAAACTTAAAGTATAATAAAAAAAATTTAAAAAAAAAGAATGTATTCAGTTTGTTCTGCCTTATCTTCATCTCTCTGGCTTCTAGGTACCCTGATATAGGGTTGTTTCTTTCTACTGTCAGCTCATGGGGATTTCAGTAGATGGCATGTCCTATGCGTCTGTAGTCCTATAGTGCATGCACAGTGCTCTCTATCCCTGTAAGTCAGGAGTATGGAAGTACGTAGGGCACTAGTCTCCCACTGAGGCACTTGGACAAATTCTTTAGGCTCTCTTATTTCCTTCTTATACTTCCTGTCTCAGAAAGGAAGGACTTGGATCACTTCTTCACTGTCTTTTTAGATTTTTAGGAGGCAGAGTGACTTGGCAATCTTATGCAAGTCCAATATCAACCTTCTCTATGAGGATTCATAAATCTGTAAAAGTCAAGATTTACCAATTTACAGTCTTCACCTAGAAGTTCCATGATAATCATTTTCATACACTCACACAATGGGCAGGGAAGAGATGAAATCCTATATCACTTTTCTCACTAGGACCTAAGAAAGCCCAAGTCCTTACTTGCACCCAGTTGCCCATGGGCACCATTACCCATTTGGTTCAGAAAAACAAATAGCTTGTAACTGGGAATTAAGGGAAAAGGTGTGATAGTCAGTTCACCAGATTTTCAGAATCTCCCGCTCCCAAAATTTAATTAACCAGATCAGTTCATTATCAGAACATATGTACTTATTATATGCACAGTCTCGTGCACTCTAAATGAAATTTTTCTCTTTCAGAAACACAATTTGGAGTAAATTAAAAGTGACTGACAAAAAAATCAATTTGAGGTTGATAACTGAGGATGAATTCAGGTAGTTCTATGGAATATATTACAGTACTTATCCTAATCTATGTTTTACAAATCATCTATTAATTATATTAATTAATTATTTGAGTATGATATAGTTAGCTCTGGAAGTAAGCTAGTCCGATCTTGTTTCTTTGACAGATGAGCAAACCTGAGCATATTAGTGATTGTGATGGAGCCAAGAATAGAAACCCTAGTCCCATGATTTCATTGTCATCCCCTTTCTACTACACTCTTCTGAGAATGAAAATTGTCAAGCCTCTCTAGTTGAATGGGCAGGCCTCAAAAATCATTTGAAAATTAAAGATTTGTCAATAAAGTAATAATAGCAGAGAAGGGTTAATAGAATTGCGTAAGCTATCATCATTTTAGATTATAAAGAAAATAACTCCTTCTTTCAAGATGCATTTCCCATGTCATGATTGCATATAATTATATATAAATCAATGAGCAAATAAACCTATGTACAGAAATAAATTTTATATATGTGAGAGATAGTCTAGGAGCTAAATAAACAGGTACAAAATGTATGACATGGCTCCTAACTGAAGAGAGTGTATATTCTAATTGAGGATCAATATTATAAAAGTAAAAAAAAATCTAGTCTGAAACTCCATACCGTAAGTAACAGTGAGTGTTCTACATACTAATCTTAAAAAAGAGAAAGAGCTCTGTCGGTTGAAGACATCAGAGGCTTCATGGAATCAGTGGAGTTTGAAGTCATCCTTGAAGGGAGAATATAGCTGGGATAACTATGTAATTTGTTGTTCAAATGAGTACACTTCTGAGAGTGAAATGAGGCATCGTTAATAATTACATTAGGGTAATGTTTGCAAACTGAGATTGTCCCAGGTGAACTGGGACAGATGATCTACGTGTTCATAAAGGCAGAAAGGAAGGTTCAGAGCATTCCAAATTAGAGAAATGGTTTAAAGGAAAAGGCAAAGATAAGAGTGAGTTGAGTGTGTTCTGGATACAGAAAAGGTGGTTCATAATAAAGAACAAATGAGAAAGGATTAGAAAGTGTCTTGGATGTTAGGCTAAGGAGTTTTATTTTGTTCCATGAAAATAAGAACCATTTAAGCATGAGTGACTCTCAAAATATTTAACAACCACCACGTCATGGGCGCTAACAATGAAAAGACTAAAGCCATAACAGTGTATAATAGCTGAATATCAATTGTGCATTTAAGTTTTTTTGTGCAGGAAAACTGCAGGATGAAATTGGCATTTTAGAAAAGTAAAAATGGCAGTGATGTGCAGAATCAATGAGAAGAGACAAGAGTAGGTAATGGCGAATTAGTAATATCCCTGGTAGTGAACATTTTAGGCTTTGTAGGACATATGGTCTCTGTTGCAACTATTCAACTCTGCCATTGTAGTCTGAAAGCAACATTAGTTAATATGTAAACAAATGAGTGTGGCTATGTGCCAATAAAACTTAATTTACAAAAACAGACAGCAAGATGGATCTGGCCTGTGGGCCATAATTTGCTGACCCTTGAGCTACAGGTAGAGAGACTGATTAAATGGCAATTTCAGTAGTTCAGCCTTTAGCCAGGGCTAGGTTTGTCAGAGGGAATCAAAAAACAAAAACAAAAATATATAAATAAACCTCAGAAATATTAAATAGTTGTAGTTTACTGGGTAATTTAGGCAGAAGTTTATTTTTAGTAGTCTGAAGAGCCAAATAATTGCAAATGAACTGTTTTTACTTTTGTTATCCAAATTGCCCCTTTGCTTTCTCTCCATGAACACAGTCCTAGCCTTCAGAAAGGATCTGTTTATGCATATACCAAAGAGATTACCATGAACATAAGCAAACAATGAACCCAGTCACTTAAACAGATGCCATATAACCAGTTTAGCTGAAATTTTCACTATAGTGGATTATGTATCCAATTAGGATTATGAAAACACAACCACAAAAAGAATGAATCAATATATTCAGAGCGATTATTAAGTACCAAAAATTAGCCAGAGAAGGTGAATGAAATATCTGAGAAGCTAAGTCATCTTTGAAACAAAGACCCACGGGAATAGTAATGCTATTTTTATCTTTTCATCTTTTCCACGGGGGTGGGGAGGCGGGGTGGCGGGGTAGGGAAACCTTTTTAGGCCGTTAGTACAAAAAAAAAAAGCTCCCAAGAAGCTTTTGATGTCCTCAATTCACAGAGCATTTTTCCTCTATTAAGGAGGAAATAAAAGCATTTTATTTTATTTTTGAGACAGGGTCTCATTCTGTCACCCAGGCTGGCGTGCAGTGGTGCGATCTCAGCTCACTGCTACTTCTGCCTCCCAGGTTCAAGTGATTCTTATGCCTCAGCCTCCTGAGTAGCTGGGACTATAGGCATGCACCACCACGCCTGGCTAATTTTTGTATTTTTTGGTAGAGATGAGGTTTCACCATCTTGGCCAGGCTGGTCTCAAACTCCGGACCTCAAGTGATCCGCCTGCCCTGGCCTCCCAAAGTGCTGGGATTACAGGCATGAGCTACCACACCTGGCCTAGTAAAAGCATTTTGAACACGACTACTTAAGCATTATGTGACATGAAATTAACTAAAAAAACTTATTTATGAAATGCTTGATGTGGGCAAATGGAAATATTTAGAGGACAGAAAAAATGATATCACTGAGACCTGATAGCAGGCAAAAAAAAAATGCAATTGTCAAATGACAGTTAAGTGTGGCTAACGAAGTTAGCGGTAGGAAGGAGGGAAGGTTGACTCAAAAGAGTCTGGCAATAAAATAAGTTCATTAATTATCCCTACTCAACCAGGATCCAGTGGACATCTGAAACTATCCCCTAAGACGTTAGAGCACCAAATCTTTAACCAGTTGTTTAGTCAGTGAATAAGCAATAAGTTGAGCAGATGTCAATGAGATTGCACCAACATGGTACCAGAACCTCTGTTCATTTTGGTCAGTTTCCTCAAATAGTTGGTCCTTTTGTGAGTGGGACCAGGGGATCAAATGGCCTTTTGGTGTATGCTAAAGTTCACCATGTTGGTTTTATTAAATTGACTGGCTGTATCATCAATTTGGTAGTTGGGTAATTTGGTGGCCTGTATAGATACAACCTATATTCTGACTTCATTGTTTAGGGTAGAAAATGACTGGAAGAAGTTATTAACATAAAAAAAGCTCTCTTATTCCAGTTCCTTATAAGATTCCAAATATATTATCACGTTTATGTACAAAATGGATAACAATGACTCACAGTTAGTTCACAAGCAGCAAATGTAGAGGGTCAGATGAGTAATCTTAAAACTGGAAGGGGAGAGCAATAGAGGAGTCCATGAAAGGAAGACAGTAAACTTTTGATGCAATTCTTGGCACAATCTCTATGTAAGTAATGTTTCTTTTCCTGTACCCTCCCTACTCCCTCCTGGCCGTGGTAGGTGACAGGCTGATCCATTATAGTACATGGTGCCAGTGACTAATAATAACTTTAATGTACTGCTTCTCCAGAGGGTATTTGCATTTTAAGAGGACTCCGGGGGCCTAACATAAAAGAACACATCTCTAAAGGGAGAGTTTCTAGCACTGTGGTTAGTCTGTAGAGAATTTAGGGGCACATGAGAGGTAAATCTACTGAGGGCCTCAAATCACCTCGTGTTGGCAGACACCTACTCTGGTTGAGTATAAATTCAGTGCAGAATAATAGAGTCATGGTATCTACCATACCAGGATGAACACTTTTAACAAAGGGTTAAAAATATCATCTAACTCGGCCATTCTTAACTCTGGATGCATATTAGAATCATTCTGGGGCCTTTAAACAATAAGATGCCTGGGACCCACCTCCACAGATTTTGATTCTGATTTTATTGGTCTGGAGTAGATCGTAGGCATTGGAATTTTCAAAAAACTTTCCAGGAGATTTTAATGCGTGGAGATATTTGAGAACCAACCACCTAATTCTAGATTCTTAATGTTGGAAGAGACCTCACAAGTCATGAAGACCAATCTCTATCTCTATGACAATCTTGCCAAGTGATTGTTTACTTTTTGCTTGAACATCTCCAGGGAAAGCATTCCTCCAGGAAGCTCTCCATCTCTAAACATGATTGTCATCATCAGCTACGGCCAAGACAGTCTTCTGGAAGGCAAGAGAAACCATGGGAATGTCTCTATTTTTGAAAGCCAATGACAGATACACTCCAATCCTCAATAACCAGGAATCAAACAAATTCAAAACAAATCCCACAAAATCCTTTCTGACACAGTTGCAAGAGAGCAAGTGGAGGGGTCGGAAAGTGAGTTTTACCTTCAGGAGTTCAAATAAAAAGGGTACTTTTAGCCGGACGTGGTGGCTCATGCCTGTAATGCCAGCACTTTGGGAGGCCAAGGCGGGCGGATCACAGAATCAGGAGTTTGAGACCAGCCTGGCCAATATGGTGAAACCCCGTCTCTACTAAGACTACAAAAAATTAGCCAGTTGTGGTGGCGTGCGCCTGTAGTCCCAGCTACCTAGGAGGCTGAGGCAGAAGAATCGCTTGAACCCGAGAGGTGGAGGAGGTGGAGGTTGCAGTGAGCCAAGATCGCACCACTGCACTCCAGCGTGGGAAACAGAGTGAGATTCCGTCTCAAAAAAAGGTACTTTCATGTCTGTCTATTCTCATACTGCAACTGAAGTGGTTATTTGCTCATCATACCTAACAAGTCCAAATGTCATTCATTGTAACCACCGCTAAAAAGATTTGAAATAGGTATTGGCTTACAACAATGTTTTCCAACCATGATTCTGTAGATGATCCATCTTTTAAAATGCTTTGTGCCTGTTTCTTTTCCCTTCCACTCTTTAGTGATAGTAGTTAGAACCTAACTCCTGAGACTCTTACCCTGTTTCCCATCTTATTATCCCTTACTTTTCGGGATCTTGATAGAGGATTTAAATTGTTTACTCTTCTATAATGGTGTCTTCTATAGTATATTCTGTAGCACACCAGCACCATGGAATGTTCATAATAATTTTTTCAAACAAAAGTTTCCATAGTCAAGTTGTTTGGAGAAATGCTGGGTTAGGCAAAATTAGAACTGATTTCTTTATTGTAGGACTTTTTGGACAGTTCAATATGTTAATATACTTGTGAATCTCCAAGAGGAAATTGCAGCATTTTCCAACTTGGACTATGAGAATCTTTTAAAATGAAGCAGCAGCCCAGGACTAGTGTATTGAAGAACATTCTTCAGGAAAACAACCTGGTCACCACTATAATCTGGTTTAAGGAATATTAGTTTGGAAAACATGGTCAGAAGTGGGAGGAAACTTGGTGCTGAGAGGTACCTTGTCCCTTTTCTTGTGTTTTATATACAAACCTTTCATATTCTTGATTTTTTCCTCTACCAGAAAGGCTTCTTCAGCCCCTCTAGCCAATACTGATCTCTAGATTCTCTTTGAATTCTTAAATGTTCACTGGCTATGGTGCTCTTGTCCTAAATACTGAATAATGAGTGTTTTTTCTGTCTAAATGTTTCATTTTTCTTCACCAAAAGAATAAGTTCTTTTAGGGAATAGTGGTACATTACTCTTTCATATATTCCACAGTAACTAGCCAAGTGCTAGCCTTAACATTTGTTAAATTTATTAAACAAATATTTACTGAACATCTACCATGTGCCAGTCTTGAAAGTTAGCTTTTCTTCGTAAAGCCATGTGTCATTGTAACCAAACTTTCCAGTTAATCCACATTCCACAACTCCCTCAAGCCCACCTCCCCTCACCCTAACACCCACCTCTTTTACAGAGGATTTACAAGAGTTAAACCATACAAAATTGCTGTATTAGTTTGTTCTTACACTGCTATAAAGAAGTACCTGAAACTGGGTAATTTATAAAGAAAAGAGGTTTAATTGGTTCAAGATTCTGCAGGCTGTACAGGAAGCATGGCTGGGAAGGCCTCAGGAAACTTACAATCATGGCAGAAGGCAAAGAGGAAGCAGGCACGTCTTGCATGGCAGGAGCAAAAGGAAGAGCACAAAGGGGGAGTTGCTACACACCTCTAAACAACCAGATCTCATGAGAACTTCCTCACTATCACGAGAACAGCAAGGGGGAAATCTGCCCCCATGATCCAGTCAGCTCCCACCAGGCCCTTCCTCCAACACTGGGGATTACAATTTGACGTGTGAGATTTGGGCAGAGAGACAAATCTAAACCATATCAAGTGCCATTACATTTTATTCACAAAATTGGCAATTTCCATTTTTATATGGTTTTTGAAAAACGTACCGGGTGTATTAGTCTATTCTCATGCTGCTGATAAAGACCTACCTGAGACTGGGTAATTTATAAAGGAAAGAGGCTCAATGAATTCACAGTTCCACATGGCTGGGGAGGCCTCACGATCATAGTGGAAGGTGAAAGAAAAGCAGACTTACATCTTACATGGTGGCAGGCAAGAGAGCTTGTGCAGGGGAATTCCCATTTATAAAACCATCAGAACTCATGAGACTTACTACCGCAGGAACAGTATGGGGGAAACCGCCCCCACGATTCAATTATCTCCACTTAGCCCTGCCCTTGAGACATAGGGATTATTTCAACTCAAGGTGAAATTTGGGTGGGGACACAGTCAAACCATATCACCATGCAAGGGGTGGTCTGCCTGTAGGTCACCCCCAGCCTAGCTCCCATACTTCCCTTATGTCCGTTGTTGGCTATTGATTGCTGATGGCTCCAGAGATGATGACGTGAGTGCTCTTGCTCTCAATCAGCAATGAGAGCTTCTCTGGCTGTCACTGTTAGAACTCTCAGGACACCTCAGACTACAATTCCCTTGAGTTCAGTTCCCGGACTATATAGAGTTCTTACTGTACCCTTATTTGCCTTCACTAAGACTGCTGATATCCAAACAGCTCCTTTCCTGGGACTGGTTGTCACACTATTGTGTTGATATGCGCCCTGTGATACAGATCCCCAATTCTTGTGCTCAGTTTCCCTGTGTTTTCCAACAATTTGTTTATCCCTGTCTTGAATCCCCAACCTGGACCTATTTGTACACTCAGACTCTATGCTGCCCTCCTACTTACATTTAGCCTTCTGGGCCTTGATCTCTGACCTATACCTCTCCCTATGCTTGACCTCCAACTAATCTGGACCTCTCTGAGTATTGTCCTCAGCTTATACACTGGAGTTCAGAACTTTACCTATGTTCTTTCTGTTTCTTCTGATCCCTCAGGTACTATTCCCAGCATCATCCTTATGACTTACTTTGATGTGGGAATAGGGTCCCCAATGGGCCTCTTGTCAGATTACTAGCCACAGGCCCACCATCCCAATTTGACCCCTTGTTCTGGTCTGTTTTTGCTTGTCTTGTTTTTCAAGATTCCCTGAACCTGGCGTGATAATCATTAGACTTTTTAAAACCAAGACAGGAATTTGATTTAAGGAGATTTAATGAAAAAGGATGTTTATGATGATTTATCATTAGGATAAAAGTCAAGATCCAAAAGCTTGTATACAGTATTGTTCTGTTAAAAAATACATATGTGTGTCTCTCTCTGTCTCTCACATATGCACACACACACATACTTGCATAGAAAAAACGACTGAACAACTATATATAAAAATATTGACAAAGATTTTGTTTGAGTAATGGGGGTAACTTTTTTCTCTGTTTTCTAAACAACTTATGATGATTATGTTGTATTTTTATAATTTTAAAAACACCTTATTTTAGGTAAATTTTTCTGACAAAAGTGTGACTGTGGTCATCGTTTTAGTTTCCTTACTGTGGCCAAAGACATACTCCCCTTATCTATAATCTCACAGAGCATTCCTTCTATGGCCCAGCATGCATTTGGCTACCACTTTCTTCAATTTCTTCTATAAGCACATTTATCGCTGGGAGACAATGGCAAGGAGCCAATGATGAGGGAAGGCCATACAGGAAGGGAAGGAAAATCTTATCAATGGACTCAAAAGCTGTTTTTCCTTTGAAGACAAAGAAGTCATACCCTTGTGATACCCCCTTTTTAATGGAAAAGGTACAACACAAAAATGCTTGAAATTGGAGTCACGAAGAATGGCTGGGGTTCGGGGGTGAGAATATCCCTCTTTAGTATGAAATACAGATTGGTGTCTTCTCTGAAGCAGCAGATACCATTTGGCAATCACAGTGAAGGAACGGGTTTACTGAATACTTCGGATGTGTGTAAAGCACTGAGGTAAGCTGCGAGGAGGCCATGCAGAAGAAACCATGTGTCTTAAACTTTAGTTAGGAGACACAAGACATAAACCCATGTAAGGTTTACATATAGATATATAGATGTCAAAGGTCATCATGAGCATGAGAACCTATACAAATACAAGGGAGTTGCTACTAGTAGTTTTTAGTACAGTGGTTCTCACCAATTTCAATAGACATCTGAACCACTGGAAAATATTGAGGTTCCAGACTTACTTCTCAGAAACTGTTCTCCAGAAAGTTTGAGGTAAAATTCAGCAACCTATATTTGGGTGATTTTAGTGCTTGTTATCTGTGAACTACACTCTGGAAAACAGTATAGAAAAGCTAGAGACAGATAAAAACCCGTCTGAAGTCTGGCTTTGCCATTTACTAGTTATGTGACTAAAGAAAAGTGACCTAAATGCTCTGAGCCCATTTCTTCCTCTCCAAATAGAGATAACAAGAACTTACCTCATAAGGAAGAGGTGAGGAGTGAGATAATTCATGAAGAGCTTCAAGTACAAGACAAACTCAACAATTTTTTTTTCTTCTACAAATACCATCACTATCATCATCAAGGCATATGCTAACTGTGAAAAGCATGACAAATATGTGATATGCTATAGGAGTTGCAAAAGGGGAGAAATCATTTCTTCCTTCTGGAGTGGTCAAGAAACTCTTAGCCAGGAAAGTGCAACTTGAACTGAGTTTTGAAAGGATAAGAATGGTCTGACTAGGTGGGGATAAGAGAACGTACGCAAAGATAGTATAGGAGTCAAACTTGACCTACTCACCAATTATTCCAAGGTTCAAGCCTAGAGAAAAGCAGACCACAAAATCCAGGTGGACTGAGATACAATCAAGAAAACATCTTCGGCAAATTGGTAGCTGAGTTGAGATGGGGAACAGGAACTCTGAGATCTTCTATTCCTTTAACCAGATACTGCCACTAGGAACAATTGCACTGTTTAGGCAGAACTGAAAGTAAAATTTTGTGCTATATAACTGACCGGCTAATCAACCATCAAATAAAAAGCCACAGAATCTGACCTCCTCCAGTGAGATATCTCCAACCTAATGTTGGAATGGAGACACAAGGTTGGGTAGTTAGTCCTGCAGGACTTTTGGGCAGTTCCTTATCCAAACATCAGACTATAATTTTTTTTATGACTTTATACTTTTGAGATTACAGGTTTGGCATCTAAGAGATTCTTTGTTCCCCAAATTGTTTTCCTATAATTAGAGTAATTGTGACAGTACATCCCTTGCCTGATACAGTCTCATAAACTAAATGCTAAGTCATATATTTTATGTAATATACAGATAGGAACCAGGAAATGTTTTCAGAACTTTACTTTTCATCTAGATATAACTTTCCTAAGTTCTAAGTCGAATCTTACAGAGCAGGCATAAATAATCAATGCCTAGAGATACTTTGGTATATGTCTCACTAGTTGATATTAACTCTTTTTTTTTTTTTAATCCTGGCCTTCGGTTTTTATGTAAATTTTCTGTTTCTGATTAGACATGGCGTCACAATTAGTTCAGATGCTAGAATTTTGTTAGGTTGACTCTCAACCAATTCCTTTAGCAGTTAGGCTTCTCTTCCTCTATCCTTGATGAGTGATATGATCGCTATAGTTTGATTGCCACAAATTAAAGCAATAACCTTAATTTGTGTTTTTTTGTGTTTCATATCATTTAGGTGATCCTTGGTATTTCTTTAGTCTCATTTTCTCCTTTTTTCCACAAAATAAAAAATAAAAATCAACAAACCAGTAAGCAGACAATTAAAAACACACACACACACACACACACATACACCCAGAGAAGGAACAAACCACATAACTATCTTTTTGATAGTAACACAAACCTACCATGACTAGATTGTTGCCATCAGAAAGTGGTATTTTTTGACTTTTCAGATAGACCTAGCATCTGGATATACTGTGTTCCTAAAGACTGCGCGTTCCTTAAAGTAGGTTCCATATGGCAAAATCTTAATTGTGCATGTGCTGAACAATGACTATATGTGTTGGTGCCTTTTCTTCTGTTTGATCATGGAAAGAAACAAGGAACAAGTGGTTAAAGGCAATTAGAAGTGAAACAAAGTCAATGTCCTGCATAAATAGTGTGGTGGAGAGTATGGGTCACACAACAAGGAGAGATAATAACTCCCTGTGTAATTTTTCAATACCACCACTGCTGGTAGCTAATATATAAAACATTTACTACTGCCAGACACTTTTATAAGAACTTTAAATATAATATTTACTTCTGTAATTCTCACAACATGCTGTACATAATAGTTCATACTATTATTATCCTCATTTTAGAAATGAGGAAGTTGAATGACTTGCTTAGCATAACATAGTAGGTGGTAAAACTCAGATTTGAATGTATGAAGTCTGCTCAAGAGTCCATGCTCTTAAATACTACACTATTTAAAAAAGAATTACATTCAGTTTAAACATTTATATGCAATGAACTATGAAGACTATATAATGGGTTCTGATACCAGCTTGTAGCTTCTCCTCCCTACAGAATGAGTGTGACTTTGTTTTGGTGTCTGACAGTGTTCTTACCTTTCTCTGAATCCAATTGCATGGCCCTTTTTGCTTCAGAATTCCTTATCACTTGATAACCAGTTAAAGACGGAGCATAAAGCCTTTTTTTCTTTAAACAGGGAAATTGGTTGTCTAATCAAGAAGAGGTTTTGGTAGCTTGATGGGGATAGCATGGAATCTATAAATTACCTTGGGCAGTATGGCCATTTTCACGATATTGATTCTTCCTACCCATGAGCATGGAATGTTCTTCCATTTGTTTGTATCCTCTTTTATTTCGTTGAGCAGTGGTATGTAGTTCTCCTTGAAGAGGTCCTTCACGTCCCTTGTAAGTTGGATTCCTAGGTATTTTATTCTCTTTGAAGCAATTGTGAATGGGAGTTCACTCATGATTTGGCTCTCTGTTTGTCTGTTATTGGTGTATAAGAATGCTTGTGATTTTTGTACATTGATTTTGTATCCTGAGATTTTGCTGAAGTTGCTTATCAGCTTAAGGAGATTTTGGGCTGAGACAATGGGATTTTCTAGATATACAATCATGTCATCTGCAAACAGGGACAATTTGACTTCCTCTTTTCCTAATTGAATACCCTTTATTTCCTTCTCCTGCCTAATTGCCCTGGCCAGAACTTCCAACACTATGTTGAATAGGAGTGGTGAGAGAGGGCATCTCTGCCTTCTGCCAGTTTTCAAAGGGAATGCTTCCAGTTTTTGCCCATTCATTATGATATTGGCTGTGGGTTTGTCATAGATAGCTCTTATTATTTTGAGATAGGTCCCATCAATACCTAATTTATTGAGAGTTTTTAGCATGAAGGGTTGTTGAATTTTGTCAAAGGCCTTTTCTGCATCTATTGAGATAATCATGTGGTTTTTGTCTTTGGTTCTGTTTATATGCTGGATTACATTTATTGATTTGCATATGTTGAACCAGCCTTGCATCCCAGGGATGAAGCCCACTTGATCATGGTGGATAAGCTTTTTGATGTGCTGCTGGATTCAGTATGCCAGTATTTTATTGAGGATTTTTGCATCAATGTTCATCAAGGATACTGGTCTAAAATTCTCTTTTTTGGTTGTGTCTCTGCCAGGCTTTGGTATCAGGATGATGCCTGCCTCATAAAATGAGTTAGGGAGGATTCCCTCTTTTTCTATTGATTGGAATAGTTTCAGAAGGAATGGTACCAGCTCCTCCTTGTACCTCTGGTAGAATTCGGCTGTGAATCCATCTGGTCCTGGACTCTTTTTGGTTGGTAAGCTATTGATTATTGCCACAATTTCAGAGCCTGTTATTGGTCTATTCAGAGATTCAACTTCTTCCTGGTTTAGTCTTGGGAGGGTGTATGTGTCGAGGAATTTATCCATTTCGTTTAGATTTTCTAGTTTATTTGCGTAGAGGTGTTTGTAGTATTCTCTGATGGTAGTTTGTATTTCTGTGGGATCAGTGGTGATATCCCCTTTGTCATTTTTTATTGCGTCTATGTGATTCTTCTCTCTTTTCTTCTTTATTAGTCTTGCTAGTGGTCTATCAATTTTGTTGATCTTTTCAAAAAACAAGTTCCCGGATTCATTAATTTTTTGAAGGGTTTTTCGTGTCTCTATTTCCTTCAGTTCTGCTCTGATTTTAGTTATTTCTTGCCTTCTGCTAGCTTTTGAATGTGTTTGCTCTTGCTTTTCTAGTTCTTTTAATTGTGATGTTAGGGTGTCAATTTTGGATCTTTCCTGCTTTCTCTTGTGGGCATTTAGTGCTATAAATTTCCCTCTACACACTGCTTTGAATGCATCCCAGAGATTCTGGTATGTTGTGTCTTTGTTCTCGTTGGTTTCAAAGAACATCTTTATTTCTGCCTTCATTTTGTTATGTACCCAGTAGTCATTCAGGAGCAGGTTGTTCAGTTTCCATGTAGTTGAGCGGTTTTGAGTGAGTTTCTTAATCCTGAGTTCGAGTTTGATTGCACTGTGGTCTGAGAGACAGTTTGTTATAATTTCTGTTCTTTTACATTTGCTGAGGAGAGCTTTACTTCCAAGTATGTGGTCAATTTTGGAATAGGTGTGGTGTGGTGCTGAAAAAAATGTATATTCTGTTGATTTGGGGTGGAGAGTTCTGTAGATGTCTATTAGGTCTGCTTGGTGCAGAGCTGAGTTCAATTCCTGCGTATCCTTGTTAACTTTCTGTCTCGTTGATCTGGGGTGGAGAGTTCTGTAGATGTCTATTAGGTCTGCTTGGTGCAGAGCTGAGTTCAATTCCTGCGTATCCTTGTTAACTTTCTGTCTCGTTGATCTGTCTAATGTTGACAGTGGGGTGTTGAAGTCTCCCATTATTAATGTGTGGGAATCTAAGTCTCTTTGTAGGTCACTCAGGACTTGCTTTATGAATCTGGGTGCTCCTGTATTGGGTGCATATATATTTAGGATAGTTAGCTCTTCTTGTTGAATTGATCCCTTTACCATTATGTAATGGCCTTGTTTGTCTCTTTTGATCTTTGTTGGTTTAAAGTCAGTTTTATCAGAGACTAGGATTGCAACCCCTGCCTTTTTTTGTTTTCCATTTGCTTGGTAGATCTTCCTCCATCCCTTTATTTTGAGCCTATGTGTGTCTCTGCATGTGAGATGGGTTTCCTGAATACAGCACACTGATGGGTCTTGACTCCTTATCCAATTTGCCAGTCTGTGTCTTTTAATTGGAGTATTTAGCCCATTTACATTTAAAGTTAATATTGTTATGTGTGAATTTGATCCTGTCATTATGATGTTAGCTGGTTATTTTGCTCTTTAGTTGATGCAGTTTCTTCCTAGCCTTGATGGTCTTTACAATTTGGCATGTTTTTGCAGTGGCTGGTACCAGTTGTTCCTTTCCATGTTTAGTGTTTCCTTCAGGAGCTCTTTTAGGGCAGGCCTGATGGTGACAAAATCTCTCAGCATTTGCTTGTCTGTAAAGTATTTTATTTCTCCTTCACTTATGAAGCTTAGTTTGGCTGGATATGAAATTCTGGGTTGAAAATTCTTTTCTTTAAGAATATTGAATATTGGCCCCCACTCTCTTCTGGCTTGTAGAGTTTCTGCTGAGAGATCCGCTGTTAGTCTGATGGGCTTCCCTTTGTGGGTAACCCGACCTTTCTCTCCATTAAGCTACCAATGACTTTCTTCACAGAATTGGAAAAAAAATACTTTAATGTTCATATGGGACCAAAAAAGAGCCCACATCACCAAGTCAATCCTCAGCCAAAAGAACAAAGCCAGAACAAAGTCACGCTACCTGACTTCAAACTATACTACAAGGCTACAGTAACCAAAACAGCATGGTACTGGTACCAAAACAGAGATATAGATCAATGGAACAGAACAGAGCCCTCAGAAATAATGCCTCATATCTATAACCATCTGATCTTTGACAAACCTGGCAAAAACAATCAATGGGGAAAGGATTCCCTATTTAATAAATGGTGCTGGGAAAACTGGCTAGCCATATGTAGCAAGCTGAAACTGGATCCCTTCCTTACACCTTATACAAAGATTCATTCAAGATTGATTAAAGACTTACATGTTAGGCCTAAAAACCATAAAAACCCTAGAAGAAAACCTAGGCAATACCATTCAGGACATAGGCATGGGCAAGGACTTCATGACTAAAACACCAAAAGCAATGGCAACAAAAGCCAAAATTGACAAATGGGATCTAATTAAACTAAAGAGCTTCTGCACAGCAAAAGAAACCACCATCAGAGTGAACAGGCAACCTACAAAATGGGAGAAAATTTTCGCAATCTACTTATCTGCCAAAGGGCTAATATCCAGAATCTACAATGGACTCAAACAAATTTACAAGAAAAAAAACAACCCCATCAACAAGTGCGCAAAGGATATGAACAGACACTTCTCAAAAGAAGACATTTATGCAGCCAAAAAACACATGAAAAAATGCTCATCATCACTGGCCATCACAGAAATGCAAATAAAAACCACATTGAAATACCATCTCACACCAGTTAGAATGGTGATCATTAGAAGTCAGGAAACAACAGGTGCTGGAGAGGATGTGGAGAAATAGGAACACTTTTACACTGTTGGTGGGACTGTAAACTGGTTCAACCATCATGGAAGTCAGTGTGGCAATTCCTCAGGGATCTAGAACTAGAAATACCATTTGACCCAGCCATCCCATTACTGGGTATATACCCAAAGGACTATAAATCATGCTGCTATAAACACACATGCACATGTATGTTTATTGTGGCACTATTCACAATAGCAAAGACTTGGAACCAACCCAAATGTCCAACAACGATAGACTGGATTAAGAAAATGTGGCACATATACACCATGGAATACTATGCAGCCATAAAAAATGATGAGTTCATGTCCATTGTAGGGACATGGATGAAACTGGAAACCATCATTCTCAGCAAACTATCGCAAGGACAAAATCCAAACACCGCATGTTCTCACTCATAGGCGGGAATTGAACAATGAGACCACATGGACACCGGAAGGGGAACATCACACTCCGGGGACTGGTGTGGGGTAGGGGGAGTGGGGAGGGATAGCATTAGGAGATATACCTAATGCTAAATGGCAAGTTAATGGGTGCAGCACAGCAACATGGCACATGTATACATATGTAACAAACCTGCACATTGTGCACATGTACCCTAGAACTTAAAGTATAATAATAATAAAATAAAATTTAAAAATAAATAAAATAAAATAAAATAAAAAAGAAGAGGTTTTGGTGTGCTGTGGGTTAGAATGTCCAGAAAGGGAAGACAAATGATTTTTTTAAAATTAATCAGCAAATAATACAATATTTAGTATCTTAGAATTGAAGCTAAAGTCATTTCACTTCATGGTTCTGACTACTACTTTTGCAGCTTTTGTGGGTAATTGTGGGATTGTTTCATGCCTCCCATGGGCCAACAGTTCTATTTCCTAAATAGGACAATAGACTAAGGTATGCATAGTTTTGGTACCAGAAGTCTAAAGCTGGAGAGACTTTGGCATAGAAGGGGGAATTACTTGAGGAAGCATTGGCCCCTTGAGGGGATGCAGTTGCATAAGGGAGGTAGCGAGGCATTATAGTATGGGACATGGACTTGGAACCAGGCTGCTTGGGTTTGAATCCAGGCTCTACTACATACTGGCTCCATGACAGTGGACCATTTGCCTAGCCCCTCTTTGCCTTAGGTTTCTCAACATTAAAATGGTGATGGCAATATAATAGTACCTAACCTTCCTCATTGGGTTGTCATGAAGATTAAATGGATTAATATTTGTAAATCCTTTATGTGCCTGTCACATGATTAGTGCCACGTAACTTTTATTAAAATAGAAATATGATCCCATAAAATTGGTTTTCACAGCGTCTATTACTTAATTTTTGCTCATTATGTAAAGAGTTGTCTTTATGCATTGATATAAATGGAAATCTCTGTGTCTCTAGAATATTGCAAAATAAGTTGTTTAGTGTTTTACAAAGGGAAACCTTGCCTTTCTTAGCATTTTCTTCCTGCAGTGGTTATGGTTGACATTAATACAATAGCATTTTACTCCAGTAGCCATTCCAGCTAGAACACTGCCCTTTTTTTGAGCCTCAGTGACAAATCCAACCTTGTGACAGAAGGAAAGTGAGATGATAGGTGTGAAAGCACTTCAAAACATTAAGAGGGCCTGACATTCTGGTGCCAAAAACTCTTTGAGATTCACCCTTTGGAGATGTCCAGTTTTCAAGGGTTTTTGCTCAGAACTGTAAGTGTGAACCCCTAAAACAACAATGACAACAGTAACAACTACTACTACTACCAGTAATAGTAGTAATATAAATAATCAACACTTTCTATGTTCTTACAATGGGCCAGGAAATGTGTTAATGCTTCACATGAGTTATTTCATGTAAATGCTTCTTGGGTGCTGCTGTTTCTGCTGTTAAGTCTCTGAGAACTGGTTTGTTCCTTTTCTTCAGCTGGGAGGAAATAAGCCAGACTTCACAAAAAATAAAGTTGGGTTCTATTTATCTGACAATGGGAAAAAAAGCTATTCCCCTCTCCTTTCTCTACTTCTAGGTTGTTTTAACAACACTTTGAATTATTGATTCCTTATATAACCTTGACAAAGTAGGCATTTTTAATGACAACAACTTCATTTTAATGATCCAGCAAAAAGCATCCCCCTCAAAGAAATGGAAGGGAGACTAAGAGGAGCCAGGAACAAAAGGAAAGGAGGGAAGAAGGACTAGTAAGGAAGGAAAGACAATTCTACCAAAATGATTAGAATGACAGGCTAGAACATAATATCATCAGTGTTTAGGACATGTATATTTTTTCTTTTTCTCATTTTGAGTTAGAAAAGGAGAGGATAGAAGGGTGTTTGAGTAAGCTCTGGGGTCAAAGAAAAAGACTGGAACTTTTCTTTCATGCCAACAAAAGTCATCCTTTTTGGGCCCTTGCTACTTCTCCAAGAGTTAGCTGCTGGATGGGCCACCTCAGAAAAGCCTTACAGAGAGATAGTGAGCAAGATGTGGCCAGAACTCCAGGATGTTTAGTTTTGTCTGCGCTGGGGTGGGATGATCCTGAGGATGAATTTGATATTTGTCTGGCAGGCTAGAAGATGACCTAGAGTTAGTTGGTGAACCTGAATTTCACAGAAAGTGCCAGCCTGCTTTGGCCATGTGGTCCCATCCTTACATGCATCTCTGAATCTTTTTATCTCCTTATGAGCATTTTGGTCTGCTTATTCTGTACAGCTGGAGAACAGACCAGGAACAGAATAATATCACATTTTAGGGCACTCATTTTCAGACTGTTTAAATTTACCTCATGTAGGACAATGAGAATCATCTGTTTTCCCTTAAATCTCAGACATAATCCCCTAAACCATTCACAACTAGCTGGGAAGGTGCCCATCAAATGAGGACTGGATCTCAATGTTGATGTTACCACAGTAGCCTTCTGAATACACACAGAGTTCATTTATTGATATGCAGAGTGCTCATTGATGTGTACACAGAGAGTAATTGAGATGATAATTTAAACATTGTTATAAACACTTGTGGGGGAGATTTTCCCTAGCACAAGTAAGCCAGTCCACAGATTTCAGGCTCCAAATTGAGAGTCAAGAAATTGAGGCATAGCAAGCCATCCCCTTTATGCTCAAAATTCATGCTACAGACCAACCCACAGTCTTCTGCTTTTGAATGTATTTCCTCTAGTCCAGATTGATTTGTAATGCACTTTCCTCATCCTTTGCCTTAGTGCTGGATTCTTAGGTGAAAGGTTAATTAGCTGCAAAGAATAGAATCCCACTTAGCTAGTTCAAATCACAAAAAGGATAGTAATTAAAAGGATAAAGGAGAGAGGGAAGGTTCTGGAAGAAATGAAGAGAATACCACATTGTGTGTAGAAAATAGGCAACTATATTATATCAATCAAATCCCATTTGTTTTGTGTGTGTGTGTGTGTGTGTGTGTAATATGATCTCTTCTTTGAGTATTTTTCTAGTCTACTGTTTTCTCTTTATAGATTAGCTTTCTCTATTTACTCATGCTTCTCAGCTTTCCTATAACTTTATCTTGTAAGTAACTTTGCCTTGCCATGGTGCCGACTCTGGCCCAACTCTAGGTGACGTTATAGCTAATTCATTTAGTCACCATGTCCAAATAATTATCTTAGTCCATTTTATGGATTGGTAAACCCTGGATCATGTGTTCATCTTAACCCAAAACATGACCATTGTCCTTTGATCAGGGACCAAGATTATGTGAACAATTTCAAAAACTGAAGCTTTGGCTAGTTGACAATTCATATCTACTATATATGCCACCTGTGAATGTGAGAGAAATAAAAGTCTGCCATAGTCAGTACTCTTTTGGTGACAGAAAGCACAGTTCAAGCTAGTTTAATCAAGGCAGGGAAATATATTAGATTATGTATCCACAAGTTTCAGGAGTACGGCTCACTGGAACAGAGAATTCAAATGATATCCTTAGAAATCTCTATCATTGCTCTGCTCTTGTTTGTGCTGGAAGCTATTTCCAACAAAGTGATAAAGAAGACTTTCAGTACCTCTAATCTTACTTTCTACTAGCTTAACTACTTCACCAAAAAAAAAAAAAAAAAAAAAAAAAAAGAGCTCCTCATCTGTGTTGATTCCAAGTGTCCCAGAATTTTCTTTGATTCAACTGATTTGGATCACCTGCTCACTCCCAAGCCGATCACTGTGTCCAGGAAGATACTGTGCTTTTATTGACCAATCCTGGGTCATTTGTCTATTTCTGGACCTGGAAGAGGGGATTAAGCCAACAGGAAGAGATAGACTCTTTAACCAGAAAAGAAGATGTTGGGCAAAAAATAACTAATGCTCACCTCATTGGCATACATAAGATTACAACAAACCAAAAAGATCAAAACAAAACAAAAAGATCAAACCAAAACAAAAAGATCAAAACCATGCCCTTAACCTCATCTGTACTGTGCTCAACCCAATAGCTACCTAGCTTTAAGGGCAGCATATAGCTTAAAACATCAAGCATGCTGCATCGATGGCAACTTTCCTAGTACCTTATCTATATATGCAAGAGGCTTATATATGGCTGTACAAACAACACTGATATAATCAGAGCATGATGTTTGGCTACTAATGTCATGGCTAATTACCTCAGTTTGCCTATGTGTAAATTAAAGTGCTTTTACTGGACAGGCTTGCTAAGGACCTTTCAAACACTGACGTGTATGCTAATCTCAGGTTCTCAGACTGCAACCACCAGAAAGAATATAAGGCAAGTATTTAAACATTTACTGATTCTTATGCTCAGAGCCCCAAAGTAATAGACAGTAATTCAATCTTTTTTTAATAAAATAAATACTATTGAGATACCTTGAATATGGGCTTTGTGCTTTAAATTTTTCTTTGTAGTTATAGGAACGGGTTTCTACTGAATCATCCAAAATTATTTTCTTTTTTTCTTTCTTTCTTTTTTATTTATTTATTTATTTATTTATTTTGAGGCAGGGTCTTACTCTGTCGTCCAGGCTGTGGCATGATCACAGCTGACTGCAGATTCAACTTCTGGGGTTCAGGTGATCCTCCCATCTCAGCCTCCAGAGTAACTGGGACTACAGGCATGTGCCACCATGGCCAGTTAACTTATGCATTTTTTTTTTTTTTTTTAGAGATGGGGTCTTGCCATGTTGGTCAGGCTGGTCTCCAGCTCCTGGACTCAAGTGACAAAATCACTTTCAACCGAAACTTGGATGCATCTGTGAAACAGGTGGTCACACTTAAGTGACAAATACAACATAGTCAAAGTCAATCTGCCATTTTTGTAGAATAGAACTTTATGTTTTAAGTGACTGAAAACACATCTCTAATTAATTTATGTAATAAAGGAAATATGGAGGGGCACATATAACTTACAATTGCAGAGGTAAACAAAGCTTGATACAACAAGTCAAACAATGGCATGACAACCCAGTCGCTCTACATCTTTCTACTCTTGACTTCTGTAGTACTGGCTTTATCTTCATATTCCACATGATGGATATGTGGCAGCACTAACCTCTGCCACATCATGGTAGCAAAATGGTGGCTGCTATTCCAGATCTCTCACTCTCACTATATTATTTAGGGAAAGACAAAGAATTTTTTCCAGTACTTTCTGCACTTAGTCCTTTTCACTGTCCATCACTGGTATGAATTTGATTGAGTGTTCATCCTTAAATTAATCACTTTGGTTAGGGGAATAAGATTTGGTGATTCATTTAGGCCAATCAGTGTCCATCCCTGGATTCAGGGGATAGAATCAATGCCGTCCAAACTATACTGACTAAAAGTCAAAGAAAAATGAATTCCTCAAAGGGTAATCAGTGCATCGTGGCTGGGAGAAGGGAGTACAGTTGCTGGAGAGGCACATAACAAATGTCTATCTTTAGCTAATGAAAACAGTGGGTCTATAATATATCAAACCTTCAGAACTATACCTTTTAATTAAATATGTTTTTTAAAAAATCTAGGACCATACATTAACAATTTTTTGTGGGGGTACGTAGTAGGTGTATATATTTATGGGTTACATGAGATATTTTGATAAAGGCACACAATGCATAATAATCACATCAGGATAAATGGGGTATCCATCATTTAAAGCATTTGTTCTTACTTTTTGCTATCAACAATCCAACTGTACTCTTTTGGTTATTTTAAAATGCAAAATAAATTATTGCTGACTGTAGTCACTCTGTTGTGCTATCAGATAATTGATCTTATTCATTTCCCACTTTCCACCCCCTGACTACCCTTCCCAGTCTCTGATAACTATCATTCAGAAATGTTTTATTTTTTATGTAATGGAAATAGCTTTACTTTTCACCACCTCCTTGCTGCACAATGACTCCTTGGAAGATTGTGTACCTTCTCAAGTACTTTTATAAAGATAGCTACATTTTGAACATTGCAATTAGGAAGTAGGTAATCTCTCTTTCTCTATTCCTAATGGGTCTTCCACTCCTTATACTTGCATTCCCCTATCTCTTGGGACTGAAGAAAAATAAGCAAGAGTCATTTTTTACTTAATTGGTGCTTCTGATAATTCTTTCTTGGCTAACTCTGGCTGCCCGTTGTGACAGGCATTGAAATCCAGCCTCTTTAATGAAACAGGTTTATAGGTTCCCTGAAGCCACTTTCCCAGGTGCCACACACAACACCACACAGTTTTCTGATGTAGACAATATATGCTCCTGCTGACTAGGACTAATGGACGTTTTGAAAGCTACAATTTTTCAAATGGGAGCAGTAATTTATTAAATTAGAATGAAGTTCCTGTAGAAATATGGAAAGGCCCAGAGGCTCTTACATACACTTAATGCAGAATAATCATAATAATAGCAATTGCAAAGATGAAATATTGGTTATATAAGCATCCTGTTTTAACTCTCCTTTCACATGAGTTGTATACATAAGCCTCGTCTGACTCAGGCTCACTGTCTGAACCTCATTGTCTCATTTTAGATTTCCCATCACTTACTCATCCTTTCACAGATATGGTTCTACTACTGAACCTCTTCCTCCTTTGACCTCTTCTAATACTGATTCCATTTCTCTAGGTCCTTTTAAATCAAATTGTGGATTTGAGACACAAAGATTTTTTGAAGTTCCAGATCCACTTATCCTTCCCTGTCTCAGGTTTCAAGTCCTAGATTTGGTTTATTGGCTCAGTATCAAGACCCAAATTCATAGTATAAGGATTCAAACAAAAGATATGTTATTTAGGAGTTTTAAAGTATAAGAGAATAGAACACAAATAAGAAATCTGAGAAAACCTAAGGCAACACAGACCCCAGTTAACCATTGTTTATGTTGCTTATCAAAGGACCCAGATCACAATAGTCCTAAGAATTCTTTCAGAACCTAGCATATGTAGCGTTTAAATTTTTTTTTTTTTTTACTTTGACTCTGTTTATATTCACTTGACAGGTCTTTGAACTTTTTGTCCTCCTTCTTCTATCATCATACTATATCACTACATATGTCTGCCTTCTGTTGTTTGATTCTTTTTTGAAAACTCATTTCACCATTTTTTTTTTTTTTTTTTTTTTTATTTTTTTTTTTTTATTTTTTTTTTTTTTTTAAATTTTTTTTTTATTATACTTTAAGTTTTAGGGTACATGTGCACATTGTGCAGGTTAGTTACATATGTATACATGTGCCATTCTGGTGTGCTGCACCCACTAACTCGTCATCTAGCATTAGGTATATCTCCCAATGCTATCCCTCCCCCCTCCCCCCACCCCACAACAGTCCCCAGAGTGTGATATTCCCCTTCCTGTGTCCATGTGATCTCATTGTTCAGTTCCCACCTATGAGTGAGAATATGCGGTGTTTGGTTTTTTGTTCTTGCGATAGTTTACTGAGAATGATGGTTTCCAGTTTCATCCATGTCCCTACAAAGGACATGAACTCATCATTTTTTATGGCTGCATAGTATTCCATGGTGTATATGTGCCACATTTTCTTAATCCAGTCTATCATTGTTGGACATTTGGGTTGGTTCCAAGTCTTTGCTATTGTGAATAATGCCGCAATAAACATACGTGTGCATGTGTCTTTATAGCAGCATGATTTATAGTCCTTTGGGTATATACCCAGTAATGGGATGGCTGGGTCAAATGGTATTTCTAGTTCTAGATCCCTGAGGAATCGCCACATCGACTTCCACAATGGTTGAACTAGTTTACAGTCCCACCAACAGTGTAAAAGTGTTCCTATTTCTCCACATCCTCTCCAGCACCTGTTGTTTCCTGACTTTTTAATGATCGCCATTCTAACTGGTGTGAGATGATATCTCATAGTGGTTTTGATTTGCATTTCTCTGATGGCCAGTGATGATGAGCATTTTTTCATGTGTTTTTTGGCTGCATAAATGTCTTCTTTTGTGAAGTGTCTGTTCATGTCCTTCGCCCACTTTTTGATGGGGTTGTTTGTTTTTTTCTTGTAAATTTGTTTGAGTTCATTGTAGATTCTGGATATTAGCCCTTTGTCAGATGAGTAGGTTGCGAAAATTTTCTCCCATGTTGTAGGTTGCCTGTTCACTCTGATGGTAGTTTCTTTTGCTGTGCAGAAGCTCTTTAGTTTAATTAGATCCCATTTGTCAATTTTGGCTTTTGTTGCCATTGCTTTTGGTGTTTTGGACATGAAGTCCTTGCCCACGCCTATGTCCTGAATGGTAATGCCTAGGTTTTCTTCTAGGGTTTTTATGCTTTTAGGTCTAACGTTTAAGTCTTTAATCCATCTTGAATTGATTTTTGTATAAGGTGTAAGGAAGGGATCCAGTTTCAGCTTTCTACATATGGCTAGCCAGTTTTCCCAGCACCATTTATTAAATAGGGAATCCTTTCCCCATTGCATGTTTTTCTCAGGTTTGTCAAAGATCAGATAGTTGTAGGTATGCGGCGTTATTTCTGAGGGCTCTGTTCTGTTCCATTGATCCATATCTCTGTTTTGGTACCAGTACCATGCTGTTTTGGTTACTGTAGCCTTGTAGTATAGTTTGAAGTCAGGTAGTGTGATGCCTCCAGCTTTGTTCTTTTGGCTTAGGATTGACTTGGCGATGCGGGCTCTTTTTTGGTTCCATATGAACTTTAAAGTAGTTTTTTCCAATTCTGTGAAGAAAGTCATTGGTAGCTTGATGGGGATGGCATTGAATCTGTAAATGACCTTGGGCAGTATGGCCATTTTCACGATATTGATTCTTCCTACCCATGAGCATGGAATGTTCTTCCAATTGTTTGTATCCTCTTTTATTTCCTTGAGCAGTGGTTTGTAGTTCTCCTTGAAGAGGTCCTTCACATCCCTTGTAAGTTGGATTCCTAGGTATTTTATTCTCTTTGAAGCAATTGTGAATGGGAGTTCACTCATGATTTGGCTCTCTGTTTGTCTGTTGTTGGTGTATAAGAATGCTTGTGATTTTTGTACATTGATTTTGTATCCTGAGACTTTGCTGAAGTTGCTTATCAGCTTAAGGAGATTTTGGGCTGAGACAATGGGGTTTTCTAGATAAACAATCATGTCGTCTGCAAACAGGGACAATTTGACTTCCTCTTTTCCTAATTGAATACCCTTTATTTCCTTCTCCTGCCTGATTGCCCTGGCCAGAACTTCCAACACTATGTTGAATAGGAGCGGTGAGAGAGGGCATCCCTGTCTTGTGCCAGTTTTCCAAGGGAATGCTTCCAGTTTTTGCCCATTCAGTATGATATTGGCTGTGGGTTTGTCATAGATAGCTCTTATTATTTTGAAATACGTCCCATCAATACCTAATTTATTGAGAGTTTTTAGCATGAAGGGTTGTTGAATTTTGTCAAAGGCTTTTTCTGCATCTATTGAGATAATCAGGTGGTTTTTGTCTTTGGCTCTGTTTATATGCTGGATTACATTTATTGATTTGCGTATATTGAACCAGCCTTGCATCCCAGGGATGAAGCCCACTTGATCGTGGTGGATAAGCTTTTTGATGTGCTGCTGGATTCGGTTTGCCAGTATTTTATTGAGGATTTTTGCATCAATGTTCATCAAGGATATTGGTCTAAAATTCTCTTTTTTGGTTGTGTCTCTGCCCGGCTTTGGTATCAGAATGATGCTGGCCTCATAAAATGAGTTAGGGAGGATTCCCTCTTTTTCTATTGATTGGAATAGTTTCAGAAGGAATGGTACCAGTTCCTCCTTGTACCTCTGGTAGAATTCGGCTGTCATTTCACCATTTTTATTTGGCCTCTTGTTCACAAGAATATTTTGGCAAGTTAGTTTATCATTACATTCCTCTCAGTAATTTTGTGGCATCTTTCCTACTGTATACTTCTGAAAAAAAATGGAGAAGCAGCATTTCATTAAACCTGATAGTCACAATGAGTCATTTAAGATAGTTATGAAACTCAATTCATGATCGTATGTCATATTCCAAGGTCCCTGGAGTTATTTATGGCCTAGGGAGGCAGAGTACTCTTTGTGTTACAGAAGAGAAACAGAACAAAAAAAGAAAAAAAGAAAAAATGTTTCATTCTTCTAAATCAAATCAACTTTGAGTTAGCCAAGACAAAGAAAGGACACATTTGTAGCACTTCACATAACAAAGAAAGAAAACATTCACAGCACTTAAACACATACACACACACACACAACCTTACGCAAAAACTAAATCCAAAATTTGCCTGAGAAGTTATTTTCCTAATTGCACAGGTATTTCTTTCTCTAGGGACAAAATTATTCCCCAGATAAGTTGCTATTACAATTGGGGAAAAAGGACATGTGTTATATGCTACCACAAACATACACATATATATATACAATTAGCAACAGTTTCAGTTGATAGCTTTAGAAGAATTCAACTAACAGTCTCTCTACTCCTATTCTTGTTCCTAGGCTCTCTGTTTTTAGTCATTCCATGGTTCTTACTCCCACTGCCTCCTAATCTTACCCACGGGGATAGATAACTTTTACAGTTTACTTGTTGGTTTTAATCTCTAAAAAGTCAAACATGCTTTTCATCCTTTTTATTTCAAGACTGAGAATTCTAGGCTATGTTAGGATTCTAATTCGACAACTTCCTCTTCAAAGGCAGTTCCAAGAGTTTGCTAGAAGTGACCCCATGGATTTTATGGGGTTTCTTTCTTTCCCCTCCCCTCTGCAATGCAATCTCTACACCCACCATCTTTTCTATCCGAGGGAGAGATTCCTCTGCCAAGTCTGGACAATCTCATGGAATGTCCTCCATGAGAAGAGTTCTGGTCTCGTGAATGTGTGAAGACCTTAACTCCTTGATCTCTTCTTTTCTTGCTTGCTCGCTTGCTTGCTTGCTCTCCCCTTTAGTTATAGTGGCTCATTTTGGTTAATTGAAAATTGTGGTATCAGGAGGTTCTATCCCCAAATAGGATACTTTACACCCCTTCATGGCAACTATGATTTCAGCAAAAGAGGATGGACCTTCAACTGGAATTGACTAAATTCTTTCTTTCTTTCCCTATTATTCAGCTTCAACAATCTGCTTCTACCAATAATAGATGCCACTCCCAAATGTTTATAGACTCACTTTTCCCCTTCATAGGTATTATCAAAGATCCAGGGAATATTTGCAAGACACACACCTATTCAGATACCTTTTGTGCAAATATCCTTCTAAGAAGTTATTCAGATATGACCCTCAAATGACAGCAACGATATCTCGGCTAATACTTCTGTAATGTCCTCAGCAAAGCCATGGGTCTTGCCGTGCACAAGCACTTGGATTTGTTCATTCATGCAATGGATAGATATTGAGCTCTTGCTACTCTTCTGGATGCTGGACATAGAGCAATGAACAAGAAAGGTGTGGTTCCCTCCATTATGGAGCTTTCAGGTAGTGGTGGAGATACACAATAAACAAGTGAACAGATTAATAAGATCAGTTGTGGTAATACTAAACACTATGAAGAAAAGACGATAACATGTTAGAAAATGGGCAGAAGTAGAGGTTTCCTAACCATCCATTTTACAATGAATGGTTAAAGAAAGTCTCTTTAATGATGTCTTTCTTCAGATCTTCATGTGAAGAAGACTGTCATCTGAAGAAAGACTGTTTTCAGGCAGAGGGAACAGCCTCAGTATGAATAAGCTTGTGGTGTTTGAGAAAAAGAAAGTACAGTGCGGCTGGAGCAAAATGACCAACGGAGAGAGTAGTAATAAATGAGATTACAGAGATGGACAGGGGAAGCTTCTGTTGAGGCAAGTTTTGGACAAGGGTCATGATAACAAACATAGTTTGAGGGTCCACACAGACTAAGGTGACTATTACAGTCCCCTCCCCAACAGACTCTCTCAGTTCCTTACCCACGTCTAGGGTAGTCAACCATCCTGGTTTTCCTGGACTATTCTGATTGTATCAGTGAAAGTTCATGCCCTAGGAAATCCTTCAGTCTTGGGCAAATCAAGATGGTTGGTTATCCTGTGACATATCAGACCCTGCCCCTAACATGCAGAAATACCATCCCAAGGTCTGAGCTGTATCTTTCCCAAGTTTGTATGGAAAAAGCACAAAGTGTGCTCTGCGAGCAGCCTTCCCTCCCTTCTCTTATTTCAATACTCAGTTCCCCTTTCTCTCTTCCCACGGAGGAGGCAAAGTTATCTGATCAGAAAAGGGTAAAGGTTGGAGAGAAGAGAGTTTCAGACTTAAGCAGAGATCAGTTCTGAAACAGCCTTTGTAATGGGAACACTTGGAAGTCAATGAAAAACAATGGGAGGCTCGCAGATTGCAAAAGCCCAGTTCATGCCAGACAGCATGACTTGGAAGTGAACCAGCAACTTTCTGTGACCCTTCCTATCTACAGGGAAACGAAGACACACATAATCATTTCTTCCTATTAAATGGTTGGAGGGTCTCCGGGGAAAGTGCTATCTGCATTGACATTAAGGCCCAGAGGACAACTGCTTTTAAATTAAGGGCAAGAGGGAAATTATTTGGGGAATGGTAGGGTCACTTGTGAGATAAACTTCCTGCTTATTCTGGTATCACATCCGAGTCCATAGCAGTTTGCCAGTTGAACACAGAGGCAGAGAGTCTTGCATACTCATACTTATGAGTATGAGAAGGACCAGTAGTAAGCTTCTGATTTTTCCATCCAGAGTGTAACCATTCGGAAAATATAAGCAAGAGACAGAAGTTGAATCACAGCTTTTCTACAAAAATAGACACCTACTCCCTGTTCAATTACACTCTGTGAAATGCCCTTTAATTTAAGATGCTCCCATTTTTGCTGCTATTTTTTAAAAATAAAAGCTCATTATTTGAAGCACCATTAACCTTCAGCACCATTGACATAAATATGGCGCACTCTCCATATTAAACACAACTTTTCAGCAGCTGGAGGACTGACCATAAGCAGGACATTGAGGATGTGACCACAGTGAGATACATAGCCAGGTGTTGACCCAGAGGCTGTGATGTGGGGAGATTTTTGGAGGGATGGATGAGGAAAGAAGGGAGTAAAATCATTTCTGATTAGTAAGGCTCTTTGCTTTAGTTAACCATTATAGAAGCAGGAATATCTGTTGTTTCAGAAGCATTAGTGTCAACCCAAGTGTTCCCATCACACAATAACATGTATGTCATAGGGAGTCACTTAGTCAGGACTTGTTGAATTGAACGGAATGGGAAGAACGTGGGTAATGGGAATCTACTTTATCTAATAGCTGCAGAGTTAATTTTAGCAGATGTTCTGAATTCCTCTCAAAGAAGTAAATGACTTGGATATTTTTCTTCTGTGGATTCCCTAGCCCAAGACTGTAATTACAGTGAGACCATAGAGGCCATTGCTTAGGTGACTGTGTGGTTTGGAGGTGCCCCCTCCACAACACACCCTCTACTCCCCATGAGAACCCATTCATAAACATGAAGTCTGACTGAAATTCCAGTATCCCAGATTTATTTCTCCTGATTAAGGCATTGAGGCTTCAGTAATTGACTATTTATATATAACCATTCTGAAAGTCCTAAGACTCAAACCAATTGTCGGATTAGGCCTCAGAATCTTGGTACAATTTAGTAACTTAGAACTGCATTTCATTACAACATCTCACTGAGATCTGGGAAACTAAGATGGATCTTTTTTGACTGGTGAGAGGTGGTGATGGTCATGGGAGTGCAGGCAGTAAAGATCAATCCCAAAGCATGGAGCATTGCTGAGAAGAGCAGAAGGAATGGCAACTCTGAGCAGCTATAGGTCTAGAGGCTGGGAAGTAGTAGAGAGCAGAAGTGATATTGAGAGGTAAGAGCAAGATGAAGAAACAGAAATACTAAAATGACCAGCAGATAGGGAAAATATAATGAACTAGGTTAAACAAAGTCTGGATTTTCCATTGGTGTGGACTAATTAATATCCTACCACCATGAATGTTTTTGACACAGTACATTTTCTGAATTCAAATCATTGCTGATATTAATTCAATTCAACAAATATTTAGTGCATATTTAGAGTGTGTTACACACTGTGCCAGGTACAGGTATACCATAGTGACAGAGCCCCTAATGCAGCTTACAGTCTGGTGAAGATTTTCTGTAATTGCAATCAGTGTAACAGAATGTAAGATGGTGGGTAGTCAATTGTGTAAAGGAGCATGGAGTAGGTACCTAATCCAGTCTTTAATAGGGAAAAAGAAAGCCTTTCAGAGGAATATACATCTAAGTTCATGCCTGAAGGATCAGTAGAAATATGCCATGTGGACATGGTGGGGGTGGAAAGAGAGTTCCAGGCAGAAGAAACAGCATGTACAAAAGTCCACAGGCCAAGGATGTTGGCACTTTCAAGGAACTGAAAAGCAAAGTAGTCTGGTTAGAACACACACTGCAAGACAGAAAGAATGAGAGATTAGGTTGGAGAGATACGCAGGGGCCAGATCATGAAGAGTCACGTTAGTGTACTTATACTTAATCTTAAAGGTGTATAAGTCAATCATTTCATAGAAGCTTTCCCAGATCACTTGGGGTCAGAAACTCAACTTATTTCGACTAGTGCCATTCCTCTGGCTAAGAGAGACTCAGTTATGTAAGGGTCATAGATACAGGCTTTCAAACCACCAAAGTGAAATACTTTTTGACCAAGTTACTTAAATAAAAGAAGTTTGTAGATTCCCTGGGAGGATCACATGACACAAGCTAGAAAGAGTTACCCAGAGAACCCGATGATGATATAGAAGATCTATCTAACCCATACATAGGAAAATGGCCCTTCTGACTTGAATGCCTCTGATTCTTGACCTTGATCTTCTGCCTTTCACTCCCGTGCTCTTTCTGTAATCCCATGTTGCCTGCCCACATAGGCAATGGGCCCAACTTCGTGCACTTGGCAAAAGGTCTTACTCCATTCTCTTAATCAATGCTATCTCTACCCAGTCAACTGAACTGCAGTTAGGGTCCTCCCACCCTGCTTATTCATGCCAGGTGCCCCTTTTAATCCCAGTCAATGCTTCTGGGTGGGCTTCTCTGGTTGTTCTGTCTCTGGTGAAGACGACCTACTGAATTAAAGACCTTACTTTTTTCCTTCGCT
Source organism: Gorilla gorilla gorilla (assembly GCF_029281585.2). NCBI lineage: Eukaryota > Metazoa > Chordata > Mammalia > Primates > Hominidae > Gorilla > Gorilla gorilla. The sequence continues at coordinate 124,150,361 of NC_073247.2, forward strand.
TCAGATGTCCTCCTGAAAACTTAGTTTCTGCTTTGAGCTGTGGCTTATAGTAGCCCATGGGTATTGTCAACTTCCTGGAGGAGCCAGAAAGTCATCTCTCATTTGGCCATTAATATCAGTAAGTTATGACAGTTGAGGCAGTGTGATTGGATGGAAAGCAAATGCACATTAGCAGATCTGAGCTTTAGTTCAGCTCTGCTCTGCTCTGTGGGACCTTAAGTAAGTCACTTATTTTTGCTATGTCTTTGTTTACATTTGACTAAAAGGAAATAATAGATGTGAAAGTACTCTGAAAAGTAGAGATGTTCAGGAAAGATAAAGTAATAATTAGTATAATCACCATCATCACCATCATCATTATGTACAAGCCTGACATATGCTACACAGATCATACACTCCAGTACATGCATTGGCAGGTGGTTCCTCACAAGCTCTGGATGTGCCCCAGTCCCCTCCCTGCCTAGAAGCTTCCCCTGGGGAGAGATGAAATGTGATGCAGTTTATGGCAGAATGTGTGCTCATGTAATTCAGTTTCTCCACCTGGACAACTGTTCTGCTCTTTGGAGATAAGTATTTGTTTATTGAATGGCTTATTTTATGAGTATGCTAGGCTGCCTTTCCAGGCTTTCTGACACACATTCCTCATGTGTCCCTGTCTGCCAAACTCTTCTTTTGAAGGTAGCCCCCCTATTTTTTTGTATCCACTCTCCACAGGTTTGTGCAAACATCAAATATGTTTGTGTTTGCAGCATGCACAGACAATAAATACCTGTAACTTTTCTCTGTGTGTACTTGATAAGAAAGCGTAAATATGACCACAGTCTTTCTTCCTTGGTTGTGCTCAGAAGTGGCAAATGTCAAGTCAAGGCTGGAGGCCTAGTCTAAGGCAGCTTTGATCAGCCCTGTAATAGAATCCTGGGAGGTACATTCTGACCTCAGCAAACAAGGCATGGGCTCTCTGCTACAGGGATAATAAATGATAGACAGTCACCTTTGAGGAAGCTTCTCCTGCCTGGAGCGCAGCTGAAAAGCAAGGAAGCTGTACGAATGGTCAAAATAGCTGCTACATGCCCTAAAACTCACGTCCTTTACACAGGGAAAAAAACCCACCTCTCCATCTTCACCCTATGCCAATATAGTTTAATTCTCTGAACAGTTCTAACATAATTGGCCACTTCCTTCCCCTGTAAATAGCAGATTAGAAGCAGAAAAATAGAAAGAGAACAGAGCATCAAACTTCCCCACTCCTATTGCTAGGTTATTAGTGTCAATCATGATGATAGCTGCAAGAAATGACACATGAGTTGAAACTGATAACTAAAAAGAACCAAGAAAAGAAAACTTCAACTGTTCTAGACTTTTGAGTGCTAGAGAAAATAATAATACCTGTACTAGTAATTCCTAAAGGTATTATTGCATGAAAGCACCACACTGTGCTTAATGATGGCATTAAGTCATCAGGAAAAGAAACACTAAATTATATTAGATATCTTCTGTTTTAAGAAGCCTAAATCTCTATCACACATTTCTTGTTTTTATACTTTTAGTTTTATAAGGAGGCAGCATGTGAAAGTAAACAATATGCTGAAACTCAAAAAATCCCAAGTTTCTTCCATTGATTGTTTTATTCATCAAATATGAATTAAGCACTCCACTATATGCCAGGCACTGGGGATCCAATGGTAAAAAAGACATAGTCCCTGTCATGGTGGAGATCACATTCTAGTGGGAGAAACTGACAAGGGAACGAGCAATTAAAACACAGAGTGATCGAGGGATTAACAGGGTGCTGAGAGACCACACAGGAAGGGACACTTAACCTGGACATTCAGGGAAGACTTCCTGCAGGATATGATGTCTAAGTTAATAAGTTATCCAGACAAAACTAAGTTGGATTGAGGAGTTCTATGCATAGAGCATATCATGTATTCTAGTCTGAAAATGAAAAATGATTTGGCATGATGGTGAAAAGGCTAGTAGTTTGGTGGTAAGGGAAATAGAAACAAATGCCAGTTAACTGGTTAAGATGCTGGACATTTTTCACGAAGACAATGGGATGCCATTGAAGGGTATAAACTTACTGAGTAACATGAATTAATTTTATACTTTAAAATGCTTACTCTGACTACAGTGTAGAGAATAGATTAGAAGGGGCAAGACTAGAGACAGGTAGTATGGTTGGGTGGCTGTTTTAGTGATCCAGGTGAAAGAAAATGATAGCCTGGTCTGAGACAGTGGGTGTGTTAATGAAGAGAAGGTGGATTTGAAAAATATTTTGAACACGCTGTTGACAGAACATTGTGAACGTCTGGTGAAGGAGAAAAAAAGAATCAGAGATAATGCCAAATTATCTGGCACGGACACAAAGTATTAATAGATGACGGTAGTGCCATTTCCTTTGGTAGTCACTATTTAATCACAAACTGGCCTTGAAATCAAATTCATTTTCCTCAATTGTAAAATAAATTTGAACTAGATAATTGGTTCTCAATATCAGGGATTTTGACCCCCACCCCTACCCAGGGTTCTTGGGCAATGTCTGGAGACATTTTGGTTGTCACTTGTGGGAGGGGGTTACTGACATCTAGTGGACACAGGCTAGGGATGCTGCTAAACATCCGACAATGCATAGGGTAACCTTTCCCTGCAACAATGAATTATTTGGCACCAAATGTCAATAGTACCAAGGCTATAAAATCTTGGGCTAGACAACATAAAGAACTTAGACTAAATAAACTCAGAGGCCTTTTCAAAGCTTATGAACTGACAAGCTAAAGTGGTTATTTACATTTTGACACTTTAGGGGATAAGCCTTAGTGACCTGGAAGATTCTCTTTCGTGGACCAAATTGATAAATGAGGTATTATTAGAATTCACCGATTAATAATAACCAGATGTTGATGTATGTGGTCCCAATAACCTAAGTCAGTTTTCAAGAGTATTGGAATGAATTGTACACTACAAGTACTTGGAGTATGTGTGCACATGGCACTTAGAGTGCATCTGCAAACTTATTCTGATCTTCCAGAGACATAGAGTGCCTCTTGCCCATATTCTTTTTGGCCAGCATGCACTGTACCTACATACACTTTGTGACAGCAAGAACATGTGAGAAATGATGAGGGCTGGTGGCAGCCCCTGCCTGAGCTATCTCCTGAAATTATCCTGGGCACCAGAAGCCCTACTTATATAGCTTTAGGCCCCATGGGTGGAACCACAGGCAGAGCCCTACAGAGTATTCACTCCAGGTAAAGATATTTTACAATCTTTTGGCATTAGGGTATAGCTTAAATTGTGATAGGTGCTACTTTCTCATTCTATACTAAGAGACACCCTTCCTGAGGGTATGTCTCTCACCCTCAGGCTTGGACTATCCAAGGGCTTCCAAATAGTAGTGGAATTCAACCCCAGGCCATCTGTGGAAGACTATGGAGCTCCCGTTCAGAATCTTTCATAACTGTCTGGGCAGTTGAGTCCTTACCTCAGGTCTTCACAGCACATAGTAGGAATTCAATAAATAAGTGCTTGTTGAATGAATGAATAAATGAATGAATGAGATCCCTATATTGAGGGGTGGAAGAATTGGGGAAAAAGGAACCCCTGAGTTTTTTAGAAGAGAAAAAGAAGACAAATCTACTTTTTATTAGCAGATATTTACAGTGCCCACTATGTGGAAGCACTATTTAAGGTGCTTAGGGGTTTTGAGCAGAGCAAATCTGACTTATGCTTTAATATGATTCCTTTGGCTAGAAGCTAGAAGACCACCTAGGAGTCTGTTGCAGTAATTGAGGCAACTACAATGGTGGCCAAAACCAGCATGGTAGAAATCAATGTGTTAAGAAATGGATAGATTCTGGGTATTTTTTGAAAGCAGAGCCAGCAGGATTTCCTGATGGATTGAATGTGGCTGCAAGAGTGACTCTGAGATCAGAGACCTCCAAGGTTTTTGACTTGAGAAATAGGAAGTATGGAGTTGCCAACAGTTGACATGAGGAATGTTGTGTATGGGTTGGGAGTTTAGTTTTGAACTTGGTTTTAAATGTGTATTAGACATTCAACTGAAGACATCATTAAGTCAATTGGTTATGTAAATCAAGTTTGGAGAGTGGTATGGGGTGAAGATGTGAAAGTCATGAAACTAAGTAAGATTATCGAGTATGAGTGTAAAGATGGAGAAAAGAACCAAGAATTGGACCCTGGGGGCCCCAGCATTAATAGGTAAAAGCCTCTTATTTGACCAGAGACTAACCCTCTCTGCCTCTTTTTTGTGGAGTGATCATAGCAGCAGCCAACCTGCCCCCAGCAGCCTCCTGAAAGAGGACTGGGAGTTTAGAGTCTTAGTTTTCTGGACTATGTCCCATTGTGCATTCCTCTCACGGTAACAACAGTTAAATCCTCCATGTGATATTTAAACCTCGAGAGGTTACTTGGTTATACATATTTATCATTTCCTCCAGGCTAATATAATGATTGTTAATTCCAGCCAAATAAGAATCCATTCTTACAAGGGTGAGAAGACATTTTTATCTACATAATTCATATGCAAATATTTTGAAAAGCAGTTTGAAATGCAAGCTGCCACCTGTCAGTTTGCTTTTTGCAAGGAAGGGGGAGGCACCATTGTCCCTGAATTTTGAGAAAAGCAAGGATTCGCCTTGCTCCATGCATCTTCAGCTTATTGTTCGCACGCTGAAAGGTTCATATTGTAGGTGTTATTTTAAGTAGAAGATCCACATCCAAAGTTGTTGCACAGTACTTATCATCACTGAGAAGCATTCCTCTCTTTCTTTGAGGGCACCCTTGTACACCTTCACTCCTCTTGGGGTATAAGCAGAGTTTAGAGCATTGATTTCCAATTGAGGAGTGGGAAAAAGAGAAGCAACAAATGTCAGAGCTGAAGCATTGCTCTGAGGTCATCATGTTCCCTGTCCTGCCTCCTAGATAGGACTGCACCCAGAATTAGTCCTAATTCCCTTGAAACTGTTGAGGTATATTTCATATTGGTCCTGGCTCTGCAGGGCCCAAGTGAATCAATCCTGATTTCTAAGCTCCATGACTCTGGTGACAATGGCAGTTCACAAGACAGGGGTGCAGAGGTACACTTGCTTTCTAAGATAGTTTTCAGCCTGGGATGTATGTACCTTTGAGGGTACATGAAGATGTTTCAAGGGACATTTAGACATAGTTTTAAGAAAATCAATTACCAGATTCTTAATTTTCATTAGTATTATTTCTTAAAAAACATCGGTAGTTGGGGTGTCATACCAGTTCTTCTTTGGCATATCTCCTGTCAGTGTCACTCTTCAATTGCTTTCTCTGCAAAAGAAAGACACACCCATCATCCATTCTAAATCTTACTATGATGCAGTCTATCCTCTCATTACTGTTACAGAATGCAGTATTCTAATGGAAGACCTGTTAAGAAAACAAATAAACTTTGGTAAGAAACATCTTTTCTAAGTTCTGCATTTACTGCTGACCCAATACCTTCTCTTCTCAAAGTTAATTTCCACAAAGTACATTAAACTGAAGTCTTACAAGCAGAACATCTACTTATATATAGAAGTAGGACAAGATGTTCCCCAAATGTGCCATCTAATGTGTAATGACTTGAACTTTAGAATATCAGCTTCATTTGATTAGGGTTAATTTCTCCTTCTCAGATATGTTCTATTTCTGTCAAATTGTTTTCAACCATAAAATAAAATTACTGACTTATCTATGTGTAATAATTCTCATGTCCATCTCTCTATTCATCCATCACACCATTTAAAGGCACTTTGAAACCCTCTATATCAGAAATTAAGATTTGGCATGAAATATTTAGATCCTAATTCACAACCTGTGGGAAAAACAATAATATGCATACTTTTTATTTTATGTTTTTAAGCTTCTTCAATTTTGTCTAATTTTAGCTCCATAGACAAGGTGCCACTAAGCAAGTTACATATATAACTAATATGTTTTTAATTTTTAAAATAAATTGCTATTATTTGAGGTACAATATGCATACATAAAAGTATACAAATGATAAATGTGCATCTTAACAAATCATCACAAAGTGAACAGACCCATGTAACTAATCAAAATTAAAAAAACATTTATGGCACTGCAGAAGGCCCCTTGATTTTTCCAATCACTATCTCATTCTTCTTTCTCACTGGTAACCACTCTCCTGACTTCTAACAGCATAGATTTGTCTGGTTTGTTTTTTAATTTTTTTTTAAATTGAAGTCTACAGCATGTGTTCTAGTGTACTCGGTTTCTTTTGCTCAAAATATTTGCTTGGTTCATGTATGTTATTTAGTGTAGCAGTATCCATATATTTTCTTTGCTATATAATATCCTGTTGGATGGCTATAACACAGTTAATTAATCACTTCTACTGTTGTTGGACATTACAGCTGTTTCTAGTTTTGGGCTATTACAAACAATGTTACTATGCATGCATCCTGAGGGTAAGAGCATATTCTATACCTGCCCTTGAGGATTTTTCTTCTATTCCTGTCCCAGAAGCAGTGAGTTTTTGCCTGGGCTTTGGGGGAGGAAGGACGTGTTGCCCCTCCACCAATAGCTTAACCTTCACATTGTAGGAAAGAAGGATCCTGGGAAGCAACTGAGCTTCTTGCCTATCTGCCAGCAGCAGCCAATCACATACTGCACCACTAAGGAAAAAAGTTTCTCTCGTTTCCTGCTCTTCTACTTTGCCCGCAGTCTTCTTCACAAGCACCTGGAGACTTCCCTAAAAGAGAGTTTGTGAGTGAGGCTGAGCTCTTCTTGTATCTAAAACTTTTAGTTCTCCCAAATTGAGTGTTTCACTCATACTTGCCTTTAAGAATTGGATAAAATTTTAGCTTGTTTCATCTTGCCTGTATGTGCGGTGGTACCTTTTCTCTTGCGCTCTGCCAAAGATGAAAAAGTTCTATGTTGTGTCTTTCCTTGGAGACACTTGTCACTCTTTTGAGTATTTATTTGGTTGTCCTGCAACCTTAACTCTCTGACAGGCTCAAGAAAATTATTTTGTAGATTCCCCATCTTCTTCTCACTGTAACAGTGAGAACAGTTTACTCTTGTGTCTTTCTGTATCCTAAGCATAAATGGAACTCTCAACTACGGACATTCTTGTACATATTTTCAGTGTAACTTATGTACACATTACTATTGGGTATATACCTAGAAGTAGAATAGGTGAGCCATGTATGTATGTATACATTCAACTTTAGTGCACATTGCCAGTCTCCTAAAGTGTTTTACCAATTTACACTCCCACCAGTAGTGTATGAGAGCACCATCAACACTCAGTATCATCATCTGCTGTTGTTATTGTTTTGGCCATCCTCATAGGCATATAGTGGTAACTCATTGTGATTTAACTTGAATTTCTCTGTGAAGAACATTGTCACTTGCACCTTTTAATTTCTTGTGTGATGTTTTTCTCTAGTCGCTTGTTAGTTTTCTTTTGAGTGTTCATCTTTTTCATATTGATTTGCAGGAATTCTTTATATAACCTAGAAATGAGCTATGAAAGTTATATGTGTTACAAATACTGTCCCTCACTTTGTGGCTTGTTTCTTTGCTCTCTTAATAGTATCTTTTTAAAAAGTCCAATTTATTGAAGTTTAACTTATGTACAACAAGTACAATGGAATACATACAATAAAATGTACCCATTTTAACTATACTGCTCAATGAATTTTGAAATATATATATATATATGTATATATACCAGCATAATCAAGGTATAGAACATTTTTAACACTTCAAAAAATTATCTCCTGCCTCCTCAGTCAATCTCGATCCCCCACTCCTAGCTTCAGGCCAACAATGGTCTACTTTCTGTTGCTATACATTAGATCTGTCTTTTCTAGAGATTCACACCAAAGGAATTATATGGTATGTTTTGTTTCTTTATTCTTTTCTTTGTTCTTTGCTCAACACAAAGTTTTTTAGATTCATCCATGTTTTATCAGTAGTTTGTTTCTTTTTATTGATGAGTAGTTTAATGTTGACTGTTGATGCATGCTCTTCCTAATATAAATTAGGAAATTTATCAATCATTTCCTTTATTGCTAATGTTTTTGAGTTTTTTGAGTGTGAAAAATGTTTGCCTACCCTAAATTTCATGAAGATATTCTCATATTATCTTTTAGAAGCTTTACTATGTTACCTTTCACATTTAGATCAAAATATATCTAGAAGTGATTTTTGTGTCTATATTGTGATAGAGGTCAAATTTTTATATTCAATATAGATAACCAAATTATCTCACACCATTTATTGAAAATAACTACCCTTGACTCAGTGCCACCTTTGTCATAAAACAGTGCTCCAATAGTGTGGATACTCTCTATCTGCTCGATTGATCTATTTGTCTATCTTTATGGCAATACCACACAACCTTGATTATTATAACTTTATAGTAAAATTTAAAATCAGGTTAGTTTGATTCATCCAAATTTGTTCCTCTTTAATATTTTCCTGGCTATTTGTGGTCCTTTGAATTTCTAAATACATTTTAGAATTAGGTTATCATTTTTCCACAAAAAAGTACCTGCTGCAATTTTCATTGATTTATAGATCCATTTAGGAATGATTGACATTTTCATAGTATCAAGCCTTCCAATCCATGAACACGTAATGTCCCTCTGTTTATTTAAGTTTTTTGAATTTTGTCTCCAAATTTTTCTACAATTTTCTGTGTAGACACCTTGCACATCGTTTGCTAGATTTACTACTATGGTGAAGTGGAAACAGTGTGCTTCCCATCTCTCTCTTCCTTCAAAACTGAGGGGCTCATTCGCCTAGGTGCTGGGAGTTTGGTGGTTAAAGGCTATTGGCTGGAGGTTTTCCAGACATTGCCCTCGGCTGAAGAGAATTGCCTAGCCACAGGTCTCTCTCCCTCCCAATGACTGGTTGATGCCAGAGGAAAGTTATAAAGCCTTGTTACCTTGCAACAAGGGATAGTGTTGTCAGATAAAATACAGGACACCCAGTTATAATTTAAATTTCAGATAATGAGTACTTATACTAATACTTAGGAGGGAATTTTTAATATTGAATGTCTTTTCTTGGTCCTGCAAAGCCAGGCCAGGTGTGAGGGTCTTACACTTGTCTTCTCAAGGGTGTTGCCCTAAAATGCTTAAGTATGCCTTCCCCAATACCACAGAGTCAATCTGACTGTCTGCATGAGACACTTGCGCTTGTCATCCATATGGTTATGCTAAGGGAGCTGGCTAGGAAGAAGAGGGATGGAAAGACATGCAGAGCATTTGGGGTGATCATGACCCAGTTGAGGCGGGGGCGGAAGTCTACAGGCAAGTTGTCTCAAGTGGTTCTCAGGCAAGCTTTCTGCTTGAGTTTGTAGAGTGGTTGTTAAGGTTCTGCAGCCTCTCTTTCCTGTTCATGGTCTCTCCTAACCACTCAGCTGTGCAGATCACTTCAGTAATCTGGATGAGTTCAGAAAGAACTGGGCCTCTTTGATAGCATCTTGTATAATGGGGGGAGCCAGGTGCTCATTCATTACATTCTCACTTTTTTCCATGGGGGAAATCACAGGTTGAGGGTGTCTCTGTTAGCACTAAACTTTGTTGCCTTGGAGGAGGGATGATGTGGGTAAATTAACACTGTTCTTACCCTCTTCAAGGCATCTATTCATGAATTTTTTGCTCCAACAGTGTGCTGAAACTTCTCTGCTGGACTGTCAGACTCCAACAAAGATGCTCTAATCTGTGGGTACTTGTCAAAATTGATGCTTCTGTGGGGAGTGATGATGGTAGAATGCTTCTATTTTGCCATCTTGCTGACATCCATAACCATGCCTATTTGTTTTCACACTGGTTATGACTGCTTTCACACTAAAATGGCAGAACTGAGTAGTTGTGACAGAGACAAAATAGCCTGTGAATCTAAGCTATTTACTATAGGGACTTTTAAATAAAAAGTTTTCTGAGCCCTGATCTGTATAATCAAGAGAAATCACAGATGGATAATCAGAGGGCTGAGGACAATCAGACCAATTAGAAGTCATAATACCTGGCCCAGTTTCAGGACTGGATATGAGTAAGTTTTTAGATCATTTTTGATAATCATGATTGGGGGATGCTACTGGAATCTCGTGGATAGAGGCCAGAGATGCTACTAAACATTTTACAATGCATAGGACAGCCCCTCAAAACAAAGATTATCCAGCTCCAAATCCAGTAGTGCTAAGGTTGAGAAACTCTGCTCTAAATGTATGTATGGTCATTTACTAAGATAACTGCACACTGGGGAAAAGGGAATATCCAAATATGTCAAAGTCTATTGAATCTGAGTTGACATTAATACCCAAAGACTAAAATCAGTATTATTGACTCACTCCCAGTTGAAGTGGGGATGCATGGGAACCAAGTAATAAATGGAGTTCTAGGCCAAGTTCAACTTATGATGGATCCACAGACCAAGCCAATAGTTATTTCCCAAGATCCAGTGGAAGTCTCTGAAACTCTCCTCCACTAAAACCCAGTCAAAATAGTAAATAAAAAAAATAATATTACAACTCAGATGGAATGGCACTGATCAGCGCCTTCCTTTAAGACCTTAAGGATGTAAGGGTACTAGTCACTATCATGTCCTCATTTAATTCATCAGTCTGGCCTTAGAATAACTGGATATTTACTGCAGGTTTACAGTGGACTCGAGCAAATAATAAGCCTCAATACTAGCTTTGCACCGTCATTTGTATCTTTGCTAGAGCTAACTAAAAAGGCCTCAGCTACTCGGTATATGGCCACTGAACTGGTGAATATATTCATTTCCATTCCTATCAAGGAGGATTAGAAGCAGTTTGCATTCGGTTGAACACAGAGCATCTACATTTATTTTCTTGCCACAAGCATTGTTAGGTAATCTATTCTGTTTAATGTAGTTCTAAGAATTCTAAATTTTCTGAATGTTTTGCAGAGCATTATATTGGTGCACTATATCAATGATGTCATGTTAATCAGACAAGATGGTAAATAAGTGGCAAGTATTTGGAAGGCATTAGAAAGAAATGTTAGTACCAGGAAGTGGGAGATAAACTCTATAAACATTAAGCTCATGACACTATTAATTTTTTTAGAGTCCAGTGATCTGCAGTATGGTAAAACAACCCCTTCAAAGTAAAAGGAAACTTATTTCATTATACCTCTCACCACTAAGAAGAGAGAACAATGCCCAATAGAGGTTCTAGAGGCAGCATATTCCATATTTTAGGATACAGATGCCCCTCAGCTTATGATATGGTTATGTCCCAATAAACCCATCATAAGTTGAAAATATTGTAAGTCAAAAATGCATTTAATACACCAAACTTACCAAACATCATAGCTTAGCGTAGCTTACCTTAAACATGCTCAGGACACTTAGCCTACAATTGGGCAACATCATCTTGCAATACAGTATACTTTAGACTATCAGTTGTATATCCTTGTTATTGTGTGACTTACTGGGAACTGTGGCTCACTGCTGCTGCCCAGTATTGAGAGAGTATTGTGCCACATATCACTAGCACAGGAAAAGACCAAACATCTAAGTACAATTTCTACTGAATACATATGACTTTCCACTATAGTAAAGTTAAAGAATCGTTAAGTCAAGGCATCGTAAATTGGAGACCATCTGTACTACTCAATACAGCACATGATGATGTGAAAGGCTGCCAACTTTGTACAGGGTTTAGAGCATAAAAAGGCTCTGGAGCAGGACCAGGCTACCATGTAAGCAGCCTTGTTGTTTGAGATATATGACACAACACACACTATGGTATTCAAGATACCAGAGATGGGAAAAGATGCCATGTTGAATTTATCACACATTCCCAATAGCAGAATCACAATTTAGACCCCACGTGTTTTAGTGCAAGGTCATGCCACCTGAAGTGGAAAATTATATACCATTCGAAATGCTTTTGAGCCATAGTAGAAATGGAGCATCTCATCATGGAACATCAAGTGATCTTGTCATATAGCCAGAACTGCCCAATGTGAGTAAGATTCTAAGAGATCCTAGACTGCATTGTAAGGTTTGATGGACCTAAATGCAGATGTGGTACATCTGGAATTGGTCATGATCAGGGCCAGAGGGCACAAGTAAGCTGCACGAGTAGATGGACCAGGTTTCCATGTCATCCATCACTATCGCATTTGCACCTCCCCCTCAGCCCACATTGAGGCCACATTATTTATGGTGGTGGTAGTTATAGGGTATCCTTTAGGGTTGGCTGAGGGGTGAGGAAAAATACCAAGCTTGGTTCATAGATGGGTTAATTCAGTATGGGGATGTAAGCCAAAAGTGTACTTCTGGTGTACAATAGCCCTGCTCAGAATGACACTGAGCCTGAACACACTGAGTCATTCACTCTGTCTAGAAGACAGATTTCAGGGGAAATTCTTCCAAGGAACATATCTTCAGGTAGTACACTTAGTTATTCATTTTGTGTGGAAAAAGAAGTGGTCTGAGTTGACAATGTGTAACAGAAAGATCAAGGACAAGAAAGTCCAAGAAAGAGGCATGTGATATACCCAGGAGAATGTGGATAGACCTACAGGAGTGGGCATCAGATGTGAAGATTTTTGAATCACATATTAAAGCTCACCAAAAATAGTCTGACATTTAAAAGGCACTAACAAGCAAGTAGACAGAATGATTTGGTAAGGTGACACTGCCTAGCCTTTGTCATTGACAACCTCAATGCAGACACAATGGGAACATAAGTGGAGCAATCAAGGTGGCAGGAATGAAGGCTATGCATGGTCCAAATACAGTGGAGTGCCACTACCAAAGCTGATTTAGCTACTGCCTCTACCAAAAATCCAACCTGCCAGCAATAGAGACCAATGTTGAGTCTCCAACAGCGTACCATCCCTCAAGGAAACCAGCCAGTGTTTAGGTGGCAAATTGATTACATCAAATGCCTTCTGCGTTGGAAGCACAACAATTCGTGTTGACTTAAACTGACTCCTATCCTGGGTATGGATATGATTTTTCTATATACAGAGCCTCAAATACCATTGTTTGAGTGCTCACAGAATGTTTGATCCGCTGACATGTGATCCCACATGTATTGCGTAGACTATGAAACTTATTTTACAGCAAAGGAAGTGCAGCAGTGGGTGTCTCACCATAAGATGCACTGGTCTTATCATATCTACAATACCCAGAAGTTGCTAGCCTGATAGAGCAATAGTGCAGCTTTTTGAAAGTGATAACCAGATTGAAGATGATATCCTATGAGAATGAAGTGCCGTCCTCCAGAATGTAGTATACACCCTAAATCAACGACCACTATATTGTGTTGAAACCCTAATAAGTAGATTACATAGGCCTGGAAAACAAAGGATTGAAGTAGCCTTGCTTACCATAAACTCTGAGTCACCCACTAATTAATTCTAGTAGTTTGTCAAGAGAAGATTTTCCCTCTATTTTCTACTTACGTAATCATATTGTTCATGAATAATGATACTTTTGTCTTCTTTTTTAATTCTTCTGCCTTTTCTATCTTTTTCTTGCCTAATTGTACTGGCTAAGACATCAAGTACAATGTTGAATAGAGGGGGTAATAGCAAACCTCTTTGTCTTATTTCTCATCTCAGAAGGAAATTTACAACATTTCACCACTGAATATGATGTCTGCTGCACGTGTTTTAAATGTGTGTTGATCAGACACTTCTTTTTATTTATAATTTTCTAGCAATTCATTTTTTGCTTCTCAGTAGTTGTTGATATTTATCACACTTTTTATGCATCTATTGACATGATCATAAGATTTTTTAATGTTTTTAATGTGATATACATTAGCTGATTTTAGTTGGAATATTTTAATAGTAATTATTAATTTATATACAGTAAATTTCACTCTTATGGAGTATGGTTCTATGATTTTTGTGTAAAGCATGCAGTCCACTAACCATCAGCATCAATCAAGATAAAGAACAATTCAATCACCTGAAAAAATTTCCTCATACTCCTTATTGTACTAAACTCACATATCTCAACTCTGGAAATCACTGATCTGTTCTTGATCCTTATAGGCTTGGCTTTTCCAAAATGTCATATGAATTCAATCATACAGTAAGTAGCCTTTTGACTCTCACTTCTTTCACTAAGAATAATGGATTTGAGATTCATTCAAGCATGAGGATCAATTTTTTTTTTTGAGATGGAGTCTCGCTGTGTTGCCCAGGCTGGAGCGCAGTGGCACAAACTCGACTCACTGCAAGCTCCGCCTCCTGGGTTCACGCCATTCTCCCGCCTCAGCCTCCCTAGTAGCTGGGACTACAGGAGCCCACCACCACGCCCAGCTAATTTTGTTTTTGTATTTTTAGTAGAGATGGGGTTTCACTGTGTTTTAGCTAGGATGGTCTCGATCCCCTAACCTCGTGATCTGCCCGCCTCGGCCTCCCAAAGTGCTGGGATTACAGGCGTGAGCCACCGCACCCGGCCCGGGATCAATTTTTTTAAACCTTTTATCAAAGAGTAGTATTTCATTATAAGGAGGAACTACAGTTTGTTTACCCATGCAGCCACTGAAGGAAGTTTGGATTGTTTCCAGTTTTGTGATTATGGATTATCAATAAAATCACTCAAAATATTTCTGGGGCCCCGCCCACCCGACCATAGAGACACCGCATGGCTAGAGAAACTTCCATGAAGTTCTGGGCTGCGAACGAAAACAGAACCAAAGCGTCAGAAAGGAGCGGGTGAAGGGGCGCGGCGGTTGCCAGGGCATCTTCTTAGCGTCGGGCAGGGCTGGTGAGTCAACTAGTGACAGTGGCGAGGAAGTGGGGGCGCTGAGCAAGCGAGACGAAGGCTGAAGGGAGCTAGGAAAAGGGCGCTGATCTCTGCAGCCTGGGAGGGCTTTTGTCCCCTGGAGGAAGGCCAGAAGAGATGGGGTCCCGAGGGCAGGGCTCACACAGCAAGAAAACGAGGAGCATGCCTGTCATTTTGAGCCCACAGAGAACGGGGAGTGGAGCCACTGGAGGATCGGCTGCTCGGGTTTATTCGGTAGCCGAGGCGGTTAAACAGTTCAGGGCTTTACCAGCCCGGACTGGAGCAGGGTGCAGCCTCCAGGGTTGCTGGGCAGCACCGAGACCCTTTGAGCACCGAACGGATAAACTACGGGAGCTTTCCGCACTTGCACATTGTTCCCGCGAGTTGCAGACGCAGGTTCCTGATGCTAGCTAGCGCTCATTCCTTGGCAGTCACCCTCAGTGAACTTCACAGTTGCCATGACCTTCAGGATGAATGCTTGGATTCCAGGTGCGACTAGGTTTGCTGAGGGCCCCAGAAGACTCCTTCCACCGTATCATAGTCTAATAAATAATTTTGTCAAGCCAGAGAAGCTAACAAAGGTAGAGACAAGCCTTAAAGAAAAGATAGTGGCGGAAATGACGGATCTGAACAAGCATATAAAACAAGCTCAAACCCAGCGGGAACAGCTACTGGAGGAATCCAGGGAGCTACACCGAGAAAAGTTACTTGTCCAGGCTGAAAACAGATTCTTTCTGGAATACCTGACTAACAAAACTGAAGAGTACACAAAGCAACCTGAGAAGGTATGGAACAGCTATTTACAAAAAAGTAGAGAGATTGAGCGAAGAAGACAAGAATCAGCCTCCAGGTGTGCAGAACAAATTTCAGTGCTTAAAACAGTGCTCTTGCAAAAGGAAAATATCCAATCCAGTGTGAAGCGGAAGTTGCAGGCAATGAGGGACATTGCTATATTAAAGGAAAAGCAGGAGAAAGAAATACAGACATTACAGGAGGAGACAAAGTCCAAGCTGAGACAGCTGCAAAGACACGGGAAGTACAGGCCCAGCTCCTCCAGGAGAAAAGATTACTGGAGAAACAACTGAGCGAGCCAGACAGGAGGCTACTGGGAAAGAGAAAAAGAAGAGAGCTTAATATGAAGGCCCAGGCCTTGAAGTTGGCAGCAAAGCGGTTTATTTTTGAATACTCCTCTGGCATCAAGAGAGAGAACCAGCAGTTCAAGAAGGAATTACTGCAGCTGATTGAGCAAGCCCAGAAACTAACGGCTACTCAAAGCCACTTAGAAAACAGGAAGCAGCAGCTGCAGCAGGAACAGTGGTATCTGGAGTCCTTAATCCGGGCGAGGCGGAGACTGCAAGGAAGTCATAATCAGTGCCTAAATAGGATGTTCCAAAGACCACACCCAGTCTTCCCCAAGCCACCAAATCAAGGATTAATCCAAAGTAACTCCTAAAATAACACTGATTAAATAAGAACTGGAGCAAGTACTCTTAAGTGCAACATTAACCTGGTTAGAAAGGCTTTTGGATTCCAGATTGCTATTGTAAAATCTCCATCATGATGTGTTGGAGTGAAGGATTAGATGGTCTTATCCAACAGTCCTACGAGATATTTGGTAACCAGCTTCCCTGAACTAGCTTTTTCTTTAAATACTCTTGTTAATAAGCTATTCCACAAACCTCCTGTTAACCTAACACATGACCCTAACCTAGCCATTTACCATACATCAAACTAGCTAAAGGAAACCAACCTAAGGAGGTGAAAACAGTTGTGATTTATTTCATCTAGCTAAATTATATTTCTTTATAGAGAAAGTACCTTTAAGGATAGCATTCCAAATAGACTTTGAATAGCGTTTTGCTCAGTAAATAACCAGTATCAGTTTATCCTCATTCCTTTTGACCAACTTAGCAGACAAAAGCAGTTTTTATAATCTCTTTGTGAGTTTGTGCCAGTGACCAGGTAGCTCCTTCTAGTTTTCTCATGAGTGAAAAAGCATTCTGATAACAGCAAGTCCAGTAAGTGCTAGGCAGAGTGACCTTTCATCTGATGCTAAGCCCCTACAAGTTTAATTGAGAAGGTAAGAAAAGATGAAGGAGACATATATTAGGTCAGCTCTTTTGAAAATGTTTTATTTGAAGAAACACCTGTAGCATTGAGGTGACTGAATGCCTCCGCTTATTTCAGGAAAACCTATCCAAAAAAAGTTGAAATATTTGGACAACTTTTTTTTAAGTGCCATCGATTTCCCTAGCAGCATTCTAAAAGATAGCAAGTAAAATGATGTTTGTTATCCTAAATGCTTTAGTTTTAGGTCATTTATTAATTTTCTTACAGGTGCACTTTCTAGTACATGAAGTATCTTTTGTAATTAATGTGTACCATATGTTTATTCCCATTTAGTATAACTATATATTTTAAATTATATCTTTTTAGGATAGTTTTTTTTTGGGGGTTCTACAACATTGAAGTTGGACTAGTGATTTATTTGAATGCTGAATCCTAGTATAGGGGAATATAATCTCATATTTTAACATGGGTCCTCTATGGGAAAATAGGATGAACTTTGTTTCCCAGAAATTGTTAGTGATGAAAAACTTCAAAATAATTTTCCTGCATTTTCCGCTTTATTTACATGTAAAGTGAATTCCCTGAAAAGTGGATTTAAAAAGGATTCTCCTTCAATGTGCCTTTACCTTGTAGCTTTAACAACTTTTCTGTTAAATATATAGTTTTTTATTAAACAATGTTATTAAATAAAAACATTTATCCACTGGAAAAAAAATATTTCTGAAGGGGAAGACACGAATACACCTGGGTGCCCACCAATGGTGGACTGGATAAAGAAAATATACATATATACTATGGAATACTACACAGCCATAAAAAAGAGTGAAATCACATCCTTTGCAGCAACATGGATGCAGCTGGAGGCCATTATCCTAAGTGAAATAATACAGGAAAAGAAAATCAAATACCACATGTTCTCACTTACAAGTAGGAGTTAAACATTGGGTACACATGGACATAGAGATGGCAACAATAGACATAGAGGGATACTAGAGTGGGGCAAGGGTTAAAAACCTAACTGTTGGGTATTACGCTCACTACCTGGGTGATGAGACCGTTTGTATCCCAAACCTCAGCATCATGCAATATACTCAGCATCATGCAAATGTACCCCCTGAATCTAAAATAAAAGTTAAAGTTATTTTAAAACACACGGAATATTTCTGTAAGGGATTTTTGTGTAAACATACATTTTAATTTCACTTGAATGAGTACCTAGAAGTGGGGTTTCTGGATTATCTTATAAGGGCATGATTAATTTTATAAGAAATACCCCAAATTTTCAAAGTGGCTGAAATATTTTACATTCTCACCATCAGTGAGTGCACGTTCTGCACCTGTATCCCAGAACTTAAAGTTTGATTAGATCCCATTTGTCAATTTTTGCTTTTGTTGCAATTGTTTTTGGTGTTTTAGCCATGAAGTCTTTGCCCATGCCTATGTCCTAAATGGTATTGCCTACGTTTTCTTCTATGGTTTTTATGGTTTTGGGTTTTACATTTAAGTGTTTAATCCATCTTGAGTTAATTTTTGTATAAAGTGTAAGGAAGGGGGCCAGTTTCTGTTTTCTGCATATGGCTAGCCAGTTTTCCCAGCACCATTCATTAAATAGGGAATCCTCTCCCCATTACTTGTTTTTGTCAGGTTTTGTCAAAGATCAGATGGTTTTAGATATCTGGTGTTATTTCTGAGGCCTCTGTTCCATTCCATTGGTCTATATATCTGTTTTGGTGCCAGTACAATGCTGTTTTGGTTACTGTAGCCTTGTAGTATAATTTGAAGTTAGGTAGCGTGATGCCTCCAGCTTTGTTCTTTTTGCTTAGGATTGTCTTGGCAGTACAAGCTCTTTTTTGATTCCATATTAAATTTAAAGTAGTTTTTTCTAATTCTGCAAAAAAAGTCACTGGTAGCTTGATGGGACTAGCATTGAATCTATAAATTACTTTGGGCAGTATGACCATTTTCATGATATTGATTCCTCCTATCCATGAGCACGGAATGTTTTTCCATTTGTTTGTGTCCTCTCTTATTTCCTTGAGCAGTGGTTTGTAGTTCTCCTTGAAGAAATCCTTCACATCTCTTGCAAGTTGTGTTCCTAGGTATTTTATTCTCTTTATAGCAATTGTGAATGGGAGTTCACTCATGATTTGGCTCTCTGCTTGTCTACTGTTGGTGTATAGGAATGCTTGTGATTTTTGCACATTGATTTTGTATCTTATTATTGATTTTGGAAAAGTTTTTATTCTGGAAACAAGTCTTTCATCAGATATCTGTTTTGGAAATATTTTCATCCAGTCTGTGGCTTCTCTTTTCACTCTCTTAAGGCTTTCACAGAACAAATATTTTAAATTTTGATGAAATCTGGTCTATAATTTTTTTTCTTTTTTAAGATTATGCACTTGAAGAAACCTTGTCTAACCTATGATCCCCAGATTGTATGCTATGTTTTATTCTAGAAGTTTTATAGTTTTAGGCTTTTCATCCAGGTCTGTGATTCATTTGAAACTAATTATTGAATAAGGTACAAGATAGGGGTAAAAGTGTATTTTTTTTTTTGCAGTAACAATTTGCAAAACTTGAAGACAGTATTTTCAACAGCATTTGTTGAAAAGACTATCATTCATTAAAAGGCTTTTTACCTTTGTCAAAAATCAATTGACCATATATGTGTAGGTCTGTTTCTGGATGTTATTTTGTGTTTACTTGATCTTCGTGTCTATCGCTCCACCAATACCCCACAATCGTGACTATTGTATGTATCTGGATAGAAAATCTTCAAACTGGAGAGAATGATTCTTTCTACTTTATTCTCTTTCAAAACTGTCTTACCTATTCTAGTTCTTGTGTCTTTGGATATAACATTTTTTCTGGCAAAGGAGTCTTTATTTTGTCTAAATCTGATTTGACATTTTACACAAACAACCACATGTTAGTCAGGGGTTGGGGAATGGCAAAAAAAAATTTTGCTCCAGATTATGAAATTTAAACATTCCTTTTAAGCAAAGCTCAGATTTTTGGATAAAGATGCTCAGATGCTAATATTTCTGCCGTTCTTCTGTGCTTCCTTGCAGAAGTTATCTGGATTTACTGGGAAGGGATATTAAGTGATATTTGGGGTTTAGTTCCCTGCAGGTACACAAAGACATTTTGAAGAGCACTTAGAATTGTTTTAAAGGAATTAATGTCTAGGTTTTCAAATTCCACATGGACTTAAAATTTTATATTAATAGGCTTTAATTTTACAATAGTTTTATTTTATGTTTTAATATTTAATTTTTTGAGTACATAGGTGTATGGTATACATGAGATATTTTTATTCATGCATGCAATGCATAATAATCATATCAGGGTAAATGGCGTGTTCATTACCTCAAGCATTTATCCTTTGTGTTACAAACAATTCAATTATACTCTTTTAGTTATTGTAAAATTTACAGTTAAATTATTTTGGACCAAAGTCACCCTTTTGTGCTAGCAAACACTAGGTCTTATTTATTCTTCCTTTTTAACTTTTTTTCCCATAGGTTTTTCGGGAACAGGTAGTATTTGGTTACATGTGTAAGTTTGTTAGTGATGATTTCTGAGATTTTGGTGCACCCATCACCCAAGCAGTATTCACTGAACCCAATTAGTAGTCTTTTATCCCTCACCCCCCTCCCACCCTTTCCCCCAAGTCCCCAAAATCCATTGTACCATTCTTATGTTTTTGTATCCTCATAGCTTATCTTCCACTTATGAGTGAGAACGTACGATGTTTGCTGTTCCATTCCTGAGTTACTTCACTTAGAATAATAGTTTTCCAGTTCCATTCAGGTTGCTGCGAATGCCATTAATTCGTTCCTTTTTATGGCTGAGTACTATTCCATCATATATGTATGCCACAATTTCTTTATCCACTCATTGAATGATGGGCTTTTGGGCTGCTTTCATATTTTTTCAATTGGGAATTGTGCTGCTGTAAACATGCATGTGCAAGTATCTTCTTCAAATAATGACTTATTTTCCTGTGGGTAGATACCCAGTAGTGGGATTTCTGGATCAAATGGTAGTTCTACTTTTAGCTCTTTATGGAATCTCCACACCGTTTCCAAAGTGGTTGTACTAGTTTACATTCCCACCAGCAGTGTATAAGTGTTCCCTTTTCACCACATTCATGCCAAAATCTATTTTTTTTTTATTTTTTTGATTATGGCCATTCTTGAAGGAGTAAGGTGGTATCGCATTGTGGTTTTGATTTGCATTTCCCTGATCATTAGTGATGTTGAGCATTTTTTTCATACGTTTGTTGGCCATTTGTATATCTTCTTTTGAAAATTGTCTGTTCATGTCCTTAGCCCATTTTTTGATTTTTTTTTTCTGATTTGAGTTCGTTGTAGATTCTGGATATTAGTGCTTTGTTGGATGTATAGATTGTGAAATTTTCTCCCACTCTGTGGGTTGTCTGTTTACTCTGCTGACTGTTCTTTTTGCTGTGCAGAAGCTCTTTAATTAAGTCCCACCTATTTATCTTTTTTTTTTTTTTTTTTTTTTTTTTTTTTCACTGCTAGTATCCATGGCTGGGAGACCTAAAGACAGGTCACATCACAGGACTTTTTGCAGACATTTCTCAGCACCATCCTGGAGCCTGGTAGCCCTGCTGGATGGCCAGACCCAGAAGGGCAATAAAAATCACTGCAGTCTGGCTCTCAGGAAGACCCATTCCTAGGGAAAGGGAGAGAGCACCAGATCAAGGGATCACCCAGTGGGACAAAAGAATCTGAATGTGATGAAGGGGTCCAGCTTCACTCTTTTACATATGACTAGCCAGTTATCTCAGCACCATTTATTGAATAAGGAGTCTTTTCCCCATTGCTTGTTTTTGTTTTTGTCTGCTGTGTTGAATATCAGATGGTTGTAGTTGTGCAGTCTTATTCCTGGGCTGTCTATTCTCTTCCATTGGTCTACGTGTCTGGTTCTGTACCAGTACCACGCTGTTTTGGTTAGTGTATCCCCATAGTATAGTTTGAAGTTGGGTAACATGATGCCTCCAGCTTTGCTCTTTTTGTTTATGATTGCCTTGGCTATCTGAGCTCTTTTATGGTTCTTTATGAATTTTAAAATAGGTTTTTTCTAGTTCTATGAAGAATGTCATTAGTAGTTTGATAGAAGAGCATGGAATTTATATATTGTTTGCAGCATTATGGCCATTTTAATAATATTGATTCTTCCTATTCATGAGCATGGAATGTTTTCCATTTGTTTCTGTTATTTCTGATTTCTTTGAGTAATGTTGTGGTTCTCATTGTAGGAATCTTTCACCTCTCTGGTTAGCTATATTCCCACATATTTTATTTTTGTGGCAATTATGAACAGGATTGCCTTCCAGATTTGGCTTTTAGCTTGGCTGCTGTTGGTGTATAGGAATGCTAGTAATTTTTGTACATTGATTTTGTATCCTGAGACTTTGCTGAAATTGTTTATCATCTGTAGGAGATTTGGGGCTGAGATTATGGGTTTTTCTAGATATAGAATCATGTCATCTACAAACAGGGATAGTTTGACTTCTCTTTGTATTTGAATGCCCTCTATTGTTTTATCTTGCCTGATTGCTCTAGCTAAGACGTTCAATTCTATGTTGAATTGGAGTGGTGAGAGAGGGCATCCTCATTTTGTGCCAGTTTTCAAGGGAAATGCTTCCAGTTTTTACTCATTCAGTATGATGTTGGTTGTGGGTTTGCCATAGATGGCTCTTCTCATTTTGAGGTATGTTACTTTGATACCTAGTTTATTGAGAGATTTTAGCATGAAGGGTCATTGAATTCTACCGAAAGTCTTTTCTGCATCTATTGAGATAACTCTGTGGTTTTTGCCTTTAATTCGCTTTATATGATGAATCACATTTGTTGAGTTATGTAGGTTGAACCAACCTCACATCCCAGGGATGGAGCCTACTTGGTTGTGGTGGAATAGCTTTTCGATGTGCTGTTAAATTCGGTTTGCAAGTATTTTGTTGAGGATTTTTGCATCGATGTTCATCAAGGATATTGGCCTGCTGTTTTCTTTCTTTGTTTTGTCTCTGCCTGATTTTGGTACCAGGATGATACTGGCATTGTAGAATGAGTTGGGGAGGAGTCCCTTCTCCTCAGTTTTTTGAAATAGTTTTAGTAGGAATGGTACCAGCTCTCTTTTTTTGTACATATGGTAGAATTTGGCTGTGGATCCATTCAGGTCCTGGGCTTTTTTTTTCCTTTTTGGTTGGTAAATTATTTATTACTGATTAAATTTCAGTGCTTGTTATTAGTCTGCTCAGGGAATCTATTTCTTCCTGGTTCAGTCTTGGGAGGGTGTATGTGTCCAGGAATTTATCCATCTTTTCTAGGTTTTCTAGTTTGTGTGCATAGTTTATTTCTGTGGGGTCAGTGGTAACATTTCCTTCATCATTTCTAATTGTGTTTACTTAGATCTTCTCTCTTTTTTTCTTAATTATTCTAGCTACTGTTCTAGCTATCATGTTAATTTTTTCAAAAAAAAAAAAACAGCTCCTGGATTTGTTGATATTTTGAATGGTTTTTCGTGTCTCAGTTTTCTCCAGTTCAGGTCTGATATTTGTTATTTCTTGTCTTCTGCTAGCTTTGGGGTTGATTTGTTCTTGCTTATCTAATTTTTTAGTTGTGATGTTAGGTTTTTAATTTGAGATCTTTCTAACTTTTTGATGTGGGCACTTAGTTCTATGATTTCCCCCTTAACATTGCCTTAGCTATGTCCCAGAGATTCTGGTATATTGTATTTTTGTTCTCATTATTAGTTTCAAATAACTTCTTGATTTCTGCCTTAATTTCATTATTTACCTAAAAGTCATTCAGGAGCGTGTTGTTTAATTTCCATGTAATTGCATGGTTTTGAGTAATTTTCATAGTTTTAACTTTTATTTTTATTGTCCTGTGATCTGAGAATGTTTTTGGTATGATTTCATTTGTGTTTCATTTGCTCAGGATTCTTTTATGTCCAATTATGTAGTTGATTTTAGAGTGTGTGCCATATGGTGATGAGAAGAATGTATAATCTGTTGTTTTGAGGTGGAGAGTTCTTTAGAGGTCCATCAGATCCATTTTGTCCAAAGTTGAGTTCAGGTGCTGAATATCTTTGTTAATTTTCTGCCTCAATGATCTGTCTAATATTGTCAGTGAAGTATTGAAGTCTCCCACTGTTATTGTGTGGGAGTCTGTGGCTCTTTGTAGGTCTCTAAGGATTTGCTTTATGAACCTGGGTGCCCCTCTGTTGGGGCATTTAGATATATATATATATTTAGGATCGTGGCCAGGTGCCATGGCTCACGTTTGCAACCCCAGCAATTTGGGAGGCTGAGGGAAGTGGATCTCTTGAGGCCAGAAGTTTGAGAGCAGCCTGGCCAACATGGTGAAAACCCATCTCTACTAAAAATAAAAAATTAAATGGGCATGGTGGTGCACTCCTGTAGTCCCAGCTACTCAGGAGGCTAAGGCACGAGACTCGCTTGAATCCAGGAGACGGATTTTGTAGTGAACCCGGATCATGCCACTGCAGTCCAGCCTGGATGACACAGTGAGACTCTGTTTCAAAAAAAAGAAAAAAAATATATCTTATAAGGCATGTCTGGTGGTAACAAACTCCTGCAACATTTGCTTGTCTGAAAGGAATCTTATGTCTCCTTCATTTAGGAAGCTTAGTTTGACTGGATATGAAATTTTCAGTTGAAGATTTTTTTTAAGAATGTTGAATATATGCCCCCAGTCTCTTCTAACTTGTAGGGTTTCAGTTGAGAGGCCTGCAGGTAGCCTGATGGGGTTCCCTTTGGTAACCTGATGGGGTTCCCTTTGTCAGTGACCTGTCCTTTCTCTCTGGCTGCTTTTAACATTTTTTCTTTCATTTTGACCTTGGAAAATCTGCTGATTATGTGTTTAGAGGATAATCTTCTTATGTAGAATCTTACAGGAGTTCTCTGTATTTTCTGAATTTGACTGTTGGCTGCTCTAGCAAGGTTGAGGAAGTTTTCATGGACAATATCCTGAAATATGTTTTCCAGGTTGTTTGCTTTCTCCCTCTCCCTTTTAAGGGTGCCAGTGATTTGTATATTTGGCCTTTTTACATAATCCTATACTTCTCAGAGTTTTTGCTCATTTCTTTTTATTCTTTTTTATTTTTGTCTGACTGTATTATTTCAGAAAGCCAGTCTTCAATTTCTGAGATTCTTTCCTCAGCTTGGTTTATTCTGCTATTAATACTTGATTGCCTTGTGAAATTCTTGTATTGTGTTTTTCAGATGTCTCAGATTCGTTGGGTTCTTTTTTACATTGGCTGTTTTGTCCTTCAGCTCCTGTGTTATTTTATTGTGATTCTTAGTTTCCTTGGATTGGGTGTTGCCATTCTACTGAATCTCGATGATCTTCATTCCTCTATTTATTCTGAATTCTATTTCTGTCATTCCAGCCAGCTCAGCCTGCTTAAGAACTCGGTGGAGAACTGATGTGGTCGTTTGGAGGACATACAACATTCTGGCCATTTGAGTTACTGGAGTTCTTGAATTGGTTCTTTCTCATCTCTGTGTGTGGGTGCTCCTTTAACTGCACTGGAGATTGAGTACAGTCAATGGTCTTTTTTTATGAATGTTTTCACAGGGCCAAGGCTTTGCGTAGGATCTTTATTTGTAGCTGACTTCTTGTCTTTGGTTTCAGAGATGAGTGTGTTAGTGAGGTTATTTTTGGTGTTGAAGCTTTGGGGTGTGATCTAGTAGGTGGCACTTAGGTGTTTTGGTCAGTTGGTAGACTCTTGCTTGATTGTGTAGCTCCTCTGTTTCCTCACAGTTGCAGCTGTGTTGCCTCTCAATGCTCCAAAAGTGTAGGTTCCTCTCCTCATTGAGTGCTGGCTATAGATTGTGGCTTGGCACTCCTGGGCTGCCCACTGCAGCTCTAGGTGCAATCTCAGTGTTTATGTTCCTTCCAGAACTTGGAGACAGAAGAGAAAGGGACATCAGTAGTGGTTGTGACCAAGGGTCTTTTGTTGTCTCCTGGGGGCTCCACCCCCAGAGAGATGCATGTTAGCAATTGTTCAGTCCAATCAGCCCAGGATGGAGGGTCTGTGTTTGGGGCTCAAGCCAGGAGTTCTCTGTCTGGTGATGAACAGGGTGTGGGTGGGTTGGACCTCTGGGAGATGGAATGGCCTCCTCTCCTTGGGTTGACAGTAGCTCATTAGAGGTATGGATAAGGAACTTAGGGTCTTTGCTCCTTCATTAGTCTGAGGGTAGCAAGGGCAGTTCCACAACAGAGGCAGTGGCAGAGAGATTTTCAATTGCCCCTGGGGGCTCTGTCCAGGGAGTTACAGAGCTGCTACTGGCTCCATAGCTCTGGTGGATGGTGGCTGGAGGCCCAGGCCTGGAGAACCTTCATGGTGAGGAGATATGGGAATGGGCACCCACATAACAGTCCGGACACTTGTCCATAAGGCTGCTGTGGTATGCTGGGAGCCCACTCTTTTCCCTAGTCACCTCCGATTTTTTAGTAACTGGAGGTATCAATAGTGAAGGCTGCAAAACAGCACAGATGGTGGCCTTTTCCTCCCTCTGGGAACTCCATCCCAGGGAGGTACGGACCTGTTGCCATTCAGAACACACTTGTAGGAGGTGGCTGGAGACCCCAGTCAGAAGGTGTCAACAGTGAGGAGGAATGGGATCAGAGATCTGCTTTAAAAACAAGTTTGGCCACATTTTCATGGAGCAGCAGTCCTGTGCTCCTTTAGCCCCTGGTCACCTCGAACACTTCAAAGCCCGAAGGCCTGAGCAGCTGAGTTGCCCAAACAGCAAAGATGTTGGCTCACCCCTCCCATCTCAGAGAAGTTGGAAAACTTTGTCAGTTGGAGAACACCGATGGGGATAGCTGGAGACCCCAGTTAGGAAGTCTCACCCAGAGAGGAGGAATGGGATTGAATACCCTCTTTAAAAAGCAATCTGGCCACATTTTCATAGAGCAACTGTGCTGTACTGGGGGACTGCTTCAGCCCCCAATTACCTTGGACTCTCCAAAGCCCAAAGGCTGGAAGAGCTAGGTCACCCAAACAGCAAAGATGATGGCCTGCCCCTCCTTCTGGGAGCTCTGTCCCAGGGAGGTTTGAAGTCTCTGTTGGCCAGAGAGCACTGACAGGGGTGGCTGGAGACATCAGTTGGGAAGTCCCACCCAGTGAAGAGGAATGGGATTGGGGGCCCACTTATAAAAGCAGTCTGACCATTTTTCTTTTTTCTTTTCTTTTTCTTTTCTTTTTTTTTTTTTTTGTTTGTTTGTTTTTTGACAGTCTCCCTATGTCACGAGGCTGGAGTGCAGTGGCGCGATCTCCGCTCACTGCAGCCTCCACCTCCCGGGTTCACGCGATTCTCCTGCCTCAGCCTCCTGAGTAGCTGGGACAGTCTGACCATTGTTCATAGAGCAGCTGTGTTGTGCTGGGGTACCGCTTCTGCCCCCAATCAGCTGGTGCTCTTCAAAGCCCAGAAGCTGGAATGGCTAAGTCACCGAAATCGCAAAGATGGCAGCCCATCCATCCTTCTGGGATCTTTATCCCCAGGAGGTTTCAAATCTTTGTCAGCTGGAGAACATCAATAGGGGTGGCTGGAGATCCCAATTGGGAGGTCCTTCCCAGTGAGTAGGAAGAAGATTGGAGACCCACTTTAAAAAGCAGTCTAACCTTGTTTTCATAGATCAAATGTGCTGTGCTGGGGAATCGCTTCAGCCCTGGTTGGCTTGGACACCCCAAAGCCTTAAAGCTGGAATGGCTAAGTCAGCCAAACAGCAATGATGGCGGCAAACTCCCTCCCTGTGGGAGCTCCGTCTCAGGGAGGTGCAATGCTGCTACCTGTGGCTGGCTGGAATTCCAAACCAGTGGGTCTTATCCTGTGGGGTGTCACGGAAGCTGAGTCTACAGACTGTTGCTGCTCAGCCCACCGGATGCAGCTCCTTTCCTACAAGTATGTATGGGGGCCTAACCACTCAGTTTGTTAGAGTTGCAGCTACTTTTGCTGGGAAGCCTGGAAAGCCCGTGTATCCAAGGCTTTTGGGTCTCTGCGTGTGCCAGAGCAGCTGCTCTGTCAAGACTCCATGTAGCTCTTATGTGAGATCGAAGGCCCTGGAGGAGTGGGCTCACAAGGGGGAATCTCCTGACCTGAGAATTGCAAAGATTGATGGGTGAAGTGTGGGTTCCCAGGGTCTCACATTCACTCACTGGTTCCCTGGATGGGGGAGGTTCTCTGGGTTTGGGAGGTTCCCTGGCTCCATGTCACTCCGGGTGGGTTGTCTTCTTGCCTTCTTGCCTTGCTTTTCTCCATTCTCCGTGGGTTGGGTTGTTTCCTTGATTAGTACCAATAATGCATGTACCTGAATGTTTCAGCTGAAGGTGCTGTATTTACTCATTCCTTCCATTCCTCTCCATGAGAGATGCACACACTAGTTGCATCTCTTAATAGTCATCCATCTTTCTTTAATTGTTCTTTTTTGATTTTTATTCTTTTTTCCTTCGCCTCCTCTGACTGTACGTTTTTTATGAAACAGAATTTTTATACTGGTATGATTTGTAAGACTATTGATTTGATTATTTAAAAGATGAGATATAAAATAATTATCTTTAAAGTAATTTTAATTTTCATACTGAGCCTAACACTCCAGACTATAAATTATCAAATTAGTTGTAGCTCTCTTACTTTCATTTGTGCATTAGTTTCATGCAAGCCAATTAGCTATGGAATAACAAGAGGGTACCTTGAATAAAGTTCAAATTTAAAGAAGATATTTTGCAGGAGATAATTTTTTTCTTTCATTTGCACGTACTTTTATAAGAAGTGAAGATATTGAAACATTTAAATCTATTTTTTAATAAATAAGATTTCCCCATTACCCACTTTATCTCAGGATAAAATAATTTGAAAGTATGGTAAATTCTTTTTATGGTTAGTATTAAATTTTATGTACTAATGATTTACAAGGAGATTTAAAATTTCCACTATTGCTACCTTAATACTTTAGTTCATCAGCATGTGGGTGTTTTGTTAACTGAATTTTTTGGTTTCTTGACTTTTTAAGTTCAGCAACAAAACTCCCCAGATATTAGAAATGTTTTGACTTTTGTCTCAGCTAGTTATTTTCAGAAAGAGATGTTATCTATTGTAAATCTACCATTAGAACCAACCAATTAATGATGGGGTCAGTGTACACTGAAGACTTCCTGACACACTAGTTGAAAGCTATTACTGATGTTAGCCAAACAGAAAAAAAAAAATCTAGTGACAAAAGAAATTTCATTCCTCAAATACAGAAACCTTTAAAACATTAGCATGCTATGAAAAATAGGGTTTAAAAAATTGAAAATCAGCTAAAATATACTTATTTAACAAAAATCCCTGATAAAATTTGCTGCACTTGTCACAAAAAAGTAACTAAAGGAGAGAATAGATGTCTCAATGTGCTTCATATTCATCTATTTTACTATATTTTACTATCTATATGGATCCTATAACATCATGTTGTAAACTTCAAATATATAAAATAAAATTTACTTAAAAAATTTAAAACTAACATAATTCCTAAAATCAACAAAAATAGAAATTATTTAATATTAAAGAACTCTTTATATTACTTAATAAATAGAATTTATTCTCACCCTGAAATAGAAAGCTGACAGGCCACTATATTAATTAAAATACATGGTTATCTTAGTTAGAAGAGTCCTGAAAAAATGATTTTAGTAGACTTGCCTATCTTTCAATAAGTTTCCACCTCTGCCTCATCCTGTCACGCATGACTCTTTAACACAAGTAACCTGTGTCAAAGTGGTGCATAAACGGCTTCAGAGAAGCAACTTTAGAGGGCAGAATTATCCTCTCAGTAATTATATTGAGCCTCTTGGCTGAGCCTCAAGGATTGCTTTGAGACACCATTTCACTAGCATGTTCTGGGACTTATAACCCAATACAAAAGTCAAACATGGCACTATTGTGTCATGTACCCATTGTTAATTGAGGTTGAGATTGGTGAGAGATATTCTTATGTGTCAAATAAAAATTTGTTTAATTATATGATTTTCCAGATTGTTATGGTAAGAATTTAGAAATTTGATTCTTTTAAACTCCAAGATCCTATCTACTATTTGACTCTATATTATCAAATAGCAATCTGGAAAATCATATAATTAAACAAATTTTTATTTGACACATAAGGCTTGCCAGAGTTCCAATTCTGATTGCTGGAATGGGCAATTCTCTTTTGGCTAGGGTTGGTTTGAGAACTCCGTCCATGGGTGCATGTCAGCGAATTTCAGCACGGTTTTACTTTCTGCTGTGAGTTCAATGCAATGTCTCAATTGCTGTGCTGTCCCTCTCCCAAATGCACAGATTCTCTCTATTCATCATGTGGCCACTACCCACTACCAAGGCATAGTGGAAAAGTGGCATCAGTTATTCAAGACTCTCTTTCCTACCCTCGTCAGTGCCTCTTTTTGCAATATGAAGTCAAAATCAGGTACTGTGAGTGCTCACCTGATTTTTCGTTATTATAAAGGTGCTTTTTGTGTGTAGATAGTTGTTAAATTTGGTGTTCTTGTTGTGGGGGTGGTGATAATCCATGGAGCTTTTTATTTGGCGACCTTATTCTGACCCTCCTAGACTAGTTTTAGACATACGGAAAAATTGAGCAGAAAGTACAGGGTTCTCATATTATATCCCCCCCACCCATAATTTCTCCTATTATTAATATCTTATGTTAGTATGAGACATTTGGTACAGCTAATGAAACAATATTGACGCATTATTATTAATTCAAGTTCATACATTTTTTTCAGATTGCCTTCGTTTTTGTCTATTGTTCTATTTCTATTTAAGATCCCAACCAGTATACTACATCACTTTTCATTATCAGGTATTCTTAGCCTCCTCTTGGCTGTGGCAGGTTCTCAGACTTCTGGTTTTTGATGGCCGTGACAGTGTTGAGGAATATTGGTCAGGTTTATTGTAGCATGCCCCTTCTTGGGAATTTGTCTGATGTTTTTCTTATAATTAGACTGGGTTCTGGAATTTGGGGAGGAATATCACAGAGGTAAATTGCATGAGTTTACATTGACTTACAATCACCTAGACAAAACAGATTTCTCCATGTGAAGTTATTCTACCACCTATACTCCCATTTTTCATACTATTGTCTTTGGAAAGATGGCACTATGCACAGCACCTACTTAAGGTGTGGAGTGTCTACATACAGTCATTTCTTGGTATCTATCTATTGGAGATTGCTTCCAGTATCCCCATTATACCAAAATTTGGATGCTCAATTATCTTATATAAGTGGTGTAGTATTTTCATATATCCTATATACATTTTCCTGTATACTTTAAATCATCTCTAGATTACTTAAAATACCTAATGCAGAGTAAATGATGTGTAAATAGTTGTTCTATTATATTGTTTTTATTTGTTCTTTATTTTTACATTATTATCATTCTAGGCTTTTTTTCATCCATGGTTACTTGAATTAATTGATGCAGACCCTGTGATATGGAGGGCCAACTGTAATTTATTTGGAATTCTGTATGATTCTTCTTGATCACATTTTAAATTCTTCCACACACATTTTAAAATCAGATTACCAATTTCCACAAAAATTTCTGCTGAGATTTTTGTTACACTGAGTTGAATTTACAGATCAATGAGAAGAAAACAGACATCTTAAGTGTTGAGCTTTCCAATGCATGAACATAATATATATTTCCATTTATTTGTTTTCATTGACTTCTTTCATCAGTGTCTTACACTTTCCAGCCTATAGATCTTATACATGTTTTAGAAAGTTTATACTTAAGAATTTTATACCTTCAGTCATATTGTACATGGAACTGAATTTAAAATTTTACTTACAATTTTATATTGCTTATATATAGAAATACACTAGATTTCTGTGAATTGACCTTATACCCTTTAACACTGCTAAATTCACTTATTTCTAGT
Source organism: Gorilla gorilla gorilla (assembly GCF_029281585.2). Classification (NCBI taxonomy): domain Eukaryota; kingdom Metazoa; phylum Chordata; class Mammalia; order Primates; family Hominidae; genus Gorilla; species Gorilla gorilla. Next base: position 124,182,207 of record NC_073247.2, read on the forward strand.
AGCTTTTTGAAGATTCCTTGGGATTTTTTACCTGAGCATTCATATTGTCTGGTGATAGGAACAGATTTACTTCTTTTTCTATTCAGTTGCCTTTTATCCCTTTTCTTGCCTTATCAAATTGCTAGATCTTCCTATATAATGCTGATTAAGAGTGTTGAGAGTAGATGTTCTTACATTCTTAGGGTAATATTAGGGGGAAATCATTCACTCTTTCACCAAAGTATGATGTTAGCTTCAGGTTTTTTGTAGGTGCTTTTTATCATGTTGAGGAAATTTCCTTCTGTTACTAGTTTGCATAGAGCTTTTATCAGGAACTGGTGCTGGTTTTTGTCAAATTCTTCTTCTGTATCTATTGAGATGGTCATGTGGTTTTGCTTTCGCGATCTGAGAAGATGGTGAATTGTAATACATTTTTTGCTTTCTAAATGTTTGTTGTACTAAACTTTTATTCCTGAGACAAACTCCACTTGGTCACATTGTCCCTTTTGTATGTTGTTGGATCAGATTTTCTTTCTTTCTTTTTTTTTTTTTTTTGAGACAGAGCCTCCCTCTGTCGCCCAGGCTGGAGTGCAGTGGTGCGATCTCAGCTCACTGCAATCTCCACTTTCCTGGTTCACGCCATTCTCCTGCCTCAGCCTCCCAAGTAGCTGGGACCACAGGCGCCTGCCACCACACTCGGCTGATTTTTTGTATTTTTAGTAGAGACGGGTTTTCACCATGTTAGCCAGGATGGTCTCGATTTCCTGACGTCGTGATCCGCCCGCCTCGGCCTCCCAAAGTGCTGGGATTACAGGCGTGAGCCACCGCACCTGGCCTGTTGGATCAGATTTTCTAAAATGTTGTTAACTTTTTTTGTTTCTATCTTCATGAAGGATATTGAATAATAGTTTTCTTTTCTTGTAAAGCCTTTGTTTTCGATATCAGAGTAATGCTAGCCTCATAGGCTAATTAGAGAACAAGTCTCACCTCTTCAGTTTTCGGGATGAGTTGTAGAATTATTATTATTTCTTTTTTAAATATTTCGTAGAATTTCCCAATAAAGCTATCTGGACCAAAAGATGTCTTTGTGGTAAAGTTTCAAAGTGTGAAGTTAATTCCTTTAAATAATGACAGGCTATTGAGATTTTCTATGTCTTCTTGGTTGAACGTTGATAGTTTGTGTCTTTCAAGGAATTCATTCATTTCATTTAGGTTGTTGGATTTAGCAGCATAAAAATGTTCATTATAGTTCCTCGTTTTTATAACTATAGAATCTTTAGTAATGTTGCCACTCTCATTTCTGATATTGATTGTGTAAGTCTCTGCTCTCTTTCTGCCTTCAACCCTCTTTTTTATTTGCTGAAGAATCTGGCTAAAGGTTTACCTATTTTATTGATATTCTCAGTGAGTCAGCTTTTGATTTCATTGATTTTCTCTATTGTTTTTCTATTTTATAGATTTCAGCTCTGGCCTCCATTATAGCTTTTCTTTGTATTTTGGTGTGTGTTTGCTCTTTTTTTCTAGTTTTTTAAGGTGGACTCTGAAGTTGTTGATTTGATTTATTTCTTTTCTAATGTAAAAGAAATCATAATGCTGTAAATTTCCCTCTAATTACTGCTTTAGCTGCATCCCTTGAATTTTGATATATTGTGTCTTGATTTTGATGCAGCTCAAAATAATTTCCAATTTGGTTTCTTCCTTGACCCGTGTTTTTTAAAGAATGTTGTTATCTAGTTTCCAATTTTTTTTCTTCAAACAGTTGATTATCTTTAGAAGTGAGTTAGGTGATAAGAAAAGTCTGTATATTTACCCATGTTGTTGCTATTCTTGGGGCTCTTCATTCATTTTGATCAATCTAGATTTCCATGTAGTATCATTTTTCTTCTCTACAAAAGACTTCCTTTTACATTTCTTAGATAATGGGTCTGTTGGAGAGGAATTATTTCAGCTTTTATACAGCTCAAAAAGCCTTGATATCTTTTTTGTTTTTGGAAGATATTTTGTCTGGGTAAAGTATTGTAGTTTGACAGGTTATTTCATTCTTCATTTTATAATATTAAAAAGCTACTACTCTACTGTAATCTTCTGGTTTTGAAGAGATATCTGCTGTCATTTTTATAATATCTTCATTCCTCTGTAATTAATGTGTCCTTTTTCCCTGCTTGTGAGATTTTCTCTTTATCAGTTGCTTTGCTATAATTTTCTTAATATTTATTGTCCTTAGAGTTTTTGAGCTTCTTATATCTACTGATTTATAGTTTTCATCAAACATAGAAACATTTTGGAAATTATTTCTTCAAATATATTTTCTATCCCTCTGCTTTCTCCTCTACTTCAGAGACCCCCAATTATACTTACAGCAATTATTTGAGGTGATTTCACAGCTCTGTCTGATGCTCTATTTTCCCCAATATTATCTCTATTATGTTTCGTTTTGGATCATTTTTATTGCTATTTATTCAAGTTCGCCAATCTTTTCTTCTGTAATATCTGCGCTGACATTAATTAAGTTTACATATCTAGAACTTCATTGTGTTCTTTTTTATTTTTCAAATCTTTTTTAGCATGTCCAATCCTTCTTCTAGTTTCTTGAACATATAGAATACAGTTAACTTTAAATGTCACTGTCTACTAATTCTGCCATCTGTGTCATTTCTGTGTCAGTTTTGATTAACTGTCTTCTTCTCTTAATATATATATTTACCTCCTTTTTTGTCTGCCTAGTAATTTTTGTTTGGAAGACAGTCATTGTTAATTTTATTTTACTGGATGCTGGATATTTCTCTATTTTGATAGTCTTGAGCTTTGTTCTTGGACATGTACTTTAAAACAGAATAATCTTTCTGGGCTTGCTTTAAAGATTTAATAGGTGGAATATTGCAGCAGTGTTTAGTCTAGGGCTAATTATTTCCATTACTAAGGTAAGTACTCAGTTGAATACCTGAAGGGACACTGCAAATCTCTATAGTTCTCCTTTTGTGAAGCTCTCCCTTCTTTGGTACTCTCTTCTGCAAACTCAAGCTGCCTTGGTCTCCCTAGACTCTCAGCTCTGTCTCTTCAACTCAAGGAGATGATCAAAATTGACTCAGGTTCCCACTCCTTGTACTGGGGCTTGGAAACACTCTCAAGGCAGCAAGATGAGCCAATAATAGGGCTCCCCTTGTTTTTCGTCCATCTGTCAGGGATCACTGCATTTCATTATCTGACGTCAAATATCTTGGTAATTGTTATTTCATATATTTTGTTCATTGTTTTCATTGTTTCAGTCCAGAGGGCAAATCTAGTCTTGGTTATTCCATCTTAGCCCAAAGTAGAAGTTTTCTATCCTTTGCTTTTGAAAATCTCCTTTCTCTTAGTTCCTGTGACATGATTTCCTCTTGATTATCCCCTTGTTTTTCGTAATTACCCTTCTTCCACTCACCCCATAATCTATATGTCTCTATTCTTATCTGTACATTTTCCTCTCTTAAGGCTCATCCACCATTGTGGGTCCAGGTACCATCCCATCTGTGTATCTATATCCTATCTACTGCTGCGTGAAAGGATTTTCATTTGAACATCTTGCTCTCATTTCAATTCAACAGCTTGGTGTGTTGTATTGCAAAGTGCACTTTTTAAGGTGTCAAAATGCCTGGGTTCTAGTCCATGCTGTGCCACTAACTACCCAGTTAGGTAACCTTAGAGAGAAATAACTTATACATTCTTGGCTTCAATGTAACCTATAAAGTGAATACCCTCTTTAGAAAAATTCTAGACTTTTTTTTTTACATTAACACCCTTTAATTCTAAGTAACTCTGATTTAAACTGTTAAATTTTCATTACCTTACCCACTTCCTGTCTCTGAAAACTAGCTGCCTTCACCTCAAATTTGCATTAATGCTATAGCCTAACAAACTTCATTTCTTTCTTCCCACTCTGTTGGATGTTACTGCCAGATATTCTTCCTTAAATACTTTAATCAACTCAGATCCCTGTGCAAGAAATTTCAATAGCTCTCTGTTGCCAGACACATTAAACATCAACCCTTCTGCCTTACTTTTAGGACACTTATTCCATGTTTCTGTACAGTTTTCTATCCCACTACTCACCTACATGAATATTCAGCCTCATTGTGGACCGGTTTTTCCCTACTGTCCATCCTACTATTTCTGCCCCCATACCTGCTGTTCTTCTAGCTTAGTGTACCTTCTTCTCCATCCATCTAAGTCCTACGTATCTCTCAAGAACCAACTCAAGCCTCTCTTCTTCCATGAAGCTTTTGCTTAATGCTTCAGAATATGCGGATGTCTTTATTTTATAAGTTCTTATTGTACTTCCTCAGGATACCTCATACTCTAACTGCTAAGTATCTATCTGATTATTTCATGCCTGGTAAGTTTTTGGCTCCTCATATACAATTTAAGGTTCTTGGAGATGCAAATCACACGTTTTCCTTCTCTCAGTATCTTGCAAGCACATGGTGTTTATCAATAAATCCTCACTGACTAGTGAAAAGCCATTCAACTGAGGTTTAGCTCATTTCTTTGCGGAATTATTATTATTTGTGTGTGTGTGTGTGTGTGTGTGTGTGTAAAAATGCTGTTTTCTAAGACAGTTTGAGACCATGTTTATCCATGTTATGCTGAAATTCACTTGTGCTTTCTGACCACTGCTCATTCCTAAGTTTTCAGAAGCAAATCCTTGATTAGTGAGTCTGAGCTGGGAATTTGGAATACAGACCTGTCTTGATGGCAGGAGCTGTGCTTGCATCACTTCACTCATTCCTTAGTGAATTTAGCAGCTCCTTCTTGGGAAATCTGTAAGTGAATCATTGTGATAAAGAAGTTGAGAAAAGCTCAGAGCTCTAGACCTTGATGGCTTAGGAATAAACATCCATCTATAGAAAAGGAAAAGAGAAAGCGAAAGATGACACAACTATGTCATGGTACCTCTAGGATGAGCAATCAGGTACTGGCCAAAATCTGAAGAACCAGACAGCTTTAAGGAAGGGCAGAGAAAAAAAATTTGTCAGCCGACTTTCTTGGAAATGAAAGTGTGCTAAATAAAGGAAAGGAAGCAGGGAACTGTGAAAGGATTTCACAGAAGCGAACGTCTTGAATTTGTTTTGAGTAATTTAGTATGCGGTATGAATAGTATTTTAAGGCTTCTGAAATCACACTTTGCCCTGTTAAACTCAGAATTCATTCTTAGGCTTCTGAAGTAGTGAAATGGAAACAACGCAGCTTCTTGGTTTTATGTACATGTGGTTGGAATAAATGCATCCCCCCCCTCCCAACCTTTGCAACCATTGCCCGTTTCCCTACCAAAAGAAAATGCTCACAGTTTGGCCCTTCTTTCTTTTTCATTTACTTGCCCCACCAAATTGGCTTTAGTAAACAGACTATAATCCACAAAGCTGTTTGTTGTGCGTAGGAACCACAAATTTCACCCACAATCAGGTGTTTCACAGCCAGCTACAAGGAGAAAAATAATCAAAGTCATGTCAATTGAATTGCTAGAAGATATTGGTCACCTCTTTTTTCACAGATGCTTCATTAGTGAGTTCACTGAACTGACCCCTACAGAAAGCTTTGTCTAGTGGAATGACTGAGCGTCATGAGACTAAGGCCCTAACTGGCTATTTGACTTTGAGAAACCCACTTAACCTCTGTGCTTTAGGTGTCTCATCTGTAAAATTAGAGGGCTGAACTATACAATCTCTGAGGTACCATCCAGGATTGACAAATGATTTGTGACCACTCTGCTGCCTCCAGTGCTCCTGATATTTATCGCTCCTGATATTTATCTCTGCCTTCATGTTCTATCTACTCTTAGATTCTGAGGAAACTCTTCTTTTCTCACCTGCTAGACAAATTCTTGGTTTTATCACCTGGCTCTTTTTTTTGTTAGTTTATTTTTTCTTGATGGTTGAAGACTATAAATGGGTTAAATATTCCTCAGTTCAGAAGTCAGAAACAGTCAGCCCTGACAAACACAGTGTTTAGTTTAATTTTTTCTTTTTTGAACTTTTTTTGAAACATGGAATTAGTTACCAGCATTTAAAAATCAAGAGATCACACATAAATATCCAGATTTTTAACTTTTCTGAATGAATCATAAAATCAAGAAACAAAAGGTGCTCATTTCTTAAGGGATCAGCTAGAGGAGTGATACTCCCTTGTAGCCTGATCTCTCCAGTTTACACCCCCCATTTCTCCCTTCTGATTGTCTTCCTGGCACTGAGGCCAAGTGTAGTTGCCATTTATTATTATGCCTTGTGTTGCTGGTTCACTGTTTATGTGGGGCATGGGCTCCTCCAGTTTACTACAAACCCCACCACTTCTTATGACATTGAGGGTGAATGTCAGTTACTGTTTATTAGCACAATTACATTGTCGTATTCATATGCTGTATTGAAAATGAAACTGATATTTTATACCTGCATCTCTATCAAAAGTAAGAAAACATATTAAACTAAAAGAGCCGAGTGTTTTATTTGTCCAACTCAATGTACAGTTTTCTTTTCCCTTCCTGACTTCATTTGTGTTTGTAACCTCTACTCTAAGTTGAATATATTCTCAATATATTCCACCTTCACAAAAGATATTTATCCCAGAGTCTCCGTTTTTTCTCTTTGCATCCCCTTCTTATGCCTGCCTGCTCCACATAAAGTAGTTGGGGGAGTTTGTTGGTGGCTGTAATAGAAGAAGCCAGCTAGAAGATTTGAAGTTTTATAGTAAAAAAGAAAGTACTAACCTGGTATTGTTTCAAGACAGAATATTTGTTTGAACTCACCTAAATCTGCCACATCACTTCCAAAGGGACCATGAAGAAATATTGCAGATTTGCTGCAAAGGCAGAAAAAGTGCTTTAATAGCATTCTAGTCATAGCTTTGCACCATGGGAGTTTCTGTTCCCAGTTGTCACAGCTGAAGTATGCTGATTTTCCGTGACATTTTTTGGGTCTATTTCCCTGGAATACACATTTAAAGAGTTTAAGAAAGTATAATACCTGGACAGATGCTTCCTTCTAATAGTAATCTTGACATAGTTGCTAACTTCTTTTTGCGTCAAAATCACCTAGGTGATGCAGATTCCAAGGCCTCATCCTCAGAAATTCTGATTGTGCAGGTCAGGGTGGAGTATATGTGTCTGCATATGTCAGTGGAGGTACTGATCCAGGTGATCAGTGGCTCACACTTTAAGAAATGATCATCTATGAAGGGTTAGCCATGCTGCCTCAGCATGGAAAGGCAAACCTTGCCTTTTTCTTTAAGTTTATCTGGACAAACATTTAAACAGTTTCTCAGTAACTCACTTTAGGGCCACACACTCAAAAAAAGAGTCAGAAACCAGATTAACACAATACTACTACAATTTGAGAACTTCAACAAGAAAATAAAAACTCTAGACACAGAGCAGAGCTTCCTATCTCCATTTTCTGGCCACTAATAGGCATAGATCAGAAAAAAGCATCACTTACTTTTCTCCATATTACACAACCCCAACACATAAAGGTGTCTAAAGGACAAGGATATGGGGAAATCACACTCTAAACCTCAAATGAACTATTTTCCCATTTACAAATGCAGGGCAAATATTATAACACAATTCCTGTGGTGTTATTTCTTCTGGTGTGGTTGTTCTTTAAGTGAATGAAGTAGCTTGCTTCTCTTTCCAGGACACGCTTTGCTTTTCTCTGAACAAAGTTCAGAAGTTTGTAGCAGCTTGTGCTTGGAAAAATTAGCTGCTTGAGGTAGTAGATGGAGGCTATGCATTCTAAATGCTTATTAACAATACAGGTTCTGGAGGCGGAGCAAGATAGTGGAAGAGAAGACTCTACCAATTGTCCTCCCCCTGCAAGGACAGCAATTTAACAGCTATCTACACAAAAAAGCACCTTTATAAGAACCAAAATACAGGTGACCACTAACGCTCCTTGGTTTTAACTTCATATCACTGAAAGAGGCACTAAAGAGGCAGGAAAAAAAGACTTGAATCACCAACACCACCCCTCCTCCACCTCCCAGCAGCAATGGCATAGTGAAGAGAGTGTTTTTGTCCCCTGGGGAGAGGGAGAATTCAGCAACTGTGAGGCATTGAACTCAGTGCTCTCCTGTTATCGCAGAATGAAAAACCATACTTAGCTCAGCTGACCCTCCATGTGGAGGGAGCATTTAAACCACCCCTAGCCAGAGGGAAATTTCTGATCCCAACAGTTGGAACTTGAGTTCCTGTAACACTTGCCACCATGAGCCAAAGTGCTCTAGGGACCTAAATAAACTTGAAAGGAAGTCTAAGCCACAATGACTGCAACTTCTAGGCAAGTCCTAGTGCTGAACTGGCCTCAGAACCTATATTAGTCTGTTCTCACATTGCTATAAAGAAATATCTGAAACTGGATCATTTGTAAAGAAAAGTGGTTTAATTGATTCATGGTTCCACAGGCTGTACAGAAAGCACTGTGCTGGCATCTGTTGAGTTTCTGGGGAGGCCTCAAGAAACATAAAATATGGCCGGAGGCAAAGTGGGAGCAGGCACTTCACATGGCCAGAGCAGGAGGAAGAGAGAGCGAGGGGAGAGGTGTCACACAGTTTTAAATTACCAAATCTCATGAGAATGAACTCACTATCATGAGCACAGTATAAGGTGATGGTGCTAAACCATTCATGAGAAACCACCCCTATAATCCAGTCACCTCCCACCATGCCCCCCCTCCAACACTGGGGATTACATATTGACATGTGATTTGGTGGGAAAACATCTAAACTATATCAGAGCCAGAGAACTGGGGGAAATGCAACCTACTGAGACACCAACTGAAGTGGGTAAAGGAGTGATGGCATCACCTCTACCCTAACCCCAGGCTGCACAGCTTGCAGCTGCAAAAGAGACTCCTTCCATCTGCTTGAGGAGAGGAGAGGACAGAGTGGGGAACACATCGTCCTGCATCTTGGATAGCAGCTCAGCCACAGCAAGTTAGAACACTAGTCAGTCTTGGGGGCCCCCTTTCCAGGCCCTAGCTCCCAGATGACATTTCCAGATATATGCTGGGACAGAAGGGTACCTGCTTCCTTGAAGGGAAGGACCCAGTTCTGGCAGACTTTATTACCTGCTAACTGAAGAGCCCTGTGTCCCTGAATAATCAGCAGTGATACCCAGATACTGCATCGAGGGCCTTGGGTGAGATACACAGACTTGCTGGCTTCAGATGAGACTCTGCACATCCCCAGATATGATGGCTATGAGGCAAGACTTCTGCTTGAGAAAAGCAAAGGCAAAGGTAAAGTGGACTTTGTCTTATACCTAAGGAACCAGCTCAGCCACAGGAGAGTAAAGCACCAAGTGGGCTCTTGGGGTCCCCGATTCCAGGACTTGACCTTTGGACAGCAGTTTTGGACCTTGCCTGAACCAAAGGGAAGCCCAGTGCTCTGAAGGGGAGTCCCACGCCAGGCAGAATTCACCACAGCTGACTGCAGAGGCCTTGGACCTCAAGGGAACATTGGTGGTAGTCTGGTAGTACTCCCTGTGGGCCTGTGGTGGCAGTAACCATGGAGTGAGGCTCCTCTACCTTTGGAAATGGTAGCAAAGAGTAGGAAGGACTGCATCTTGTAGTTCGAGTGCCACTTCAGCCACAATATACTAGAACACCAGGTAGACTACTAAGGTTTTTGACTGCAGTCCCTGGCCCCTGGATGGCAACTCTTGACACACCTGGGGCCTGGAGGCACTCATCACCCTGAAGGCAAGGAAACAAGCCTTACTGTCTTTGCCGCCTGCTGATTGTACAGCCCCAGGGCCTTGAGTGAACACAAGTGGTAGGCAAAGAGTGGTTATAGCAAGCCTTGTATGAGACACAGGGCTGTGATGGCATCAGATGTGACCCAGCACAGCCCTAGTAGTGATGGCCACAGTGGTGCTTGTGTTACTCTACCCCCAGCTCCAGGAAGCTCAGAACAGACAGAGAGACTCTGTTTGGGAGAAAGTGAGAGAAGAGAACAATAGTTTCTGCCTGCTAAACCCAATAATTCTTCCAAATTTTGTCCGAGCATGAAAGCAGTACCTTAGTGCGTCTGCAGGAACAACAGCATTACTGGGCTGGAGGTTCCGCATAAAGTAATTACAGCTTAGGTGATAGCACCAAAGTCCTTTTGAATTTCTGGAAAGCCTTCCCAAGAAGGATGGGTAGAAACAAGCCCAGACTGCAAAGAGTAAAATCAATATGTAACTCTTCAATGACTAGAAACTAACAAATATCCACAAGCATCAAGACCATCCATCGAAACATGACCTCACAGAACAAACTAAATAAGGCACCAAGGATCAATTCTAAAAAGACAGAGATATGTGACCTTTCACATAGATGATTTAAAATAGCTGTGTTGACGAAACTCAAAGAAATTCCAGGTAACACAGAGAAGGAATTCAGAATCTTACAAGATAAATTTAATGAAGAGATTGAAATAATTAAAAAAGAGTCAAACAGAAATTCTGGAGTTGAAAAAATGCAATTGACATACTGAATAATGCATTAGAGTCTATTAATAGCAGGATTGATCAAGCAGAAGAAAGAATTAGTGAGTGTGGAGACAGGCTATTTGAAAATGAACAGTCAGCAGGGATAAAAGAAAAAAAGAATTAAAAAAATGAAGCACACCTACAAGATTAGGAAAATAGTCTCAAAAGGGCAAATATAAAATTTATTGACCTTATGAAGTAGGTAGAGAAAGAGATGGGGTAGAAAGTTTATTCAAAGGGATAATATCAGAGGCATTCCCAAACTTTGAGAAATATATCAATATGCAAGTACAAAAAGATGATAGAACACCAAGCAGATTTAACCTAAAGAAGATTACCTCAAGGCATTTAATATTCAAACTCCCAAAGGTAAAAGATAAAGAAAAGATTCTAAAAGCAGCAGGAGAAAAGGAACAAATAAGATACAATGGAGCGCCAGTATGTCTGGCAGCAGACTTTTCAGTGGAAACCTTACAGGAAACCTTTCCGTGGAGAAAGTGGCATGACATAGTTAAAGTGCTGAAGGAAAAATCTTTCAGCCTAGCATAGTATATCCAGTGAAAGTATACTTCAAAAATGAAGAGAAATAAAGACTTTCCCAGACAAACAAAAGCTGAGAGATATCATCAACACCAGATATTACCTACAAGAAATGCTAAAGGGCATTTTTAAGTCTGAAAGAAAAGGATGATAATGAGCAAGAAGCAAGTGTCTGAAGTTATAAAACTGACTGTTAATTGTAAGTGCACAGAGAAACACAGAATATTATAACACTGTATCTGTGGTGTGTAAACTACTATTAAGTAGAAAGACTAAACCAGGAAACAATCAAAATAATAACTACAACTTTTGAAGACATAAGCCATACAATAAAAGCAAATAGAAACAACCAAAAGTTAAAAAGCTTGGAGACAAAGTTAAGGTGTAGAATTTTTATGTTTTTGCTTTGTTTATTTATTCAGTGTTAAGTTGTTATCAGTTTAAAATAATGGGTTATAAGGTGTTATTTGCAAGCCTCATGGTAACCTCAAATCAAAAAACATACAATGGAGACTTAAAAATTAAAAGCAATAGGGCCAGGCGCAGTGGCTCACGCCTGTAAGCCCCAGCACTTTGGGAGGCCGAGGTGGGCGGATCACGAGGTCAGGAGTTCGAGACCAGCTTGATCAACATGGTGAAACCCCGTCTCTACTAAAAATACAAAAAATTACCTGGGTGTGATGGCAGGCACCTGTAATCCCAGCTACTCAGGAGGCTGAGGCAGGAGAATCACTTGAACCTGGGAGGTGGAGGTTGCAGTGAACCAAGACAGCACCACTGCACTCCAGCCTGGGCGACAGAGTGAGGCTCCATCTCGAAAAAAAAAAAAAATGAAAAGCAATAAATTAAAACATACCACCAGGGAAAACCATCTTCACTAAAAAGAAGACAGGAAAGAAGGGAAGAAGGAAGAGAAGACCCAAACCACAGGAAAATAAATAACAAAATAGCAAGTGTAAGTTCTTACTTATCAATAATTACATTGAATGTAAATGGACTAAAATCTCCAATCAAAAGACATAAAGTGGATGAATGAATTAAAAAAAAAACAAGACTCAACAATGTATTGTCTACAAGAATAACACTGTACCTGTAAAGACACATGTAGATTAAACATAAAGGAATGGCAAAAGATATTCCGTGCAAATAGAAATTTAAAAAATCAGGAATAGCTATAGTTATAGCAGACAAAATAGACTTTAGAACAAAAAACTATAAAAAGAGACAAGGAAGTTTATATAGTGATAAAGGGGTCGATTCAGCAAGAGGATATAACAATTGTTAATATATATGCACCCAACACTGGAGTACATAGATATATAAAGATATGAAGCAAATATTATTAAACTAGAGAGAGATAGACCCCAGTACAATAATTTCTGTGGAATTCAACAACCCACTTTCAGCATTGGACAGCTTATCCAGATAGAAAATCAATAAAGAAACATTGAACTTAATCTGCACTATAGACCAAGTGGACCTAATAGATATTTATAAAACATTTCATCCATTGGCTGCAGAATACACATTATTCTCCTCATCACATAGATCATTCTCAAGGACAGACTATATGTTACTTCACAAAACTAGTCTTAAATCTTTTTAAAAAATAAAATTATATCAAGTATCTTCTCTGAAGAAAAGTGAATAAAATGAGGAATCAATAACAAGAGGAATTTTGGAAACTATAAAAACACATGGAAATTAAACAATATGCTCCAGAATGACAGGTTGGTGTATGAAGAAATAAACAAGGAAATTTAAAAATTTATTGAAACAAATGATAATGGAAACACAATATGCCAAAACCTGTGGGATACAGCGAAAGTAGTACTAAGAAGAAAGTTTATAGCTAGAAGTGCCTACATCAAAAAAATAAGAAAAACTTCAAATAAACAACATAATGATGTATCTTAAAGAATGAGAAATGCAAGGACAAACCAAAATCATTATTAGTAGAATAAAATAAATAAAGATCAGAGCATAAATAAATAAAATTAAAAAGAACACAGAAGATATACAAAATGAAAAGTTGGTTTTTTTGAAAGAACAGCAAAATCAACAAAACTTTAACCAGAATGAAAAAGAAGAGAGAGGTCTCAAATAAATAAAATCAGCGAAGAAAATGGAGAGATTATAGCTGATACTGCAGAAATGCAAAGGATCATTGGAAGCTACTATATGCCAATAAACTAGAAAACAGAATAAATAAATGAATTCCTAGACACATACAACTTACCAGGATTGAACCATGAAGAAATCCAAAATGGGAACAGACCAATAACAAGGAACAACATCAAAGCTGTAATAAAAAGTCTCCTAGCAAACAGAAGCCAGGGAACTGATGGATTCCCTGCTGAATTTTACCAAACATTTAAAAGACTTATACCAATCCTAAGTAAACTATTCCAAAAAATTGAGGAGGAGAGAATCCTTCATAACTCATTCTATGAGGCCAGTATTACCCTGGTAACAAAACCAGACAAAGACACATCAAAAAAAGGAAACTATATGCCAATATCCCTGATGAACACTGATGCAAAAGTCCTCATCAAAATACTAGCAAATGAAATTCCATAATACATTAAAGAGATCATTCAGAATGACCAAGTGGGGTTTATCTCAGGAACACAAGGATGGTTCAACATATGCAAATCAATCAGTGTGATACATCATGTCAAGAGAATGAAGGACAAATACCATATTATCATTTCAATTGATACTTACAAAGCATATGATAAAATTCAATATCTCTCCATAATAAAAACCCTCAATAAACTGGGTATAGAAGGAATATACTTCAACATAATAAAAGACATATATGATGGACACACAGTTAGCATCATACTAAATGGGGAAAATCTGAAAGCCTATCTTCTGAGAACTAGAAAATGATAAGGATGCCCACTGTCAACACTAGTATTCAACATAGTACCGGAACTCCTAGCTAGTACAATTAAACAAGAGAAAGAAATAAAGGATATCTAAATTGGAAAGGAAGAAGCCAAATTATCTTCATTTGTAGATGATATGATCTTCTATTTGTAAAAACCTAAAGACTCCACCAAGAAACTATTAGAATTTATCAACAAATTCAGTAAGGTTGCAGGATACAAAATCAACATATAAAAATCAGTAACATTTCTATATGCCAACAGTGAACAATCTGAAAAAGAAATAAGAAAGTAATGCCATTTACAATAGCTACAAACAAAATTAAATACTAGGAATCAACATAACTAAAGTAGTGAAAGATCTTTGCAATGAAAACTATAAAACACTGGTGAAAAAAATTGAAGAGGACACACAAAGAAATAGAAATATATTTTATGTTTATGGATTGGAAGAATCAATATTGTTAAAATCTCCATAATACCCAAAACAATCTACAAGTTCAACGGAATATCTATTAAAATAACAATGATATTCTTCACAGGAATGGAAATAACAATTGTCAAATTTATATAAAAACGCAAAAGACCCAGAATAGCCAAAGCTATCATGAGCAAAAAGAACAGAACTGGAAGAATCACATTACCTGACTTCAAATTATACTACAAAGCTATATTAACCAAAACAGCATGGTACCAGCATAACAACAGACACCTGGACCAATCAAGCAGAGTAGAAAAGTCAGAAACAAATTCATACATGTACATCAAACTCATTTTAAACAGAGGTGCCAAGAACATACATTAAAGAAAGGTCAGTCTCTTCAATAAATGGTGGTGGGAAAACTGGATATCCATATGCAGGAGAATGAAACTAGACCTCTATCTCTCACCATATACAAACACCAAATCAAAATGGATTTGAATCTTAAATCTAAGACCTCAAGCTATCAAACTATTAAAGGAAAATCTTGAGGAGACTCTTCAAGACATTGGGTGGGGCAAATATATTTTGAGTAATACTCCACAGACACAGGTAACCAAAGCAAAGACGGTTAAATGGTATCACAGTAAGTTACAAAGCTTCTGCACAGTAAAGGAAACAACCAACAAAGTGAAGAGACAACCCACATAATAGGAGAAAATACATGTAAACTATCCATCTGACAAGGGATTAATAACTAGAATATATAAGGAGCTCAAACAACTCAATATGAAAAAGTATAAATAATCATATAAAAATGGGCAAAAGATTTGAATAAACATTTCTCAAAGGAAGACATGCAAATGGCAAACAGGCATATGAAAAGATGCTCAGTATCATTGACCATCAGAGAAATGCAAATCAAAACTATGATGAGATATCATCTCACCCCAGTTAAAATGGCTTACATCCAAAAAGAGAGGGAATAGCAACTGCTAGCACGGATGTGGAGAAAAGAGAACCCATGCACCTGTTGCTGGGGATGTAAATTAATACAACAACTATGGAGAATAGTTTGGAAGTTCCTCAAAAACCTGAAAATTGAGCTATCATGTGATCTACCAATTCCACTGCTAGATATATACCCCCAAAAAGGAAATCAGTATATTGAGGAGAGATCTGCACTCCAATGTTTATTGCTGCACTATTTACAATAGCCAAGACTTGGAAGCAACCTAAGTGTCCATCAACAGATGATTGGATAAAGAAAATATGGTACATATACAAGTGGAGTACTATTCAGCTTAAAAAGGAATGAGATCTTATTTGTAACAACATAGATGGAACTGGAGCTCATTATGTTAAGTAAAATAAGTCAGGCACAGAAAGGCAAACTTTGCATGTTCTCATTTATTTTGGGGAGCTAAAAATTAAAACAAATGAACTCATGGGGATAGAGGGTAGAAGGATGGTGACAAGAGGCTGGGAAGGGTAGTGACAGGTGGGGAGAAAGTGAGAATGGATATTGGGTAGAAAAAATTAGAGTTACTAAGATCTAGTGTTTGGTAGCACAACAGGGTGAGTATAATCAAAAAATTTAATTGCACATATTTAAATAACTAAAAGAGTAGAATTGGATTGTTTGTAACACAAACGATAAATGCTTGAGGTGATAGATATCCCATTTACCCTGATGTGATCATTACACATTGCATGCCTGTATCAAAGTGTCTCACGAACCCCATAAATATATATACCTACTATGTACCCACAAAAATTAAAAATTTAGTTAAAAAATAGTAACTACCTCATAGTATTGTTTGAGTAATAAATAAGAATTTAAATTTCAGTATTTGGTACATAGTAGGAACTCAATAATTGGTAACAGTTATATGTAAGGTTAGCTCTTTTCAGGTACTATTTATATTTTTCTGTGAACTGCTTGTTCATTTCCTTTCCCCACTTTTTTTTGTTGTTGGGTTATGGCTGTTTTCTTCAGATTTGTAAAGTATTTTTGTGCATTAAGAAAATTTTTTCTTTGTCATGTTTTGAAAGCTTTTTTCTCAGCTTGTTATTTGTCTACAAATTATTTTCCATAGCATTACTTTTTTCATGAATACATTTTAAATTTTGCGTAGTCTTTTCCTTTTTGGGTTTCAGAGGTTTAAGTCTTGTTTAGAAAGGCCTTTCCATTTCAAAATCACTTTTTGAAAAGGCTGTTATGCTCTCTTGTATTGCTTTTACAGTTATTCCCTTTGGTCCGTCTGGACATTATTTTGGTATAAGAAGAAAATTGTGATCTACCTTTCTTTCTTTTTGAAATGTCTAGCCACCTGCTCCAGTATTAATGATTGAATATCCTATGTAAGGTGAAATCCTTGCCATCTAACAGATGATTGATGTTCTATTGTTCTTCAAACCCAAATAGTGTGTGGCCCAATCCTAATTCTTCTAACTCTCATTTTTCTTCTGTATTTGACATGAAGAGAAGGTGACTTGAGCAGACATATTACTTAGGCAAATCAGTTTCCTTTTTTATAAGTGAAAAATACAGAGGCACAATGTGACAGGTTTGGCCTAACTGTAAGGTCCCTTAAGAGCCTGTGAGAGTTGTTCAAAGAAATAAAAGTTTCCTGTTGAAGGATAGATATAAAACCCTTTCCACATCTAATATTCCATTGTATGTGTATATAATAAATAATTATACCATGCCTCCCCTGTTGGATATTTGCATAGATTTTTCCGCACTAGCTGTTATATACATCATTATGCTATTCTCAGACATACATTTTATTTTCCCTTAGGTCATAGTTTTAGATATGAAATTGCTAGGTCAAATGGTACAAATTTTTTAAACTTTTTATTGAAATAAAATGTACATAAAAAGAAATGCACATATAAGTATATAGCTTGAAAAATTTTCAAAATGAACACACTCATATAACCAACCACCATATCTAGAAACAGAAGCTTCACTCATGCCCTTCTCAATTACTTTTTCCTCTCAAGGGTAAGGCCCATGAGGACTTCTAACAGTATCTATTAGTTTTGCCTGATTTTTGAATTTTATGTATGTTTTGAATCATAGAGCGGGTTGTTGTTTTATTTCTGGCTTCTTTCATTCAAAATTGTTTGGGATATTTATCCTCTTTGTTGTATATACTTACAGATCAATTCATTTTTAATAGCTATGTAGTATTTTATTGTGTGAATGTACCATAATTTATTTATTCATTTTACTGTTAATGGATATATGACATTTTTTTACAATCATGAACGATGCTGCTGTGAACACTGCAGTGTATGCATTTTTATTGGATATATACTTAGAAGTTGTTGTATACATTAGAAATTACTATTGTGTATATACCTTAGAAATTACTGGATCGCAGGGTATGCATGTGTGAATCTATTGTGGATTTTTGCTTTCCAGAAGTGTATCTTTATGACAATTGAAAAAAAAACTCTACTCTTATGTGACAGACACTTTTTATTAAAGATTTTATTTAATGCTTTTAGTAACCCTGTGGGATAACTGGTATTATTTCTATTTTATTAATGAAGAAATTGAGGCTCAGAGATGTTAAATAATATGCCCAAGGCCACGGTTAGAAAATGACAGAACCAGTATTTGAACCCAGATTTGTCTGACTTCCAAGGGCATGCTTCTTCTACTATACATCCTATATTAGTTTCCTAGGACCATGGTAACAAAGCACAACAAACTGTGCAGCTTAAAACAACAGAAATTTATTGTGTTACAGTTCTGGAGGCCAAAAGTCTGAAATCAAGGTGTTGACAGAGTCAGGCTCACTTTCCTAACTTCTAGTTGTTACTGGCAATCCTTGGTGTTCCTTAGTTTGTAACTGCGTAACTCCAATATCTCCCTCCCTCATTGCATGACCACCTTTCCTCTATGCGACTGTGTCTTCGTGTAACTGCCTCCCCTCTATGTTTGTCTGTGTATATGTCTCTTCTGGTCTTACAAGGATACCTGTCATATTGGACTAAGGACCCACCCTACTCCAGTATGATCTCATCTTAACTTAATTGCATGTGTAAAGACTGTATTTCCAAATCAGTTTACATTAACAGTTACCAGGAGTTAGGACTTCAATATAGCTTTCTGGGGGACACAATGTAACTCACACTCCTTCTTATATCATTTCAATCCATGCATCATAGTGGATAAAAAGTTACTATGTTGTTTAAAATTGTGGTTTTCATTACCTAGAGCCAATGCCTGTGAGATACGCACCTGCAAGAATGGCACTTTTATGTGACTTGCTAGGAGAATGCAGTGGTTGTGCTGAGTTTAGTGCAAGACTAATGTTTTTTCTACTTGACCGGCTTAGCAAACCAAACATCCATAACACTGGCTAGTATTCTAATTGGAGCCTTGCATTCTCATATACAACGGGACAAAGTGATATAGAAATCAGGCAAGGCCTAGGTTGAGGAAGGCTATGTCTATTTATTTCTGCAGATAGGCTGCAGTATTTCAAAAACCTTGAATTTCTATTGTTGGCAAGGTGAACTTGTCAAGTGCTGCTATTTTTTCTCTCACCAGGAATCTTTGTTTCCTCTCAAACTCCAGAAGAAGAATAATCAGTACCTGTGTTTTGTAATGAGCACCTGCCAGGGGCCACACAGTATCCAAGAGATTTGGTGCATATCATTTCTAATTCTTAACACAACTTTTAAGGTAGTTATTCATACAAATACAGCCCTTAGAATTAGCCCTAATGATGAAAGGCAAGCCATAGCATCTGGTGGACAATGTAATCCAAAGGAGGAGGGTACATATCAGTGATGCATGCTCTGTGGCATCATCAATCTTGATGTTAGGGATATAATTAGAGACCGAAAGAGCTTGACTTACTTTGCTTCAGATGGCACATCTTGAGTCTAGGCTTCAGGCTTGGATGCCCAGTAGGATAAATCTGCTAGGTGCAGTCGCTCTTGAAAGTTATGAGGGACATATCATTCAGGTCTGTTTTCAGAAGTGGGCACAGATTGAAGATGGACCAGTATGAAGAGAGAGGTATTGTTGTGCCCATCAAGAAGCTACCTAGTCCATGTTTTTATACTGTGGCAAAACTATACTCAAATCAAAGCCCTAAGGGCAGATAACTTAAATTCCAGTTAGGTAGATGGGCAAGTGGTAGGGGAGGATGATGTCCAAAAAAACTTAGAGAGTTTCCTTGTTTCTTCAATGCAAGGGTCACAAACTAGTGACCAAAGTTTTGAATCCATTCCATAGACATTATTTTCTTACCCCAAATAGTTTTTTGTTTTTGAAGAAATTCAGTTGCTATCACCCAAAAAATCCAGGGAATTTCTTATAAAAGCCTGTATTTCTGGCTTATTTTAAAAGGCAATTGGGACTACATTCCAACATGGCTCAGTTGCAGGGGCTCCCTCTCAAAGGGCAGACTCCTGATTTGCCGTGGTCTACTTCAGAGTTGATGATTGGTCACTCTTTGGTGTTATCTACTTGACCCCTGCACAACTTGAGTCTGTGATCTCTGCTCTAGATCTTTGACTAGAAAAGATCTGGAATCAAGCCAGATCCAACTCTTCACAAAATTAAAACCAAACAAAACAAAACACCATCAAAATAGAGATCAGTTCTTTAGGGAGTGACGAAAATGTTCTAAAATTGATTGTGGTGGCTCATGCCTGTAATCCCAGCACTTTAGGAGGCCAAGGAGGGCAGATCACTTGAGGCCAGGAGATTGAGACCAGCCATGTTAACATTGTTAAACCCTGTCTCTAATAAAAATACAAAAATTAGCCGGGCGTGGTGGCATGCGCGTGTAGTCCTAGCTACTCGGGAGGCTGAGGCATGATGATCACTTGAACCCAGGAGGTGGAGGTTGCAGTGAGCTGAGATCTCACCATTACAGTCCAGCCTGGGCCACAGAGCGAGACTGTGTCTCAAAAAAACAAATAAACAAATAAAATAAAATTTGGTTGTTGTGATTGTTACACAAGTATGTGAATGTACCAAAAACATTGAATTATACACGTCAAATGGCTGAATTATGTGGTGTGACATATCTCCAAAAGCTGTTAAAAATAGGCATCGGACATAGATTTAGGGAAGGAAACACAAATGACAAATCAACTCCTCAACACTAGTCTCTGTCATTAAACTCTTTAGAAGGTCTCTAGTATTGCAGTATTGGGGTGGAAGCAAATTTGAATGGTTAAGAGCTTGAAAAATTAAGATTAAAAAATAGTATCTACTCCATAGGGTTGTTAGAAGTAAACAAGACAATCCCTGCAAAGCACACAGCACTCTTCCTGGTACATAGAAAACAATCGATGAATGTTAGGTATCATTGATTACTATGACACAGAAGAGACCTAACAAAACTTAGCCTAATAACACTGAGATTGTACCCTCAGCCAGCACCCTGAATCTGGAGCAGGTCTTCCCAGGGCCTCTCCAAATGTCTGGTCAGTTCTAAGTGGCTACAGATCCTCAACCAGAACATTAAGAGCTTCAGAGGCTCTTAAGTCATGAAGGAAAAAATTAGCATGCAAATACTGGAGTGTGTAGGGAAGTGGGGAAAACTTGTTTATGCCTTATTTAAGCAAAGTGATATAATAGAGTCTCCACAATGCTAACAGTAGAAGACCTCCATTCTAATTTTACTTCCACTCCAAATTGGATTCCCCTTTAAAAAATACTGATTTTGTTACATTTGAATTTCCTCATATATTGAAGGACAATGGTATTTATCTTGCCTACCTCACAGACCAAGTAAGAAAGAAAGCATGGGAGATACCTGGAATGGCAAAAAAAATTTCACATAAGATATATATATATTTAAGTATGTAAATCTGACCCTAATTGGGTGACAGGTGTGGCCCCAATCAGGTGACAGGCATACCCTCACAGAAATGGTAAGGGGGCTAAGACTCTTGTAACAATAGAGGGGATGGATTTATGGTTTTTGACCCATTGTCTTTGTAAAGACTCCCTAGAAAATGGTGAAGCTCTTGGCAATCAGAACAGATGCAGCCAGGGCTACCATATGCCATGAAAGAAAAAGAGCTTCTGGCAAAGGAAAATCATCAAACCAATGTCCTTACCCTATTACAGAATGGAAAATGTCAGCTTCCCTAGATTACAGGGTAGGGCTCCAAAGCAGAGAAAATTACATTCACACCAGAAATGGGAAATTTCTTCTCTGAGAAGATCTAAGCTGTCATTAGGAGAGTGGGTGGGTGGCTGTGACTTTTTTTTTTCTTCTGACATTCTTGATGAATCTCCTAAAATTCTAAGAGAGGTTTAGAAATGGATTAACCCTGTTATATCTTCTTCCCCAGAGATGTCCAGATAACTTCAGATAATTCATCCAATGACTGTGGAATAGGTAGGGGCATTTTGCCAGTGAAACAGTTAGTAGGTTGCACTAATGAACCAAGCACAGGCGTATTTACCTCAGGTGGGGTCTGGAAGTACCAAGGCTTGAGGAGCAGCTAATTCTTCATGTTCCCCAAAACAGCCTTCCAGTTGGAACTGGTGGAAGTAGTCAGCAGCCCATCCTTCTAACTCATTTTGTTGTGTCAAGAGATGTTTTACTATAAAAGAGTTAAAGGAGGGAGCTGAAAGAGGGGAAATAAGGTGAGAATATTCCTGGGACACAAGAGGCGGATCAGCGAGCCCTGCCAACAGAGACGTAATATGTTAGGCAGTGCACAGAGGGATTAAGACCATGGGCTGTGGCACCAAACAGACCTGATTTATATCCTGGCTCTGCCACTTAGGTCCTGGGCCAAATTTAAATGGAATTAAAACAATACTGATTTCATGCAGTCTTTGTGAGGAGAAAAATGAGAATGCATACTTAAAGCAGGTAGCACATTGCTTGGCACATAGGAAGTGCTAAAAGTAGCAGTAGTTATTATGGGCTCTTCAGCAGACCATTCAAAGCCCTTCCCAATTCAACCCAAGTTTATTTTTCTAGCTTTATTTCCCGTTACTGATAGCCACATATCATATGCCTGGCCACATAGGGCCCACAGAACTGTTCACCAGCCCCAGATTTCATCATACTTATCTACATCTTACATTCTTTGCTTATGCTCATCTTTCTGCCTAGTATACCCTTCCTTTTTTTCTGCCGGGTAAAAACCATTTATGCATCAGGGCCCAGTTAAAGTTCCACCACTATTGTAAGGCTTTCACCTTTTTTTTAATCCAGGTGAGATTAAAGCTTCCCTTTTTGTATTCCTGTTGCATTTTTTATCATAATGTGTTAAGTGCCATACTAGCATTATCAACAGCTGTACCGGTGATAGTAATCTAAATGAATTTGTGAGAACAAGGGCTCTGTTGTATTTTTATATCACTAGCATAGTAACAGGCATGTAGTAAGCATTCATTAGAGTTTATTGACTAAAACTGGATTTGTCAAGACTATTGACACCTATTCCACCTATTTCACAATAGGCTACCATAAAGAAAAAGTGTGGGAATATATGTGAAAACACTAAAAATAGGATAATTTGTACAAATGTAAGGTCTTCATTACCCAGAATTCATGCTGGAGAATCTAAATAAACAGAATTTTTCTCTAGTCCTGGCAAATGATAATCTATATGCATATTAATGATCCCAGTGCATTTATAGCTCATGAAGTGCCTTCTGAATTATCATGAACTTTTACGAAAAGAAAACTGTCCTGGTTCTTTGGTATTTGGGAATTTGTGGACAACGTAAATGATACAGATTTTTATGTCACTGAAACATTTACTATACCAAGATACCTCAATCCCAAACTACTCTGGAGAAATGGGACTTTGACGTCTACAGGAATGAGTGGGAAAATTAGTAACCTAACTAGCCTCCACAGTGAACGCTGATATGAGTGAGGCAAGGACACCCCTTCTTGAGCACACACCATCGTTCTTGTGTATAGTACACAGAGCTGATGATGTTCTTCAGTTTGGAATTTGGTTCCACACATTCATTCTTAATGGTTTTGTGTTTGAGTCTGATTTTGACTTCTACTACATAGGCTCTGTAATAAGGAACTTGGTCTTCTATTTACGTGTTATCCACAACAGTGCTTAGCAGAATTGCTGGATGCATTGGAACTCTTGATAAGTAGTGGTTGAACATAACTGAATTGAGGGAAATATGTAAAGCAGCTAATGCATAGAATAAAGAGACAGTTTAGCCCAACAAAAATATTGAAGAAACAGATGGATCAATCAGAGAATCAATTTTGTCCAATTTGGTAATAATATTTTAATAATTCTATTGCTAACAATATTTTTATAAGGTTTGTTATTTATGAAGTGTTTTCATAATCTCTTTCTCTGAAAATAACAAATCTGAGTGAAAACAGATAGTCAGGTGTCTAGCTGTCCAATAAATAAAGTGAAAAATATTATTTCTAAGAAATAGAGGAGCAAAAATTAACATTTATAGAGTGACTACTATAAAATAGGCATGCTTCTAAGTACTTTCTAGGTACTCTCTTATTTAATCCTTTAAACAACCCTGTGAAAGAGGTATGCAGCACTGCAGATGGCCACTACCAATTGACAAGATTTGGCATGTGAAATGAAATCTATTTGCTATCTATGACCCAGAATACATGGATTATTTGCAAGATGAGAGATAGCTGGCATCATAGATAGCAAACTCTATGGACCTGGCTTCTAGTGCTGTATTTGCATCCCTAGTTATAGTTCTCCTCCCTGAGCCTCAGCTTCCTCACTTGAACAATGGAGATACTGACACCTACCTTAACTACCAAGTGGCTTGTTGTGAAAGTGTTAAGCTATTTGTTTCCTTTCTTGATTATTTTATTCTATGTCACTGTTACTCAAATATTTTGTCTTACATTGCTGGATGGGATTATTTTTGGCTCAAAACAACATTTAAATTGAGTGATTAATTTATAAGCATGTCTTCTTCTTGTTTTATTTCATAATGTGTGGGGGTTCTATGATTTTTAGATGAAAAAGCTGAGGCGTAGAGAGGTGAATTCATTTGCCTAAGGTCACACAGCTAGTAATTGATAGAACACAACCCTCCACCAAAAAAGACTAAGTCAATTAATCTGCAAGGAAGTTGTACCACAAGAGTAACTAAACAGAGCTGCTTGAGAACACTCTTTACAGCCTCATGTCTAGAAAATAATTTGAGAAAAGAAAAACAATACCAACTCACAGTAGAGTAACCAGAATAATGGATAGATTTTTGACTAACAAAATTGACTCCAAAGTTTAAATAACATATTGGATCCAAAGCAGCAGCCCAGAACTCTGAAAATCTTTTTTTCCTTATGGGCATGATAAGCAGAAAGAGGATGGATCTTCATGTGGAGCTGAGGAGAAGAACTTTATAGAAAAACAAACATCCCCTAAAACAAGAATTAAGAATACAGGAAGGCCAAAATAAGAAGTCAAGAAAGCACGAAATATGGAGTACTGTTGGTCAGTACAGGATTTACCAAGCACAAACTTGTAGGTTCCTTGCAAAGAGAGATTCACCTAGAGGTAAAAATACAATTTTAAGGTGACAGCCCAAAATTTCTTTCTAAAAGGATCCATTTTCAGTACAGCCTAATGGTCTGAGTGGATTGAGTCTTCTGTAAAACTGCCTTATTATGCGATCTTCTTGCATAGACTCATGCCAACTCAAGAGTTGCAAATGCTTGGCCCAGGCGCCGTCCCTCCCCATTCCTGTGTCCATGGAAAACATTTTAAATAGATCACAGTATTATTTCTTATTGTCTAGAATCAACCTTAGAATCATCCTTGATATAGCACTGCAAATGGCCACTACCAATTGACAAGATTTGGTGTGTGAAATGAAACCTATTTGCTATCTATGACCCAGAAAACAGGGATTATTTGCAAGCTGAGAGATAGCTGGCATCATAGATAGCAAACTCTAATAATCACTGTGTATGTAGTATTCTGATGCTAGTCAGCAAAGGGGGGTTCCTTCCCTGGTGTTATCTTTTATTGTTGCTCTGGTCGTCTCTGACCCACCACGAGCAATTTTTTTTCTAAGTAAAAGAAAATAAATTTACTAGGCATGAGGCACCTTAAAGAGGGCCTCAGGGATAAAGATCAGTGTTGTCCACTGACTTCTTGTACATCCAAGCCCTCAAAAGCCTTAAGAATATAATGTTGACTATAAACTCTTGAGAGTCTAGATTCTGCTTGTAAATTGCTCCTTTAGTTTCAGTTCTCCCCCGCAAGCTAAGATGTAGCTAGAAAAGAATTGGATTATGATTAAGATGGACCTGGCTTATAGTGCTGTGTTTGCATCCTTAGTTATAGTTTTCCTCCCTGAGCCTCAGCTTTCCCATCTGAATAATGGAGATAGTAATACCTACCTCAACTACCAAGTGACTTGTTATGAAAGTGTTAAGCTATTTGTTTTCTTTTTTGATTATTTTATTTTATTCTATGTCACTGTTACTCAAATATTTTGTCCCACATTGCTGGGTGGAATTATGTTTGGCTCAAAATAATATTTAAATTGAGTGATTAATTTACAAGCATGTCTTTGTGTTGTTTTATTTCATTGTGTGTGGGGGGGGATGGGATTCCTATGATTTTTATACCAAAATGTAAATGACAGGAGAATCAATTGACTCACTCCTTAACCATGTGTCTGGTGATAGATCAATTCCTTTCAGGTATAGATAAAGGGACTTGGTGGATGCATGTGGATTATGGATGTATGAAGGCAAAGCAACTTACCAATCTCCCCAAGTACTTAGCTGTCAACTCAAACTAGTCTTTGACAGGAAAGGAAGTGGAGGTTCATAGATTCTATTGGTCAATAGCACCCCCTGTCCCCCCGCCCAAGTGCCCTGGTTATATAGCATGAGCCTACATACAAAGATCAAATAATACGCCAGTTTTATGGAAGACTCAATCCATTCAGACCATTAGGCTGTACTAAAAATGGATTCTTTTATAAAGAAGTTCTGGGCTGTCACCTGAAAATTGTATCTTTACCTCTATGTGAAACTCTCATTGCAAGGAACCTAGAAGTTTGTGCTTGATAAATCCCATACTGACCAACTGTACTCAACATTTTGTGCTGTATTGACTTCTTGTTTTGGCCACCTTGTGTTCTTGATTCTTGTTTTAGGGGTTGTTTCTAGTTTCCTAGGGCTCCACAAGGATGTCTCATGAGCTTCCTTATGTGATTTAAAAAGTGGTCTTGCTACAAATGAATTAATGCAAAATTTGAAAAATATACTATGTGGTTTATCTTCCCTGGCTTCAAATCCCTATTTCATTCAAACTAGTACATTTGTCCATTGACATCTTGCCCAGGTCCTGGGGCTGTACTTACCTAACATCCTGCCTATCTAATATCCTAAAACCCAGAATTTGGTCATAACTTACATGGGTTGTACTTCCCCATGTTTTCTCTCTCTGCCAGGTTCATTTTCCAAATCAGGATACTCAGTCCCGATTGCTGAAACCAGTCTTTAGTTCGTGCACCTGATGTCTGGGATGATTTTGTAAACTCCCCTCATAGATTAATCAGAATCAACCATATAAATCCAAAAGGAGAGTTTTTTCCAGTTGGAACTTAATACTTGTAGACTTAATATAAATGAAAGAACATAAATTAATTCAAATACAGTTATAACAACCCCAGGACATGCCGGGAAGAGTGTTGATGAAAAATCTTTAATAAATATACTATTTACAAGGCAGCAAATGCACAGATGTTGTTAATATCTTTGGGGAGCTTTGGCTTTAACAGAATTATTTCCACTTACAGATTCTCTTTGGTCTAGCTAAACACAATCTGATTAACCTTCTGGACTTTGAGTTGTAGAAAAGTTCACAGGCATTGCAAACCACTCATTGAAAACATAAAGGCTGATTATCATTGTGTGAGGAGGTTGAAAATAAATCTTCTGGTAACCGCTACATCTGAGGTTGTAGTGAATGATCTTCTTGGATTAGTACCCAAGACATGAATCTTTCATGTGCACAGTTCTGCTAAGGTTGCAACTAATCTGAAGCATACTGGGTAGCAATTTAATAAATGGCCCCATGTGAGAAGCAGGTTAAAAGCACTAATGTCATAATGTCTACCTAGGAAAAATGCTTTCGATTGCCTGGATTTTCTTTTTTTCTATCATATGGGAAAGGTATAGAAAGAGTAAAGCTGGGAATTTAAGAAATATTTTACTGAAGTTGGTTTTTTTAACATTAATATATTTTATTTTTAGAGCATTTTTGGGCTCATAACAAAATTGAGCAGAAAGTACAGAGAGTTCTCATATATTCTCTGACCCCCTCACCTCCCACAAACTCCTCCATTGTCAACATCCTGCACCATAGTGGTACATTTTTTATGATGGATGAAGCTACATTGATGCATTATTATCATCCAAAGTCCATGGTTGACATTAGGATTCACTCTTGCTGTTGTACATTCTATGTGTTTTGATAAATGTATAATAGCATGTATCTATTGTTGTACTATTGTACAGTATAGTTTCACTGCCCTAAAATCCTCTGTGCGCTGCCTATTCATCCCTCCCTTTCCTCTAGCCCCTGGCAATCACTGATCTGTCTACTTTCTCTGTACCTTTGCCTTTTCCGGAAGGTCATATAGTTGGAACTATACAGTAATAACCCTTTTAGATTGACTTCTTGCACTTTGTAATATGCATTTAAGTTTTCTTTATGTGTTTTCATGACTTCGTTGCTCATTTCTTTTAGTGCTGAATAATATTACATTATCTGGATGTACCCCAGTTTATTAATTGAGTCGCCTTTATTAATCTTGGTTACTTCCAAGTTTTGGTAATTATTAATAAAGCTACTGTAAACATCAGTGTGCAAATTTTTGTAAGGACTTAAGTTTTCAATTCCTTTAGGTGAGTACCAAGGAGTGTAATTGCTGGATCATATGGTAAGAGGACGATTAGTTTTGTAATAAACCACCAAACTGCCTTCCATAGGGGTTGTACTGTTTTGCATTCTCACCAGCAATGAATAAGAGTTCCTGTTGTCCACATCCTGTCCAGCATTTGGTGTCGTCAGTGTTTGGGATTTTTGGCTACTCTAATAGATATGCAGTAATAACTCACTGTTATTTTAATTTGCAATTCTCTAATGACATATGATGTTGAATACCCTTTTATATGCTTTCCTACTATCTATATATCTTCTTTGGTGAGATATCTGTTCAGATATTTTGCTTACTTTTTAATCAGGTTTTTAAAAATTTCCTTATTGTTGAGTTTTAAAGATTCTTGGTATATTTTGGACAACAGTCCTTTATCAGATGTGCCTTTTATAAATATTTTTCTCAATCCTCAGCTTATCTTCCCACTCTCTTAACATTGTCTTTCACAGAGCAGAAGGTTTTTATTTTAATGAAGTCCAGCTTCTCAATTATTTATTTCTTGGTTTGCACATATGATGTTGTATCTAAAGTCATCGCCATATCCAAGGTCATAAAGGTTTTCTCCTATATTGTCTTCTGGGAGTTTTATTGTTTTTCATTTTTAATTTAGGTCTATGATACATTTAATGTTAATTTTTTGACATGTATAAGGTCTGTGTTTAGATTCATGATTTTTGCATGTGGATGTCCAGTTGTTCTAGCACCATTTGTTGAAAAGACTGTCTTTACTCCAGTGTATTGCCTTTGTGCTTTTATCAAAGATCAGTAGGCTACCTTTATATAGGTCTATTTCTGAGATCTCTATTCTAGTTCATTAATTTATTCACTTATTCTTTCACCAATACCACAATGGTATCTTTATATTAAATTTTGAAATCCAGTAGTATCAGTCCTCTGATTTTGTTCTTCTCCATATACATTTTAGAATTAGTCTGATGATAGCCACTAAACAGCTTGCTATGATTTTTGATTTGGGATTGTGTTGAATACATAGATCAAGTTGGAAAGAACTGACATCTCGAACATATTGAATCTTCCTATCCTTGAATCTGGAATAGCTCTTTATTTATTTAGTTCTTCTTTTACATATTTTATCAGAGTTCTGTAGTGCTTCTATAAGGATCTTGTACATGTTTTTAAAGATTTATACCTAAGTATTTTATTTTGGGGGTGCCAGTGTAAACGGCAATGTGTTTTTAATCTCAAATTCCACTTGTTAATTGCTGTTATATAGGAAAGCAATCAGATTTTTCTACATAGATGATCATATCACCTGCAAAAAAAGAAGTTTTATTTTTTATTCCCTATCTATCTACACTTATTTCATTTTCTTGTCTTACTACATTAGGTAGGGCTTTCAGTACAACGTTGAACAAACCTACGCATTCTGCACTTGCATCCCGGAACTTAAAGTAAAACAAAACAAAACAAAATGAAATAAAATCGGAATAGGCCTGTATCTGTTAAAAAATCAAATAAACAAGTAATTACCTCCAAAAAACAGAAGGCACCAGGCCCAGATGAGTTTAGCAGTGAATTCTATAAAACATTAAAGAAAGAAATTATACCAATTCTCTACAATATCTTCCAGAAGATATAAGCAAGGGAAATACTTCCTAACTCTTACATGAGAACAGCATTACTCTAATATTAAAACCAGATAAAGTCATTACAAGCAAAGAAAACTGAGGCCCAATATTTCTTATAAGCACAAATGCAATAATCTTTGACAAAATATTAGGAAACAAAATCCAACAATGTATAAAAATCATTACACACTACGACCAAGTGGGATGTATGCCAGGTACCCAAGGCTGGTTCAACATTCAA
The DNA here is from genome assembly GCF_029281585.2 of Gorilla gorilla gorilla. Classification (NCBI taxonomy): domain Eukaryota; kingdom Metazoa; phylum Chordata; class Mammalia; order Primates; family Hominidae; genus Gorilla; species Gorilla gorilla. Next base: position 124,212,299 of record NC_073247.2, read on the forward strand.
AAATCAATTAATGTAATCCTTCACATCAATAGGCTAATAAAGAAAAACATCACATGATCATATGAAGAGATGCAGAAAAGCAGGTTGACAAAATCGAACATCTATTCCTGGGAAAAATTCTCAGCCAACTAGGAATAGAGAAAAAAACTTCTCAATTTGATAAAGAACATCCTTATCTATTGCTTACCTAGAGCTAACATCATACTTAATGTGAGAAACTGAAAGTTGTCCTGCTAAGGTCAGGAACAAAGCAAGGTGTCATCTCTCACTACTAGTTTTCAACGTTGTACTGAATAATTTTTATTATTTATTTTCTCCTACTTTGGATTTTTTTCTTATTTTTCTAGTTTCCTAATCAATAATTTAAAATTTTTCTTCTTTTCTAATATACGCATTTAATGTTATAAATTTCCCTTTAAGAACTGCTTTTGCTGCATTCCACAACTTCTGATAAAATGTATTTTAATTTTTTTATTTTGTTATTTTATTATTATTTCAGTAGTTTTTGTGGTACAGGTGGTTTTGGGTTACATGGATCAATTCTTTAGTGGTGATTTCTGGGATTTTGGTGTACCCATCACCCGAGCAGTGTATACAGTACCCAATATGTAGTCTTTTATCCCTCATCCCCCTCCCACCCTTCCCCTCTGAGTCCCCAAAGTCCATTATATTATTCTTACACCTTTGCATCCTCATAGCTTAACTCCCACTTATAAGTGAGAACATGTGATATTTGGTTTTCCATTCCTGAGTTACTTTACTGAGAATAATGGCCTCCAGTTCCATCCAAGTTGCTGCAAAATACATTATTTTGTTCTTTTTCTTGGCTGAGTAGTATTCCATGGTGTATATATACCACATTTTCTTTATCCATTCATTGGTCAGTGAGCACTTAAGTTGGTTCCATATCTTTGCAATTGCAAACTGTGCTTTTATAAACGTGTGTACATTCATCTTTTTCATATAATGACTTCTTTCCCTTTGGGTAGATACCCAGTAGTGGGATTGCTGGATCAAATGGTAGTTCTATTTTTAGTTCTTTAAGAAATCTCCATACTGTATTTTTTCATTTTTATTTAGTTTAAAATATTTTTTAAATTTCTCTGAAGACGTCCTCTTTGACCCATGTATTTTTTAGAACTGGGTTGTTTAATCTCCAAGTATTTGGGATTTTCCAGCTACCTTTCTGTTATTTATTTTTGGTTTAATTGTACTGTCGTCTTAAAGCAGACATTGCATGATTTCCATAACTTTAAATTTGTCAAGGGGTATTTTCTGACCCAGAGTGTAGTCTATCTTGATGAATGTTCCATGTGATCTTAAGAAGAATGTAGATCCTGCTGTCAGGTGAATTTTTCTATAGATGTCAATTGTATAGAGTCGTTTGACGGTGCTTTTGAGTTCAACTACGTCCTTGCTGATTTTCTGCCTGCAAGGTATGTCCTTTTCTAAGATAGAAATGGTAAAGTCTCCAACTATAACAGTGGATTCATCTATTTCTTCTTGCAATTCTATCAGTTTTTGCCACAGGTATTTGGAGACTCTCTCATTAGGCACATATACACTAAAGATTGCCAGGTTTTCTTGTGTTGTCCCCGTATTTTTCTGTAATTCCCCTTTACCCCTAATAACTTTCCTTGCCCTGAAGTCTGCTGTGTCTTAAATTAATATAGCTACTCCTACTTTTAAAATGAGTGCTAGAATGGTACGTCTTTCTTCTTCCCTTTACTTTTAATCTAAATGTGTCTTTATATTTAAAGTGGATTTCTTGTAGACAACATATATTTGGGTCTTGTTTTTCGATACACTCCGACAGTCTGTCTTTAAATTGAGGTAATGAGACCATTGATGTTTAAGGTGATCATTGACATGGTTGGATTAATATCTACTATATTGTTACTGTTTTCTTTTTATTGCCCGTGTTCTTTGTTTCCTCTTTTATCTTCCACAGATTTTCAGGCTTTTTTTTGGTTTTAATTAAACATCTTATGAGATTCCCTTTTCTCTCCTTTCTTAGAATATTAATTTTATTTCCTTTTATAATTTTTTCCCTTTTATAATTTTTAATGGTTGCCTTAGTGTTTGCAATATACATTTATAACTAACCCAAGTTGACTTTTAAATAACACCATACCATTTTATGGATAACACAAGTACCTTATAATAACGAAATATTCCTAATTCCTCCCTCATTTCCCTTGTATCATTGTTGCCATGTATTTCACTTATACCTAGGCATACATAAGCAAATTTATGTTGCCATTATTATTTAAAACAAACTGTTGTCAGTTAGATCAGTTAAGCCAAAAAAAAAATAAATAAAAGTTTTTATTTCACCTTTACCTATTACTTTTCTAATACTCTTCCTTATTTTTTGTAGATCTGGGTTTCTGACGAATACCATTCTGCTCTCTAAAACACTTCTTTTTAGCATTTGTTGCAAGGCATGTCTACTGGCAACAAATTTCCTCAATTTTTTTTTTCATCTGAGAAATTATTTTTTTCCTTCACTTTCAAAGGATAATTTTACAGTGTATAGAATTCTATGTTGGGAGAGGAGTTTTCTGTTAACATCTCAACTATTTCACTCTACTCTCTTCTTGCTAGCATTGTGTCTGAATAGAAATGTGATGTAATTCTTATTTTTGTTTCTCTATAGATAAGACTTTTTTTATCTCTTGCTTCTTTGAGGATATTTATTTATCTTTGATTTTCTCAAGTTTAAATATAATATTCCTAGGTGTATTTTCTGGCATTTATCATGCTTAATGTTCTCTGAGATCACTGGATCTGTGGTTTGGTGTCTGCCATTAATTTGAGGAAAATTCTCAGTCATTGTTTCAAATGTTGCATTTGTTCTTTTCTCTTTTTCCTCTCCTTCTGGTATTCTCATTACATATGTGTTATGCATTTTTCATTTTCCCACAGTTTTTGGATATTCTGTTCTGGAGAGTTTTTTCTCAGTCTTTTTTCTTTATTCTTTGTTCAAATTGAGAAGTTTCTATTATGATTTTTTTAAGCTCATAGATTCCATCCTCGGCTATGTCCAGTATATTAATTAGGTCATCAAAGGCATTCTTCATTTCTGTTCCAGTGTTTTTTATATATGGCATTTCTTTTTCTTTCTTAGAATTTTCATCTCTGCTGACATTATCCATCTGTTCTTGAACGTTACCTGCTTTTCCAATTAAAGCCTTTAGCATATTTATCATGGTTTTAAAAATTTATTGTTCTGATAATTCCAACATTACTGCCATATCTGACTCTGGCTCTGATGCTTGTCTGTTTTCTTCATGATGTGTTATTTTTTTATCATTTTTTCTTGAGACGGATTCTCACTCTGTCACCCAGGCTGGAGTGCAGTGGCACAATCTTGGCTCACTGCACTGGGCACTTTCTGGGCACAAGCAATCCTCCCACATCAGCCTTCTGAGATTACAGCTGGGATTACAGGTGCATGCCATCATGCCCTGCTCATTTTTTTGTATTTTTTGTAGAAATGGAGTTTCACCATGTTGCCCACGCTCTTCTAGAACTTCTGGACTCAAACAATCCACCTGCCTCGACCTCCCATAGTGTTGGGATTACAGGCATGAGCCACCATGCCCATATCTTTTAGTATGCCTTGTAATTTTTTGTTGAAAGATAGATATGATGTATTGGGCAAAAAGATCTGTGTCAAAAAGGCCTTTAGTAATGTAGTAGTAAGGTGGAGGGGAAGAGTTAGCATTCCATAGTCCTATGATTAGGTATCAATCCTTTAATAAGCATATGCCCCTGGACTGTGAACTTCACCAGTGTTTCTGTTTTCTTTTCTCTCTCTCTCTTTAGGTACCACAGGATGACTGAAGGGGTTTGGATTTGTATATTTCCCTTCTCCCACATGGTAGGTTGGAGGGGGCTGGATTTGCATATTTCCTTTCATCCACGAAGATTAGGCTTTGGTACAACCCTAGCTTGTTAGGCTCTCGTGAAAAAAAAAAAGTTTTTGTTAAGGGCAGGCATTGTTAAGAAGAACAGAATGCTCTGGCTTATTTCAAAATGTTTCATATTTCTTCTCTACCAGAAGAATAAAGGGAGTTTTCTACAGTATTCACTGTGAGGACCTAGTAGAGCTCCTGGTAATAAAACTCACAAAAATGTGGAAGCCCCGTGACAGAGTCGCCCTGGAGTTTTTAACTCTTGCTTGTCCACATTAAGCCTCCAGCAATTTGTCAATTACAATTCAGGTTTTCCTACTGCAGCACTGGTTCCTATGGAAATTTCTGCTCCTGGGTTTCTGCTTTTGTATGTTGGAATTCTCTCCATCTGCCTGTCTGTCTCTCTAATTTAGGGGGCAGCAGTTTGCCCTGTGACCTCACTTCTCTGACACATTTAAGAAGAGTTGTTTGTCTTTTTCAGTTTGTTTAGCTTTTTATTTGTTGTTAGGCCTGAGTGGTTATTTCTTTTTATTTTATTTTATTATTATTATACGTTAAGTTTTAGGGTACATGTTCACAATGTGCAGGTTAGTTACATATGTATACATTGTGCCATGCTGGTGCGCTGCACCCACTAACTCGTCATTTAGCATTAGGTATATCTCCTAAAGCTATCCCTCCCCCCTCCCCCCACCCCACAACAGTCCCCAGAGTGTGATGTTCCCCTTCCTGTGTCCATGTGTTCTCATTGTTCAATTCCCACCTATGAGTGAGAATATGCGGTGTTTGGTTTTTTGTTCTTGCGATAGTTTACTGAGGATGATGATTTCCAATTTCATCCATGTCCCTACAAAGGACATGAACTCATCATTTTTTATGGCTGCATAGTATTCCATGGTGTATATGTGCCACATTTTCTTAATCCAGTCTATCATTGTTGCACATTTGGGTTGGTTCCAAGTCTTTGCTATTGTGAATAGTGCCACAATAAACATACGTGTGCATGTGTCTTTATAGCAGCATGATTTATAGTCCTTTGGGTATATACCCAGTAATGGGATGGCTGGGTCAAATGGTATTTCTAATTCTAGATCCCCGAGGAATCGCCACACTGACTTCCACAATGGTCTAACTAGTTTACAGTCCCACCAACAGTGTAAAAGTGTTCCTATTTCTCCACATCCTCTCCAGCACCTGTTGTTTCCTGACTTTTTAATGATTGCCATTCTAACTGGTGTGAGATGGTATCTCATTGTGGTTTTGATTTGCATTTCTCTGATAGCCAGTGATGATGAGCATTTTTTCTTGTGTTTTTTGGCTGCATAAATGTCTTCTTTTGAGAAGTGTCTGTTCATGCCCTTTGCCCACTTTTTGATGGGGTTGTTTGTTTTTTTCTTGTAAATTTGTTTGAGTTCCTTGTAGATTCTGGATATTAGCCCTTTGTCAGATGAGTAGGTTGTGAAAATTCTCTCCCATTTTGTAGGTTGCCTGTTCACTCTGATGGTGGTTTCTTTTGCTGTGCAGAAGCTCTTTAGTTTAATTAGATCCCATTTGTCAATTTTGTCTTTTGTTGCCATTGCTTTTGGTGTTTTCGACATGAAGTCCTTGCCCATGCCTATGTCCTGAATGGTAATGCCTAGGTTTTCTTCTAGGGTTTTTATGGTTTTAGGTCGAATGTTTAAGTCTTTAATCCATCTTGAATGAATTTTTGTATAAGGTGTAAGGAAGGAATCCAGTTTCAGCTTTCTACATATGGCTAGCCAGTTTTCCCAGCACCATTTATTAAATAGGGAATCCTTTTCCCATTGCTTGTTTTTCTCAGGTTTGTCAAAAATCAGATAGTTGTAGATATGCGGCATTATTTCTGAGGGCTCTGTTCTGTTCCATTGATCTATATCTCTGTTTTGGTACCAGTACCATGCTGTTTTGGTTACTGTAGCCTTGTAGTATAGTTTGAAGTCAGGTAGCGTGATGCCTCCAGCTTTGTTCTTTTGGCTTAGGATTGACTTGGCAATGCGGGCTCTTTTTTGGTTCCATATGAACTTTAAAGTAGTTTTTCCAATTCTGTGAAGAAAGTCATTGGTAGCTTGATGGGTATGTCATTGAATCTATAAATTACCTTGGGCAGTATGGCCATTTTCATGATATTGATTCTTCCTACCCATGAGCATGGAATATTCTTCCATTTGTTTGTATCCTCTTTTATTTCATTGAGCAGTGATTTGTAGTTCTCCTTGAAGAGGTCCTTCACATCCCTTGTAAGTTGGATTCCTAGGTATTTTATTCTCTTTGAAGCAATTGTGAATGGGAGTTCACTCATGATTTGGCTCTCTGTTTGTCTGTTATTCGTGTATAAGAATGCTTGTGATTTTTGCACATTGATTTTGTATCCTGAGACTTTGCTGAAGTTGCTTATCAGCTTAAGGAGATTTTGGGCTGAGACAATGGGGTTTTCTAGATATACAATCATGTCATCTGCAAACAGGGACAATTTGACTTCCTCTTTTCCTAATTGAATACCCTTTATTTCCTTCTCCTGCCTAATTTCCCTGGCCAGAACTTCCAACACTATGTTGAATAGGAGTGGTGAGAGAGGGCATCCCTGTCTTGTGCCAGTTTTCAAAGGGAATGCTTCCAGGTTTTGCCCATTCAGTATGATATTGGCTGTGGGTTTGTCATAGATAGCTCTTATTATTTTGAAATATGTCCCATCAATACCTAATTTATTGAGAGTTTTTAGCATGAAGAGTTGTTGAATTTTGTCAAAGGCCTTTTCTGCATCTGTTGAGATAATCATGTGTTTTTTGTCTTTGGTTCTGTTTATATGCTGGATTACATTTATTGATTTGCGTATATTGAACCAGCCTTTCATCCCAGGGATGAAGCCCACTTGATCATGGTGGATAAGCTTTTTGATGTGCTGCTGGATTCGGTTTGCCAGTATTTTATTGAGGATTTTTGCATCAGTGTTCATCAAGGATATTGGTCTAAAATTCTCTTTTTTGGTTGTGTCTCTGCCTGGCTTTGGTATCAGGATGATGCTGGCCTCATAAAATGAGTTAGGGAGTATTCCTTCTTTTTCTATTGATTGGAATACTTTCAGAAGGAATGGGAGCAGTTCCTCCTTGTACGTCTTGTAGAATTCGGCTGTGAATTCATCTGGTCCTGGATTCTTTTTGGTTGGTAAGCTATTGATTATTGCCACAATTTCAGAGCCTGTTATTGGTCTATTTAGAGATTCAACTTCTTCCTGGTTTAGTCTTGGGAGAGTGTATGTGTCAAGGAATTTATCCACTTCGTTTAGATTTTCTGGTTTATTTGCGTAGAGGTGTTTGTAGTATTCTCTGATGGTAGTTTGTATTTCTGTGGGATCGGTGGTTATATCCCCTTTATCATTTTTTATTGTGTCTATTTGATTCTTCTCTCTTTTCTTCTTTATTAGTCTTGCTAGCGGTCTATCAATTTTGTTGATCCTTTCAAGAAACCCGAGTGGTTATTTCTAAAGCTTCTTCCCTGCTGGACCAGAAACCAGAAGTAAAGCTTGGAATTTTAGAAACAAATTATTGTTATCTTCTGGGCACTTTGTTTACCATGGATCTCTTCGGCATCAGCTTAGTGAGTCCTTGGGTATATTAGTCTGTTCTCACACTGCTATGAGGACATATCCGAAACTGGGTAATTTATAAAGGAAAAGGGTTTAATTGATTCACAGTTCCGCATTGCTGGGAAGGCCTCAGAAGGCTTACGTCAGGTGGGAGGCAAAGGAGAAGCAGACACCTTCTTTATATGGCAGCAGTATGGAGTGAGTGCAAGCAGGGGGAAATGCTGTAAACGCTTATAAAACCATCAGATCTCATGAGACTCACTCATTATCATGAGAACAGCATGGGGGAAACTGCCTCCATGATCCAATTACCTCCACCTGGTCCCACCCTTAATACTTGGGGATTACGAGAGTTACAATTCAAGGTGAGATTTCGGTTGGGACACAGAGCCAAAACCATATTACTGGGTAAAGTCACACTAATATTAGTTCACCACCCCACCACCAACCAACACTACCAAGCATCCTTGTATACTGACAACCCCTTGCACATGTTTGAATTCTTCAGAACATGCTCAGATTGAATGTCCACTGTGTATTCATTCAGTTTTCTCAAGGAGATAGCTGCATGTTTTTGGAGTGCCTGTGTGATTATTTATAATTTATGGTACAACCTTTTTTGCAGTTACTATTAGTATCTTCTTGAGAGTTTTAAAAAATAACATTACTGTCTTTGGGGAGAATTTGTTTTCGTTGTAGGAAAATACATTTCGTAAAGGCAATAAATTTGAAAGAAGTAATTGCTAACAAACTCCCACGCCCTCATGACACATCTCCAAGTAATTGGATTCCCTTGAATTTGAGCTCATTCTCAGTAGGAGAGATGGAGGTAAAAGGAAAGTGGAAAGTTCAGAAGGTAAAGCTCAAGAAAAACTCAGTGTTAGGAGGAAGCTAGAAAAAGTCCAAAATGAGACAAGTGATATTATCTTGAGAACTATTGACAAAGCATAAACAAAAAACTTTTAAAATTTGTTTTTTAAGCTTCATTTTTGCCTAAGGATATAACTCATTAGGTTATTAAATCCATACATGCATGCTGTACTTCTCCCTTCTGTTCCTTTAAGAAAAATATTTATCAGATGGTCATGTTCAAACTTTTCACAGTTTTGCTTATTGATTGATTCTAAATGCCATACTAGGCCCAGCGTGGTAGCTCACACCTCTAATTCTAGCATTCCGGGAGGCCGAGGCGGGCAGATCACCTGAGATCAGGAGTTCGAGACCTGTCCGACCAACATGGTGAAACCCCCTCTCTGCTTAAAATACAAAAATTAGCCTGGCATGGTGGTGTATGCCTGTAATCCCAGCTACTCAGGAGGTGGAGGCAGTAGGATAGCTTGAACCCGGGTGATGGAGGTTACAGTGAGCCGAGATCGTGCCACTGCACTCCAGTCTGGACAACAGAGACTCCATCTCAAACATAACAAAACAAAAAAAAAATTACCATACTACAGGTTTCTTCCTAACGAACTTTGTTTCATTTCTCCTTTATCAAAGCTAAGGATGTTTAATAAGAAAATGTGAAAGTGGAGTTGAATGGGTAGGATGGAGAAGGCATAGACACTTGGGGAAAAAAACTTCAAACTCCTTCTTACAATAAAAAAAAAAAATCAATAATTTAAAGTTCCAGCGCCTCGCCTTCTGAGCTGTTGGTGTGGGAGTTCAAAACTAAATCATGTTATTTTAGGAAAAATCAATAGATCTCATAAAATTACCAGTCTCTTTATGAACAGAAAACAATGTTTCTGAAAGCAAATATGATTTGTTCTTTTATACATGTGTATTTGCACAAATCGATAGGAGATATGAATAACCAGAAAATTCCATGGCAGCCCCTGATAAATCACTTTTTCTCCAATTATGAGAGAAGGACTTTTTTTTGTGTGTGTGTATCATGGAACTTTCGGAGTAAATTTCTACTGGCTTCTCCAGCGCCCCAGACGTGAGAACTATAACCCAAAGCCTGTTGTTCACCATAACTTTCAGTCTGACTCTTCAGTCTGCTAAACACAAAACAGTCCTTAAACATTAATTCTGCTGGCTGGAGGAGTTCCTTACCAACCAGAAAAAGTCAGTAGTCACCCAGGAGCTTCAGTGGCAGTCACAGGATAGCCTGTGAAATGAGAAACACTGGGCTGGTGTTTAGGGCATTTTGGATCCGTGATGGAGGATACTTTATCCTTTGGATTTGCCATCTGTAAAATAGGAACAACCAGTGTCTTTCATATACCAATGATAGTAAATGGAGATGATGAACACATTTGCAGAAAAGCCTCCAAATTTATTAAATCCAAACATACAGGCCTTATTCCTTCTGGGCCATTAGCTTCTACCTACTTTCCTGTCTCAGTCACGACTTGGCAGACAATAGATGGAAAAGATGAAGAGGGAACAAGTTAGGAGCTCAAGGGAATCTACCAATAAAGAAGTTGGTGCTTCTCTCAACACCAGCATATTTTTCACCAGATCATCTCTACAAGACAGTCCAGCATAATTAGTTAAGAATATAGAGCTTTTCTTAGCTAGACAAGAAGAATAAATTTGATTTTTAGATCAATTGCACATCATGGTGAATATAGCTAATAATTTAGTTCTGTACATTTCAATATCACTAAGATAAATTTCTAATTTTCTCATCACAAAAATGTTAAATATTTGAGGTGATGGATGTTAATTAGTTTAATTTAATCTTTCTATATTGTATTTGAAAATTGTAACACCACTTTGTACCCAATATATATATATACAACAACAGTTTGTCAATATATAATAAAAATAGTTTAAAAAAGAATATAGGGCTTTGAGTCAAATAGACTTGGGTTTGAATCTCATGGAGGGATCTGCAGCAAGCCACTAACCTTTCAGAATCATTTTCTCCCTCTGTAAAATGAAGATAAGAATGATCTTATTCGATTGTTTTCATGATTACATGAAATTTCAGATGTAAAAGAAATACAGTATTAGGCCCAAAATAAACACTCTGTAAGTCATGGTAGTGGTGGTGGTGGTGGTGGTGGCAGAGGTTGTTATGTCTTGCCTTTTTTTGATATCCATATCCATCAGATGTTTGGTTTCTTTTAGCGCTGTTGTAGGTGGGCTTAGTGTCCATTTTGTAAGCTGGTACAAAATGCCATGGGTCTTCAGCAGTTAGGTGCCCATTTTGGTCATTTTTTAAAGATGACTTCTGTCTTTGTAAAACTTCTACTCATCTTTTACTGTGTGTGGAGGGGAGGTAAAACAACAACCAACATTTATTTTCTCACATAATTTCTGTGGGTAAAAGATTCAGGAGTAGCTTAGCTGGGTGGTTCTAGCTCAGGGTCTCTAATGAGGCTGTAGTCAAAATATCAACTGTGGCTGTAGTCATCTGATGCCTTGACTGAGGCCAGAGATTCCACTTCTAAGATGGCTTCCTCCCATGGTAGGCAAGTTGATGCTGGCTATTGTCAGGAGGCCTTGGCTCCTTACCCTGTGGACCTCTCGGTAAGGCTGCCTGAGTATCCTGATGCATTGCAGCTGGCTCCAATGAACTTCGAGGCAATAGTACTACAGTTCCCAGCATGGCTTTCTTCCCACCACTGCTCTCCTCTGCCCCCACTCCTAGACTCTCCCAGACTGAGACTTGTAGTTCTAGCCCATGGGTGGCAGCAGTGGCATGGAAGCATTCCTGAAATCTGCTTTTCCTTGATTGTAGGCAGTGAGACTGCAAGTTCCAACTCAAGTCCTACTCTGACCCACTAGGGTTTGCCCTGCTCAGAATCACTTTCCCTTCTCCAGGGGAACAAACTCTTCTTCCAGTACTCCTTTTACCTCAGATCTCCCCTGTCCTACTCATCTCTATGAAGACAAGTTTATTTTAGGTCATGATCCTGGATCCTAGAGATTTTTCAGGTGGTCAATAAATAGATTTATTTTAAGTAACGATTAGTTGGTTGTCATACTCATTACCCAGAGCTTTAAGCAAAAGTTCCTTCCTAATATGCACATGAGACCAGAGGAGCCATTCAACTAAGCTGAATTGAGAGCTTGTTTTATGCCACTCATCCTTAACTAAGTGATAAGGCCTGTAATAGGGAGTGTTAAACTCGGAGGCCCTAACCCAGCAAAGTTCAGTCACTTCGAAAATCGTCGAAGCTAGTAAGCTTTAAAATAATAAACTCTGGGGGAAACCAATGTCTTTATGTAGTCCAGAAGCAGGGAAGTAAACATACCAGCTTTCTCCAGTTCCTCATAGCTCTATTTCCTTATGGCCATCACCAGTAGGCCTCAACTCCACCAGTTCTTGAGCCAGCACTCATAAGGTCGTGAGGGCTTTTGGCAGATTAACTCCTCATCTACATGACTATCAGAGGTAGGGTATATGGGGAGCTGGAACACAGTCTTGCTGCCAGAAAATTCCATATCAATGGTGAGAGTAATGGCCAATTTTCAGCATTCCTCTATCTTCTGCAGTAATGGCCAACCCTGAGTTACTCAAAATCATGACTTATACCACTGTTGATATGTGAACTCTCAGTCCTCACTCTCTCTGAGGCTTGGAGTTGGATGTAATAAAGATTTTAGAGTTTTACTCCTCTCTCCTCGAATTACACAGAGTCCATCACTTGCCCTCTCTGAGTCTTAAACATCTTCCTGGAATGACCTAGAAACAAGAGGACTTTATGTTTTGAGATGATACTACCCATATGCTAGATACTTCTCCCATGACTTTTGTAAAGAAAAATCTGCCAATACCCCTTGGTATAGTTTGGATATTTGTCCCTTCCAAATCTCATGTTGATCTCCAATGTTGGAGGTGGAGCCTGGTTGGGAGGTGTTAGGTCATGGGGATGGATTCCTCATGAACATCTTCATGTTGTCCTCTGGATAATGAGTGACTTCTTGCTCTGTTAGTTCCTGTGAGATCTAATTGTTAAAAAGAGTCTGGCACCTCTGTCCTCCCTCTCTTGCTCCCTCTCTTTCCATGTGACATGCTGGCTCCCCTTCTCTTTCTGCCATGATTGGAAGCTTCCTGGGGCCCTCATCAGATGTAAATGCTTACACCATGCTTCTTGTACAGTTTGCAGAACCATGAGCCAAATAAACTTTTCTTTTTAGAAATTACCCAGCCCGAGGCATTCCTATATAGCAACACAAATGGACTAAAACACACCTGGAAAATATATTTGCAAATGAGAATGATTAAAAGCCATTTGGACAGAAAAAAAGATGGAAGAAAGAGGAACACAAGTGTCCTCTATAAGGTTGCTACTACGGGTGACAAATGCATTTGAGGATGCCTAGCTCAATGCACTGCCTCCACTATAAAGTCAACTCAAACCCATTTGATGGCTGGTTCTTTAGCCATCCCTAGAGATATTGATTCCATTTTTTTATTCACTTATAATGCAAGTTAAATGAACATTTCCTTGATGCAATTCCATTCTGTTTCCTTCTTGGATTATTTTTTATGAAGGAGATCAGATGGCTTGGGAACAAGTTTCTCTGGCGCAGCTCTGCAGGGCCTCCCTGCAGACTGAATCTCTGAGGCCTGGTGGCAGGTCACAACCAGTTTCCTTTGTGATGATACATCCTTACAGAAGACAGGAAGACTTGACAGCCTGACAGACACTTAAAGTGTGAAGATGAATAAAAGATACATCACTCCTGATGGGTATATTTTAAAAAGCTGTCAGTTGATGTAAGCAGTATTCTAAAAACATACAGTACCATATCAGGGCTAGAGGGTGTTGGATACAAAAATGGGTTGGCAGATGGACAATTTTTGATAGTCAGGTCTATGCGGATGTGAAAACCAAGCTGAGAAGAAGTTTGTTAGTCCTCATCTGTTGCCCTGCTTTGCAAATCATATTTAGGAGCTTTGCTTTCTGTCTCTCTGATTTCTTTTTAAGGCCTACATTATTAGCCAGTAGGTAGACTAGATGATTTAGGTGCTATATCTAATATGAGTGGTGACAGGCATGAAAATCTAGCCAAAACATCTTATTCACTGATTGTTGCTTTGCCTGAAATTTCACCATTACACCTTCTTATTTGGGAAATGTACCACAACTCAGAAACTCTGGGAAAGGAAAATCTTCAAATTACTTTAATGGAGATTGATTTCCAGCCATTTGTTGTACTAAAGCATTAGGAATTGGAGGTCAGCCACAAGTCAGGTGAAAGGGCAGAGAACAGAAAGGAAAAGTCAGAAGTCACAAAATTTTGATATTATTAGCTTCACATTCTCATAGAAACATTTGAGCACATGCAACCAGCATTTATCTGGTGCATGAATCTGCTTTGAAACATTCCCATGAAGCGTTAATCCAATCTCTGTTTGAATACCTCCAGTAATAGGAACCTCTTTTTTTTAATGAAGAAACTCATTCTATTGTTAGGCAGTTCTAAAATTAGAAGGTTCTATATTGTAGGATTCCCAAATATGCTACGTTGCAGCTTCCATACTACTAATGTTTGCTCTTCATGGAATTAGACTGCCTCCTTTTCCCATGAAGGCTCTCTGATATGTAAAGACAGCTTTCCTGATCCCTACCCCCGATTAAGCTTTTCCTACCATTTCTTAAAATATTTTTCAAAAGACAGCGGGATAGAGATTATAGTGAGCGCCAATAGGGGAGAGAGCAAATGGCTCATGGCCCTTCAAGAGCATCTGTGAAAACACACACAAATAAATTTTAAATGACTTAAAATGCCACATGTTGGCAAGGGTGTATGATTATAACACTCATACACTGCTGGTGAGAATGCAAAAGGGTAAAGCCACTTTGGGAAACAGTTTGCAGTATCTTATAAAGTTAAGCACAGACTTACCTCATCACGCACTCCTAGATATCTAAACAAAGATAAATGATTGTGGTAATTATTTCACAATGTATATGTATGTCAAAATATCATGATGTACACCTTAAATATATACAATTTTATTTGTCAATCATATCTTAGTAAAGCTAGAGGAAAAAAGAAAATTTATGTAGGCATGCAGACTTGTACAAATGCAGCTTTATTTGTAATGGCCTCACACTGGAAATAACTCAGATGTCCATCAGCAAGTAAAACAAGAGGTGGTATATCCATACAATTGAATATTTTTGGCAACAAAAAGAAATGAAGTACTGAGACATGCCACAACATGGATAAACCTTAAAAACATACTAAGTGAAAGAAGCCAGACACAAAAGCCCAAATATTATATGATTCCCTTTATATAAGATGCCTAGAAAAGGCAGATCAATGTGAACAAAAAGTACGTTAGTGGTTGCCTGGGGCTGGGTGTGGAGGTACTTACTGCAAAGGAACATGATAAAATTTGGGGAGTAGTGAAAGAGTCTATATCTCGAATGTGGTGTTGGTCACCCAGATGTATACATTTGTCAAAAACTCATTGCTGTACATTTACATTTCTTTTTTTTTTTTTTGAGATGGAGTTTTGCTCTGTTGTCTAGGCTGGAGTGCAGTGGCACAGTCTCGGCTCACTGCAACCTCCACTGCCTGAGTTCAAGTGATTCTCCCATCTCAGCCTCACGAGTAGCTAGGATTACAGGTGCCCACCACCACACCCAGTTAATTTTTGTATTTTTTTTTTTTTTTTTTTTTAGTATAGATGGGGTTTCACCATGTTGGCCAGGCTGGTCTCCAACTCCTGGTCTCAAGTGATCTACCCGCCTCAGCCTCCCATAGTGCTGGGATTACTGGCATGAGCCACTGTGCCTGGCCTCTTTGCTGTACATTTCAAATGAATGAATTTTATTGTATGTAAATTATACCACCAATAAAATAGGATTTTAAAAGCTAATGTTCTGCACAGAGTCATGTCCCATTGCAACCCCAGCTATTGTTTTGACACCCCAAGTGCCAATGACAATAGCATCCTGAATACAGAGGTCATCAAAGACACAGAAACACAAGAAGGGAGGAAGAGCTAAATCTTATTTTTTTAATAATTTTTTATTTTTAATATTTGTGGGTATATAGTAGGTGTACATATTTATGGGATACATGAGATGTACTGCATAATAAACACATCATGGAACATGGGGTATCCTTCCCCTCAAGCCTTTATCCTTTGTGTTACAAACAATGCAATTATACTCTTTTAGTTATTTTTAAATGTACAATTAAATTATTATTGACTTACAGTCACCCTGTGTGCTATCAAATATTATTTATTCTAACTTATTCATTTATTCTAACTACTCTTTTGTACTCATTACCATCCTCACCTCCACCAACAACACCCAACCCCACCCTGCTACCCTTCCCAAACTCTGGTAACCATCCTTCTACTCTCTATCTCTGCAGATTCAATCGTTTTGATTTTTATATCCAACAAATAGGTAAGAACGTGAGATGTTTGTCTTTCTGTGCCTGGCTTATTTCACTTAACATAATGACCTCCAGTTCATCCATGTTGTTGCAAATGACTGAATTTCATCATTTTTTATTGCTGAATAGTACTCCATTGTGTATAAGTACCACATTTTCTTTATCTACTCCTCTGTTCATAGACACTTAGCTTGCTTCCAATTCTTGGCTATTGTGAACAGAGCTACAACAAACATGGGAGTGCAGATATCTCCTCCTCCTTATACTGATTCTTTTTCTTTTGGGTATATACCCAGCAGTGAGATTGCTGAATCATATGGTAGCTCAATTTTTAGTTTCTTGAAGAACCCCCAAGCTGTTCTCCACAGTGGTTGTACTAATTTACAATCCCATCAACAGTGCACAAGGTTCCCTTTCCTCCATATCCTCACCAACATTTGTTATTGCACGATTTTTTTAGTATAAGCCATTTTAACTCACATGAAATGATATCTCATTGTAGTTTTGATTTGCATTTCTCTGATGATCAATGATGTTGAGTACCTTTTCACATGTTTGTTTTTCATTTGTATGTCTTCTTTTAAGAGATGTCTATTTGAATCTTTTGCCTACTTTTAAATCGGATTATTAGATTTTTTTCGTAGAGTTGTTGGAGCTCCTTATATATTCTTGTTATTAATTCCTTGTCAAATGGGTAGTTTGCAAATATTTTATTTATCCCATTCTGTGGGTTGTCTCTCCAGTTTGTTGATTGTATCCTTTGCTGTGCAGAAGCTTTTTAGCTTAATGTGATCCACACTTGTCCATTTTTGCTTTGGTCGCCTATGCTTGTGGGGTATTACTCAATAAATTTTTGCCCAGTCCAATGTCCTAAAGAGTCTCCACAATGTTTTCTTTTAGTGGTTTCATAGTTTGAGGTCTTAGATTTAAGTCTTTAATCCATTTTAATTTAATTTTTATATATGGAGAGGTATAGGAGTCTAGTTTCATTATTCTGCATATGAATATCCAGGTTTCCCAGCACCATTTATTTAAGAGACTATTTTTTCCCCAGTGTATGTTCCTGGCACATTTGTGAAAAATGAACTCACTGTAGGTGTGTGGATTTGTTTCTGGTTTCTCTATTCTGTTCCATTGGCCAACGTTTCTGTTTTTATGCCAGTACCACGCTGTATTGGTTACTATAGCTCTGTAGCATAATTTGAAGTCGGGTAATTTAATTCCTCAATTTGTGTTCTTTTTGCTCAGGATAGCCTTGGCTATTCTGGGTCTTTTGTGGTTTCATGTAAAATTTAGGATTACTATTTCCATTTCTATGAAGAATGTCATTGGTATTTTGATGGGGATTGCATTGAATCTATACATTGCTTTGGGTAGTATGGACATTTGGAAGTATTACATCCTCCTTTCTTTTCTTGAATAGTTTGAGTACACTTAATATTACTTCTTCTTTAAATGTTTGGTTTAAATTCAGCAGTAAAGTCATTGAGTTCTAGGCTTTTCTTTATTGGGAGAATTTTTATTATGGCTTTGATTTCATTGCTTGTTATTGGTTTGTTCAGATTTTGGATTTCTTCACAGGTTGTATGTGTCTACAAATTTTTCTATTTCTTCTATATTTTCCAATTTATTGACAGATAGTTGCTCATAGTAGGAAATAATGTTCCTTTGAGTTTCCACGATATCAGTTGTAATGTCTCCTTTTTCATTTCTGATTTTATTTATTTAGGTCTTCTCTCTTTTTTTTCTTAGTTTCACTAAAGGTTTATCTATTTTGTTTAACTTTTCAAAAAAACCAACTTTTGGTTTTATTGATCTTTTGTATTGTTGTTTTCTTCATTTCAATTTAATTTACTTGAGCTAAGCCTTATTGAAAATATGAACTATTAGCAAGATGAGAGAAGGAGACATGGCCTTGCTGAAATCTGGGGCTCAGGACAGAAGGGCTTTACAAAGGGGTCATTTTGAGTCTATTATAAGCAAAGGTATTAAGTATGGTGACAGTGTTTCCTCACCTGTGACGGGTGTGAAGAAGGGAGCTGTTTACTTGTCACGTACAAATTGTCTTTCCCTGCAATATCTGTACTTAGAATTCCATCAGAGTTATCTGTCCTTCTAACGATAGTTCTTCCGTTTACTTTCCTTTTTGCTGTAGACAAATTTTAAGCAACTCAAGAGACATGTTCCTTGAAAAGCTTTTTGTTTTTGTTCCAACTGAACCTGTTTCAAACTAGAGTTGTTAGCCCTTTGAGGAGAGACTTGCTGGAAGTTTCACATCTACTCTTATTTGTTCTTCCCAAACTTATAAGAAAGTTATGATTATTAATAGTTATTTTGTAGGTGAGAAAATTAAGGTATGTGAGGTTAAAAAACTTGGCCAAGTTCTTATGGAGCTAATGTTCTAAATAAGAACTGAAATCCAGATCTGACTCCAGATCATAGGACTGTAATCAACACATTCTTATATCTCAGACTAATAAAATGGCAGCTATTGTTTGTTAAATAGCTGCAATGAGCCAGGTACTGAGATAAGGAGTTTCCATATATTGCTTCAGCTTCAGTAATTCCAGAATGTCCATGCTCAGTGAGGGCTCATTATTGTTTCCCAGTGCTCAAAAAAGTGTCTAACATAAAACAGATATTCAATAAAAATTTATTATATAAATAAATGAACAACCTTCTGTGGTGAATATTATTGGCCACATTTTATGGATAAAGAAAATAAAGCTTGTGAAGGTTAACTTGCCTGAGGTTACACAGCTAGCAACTAGCAGAGCTCAAAGCTCTACCAACCTGTATCTGTCCCAATGTCAAGGGGTTGAGAAATGTCAGACAATGAAAAGGAAGAGTTCTAATAGTAACGGTGCAGAAGGAAGGTTGCAGCAGCTGCTGCTATTTGGGCTGCTAGAGAAGCCCACCCATTCCTACTTTGTCTTTTTACACTCCCCAGAATCTGCTCTGTTTTTCAAACTTGTGGGCCAGTTATGCATAGGGCACAACACATGAGATGTAGGTAATTATTCTGTCTTCATTAAGGGTGGTTGAAAATACCATTATCTTTAGACAATTGTTATCTGGATTATTTTGCATTTGTTTTATTCTAAATTCTTCTAGATAATATTGATATAGGTCCTGGGCTAATTTGAAACTGTTTGAAGAGGAGAGTAGCCACAAACTAAATGACCCATTCATCCAAACAAAACACATTCTCAAGGGTCTCCAAGGCTACTCTTTCTCACTATTCTGGCTAAACCCACTGAAGTCCACAGCTTGGACATCTGCCTCCTGAGCATTTTTCCCACTGCCACCAGTCTTGTTCTATATTTCTATCTGGTTAACTTGGGCATCTGTAATGTGAAAACATACTGAGGTACACTGGAGCAGGGCTGGGTTTTCCATTTACATCAAGGAATAGGCCGGGCTCAGTGGTTCATACCTGTAATCCCAGCATTCTGGGAGGCCGAGGCGAGTGGATCACTTGAGGCCAGGAGTTTGAGACCAGCCTGGCCAACATGGCAAAACTCCATCTCTACTAAAAATACAAAAATTAGCCCAGCATGGTGGTGCATGCCTGTAATCCCAGCTACTTGGGAGGGTGAGGCAGGAGAATTACTTGAACCCGGGAAGCGAAGGTTACAGTGAGTCAAGATCGCTCCATTGCACTTCACCTAGGCAACAGAGTGAGACTCCATCTCCAAAAATAAAAAAAGGAATAATAAAAGAAGAGATAGTGAGTGGGGAACAGTAAAACCACCTCTGCTAAAATCTAGTTCTAACTATGGCTGCTATGGACAGATCGTATAAATTCGAGAAAGAATCTCTGAGCGCCTCTATGTATAAGGAAGTAAGCTAGTGCTAGGCCCTGGGAATGCAGAAATAAATACTTCCCATATTTAAATATTTCCATATTGAATTAATAGGGACAACAGGCCTGCAATAACTAATTGCAAGTGATATGAGAGTTGCAAAGGAGAAACACTAGAGCAAGTAATATGCTAAGTGGCTTAGTTTAAGTCACTTGCTCCATACCAAGAAATTCAGGTAGAATCACCTTCCCCAGAAAAACATGGTTTCTCAGATAGAAACTGGAGCTACTAACAAAGATGTTTGGTAGGCAACCTTCCAGTGACTCTAGAAAATAGTGGCTTCTATTGTTGATATCTGCTGGATGCCAGGAACTTTACATATATTATCTCAACTATGTGTAAATACATATAGTGTCTTGCAACACAGTTGTGAAAACTAAGTCTCAGAGAAGTAATTCACCCAAGGTCTCATAGGTTGGAATTTGAATCTAGACTGGGATTTTAATCCAACATCCGTCTAACTCCGAAGCCCATGAGTTTTTTCTACTGTTTGAAACTACTTCCAGAACATAGTGGTGTTAGCATCAAATGTGGAGAATTCTAGTCCCAAATTTAATACTAAGTAACTGTATGTCCTTAGACAACTCTTTTTTTATCTTCTGGGAGGGAGTGTTGAATACATGCCTTGCCTATATCACATTTTATTAAAAGGATACATGGAACAGTAGGAAAATATTCAGATCACATGAAATGCTCTGCACATGTGTGGAATGTTACCAATTACTAAGTGACATTATAAGGTTGCTTCTGCCCTATACTCTATAATGCCTGTATTCCTCATTCACTCATAGTCAAGACTTAGAGAGGAGAGAAAGGCTAAGAGTTTCAGGTTGGAACATTAATACAGAGAGTCTTAAACATGGCCCAAATAACTTTTATTTCCTGAGCCTCAGATTCTTCATCTGTAAATCTGAAAGAGGATTCTCATAGTCAAAAAACATGACATATCCTAAGTTGCTTATATGAAGCTTTCTCCACCTTGACCAGGGGCACAGATTGCCTGTGTACCACAGGGACCTGGAAATCCAAAAAAAAGTTTGAATATAAGTAGGCTAGGTTCTGTCATCTCATCAGTTGCAAGTGGTGTTCAGCAGTAAGTGAACTGCACTTAATGAATTAAAGATGAAAGAGACAGCAGGGAGCATGAAGGCAGGAAAAGACCTTTTATTTCAAATTTATGGACTGATTATATGACAATTTGGAATCTGCAGATCAAAATTTTTCCACTCTTTCTGTAATTGTTTACTTGAAACAGCATGTACTCTTTGAAACGATGGTCACATTGGGAATGGACAGAGAAACCAAACTAAGCCCTCATATTGGTAAACCACCATTGCTGTATCTTAACCATTGAGTCTACTCCAAGAACAGGAACAGAGGGATGATGAGCATAGTGGGTAAGATTAAGGTTGGCTGTGGGTCTGAGGGTCGTATTCCAGATTGCAGAAAACCAGCAGCCAGTTTCTCACCTGCTTTTTAGCTGTGTGCTCAGGCAAGTTATAGAATCTATGGGTTTGAAAGGACCAGATTCTCTTCATGATGCTCCCTCTTCTCTGATTCTTGGAGCCCCCTACTCCAACTCCCAACTAGGTGGTAATCCTAGCTCTGCTTATTCCCCAGTGATATAGAACTGGTAACTTACTTCATGGAGAGACTCGTCCCATCCCCATCCCCATCCCCATCCTCCCAACTGCATCTTTGGATAGCTTCTTCCTTGTCTCTGAGAACAATGAGAGTCCTTTGGAGCCAGTTATTTACATACCAAGCTTCCCTTCCTCTTTCACTTGACTTAATATCTCAGTGTTTTGTTTTCTGAACTGGAAAATTGCAGTAAAGATGGGATGAAACGATGAATATAAGGTGGGTTTTTTGAGATTTAAATCTCTGTACACACAGACCATGAAGCCCATGGGCAGAAAGGGTGATGGATCAAGTGTGGTTCCTTAATAGAATTAAGTATGTTAAAAAGGAAAACTGGGGAAATGTAACAGGAAATTCTATTGAGGTGTTCATGACACTTTTAACTTCATAAGAAGCTAGGCCATGGGTCCAGCTGAGCCAGAAGGAAGATTGAAGCTTAAAGGAAGTTCTGAGGTCTGAGACATAGCAATGGCCAAGTTGACCCTCAGCTGGGCTGCTCCAGCTCTGAGAGGGATATGGGGATGGCTTTTTAATCTCATTCCCAGGCAGAGGAGAAGAGAGTGGTGCATACTTTCCAGAAGGACCCACAGAGCCCTAAGAGCAGATTCAGCTCAATTGCTACCCTCTCTCTTGCCCCTAAGCCAGCTGCATGTGATGTGCCTGAGACAGCCTGCGCCAGTCCACTGTTTACAGGGGCCTATGGAGCCTCAGATAAAGCCATGAAAAGAAGCAATCCACATATCATGCACCTTAGGGGCTCCTGTTGGAGCCAAATATTTTCTACTTTCAAAAATGTAGATAATGTTGAAACAGAAAGGACCTTTTGAGGGTATTCAACCTAGAATTTCTTGAAAGTGTTATCAAGGAAACTTTTACTGCATCATCTGCAGAGATTGATTAAAATGGAGATCAAATTCAGACCCACTGAATCACACTTTCCAGGAGTGAGCCCAAGAATCTGCATGTTAAAATCCCAGGGGATTCTGATGTACCCTGAAATTTGAGAACCTCTGAGAAATGTTGGTGCTCTGTGTGGTCAGTCACCCGATATTCACAAGGTAAAATCTGAAGGCCTCTTACTTCAATATCATCTGGAGGGATGATTGATAGTCAATGTTGGGGTCTCCTGCTAACCCTCTTGAATCAGAATTTTGTATGTGTGCTAAAGTTTGGGAAGCCCAATGCCTTCATTGTACAAGTAAGGAAACAAGCCCAGAGAGAGCGAGTGACTTGCCCATGTGGCCATCGATCTGGATGGTGGCAGAGCTAGGCCCACACCCAGGTCTCCAGACAAATCCAAACAGTTTGCCCTTCTGGTCACCCCTTGAGAGTTATTTATGTCTCAGTTTAGCTTCTGTGGCCACAGCATTCCTCAGAAGGTTTGGAGA
Organism: Gorilla gorilla gorilla; assembly: GCF_029281585.2. Taxonomy (NCBI): domain Eukaryota; kingdom Metazoa; phylum Chordata; class Mammalia; order Primates; family Hominidae; genus Gorilla; species Gorilla gorilla. The sequence goes on from NC_073247.2 coordinate 124,235,043, forward strand.
TCAAGAGTAAAATATACAACTGTTCTGGGTAGTTGCATGACCTTAGGTCAAAGCTCCTCTTCCAAGGGATTACGTAGAACAGTTTGAAATTAAAGCAGTGTAAAGTCAAAAAGCTCTCTTATAAGCAGCAGCGTACTGCTGACTCTTCTCCAAATGGGATCTCAAGGGACTCCAGAGTAAAGTAGTTTTATGTTTGAGGAAACTGTTAACTATGGCTTTGAGCCAGACCAAATACAAACACTAAAATGACCTCTAATAATTTACCAAACGCATTTTTTGTTTTTGTAGTTGAAACACATACCTAGTAAATAAAAGCTTAAATGTATGCAGTTGTGTTAGACCTTGTCCGAGCTCACAAGTCTGATCCCTCAAGCCTGTGTATTTCAGGTTTTGGCTCTATCTCTGCTTTTTCTCTTCAAGGCTGTGGTCTGAAACACCTCTGAACTGGCAAGCTTTGTCCCAGGATCCTCTGGGGCAATACAATATAAGGCCACTGACCTTTAAAGGAGAACAATTTCCAAAATGATGAGGCAAGGTAGATTTTTTTTTTTTGGAGGGATTAAGCAATTGCCACTGACAACAGTGTCATTGTATGATTTGCATTTGGACTAATGCTTATAGTCTTAGCAAGTGTTTCAGCAGTGCTACATAATTAGGAAAATTGAATGCTGTGCCACCTTGAATACATAATTCTGTAAAGAAACAGAACTCAACAGAGATTCTGGAACTTCTGAGAGTGGAGTAAAGAGAAGGCAAGGAAAGGAAGGAAAATTTAAAATCTCACATTTCCAATCAAAGGACATTGTTATAATAATGTAAAGGTCCGTGTAATCTCTTATCTCAATTGTGAAATCATAAACCTCTGTAAAATGGAAGCAATTTTTTTTCATTAATTTGGTGCCAAAACTCATTTGACAGCAAAACTTGACCTGAATTGTCATGCGCTTAGTCTTTATCCTTTTTAGTATGACTATTCAGACATTTTTTTTCCCTACAGGAATGTTAATGGCTTAATTATGGGATGTTACCCAGACATTGCTGAAGGTATTATATAATAAGCAGTAGATACTCAATGTTACCTTTCTAAAAATCTGAAAAAATTTAAATTCTAAAACACAGTCAGATAACAGCTTGCGGACCTATAATAATAATTGCTAACATTTATGGATGCTGAGTGCAGTGACTCACACCTGTAATCCCAGCATTTTCGGAGGCCAAAGTGGGTGAATTTGGGAAGGTGGATTGCTTGAGCCCAGGAGTTCAAGACCAGCTTGGGCAACATGTTGAAACCTCATCTCCAAACAACAACAAAAAAATAGCCAGGCGAGGTGGTATGTGCCTGTAGTCCTAGCTACCAGGGAGGCTGAGGTGGGAAGATTACCAGAGCCTGGAAGATCGAGGCTGCAATGAACTGTGAACATGCCACTGCACTTCAGCCTAGGCAATAGAGTGAGACTCTGTCTCAAAAAAAAATGTATGGAGAACTTGCTATGTGTATGAAGCCATGCTAATCTCTCTTCATCTCATTTAATTTTCATAACATTATGAGGCAGGTATTATAATCATGTCTATTTTAAAATTTGGAAACTGATTCTCAAAGAGGCTAAATAACTTGCTCAGAATCACACAGTTCATAGATCAAACCAAGTCGCTTTGAGTTTAGAAGTGACATCCTTAACTGTTGAACTCTACCACATGGGAGAGATGAGCAGTAGTGAAGGACAATGTGGGCTCTTTGTGTGCTTTATGTGGAGGTAGAATAGTGTACCACCCATTTTATGTTATTTGAGAGCCAATCTTCTACCTGCAAATATGTCCCCTCCCCATCCCTACTTCTCTGTGATACTGCTAATAATGCTTTATTCTTTGAGATTTATCTGGACAGTGTTTTGCACAAGAGCCACCGGCATCAGAAATCAACAGGCCAGCTTGTTAAAATACAGATTCCTGGGATCCATCCCAGACTTATTGAATCCGAATTGCTAGGGATTGGGTCTGAGTTGATTCTTATGACATTAAAGCTGGAGTGAACAGCAAATGCCCTGGGAAAGACCTTTGTTTTTTTTGTTTTTTTTTTTTTGTAGACAGAATCTCGCTCTGTCACCCAGGTTGTAATGCAGTGGAATGGTCTTGGCTCACTGCAACCTCTGCCTGCCAGGTTCAAGCAATTCTCCTGCCCCAGACTCCCGAGTAGCTGGGACTACAGGCACGTGCCACTACGCGCAGCTAATTTTTTTTTTTTTTTTTTTAGTAGAGATGAGGTTTCACCATGTTAGCCAAGATTGTCTTGATCTCCTGACTTTGTGATCCACCCACCTCGGCCTCCCAAAGTGCTGGGATTACAGGCGTGAGCCACCATGCCCTGCTTGGAAAGGCCAATCATTAACCCTTATTGAACAACATCTTAGCTATCAGTTGACACCTAGCTGGAATGGCAGTAATGAATTCATTGATGGACATCTGGGAAGTGGTAGATGTCTGGAAGACAGATCAGGAAATTAGAAGGGTGAGATATGGAAAGGAAGAAAAAAAGGAGGTTATGATAGTATCTCCCTACTTTGACAATATGTGATAAAGGCAGAGCCTCTCCACCGGGCATTTTTCATCTACATTGGAAACATTTTGGAAGTAAATCTTTCATTTTTTGCCACTCAGAGCACCAATCTGTTATCTCATTGATATAACCACCTTCTGAGGTAAGTAAAATAGTAATCCTGGCCAGGTGCGGTGGCTCACACCTGTAATCCCAGCACTTCGGGAGACCGAGGCAGGCGGATCATCTGAGGTCAGGAGTTTGAGACCAGCCTGGCCAACATGGTGAAACCGTGTCTCTACTAAAAATACGAGAATTAGCCGGGCATGGTGGCAGGCGCCTATAATCTCAGCTACTTGGGAGGCTGAGGCAGGAGAATCGCTTGAACCCGGCAGGCGGAGGTTGCAGTGAGCCGAGATTGCACCATTGCACTCCAGCCTGGGGGACAAGAGCGAGACTCTGTCTCAAAAAAAAAAAAAAAAAAAAAAGTAATCCTCATTAGGTAAAAAAGGAAACTGAGACCTAAATGAGTTCTTCAAGATCATCCAACTGATTAATGCTGGTGGTTGGATTCATGTTTCTAGCCTCCAATCTTATACTATTTGTCTTCCAATAATTTTTTCATAGGTCTAGAGAAAATGAGCCATCAAATAAAACCTAGGGAAATCAAGTCTTACATTTAAAAAGATTCAATGATACATCATTTTTTCCCACCAGTGGACAATTTAAATATATTTAAATAGCATGCTACACAAGGAAAGGGCAATGAGAGGAATTGAAGTGCAGAATAGTTCAACTGCTATGCCATATGTTTGGGGTTGTTTTTAACTTTTACTGGTTGCTTTATTTTTGTTATCAATGCTGGAAAGACTGCTGAACATTTTGATCTTTTTAATTTTAAGAATATTCAGTTCTTGTTTGCTAGGTTCTCAACCTTACCTCTTAGTCTTGCCTGTGATATCTTAATCATTTCCATGGCAAGAAATTGTGACCTCAGACAGGGACTAGAAAGATAGAAAACATGGATTAACTGCCATCACAGGAATCATATCCCCACAGCAATGCAGGCTAGGCTTGGGGCACTAATGGTCAAGTCCAACCAGTGATTATTCCAATTCAAACTAAGTGCTCTTTAGAGCAGCATTTCTCAAACTTTAACACATATTCTAGTCACCTTGGGAATCTTATTAAAGTGTGAAAAATGATTTAGTAGTTCTGGGGTGAGACCCAAGATTCTGCATTTCTAACAACCTTTCTGGTAGTGCCAATGCCATTTGTTCACAGATCACATTTTGAGGAGCCAGGTGCACGAACCATCATCATGTCCAAGCAGTATATGCAAATGAGCACATTTACGGTCTTGGGGGAAGTGCCATTTGGACAACAACCCTGATGAGCATGCCAGCTGTGATATTAACTAGCTGTGTGACCTTGGGAAAACATCTTTACCTCTCTGGGTCTCTGTTTTCTTATTTGCAAAATTATGAATTTGGCCTGGATAATCACCTGAGATCACTTTGGGTTTTCAAATTCTTTGACTCTCTGATGGAAAAAAGATACTTTAGAACAGGCGTGTCCAATCTTTTGGCTTCCATGGGCCACATTGGAAGAAGAAGAATTGTCTTGGGCCACACATAAAATACACTAACACTAATGATACCTAATGAGCTTAAAAAAAATCACAAAAAATCTCATAATGTTTTAAGAAAGTTTACAAATTTGTGTTGGGCTGCATTCAAAGCCATCCTGGGCTGCATGTGGCCCACCAGCCACAGGTTGACCAAGCTTGCTTTAGAACAAAGGTTTAGTCAGAGGGCAAATTGCCCTTATATTACAAGGAAAAGGAGGGAGGAGAGAAAGGTACTGTGACTGTTGTATATATCTTCTTAATCCCAAGTCCTTTATGTGTTCTAAGGTAACTTATTTCTTCCAAATGTGCAGAACATTGGCCTTTTCCATGAAGAAGAGGCAACACTGAGTGGCGGACAACACTTTTTGGCATCTCTCCAATTCAGCTGTTAGCATCTCCTAGTGTCTTCTTCACAGCTAACAGCTTTGGCTACTTGCTCATGACACTCCGTCTCTGATCACAGAGCAAATCCACTGTCTCCATTGGTTTCCAGTACTAGTACTCAATTCTACTCAATCCCACCTGATTCCAGGAGATATAATGGAGAAGTGCACGAAATCACCACCTACCATGCAGGGAGAGCCTTCCTTTCTTTAGGCAGAGAATCTGATTCTGCGGCCTCAAATGCAGCATCCAACCACGGAGAACACTGCTAAAAGGGGCCAAGTCATGCCTGCGCTGGCCACCACAGTGATGCCTGTACCATACTCACTTGAGCATCTCACCCAGTTTCATGGTGACCCTGCCAGTTGCTCAGAGTTCCTCACTCAGGTGACTACCTACTTGACAGCTCTCCAAATCTCTAATCCTGCAAATGATGCCCAGATCAAACTCTTTTTTGATTACCTATCTCAGCAGTTAGAAAGTTGTGGGATCATATCTGGGCCTGACAAGAGTACCTTACTGAAGCAATATGAGAATTTTATTCTTGAGTTCCAGCAGTCATTTGGTAAACCCACAAAACAGGAAATCAACCCTCTGATGAATGCTAAGTTTGACAAAGGGGACAACTGCTCTCAACAGGACCCTGCTACTTTCCACCTCCTTGCTCAAAATCTGATCTGTATTGAAACCAATCAGAGTGGTCAGTTCGAAAAGGCACTAGCTGATCCCAACCAGGATGAAGAGAGTGTCACTGATATGATGGACAATCTTCCAGACCTAATCACTCAGTGCATTCAGTTGGACAAGAAACATAGTGACAGGCCAGAGCTCCTACAGTCAGAGACCCAGCTCCCATTGTTGGCTTCCTTGATCCAACACCAAGCCCTCTTTAGCCCCATAGATCCACCACCCAAGAAAGGGCCTATACAGCTGAGAGAAGGCCAGCTGCCTCTCACCCCAGCCAAACGAGCCCGCCAGCAAGAAACTCAGTTGTGCCTCTACTGCAGCCAATCTGGTCACTTCACAAGAGATTGCCTTGCCAAACGTTCTCGAGCTCCAGCAATGACAAATAACACAGCTCACCAGTAAGAGGAGACCAGGAAAGTCACTTTTTAAACTTACATCCCTCTCACTCCCAGCCTTACTGATTTATAACCTACATTAACTTTTAAAATACAGATGGGGAACTGTGACACCACTTTATAGGCAGTTATGAACTGACACGCTTTGGGGAATTTAAACAATCAGATCTTGTTCATTGGCAAATTACCCCTCACGAAACCTAACCCGAGAATGATGAAAACAATTCACAGGCACTTTCTGCAGTTGGGATTAATTCTCCAAGAGCACCAAAAACCTGCAGGCAAAACTTTGCCCAGTCTGAGCCAATGAAAATAACCCTGGAAGCACATTGGGAACCTTATCCTGACCAATGGGTGACATCTGGGTTGAGTTTGTGGCCCAAATCCTGAATCTTGTGTGCCTAGAAATGAGCCCAAGACTTTTACCTTCACCTTTATTGGTCTGTATCCTAGTTTCCTGTTGGCTTAGGACCTTTGGCTGAAGTCCAAATGACATTCCTATATTCTGCTTATATTCTCCTCCTAGAGTTTGGACCACGCTTCACCTATTGACTACGATCTACCTTCAGCATAAATCAACCTTCCTGGAACCACAGCTCTGCCACCCTTCCATAGAGCTATATGTTTTGTTTCCATCTAAAGACTCATGCTTTCCCAACAAACAGAACCTCCTGGCTATTTACAAACCAGATTGAATGGGCATTTGAACACTGCTTGGAACTGTTGGTCCCTTTTTCTTTGCAGGCTAGCCCATCAGGCAGGTGTATGCTTTTAGCCAAGCCCACCAATTCCAACTTACTCCTCTCTTCTCCAACAACCCTACTTGAGGTTCCAGCATGTCTTATAGCCAAGTCAATATGCTCTAGGATAAGGATTTCTGAAAGGTATTTAGTGAGAGTTGGGGATGGTGTGTCATAATTACTGTGTCTGTAGCATGTCCTTGCTGCATTGGACAAGGGACCTGGCCAAATAAATCTCCACTGAAGACTGACAGCCAGACCCTGCAGTAGTTTCTAACTCTAGAAGCCTCAATGTAGTCACCATCTAGGATTACTACTCATTGCTATTGAGCTCTACCTTTATGGACCACCTCTGAAGTCCTTCATCTAATTGAGGATCTTAAAAAACAATGAATGGCAAACAACTTCCTACACTATCTCATCTGAAAAATCCTGGGGCACATACATTAAAACCATCTGTGCACAAAACTCAGGAAGTCGGGATTTTATTGCTTATGTTTTACTCTTGGTACACACCAGCTTTGTGTAGATTCCTGATGCTTCTGAACAAAAGTAGTGTTATGCTAGAACGGCACAACTCCCTAAAATGTTAAAACTGTTCAGCAATGATCACTGCTGGTAATTACCAGCCCTCTGTTCCCTGCTTCTTGTTGCTGATGTATGTCTCCAAAATGGATATCCTGGAGAAATATCAGTAATCACATATTCCCTAGCAACCATCAAGGCCTCTCAGAACATGAAATCCCATTGTACTTTGGCTTTGTTTCTGGAGAATTATGCTAACTTTGACAATACTTAAACCTAGCTAGGACCTTACTACTCTGATTCTGTAGCACCAATAAATAGATATTTTCACCTTGTGCCTTGCTAGCCACTGTGCCAATTCTTATTTGCATTCATGAATGGTTTCTTTTAACAACGGCTCGCTGCACAACCACATTACTCTATATGCTCCCACAACAGAGACCTGAGTTAACATATTCCAGTTATGCTAAGAAATTCCGACTATAGTACTGGGATTGTATGAGATCCTCTAACAAGTAGAGCTATTGAACTTAGAGTGACTCTGAAATTACCTGGAAGTATCTTGTTCTACCTCCATCAAGTCTATAATAAAGGACTAACCTCATGGCCTCTAGTCACTTTCCTTACCAAACCCAGTATGGTCTTGGAATGCTGATTGGAACATTCAGTTGGCTTAATCAACAATCTTTCCTTATTTTAGGGCCACAATTGATCGTTTTGGGTTCTTTCCCAAAGATATATCATTTTATTTCCTGTTTGGATTTTCTCTTTGCAGCAACATTACCTTCTTTCCTTAGAAATCTTCAGACTTCATAGCCTCTCAGAAAATATAACCAATCCAGGGCTATGAACTTCAGTTCACCCTCCACTTCTGGGGGTCCCTTGTTGAGGTGCTCCAAATCAAAGACCTCTTGTACACTGTGCAATACAATCCAGCAGCCAGACTGAGCATATGAATGGGATGCTGGAATAATGCTTTACTGCCTACCAGCTAGCAACCACTTTACCAATTCAAAATTTTTGTTATAGTGACACCATCCATTATATGCCATCCACTTCAACTAGAATGACTCATGATTTAGCATAAAGAGAGTTACAAGGGTGTGTCCTAAGAAATCATAGCTATGTGAATTTCTCTGAGAGTGAAACTACTTAGAATCTACAGAGAACAGATGAGATATAACCTACTCGAAGATGGAATCAGCAACTGCAAAGGCTTGGGGAACCACCAGATCCAAACAAGGTTGTAGCTTTAAGGAAGCAGATCTGCTACATATTGATGCCACCCAGCAAGATAGAATCTAATCATTTAATGATAAGTCTGAAGAAGAATTTGTCAACAAGAAAATAGTATTCATGGAGCACAGAAAAGCAAGAAGTTAAACAGAACGTTGGTAATCCCCCTAGATTCAGAGATGAGTTGTTGACCAGCACACTGTTTGGCGTGTCCACCCCTGCAATGGCCATCCCAATTTGTGTCAGCCATCTGGTCACCTAACTCCATTGCTCTGATTCCATGCTCTCAAAGTAATTTGATTGTAATTAGTTTCCCTTATAAACTTTGTTAGGGAGAGAAAATTTGCTAACCAGCTGACATGCGTGTTCTAGCCTATTTCAGAGTTAATTCTTATTATAATTGAATAAATTGGTGTTTGGCTTATACATCAGTTTTTGTGGGTTTAAATAGTACCAGTCCTCCTGATTCTAATTACCTCTGAGTACACTGAAAAAAATAAGATTCTCACTCTGCAAAGTCAGCACCATAGTGTGACTCATAGCGAGTCTACTGAACATTGGCCTCCTTGGGAACTTCGCCTCAACAGTCAGCCAGCTTCCCTTATCTCCCTCATTTGTCTACAGCTGTAATAAAATTTCTAAATACCTATAGTTTTCACTTTCTGCATTTACCTTCACTTGCATCCAGAAGCATGGTATCTGCCATAAGCAATTGCCTTTTACAATATTTCAGAGTTCATTCTACCTGTCAGAATAATCTGGCATGGATGAAACATAACACATGACTGTAGACATGAGCCACTGAAATGCACCGTTAGAGAGGGAGAACTGCATGACTGGCCTCATTCCCATCACCTCCATTCTGTCCAGATGACAACGCACAAGACCCATACTGTCACTGTCCTTACTTTTATCCAGGATGACACAACAAACATCATCTTTTTTTTGAATTCTAGAAGATAATCTCTAGAATAATCTCTAGAATGATGATTGTCACACCTTCTTGCCTATGACCATGATAGTCATCTCTGAAGCAAAATAAATAATTTAGGATACACATAATTTCTACCACCATCTGGGCAAAAGCTAACATCTCATGCCCTTAAAAGGGCTCTGGGTGCCTGTTTCATATCCGTAAAGCCCTGTCACATTGGTGTCACATCGGTGGCCATTTCATTGCCTCCCTATGATGGCCCAAACTTCATTTGGGTTGTGGGGTGGGGGGAGGGGGGAGGGATAGCATTAGGTTATAGCATTTAACATAACTAATGTTAAAAGACGAGTTAATGGGTGCAGCACACCAACATGGCACATGTATACATATGTAACTAACCTGCACGTTGTGCACATGCACCCTAAAACTTTAAGTATAATGAAAAAAAAAAGAAAAAAAGAAAAAACTTCAAAAGAATTTAGTGTCATGGATCTTCAGTGTCATCTTGCGGCAAGAGTCACTGACCACATTTCAAAAACAAGAGTCCCAGAAGTGAGTTACACCATTTAGTAGAGTCAGGAGAACTATCTTGGTCAACTTGTCTTAGTACCCAGACCACACTGTCCCGTCATTTATAGCCACTATGGTTTTGAGCATTCATGCTTATTGGTATAACTTCCTGTTATCAGCTGTGATTCTTAGATCTGTTTGGACTTGCTTCCTGCTCATTGATTTCTAGCATTTACTCTACATGGCCCTGGTTCTCTTATCTAGCCAGCTCAGTGATAAGTCAGTTGTGACTGTATTCCAAAAACCCCATTTGCTTCACAGTAACCCAGTGAAGGACTATGTAGAATTTCAGCCTTCCCTATACATAGAAGACTCATCCCTTTAGACATCAAATGTGGGCTGGGGACATCTAGGGAAAGGAAACTAATAGTTGGTGAATGCCTACTTTATGCCAGGCACTGTGCTGAAAGCTTTATTAATAATGCCTATTTAAATATCATATCACTGAAAGATGGAATATCCATTTCTGGCATTTAATGCTCACCACACCTTTATGAGATAAGTGTTATAAATTCAATTTAAAGATGATGAAACTAAGGCTTAGAACAGTTAGGCAACCTTCCCAAATTCATCAAGCAGTAAGTGGTTGAACTAGAATTTTAAAGCATATCTTTTTGATGCCAGAGCATTGTGATCTCAGAAGAGGGAAACTCTATAATTCACACCCCTCCTGATTACCATAACTTACTCAATTACACATCCCATAACCACTTCATGAATACAGGCTACTCTAGTAACTGGTATTCACATAGCCACTGATTGAAACTCTTGTTCTAAACAACAGCCTACAAAGGAAGCATGAAACAAATCAATGCCTTCTAGGAATTTGTAATTTCATTTGTGTTTCTAATGAGTTGGAGAAAATTCCTTGAAATCCCTAAAAATACACTGAATCTACATTATCTGATTGGGTAGTCTCTTGCTTTTTGAGGCGGGATTTTAGCAAAGGTTTCTGACTAACATAAAGGCTTTATATTTCAGTAGCTCTTCATACAAAGCCATTGAGTCTTTTTGAAAAACGATGTTTATAGTGGCTGCAGGAATGCCAGGAGACAATTTCAATGTCTTCTGATTATTGTTATCTGCTATGGTCATTAGAAAATCAATATTAAAATAGGAGTTTGGTTAATTCAGAGAGCAGTTAGCCATTTAAATTTGAGAACTCCCTTCATGGTGTCAACCTCAGGGAATATCTGGTCTAACAATCTGACTCTGAAGAGAATTTATGAGAAGATAGCCTTGTTCTCTTTGACATTAACCGTGAGTTTGGGAACGACTATCAAACATCATTTTTCCCTTAATTGCCTATGATAATTCTATCATCCATGACTTTTTTATTAAATCTACTTGTTTTCAGCCTGTAACATCTCATGGGGCAATGGAGACCACATGTTTAATACCTGCCATTTAAATCAGACTTCCCTTTACATGCATTAACTTCACCTATGTATAATGTAAAGGCATCCCCCATTCCATTCAATTATTCCAGGATATGAAGGAGTCTGTGTTAATGCTGTCACCTTATACTTGGTTTTAGAGGCATTAAATAATAAGTTACTGAGCATTTATTATATGCCAAGTATAAGAGTGGTGGAATTATGTGCATAATTTCCACAATAGCCTCATGAGAAATGCACTATCAGTATTCTCATTTTACAGGTGAAAACAAGTAAACTCACAGAGTTTAAGTAACATGTCCAAGGTCACTAGCTAATAGGTCATAGAGCCAGGCTTCATATTTGGGTCTCTCTAACAGAAAAAGCCATGTTCTTCACTACTATACTACCTGTCCTTCCCAGGTTAGTGTACTAGGCTGAAACGTCCTCATCTTTTTAGTGTATGCTCATGTATTCACCCATTTAGACCAGTAAACATCCATCATGCCCTTTCCAAACTTTCACCCGCTCTGCTGTCTTTAGCAGAGGACAATCATTACAAATGTACCCAGCATTCCAGATGTGGGCACTAAATACATTTGAACAAGATACAATTTACTTTTTTATTACTAATGCTTCCTAAAAATGATTCCAAAAACTTCTTGGCCTTTCTGGGTTTTGTCCATACCTTGAGAAAAAAAGTCATTGTAGATTCTTCCTTGAGAGCCACAAGTCTCTTCACTGAGTTGAAATTGATGACACAAAGCATATTACTTTAAAAATGTAGTTGGGGATTCGCTTCCAAGATGGCTGAATAGGAACAGCTCCAGCCTACAGCTCCCAGCGAGATCAACGCAGAAGACGGGTGATATCTGCATTTCCAACTGAGGTACATGGTTCATCTCAGTGGGACTTGTTGGACAGTGGTTGCAGCCCACAGAGGGCGAGCCAAAGCAGGGTGGGGCATCACCTCACCCAGGAAGTGCAAGGGGTCAGGGGATTTCCCTTTCCTAGCCAAGGGAAGCCATGAGTGACTGTACCTGGAGGAGCGGTACACTCTGCCCAAATACTGCACTTTTTCCACTGTCTGCACAACTGGTAGACCAGGAGATCCCCTCCCATACCTGACTCAGCAGGTCACACGCCCATGGAGCCTTGCTTGCTGCTGGCGCAGCAGTCTGAGATCAACCTGGGACATGGAAGCTTGGCGAAGGGAGGGGCATCTGCCATTGCTGAGGCTTAAGTAGGTGGTTCCATGCTCACAGTGTAAACAAAGCAGCAGGGAAGCTCGAACTGGGTGGAGCAACTGCAGCTCAGCAAGGCCTACTGCCTCTCTAGATTCCACCTCTGGAGGCAGGGCATATCTGAACAAAAGGCAGCAGACAGCTTCTCCAGACTTAAACGTCCCTGCCTGACAGCTCTGAAGAGAGCAGTGGTTCTCCCAGCAGGGCATTTGAGCTCCAATAACGGACAGACTGCCTCCTCAAGTGTGTCCCTGACCCCCATGTAGCCTGACTGGGAGACACCTCCCAGTAGGGGCCAACAGATACCTTATACAGGCAGGTGGCCCTCTGGGACAAAGCTTCCAGAGGAAGGATCAGGCAGCAATATTTGCTGTTCTGCAAACTCCACTGGTGATACCCAGGAAAATGGTCTGGAGTGGATCTCCAGCAAACTCCAACAGACCTGCAGCTGAGGGGCCTGTCTATTAGAAGGAAAACTAACAAAAAGAAAGGAATAGCATCAACATCAACAAAAAGGACATCCACAGAAAAACCCGATCCTTAGGTCACCAACATCAAAGACCAAAGGTAGATAAAACCTTTGGTAGATGGGTAAAAACCAGATGGGTAGAAACCAGAGCAAAAAGGCTGAAAATTGCAAAAACCAGAGCACCTCTTCTCCTCCAAAGGAACACAACTCCTCGCCAGCAAGGGAACAAAACTGGACAGAGAATGAGTTTGATGAGTTGACAGAAGTAGGCTTCAGAAGGTTGGCAATAACAAACTTTTGCGAGCTAAAGGAGCATGTTCTAACCCATCACAAGGAAGCTAAAAACCTCGAAAAAAGGTTAGACGAATAGCTAACTAGAATAACCAGTGTAGAGAAGAGCTTAAATGACCTGATGGAGCTGAAAACCACAGTACGAGAACTTCATGAAGCCTATACAAGCTTCAATAGCCGATTCGATCAAGAAGAAATAAGGATATTCAGTGATTGAAGATCAACTTAATGAAACAAAGCAAGAAGACAAGATTAAAGAAAAAAGACTGAAAAGAAATGAACAAGGCCTCCAAGAAATATGGGACTATGTGAAAAGACCAAATCTACATCTGATTGCTGTACCAGAAAGTGACAGGGAGAATGGAACCAAGTTAGAAAACACTCTTCAGGATATTACCCAGGAGAACATCCCCAACCTAGAAGGCAGGCCAACATTCAAATTCAGGAAATACAGAGAACACCACAAAGATACTCCTTGAGAAGAGCAAACCCAAGACACATAATAGTCAGATTCACCAAGGTTGAAATGAACGAAAAAAATGTTAAGGGCAGCCAGAGAGAAAGGTCGGGTTACCCTCAAAGGGAAGCCCATCAGACTAACAGCTGATCTCTCGGCAGAAACCCTACAAGCCAGAAGAGAGTGGGGGCCAATATTCAACATTCTTAAGAAAAGAATTTTCAACCCAGAATTTCATATCCAGCCAAACTAAGTTTCATAAGTGAAGGAGAAATAAAATCCTTTACAGACAAGCAAATGCTGAGAGATTTTGTCACCACCAGGCCTGCCTTACAAGAGCTCCTGAAGGAAGCACTAAACATGGAAAGAAACAACCAGTACCAGCCACTGCAAAAACATGCCAAATTGTAAAGACCATTGACACTATGAAGAAACTGCATCAACTAACTGGCAAAATAACCAGCTAACATCATAATGACAGGATCAAATTCACACATAACAATATTAATCTCAAATGTAAATGGGCTAAATGCCCCAATTAAAAGACACAGACTGGCAAATTGGATAAAGAGTCAAGACCCAGTGGTGTGCTGTATTCAGGAGACCTATCTCACATGCAAAGACACACATAGGCTCAAAATAAAGGGATGGAGGGAGATCTACCAAGCAAACGGAAAGCAAAAAAATGCATGGGTTGCAATCCTGGTCTTGATAAAGCAGACTTTAAACCAACAAAGATCAAAAGAGACAAAGAAGGCCATTATATAATGGTAAAGGGATCAATTCAACAAGAAGAGCTAACTATCCTAAACATATATGCACCCAATACAGGAGCACCCAGATTCATAAAGCAAGTTCTTAGATACCTACAAAGAGATTTAGGCTCCCACACAATAATAAAGGGAGACTTTAACACCCCACTATCAACATTAGACAGATCAACAAGACAAAACATTAACAAGGATATTCAGGACTTGAACTCTGCTCTGGACCGAGCAGACCTAATACACATCTACAGAACTCTCCACCCCAAATCAACAGAATATACATTCTTCTCAGCAACACATCACACATTTTCTAAAACTGACCACATAATTGGAAGTAAAACACTCCTCAGCAAATGTAAAAGAACAGAAATCACAACAAACTGTCTCTCAGACCACAGTGCAATCAAATTAGAGCTCAGGATACTCACTCAAAACTGCACAACTACATGGAAACTGAACAACCTGCTCCTGAATGACTACTGGGTAAATAACGAAATGAAGGCAGAAATAAAGATGCTCTTTGAAACCAATGAGAACAAAGACCCAACTTACCAGAATCTCTGGGACACATTTAAGGGCAGTATGTAGAGGGTAATTTATAGCACTAAATGCCCACAAGAGAAAGCAGGAGAGATCTAAAATCAACACCCTACCATCACAATTAAAAGAACCAGAGAAGCAAGAGCAAACAAATTCAAAAGCTAGCAGAAGACAAGAAATAACTAAGATCAGAGCAGAACTGAAGGAGATAGAGACACAAAAAAACCTTCAAAAATTCAACAAATCCAGGAGCTGGTTTTTTGAAAAGATCAACAAAATAGATAGACTGCTAGCAAGACATATAAAGAAGAAAAGGGAGAAGAATCAAATAGATGCAATAGAAAATGATCAAGCGGATATTACCACCGATCCCACAGAAATACAAACTACCATCAGAGAATACTATAAACACCTCTACAAAAATAAACTAGAAAATCTAGAAGAAATGGACAAATTCCTGGACACATACACCTCCCAAGACTAAACCAGGAAGCAGTTGAATCTCTGAATAGACCAATAACTGGTTCTGAAATTGAGGCAATAATCAATAGTTTACCAACCAAAAAGAGTCCAGGACCAGATGGATTCACAGCCAAATTCTACCAGAGGTACAAAGAGGAGCTGGTACCATTCCTTCTGAAACTATTTCAATCAAAAGAAAAAGAGGGAATCCTCCCTAACTCATTTTACGAGGTCAGAATCATCCTGATACCAATGCCTGGTAGACACACAACAACAAAAAAAGAGAATTTTAGGCCAATATCTCTGAAGAACATCAATGCAAAAATCCTCAGTAAAATACTAGCAAACCGAATTCAGCAGCACATCAAAAACTCATCCACCATGATCAGGTTGGCTTCATCCCTGGGATGCAAGTCTGGTTCAACATACACAAATCAATAAAAGTAATCCATCACATAAACAGAACCAACAACAAAAAACACATAATTATCTCAATAGATGCAGAAAAGGCCTTTGACAAAATTCAACAGCCTTTCATGCTAAAAACTCTCAATAAACTAGGCATCCATGGAACACATCTCAATGTAATAAGAGCTATTTATGACAAACCCACAGCCAATATCATACTGAATAGGCAAATCTGGAAGTATTCCCTTTGAAAACTGGCACAAGACAAGGATGCCATCTCTCAACACTCCTATTTAACATAGTATTGGAATTTCTGGCCAGGGCAATCAGGCAAGAGAAAGCCATAAAGGGTATTCAAATAGGAAGAGAGGAAGTCAAATTGTGTCTGTTTGCAGATGACATGATTATATATTTAGAAAACCTCATCATCTCAGCCCAAAATCTCCTTAAGCTGATAAGCAACTTCAGCAAAGTCTCAGGATACGCAATCAATGTGCAAAAATCATAAGCATCCTATACACCAGTAACGGACAAACAGAGTGCCAAATCAGGAGTGAATTCTTATTCACAATTGCTACAAAGAGAATAAAATACATAGGAATAGAACTTACAAGGGATGTGAAGTACATCTTCAAGGAGAACTACAAACCACTGCTCAAGAAAATAAGAGAGGACACAAACAAATGGAAAAACATTCCATGCTCATGGATAGGAAGAATCAGTATCATGAAAATGGCCTTACTGCCCAAAGTAATTTACAGATTCAATGCTATCCTCATCAAGCTACCATTGACTTTCTTCACAGAATTGGAAAAAACTACTTTAAATTTCAAATGGAACCAAAAAAAGAGCCTGCATAGCCAAGATAAGCCTGGGCAAGAAGAACAAAGCTGGAGGCATCACACTACCTGACTTCAAACTATACTACAAGGATACAATAACCAAAACACCATGGTACTGGTACGAAAACAGATCTTTAGACCAATGGAACAGAACGGAGTCCTCAGAAATAACACCACACATCTACCACCATCTGATCTTTGACAAACCTGACACACACAAGCAATGGGGAAAAGATTCCCTATTTGATAAATGGTGCTGGGAAAACTGGCTAGCCATATGCAGAAAACTGAAACTGGACCCCGTCCTTACACCTTATACAAAAATCAACTCAACATGGATCAGACTTAAACATAAGACCAAAGACCATAAAAATCCTAGAAGAAAATCTGGGCCATACCATTCAGGACATAGGCATGGGCAAAGACTTCATGTCTAAAACACCAAAAGCAATGGCAACAAAAGCCAAAATTGACAAATGGGATCTAATTAAACTAAAGAGCTTCTGCATGGCAAAAGAAACTATCATCAGAGTGAACAGGCAACCTACAGAATGGGAGAATATTTTTGCAATCTATCCATCTGACGAAGGGCTAATGTCCAGAATCTACAAAGGACTCAAATAAACTTACAAGAAAAAAGCAAATACCCCCATCAAAAAATGGGCAAAGGATATGAAAAGACACTTATCAAAAGAAGACATTATGTAACCAACAGACGTATGAAAAAATGCTCATCATAACTGGTCATTAGAGAAATGCAAATCAAAACCACAATGAGATAACCATCTCACACCAGTTAGAATGGTGATCTTTAAAAAGTCAGGAAACAACAGATGCTGGAGAGGTTATGGGAAAATAGGAATGCTTTTACACTGTTGATGGGAGTGTAAATTAGTTCAACCATTATGGAAGACAGTGTGGCGATTCCTCAAGGATCTAGAACTAGAAATACCATTTGACCCAGCAATCCCATTACTGGGCATATACCCAAAGGATTATAAATGATTCTATGATAAAGACACATACACACGTATGCTTATTGTGGCAGTCTATAGCAAAGACTTGGAACCAACCCAAATGTCCATCAATGATAGACTAGATTAGGAAAATATGCCACATATACACCATGGAATACTGTGCAGCCACAAAAAAGGATGAGTTCATGTCCTTTGCAGGGATATGGATGAAGCTGGAAACCATCATTCTCAGCAAACTATCACAAGATCAGAAAACCAAACACCACGTGTTCTCACTCATAAGTGGGAGGTGAACAATGAGAACACGTGGACACAGGGAAGGGATCATCACACACTAGGGCCTGTGGGGGGTGGGGGACTAGGGGAGGGATAACATTAGGAGAAATAGCTAATGTAGGTGACGAGTTGATGGGTGCAACAAACCACCATGGCACGTGTACACCTATGTAACAAACCTGCACATTCCTCACACGTAACCCAGAACTTAAAGTATAATAAAAAAAGAAAAATAATAAATATAAAAATGTAATTGGAATATGATGTAATAAATTCATATTTTAAACCTGACATTGAAGTTTTTTTCTTCCTTCTTAGTGCTCTCACAAGATTTTCCTATAGTTTTCCCACACTGGCTTGCTTAATAATAATTATAATAATAAGTAGCAACTACTATTTATTGACCATTCATTACATGTTGGGCATTGTGTCCTTGGATTTATGGTCACTTTCTCTTTAAATTCTCACTACCTTCTTAGATAGATGCTATTATTATACCTATTAAGCTGATGAGAAACTTGAGTCTTAGAGTAGTTAAGGAAATTGCCCATGGACACAGAGTTAGTACTAGAGGCAGGACTCAAATGCATATACATCTATCACCAGAGACCATACTCCTACATAGTACCTTACTATCTATCTACAACAGGAGTCAACAAACTATCATCTATGGGAAAAATCTAGCCTATTGCCTATTTTTATAAATAAAATTTTATAGCAACAGAGCCACACCCATTTGTTTATATATTGTCTATAGCTGCTTTCATACTATGACATTATATGCCCACAAAGCCAAAAAGTTTGCTATCTGGTTCTTTACAACTTTTCTGACCTTGAATCTATAATATATTAAAGTATTAAATCAAACCTGGGACATCTGACTGTCTAGATTTCCTGTTTCAAATGGCCCATTTGTCCCTAGTTTTTGTTTCCTGCTTCTAAATTAGTTCTATATATATGATGAATTGATGGGATCAAATAGTCTTGGTTTAGAGACTTATCCAGAACATTTTTCATAGATTAAATAAATGTTTCTCTGGCACTATTTATCAATACCCATACTTTCTGCATCAAACAACTCTAATAGATTGGCCAGCTATGGTTGTGGGAGACATTTGCTGTTTGCTTCCTCACCAAGCATTCTACTTTTGGCAATGGTTTCTAATTTTCATGTGGAAATCTAACTTTTTTCCCACTTTAGTCCACCTTCCTGGGTGACATTCCACCTCCAGACCTGGTACCCAGGCCTAAGTAAATCATCATATGGGTTTTGCCTGGCCACTGCGACTATCGCAAGAGTGAAATGAATTTTATGACTTTTTGGGAAAGGGCTCTGATTTTTTATTTATTGGAATGGGATATAGGAGTAGCTCTGATTGCTGATGACAGTCATCTTTCGATTAGGAGAGGAGACCCCATTTGATTAGAGTGGAGACATCCTGAGAAAACAGAACTGATGGGTAGGGAGAAAGAAATCAAATCCTGATGATGGTTTCGTGAATCACTGAATCCAGGTGCACCTGAAGGTGTTTAGCCATGTGTGCTAATGAAAATTTTTTTATAAAAGGAATCTTTGTAGGGTTTTCTCTCTTTTGCAACCAAAGAGTCTGATACATTGATTTTCGCTATCAAAACTACAATATTTTTAGCCGAATTGCTTGTAGCAACTTGAGTAGCGACAGCAAAAAGTTGTTGGATGCCTAGTAACAGCAACAAAGTTCCCACATTGTAGTAGTGGTATTAGGCAAAAACTGTCAGTATTATGCACTCTGCCCCACTTTTAATCCTTTAATACAGAAATTCTCAGCTTTACTGCCAGGAGAAGCTTTTCAGAGTCTTCTAGATTCATGAGTTTTTGTTTGGCCCACTGGGGAGATACAAGCTGACCCTGTGTAGGCCAATCACCCTCCAAAAGGATTACAAGCTTCTGCTCCAAAGTCCTGTCATTACTTAATAAACAAATGTAAGATGGCTGCATAGGGTTTGTGGGGCAAGTTGTGGCCCAGGATCTTTCTCATGATCAACACCTGAACCTTTGCCAAGTACATGGCAAGATAGCAAGATATAGTGGTTAAGAGTGGGGAACTCTGCAGTCAGACTGCCTTCGTTCAAATGCTGGCTCTACCTCTCACTTACCACATAACCATTTGCCATGTCCTTAACCTGTCTGTTCCTCAGTTTCCTATTCTGTATAGAGCTGTTATGAAGACTAAATGAGTTAATATTTATGCAAACTTAAAATAGTGCCTGGCACACAATAAGCACCAGGTGTTTGTTATATTAAAAAATTAATAAAAGGCATACAAAAGTTCTACAGACATTTTAAAGATATATGCAGAGGTTCTGTCAAAATATACATGGTCCCACACCATATAACATATGATGGAAATAATAACAGATATCTTTGGATAAGAAATGATGTTTAACTTGATACTCAGAAAAGGTTATTCTTGTCAAACTCTCAATCCCATTACATGGATTCTTCTTTTATCTCTTGGGACTTATTGTAGACATGGTCTTGCTTGGAGACTACATATGGATAGAAGTCAATATGAACATATAAATGTCTCTCCCTTTCTCAACCAGGGATGTGTTTCTGCTTCTCTCCCTTTACCCCAAAAGACGTGAATCTCAATTTCAGAGATGTGCTTTTGCTTCATTTTAGCACCTAGGAAGGACTAGGTTAAAGATTCTTAAATTTCTTCTGATGTCACCCATGTTTCCTGCACTCCTTTAAGCCCATGACAATCCCAATTCAAATAATCTTTGAACACTTAGCTAACCCTGGGCCTAGCACTATGCTACAAAATATAAGGGATGCAAAGAAGTGAAACGCAAGGTCTTGAGACTTGAAAATCTTACAATATGATTGAGAAGACAAGAAGGAAACCAAGCAAACAATGCAAGGAAATAACTGGTTTTGTTTCTAAACTTTCAAGGTCATCAAGGTCCCCTGTGAGACTTTGCTCAGTTCCCAGGCTATGCAGCCCTTGGTTCTCCTGTAGGGGTCTCTTGTCCTCCCATATTCAGGCCTGCATTAACCAATACTGACCACAGAAAGAAGAGGTTTAAAGGAATCTATCCTAATGCCACAACTCCTTCAACATTTTAGCTGGTTGTACAACTTGTGGGAACAAAGACAAAGTGAAGATATGGAGCCTCTAGTTTAAAAAGCAGGGAGAGAAAAGTATCATTAAAGGTACTACATAATTTGTTTCTCATGTAGTCTCACTCTTATCCTATCATAGTAAGAGATTTTTTTCCATTAAAAAAAAATTCAAACCTACAGAAACCCTGAAAGAAAGTGTGGTGTAAACCTGGTATACATTTGTATTAGTTTCCTGTGGCTGTTGCAACAAATTACTACAAATTTGATGGCTTACAAGAACAGAAATTTATTTTTTCACTGTTCTGGAGGCTGTAAGTCTGAGATTAAAGTGGTGGTAGAGCCAAGCTCCCTATAAGAAAGAAGTATCTTTCTTTTCCTCTTCCAGCTTCTGATGACTCCTGGCATTCCTTGGATTGTGGCAGTAAAATTCTAATCTCTGCTTCTGTCTCTACATGGCCTTATTCTTTGTGCCTCTGTGTCCTCTACTTCTAAGGACACAGGTCATTGGATTTAGCCACCCTAAATCCAGTATAATATCATCTTGAGATCCTTAATTTAATTATATGTACAAAGACTGTACTGTCCAAATAAGTTCACATTCACAGATACCAGGAATTAGGACTTGGAAATATCTTTTGGGGGGCGTTGAGGCAGGGGACACTCTTCAACCCACTACAACCCTTTAGCTAGATTCACCAATTTTTAATATTTTGCAAGATTTTTTTTTTTGCTTTCTCTGTCTCTACCATTCTCTTTCTCTCTCCCTCTCTCTCTTTCTCTGAAAATTGCAAATATCACGGCACTTCAACTCTAAATATTTCAACAGGCACCTCTAAACATAAGGGATTTTTCCACATGACACTTGGGAAATTTAACATTAATACAACAGTATCATCTGCTATTCACTTCATATTTTATTTTTCCATTTCTCCTAAAATTGTCTTTAATAATTTTGTTTATGATTCACGATTCAGTTGAAGTCCACCTACAGCATTTGGGTTGTGAAGTCTCTTTAGTTTCTTTTAATCTTGATTAGTCGCCTGCTATTTTTGTTGCTAGTTTGATTTTCATGACATTGATAGTTTCCAAAAGCCCAGGTCTATTCCATAATGTATAATATTCCACATTCTGGAATTTTCTGATAGTTTCTTCATGATTATATTCAAGTTAAATGTTTTGAAAAAGGCCACTACATAGGTAATGCCCAGATTGTTGGTTTGTCCCTATATTGCTGATTCTGGGTTTGATTCCATGGTTAAGTAATGAATCTATCAGATCTCTACATTGTAAATGTATCCTTTTTCTTTGACAGTTAAAATTAAACATGGGGTGATACCCTGAGACCTTTTGACTATCTATCCTAACAACTCTTTACCCAATGGCTTTAACCTCCAGTAATGATCTATGCTTATACTTGCTATTACACTGGGGTGATGTAAAATGGTAACTTACTAATTCTACCATTCTTTCTACATTTATTAGCTGACATTCTTCCATAAAGAAGAAGGGCATGAATGGAAACCTTCTCACAGTGCTTAGGGACCCAGTCCCATGAGGTTTCTCCTCCCACCAGCCACCAGGCTGACATGCTGTACCATATCTGGGGACAGAAAAGTCTAACTTCTCTTCCCACAATCCTGCCATCCCAACCCACAGTGAATGGGTAATCCCAAGGGATTGCAAACTTCCATAGTGGGACATACTTGGTACCTGGATTGAGGAAGGTAGGAGGTTTACTCCCACCAAATCACCTGCCAAATGTGCCATGAAGCTGCCACATTGGAGTGGCATGCCCTTGTCTAGGACACTGCTGAACACATGCCCCTGTCTCTGACTCTAGGCATGTCTGTGCCAGGCCCCCATTGGGGATGGAGAAAGACAGTAGTCATTAGGCAGCGGTGGGGAAGGAAAGGCCAGGTGGGGCCTGGGGCACTAGAAAGCAGAGGAACCCTTTCCAGGGAGGTAGAGAGGTGGCAGGAGATGAGAGCACATGTAAGCCACGGCTGTAGCCCACCAGCACATTCTTCATTGTGCCATAAGGCTTATTTTAGAAAACACAAGCTCAAAAGTAAAATTAAGAATTTCAGGACAGCAACTGCAAAGCATTAAACATCAAACATGGGACTCTTCTGAGTGTGGTGCCAAGTGAGACTGCACTGGTTGCATGCCCATGAAGCCAATCTTATTTACAACCCATCCAGTGGATATTTGTTCTCAAGGAAACCTCCAGCAAAAGTATATTTTCAGCTTCATCCAGTGGCTTTCTTCCACCTTAATTCTATAATACCATTTTCATTCACAGACCTTTTTGATACATGAAGTTAGGAAACTAAACAGTAGCCCCTAGAAATATCAGCATATGTCAAGATTCTTCTTGGCTTCTCCTAAAGTTCATCTTAGTTTTGTTTAATTGCTGTCTACTTAAAAACACTGATATCCATTAAAGCATCTCACTATGTTTTGTAACAAGAGAAAATGAGATGGTGGCCAAAGAAGAACCTTGTCCCCCAGAATTCCTTTCTCCACTCCCGAAATTCTAGTTAGCATGTCATTCCTTTACATTGAATCCAGTGACCTCTAGGTAAATGCAAATGCCCCTGGTAAAGGCCCACATTAAGCTATATCATTTATTTAAGTGTGGATGACCAGAATGTGCATGCAAACATTTCTTAAGAAAATGGATCTTATATCAAGTGTTCTTACCACAAAAAAGGGACATAGGAAAGTTTTAGAGGTTATGAATATGTCTATTACCATAATTGTAGTGATGATTTCACAGTTACATGCCTATATCCAAACTCAAATTGTATACATTAAATATGTGCAGTTTTTGTATATCAATTATACATTAATAAAGCTGTTTCTCAAAGCTTATTTTTATATTATGTTAATTTTACTTCAATAATTTTTTAAAGCAAAAGAAAATTAAGAAATGTATCACCTCATGTGGGATTGGGGTGTTGGTCAGACAAAGCATACAGAAAGAGGAGACAAGAGTTGAGGAAAGCAAACTCCCCACTTCCTGGGTTTTGCTGTTGGCTTTGAGTACCTAGAGGCTTGACCTTTAATTAGGATCCCAGATTTTGTGCTGATTGCTGCCGAATTGACAAGGGTTTGGATGCTTCCCCCACAGCCATCTTTCACTGGCTGTCTATCCCATTTATCCTCCTGAGGACAGTGTTAAATAAATCAATGGAAATAGCCAAGTCCAGACATGCTGGGAGCCTCTGTACAGTGGCGTTTTATTAATATAAGCAATGACATTTCTAAAACACAGTACATTATTCCCAGGCTAAGGTATCCGTTTCTCAGCCCAATTCAGTGGTGAATCAGGAAAAATGGTTGCCAGCTTTTGAATGCCCTTTTTATTCTCTGTGCCTATAAAAGACTGAAACTCTGGCCTTTAGACTTTCTAGTCCTTTAGATTTGAATCTAAGCACACTCTCTTAGCAATTTAGACTTGTTGAAACAAGCATTTTGAAATACCACCCCAGTGGCAATTTCTTTCTTCAGGAAAGAAAGAAATGCACTATGTATTTGTCACAGGTGAGAATTTTAATAGAGCTACTATTCATTTGGAGAATGTAGACAGATTAATTTGGAATCACCCCAAGGCTAGTATGCTTACCACATATGTCATGCCATTTTTGATATATGGCATTGATTAACACCCAGATGCCTTGAGATGCAGGCAGTGGAGAGTGTGAGGTAAGGCAGAGCTTGACATCTGTGTCCCTGCCATGAGCTTCAGTTTTGGGGTGAGAGGTTAAAATTAAAGCAATTAATGCACATTGAGAGCTGACTGTGTACCAGGCATGGTGGGAATGCAGAAATGGCTGAGACACAGCCCCTGTGTTCAAGTGGCTTAAACATGGCAGGAAAGATGTGTCCTCTGGTGATGATGATAGCTATGATGAAGATGACAATAGCTACCTTTAACAAGTGCTTACTATTTGCCCAGGACTGTGCTTAGTGTTGTACAGGCATTATCCCATTTATACCCTCTAAGAACCCTATGAGATATGTACTATTATGTCCAATTTGTAGATCCAGAAACAGAGGCTCAGAGCCAGTAAGCAATAGGACTGGGGTCACACAGTCAAGAATCACACTCAGGTTTCCCTGAGTCTGAATCCTCTCGTTGTAACCACTGTGACATAAATAATTGAACCACAACACAGAGGGAAAGTAAGATCCAATATGTGTGTAAAATCTGGGTGAGATCTCCAAAGGTCAACCAGTTCAACTGTTTCTCAAACTGGAGGGACTGGGAAGAGTTGGAGGCCAACTAGAGATTCTAAAATCAAAGACTGCCAGATGGCAGTGATGAGGAAGCCAGTGCAGGGAGCAAAGCAAGCCAGCTTTTCTGACATCATGTTTCCAGTGCCCTCTCCAAGTCATCTTCTCCCACCAACAAGGAGATTGGAATCCACATACTTTGAAACACTGGCTGATGTCAACACTGTCGGAAAAATAAAACTTCAGCTTCGAATTTGGCAAACAAGACCTTCCACCTCACTTATATCTATGCTTTGAGCATTTTTTATTAACCAACTGTAGGCAAAACACTGTGCTAGGCATGTGGGGGACTATAGTGATGCATAAGACATGGCCCCTATACTTAGAGAGATTATTTTCTAAGGCAGGGATCAACACACTTTTTTCTGTAATTACCCACATAGTAAATGATATAGGCTTTGCTGGATGTATGGTCTGTGTCACAGCTACTCAACCCTGGTATTGTGGTGTGAAATTAGACATAGACAACACATAAATGAGCCAATAGAACTTTATTTACAAAATAGGCAATGAGCGGGATTAGACTTCTGGGCCAGAATGAAGGTGTGAATAGGTACCCTGGGAATGCAGAAAAATTAAGAATTGGTTTAAATTGGGGAAATCAAGTTGGTCTTCGTGGAGGAGGTGGCACATGACCTAGCAAAGGAAGAAAAGGACAATTCAGGGAACAGCAGGGTATTACTACTACTACTACTCTTAATCATATGCCGAGTGCTTCTCTAGGTACTTTATATTCATGAAGGCACTGAATCTTCACAACTCTCTGAGGTAGGTATTGTTACTATTGTCATTATATGGAAGAGGAAACTAAGACTCAGAGTCATACAGCTAGGTAAATAGTTGAATGGCCAAAGTGCTGGTGCAGATATATATAGATATGTGTGTGTGTGTGTGTGTGTGTGTGTGTGTGTGTGAATGGTATTTCTGGTTCTAGGTCTTTGAGGAATTGCCACACTGTCTTTTACAATGGTTGAACTAATTTACATTCCAACCAAGAGTGTAAAGGCATTCCAATTTCTCCACAGCCACACTAGCTTCTGTTTTATCTTGATTTTTTAATAACTGCCGTTCTGACTGGTGTGAGCTGATATCTCAATGTAGTTTTGATTTGCATTTCTCTAATGGTCAGTGATGTTGAGCTTTTTTCATATGTTTGTTGGCCACATAAATGTCTTCTTTGAGAAGTGTCTGTACATGTTCTTTGCCCAGTTCTTAATGGAGTTGTTTGTTTTTTTCTTATACATTTGTTTAAGTTTCTCATAGACTGCATATGAGACCTCTGTCAGATGGAAAGATTGCAAAAATTTTCTCCCATTCTGTACGTTGTCTGTTCATTCTAATGGTACTTCCTTTTGCTGTGCAGAAGCTCTTTAGTTTAATTAGATCCCATTTGTCAACTTTTTCTTTTGTTGCAATTCCTTTGGTGTTTTTGTCATGAAATTTTTGCCCATGCCCATGTCCTGAATGGTATTGCCTAGATTATCGTCTAGGGTTCTTATAGTTTTGGGTTTTATATTTAAGTCTTTAAACCATCCAGAGTTATTTTTATTTCATAAGTTAAAAAAATTAACAGGAATATTTGGTTACATGAGTAAGTTCCTTAGTGGTGATTTGTGAGATTTAGGGGCACCCACCACCCGATCAGTATACAATGCACCATATTTGTAGTCTTTTATCCCTTGCCCCCCTTCCACTCTTCCCCCTAAGTCCCCAAAGTCCATCATATCATTGTTATGTGTTTGCGTCCTCATAACTTAGCTCCCAAGTATCAGTGAGAACATACAATGTTTGGTTTTCCATTCCTGAGTTACTTCACTTAGAATAATAGTATGCAATCTCATCTAGGTCACTACAAATGCTGTTAATTCATTCCTTTTTATGGCTGCATAGTATTCCATCATATATATATTCACATATATATATTTTCATATATATTCACATATATTTTCACATATATTTTCATATATATATTCACACATATATATTTTCATATATATTCACATATATGAAAATATATATATGTGAATATATATATGATGGAATACTATGTATATATGGAATATATATATTCACATATATATATATTCATGTGTGTGTATATATATATATATATATATATACACACACACACCACAGTTTCTTTATTCACTCATTGATTGATGGGCATTTGGGTTGGTTCCATGATTTTGCAATTGTGAATCGTGCTGCTATAAACATGCATGTGCAAGTATGTTTTTCGAATAATGACTTCTTTTCCTCTGGGTAGATAACCAGTAGTGGGATTGCTGGATAAAATGGTAGTTCTACTTTTAGTTCTTCAAGGAATCTCCACACTGTTTTCCACAGCAGCTGCACTAGTTTATATTCCCACCAGCAGTGTAGAAGTGTTCCCTGTTCATGTTCACACCAACATCTGTTTTTTGATTTTTTGATTATGGCCATTCTTGCAGGAGTGAGATGGTATTGCACTGTGGTTTTGATTTGCATCTCCCTGATCATTAGTGATGTTGAGCATTTTTTCGTATGTTTATTGGCCATTTGTACATGATCTTTTAAGAATTGTCTATTCATGTCCTTAGTCCACATTTGGATGGGATTGTTTAGTTTTTTCTTACTGATGTATTTGAGTTCATTGTAGATTCAGGATATTAGTCCTTTGTCAGATGTATAGATTGTGAGGATTTTCTCCCACTCTGTGGGTTGTCTGTTTACTCTGCCGACTGTTCCTTTTGTCATGCAAAAGCTCTTTAGTTTAATTAGGTCCCAGCTATTTATCTTTGTTTTTATTGCATTTGCTTTCGGGTCCTTGGTCATGAAATCCTTGCCTAAGACAATATCTGGAAGAGATTTTCCAATGTCATATTCTAGAATTTTTATAGTTTCAGGTATTAGGTTTAAGTTTTTAATCCATCTTGAGTTGATTTTTGTATAAAGTGACAGATAAGAATCCAGTTTCATTCTCCCACATGTGGCTAGCCAATTATCCCAGCACCATTTGCAGAAAAGGGTGCCCTTTCCCCACTTTATGTTTTTCTTTGCTTTATCAAAGATCAGTTGGCTGTAAGTATTTGGATTTATTTCTGGGTTCTCTATTCTGCTATTCTCTATTCCACTGGTCTATGTGCCTATTTTTGCACCAGTACCATGCTGTTTGGGAGAATCTGGCCTTATAGTAGAGTTTGAAATCTGGTAGTGTGATGCCTCCAGATTTGTTCTTTTTGTTTAGTCTTGCTGTGGCTATGCAGGCTCTTTTTTGGTTCCATATGAATTCTAGAATTGTTTTTTTTCTAATTCTGTGAGGAATTATGGTGGTATTTTGGTGGGGATTACATTAAATTTGTAGATTGCTTTTGGCAGTATGGTCTTATTCACAATATTGACTCTACCCATCCATGAGCATGGGATGTGTTTCCATATATTCATGTTGTCTATGATTTCTTTCAGTGCATTTTGTAGTTTTCCTTGTAGAGGTCTTTCAACTCCTTGGTTAGGTATATAGGTATATTCCTAAGTTTTTTGGTTTTTTGTTTGTTTGTTTGGTTTTTTTTTTTCAGCTATTGTAAAAGGTGTTGAGTTCTTGATTTGATTCTCCACTTGGTTGCTGTTGGTGTCTAGAAGAGCTACTGATTTGTGTGCATTAATCTTGTATCTGGAATCTTTGCTGAATTTTTTTTTATCAGTTCTAGGAGCTATCTGTAGAAGTCCTTAGGGTTTTCATGGTAAATGATGATATCGTCAGCAAACAGTAACATTTTTGACTTCCTTTTTCCTGATATGGTTGCCCTTTATTTCTTTCTCTAGGCTGATTGCTGTGGCTAGGACATCCAGTAACTACCATGTCGAAGAGGAGTGGTGAGAGTGGGCATCTTTGTCTTGCTCCAGTTCTCAGAGGGAATGCTTTCAACTTTTCCCCATTCAATGTTATGTTGGCTGTGGGTTTGTCATAGATGGCTTTTAATACATTGAGATATGTCCCTTGTATGCCAGTTTTGCTGACAGTTTAAATCATAAAGGTTGCTGGATTTTGTCAAATGTTTTTTCTGCATCTATTGAAATAATAATGTGATTTTTGTTGTTAATTCTCTTTATGTGGTGTATCACATTTATTAACTTGCGTATGTTAAACCATCCCTGCATCCCTGGTATGAAACCCACTTGATCATGGTGGATTATCTTTTTGATATGTTGTTGTATTCAGTTAGCTAGTATTTTGTTAAGGATTTTAGCGTCCATGTTCATCAAGGATATCTGTCTGTAGTTTTTTTTTTTTTTTTTTTTTTGGTTATGTCCTTTCCTGGTTTTGGTATTAGAGTGATGCTGCCTTCATGGAATGAATTAGGGAGGGTTTCTTCTTTCTCAGTCTTGTGGAATAGTGTTAAAAGGATTGGTATTAATTCTTCTTTGAATTTCTGGTAGAGTTTTGCTGTGAATCTTTCTTTGAATTAACCCAATCCAACAAAGACAAAGAAAAAAGAATTAGAAAATATGAACAAAGCCTCCAAGACGTCAGGGATTATATTAAAGAACCTAACCTAAGGATAATTGTTGTTCCTGAGGAAGAAGGGAAATCTAAAAGTTTGAATGATTTGGGGGAATAATCGAGGAAAGCTTCCTTGGCCTTGCTAGAGAACTTGACATCCAAATATAAGAAGCACAAAAAACACCTGGGAAATTCATCACAAAAATATCATTGCCTAGGCACATTATCATCAGGTTATCTAAAGTTAAGGTGAAGGAAAGAATCTTAAGAGCTGTGAGACAAAGCACCAGGTAAACTATAGAGGAAAACCTATCAGATTAACAACAGATTTTTCAGCAGAAACCCTACAAACCAGAAAGGATTGGGGCCCTATCATCAGCCTCCTCAAACAAAATAATTATCAGAAAAGAATTTTGTATCCAGCAAATGTAAGCATCATATATGAAGGAAAGATTCAGTCTTTTTCAGACAAACAACTACTGAGAGAATTCACAACTACCGAGCCACCACTACAAGAACTGCTAAAAAAAGAGTTCTAAATCTTGAAACGAATCCTGGAAACACATTAAAACAGAACCTCTTTAAAGTCTGAATCACACAGGACCTATAAACAAAACTACAATTTAAAAAGCAAAAACAAAAAACAAAAAAACCTAGGTACACAGGCAACAAATAGCCCAATGAATGGAATGGTATCTCACATCTCAATACTAACATTAAATGTAAATGACCTAAATGTTCCACTTAAAAGTTACAGAACTGCAGAATGGATAAGAACTCACCAACCAACTATCTGCTGCCTTCAGGAGACTCACCTAAGACATAAGGACTCACATAAACTTAAAGGGGTAGAAAAGGGCATTTTATTCAAATAGACAGCAAAAGCAAGCAGGCGTAGCTATTCTTATATCAGACCAAACAAACTTTAAAGCCACATCAGTTAAAGAAGATAAAGAGGGACATTATACAATGGGAAAAGGCCTTGTCCAACAGGAAAATATCACAATCCTAAACATACATGCACCTAACACTGGAGCTCCCAAATTTATAAAACAATTACTACTAGACCTAAGAAATGAGATAGACAGCATCACAATAATAATGGGAGACTTCAACACTCCACTGACAGCACTAGAGAAGTCATCAAGACAGAAAGTCAACAAAGAAACATGGATTTAAGCTATACCTTGGAACAAATGGAGTTAACAGATATATACAGAACATTTTATCCAAAAACTGCAGAATACACATGTATTCAACAGTGCATGAAACTTTCTCCAAGATAGACCATGATAGGCCATAAAATGAGCCTCAATAAATTTAAGAAAATTGAAATTATATCAAGCACTCTCTCAGACCACAGTGCAATAAAACTTGAAATCATCTCCAAAAGGAACCTTCAAAACCATGGAAATACATGGAAATTGAATAACTTTCTCCTGAATGAGCATTGGGTCAAAAATGAAATCAAGTTGGAAATCAAAAAATTATTCAAACTGATTGACAGTAATGACATAACCTATCAAAGCCTCTGGGATACAGCAAAGGCGGTGCTAAGAGAAAAGTTCATAGCCCTAAACACCTACATCAAAAAGACTGAAAGAGCACAAACTGACACTCTAAGGTCACACCTCAAGGAACTAGAGAAACAAGAACAAACCAAACCCAAACACAGCAGAAGAATGGAAATAACCAAGATCAGAGCAGAACTAAATGAAATTGAAACGAACAAACAAACAAAAAGCAATACAAAAGATAAATGAAACAAAGAGCTTGTCCTTTGAAAAGATAAATAACATTGATAGACCATTGGAAAGATTAACCAAGAAAAGAAGAGAGAAAATTCAAATAACCTCACTAAGAAACGAAACAGGAGATATTACAACTGACACCACTGAAATACAAAAGATCATTCAAGGCTACTATGAACACCTTTACACATGTAAACTAGAAAACCTAGAAGAAATGGATAAATTTCCGGAAAAATACAACCCTCCTAGCTTAAATCAGGAAGAAATAGCTACCCTAAACAGACTAATTGATGTGTAAGGTGTAAGGAAGGGATCTAGTTACAATTTTCTGCATGTGGCTAGCCAGTTTTCCCAGCACCATTTATTAAACAGGGAATTCTTTCCCGATTGCATGTTTTTTTTCAGGTTTGTCAAAGATCACCTGGCTGTAGATGTGCAGTCTTATTTCTGAGATCTCTATTCTGTTCCATTGGTCTACGTGTCTGTTTTTGTACCAGTATCATGATTTTTTGGTTACTGTAGCCTTGTAGTATAGTTTGGAGTTGGGTAGCATGATGTTTCCAGCTTTGTTCTTTTTGCATAGGATTGTTTTGGCTCTATGGGCCCCTTTCTGGTTCCATATGAATTTTAAAGTAGTTTTTTCTAATTCTGTGATAAATGTCAATGGTAGTTTAATGAGAATAGCATTGAATCTGTAAATTACTTTAGACACTATGGCCATTTACATAATATTGATTCTTTCTATCCATGAGCATGGAATGTTTTTCCATTTGCTTGATTCCTCTCTGATTTCATTGAACAGTGGTTTGTAGTTCTCCTTGAAGAGGTCCTTCCCTTCCCTTGTTAGCTGTATTCCTAGGTATTTTATTTTCTTTGTAGCAATTGTGAATGGCAGTTCATTCATGATGTGGCTCTTTGCTTGTCTATTGTTGGTGCATAGGAATGCTTGTGATTTTTTGCATATTGATTTTGTATCTGGAGACTTTGCTGAAGTTGCTTATTAGCTTAAGAAGCTTTGGGGCTGAAACGATGGGGCTTTCTAGATATGGGATTATGTCATCTGCAAAAAGAGATAGTTTGGATTATGTCATCTGCAAAAAGAGACAGTTTGACTTCCTCTCTTCCTATTTGAATACACTTTGTTTCTTTCTCTTGCCTTCTTGCCCTGGTCAGGACTTCCAGTACTATGTTGAACAGGAGTGGTGAGGGAGGGTATTCTTGTCTTGTGCTGATTTTCAAGGATACCCTATTCTGAGGAATAAGAATTGTGGGTTCTGTGTTAGTATTATAGGAGGATGTTTTATGAAATTGGTAACATTAGAATGTTATTTAGAAGGTGTTGTTGATATTGAAAATTTTAATATTGCTCTAAGTTGCAGCTTATAGAATCATCTTCTAATAAATACGTGCTAAAATTTCCCACTGGGGACATAATGGCAACTGGCCTGAAGGTGAAAAGATGCAGAATGTTATACAACTTTCTAGCAAGGCATACAGGAAAAATATGATTTAATAAAATGTCATAAATTTCAGCATACACTCCAAAGAATTGAAAACGGATGTTCAAACAAAACCTCGTATGGAAATGTTCACAGCAACACTCTTTGCTATAATGAAGAATTGGAAACAACCCAAATGTTTGTTAACCAATGAATGGATTTTTAAAAAGTTGTATATGCACACAATGAAATAGCATTCAGCATTAAAAAGGAATGCTAACCTCAAATACATTACACTAAGTGAAAGAAACTAAGACACCAAAGGCCACATGTTGTGTGATTTTGCGTATGTGAAATATCCTGAACAGGTAAATCCATAGAGACAGAAAAATGGTTAGTGGTTGCAAGGAACAAGGGTGAAGGAGGAAAGGAGAGGGACTGCTTAATGACTATAGGGTTTTCTTTTGGGATAATGAAAACGTTCTGGAAGTAGATAGTGGTGATTGTTGCATGACATAGTGAATGTTTTAAATGTCAATAGTGGTAAATTTTATGATATGTGTATTTTACCACAATAAAAAGTCGTAATTCTCACTCAGATCTATAGGAGGACCTTCAAGAGATTTTAAATAGGATCTGATTGAACATTATACTAAGTGAAATAATTCAGTCACAAATAGACAAATATTGTATGATTCCACTTATATGAGGTATTTGAAGTAGTCAAATTTATAGAGACCAAAAGAATGGTGATTGCCAGGGGCTGGGGGAGGAAAGAATTAGGAGTTCTTGGTTATTGGGTAGAAAGTTTTAGTTTTAATAGGATGAAAAAGTTCTGGACATCTGTTACATGACAATGGGAATATAATTAACACTAATAAACTCTACACGTAAACATGGTTAAGTTGGAAAATTTTATGTTTTACTACAATTTAAAATTATATATACATACATAAAATAGGATGTGTTTCTTTTAATTTCTTATTTTTAATCTTTGTGGGCACATAATAGATTACATATTTATGGGTTATGCTATATTTTGATACAGATAGACAATGCATAATAATCACATCAGGGTAAAAGGGTATCCATCCCCTCAATTATTTATCTTTCCTTTGTGTTACAAACAATTCAATTATACTCTTCTAGTTATTTTTAAATGTATAAAAATTATTGCTTACTATAGGCACCCAGTTGTGGTATCAAATACTAGATCTTATTCATTCTATCTAACTATTCTTTCACACCCATTAACCATTCCCACTTTTCCCCATCACCCCACTACCACTTCCAGATGCTGGTAACAATCATTTTAGTCTCTATACCCATGAGATCAACAGGTTTAGTTTTTAGCTCCCACAAATTAGTGAGAACATGCAAAGTTTGTCTTTCTGTGCCTGGCTTCTTTCACTTAACATGATGAACTCCAGTTCATCCATATAGTTGCAAATGACAGGATCTCTCTTTTTATGGCCGATAGTACTCCATTGTGTGTAAGTATCACATTTTCTTTATCCATTTATCTGTTGATGGACACTTAGGTTGCTTCCAAATCTTAGCTATTGTTAACAGTGTTGCAACAAACAGGAGTGCAGCTATCTCTTCGATATATTGATTTCCTTTCTTTTGGGTATATACCCAACAGTGAGATTGCTGGATCATATGGTAGCTCAATTTTTATTTTTATTTTTTTGAGGTACCTCCAAACTGTTCTCCATAATGATTGTACTGATTTACATTCCCATCCACAGTATACGAGGATTCCTTTTTCTCCACATCCTTGCCAGCATTTGTTATTGCATGATTTTTGAGTATGAGCCATTTTAACTGGGATGAGATGATATCTTACTGTAGTTTTTATTTGCATTTATCTGATGATCAGTTATGTTGAGCACTTTTTCATATGCCTATTTGCCATTTCTATGTCTTCTCAGAAATGTGTACTTGAATCTTTTGCCCATTTTTTGATCCGATTATTCCATTTTTTTCTGTAGAGTTCTTTGAGCTCCTTATATATTCTGGTTATTAATCCCTTGTCAGAGGGATAGTGTGTAAATATTTTCTCCCATTTTACAGGTTGCTTCTTCACTTTGCTGATTGTTTCCTTTACTGTGCAGGAGATTTTAACTTAATGTGACCCTATTTTTCCATTTTTGCTTTGGTTGCCTGTGCTTGTGAGGTATTATTTAAGAAATCTTTGCCCAGTCTATGTCCTTGAGAGTCTCCCCAATGTTTTCTTTCAGTAATTTCATATTCTGAGGCCTTAGATTTAAGTCTTTAATCCATTTTGGTTTGATTTCTGTATATGGTGAGAGATAGGGATCTAGTTTCATTCTTCTGCATGTGGATATCCAAGATTCCCAGCACTATTTATTGAAGAGACTGACCTTTTGCCAATGTATGTTCCTGGGACCTTTGTTGAAAATGAGTTCACTGTAGTTGTATGGATTTGTTTCTGAGTTCTCTATTGCCTACCATTGGTCTATGTGTATGATTTTATGCTGGTACCATACCATTTTGGTGACTATAACTGTAGTATAATTTGAAGTCTGGTAATCTGATTCCTCCAGTTTTGTTCTTTATGCTCAAGATAGCTTTGGGTATTTTTGGCCTTTTGTGGTTCCATAAAAATGTGAGGATTGTTTTTTCTATTATTATGAAGAATGTCGTTGGTATTTTGATGAGGATTGTATTGGATTTGTAGATTGCTTTGGATAGTATGGACATTTTAACAATACTGAGTCTTCCAATCCACGAACACAGAGTATCTTTTCATTTTTTGTGTCCTCTTCAATTTTCTTTTATCAGTGTTTCATAGTTTTCATTGTAGAGATCTTTCACTTCTTTGGTTAATTCCTAGGGGGTTTTTGTAGCTATTGTAAATGTGATTACTTTTTTTACTTTCTTTCAGATTGCTCACTGTTGGTGTATATAAATGCTACTGATATTTGGATGAGGATTTATTATCCTGTAACTTTACTGAATTTGTTTAACAGTTCTGATAGTCCTTTGTTGGGGTCTTCTGGTTTTTCCAAATATAAGATCTTATCATCTGCAAACAAGGATAGTTTGACTTCTTCCTTTCCAATTTGGATGCCCTTTATTTATTTTTCTTTAAGTGTAAGCAAGTTTATTAGGAAAGTAAAGAAATAAAAGAATGGCTACTTCATAGGCAAAGCAGTCCCAAGGGCTGCAGTTTGGCTATTTTTATGGTTATTTCTTGATTATATGCCAAACAAGTGGTGGATTATTTATGAGTTTTCCAGGAAACAGGGAGGCAATTCCCAGAATTGAGGGTTCCTCCTCTTTTTAGACCAGATAAGGTAACTTCCTGACATTACCATGGCATTTGTAAACTGTCATGGTGCTGGCAGGAGTGTCTTTTAGCATGCTAATACGTTATAATTAGTGCATAATGAGCAGTGAGGATGACCTGAGGTCACTTTCATCACCATCTTGGTTTTGGTGGGTTTTTGCTAGCATCTTTACCACAACCTATTTTATCAGCAAGGTCTTTTTGACCTGTGTCTGGTGCCAACCTCCTATCTCATCCTGTGACTTAGAATACCTAACCTCCTGGGAATTCAGCCGAGTATGTCTCAGCCTCATTTTACCCAGCCCCTATTCAAAATGGAATCACTCTGGTTCAAATGCCTTTGACATTTTTTCCCTCCCTTTTATAAAGGAACCCTTAATCCTAAGGGTTGTAGAGGAATGAAGATCCATTTTCTGTAACTTCTTCAGGCTGAATAGGGGCAATGATATTCCTGCCTATTATGGTCTCTTGTATTCAGTGTAGAGAGGAACTCAGTCAGAAAGGATTGGTATGTCAAGGACCATTCATAACTCTGAGTTCTGACAAAAGATGATATCTAGGAGATTAATAAGTGTTCAATTTAAGAAAATATTCAGTAAGCTTCTCCTGCATTCCTACTCAAAGAGTATAAGAGCAATATATTTCACAACAGTAAAGCAAAATTAGTAAAATTATCTCAAGTAAAATAAATTAGAAGGTTTCCTATGAACTGGTAAACTGTTGGAACTAAGCTGATATGGGGCTGCTAGCTGATTCCAATATATGCCCAGAATTAGAATATTGATCAAGATTTTTACATTACCCATCCCTCTTGTTTTTTCTGAGCTGCAGTCAGAGATCACTGATTGGTTCACAGGAATAAGCAGGGTTAGTCTAAATTGCAAGAAAAAAAAACTTAAAAACCACTGATGAGACTAGAATCTAGTAACAGGTTACTATAGTTTTTGAAAAGTATTTTTTTCTCTTCAGTCTCCCATTTTTACTAAAGACAAATCATAATAGGACCAGTTCATTTGCAAAAATAAGCCTTAGTCTTACATTTACCCTGATTGTTTGTATAAAGTGCAGCAAGAATAATGTTTCACATAGGCTTTTAAAATTGGCTTTGATGGAGCTCTGTTCCATAAGGAATCTCAGATAAAACTTTTTTAAAAGCTGAGCCCAGCCATAGATTTGTACTCTCAAACACCTATGACTTGGGTAAATTCCTCTACTCTTGGGTCCCAAGATAACTTGTGGGTCCTGGGCCAGTCAGAAAGTGACATTCTTTACTTACCCTAGGTCATATAGACACTGTGTCCACAAGGTATGAGGCCAGTTTTCCCAAGGGGCTTTTATTAGCTCTACAAATCAAGTTTGATTCCTTAAAGGAAAGCATGCCATTGCAATCTAAGCATTTGTAAAGTAACCAGTTTCTCTAATTGTGTCCTGTTGCAAAACACTCTTATTGCACTTATGCAAATAACTATATTGCCATCAATTAAGCATAGTCACAAATAGTTTCCAAATTCTGGAGAAATCAGGTAGAGAGAAACAAATATGCTCCAAATTTTGCTCACAAGAGTATACTTTACTCAATTGTTAAAAGCTGTAAATAGCTCAAAAGAAAAGTTTATTTGACTCTGAAAAACAAAACAAAGGATTAACAACATTTTAAGCAAAAAGTCAGAAAAATACTTCAGTCTTCTATTAGTTCAGTCCATGCTGTTAACTCCTGTTTCATTTGATATTCATAAACATCTCAGCTCTCCATGAGAGTCCTGAAAGTTTTTCCCTCTATTGTAATGTCACAATCTCCAAAGTTTTTAGCAAACTGCATTCAAGAGCACCTGTCAAAGTCCTATAGCTGATTATAAACCACCTTTTGTAAAGGATCAAAACAAGACAACAATTGTGGATGACAAAAAGTCTTAGGACAGCCACAATTAAAGCCATAATTGAATAGGAATTTTGGTTACTTCTGTGGCATACAACAAGTTAACATAAAAATTACAACTATTAATGACATACACTAAGTCATATCAGAATTATAGAAGTTTTTCATAATTTTGGAACACATAATATAACAACATATTTAAACAAATACAGTCCAACGTATGTCAAACACGATTTCATATTGACAGTGGTTCCTCTATGACTTTTACATCAAATAAGCCAAATATGTCAGTTTTGGACTTTAGGGGACCTAATATTTTAAAGATTAATTTGGTCAGAAAAAGATATAATTTATAATTTGATTTTTGAAAGTTTGTCAAGTATCAAAGGTTTAAAATACTTTATATTATAAAATCAAATCCCAGATTACCATAAGTCATTCATTTAGCCAAAATGATAGCTCAAAAATTTAAAAAGGCAAAAACCTTTACTCATTAAGAGGGAAGAAGTAGCTTTCCAATCTGTCTTTTTTTTCCTTCTTTTTCCTGTAGTTGATTCAAAAGGCAAACTAAAATCTTTAATTTTTAAATGATTACATAAAAATCTGTTTCAAGAGAAAAAGCCACATTTCACACTTGCGTTAGTGTACTATTAATGTCAACCCAATTTTTACTAAAGTCTTATAGGTAAATCTATCCAATCTTAATTACTTTGACCATAAGGTAAAATTCTCATAAATCTTTTATAACAGTTTACAATTTTTGTCAAAAGCAGATCATTGCTCTCAGGAAACCCTGTTGTGCTTTTACTCCAATGCTCAATTTACAAATAAACTGAATAATACCCCTTTAATTTTAGCCAATATGTTCACACATAGAATTTCTTTCATAAGATTAATTTTTCACAAACCTGCCACAACTTGTTCAAACCTTTACCTTTTTC
The DNA here is from genome assembly GCF_029281585.2 of Gorilla gorilla gorilla. Taxonomy (NCBI): domain Eukaryota; kingdom Metazoa; phylum Chordata; class Mammalia; order Primates; family Hominidae; genus Gorilla; species Gorilla gorilla. Next base: position 124,273,997 of record NC_073247.2, read on the forward strand.
CTATCTAACTGGAAACAACTGTTCAATTCTCTAAACCAGACCAGAAAAAAAAAATCCACATTCCCATGCGTTCTTATAATTTTTTACCAAAATCACATTTCGCTTTCCTTACACACCTTGCATGTAAAATTGTTCTTCTTTCCCAAAGCTTACTAAAGTCATTATAGTTTTTATTCTTTTGACAAAATATTTGATTTAAGTGCTTATTATTTTTAAGCCAATTAATCAGAGCTCTTTTATATGTAAACATCACACACGACACATATAAATACAGACAGAAGATCTACTAGTTGTAAGATTTTCCATTTGCCAGTTTTTCAGTTTCTCTTTAAAGCGTGCAGTTTCTATGACTTAATAAGCAGGTGCAACTGGAAGGCAAAACAAATCCCCAAAAATTAAAGGTCTAATTTTTATACTAGATCTTAGATTGTAAAAAAGAGACAAGCAGCCCATCTCTCATGGGAGTCTTATCTCTCAGTGGGGCCTGGGGACATTTCCATACCTTCCAGGTTGCCAAGAGCATGCTTCTCTAATTCAAACATACAAAGAGCGATCTTCTCATAACTGTGATTAGCTATCCCCAAAACTATATTTCCTACCTAGTGATTATACACCAAAGCTCTCTCACAATGTAAAGTAATTTCTGATACCCCTGGAAGTAAAAAATGTCAGATAATGCAATGCAAAACATAACAAAGCCTTATATTTTGAGAGGGAACTATCCACTTTTAATTCCTGGGGTTCCATGAGGAAAACAGAGATTTTTCCCAAAATGGGGTCTATGGTGCTGCTTATATATTTCCTGAAGAGTCCCAGGCTGTTAGAGCTTGAATATTTGCTTTTAATTAAGCTGACTTTTAACCATAGCACTCTAAAAAAATCCTTTTAAATCTCCTATTACCCAGCTTTAGCCAGGCCAACAGCCGATATTTCTAGTTTTTGAACTTTACAAAAGTAGCCTCCCAGGTGCTCAGAGGAAGGAAATTAAAGATGGTTCATGGAAGGGAAGAGAATCAACAAATTGTAAATGTCATGCAGATATCAAACCAGAAAGGACTCATTCCCTAAGCTAGGAATTGAACGTTAACCCAGACAGCCAGTGTGAAAAGACAAAGCCTTAACTACTAAGCTACAGCACTGGGCAGTTTCCATTGCTCTTCGAATAAGGAGTCTAGAGTAGCCAATTTTGAGCTTGTAAAGGCTTTGAACTGCTTGAGATAATTTTTAAGGCTATGATGTGAACTCCAAAATTCCTGTTCCCTCAATGGTGGAGACCAAAAAGAAGTACTGCCACGTGGTTACAAGGTTAAGCTCCCAAGAACATAGAACAAGATAAGATAAAAACTTCATCCAGTTTTGTTTGTTTGTTTCAGAGACCTGCAGCAAAGTTTGTTACTGACCAGCTTGCTGGGCTGTCTTGAACAGTGGGCTTATGGGGTCCTAAGCCCACGCTCTATCCTAAGGTGCTCCTCTTTATGACAAAACGACACAGAAAGGCAAATTTATACCACAAAGTACACTAGATTCGCTACAGCTTAAGACACATTAGCCACTCTGCTTAGCACCTAAAATTGAACTAGCAAGGCTCGGTCTTGCCCCTGATTGTGCCCTGTCATCTTTAATCCATTCAAAATGTATTAAAAGAGTTTCAACATGTGGTCTCTGGGCAAGATGGTCATCCTGAGTAACAGAAAAGGTAAGAAAGGGAAAGGAGAGAAAGGGAAATAAAGCATTGCCTGTGGCAGGGTGGTGAAGGCCAAGCATTCCAGGAGACCAGAGAAAGACAACCCACTCATTGCAATGACACTGAGTCAAAATTCAGGTGGCCACTTGTCAGTCAGAAGAGATATTGTTCAGCAGTCCCATCAGCTCTCAAGTTTCCCCCTTTAGGAAAGAAAAAGCTCCCCATGTCCTGTGATCCTGTACATGCGGAATCCTGTCACTCACAGCCATCAGCAAAGAATGCAAGGCAGATTAATCCAAAGAGAACAGCAGTTAACATCCCATAATGCCAAATCCCTTCTTAGCCAAGAGGGACTTACTGAGGGGGCCTCTAACCCCTTAAATCTTAGGAAGAACTCCAACCTTCATAAGGTGAGCCTCGAATCCAAGATTGTTCAAGCATCCTTGACTTTTATTAAGAGGGGCCTTTAACCCTCTCTGTCTTAGGAGAGACTCTAACTCCCTTAAGTTGAGCCTCTAACCCAATCTCATACTTTACCCAGGTAAAATGCACCCCACCACTTACCCAAAGTTGGTCAATTGATGCTGCAGCCTATTTCCTTTGGGTTAGGGTCTCCTCAGTATTATTCCTTTGTGGTTTGCCAGGAAGGTGTTACCAAAAGGGAATCCTGATTCAGACTGCAAAAGAGTGTTCTTGCATCTCATGCAAGAAAGAATTTTGGGTGAGTCCATATTGTAAAGTGAAAACAAGTTTATTAGGAAAGTAAAGGAATAAAAGAATGTCTACTCCATAGGAAGAGCAGCCTCATTATTTCTTTCTCTTGTCTGATTGCTCTAGCTAGGACTTCCAGTACTACGTTGAGTAACAGTAGTGAAAGTGAGCAACCTTGTCATGTTCCAGATCTTAGAGGAAAGGATTTCAGTTTTTCCCCATTCAGTATAGTATTTGTGGGTCTGTGATATATGGCTTTTATTATATTGAGGTATATTCCGTTCATACCCAGTTTTTTGAGGGTTATTACCATGAAGGGATGTTAAAATTTTTTCAAACACTTTTTTAACATCAATTGAAATGATCATATTGTTTTGTCCTTCAATCTGTTTCTATGATATATCACATTTATTGATTTGCCTATGTTGAACCATCCTTGTATCCCTGGAAAGAATCTCACTTGGTCATAATGAACAATCTTTTAAATTTATTGTTGAACGCCATTAGTATTTTGCTGAGTATTTTGGATCAATTTTCATCAGGGATATTGACCTATAGTTTTCTTTTTTTGTTGTGTGTTTGTCTCCTTTTGATATCAGGGTAATACTGGCCTCATAAAATGAGTCTGGAAGTATTTCCTTCTCTTCTCTTTTTTGACGTAGTTTGAGTGGGATTGTTAAAAGTTCTTAAATGTTTAATAAATTTCAGCAGCAAAACCATTGAGTACCAGGCTTTTCTTTGCTGGGATACATTTTATTATGGCTTCAATCTTGTTAGTTGTCATTGGTAAGTTCAGGTTTTGGATTTTTTCATGATTCAAACTTGGCAGGTTTTTATGTCTACAAATTTTTCCATTTCTTCTAGATTTTCCATTTTATTGGCATATAGTTACTCACAGTAGCCATTAATGATACTTTGAGTTTCTGCAGCATTTGTTATAATGTCTTCTTTTTCATCTCTGATTTTATTTATTATGGCTTTCTCTCATTTTTCTTAGTTAATCTGAATAAAGGTTTGTTGACTTTGTTTATCTTTTTAAAAATCTAACTTTTCCTTTCACTGATTTACTGTTTTATTTGTTTCAACTTCCTTTATTTCTGCTATGATCTTTATTATTTATTTTCTTCTACTAACTTTTGGGTTGATTTGCTCTTGTTTTTCTAGTTCCTTAAGATGCATCATTAGGTGTTTCTTTGAAGTTTTTCTACTTTTTTAATGTAGATGCTTATATCTATAAACTTTCCTCATAGTACCACTTTCAGTATATCCCATAGGTTTTGCTATGTTGTATTTCTCTTATCATTTGTTTCAAGAAATTTTCAATCTTATTCTTAATTTCTTCATTGACCCACTTGTAATTCAGTAGCATATTCTTTAATTTCCATGGGTTTGTATAATTTCTAAAATTCCTCCTGTTACTGATTTCTAGTTTTATACCATTGTCGTCAGAGAAGATACTTGATATAATTTCATCTTTTTGGCCAAGTGCAGTGGCTCATCCCTCTAATCCCAGCACTTCGGGAGGCTGAGGTGGGTGGATTACTTGAGGTTAGGAGTTCGAGACCAGCCTGACCAAAATGATGAAACCCTGTCTCTACAGAAAATACAAAAATTAGCCGGGCATGGTGGTGGGCACCTTTAATCTCAGCTACTCAGGAGGCTAGGCAGGAGAATTGCTTGAGCTCAGGAGGCAGAGGTTGCAGTGAGCTGAGATCATAACACTGCACTCCAGCCTGGAGTGACAGAGTGAGACTCCATCTCAATAATAACAATAATAATAATAATAATTTCTATTTTTGTAATTTTGAAGACTTGTTCTGTGGCCAGACATATCATCTATCCTTAAGAATAATCCGGAGAGGAGCCAAGATGGCCGAATAGGAACAGCTCCGGTCTACAGCTCCCAGCGTGAGCGACGCAGAAGACGGGTGATTTCTGCATTTCCATCTGAGATACCAGGTTCATCTCACTAGGGAGTGCCAGACAGTGGGTGCAGGTCAGTGGGTGCGTGCACCGTGCACGAGCCAAAGCAGGGCGAGGCATTGCCTCACTCGGGAAGCGCAAGGGGTCAGGGAGTTCCCTTTCCTAGTCAAAGAAAGGGGTCACCTGGAAAATCGGGTCACTCCCACCCAAATACTGCGCTTTTCCGACGGGCTGAAAAAACGGCGCACCAGGAGATTGTGTCCCGCACCTGGCTCTGAGGGTCCTACACACATGGAGTCTCACTGATTGCTAGCACAGCAGTCTGAGATCAAACTGCAAGGCTGCAGAGAGGCTGGGGGAGGGGCGCCCGCCATTGCCCAGGCTTGATTAGGTAAACAAAGCAGCCAGGAAGCTGGAACTGGGTGGAGCCCACCACAGCTCAAGGAGGCCTGCCTGCCTCTGTAGGCTCCACCTCTGGGGGCAGGGCACAGACAAACAAAAAGACAGCAGTAACCTCTGCAGACTTAAGTGTCCCTGTCTGACAGCTTTGAAGAGAGCAGTGGTTCTCCCAGCACGCAGCTGGAGATCTGAGAACAGGAAGACTGCCTCCTCAAGTGGGTCCCTGACCCCTGACCCCCGAGCAGCCTAACTGGGAGGCACCCCCTAGCAGGGGCAGACTGATGCCTCACACGGCCGGGTACTCCAACAGACCTGCAGCTGAGGGTCCTGTCTGTTAGAAGGAAAACTAACAGAAAGGACATCGACACCAAAAACCCATCGTACATCACCATCATCAAAGACCAAAAGTAGATAAAACCACAAAGATCGGGAAAAAACAGAGCAGAAAAACTGGAAACTCTAAAAAGCAGAGCGCCTCTCCTCCTCCAAAGGAATGCAGTTCCTCACCAGCAATGGAGCAAAGCTGGACGGAGAATGACTTTGATGCGCTGAGAGAAGAAGGCTTCAGACGATCAAATTACTCTGAGCTACAGGAGGACATTCAAACCAAAGGCAAAGAAGTTGAAAACTTTGAACAAAATTTAGAAGAATGTATAACTAGAATAACAAATACAGAGAAGTGCTTAAAGAGCAGATGGAGCTGAAAACCAAGGCTCCAGAACTACGTGAAGAATGCAGAAGCCTCAGGAGCCAATGCGATCAACTGGAAGAAAGGGTATCAGTGATGGAAGATGAAATGAATGAAATGAAGTGAGAAGGGAAGTTTAGAGAAAAAAGAATAAAAAGAAAGGAGCAAAGCCTCCAAGAAATATGGGACTACATGAAAACACCAAATCTACGTCTGATTGGTGTACCTGAAAGTGACGGGGAGAATGGAACCAAGTTGGAAAACACTCTGCAGGATATTATCCAGGAGAACTTCCCCAATCTAGCAAGGCAGGCCAACGTTCAGATTCAGGAAATACAGAGAACGCCACAAAGATACTCCTCCAGAAGAGCAACTCCAAGACACATAATTGTCAGATTCACCAAAGTTGAAATGAAGGAAAAAATGTTAAGGACAGCCAGAGAGAAAGGTCGGGTTACCCTCAAAGGGAAGCCCATCAGACTAACAGTGGATCTCTTGGCAGAAACTCTACAAGCCAGAAGACAGTGGGGGCCAATATTCAACATTCTTAAAGAAAAGAATTTTCAACCCAGAATTTCATATCCAGCCAAACTAAGCTTCATAAGTGAAGGAGAAATAAAATACTTTACAGACAAGCAAATGCTGAGAGATTTTGTCACCACGAGGCCTGCCCTAAAAGAGCTCCCAAAGGAAGCGCTAAACATGGAAAGGAACAACTGGTACCAGCCGCTGCAAAATCATGCCAAAATGTAAAGACCATCAAGACTAGGAAGAAACTGCATCAACTAACGAGCAAAATAACCAGCTAATGTCATAATGACAGGATCAAATTCACACATAACAATATTAACTTTAAATGTAAATGGACTAAATGCTTCAGTTAAAAGACACAGACTGGCAAATTGGATGAAGAAGCATGACCCATCAGTGTGCTGTATTCAGGAAACCCATCTCAAGTGCAGAGACACACATAGGCTCAAAATAAAGGGATGGAGGAAGATCTACCAAGCAAATGGAAAACAAAAAAAGGCAGGGGTTGCAATCCTAGTCTCTGATAAAACAGACTTTAAACCAACAAAGATCAAAAGAGACAAAGAAGGCCATTACTTAATGGTAAAGGGATCAATTCAACAAGAAGAGCTAACTATCCTAAATATATATGCTCCCAATACAGGAGCACCAAGATTCATAAAGCAAGTCCTGAGTGACCTACAAAGAGACTTAGACCCCACACATTAATAATGGGAGACTTTAACACCCCACTGTCAACATTAGACAGATCAACGAGACAGAAAGTCAGCAAGGATACCCAGGAATTGAACTCAGCTCTGCACCAAGTGGACCTAATAGACATCTACAGAACTCTCCACCCCAAATCAACAGAATATACATTTTTTTCAGCACCAAACCACACCTATTCCAAAATTGACCACATAATTGGAAGTAAAACACTCCTCAGCAAATGTAAATGAACAGAAATTATAACAAACTATCTCTCAGACCACAGTGCAATCAAACTAGAACTCAGGATTAGGAAACTCACTCAAAACCACTCAACTACATGGAAACTGAACAACCTGCTCCTGAATGACTACTGGGTACATAACGAAATGAAGGCAGAAATAAAGATGTTCTTTGAAACCAACAAGAACAAAGACACAACATACCAGAATCTCTGGGACGCATTCAAAGCAGTGTGTAGAGGGAAATTTATAGCACTACATGCCCACAAGAGAAAGCAGGAAAGATCCAAAATTGACACCCTAACACCACAATTAAAAGTACTAGAAAAGCAAGAGCAAACACATTCAAAAGCTAGCAGAAGGCAAGAAATAACTAAAATCAGAGCAGAACTGAAGGAAATAGAGACACAAAAAACCCTTCAAAAAATTAATGAATCCAGGACCTGGTTTTTTGAAAGGATCAACAAAATTGATAGACCACTAGCAAGACTAATAAAGAAAAAAAGAGAGAAGAATCAAATAGATGCAATAAAAAATGATAAAGGGGATATCACCACCAATCCCACAGAAATACAAACTACCATCAGAGAATACTACAAACACCTCTATGCAAATAAACTAGAAAATCTAGAAGAAATGGATAAATTCCTCGACACATACACTCTCCCAAGACTAAACCAGGAAGAAGTTGAATCTCTGAATAGACCAATAACAGGCTCTGAAATTGTGGCAATAATCAATAGCTTACCAACCAAAAAGAGTCCAGGACCAGATGGATTCACAGCCGAATTCTACCAGAGGTACAAGGAGGAACTGGTACCATTCCTTCTGAAACTATTCCAATCAATAGAAAAAGAGGGAATCCTCCCTAACTCATTTTATGAGGCCAGCATCATCCTGATACCAAAGCCAGGCAGAGACACAACCAAAAAAGAGAATTTTAGACCAATATCCTTGATGAACATTGATGCAAAAATCCTCAATAAAATACTGGCAAACCGAATCCAGCAGCACATCAAAAAGCTTATCCACCATGATCAAGTGGGATTCATCCCTGGGATGAAAGGCTGGTTCAATATATGCAAATCAATAAATGTAATCCAGCATATAAACAGAACCAAAGACAAAAACCACATGATTATCTCAATAGATGCAGAAAAGGCCTCTGACAAAATTAAACAACGCTTCATGCTAAAAACTCTCAATAAATTAGGTATTGATGGGACCTATCTCAAAATAATAAGAGCTATCTATGACAAACCCACAGCCAATATCATACTGAATGGGCAAAAACTGGAAGCATTCCCTTTGAAAACTGGCACAAGACAGGGATGCCCTCTCTCACCACTCCTATTCAACATAGTGTTGGAAGTTCTGGCCAGGGCAATTAGGCACGAGAAGGAAATAAAGGGTATTCAATTAGGAAAAGAGGAAGTCAAATTGTCCCTGTTTGCAGATGACATGATTGTATATCTAGAAAACCCCATTGTCTCAGCCCAAAATCTCCTTAAGCTAATAAGCAACTTCAGCAAAGTCTCAGGATACAAAATCAATGTACAAAAATCACAAGCATTCTTATACACCAACAACAGACAAACAGAGAGCCAAATCATGAGTGAACTCCCATTCACAATTGCTTCAAAGAGAATAAAACACCTAGGAATCCAGCTTACAAGGGATGTGAAGGACCTCTTCAAGGAGAACAACAAACCACTGCTCAAGGAAATAAAAGAGGATACAAACAAATGGAAGAATATTCCATGCTCATGGGTAGGAAGAATCAATATCGTAAAAATGGCCATACTGCCCAAGGTAATTTACAGATTCAATGCCATCCCCATCAAGCTACCAATGACTTTCTTCGCAGAACTGGAAAAAACTACTTTCAAGTTCATATGTAACCAAAAAAGAGCCCGCATCGCCAAGTCAATCCTAAGCCAAAAGAACAAAGCTGGAGGCATCACACTACCTGACTTCAAACTATACTACAAGGCAACAGTAACCAAAACAGCATGGTACTGGTACCAAAACAGAGATATAGATCAATGGAACAGAACAGAGCCCTTGGAAATAACGCCGCATATCTACAACTATCTGATCTTTGACAAACCTGACAAAAACAAGCAATGGGAAAGGATTCCCTATTTAATAAATGGTGCTGGGAAAACGGGCTAGCCATACGTAGAAAGCTGAAACTGGATCCCTTCCTTACACCTTATACAAAAATCAATTCAAGATGGATTAAGGACTTAAACATTCGACCTAAAACCGTAAAAACCCTAGAAGAAAACCTAGGCATTACCATTCAGGACATAGGCATGGGCAAGGACTTCATGTCGAAAACACCAAAAGCAATGGCAACAAAAGACAAAATTGACAAATGGGATCGAATTAAACTAAAGAGCTTCTGCACAGCAAAAGAAACTACCGTCAGAGTGAACAGGCAACCTACAAAATGGGAGAAAATTTTCACAACCTACTCATCTGACAAAGGGCTAATATCCAGAATCTACAATGAACTCAAACAAATTTACAAGAAAAAAACAAACAACCCCATCAAAAAGTGGGCGAAGGATATGAACAGACACTTCTCAAAAGAAGACATTTATGCAGCCAAAAAACACATGAAAAAATGCTCACCATCACTGGCTATCAGAGAAATGCAAATCAAAAGCACAATGAGATACCATCTCACACCAGTTAGAATGGCAATCATTAAAAAGTCAGGAAACAACAGGTGCTGGAGAGGATGTGGAGAGATAGGAACACTTTTACACTGTTGGTGGGACTGTAAACTAGTTCAACCATTGTGGAATTCAGTGGGGCGATTCCTCAGGGATCTGGAACTAGAAATACCATTTGACCCAGCCATCCCATTACTGGCTATATACCCAAAGGACTATAAATCATGCTGCTGTAAAGACATATGCACACGTATGTTTATTGCGGCATTATTCACAATAGCAAAGACTTGGAACCAACCCAAATGTCCAACAATGATAGACTGGATTAAGAAAATGTGGCACATATACACCATGGAATACTAGGCAGCCATAAAAAATGATGAGTTCATGTCCTTTGTAGGAACATGCATGAAATTGGAAATCATCATTCTCAGTAAAGTATCGCAAGAACAAAAAACCAAACACCGCATATTCTCACTCATAGGTGGGAATTGAACAAAGAGAACACATGGACACAGGAAGGGGAACATCACACTCTGGGGACTGTTGTGGGTTGGGGGAAGGAGGGATGGATAGCACTGGGAGATATACCTAATGCTAGATGACGAGTTAGTGGGTGCAGTGCACCAGCATGGCACAATGTATACATATGTAACTAACCTGCACATTGTGCACATGTACCCTAAAACTTAAAGTATTATAATAATAAATAAAAAATTAAAAAAAAGGAATAATCCATGTGCTGAGAAAAAATTTTGTATTCTGTAGCCATTGGATGAAATGTTCTGTAAATATCTATTAGATCCATTTGGTCTGTAGTACAGATTAAATCCAATGTTCCATTGTTGATTTTCTGTCTGGAAGATCTTCCTAATGCGATAAGTGGGGTTTTGCAGTCTCTAGGTATCATTTTATTGGAGTCTGTCTCTCTTTTTCTCTCTAATAGCATTTTTTTATATATCTGAGTGCTCCAGCATAGGATGCACATATATTTATAATTGTTATATCTTTTTGCTGAATTGACCCTTTTGTCATTATATAATGACCTTCTCTGTCTCTTCTGATAGTTTTTGTCTTGAAATCTATTTTGTCTGATCTAAGGATAGCTACTCCTGCTCATTTTTGGTTTCCATTTGCCTGGAGTACTTTTTCCATCACTTTATTTACAGTGTATGTGTGTCTTTATAGTTGAAGTGTGTTTCTTTTAGGCAACATATCATTGGTTCTTGTTTTCTAATCCATTCAACCAGGTCTTTTGATTGGAGAGTTTAGTCTATTTATATTCAATGCTATGATTGATAAATAAGGACTTGCACTTGTTATTTTGTTGTTTTCTGTTTGTTTTGTGGTGCTCTCTTTCTTCCTTCCTTCCTGTCCTCCTTTTAGTATAGATGATTTTCTCTGATGGTACATTTTGATTTCTCACTTTTAATTTTTTGTATATCCTTTGCATGTTTTTTTGGATTGAGGTTACCATAAGGCTTGCAAATAACATCTTATAACCTATTATTTTAAACTGATGACAACTTCGCCCTGATGGTGTAAACTAACAAGGAAAGAGAAAACTAATACAAATTCTATACTTTAACATCATCTCTGCTTTTTAACCTCTTGTTTCTATTTATATCTTCCTGTACTCCCTATGTCTTCAAAAGTTGTTGTAGTTATTCTTGTTGATTGGTTCATTGTTTAGTCTTTCCACTTAGAATAAGAGCAGTTTAAACACCACAGTTACAGTGTTATAATATTCTACATTTTTCAGTGTACTTACTATTACCAGTATGTTTTGTACCTTCAGGTGATTATTTATTGCTCATTAATGTCATTTTCTTTCTGATTAAAGTATTCTCTTTAGCATTTATTAAAGGACAGGTCTGGTATTGATGGAATTCTTCAGCTTTTATTTGTCTGGAAAAGTCTTTATTTCTCCTTTTTGTTTGAAGGATATTTTCACCGGATATACTATTCTAGGGTAAAAGTTTTTTTCCTCAGCCCTTTAAATATGTCTATGCCACTCTCTCCTGGCCTGTAATGTTTTCATTGAAAAGTCTGCTACCAGACATATTGGACCTCGATTGTATGTTATTTTTTTCTTTTCTCTTGCTGCTTTTAGAATCCTTTCTTTATCCATGATCTTTGGAATTTGATTATTAAATGCCTTGAGTTAGTCTTCTTTGGGTTAATTGTGCTTGGTGTTCTATAACCTTCTTGTACTTGAATATTGATATCTTTCTCTAGGTTTAGGAAGTTTGTTATTATCCCTTTGGATAAACTGTCTACCCCTATATCTTTCTCTACCTCCTCAGTAAGGCCAGTAACTCTTACATTTGTCCTTTTGAGGCTTTCTAGATCTTGTAGGTGTGCTTCAATCTTTTTTATTCTGTTTTTCTCTTGTCTCCTTTGACTGTATTTTCAAATAGTCTGTCTTCAAGCTCACTAATTCTTGATCAGTTCTGCTATTAAGAGACTTTGATGCATTCTTCAGCAAGTCAATTGCATTTTTCAACTCCAGAATCTCTGTTTGCTTCTTTTTAATTGTTTCAAATTTTTGATAAAGGCATCTGGTAGGATTCTGAATTCCTTCTCTGTGTTACCTTGAATTTCTTTGAGTTTCCTCAACACAGCTCTTTTGAATTCTCTCCCAAAAGGTCACATATCTCTGTCTCTGCAGGATTGATCTCTGGTACCTTATTTAGTTTGTTTGGTGAAGTCATGTTTTCCTGGATGGTCTTGATGCTCCTGGATGTTCCTCAGTATCCGGGTACTGAAGAGTTAGGTATTTATTATAGTCTTCACAGACTGGGCCTATTTATACCTGTTATAATAGGATTTGAATGATGAAACCCTAGGGATTCTGGATCCACTAGAGGTTGCTATAAAAAATAATTTTAAGAAAAACCTTGTGGTCTAGTCTCTTAGAATAAATATCTTTTGTCTCACCCCATGTTATTAATATTACCTGTTACTGGGTGGTACTCAGCATTTTCTGGATCTATGTTTTTATTTTTTTTCTGTAGGTAATAGGGAGCCATTGATGACGTCTTAACGGCCTAGCGGAGTCTTAATGGCTAGAATGCCTCCTTCGTTTCTCTTCCTTTCTCCTGTTTTCTATATGTTCACTGACTTATACTCAGATGTTTTTCCTAGGAGAGAAATCATGCATTAAAAAGTCAGCATCATTTCTTGTGGAGCATCCTGGTAAGAAATTTAATTGTGAGGAGAGTAGGGTGACACTGTTACTTCAGATTGTGTGTAGATTTCAATAATAGAAGTAGATGGACTCATAAATAATTGCCAACATCCTTCACAAGAAGACTCATCAGAGAGCTGCCAGCCTGTCTGCCAATGATACTATTTTCTCAGGGTCTGTCTCATATTGTAAAGGATGAAAATACTGGTGTATTGCCAAAGATTGAGAGTCTGGAAGAGAAAGTGTACTTTGGAGTCAAACAACCCTGAGCTCAACTGCTTACAATCTGTGTGAACTTGGACCTGTCACTTAATCTTCACAGGCCTCAAATTTCCCATCTGTTAGGGATTGTGCTTTGTGGGGTTGTTTTAAACGTTGCGTGAGATACTACATGTAGCCAGATTCTGGCACATGAAAAGTATGTGATAAATTCTAGTTATTATCAATGTAAGAAGCTAGGCTTTACCTGCAAGTAGAGGTATTCAGAGGATGTAATACAACTGATTAATTCAGTCCAGAGTGCCTCATTAGTTTCTTCCTACTCTAAAACATTCAATATCCACATTTACCACTCAGCCTGAGTATGAGAATTTTCTTAACTGTTTCTCATTTTATTTCTGCCTTCTCTATTTCATAAAAACAAGTTCTTGTTTCTCTGAGCTATACGTTTTCTCCCCTGAATACATCCATACTCAAGCTTTTCATTTCCTTTTCCAAGCCTTCTTGGAGGAGGAAAGAAAGATTAAAATTTATTTCTCAATATCAAGATTTCTTTCACACATTTACTTGCCATGTTTTCTGTATCCTTTCATTCTTTTTTTCAAATGGTTCCTATGATTCACTTCCTTCAGGTAGTAAAAACTTAGTGCAAAATCTCTTTGGGCATGATCTTTCCAAATAGGTGATATCCTGAACTTCAAACAGGTTAACCCTCTTCACACTCACTCTCCCCAACCCTCAATTTATTAAAATGTTCCTTCTTTGCTTCAATGAACTTAGGATTGCATCTCTGTGCATTTTCCCCACAATTTTCACAGTGAAAATAATTATGCTATCCATACACATCATTACGATTTGTCTAGATGGTAGGCACCTTAAGAGCAGGAATTATGATTGATGATGTATCCTTTCACAAAAATGAAACAGACCATGATATACCAAGAGAGCCTTCTGTAGAAAAACATCTTTGAGAGCTAGGCAGAAATTGTGCAGGCATTTTAGGTAAGAAAGGCCAGATAATACCCCCTGTCTCCATCTTTTTTTTCCTCTTTTTTGAGATGGAGTCTTGCTCTGTTGCCCAGGCCGGAGTGCAGTGGCACGATCTCGGCTCACTGCAAGCTCCGCCTCCCAGGTTCACGCCATTCTCCTGCCTCAGCCTCCCGAGTAGCTGGGACTACAGGCGCCTGCCACCATGCCCGGCTAAATTTTTTTGTATTTTTAGTAGAGATGGGGTTTCACCATGTTAGCAGGGATGGTCTCACTCTCCTGATCTCATGATCCACCCGCTTCGGCCTCCCAAAGTGCTGGGATTACAGGCGTGAGCCACCGCACCTGCCACCAACTGCCTACATCTTAAATCCTCATGCCTTTTTGGCTCCCATCACTTTACAGAGAAAATCAACGCTACAGGCAGTGAATTCATGATGGGTGTAGAAAATAATCCCATGTCATTGTCCTCCTTCCAGGTTTAATTCAGATGTAATTAGGCAAAAATATATGTCAGTGTTAAAGGTAGAAGAAGAGATTTCTCTACTAAGCAATTGTGTGCTCTTGGGAAAGTCCCTTTGTCTTTCAACTCCCTTCTCCTCCTCTAGTATGAGGATGGTAATAATAGTATTACCTATTTTACAAGAGTTGTTGTGAGTCTTAAATGACATGTAAATCAGTTATAACAGGGTGTAACAAATATTATGTACTCAAATAATGTTAATGCTGCTGCTGATGATGATATTATCCAATACTTACCTTGCCTTCAAACCTTCTTTAGGAAAGAAAAGCCTTTTATACTGAAAATTACCAACTCGTCAATCACTTCAACCAGACTACATTTTTGCTATGCAGAAATAACACATATGAATTTTGGGACTGGATTTTAGAGTGTGCTTGTGTAGGATAAGCTATCTCCCAGTATCCCTTCTGAGGGATTCTGGCCAGGGGGCGCTATTAAATTTGTTGTCTCACAGGATAGCCAAAAAACAAGATAGCTTCACTAACTCCCAGATACCCCCTGTTGCTAGCTATGGTACATATTACTCTCCAGTCCTGAGATTCTAGTTTAAGCTAAAGGCAGTAGGCAAATTGTCTCAGGCAAGTAAATTCAGGCCTTTTTAACCACTCACCAAATGCTTTTCCGGAAAAAAAAAAAAAAAAAAAAACTAGTATAAGGAAAAATATTTTGCCATTTCAGGTAAGGTTAATATTGTAATAATCAAGGTTAACATAGCAGCTTAATGAGGCATGATCCTAGTCCTTGGAAACTTTCCTTATAAATGGAAAGAGTTCTCTTTCTATCATCTTGGTTTTTTATTTACCTCTCTCTCTCTTTCACTCTTTCTCTCTCTCTCTCCTCTACTATTCTTTATTATTTTGTAAACAATATAAGATTTTAATTATATACATAGGCAATAGCTAAAAGTCAAAAATAAAAATCTGTAGCACATCCTCCCTAAGACAAGCACTACTACTATTTTGCTATGTGGCCTGCCTGAAGCTTGCTTTTGCTATGCAGTGGATTGTTTGCATAGTTGCAATCACATTGAGACAGTGTGATGTAACAGGAGGAAAACGGCCCGGGGGGTCAGACAAAGCTGATTTCAAGTCCTGGCTTTGTAGTCATGAGTTGTGTGTTTGGCCTAATTTCTTAATCTCTCTTGGCTTATATTTCTTTATCTGGAAAATGAAAGTAAGTGATACCAGCTGGGTACGGTGGCTCATGTCTGTAAACCCAGCACTTTGGGAGGCCAAGGCAGATGAATCACTTGAGTCCAGGAGTTGAAGACCAGCCTGGAAAACATGGTGAAACCTAATTTCTACACGAAATACAAAAAAATTAGCCAGGTATGGTGGCACACACCTGTAGTCTCAGCTACTCAGGGGGCTGAGGGGAGAGAATCACCTGAGTCTGGGAGGTTGAGGCTGCAGTGAGAGCCATGATCATGCCACTGCACTCCAGCCCAGGTGACAGAGTGAGACCTTGTCAAAAAAAAAAAAAAAAAAAAAAGTGATATCTATCTCATAGACCTGTAGTCAATTTTATGGGAAATAACATGCATAAAGATGCCCAGCAGAGACCTTCCAATTCCAAAATGGAAGTGTAGAAACAAGCCCACCCCCACCAACAGAAAACCATAAACAAATATACAACATGAAAGTTGTCACCAGAAATACGCCAAAACTTAAATATGAGAATAAGACAGTCTCAGGGGCCACAGAGAAGTGAGGAAACTCTGAGAGATGATAAGAGCATTCTATATCTGCAATACTTTTCCCCTCAATCTGCTCAGCACCAAGTGCATGGAAAATTTCCTCCCAACTCATGATTTCTACACTAGAAAAATTGAGAGTGAGGTGGACAACCAACTTTCCCACCATCTTGGGTTCCTTAGCAGGAATTCTGCCCTGGCCTCAACCCATGGAAAGCATCACAAGTGCCTGAATGGAGAAATATCCCTGAGGATAGCTGAAGACAAAGTGAAGAGGTCAGTCTATCATCCCCAGCCCTGGAAACTGCTCTGTAACTCAGCCTTAAGGAGATATCAAATGAAAGAAGTTCTAGGAGGTATGTTCCACAGGTTTCCTGGCCATGAACCCCTAGCCAGTCTTCCCATGCTGAAAGGATATTCCATTTGGGGCCTCCTGCATTTAGGACAAGCAGCCCTCTGATCATTTACTTCAGCCAAGACAAACCTTGGCTTAAGGCATAATCTAGTGACAAAAAGGAGGCAGCAATCTAGCAGGAAAAAAAGTAATTCAGCAAGTCAATTACCGGGAATCTTTAAGCAAATATATCTAATAAAGAACAAAACAAGCCAGACAGACTAAAATGAATAACTTAATCATTCAATGCAAAGGCATAGACTACATCCACAAGACACACCAGCAAATAGGGAACCAGAATATGGGAAGGTTAAACAAAGCAAGCAGCCATTGACTTACCCTAGTGAGTTGGTGATATGTGAGCTCTCTGACTAATAATTAAAAGCAGCATTTAAGGAAACTCACTGATCTCTAAGATAATGCAGAAAAGCAATTCAGGAATTTAGGAGATAAATTTAATGAGGGGGTTCAAATAATGAGAACAAGCAAACAAACAGAAATAAGAAATACATCTGTTGAACTGAAAAATGTATTAGAGTCTCTTAACATCAGGATGGGTCAAGAAGAGGAAATAATCAGTAAGCTCCATGCCAGGCCATTTGAAAATACACACTTGGAGGAAAGAAAAAGAAAAAGAATGACAAAGAACAAAGATCTCCTACAAGATATAGATAATTACCTCAAAATACCCAATCTAATAATTATTGGCCTTCAAGAGGGAGTTGAGCAACAGCAAGGGGTAGAAAAGTTAATCAAGAAGTAACAACAGAAAGTTTCCCAAAACTTGAGAAAGAGATAAATATCCAGGTACAGGAAGAGAATGCCAAATAGATTGCACCCTAATAAGACCACCCCAAGGCATATAATAATCAATCTCTCAGAGGTCCAGGACAAAAAGAAGATCCTAACAGCAGCAAGGAACAAAGCAAATAACATATGAAGGAGTGCCAATTCTTCTGGCAACAGACTTCTCAATGGAAACCATGCAGACCAGGAGGGAGTCAGACAGCATTTTCAAAGTACTTGAGAAGAAAAACAAAAACAAAAACAAAACAAAATTGCCATTCAAGAATACTGTATCCAGCAAAATTAACCTCCCAACATGAAGGAAAGAAAAGATCTTTCCCAGACAAGCAAAAGCTGAGAGAACTCACCACCTGTCTTATAAAAAGTGCTAAAGAGAGCCAGATATGGTGGCTCATGCCTGTAGCACTTTAGGAGGCCATGATGGGAGGATTGCTTGAGCCCAGGAGTTCAAAACCAGACTGGACAACATAGTGGGACCCTGTCTCTACAAAAAATATTACAAAAATAGCCAGGGCATGGTGATGCACACCTGTGGTCCCAGGTTATCAGGAGGCTGAGGCAGGAGGATCACATAAGCCCAGCAGATTGAGGCTGCAGTGAGCTGTGATCGCACCACTGCACTGCAGCCTGGGCAACAGAGGGAGACTACATCTCTAAAAAGAAAAAAAAGAAATGCAAAGAGAATTCCTCAATCTCAAGTGAAAAAAAACACTACTGTGCAAAATAAAACATTTAAAGGTTAAAAAACCCACTGGTAAAAGTAAGTACACAGACAAATTCAGAATACTTTATTACTGTAATTGTGGCATGCAATTTACACAGAACTCTAGTAGGAAATTCAAAAGACAAATCTATCAAAAACAATAACAGCTACAGCAATTTGTTAAGAGATAGGCAATATAAATATATTTAAACCGAAACAACAAAAAGTCAAATTGTAGGGGCCATGGAATTAAAGTGTAGAGGTTTTAAATTTTTTTCTGTTTCTATTATTTTCCTTGTGATCTAATGTAAGTTGGTGTCTCTTAAAAATAATTTGTTATATCTGTAAGATATTTTATGTAAGTCTTATTGCAACCGCAATGCAAAAACCTGTAATAGATTCTCTAAAAATAAAAAGCAACAAATTAAAACATAGTACCAGAGAAAATCATTTCTCTGTATGTTTTAGGAAATGGAAAACAGGGAAAACAGGAAGAGAGGAGTTACAAGACAACCAGAAAACACGCAACAAACTGGCAGTAGTAGTTTCCAATCAATAATAACACTGAATGTAAATGGAATAAATTCTCTAATTTAAAAATA
The DNA here is from genome assembly GCF_029281585.2 of Gorilla gorilla gorilla. Taxonomy (NCBI): domain Eukaryota; kingdom Metazoa; phylum Chordata; class Mammalia; order Primates; family Hominidae; genus Gorilla; species Gorilla gorilla. The sequence continues at coordinate 124,292,667 of NC_073247.2, forward strand.
GAGAGTGGCTGAATGGATAAAGAAATAAGACCAAATTCCAGGCCGGATGTGGTGGCTCACGCCTGTAATCCCAGCACTTTGGGAGGCTGAGGAGGGTGCATCACAAGGTCAGGAGATCGAGACCATCCTGGCTAGCATGGTGAAATCCCGTCTCTACTAAAAAATACAAAAAATTAGCCAGGCATGGTGGTGGGCGCCTGTAGTCCCAGCTTCTCAGGAGGCTGAGGTAGGAGAATGGCGTGAACCCGGGAGGCAGAGCTTACAGTGAGCTGAGATCACACCACTGCACTCCAGCCTGGGCGACAGAGCAAAACTCTGTCCAAAAAAAAAAAAAAGAAAAAAAAGACCAAATTCTATATTGCTGACAAGAAAGCCATTTCACCTATAAAGACATACAAAGACCGAAAGTGAAGGGGTAGAAAAAGATAGTTCATGCAACTGGAAACCAAAAAAGAGTGAGAGTAGTGGTACTTATATCAGATAAAATAGACTACAAATGAACGACTGTAAGAAGAGGAAAAAAGGTCACTAAATAATGGTAAAGAGGTCAATTAAGCAAGAAGACATAACAATTATAAATATCTATGCACCGAAGACCAGAGCTCTCAAGTACATAAAGCAAACATGAATAGTTATAAAGGGAGAGATTGACTGAAAACAATAATAGTAGAGGGCTTAAACAGCCCACTCTCAGTAATAGACATATCATTCAGACAAAAAATTAACAAAGAGCCATGGAGTTAAACTACACACTAGACCTATTAGGCCTAACTGACATTTACAGAACATATCACACACCTGCTGCAGAATACACTTTTTTTTTCATTGTAACATGGAACATCCTTCAGAATAAGCTATAGCTTAGGCTACAGAACAAGTGTGAAGAAATTCAAAAATGGAAATCATATTAAGTAGGTTTTCTGACAACAATGGAATAAAAATATAAATTAATAACCAGAGGAACTTCAAAACATTAAAAATACATGAAAATTAAACAAAATGCTCCTGAGTGACCAGTAGGTCAATGAAGAAATTAAGAAGGAAATATTAAAATTTGTGGAAACAAATGAAAATGCAAATACAATATACCAAAGTCAATGAGATACAACATAAAAAATACTAAGATGGAAGTTTATAACAATAAATGTCTACATCAAAAAAGTAGAAAAAAAAAGACTTCAAATAAGCAACCCAACAATGTACCTCAAGGAACCGGAAAAGCAAAAACAAAACAAACCCCAAATTATTAGAAGAAAAGAAATAATAAAGATCATAGCTGAAATAAAAGAAACTGAGACTAAAATATACAAAATATCAGTGAAACAAAAAGTTGCTTTTTTGAAAAGATAAATAAAATCAACAAACTTTTAGCTAGGCTAAGAAAAAACAGAGAAAACCAAATAAATAATACCAGAAACAAAGAGGAGACATAACAACTGAGACCACAGAAATACAAAAAATCATTAGAGACTGTTATGAACAACTATATGCCAACAAATTGGAAAACCTATAGGCAGTGAATAAATTCCTGGACACTATATCCTCCCAAGATTGAACCATGAAGAAAATAAAAGCTTGAACAGATGAATAACAAGCAATGAGATCAAAGCTGTAATAAAAAATATCCGAGCAAAGAAAAGCCCAGAACCTGATGGCTTCCCTGCTGAATTCTACCAAACATTTAAAGAAAAAAAGTACCAATTTTATTCAAACTCTTCAAAGAAGTTGAAAAATAGGGAATACTTCCAAAATCATTCTACAAAGCCAGAATTATCCTGGTAGCAAAACCAGAGAAGGACAAAACAAGAAAAGAAAACCTCAGGCCAATTTCACTGATTAACATAGATGCAAAAATCCTCCCCAAAATACTGGCTAACAGAATTCAACAACACACTAAAAACATCATTCACCATGATCATGTGGGATTCCTCTCAGGGATGCAAGGCGTATTAGTCTGTTCTCACATTGTTATAAAGAACTACCTGATACTGGGTAATTTATGAAAAAAGAGGTTTAATTGACTCACAGTTCCACAGGCTGTACAGGAAGCATGGCTGAGGAGGACTCAGGAAACTTACAACCAGAAGGTGAAGGGGAAGCAGGCACCTCTTCACAAGGTGGAGCAGGAGAGAGAGTGAAGGGGAAGGTGCTACAAACTTTTAAACAACCAGATCTCGTGAGAACTCTGTCATGAGATAGCACTAAGAGGATGGTGCTAAACCATTAGAAACCACTCCCATGGTCCAGTCACCTCCCACTATGCCCCATCTCCAACACTGCAGATTACAATTCAACGTGAGATTTGGGTGGAGACCCAGAGCCTAACCATATCACAAGGATAGTTCAACATGTGCAAATCGTTAAGTGTAATACATCACATAACAGAACCAAGAACAAAAACCACATGATTATTTCAATAGATACTGAAAAAGCATTTGATCAAATTTGCCATCTCTTCTACACCATCCTTCAAGCCTTGTTATAGTGTAGACCATACAGCTGAAAGACAGTCCTATGCCATTTATAAAGTCTTCCTCAACTAATTCACCAGAATGCAGGCAGAATAGAGCACTAGGTAACAGATTGCAGAGCCACATGTCATGGGTTGAAATCCAGATGTTGCCACTTGCCAGCTTTGTGACTTTGGGCATATTTCCTGACTGTTGTGTATCTCAATCTTCTCATCTTTAAGATGACATAAAAATAGTATCATGCTCAATAAAATTGTTGGATTAAAAGAGTTAATAGTTTTAAGAACTTAGAAAATATGTGTCACATATATTTGTGCTCAGTAAACACTAGGTGTTATTATTTGTCCCTCTTCATCCTGACTTTCCACAGCATCTTTCATACCATCATGTGTGATGGTACACAAATGAGATGGAAAGTACGAGATTACATGTACAATTTTACTTAATTATAAAGTGTTTTATATTTTTCTGTTAAATGTGTGTCATGTCTTCTCAACTAGGTTGAAAGCTCCAGGGGTAGGAACCATTATTGGACTTTGAATCTCCCATAACATTTAGTACACTGCTGGGCCCAGGGTGCTTGCTGAATAAATCCTTATGTATTGAAATTGCATGCTAGTCTAATGCAAAGGACAGTCAGAAAGAACCCTTGGTGTCTGTTAAAATAACATGCAGTATCCTCATCATCTCTCATTGCTCTACAGAGCCATATTAAAGCTTGTATCTCTGAAAACTAATGGCAAATCCCCCTGAGCTCTATGCCTTGCTTCATGAGTTTCATGATTTTCTAGGATGCAGGACACAGGAGCAGAAAGAATGTAATTGAGAACCCTATCTTCTGCACACAAAACCTGCAGACCTGTACTTCAATGGCTCTTAGCTGGATGTAATTGGTGCTGGTTCTCTGCAACATAATTTCTGGAGAGGTCTAAAAATATGATGGAAACACCTCAAGGTTCAGGTATAGGGAATGGAAAAGAGTGAGGTTTGTGGTAGGTCAGTAATAGTGGATGACCTCTTGTGGTAAAATAACCTGTAGGTTTTTTGCTAAGCCTGGGTGGAGGTTTGCAAAATTGAGGAGATAGCCAACCCATACAATGTCACCGATCTCAGCAAGCAGAAATTGGGTCATCTAAATTCAGGATCTGAAGGTTGGAAGCCTGGATATGGATCTTGGCTCTGCCTCTTAATAGTTATATGACTTCTTTTGGAAAGAAGGAGCAAAGGATTAGAAAGCACATACTGAAGTTAAAACACAGAGGGCTTTAACTCAAAAGCCCCTATTGCTTTGGCTTTTGTTATCTGAGATATGTGACAGTATCACCTGCTGCTCTCACTCTAAGCTGCTGGAGAACCAAGACCTTGAGAAAGGCATGTCACAGATACTCAATAAAGTGTCAAAACAAGTGCTTTCTGCTCATAGTTTGTAGCTGTGTATAATGTAGCATTGCACAACTAGGAAGATGACTTATAGCTACCAGCATAATAGCAAACCCAGCAGTTTTAACCAAAAGTAATTTTGCTCTTTACTCTCATCCATAATCTATACATTCTGTAAAGGCTCGGATCAGGCCTCTCTTCTTCTACAAGGTCATTAGTTTCCACTTTCTCTGGAGTCCTCTGTTTCCCCGACAACCTATTAAATTTGCATCATAACGCATGGCAGTGTGGGTTTTGTGCGGGAAGGAAGGGTGATGCTACACACATGAGATGGGTTATTTACACATACATATACACAGCCACGTGGACTATTTTTGTTAGTTATTTGAATTGATTATCTATATTAGTTCAAGGAACCACACTCATCATTTATTCCTCACTCTGTCTTTCACTCTGTACTGTTGAAGATCTGTTCCAATATTTGAGGTAGAAAAAAAGGTGGTTGTTTTAGAATATCATTTTTTTTTAAAAGTAATTCATTTGGCTCTAGTGCCAATAAAAACTCTCTGTGGCTTCCTCATTATCTGTTCCCATGGTTTTCAGAGTCACCCATCAAGAGGGTTATTAATCCAGAACATGTGAGTACATGTTAAATTTTCCAGTTACTGAGAATAACGCAAAGGGCACAGAGAGAAATAGACTGCAAGCCTTCTCTCAGACGGACTCTGCCAAAGTACGGCACTTCTGCCAGCTCCACTGTCCCCTTGGTCTAAAGCTAAGGGAAAAAGAAATTAGAAATTATGGACCCTGTCCATCAGCCTGGACCATGGCCCAAGGAATTCATGGCATATGGCCTGATACTTTTTCTTTCCCTTCCATATTAAACAGATTTCATGAAAAGTCTTTCTGTATGGCAAGAATTTATTTTAAATTCGTGTGGCACTTCAGAATTTATTAAATGTTTCCTAATATATTATCACATTTTAGATCTTAAAACCCCATGAGGTGAGTGAGGAAACTATGAACCTTAGTTTATAGACAAGGAGGGTCAAACCAAGAGAGATTAAGCACTTTGCCCACCTTCACATAGCTCATAATGACAGAACTGAGAATCACATTCAGATTTTCAGATTTGAAATTCAATGATCTCTCTACCTCTTTGTCAAAAAACCACCTCTGAAAACTTTCCTCTCTTCTGGGGCCTAACCTTTTCAATTACATGCTAATCTTTAATCATCACTCAAATGCTTCCTAGTTTAGGCATTCCAATGAGGCTGAGTATAGATCTCTGAACCATATTTTTACCTTGGTTTGGAGCTTGCTTTTTTATTGTTTGGTTTTGTGATACCTGACCCTCAACATCATGTCAGATTTACAGAACTAGCATTTGTATAATACCATTTAATGAGAATGTTATATTTCAGGTCATAGCTCAACAAAAGGCTACCATTCTGGAGAAATCTCTCAATAATCAAGTGAATGAAAAGTCCTAATCTTGGATGTCATTGGCCTCTTTTCCCAGTCCCCACAGTGCTTACTCAATGAGCTTATGAATCATGTCCACGGGGACAGAGACAGAGGTTATGCAAAGAATCAACCACATGGACACCCCTTCATAAAGGCTGAGTTGACAGCTATTGTCCCTAGAGAATGCCCAAACTGCTATCAGCAGAGGTCCATGATAAGCCCCTAGTTGGGCCCCATTCTGCAGAGACCAAATAGCCACCAGGTAGCAGGTTGATTACTGTGAATACCCTCTATTGTGGAGGGGGAAGCCATCTGTCCTCAATGTAAATATTACTTACTCTGATGAGGATTTGCTTTCCCAGCCTGCAATGTTTCTATCAGCACTACCACCCATAGACTTAATTAATGTCCATTTTATAGTCATTGTATCACAGACCTTATAAACCAGGAACAGATATTCTGGCAGAACAGTCCAACAGCCTATTACAAATTCAGTTAAAGAGTCTCTAGGAGCCAACATCGGAAAACTGGAGGTGTTATTCTACAGGAAATGTCATATGATATGAATCAGCAGCCAAAAGACAGTGCTGTTTCTGTCGTAACCAGTATTCTTGGAACCAAGAGGTGGAAGTTGAAGTGGCTTTTATCAATATTACATCTAATAGCTAATTCACAAAAGTGTATGATTCCATGGTTTAGGTTTCAGTACTTGAGGGGGATATGCCTCTTCTAGGATAGACAACAACATCTCTATTATCCAGAAGATGAGACAGCCACCTGTCTATTTTGGACTGCTTATGCCATTAGAACAACAGCCAAAGTGGGAGTTTCAGGGCTGGATGGTATCACATGAGATTGCTGCTGTGGAGTGAAGGTAGAGAAGAGTATGTTTTGGACACAGAGGATCCTTCCAGGCACCTCTTTCTGCTGCCATTTCAGTAGTAAAAGTTAAAAGTGAAGATCTGAACAACCACATGCAGGCAGGACCACTGAAGACTGTGATACATTAGGAATGAAGGTTTAGGTCATACCTAAGGTAAGAACTTTGATCAGCTTAGGTGCTGATTGAGGGCCAAGAAAACATGGACTGAGTAGTAGAGGAAAAGTTACAAAAAGAAGACTATAACATCAGCCTGAGTTTTGTTCTTGCTGTGACTTATCCCTTTCTCCATCTTAGTCTGTTTTGTGTTGCTATAAAGGAATACCTGAGACTGGGTAATTTATAAAGAAAAAAGGTTTATTTGGCTCACAATTCTGATGCCTGGAAAAGTTCAAGATTGGGCATCTGGTGAGAGTCTCGGGCTGCTTCTACTCATGGTAGAAAGTGAAGGGGAGCCAGAGTGTGCAGAGATCACATAGCAAGAAAGGAAACAAGAGTAGGGCAGAGATGCCAAGCTCTTTTTAACAGCCGGTTCCCACAGAAGCTAATAGAGTAAGAACTCACCTCTAAAAGAGGGCATTAATCTATTCATGAGGGGTCTGCTCCCATGACCCAAACACCTCCCATTAGGCCCCACCTCCAACATTGGGGATCAAATTTCAACATAAGATTTGGAGGGACAAATATCCAAATCATAGCACCCTCCCATTCTACTATTTTACATACAGTGATTAACTTTATAACATAGTCTCTAGTGTACAGACTATCAAGAAGAAATTGTGATGGAACCGGAAGATGAATATACACCATCCAAAGATCCTGGACTTAGAGCTAGCTATAGTAACTGGTCAGAATTTGAGATGCCACCCTTTTGCATGTTTTCACTTATATAAGGAAAAATTGCATTATGTTATGTGGGGCATTTATTGTTGTGAAGTTTAAGTATGAAAAAAGGATATATGTTGTTACTAGTCAGCCAAAAATGTGAAATCAAGAGGACATTAGACATTCTTTTTGGCCACTGTCTTAGGATTGGTTCTCCAGGAGAGATTCTGTTTTAAAAATTAATTTGTTTAATTGACAAATAAATATTGTATATATTTATCATACACAACATGTTTCAAAATATGTATACATTGTGGAATGGCTAAATCAAGGTAATTAACATATGTATTATCGAACATGCTTTTTTTGTGTGCAATGAAAACACTTAAAATCTACTCTCCTAGTAACTTTCAAGAATACAATACATTGCTATTAACTACAGTCACCATGTTGTTCAGTAGATCTCTTGAACTTATTCCTCCTATCTAACTGGAATTTTGTATTCTTTGACCAATATCTTCCCCAGCCCCCAGGAGCAGGGTTACCACTGCCCCTAGCCCCTGGTAACTACCATTCTATTCTCTACTTCTAGGGATTCAACTTTTTAAGATCCTACACATAAGTGAGATTGTGTGGCATTTTTCTTTCTGTGCCTGGGTTATTTCACTTACATAATGTTTTCCAGGTTCATCCATGTTGTCACAAATGACAGGAGTTTCATCTTTTTAAAGGTGGAATAGTATCCCATTGTGTATAGGCACCATATTTTCTTTATCCATTTATTCATTAATGGACACTTACATATATTCCATACCTTAGCTATTGTGAATAATGTTGCAATGAATGTAGAAGTGCCAATAACTCTTCAAGATAATGATTTTATTTCCCGTGGATGCATACCCACCCCACAGTGGGACTGCTGAGTCATAAGGTAGTTCTATTTTTAATTTTAAAAGGAACCTCCACACTGTTTTCTACAATGGCCATACTAATTAACATTCCCACCAACAGTGTGCACAGGTTTTTCACCACACCCTCTCTAAAACTTCTTTGTTTTTTTAATAATAGCTGCTGCTCTAACAAGTGTGAGGTGATATCTCCTTGTGGTTCTTCGTTTGCATTTCTCTAATGATTAGTGATTCTGAGTAATTTTTATATACCTATTGGCCATTTTTATGTCTTCTTTTGAGAAATGTTTATTCAGATCCTTTGCTGATTTTTTAAATTGGATTTTCGTTTTCTTACTATCAGGTTGCTTGAGTTCCTTCTACATTTCAAATGTTAACCTGTTATCAGATGTATAGTTCACAAATATTTTCTTCTATTCTGAATGTTGTCTCTTTGCTCTGTTGATCAGTTCCTTGGCTGTGCATGGGCTTTTCAGTTTGCTGTCATTCCATTTGTTTATTTTTCCTTTTGTTGCCTGTGCTTTGGGGTTCATATGCAAACAAAATCATTGCCAAGCCCAATGTCGTGGAGTTTTCTGCCATGTTTTCTCCTAGTAGTTTTACAGTTTCAAGTCTTACATTTAAGTCTTTAATGTATTTTGAGTTGATTTTTGTGTATTGTGTGAGATTAGGGTCTGATTTCATTCTGTATTTGAATATCTAGTTTTCCCAACATCATTTATTGAAGAGATTCTCTTTTCCCAGTTGTGTGCTCTTGACACCTTTATCAAAATCAACTGACCATAAATGTGTGGATTTATTTCTGGACTCTCCCTTCTGTTCCATTGGTCTCTGTGACTGTGTTTATGCAAATACCATGTTGTTTTAGTTACAATAGCTTTGTAGTATATTTTGATGTCAGAGAGTGTGATGCTTCCAGCTGTGGTCTTTTATGGTTCCATATGAATTTCAGGATTGTTTTTTCTACTTTCATGAAAAATGTCATTGGAATTTTGATAGGTATTGCATTGAACCTGTACATCATTTGGAGCAGTATGGACATTTTAACAATATTAATTTTCCAATCCACATAATGAGATATCTTTCCACTTATTTGTGTCTTCCTTAATTTCTTTCATCAAGGTTTTATAGTTTTCAGTGTATAGATCTTTACCAAGAGATATTCTGATGTAAGTGATGTATTAGGAGAATACTCTCAGGAGAATCCTGTGAGAGAATGAGGGAAGCAGGATAAAAAAGGAGACGGGGCTAAACAAGGATGTAATTTCAGATGAAATCTAGTCTTAATCTTATCCCACAGTTAACTTCATCTTACCCCACATAAAAACTGCTCTGAAAAGCCTGTCCTATTTTGAGATAAAGGGTTGGGAATTTTGTACTGCTAACCTAATTAGTTCATTAGCTATGGACAGGCTTAGGAGAAAGACATAACTCTCGAGCACCTTCAGGTGATATGGCTCAACTTGCCCAAGGATAAACCTACCAAGAAGGTAATAAGTGTGAGCCTTTAGCAACAGCACCCACCACAGCTGAAGGATGAGCACATCAGACCAGTAAATGGGATCCCTGGGGATCTGGGTGGAGAACTTACAATGTCGTCTAGAACTGCTCAGCTATTTTGAACACCCTTCCCCTGTTTTGGGAATTCCTCACCTTAAAAATCCCAGACTCCTCAAAGAAACCAGATAATTGCTTTTCAAGCCTCCCTGCTGCTAGAGTTGAGGCTTGTGATCCATTCCCCTTCAACCCAATTTGCTTACTCAGAGCTTGAATTAGAAGTTAGTGATGCAGAGAAACAGAAACTATATGGAGTCCATTCTGGCCATGGCAGTGTCAGTCCCATTTAGTTGGCAGAAGCAGCAGTCACAATGGTTCTAGTGGTAGCATCTGGTGCTCACAATAAGTGATATTGGCAGTTGTCAATGCCCTATAGCCAAAGACTGCCAGGAACACATCTGGGTAGTTGAACAAGTTGGGTTTATCCCTCATCACTGCAAGGGCAAATGCACAGTTCAGGGAGAATGATAGAGGGGACTTATTACAAGATTGAGGTTTGTGTGAGATGATTTGGGTGAGGGTTTAAGGAAGTGGGGCTTTGCTCTGGATTAGATGCTGTCAGGAAGTGGGGATAATTCTATGATTTGGTTTCACAATAAATGTCACCTAGGAGTGGGAAAGACTAGCCCAAGGCTAAGCTTGCAGTTTGTAAAGCAGCAGCAATTACTCATATTGGCTCGAGGGGAGGTGGTCATTTTTGTGGTTTTGGGCAATGTTCATGTTTTTGCATTGATCTGTCACCCTCACAGAGTACCTCTCTCTGAGGTTAATAGTCTGAGAAACTATCCATGTTCAACAAGAGAACAACAAGACCTAGCTATGAGTTCTAGACCAGTTCCTCGCAACACCAAGGCCTCAGTGATAGCACCAGGCAAGCTTCCTCAATACAGGGTCTGCCTTTCTCTTCTTTACCATTCAAGCTGTGGTCTTCATGTCCAGCAGTATTGTCAGTGGTATCTCCATTTCTACATTGTGATTTTGATTGTTATTTTTGACTGCACTGCCTCCAACTTTGGTACTCTGGCTTTCTCAGAGATTCTGTGAGCTTCTCAAGAGCCTCAAATAATTTATTTTTAATAATTTACTTTATCCTTAAACTGTCAGTTTGTGTTTTGGTTCTTCACAACTAAGATCCCTGACTGATAAGCATTACCACCACACCTGTACCCCAGCCCCCCTGGACAACATAGATTGTCACTTCCCCTTAAGACACAAAACAAAACAAAATTGGCTTTAAGGAGTTTCTGGACCCTTTGTAAGAGTGAATTGTCTTTGTGACTCCTTAGATGGGCACTGACATATTCTAGGGTCAGGATGAACTAGTATCTGCAGGAAATTTGACAGAGTCAGATCCTGTGGGATCCTGGATCCCTATGGGAAAGAATCAGATTTACTTTGTCTATAATTTATCAGCTATAGCCACCTCACTACCAGCAAGGTAAGAACAGATATTAGGCACAGGTTAAAAAAAAATGACTAGGAAATGAGACCTTGCATAATTAAGTGCAAGACTGCAGACTTGGAAAGCAAAAAAGGAGATTTTATTGTGGCCTGTTTTCATGAAGAAGGCTTTAGGGAGTGAATGCAACAGAAGGTAGACCTTGAGCGACAAGGAGGCTTTGACTTAGAAGAAATAAGGGAGAAGGACGTCCAAATGGGGATGTTTAGCTCAGCCTTCTAGTTTTGACCTTAGACAATGACCTTAGGCCACTATTGACCCTAGGCTCATTGTTTATGGTGACTTCAATGGGTCAATAAGCCATGGTCCTGATCCATGTTACTGACTCTAAATCACTGGATTCTACACCAGATCTTTCCTCACTAGAATGTAAGCTTCATAAAAGCTAGAACCTTTTCTTTTTCATACTAACATCAATTGCTCCTTAAATAGTGGTCGACACATAGTAGACCCACGTTAAATATTTGTTGAATAAATGGATGAATGATAAGTAGATGAATAAATGAATGAATTATTTCCAACACTCCTTATGGAAAGAGGCCACAATAACCCTGCTTAGCTTCGCCAATGTATTTCTTGTATTGTTTTGTGTCTTCCAAAAGCATTCTACTGCTCCCCAATCCTTCAGGAATAGGTTTATTTCTTAGGCTTTCAGCCTGCTGCTGACAAGTTCTTCTGTAGCTTCAGTTGAACTCATATTGTGCAACCAACCCAAGAGACACTGAACATAGCTCTGTATTCTAGGCCAATTACACTCAGCTGAACTGAGGTATTAATTAGGATATAGACAGGAAGTGTTCTATTCCAAGATCTGCAGCTAAAGTGGAAGATTTTCTTTGAGTCAGGGACTGTTTCCAGGGAGCAGAGAAGACGTACATATAAGTCAGCTTATTAGCATTAGGCTCGAACTTAGGGGTAATTTTACCTCCATTTTTTGAGTTGGGAAACAAGCCTCCTGTTTGTTCTATTTACAAGAACTGTCAGATATAATTCATTTGAACAGTAATAAAGGGCCATCCATTTTCCCTGGAACTGCCTACATTTGCCTAGAAAGTTTTACTTAAATACTACATCTCACCCTTATCCCAACACACACACACATGCACACGCGCGCACACACACACACACACACTTGCCAAATCCTTTGCTCAGCAAGGTAGCTATTGTTGAGTTGTTTTGAGAACAAGAAGGACCTTATTAGTAAGTGGCTTTTGAGTTTTCAGTGATACTTGGGGAAAGCAGAGAGCTGAGTTAGGTTGTGGTACATGAGGAAGAAATTAGAGAATATAAAAAAATGATTGAGGGCTGGAGGCAGGTGTCCAATAGGGTGCGTGAGGGATAAGGAAAACAAAGTGCCCATTTCACATTTGATTTAGGGCCATTACTGGACCCTGCTCTCCAAGAATTTGATTGAAGGTAACTGTAAATAGATAAAACTGCCTAGCTAAATGGGGATTTTGATAAACAAACAAAAAAAAACTTAAAGTGGGAATAATAATAGTATCTATGTTATTGGGTTGTGAGGATTAAAGGGGTTAACATATGTAAAAACACTTAAACAGTACCTGGCACACAGTAAGTGCTATATAAATCATAGTTATTAACATCATTTTTATTATTATTATATCATCATCAGTTGAGAGTATTTTAAATCATTTACACCATTTCCCTCTATTCTCCGGAGGTATGGGCCTTGGGAAACACCTTCCTGTACTGATATGCTTCCTTGCATAGACGGACAAGTACTGGGAACTTGGGCTATCCGGAACTGGAACAGAGCCAAGTACAGAACTATGATCCTAGGGAAGGACTCAAGGCCCAAGAAGTACCATGGAACAGGGGCCACAAACAGGTCTCTAGTATTAGAAATGGGTTTTATAATGTGTATACTTTAGCTACCTGTCTCAATGTACATGTTTACATGTTAAAAAATCCCTACCCCAGACATGAAAATTAAAATTCTGGGGGTGGAACACAAGAATCTGCATTTTTAATAAACTGCCAAAGTTGGGTTGTCAGATTTAAGAAACAAAAATACAAAATGTCCAATTGAATGTTATGTTCAGATGAACAACAAATCATATTTTATTACAAATATGTTCCAAATGTTGCAAGTGGCATACTTATACTATTATTTGTTATTTAATCTGAAAAATTATTTGTTGTTTATCTGAAATTCAAATTTAACTGGGTGTCCCGTATTTGATCTGGCAGAGTACACCTGATTCTGATGTACTCAGAAATTAGAGAAGCACTCCTTTAGAAGAGCTTCAGTTCTGGACAAATTCCCTTTCCAATAATTTGTGTTAAGGAAACTGGAGAAGTATGCAGTTATTGAAACAGGGGTGTGAAGAGGGGGCTTTGGTCAAAGAGAAATACCAAAGTCCCTAGTTCACTAGAATTAACTGAATCAGGGCAGTACAATGAGGTGGAGGTAAGTGACTTCAAGTCACCCAACCAGGACCCTTTAAATTAGAACCAAGGTCTGGATTTTTCCTAGAGCAGTAGTTCTCAATGGGTAGAAAAGAATCTTTCTCCAAAAAAAACATATTACAGGGCCTCATCCAATGAATCATAAAATGAGGGTTCTGGAGTAAGTGATTTTTTTCATTTTGAGGACCACTATCAGAGTTATAGCTTGCAAATAGAACAGAAAGTCCGTCTGGTCCTTATAAAATGTGCCTGTTGTCTCTATCCTGACTCAGCAGATAGTAGATTTCTTCAGTACTACCTAGCCAGCCATTTTCTACCCCTATCATACCACAGGTTCTTCTCTCCATTTGTAGAATGACAAGCAACTTAATAACCCTTGCAGCCCTGTGTCCATTCCCTTTCATCCTGGCGATTGCCAAGGTCTTAGCAGGCATTAGTGAGCAGTAATGCTTACAAGTTCGAGGAGACTGGATAGACAGGTGGATCCATTTTCCTAACAGATATATTCTGAAAGTTCTCCTACTGCCCTTATGTCAAGTGTGTGCTGTATTTACAGGTCTTGTTTTCTGTCAGGCCTCTGAGCCCAAGCCAAGCCATCGCATCCCCTGTGACTTGCACCTATACGCCCAGATGGCCTGAAGTAACTGAAGAATCACAAAAGAAGTGAAAATGCCCTGCCCCACCTTAACTGATGACATTCCACCACAAAAGAAGTGTAAATGGCTGGTCCTTGCCTTAAGTGATGACATTACCTTGTGAAAGTCCTTTTCCTGGCTCATCCTGGCTCAAAAAGCTCCCCCACTGAGCATCTTGAGACCCCCACTCCTGCCCGCCAGAGAACAAACCCCCTTTGACTGTAATTTTCCTTTACCTACCCAAATCCTATAAAACAGCCCCACCCTTATCTCCCTTCACTGACTCTCTTTTCGGACTCAGCCCGCCTGCACCCAGGTGAAATAAACAGCCATGTTGCTCACACAAAGCCTGTTTGGTGGTCTCTTCACATGGACGCGCATGAAATTTGGTGCTGAAACCCGGGAATTTGGTGCCGTGACTTGGATCGGGGGACCTCTCTTGAGAGATCAATCCCCTGTACTCTTGTTCTTTGCTCTGAGAGAAAGATCCACCTATGACCTCAGGTCCTCAGACCGACCAGCCCAAGGAACATCTCACCAATATTAAATCAAGTAAGCAGCCTCTTCTTACTCTCTTCTCCAACCTCTCTCACTGTCCCTCAACCACTTTCTCCTTTCCACTCTTCAATCTCTCCCTTCTCTTAATTTCAATTCCTTTCATTTTCTGGGAGAGACAAAGGAGACACGTTTTATCCGTGGACCCAAAACTCCGGCGCCGGTCACGGACTGGGAAGGCAGCCTTCCCTTGGTGTTTAATCATTGCAGGGATGCCTCTCCGATTATACACCCATGTTTCAAAGGTGTCAGACCACGCAGGGACGCCTGCCTTGGTCCTTCACCCTTAGCGGCAAGTCCCGCTTTTCTGGGGAAGGGGCAAGTACCTCAACCTCTTCTATCCTTGTCTCTACCCCTTCTCTGCTTTTCTGGGAGGGGCAAGTACCCCTCAACCCCTTCTCCTTCACTCTTAGCAGCAAGGCCCGCTTTTCTGGGGAAGGGTCAAGTACCCCAACCCCTTCTCTCCTTGTCTCTACCCCTTCTCTGCTTTTCTGGGGGAGAGGCAAGTACCCCTCAACCCCTTCTCCTTCACTCTTAGCAGCAAGTCCCGCTTTTCTAGAGGAGGGGCAAGTACCCCAACCTCATATCTCTGTGCCCCAATCCCTTATTTCCATGCCCCAACCTCTTATCTCTGTGCCCCAATCCCTTATTTCTGTGCCCCAACCCCTTATTTCTGTGTCCTGACCCTTTATTTCTGTGCCCTGACCCCTTATTTCTGCACCCCATCCCTTATTTCCATGCCCCGACCTCTTATCTCTGTGCCCCAACCCCTTTTCCCACTTTTCTGGAAGGTAAGAACCCCCGAACCCCTTCCCTCCATTTCTCTACTCTCTCTTTTCTCTAGGCTTGCTTCCTTCACTACGGGCAACCTTCCACCCTCCATTCCTCCTTCTACTCCCTTGGCCTGTGTTCTCAAAAACTTAAAACCTCTTCAACTCACACCTGACCTAAAACCTAAATGCCTTATTTTCTTCTGCAATGCCGCTTGACCCCAATACAAACTTGACAGTAGTTCCAAATAGCCAGAAAATGGCACTTTGAATTTTTCCATCCTGCAAGATTCTAAATAATTCTTGTCATAAAATAGGCAAATGGTCTGAGGTGCCTGACATCCAGGCATTCTTTTACACATCAGTCCCTTCCTAGTCTCTGTACCCAGTGCAACTCATCCCAAATCTTCCTTCTTTCCCTCCCACCTGTCCCCTCAGTACCAACCCCAAGCGTTGCTGAGTCTTTCTAATCTTCCTTTTCTACAGACCCATCTGACCTCTCCCTTCCTCCCCAGGCTGCTCCTCGCCAGGCTGAGCTAGGTCCCAATTCTTCCTCAGCCTCTGCTCCTCCACCCTAAACCTTTTTATCACCTCCCCTCCTCACACCTGGTCCAGCTTACAGTTTCGTTCCGTGACTAGCCCTCCCCCTCCTGCCCAGCAATTTACTCTTAAAAAGGTGGCTGGAGCTAAAGGCATAGTCAAGGTTAATGCTCCTTTTTCTTTATCCCAAATCAGATAGCGTTTAGGCTCTTTTTCATCAAATATAAAAATCCAGCCCAGTTCATGACTTGTTTGGCAGCAACCCTGAGACACTTTACAGCCCTAGACCCTAAAAGGTCAAAAGGCCATCTTATTCTCAAAATACATTTTATTACCCAATCTGTTCCCGACATTAAATAAAACTCCAAAAATTAAATTCCGGCCCTCAAACCCCACAACAGGATTTAATTAACCTCGCCTTCAAGGTGTACAATAATAGAAAAAAGTTGCAATTCCTTGCCTCCACTGTGAGACAAACCCCAGCCACATCTCCAGCACACAAGAACTTCCAAACGCCTGAACCGCAGCAGCCAGGCATTCCTCAGATCCTCCTCCCACAGGAGCTTGCTACACATGCCGGAAATCTGGCCACTGGGCCAAGGAATGCCGGCAGCCCGGGATTCCTCCTAAGCCGCGTCCCATCTGTGCGGGACCCCACTGAAAATCGGACTGTTCAACTCACCTGGCAGCCACTCCCAGAGCCCCTGGAATTCTGGCCCAAGGCTCTCTGACTGACTTCTTCCCAGATCTTCTCGGCTTAGCGGCTGAAGACTGACACTGCCCGATCGCCTCGGAAGCCCCCCTAGACCATCACAGATGCTGAGCTTTGGGTAACTCTCACAGTGGAAGGTAAGCCCGTCCCCTTCTTAATCAATATGGAGGCTACCCACTCCACATTACCTTCTTTTCAAGGGCCTGTTTCCCTTGCCTCCATAACTGTTGTGGGTATTGACGGCCAGGCTTCTAAACCTCCTAAAACTCCCCAACTCTGGTGCCAACTTAGACAATACTCTTTTAAGCACTCCTTTTTAGTTATCCCTACCTGCCCAGTTCCCTTATTAGGCTGACACGTTAACTAAATTATCTGCTTCCCTGACTATTCCTGGACTACAGCTAAATCTCATTGCCGCCCTTCTTCCCAATCCAAAGCCTCCTTTGCGTCCTCCTCTTGTATCCCCCCAACCTTAACCCACAAGTATAAGATACCTCTACTCCCTCGTTGGTGACCGATCATGCACCCCTTACCATCTCATTAAAACCTAATCACCCTTACCCCACTCAATGCCAATATCCCATCCCTCAGCATGCTTTAAAAAGATTAAAGCCTATTATCACTCACCTGCTACAGCATGGCCTTTTAAAGCCTATAAACTCTCCTTACAATTCCCCCATTTTACCTGTCCTAAAACCAGACAAGCCTTACAAGTTAGTTCAGGATCTGCGCCTTATCAACCAAATTGTTTTGCCTATCCACCCCATGGTGCCAACCCATATACTCTCCTATCCTCAATACCTGCCTCTACAACCCATTATTCTGTTCTAGATCTCAAACGTGCTTTCTTTACTATTCCTTTGCACCCTTAATCCCAGCCTCTCTTCGCTTTCACTTGGACTGACCCTGACACCCATCAAGCTCAGCAAATTACCTAGGCTGTACTGCTGCAGAGCTTCACAGACGGCCCCCATTACTTCAATCAAGCCCAAATTTCTTCCTCATCTGTTACCTATCTCGGCATAATTCTCATAAAAACACACGTGCTCTCCCTGCCAATCGTGTCCAACTGATCTCTCAAACCCCAGCACCTTCTACAAAACAACAACTCCTTTCCTTCCTAGGCATGGTTAGCACGGTCGGAATTCTTACACAAGAGTCAGGACCACACCCTGTAGCCTTTCTGTCCAAACAACTTGACCTTACTGTTTTAGCCTAGCCCTCATGTCTGTGTGCAGCGGCTGCTGCTGCTTTAATACTTTTAGAGGCCCTCAAAATCACAAACTATGCTCAACTCACTCTCTACAGTTCTCATAACTTCCAATATCTATTTTCTTCCTCATACCTGACGCATATACTTTCTGCTTCCCAGCTCCTTCAGCTATACTCACTCTTTGTTGAGTCTCCCACAATTACCGTTGTTCCTGGCCCAGACTTCAATCCGGCCTCCCACATTATTCCTGATACCACACCTGACCCCCATGACTGTATCTCTCTGATCTACCTGACATTCACCCCATTTCCCCAAATTTCCTTCTTTCCTGTTCCTCACCCTGATCACGCTTGATTTATTGATGGTGGTTCCACCAGGCCTAATCGCCACACACCAGCAAAGGCAGGTTATGCTATAGTACAAGCCACTAGCCCGCCTCTTAGAACCTCTCATTTCCTTTCCATCGTGGAAATCTGTCCTCAAGGAAATAACTTCTCAGTGTTCCATCTGCTATTCTACTACTCCTCAGGGATTATTCAGGCCCCCTGCCTTCCCTACACATCAAGCTCGAGGATTTGCCCCACCCAGGACTGGCAAATTAGCTTTACTCAACATGCCCTGAGTCAGATAACTAAAATACCTCTTAGTCTAGGTAGATACTTTCACTGGATAGGTAGAGGCCTTTCTTACAGGGTCTGAGAAGGCCACCACAGTCATTTCTTCCCTTCTGTCAGACATAATTCCTCAGTTTAGCCTTCCCACCTCAATACAGTCTGATAACAGCTGAGCCTTTATTAGTCAAATCAGCCAAGCAGTTTTTCAGGCTGTTAGTATTCAGTGAAACCTTTATATCCCTTACAGTCCTCCGTCTTCAAGAAAAGTAGAATGGACTAAAGGTCTTTTAAAAACACACCTCACCAAGCTCAGCCACCAAAAAGGACTGGGCAATACTTTTACCACTTTCCCTTCTCAGAATTCAGGCCTGTCCTCGGCATGCTACAGGGTACAGCCCATTTAAGCTCCTGTATAGACGCTCCTTTTTATTAGGCCCCAGTCTCATTCCAGACACCAGACCAACTTAGACTGTGCCCCAAAAAACTTGTCATCCCTACTATCTTCTGTCTAGTCATACTCCTATTCACCGTTCTCAACTACTCATACATGCCCTGCTCTTGTTTACACTGCCGGTTTACACTGTTTTTCCAAGCCATCACAGCTGATATCTCCTGGTGCTATCCCCAAACTGCCACTCTTAACTCTTGAAGTAAATAAATAATCTTTGCTGGCAGGACTATGCTGAATCTCCTTAGACACTCTCTAATCAGATATCCTGAGTTGTCCCAATTCTTAGACCTTTTATACCTGTTTTTCTCCTTCTGTTATTCCATTTAGTTTTTCAATTCATCCAAAACCATATCCAGGCCATCACCAATCATTCTATACGACAAATGTTTCTTCTAACATCCCCACAATATCACCCCTTACCACAAGACCTCCCTTCAGCTTAATCTCTCCCACTCTAGGTTCCCACGCCACCCCTAATCCCACTTGAAGCAGCCCTGAGAAACACCGCCCATTCTCTCTCCATACCACCCCCCAAAAATTTTCGCCGCCCCAACACTTCAACACTATTTTGTTTTATTTTTCTTATTAATATAAGAAAGCAGGAATGTCAGGCCTCTGAGCCCAAGCCAAGCCATCGCATCCCCTGTGACTTGCACCTATACGCCCAGATGGCCTGAAGTAACTGAAGAATCACAAAAGAAGTGAATATGCCCTACCCCACCTTAACTGATGACATTCCACCACAAAAGAAGTGAAAATGGCCAGTCCTTGCCTTAAGTGATGACATTACCTTGTGAAAGTCCTTTTCCTGGCTCATCCTGGCTCAAAAAACACCCCCCACTGAGCACCTTGCGACCTCCACTCCTGCCCGCCAGAGAATAAACCCCCTTTGACTGTAATTTTCCTTTACCTACCCAAATCCTATAAAATGGCCCCACCCTTATCTCCCTTCACTGACTCTCTTTTCGGACTCAGCCCGCCTGCACCCAGGTGAAATAAACAGCCATGTTGCTCACACAAAGCCTGTTTGGTGGTCTCTTCACACCGACGCACATGAAATTTTCCACAGCCACATACCATCTATTGCATAGTGCTGTTATCAGCCCAGCACAGCCAGGTTCTGCCTTGTGCCTACTGTCTTATCACATTTTCATTATGACCCAAATGTCAGCACAAAGTAGCCTACTTTCTGTTGGATTAAGAAACAACTCATTCTGATGAGACTTCAATTCTCAGTCCTGCAAAAATGAAAGGAACGCCTTTTCATGGGAAGGCCTGACAGAACACTGGTGCCAATGGCTTGGTTTAATTGCTGTTTTCCACTGATTGTGCTGCCCACTAGTCCCAGGTGTGGCATCAAAGGGATGCTTCCTGGCCAAAAAGGAAATCTTTGTCTTAACTGCTCTCCCACCCCCACCCTCATCCCAGCACGACCAAAGCCCTCTGGAGAATGGACCAGAGTCTACAGCATCAGCTCATTAGGAAGTGACATTCCAGGCATTCCAGAGATTAATTGGCCACTGTTAAGACAGAATAGAGGCCATGCAACAGCCAAACAGGGAAACCACACACATACAGACAGACGCAAACATATACACTTTTTATTTCAAAACATGGCAGAATTGAGGCCTACAAAATGCATAGGTAAAAACCAAATACCATACACCCAAATGAGGAATATTCCTCATAGTGATGTGCATTAGCATTCCCCATGGTACTGGCCAATTTGTCTTGTGTGGGAGTTATTCATGTCATCTTATTTGTCCCCATACACTTCTGAACTGTGAAATCCTTGAGGGTAAGGTCCATGTCTTTTTCATCTCTGTTATTTATCACAGCACTTAGCATAAGGCCTGGCTTAGAGTGGGCACTTTATAAATGTTTATAAAATAGAAGCGGTGGCAGAATACAGAAAGATGGGCAACAGAAGGGGAAGTGTGGGGCAACTTTCAAATCTGGACCAAGTGTCAGCAGTTGAATCCAAAGTAGAAAAAAAGCAATTATAGAACAGAAGAAATGGTGACAAAACAGCATAAAAATGGGCAGACTGCAACTTTGACCAATGTTTGAGCTGGAAGTGGCCTTTCCCTATCAGCAAGAATTACAGGAAAATTCAAACTCTTATGTCACCTGCCATCAAGAAGATTTTTTAAAATGAGAAGAGATTAATGAAGACAAATAAAATGAAAAGGAAATTATCATCTCAACCTTTTCTCAGTTCCACATTTACATTTGTGCTATTCTCCCCTCCTTCTTCCCCCTGCCTATGAAATCTTATCCATTCTTTAAGGCACAGCTCCACAGGTCTCCAGAATGTTGTTGAAATTAATGTTTTGTTTCTGGTCTCAATCCAAATAAGCTGTGCTTTGGGGGAACAACAGACTCTCATCTCTTTGATGGAAGTCAACATGTCTTCTGTTTCTCTTCTTGATACTCCAAGCACCTAGAATAGTGGTGGACCTACTATAGGGACTTAATAAATATTTGTTGTTTGCCTGATTTATGGTGAATAGAAAACTAACTCTGCAGACTGCTGGAGATAATCCCTTTCCTGTGGAAACAGTTTTAATTTGGCTTCAATAAATAAAAAACTAGGCTCTTCTCACACAGAATAGCCCTATTATCCTTTGGGGATTGTTTTTCATTGCCTAGTGGAACAGCAAGTCTGTTATGATTAAGGAATAGAAGGCGTGTGTACCTCTGGTGTGGGAAGTTGGAACGAGTGACATAAAACTCTTCAGTGAGACGACTGATGGTTTGTGTTTTCTCTTTAATCAAGAAAAAGGGACTAGAAGCTATGGAGGAGATTTTAGATCCCATATCCCTTGATTGTTAAACAACAGTAACAGGATTCTGGCTTATTTCAAAGAATGGTCAGAGGCCACACAGGGATGACATACTAAAAGATGGCAAGAAAATTAAAGGGAGTAGGACATGCTCAGAGCACAACTGATCAAAAGTAGGGTTAAAGAATCCTGCCAGGGAAGTAGAGCCCAGATGATCAAAACTGTGGAGCGAAGAGGAGCCCAAATTCCAGAATTTTCCACATGCCTAATACAGGACAGTGTGTTAGGTAGCCTTCTAAGATTCCCCACCCCTTGCAATGATCTCTGTCTTCTAGGATTTGCATTCTTGTGTAATTCCCTTCTGTTGTTAAATCTACTCCCTTAGTTTGTAGACTGGATCTAGTAACTTGCTTCTAACTAATAGAACATAACAAAAATGAAGGAATATTACTTTTGAGATTCAGTTATAAATGATTTTGACTTCCATTGTCTTTGTACACTTTCTCTTGCTCTCTTCTGCTTGCTCACATTGATGAAGCTAGCTTCCATGTTACAAACTGCTCTACAGAGAGGCTCACATAGCAAGGAACATAGAGCATCTTCTGGCTCTGCCCCACAGCCAGTGAGGAACTAAGGCCTTTAGTCCAACCGCCCCCAAGATCTGAATCCTGCCAATGACCCCTGAGTAAGCTTGAAAGCACTCTCCCACTAGAACATGGAGGTACCTGTGGCCCTGGCCATCACCTTGTTTGCAGACTTTTGAGAGACTATGAGTCAGAGAACCAAACTAAACCACTCTCAGATTCCTGACCCACAGATACTGTGCAATGATAAATGTGTGATGTTGTAAGCTGCTAACATTTGGGGTATTTTGCTACACATGATGGATATATTAGTCTGTTGTCACGCTGCTAATAAAGATATACCTGAGACTGGGTAATTTATAAATAAAAGAGGTTTAATTGAATCACAGTTCCACATGGCTGAAAAGGCCTCACAATCATGGCAGAAGGCAAGGAGGAGCAAAGTTACGTCTTACATGGCAGCAGGCAAGAGAGCATGTGAAGAGGAGCTGCCCTTTATAAAACCATCAGATCTCGTGAGACTTATTCACTATCATGAGAATAGCATTGGAAAAACCCCCCCTATGATTCAATTACCTCTCACTGGGTCCTTCCCGTGACACGTGGGAATTATGGGAGCTATAATTCAAGATGAGATTTGGGTGGGGGCACAGCTAAACCATATCAATGGATAACTGATAAAACAGAAAAAGCAGCCTCTGTGCTCATGCAAGGGTGAAAGTGATGTGGGCCTTTAACATTTTGAGGATCCAAGTGACAGCAAATATGAGATCACAGTGCTGATCATTATAAGGCAGCAGGGAAGGGGACTATTTTAGAAACAAGATCCTATAAAAGCCCTTTGCCCTTTACCTATTGTTTACCATGGACACATAATGGAAACAGAATCAAGGACATAGAGAAGGATGTTTCAACTAAGATCCAATTCTTTTGAGTAAGAAACTCAAAGGAATTCACAGCCTGAGTCAGTATCATGGTCTAGTCAGCCCAGACATCTATATTTACCAGTTACCTGGAAGGACAGAAATTTTCCCTGTGACCTCTTTCCCAAGTGTTCACTTGAATCACAGGGACTTGGATGGGAAGGGGAAATAGAAGGTCCCTATTAGGTTTGTAGCCTCCTAGATGTGCTGTGTGAATCATAGAGGAAGTCAGTAAGGAGGCAAATGAAGAATATTAACTTGAGCAGGATGGTGAGAGGAAGGCAGAGTGCCTGCAACAGTCGCTGAACCTGTTCACTGTTTACTGGGATAGAAGTTGGGGGGTGATGTGGGGCAGGATGAAAGTCAGAGCTGAGACAACATGCAAGTGCTTCCAGTACCTATGTTCCAGATACCTTAAATCATGGTTTTTTTTGATCTGTTGAAATGGGGTGGTCGGGGATGGGGTGAAAGAGATTTGCAAAATTTGGGCCCAAAATGATGTTGCCTTATTTTTTATTTCTAGTCCTTCTAGAGCAATGACAACACAGTGCTTTATGCAAATCATCACAGACCCTGCTACGATGCCAGTTCTCTACTGGTTCTAGGTCTCACCTTAGTAGCCCTGCCTCACTGTCATTTGTGCCCTTTCACAATAATAGGAAATAATTATCCGATATATTTCATTGTTTGAATTTCACAAGAAGCCTATGGAGTGGATAAGAAAGGCATTGTTGTTCCTATTTTATGGATCAGCAAGTTGATACCCATGAAGTTAATCAACTGGTATAAAGGCACACAGCTAGTTAGTGGCAGAGCTGGTGCAGAAGGCAGGTATTTGGATTTCTAATGCAACACCCTTTTGAAAAATTATTGAATGTTGCTTAGGAAATTTCTTGAGAAGAAAGTGTTACAGAAATATCACTGCTCATTACTGTATAATTGTACTGGCCTTTTCAATAAATAAAATATTTGTTTTTCCTTTCTGACCTAGGTAATGACAGAAATGGTTTCATGTATACAGTACAAGTAAGCCCCGAATGCAAGTTTCATGTTGCATTGGATGATTTCCAGAGGTTCCTAATGTCATTTAGTCTTTGAAAGCATTTTCCAAGTAGCAATCCACAATATATCAAAAGGTATTCCTCTAAGGGAAGATACTATGTTTATGTGATGAGAACCTGATGAGTTTAACAGAGATAAACAGGTTTCCTCACGTCAGGGCTTCTCAGTGTCTTATTAAGGATAATATGCAAAGTAACAAGATCAGATTTAAAACATGCAGCTTTACCAAGTTTATTGCACACTGGAATTCATTTTCTCAGAGCATCTTGAAAGACTGGAATATATCAGAATATAGTTTGGGAAATGTTGGTCTATGAACTATATAAATCGTGCTTTGTAAGTTTATTATATTAATACACATGTCCTGGAAACCATGAAGAAAAATGATTGCACCAAACACACAAAGTCTTCTAGGCTGTGGCTTGCTGGGATGCATGTAAGGAACTGTACATTGGAACTGTTTTAAAACTTGTTTTATTTCCAATAACAAGGAAAAGCTCTTCTCTCCTAATGACGAGTGAAATGAAGCGGAGTTTGGAAAAGTGAGCCAAACACTTAAACTCTCTACTGAGCTGGCACCTGTCTACCCCAGCATGTTTTCTGAGCCCTCTGTGCAGGCCCTAAACAATAACAGGCTATGCTCCATTATTCAGCCAAATATCCCAGGAAGCTTCAGACCATAGCTAAGTTTCTGGACTTGGCATGTTTTGAAAGACATAATCCTGGGGAAAAAAGGAAAGACCAGTGTTAGGCCAATGAATATAACCCAGAATATAATCCTGGATTTACAGTTGATTTTTTTCAGATTGAGTAGATGAGCATAGGAATAAACTGTCTTGGTAGACTCCTGAAGGGTCTCTGTGTGATTTTTCTGGGACTTTTGGTTAATCTGAGATTGGAAACAAACATAATTACACAGTGTTTTCCAACACAGCCAGATTTATTCCTGCTCTTTCTCCCATCTTTTTGGAAAAGATGGTATAATTCCTAAGAGCAGTTGCTCCAATTGCTTTCCTTAATTTGAGAGTGAAGCTCTGGCTTAAAAGTCCAATTTCCCAGAATATTAGATCTCAAGACCTTGGAAAGCATCTAGACTTCTTCTGGCTCAATTTAATTCTAGCAGGAATTGTTTTTAAAACTCAAGGGTAAGACTATTGCCTTATAAGAAACTGACTTGGACATTGGACCCCTACCGCCCAACCCCTCCCCAACAAACAAACACTAATTTCTTTTTCTGAATTGTGTTCTGAATCTAGCAGACAACGACTACTCCAAATGTGAAAATGAATGGTTTAAACTAGAATGGTGGTATGCAAATGCCTACCTATACTCCGAAAGCAGTAATTAAATGGCGGCATGAAAATCACTGGAGGCATTATTTTAAAATGCACATTCTTGGTTCCTTCTGCCAGATGTATTGAATCAGAATCTCTAGAAGAGGAGCTTAAGAATCTGATTTTTAACAAGTTCTTCAAGTGATTTCAATGCATAGCCAGGGTTGAGAAACCAATAGATTAGATGATCTACAAGATCCCTGCTAGACCTAACATTTATAGGTTCATTTTTTAAAAAAAAGAGAGAGACATAGATCCACCACCTATCATGTGCTGGGAAGTTTCCTAGATTTGCAGCCTTTCTCAACCAAGGTTTCTCAACTGAACCACAGAGCACAGAAAATGATCTGTGTAACTATCATTTTAATTCTCCTAAGTATAGTTCATAATGAATAACGTTATACATGCATAGGAAAAAAAATGAATGTGTTATATGCAACAGTTGCCTTACTACATTAGGATTTAGTTCTCTTAGGTTCGATAAAGGCTATTAGTAGGAAACAATTTGTGAAGAACAAAGTCTCTGAAATATAATGTGTCTATACTCTAGATGGTTGAGCTATAAGATGGTGTCTCCATTTGCCTGGCCACCTGAGTGACTGTGTGAAACAAGCCCCCTTTTTTCTCCCCAGCCTATATCAGTAATATATAATGATCAATAAACAAATCACTGTTGAGATTTATGGGTTAATTTTTTACCACTGCACAACTTAGTCTATCTTGAGGAAAGCAGTCACGCTAAAAAATTTGGACTTTGTTCAAACATAAAGCTATTGAACGATTTTGGGCAGGATAAGTCACATAATCAGCTATACATTTTTCAAAGGTGAGTCTGACTGAAGGGTTGCAAATGGATTGAAAGAGAGTAAGGGTCAATGTAGGGAGATCAACTTGTTGATGAAATAATGATTGAATTAATGAGTTCAGCCCAAAATTAATTATTTTAAAACTCCTCTATGACAGGCATGGTGCTAAGTGTTGGAGATACAAAGATAAACAATATAATTATAGGTGGTGTTAAATACTATAAAGAGAAAAAACAGGGTGCTATGAAAGAGAAAAAAGAAGGGCTTCCTATTTTATATAAAAGTATCTGTGATCAAAATATAACGTGGACCACATATGTAATTTTTAAAAAATCATCCTGCTTGCTATAGGCAAAATGAAAAGGCTGTAGCAGCACAAGAAAGAGCTCATCAAGTTTAGGTGATCCAGGCACCCAGACCAAGAAAAGAAGGTAGGTCAAGGAACAGACACACCCTGACCTATTCGTTTTGGAGAATTGAGTGAAAGTCTTGAGCCTGGGAAGCTCTTAGCTAGTAGAGAATTTTCCTGAAAGCCCTGTGCAAATATATTCAGAGAAAATGGGAGCAGCTGATAAAATTATCAGGCTTGGGTGTACATAATTTTCAAAACTCATGTAATTGAACACTAAGGGGTTGTGCATTTTGTTGTGTATAAATTATACCTTAATACATTAAAACAACTGCATTCAGACAATTTGTCTTAACTTATAGTACTTTCTGATGAAGAATAAAATGTGAACACAACCATGTTTTTATGTTCTACTAAAATTCCAATGAAAAAAATTGACTTAGGTAAATTCCAAGTTTGCTGAAGCAATATCAGTTATTCAGAGAGAGGATGGTAATGCATGAAGTGATTCTATCATTTCTGATTCTTTACATGGCAACTAAAACCTGTGTAACTCAGCTTTTCGATTATTAAAATATTTTTATCCAGACATCAGATGGCTGCTAGGCTGTCAATCCGTCCATAAAGAATGGGCAAGATCCACCACTGGTATTAAGAAGGAGATAATAGGATTTGTGAATGTGCCCCAAACATGAAGGAATACACACACACACACACAAAGACACACACACACACACACACACACGAGGCCTACATCCTAACCCATATGAGAAGAAAGCTCCAGTTTTGTTTCTGACCACAAGGCCATTTGATCTGCACGCCAAGTGATTGTGGTTGAAACTCTCACCTACCGCTATCCCTCTTCCATCATAATCATGGTTTCCTTTTTCCATCATCTCCTTTTGGGGTCTCTTTTCCAGGGGAAAATAACTTCTATGTCAGGAAAAAACCTTCATCAGAAAACTGCTCAGGACTTGTCCCTGGTTTCAACGAATCCCCTCACAATATTCACACATACTGGGAATCAGGGTCAACCATGGCTGACCCATGAGGTAGGGCTGAAGAAACGGGGTGTAGACTATGCCATGAACCACACGCACATAGCATGCTGAATTCCAAGTTAAACAGAGAGTCACTGGCTCCCATTAAATACTATTCTATCTCTTCTTTCAAAGGGAAAGAGCATTTTATAAAGTGGATTGCATGTGGAGTTTTTTTCTTTTTCTCAATATTTATATTTTGGTTTTTTCTCAGGCTTTTTTCTCATGCTACATAATCTTCTCGGGTTATCTCATCCACTCCTCCAACTGTAACTATTACAAGTAAGCTAAAGATTCCTGAATCTTTATCCCTGATTTTAATGTTTTTCCTGAGCATCAGACTCAAATATCTGAAAGTTGGTTGGCATCTGTGCCGAGATATCCTACAAAAACATCAAACTCAACAACTCTGTAATCAAAGCCTTAATATCTGATCTTAACTCTTGTTCCAAATCTGTTTTTATTTTTGAATTCTTTATCTCTGTATTAATAGTAGCATCCAGTCACCAAAGCTATAATTCTAGGATTTATTCAACTTCAATTTTTATTTTTTTCCTTTCACCATCCCCTACCACCACTCCAATTATTTGCTACATTTTTCCAAATCTATGTTCTAAATACCTTGTTTATCCTTTCCTTGTACTTATCCTCAGTATTGCTGCCTCAGTTTAGGACATTAATATTTTTCATCTGTTGCAATAATCTCCAGAGTTACTCCTCTAGTCCATCATCCACAATATTGCATCAATGATACATCTAAATATTTATTTGTTCACTCATTTTCCTCTTTCATTATACTGTGAGCTCTTCAAGGGAAGCAACAATATCTTATATAATTTTATATCACTAATACCTTGCATAGTGTTTGGCACAGAATAGGCAAGCTGAATGATAAACGGATAACAGGAAAAAAGGAAGAGTAGTCCTCTATCCAGCTACATTTCCGAAAGATGCTAGAGGTACAATGGTGAATAAAACAGAACTCGACTCCTTTCTTTAGTCACAGGGATGAATCATCACCACACTTTGTCAGTTAATTTTTCTGAAGTCTCTTATCTTTGTGGCTTTTCCCCTCATTCCTGTTGTCATTGTACCTTGAACTTTTGATACATCACATTGCAATGATGTGTTTATGTGACCATCTCTCCCAGGTGCATATACAAGTCCTGCAATGTCTTATTTATCTCTTTTATCCTAGCACCTAGGCCAGTACTTGGCATACAGTAGATGATCAATGAATGTAGAATTAATGAATCAAGTAATGCAGCTTAGCTGCCATCCTCCTGTGGCTAGATAAGGCCGTGGTCATTCCTTTTGCTGTCACCATTCCTACCCCCACAGATACACCAGAAATCTTGGGAGAGCTCTTATTTCCAGAGTTTTGGGTACAGCCATATCTACCTCACTTCAGGTGGCAGAATCCCTTAGAGCTGAATTTGATATAGAGACCCATGATGCTGGCAATCCTTTTGAAATATTACAGTGTATTCCCCACATCTAGCTGAATGAGTGCATGGTAAATGTGGGCATATGGTGAATAGTAGCTTCAGACTCACCTGTTGAGAGTCTGCTTTATCAAGCATTCATCACAAACAGGAATGTTCCAAATAGAATCAAATGATGCGTCACTTTTTTTTTGGATTTTTATATTATACTTTAAGTTCTAGGGAACATGTGCACAATGTGCAGGTTTGTTACATAGGTATACATGTGCCATGTTGGTTTCCTGCACCCATCAACCCGTCATTTACATCAGGAATTTCTCCCAATACTATCCCTCCCCCAGCCCCCAACCCCCAAACAGTCCCCAGTGTGTGATGTTCCCCAACCTGTGTCCACGTGTTCTCATTGTTCAACTCCCACCGATGAGTGAGAACATGCGGTGTTTGGTTTTCTGTCCTTGCCATAGTTTGCTGAGAATGATGGTTTCCAGCTTCATCCATGTCCCTGCATAGGACATAAACTCATCCTTTTTTATGGCTGCATAGTATTCCATGGTGTATATGTGCCACATTTTCTTAATCCAGTCTATCATTGATGGACATTTGGGCTGGTTCCAAGTCTTTGTTATTGTGAATAGTGCCACAATAAACACACATGTGCATGTGTCTTTATAGCAGCATGATTTATAATCCTTTGGGTATATACCCAGTAATGGGATCTCGGGGTCAAATGGTATTTCTAATTCTAGATCCTTGAGGAATCGCCACACTGTCTTCCACAATGGCTGAACTAATTTACACTCCCACCAACAGTGTAAAAGCGTTCCTATTTCTCTGCAGCCTCTCCAGTATCTGTTGTTTCCTGACTTTTTAATGATTGCCATTCTAACTGGTGTGAGATGGTATCTCATTGTCGTTTGGATTTGCACTTCTCTGATGACCAGTAATGATGAGCATTTCTTCATGTGTCTGTTGGCTGCATAAATGTCTTCTTTTGAGAAGTGTCTGTTCATATCCTTTGCCTACTTTTTGATGGAGTTGTTTGATTTTTTCTTTTAAATTTGTTGAAGTTCTTTGTAGACTCTGGATATTAGCCCTTTGTCAGAGGGGTAGATTGCAAAAATTTTCTCCCATTCTGTAGGTTGCCTGTTCACTCTGATGATAGTTTCTTTTGCTGTGCAGAAGCTCTTTAGTTTAATTAGATCGCATTTGTCTATTTTGGCTTTCGTTGCCATTGCTTTTGTTGTTTTAGTCATTAAGTCTTTGCCCATGTCTATGTCCTGAATGGTATTGCCTAGGTTTTCTTCTAGGGTTTTATGGTTTTAGGTCTAACATTTAAGTCTTTAATCCTTCTTGAGTTAATTTTTGTATAAGGTGTAAGGAAGGGATCCAGTTTCAGCTTTCTACATATGGCTAGCCAGTTTTCCCAGCACCATTTCTTAAATAGGGAATCCTTTCGCCATTTCTTGTTTTTCTCAGGTTTGCCAAAGATCAGATGGTTGTAGATGTGTGGTGTTATTTCTGAGGACTCTGTTCAGTTCCACTGGTCTATATATCTGTTTTGGTAACAGTACCGTGATGTTTTGGTTACTGTAGCCTCGTAGCATAGTTTGAAATCAGGTAGTGTGATGATGCCTCTAGCTTTGTTCTTTTTGCTTAGGATTGTCTTGGCTATGTGAGCTCTTTTTTGGTTCCATATGAACTTTAAAGTAGTTTTTTCCAGCTCTGTGAAGAAAGTCATTGGTAGCTCGGTGGGGATGGCATTGAATCTATAAATTACCTTGGGCAGTATGGCCGTTTTCACAATATTGATTCTTCCTATCCATGAGCATGGAATGTTCTTCAATTTGTTTGTGCCCTCTTTTATTTCACTGAGCAGCGGTTTGTAGTTCTCCTTGAAGAGGTCCTTCACGTCCCTTGTAAGTTGGATTCCTAGGTATTTTATTTCCTTTGTAGCAATTATTAATGGGAGTTTACTCATGATTTGGTTCTCTGTTTGTCTGTTATTGGTGTATAGGAATGCTTGTGATTTTTGTACATTGATTTTGTGTCCTGAGATTTTGCTGAAGTTGCTCATCAGCTTAAGGAGATTTTGGGCTGAGACAACGGGGCTTTCTAAATATACAATCATGTCATCTGCAAACAGGGACAATTTGACTTCTTCTTTTCTTAATTGAATACCCTTTATTTCTTTCACTTGCCTGATTGCCCTGGCCAGAACTTCCAACACTATGTTGAATAGTAGTGGTGAGAGAGAGCATCCTTGTCTTGTGCCGATTTTCAAAGAGAATGCTTTCAGGTTTTGCCCATTCAGTATGATATTGGCTGTGGGTTTGTCATAAACAGCTCTTCTTATTTTGAGATACGTTCCATAAATACCTAGTTTATTGAGAGTTTTCAGCATGAAGGGCTGTTGAGTTTTGTCCAAGACCTTTTCTGCATCTATTGAGATAATCATGTGGTTTTTGTCTTTGGTTCTGTTTATGTGATGGATTACGTTTATTTATTTGCGTATGTTGAACCAGCCTTGCATCCCAGGGATGAAGCCAACTTCATCGTGGTGGCTAAGTTTTTGATGTGCTGCTGGATTCAGTTTGCCATTATTTTATTGAGGATTTTTGCATTGATGTTCATCAGGGATATTGGTGTAAAATTCATTTTTTTTATTGTGTCTCTGCCAGGCTTTGGTATCATGATGATGCTGGCATCATAAAATGAGTTGGGGGGATGCCCTCTTCTATTAATTGGAATAGTTTCAGAAGGAATAGTACCAGCTCTTCTTTGTACCTCTGGTAGAATTTGACTGTGAATCCATCTGCTCCTGGTCTTGTTTTGGTTGGTAGACTATTAATTATTGCCTCAATTTCAGGACCTATTATTGGTCTATTCAGAGACTGAACTTCTTCCTTGTTTAGTCTTGGGAGGGTGTATGTGTCCAGGAATTTGTCCATTTCTTCTAGATTTTCTAGTTTATTTGCATAGAGGTGTTTATAGTATTCTCTGATGGTAGATTTTATTTCTGTGGGATTGATGGTGATATCCCCTTGATCATTCTTTATTGCGTCTATTTGATTCTTCTCTCTTTTCTTCTTTATTAGTCTTGCTCTTTCCTCTTGCTCCTCTAGTTTAATTAATTGTTATGTTAGGGCTTGATTTTAGATCTTTCCTGCTTTCTCTTGTGGGGATTTAGTGCTATAAATTTTTTTCTACACACTGCTTTAAATGTGTCCCAGAGATGCTGGTATGTTGTGTCTTTGTCCTCATTGGTTTCAAAGAACATCTTTATTTCTGCCTTCATTTCCTTATTTATCCAGTAGTCATTCAGGAATAGTTTGTTTAGTTTCCATGTAGTTGTGCAGTTTTGAGTGAGTTTCTTAATCCTGAGTTCTAATTTGATTGCACTGTGGTCTGAGAGACAGTTTGTTGTGATTTCTGTTCTTTTACATTTGCTGAGGAGTGTTTTACTTCCAATTATGTGGTCAATTTTAGAAAAAGTGCGAAGTCGTGCTGAGAAGAATATATATTCTGTTGATTTGGGTTGGAGAGTTCTGTAGATGTCTATTAGGTCTGCTTGGTGCAGAGCTGAGTTCAAGTCCTGGATATCCTTGTTAACCTTCTGTCTCATTGATCTGTCTAATATTGACAGTTGGGTGTTAAATTCTCCCATTATTATTGTGTGGGAGTCTAAGTCTCTTTGTAGGTCTCTAAGGACTTGCTTTATGAATCTGGGTGCTCCTGTATTGGGTGCATATATATTTAGGATAGTTAGCTCTTCTTGTTGAATTGATCCCTTTACCATTATGTAATGGCCTTCTTTGTCTCTTTTGATCTTTGTTGGTTTAAAGTCTGTTTTATCAGAGACTAGAATTGCAATCCTTGCTTTTTTGTTTTTTGTTTTTTGTTTTTGCTTTCCATTTGCTTGGTAGATCTTCCTCCATCCCCTTATTTTGAGCCTATGTGTGTCTCTGCACATGAGATGAGTCTCCTGAATATAGCACACTGATGGTTCTTGACTCTTTATCCAATTTGCCAGTCTGTGTCTTTTAATTGGGGCATTTAGCCCATTTACATTTAAGGTTAATATTGTTATATGTGAATTTAATCCTGTCATTATGATGTTAGCTGTTTATTTTGCCTGTTAATTGATGCAGTTTCTTCATAGTGTCAATGGTGTTTACAATTTGGCATGTTTTTGCAGTGGCTGGTACCAGTTGTTCCTTTCCATGTTTAGAGCTTCCTTCAGGAGCTCTTGTAAGGCAGGCCTGATGGTGACAAAGTCTCTCAGCATTTGCTTGTCTGTAAAGGATTTTATTTCTCCATCACTTATGAAGCTTAGTTTGGCTGGATATGAAATTCTGGGTTGAATATTCTTTTCTTTAAGAATGTTGAATACTGGCCCCCACTCTCTTCTGGCTTGTAGAGTGTCTGCCAAGAGATCCACTGTTAGTCTGATGGGCTTCCGTTTGTGGGTAACCCGACCTTTGTCTCTGGCTGCCCTTAACATTTTTTCCTTCATTTCAACTTTGGTGAATCTGAAAATTATGTGTCTTGGGGTTGCTCTTCTCGAAGAGTATCTTTGTGGTGTTCTCTGTATTTCCTGAATTTGAATGTTGGCCTGCCTTGTTAGGTTGGGGAAGTTCTCCTAGATAATATCCTGAAAAGCATTTTCTAACTTGGTTCCATTCTCCCTGTCACTTTCAGGTACACCAATCAAATGTAGATTTGGTCTTTTCACTTTGTCCCATATTTCTTGGGGCTTTTTTCATTTCTTTTCACTCTTTTTTATCTAATCTTGTCTTCTCACTTTATTTCATTCATTTGATCTTCCATCACTGATATCCTTTCTTCCACTTGATCGAATCAGCTACTGAAGCTTGTACATGCATCATGAAGTCCTCATGCTGTGGTTTTCAGCTCCATCAGGTCACTTGAGGTCTTCTCTACACTATTTATTCTAGTTAGCCATTTGTCTAATATTTTTTCAAGGTTTATAGCTTCTTTGCAATGGGTTAGAACACGCTCCTTTAGCTCGGAGAATTTTGTTATTACCGACTTTCTGAAGCCTACTTCTGTCAACTCGTCAAACTCATTCTCCATGCAGTTTTGTTCCCTTGCTGGCGAGGAGCTGTGATACTTTGGAGGAGAAGAGGGGCTCTGGTTTTTGGAATTTTCGGCTTTTCTGCTCTGGTTTCTCCCCATCTTAGTGGTTTTATCTACCTTTGGTCTTTGATGTTGGTGATCTACAGATGGGGCTTTGGTGTGGATGTCCTTTTTTGTTGATGTTGATGGTATTCCTTTGTTTGTTAGTTTTCCTTCTAACAGTCAGGCCCCTCAGCTGCAGGTCTATTGGAGTTTGCTGGAGGTCCACTCCAGACTCTGTTTGCCTGGATTTCACCAGCAGAGGCTGCAGAACAGCAAATATTGCAGAACAGCAAATATTGCTGCCTGATCATTCCTCTAGAAACTTCATCCCAGAGAGGCACCCGCCTGTATGAGGTGTCTGTCAGCCCCTGCTGGGAGGTGTCTCCCAGTCAGGCTACACGGGGGTCAGGGACCCACTTGAGGAGGCAGTCTGTCCCTTCTCAGAGTTCGAACGCCATGCTGGGAGAACCACTGCTATCTTCAGAGCTGTCAGACAGGGACGTTTAAGTCTGCAGAAGTTGTCTGCTGCCTTTTTTTCATCTATGCCCTCCCTACAGAGGTTCAGTCTAGAGAGGCAGTAGACCTTGCTGAGCTGCGGTGGGCTCTGCCCAGTTTGAGCTTCCCAGCTGCTTTGTTTGCCTACTCAAGCCTCAGCAATGGTGGACACTCCTCCCCCTGCCAGGCTGCAGCCTCACAGGTCGATCTCAGACTGCTGTGCTAGCAGTGAGCAAGGCTCTATGGGCGTGGGACCCCCCGAGCCAGGCACGGGAGGGAATCCCCTGGTCTGCCAGTTGCTAATACTGTGGGCAAAGTGCAATATTTGGGTGAGAATGTACTGTCCCTCCAGGTACAGTCTGTCATGCCTTCCCTTGGCTAGGAAAGGAAAATCCCCTGACCCCTTGTGTTTCCCAGATGAGGTGATGCCCCACTCTGCTTCAGTTCTCCCTCCGTGGGCTGCACGCACTGTCCATCCAGTCCCAGTGAGATGAACAAGGTACCTCAGTTGGAAATGCAGAAATCACCTATCTTCTGCATCAATCTTGCTGGGAGCTGCAGACTGGAGCTGTTCCTATTTGGCCATCTTGGAAATGACCCTGATGTGTCACTTTTTACTTAACTTCATTAACCACTTTAAATCACCACTTTTTTCTCTCAATATGTAAAGTTTTCCTCTGCTGATTGAAATCCCCTCTCCCTTTCCAGATGAAGACCCCACAATAGACACTCAATGAGCATTCGATTTTTTTATTAGAAGGAAACTCCACTCCTACCTCATCATTTGCTTTATAGTCTCTTCTCAGGAAAATGCAGGTAACGGAAGGAGCAAAAATGGAGACTCTTCTTCCACAAACCCCCTCTTACCTCCTTTCTTTCTCCATTTCCCCCTCACCTACGAACCTGTAAACCACAAATACCACATTTTTGAATTCCTATTTTGGGAGCGCAGCTAACAGACTGCAATTCAATGAAGGCCTTTGTAAGTTGGAGGGACTCCTGAATTTTAAAACAAGAGCTTCTTTTTAGAACTACCTAGGTATAAATGACAACATGGAGAAATGTGGCAGCATCTAATTTCCAGGTGAAGGGAAAATTTAGTGTTTTCCACCAAACAGGGCTTAGAAAATAGCCCCAGCCAGAGATACAAAACAGAATGAAATCTGAAACTGTATAGAAATCAATGTAAGATATGACTATTCCTGAGAAACTATGGAATATAATTTTCTAATTCCACACAGGTATCAACCAAGATCCATGATAGCTAACTGTCTTGCCTGTTTCCCTGTGTCCTAATCATAGCTGAACTTCCCTGTGTAGGGAGAAATTATGCCTTTCTAAATAATCTGTGCAGTCTTACCTGCACTTAGTGTACTTTTCTGAGGGACTGCCACTGAAGGACTCCTGCCACCCTGTCTACTCAACCTCGTGGGAAATTATTCAAACCTGTTTTCCCAAGGCCACCCAACCCTACTCATGAGTTTTATTTTCTGCCTTAAATGCATTTCTTAGTATTTTTAGAAGATTACTACATTCTTTCTTGTGTGATTAAGTCAATGGCCACTTCATATCAAAAGGCCAATGATACTTTGTCTTTATCAAAGACTTTATGTTTAAAGATCTTAACACCAGCCCAAGAGCAAAACAAAATCCACAAGAGATAGAATGTCCTTACAAGGGAGACTTTTGGAAAACTCAAGAGAATTGAGGCGATGATAGAAAAGTAGAGTGGAAAGTAGATATCTTCCAGACAATAGGCAGGATTAATTACTGGAAGCTTTTCTTATTTGTTCAAGGATATTATGATAAGAAATACACAGTCCTATTTTGAATGCACCCCCTACACACACACAGATAAGGGCTGTAAGTTGTAAAAATAAATAAGACATCATTTCTCTCTTAAGAAGTTTAAAGACAAGTAGAAATTACATGGTCACTAAGGCTCTACATTATCTGGCCTGCCTCTCCCAACTCATTCTAGACTACCCTTCTCACTATGAACTAGACACTCCCATGTTCTTTCTGTTCACTGAATGCACTAAGCTTGTTCCTTCCTTGGTGCCTTTGCATTTTCTTTTTCTTTTACCTGGAATGTCCTTACTTTCAAATCTTTCCCTAAATGGCCCCCCTTTATTATCACTAGCTCAGACAAATCTTCCCTAAGCATCCTACATAAAGTAGTTCTTTTCCATTATTTTTTTCAACATCCTGTTTGTTTTCTTCAAATACTTATTATAACTTAACAGTCATTTTATTTGTTTACTCTATTTGTATGTTTGTCTTCCCCACTATGATGCAAATACTATAAGGATGGGCACTGAGTCTTGTTCACCATTGAATCCCCAACAGTTAACACTATGCCTGGCACATAATAGTTGCTTAAAAATACGTGTTGGATGAATGAATGGGATTATAAGGCACGTATACAAATAACTACTATACAATGCAGTATGGAACAAATTCAATGAGACAGTGTTGTGGACATTCGCCTCCCCAGAATCTGTTTCCCCCTTCTTTTGGCAATGATCCTTGTCTTCCCCTTCCCGACTTCAGTTCACACCTAGCCTTAGGGGGTGGAACATGTGATCCAGGCCTAACTGAAGCAGTATATTACATTCCTTAGCCACAGTTGTTGATTCAATGGTTGGTACAATCAGAGGAAATTGAGACTTAAGACTTTACTCTTTTTCCCCCTTTGGCAGAGGGGATGAGACTAGAGCTAAAGCAGCTGTCTTGCAATCTTATACATACACACACACTGGCTCAGAAAAGAAGCATTATGGAAGCTCATAACATTGTAAGCCATGAGCTGTGGGTTACAATGGTACTTGAACTGGACCTTGAAAACAGGTAGCATTATTTTTTATACCCTATGATTTTCTCTTTTTACTTTTCAAGTTAGAAACAACCTTAGAGACCTAGAAAGGTGAGTCTCAGAGAAATGAGTTAGCTTTCTTATAGTCACATGGAAAGTTAATGGCAGTGCCATTAACAATATAATTGTTATTGACAATACATTGACAATACAACTAGTATCCAGATGTATTGTCATCTGGCCTTGTATTCTTTCCACTCATTGAGGTAAAATTTTAAATATGCAGTTTGGCAATGTAGGTAGAGGGATAGATACATCATGCAAAATTTGGCATAAAAATATGCTCATAAGATAATAACCTGTCCATGTGGCTAAAGGCAAGGGTGCCAATAGGAGAGCAGCAAAAGATCAAGCAAGGAACATCAGCTAGTGTTAGATTTTAGAAGGCAAAAGGAAGCCATTTACAGTCTTTGAATAGAAGAGCATTATAATTTAGGTACCATGGACGATGTGAAGAATGAAGGCAAAAACACTGGCTAGGTGGTTGTTTATACTAGCCTGAGTGTACCATAACATGGGGCAAACCAAGGTAGTTTGGGTTTTTATAAATTGTCATCAGAGATACTTGTACAACTATCAAAAAGCAATTCCAATTATGTTCATTTCTGTCAATGGCTTAATGTACGCACCTGCTGATAGAACAACCATATAAGAACCATCTACTATTAAATCCATGTCAGATTAATTGTTCTCTACATTTTATTTCACTTTAACCAATGAATTTTTTCATATATGCTCATGCAGCCTTCCAGATTTGGTGCTCATGATGAAGAGAACGAGAAAGTGGAAACTCAGCAAGCCACTTGGCCTTTGCCTTTATTGTTTCTCACTTATCTCCATTTAAGGGTAGCCTTCTCAATCCCCAAAAGCAAGGTGACTTCCTTCCTCCATCCTGGGTAGAAATTTTGGAGTAAATCCCAACCGTAAAAGACAAGGACACTCCCTAAGCTGAAAGCCTTAGCAATGCTGTTCACTTGCTTATTCTGCTGTAAGAATTAAAATCAGCTACTTTGGGTGGAGGGGCCAATATAACCAACTAGAAACAGCTGCAGTCAGAGGCTCCCACCAAGAAGAATGAAAACAGCAGGTGAATCCTGCACCAGCAACTAAGGTATCCAGGTTCTCTCACTGGGACTGAGTAGTTGGTTGGTGCAACCCACAGAGAGTGAGGAAAAGTGGGGTGGACTGACAGCCCATCCATTAGCTGCACAGGACAAGGAGAGCTCCCACCCCCAGCCAAGGGAGGCAGTGAGTGACTGTGCTACCCCGCCCAGGAAACCACACTTTTTCCACAGATCTGCACAACCCATGGATCAGGAGATCCCTTCATGAGCACACGCCACCAGGGCCTTGGGTCCCATGCATAGAGCTGTGCAGATTCTCGGCAGCCACTCAGCTGGAGACTAAGACTACCAAGTTCCTGGGAAAGTGGTGGCTGCCATCACTTCAGCTGCCTATTGCCTAAGAGGACTGAGCTCCTTGCGGGAGGGGCGGCAGCCACCACTGCAACTCCAGTCTGCCATTTTCCCCTGCCAGTGCAGGGGAGACTGGGTGGTTTGTACCCAGGAGGAATTCCCCACAGCACAGTACAGCAGCTGTGGTACACTGTGACCAGACTGCCTTACTAGGCCAGACCTGGACCCATACCTCCTCACCAGGCAGGGGCTTCATGTGGGAATTTCAGCAACTCCAGCCAGGGGATTATGGATAGAACTCTGATCTCCCTGGGATGGAGCCCTGGGGGGAGAGGAGTCTGCAGTATTTGTGGATCAGGTGACTTAGTCTTTTCCCTTGCTCGCTCTGAGGAGTCTGGGCAGTTTGAACAAGTGGAATTTCCCCCATTACAACACACCCCTCTGCCAAGGTGCAGACAGAGTGCTTTGTTAAGCAGGTCCCTGATCCCATGCCTTCTGACTGGGTGAGGCCTCCCAAAGGGGGTCACCAGTCACCAGTCACAGGAGCATTCCCACTGGCATCAGGTTGGTGCCCCACTGGGACAGAGTTGCCCGAGGAAGGAGCAGGCTGTCAGCTTCGCTGTTCTGCAGCCTACACTGGTGACACCTCCAGGTGTGGGAGGGACCCAGGTGAATAGGGTCTGGAGTAGGTTTCCAGCAAACCACAGCAGCCCTATGGAAGAGGGGCCAGACTTTTAAAAGTAAAACAAGCAGAAAGCAACAACAACAACAACAGCATCAACAAAGTCCCCACAAAACCCCCATCCAAAGGTCAGTAGCCTCAAAGATTGAAACTAGGTGAACTCACGAAGATGAAAAAGAACCAACAAAAAAACTCTGAAAACTCAAAAAACCAAAGTGCCTCTTCTCCTCCAAATGATCACAACACCTCTCCAGCAAGGGCACAGAACTGGGCTGAGGCTGAGATGAATGAAATGACAGAAGTAGGCTTCAGAAGATGAGTAATAACCAACTTCACTGAGCTAAAGGAGCATGTTCTAACCCAATGCAAAGAAGCTAAGAACTATGATAAAACATTACAGGAACTGTTAACTGGAATAACCAGGTTAGCAAGGAACACAAATGACCTGATGGAGCTGAAAAACACAACACGAGAACTTCGCAATACAGCCACAAGTATCAATAGCTGAATAGACAAAGTGGAGGAAAGAATTTCAGAGATTGAAGACTATCTTGCTGAAATAAGACAAGATTAGAGAAAAAAAGAATGAAAAGGAATGAACAAAACCTCCGAGGACTATGGGATTAGGTAAAAAGACCAAAACTATGACTGATTGGGGTACCTGAAAGAGACAGGGAGAATGGAACCAAGTTGGAAAACATTCTTCAGGATATCATCCAAGAGAACTTCACCAGCCTATCAAGAGAGGCCAACATTCAAATTCAGGAAATCCAGATAACCCCAGTAAGGTACTCCATGAGAAGATCAACGCCAAGCATGTAATCATTAGATTCTCCAAGGTCGAAATGAAGGAAAAAATGTTAAGCACAGCCAGAGGGAAAGGCAAGATCACCTACAAAGGGAAGCCCTTCATACGAGCAGCAGACTTCTCAGCAGAAACCCTATAAGCCAGAAGAGATAAGGGGCCGGTGTTCAACATTCTTAAAGAAAAGAATTCCCAACCCACAATGTTATATCTGCCCAAACTAAGCTTCATAAGTAAAGAAGAAATAAAATCCTTTTCAGACAAGCAATTGCTGAGTGAATTCATAACCACCAGACCTGCCTTGCAGATCTTCCTTCTGAAGGAAGCACTAAATATGGAAAGGAAAAATCATTACCAGCCACTGCAGAAACACACTGAAGTACAAAAACCAATGACACTATGAAGAAACTACATCAACAAGTCTGCAAAACTACCAGCTAGCATCATGATGAAAAGATCAAATTCACACATAACAATGTTAATCTTAAATGTAAATGGACTAAATGCCTCAATTAAAAGAATGGCAAGCTGGATAACGAATCAAGACTCATTGGTGTGCTGTATTCAAGAGACCCATTTAACAGGCAAAAACACACATAGGCTCAAAATAAAAGGATAGAGGAAAATCTACCAAACAAATGGAAAGCATCAAAAAGCAGAGGTTGCAATCCTAGTGACTGACAAAACAGACTTTAAACCAAGGCAGATCAAAAAAGACAAAGAAGGGCATTACATAATGGTAAAGGGTACAATTCAACAAGAAGAGTTAACTATCCTAAGTATATATGCAGCCAATACAGGAGCACCCAAATTCATAAAACAAGTTATTAGAGACCTACAAGGAGACTTAGATTCCCACAAAATAATAGTGGGAGACTTTAACACCCCACTGTCAACATTAGACAGATCATCAAGACACAAAATTAACAAAGATATTCAGGACTTGAACTCAGCTCTGGAGCAAGTAGACCTAGTAGATATCTACAGAATTCTCCACCCCAAAACAACAGAATATA
Organism: Gorilla gorilla gorilla; assembly: GCF_029281585.2. Lineage (NCBI taxonomy): Eukaryota > Metazoa > Chordata > Mammalia > Primates > Hominidae > Gorilla > Gorilla gorilla. The sequence continues at coordinate 124,334,293 of NC_073247.2, forward strand.
CATTCTTCTTGGCACCACGTGGCACTTAACTCTAAAATCAATCACATAATTGGAAGTAAACCACTCCTCAGCAAATGCAAAAGAAAAGAAATCATAACAAACAGTCTCTCAGACCACAGCACAATCAAATTAGAACCCAAAACCAAGAAACCCACTCAAAACCACACAACTACATGGAAATTGAACAACCTGCTCCTAAATGACTCCTGGGTAAATAATGAAATTAAAGCAGAAATCAAGGAGTTCTTTGAAACCAATAAGAACAAAGAGACAATGTACCCGAATCTCTGGGACACAGTTAAGCAGTGGTAAGCAGGAAATTTATAGCCCAAATGCCCACATCGAAAGTCTAGAAAGTTCTCAGATTGACTCAGATTGACATCCTAACATCACAACTAAAAGAACTAGAGGACCAAGAGCAAACAAACTCCAAAGCTAGCAGAAGACAAGAAATAACCAATATCTGAGTGGAACTTAAGGAGATAGAGGCTTGAAAAACCATTCCAAAATCAACAAATCCAGGAGCTAATTTTTTTTGAAAAAAATTAATAGAATAGATAGACCATTAGCTAGACTAATGAAGAAGAAAAGAGAAAAATCAAATAGACACAATAAAAAATTATAAAGTGGATATAACCACTGACCCCACAGAAATACAACCATCAGAAAATACTATAAACACCTCTATGCAAATAAACTAGAAAATCTAGAAGAAATGGATATATTCTTTGACACATACACCCACCCAAGGCTGAACCAGGAAAAAGTTGAATCCCTAAATAGACCAATAACAAGGCCTGAAATTAAGGCAGTAATAAATAACCTATCAACGAAAAAGAGCCCAGGACCAGATGGATTTACAGCTGAATTCTACCAGAGGTATGAAGAGGAGCTGGTACGAATTCTTCTGAAACTATTCCAAACAATTAAAAAGGAAGGACTCCTCCCTAACTCATTTTATGAGGACAGCATTATCCTGATACCAAAACAGGGCAGAAATATTTTTAAAAATTTTAGGCCAATATTCCTGATGAACATCTATGCAAAAATCCTCAATAGAATACTGGCAAACTGAATCCAGCTGCACATCAAAAAGCATAGCCACCATGATCAAGTCAGCTTCATTCCTGATGTGCAAGGCTGGTTCAACATATGTAAATCAATAAGCGCAATCCATCACATAAACAGAATTAAAGAAAAAAAAACATGGTTACTCAAAAGCCACAGAATAGGTCTTCAATAAAACTCAACATCCCTTTATGTTAACTCTCAATAAACTAGGTATTGATGGAACATACCACAAAATAATAAGAGTCATTTATGACAAACCCACAGCCAGTATCATACTGAATGGGTAAAAGCTGGAAGCATTCCCCTTTAAAAGTGGCAAAAAACAAGGAAGCCCTCTCTTACCACTCTAATTCCTCAGACTGTTGGAAGTTCTGGCAAGTGCAATCAGGCAAGAGAAAGACGTAAAGTGTATTCAAATAGGAAGACAGAAAGTCAAACTCTGTTTGCAGATAACATGATCCTATATCTAGAAAACCCAATTGTCTCAGCCCAAAACCTTCTTAAGCTGATCAAGTTCAGCAAAGTCTCAGGATACAAAATCAATGTGCAAAAATCACAAGCATTCCTATGCACCAACAACAGACAAGCAGAGAGACAAATCATGAATGAACTCCCATTCGCAATTGCTACAAAGAGAATAAAATATGTGGGAATATGGCTAACAAGGGAAGTGAAGGACCTCTTCAAGGAGAACTACAAACCACTGCTCAAGGAAATCAGAGAGGACAGAAACAAATGGAAAAATATTTCATGCTCATAGATAGGAAGAATCAATATCATGAAAATGGCCATACTGCCCAAAGTAATTTATAGATTCAATGCTATTCACACCAAATTACATTGACATTCTTCACAGAATTAGAAAAAAAAACTACTTTAAAATTCATATGGAACCAAAAAAAAAGCCTGTATAGCCAAGACAGTCCTAAGCAAAAAAAAAAAAAAAAAAAAAAGAACAAACAAACAAACAAAAAAACAAAGCTGGAGACATCATGCTACCCAACTTCAATCTATACTACAAGGCTACAGTAATCAAAACAGCATGGTACTGGTACAAAAACAGACATATAGACCAATGGAAAAGAACAGAGTTCTCAGAAATAAGATTGCACATCTACAATCATCTGATATTTCACAAACCTGGCAAAAGAAAGCAATTGGGAAAGATTCCCGATATAATAAATGGTGCTGGGAGAACCGGTAGCCATATGCAGAAAGCTGAAACTGGATCATTCCTTACACCTTATACAAAAATTAACTCAAGATGGATTAAAGACTTAAATGTAAAACCCAAAACTATAAAAACCTTAGAAGAAACCCTAGACAATACCATTCAGGACATAGGCATGGGCAAAAATTTCATGACAAAACTTCAAAAGCAATTGTAACAAAAGCAAAAATTGGCAAATGGAATCTAAGTAAACTAAAGAGCTTCTGCACAGCAAAAAAAAACAAAACAAACAAACTAACAAAAAACAAAAAAAAAACTATCATCAGAGTGAACAGACAACCTACAATATTGGAGAAAATTTTTACAATCTATCCACCTGACAAACATCTAATATCCAGAATCTACAAGAAACTTAAACAAATTTACAAGAAAAAAACAACCCCATGAAAAAGTGGGCAAAGGACATGAATAGACACTTCTCAAAAGAAGACATTTATGTGGTCAACAAACATGAAAAAAAGGTCAATATCACTGATCATTAGAGAAATGAAAATCAAAGCCACAATGAGACACCATCTCACACCAGTCAGAATGGCAATTATTAAATTTATTAAAAAGTCAAGAAACAATAGATGCTGGCAAGACTGTGGAGAAATAGGAACACTTCTACACTGTTGGTGGGAATGTAAATTAGTTCAACCATTGTAGAAGACAGTATGGCAAGTCCTCAAAGACCTAGAACCAGAAATACCACTTGACTGAGCAATCCCATTATTTATATTCCCAAAGGAATATAAGCCATTCTATTATAAAGACACATGCACGCTTATGTTCATTACAGCACTGTTCACAATAGCAAAGACATAGAATCAACCCAAATGCCCATCAATGATAGACTGGATAAAGAAAATGTGGTACATGTACACCATGAAACACTATGCAGCCATGAAAGGAAATTAGATCATGTCCTTTTCAGGGACATGGATGGAGCTAGAAGCCATTATTCTCAGGAAGCTAATGCAGGAACAGAAAACCAAACACTTCATGTTCTCACTTATTAGTGGGAGCTGAATGGTGAGAACCCATTGACAAGAGGAGGGAAACAACACTTACTGGGGCCTGTTGCAGGGGTGGGGAGAGAGCATAGGATAAATAGCTAATGCATACTGGGCTTAATACCTAGATGATGGGTTAATAGGTGCGGCCAACCACCATGGCACATGTTTATCTATGTAGCAATCCCGCACATCCTGCACATGTATCCCGGAAGTTTAAATTAAATTAAATTATTTAAAAAATCATCTACTTCTCTGCTTCTCCACTGGGTACTCACCCAAGATGTACCCCAGACCTCTGTCTCTGGCTGCTCAGCTGGGGAGGCTGCCAGACACCCTTGGTGGTTCTGCCTAGCAGTATACTTAGCAACATGTCAGAGGTAGAAGGACTGTTGAATTAGAGAGGAGGGAACAAAAAGAGCCCAGAGCAAATCTGGAGCCCATTTGAATAATCAATCACTAGCCAAACCTGAGCATTGGTGCTATTTATTTGGGAATCTTTAAGTTGTAATAATGACATGTTTATTCATGGCTCAACTTTTTTCTAGATCAGATATTTCAAAGAATGCACACACACACGCACACACAGACAGTCACACACATATGTTTTCCTGCTTTTCCTGTATAGGATGCCTGAAATAAAGCATAAAGAAGAGCGTTTCAGAGTTAAGGGGTAAGAGAGGAGCCAAGGAAAGAGATAAGCAGAAAAGACAGAATGAAATAAATATCAATGCAAGGGTTACTGTAGTCTGGATTTACCTAGGACATTCTCATTTTATGCCTGCTATAGACCAATTAATAACTGTTAATAACTATATAAATTCAAAATTTATTCTGATTTAGAAGGAAATTACATGGTCATTCTGTAAGGTCCATTATTTTAAAGAGAAATACTTTCCATTTTTATAGCTTGTTATAATTTTCATTAGACTTTGTCATGCATAATCTTTATTAATATTTACAACAACTTTGTGGGGTAATAGCAGGTGCTATTATGCTTTTTTAACAGACGAAAAAAACTAAAGCAAAAGTACGTTACTTTTCCTGAAGCTAATAAACAGCATAACTGAGATTCCTATTTTTTAGTTGTGTGTTTTCCCAACTATAGGGCTGTGCTGTCGCCATTCATTCTCAAGACATGTGTTCAACTCTAACATCCCCAGTAATCAGCATAAAGTTCCCAGGTCTGATAATGTACAATGCTTAGCAAAATGATTCTTGACCTACAGACAACGTTCATACAACCTGTGAGAAGTGAAGAAAAAAAATCCTCTGTAGGTTAAAATGATGAGAAAGTATAGGGTTAGTAGAGTCATACCTTATACAGTGGTAACTCCAATCAGAGGCAGCCAAATCTTTTATATCAAAGTTGGTGCTTAAATATTTGGCCTGGCATGGTTTATTAACTGAGTCCAAGTAGACTCTTGGTAAAATAAAAAGTGTAAGAAGTGTGGTATCATGGCTGGTGTCTTCTATGCTAATGCCCTGCCAAACACATATTGTCTCTGGACCCTCACTCAGCTTATGTTGCCCACTGCCCTCTAGATGCCCAACCTACCTCTGCAGTAAATGACCAGGATCTACAATGTCCTCTCACTAAAGCCTTAATTTTCAATGAAAGCAAGTTAAAGCTACATTGTAGATGAAAGGGACCTGATTATCTAATTCAAGTTACTCACTCTGAGTGGAGAAATATCAGTTTGAGACTTCCCCCATCCAGTGGTATTGGTATTTGAAGAAGACACAGGAGATTTTCTAGTATCCCTTTCTGATTCCAGTTACGATCCATCTCATCTGACTGTTTGCTAAGAAGGAAACAATAGTCCAGTACATTCGTCAGTAAACCTGGAAACCAAGCCTGCCAAAGCACAAGGACGGGCAAAGATGAGGTCACAGCAGTATTGACCAATCCCCGTGCACCAAAAATGTCTCATTCTTTTAAGAAGGGGGGTCTTACGGCTTGTGCAATCAGTACAAGGTTAGAAAACAGCAACTGCCAGTTCTGTTTATGGATCTACTATGTTTAGTCTACATTGCCATAGACAAGTTTTTATACTTGATTTGTATTCATTTATTCATTCAACAAATACTAGGTGCCTACTATGTATAAATTCATGTGGAAGGTGCAGGTGTTACAGCAATGAACAAGACATGGTTTCTCCTCTCAATAAGCCCATAGTTTGTTCGAGAAAGACAACAGGTAAACTAATAATTATAACACAATGTAATTAGTGCTATTCATTTATTTGTCCAACAAACATTTATTGAGCACCTTATAAAATGTATATGACAAATACTTCACTAGGCACTGCACATATATTGGTAAGCAAAAAAGATAAGAGACATCTTCCATATATGGGTTCCCCCAGCACCTTACATCCAACACTCTGTCCAGCACAAAGACAGGTCTTGGCAAAATAAATAAATAAACTTTCAGGGCATAATTCACCATTAAGGTTTTTACAACATTTTTTTCCTAAGTATTAGTACACTCCCTTTAAAGGAAATCTTGCCTGAAAGCCTAATATATCAAATAAATGAAAGGTGGGGGAAGGTAAAAACTGACATCTAAAAATTAAAAGAAAGAGCAGTCTTCTGCTTGAACTTGTACTGTGAGCCCAAGAACTCTGCTCTAGCATCCTATTTAACAGCCCCCCAATCCCCCCACCAAAACTCTCTTCTACCTCAAAGCAGTCCATGAGGCATTTCAGGAATATGAAGAAACCAATGAATTAGCTTGCTTCCCATATTATGGTTCTCAACCCAATAGTAAAAGAATCATCTGAAGAGTTTGTTAAATGAATCTATTACCGACATATTGAATCAAACTCTTTGGGGGTGGGACCCAGGAATATGTGTTTTTAACAATTCCTTCCAAGTGATTCTGATACCAATTTTAGTTTGAAGACAGTATGGAAGAAGCTTTCTCCATAAAAGTGTGTATTCATTTCCTGTCACTGCACAATCAATTACCACTTAGTTTGTTATGAGTGGCTTAAAACAACACCTATCTAAAGAGCTCACAGTTCTGTAGGTCAGAAGTCCAGGCACAGTGTGGCTGGGTTCACTGCTCAAGGTCTCCCAAGGTCAAAATCCAGGTGTCAGCTGGGCTTCACTCTAATTTGGACCTCAGGATCCTCTTCCAAGTTGGTGTGGTTGTGCCAGAATTCACTTCATTATGATTGTAGAACTGAGGTTCTTATTTTCTTGTGGGCTATTGGTCTAGGACTACTCTTACCACTGGCACTCCTTGCCATATGGCCCCTCCATGTATAGTAGTTAGGATTCTGACTACCATAAAAGGCATCTGTATCAGTTTTTTGGAAATGATAAATAAAGAAAAGAGGTTTAATTGGCTCACAGTTTTGCAGGCTGTATAGGAAGCATAGCTGGGGAGGCCTCAGGAAACTTACAATCAAGGCAGAAGGTGAAGGGGAAGCAGGCACATCTTATATGGCTGGATCAAGAGGAAGAAGGTGAAGGGGGAAGTGCTACACACTTTTGAACAACCATATCTCATGAGAACTCACCCAGTATCATGAGAAGAGCATGGGGGAAATTCACCCTCATGATCCAATCACCTCCCACCTCCAACATTGGGGTTTATAATTCAATATGAGATTTGGGTTGGGATGCAAATCCAAACCACATTATTCTGCTCCTGGTCTCTCCCAAAATCTCATGTCCTTCTCACATTGCAAAGTACAATCATCCCTTCTCAACAGTCCCCCAAGTCTTATTTCAGCATTAACTCAAAACTTCACAGTCCAAAGACTAATCTGAGACAATGCAAGTCCTTTCCACCTATGAGCCTATAAAATAAAAAACAAGTTAGTTACTTCCAAGATACAATAGGGGTACATGCATTGGGTAAACACACCCTTTCAAAAAGGGAGAAATCAGCCAAAAGAGAGGGGCTGCAGGCCCCATGTAAGTCCAAACCACAACAGGGCAGTCATTAAATCATAAAGCTCCAAAATAATCTCCTTCGACTCCATGTCTCACATCTAGGCCACAGTGATGTAAGCGATGGGCTCCCAAGGCCTTGGGCAGCTCCGCCCCTGTGGCTCTGCAGGGCTCATCTCCAATGGCTGCTCTCAAGGGCTGGTGTTGAGTGCCTGTGTCTTTCCAGGCATACAGTGCAAACTGCCAGTGGATCTAGTGTCCATGGTGGCCCTCTTCTCACAGCTCCACTAGGCAGTCCCCCAGTGGGGACTCTGTGTTGGGGTTCCTACCCCATATTTCCCCTCCACACTGCTCTAGTAGAGGTTCCCTATGATAGTTCTGCCCTGCAGCAGACTTCTGCCTGGACATCCAGGCGTTTCCATACATCCTCTGAAATCTATGCAGAGGCTCCCAGGCATCAACTCCTGCACTCTGTGCACCTGCAGGCTTAACACTACGTGGAAGCTGCCAAGGCTTACAGTTTTTACCCTCTGAGACAGTGACCCCTTTTAGCCACAGCTGAAGCTGGAGCTGCCAAGATTCAGGGCACCATGTCCTGAAGCTGCACAGAGAAGTGGGGGACCTGGGCCTGGCCCACAAAACCATTCTTTCCTCCTAGGCCTCAGGGCCTCTGATGGGAGGGGCTGTCATGAAGATCTCTGAAATGCCTTCAGAGCCTTTTCCCCATTGTCTTGGCTATTAGTACTTCCCTTCTTTTTAGTTATGTGACTTTCTGCAGCCTGCTTCAATTCCTCCCCTGAAAATGGGTTTTTATTTTCTACCACATGGTGAGGCTGCAAATTCTCCAAACTTTTATGTTCTGCTTCCCTTTTAAATATAAGTTCCAGTTTCAGGTCATTTATTTGTTCGTGCATATGGGCATAGGCTTTTAGAAGCAGCCAGGCCATACCTTGAACACTGCTGCTTAGAAATTTCTTCCGCCAGATACCTAAATCATCTTTCTCAAGTTCAAAGTTCCACAAATCCCCAGAGCAGGGACACAATGCTGCCAGGTTCTTTACTAATGCATAACAAAAGTGATCTTTTCTCCAGTTCCCAATAACTTCCTCATTTCCATCTGAGAACTCCTCAGCCTAGCCATCTCTGTCCATATTACTATCAGCATTTTGGTCAAAACTATTCAACAAGTCTCTAGGAAGTTCCAAACTTTCCCTCATCTTCCTGTCATCTTCTGAGCCCTCCAATCTGTTCCAACTTCTGCTTGCTACCCAGATCCAAAGCTTTGTAGGTATCTTTATAACAATACCACTCTTGGTACCAATTTTCTGTATTAGCCGATTCTTGCACTGCTATGAAGAACTACCTGAGATTGGGTAATTTATAAAGAAAAGAGGTTTAATTGACTCATGGTCCCACAGACAGTACAGGAAACATGGCTGTGAAAACATCTAGAAACTTACAATCATGGCAGAAGGCTAAAAGGAACAAGCATGTTTTACGTGGCTCAAGCATGAGGAAGAGGGTAAAGGAGGAGGTGCTACACACTTTTAAACAACCAGATCTCATGAGAACTCACTCACTATTATGAGAACAGCAAGGGGGAAATCCACCCCCAAGATCCAATCACCTCTGACCAGGCACCTCCACCAACATTGGGGATTACAATTTTACATGGGATTTGGGCAGGGACACAAATTCAGATCATATCACCATTCATCCACTGATGGACACAGGTTGATTCCATATCTTGGCTATTGTGAATAGTGCTGCAATAAACATAGGAGTGCAAGTATCCCTTTGATATACTGATTTCTTTTCCTTCTGATAAATACTCAGTAGTGGTATTTGACCAAATATTGCTGGATCACATGGTAGTTCTATTTTTAATTTTTAAAGAAATCTCCATATTGTTTTCCATAGTGGCTGTGCTAATTTGTGTTCCCACCAATAGTATATGGGGGGTTCCCTTTTCTCCACAGCCTCGCTAGCATGTATTTTTTTATCTTTTTAATAGTAGCCATTCTGACAGGGGTAAGATGACATCTCATCAAGGTTTTCAATTTCATTCCCCTGATGATAAGTGATGTAGAGCATTTTATTCATATGCCTGTTGACCATTTGTATGTCTTCTTTTGAGAAATGTCTATTCATGTTCTTTACCCACTTTTAAATGAAATTATTGTTTCTTTACTGTTTAATTGTTTGAGTTGCCTGTATATTTTGGATATTACTCCCCTGACAAATGAATAGTTTGCCAATATTTTCTTTCATTCAACAGGTTCTTTGTTTACTCTGTTGATTATTTTCTTAGCTGTTCAGAAGCTTTTTAGTTTAATATAGTCACATTCATCTATTTTTGTTTGTGTTGCCTGTGCTTTGAAGTTTTAGACATAAAATCTTTATCTAGATCAATATCCTGAAGTGTTTTCTCTATGTTTTCTTCTGGTAGTGTTATAGTTTCATGTTTTACATTTAAGTTTTTAAACCATCTTGAATTGATTTTGGTATATGGTGAAAGATAGGAGTACAGCTTTATTCTTCTGCATATGACAATCCAATTTTTGCAGCACCATTTACTGAAGAAGGTATCCTTTACCCATTGTATGTTCTTGGTAACTTTGTTGAAAATCAGCTGGCTGTAAATATGTAGATTTACTTCTGGATTTTCAATTTCATTCTCTTGGTCTACGTGTCTGTTTTTATGCCAAAACCATGATGTCTTGGCTAACATAACCTTGTAATATATTTTGAAGTCATGTGGTGTAATGTCTCCAGCTTTGTTATTTTTGCTCAGGATGGCTTTGGCTATTTGAGCTCTTCTGTGGTTCCATACAAATTTTATGATTGTTTTATCTATTTCCAAGAAAAATGGGCCAGGCATGGTGGCCCGTGCCTGTAATCCCAGCACGTTGGGAGGCTGAGTGGGGTGGATCACATGAGATCAGGAGTTCGAGACCAGCGTGGCCAACATGATGAAACCCCATCTATACTAAAAATATAAAAATTAGCTGGCTGTGGTGGCATGCACCTGTAATCCCAGCTACTTAGAAGGCTGAGGCAGGAGAATCACTTGAATCCAGGAGGCGGAGGTTGCAGTGAGCTGAGATCGTGCCACCACACTCCAGCCTGGGCAACAGAGTAAGACTATCTCAAAAGAAAAAAAGAAAAATGACGTTGGTGTTTTGATAGGTGTTGCATTGAATCTCTAGATTGTTCTGGGCAGTACAATGATTGTAATGATATTATTTCTTCCACTGCATGAACATGGAAAATCTTTCCATTTGTTTGTGTCCACTTCAATTTCTTTCATCAGTGTTTTTTAGTTTTTGTTGTAGAGATCTTTCATCTCCTTGGTTAAGTGCATTCCTACACGGTTTTATTCTGGAGACTTCTTGATTTCTTTCTCAGCTAGTTCATTATTGTCATATAGAAATACTAATTTTTGTATATTAATTTTGTAGCTTGCAACTTTACTGAATTTATTTATTAGATTTTAATGATGTACTCCAAGGACTCAAAAACTAATGTGCCTGGTGCATTATAAATGCTCAATAAATATTTTTACTTTAATATAAATCTCTCAGTAATTTTCAATGGTTCATTAGGTTAAACTTTATAGTAATCTGGAACTTTGGATTTTGCCTGTAGACCCAGAGTCTGATGCACCTATGAGTGATATCTATCCCAGCATCTACCTGAAAGCCAGAAGCTCTTTGGTTTCTGTTCCTGAATTAGCCCCCAGGCAGAACTTGAGGTATTGTTCCCTGTGTTTTGACAAACAATGTTTTATATATGAGGTCACAAGATCCAGATTTTTTATTGTACTGTTCTTGCAGCTCTGCAGATAGGTGGAGACTGACTGAGACCCATGGCTCACCTCTTCCTCAGGAACCATTCAGTTAAGGCTTTTTGGGGTCAGCTTTATTTACTTCACATGGAGAAACAGTGTCTTTCCCAATCAAGCAGTGCCACTCTCCCTGGCTGATCAACATGCCATGCTGTGACATGAAGCTTGTATAACCTTCATATGATCTCACTTTGCAGAGTTTAGAAAGTGCAGTTTAAAGTGAGTTCAAAGAACAGGAATCAGAGAATGTGCAACTGTCTGAGTTGGAATATGCATTTTAGATGGAGTTCATCTAGCAGGGGATTGTTGGTGTGTGTGAGAGAGGGCCAAAAGCAAAGATAAATGAGAGAAGTGGGAGCCATAAGCACACATTCTAAAAGGCCAGCATACAGGGCAAGCGAGGAGTAAGAGAGTAAGAGCATAAAGGAGCTGGATGCTATGAGGAGATCTAGTAAAAAGTGGCAGAGCAGGCCTTTGAGCCCTGGTCTGTTGGAGTCCCGAAACACACACTCTTCATCTCTAGAATGCTGAAAGTGCAATCTAAAGACTTGCTGCATCACAAGCTCTAGGAAGCTTGTTAAAATGCAGATTTCTATGTTTTTGGAAGTATTTATGGTAAGCTTTCTTAAAAATTATTAGGGTACATACTTCTGAAATCTGGCATACTTTTTTTTAAGCCTTGTCATTTCTATTATGATTTTTCATGGTGAAATTTTGGTACTGAGATGGGCATTCTCTGTACCTTTATAGTACTACTCCAAAGGCAAAGAGCCATGATTGACAACAGTCAAGCTGTGGATGAAATGACCGGGAACAGAGAATGAAGTATGTAAATCCCAGCTTCATACGACCTCTTCTCATATTGCTTTTCTGATTAAAATGGCTGTTTACCTGGTCTCTGAATGTTAATGCCTGACTAATTTAATTAAGTCATTGCCCAAATCAGTTTTCCCTTTGCCCCATCAATATGTTCTCTTGCATATATTGGCATGCTGCCATATAAAGTAAAAATATTGGAGATATTCTATATTTTATGTGTAGGTTTAGGTATTGTTGGGGATGTTTTTATTGTGCTCTCTTGGACATATAAACAATTCTCTGTTGAGGCTACATCCTTTTTCTTCTTCTTCTTTTCTTTTTTATTTTAGAGGATGGCATCTCACTCTGTTGCCCAGGCCAGAATGTAGTGGCTCAGTCGTAGCTCACTGCAGCTTCAAACTCCTGGGCTCAGGCAATTCTCCTGCCTCAGCCTCTTGAGTATCTAGGATTATGGGCATACTCTACCACACCTGGCTAATTTCATTTTTATTTTTTGTAGGCATGAGGTCTCACTATGCTCCCTAGGCTGGTCTTGAATTCCTAGGCCAAGAGATCCTCCTCCCTTGGCCTCCCAAACTGCTGGAATCACTGCACCTGGCCAGGGCTACATTCTTAACTCAACTAGATTGTTTACTAAACCCCATATGACAGTGGTACATTTTCCTTACATATTTTTAGACATTGCAAAGTTATTAAAAACAGTTACTATAGTTTTTACACAATGTAAGCAACAATGTAAAAGATGAGAATAGGCTGTAAGATTTTCATGGATGACTCATAAATCTGGGAGAAAAAAGAAAATTGTTAAGACTAATGAGAAACTGAAAACCTTAAACTAATGAATATTACCATTTATGCTGCTAAAAATATGACTTTCTGGTCTGTAGTTGAAATTTATATGATCCTCTACACTTGGGCATACTTTTCATCTGGTGCCATTAAACCATCTTTAATATTGATCCTAAAAAAAAATGCAGAGTTCTAACTAGATCATGGTAACGGTTGCACAACTCCACAAATTTACTAAAACAGGTATATACTTAAAAATAGGTGAATTTTATGGTAAGCTGATTATACCTCAATAAATTTGTTTAAAATGCAGATTTCTAGGCCCTACCCTGAACCTACTGGAAAAAAAATCTTAAAGTAAACCAGAAATCTATATTTTTATAACATCCCCTGGTGATTCTGATGCTTGCTGAAGTTAGGGGTGCACCTATCAAGGTAGATGAATCATAAAATCTTCCATCTAACTGGGAAAAGCAGAGTGAGATTGATAACACCATTTACATAAATTTAAAAAATGCAGATTTTTCAAGAACACAAAAAGATATACATTAGCTACCTTAGAATAGTTGGCTGCAATGAAAATAAGAGAAAGAGAGACAGAGACAGAGAAACAGAGAGGGAATGCCTTAGGGAGAGGTTCTAGAGCAGTTCTTGAGAGCAAGATCCTACCTTTTAACTCACCAAGGAGAGAAAGGAATCATTTTGCCATTTTTCCAGCTTGCCCGTTCTAGTTTTAGAACTGGCCTGGTCTTGCTGTTTAACAGTGGTCCCTTCCAATGTCATGCAAGCCCAGCACTTTTCGATCTATCATGGGGACTTCCAAACTTTAGCAACAAAACCAGAGAGTAGAGTGTTTGTGACTGGCTACTGAAGTGACTCCCCAGGGAGAACTGAAGAATTTAGGTCTCAGCTTCAATTGAGTCAATTATTCACTGATTGCTTTTGTGCCCTGTCTCCCTCTAAAAAACAAACAAACAACAACAGCAAAAAAAAAAAAAAAAAAAAAAAAAAAAAACTATTAAACCCTTCCAATTCCTGAGCTGTTTACAGAAAAAAAAAATCAGGCTAATTAGCAACTGAGAGCATGTATTAAGAACCTTCAATTAAATCTATTGTGTTATAATTTTTGTCTAACCCTGCTGGAATATAAATCCTTAATACAGTAACCTGTGAGTTATCCCTCTTCACCAGTGGTTCTCCAAGTGTTGTCCCTGGACCACTGCACTTGCAGCACCTGAGAACTTATTAGAAATGCGAATTTGGGGACAGCACTCCAGACCTAATGAATAAAATCTGCATTTTAACAAGCTCCCTAGAGGACTTGTCCTGAGGGTATGGCCTAGCGATCTTGAATTCAGCATACCCTTTATGTGCTTCTGGTGCACTGAACTACTGAGCCCCTGCTCTACACTTAAGAAGGAAGCCACTACTATTGCCTCTCCCAGTTAACTTCCTTGTTAGCTGGAGTGGTAGGTCATTCTCAACTGGGTCAAGGAAGGGATGAAACCCTCTGAAAGTCCCAAGAATAAGATCTTTTCTAAAAGATTGCTGTGTTTTAAAAAGACTGAACTCACTTCTCTTCTGTCAGGAGCATCCACAGTTCTTCTATGTTACTAGAAGATGCGATCCTGAACTCCATGTCGCAATACACTGCTGTCTCATAATGGAAAAGGGGCCACTTTGAGCTTACTAAAGTTTCTCTAGCTAGTTTGGCATATTCGAGCTATGTAAAATTATAGAGAAGTACCTTTGTAACTTTAGGGTACTAAGGAGCTGATAAGAACAGCAATTTATCTCAGGACTTTATCTCTCTCTACTCTCCCATTCATGTAAATTATTAGGAAATGATACCCTGAAAAAGTCTGAGTCTGTTGCCTTTTCATCACAGTATTTTACAACAGGCCACAAATTCAATTGCCTGTATGTACAAAATGGGTAACATAAATGAATATTGTGTGTCTGTCATCAGAAAACCTGACACCAAGCCTCCTCTATGTCAGAGAGCAAAAAAAAAGTAGTGAGGACTGTGGAACCAGCTGCTACTAAGCTCCAGCTGATTGTAGACAGATGTAAATTATTTTCATATGAAATTCCTGAATTTTTAAGTGCTGGCCTCAAAACTACAACTCCATGAAAGCCAAATAAAATATTTCTCTTGTGAACCAACTAGTTTGGATTTCTGCTTTACATTGAAGAGGGCTTGGGTGTCCTCAGGCAGTCTTCTTATTCTCGAAACCAGTATCTTCAACTAAACTGTGTAATCTACATGTAAAAGCCACTCCACCTCTAAGGCCCAGTGAGAGGTTTGGATTTTAAGCTCTTAGTGACTGGTGGTTAGGTTTTTGTGATAGAATCTGTGAAAAATGGGGGTAGATAGAGATGCTTCTCCCTGGCCCTCTTCCTCTGTGTCTGTATTTACATTTGTTGCAACCTTTCAAAACTGGTTTTCCTTGCAAGGGGGAAATGCCACTAACTCCTAAATGAGGCTATTCCACAAAAGAAAATATAAACAGAGATAAATTCAAACCAAAATGGGTTACCACTATTCCCCCACCAAATGGCTAAAATAAAGAAGACTGACAAGACCAAGTGATGGGGAGGATGTAGAACAGCTGGAATTCTCATATGTTGTTATTGGAAATTTAAATTCGTTCAACCACTTTGGAAAAAGTTTGGTATTATCTGTTAAGGTTCAACATATGTCTCTCCTGTGGTTCCTATCCTAGATATTTACCCAGGATAATTTAGCTTATATGACTATCCAAAGCCTTGTTGCAAATGTTCACAGCCATTTTATTCATAAGAGCCAAAAACTGGCAACAACCCAAATATTCATGAATAGTAGAATGGATAAATTGTGAGATTAGGTATAGATATATTTATAGATATGGTTTGGCTCTGTGTCCCCACTCAAATCTCATCTTGAATTGTACTCCCATAATTCCCACATGTCATGGGAGGGACCCGGTGAGAGATAATTGAATCATGGGGGTGGTTTCCTCCATACCGCTCTTGTGGTAGTGAATAAGTTTCACGAGATCTGATGGTTTTATCCGGGGTTTCTGCTTTTACATCTTCCTCATTCTCTCTTTGCCTGCTGCCATCCATGTAAGATGGGACTTGCTCCTCCTTGCCTCCTGCTGTGATTGTGAGACTTCCCCAGCCACATGGAGCTGCAAGTCCAATTAAACCTCTTTCGTAAATTATCCAGTCTCAGGTATGTCTTTATCAACGCATGAAAACAGGACTAATACAGTAAATTGGTACCAGCGGAGTGGGGTGTTGCTGAAAAGATACCCAAAAATGTGGAAGCGACTTTGGAACTGGGTAACAGGCAGAGGTTGCAATGGTTTGGAGGGTTCAGAAGAAGACAGGAAAATGTGGGAAAGGCTGGAACTTCCTAGAGATTTGTTGAATGGCTTTGTCCAAAATGCTGACAGCGATATGGATAATAAGATCCAGGCTGAGGTGTTCTCAGATGGAGATGAGGAACTTGTTGGGAACTGGAGCAAAGATGACTCTCGTTATGTTTTAGCAAAGAGACTGGCAGCATTTTGCCCCTGCCCTACAGATTTGTGGAACTTTGAACTTGAGAGAGAGGATTTAGGGTATCTGGCAGAAGAAATTTCTATGCAGCAAAGCATTTAAGAGGTGACTTGTTTCTGGTAAAAGCATTCAATTTTAAAAGGGAAACAGAGCATAAAACTTTGAAAAATTTGCAGCCTGACAATGTGGTAGAAAAGAAAATCCCGTTTTCTGAGAAGAAATTCAAGCCAGCTGCAGATATTTGCATAAGTAATGAGGAGCCAAATGTTAATCCCCAAGACAGTGGAGAAAATGTCTCCAGGGCGTCAAAGATCTTCATGGCAGCCACTCCTATCACAAGCCCAGAGTCCTAGTAGGAAAAAGTGGTTTCCTGGGCCAGGCACAGGGGTCCTCAAGCTGTGTGCAGCCAAAGAACTTGGTGCCCTGTGTCCCAGCTGCTCCAGCTGTGGCTGAAAAGGAATAATGTAGAGTTCTAGCCATGGCTTCAGATGGTGCAAACTCCAAGCCTTGGCAGCTTCCACGTGGTGTTGAGCCTGTGGGTGCACAGAAGTCAAGAATTGAGGTTTGGGAACCTCTGCCTAGATTTCAGAAGGTGTGGAAATGCCTGGATGCCCAGGCAGAAGTTTGCTGCATGGGCGGGGCTTTCATGGGGAAATTCTGCTAGGGCAGTGCGGAAGGGAAATGTGGGATCGCAGCTCCCACACAGATTTCCTACTGGGGCACCGCCTAGTGGAGCTGTGAGAAGAGGGCCACCATCCTCCAGACCCGAGAATGGTAGATCCACTGACAGCTTGCACCGTGTGCCTGTTAAAGCCACAGACACTCAACACCAGCCCGTGAAAGCAGCCAGGAGGGAGGCCATACCCTGCAAAGCCACAACGGCAGAGCTGCCCAAGACCATGGGAACCCACCTTTTGCATCAGCGTGACCTGCATGTGAGACATGGATTCAAAGGAGATCATTTTGGAGCTTTAAGATTTGACTGCACCGCTGGATTTTGGACTTGCATGGGTCCTGTAGCCTCTTTGTTTTGGCCAATTTCTACCATTTGGAATAGTTGTATTTATCCAATGTCTGTACCCCCATTATATCTAGGAAATAACTAGCTTGCTTTTGATTTCATAGGCTCATAGTCAGAAGGGAGTTGCCTTGTCTCGGATGAGACTTTGGACTGTGGACCGTTAAGTTAACGCTGAAATGAGTTAAGATTTTGGGGGACTGTTGGGAAGGCAGGATTGGTTTTTTGGCAGGGGCCAGGGGCAGAATGATATGGTTTGGCTCTGTGTACCCACCCAAATCTCATGTTGAATTGTACTCCCATAATTCCCATATGTTTTGGGAGGGACCCAGTGGGAGATAACTGAATCATGGGGGCAGTTTCCTCTATACTGTTCTCGTGGCAGTGAATAAGTCTCACGAGATCTGATGGTTTTATCAGGGTTTCTGCTTTTGCATCTTCCTCATTCTCTCTTTGCCTGCTGCCATCCATGTAAGACGGGACTTGCTCCTCCTTGCCTCCCACCATGATTGTGAGGCTTCCCCAGCCACATGGAGCTGTAAGTCCAATTAAACCTCTTTCTTTTGTAAATTACCCAATCTCAGGTATGTCTTTATCAGCAGTGTGAAAATGGAATAATACATATATACATACATATATATACATATACACACACATATTACATATATACACACACAATGGAATATAGTACAGTATTTAAAAAAACAAACTACTGATGTATCTTAAAACATAGATATATGTCAAAAACATCATGTTAAGGGAAAGGAGTCACAATAAAAGTACACACTGAATGATTCCATTTATATGAAATTCAGGAGCATGCTAAATTCAATTTGTGATAATAAAAGTGAGAACCATGGTTATTTCTTGGGGGAAGCATTGGACTAAAGGAAACTTGTGGGATGCTGTAAATATCCTATATCTTCATCAGAGTGGTGATTACAAGAATGTACACATGTGTCAAATGAAAATCTGGGAAAAAGAAACAGGCCATGACCCAAGAGGAATTATATATCACCAATAAGCCTATGCAAAAAATAAAATAGCTGCCATTAATAAAGGAAATATCAAATAAAACAGAATACTACAATATACTGGTTTTTAATCCAAACTAGTAATTTTTCTGGGATGGGATGATAGTGGAGGAGTGTAAACTCTTTACATGTACACACACACACACACACACACACACATGCCTGTGTGTATATATAATATACAAATATGTGTGTATATATATATATAAGATACACACACATATGAACATATATATAAAGTTTGTTTTGTTTGATTACAATGAACTCAAATTACTTTTTTAATTCAAAAAGCAAGTAAAATAAAAAATAAATCTCCCCCAAATTAAATGAAGGAGCAAAGCAAATGTAAAAAAGCTTATTCCACTTTGTACAGAGCTTCTGGCTGCTTAAAGTGGAACAGTCTAGGTTCTTTCTATGCTGCACTAATAGCATACTTTAGTGGCAGCATAGTCAAGGACAGAAAGATAGAAAAAGAATCCAGGATCACCCACACCTAGTCTATCCCTCAAAAGCACTATACTCTTTCTTGCTTGCAGAAATCATCGTAAACATGAAAGAGGAGTTAATTAGGTTGGCCAAATGTTTTTATTTCTCAGCTGCATGAGCTAGACCACACATTCCCAGAGTTGAAGATCCATAGAAGATTGATGCTTACAGATTACCTAATCCATTTTTTTTATTTTACATATAGAGGCCAAGAGAGATAAAATAATTGTCTAAAACTGTGAAGTTATTCCCAAGTGTTCTGATTCCAAGTCCAGTAGTAACATATAGGATAAGACTGGAGCATGTATTATGGTATGCCACGGAAAGCAAATAAATAGAATGTATATGTATAGAGAAAGAGATGTATTATAAGAAATTGATTCATACGTTTATGGAGGCTGACAAATTTCCAGATCTGCTGGATGAGTCAGCAAGCTGGAGACCCAGGAGAGCCAATGATATAGTTCCAATCTGGATCCAAAGTCATGAAAACCAGGAAAACTGATGATGTAGTTCTAGTCTGAAGGATGACAAGCTTAAGATCCCAGCAAAACTGATGTTTCACTTTGAGTCTGAAGGCAGGAAAAAGCCAATGACCCAGCTCAAAGGCATTCAGGCAAGAGGAATGTTCTCTTAATTGGGAAAGGGTCAGTCTTTTTTTAACTTCTTTATTTCAATTTTTGTCGGTATGTAGTAGGTGTATATTTCTGGGGTACATGAGATATTTTCATTCAGGCATGCAATGTATAATAATCATATCATGAAAAATAAGGTATCCCTTCCCTTAAGCATTTATTTTTTGTGTTACCAACAATCCAGTTATACTCTTTTAGTTATTTTAACATGTATAATTACATAATATTGACTATAGTTACCCTGTTATGCTATGAAATATTAGGTCTTATTCATTCTTTCTATTTTTTATACCCATTAACAATTCCCACCTCATCCCCCACCCCCCATTACCCTTCCCAGCCTCTAGTAGCCATCCTTCTTTTATCTATCTCTATGAGTTCATTTGTTTTAATTTTTAGCTTCCACAAGTAAGTGAGAACATGTAAAGTTTGTCTTTCTGTGCCTTGCTTATTTCATTTAACATAATGACCTCTGGTTCCATCCATGTTGTTGCAAATAACAGTATGTCATTTTTTTGGCTAAATATTACTTCATTATGTATAAGTACCATATTTTCATGGTCCATTCATCTGTTAATGGACACTTAGGTTGTTTCTAAATCTTGGCTATTGTGAACAGTGCTGCAACAAATATGTGAGTGCAGATATCTCTTGGATATACTGATTTCCCATCTTCTGAGTATATACCTAGCAGTAAGATTGCTGGGTTCTACGGTAGCTCAATTTTTAGTTTTTTGAGGAACCTTCAAACTGTTCTCCACAATGGTTGTACTAATTCCACATTCCCACAAACAGCATACAAGGGTTGCCTTTTCTCCACATCCTTGACAGCATTTTTTATTGCCTGTCTTTTGGATGTAAGCCATTTATAGAGTGAGATGATATCTCGTTGTAGTTTTGATTTGCATTTCTCTAATAATCAATTATGTTGAGCATCTTTTCATTTGCCTGTTTTCCATTTGTATGTGTTCTTTGGAGAAATGTCTATTCAAATATTTGTCCATTTTTTAATTGGATTATTAGAATTTTTTCCTGTAGAGCTCCTTATATATTCTGGTTATTAATCCCTTGTCAGATGAGTAGTTTGCAAATCTCTTCTCCCATTCTGTGGGTTGTCTCTCCACTTTGTTGATTGTTTCCTTCACTGTGCAGAAACTTTTTAACTTGAAGTCATCTAATTTGTCCATTTTTGCTTTGGTTGCCTGTACTTGTGGAGTATTACCCAGGAAATCTTTGCCCAGTCGAACGTTCTAGAGAGTCTCCACAATGTTTTCTGGTAGTGGTTTTGTAGTCTAAGATCATAGATTTAAGTATTTAATCCATTTTGAATTGGTTTTTATTACTTCGAAGTATGTCCCTTCTATGCCTATTTTATTGAGGGTTTTTATCATAAAGGAATGCTGCATTTTATCAAATGCTCTTTCTCACCTATTGAGATGATCATATGGTTATTGTTTTTAATTTTGTTTATGTCATATATCACATTTATTGACTTGCATATGTTAAACCATCCCTACATCCCTGGGATGAAACCCGCATGATCATGATATATTCCTGATAGCCAGACTAAAGTGATTGTTATTGTTCTTCTGGGTCTAGACACCCAGTGGGGCTACCAGACTCTGAGCTAGTGCTGGGGAATGTCTGCAAGGGATCCAGTGATGTGGCCAGTCTTCAAGTCTCCCAGCAGTGGATACCAGCACCAGCTCTGAAGTGGGTGGCAGGGTCATGGCATAGACTCTGTGAAATTCCTTGGTTGTAGATAGACTTAGTGTGCTGGCTTTCTTGAATGCTGGTTATAATAGTAGTGAACTTTTCATGTGGACATACTCAGGACCTCTGGTTAGCCAGGGTATTGCAGGCAGTGGTAATGGCTGAGGTCACTCAGCTGTTTTCTCCTTCCTGGGCACAGTGTTATTCTTCCTAGAGGTGCCTACTGGCCTGTGTTGGTTGACCTCCATTCAGGAGGTGGCACTTGCAAAGGAGCACCAGCTGTAGTAGTAGCAGTGGGATTTGAGCTTTCCCTAAGTTGCCCAGGGAAAGTGTTCTGGTTTTTCAGGTAAAGCGGTGGGGGGCTATAAAGCTCCCAAAAGTTTATGTCCTTTGTGTTAAGCTACAAGGGCAGGTGGAGGGATATCACTGTGGGGGGGGGGGCGGGGTGGGTAGGGTTAGGTTGGTCTGCGCTCTGACTCTCCTTGAGTGGGGTAAGCTGAGGCCCCTGAGAAGGTTGGGAGGTGGTTCTCAGACCACTGTGGTAAGGTATAGAGGAGCGTGTAACTGCCTCTACTGCACAGAAGAATTCACAAAGGGAGTGGGGCGTGGCAGGCAGCAGTAAACCTCACCTGGCTCCCACAAAGTTGGTGAGGCCAATCTTTATCCTACAGTGCTCTGCTAACATCAACAGGTTTAGATCCAGGCAGTCTGCACTCATCTCAGACCTGCCCCAGGCCAGCAGTATCTCTGCAGAGATAGCAACCATGGCTTTGAGGCCATGCCCGTACCCATCTGCCCACAAAGCCAGGTGCCCAGCTCTTGCATTGGTGTCTGCAGTGTACTTCTCACTTGCTGACCACCCCAACCAGGTTCTAGTCAAGGGGGTTTGTCCCCACCCAAGAACCCAAGATTAAATCACAAAATACAGTTGGGAGCTTATTTCACACTGTGACCCCTCCCTGAGCTCATTGGCTGACTTCCCTGAGGGCCCCTGTGACATATCATCAGGAATGGCTTCCCTCATTTCACACTGGAGACTGGGAATGCCTGCAAGGCACTTTCCACTACTGCTTCTAATTTCATATTTCACACAACTCCCTAAATCCATTCTAGCTCTGGGTAAGGTTTTAGCCTTCTCCTGTGGTTTGGATTTTCAGATTTCCCAGTGGGAATGTGTACTCAGAAGCAGACTCTCCCCCACTCACACTCTGGGGACTTAACAGTCTTTCACCCATCTCCCAGAGTAGGCTGCAGCCTGCTACTTCTTTCAAAGGATCTGTGGATTCTTTTGGTTTTCCAATATGTGGGAAATCAGCACACAATAGTTCCTTTCTTGCAGGGTTGTGATAAGCATTAAAAGAGTTAATACATGTAATACACTTAAAACAGGGCTTGGCACATTAGGTACCAAGATGGCCCTTGACTTAATGATATTTTCAACTTATGGTGGGTTTATTGGGATATAACACCATTGTAAATCAAGGAACATCACTACTTGTTAGCTGTGATCATCAGCTCAAATATAAGCTTCAAGAAGGCATTGATCTTGGCCTGTTTTTCTACTAATACATCTAGCACAAGTGCCTAAAGAGTGCATATCACATAGCAGGTACTTAAAGTATTTGTGGAATAAATGAATTTATATGGTTGTTTATGCTTTTCCAAGGATTTACATCTCTCAACTGAGATACATGTTTACTTTGCTCAAGTCTCAAATCCTTCTCTGGAAGTTTTCTGGGTAACCCTGTTAGTGACATCTTGGCAAAGTGGACAAGGATCTGAGACTTGGACAAAATAAACATGTATCTCAGATGAGAGGTAGAATGATTGTAGAAGATGGAGAAGTTTGCAAAACCTATTTCCACTATGCCTTTACCACAGCATATCAGATCAGCAGGGGTGAAAGCAGAACTGGCTGTCTGGGAGACTGAGTCAGCTTTTCTTGGTGTACTTCTTGGAAAGGATCACTATCACTTACTTTCCCCACATATTCTTGCTGAAGTCAACCATTGCTTTCCATTTCTCTGACCATTTGTGGTCAGAGCTTGTCCTTCCACCATCTCAGATGAGTTCTCACTGACATGGGCCACTCAGGGGATTTTATGCACTGGCAAAAAAAAAAAAAAAAAAATGCAGATCCTTGTTCAGGATCAGCTTCTGGATAGATGGGAGTTTAGAAAAAGAGTGGGAATGAAAGAGTTTGGGGAAACAGAGTTGTATCCAGCAAAGCCACCTATATCTTATATCACAACACTATCACAAAGGGGCCCTGTTGAAAGTCATAACCCCCTGGGAACTTGCCCAAGAAAGCCAGGCAGCCCAGGGAGCCAACCTCCAACCAACCACAGTGGCTCCTGGGACCTTTCTCAGCCACGGTTTTCCCAAGAGCATGTCTGTGTGCTCAGGTTGGGTTGTAAATGACTAGTGATATTGACCACTTGGAGGAGAAAATACCCACTATCAAGGCATTGAAAACTGTTGCCATTCATTTGTAGCAGTTGTTTTATTTCTTTTTCTCACAGAAAACCTCAAAGACTTTTGAAAAACAATGTATTCCCTGGTACACGTTTAGGCTAACATCTAATTTGTATCATAAGTTTAAATAGATGAAAAGGATATCCTATCAGACATATTGAAAATACCGACTTGTCAAATAAAGCTGCTATATCACCACTCTAAGTGTGTCCAGTGGAAGCTAACTACCACAGAGATTTGATATCCAGCCATAACCATTTAAAACTATGTGGAACATCAGCAAGATAGTGGAATACAAGCTCCCCAGTACTAGTTCCCCCACAAAAACACCATTTTAACAACTATCCATGCATAAGAATGTATGAGAATTCTGGAACCCAAGGGAAAGGTTACAGCACCCTAGGAGAGCACCCAAACTAAGAAAAACAA
The DNA here is from genome assembly GCF_029281585.2 of Gorilla gorilla gorilla. Lineage (NCBI taxonomy): Eukaryota > Metazoa > Chordata > Mammalia > Primates > Hominidae > Gorilla > Gorilla gorilla. The sequence continues at coordinate 124,358,287 of NC_073247.2, forward strand.
CATTTAAAAGGCAAAAACACCCATGACAATTTGTTCAAATAGACCTTCCCCAAGTTGGCACAGTACAGTGCCTAGAAAGATATCTTCAGCCTATGATTTCTCCAGTGAAGAAAAGAGAGACTGAAGTGGATATCTAACTTCCTTCCAGGGCACTGCCCAAGAGGTTCATTCTGTCTCCCTTAATAAAAAACATTTGGGCAATTAGAAGAGCTGACAAATTCAGGGACAGCTAGAAATAAAGAAAAGTGGCAGGAGTTCTCAGTGGCTGCTGCACACAGATTTTGGCAGTAGCTCCATGGTACCCATCAGTGGCCTCACCCAAATGCAATCCCTGCCATCAGCCCTCCAAAAGTATGCCCTCTACTATCTGGCCCTGCTTGAATGCAAAGCCCTGCCAGCTGCTCCACCTGAACATGAAAAAACCCTCAACAGTGGCCTTGCTCAAATGCAAAGCCTTGCCAGTAACACCAGCAAAACATGGAAATCAGCCTGCTGGCCCTGTCTGACCATGAAGCCCCTCCAGCTGGCCTTGTTCAACTGCACACACCAGAAGGAGGCCCCATACCCTCCAAATACCATGATGACAGGCCCTGAACATCATCAGGCCCATGCAGCAGACCTCACCCACCTATGGATCACACTAGTTGGCCTGCCAAAATCCCAGTCTTGGATAACTGGGGAGAGACTTTCCCTGCCAAAGCCAGTCTGTAAAGACTGGAAGAGGTGACTACTTTTTCAAATTTGCAAACACCAACACAAGAATACAAGGATTACAAAGAATCAGGGAAACATGACATCACCAAATAAATAAATAAATAAATAAATAAAGCTCCAGTATCTGACTTTTAAGAAATAGATATCTACAAATTTCCTAAGAAATATTTCAAAATAACCATCCTAAGCAAGCTCAGTGAGCTGAAAGATAACACAGATAGATATGAAAATAAAATCAGAAAAACAAAAGCATGAACAAAATGAGAAGTTCAACAAAGAAATAGAAACCACAAAATAAAACCAAATAAAAATCATGGAGCTGAAGAACATACATAACTGAACAGAAAATTTAAAAGAAAACTTCAACAGCAGACCCAATCAAGCAAAAGAAAGAATTAGTGAACTCAAAGACAGGGCATTTTAAATTATCCAGTCAGAGGAATAAAAAGATAAAATAATGAAAAAAGTGAAGAAAGCCTATGGGACTTATGAGACACCATCAAGCAAAATAATATATGCAAAATGGGAGTCTCAGAAGGAGAAGAGAAAGAGAAAGAAGATGAAACATTTTTTATAGCAATAGTTATTGAAAACTTCCCAAATCTGGGGAGGTAAATGAACGTCCAGATACATCAAGCCATATATTTTCCAAATTGGTTAAACTTTCAGAGGTCCACACCAAGACACATTATAATCAAATTGTCAAAATTCAAAATTAAAGAACTTTGAAAACAGAGAAAAATGATTTGTCATCTGCAAGGGAGCCTCTATAAGAATATAAATGCATTTCCGACAGAAACCTTCCAGGCTAAGAGAGAGTGCAATGATATAGTCAAAGTACTGCAAGAAAAAAAAAAAAAGCTGCATTCTAAGAATACTATACCCAGAAAAACTGTCCTTAAAAATGAAGTAGAGCTAAAGACTTGTCCAGATAAACAAAAAAGCAAGAAGTTTGTCACCACTATACTTACCTTACAAGAAATACTATAGGGAGTTCTTCAAGTTTGAAAGAAACAAACTTTGAGCAGCAACACAACTCATACGAGTAGAAATCTCACTGCTAAAGGTAAATATATAAGAAAACACAAAGCATGGTAATAATGTAATGGTTGCACATAGGTCACTTTTAATCCTGGTATAAAAGTTAAAAGACAAAAATATTTAGAATAACCACAAGAATGTGTTGATTCATGCACAATATTTTTCAAAAGTAAACTCTAACATAAATAATATAAAGTTTGTGTGGGGGGATAAATGGCTACAGCTTTTGTATGCAACAAAAGTTAATTTATTATTAGCTTTAAATAGACTGTTGTAACTATAAGGGGTTCAATGTCAGCCTCATGGTAACCACAAGAAAAAAAACTGATAATAGATACACAAAAGATAAACAGAAAATAATCAAAGCATATCCCTACAAAAAGTTGTCAAACCACAAAGAAAGACATCAAGAGAAGAGAGGAACAATAGAAGTACAAATCAAACAGAAAAAAAAATGACATGGCAAGAGTGAAACCTTCCCTATCAGTAATTCCATTAAATGTAAATGAATTAAACTACACAGTGGTTGAATAAATTTTTTCCGTCAACTTTTCTTTTAAGTTCCAGGGTACATGTGCAGGATGTACAGGTTCATTACATAGGTAAATGTGTGCCATGGTGATTTGCTGCACTGATCAACCCATCACCTAGGTATTAAGCCCAGCATCCATTAGCTATTCTTCCTGATGCTCGCCTTCCCCTCATCCCCTGACAGATCCAAGTAGGTGTTGTTTTCCCCATGTGTCCATGTGTTCTCATTATTCAGCTTCCACTTGTGAGAACATGCAGTGTTTGGTTTTTTGCTCCTGTGTTAGTTTGCTGAGGATAACAGCTTCCAGCTCCATCCATGTCCTTGCAAAGGACATGATCTCATTCCTTTTCATGGCTGGATAGTATTCCGTGATGTATATGTGCCACATTTTCTTTATCCAGTCTATCACTGATGGGCATTTGGGTTGATTCCATGGAATGAATTTTTTGAAAAGACCCAACTACATGCTGTCTACAAGAGACTCACCTTAGATTTAAGAACACACGTAAGCTAAAAAAGAACAGACGAAAATATTCTATGGAAATTATGATCAAAAGAGCACTGGGGTGGCTATACTTATATCAGACAAAATAGATTTTAAGTAATGGACTCTCTAGAGACAAAGATGTTCATTATGTGGTGAAAAAAGCTTGAATTCAAAAGAAAGATATAACAACTATAAAAATATACCCTAACATTAAAGCACCCAAACATATAAAGCAAATATTGACGGATCTGAAGGGAAAAATAGATAGCAAAAAAATAGGAACTTCAATACTCTATTTTTGCTAATGGATAGATTATCCAGACAGAAAATCAGTAAGGAAATAGCAAACTTGAACAACACTATAGATCAAATGAACCTAACATACACAGAACCTTCTACCAAATAGCAGCAGAATACATATTCTTTTCAAGTACACACAGAATATTTTATACGGTAGATCACGTGCTAGGTAACATAAAAGGTCTTAACAAATTAAAGAAGTTTGAAATAATTTTAAGTGTCTTTTTCACCCAAAATGGAATAAAACTATAAATCCCTAACACAATTAGATAAAGAAAACCCACAAATACATGGAAATTAAACAACATGCTCTTAAACAACCATTTGAACAAAGAAGAAATCAAAAGAGAAATCAAAAAAAATCTCAAAAAATGAAAATAAAAACACAACATCCCAAAACTTATGAGATACAGCAAGTGCATTATTAGAAGGGAAGGTTATAGTGATAAATGCCTACATTTAAAAAAGAAAAAAGGTCTCAATTAAACAAACTAACTTTAAAACTCAAGAAACTATAAAAAGAAAAACAAACAGGACAAATTTAGCAGAAAAAAGGAAATAATAAAAGTTGGAGCTGAAATAAATGAAAGAGAATAAAAAAGAGTTTAAAAATCAATGAAACTAAGAGGTGGGTTTTTGAAAAGATAAAATTTACAAACCCTTAGCTAGACTAAGAAATAAAGAGAGAAGGCTCACATAAATAAAATCAGAAATGAAAAATGAGGCATTACAACTTATGCCAAGAAAATTTTTAAAAGATCAGAAGGAATCGTTATGAAAGATTTTACACCAACAAATTGAAAAACTTAGAAGAAATTGATAATTTCCTAGACATAAACATCCTACAAAGCCTGATTTAAGAAGAAATAGAAACCCTGAACAAACCAATAGCAAATATAGAAATTGAATGGGTAATCAAAAAACTTCCAAACAACAGAAAGCTCAGGACCAGATGCCTTTATGTATGAATTCTTCCGAACATTTAAAGAATTAGTATGAAACTTGTTAAACTCTTCCAAAAAATAGAACAAGGAACATTTCTGAACTCATTTTATGCAGCCAGCATCACTGATACCAAAGCCAATGACACCACACACAAAAAAAGAAAACTACAGGTCAATAGCTCTGATGAACATGGATGCAAAAATTCTGAACAATATATTAATAAAATGAATTCAACAGCACATGAAAAGGATCATACACTATATGTGCTAGTCCATTTGCATTGCTATAAAGAAATACCTGAGGCTGGATAATTTATAAATAAAGCAGGTTTAATTGGCTCACAGTTCTGCAGACTGTAAAAGCATGGCACCAGCATCTGCATGGCTTCTGGTAAGGCCTCGTGGTGGAAGGCAATGCATGAATCAGCATATTACATGGTGAGAGCAGGAGCAAGAGTGAGGGGAGGTGCCACACATTTTAAACAAGCAGATCTCACAATAACTCACTCACTACTGCAAGGACAGCCCCAATCTGTTCATGAGGAATCCACCCCCATAACCCAAACACCTCCCACCAGGCCCTACCTCCAACATTGGGGATTACATTTCAACATGAGATTTGGAGGGAACAAACATCCAAATCATATCACCATGACATAGTGGGATATCCCAGAGATGCAAGGCTGGTTCAATATACGCAAATCAATAAATGTAATCCAGCATATAAAGAGAAGCAAAGACAAAAACCACATGATTATCTCAATAGATGCAGAAAAGGCCTTTGACAAAATTCAACAACCCTTCATGCTAAAAACTCTCAATAAATTAGGTATTGATGGGACCTATCTCAAAATAATAAGAGCTATCTATGACAAACCCACAGCCAATACCATAATGAATGGACAAAAACTGGAAGCATTCCCTTTGAAAACTGGCACAAGACAGGGATGCCCTCTCTCACCACTCCTATTCAACATAGTGTTGGAAGTTCTGGCCAGGGTAATTAGACAGGAGAAGGAAATAAAGGGTATTCAAATAGGAAAAGAGGAAGTCAAATTGTCCCTGTTTGCAGATGACATGATTGTATATCTAGAAAACCCCATTGTCTCAGCCCAAAATCTCCTTAAGCTGATAAGCAACTTCAGCAAAGTCTCAGGATACAAAATCAATGTACAAAAATCACAAGCATTCTTATACACCAATAACAGACAAACAGAGAGCCAAATCATGAGTGAACTCCCATTCACAATTGCTTCAAACAGAATAAAATACTTAGGAATCCAACTTACAAGGGACGTGAAGGACTTCTTCAAGGAGAACTACAAACCACTGTTCAATGAAATAAAAGAGGATACAAACAAATGGAAGAACATTCCATGCTCATGGGTAGGAAGAATCGATAATGTGAAAATGGCCTTACTGCCCAAGGTAATTTGTAGATTCAATGCCATCCCCATCAATGTAACAATGACTTTCTTCACAGAATTGGAAAAAACTACTTTAAAGTTCATATGGAACCAAAAAAGAGCCCGCATCGCCAAGTCAATCCTAAGCCAAAAGAATAAAGTTGGAGGCATCAGGGTACCTGACTTCAAACTATACTACAAGGCTACAGTAACCAAAACAGCATGGTACTGGTACCAAAACAGAGATATAGATCAATGGAACAGAACAGAGCCCTCAGAAATAATGCCACATATCTACCACTATCTGATCTTTGACAAACCTGAGAAAAACAAGCAATGGGGAAACGATTCCCTATTTAATAAATGGTGCTGGGAAAACTGGCTAGCCATATGTAGAAAGCTGAAACTGGATCCCTTCCTTACACCTTATACAAAAATTAATTCAAGATGGATTAAAGACTTACATGTTACACCTAAAACCATAAAAACCCTAGAAGAAAACCTAGGCATTACCATTCAGGACATAGGCATGGGCAAGGACTTCATGTCTAAAACACCAAAAGCAATGGCAACAAAAGACAAAATTGACAAATGGGATCTAATTAAACTAAAGAGCTTCTGCACAGCAAAAGAAACTACCATCAGAGTGAACAGGCAACCTACAAAATGGGAGAAAATTTTCACAACCTACTCATCTGACAAAGGGCTAATATCCAGAATCTACAATGAACTCCAACAAATTTACAAGAAAAAACCAACCCCATCAAAAAGTGGGCAAAGGATATGAACAGACACTTCTCAAAAGAAGACATTTATGCAGCCAAAAGACACATGAAAAAATGCTCATCATCACTGACCATCAGAGAAATGCAAATAAAAACCACAATGAGATACCATCTCACACCAGTTAGAATGGCAATCATTAAAAAGTCAGGAAACAACAGGTGCTGGAGAGGATGTGGAGAAATAGGAACACTTTTACACTGTTGGTGGGACTGGAAACTAGTTCAACCATTGTGGAAGTCAGTGTGGCGATTCCTCAGGGATCTAGAACTAGAAATACCATTTGACCCAGCCATCCCATTACTGGGTATACACCCAAAGACTATAAATCATGCTGCTATAAAGACACATGCACACATATGTTTATTGCGGCACTATTCACAATAGCAAAGACTTGGAACCAACCCAAATGTCCAACAATGATAGACTGGATTAAGAAAATGTGGCACATATACACCATGGAATACTATGCAGCCATAAAAAATGATGAGTTCATGTCCTTTGTAGGGACATGGATGAAATTGGAAATCATCATTCTTAGTAAACTATTGCAAGGACAAAAAAACCAAATGCTGCATGTTCTCACTCATAGGTGGGAATTGAACAATGAGAACACATGGACACAGGAAGGGGAACATCACACTCTGGGGACTGCTGTGGGGTGAGGGGAAGGGGGAGGGATAGCATTAGGAGATATACCTAATGCTAAATGACGAGTTAATGGGTGCAGCACACCAGCATGGCACATGTATACATATGTCACTAACCTGCACATTGTGCACATGTACCCTAATACTTATGGTATAATAATAAAAAAGATAAATACATGAAAAATAAAAAATAAAAAATAAAATAAATAAATAAATAAAAACACAAAAGACTGAAAGAGCACAAATTGACACTCTAAGGTGACACCTCAAGAAACTAGAGACTCAAGAGCAAACCAAACCCAAACCCAGCAGACGAAAGGAAATAACCAAGATCAGAGCAGAACTAAATGAAATTGAAACAAAAAAAAATACAAAAGATAATGAAACGAAAAGCAGGTTCTCTGAAAATATAAACAAAATTGATAGACCATTGGCAAGATTAACCAAGAAAAGAAGAGTGAAATGCCAAATAACCTCTCTAAGAAATGAAACAGAAGACATTACAACTGACACCACTGAAATACAAAAGATCATTCAAGGCTACTATGAACACCTTTACACACATAAACTAGAAAACCTAGAAGAGATGGATAAATTCCTGGAAAAATACAACTCTCCTAGCTTAAATCAGGAAGAATTAGATACCTTGAACAGACTAATAACAAGCAGCGAGATTGAAATGGTAATTTAAAAAGTACCAACAAAAAAATTCCAGGACCAGATGGATTCACAGCAGAATTCTATTTGACATTCAAAGAAGAATTGGCACTAATCTTTTTGACACTATTCCACAAGACAGAGAAAGATGGAATCTTCCCTAATTCATTCTATGAAGCCAGCATCACCCTAATACCAAAACCAGGAACGGACATAACCAAAAAAGAAAACTACAGGCCGACATCCCTGATGAACACAGATGCTAAAATCCTTAACAAAATACTAGCTTACTGAATTCAACACCGTATCAAAAAGATAATCCACCATGATTAAGTGGGTCTCATGGTAGGGATGCAGGGATGGTTTAACATATGCAAGTCGATAAATGTGATACACCACATAAACAGAATTAAAAACAAAAATCACATGACTATCTCAATAGATGCAGAAAAAGCATTTGACAAATTCAACATCCCTTTATGAGTAAAACTGTCAAGAAAATCAGCATACAAGGGACACACCTCAATGTAATAAAAGCCATCTATGACAAATCCACAGCCAACATAATACTGAATAGGGAATAGTTGAAAGCATTCCCTCTGAGAACTGGAACAAGACAAGGCTGCCCACTCTCACCACTCCTCTTCAACATAGTTCTGGAAGTCCTAGCCAGAGCAATCAGACAAAAGAAATAAATAAAGGGCATCCAAATTGGTAAAGAGGAAGTTAAAATATCACTGTTTGCTGATGATATGATCGTGTACCTCAAAAATCATAGAGACTCCTCTAGGAAGCTCCTAGAACTGGTCGAAGAATTCATCAAAGTTTCTGGATACAAGATTAATGTACACAAATCAGTACATTCTCTACATAGCTCTTCTATACACCAACAGCGACCAAGCAGAGAATCAAATCAAGAGCTCAACCGATTTTACAAGAGCTGCAATAAATAAATAAATAAATAAAATACTTAGAAATATACCTAACCAAGGAGGCAAAAGACTTCTACAAGGAAAACTACAAAACACAGCTGAAAGAAATCACAGGAGACACAAACAAATGGAAACACATTTCATGCTCATGGATAGGTAGAATCAATATTGTGAAAATGACCATACTGCCAAAAGTGCTCTACAAATTCAATGCAGTTCCCATAAAAATACCAGCATCATTCTTTGCAGAGCTAGAAAAAGCAATTTTATAATTCATATGGAACCAAAAAAGAGCCCACTTAGCCGAAACAAGACTAAGCACAAAGAACAAATCTGGAGGCATCACACTACCAGATTTCAAGGTATACTGTAAGGCCATAGTCACCAAAACAGCATGGAACTGGTATAAAAATAGGCACATAGATCCACGGAACAGAATAGAGAACCCAGAAATAAACCCAAATACTTACAGCCAAATGATATTCGACAAAGCAAACCAAAATATAACGTAGGGAAAGGACACCCTTTTCAACAAATGATGCTGGGATAATTGGCTAGCCATATGTAGGAGAATGAAACTGGATCCTCATCTCTCACGTTACACAAAAATCAATTCAAGATGGATTAAGGACTTAAATCTAAGACCTGAAACTATAAAAAGTCTAGAAGAAAACATTGGAAAAACCCTTCTAGACATTGGCTTAGGTGAAGATTTCATGACCAAGAACCCAAAAGCAAATTCAATAAAAACAAAGCTAAATAGCTGGGACTTAATTAAACTGAAGAGCTTTTGCATAGCAAAAGGAACAGTCAGCAGAATAAACAGACAACCCATAGAGTGGGAGAAAATCTTCACAATCTATACATCTGACAAAGGACTAATATCCAAAATCTACAATGAGCTCAAGCAAATCGTTAAGAAAAAAACAAACAGTTCCGTCAAAAAGGGAGCTGAGGACATGAATAGACAATTCTCAAAAGAAGTTATACGAATGGCCAACAAACATATGAAAAAGTGCTCAGCATCACTAATGATCAGGGAAATGCAAGTCAAAACCACAGTGGAATACCACCTTACTCCTGCAAAAATAGCCATAATCGAGAAATCTAAAAACAGTAGATGTTGACGTGGATGCAGTGATAAGGGAACACTTTTACACTGCTGGCGGGAATGTAAACTAGCACAGCCACTATGGAAAACATTGTGGACATTCCTTAAAGAACTAACAGTAGAACTACCATTTGATCCAGCAATCCCACTACTGGGTATCTATCCAGAGGAAAAGAAGTCGTTATTCAAAAAAGATACCTGCACACGCATGTTTATAGCAGCACAATTCGCAATTGCAAAATCATGGAACCAACCCAAATGCCCATCAATCAAAAAGTGGATATACAAATTGTGATATATAGGGAATACTACTCAGCCATAAAAAGGAATCAATTAATGGCAGAATCAATTAATGGCATTCACATCGACCTGGATGAGATTGGAGTCTATTATCCTAAGTGAAGTAACTCAGGAATGGAATACCAAACATTGTATGTTCTCACTGATACGTGGGAGCTAAGCTATGAGGGTGCAAAGGCATAAGAATGATACAATGGACTTTGGGGACTTGCGGGGGAAGAATGGGAGGGGGATGGGGGATAAAAGACTGCAAACTGGGTGCAGTGTATACTTCTAACGTGATGGGTGAACCAAAATCTCACAAATCATCACTAAGGAACTTATTCATGTAACCAAACACCACCTGTACCCCAATAACCCATGGGAAAATAAGCAAAATGTTATTGAAAATTGCTAGATTTAGGTAAGTCTCAGTATCAATTCAATTGCTTTCTTTTATGAAAAAAAGCTCATCATCACTGGTCATTAATTTTTACTTTTTATAGAAAAGTATTGAGAAATTTTGTTTATATAAATAAGTTTATAAGAATGGAAGTTTCTTTGAATGTCTTCTGTGTTACATGTGAAACGTTATACAGTGTTCTATCATCAACACACTTTTTAATGATCAGTCACTGATAATGCAACTAGCTCAATTTTATCGGAAGCAAATAATTTAAACCATTTGACTTTTAAGGACATTTCTCTCTCTATTATTAGAGATCCCTATGATCAAAATGAGAACAATTTGAGCAACAGAATAAATAAAAACAGTATAGGATCATAACATGTAAAATAAAAAAAAATCAAACACAAAATTGTGAAGGAACAACTCTTCTTTACAGAAGAATTCCAATTAATAAATGTACAAAGATTGAGGGAAATAGAAAATCACCATTAGAACACCACGGTAATTATTGTTGCAGAGAAGATCCACCAATGGATGCTAAAATCAATGGGCAAAAGTTTAAGGAGAAACAGGATATTTGCATAGTTTCAAAGTATCTACTCCAAGATACATGTGATGGTTAATTTTATGTGTCAACTTAACTGGGATCAAGGATGCTCAGATAGCTGGTGAACATTATTTCTGGGTGTGTCTGTGAGGGTGTTTCCAGAAGAGATTAGCATTTGCATTAGCATATACTCTGTCTACTCAGTAGACTGACTAAAAAAGATCATCATCAACAATGTGCATGAGTATAAATCATTCTATTATAAAGATTCATGCACGCATATGTTCATTGCAGCACTATTCACAATAGCAAAGACATGGAATCAACCCACATGCCCATCAATGATAGACTGGATTAAGAAAATGTGGTACATATACACCATGGAATACTATGCAGCTGTAAAAAAGGAATGAGATCATGTCCTTTGCAGGGACATGAATGGAGCTGGAAGCCATTATCCTCAGCAAACTAATGCAGGAACAAAAAACCAACCACCACATGTTCTCACTTATATGTGAGAGCTGAACACCTACTGGGGGGCTGTGTGTGGGAAGGGAGAACATGAAGACAAATAGCTAACACATGCTGGGCTTAATACCTAGGTGATAGGTTGATAGGTGCAGCAAACCACTATGGCACACGTTTACCTATGTAACAAACCTGCACACGCTGCACATTGCACATGTATCTCAGAACTTAAAATAAAACTTTAAAAAAATAAAAAATACACAAATTGTCAACCAAAACATAAATAAATAGAAGTGAAGATATTTAAGACATGCAAAACAAAACAAAACGAAAACAATGTACATGAGGATCATTTGATCTGTTTAGGGCCTGAATAGAATAAAAAGGTGGAGGAAAAGTGAATTTGCTGTTTCTGCTTGATGTGGAACATCCATCTTCTCCTGCCTTCAGACATCGATGCTCCTCATTCTTGGGACTTTTAACTCAGAATGAGACTTATACCATTGGTTCCACTGGTTCTCAGGCCTCCAGATTTGAACTGGAACTAAACACTGGCTTTCCTGGGCCTCCAGCTCTCAAACAGCAGATCATGGGATTTCTTAGACTCCATAATCACATAAGCCAATCCTTCATAAAAACATCTTTCTGTATACCTATATATAACCTATTAGCTCTGTTTCTCTGGAAAACACTGAATAATACAATATGTATTAATTACAAAGAGAAAGTCTAAAATTATTTTAAAATAAGGAGTTAAAACAAACAAAAAATTAGAAATTATTTATTTTAGGATTTGTCTCATGGACTACAAACAAACAAAACAGACACATACACACAGCCATATATTTTACAGACCATATTTCAGTTTTCTAATCAAAATCTTCTACAAGCACTTCTAAAATATGTGGTAGACAGAGGGAGAGACACTTGAGAGTTATTATATATAGATTAGTAATTTAGTTTTATTGTTAAAAATTATTGCTTATAGTTATTCGTTTGACATAATTAGGGCAGCATATTAGCTGAAAAGCAAGGGTTTCTTCTAATTAAGTGAAACTGGTTTTCTGAAGTTCTGGGCATCACATTCTTCATAGCATTTTAGAAACATTTTGTCCTACACTTGTGCATAAGTAAATGCTCTACTTTTATAAGGTCATTTTAAATCTCTCTATGGAAATCTCTGCATGTTAACATATAGAGAAGCTATAGGGTCATTAGTAACTGATGGGTCCACAAAAGTTATTTTTTTTTATCAGTGCTCTCTTTGCTTTTCTCTCATAGGACTCTTTGTCAACAGTGTTGCTATTATTTTTAAACATAGTTGGATGATGGAATACATCATAGCAAGATTCAAGATAAATGTTCTGCTTTTCTTTTGTGTAGTGGGAGAAGGGCAACTATGAACGGAGAAGAAGGAAAGGGGAACCATGGTAAGACAACTTGACTTCAAGCATGGACTCTGGCAGATCAGTATTAAGAATTGAATGATATGGAAGTTGAGATAACACTGGAAACTGATTCTTTTAATTGTCCCTTTGCCTGAATACCCCTTGAGAAATCTAGTGTTCCTCCAGGGAAATGAACACTTCTAATTTGTAGAGGATCCAGAGTTTCAGAAAAAAAAAAAACCTCCCAATTTTTGCTTCAATCCTTTAATATCTTCATTAGGAGCATTAATTATTATGGTTATAATTGGTATGAAGACTACTAACGTTACATAAATCAGATTAATAGCTTGTATTGCGTAGCATTTTTGGGTTTTCAAATTATCTCACTTATGTTATTTCATGTCATTCTGTCTTGGGCTTACTTATCTGGAAAGCAGAGCCTGAGGAAAAGGCTTGCTTGCAGGTAGTATATTTGGGAAGTTATTCCAAAAAACAGACAAGAGGGCTAGGGAAGTGAAACAGGGAAGGAGGGAATGAAAATGCAGGTAGGAATTCTTGAGTTGGATATGTCTGTGGATGGCTGGGACCTTCTGAGAAACCTGAAGGAGTATGAAGGAGTATATCTCGGGACTATCAGTCCAGGAGAAAACATTGCTCAAGGAAGGTCCCAAGGACATCCAATGTCAAGGTGTCCTCAAAACCACAGGGTAGGGAGCAAGACATAGCAGCAGTGGGTTCGAGGTGAAGCACTGTCAGGTTGCACACAGTAAAGTGGGTGGAAGTCTGCAACGAAATAATTAATACGGTATTGGTTGGAGTAGAAGGCAAGGCCTAGACTGTTTTACATCACACAAGAGGTGTTCTATACATATCCTTACAGCAACACTGAGATAGGGCAGAAATTATTATTCATCTCATTTTAAAGGGAAAAATGTAAAAACAATCTACTGCGATTGTTAGTAAATGATGTGGCCGCTCTGTGCCTCAGTTTTCATATCTGGAAAAAAGTAGAGATTAAAACCATTTACCCTTTCCATTATGAAAATAACTAAAAGAACACCTGCAAAATGCTTTGAGCTTCAGAAGAAGGCAAGTATGTAAATAAATTGTGTTATTGTGCTTTATAGTCTATTTGAAAACAAGATGAGTCTTTTGTCATTTGGAAATATTGAATTCTACTTTGCACAAAATTGAAAAATAGAAACAAATTCTATCTCTCATTCTTCATGCATATCTCTCACTAACTTCAAAGGGAGCTTGGCTCTCCCTGTCTATACGTAATTATACAAAGTAATCATAAAATTCCATATTTTAGTACTTGTATAATGAGCTTCAAAAGTCAATAACGAACTATAAATATTCATAGAAAATATTTCTCCCTAATTTTAGGATTGATAACTCACTGCTGCTTCTATTTTGTACATCCAGAATGACTACTGGTAGGATCATTTCTCAGAATTTATGCCCTCATTTAGGAGCAAAGTGACTTCTTTTGATTGTACTGCATTTATGGCATTCTTTGAAGAAAGCCTTTCCTGGCTCCTGAGCCATCTGCAACTCCATGCTACACCAAGAGATCCACTTCAAACTACAATATGAGGAAATTTCTTATTGGTTTTAAAGTAACCCATATGGATATGGATGGCATGAAATTGCTGGGCTAGGTAGCCACTGCTGGCTCATGGTCTGGGCCCTGGGACATATAATTAGCTTGAGAGACTCTATTTTCTCCTGATGAATTGACTGGTTTTTAGTGTGCTTATGTAACTGTAGCCATACCTTTGGAAATGTAACCCATGCAATCACATCCAGGTCAGCACAGTCACCTAACTGAGGAAGAAGGCCAAGGTAACAATACAGGGAGAGAGAATCCTAGGACTCTATATCCTTTTTTTCTGTAAGCAAAAAGATGCAAGTTTGTTATAAATTAATAGGCACAGACATAAGCGTATCTTGCAAATTTATTCTCTTTCCATGTGGATTTCTCCCCAAGGACTGGGACAATCTTCAACCCACAGGAGAGCTCATTTCTTCTGTTTCTCCCTCTCCTTCTTCCTTTTGTTCATTATCGGTGCACATTATGTGCTAGGTTCTATTCAAAGTGCTACACATATTTAATTCACTTAGTTGTTACAATAACCCTATGCAGTAGGCAACCTTATCGTATCTCTTTCGCTGATGAGAAATCTGATGCTTGGGTAGATTAATTAAATTGCTGAAAGTCACCTAGCTTGTCAGTGGCTCAGCCGGTGTTCAAACTCAGGTCTGCCTGTTATCAAAACATTTATTTCTTCTCTTTAGGTAGTGTTCCACCTCTGAACATGGAAAGCTCTGTATCCATTGGTTATGAAGGCTAGCTTCACTCTGGACTTAAATTTCTTCTTCCAGTCTTTTTCCATTAACCTAATGCAAATGCAATTAATGCTCTAGCCTCCATACTATGTTCCCTAGCTACAAAAATCTCTGGCCCTGACTATATCCTGGAAGCTTGTGCCCAACCTACCAGTCATTGACGTGATTGATGGTATGGGGACCAGAAACTTCATTGTCTCTTCAGACCTTTGTGATGCCTATATTCTCGTTCCATAATCCTTTCCCACCCATTTGTTTATTCAAAACATTTTTATTAAGCAACTAATATGCCAGGCACTAAAAATACAGTGGAAAATTAGATGGACACTGCCCCTATATTCACAAAACTTGCAGCATAATGGGAGAGACAGAAACACAAATAAACCAACACACATACACACACATATATGCACATATGCACATGAACAGCTGAAATAATTTCAAGCTGTGATGAGAATTATGAAAGAAACAAATAGGGTTCTGTGTCAGAGAAAAATGGAGTTGGGTATACTTTAGAGAGTCAGGAAAGGTGTCTCTGAGGTGGTTATAGTGGAAAGAGGAAGGAATAAGTTATATGAACAGCAAGAGAAAGAACACTGCAGGCAGAGGGAAAAATAAATGGCAAAAAGCAGGAGGAGGAGAAGGACTTGCTTCGTTCGAACAACAGAGAGGAGACCAATGTGTCTTGAGCTTCATGAGAAAGAAAGACTGATAGTAGATGAGGTTGTAGAAATAAACTGGGGACAGATCTTGACCAAAATTTGTGGGTGGCCTTAAAAAAGCATTTTTGTTTAATTCTTGGAGTCATGGGAAATTATTAGTTGTTGAATAGGGATATCTTGCAGTTGTTCAGGTGTGCGATGATAACAGCTTGGATTGGGGTGGTAGCCATGGAGGTGATGAAGAACGGTTAGATCCAGCATGTATTTCGACAGTGAAACCAACAAGACTTGCTGACAGATTGAAAGCAGGGAGGTGAAGGAAAGAGAGTAATCAAGCATGACTTTAAGTCTTGGCCTGAGCAACTGAGGAATGGGGAAACCATATCAAGATGGGATAGGCTGTGGGAGGAACAATATCAAACATTCTGTTTTGGTCATGTTAAACCTGAGGGACTCATAAGAACTGGCAATTAGATAAGTGAGTCTAAACTTCTGAGGACACTTCATGGCTGGATATATAAATTAGGAGTCGGAATATAATGGTAAAAATGGAGCAGAATAGAGAACTCAGAAATAAAGCCAAATAACTACAACCATCTGATCTTCAAAAACGCATACAAAAACATGAATCAGGGAAAGGACACGCTATTAAATGAATGGTGCTGGGAAAACTGGCTAGCCACGTGTAGAAGAATGAAACTGGATCCCTATCTCTCACCTTACACAAAAATCAACTCAAGATGGATCACAGACTTAAACCTAAGACCTGAAACCATAACAAAATCTAGGAGCTAACCTAGGAAAAATTCTCCTGGACATTGGCCTAGGCAAAGAATTGATGACTAAGTCCCCAAAAGCAAATGCAACAAAAACAAATAAATGGGACCTAATTAAACTAAAAAGCTTCTGTACAGCAAAATAAATAATCATCAGAATAAACAGAACCCACAGGGTGGGAGAAAATATTTGCAAAGTGTGTATCTGACAAAGGAATAATATCCAGAATCTACAAGGAACTCAAATCAGCAAGAAAAAAACAAATAGTCCCATCAAAAAGGCGGCAAATGACATGAACAGACATTTCTCAGAAGAAGATATACAAATGGCCAACAAACAGATAAAAAGTGTTCAACATTGCTAATCAGGGAAACGCAAATTAAAACCACAATGAAGTACTACCTGACTCCAGCCACAATGGGCATTATTCAAAAGTCAAAAAACAATAGATGTTGGTGTGGATATGTTGAAAAGAGAACACTTATACACTGCTGATGGAAGTGTAAATTAGTGCAGCATCTATGGAAAACAATGTAGAGATTTCTTAAGGAACTAAAAGTAGATGTATCATTTGATTCAGCAATCTCACTACTGGGTATCTGCCCAAAGGAAAAAAGACATTATATCAAAAAGACACTTTCACGCATGTTTATTGAGGCACAATTAACAATTGCAAAGACATGGAACCAACCTAAGTGTCCAGTGACCAATGAGTGGATAAAGAAAATGTGGTATATACACACCGTGGAATACTACTCAGCCACAAAAAAAAGATTGAAATAATGTCTTTTGCAACAACTAGAATGGAGCTAGAGGCCACTATTCTAAGTGAAGTAATTCAGGAATGGAAAATCAAATATCGTATGTTCTCACTTATAAGTGGGAGCTAAGCTATGGGTACACAAAGGCATATAGAGTGGTATAATGGACATTGGAGACTCAGAGGAGGTAGGGTGGGTGGGAGGGTCAAGGAATAAAATGTTGCATATTGGGTACAATGTCCACTACTCAGGTGACAGGTGCACTAAAATCTCAGATTTCACCACTATTCAATTCATCCATGTAGCCAAAAACCACTTGTATCCCATAAGCTATTGATATTTTAAAAATTAAAAATTAAAGGGGTGAAGCCAAGATGGCCAAATAGGAACAGCTCCAGTCTACAGCTCCCAGCGTGAGCAACGCAGAAGACGGGTGATTTCTGCATTTCCAACTGAGGTACCAGGTTCATCTCACTGGGGAGTGCCAGACAGTGGGTGCAGGACAGTGGGTGCAGCGCACCATGTGTGAGCCGAAGCAGGGCAAGGTATCACCTCACCTGGGAAGCATAAGGGGTCAGGGAATTCCCTTTCCTAGTCAAAGAAAGGGGTGACAGACGGCACCTGGAAAATCGGGTCACTCCCACCCTAATACTGCGCTTTTCCAATGGGCTTATCAAACAGCACACCAGGAGATTATATCCCACACATGGCTCGGAGGGTCCTACGCCCACGGAGCCTCACTCATTGCTAGCACAGCAGTCTGAGATCAAACTGCAAGGTGGCAGTGAGGCTGGGGGAGGGGCATCTGCCATTGCTCAGGCTTGAGTAGGTAAACAAAGCCGCCAGGAAGCTCGAACTGGGTGGAGCCCACCACAGCTCAAGGAGGCCTGCCTGCCTCTGTAGGCTCCACCTCTGGGAGCAAGGTACAGACAAACAAAAGACAGCAATAACCTCTGCAGACTTAAAAGTCCCTGTCTGACAGCTTTGAAGAGAGTAGTGGTTCTCCCAGCACGAAGGTGGAGATCTGAGAATGGGCAGACTGCCTCCTCAAGTGAGTCCTTGACCTCCGAGTAGCCTAACTGGGAGGCACCCCCCAGTAGGGGCAGACTGACACCTCACACGGCCGGGTACTCCTCTGAGACAAAACTTCCAGAGGAACGATCAGGCAACAGCATTTGCAGTTCACCAATATCCGCTGTTATGCACCCACCACTGCTGATACCCAGGCAAACAGGGTCTGGAGTGGACCTCCAGTAAACTCCAACAGACCTGCAGCTGAGGGTCCTCACTGTTAGAAGGAAAACTAACAAACAGAAAGGACATCCACACCAAAAACACATCTGTACGTCACCATCATCAAAGACCAAAGGTAGATAAAACCACAAAGATGGGGAAAAAACAGAGCAGAAAAACTGGAAACTCTAAAAATCAGAGCGCCTCTCCTCCTCCAAAGGAACACAGTTCCTCACTAGCAACGGAACAAAGCTGGATGGAGAATGACTTTGACAAGTTGAGAGAGGAAGGCTTCAGAAGATCAAACTACTCTGAGCTAAAGGAGGAAGTTCGAACCAACGGCAAGGAAGTTAAAAACTTTGAAAAAAAAATAGATGAATGGATAACTAGAATAACCAATACAGAGAAGTCCTTAAAGGACCTGATGGAGCTGAAAACCATGGCACGAGAACTACATGACGAATGCACGAGCCTCAGTAACCAATGCGATCAACTGGAAGAGAGAGTATCAGCGATGGAACATGAAATGAATGAAATGAAGCATGAAGAGAAGTTTAGAGAAAAAAGAGTAAAAAGAAATGAACAAAGCCTCCAAGAAATATGGGACTATGTGAAAAGACCAAATCTACATCTAATTGGTGTACCTGAAAGTGACGGGGAGAATGGAACCAAGTTGGAAAACACTCTGCAGGATATTATCCAGGAGAACTTCCCCAATCTAGCAAGGCAGGCCAACATTCAAATTCAGGAAATAGAGAGAATGCCACAAAGATACTCCTCGAGAAGAGCAACTCCAAGACACATAATTGTCAGATTCACCAAAGTTGAAATGCAGGAAAAAATGGTAAGGGCAGCCAGAGAAAAAGGTTGGGTTACCCTCAAAGGGAAGCCCATCAGACTAACTGCTGATCTCTTGGCAGAAACTCTACAAGCCAGAAGAGAGTGGGGGCCAATATTCAACATTCTTAAAGAAAAGAGTTTTCAACCCAGAATTTCCAGCCAAAGTAAGCTTCATAAGCGAAGGAGAAATAAAATACTTCATAGACAAGGAAATGCTGAGAGATTTTGTCACCACCAGGCCTGCCCTAAAAGAGCTCCTGAAGGAAGCACTAAACATGGAAAGGAACAACAGGTACCAGCCACTGCAAAAACATGCCAAATTGTAAAGACCATTGACACTATGAAGAAACTGGATCAACTAACTGGCAAAATAACCAGCTAACATCATAATGACAGGATCAAATTCACACATAACAATATTAACCTTAAATATAAATGGGCTAAATGCCCCAATTAAAAGACACAGACTAGCAAATTGGATAAAGAGTCAAGACCCAGTGGTGTGCTGTATACAGGAAACCCATCTCATGTGCAGAGACACAAATAGGCTCAAAATAAAGGGATGGAGGAAGATCTACCAAGCAAATGGAAAACAAAAAAAGGCAGGGGTTGCAATCCTAGTCTCAGATAAAACAGACTTTAAATCAACAAAGATCAAAAGAAACAAAGAAGGCCATTACATAATGGTAAAGGGATCAATTCAACAAGAAGAACTATCCTAAATATATATGCACCCAATACAGGAGCACCCAGATTCATAAAGCAAGTCCTTAGTGACCTACAAAGTGACTTAGACTCCCACACAATATTAATGGGAGACTTTAACACCCCACTGTCAACATTAGACAGATCAACAAGACAGAAAGTTAACAAGGATATCCAGGAATTGAACTCAGCTCTGCACCAAGCGGACTTAAGAGATATCTGCAGAACTCTCCACCCCAAATCAACAGAACATACATTTTTTTCAGCACTGCACCACACCTATTTCAAAATTGACCACATACTTGGAAGTAAAGTTCTCCTCAGCAAATGTAAAAGAACAGAAATTGTAGCAAACTGTCTCTCAGACCACAGTGCAATCAAACTAGAACTCAGGATTAAGAAACTCACTCAAAACTGCTCAACTACATGGAAACTGAACAACCTGCTCCTGAATGACTACTGGGTACATAACGAAATGAAGGCAGAAATAAAGATGTTCTTTGAAACCAACGAGAACAAAGACAAAACATACCAGAATCTCTGGGACACATTAAAGCAGTGTGTAGAGGGAAATTTACAGCACTAAACGCCCACAAGAGAAAGCAGGAAAGATCTAAAATTGATACCCTAACATCACAATTAAAAGAACTAGAGAAGCAAGAGCAAACACATTCAAAAGCTAGCAGAAGGCAAGAAATAACTAAGATCAGAGCAGAACTGAAGGAAATAGAGACAAAAAAACCCTTCAAAAAATTAATGAATCCAGGAGCTGGTTTTCTGAAAATATCAAAAAAGTTGATAGACCGCTAGCAAGACTAATAAACACCTCTATGCAAATAAACTAGAAAATCTAGAAGAAATAGATAAATTCCTCAACACATACATCCTCCCAAGACTAAACCAGGAAGAAGTTGAATCCCTGAATAGACCAATAACAGGCTCTGAAATTGTGGCAATAATTAATAGCTTACCAACCAAAAAAAGTCCAGGACCAGATGGATTCACAGCCGAATTCTACCAGAGGTACAAGGAGGAGCTGGTACCATTCCTTCTGAAACTATTCCAATCAATAGAAAAAGAGGGAATCCTCCCTAACTCATTTTACGAGGCCAGCATCATTCTGATACCAAAGCCTGGCAGAGACACAACAAAAAAAGAGAAATTTAGACCAATATCCCTGATGAACATTGATGCAAAAATCCTCAATAAAATACTGGCAAACCGAATCCAGCAGCAC
This sequence comes from Gorilla gorilla gorilla, assembly GCF_029281585.2. NCBI lineage: Eukaryota > Metazoa > Chordata > Mammalia > Primates > Hominidae > Gorilla > Gorilla gorilla. Next base: position 124,379,502 of record NC_073247.2, read on the forward strand.
ATCAAAAAGCTTATCCACCATGATCAAATGGGCTTCATCCCTGGAATGCAAGGCTGGTTCAACATATGCAATCAATAAACGTAATCCAGCATATAAACAGAACCAAAGACAAAAACCACATGATTATCTCAATAGATGCAGAAAAGGCCTTTGACAAATTTCAACAATGCTTCATGTTAAAAACTCTCAATAAATTAGGTATTGATGGGACCTATCTCAAAATAATAAGAGCTATCTATGACAAACCCACAGCCAATACCAAAATGAATGGACAAAAACTGGAAGCATTCCCTTTGAAAACTGGCACAAGACAGGGATGCCCTCTCTCACCACTCCTATTTAACATAGTGGTGGATGTTCTGGCCAGGACAATCAGGCAGGAGAAGGAAATAAAGGGTATTCAATTAGGAAAAGAGGGAGTCAAATTGTCCCTGTTTGCAGATGACATGCTTGTATATCTAGAAAACCCCATCATCTCAGCCCAAAATCTCCTTAAGCTGATAAGCAACTTCAGCAAAGTCTCAGGATATAAAATCAATGTGCAAAAATCACAAGCATTCTTATACACCAATAACAGACAAACAGAGAGCCAAATCATGAGTGAACTCCCATTCACAATTGCTTCAAACAGAATACAATACCTAGGAATCCAACTTACAAGGGATGTGAAGGACCTCTTCAAGGAGAATCACAAACCACTGCTCAAGGAAATAAAAGAGGACACAAACAAATGGAAGAATATTCCATGCTCATGGGTAGGAAGAATCAATATTGTGAAAATGGCCATACTGCCCAAGGTAATTTGTAGATTTAATGCCATCCCCATCAAGCTACCAATGACTTTCTTCACAGAATTGGAAAAAACTACTTTAAAGTTCATATGCAACCAAAAAAGAGCCCGCATTGCCAAGTCAATCCTAAGCCAAAAGAACAAAGCTGGAGGCATCACGCTACCTGACTTCAAACTATACTACAAGGCTACAGTAACCAAACAGCATGGTACTGGTACCAACACAGAGATATAGACCAGTGGAACAGAACAGAGCCGTCAGAAACAGTGCCGCATATCTACAACTATCTGATCTTTGACAAACCTGACAAAACCAAGCAATGGGGAAAGGATTCCCTATTTAATAAATGGTGCTGGGAAAACTGGCTAGCCATATGTAGAAAGCTGAAACTGGATCCCTTCCTTGCACCTTTTACAAAAATTAATTCAAGATGGATTAAAGACTTACATGTTACACCTAAAACCATAAAAACCCTCGAAGAAAACCTAGGCATTACCATTCAGGACATAGGCATGGGCAAGGACTTCATGTCTAAAACACCAAAAGCAATGGCAACAAAAGCCAAAATTCACAAATGGGATCTAATTAAACTAAAGAGCTTCTGCACAGCAAAAGAAACCACCATCAGAGTGAACAGGCAACCTACAGAATGGGAGAAAATTTTTGCAATCTACTCATCTGACAAAGGGCTAATATCCAGAATCTACAATGAACTCAAACAAATTTACAAGAAAAAAACAAACAACCCCATCAAAAAGTGGGCAAAGGATATGAACAGACACTTCTCAAAAGAAGACATTTATGCAGCCAAAAGACACATGAAAAAATGCTCATCATCACTGACCATCAGAGAAATGCAAATAAAAACCACAATGAGATACCATCTCACAGCAGTTAGAATGGCAATCATTAGAAAGTCAGGAAACAACAGGTGCTGGAGAGGATGTGGAGAAATAGGAACACTTTTACACTGTTGGTGGGACTGGAAACTAGTTCAACCATTGTGGAAGTCAGTGTGGCGATTCCTCAGGGATCTAGAACTAGAAATACCATTTGACCCAGCCATCCCATTACTGGGTATACACCCAAAGACTATAAATCATGCTGCTATAAAGACACATGCACACTTATGTTTATTGTGGCACTATTCACAATAGCAAAGACTTGGAACCAACCCAAATGTCCAACAATGATAGACTGGATTAAGAAAATGTGGCACATATACACCATGGAATACTATGCAGCCATAAAAAATGATGAGTTCATGTCCTTTGTAGGCACATGGATGAAGCTGGAAACCATCATTCTCAGCAAACTATCGCAAGGACAAAAAACCAAACACCACATGTTCTCACTCATAGGTGGGAATTGAACAATGAGAACACATGGACACAGGAAAGGGAACATCACACACCGGGGACTGTTGTGGGGTGGGGGGAGGGGGGAGGGATAGCATTAGGAGATATATCTAATGCTAAATGACGAGTTAATGGGTGCAGCACACCAATATGGCACATGTTTACATAAGTAACAAACCTGCACGTTGTGCACATGTACCCTAAAACTTAAAGTATAATAATAAAAAAATTAAAAAATTAAAATTATAAATAAATGCTGCAAGCAGAAAATTTTAAAAAAATAATATAGAAGATAAAACCATAAAGCTGGATGAAATCATTCAGGAAAGGAATCTATTTGTTTATTTTGTTTCTTGCCTGTCTCCTACCCCACACTAGAATGTAAGCTTCATGAGTGTAGGTATTTCTACTCACTGGTGTTTCTCTAGTGCCCATAACAATGCACTTACTAAAAATTTATTGAATACGTGAAATGAATGATTGTGTCTCATTAAATACTTCCCATTGGCCCTCACAGTCACATTTGGCCCCACCCTAGCCTCCCACGCCTTGTTTCTTTATTCTTTCTTGTGCCTTTTATAAAGAGTCATATTCACTCATAATGATAGCTGTCACGTTTCTAACTTCCAGTGAAAGTTCATAGCTTGTCACATCTGCCTCTCTCGATGTGTTCTTCTCTTTGAGTTTTCTTTGTCTAGGCCTTTTGACCCCTTTACGTGTGACCACTCCTATCTCCTTTTCCTAATGCCATACCCTATACAGGATACCTAAAATTGGAGTCTACATCTGGGTATCTGAATCATAGTCAGTTTGAGAATTGTCAAAGGCTGGCTGCAGCACTAGAGACACAAGAAGAAATAAATGCAGTGATGCAGGATTTGATCACACTCCATGAGTGTTCAACTTTGATTCATTCTGTGTATTGAGTTTCAGATTAAGATTATATTTGAAAGGAAAGGTTCTGCTGAGTTTTTAAGTATAAAAATTACTAATATAGACCATTCATTAATTCATTCAGCATTTATTGAACATTTACTATGTGGCCAGCAATGCACTAATATTCTTATAGGCAGCTAAAAAACAGAAAGACCTGGGGGCTGGAGTTGTTGAAGAATTTTACACATCAAGAACTTGGTAGTGTAGAGATAATGGGAAAGTCATTTCTAGGAACCAGAATAACTCATCACCTAGTGTTTCACACACTGAGAAGGTATTGGTGTTGGCGCTCCATCACTGTTCTTTTAGAGGAGTGAGAACAAAGATTAGGGCATCCCTTCCCCAGTTCTCTCTACCAGTCACTTTCCTCTTGTCTTTTCCCTTGCTAGTCTTGCCTCATGGGCTGAACCTCAGAATGACAGGACCTTATACTCTTTCATCTCAAAATCAGATCAGGCATATTGGGGTGCCAGTTTGATTGTTTTCCTTTTTAAGGACCATGTTCCCCAGTGGGCACTGGCATTTCTACATCTGCTCACATAGCAGGCTGTCTACATGAAATCTTCCTCCTGATCCTTCAGGAGTCTACTGGGAGACTGTGTTAGCATCAGGAAACTGCTTTTCCCATAATTCATTTCTGTAATACTGAACGTCAAGCACCTGAAGCAAAGAGTACTGCTGCCACCACCACCAGGCAAAACTGAATCATGTGCAGACACCAACGCCCCAGGCTGCTGGCTAAGAATAAGATAAGCTCAAAATAACTTGCACTCTCCCCAGCAGACCTTATTGTCTGCCATTCCCCTCTTTACCCCTGCCTATGATTGGCTGAAGAGCAAGGTAGACAACTGGTTTCTGAGCCCTGAAATAACATTGACAACAGAAATAAATCTCCTGCCTCGGTTAGAGGCTGATCAAAGCAGAAAAAAGAGATGCTCAATCATTCTGCCACTTATTCAGCTGCACTCAGGATTTCTAGTATGGGCTTCAGGGGGTTCTAGGACTGCCTCCCCCCCCACATCAGGTAGATGGTGTGGGCATTTGAGTAATGGAGTTTGGGAACAGGTCAGGCGATGTAACTGGGCTTTGTGGCAGGGAAGAGGCAAGGAAGTCTGTACCCATGAGCTGGAAACTCCATTCTTATACTTAGGTCCCTGGCCCCTATGCACACACTCACATTCAGACTGTCTGAATGGAAAACTACAACCAAGACATGTATGCTCAGCTAATGGGAAACAAAGGGAGCTAAGGATGAGAAGCCTCACGATTTCATACCACCTCCTCCAGAGCTAGGGACATCTTTCCTAAAAGTAAACAGAAAGCAGAAGGTGAAGGCATTGGTGTTTCCTATACTGCATCTTACCTGTTGAACAATCTCAGCTAGCTGATAGCTCTGAGAGCCCCAACTTGCCACTCTCATGGTTCACCTCAACTCTCACCTCAAAAGAGGCATTTACCACTCTGCTAGCACTTAATGATGGTAGCATAGGATGGGGTAAGTTCTTGAGCCAAGCAAAAAGCAGAAGGTACTGGTCCTTTTAGGACTAGGCAACTTATCAATAACAGGAAATAGGGGTGCATGGGTATGCAAGACTAGCAGACTGACTGACCTTAAATGACCTTCAGTACAAAAGCCAGATTCTCTACAGCTTATTCATTTTACTTATCTGAAACTTTATACCTGTTGATTAATAAGTCCCCATATCGTCATTCCAGTAGCACCTAATAATGACCATTCCAGTCTTTGGTTTTATGAATTTCATTATTTTAGATACCTCATATACGTGAAATCATTCAGTACTTGTGGCTCTGTGTCTGGCTTTTTTCACTTAGCTTAAAATGTTTTAAGACGCTAGATCTCATGTTAAGTGTTCCTAACATAATAAAATAAAATAATAAAAACCAGGGATTCTCAGCAGGGGCAGGGAGCAAAGCAGTAGAGCATGGGTATTTTGAAAAACCTACAAAAGTTATTATGATCTCCACCTTGAACCTTATATCTATGCATTAGCAAGTCACTCTTATTAATTTCCTAATTTACCAAAGAGACAAAAATGGCCCAGATAAGCAACATGACCTACGGAAGGTCACCCAGCTAAGAGTCCTGCCAGAACCTGCCTGTCTCCTCAAGTGCTGACACACCCATTACTGTTAGGCCACTTAAAGCTTTGACCATGAGAATAAGTGATTTAGAGCAATCCCCATTCAGCATTGAGAACAATCTTCCTTCACATGTGTATTAGCTCGTGCTGCCATAACATAATGCCATAGACTAGAGGCTCAAAGAAGAGAAATGTTTTTTTTTCTCACAGTTTTGGAGGCTGGAAGTCCAAGATCAAGGAGTTGGCTGATTTGGCTTCTCCTGAGGCCTCTCTCCTTGACCCCCAGACAGCCACCTTCTCACTGTGTCCTCACTTGGCCTTATCTCTGTGTGTGCACATTCCCGGTGTTTCTTCTTCTTTTTATTGATATAAGGACATCAGTCATATTGGATCAGCGCCCCATCCATATGAACTCATTTAACCTTAACTACCTCTTTAAAAGCCCTATCTCAAAATACACTCACATTCTGAGATACTAGAATTTAGGACTTGAACATATGAATTTGTAAGGGACACAATTTGGTCCCTAACAACATGAATAGTGTGACAACTAGGCATAAAGAATGTTCATTCCAACTTCACCCTGCATCCATGAAACTACATTGCACTCCTTCCCCATCCCCTGCCACAAAAAAAAACCTTCCTCTGCTCTTCTATAACCATCACTGCCACTTCCACTAAATCACATCCCTTCTACTCTTCTCCAATGCCAGAATACCCTATCACTCTAGTTCTTCTGCATTATCCTGGGGCCATCTGTGTCTTCCACATGTCCTTTTCATATATGGATTCTATGCTGCCTGGCAGCCCTATTAGTTCCTTACAGATAGGGACCAAATCTTGTGTTTCCCTTGGCTCCCGAGAACAGACAGCAAATGTCTGTGCATAATCTACACTTGTGCTGAAACTACTTCATACCCTGTTTAATGACATGAAATGAGAGTAAATGTCATGGCACTCCAGAAACGTTGACTGAGTGACTGCTGAGAGATAGGGGCAGAGTCACTTCATCCTCCTTTCTGCCACCTTTTTCTAGTCTTTTTCAAACACCATGAAAAAGGTCTTGCTCTCTGCTTCTGTTAGACTGTTCTATTTTCTACACTTACATTCTAGGCAGTGAGAAACTCAAATAAGAATAAAGGGCATTTATCTCACTCTAAAAGGCTGAGGTTTTTTCTGTGCTGCTGGGGCTCTCACTCTCCCAACTAAAGAGCTCAATAACAAAAAATAAAATTAGGAAGAGGAAGCAGGGAAAGGGAAGGAAAAAGGAAGAAAAGGAATGAACAGAGGTGGAAAAGAAGGATGATCAAGCATTAGAGCAGGCACTGATGCCCTCCCTGCTGAGAACAGGAAGGAAGCTACATTTTGCAAAGCACCTGTTAATATAGCTTTTCTCTGGACAAAGTCCCTAATGGAAACTGAGAGAGGAGTGAGCCCTTTTCCATTCTCATGATCACGTTAAAATGTGTAACTTCATTATCTGGCTCCTCATCAGCCCAAGAACGAGGGCAGCAAGTGCCTTGTGGTTTATTTTTATTTCTGATATCATCTCCCTGATCCCAGAGGAATCCCAGTCTGGCTTATTTAAGGCCACATGATGTGACTATTAGTCTTGTGTGTGTTTGAAGAATGCTTCCTGTCTTTTATAGAGTGGAGAGAAAACCTAAGCTGAACCCCTTAGTTCTGTGGCCCTCACCTTCTAGCCAGTACGCAGTTTAATAGTAACTGTGAACCACAGAATCAGCTCAATTATGCTCTAAGTCAATGAGCACACTAAGCAATTGCACCTGGTTCAGTGACCTTATTTTTAACAGATAACAGTTGTGGAGTACTTCCCGAACACAAGACTGTGCATGAGGGACAGTGGGTCTTTCCCATGGAGATAACATGATCTATGGTTTCAGGAGCTCCATAATCCAGGGAAAAGACTAATTCAATAATATATTAGTTTTGTATTGCTGCCTAAAAATTACTACAAACTTTGTGGCTTAAAATAGCATTCATTTGTTAGCTCATCGTTCTGTAGTTCAAAAGTGCAGCATGGTGTAACTGGAATCTCTGTTCAGGGTCTTACAAGGCTAAAATCAAGTTATCAACTGATCTGCATTCTCATCTAGAGGCCCAGAGCTCTCTTCTAAACTCATGTGGCTGTGGTAGAATTCAGTTTGATGCAGTTACAAGACTGAAAGTACCCATTTTTTTGCTGGCTGTCAGCCAGGGGAGCCAATCTATGCTCTGAGAGACCACCCGCATTCTTTCTCATGTGGTCTCCTCCATATTGAAATCAGTAACAGCACTTTAATTCCTTCTTATGCTTTGAATCTCTCTGACTTCTCCTTCTGCCTTCCTTTCTGACACCAGCTGGAAAAAGTTTTCTGCTTTTAAGGGCTCCTTGATTTGATTAGGACTACTGAGATAATCTTTCTATCCAGAAGTCAACTGTGTCTATGTCAACTTATTAGGGAGTGGCACCTGGCTGGGGGTTAGGGGTACATTTTTAGAATTCTACCTACCACAACTAATAAAAGGAAACTTGTATATATGTGTGCACCCACAAATGCTCTCTACCCCCGCTTATCACCATGCACAGATTTGCAGACCTATGAGTCCATAGACGAGTACATATCTAAGAGCCAGCAATAGTCAAAATTTCCCCCAACTTCTTCTTTTCTTGTCATCACTCTGGAAATATAATGATCCCACCATCTCAGAAAGCAGTGTAGTCCTTGAGCTTAAACCACAAAAGAGTGACTGCATTTACAGCTATGTTAGAATACTACTTTGTGAACAAATTTTCCTTCATGGCTGTCCAAAGAATAGAAATCATTTTTGTTTCTTGGTTTTTACAAAAGTGCTCAATAGTGTGGGGCACTGTGTGGTGGCCCTTCACATTTCATAAGCTACCTTGGACCCCAAATCTCTTTGAGTTGTTGACTTTGAAAATATTAATACTTCTATTTATCTCAATGCTCATGACTTTTCCATCATTTAGAAACAAAATGAGCTTCTGACTGTGGTCCCATCTGACAGTCTAAAATATAAATTCAGAGAAGATAGTGCACGTGACTGAAGACATGAAAGCAGGATAGGTTAGAGTTAGTGGTGCAGCTGGGAATGAGGTTGAGTAGGGGTTAATATCTGTATTGCTATGAAGATTTACAGAAGAAAAGAAATATGCATAGTTCTCCAGAACCCAGTAGGGATGGAAGATAAATATGATTATGTTTGGATGGTAGTATGCCAGCAATGCAAATGATAAATGTCCTTGAAATTTAAGGTGCATGAGGATTCTAGCTTTTTTCTGAAATAAATGGAGGAAGAATAAATTATAGAGGATGGCACCCATTTATACCTCCACTCTATATTTGAGTTATGCTTTATATCTATCATAGAGTACATTTTTATGGATTCCTTTGAGCTTCCCAAGTACCCTGTAAAAAGAATGGCAATTCAAAAAAAAAAAAAAAGTCCTTCACCGTATTCACTAACTGAAACAACCCTAGTCGGGTGAGAGCTCAGAAGTAAGGGACGATTGTGTTGTTAATGAGTTAATGTTCTATAGGACCGCTGACTCAGACCTAAAAGTATGGTGTGGAGATGGGCTGGTGCTGGCTGAGAGAGCAGAACTGTGAAAGAGCTTAGAGATCTGTGGGGAACTGTAGTGCCAGAGAGAGGAGGAAAGCTTGCATAACAATGAGAAATGCTTTTTTTCTTAAGTTGTTTGCCAAAGAGTTCAGAGTTTGGTTTAGGAACCTGGAATGCTACTGCATCAGAATTTTGTATAAGTAATGACAGCATGTTTGACCTAGAGAGGAAAGATGAAATATATAAGGGTCAGACAAAAAAAAAAACTTTGCATTCTTGGGGACAGGAGGGCTGAAACAGAATTGCAGCATTTGACTGGGAATATGAAAGTATAAGTAAATTTAACAAACCAATGAAAACTGTAAGAGCACAATTTACATTTTAATCTACAATAAGCTGAAATCAAAATAGAGATCATGTACATTTAATTTTCTTAATTGGCATTTACCTTGAACCAGATATTCCTATTCATGTTAGAAGTACAGCTGGCCATCCATATCCATGGGATCTTCATTCATGGATTCAACCAACCATGGATCAAAAATATTGAAAAAAAAGTACAATTTTTTTCTTATTGTTTTTCCCTAAGTGATGCAGTATGACAACTATTTACATAGTATTTATATTGTATTGCATATTATAAATAATCTAGAGATACATAAAGTATACAGGAGGATATGAGTAGGCTATATGCAAATACTATGTCATTTTATATCATGAACTTGAACATCCATATGTTTTGGTATCCAAAGGGGTCCTGGATACTGAGGGACAACTCTACATAGTCTGTACCAAATAGTGAAGTGTGATAATCTGGCAGTGATACCTGGCTAATAATCCAAAATCCCTCCAGAGTTTGTTGCAAAACAGATTCCTAGGCTTCACTGTAGACCTATTAAGTCAGAATCTCCACAAACACATTTGAAGAGAAGCACCACAGAAACTGAAGGAAGGACTGGAATCTCGGGAACAGGGCTCTCAGAAAAGAAACCCCTTGATATGATTTGACTCTGTGTCCCCACACAGATCTCACCTTGAATTGTAATAATTCCCACGTGTCAAGGGCAGGACCAGCTGGAGAAAATTTAATCGTGGGGGCAGTTTCACCCCAAGCTGTTCCCGTCATACTGAGTGAGCTCTCACAAGATCTGATGGTTTTATAAGGGGCTTACTCCTTTGCTCAGCTCTCACTCACTCACCTGCCGCCTTCTGAAGAGGTGTCTTCCACCATGATTGTAAATTTCCTGAGGCCTCCCCAGCCATGCAGAACTGTGAGTCAATTAAACCTCTTTTCTTTATAAATTACCCAGTTTGGGGTATTTCTTCATAGAAGCATGAGGATGGATTAATACAGTTAATTGGTACCGAGGTAGTAGGGTGTTGCTGTAAAGATACCCGAATATGTGGAAGTAACTTTGGAACTGTGTAATGGGCAGAGGTTGGAAGAGTTTGGAGGGCTCAGAAGAAGACAGGAAAATGTGGGTAACTTTGGAACTTCCTAGAGACTTATCAAATTGCTTTGACCAAAATTCTGATAGTGATATGGACAATGAAGTTCAGGCTGAGGTGGTCTCAGATGGAGATGAGGAACTTGTTGGGAACTGGAATAAAGGTGACTCTTGCTATGCTTTAGCAAAGAGACTGGCAGCATTTTGACCCTGCCCTAGAGATCTGTCGAACTTTGAACTTGAGAGAGGTGATCTAGGGTGTCTGGCAGAAGAAATTTATAAGCAGCAAAGCATTAAGAGGAAGCAGAGCATAAAAGTTTGGAAAATTTGCACCCTGACAATGTGATAGAAAAGAAAAACCCATTTTCTGGGGAGAAACTCAAGCCGGCTGCAGAAATTTGCATAAGTAATGAGGAGCCGAATGTTAACCACCAACACATTGGGGAAAATATCTCCAGGGCATGTCAGAGACCTTCACAGCAGCCCCTCCCATTACAGGCCTGGAGGCCTAGGATGGAAAAATGGTTTCATGGGTCAGGCCCAGGGCCCCCATGCTCTATGCAGCCTTGGGACACGGCACCCTGTGTCCCAGCTCCCTCACCTCCAGTGCTGTGGCTAAAAGGAGTCAAGGTACAGCTCAGGCCATTGCTTTAGAGGGTGCAAACCCCATGCCTTGGCAGCTTACATGTGGTGTTAGGCCTATGGGTGCATAGAAGTCAATAATTAAGGTTTGGGAACCTCTGCCTAGATTTCAGAGGATGTATGGAAACGCCTGGATGTCCAGGCAGAAATTTGCTGCATAGGCAGAGCCTTCATGGAGAACCTCTGCTAGGGCAGTGTGGAAGGGTGATGTGAGGTTGGAGCCCCCACACAGAGTCCCCACTGGGGCACTGCCTAGTGGAGCTGTGAGAAGAGGGCCACCATCCTCCAGACCCCAGAATGGTAGATCTACTGACATCTTGCACCATGCACTTGGAAAAACCATAGGCAGTCAACACTAGCCTGTGAAAGCAGCTGGGAAGAGGTTTGTACTCTGCAAAGCCATAGGGGCAGAGCTGCCCAAGGCCATGGGAGCCCACCTTTGTATCAGCATGACCTGGATGTGAGACATGGAGTCGAAGGAGATCATTTTGGAACTTTAAGGTTTAATGACTACCCTATTGGATTTCAGACTTGCATGGGCCCTGTAGCCCCTTTGTTTTGGTCAATTTCTCCCATTTGGAATGGGTATATTTACTCAATGCCTGTACTCCCCTTGTATCTAGGAAGTAACTAACTTGCTTTTGATTTTACAGGCTCATAGGTGGAAGGGATTTGTCTTGTCTCAGATAAGACATTGGACTTGAACTTTTGGGTTAATGCTGGAATGAGCTAAGACTTTGGGAGACTGTAGGAAGGGCATGATTGTTTTGAAATGTGAGGTCATGAGATTTGGGAGGGTCCAGCAGTGGAATAATATGCTTTGGCTCTGTGTCCCCACCCAAATCTTACTTTGAATTGTAATAATCCCCATGTGCCAAGGGCAGGACCAGATGGAGATAATTGAATCATAGTGGCAGTTTCCCCCCACACTGTTCTCGTGATGGTGAGTGAGCTCTCAAGAGATCTGATGGTTTTATAAGGGGCATTCCCCTTCGCTCAGCACTCATTCTCTCTACTGCCACCCTCTGAAGAGGTGCCTTCTGCCATAATTGTAAGTTTTCAGAGGTCTCCACAGCTATTCAGAACCCAGTCTCAGGTATTTCTTCATAGCAGTGTGAGAATGGACTAATATACCCCTGGAATGCAGGAAAAGAGAGTTAGCTAGCAAGAGAGGCTACAAGGCTGTTCTCTGAAGGCCACACTGACCACTCATCTTCATTAGCAGATATTAAAATTTACAATTTTTTTCTGATAAAGAAGCAGAGACTCAGAGAGGTTGAGGCTTGCCCAACATCATACCGTTAATTAAAGGCAGAGCCAGGTTTGGAACCATGTCTTCTGGCCTTTTTGGCAGCCTTCATTTCTAGGTTCTTGACTTTGAGTACATTCTTGTTAGATATTATTGACTATGGCAAGGATTTAGGAAAAGAAGATTAGAGGACAAAAAAAGAGGCCCCCTCATTACACTTACCACAGACACTAAATAAGGGTAATCAAATAATGACCAAAATCATTGGTTGCTTAGTGAGCTAAGTGATGGATGACAATCTAAAGATTCATAAAAATATGATATCTGTTGGTACAAATATATTAATTTTATAAAGAATTAATCTCACTGAATTGACAAGCATTTTATTGTGCAGAACAATCTTGGATGAGGATTTTGCAGGCTGAAGGGCAAGTATGTTGACTTGTGTCATCTCTTGGTGAATGATGACTTGCAGTCTAGCTGAAACTGCACATTTTATTTTTTTTCAATTTTACTTTAAGTGCTGGCATACATGAGAACTGCACATTTTAAATGACCAAGAGTGAATGTAATTTCTAGAAGTGAAGAATGTAAAATCATAATATTGTGAGATATTGCAGTCATTCTTAGCGCTTGAGGAAAGAGCAAAAGAAGAATAAAGCATCACAGGCTTGACCACTTTGGGGGCTCAAGAAATAATACCCAAAAGTATGGCACTTTGACATGCTAAACTGAAAAAGCAGACTCAAAGATTCTCTGACCTTCCCTGCCTCCCTTTCTCTCAAACTTCTATCTCTTCCAAAGCACAGAATGAGGCTGTTCTCTGATGTTCCCTTATTTACTTTAAAACTGGACCCCCAAAGAATAACACAATTGCCTTCAATCTCTTCCCTGAAATTTCATTAACTAGAGAAGATTAAAACTCCTGTCATAGAGAAAGAAACTGAAAATTAAACACCACACCTATAATAGAGCCCAGACAAACTTTGTCCCAAACTATTGTTTGTTCTCAAATCCCATTCAATTCCCAAAAATAATTATTTACTAACCATTGTCTGAACATTGGGTCCATTCATTCCCCCTAAAAAACATTTACTCCAACAACCCTCATCTCCCCTTCCCCTATGAAGAAGGGTATATATGCTTCTGTACCCGACTGGGTTATGGTGTACTCATTCTGTGATTCCCCCATGCTACACACATTAACTAAATCTGTATGCCTTTTTTCATATTAATTTGCCTATTGTCAGTTCATTTTCAGTGAACTTTCATAGGACGAAGGGGAAAGCTCTCCGTCTTTGCCCCTACACCAACATAGCTGAGAAATTGCTCACTAAATGATCGATGTATTAACCTACCTTCCTCAAACGTGCCTTTGGGCTCGGGCCATGTAGCTAGTTCTCACCAATAGGAGTGATGTGTACCACTTCCAGGTCCAGGAGGTTAAGAGCTGGTGTTCCTCATCCATCTTTCCCTTTGCCCTTTGTGGTCTTAGATGCTATATATGAAGATGGTGGTATCACAGAAAGAAGGGAGCCTTAATCCCCAAGTCACTGCTTGGAAGAGAATCCCCACCAACCTGCATTAGACTTGATGAAATAAACTTTTGTTGTGTTGAGATGAATGAAACTTTGGTTTTCTTTTGTGGCAGTTAGCAGTTACTGATCCTAATGTAGTTACTAACCTTCATGGAAATATCCAATTTGGTCAGTTTTTTACATAATTCCCACATTCCCCCTCCATATGTCATTAAATGCATTTTAATTGTATGAAAAGATTGATGGTGAAATTGTATTGATACTATGGAAATTTATTTGTATCGTTTTGTTGGAGGCCACTTATTCCATAAAACAATGTAGTTAAATTTTAGACATTTTCCAGGATTTCCAACAAGATTACTGATTATTGGTATAAGGAATACATTCAGAAGCCAATCATAAATGTTTTAAAACTGGATTGTGGTGATGCTTGCACAACTCTATGAATACACTGAGAATAAATTGATCGTATGCTTAAAACAGGTAAATTTTATGATGTATAAAGTATATGTTAAGAAGGTTGTTTTTTAAAAAGCCAACAAGTTATGGGCATTTTCAGAAATTTTTGTACATGTTTGCATATCGATCACAATTATTTTCAAATATACTTCAAGGATTCCTAAGTACATAGCCATCAATTACGGTATGCGCTAAATAATGCAGCCTTATAATCAGGAGAGCTAAGGATAATATCCCCTGGCCCAAGAAGAAGTCTTGACAATAGCACCTAGATAGTGAGTTTGGGTATGGTTTCGGCTGGCAAGTCCCCAACAAGTGGGAGAGGTGATGCAACATAAAAGATAGTACAGCAAGAGATAGTCCTCAGAACATGGAACACTTTAGAACCCTAAGAGAAAGCAGTTCTCAAAGATTACTAATCTCTCACCTATATCATAAGGAGCAGAAGCTAGAGAGTTAGCTCCTGCTGAGACACAGACTGATGATTACAGGCAATTCTGAACAGGGCCATCCTTAAGGAAAAGGGACAAATAGCTCAAGGTTGCCTCTGGAATGCGTTTCTTTACTTGTCTTCCCAAACCTTTCCCTGGAGTCCTTATGTTGCCCATCTGTCCAGGAGTAGAGGAAAATAAGACATCACATAACATTAAGCACAAGAAACTATTGGGAGCATATTCCCAATGAAGCTTGTAAGAAGTAGCTGGAATGAACAAGGCATAAACCAAAAGAATAACTCCATAATAGTAAAAGTAGAGATGGAAATGACAAGCTGGCGTGGAAGATATTATTTTAGTAAAGCAGCCTGCCAAATACTCCTGAACTGATACCACATAGGCAACTGTCTGTTTTGTAGTAGTAATAATAAATAACTAATGTTTATTGAGCATTTACTATGTGTCAGGCCCCATGCTCAGTGCTTCATATCATTACAGTATTTAATACTCTCAACCAACATATGAGATGGGTATTATTATCCTCAGGCTACAGATCAGGAACACAGAGGTTAAATATCTTGTTAGAGACTGCACAGTTAAGAAACAGTTTCTTGTCTACCCCTTACACATTACAAAGTGCTCTGTACATTATTGAGATAGTTCAACAGAGAAACCACATATCCAGAATAGAAAAAGAAAAAGAAAAAAGGCTGACATAATTGAGTGCGTAGATGCCAGGTTCAATACGATGCATATTCTCAGGTATAATCTTGTTTAACCCTCAGTATAATCCTTCATGACCATTAGTATTGTCCCTACTACAGATGAATAAACAGTCTCATTCTTTCAACAAATGTTAACTGAGTGCCTATTGTGTGCCAGTAGGATGCCTGCACCAGAGCAGTCAACAAATAAGGCTCATTGCTTGGTTTTGTAGAATTTACATTTTAGTGGGAGGGAGAGAGAAACAATAAATAAATGTGCTATGAAGAAAAATAAAACAGAATAAAGAAGGATAAGGATTCCTTGTTTCCTTCCTCAAAAATAACCACTCTCCTGAATGTGTTGTTTATTATTTTATTATTTACTGTTTATTATTCCTGTTTGTATTACATACACATACGTTACATATGTTCTGGCATATGAACATTGCATAGTTCAGTTTTTCATGTATTTCAAACCTAGTATCATACAACAACAAGCATTTACTCTCTTGTTCCCAGGTCTCTATGTCAGCTAGGGCAGCAATCATTCATGCATTTTCATTCTGAGGCTGAAACTGAAGGGATAGTCTCAAGTGACATGTGCTTCTTATTGTGGAGGTCAGAAACTCCAAAAGAAACAAAACAAAAATATGATGCTTCTTAAGGCCTTGATTCAGAATTCTTACATTATCGGTTCTACCCAAATACTCTACTGGACAAAGTGAATCTCATGGCCAAGGCACCAATAGACTGGGAAACTATACTCTTCCAAAAGATGTAGTGTGAGGCGGCATGAATAATTGATGAACAAAAATATATTCCATAACAAATATGTAGTATTGTTTTACATGTTTTCAAACTTTATGGAAAAGGTATACTCTGAAGCCATTCTGCAACTTGCTTTACTCACTCAACATTATGATTTTTAGATGGATTCACACATGTGACTCCAAGTCATTCATTATAACTTCCATTAAATAAATATATCAAATTTATTTTTCTATTCTCCCACTGGTAAATATTTGACATTTTCTATTCCAGATATCAATGACATTGACAGTCATCACTGTAAATGTCTTTGTCTGCTGTTGTGCTAGACTTTCTCCACAGCAAATTCATAGAGGTGAAATTACATATACACCTAGATCTTCATCTTTCCAAGATATTGACAAATTCTTCTCCAAAGTGTCTATGCCAATTTATATTTGAGCCAGCAATGATGACAGTTCTTATTTCTTTCCAACACTTGCTATAAATGGGCTTTTACATTTTTACCAAATTTACGGATACAAATTGTATCTTCTTGTTACTTTAATATGTATTTCCCTGAGTTTAGGTATTTAAGCATCCTATCGAGTTTCCTCCTAAGTTAATTACTCAATCATACCCTCTGCCTGTGTTTTATTTTTATTGAGTTATTTATGTTTTCCTTATTGATTTGTAGCTCTTTAAATTGTTTTCATATTAATCCTTCATTAGCTTTACCTTTACAAATATTTTCTCCCAGTCTGAGGCTTACCCTTTCATTTTGCTTATGATACTGTTCATTAATGAGGCTTTTTAAAGTAGCAAATGTATCTTTTTGATCACAGGTGCACCATTAGTTGGCTGGGAGTGCTTCCTCACTCCAGGATCCAGGCTGTTTTCAACAAGAGTACTTTGTGTCACCGTGGGAGAGGGAAAGGAGATCTCTAGAAGGACTCACACTGGCAAATACTAATAATCCAGCTTGGAAGTGGCACACATCACTGCTGCTCACAACCCACTAGCTACAACTAGTCACACGGCCCACTCCCAACAGAAGGGGACCAGAAAAGTCAAGCTGACCTTTTCATTAAACAGACGTTTTCAAATTTTAATTTAGTCAAGTGTATCATTCTTTTGATTTATGGGCTGTGCTTTTTGTGTCTTTTTTAGAAGTTCCTTTCTATATTAAAGTCAAAACAATATTTTTTCTAAATTATCTTTTCAAAGTTTGAATTGTTTCACATTTAGGTCATTAATCCATCTGGAATTAAGATTCTTATAGATAGAGTGTTTTAGGGATATAATTTCATTTCCGAAATATTATCATTTATTGAATTTGTCTATCCTTCCCTCATTGATTAATAATGCTATTTCTATCATATCTATCTAGTTTCCTTATAATCATGAGTGTGTTTCTTGATCCTCTATTCTGTTCCATTTATCCATTTGTTCATCTGTGTCACTACCACACTTGTTAATCATTATAGCATTAAGTCTTGATATCTGAACACAAATGTGAAGATGAGCATGTAAATTTACACTAAAAAAAGATAGAATATTTATTGGAACGGCATTGAATTTATAAATTCATTCTGAAAAAAACCTGACATGCTTTAAAAAAGATCTCAAGTCTTTCCATTCATGAAACCTATTTATGAATCCATTTTGTCTTTTCCCATGTTGCTTTATAACTTTTCTGCATCTTTTGTAAGATTTAGTCTTAGGTACCCTATATTTTTTGTTGCAATTGTGAGCTGCAATATCTTTGTCCTTTTTTTCTGTTTTAAACTAGAATGCTTCTAATTTTTTTTTTTATTTAGTACAATGTTTGCTAGAGGCTTGATAGATATCTGTTACCAGGGTAGAATATTCCTTTTTTAATTTTTTTTTTTTTTTTTTTTTTTTTTTTGAGACGGAGTCTCGCTCTGTCACCAAGGCTGGAGTGCAGTGGCGTGATCTCGGCTCACTGCAAGCTCCACCTCCCGGGTTCACACCATTCTCCTGCCTCAGCCTCCCGAGTAGCTGGGACTACAGGCGCCCACTACCATGCCCGGCTAATTTTTTGTATTTTTAGTAGAGACGGGGTTTCACCGTGTTAGCCAGGATGGTCTCAATCTCCTGACCTCATGATCCACCCACCTCAGCCTCCCAAAGTGCTGGGATTACAGGCGTGAGCCACTGCACCTGGCCAGAATATGCCTTTTTAGTCTCAGTTTGCTAAAACTTTTTTGTCATTGATGTCTTAGAGTTGTAATAGTAGAGATAAGAGAAGTGTGTATATAAGGAATATATTTTGGAAGTAGACTTGTTAAGATTTGCACATGGATTGGAGGTAGCAGCCCAGGGAAGGAAAAACATCAGAGATTATTCCCAGATTTTGGCAGAAGCGCTGGTGGGGTTGGAGGAGAAAACTAATAATTTCCTGTTGCACAGGTTAAATTTGAGCAACACGACTATGTTTAAATCAGAGCATCATCAGCATGTAAATGAGATCACCTGGGGAGATTCTAGATATCGAGAGGAGCTATGTACCCTGGATCATTTCAACACTGGGAGGTTGAACATAGACAGATGATCCAAAAAAGGATGAGAAGGGCCACCCAAGGAGGTAGAAGGGGAAACCCGGTAAGTATAGTGCCCTTTAGTTAGTAAGATGCGGATGATTACAAGGAACGGGTTTAGAATTGGAAGATTTGGATCTTGGTTATGGATATGTACACTCTGTCAAGTCTACTAGACATTCAAGTAGAGACATGGAGTAAGTAGTTGAACATTTGAGCCTGAAGTTCAGAGACGTTTGGCCTAGAGATATTAACTTGGGAGTCATCAGTACTTAAGTCAGTGGTTATCAGTCTAGGCTGAACATTAAAATCACATGATGGCTTACAAAATTTATATATATCCAGGCCCTACCCTAGACCAATTAAATTAGAGCTTCTGAAAGTAGATATTGGCACTAGAAAATCATAGTTGATTCTGGTTTGCAATAGGAGATGATAACCATTGATGCAGATCAGTGCGTCTCAAACTTCAATGCAAATGAATCACTTAGGGATCTTGTTAAAATGCAGATTCTGATTCAGTAGGTCTGAAGTGGAGCCAAGATTCTAAATTTCTAATACATTCTCAATGTGATACTGACACTTTTGGACCATAGCCCACCCTTTGTGTAGCAAGGGTATAGATAACATGTAAAGCCATGAGATTGAATGAACTCACCAAGGGGGTGAGAATAGACAAGGAAAAGGTGCAAGGGTAGCTAGTTTTTCTCTCTAAATAGTTGAGAACTTGGTGCAAGCATAGAGCAGGGAAATTATTACGTTTAACCAGGGCTGGGTTTTTTTTTTTTTGATAAATATATGGCAGAATTAAAGAGGGGAAAAGAGTGGAACATTTATGGAAGGGGTGATTACAATGATAAACTAGGGACTCTAGTTGTGTAACTAGGATGGGGTCAAATAGTTGGTAGAGTTGGGATGTTAAAAAACTTGAGATGAAAGAATAAGAAGTGTTGGTCAGGAATGGGAGATTTGACATCAGGACTTTAGTGATTGTGTGTTTACTGTTGATGTCAAGAGTGGGAGCTACAAAGGTTGGGTAGAAAAAAAATATTATTGGAGGTAAAGAAGTCAAAGAGTTTAGAGGCCAGTAAATTGGAAGAGTGGTTCACATGATGTTGAAATTTCTAAAAGGATGAAAGAAATAAAAATAGAGAAGAGACTGAGCCAGGTGCTAAAGTCCTTATGAATGAGGGATGACTAGGAGGTCAGTAGATGATAGCAAAAATAAAGAGAGGGTGGTATGGTGTAGTGGCATCTACAGATTCTGACTCAGTTGAACTGGGATGGACAAAAGCATGAAAATTTTTTAAAAGCTTCCCAGGAGATTCTAATGTCGACCAGGATTAAAAATCACTACATTAGAATAATCAATGCAAATTAAAATGAATGGGGCCACCGAATGATTAACTCCTTCTATAGTTGCTGAGAATTGTGGAGTCAATAGCCAGTGTTATCTTAGAATGTTAGTAAGCTCAGTTAACTGCCTTGCCCAAGGACACACAGCTAATAAATGTTTGAGCTGAGATTCAAACCTTGATTTGTCCGACTACAAATCGTGGACCGATTTCACTTTACCATGTTGCCTAGGAGGGCAATATTTTAGTGCAGAAGATACTGAGATATCTTCGAAAGAAAGTCGAAGTGTCCCAAATGAAATTCTAATAAGCCACAGTGGGAGGAGACACTGTTTCTCTGGAGTGGTTCTGATATTTACCTCTTTATTTACCCTTTGTCCCTCTTGAACTTTCTACCAGCTTTGATTCTCATCTGTAGTTTCTACCACCTCTTCTAATGTCTCTTTCATGTAGCAGAGACACTACATGAAAGGCAGGCAACATCAGGGTCCTGCCAATGTGGATGCTGGCTGGCCCTGATACCCCCCACCCCCACCACCCCCTGACTCCCAAGTACTGTTCTCTAGGCCTCGTTTCTGGAAGGGGAGGAAGGAGAAGAATACGGCATTGCCATCAAAACCTAGCGTTTTGTCTCCCCCTACTTCTGCCTCCTAACATATCAGCAGCTCTGTATAATGAAAATCTAAATTATTTGTGTGCACACATAGCAACTGTTTATTTGCTGTTAGCTTTGAGGACTCAGTGGGGGTTTGACGAGTTTAGAGAAGAGATCTGGGAGATCTCCCTGGGAGAGCCAAGTCTCAGAAGTAGATGAAAAAATGAAGCTTAAAATGCATTTCTCTACATCTGAGAGAGAGGCCAGTAATAAGTATCTTTCAACTCCAGCCTCACTGCAGCTCAGAAAATACTCTTTAACCAAGGACACAAGGTAGCTATGATTCTTTGGAAGAGCCCTGACTGCTGTCTACTAAGAAAGCTTTACTGGGTATGGCTGGAGATTGATTGTGAGTTCTAGAAATAGCACACCTTTCCCCTCAAGCCAACAAGTAGGATGCCTTCCATCCTTTACAAAATATATTCAGTATTAGTTTTCTTGAAAGTTCCATTTTTCCCATCACTGGGCTTCCTAGGGACCAAATACCATCTTGAAACTACTTTAAATTAATATGAATGTTTCTACAGAGAGTGAATACCAGACTCAGAAGAAAGTATCCCCATCATATATTGAAGGAGCTAGACCTTTCCTTAGTACAATTTGTTTGACAAATTTATAAAGCCTCTGCTTCCCAGAAGCTTCCTCATTCCCTCATCCTCACAGGGTTTTCCCTCATCCAGCCAAGACTTCGTATTGCCATCTACTCTTGCATAAGCCAGAACTCCTTTCCCAGAGACCAGATCCTTTCCATCTTGGCTCAGGTCACACGCTCGCTCCTGCAAGGCAGAACCCACTGCCTGGAAGTCACTAGCAGCTGTAAGTGAATGAAGGAAGCTACTCCTCTGAGAGCAGAGGTAATGAGGTGTGACATTAGAGAGACAGCACCACTGAAGACATACCCTAGTGACTTAACACTTGCTAGCCCAGGTGTAGAAATTTCAATCCTCTAGACACAAAAGCATGCCAATTGGGAAGTTGTTGCCCATCTGAGATTATTGTCTGAAAGGAGTATCTTGCAAAACGGGCTCTTATGAAATACTAAATGGACTGTGAGTTAGCCCAGATGAATCACCTCCTACCTCTCACCCCTTCCCAAGATCTAAGTGGTTCCAGGGTCAGAATGGGCCCATAGTTAGGCACTCGGCCTGCATGCCCAGGTAAGGAACATGACAGCCAGCTAGGCATGGGACAAACTGCAGAGTCTCTTAGGTTCTCACCTCATTCATTCAGCCTCCACCTGACCCATGGACTCTCCTTCCTTTCTGTACAATAGCAGCCCAAGACGCAGATTTAGCTTCTAAGTTTGCTCCAGGCCATGGGGAAAAGAACCAAGTCTTGTCAGGCGTCTATGTAAAAACAAGGCCTGGCAGGAAGCAGGAAAGAAACCAGACATAGGCAAGGAGGAATTTTAATTCGAATTGAACATGGGGCTAGATCCCTCTTTGAATATAAGCCCCTGAAGACCTGGTTTCTTCACAGAAAAAAAAAAATATATATATCTTTTAAATCCAGTTTCCTTTCATTGGAAAAGAGGAGAAAACATTCCAACTTACTTCACCTGCAACTAACTCCTCCAAGGTGATAGTTATTTAAAGTGTTCTTTCAAATTAACCCCTTCCTCTTCAGTCTCCCTTCCAGGGTCCAATTACTTCACAGTGTGTTTAAGCATCTGGGCCATGGAGGAAAGCAAAGCATATACTTCCTGGGAAGCAGTGCATAAGGCAATGGCATTGTCTGGTGGCTAAGAGCACTCACTGAAATGTTATTTCCCATTGGCCCCTCATAACCCCAATCCCAAGCTTCATTCTCCACCCTTCCCTGCCATGCTCTATGCCAAAGGAGTCTGACCTCAATGGGCTATTGCAACAGGCTTCTTTGCCAGCTGCCATTTGGCTGGGTCTTTGATCTCCTATCAAAGAGTGGAAAGAGAGTGAGATATGGGTGTTCATTCCCCTCTCTCCCTCCTTACTGCATTTGGGCAGAGACTACATTGTGCTACCTGAAGCAACAGCTCCTGTGAGGCAGCCCCTCTTGTACATGTGCAGTGCTTACTGGGTGCCAATAACACTGTTTCTTCCCTTTGTCCTTTCAGTGTTAGGAGTAATAATAATAACAGCCCCTCACTGTTCATAGTCTTTCTATGCCTCACAATCACTGGTAAGTTCCCTTAACCCTGCACACGCCATCATAAATTGTCCCTTCACTAAGCTCATCTCAGCTAAACTCCTTGAGTATACTTGGCAGGATTCTGACTTATACACTCACTTTGACAAAGTCTATCCTACAGAATTCCAGCAGGTTGCCTAGCCTGAAAAGAGAGATCACCTGATCCAACTACCTTTTCTGAAGTGAGCTATCTGCCTTTTCTCAAATATTTGACATATTCTCTATACAGTGGGCCCTCCTAAATTAAGGTCACATTATTGTGTCTACACAATAAAACTGAGGTTTAAGCTAGTTGCATTTTTGTTTTAGCTGTTCTTCGTCATCTTTCTTAAAGAAAGGAGATGCTGCAAACACATTACATTGCTTCCTTCCCAGTGAGGTATGTTCAAGTTGGCCTTACCTTAAACACTTAATGCAGTTCCATGAGGGATATAATACTTGACATGAATTCAATCACCAGTTCCCTACCACCTGTTATTCCTCTTGCATTTGCCATCTTGATGATAGGAGTCGCCCACATACCGGAGTGGTCATCCCAAAATTTTCACTTGCCAATACCTACACATATCCATTAGACAATAAATCCTGTGGCATGTACTTCCTAAATATCTTCTTTCAAATTCATCCATCTGCTCCAGCCTCACAATCACTACCTTCCTCCAGGCCTTGACCATTTTATACCTAGATTATTGAAATATCTCTAGTTCTCCTCGTCTTTTCTTTCATTCTCCTCACTTTAGCCAAACTTATCTTTGAAAGTTACAAGTTTGTTCAGGTCACTTCCCTTTCAATGACTCTTCTTTAGGATAAAATTCAAACGCCTTATTCTGGAGTAAAAGGTCCCACAGAATCTGGCTACTGCTTCCCTTTTCAACTTCAGCTTTTGCCACCTCTCTTTTTACACCCATACGTCATTCTAATGCTGTCTCCATGACTTGGGTGCCATCATTGCTTGTCTCGTGTACTCTTTACCTTTTCTAACAAAGCTCCTGCTATTCATCTCTCGGACCCATCTTCTTTGCTAGGATGCTTTCCCATGAACCCTTTCATGCCAAGTTGGTTTAATGGCTTCTCTGTGATCCTTTAGCTACTCTTCTTCACTTTTCTAGCACTAAATACACTCACGAGTACTTATTGACATGTCTCTCAATACCTCACCACTATCCCTTTTAAGGTGAAAAACTGTCTTTGTCCTTTTATCCCCAGAACTTAGCACAGAATCTGTCATACAGTAAGATGCTCAAGAAATGTTTTCTAAATGAGTGACTCAATGAATGAATCAACTATAGATGGAGGAAGCATTTAAATTCACTTACCTATGTAAAGCCAATATAAGAACTCTGACCTCTCATGAGATAGCATATAACTTACGAAGCCAGTTTTTTTTCTATTTTCTATCCCTCTAGGTAGTGCTGTACCAAAACCATGCTGGAATTATTAAGAATAGAAACAGATGAGCTGGCCTTTTGAATCACGGGCCCTCCCCATTCCCTAAAGCTGTAGTTACGGAACAATAGCTGTAGTTATGGAACAATAGAGCTGGCCTGAATTAACTGGGGGGGAGGAGTGAGACAAAGTCTGCCCCCAGGAGACAGCAAGTTCTTCTACACCATCCATCAACCTTGAGCACAGATGGGATGGAGTCCAGGCCTAAAAATACATCAGCCCTAGGTGACATCAGTGCTGTGTTCTTTTGTGGCTAACTTGCCCCAGATGGAGGAGAGATCATTTGATGAACAGTCTTTGAAACAGGCAGATGAACTTATGTCACATTAGGAGTGACTATAGGGGGTAAAAGGCCACTGTGGATTTCCTAGTCAATAAAAATGATCTCTGATAGAAATTTCAATAAGTATCTAGCAGAAGCATCCTTGTCACTGTCACCATGAATTTAAATTTATTGAGTGCCCCACAAATGCTAGTCTGTTCTCAGTACATTTGATGAACACCATTTCTTTATCTCTAAAGGATGAGAGAATATTTGCTACTATATATTTTTTTTGCTCATCACCCAGCCAGAATACAAATTGAACTCCTATGAATATTCTAAAGCATAATGAGGAAGGGGCTCCAGGCTAAATGCAAGTATCCTTGATTAATGTTTTCCCCACCACTGGGAATCACCCTCCCCTGCCCCCCTGAAGCTTCCCCACAAGGTTGGGGGGGAAGCAGGAGAAAAAAAGGAAGAGCCAAGGTATACTCCTGATAACGACACAAAAATTGAGCAGTAGTACTCCAGAGATGTTTGGGGGTGACAATAAATACCTGGGAATGAACTGATGAACTGTGTGAATGGAGTGGTAGGAACCAGCTCTGCCCACCTCGTGCTCCCTCCCTGCACAACTATTCTTACCCAGCCTTAGCTTTGGATCCTATTTTGCATAAAGGGGTACTTTGGGTCTTCGGGTTAGCATGACTTGCCAGTTGGGTAAATGTCTGAGAATGTTTCCTCTGATGAATTTTATAAACAGCCAGTGACCTACTGGCTTAAAGATAAGTGAAAATGAACGACAATTAGTTTAAAAAGCATGAAAACACTAGGCTATGCTAATGACAGTCAGATGACAAATGGCCTAATCCTTAGTACCTCTTTTCAGGGCTCCCTCCTCCCCTTTCCCACCCTCTCCAATCTTCTTTCAAAGCTCAAGGTTTGAGGCAATGGTCAAGCTCCATAGCATAAGAATTGGTATTCCTCATGATGCTCTCCACCAATATGACAGGCTTGGGGTTTCTTCCAGCAAAGCAAGAGAGCCAGGTGCAGATCAACATGGCTGCAGCTGCTCCACCTCCAGCACAGTAATAGGCCCAGCCAAGCCGACAGGTACCTGTGAGAACAGGGACAGAGAATGAGGATTGGGTTGTCTTTTCATATTTTCTCTTTGGTAATGAACTATAGAAATGATTCCAGAAAGTACAGTTTTTATACATTCTCTTTGGGATGCTATGGTTAGGGTGAGAATAGGAAACAGCGAATGTCCCTGGGCTTCCTATTTTCTTCTTTCCTTCTGTGCTGACTGCTGATCTTTGCTTCAGCAAGAGGTTGTAAGATTTTATTTTTTTGTTAGAGTAGGAGCCTGGGGGTGGTATGGGTGGCAATGCTAATGACAATGATGACAAGAACAACTTGATAAGATGTCAAGCATTATGCTAAGCTCTTTAAACATATACCTCATTGATCATTACAGTAATTATATGAGATAGGTACTCTTATTATCCCTGTTTTACAAAGGACGAAGCAACTGAGGCACACACAGCTACAGAAGATGAGGCAACTGAAAACCACACAGCCGGCAAGTGGTAAAGATACAAATGCTGACTCATCATAACTTCAAAACTCCACACTTTGAACCACAGTGATAGAATACTGTACATGGGCTGCCTGCATCATCAGGGGATTAGACAGGTAAAATAAAATCAACTCCCTCTTACATCATGTCTCTATCCTAACCTAGCCTTTCAACACCCAGGAAAGAAATATGCATTGGAATCAAAGCCAAGCTTTGAAGTGGGTAGTTTTCTCTTTAAAAGGTAATGGGAAAGGTCACCTGCTCAAAAACATCCACCCCGCCACCTGCTATTCCATCAGAGACAGGTTCCTTTGTCTGAAAGATTTGTGACTTTTCAGCCATCCTTCAGAAAATGTCAATGCCTAGAAAAATAAGAGCTATTACTTTACAAGGTATCAAAGTGGCTAACTGCTAAAATAAAGTGCTTAAGCAAACAGGACTCAAGAAATTATGGTAGGGTCCCAGTGATACAAAATTGCAGAGAGGCCCTGAGAAGAGAGATAGGCAGCAACTTTCACCTATCTCTCTCTATCTAAATCTTGAAGAAAGTTAATCCTGACTACAGTCAGTGGAGGATGTCAAGATTGATCTGTATGACAATTTATTTTTTTAAAGGCTAAATTCAAATAACTAATTATTTATTTTCACATACTACCTGGTGAACCTTAATTTTACTACTTTTAATTGATTAGTTGGTGTCTCCTAGAAAGAGTCTAAGATGCGCCCAAGCTTGGCTGCTTCGCTTTCCCATTCAGGCCAGCCTAATTTATCCCCACATTTCCCATCTCAGAAATAAAATAGTCTACCACCAAGTCATGTCTCATGCTGTTTCTCCTGCCAGAAACATCTTCTCTCCTCTTATTCACCAATTTATAGCTTCCTCAGAACACTATCCAGAACTTGGCACCTGCTTGAAGCCCTCCCTTGATTCACTCCATTGGGCTCATGTCACCTCAACCAAGTAGCCCTCCCGGAATGTATCCGTATACTCCATAGACAGATGTACCTGCTGGACAAAATATTGGGAGAAAGATCTACATTTCACATTTTTTTATCTGCCCATTCCTCTCTTCCAGATTGTTGGCTCAATAGTACAGATGCATTTGTTTCTTTTCGTGATTATGCTTTCATGTGCTCTATCCACAGTGGGTACCATTTCAGTATGTGTGATTTAGCCTAACAGTACTTCAAAGCTGAGTACATTGGCATTTTCAACCCTTAACACCTAAAACTATGGCTTAAATTTTGAATTAAAGTTGAAAAACCAGCGAATATAGTATTTTATTTCTTTCTGGAATGTGCCCTGATCCCTTGTACCTTAAGGCTTATGCACATTCTGTTTCCTTTGCCTAAAACATTTACTGCATGTGCACATGTACGCATATACTTTCCACTACTTTCTTTACTTAGTCAATATTTAATAATTCCTCAGAACTAAACATAATCATTAATTCTTTAGTGAAGTTTTCTCTGACCTTCCTAAGTCAACTTCCCTCATCAGAGGCTCTCGCAATACCATGTATCCTTCCTCTCTACTTGAATGGGTGAATGGATCCCTTATCCCCTCTTATGACCAGTGTCAAGTGTTACAGTCCTTCAGAGGAAATAGTACTTTACCAATAGACCTGGGCAGTCTAAAGTTCCTGAACTCCTGTGGTCCCACCCAAAATCATGGTGAAAGCCCAATTACAGCAGCTATGAAAATAGTGCCTCTGAAGGCTTAGAAAGAGCAAATTTGAAAGAGAAGCCTCCTTTGAGAAAGGAGCTCAACTATCTCCAAAGTAGTTTAAACGTGAACAACAATGGTGGACTCTCAAGACAGTAAACTGAAGAATACCATATAGAGACAAGCAGCCTGTAGAGCTGTATCCCCTCCTTGTTGCTCCTCCCCCTAGACACACACACACAAACACACACACTGTCACGCACACACGCACTCCCTGGTTCACATACACAAAGTAGGAAGGTTTGAAAAATGTTTTGGAATTCACAGAGTGAAAACTCCAGAGACTGGAAAACCTTCAACTTCTGCCATCAATGGGAAGAAGACTGCAGACTTTATTGCACCTACTTCACAAACTATAATATGAGGCTCCGGTGATAGCCCTGGGAACTCTCTCAGAAGCAGAGAGGTAGAGGCAGAAATCCAGACCAAGTGTCTTTACTCCCAATTCAGTGCTCTGCCCTCTGCAGTTTTTTTTCATCACACCCAAAAGCATTTTTCTCTTACAGGGCCCTTGACCTGTAAGCCCTAAGGAGTGGGGTCTCCTAAGTCAAGTTGTAGTAGACTCACCTGAGCTTCTCTTCTAACCCCCTTCAACAAAAATCTCCTGTAGTCACCTGGCAGAGCAGACAGGAGCCAGCTCTGAGGTGGGCCCATTGTCAAGCAACTTCATCCTCCCCAGCTTATTCCAAATCTAGCCTAGACAAGGCATCAGAACTCTCATTCTGTTCCTTCAGCTGCTTGTCAGGTCATCCCCTCATTTAAGTAGCAAGGATATTTCTATTAGGTACATGCCCCATGGGATCAGGGAAAGACTCATTTCTCTGAATGAAGAGAATAAATGCATAGCATGCCATTAGCCCAAAGCCCTAGGCAGGAAGAAAACTGACAAGAGTGGTCAGCTCCAGAGTGAAGAGCTAGCTAGAAAGGCCACAATAAACCTCACTGAAGTCAGAACCAGGTATCACTGAGCTAGGAGCCAACACTAAAGTGCTCCTATTGCCACCCCAAGTGCCTTGTGAATTCCCTCTTACAGAAATTCCTGTTAGACCTCTGAAGGCATCTAAGCCCCAGACTGCTGTCATAAAGGAAACTAAGGAGAAAGAGGGGAAATATATCTTCCATCCACATCCCTCCCCACAACTCTACCTGTTATCTACCGGAGGAAAAAAAGAGATTATATCATTGGCACTGTAAAAGAAAAAGAAAAAGCAGACCTTTTAAGAACTACCTTACCATTTGGAAAGCCACTGTCAGCACTCAGTTACTTCATAGAAAACTTGCATGCTGATCTGATGGCCCACTGAGGAAATCGTCTATGGAAGGGTGCAAAAGTAGGGAGCAGGTGGCAATGAGTTGCCATATTTTGCCTCTTGTTGCCTTTTAGTGAAGTCCTACGGACCATCATCCATTCCCAAATCCCATTATTTAAACTACTATTGATCCTTATTTTCATCTGACAAACATGTATTGAGTACCGACAATATGCTAGGCATTTTTAATACACAATCTCATTTAATTCTCATAACAGCCATGATTATTTCCATTTACTGCTCAGGGAACTGAGTTTCAGAAAGGTAAATAACTTGGCCCACTTATAAGTGTCAGAATTGCAGTTTGACTGCCAGACCTAACTCAAAGTTCATGATTATCCATTTCAACCATGCTAGGAGAATGAAACCAAGAACACAAATTACTACAGTCCAAGTCTTGCGAGAATATACAATGCCTTCAGCCAATTACTTCACCTTTCTGGACCTCAGTTTCCTTTACTTTTAGTGGAAGGATTTACTGAAGAGAATTCTAAAAGCCCCTTCCAGTTCATATTTTCTATTGTAGTATGAATACGATAAGTGCTTTAAGAGATATATTTGTAAAATACTATAGGAATGTCCAGGGAACGAGGAATTATTTGCAGCTGGGAAAATTTGAGCTCAGGTAAGCCTTTGTAGATGCTACATTTCAACTTGGCTTTAGTAGTAGGAAGTGGGCATTCTAGGCAGAGGGAGTGGTTGGCGTGAGCAAAGTTATGTGAGTGAGAAAGCACATGACATGTTTCAGAGAAAGCATAACATTCAGAGCTGTTTCCAAAAAGGAGCTATAGTTGACAAAATAATAGACTGAATCTACACCAGGAGAGGCCACGAAATCTGTCATCTTTCCTACAAGCAGTGTGAAACAATGGAAAGTTTCTGAGCAGGGAACGATATGCTAGAGCAAGGTTTCTCAACCTTGTGGCTATTGACATTTTGGGTTGGACATTTATTTGGTGTGGGGGCGGGGGCAGGGGGCGGTTTTCCTGTACGCTGTAACACCCTGGCTTCTACCCACTATATGTCTATAGCAACTTATTCTTCCTCCCCACCAAGTTGTGAAAACCAAAAATGTCACCAGACATTGCCAAATGTCCCCTGGTGTGAGGGGAGGTTGCTTTCTATTGAGAACCACTAAGTTAGAGGTATTGCCTGGAAATATTAACCTGAAAGGTCTGTGTCAAATAGATTGGAGGCAAATGGAGGATATAGGCAGAGAGAGTTACCAGAGGTCACGGACACTGCTACACATCCAACAATACATAGAACAGTTCTCCACAACAAAAAATGATCTGGCCAAAAAGTGTCAATATTGTCTAGGTTGAGCAATCCTCATGTAGACAAACACCAGATATTTATACTTTAAATTCTATTCAAAATAAATCTTGATGACTAAAAGATTAGCCCAACAGAATGGAATTTCCTCCCTTAAGAACGGCCATGCATGGTTCCTTCTTGACCTGGGAAGCAGACTGGGACTGAGGCATGGTCAATCTTGAGCATTCTGGTATGTTACCCCATGGAAGGCAAGGGAAGCTCAAGGGGAGAGATCTCACAAAGTATTGAGGAGGAAGCACTGATTCCCTGGGAGTAAGGAGACAGGATAAATATTTGAATAAATGTTTTAACTCCACCAGGTCTCAGCTCTTTAACCCTTAAAATGTGGAAAAATAATTAAGTACCTGGCTAAAGACGTCACATTAGGACCAGATGCGTCCTTAAAGTCCCTTGAGAAACACCAAACTAACTGCTTCCTTGCCTTCAGATTAAATGCACTGACTCTACTTCCATGCTAGAATTGTTTAAAAGTCTGTATCCTTAGAAGATACTGCAGGGAGATGACATCACGCCTAGAAATTTTCTCTATATCCATGCATGGGTGTCTGTGAAGAGAAGGATCGGTGGCAGGATAGGGGGAGAAAAGAGGTTCTAACTGCAAATGAGCTTTATGCAAAGCTTCTGGATGAGCCCTGAGATAAGCCTATTCCTTTTTGTGCTCTTCTGTATCATTTCTAACACTCTATCTGTGAGTCACTGAATTCCAGTGTTGAATTTGCTGTGACAGAATCTCTCATACAAGTTATTAAATCATCACTCAGCAGTGGGCCTGACATTTAAATCAAGACACGTTGCTTTTATTCCAAGTTGCACATCAAATTGGTTTGGAATTTGACTCTGTTTCCTTTGATTCAGCATGATGTTATGTTTTACAGCTCACTGTTTAGAGATAAATTGTCACTGGCGGCCACTTAAACTGACCACCCTCCCTAGAGCCGCAGTCCTATGCCCTTCAGGGTTGTGGTGTCTGGCTAGCTGTCAATGGGTCATGATGAGCTATGGGGAGTTAGCCCCAAACCAATGCTTGTGGTGGGACCTAGCATTGCTGTGGGCATCAAAATTATGGACCGGAGTGAGTCAGAATCTGATAGAGTGGCTCCCCCATTCAGGGAGCATGTGCAGAATGCCAGCTTAGAAGCCAAGAATGCTAGAGAGTGAATCCAAAAAAGGAGTTCTCTTTGGAGGAAGAAGGAAACAATGTTGAAAAGAAAGGGCATAAAAAGAGAATGAGGTAAGTCTGTCTTTCGAGTGAGTTGAGTCTTCTCTTTCAGAGAATCATCTGATGAAATTCCAGGCTCCTGAAAGGTTGGAGGAAGAGTCAGGGAAGCAGGGATATAGCAAGCCCATAATGACAACTAACACCTCCAAAACTGAATAGGGCTAGATGAAATGTAATGGAACCTTCAGATACATGAAGATTTAATTTCACACAAGTGTTGCCAACAGTCATGTTCTGAGAGCTGCTACTGTAGAAGGAAAAAACAAGCATGCTAGGACCCCGGATTATGGTAAGAAGTGTTGGATATTGGTGTGGCAGGGGAGAGGCTCATGAAGATGGGGTAAGAATTGTGAAGTAGTTTGGAGTTTCAGGGTCAGGCAAGAAGGGAAAAATCCATTTGGACCATGTGAATAGTTCAAGGGTGTAGATTGTATTCCACCAGAAAGATAAGATCCAAATTCTAGGAATTATTGGAATTAGAAGACTGGAGGGTGTTTCAGGTAAGGGGCAAAGAGAACAATATTAGCATTTGTTTTTTCATCTAATATACTCCAATAATCAGGAAGTTTAAGAGACACTGCCCTGGCCTTAGATAGGCAAAAGAAGGGAAGGAATGACACCAAGGATGAGAAGAACCTAAAATGGGAACCTGCATATCATCCTCAACTTCACCACCCAGTGTAGAGGAACAGGACAGATATACAGAGAAATCTGCTTGGGAGTGACCTGGGGGCCTTGATGGCTTTCACAGGCTTCCACATATCAAGCCAGGTAGCCTATAGTGGCCCTGAGGACAAAACCCTCAGCTACAGAGAAGCACCTAGGAATCCTTTGGAATTTGATAGAGTAGGGTGTGAGGGGAAGGAATAGAGAGAAATCAAAGAAGAGAAAGAGACTAAAGGAGAATCAATGGGGTGGGTGGAAGATTAGAACACTAGACATAGAGATCATGGCACATGGAGACTGATGGCTGGGGAGGGTTAAGCTTTTACAGACCTCTTCCTATTGAGGGTATTATTTTTTCTGAAAATAATAAAACAAGTTCAGGAAATAATAAACAAGTTCAGGAAATAATAAACACAGTTCAGGAAAGCCAGTTGTTCTTCTCATCATTGTGGCACCATCTAAAGTCATGAAACCAGGTAACAACCCATCTCCCAAACTACTGTTTGGTACACATGGTAGGGTAAGGGAGGGGTGGTTGCTATTTGCTGACTCAACATATTTTTGCCATGAAGACCTGAATTTTATGTTAGCAAGAAAAGTAGGGGTTTGGAAGGAGCTGGTGGTCCCATCTATTCAGAGACATACTGCTGACTTTAGGGTCTTTATAGGTAGCAACATAAAAACATTTTTAATGCAGCCAAGCTAAATGAACAGAGAACTTTCTCTGCTAGGTTCAGCAAACACAGATGAATAATCCACAAAGATAAAGCAAAGCCAACGAATTCAAGAGCAATTGCCAAACACCCTACCACCCCCACCCCGGCCCCCAGTAAAAAGACAGCCAAAGCTATGAGAACATCTCTCTTCTCACTCTCCAAGCTGGGCGTGAGTGTCAACAGCAGCCCAGATTGGAGGCCCAGAACCTACTGAAGATTCCAGAAGCCTGCCAGGCTCCTTTGCCAGAGAAGAAGAATAAAAAACAACCCACTGAAAACTTCAGTTGTTCAGGTAAATATGTTATTGTGAGTAGCCACTGACTTTTTGGTCCAGTCAGGTCTGCTGGAGGGGTAGGACATTCTGGGTTTTCAACTTCATCACGGTTCAACCCAATGTTCCAAAGGGTAAGGGAAGACCAGGACACTTGCTAGAAAGTCCATGGGAGTACTCAAAGAAGAGCCAAGTCCTCATGATGACAGAAATGCCCTGATTTGGCTGATTTTTCTTTTCTCTCTCACACACTTCTGCCGAACAAATTGAGTCCTTCTATTAAAATCTTCCTCGCCACTATTGAGCATTAGCTTCCGACCTTTCCTCATGTTTTGCCAACCTGTATTGCTTATTTATATCACTTTTCATATAGCTATCCTGAGTTTTAGCTACTCTGCTCATCTTCCATGTCTCAGGCCGAGTTAAATTGTGCTTCTAGGTCTTTCTCCAGATTTACCTTTAGCTGCCTCTGAAAAACACTTCTGGGTCACCCCGTGTTGCCTTTTATACAGCCTGTCAGCTACACCTGGAGCAGATTCTCAGAAGAGCTTTGGGCGCTCTCCTCAAGGAGATGGGTTAAAACCCATCTGACCAAATATTGGATGTATTTGATGCAGCGCTAGCTCTTGAGGACACCTAGTCTCTAGGAAATTGGTTCCTCTCCCCTAACATCTGCTCAGTAGCCCTCTGCTTGCTTCCACTTGAACTTTCTCAGCTAAATAAGTCAGTTACTGGAATAGTAATAGCTAATATTGGTTAAATGTTTCTATATGCCAGTCACTATAGTAAGCTCTGTAAACATATTGTTTTCTCATAGGTAAGATCAACAAACTAGATGAGTGAAAGGGAGCCAGAAGCAGAAACGGGACAAGGAAATAGACTATTAGTGTGAAAAGTGCTCCGATATGGACTGCCACAAGGATATAGGTGAGAGATATCAAATCCAGTTGAAAGGAGCTGGGGAGTTTTCAGGGAAAAATAAGAAGTTAGCTAGGTAAGGAAGGGAAGAAGGGCATTCCCAGCAAAGGGAGTAACACATGCAAAGTTGCAAAGGGGTGGAGGAACATGGTATTTTTGAGGAGGCTGGGCAAGAGAAGAAGATAGGGTGGTGATGGAAGTGATAGCCAGAGTCCCTGTAGGCCTTGCTAAAGAATCTGGACTTTATCCTGAAGGCAATGGGGAACCACTGCTAAAGAAGGATAATGACATCAGATTTGCATTTTAGAAATGTCAGTTTGTCCACAGAATGGGAGATAGATCAAGGCGTTGATGTGCAGTACCTTTGTGGAACAGGGAGAGAGAGAGTCAGGGGCTATTTTCAGTAACCTAGATGAGAACTTACATAAAGAGAAGGAAGATAGATTCTAGAGTTCTCATTGTGTGTCTTAGTGTAACAACAGTAATTTACTCCTTCTGACGACACTACACATTTGTGATTGACATCATTATGGCTGCTTTTGTTAGATTCCATCTGTGTATGTGTGTGTGTATGGATCATGTCTCCTCAAATTAACTACAGGCTTGTTGAAGACTATATCCTTAAATTCTTTGTAGTTTTTTCAATGCCTTATTCAGCATCTTGAATACAGTGAATGTTCAGAATATGCTTTTTGAGTGACTGTTATTAATTTTTGACATAATCCTTGAACATTCAAGAATGCTAGAAAGCCAGACCCAGTGAGCTGACTTACCTCAGGACTCAGAAGTGCATGTTCCCTCATTCTAGCCATTAAATTAGCCCCATACCAGCAATGCCAGCTTTGAACATTAGCTATTTCCATCCATGCTTTATCAGCCAACGGATATACACCATAGAGACTTTTCCAGGTCCAAGGTTCCTGGGTAATGACAAATGCCACAAATAATAACACCCAATATGAGTTTAGTACTTTATCATGTTTAAGGTA
This sequence comes from Gorilla gorilla gorilla, assembly GCF_029281585.2. Classification (NCBI taxonomy): domain Eukaryota; kingdom Metazoa; phylum Chordata; class Mammalia; order Primates; family Hominidae; genus Gorilla; species Gorilla gorilla. The sequence goes on from NC_073247.2 coordinate 124,414,672, forward strand.
TTTTATGATCCATTATCTCATTTATTTATTTTTCATTTGTTTTATTCATTCGTCAAGTCCCAGCCAGAGGCAGGAATTATTACAGAGGAAAGAATCGAACAGCCAGATAAAGTGTCTGACCAAGGTCCCCACTTAGAAAATATAGAGACTGAGCCCAGGTCTGTGTGTGCTCAGGAAGTCAGTGTGGTACAGGGAGAAGAGTCTGGGATGAGAGTTACAGGGAAGTGTGCTAGAAATCATGTCCTTTCACAAAATGAACCTGTGAGGCAAGCCATTTATCCTTTCTGTGTTTCAGCTTCTCCGTGAGTAAAATGGAAGTGATACCACCTATCTCACAGAGCAGCTCTGAAGGCCAAAAAGATGACACATACAAAGCACCTAGCACCATGCCTAGAATAATTAATACTTCTCAGATCCTCTTTATCTCAGCTCAACACACTCCCAACTGGTCCAACAAGTTCCCAAAAGTGTCTGAAAGAGCTGTAAAATACAGATTCCTATGCTCCACTCCAGATCTACAAAATTAGTATGTCTGGGGAGAAGGCCCAGATGATTCTGATACACAGTTCCATGGAGAACCACTGGATAGGACCATATCATTAGCCCACATCAGTCTAACTTTTAGAGGAAAAGCAAGAGGAATCCACATTTATTGGAAACCTACACTGTGCTTGATGCAGTGCTAGCAGCTTTCACTTGAAAGATACATTTGTCTCTTTCTCATAATTTCTCACAGCTCACCAGGATGAGGCTAGGTGACAATGATTTGAAAAAGTCATATGACATAGAACACAGATATAACATATATTTTCACCCCTGTAACTCTAGCATCGCCAGGGAATTGCTCCTAGGATTACAGTTGTCCCTAGTTTTCCTCCTGGTTCCTGCGTTTGAAACCCATTTCACTTTATTAAAAAACCTTCTATATTGTCCAACCTATACTAATAACAATAGTAATACTATCAGTTAATGTCAGGCCAAGCAGCTCACACCTGTAATCCCAGCACTTTAAGAGGCCGAGGTGGGCAGCTTAGATGAGTCCAGCAATTCGAGACCAGCCTGGGCAACATGGTGAAGCCCCGTCTCAACAAAAAATATTAAAAAACATAAATAAAAATTTATATTTTTTGTTGAGATGGGGCTTCACCATGTTGCCCAGGCATTAACTGGAAGAAACAGAAACAAGGAATTAAGTGTGTTCACATTCTTTGATCTAAGGACCAGAGAGGCAGGACTGAGAAAGCAGCAGAGAATGAATTCACCTGACTTTACTGCCATCGTGTGGTCATCGCATGAATAGACAACTGGCTCACAATTCTGCATTCATTTTTCCAGTCATTGAGCCTACTAGGCCCTCTGCAAGGCAATGTGAAAATAAGGCCAATTGAATCAGAAGACCTGACCTTGAGGCTATTGCAACAGCCTTGCTTTCCTCTGGAGTCACCAAGCTGGAAGTCACCTTAGTCACCAACTACTCCAGGGGTGAGCACCTCATTCTCATGCAGACTATGTCAGAAAAGATAGAAATGTCTATAAGCACCGTCATTATTTTTCTATTCAAAATGAAAGTAGCTTAGTGGCCTATGGGATGTATAGAGTCTCATTACTTTAAGCACCTCACTATTTTTAATAGAAGATGATCAGTGAGAAAATCTAATGGTAAATTAGCTTTCTAACCTGTTATGCCTTGTACCTGTAGAGCATTGTCTTCATAAAGCACATTTATCTGCATGTTGTCATGTTATGGCCAAAACAATTTTTGAAGGTAGGTATATTAGTCCATTCTCATGCTGCTATGAAGAAATACCTGAAACTGGGTAATTTAAAAAAAAAAAAAAAGCCGGGCGCAGTGGCTCACGCCTGTAATCCCAGCACTTTGGGAGGCTGAGACGGGTGGATCACGAGGTCAGGTGTTCGAGACCAGCCTGACCAACATGATGAAACCCTGTCTCTACTAAAAATACAAAAATTAGCCGGGTGTGGTGGTGCACGCCTGTAATCTCAGCTACTCAGGAGGCTGAGACAGAAGAATTGCTTGAGTCTGGGGGTCAGAGGCTGCAGTGAGCCGATATCGTGCCACTGCACTTCAGCCTGGGCTACAGAGCCAGACTCCGTCTCAAAAAAAAAAAAAAAAAAAAAAAGAGGTTTACTTGACTCACAGTTCCACATGGCTGGGGAGGCCTCAGGAAACTTATCATCATGCCAGAAGGCACCTCTTCACAGAGCAGCAGGAGAGAGAATGAGTGCAAGGAGGGGAAATGCCAGATGCTTATAAAGCCATCAGATCTTGTGAGACTCGCTTATTATCATGAGAACAGCATGGGGGAAACTTTCGCCATGATTCAGTTATCTCCACCTAGTCCTGCCCTAGACACGTGGGGATTATTACAATTCAAGGTGAGATTTTGATGGGGACACAGAGTCAAACCATATCAGTAGGTATTATCATCCTCACTTTAGTTGTGGGGAAACAGGTTTAAAGAAGTGAAATTACTTATCTATGGTGATACAGTCAGATAGCAACAGAGCCACCCTACAATTTGTTCGTTCCATTCAGTGCAACACTGAGCATGCCAAGCACTACGGACGTGCGGTTGAAATCATGTCCTGTCACAAACTTAACCTCTGGGGCAAGTCATCAAACCTTTTTGAGTTTCAGCTCCCCATGAGTAAAACAGAAGCGATACCAACTACCTCACAGAGCAGTTGCTTAAGTTGCCTTTTAACTGACTGATTCCCCCACTGCCTGCTCCAGCTCAGCACAGCTTCTTCTCTGGCTGGATACTCCTCTCTGTGTGGGCTAGATGGGCAACTAAAAAATCTTAAGCAACACCTAAGCCATGGATTTTCAAGGACTGCCTGCCAGGGCATTCTAGCTGATGCTGCAGGAAAATTGTGAGGGGCGGATGGCCTCCTATAGATGAGTTGCTTTGGACAATCCCTTTGGCCAATCTCTGGCCCCTCCTTCCATGGGTGGGTATTACTTTCTTTTTTTTTCTTTTCCTCTATAACCTAATCTTGATGGGGTGGGTATTACTAAAAAGCTCCTCTCCTCTAGAAGGGATGCCTTAAGTAGATTGCTGTAGTTTTTATTGTACATTTTTAACATATACAATATGATGTTTTTATATACCTATAGTGAAATTACTACAGTCAAGCAAATTAGCATATATTTCTCCTGTTTGTGTGTGTGTGTGTGCGTACACATTAAAAGGACCTGATATCTGCTCTTCTGTTATTTAAATACAAAATAGGTAGACGTGAAATTAGATCAAAGACCTCACCATAAAAGTAGGCATATCATAACACAGGGAACTAGGCATGTATCTGGGGCCTCTGAGTACTCATCGATCTAGTCCAATGCTCTCTATGTGAAAACAAGGAAACTAAGGGTCAGAGTGCCAAAGTGAGGTGCCCAGGCAAGCTTAGGAAAATCAAAACCCAGGTGCCCTGATACCCTGGCCACGGTTGTTTCTACCACACTTTGATGCCCTGCTATGGGCATGGAAATGTGTTAGACTGCTTCTTTGTGCTGTGGTGAGCACAAGAAAACAAACTGTCCATAAAGAAGGAAACTGACAGAAAGAAAAGGTAACAGGAAATGCCTGGAAACTGAACCCACAAAGGTCAAACCCCAAGTCACCATAAAAGGCTTTGAACTGGCAAGAATGAGCGGAAATGATGGGAGAACAAAGGAAATGAACCTCCAGGAGAGGAAACACAGGGAGCACACACATGGCTTTTGGGTAGCCTCTACTGCAGGCTTTTGCCAAGTGTGTGTTGGAGGTGGTCTCTCCTTCCCTCCCAGAAGCCAAGTCTGGGGCATCCCCTCCAAAAAGGCTCTTGAGACCTAGGCTGCTACTAATAGCAAGTTACATATAATGCAGCCTATTGTGCTTTGTATGTGTCTATACTTCACTTAATCTTCTCATTAACCCTACGGAGAGAAATACTATTACCAATCCTCATTAATGGAGGCTTGCACAACTTGTAAATGGTAAGGCTCATATTTGAACCCAGGTCATTCTAATATTAACCTGTGCATTTAGCCTTCATGCTGCATATATTGGCTCCTTGCTGTAATAGGTCCTTTTTCTGAAAACTAAAGTACTGGGAACATTTTTATTTTAACAACTGGTATCAGGATGATGATGATGATGATGATGATGATATCAGATATCAACTATTGACTGGTTACTATGTACCAAATACTATACCGTGTGTATTGCATGCATTATCTCATCTAATCCTCACAACAATCCATGAGGTAGTAACAAACTCACAAATGCTGAATAATTTGCCCAAGGTCACAGAGCTAAGAATGTAGCTATGCAAAAGCCCAGTCTTACAACTAGGCAATCTATGCCCAACCCTGTCTTTCAATTAGAGGCTTGATGAAGAATAGCATCAATTTAGAATTGGACTTCTCAAGAATTCATCTGTGTGGCATCAAGTCCATAAAATCTTCATTTGATGGCTGGAGTTCAATTAACAACCAGCAAAGCATTTTTCTCAGCTTAAATTTTTCATTTATTTAATAAAATTAAGGTATATGAAAAGCATTGCACTTGACAGGGCTGTTGCAAGGAGCCTTTACCTGTTTTCTCCCTCTTGTTGAATGGGTGATTCATTCAAGAAACAGATACTGGGTTGCCATTAAGCAGCATCTACCGTATACGTGGGAGTAAGGAAACTAGCCCTAGGTCACTAGTTGTGGGGCCTTCAGAAAGTCACCTGCCCTTATTTGCCCCACTGACTGATCTCAAGGTCCCTCTCAGTTTAAGTTTCAGTGCAGGTTCTCAGTTAATGTTTGTTCATTTTCTGTTTTAAATATTTGGCTGTTAGTTTCTTCTTTAAGTGAAGAAAAGAAGTAAAGGAGTCAATTTCCTAAACTGTTCAACTGAAGACTCTGGTGGGACAGGGTCAGGTACATAATTTTCCAGGAGGGTAGAGTGGACACAAGGGAGTCCTGGGACAGCAAGGGACCTGGAAGAAGGACTGGAAGACACAAGAGAAGAACCTGGAAACAAAAGAGGCAATGGAAGGAAGGAGGTCAAACTTTCCTTGTTTGCGGGGGGCGGGGGGGGCTGCGGGGGCTGGTAGATTCTTTTTGCAATTGTATGGTTTTGTTTTCAAGGCTGTATCTTCCCCAAACCCCCTCCAATCTTTCATCCTCCCTATCCCCCAAACACACACCCCAGAATACCAGAGAGAGGCCCTAGATAAACTGTATATAATCTTAGAACATGTGGAACACAAAAATTTTTGTAGATCTTTCTTATTTGATTGACTTTAGCAGGACCATTTAGGTTCCTTTATTAGCGCAAGTCAAATCTAGAGGCATTTAAGAATTTCCCATATATATTCATTCCAATGGGGATCTCTTTCAGAATCCCATCAGGTCCAGCCACTTCCTGATTTATGTTTAATCTGATTACACTAAAAGATTGATGGGGGACTGGGGGTGGGGATAGGCGTTGAGGTGGGGAGACAGGATGCATCACTAGGTACTTTCCATGATGTTTCAGACATTTGTTTCTGAAAACAATAGAGCTGAAGTGTATCCTAAAGAAAAAAAATTCTCAAATGACTCAAGACATACCCTCACCAATGGAGAGGAAAAAAGTCATTGTAGCACACAGGCAGTGAGTTAGAAGATAGGCTCCATTCATTATTCTGCCTTTAATTTGCTGTGTGACCTTACACAAGTCACTTTAGCTCTCCATCTCAGGTTTTCCTCATCATAAAAATGGCATATTACCGTCAGCCATGGTTGAGTTTTTTAGGGTCTTATTATATTGTGTTCATGAGAACATGTTGTGAATGTGATCCACTGATGGACAATACAGACATTACCCTAGAATTAAGTGCTATTTATAACACGACAGTTTTATAAGCTTACTTAAAAGCAGCTATGTCTCATTAGAGACCTGGAACCATAAAAACCCTAGAAGAAAACCTAGGCAATACCATTCAGGACATAGGCATGGGCAAGGACTTCATGACTAAAATATCAAAAGCAATGGCAACAAAAGCCAAAATTGACAAATGGGATCTAATTAAACTAAAGAGCTTCTGTACAGCAAAAGAAACTATCATCAGAGTGAACAGGCAACCTACAGAATGGGAGAAAATTTTTGCAATCTATCCATCTGACAAAGGGCTAATATCCAGAATCTACAAGGAACTCAAACAAATTTACAAGAAAAAAACAACTCCATCAAAAAGTGGGCAAAGAATATGAACAGACACTTCTCAAAAGAGGACATTTATGCGGCAAACAAACATATGAAAAAAAGCTCATCATCACTGGTCATTAGAGAAATGCAAATCAAAACCACAATGAGATACCATCTCACGCCAGTTAGGATGGTGATCATTAAAAAGTCAGGGAATAAACAGATGCTGGAGAGGATGTGGAGAAATAGGAGCACTTTTACACTGTTGGTGGGAGTGTAAATTAGTTCAACCATTGTGGAAGACAGTTTGGCAATTCCTCAAGAATCTAGAAACAGAAATACCATTTGACTCAGCAATCCCATTACTGGGTATATACCCAAAGGATTATAAATCATTCTACTATAAAGACACATGCACACCTATGTTTATTGCAGCACTATTCACAATAGCAAAGACTTGGAGCCAACCCAAATGCCCACCAGTGATAGAGTGGATAAAGAAAATGTGGCACATATACACCATGGAATACTATGCATCCATAAAAAAGGATGAGTTCATGTCCTTTGCAGGGACATGGGTGAAGCTGGAAACCATCATTTTCAGCCAATTAACAGAGGAACAGAAAACCAAACACTGCATGATCTCACTCATAAGTGCTAGTTGAACAATGAGAACACATGGACACAGTGAGGGAAACATCACACACCGGGGCCTGTTGGGGAGTGCAGAGCTAGGGGAGGGATAGCATTAGGAGAAATACCTAATGTAGATGACTGGTTGATGGGTGCAGCAAAGCACCATGGCACGTGTATACCTATGTAACAAACCTACACGTTCTGCACATGTATCCCAAAACTTAAAGTATAATTGTTAAAAAAGAATATCCTTAATAATGTGGTTTAGGGACAGATGGCCATACAAAAATAACCAAGTTTACCAAAATGATGGTTAAAATGCCACATTTCTCTGAACATTGTCACTGAGCAACAGGAGTGAAATTCAAGATTTTTATGTCCTCTTCCTCAGAACTAAAGAGTAAAGGAAAATAACAGTATAAGAATCAGCTAAAAAAAAATCTGTTTGCTGATCATTTTATTTTGATTAAACTAAAGCTTTAACATAGGAATATTTTGACCTTAATAGACTAGAACTTAAAGTATAAAAAAAAACAAACTCACAAAGCTGTGTTCTCTTTTCCCCTATGCTAGACAAAATAGGACTTCTTAAATTATTTTATCTTCCACCTTTTTCGTCTGTAAAATAAAAATTTCAACATTAAAAAAAGAAATTTATGTATTTATTTATTCTCCAAATATTAATGAGGACATTTATTATGGACTCTGTGTTAGGTATAGAAGGTATAAGTTGAAACATATTATTTTTATCTTGCAATCACAACCTAGTCTCCCATACCTTGACAATAGATTGACTCTATTACCAACAAATAGTGCTTTCAATAATAGGAAGTAGTAAATATTGTTCAACAAGGGACCAAGTTCTCTACTAAGATACTTCTCACTTCTTGCATGTACAGTGTTATTTTCTTAAGCTAATTTAATATAAATGAACCCATATTTAAAATTAAAATGTATTCTTACTTTAGCTCCCAATTGTTTTAAAGCATACTTCTTTTTTTTTATTATACTTTAAGTTTTAGGGTACATGTGCACAACGTGCAGGTTAGTTACATATGTATACATGTGCCATGTTGGTGTGCTGCACCCATTAACTCGTCATTTAACATTAGGTATATCTCTAAAAGCATACTTATTTTTCATTTGCTTTATATTTGGACCAAGACTTTCTTATATATTTTTATTGCATGTTTGTTTACCTGGGCATTTCTAATCTTCTTTTTATCTGTCATCTGACATTTTCCTATTCACAAATTATCCTAACCTTTCAGTTAGAATTTCTCCTTCTTCAAGACTCCCTTTTCCTTAGCAACCTTTTCACTGAAGGCCATAAGCCTCCTCCAATTGTGAACAATTGCCTTCTAATGTGTTACAGAGGCTTCATTCATGCTATTCTTCAAAGATTTGCAGACTTTATGGTTTCCTGGGTTACTTGCCTTCCTCTTTTGGGATTTATTCTCTCCTTTGACTGTAATATATCTTCCAATATTCCCCTATGAAAAATGCACGAGAGATAAATGTTATGTGGCCTTCCATGTTGAAAATCTTCATTATTTTATTTTACTTGAATGACAGTTTTTCTGGGTATAAAATTTTAAAAGCATTGTACCTTTTTCATCTAGCATCCATTGGCTTTGATAAAATATATTATGACAGAATGATTTTGTTATTTATTTGTATTTTGTCTTTTATAACTTTTTTCTTCTCTGCAAGTTTTTAAGGTGTTCTGTTTAATGTTCTGAAATTTTGTCATAATATGTATATTCATGAATCCTTTTATTCTCATTGTGCAGAGTAATCAGGGAGGCCTTTTATGTTGCTGGACGTGACTTCTCACATCCCTTTTTCATGTGTGGAATAAATAAACATCTAGTTTTTTGTGAAAAAAAAAAAGAAGTATATAGCTTCTCTAAGTTTTCAGTGGGACCTATTTGGGTGTCCCCTGTCTATATGCCGTTGGGTATGAAAGAATTTTCTAGTGGTGTGTGGATTTAAGAGGATTTTGAAAATCTCATCAAAGTTGCAATTAGTGTAATAAGAAATCACTTGAAATCTCTGTTCAGGGTTCTTACTTAGATTTCTTTATAATACAGTAGAAAAAAATTCCTCCTCATTGCACCCTCAGTTTCTCAGAGACTTTGCTTTTTTTCATCATTCTCATTCCACTACAGGATCATTCCCATCAGCATCCAAGCATTTGGTCATCTTAGAAAAGGCCTTTCTTCATCCCGCATTCTCCTCCAGCTGCTGCTCACTTTCTCTGCTCTCCTTCTTAGCAAAATTGCTTGAAGGAACTATCTACACACATTGCCTTCATTTTCCTCATCTCACAATACTGCCAGTATCTGTAACTCCAAAACTTCTCTTCTAGGTCACCTTTGTCTGACTGACTGCAATGGTCACTTCTCTGTCCTCATCGAGTTTAATGCAGCAGTATTAAACATAGTTGGTTACATCTTCTTTTTTGACATACATTTTTCTCTTGGCTGCTGTGACCCCCACATTCCTGATTTTCTTTTTTATGTTTCTCTGGCTACCCCTCTGAGTCTCCTTAGTAAGTTTCTGTACAGAGAAGCAACTAACAGCACAGACTCTCTCAAGTCGTGCTGTCCAATATGGTAGCCACTAGTCACATTGTGCCTGTTACACTTAATAAAATTACATTAGATTAATTAATAAAATTAGATATTTATTTAATAAAATTAAAACTAACAATTCAGTTCCTCAGTCCCATTAGCCATATTTTAATTGTTCAACAACATGTGACTAGGAACACATGAGACAGCAACACACAGAACATTTCCATCATTGCAAAAACTTCTGTTAGATGGTGTTGCTTAGATCAGACTTCTATCTGCCACTCCACAGCTGAATGACCTTAGGCAAGTTACTTAATATCTCTTAACCTCAATTTCCCTTTCTGTAAATGAGGCTAATATCTTCTTTATAGATTGTGTCAAAGATGTAATGAGCTCTTGTATGTATAGTGAGTGCCATATAGGAGTTCGCTATGATTGCCCAATCTTTATACATGAAGAATTTCCCATTACTTAGACTGGGCTCTCTTCTCTTCTCACTCAACTCTTTCTCCCTAGCTAAATTCATCTTGGATAAGTCTCTTTACCTTTCTGTAAACTTCTCATCCTCATGATAAGATGAAGATAATGACAGCACCTATTTCACTTGGTTGCTGTGAAAATTAAATGAGATGATACATATAAAACACTTGGAACATTGCCTGGCACATAGGTCATAGTCAGTAGGTGATAACCACTGTTAGTATTACAATCCTCTTTCCCATTACTTTAAACATCATCTATGTACTAAGAACTCCCAATTTCTAAACTCAAGGTCAGAGACCTCACTGAGCTCCAGACTGCTTGCTTGACATCTCCACTTGGATTTCTCACACAGGTATCTCCAAAACCTATCTAAAACTGAGTTTCCTTCTCTTTTCTCAATCCCAGCCACAGTTGCTTCTCCTCTAGTCTTCCCCATTTTTGGACATCTCTTCCATATCCATATCAAATCTATCACCTGTACAATTGATTACACTTTAAAATATATTTTGAAACAGCCTACTTTCCCCAGCTCCACTGTCACCTTTGCTACCCTCATGTCTTTGCCTAGACTATATGGCTCAGCCTCCTGACTGGCCTCCTGCTTCCACTCTCGTCACCATCCCCATAGCCATTCTCTATAACACTGCCAGAGGAAACTTCTTAGAATAGAAATCATATCTTATCTCTTTTCTTCCTCAAACCCTGCAATGGTTTCTCATTGCAGTTAGGATAAAATACAAAGTCTTTATATTCTGACTAATGCCTACGTCTCTGAGATCATCTATTACTCTTCCCATTACTCACTCTTCTGATTCAGCAAAACTGGCCTTAGAGTAGTACCCAAATACAACATGTGCTTTCGCACATTAGAGCCTTTATAGCATTCTACTTCTTTGTGTGGAACTCTCTTCTTCATGTAGTTCACTTGATTAAGCCTACCCACCCTTCAGGTTTCTTCTTAAATCTTACCTTTTTAGAGAGGCCTTCCCTAATAATCCTCTAATTTAAGTCAGATGCCCCTCTAGAATTCTCTCACCAAACCCTGTCTCTTCCTTCATATCATTTATCAACACTAATTAGACACCATCAGAACATCTACCATTTTTATAACCACTGAAGTTCCTTCCCTCATAGCACAGTGCCTGCCTGCGAGTCAGAAAGCCTACGGTGTGTGATCTTGGCAAGTCCTTTTCCAGGCCTCAGGTTTCTTGTCTTTACCTTGAGGAGGTTGGATTAGATTTATTTGCTCAATAAGCCTCTGTTGAATGTGAAAAAGGACACACAAGGTCTGGGCCAACATGAAGCTTACATTCTAATAAGGAACACAGGTAATCAAATAAGCAAATCTAATAATTACATATTGTGATTAGTGCTACAAAAGACACCAAAAAGATGCTGTGATAGAAAAGTATGATGATGGGTGACTTTGAGGTGGTGACATTGAAAATAAACGATAATAAAGAACCAGCCAAACCCAAATGATAGCTAAGATCTATTTTGTTTGGACATTCTATGATTCTGTATAAAATATGCCACACATAGCTAAATATGCCAAGCATCATAAAGGAGGGAGCTGCCTCATTAAAACTGGCACCAAGGGCTTTGTGCTATCAGTTGAGGGATATGAGAGTCTTATTCTTCCTCTCAGGATAATGTCAGTAGATGAAATCAACCTGACAGAATAGTTTTAAGGAACCAATATGGTAATGAATTTAATGTTCATAGCACAATCACCATAATAAGTGTATACAACATTTTTAAGACCTCCAAATTCAAGATTGTAGTTACTTCTGGTGGAGAGGCACAGAGATGTAATTGGGGCAGGATATAGAAAGATTCAAACATACTGGTAAGGTTTTATTTTCTAAGCTGGAATTCAAATCCCACCTCTGCCACTCTACCAGCTGAGTGAGTGAACTTAGGCAAGCTACATAACTTTAAGTAGCTACTTAATCGGTAATAGGTACATGGATGTTCATGGTATTACTTCATATCTTTAAAAATATTTGAAGTATTGCATAATAATTCTAAAATGTAATTAATATGAAGCCTATGCAAGCATTCAATAAATAATAGCAATTATTATTACATAATGATCACAGCACCTAAGTAATGGTTGAAAGCTAGGTCAATGGAGACTCCCAGGCCTGGGTTTAAATCCTGGTTCTGCCAATTACAAGCTCTGTGCCCCGGGGTAACTTAATAACCACCTTCTCAAGAATTTTGCTCCTTCAGTTATTCCCTCTCTAACTGTCATCAAGGTTTAAGTAAAATAATGTATGGCATATAGTAAATGCTCAAAAACATATTAATTATTGTTAACATCATTTTTATTCTCCTCAATCCCATGCACAGAAAAAAGAAAGAGTTAGGAACAAGTGAATGGAAAGGATAAAGTGGGTCTCCTATTCTCTGCTCCCTCCCTTTCTATTCCTTTTCCTTGCTGAAGGAAGATGGCATATGCTGAAAACTGTTCTCTCCAAGAGAAGCAGCATGAGGTCCTTCGATGGCAAGCCTGCCTGGGAGTTGGAGATGAGCTGCTAGAAAGGGCTTTGACTCCAAGTTAAAATAGACCAAGGCAAATTTCAGGAACATTCTCATCAGGGTCTGAAATCAAAGTAGACTTAAAATAAATGGATAAAAGTTAAGAATTTTTAAAGAATTGTAATTGTAAATTAGACACTGTTACCTTTTAAAGTTGCTAGAGTTGATTATTTGAAATGAGCAATAAAAATGAAATGTTATTTAATCATTTTCATAATTATTGAAATGCAGATTAAAAGAAGATACCAGAGTGGAAGAAACTGAAATGTTGACAATCCACAAAACTGAGGAGGCTATGGGACATCAGGCAAACTCATATTGTGGGTTGGAGAATAATTTAGTACAGTCTCTTTGGAGAGCATTTAATTCATCAATGACTTCTGAAAATTTAAAATAACCATTAACCCAATCATTCCACTCCTAGGAATTTGTCCTACAGATAAACTAGTATGCTAAGACATATACATAAAGTTGTTCCCTGAAATATGTTTTGGAAAAGCCAAAAACTGGAAGCAACCTAAATGTGCATAAAGAAGTGGTTAATGATCATATGATTCAATCATTCAACAAATATTCAGTACTGTTTGGTACTCTTTAAGCAGGCACTGGGGAGATAGCAATAAACAACACAGACAAAAAATCTGTGCCCTCACAGAGCATGTTATTATGTTATCCCTGCAATGGAAAAATATGGCATACCTAAAATATAGAAGGAAGATCTATAAACATTGATAGCTTTTCAAGAGATATGAATAAGTGAAAAACGCAAGGTGCAGAACAGCATAGCTAGATAGATAGAGAGCTAGATAATATGATCCCATTGGATATTGGAACAAATATTGGAAAAAATATTTTATATTTATTTAAAATTATATTTATATTTATATTTATTAAAAATTCTGGAGAATATAAAAGGAACTTAATGGTCATTTTGGGGAATGGTATTGAGGTCAGAAAAAAAGACGGATTTTAAGTTTTAAACCTTTATATATGTATTGTTTTATTGTGTCACATACATGAATTATTTTTATTTAAAATAACGATCTGAAATATACCTGTGGTTTGGCATTTTTCTGGTTATCCATTGTTGTATGACAGACTACCTCAGAGCACAGCAGCTTAAAACAACCATTTTATTATATCTCATGGTTTCACAATTGTTCAGCGCTCAGGTGGGCAATTCTTCTACTTTAAATGGCATTAACTGATGTCATTCAGTGATATTCAGTTAACCGGTATGGAGGGTTCAGAACAACTTCACTCACATGTCTAGTGCCTTGGCAGGAATGGCTGTACTAGCTGAACTTTTCTGTCTTTAAGTAACTCTTGGAAATCCCATGTGGTCTCTCCAAGATAGTCAAACTTTTTATATGATGACTCAGAGCTCCAAGAAACCAAGAAGGAAACTGCAAGTTCTTTAGACCATAGGCCTAGAATAAGCTTGATGTCACTTCTGTCATACTCTATTTATCTTCTATAATGAAGCGAATTAGAGTATTAAGTCTAATAATCCAATTAGATGTAATTAGATTAACTTAAAGCAGCTATACACCAGTGAAGATTTGGGGAATAGGAATTGGAGACGGACCCAGCTTCTCTATGGGAAAAGTATCAAGAAATTTGTGGCTATCTTTAATCCAGTGCAGACATCAAGATCAGTGCCTTAATATAAGTTGTATCTTTGATCATTCAAATTAGGACTAAAAAATAGTGTGGATGGTTTAGGATAACTTGAATGAAAACCTAAGAAAAGATAGGTTGAAGACATGAATGTGATCTCTTCATATAGGAGGCTGCAGAACGCCTATCAGAGTAGCAGAGTGGTAAATCCTTTTTACTTACTCTGACGGATTGATAATGCCCGCCTCTATTCTCCTCCCTACCTTCTTCATCTCTCTGAACCATGTCAGGGTAAAAAGCTTATTCCTCTGGTAGGGACCATGTCTTTTCTTTTTTGGCTCTGTGTATCTCCCTTCCCAAGTAGCTGGGACTATAGGTGAACATCACCATGCCCAGCTAATTATTTTTATTTTTTGTAAAGAGAGGGTTTCACCATGTTTCCCAGGCTGGTCTTTAACTCCTGGGCTCAAGTGATCCATCCACCTCAGATTCCAAAAGTGCTGGGATTACAAGCATGAGCCACTGCACTCAGCCCAGAACTACTCATTTATGAACTAGGTCCTTAGGTGGTGATTAGGGCAAAAAACAAAGTTGGTAATCTCCATGCAAATCACATATCCAACTTTTTACTTTGGCATTTTACCTTAATCAAAGTAGAATCATAGGAACTCATTCTGTAAAGTCAATATTACCTTAACACCAAAAGTCAATAAACACATCACAAGAAAAGAAATATACAGGTCAATATCCCTAATAAATATAGATGCAAAAGCCCTTAACAAAATCGTAGAAAACTAAATCCAGCAAGGTATAGAATGAATTATACACCAAGACCAACTGTGATTTATCCAAGAAATGCAAGGTTGGTTTAACATATGAAAATCAATCAATGAAATGCATCATATTGAAAGGATAAAAGACAAAAATTACATGATTATCTCAGTAAATGAAGAAAAGGCATCTGATTAACTCCAACACCCTTTCATTGTGAACACAATCAGCAAACTAGGAATAGAAGGGAACTTCTTCAACCTAATAAAGGTCCTCCATCTATTAAAAAAAACATAGCTAACATCAATGCTTAATGATGAAAAACTGGATATTTTACCGCTAACACCAGTGATAAGGATCTCCATTCTCACAAGTTCTATTCAACATTGTCCTGGAGGTTCTTGCAAGGGCAATTAGGCAAGGAAAACAAGCAAAAGACATCCAGATTGGAAAGGAAGAAGTAAAATTGTCTCTATTCTCAGATAACATGATTGTTGTATCTAGAAAATTTTAAGGAATACACTTAAAAGTTATTAGAATTAATAAAGGAGTTCAGCAAGGTTGCAGGATACAAGGCCAACATGCAAAAATCATTTGTACATATACTCCTCAATTTACAGTGGGGTTACATCCCAACAAATTCATTGTAACTTAAAAATATTGTAAGTCAAAAATGTATTTAATATGCCGAATCCACTGAATGGAATAGCTTCACCTAGCCTACCCTAAAGGTGCTCAGAACACTTATAATGTTACAGTTCAGCAAAACCACTGGGCAACACAGTATGCTGTAGAGTATGGGTTGTTGGTGCCTGACTGAGAGCTGTGGCTCACTACTGTGGCCCAGCATCTCAAAAGTGTATCATACTACAAATCTCTAACCTAAAAAGAGGTCAAAATTCAAAATTAGAAGTACAGTTTCTACTAAATGTGTATCATTTTTGCACCATTGCAAAGTTGAAAAATCATAAGTCAAACCATAGTATGTTGGGGGACCATCTGTATTTCTGTATAATAACAATAAGGAATCTTAAAATAAAATAAAAGCATAAAACAATTCTGTGTTAATAGGCCTGCTTTACTTATTAAAAAATAACAATAAAATACTTATGAACAAATTTATCCAAATAAGTGAAAATGTTCTACACTGAAAATGACAAAACATCATTCAAAGGAATTCAAAGTGACCTAACTAAATAGAAAGTCATCTCAGGTTCATGGACTGGAAAACTTCATATTATTAAGGTAGCAATACTCCCCAAACTAATCTACAGATTCAATACAATTCCTATCAAAATATCAGCTTGATTTTGTGTAGAAATTGACAATCTAAATCTAAAATTCTGATGGAAATGCAAAGGAATCAGAATAGCCAAAGCAGTATTAAAAGAGAAGGAAAACTCATACTTCTGATTTCAGAACTTGCTACAAATCTATGATAATCAATACAGTGTGGTACTGGCATAGGAATACACATATATATCAATGGAATAGAATGAAGAATCCAGATATAAACCCTTACATTTATGGACAATTGACTTTTCAACAAGGATACCAAGACCATTCAATGAGGGGAAATAATAGACTTTTCAAGAAATGGTGCTACAACAACTGGATATTCACATCCAAAAGAATGAATATGGACCTATATCTCATACCACTTTCAAAATTAACTCAAAACAGAACAAAGGCCTAACAATAAGAGCTTAAATTATAAAACTCTTGGAGGAAAACCTAGGGGTAAATCTTTATGATGTTGGATTTATCAATGTATTCTTAAATATGACACCTAAAACAGAAGCAAAAAAAAAAAAAAAGAAAAAGGAAAATAGATAAATTAGATTTGATCAAAATTACTTTTGTACTTCAAAGAACGTCATCAAGAAAGTGAAAAGACAACCTACAGAATGGGAGAAAATATTTAAAAATCATATATCCAAAAAGGGTCTTGTATCCAGAACACATAAAACAATCTTACAGCTCAACAACAACGACGACAACAACAGCAAATAACCCAGTTAAAAATAAGCAAAGGATGGCTGGTTGCAGTGGCTCACACCTGTAATCCCAGTCCTTTGGAAGCCGAGGCAGGCAGATCACTTGAGGTCAGGAGTTCAAGAATGCCTGGCCAACATAGTGAAACCCCATCTCTCCTAAAAAATACAAAAATTAGCAGGGTGTGGTGGCGGGTGCCTGTAATCCCAGCTACTCAGGAGGCTGAGGCAGGAGAATCACTTGAACCTGGGAGGCGGAGGTTGCAGTGAGCAGAGATCGCACCACTGCACTCCAGCCTGAGTGACAAAGTGTTACTCCATCTCAAAAAACAAAAAAAAAAGAAAAAAGAAAAAAAAACCAAGCAAATGATTTCAATGCACATTTCTCCAAAGGAGATGTAAAAACAGCCAATAAGTACACAAAAAGATGTTCGAAATCATCAGTCATCAGGGAAATGCAAATCGAAACCACAATAAGATAGCACTTTACTCCCACTAGGACAGCTATAACAAAAAGTGGAAAATAAGTATTGAGGAAGATGTTGAGAAAATTGAAACCATTGTACATTGTTGGTGGAAATGTAAAATGATGCAGTCATTTTGGAAAGCCTGGCAGTTCCTCAAAAGGTTTAAACATAGAGTTAATATTTGACTCAGCAATTTTGAGATATATACCCAAAAGAAATGAAAATATGTCCACACAAAAATGTGTACATGAATATTTATAGAAATATTATATAATAATAGCCAAAAAGTAGAAACAATTCAAGTATTCATCAAATGATAAATGGATAAATAAAATGTGTTATATTTATACCATGGAATATTATTCAGACATGAAAAGAAATAAAGTACTGGTACATGCTACTACATGTATACATCTTGAAAACTTCTCGCTCAGTGAAAAAGCCAGACACACAAAAAAACACATATTATATGATTCCATTTACATAAAATATCCAAAGTAGGTAAATCCATATTGACAGTGGTTACCAGCAGCTGGGAGCAAAGGGAAATAGTCTCTGACTGCTAATGGGTAAGAGGTTTCTTTTTGGGCTGATGAAAATGTTCTGGGGCAGGGTGCAGTGGCTCCCTGTAATCCCAGCACTTTGGGAGGCAAAGGTGGGCGGATCACCTGAGGTCAGCAGTTTGAACCATGGCGGAAACCCCTCCTCCACACCCTGTCTCTACTAAAAATACAAAAATTAGTTGGGCGTAGTGGCACGAGCCTGTAGTCCCAGACACTTGAGAGGCTGAGTCAGGAGAATCGCTTGAACCTGGGAGGTAGAGGTTGTAATGACCTGAGATCACACCACTGCACTCCAGCTTGGGTGACAGAGGGAGCCTCCATCTCAAAAAAAAAAATTCTGAAAAAAAAAAATTCTGGAATTGGATAGTGGTGATGGTTAGACAATGTGATTATACTAAAATCCGGTGATTATATGCATTAAATGGGTACATTTTATAATATGAGAATTATATATCAACAAAACTGTCATTTTCAAAAAGTAGAATCAGTCCCACAACCAACTAGGAAAAATTTGCTGAATCTTTAGCTTTTACCCCAGCTAGCAGGACTAGTGGCTTGCTTCCCTTTCTTCAACACCTGCTCCCAGTATTTACTCATTCTTTTATCTATGGCAGAAATATTATGTTTACCAGTCAGCCTTGTCCTGAGTGAAGAACACTGGACATTTGAGCGTCCACACTAGTTACACCTTTCCTCATGTTATGTTTGCACAGGGAACAACTTTCTCAAAAATGAGTCAAGCAAGACTCAAAAAACAATCTGAGGCAACAGAGAGAAAGGGAAGTATTGGAGCACAAGCTATATGTGGTTGGATGGCCTTGTTGTTCCCAAATCCTTTTGTACAATTGAGAATACCCAAGGAAACCTAGACATTCCCTCTCCTACTCTCTTTCATCATGATAGATGGGGGGATATTTCTGAAGTCTTCCAATTAGAATCTAATCTATTATCAACTCACAATAGTGAACCTGAGACATTCTCAATGAAAACTGGCAACCAGAGAATGGTTCAGGGCTACTTCTGTCACCTACTCTAATATTTAACAGCTCTTGCCGTTAGAAACAATTTTGAATATTTATCTAGGTTCCTCATGCTTCAGGTAAACTAAATAACCTCGTGTTACATCTTCAGTGGAGATTGACAAGCGATACTGTTGATTTACATTTGGAAAACGGTGCCTAGAAGGAAACACCAGTAGGAACTAGGATTTATTCAGAAGATGGCAGATTGTTAGCCTCCAAGCATTTTAAATCCCTCTGAAGATAGGGTTGCCCTAAACTGGTCATAGGTCCCTGGGCAAAAGTGCATAAATTGTGTGGAGAGATAGTTAAAGAAGGGGAATTTACAGCCAACTCTTGTGAGTTAAGCTACCACTTCCCATAAGCTAACACAGTGAGAGAGATTCAGGCAAGTACCACTAGCAGAGTGCCCTCCAAGTGGTAAAGCACTTTGGAAAACACATTTCCCATGAACCATCACTGCCATCTGCCCAGGCCACCTTACCTAACTGAAATTGATTGGAGACATTCCCACATGTTTGCATTATCTCCGGGCTATTCCATCCTAAAGGGTATAAGGCACAGCCTGAGCTTATCAGCAGCCCTAGAAAGAAAGCATACACACAGACAGAAAAAATATAACGTCTTCTGTCACCCCAACATTCCCTTTGGATTAGTTCAGCTCAAATTCTGCCTCCTCAACTGAGCTTACACTTCCCCCTTTACCCTAAATTTCTATGAGAGTACCAACTCAACAGGATTTTATTTTTGGCCATGCCACAGGTAGTGGAGTGTAATAGGTAGCAGAGGGGACAACTCATAAATTTAAAAAATGTTGAAAAATGAGACAGGCCAATATACTTTTTACAGCCAAAACACTTTTGTCAATGACTTACAAGGCTGGGTTGGCTTTTCCAACCTCTTTTGCCTTGGTCTGATATACAGAGAATAACAATGTAAATGTTACTACTCTTTCCCAAAATCCAGCTGTTTCTAAACATCAGGCAGGTCCCTACCAGCTGAAAATATGTACTGATTTCTGTAACTTGGAGTCAGCTGCTGGACCGATGAGCAGGGAACCACACTCCTCCCCCGATAAATCATTCCAGCTTTATACCAAGCAGTCCTCCCCTCTTTGGTTTCCATATGCCTTACACCATGACGCCTTACGCTAAATAAAAGGATGAAGGCCCTTTTATTTAGGTTTTTTAGTCATTACAGGGAAATTTTGTTGTACCTTAGTGATAATCTTATTCTTCCAACCAAAGATACAAATCTGGGTCTGCTTGCCAACACTGCCTTCTAAGGGCAACTATGTTGCTGACAACTTTTTCTTGCTGCGTACGTTTTCACATTTTATATCCTACGGCTCTTACCCTGCCTCTGGCCACAGAGGATTGTATCAAGCATTGGCATCTGACAACTAAAACAAATTCATTGGCTGGTCAGTGATGGGTGACATTGTAGCCTGGCATGAAGAGGTGACCTGGGCTAGTTTCTTGTTTCTGGAATTTTTAATTGAGAAGCATAAAGATGACTGGTCTGAAGGTAGTGAGTTGTCTCAATTGATTGTTCACAGTCAGTTAGGGATTGAACTTATTGTTCTACTCTTTCCCCCTTCTCACTACTGCACTTGACTAGTCTGTTTAAAAATGGAGGGGAAAAAATCATAAAGATGCTGAGCTAGTTAACAGATAATGCAGAAGTTGAAAACACCCCCACAACACCAGAAGGTAGAATCAAGTCTGTGTCAAGCTAAAGCCAAGTTCAATTCAAAGTTATGAGTGAGTATCAATTCTGGATAAGCTGAGCAAACTGATTGGTAGAGGGAGAGAACAGAGGAGAATAGTGACATGAAACAGACATACCATGAGAAAAACTCCATACCGTCAGTGAAACTGCTAGAAAAAAGAGAAGCCAGGCCTTCCTGATGGCTTTCCAAATCTACTTTCCTTATGTTATAATAAATTCCCTTTTCACTGAGGCAACTCAAGTGAGTTTCTGCTACTTGCAACCAAAAGAGCCTAATTACAATCACGCCATACTTGGGTGCCACACTAATGATCATGGGAGGGACACTTGTCGTGAATGTGGACGCAGAAAGTAACACATAGCACAGAACCGTCACAAAGCAGCTGCTTGATCAATGGTGAATGAATAGCATATTTATAGGTTCCAGAGCTCTGGGGCTCAACCGGACAGTGAAAAGCGGGCTGCTCTAGGGACTGCCAGCTTCATCTTCACTTCTCTTTCCTCACTGAGGAAGAGTCCATATATACTCTAAGAAACTCATATTGCCTTCAGATGAATCCTTTAGGAAGATCTCAAAGTAGCCTCCAAGCTTGGCTGCCCCATGGCAACTAGCTTTTCTCAGTACTCATTGAGGCCGCAGAAGAAGAGAAGGACCTTAAGAAATAGCAAGAAGGATTTAAATAAGAAAATAGGGAGAATTTACTGACAGTGAGAATGGTTTTAGAAACTAAAACAATGACCAATTAAGGTTAGAAATTCTCTTCAGTGGAATGCTTAAAATTAGAAAGCATTCTTATCTGTCTCGTGGTATCACAGGAAGTGAAACTGGTCACTCAAAGACCTTTCTAGGCCCTGGAATTCATCCAGTGGCAATACAACAACACCCCCTGTTTTTTCCACAGATAAACTGAAATCCTAGGATATGAAGAGGTCGTCCAGAGTACGCACATTGGGTTAAGGACAAAAGTAGAAATGAAACCTAAGCCTTTTCCTGCTGCCAGTATATACCCTTTGAGGGAAAATTTAATAAAGACTGAGTTTTCCCACACAGACTAGGAAGAAAAGAACACAAGTTTATAAAAGAACACCAGCTCTATTTTCTAACCTTCACATTCAGATCCCTGGGACTGGCACGAACTCTGCCTTCTCAAGCGGAAACTAGAGCTGGCCAAGTGCCTTTCTTGGCACAGTAGAGGGAACCTTCCATCTTCTTCAGACCCCTGCCCCTCAGATCTTACCATACTGAGGAGCCCAGGTCAAGGATTTCCTTCTCCAGGAAGTCTTCCCTCGCTATCCCCAACCCCCAGGCTAAATTACACGCTCCTTCTTTCTGTTCCCATAGCACCCAGTGCTTACTCCTTTGACTAAAATAGCCTGTAATATATATTCTTTACAAAAGTTTATCATCTGCCTCCCTCACTAGAGTGTGTATTCCTTGAAGGCAGGAGACATACTTATCTTCAATTCTGTGTCCTTGGCACATGGTAGATAATAAGTACTCGATAAATGCATCTGTTTCAGAGTATGCACAGTCTATATAACAGACAGCTTCCTTTGCCCACACTGCCCAAGGGGAAAGTCCCTTCTGAAGGGACTTCCATGTCAGGGCTGGGAAATCATCCCAGACATCTGACACCATAAAAAAAAAATAGAAAGGAAAACGTTTTTGGACATAACCTACGCTAATCTCTCCTTGTTACAGATGTGAATGTTGAAATACAGAAAGGGAAAATGATTTACCCAAGGTCACATAGCTAGTAACTAGCAATGCCCTTTTTCCCTGATCAAAGAGATCATCAACCCTTAGAGGCTCTGTCCTTCTAGAGACATGTGTACTGGGATGATTACCTCTTGGCAACAATATCTCTAGCAGGCACTAGGAATTTGCTAGGCATTAGATTGAGAGTTGCAGCACAACATGGTGGCTTAAAACAATGGGTTCTGTAGTCAGACTGCAGAACTAGACCTGAATTCAAATTCCAGCCCTGCCACCTGAAAGCTGTGTGAGTTTACGCAAGTTACTTAATTTCTCTGTGCCTCATTCACCTCATCTGTAAAATCAGAGTAATAATAATACACTTGTCCCTTGGTATTCACAGGGGATTGGTTCCAGGACCCCTGCAGATAGCAAAACCTGTGCATACTCAAATCCCTTATATAAAATGATGTAGTGTTTGCATATAACCTAGCACATCTTCTTGTATATTTTAAACCATCTCTAGATTACTTATAATACCTACTGCAATGTAAATGGTATGTAAATAGTTGTTGTATTCTTGTTGGATTTTTAAAAATATTTTTGAGTTATGGTTGGTTGAATCTGTGGACGCAGAACCTGCAGATATGGAAGGCTGACTGTATTTTATGGAGGTGTTCCAAGAATTAATATACATAAAGTGCCTCGTACATAGAAAGTGCTCAAGAAAAATTTATTATTCTTATACAGCTGACTCTCCCTGTGGCTCCTCTCCCAGTTTCTACCTGTGTTCTCCATGCTAATTTCTTCCTCACCTCTTTAACCTCATAACAAACAGCTAAAAAGTCAAAACCTGAACAGGGCTTGATTCAAAAGCTGCCTTGTTGGAGTTATCTTGCAATTTTTCAGAGGTACCTGCTGAAAGAACAGGAATCTCTGCAAAGCATTTGTTCAGCTCTAGTGCATGTAGCTCCGTGCTCTGCCCAACCTGCCCTCCCACCCCCGCCATCTTCCCCAGTACTCCATCCTCCCTTTTAGACAGGTGAGCACATTAGGTTGTAAACATACTTCATGGAGATATTTGACTTGTAACTGACAGCTGATTCCATTACATTTTATCATAGCTGGAGAAAGATGCCCCTGGGAACACATTAAAAATAAAAATGGATTCATAGAGTAATTCATTTTCAATTATATTTGTCTCCAGCAGTTCTCATTAATTTGGAGTTGTGAAGATGTGCTTCAGGTAGCAACAGGGAAGTCATTTACAAGTGTCAGTCCCTGCCACCTTCTGAAAGAATGGAGGTTCATTGAAAATGTGGATTCTTGGACCTCAGCCCCAGGTATTTGATTCAGTAACTGCAGCCCAGGAATATGCATTTTAAAAGCACCCTGTAATGTGGAGGTATCTTGTCCTGGTACCAACATTTAAGAAAAACACCACTAAAAATGTTAAGAGCAGAAGCTCTGGTGGCAGAGAAAACTTGTTTAAACCCCAGCCCTGCCACATATGAGCTGCAGCCCTGGCTCTCACTTCTCTTCTGTGTCATTGCTAACTCCCAGTTTGACTTCCCCTCCAACCACATATGCCCCTTGAAGAAGTCTGTTTCTTTTTTTTTTTTTTCCTTTTTTTTGACTCGGAGTCTCACTCTGTCACCCAGGCTGGAGTACAATGGCACGATCTCGGCTCACTGCAACCTCCGCCTCCCAGGTTCAAGCGATTCTCCTGTCTCAGCTTCCCTAGTAGCTGGGATTATAGGTGCGTGCCATCACACCTAATGTTTGTATTTTTAGTAGAGACGGGGTTTCACCATGTTGCCCAGGCTGGTGTCAAACTCCTGAGTGCAGGCAGTCCACCTGCCTCGGCCTCCCAAAGTGCTAGGATTAACAGGCGTGAGCCACTGCGCCAGGCCTGAAGAAGTCTGTTTCAACTGCATATGCTTAGCTGGGAACTTTTCTAATCTCACATGCCTCTAGGAAGGAAAAGAAAGCCTTTAGAGTGTGTTACTGTCTTTACTCCCCTACTACACGTGGGAAGATGTCCAATAGGCTGCCATTTTGTTTCTCTTCCTCAGCTGCTCCCCTCCCTAAGAATCCCCTATCACAAAACATACCAAATGTTCTCCCCGACATAGTTGCCATGGTTTGAATTTACTGAGCTGACCAAGAAGAGGGCTGGAGTTAGACATTTTATTCAGCTTCAGCCCTTGTGGAAACTGGGACACCAATACACACCTTCAGGTGCAAAATCTGAGACAGAACTTGGAACCCTCCTTCCAGCCACACCACAGCTGCCTTCAACTTTCCCCTGTTCCCAGCATTACTATTTGCCCATATCCCAGCTGCTATATAATCCTCTCCCAACTACATATTCTCAAATAGGTAGATGCCTAATCTTTGTCTTCTGGCAGGGATAACCTCCTTATTGGGTATTACCAACTCCCTTTGCACACCCCTCCACTATTCACAAGTGCAACTGTTGGGTGGGCATTTGTTAAACTTCCTGCTCTCGTTCTCAATTCCCTTGTCTTTGCATAGCTGCCAATCCTACTTTCCAAACATAATTATTGGGTAGCTTGGATTTACTGCCCTGAGCAGAAGCCTAGTGTGGGTTAATTTGTTATTATAACAACTTCGACTCAAACACAAACCAGTGGAAAATTTACAAGCCTGACTTTCAACTATATCTCAGCTTTCCCTTCCTAGGGAGTTGTTTCACTTACCACTCCCCGCCCCCGCCATTCATTCTACCCCATATTCCTCTTGGAGTTACAGGATCGTTCATACCTGCTAAAGATGTCAAAAGTAGATCAGGGAAGGCTTCACAGAAGGGCTGCATTGGACCAGGCCTTTGAGAGACAGGTAGATATTTACAGGGAGGGATAGAAGAAAAGGGAATTCCAGAAAGAAGCAACACCCTAAACAAGGCTGAGCAGAGTTTCTCAAATTTTAGTGTGTACTGGAATCATGATAGTGAATGATAACTAACAACTCCCAGACAGTTGTTACCTTTTCAGTGGGGACAAGGGAATGTGATCAGGGTATAAAGGAGGCTTCAGCTATATTGCTAATATTCCATTTCTTACACAGAGTAGTGAGTACATCTGAAATATTTCATAATATATTTTCAAAAATATATGAGCATGAGAGGTTGTGTAATACGCACTTTAGCAGGCCCTGGTGCAGTCTGCAGCACTAAGGAATCTGTAATAACAAGCACCCTGGGTAATTCTTAATCCAAGCGGTTCATGGACCACTCTGGAAAACACTGTGATAGCATTTCTTTTCCAAAGGAGAAAAGAAAAAAAATTCAAGAGCATCAGCGTATGAAGCACAGGACTGAGAGTCAGGAGCACTGGACCATATTCTCAGCTCTGCTCCAATTTGCTACATAAGTCTTTGCTAGTGGGTTAACGTCCTTGAATACCACTTCCCAAACAGAAAATGGCTTTCATAATCCTTTCTCAGCATGGTGAGGATAAATAAAATGATATCTGGTGAAACTTTGAAGGACTTTCCAGGAAAAAAATGGTTTCCAGAGATGATGACGGTTTTTAGAAACATGGCACTCTTCCTGAAATCAAGTTCTCAGTGATATGTCTCCAATGGCAACTTTTATTCAGTTTGAAGCATGTAATATTAGGACCTTACATGGAGAAAAGCACTGGTGTGTTGAATGCTGTTCTCTTAACAACAAAAAAATAATGTCCAGGGTAGTGACCCTCCCTTGGGCTGGGGAAAGGGAACACACATACACATCAAAGTCACTGGGGAGATTTGACTAAATATGCAGCCTTACACCTGTTGTTGTGTATATCAGAATGGGAAACGAGACCAGAGAGTTGGAAAGCTCACATTTTTAAGCACCCCAGGTGATTCTGATACATTCCTTGGTCGAGAAAGATTCTTGGCCTCCCATGAGTAACCTGATCCAAGATCTTACATTGTTTTTCTGCCAAGAAGTTCCTTATATTTACTACTCACCTATTTGTTCTTTGTTTAGCTCTCACTGAAGATAGAGGATCTCATAAGCATCTTGCATATGTATAAACAGGGGAATGTGAATAATGGCCATGTTCTCAGGGACTGGGGGCCAGCTGTTTAGAAATCTCAGCATCCCCAGTGTTGACATAATCTCCTGGCCAGGTGTTTCCTTCATTGATTGGAGCAGGGCATCGAGGTCCCAGTGGAAGGCTCTCTGGACCCTGGGCTTGTCCAGATGGATCAGCTACAGGTGGAGCAAATGGGACCCATGGGCCCCATCAGGTCACTTTGCTGAGTATGAGTCAGGCCAGCAGCTCTTTATTTCTTCCTGTCTCTCCCACTTCCCACCACTCATCTCTGTGGGCAGCCGCCAAACTGGGGAGCAAGAGTCAGGCAGGGGGAGGGGGTAGTTCTTAATGGATACTCCATCTCTTCAGTGGTTTGGGGTCTGGCAGAGAGAAACCAGACCTGACAAAAATTGACTACTCCCCCAATGTATTTCGGTTAATGCGCTAGCTGCCGAGAAGCAGCCAGGCCTGAAGCAACAAAATCAATTCCCCTCAGCTACACAAGTTTGAACTTAATTCCCCAAACTCTTTCTCTTGTGTCTTTATCCATGGGGCCCAAAATGCTGCCCAGCCTTGGTTTCCTTCCACTGGCAAAGCCTGTCTCAGAAGGTCAGGCCGAAGATGTCCAAAGATCCTTAGGTCACACTCATATGTCAAGGGGCTCCTGGTGAGTTCATCCAAGCAACCCTCACCATTCTCTCACATCTGATATAACCTGGACAGCCACCAGTCTCTAGAAAGGAGGCAGGAATGGTTCTTAATTGGCTGGTGTTACAGATGGGGAAGCTGTGGAGGTCTAGCGATCTGTCCCAGTATCAATCCCCTGCCCAGGGATAAACGTGGTAGCACATCCAGGGTCTTGACGACTTGTAGGACTACTGCCAAATGGCACTTTCTTCTTCAGCTTTAAAGACCCTCATCTACATGTGAACACTGTGACTATGTTCCTATGAGCAAGGCTCATGTGGATATAGAATGGCAGAATCATGTGAAACTAAAATGATGCTCGTGTTTTTATTTCCTCTATGTGACACCTGCCACTCAAAGTTCTGTCCCGCCTAACCTGTGAATATCCAAATCTCCACTACCTTCCTACATCCCCTATCAACAATTTCCTTTGAGTTTCTATACCTAGTAGGTGAAATCAACTGAAATGCATCTTATGGAGAATTATGAATGCTTTGTGAAAGTCTCAGTTGAGCCCAAAAGAGGAAGCAAGCTGGGGGTATGGGAGCCACTTTAATGTGTGGAATCTGATGGAGGCTGTTGCTAGGCTTTCTGATTCCTGACAGTTAGCCCCTCCTCACTCTGCTGGAAACTCTTAGAAATACAAGTGAGGCTAAACTGTCACTCTTTTGTCAGAAGAGAAGAGAGCTCAGGGTGCTAACAGCCCTGCATGGAAGCCTGGAAAAAGAGGAAAGGATGTGAACTAATCCAGCTCTCACATATTCAGTTTATCCCAACATATGCTAGATATTGCCTTAGCCATGCATTCATTCTTTCTACAGTTACTGAACATCTGCTTCGTGCCAGCCAGGCACGGAACTGGGCTCCAGGGCTATAAATATGAATTGCAAGGATGACCCCTCCGCCCTATCAGCCAAGTGTCACTTCCTGAAATAATGTGTTCATAGCAGTGCTGAGTTAATTATAGCGTGTTTAAAAATAAAAGTGAAAGGTAAGCCTAAGACCTATTTGTAATACCCATGGAGCTTCCAAAGCTAGCTAAGATAATTGGCTTAGATCAGCCTTAGCAACTGGTTTAGTATTACAGTTTTCAAAGGGAAGAAACTAACTTAATTGTACATTTCAATGTGGCTAAAAACCCATCAGTGGCTAAACGGTGGGAAAAAAATTTTAGAAATGAGGGAGGCTAGAATGGTAATTCAGATTTAAAACTTTTACAGCTAGTCTGAGAAAAGAGGAAACCAGAAAGCATCACCTTAATTGGTATCACAAAAAGAATCTGATGCTTTTCATAATCAAGCCAGGAAAGCATGGTAGCCTAGCCCAGGGTTTCTCAAACTTGGAACTATTGACATTTTGGCTGGATACCTCTTTGTTGTTGTGGATGAGTATTGTCCTCATCTTGTGCATTGTAGACGTTCATCACCATCCCTCACCTTCACCCACTTGATGTCAGTAGGACCTTCCCCAAGTTGTGACAATTTAAAATGTCTCCAGACATTACCAAATGTCTTCCAGGCGGGAGGGGCGTGCAAAAGTAGTCCCCACTGAGAACCACTGTCTTAGCTCATCACTGCCATCTCACTCCAAGGCCACATGAATGCAGTCATTGGACAGAAGAAAGAAAGATCAGATCTGGGCTATATCACCAGGGGACAAATTCAAAGGAAGTGAAGCATAGGAAAAGTCATGTCATTTTCCCACTATGGTCACAGAGCAACTTGGTGAAAAAAACAGAAGTGAAATCCAAGTTTCCTGGCTCTAGTGACCCATACTGTCATGCTAATGGAGATAATAATGATAATGAATTGGGTAATAATTCGAAAACTCTGTAACAACAAACTTCAGCAGTAGATTCTACCAGCACTTTTTCCCAGTGCCCAATCTAGGTTTTGCAAAATACTCAAATATTCACATAGATGTTTTCCTGTCTTTCTAAATTTGTTTTTTCTTCTCAGACAGTTCAAATTATACAGCTGTCACTGTCTTCCTGAAGTTTGCCATTTTTGCATTTTGCTCTTTTCTAGCCAATCCAGACACTGCCAGTATCTCAGGTTCCCTGCACTAAAGTTAGGGGGAGCCTGAATGAGAGGAAGGACAAGTAAGGTGGGTCAAGGTCACAAGAAATCTGGGTAGACTGCTAATAGCTGCCAGACAGGGCTAGCCTTAGATGTGGTCCAAATAAGTAGTCATCTACAGTTTTTGTGGTACCCAACATTTCACTATTAGAGGTGTATTTCTTTGATGAGAACTGTTAGTAATTTGCACCTGTGTGTATGTGTTTATTAGATCACTGTTCTCTGAGATAACTACCAGAGAGCAGGGCTCCTAGAAATTAAGTTTATATTGGAGCAGTAATACTAGAGTGTATGTTGCTGCCTCTGGAAGGCAGACATATTAATAGATAATGTTTTTAAATGGGCAACCTGCAGGCAGATGAAGGTGACAAAAATAGAGGGTAAACAACAGATATCAATTCTGCCTACTAGCCAAATTTGCTGTGAATAAAACTCTGATATTGATTGCACTTTGGGAAGTCCTAGACTAAATATTTTAAAGGAGACTTCATTCATAGCCTTAGAGTTGGACAAAGTGAAGGGGGTGAGAATGGGTTTCCCCATAAGGCTACACTCCCCACTCCTCCCTGCCCCAAAGCTACCCAGCCTACTCAATCCCAGAAGCACAGTCTTACCTCCAACGAACTGCGCTGCTCCCATGCAACGTCCCATCATTCTGGAGATGAGCTCCTCCATGCAGCAACCCAGGACAGCAGCTAGTGCCACCAGGAGCAACAGAGCACAGCCGGCACCTGTCACCACTGTGCACATCTGCCAGGCCAGGCTTGGGATGGCATTGAAGCTGGCATAGCGCCCACATTCTTCCACCATGATCAGACTGTGTCCCTCTCCCCGCACAGGGTAGTTGCACCTCCGGAATGTGCTGAATGACACTGGCTTCCCCATCTGGGATCCAAAGAGCCAGTAAGGTAGGAAGTAACTGGTAGAACTGGTCACAGCAGTAACAAGGGACAGGAAGGCCCAGAGGGTTCCCACCATGGTCAGGCTGCTCCTCATGGTCACAGGTTTCTCTGCAGGGATGGGGAGATGAGTTGGATCACAGCACCAAATGCAGTAAGTTACCATGTAGGCTCCACTGGCCTATTTTTCATCTGGTTGGCCAGTCCTGGGGCTCAATTATGTGCCACTCGGTCATTGCTTCTGGATAAGATTATTCTCTCGAGGACCATTTGGATCCCTGTGGGATTTTGCTTTTCAGTACTTTTCCCACCTTCCCTTCCTTCAGCCTAATTTAGAGTTCTATGGTCTTTAGGCTGCAATGGAGGAACCAGATAACTGAATTAGGGTCTGCTCTGCCAATTCAAATACAGCCGGATCAGACAGCTTTTAACTCTTGACATACATCGTGGAACAAGTGGCAGGAAAGGAGCCTAAATGAAAACAAGGCTGCTGTCCCGGCTTCCAGCTGAATGGACTTCCTGGCCTGGTAGCTTGGAAGGAGGCAATATCTGAAGAGGATCAGGAGCAAAGTTGTTTTCAGTGAGTGAAGGAGAAGGAAGACAACTTATCAAGACCCGCCCCTACTATAAGGGGTAAGAGGGAAAGAGACCTCGCCATGGAGTTACAGGTTATTCCCATTTGACTTGGGTAACATGTCCAGCAGTGTGTTAGTGTGGGCTTTTCAGCTGGGATGCATCAGCCAGGTTTAAATGGATAGAATAAAATAAGGAGTGTCTAGTCTCATACCCTATACTTGTCACTGAGAGAGCACTGATCAGTCACTTTTCCCACAATCAAAATGGGAGGCAACTTTCCAACCAGGAGAGGTTATCTCTGGAATGGCTATTAAGAAAAGCTTCCTTGTCCTTTGCTGGATATAATCCAAAAAGCTTCTCAGAGTTCTGAAATAGATCAGGATCAGGCACTCCCTACCTTGCAGCAGGAACATATAGCTGTAAGGACCTTTCAAGGTCCCTTTTGGAACAAGTAATCTTGTAATCAAGATGCTGAGAGTCTTTCCAGATCTAGTTCTTCAGCTCAGCTCACAAATGGTTTTCACAGACCCCTCTGTCAAAAATCAACCACTTTCCTCCCAACTCCATTAATCTGCCATTGCTTTCTGGCCTGTTTCTCTATTGGGCCGGCTAGAGACCACACTGCAGCTTGATGACAGCACTGTGAATGTCTCCAGCAGGCAGATGGTGGAATATGTTTCAAAAACTTCTCCATGATTCACCACCATTACTTAAAGTTATATGTGGTGGTGTAGAGGACGGGGAAGGAGGTTGGGGGACCCAAAGCAGGGGAAGCGCAGGAACTGGCTGTATGGGGTCATCGCCACATTGCCAATTTTAGACACTGACAGGAACAAGCAGCAGAGGCACTAAGTGTCTCAGGGTCTCAGTCATGAGCCCTTTCACAACCATCGTCAAACAGTGCCTGACACAGAGCAGGCAGTCCATTTCAAGTTAGTTTAGTGAAACCCATTTCATAGAATCATTCAATTTCCAGATGGGTAGGGAACTTAATGAATCATTTAATCCAACCTTCTTGTTTTACATATGGGAGAATTTGGCCCAGTAAAGGAGGAAGTGATTTTCTTCAAGTCACAGAGTAAGTTAGCAAGCAGCAACATCAGAACCTGAAACCTGATCTGCAGATGCCTAGGCCAGTACTTTTCTACCACACAATGTTAAACTACCCCCTCTCCATGACTTTACAGGTGGGAATATGGAGAGGAAGTGATTTACTCAAGGGTGAAGGGCTAGTGAGGTACACTGGCCAGATCAGAGCCCAGTTATTTGATTCTTAATATAATGCTCTTTTTTTTACTCAACCACAATTCCCCTATTGATACATATGTATTTTGTGCTACGTGTTTTGTGCAGGAAGGGAGCAGAGATCGTAAATTGCAGGTGCTTACTCTGGAATGTTAGGGCTTGGGAAGAAAGTGCCCTGAGCTGGGCCCCTGGGAATTAGGCTTTGTGGCTGAGAATGGGAGAAATGAGAGAAAGATGTGATGAGGGATTGAAAGGCAACAGGGGGAGAAGTGGAACTAGTTTTGAGTAATTGCTGTTAGACAGCAGGTATGGTTGGCCGCAATGAGGTAATGCCTCTGCTTGTTATATTAGTTTGTAAGATTACAAAAAGTGCAAGCAGCCCTCCATTACAGACTCATTTCCTGATGAAGCAGCCCAGGCCAGAGGAGGAGAGGAAACAAGCTGACAAACAGTTATTAGCTGTGTCATCACAATCCCTTCCAAATCCATTATTATATGTGCTCTGCCCAACGGTCTTCTTAGGTTAGTAAGAAAGATATTATCCTAAATTTACAAATGAGCAAATTGGGCTTCAGAAAGACAAGCGACCTACCCAAGGGTACACAGTGATTCAACGGCAAAGCCATAATTTCTCACTTCTCTTTTACCTGAAGCCTTCCCCTACAGTATTACCCCAAAAGTATTACAATTAAAAGCCTCCATGATTTCCCATAGAGATTTTCAAAAAATATTGAAGACAGAAGGAAACCCAATTTCTCCAGACATAGTGCAAACATCATCAGGGCAAGTATATAATTTCTTTCAATCTCAGCACTTGTAGTCAAAACTAACTCCAAATGTCCCTCATGGACATCATCACCTGGAGATGAAAAGTCCCAGTATGAAGCAGAAAGAACAAATCTGGAAGCATCATACTACCTGATTTCAAACTATACTATAAGGCCATAGTCACCAAAACAGCGTGGTACTGGTATAAAAATAGGTGCATAGACCAATGGAACAGAATAGAGAACCCAGAAAAACCCAAATACAGCCAACTGATCTTCAACAAAGCAAACAAAAACATAAAGTGGGGAAAGGACATCCTTTTCAACAACTAGTGCTGGGATAATTGGCTAGCCACATGTAGGAGAATGAAACTGGATCCTTATCTCTCACCTTATACAAAAATCAACTGAAGATGGAATAAGGACTTAAACCCAAGACATGAAACCATAAAGATTCTAGAAGATAACATTGAAAAAAACCCTTCTAGACATTGGCTTAGGCAAGGATTTCATGACCAAGAACCCAAAAGCAAATGCAATAAAAACAAAGATAAATAGCAGGGACCTAATTAAACTAAAGAGCTTTTGCACAGCAAAAGGAACAGTCAGCAGAGTAAGCAGACAACCCACAGAGAGAGAAAATCTTCACAATCTATACATCTGACAAAGTACTAGTATCCAGAATCTAAAACGAACTCAAACAAATCAGTAAGAAAAAAAAAATCTCATCAGAAAGTAGGCTAAAGACATGAATAGACAATTATTAAAAAAAAGATATACAAATGGCCAACAGACATATGAAAAAATGCTCAACATCACTAATGATCAGGGAAATGCAAATCAAAACCACAATGCAATGCCACCTTTCTCCTGCAAGAATGGCCATAATCAAAAAATCAAAAAACAGTAAATGTTGGCATGGATGCAGTGAACAGGGAACACTTCTACACTGGTGGTGGGAATGTACGCTAGCACAGCCACTATAGAAAACAGTGTGGAGATTCCCTAAAGAACTAAAAGTAGAACTACCATTTGATCCAGCAATCCCACTACTGGGTATCTGCCTAGAGAAAAAGAAGTCATTATTGCAGCGACCTGGATGAGATTGGAGACTATTATTCTAAGTGATGTAACTCAGGAATGGAAAACTGAACATCATATTTCTCACTGATATGTGGGAGCTAAGCTATGAGGATGCAAAGGCATAAGAATGACACAATAGACTTTGGGGACTTTGGGGACTTGGGGGGAAGGCGAGGGATAAAAGATTACAAATACGGTGCAGTGTATACTACTCGGGTGATGGGTGCGCCAAAATCTCACAAATCACCACTAAAGAACTTACTCATGTAACCAAATATCACCTGTACCCCCAATAACTTACGGAAAAATAAAATTTTTTAAAAAGTCCCAATATAACAACCAGTAGGAGGAGCAGAGAACTTAAGGCAGAGGAACGGACTATCTCTGTGTAGCACCGAGACTACAGTAGAAATGAGGGGAGGGGTTGTGATATATGGTTGTCCTCACCTGTGACAAATGAAGGTGTTAAATTAAACTACAATACTATCAAGTACTGTCACCATGATTTCAGTTTAAAAGCGACGTTTTGAAGCCAAGACATAGGAAGACAAATTCTCAAAATTCAATTTAAATTAAATGTGTTTAGCTTTAGAAAAACTCATTGACCTTCAGAATTTAGATGAAGTACTTTCAACTTTAGGAAAAACTCATAGTCCTTATTTCATTTATGACTAGGGTGACCAACTATGTCAGTTTTCCTGGGACTCAGGGGTTTCCTGGGATGTGGAATTTTCAGTGATAAAACCGGGAAAGTCCTAAACAACCTTGGATGAAATGGTCACCCTATTTAGGACTAGAGATGTGGGCTAGCACGATCCGTGGACAGCAGGTTAAGAATCACT
Organism: Gorilla gorilla gorilla; assembly: GCF_029281585.2. Classification (NCBI taxonomy): domain Eukaryota; kingdom Metazoa; phylum Chordata; class Mammalia; order Primates; family Hominidae; genus Gorilla; species Gorilla gorilla. Next base: position 124,449,183 of record NC_073247.2, read on the forward strand.
GCCACAGATAATTCTCTAATATTCTCTTTTCAGGACTCAAACAATATAAAGTTAAAAGTGACTATGGAATTAAACATTGAAGATATGAAGCTTATACACTTTAAATGCAAACCTTTCTAAATCATCGACTTGACTTGAACGCAATCAAGAAACAGATCTCAGAGATCCAATTGCTTAACAGTTTCTGAACACAATATGAGTCTCAGCCCAACTTCTCTTGTGGCTGGATAGAGAGGCTGCAGGGCACATGGAGTCTGTTCACACACTGCTTTATGTTCACGTGTGGTGGACAGTGAAGCATATTCTAGAAAATGCTTTTAGTTATGCCACCTGCAATGGAGTAATCTCCTTCATGACAACCCTCGAAAGCAATCCAAGTTCATTCCCAGAAACCGGTTAAGTCGCTTTATATTTACATAACTAGAAATCACAAACAATGCTATATTTTATTCTATCCTAATTCCTGTTGTATACTTCATGTATGTAACAGCTTTGTTTCCCTGTCCTGGAATATCCAGCCAAACAGCCACACTGGATTTCAGGAACCAAGAACTCACCCTGATGCTCTTGTGGAGTGGTCGAGTTACCAGGCATTGATAGGATTGCAGTTGAACCTCTCTCTTTAGGTGTCACATTATCCCTCATTCCTCAGGTTTTTTAATCTGCTAGATGGGCCGCAAGCCTGTTTCTGAGATTGGTTGTATGAGATGCAGTGGATGTTGCCAGAAAGTTGTAATAAATAGGATAAAAATATGAGTTCTGTTCTGAATTTGCTATCCTTACTAAAGCCTAATGTTTGCTCATCTTTAGAGATAATGCTAGCCATTCTAGCACAGCCTCGTGGGTAGAAGTCACCTCAACCTATATGATGCAGGAAACCCACCTAAACCATACATGGCAAATGGTTATCTCCATTACTTTTAAAGAACTCTAGGAAAGGGAAATCTATAATATCTCTTAGTAGCTTAACAACTCTCACCGTCAATAAATAATTTGTTATATGCCTTTATAAACTTTTCTTGTTGCAACCTAAGGCCAGATCCTTTTGTTGGGTCCTCAGAGGTAATGGAGAACAGCTAGCCACCATCTTCCAAATGAGAGCCCTTCATCAACTCAGATTGCTAGCAGGAGACCTTTAGCCTTTTTCCCCATAATGAGCATTCTCCCTCTCCCTGTGGTGTCCAATTGCCAAGCCTTTAATCATTTGTTCTCACTTTTTTCACTTTCTTGTATACCTACTAATGTATGGGCACTTACAATGAAGTATCAATGAAAGTGAAACGTTGCTTTTATATTTCTCTTGGTGGAGAAAAACAAAGCTATTCCTTCCTGTATCACCTCCTCCCCAGTACCCACAGAAAAAGACACAAATCCTTTTGTTTCCACTTGAGCTTGTTGTGCAACTTCTGAGTTAAGGAAAGCACTGCCTTTCCCAGGGTAAGAGGGTACAGGCAAAACAGTAAGCAAATTAAAGACTAGAACATGAAGTGGTAAGAAAGGGAGTCAGTGACTTAACAGCTGCTGAGGGAAACATGCCTGCAAGACTGCTGGTTTAGGACTGGTCTGTGAAGAGCAGCTTTCTTGGCACTGGTGTTGGCAAAGGAACGTGAACAGGCCTTTCTCCTCACGCCCCCAGACAGTGTGCATTGTCTTCCTGCCAATCCTGTTACAAATACATCTTACTCAGAGTTGAGACTTCCCTAGGAAATGAACGAGATATGCAGGCATATGTTTCCAGTGGGTAAATAGAGTCCTGCTCCAGAGAAACGTGTTGGACCGATGTGACTCCTTATATCAAGTTGGGTATATAAGCAGCCTGACCATGCTAGATCTTTCTGTTTCAGACAAAGCTTCAAAAAAAAAAAAAAAAATACTGCTACTCCCCAAACATTTCTCTCCTCATGTTCTGCTACCTGTCTCCCTCAGGGGTTTCTTCTCCTCTGGCTATCTCCATTATGAGAAGTGCTCTGAGTTCTCCTGTGCCTGAAATCATCTCATGATGTACTCACTCATCTTGGTGACTCTAAGAAGATCTCTCTTTTGACTTGTGTCTTTTATTTCAAATTCCTCAGATTTCATGTTTGCTGAACTTCTTTCTGGGCCTTCTTCTTCCTTCCCTCCTCTTTTAGTTTGAGGTAGAAAGACCAGCAAAACTGTGTTGGGTGAGTTTATGTGTTTATTTGCATCTCTCCATCCAGAGGTGGGAATGCTCACAAGCAGGTAAGGCATTAAAAGGCAGGAAGCCAGAGACTAAGTGGAGAGAAAGGACTAACTGAGCAATTGATAACTTTGAAATGATCAACTCTAAATAAATATATTTGACCATGCAGAGACAAAGAGAGCTCATAAAAAGAACCTCCACATCAGGCCCTGGGCTATTTCCTTTCTCCAGAGTTTGAGACTGGAAAGGTAGGAACTGGAATAACCTCCCCAAATTTCATATGAGCTTCTCTCTCCTTCCCTCTCCCCAAGATGCTGCTCCTTGAACTCCCCATCTATCCTATGATTTTAAAAGTGAGGTACCAATTAGAGATCTTCATCTCAGTTCTTATTCTGGCTAGACAGGTGCCATCATCTTCAGTGATAAGCTGGTTGGCTACGAGTTCTATCTCACACTCTCAGCTGGTTAGAAACTACCCCTATCAAGATCCCTGGCAAGACATTGTTAAGCCCTAAACCCCAGCCCTGTTATTGTTGCCCGTTAGTCTCTCCAGCCCATTGCATAAGCTGGGAATAAAATGTCACCACAGCTGGTGACATTCTATTGAGTGAATCTGGCCCATATGGGAAGAAGATGGGCTGATTGCTTTTCCAATCACTTCAGAGAAGTTGAGAGGCAGCATGGTATATCAAGAATGTTTCTCAACAGAATCACTTTCAATGCTTGTTCAGAATCACTTTCAATGCTTGTTCAGAATCACTTTCAATGCTTGTTCAAAATGCAGACTATGTCAACCCCTCCTTGATTCACTGACTTCGAATTTATGGGAATTCATATTGTTAAAAATCCTCAATTGATTCTAATGGGAACTAATGATTGAGGAATACTGTTTTAGTGGAAAAGTCACAATTTTGAAATCAGATCAGAGACAGAGTCCTGAGGTCTGCCCCTTACAGGCTATATGCACATAAAAAGATCACTTAAAACCTCTGAGTTTTGGTTTCATTTATAAAATGGAAATGATTAAGCATAAAATTCAAGTGAAACATCTGCACTATACCTAACACCAGAGTAGGTATCAATTCTCTCCCTTTCTACCAGAAAATACCCTATTCTCTCATAAGTAATGGAAAAGACTTGAAACCACCTAAGATTTAGAACATCTCTCCTTTCCCCTTTCTCTCCCCACAACCACTCCATGGGTGATTTTTCCTCACCCCTAGGCTTCATTCTATTTTCAGTTCCCCACCACAAAATGAAACCACTTGGCCAAGTGTTCTTTGCAAGAATGGATTTATAGTTTAAGTATTTCAGGTTCTTCTGGAAATTGTCATGCCTTGGCACATAGTAGGAACTCATAAATATTTACCAAATGGATGCATTCTTTTATTTCCAGCCTGAGAGGCCTCAATATTTGCATTTCAGTTTAACTTCATTACCCCATTTCCGTCGCATAACCCCTTAGATTTAGGCAAATCCAGGAGATCAACCTACCACATTAGCAAACCGGATCCATTTTTACTTGCATAGACAGGTCATAACAAAATCACTCTCTCCACTCCCAGAAACAGGCACTTCATCTCCTCAGGTTACCAACTCCCCTGGGGAAACCAACTAGCACTTAACCCTTAGGTCCTCAAATCTTGTCAATATGAAATAGGAATCCAGCCCTGATTCATCTTAGCCTCTGTGCAAACAACGGACTATGAAGAAATAAAAAAGCACCGGGCTGCCCTCGGGTAGAAAACGGCTTCTCTGAGCTTTGAGATGAAAGGACAGGAAACCTGAGAAAGGAAGGGGAGAAGGGGGGCTGAGCAAGGGGAGAGCAAAGCAGTTTCTTATCCAGCTGTTTGAATTGCATTTGGCCCAAGTTGCATATTTACCTTCTGACCACGAAGGCTGACTGACTTGTTCCCTCTCTTCAGGCTCAGATCTCAGAAACAACTTCTCCTCACAGCTTGTTAGACAAGGATGGGAACACTAGCTGCCCTTTGCAGTGATGCCTGAAAACCTTGCTTTACCTTTGGGAGAAAGGGGCGGAGTCCAACCTAATGGGGATTAACTCCAAACACGCTGGAGGCTTCAAACTAGGCCTCAGACATACAGGCACTTGAAATAGAAAGTAGCTTAGTGGGCACAGAGTCCCCAAACCTCCAACCTCACAGCGGACAAAGCAGCTCTGTGTGTGTGCGTGTGCGTGTGTGTGTGTGTGTGTGTGTGTGTGTGTGTCCGCGCGAGCGCGCGCGCATGCGCGCAGGCATGCCCGCGCTTGAACTGCGTTATCTTACTTCCTCACTTGCTGCCCAAAAGCCTGCTAAGGAACAGAGATTTTCTCTAATTTTCCTCCAATGCCCTAGATAATCTCTACCATGGTAGGTAGCAGACCGATGTGGCTAGAAGTGACTGAGAGAACACATGCCTAAATAGAATAAGACAGAACAACCTCTTCTCCCCAAACTGATTTCCATTGCCTGATGGGGAAGATGCTCCAGCAGAGCAATCTTTGGCTCCAAGATGTAATGAGCTTACATTTCAGAATTTGTGGAAATCATACATTGAAAGGAATAACTAATATATTTTTATAGTAATAATACAATCAAAAGTCAGTGTTTAATTTATCCCAGTGCACTAATAACTGCTACTCTGCTTGGGAAAAGAGCTGAGTGGTCTGGAGATGAATGGAGCTTTGCCTGATGTTCTACTCCAACCCGATGTCGTATTTCCCACCTGTGAATGTCCCTGACACTTCATATTTGGGGAAACTTATTATCTTCTACCTAGTATCATTATTATTATTATTATTTTCGTACATGTCTCTTTTCCCCTCTTAGATGTCCTGTGAATGGGGAACTTTGCTGAACAAATCTAAATGATTTAGAAGGAAGAATGGTTACATTAACAGAGTACACTGGACTGATCCAAAGTATCCATGCTTCTCTGATGGCCCAGTTCCCTCACCAGAATGCTACAAAGGTGATTAGGCCTATTTTCTAGCATGTTGTGGCAATAATTCAAAATATGACCGTAAATTAACATATTAATTGTGCCGTGATTATTTAATGAACTTACAAAGTTTCTCCTGCCTTCTGTGTATACCACCTGTGTCCTGCCTTTTATCAGTGATATAATCCTATATTCATGCATGTATTTGTCTATCTAGCAACTTTCCATCAGCAATTTTTACCGTTTTGTTCTACAACACAGTGATAAATCCATTCCCATCTGTAATCATGGCTTACTGAGGCCATCATGTTTCTGGGGGAAGCACAGATGACTCCTTAGGTGGAATGTTAGACTTTTGGCAGTGTAAGCCCCCCAACTAAGTTTTATAACCTCCCAGCTGTCATTCCCTTAAGAACCATTGCTTCAGACATAGGATTATGTAAAAAGAAATGGTAGGCCCTCCTTCATTAAATATAGGTTAATATTAACTGACACGTAGTAACTGTGTGAGATACGGCTGAAAATGTTGACATATAAAAAATAGATGATCCCCACTCTATGCACAGCAGTAAATATTGCCCTTTGCTTAGTGACTACACCTGTCATTTGGGGAACCTATCATTATTTGAAACTCTAAGAAGAATACCATTTTACTTTCCTCTTTTATCCTCTTTTCTCTATAGACACTTAAGTGTATAATAAATAATAATCTAATTTATTGGACAAAATTTTATTTCCTGTTCTTAACAGTTGAACGCTCTCTCAGAAAAAAATTGCTTGCATCTTGTGGCTCTTGATATGTTTTCAATTAAAAATGCTCTTCAGCCTTGCTTTCATAAGATTATGTGGAAAGGCTTGAGAAAGGAACACTTCTTGTAATGTATTTAGGGGACAGGATGGTGCTAAAATGGATATTGGAAAGGAAACTAGAGAATACCTAAATCCTGCCTTCGATCAGTCTGGAATAAGAGATTCTGCAAGGGTAAGATATGGGTAACAGGTGATTCTGATATATACCCCCATCCCCATCCTTCATTTGCCAAACACTGTTGTATACAATAGCATTTCCCGAATGAGATGAACACCCCCACAGCATTTTGCAGTCTAGACAAGGGGTCAGCAAGCCAGAGACTGTGCATGCCAAATCCAGTAGGCTGTCTGTTTTTGTAAAGTTTTATTGGCACACTCCCACTGTTTATTCACTTATGTATCATCTATGGCTGCTTTCATGCTACACTTGCCGAGTTGAGTAGTTGTGACAGAGATCTTATGGTCCACAAAGCCTAAAAATATTTACTAAGTGACTCTTTACGGAGAAAAGATGTTGACCCCTGGTTAAACACACATCAGTAGATTATAGTAGAGACATTGTGTTGATTATGAGGAGAAAGAGGTTGGAAAGGAAGGGAAAATCGTGAAATAAAAATAAATGCTGCTTGCTGTCAGCTTTGTTAAGGTGCCAGTTAACCCACACTAGTTAAAATCTATTCCCTGTGAGTTAGCAACACACAGGAATTCAGCTAAGCCAAACATTTGGTAGTTTTATGAAAATGTATTTTTCTGTTAATTATCCTTTGAACCTCTGTTGATGTTGTTTTCCAACATATTTTAAGTTATTTTTTCCTCTTTTGTCAGAGCGTCTTCTTCTCTTATTAGTATGTTCTGTTCTAGTCTTCCAAGACAGAAGCATTTATTTTGTAAAAAAAATCATTTCTAGAATCCCATTGCCCTTGAACGTCGGGAAATTTGTATATACGTGTTTGCAAATTTAAAACCATGTGAACTCCATGACCTGTCACCAATACAGGTTGGATATGGAAGGTACTCCTTGCCTAAACTATAGTTTCAGTTATAGATTGAAAACCTAGAGATGAAACTTATATTTCTTTAGTATATAAAAATGAGAACCAATAACTCTTTTGTTGAGTTTCCTTTTTGACCTCGAAGGATGAACTGATAGTGTTAAGCAGTGATATGGTGTGTTGGTAAACATTTAGTAACTGGCTTCAGGAGGTGGGAGGTGGAGGGCTGCAAAAGAGCCCTGATTTGTGGCATCTGCTGATTGCCATAGTATAAATACTCCCATCACAGCCAATTTCAAGCTACCAGCTTGACATCAGTAAAAGCAGAATTGGGAAGAGATACAATCGATTCTTAGAAGCTGCTACAAGCCAGCTTCAGCATACCACTGGAACTCGGATTCAAGAAGTTACTTCTATCTTGGTCTGTGTAGATTTATAAGCCACACACAATATTAACAAAAATGGGATTGCTGTTATAGTTGTTTCATATGTTACACATAGGCTTCTCTCCACTACACAATATGTTTCAAAATATATTTTAAAATGCATTTCAAAAATATTTTGCTGCACCAACTTTTAAGCTTTTGCAGTGCAATTTGTGTATTATTCAGAAGTAAACCAAAAATAAATTTGCTCATGGATCTTGCTGCCTGCTTTAACAGCTTTTGAGGGAGGATTTTTATTATATTTATAGTAGATGAAAATAAAACAGATTGCAAATCCTTTTTTTAACTAAAATCATGTACCAAATTTTGGGTCCAAATTGAATAGGGTAAGTTAAACTAAATTGCATTATATTCACACTACTATGAGTATCTTTCTGTAAGCATATTTATGTTTAAGTAAACTTTAAAAAAACAGATTTAGGAAGATAGAGAGTAGATTGATGATTACCAGAGGCCTCGGAAACCAGCGGGGAAGGAGGATGAGTACAGGTTGGTCAATGGGTATAAATATACAGTTAGAATAAGACCTAGTGTGTGATAGATCAGTATGGTGACTATAGTTAACATTAATCTATTGTCCACTTCCAAATAGCTAGCAGAGAATAATTCAAATGTTCCTAAGATAAAGAAAAGAGAATTATTTAAGGCAATAGATGTTCCAATTACCCTGATTTAATCTTTACACATTATATGAATGTATCAAATTATCATTTGTACTCCGAAAATATGTACATGTATTATGTACCAATACAAACAGATTTAGTGGCCAGGCGCGGTAGCTCATGCTTGTAATTCCAGCAGTTGGGGAGGCCGAGGCAGGTGGATCACTTGGGGTCAGGAGTTTGAGACTAGTCTAGCCAACATGTTGAAACCCCATCTCTACTAAAAGTACAAAAATTAGCTTGGCATGCTGGTGGGCACCTGCAATCCCAGCTACTCGGGAGGCTGAGGAAGGAGAATCATTTGAACCCGGGAGGTGGAGGTTGCAGTGAGCCGAGATCACATCACTGCACTCCAGCCTGGGTGACAGAGTGAGATTCCATCTCAAAATAAAAAATTAAATAAATGAAAACAGATTTAGTGAAAATTTCCATCAAGATGTTAATACAAAACTCTTTTTTTATTATTATACTTTAAGTTCTAGGGTACATGTGCACAATGTGCAGGTTTGTTACATATGTATACATGTGCCATGTTGGTGTGCTGCACCCATTAACTCGTCATTTACATTAGGTATATCTCCTAATGCTATCCCTCCTCCCTCCCAGTAGTCCACAAGAGACCTTGGTCTGTGATGTTCCCCACCCTGTGTCCAAGTGTTCTCATTCCCACCTATGAGTGACAACATGCGGTGTTTGGTTTTCTGTCCTTGCGATAGTTTGCTCAGAATCATGGTTTCCAGCTTCATCCATGTCCCTACAAAGGACACGAACTCATCATTTTTTATGGCTGCATAGTATTCCATGGTGTATATGTGCCACATTTTCTTAATCCAGTCTATCATTGTTGGACATTTGAGTTGGTTCCAAGTCTTTGCTATTGTGAATAGTGCCGCAATAAACATAACGTGTGCATGTGTCTTTATAGCAGCATGATTTATAATCCTTTGGGTATATGCCCAGTGATGGGATGGCTGGGTCAAATGGTATTTCTAGTTCTAGATCCTTGAGGAATCACCACACTGTCTTCCACAATGGTTGAACTAGTTTACAGTCCCACCAACAGTGTAAAAGTGTTCCTATTTCTCCACATCCTCTCCAGCACCTGTTGTTTCCTGACTTTTTAATGATCGCCATTCTAACTGGTGTGAGATTGTATCTCACTGTGGTTTTGATTTGCATTTCTCTGATGGCCAGTGATGATGAGCATTTTTTCATGCATCTGTTGGCTGCATAAATGTCTTCTTTTGAGAAGTGTCTGTTCATATCCTTTGCCCACTTTTTGATGGGGTTGCTTGATTTTGCTTGTAAATTTGTTTAAGTTCTTTGTAGCTTCTGATATTAGCCCTTTGTCAGATGGGTAGATTGCAAAAATTTTCTCCCATTCTGTAGGTTGCCTGTTCACTCTGATGGTAGTTTCTTTTGCTGTACAGAAGCTCTTTAGTTTAATTAGATCCCATTTGTCAATTCTGGCTTTTGTTGCCATTGCTTTTGGTGTTTCAGTCATGAAGTCCTTGCCCATGCCTATGGCCTGAATGGTATTGCCTAGGTTTTCTTCTAGGGTTTTTATGGTTTTAGGTCTAACATGTAAGTCTTTAATCCATCTTGAATTAATTTTTGAGTAAGATGTAAGGAAGGGATCCAGTTTCAGCTTTCTACATATGGCTAGCCAGTTTTCCCAGCACCATTTCTTAAATAGGGAATCCTTTCCCCATTGCTTGTTTTTCTCAGGTTTGTCAAAGATCAGATGGTTGTAGACGGGTGGTATTATTTCTGGGGGCTCTATTCTGTTCCATTGGTCTATATCTCTGTTTTGGTAAAAGTTCCATGCTGTTTTGGTTACTGTAGCCTTGTAGTATAATTTGAAGTCAGGTAGTGTGATGCTTCCAGCTTTGTTCTTTTGGCTTAGGATTGTTTTGGCAATGCAGGCTCTTTTTTGGTTCCATATGAACTTTAAAGTAGTTTTTTCCAATTCTGTGAGGAAAGTCATTGGTAGCTTGATGGGGATGGCACTGAATCTATAAATTACCTTGGGCAGTATGGCCATTTTCACATTGTTCATTCTTCCTATCCATGAGCATGGAATGTTCTTCCATTTGTTTGTGTCATCTTTTATTTCGCTGAGCAGTGGTTTGTAGTTCTCCTTGAAGAGGTCCTTCACATCCTTTGTAAGTTGGATTCCTAGATATTGTATTCTGTTTGAAGCAATTGTGAATGGGAGTTCACTCATGATTTGGCTCTCTGTCTGTTATTGGTGTATAGGAATGCTTGTGATTTTTGTACATTGATTTTGTATCCTGAGACTTTGCTGAAGTTGCTTATCAGCTTAAGGAGACTTTGGGCTGAGACGATGGGGTTTTTAAAATATACAGTCATGTCGTCTGCAAACAGGGACAATTTGACTTCCTCTTTTCCTAATTGGATACCCTTTATTTCTTTCTCCTGCCTGATTGCCCTAGCCAGAACTTTCAACACTACGCTGAATAGGAGTGGTGAGAGAGGGCATCCCTGTCTTGTGCCAGTTTTCAAAGGGAATGCTTCCAGTTTTTGCCCATTTAAATACAAAACTCTTAAAAAGTCCTATATACCAGAATTCTATATACCTTGGGCCCCTGTATTAAAAGTACCTCAATGCTGAACTAATTATGGGATTGGTTTGCTTAGGAACAGAAAGTCCACTCTCTCATGGTCCAGTTAATGAAGATTTGAGTAGAATTTTACTCTTCAGGCAGTGTCCTAAATGATGGTCCAGAGAGCTGAAAGAACAAATCCTCTCCCAACTTTCTCAACAGTATTTCCTCTGTCATTCTTCCTCATCCCACCTCTCTTACCACAAAGCCATCAGTGTCTTTCAAAGACTTTCTAACATAAACATCCCTCTCTTCTCAGTCAGCTAAATCATGTGGAAGAGTGGCCATTGGTGGCATGGCTGATTTTCCAGACCACCCTAATTCATTTCATGGAGAATTTTTTCTAAAACTCAGTTTTAGAAAATTCAGTGAAACAAGAGAAACAGCATTCCAGAACCAAGAAATTATTGTTCTTGCCTCTGTCTCCTAAAGCAAGTCACGGAGCTTTGTCAATTTTGGGACCTCATTCACGAAGACTTTGGTTTCTAGGCATCTCATTGGTTATTACAGCATGACAATAGTTTCCTGGCTTTGCTGAATAGTATAGCCATCCAGGCTGCTCCAAAAAACCTGGGCAACCACACCACAGAAGGACATCAAAACAGCTAAAAGGATGAACATGTCTTCTGCCATTTCAGTGCTGGCTTAGAGGCTGAAGGAAAAGTGAAGGCTACAAGATAGCCTCCCCCACCCCCCAAAAAATTCTCAGGAAATGAGACACAGAGCTCAGAAAATACATAGCAACCTTTTCTACAGGGGTAATCTGATAGGGCCAGTGGCTGGCCAGCGGAGGCAGTTCTACAAACTAGACTACTTGCCCACCAAATCCCATGAAGCAACAGCTGCAGGAAGCAAAGATGATACAATAAGAAAAGCCCTACTCTATAAACCTCAGCTTTGTTCTCTGGCTAAGTATTTGGGTGCTGGCTTACGACCACCCCAGAGCACATTTGGGCATTTGCCTAGTGACCTGCAATATAAACCATGTTTTCTTGGCAGCAATGAGTAAAGCAATTGACAGCCAAACAACTTCGTTTCATCACTTCTTGGTATGTAATTCTGATCTCTGGGGAAATCATAGGCACATTGGTGGATTCTAACATGCCTTCTATTTAGAAGATCTGCCCAGGAGGCTGTCATTAAGAATATTTGCTGGGAATTACAGGCAAACATTGCCTAATCCTTGCAAGCAGGCCTTGCCTTTTAATGAGTAATGATTCCTAAAATTTGAATAGTAAAGTTGATCCTCACAATAAACTTATGAAATAAACATTACCCCCATTTTCAGAGCAGGAAACTGAAGCTTAGAAAAGTTAAATGACTTTTCCAAAGCCACAGAGCTCTTAGGTCTGTTGAGTAACAGATTCAGGAAAAAAAAAAAACCTGGAGAAAGAAGAAAGGCTGGATGAGGACAGAAGGCAGGGTCCAAAAGGGTGTAAGGGAAAGGGAGAAATATTTTATGAATCCTAAATTTCTGCTTTGGGAAAATCGGTGCATAGATATATCCTCCATTAAAATAAGAACACAGGCACACAGCAGTATCCCCACCTCTCCACACTCTTTCTCCCTGGTAGTGGACAGTGAGGATCAGTAAATTATTGAGATCAGCTTGGCTATTAGGTTCAAAGCATCTCTGTACATCCCAGTGGAGATGTACAATAAACATAGTTATATGGGTCTAGGGCTCAGGGGAAAGTTCCAGGCTGAAAGTTCATGTGTGGAAAATACAAGCCTAAGGGTAGATGATAGAACAAAGGTATTTGTCAAATACGAGGGCCAGGGACAGGAGCAACCCTGAGAAACACTCACACTTAAGGGATAGGTAAAGAAACAAGGACTTGTGAAGGAGACAAAGATTGGTCAGACCTCCTCCAACCACCCTGTTTCCCACATACCACAGCTTCTCAAGGACAAGAGGTGGCTCAGGAAGAAGTGGCTCAGGAAGGATGTGGGGACTGGGGGCAAAGTGGTTACACACCCTTCCAGCTTTAAGTGCTGTATCGACCAACTATTGTCCGGTGGTAACTAGGGATGAGCTGTGAGAAACCAATCTTACTCAGAAATGAAACAGTATTTCCAGCTTCCTTAATCATTCTTTTTCATTTTTAATGAGTTCTAAGGGGCAACTCAATGGCTGATACTTGCTGTGCTTGGCAAAGAGCCATCAACTCTGGTACCACCTGGTTTTCTTTCTTGAATTTAGACAAACTTTGAGGAAATACAGGGAGGCTGGAAGCAGGTCCAAGCACCTTGAATTTGGCCTTGAGTAGCTTCAAACCATGTGTCTCTTGTGTCTTTCTCCCTTTACTCTTGTGGGATACCACAAGCTAAATTATTGCTGTGAGAATTGCTCCACAAATCAAAGATTCTCTCTTTCACCTTGGGCTATCACTTTCACCCTTCTCAGGACTTAATTCTTCTACCTAGGGAAAAAGTTTAAAAAATTTTAAAAATTATCATTATACTATGGGAACAAATCATTAAGTAGCAAAATAATTTTGAGGTAATTGTTATTAGTATTACTACTACTTGTGGGACCACTACATTCATTCTATAATAATTTGTTGACCACCTATTATGTGTCAGAGACTGGAGAGACAATGATAACAGGACAGACAAGATTCTTGCTCTCGCAGAGCTCACATATTAGTAGGAAAGACAGCCAATAAAACAAGTGAACATTAATGAAGTAGAGAGATAAGTTTTAAAACAAAAATAAAATTTGGTGATACGATAGAGTGTTGGAGTGGGAATAAGGACAACTTTAGATTAGATGGGGTAGTTAGGACCCTCTGATAAGGTGATATTTCACATGAGACCTAAAAAGTCAGAAGCCAGCCCTACAAGGAAGAGAGGTAAGAAAATTCCAAGCAAAGGAAACAGCAAATAAGGAAACCTCAAGTTATACAAATGATCAACGCGTTTAAGGAACAAAAAGCAGGTTAAGGACAACTGTATATTTATGTGCAAAAGAATAAAGTTGAACTTCTACCTCATCTCACACCATATACAGAAATTAATTTAAAATGTATCAAAGAATTCAATATAAGAGCTAAAATCATAAACCTCATAGCATACATAGGTATAAATCATTGTGACCTTGAATCAGGCAATGTGTTTTAGATATGACACCAAAAGCACAATCAACAAAAGAAAAAAAGATAAATTGCACTTCAAAATTAAAAGCTTCTGTGTATCAAAGGACACTATCAAGAGAGTGAAAAGATAACCCACATGGGGGGGGGAATGTTTTCAAATCATATATCTGATAAGGGCCTAGTATCTAGAATATATAAAGGACATGAAGGCAACCTAATTTTAAGACACCCCAAAGACTGGAGTAGATATTTCTACAAAGAATATATGCAAAAGGTCAATAACTACATGAGAGGATGCTCAAAATTATTAGTCATTAGGATAATACAAATAGAATCACATGAGATGGACTAGGGAACAATACAGTCAGGATGGCTGAAGGTGACCACAAGAAACCAAAGGGCAAGATGTCTGCTTATGCCTTCTTTGCGCAGACATGCAGAGAAGAACATAAGAAGAAAAACTCAGAGGTCCCTGTCAATTTTGTAGAATTTTCCAAGAAGTGCTCTGAGAAGTGGAAGACCATGTCTGGGAAAGAGAAGACCAAATCTGATGAAATGGCAAAGGTGGATAAAGTACACTATGATCAGGAAATGAAGGATAATGGACCAGTTGAGGGAGGCAAGAAGAAGGACCCTAATGCCCTCAAAAGGCCACTGTCTGGATTCTTCCTGTTCTGTTCAGAATTCCGCCCCAAGATCAAATCCACAAATCCTGGCATCTCTATTGGAGACATGGCAAAAAAGCTGGGTGAGATGTGGATTAACTATAGTGACAGGGAAAAGCAGCCTTACATCACTAAGGCAGCAGACCTGAAGGAGAAGTATGAGAAGGATGTTGCCGACTATAAGTCTAAAGGAAAGTTTGATAGTGCAAAGGGTCCCACTAAAATTGCCTGGAAAAAGGTGAAAGAGAAAGACAAAGAAGACGAGGAGGAAGAAGAGGAGGAGGAAGAGAAGAAGGAGGAGGGGGAATAAAAAAACTGTTTATCTGTCATCTTATGAATGCCTTAGAGTAGGGGAGTGTCATAATTGACATATCTCTTATTTGAGAAGCGTCTGTTGCCCTCATTAAGTTTAATTACAAAATTTGATTATGATCATATTGTAGTCTCTCGAAGTGCTCTAGAAATTGTCAGTGGTTTACATGAAGTGGTTGGGTGTCCAGAGCATCCTGAAACTGTATCAAAGTTGTACATATTTCAAACATTTTAAAAATGAAAAGTCACTCTGGTATTCTCCCTACTCTGTGTACATTGCAGGTGGAGTGACAAGGCATTTAAAGATGTTTCTGGCAGTTTTTTTATTTTTAAGGTGGTATTAAGTCTATGGTTATTGGCTAGAAATGCTGAGTTATCAACTGCATATATCTATAATTTGTAAAAAAGAAAAAACAACCCCGACAAATTCTTCATGCTCCTTGCTTGGCATTGAGGCTGTGGGGGAAGACGCCTTTTGGAGAGGCTGTAGCTCAGGGTGTGCTGCTGTGAGGCTCCACCTGTTGACTCTGCATGGGCATCCATTTAGCTTCAGGTGGTCTTGTTTCTGTGTATAGTGACATAGCATTCTGCTGCCATTCTTAGCTGTGGACAAAGGGGGTTCAGCTGGCATGAGAAGTGTTCGGTTTTTTGTTTTTAGTGAAGTGTGATAGTTTTAAAACTGTTTTTAAACAAACTCTGGAATTCTTAATTGCTAGCAAAATAAAGAGCCACTGGATCAATGAAAGTTCAAGAACCTTCTGTACTTAAATACGATTTGCAATGTTCTGTTATTTTTTCCTATGTTTAGAATGCTGAAATGTTTTTTTAAGTTAAATAAACAGTATCATACTTAAAAAAAATGAGATACCACTTTAGACCCACTAGGGTAACTATAATAACAACAATTTTAAAAACAGAAAATAAGTGTTGGGAGGGAGTAGAGAATTTGGAACCCTTGTACTTTTCTGGTAGAGGTGCAAAATCATGCAGCTGCTGTGAAAAACAGCTTGGCAATTCCTCAAAAAAGTCAACACAGAGTTACTATGTGACCCAGCAAGTCTACTTCTAGGTATACACACTCCAAAATCAAAGCCAGGTACTCAGGCAAAAACTTGAGCATAAATATTCATAGTAGCTATGAGTATTCACAGTGTTTATAGTTTCACAGTGGCGAAAAAAATAGAAATAGCTCAAATGTTCACTAACCAGTGAATAGATGAAATGTGTCCATTATATACAATGGCATATTATTCAGCCATAAAAGAAGGAAGTACTGATAGATACTACAACATGAATGAACCTTGAAAACATTATGCTAAGTGAAATAAGCTAGACACAACAGGCCACATATTGTATGATTTATTTTATATGAAATGTCCAGAACAAGCAAATCTATAGGGATAAAAAAATAGATTATTGGTTGCCAGGGCCTGGGGGAAGGGAGAATGGACAGTGTAGGGAAGGAAGAATCATTTTTTTTCAACTTTCATAAATTCCAGTTAAAGCAGATCCCTATAATAAAAGGCAGAGGCAGATTAACAAGAGAAAAGCAAAAGGAAGTTTATTACTATATATATATAATATGTATTTATATTATGCATATTATACATACATATTATATAGACACATATAATATAATGTGTTTATATAAATATATAAATATAAATATATTTCTATGACTATATAAATATATTTCCATAAATATATAAATATAAATGCATATTATATTATATATGTATATATAATGTATTATATACTTATATAAATATGAATATATAATACATTCTATATACATGTTATATATTATATAACATAATTTTTATATGTTATATATAATATTTATTTTATGTTTATATAATTGTATGTACTTATATATTATATATTATATAAGATTATATATGTTATATATTATACATAATATATAATTACTTATATGTTATATATAATATATAAAACATACATATGGAAGATACCCAGGGAATTAGTAATTCTCAAAAATGTGGCTTTGAAGTCCACCTTATGTAGCACCATCAACAAACAACAGTCAGTTTTTAGAGAAGTGACAAGACAAAGAAAGAGGACTGTGAGTCTCTAGGGGTGATAACTTGTGGGAAGGTAAATAATGGCAGATAAAAGCTTGTTAGTAAAGCTTGTTAGTAAAGCTTGTTAATGTAGATTTCTGTGTTGCCATCTCAAGGCTTATGAGAATCTAAAGTTTTCTTCAGTGGTTAGCCTTTGTTCTCCCTGGTAGAAAGGAGAGGTGGTGTATCTTTGTCTTTGTAAATTTATATTCTGTTTTTAGACAAAAAGAGGGAGGGCAGAGAGCTTTCCTACATCTGCTTTTTCTCAGTTGCCTTCAGCTTAAGACAATCCTTATGCCAAAGAGGCATATTTGAGGGTAGTATATTCTGGTCTCCCACAGAAGAGATTGCTCAACATTTACACATCGTGAAAAAAAAGAAAAATAAATCACCATGAAAAAATAAAAAGAAAAATAATTTAAAATATCGTGAAAAAAATAAAAAGAAAAAGAAATTAAAATCAGTTTCAACACCAGAGGATTTCATGAAAAAATAAAAAATAAAATAAAAACTAAAAACATTTACAGAGTTTCTTTCAGGGCAATAAAAATACTCTAAAACTAGAAAATGGTGATGGTTGCACAACTCTGTGGTCATACTAAAAACCATTTTAATTAGGTGAATTGTACAGTTTGTGAAATATATCTCAATAAAGCTGTTATGCATTTTCAAAAACCAGGCTAATGTGATAGGAAAATAGTAAGCAAGAGGGAAAGTGACAGAAGGGGCAGAAATGGAAATTTCCTAAGGATGTCATCCTCCTATGGCCCCATGAAGGTCTAAGTCTCATCACGCTAAGTATAGGCTTAGCAGCTTCCTTAACTTCCTTGAGCTAGGCAAAAGGCCTTTTCTTTCCTTCTAGAAATTAGCACTCCAAAAGAAAGGAACAAAGAACCCTATAACAACTCAGGGAGAAAAAGAATATTTGTCCCTGTTTCTAGAGTAAAGGTAGTCCTAGTACCCTCCCTAGTCCTATAAATGCTGGGAATGTCCTCCCAACTCCCCACTCCAAACACTCTGGACACAAAAAGTGTGTCTAGAGTAATCAAAAGAAGCAATGGAGAGTAATCAAAAGAATCAAAAATGGAGAGTAATCAAAAGAATCAAAAAGTAATCAAAGAAGCAATGGAGAGAGGCTACAATAGGGAGAGGATATCCTTCTTGCCACAAAGACATGGAGGTTTGTTTAATGGCTCCCTACATCACATCAGTTCTCTCCAGAACGGTGGCCCAAGGATCACTTTGGTTAACATTAACTACATTTTATTAAATGCTTACTGTGTGCCAGGCATTATGCTAGGTGATTTTACATAGGTTATATCATTTGAGTCATACAACAATCTAGTGATTATCTTACACATTTATATCCCCAATTTAATAGCTGAGGAAACTGTGGCAGAGGTGGTTCAAAACCCTGCTTAAGATTTCAGAGATAATCAGAACTGGCATAGAAGTTCTGTCCATCTTAACTTGTTCTTCAGCATCACATCATACTACTTTGTCTCTTCTGACCCCCAGGAGTACTCCTATTCTGTGAGGTTATGAGAGGAAGCTCAAAACCATTATTCTGGAATTGTAGCCTAAAGTTGTCTTAGCTAGCAATCATAGCTAAGAGATACTAACCATTTACTATCTAGTAAGTGCTGTAGTAAGCACTTTTACATACATTATCTTGTTTGATCCTGACAACAAGCCTGAGTAATACGTAGTATTTTATCATCCCCTTTTTATGATTGGGAAAACCAAAACATATTTACAAGAACAAACTTATCCTAGATCGCTCAGCTTATAAAAATACTGACACTGAGGTCCATTTCATACCACGGGACCCTTACTTTTTTTCTTAACTTTTTAAAATTTTGGTAAAAATACACGACACACATTTTACCACCTTATGGTATTTGTCTTTTTGTGATTGGCTTATTTCACTTAGCATAATGTCCTCAAGGTTCGTTGGTGTTGTAGGATATGTTAGCATTTTTTTCTTTTTTAAAGCTGAATGATATTCCATTGTGTGGTGTGTGTATAGACACACACATATATAAAAAATGTATATGTAAATATGTATACACAAATTTTATATGTAATACATTTATATTTTGTTTCCATTCATTTTGCTTATCCACTCATCCATCTATGGGCATTTGGGTTGCTTCTGCCTCTTTGCTATTGTGAAAATAGTGCTGCTGTGAACAAGAGTGTGCGTATATCTATTTGAGACACTGCTTTCCATTTTTTTAGATATATACCCAGAAGTGGGATTGTTGATTCATATGGTAGATCTATTTTTAATTTGGGGGGGAGGCATCATACTGTTTCTCATAGTGGTTGCACCATTTACAATCCCAACCACAATGCAGAAAGGTTGCAATTACTCCACATTCTTGCTGACACAGTTTATTTTCTGTTTTGTTTTGTTTTGTTTTTTTAATAGTAGCCATCCCATTAGGAGTGGGCTAATATCATTATGTTTTCATTTGCATTCCTCTGATGATTAGTGATGTCAAGCATCTTTTCATATGCTTCTTGGCCAGTTGTATATCATCTTTGGAGAAATGTCTATTTAAGTCTTTTGCCCATCTTTTAATCTGGTGATTTGGCTTTTTGTTGTTGAATTGTAGAACTTCTTTATACTTTGGATATTACCCTTTATCAGGTATGTGATTTGCAAATATATTCTTCCATTCCATAGATTGCCCTTTCAACCTTTGATGAAAAATGTTCATCAGTTTGATGCAGTCCCATTTGTCTATTTTCGTTTTTGTCACCTGTGCTTTTGTTGTCATATCCACAAAAATTATTCTCAGGTCTAATGTATTCTAGGAGTTTTATAGTATTGGGTTTTATGTTTAGGAATTTAATACACTTTGAGTCAATTTTTGTATGCTGTATTGTATAAGACAAGGTTCCCACTCTACTCTTTCACATGTGAATACCCAATTTTCCTAGCACCATTTTTTGGAGAGACTGTTTCTTCCCCCACTTGAGGGGGATGTCTTTGCAACCTTGAGGATTATTTCATCATATACATGAGAATTTATTTCTGGGCTGTCTATTCCATTCCATTGGTCTATATGTCTGTCTTTATGCCAGTACCATACTGTTTTGATTACTGTATTTTTGTAATATGTTTTGAAACCAGGAATTGTGAATCTTTCAATTTGTTTTTCTTTTTCAAAATTGTTTTGGCTCTTTAGGCTTGAGATTCAATGTAAATTTTAGGATGGATTTTTCTATTTCTGCAAAATATCCCATTGGGATTTTGATAGGGATTGTATTGAATCTGTAGATTGCATTATTATGGATATCTTAACAATATTGTCATTTAATCCATGAACACAGGATATCTTTCCATTTATTTATGTCTTAATTTATTTAAGCAACATTTTGTAGTTTTCAGTGTAAAAGTCTTTCATCTCCTTGGTTAGGTTTACTCCTAAGTATTTGGTGCTGTTGTAAATGAAATTGCTTCTTAATTTCATTTTCAGATTGTTCATTGTTAGTGTGTAGAAATACCATTTATTTCTGTGTGTTGATTTTGTATCCTGCAATTTTGCAGAATTCCTTTATGAGTTTTACCAGTTCTTTGTGGAGTATTTAGGATTTTCTATATATAAGATCATGTTTTCTGTGAAGAATAATAATTTTACTTCTTTCTTTTCAATTTGGATTTTTTAAATTTCTTTTTCTCACATAATTTCTCTGGCTAGGATTTCTAAAACTATGTTGAATAATAGTGGTGAGAGAGTGGTAAGAATAGGTTTCCTTGTCTTGTTCCTGATAGTAAAGGAAAAGTTTTAATCATATCAGTGAGGCTGACATTAGTGTGGGCTTTTCTTATATGGCCTTTTTTATGTTGAGGCATTTTCTTTCATTTCTAGTTTGCTGAGTGTTTTTATCATGAAAGGTTATTTCATCTTGTCAAATGCTTTTTCTATAATCTCAATTGAGATGATCATGTGGTTTTTATCCTTCATAATGTTAATGCCATGTATTACATTGATTAATTTTCACATATTGACTCATTCTTGCATTCCAGGAACAAATCCCACTTGGTCATAATGTATAATTCTTTTAATGTTCTGTTGAACTCAGTTCACTGGTGTTTTGTTGAGAATTCTTGTATCAATATTCATCAGAGATATTTATCTGTAGTTTTCTTGTAGTGTCTGTCTGGCTTAGATATCAGTGTAATGCTGTACTTATAGAATGAATTTGGAAGTGTTTCCTTCTCTTCAATTTTTGGAAAAAGTTTCAGGAATATTGGCACTAATTCCTCTTTAAATATTTGGTAGAATTCTCCAGTGAAGCCATCTGGTTCTGGATTTTTATTTGTTGGGAGGTTTTTAATTATTAATTTAATCACCTTACTTGTTATTTGTCTATTTGGATTTTCTCTTTCTTCATGATTCAGTTATGCTAGGTTGTGTGTTTTTAGAACTTGATTCATTTATAGGTTATCCAATTTGTTGGTGTACAATCATTCATAGTATTCTCTTAAAATCTCTTTGTATTTCTGTGGCATCACCTATAATGTTGCCTCTTTCATTTCTGATTTTAGTTATTTGAGTCTTCTTTCTCTTTTTCTTGGTTAATCTAGCTAACAGTTTGTCAATTTTATCTTTTTTTAAAAAAACTCTTGATTGTTTTCATGTTTTCTATTCTCCATTTTATTTATCTCTGCTCTAATTATTATTTCTTTTCTTCCACTAGCTTTGGGTTTTGTTCATTTTTTTTTCTAATTTCTTGAGATATAAAGCTAAATTGTTGATTTGATATCTGCCTCTTTCTATAAACTTCTCTCTTAACACTATTTTTGCTGTATCCCATACTATTTTGTATTTGTGTTTTTGTTTTCAAAACAGAAAAAAAAATCTCGTTTTGTCTCAAAATCTTTTCTAATTTCCCTTGTGACTTCTTTGACCCATTGGTTGTTTGAGTGGTTTGTTTAATTTTCACATATTTGTGGATTTTTTCTACTGCTATTGATTTCTGCCTTCATTGCATTGTGATCAGAAGACATGCTTTATGCTTTCATAATTTCGATCTTTTTGAATTTGTTAAGACTTATTTTGCAGCATAACATGTAGTCTATCCTGGAGAATGTTCCATATACACTTGAGAAGAATGTAAATTCTGCTGCTGTTGGAGAAACTGTTCTGTGTATGTCTGTTAGTTCCAATTGGCCTATAGTGTTATTAAGTCCTTGTTTCTTATTGATCTTCTGTCTGGTTGTTCCATTCATTGTTGAAACGGTGAGGTATTGACATTTTCTACTGTTATTTTGGTATTGTCTATTTCTCCCTTCAATTCTATCAAAGTTTGTTTTACATATTTAGAAGCTCTGGGGTTTGGTGCATGAATATTTATAATTGCTATAACTTCTTGGTGAATTGCCCTTTTGTCATTATATAATGTTCTTCTTTGTGTTTTGTAACAATTTTTTATTAAAGTCTGTTTTGTCTGATAGTAGTATAGCAACCCATACTCCCTTTTGGTTACCATTTGCATAGGAGCCCTTACTTTTAGCCTCCTATGTTATACCACCTTCTTTCTGGCCCTTCAGTACTTTTTTCTTGTGGAGGGAGAGAGGGAGCTTTGAGTTGCTTCTAGGGGTTAGGTATATGCTAAGATATTTTATTATTTCTCCTGTAAATCCAGTGGACAAATGAGTAAGGCCTGTGGTAATCCAGTGTAGATGGCCCCCTTAGGGAAGGAGACATGCAGAATATCAGAGAGTCTTGCATACACATTCATAAGACCACTTCTCTAAAACTTCCCACTGTTCCTAAGTAACCACCCAGAACCAACAGGATGGCACTTCAACCACTCAAAGCCTTTTCAAAGGGTCCCGCTCAAAGCCTTTTCAAAGGGTCTCTGATATTACCTATCACTGAAATGAAGCAAAGCTTAAAGGACTCCTGACTCTTTCAGCCTCCTTCTTCTCATCTTTTACCAAGAGTGTCTTGTGACCCTAAAATTCAGAGTTAGCAGTGGTCAAGGCTAGTGAAGGTCTTTGAAGTCTTTCTTATGAGGCCAGAAAAAGGAAAATATAAAATGAGGCTTCTAACTAGATCTGTAAACAACTTATCTGAAAGTCAAGTCCTGTGAACTAACATAACATCTTGTCTTCAGAGGAAGGCTTGTTGCCCATATCTGAGTCCCTGGGTTTCAAGGCTGTTCTTGGGACTTCCACCAAGTGGGGCCCTTCAAAGTAATCTTTGGGAGAACTGCATATAGGAAAGACCATTCATAAGCTAGGGCAATGGCAATAGAACTAGTTGCTACAGCTAAGATTGTACCATTACCTGAATTTCCACTTTCATCCCCCCATACCTCAGCAAGTTTTAGTTCTCACTGACTTATATCCTTTACAAAATAGCCTCTTGCAATAATGCAGATATTTAGGTTGGCTACAGCTGGCTTTGTGCCTGTAGGTCTCTGATAGAAATAATCTAATAATAGGGTTTTGTGTGAAAGTAGAGAGCCGAATGACATCTAATAATCATGAGGCATCCTGTTGATTAATGGGCCAATTGTCCTGAAGTTCATTTGGTCTGAACTTGGCTAGAAAACATCAAACGTGGGTTGTTACCCAGAGCAACACAACAGCAGCTCCTTATAGCTTCCATGTTAGGCCAGAATGAGAAATGACAATCGAATTTTTTAATCACAGATGAGCTATACCTTTACGTGGGACTCTCATCAACTTTTCTTCATGATTCCTAAAAGATCAGCTGATCCCTAATGTATATAACCTGATTTTCCCCTCTTTGTGGAATTACCAAATGTCTAGTCTCTAAGCACCCTCATTCCTTCTCCAAGAAATTTCTATAAAAATTGGCCTTTCACAACAACCGGTACCAGCCAATGCAAAAACTGCCAAATTGTAAAGACCACTGATGCTATGAAGAAACTGCATCAGATAACAGGCAAAATAACCAGCAAACATCATAATGACAAGATCAAATTCACACATAACATTATTAACCTTAAATGTAAATGGGCTAAATGCCCCAATTAAAAGACACAGATTGGCAAACTGGATAAAGAGTCAAGACCCATCAGTGTGCTGTATTCAGGAGACCCATCTCATGTGCAGAGACACACATCAGCTAAAAATAAAGGGATGGAGGAAGATCCACCAAGCAAATAGAAAGCAAAAAGAAGTAGGGCTTGCAATCCTAGTCTCTGATAAAACAGACTTTAAACCAACAAAGATCAAAAGAGACATGGAAGGCCATTACACAATGGTAAAGGGATCAATTCAACAAGAAGAGCTACCTATCTTAAATATATATGCACCCAATACAGGAACAAGCAGATTCATAAAACAAGTCCTTAGAGACCTACAAAGAGACTTAGACTCCCACACAATAATAATGGGAGACTTTAACACCCCACTGTCAATATTAGACAGATCAATGAGACAGAAGGTTAACGAGGATATCCAGGAATTGAACTCAGCTCTGCACCAAGCAGACCTGATAGACATCTACAGAACTCTCCACCCCAAATCAACAGAATATACATTCTTCTCAGCACCACATCACACTTATTCTAAAATTGACCACATAATTGGAAGTAAAGCACTCCTCAGCAAATGTAAAAGAACAGAAAACACAACAAACTGTCTCTCAGACCACAGTGCAATCAAATTAGAACTCAGGATTAAGGAACTCACTCAAAACTGCACAACTACATGGAAACTGGACAACCTGCTCCTGAATGACTACTGGGTACATAACGAAATGAAGGCAGCAATAAAGATGTTCTTTGAAACCAATGAGAACAAAGACACAACATACCAGAATCTCTGGGACACATTTAAAGCAGGTGTAGAGGGAAATTTATAGCACTAAATGCCCACAAGAGAAAGCAGGAAAACTCTAAAATCGACGCCCTAACATCACAATTAAAAGAACTAGAGAAGCAAGAGCAAACACATTCAAAAGCTAGCAGAAGTCAAGAAATAACTAAGATCAGAGCAGAACTGAAGGAGATAGAGACATAAAAAATCCTTCAAAAAATCAATGAATCCAGGAGCTGGTTTTTTGAAAAGATCAACAAAAAGATCAACTAGCAAGATTAATATGGAAGAAAAGAGAGAAGAATCAAATAGATGCAATAAAAAATGATAAAGGAAATATCACCACCAATCCCACAGAAATACAAACTACCATCAGAGAATACTATAAACACCTCTACACAAATAAACTAGAAAATCTAGAAGAAATGGATAAATTCCTGAACACATATACCCTCCCAAGACTAAACTAGGAAGTTGAATCTCTGAATAGACCAATAACAGGCTCTGAAATTGAGGCAAATCTCTGAATAGACCAATAACAGGCTCTGAAATTGAAACCAATCAATAGAAAAAGAGAAAGTCTTTGTGTGCCTGCCTTATTTCAGTTAATATAATGACCTCCAGTTCCTTCCATGTTGCCAAGCCTGGGACTCAGCAGGTATGCTGTATGTCTTCTTTTGAGAAATGGCTGTTCAAATCTTTTGCCCATTTTTAAATCAGATTATTAGATGTTCTTCTATAGACTTGTTTGAGCTCTTTTCTACATTTGTTGTTAATCCTTTGTTAGATGGGTAGTTTGGAAAAATTGTCTCTCATTCTGTGGATTGTCTCTTCTCTTTGTTGATTGCATCCTTTGTTGTGCAGACACTTTTTAACTTGTGATTCCATTTGTTCACTTTTTATTTGATCACCTGTGCTTGTGGGGTATTACTCAAGAAATTTTTGCCCTGACCAATGTTCTGGAGAGTTTCTCCTAAGTTTTCTTGTAGCAGCTTCATTTTGGGACTTAGATTTAAGTCTTTATTCAATTTTGATTTGATTTTTGTGTTTGGCAAGAGAGAGGAGTCAAGTTTCATTCTTCTGCATATGAATATCTAGTTTTCCCAGCACCATTTATTGAATGTCCTTTTCCCAATGTATGTTCTTGGCACCTTTGTAAAAAATGAGTTGACCATAGATACAGGGATTTGTGTCTGGGTTCCCTATTCTGTTCCATTGGTCTATGTGTCTGTTTTTATATCAATATCATGCTGTTTTGGTTGCTATAGCTCTGTAGCATAATTTGAAGTCAGATAAAGTAATTCCTCCAGTTTTGTTTATTTTGCTCAGAATATCTTTGGCTATTCTGCGTATTTTGTGGTTCCATATAAATTTTACAATTGTTTTTCTGTTGCTATGAAGAATGTCATTGGTATTTTGATGGAGATTGCATAAAATCTGTAGATTGTTTTAGGTAGTATGAACATTTTAACAATATTAGCTCTTCCAATCCATAAATATGGAATATGTTTCCATTTACTGGTGTCCTCCTCAATTCCTTTCATCAGTGTTTTATAATTTTCATTGTAGAAGATCTTTCACTTCTTTGGTTGATTCTTAGGTTATGTATTTCATTTGTACCTGTTGTAAATGAGATTACCTTCTTGGTTTCTTTTTCAGATTGTTCACTGTTGGCATATAGAAATGCTACTGATTTTTGTATGTTGATTTTGTATCCTTCAACTTTACTGAATTCGTTTATCAATTCTAATAGCTTTTTTTGGTAGAGTCTTTAGGTTTTTCCAAATATAAGATCATATTATCTGCAAACAAGGATAATTTTTCTCCCTTGCTATTTGGATGCCCTTTATTTACTGCTCTTGTCTTATTGCTCTAGCTAGGCCTTCCAATACTACACTGAATAACAGTCTTGAAAGTGGGCATCCTTGTCATGTTCCAAATCTTAGAGGAAAACTTCAGTATTTCCCCATTCCGTGTGATATTATCTGTGGGTCTGTCATATATGGTTTTTATTATGTTGAGGTATGTTACACCATGCCCAGTTTTTGAGAGTTTTTATCATACAGAAATCTTGAATTTTACTAAATAATTTGTCAACATCAGTTGAAATGTTCATATAGTTTTTGTGTTTTATTCTATTGATATAATGTATCACATTGATCGGTTTTCATATGTTGAATGATGCTTGCATCTCCAAGCTAAATCTCACTTGGTCATGATGAATGATCTTTTCAATGTATTGCTGAATTCGGTTTGCTAGTATTTTGTTGATTTTTGCATCAAAATTTATCAGAGATATTGGCCTGTTGTTTTCTTTGTTTGATGTGCTTTTATCTATTTTTGCTGTAAGGATAATACTGGCCTCATAGAATAAGTTTAGCAGTAGTCTCTCCTCTATTTTTTGAAATTGTTTGAGTAGGATTGGTATTAATTCTCCTTCATATCTCTGTTTCTCCAGGATTGGTCCCTGGTGCCTTATTTAATTAACTTGGTGAGGTCATATTTTTCAGGAAGATGTTGGTACTTTTATGTGTTCTTCAGTATCTGAGTATTGAATAGTTAGGTATTATTGCAGTCTTCGCAGTCTGGGCTTATTTGTGCCTATCTTTCCTGGGAAGGCTTTCCAGGAATTCGAAGAGACTTAGGACCCAAACCAAACAGCACTGTTGTTCTTGCACACTTGTAGAGTTACTACCTTGGTGGTCTTGGATAAGATCCAGAAAAATTATCTGGATTACTGGGCAGAGACTCTTATTCTTTTCCCTTACTTTCTCCCAAACAGTCTCTTCTGCTGTGCTGAGCTACCTGGAACTGGGGATGGGTAGACACAGCCACCCCTGGGCCACCACCATTGGGACTGAATTGGGTCAGATCTAAAGCCAGCACTGCACTGGGTCTCACCCAGGACCCGCTGTAACCAATACCTGGTTGCCACCTATGTTCACTCAAGGCCCTAGGGCTCCACAATCAGCAGATGGTGACACCAGCCAAGTTTATGTCCCTTCCTTCAGAGCAGCGAGTTCCCCCAGACCCTGAGTGTGTCCAGAGATGCTGTCTGAGAGTTGGGGATTGGAGTAAAAAACCTTAGAAATTTACCCAGTGTTCTATTTTACTGTGGCTGTGTTGGCACTCAAACCACAAGACAAATTTCTTCCTAGTGGAACTTCCCTTTCCACAGGCAGAAGAGCTTCTCCTCGTGGCCACTAGCACCAGTTTCTTCCAGGCCAATACCAATG
The DNA here is from genome assembly GCF_029281585.2 of Gorilla gorilla gorilla. Classification (NCBI taxonomy): domain Eukaryota; kingdom Metazoa; phylum Chordata; class Mammalia; order Primates; family Hominidae; genus Gorilla; species Gorilla gorilla. The sequence continues at coordinate 124,477,026 of NC_073247.2, forward strand.
TTCACTTAAAGTCCAAGGGATCTTCAGTCACCTTGTGGTGAATGCTGTCAGGCCTGGGACTCACCCATCAGGGAAGTGGGCTCCCCTCTGCCCCAAGGCATGTCCAGTAATGTTGACCAAGAGCCTAGGCCTGGAATTGAGGACCCCACTACCCTGCTTGGTGCTCTACCTCACTGTGACCAAGCTGGTACCTAAGGCTCAAGACAGAGTCCCCTTTACATTTTCCCCTCCTTTTCTCAAACAAAAGGAATCTTTCACCATAGCCACCGTGGCTGGGAATGTGCTGGCTGACAACTGAAGCCAGCACATCTCAGAGCCCAAGGCCTATAGCATCTTACCTGAGTATTGCTATTCATTCTTTGGGGCCCAAGGTCTCTTTAGTCAGCAGGTAACAAATCCTGCCAGGACTGCGTCTTTCTCTTCAAGGCAGTGAATTCCTTTTTGGCCCAGAGTATGTCTAGAAATGTTGTCTGGGAGCTAGGTCCGGGAATGGAGGCCTCATGACTCTACCCGGTGCCCTATACTACTGTGACTGAGCTGGTATCCAAGATACAAGACAAAGTCCTCTTAGTTATTTGCTCTCCTCCCTTTTAGCAGAAGAAAGGAGACACTTTCATTGCTTCAAGCTGCACTGCCTGGGGTTGGAGGAGGAGAGGCACAAGCACTCCTTTAGCCACCCCAGAAGGTGTCTCTCTAGGTCACATGCTACCCTAGCTCTGTGGCTCTGAGCCCAGCTCAGCACTAATAGTTGCCTAGGAATTGCAGTCCTTGTGTCCCAGATTGCTTTTCAAGTTTATGTAGGACCCCAGAGCACTCCAGCCTGTGGTGGCAAGGCTTGCCAGAACTCAAGCTCTGATCACTGGGATGAGAGATCACTCCCTGGCTAGGGCCAGTTCAAATGCTCCCTCCATGGGGGAGTGCCAGCTGGGTACAGCCCGGTTTTGCTTTCTGCTGTGACAGGGCATCTTCACTGAGTTCAATGTAAAGTCCTTCAGTTCCTGTGCTCTCCCTCTTCCGAGGACAGGACGCAGATTCTCTGCTACTGGGGAATGGGGGAGGGGTAGCATTGGCAATTCAAGACTGTCTCTCCTGCTCTCTTTCATTGCCCCTTTCAGCAATATGAAGTTAAAATCAGGTACTGTGATTGCTCACCTGATATTTGGTTCTTCTGATGGTGGTTTTTGCGTGTAGCTAGCTGCTAAATTTTGATGTCCCTGTAGGAGGAACAAATGGTGTAGGCTTCCATTCAGACATCTTGTTCTGCTTCCCCATTTTAAAAATGTGTTTTTCCTTCTTAATTGAAACGTTGATTCTTTTTTTCCCCAGCTTGCCTCTTTAGAGATGCCCTCAAACAGAAAGATATGATAAACCTCTGCGTCAGGCAGAAGTGACCCTCCCTTAGGAGGTATAAATGACAGGGAAGGTGCCCTGTGATCACCTCCTTACCATTTTTCTTATTTTTTTCCTTTAATAGCAGAAGGAAAGAATTTCCATTTAATAAAAAAAATCACTCTTGTAGTTAACTAGAGAAAATATGAAGCATTCATCTTTAGGTAGGGAGATTTCCTCACCAATGACTTCAAATCTTACAGTCTTAAGGTTTTAATCTGAAAGCATCTCTTCTCTGAACAATGAGTTAAACCAATGCACCTTCTTAACTGGAAGCTTGCCTTTGCAGAAGATGGTTTGCATTTCAGCCCTCTATTCACAAAAAGTGATCTTTTTGTCTTACCCCTTTCCTTGCCATCTCCATCCACAACTACAGTATTTGTACCCTTGACTAGACCCACCACCACAACCAGCACCAACAGCAGCAGTAGCTTACAGAAAGCCACTCAAGCCATAAATCTTCTGGTACATGTCCTAGAATCACACAGAAGAGTGATGGCCCTCCTGAGTTATTATTCATCAAAGAGATACATTTCCTTGACCTTTTTTTAGGCTTTTAGAATTTACATTTGTTCTCTTTTTATATTAAACAATAGCCTCAAAGTTATGTGGTCAACTACGGTGAACCCATGTGGGTCTTGAAAGCCAAAGATGACTATACTATCTACCTGTTATGTAGTATTTAAATAACAGCTTTTAAAAATATATTTTTGAATATATTTTTGTTTCTCTATGTCATCAATAACCCATTAAATCGTGTGGTCTGCCAAGGTGATGTACTGTGGGTTCTGAGAGCTCAGAGGTGCACTTGCCAGTGTCTGCCTGTTCTGTCCTCTTTAAATAAAACAGTGCACCCTACCCTTGGGTCAGGCCAATGGACTCCGACCTGGACAATCATCACAGTCCTAGGCTTCTTACTTAAGAGGCATCTACCATAGAGGAAATAATATTTCCTCAGCAAACTTTCTAAGAAGTCAATCACATGGAGGTATAAAAGGCTGGAATGGCTCAATGTGGTAGCCCACCATTTCATTTATTCCCACCCTATTTCAGTGAGAGGAAAAACCGGTTTATTTCAACAAAATATAACATGTTTTAAAACACACGTATGGCATGCACACTTGAGTTTTAGAGATTTTCTCACTGATTGATACATATTGTTCAGCTATAAATGTTTTAGACATAGTAATCATGATTCTCCAAATATGATTCCACCTAATAAACCAATGAACAATAATCTTGCATTCCCAGACCCTTTAGATTGTTTTGATAATTAGAAACCAGCATTGTTTCCATTCTCTCCTTTTCTTGCACTCATACACCCCCACAGGAATCAATATTCCAGACTGATCCCACAGGCCTCCTTTCATGAGCTAATAGAAACATAAAGTTCAATGTCAACTATCCAGATAGCAAAAAAAAAAAAAAAGAAAAAAAATTATAGTGGGCTTGATATATTATCCTTCTAAGGAAATGCTGTCCTAAGAAAATAAAATGAGAATAAAAAATCCAAACCACATATGTTAGTTTAAAATTTTCAGCAGTCACATTTTTTGAACTTATTTGCTGTAATAATTTTATTTAATCCAATACATGCACAATGTTATCATTTCAACATGTAATCAATATTAAATTTGTTAATGAGATACTTTACCTTATTTGAAATGTGATGTGTATTCTGCATTTACAGCATGTCATAATTCTGACCGGTGACATTTCAGGTGTTCATTAGCTACCTGTCACTAATGGCTGCCATATTGAATGGCCCAACTGTAAGTAATATTTTTTATTCTCCAGATTTTTTGAAATATAATTTGTATACCATAAAATTTATCCTTTAGAAGTGTACAACTCAGCAATATCTAGTATAGTCACAAGGTTGGACAACAATCACCATTATCCAATTCTGGAGCATTTTCATCTACTCAAAGAGAAATCTCATGCCAGTTAGCACTCACTCCCCATTTCTTACTCCCCTTGCACAAACCCCTTCCTACCACCGACCTACTTTTTTCCTCTGTGGATTTGACATTCTAGATATCTCATGTAAGTGAAATTATAGAATATGTGACCTTTATTTGTCTGGCTTCTGTCATTTAGAATAATCTTTTCAAGACTTATTCATGTTGTAGCGTCTCTCAGAAATTCATTTCTTTTTATGACTGAATAATATTCCATTGCATGAACATACCACATTTTGTTTACCCATTTATCAGTTGATGAACATTTAGGTCATTTCTACTCTTTGGCTATTATGAATAATGCTGCTATAAACATTCTTTGTACAAGTATTTTCGTGGAAATATGTTTTTATTTCTTCTGGGTATATACCTAGGAGTGAAATTCTTGAGTCATACAGTACCTCTATGTTTAACATTATGAAGAACTGCCAAAGTCTTTCCAACAACAATACAGAAATTTTCCAGTTTCTCCACATCCTCACCAACATTTTATTTTCCATATTTTTTTCTTATAGCCATCCTAGTGGATATAAAGTGGTATGTCATGGTGATTTTGTTTGCTTTTCCCTAATAGCTAAATAATTTTCACATCCTTTAATGCATGTATTGGCCAGTCTTATCTTTTATGGAGAAATGTTTTAAGTTTTTTGCCAATTTTTCAATTAAGCCATTTGTCTTTTTGCTATTGGGTTGCAAGAGTTCCTCATATATTCTGGATACTGCACCCTTAAAAATGTTATCATTTACAAATATTTTTCTCCCACTCTGTGCATTGTCTTTTCAGTTTCCTGATTGTCATTTGAAGCAAAATTTTTAAAATGTTGATGAAGTCCTATTCACCATTTTTTTTTTTTTTGCCATTGTGTTTTTGGTTTCTTATCTAAGAAACCATTGCCTTTTGCAAGGTCACAAATATTTAAACCTAAATTTTCTTCTAAGGATTAGAGTTATAGTTTACACTTACATTCAGGTCTTTGACTCATTTTGAGTTAATTTTTCTATATGTATGAGGTGAGGTGAGGTAGGGGTCCAAATTCTTTCTTTTACATGTAGATATCCAGCTGTGCCAGTACCATATGTTGTAAAGACTAGTCTTCCCCCATTGGATAGCTTTTGTACCCTTGCTGAAAATCAATTGACCATAGTTACATTGGTTTCTTTCTGAACTTTCAATTCCATTCCATTGATCTACATGTCTTTCCTTATGGAAATGCCACGCAGAATTGGCTACTGTGGCTTTGTAATAATTTTTGAAATCAGGAAGTGTTACTCGTCTAGCTGTTCTTTTTCAGGATTATTTGGCTATTTGAAATCCCTGTCATTTCCACATGAATTTTAAAATCAGCGCCTCGATTTTTGTAAAAAAGGCAGTGAGGATTTTGATAGGGATTACATTGAAGCTGTAGATCAATTTAGGGCATATTGCCATCTTGAAAATATTAAGTCTTTTGACTCATGAGCATGGAGTATCTATTCATTTAGGTCTTAATTTCCTTCAGTGATGTTTTCTAGTTTTCCGTGTACAAGTTTTGCAATTTAAAAAATGTATTCTTAAGTATTTTATTATTTTTGGTGATATTGAAAATGAAAATGTTTTTTCAATATTATTTTGCAATTTTCATTGTGAGTATATAGAAATAAAATTTATTTTTGTATACGTATCTTGTGTCTCCTAACATTGCTGAACTCTAATGATATTTTTTGGATTTCATAAGGTTTTCTATACACATGGTGATGTAATCTGTGAACAGATATTGTTTTACTTTTTTCCATTCTGGATGTCTTCTATTTTGTTGTTGTTGTCATTGTTGTTACATAATGGTCATGACTAGAACTTGCAGTACAATGAGGAACAGAAGTGGCAAGAATAGAAATCTTTGTCTTCTTGGTCTTAGGGGAAAGCTTTAGTCCTTCACCATTAAGTATATTAGCTGTAGATTTTTTATATATGCCCATTATCAAGTTGATGATGTTCCTTTCTATTCCTACCTTGTTGAATGTTTTTTTATCAAGAAAGAATGTTGCATTTTGTTAAATACTTTTTTTCATCTATTGAGATGAACATATGTTTTCCCTTTACTGTATTCATATGGTGTATTATAATGATTAGTTTTCAACATGCTGAATCAACCTTGCATTCCTGGGATAAATCCTACCTGGTCACAGTATATAAGAATTTTTATATGTTGCTGAATTTACTTAGTTTATATTTTGTTTTGGATTTTTATTTCTATATTCATAAGGGATATTAGTCTTTTGATTTCTGTTCTTGTGGTGTTTTTGTCTTGCTTTTGTGTCAGTGTAATACTGGTGTCACAGAATGAATTGAGAGGTGTTCTCTCCTATTTTTTTTTAAAGTGGTATTGAGAAAATGTTATTAATTCTTCTTTAAAAATTTGGTACAATTCACCAGGATATATATATATATATATCCTTTTATAGTTATATTCTGATTTTCTATTCCTTCTTGAGTCAGTCTTGATGGTTTGTGTCTTACTAGGAATTCATTCTTTTCATCTAGGCTATCTAATTTGTGGGTATATAATTGTTCATAGTATAACATTATAATCCTTTTTATTTTTATAAAGGTTCTTGTAATGTCACTCTTTCATTCCTGATTTAGAAATTCGAGTCCTCTTTCTTTTTCAGTCAGTCTAGCTAAAGATTTTTTTTCCATTTTGTTAATATTTCCAAAAAAAAAATTTTTTGTTTTGTTAATTTTCTCTCATTTTACTGTTCTCTATTTCACTTACTCCCAGTATAATATTTATTATCTCTTTCCATCCACTTGCTTTGAATCTAGTTTGCTCTTTTTTTCCTAGTTTCTTAAGATGAAAGTTTAGGTTGTTGATTTAACATTTTTCATATATATATTTATGTATATATTATATTATATAATATATATTATTTATATTATATATACTATATATTACATATAATATATAATATATATTGTATATATATTTAATATATAGTATATATTATATTTAATATATATTGTATATATTATATTATATAATATATATTATTTATATATATTATTATATATATTATATAATATATATTATTTATATATAATTATATATATTATATAATATATATTATTTATATATAATTATATATATTATATAATATATATTATTTATATATATTATTATATATATTATATAATATATATTATTTATATATATTATTATATATATTATATAATATATATTTATATATTTTTATATATATATTATATAATATATATTATTTATATATTATATAATATATATTATATAATATATATTTAATAATATATAAATATATATTATATATTATAATATATATATTATATTATATATATTATATATTATAATATATATATTTATATATTATATATTATAATATATTATTATATATTATATAATATATAATATATTATTATATATTATATAATATATAATATATTATTATATATTATATAATATATAATATATTATTATATATTATATATTATATAATATATTATTATATATTATATATTATATAATATATTATTATATATTATATATTATATAATATATATTATTATATATTATATATTATAAAATATATTATATATTATAAAATATATTATATATTAATTACATATAATATATATTATATATAATATATATTTGTATATATTATATATACAATTATTATGTATTATATATTTATTATATATTATATATTTTATATATTTGTATATATTATATATATATATGGCTATAAATTTTCCCCTAAGCACTGCTTTTGTGGTATCTCATAAATTTTGGAATGCTGCATTTTTATTTTCATTCATCTCAAAGTATTTTCCAATTTTTCTCATGATTTTCTTTTTGACTCTTTGGTTATTTAGGAATTTGTTGCTTAATTTTCACCTATTTGTGAATTGGCCATTTCCTTCTGTTATTGATTTCTAGTCTTATTCCACTATGGTCAGAGAATATACCCTGCATGCTTCCAATCTTTTAAAAATCTGTAAGACTTGTCTGGTAGCCTAACATATGGTTTATCCTGAAGAATGTTCCATGTGCATTTGGAAGGAATTTGTGTTCAGCTATTGTCAGGTGGAGTGTTCAATAGATGTTTGTTAGATACAGTTGTTTTATAGTGTTGTTCAAGTCTTCTCATTTATTTTTCATCACATATCCAGTTATTGTATCTATTTCTCAAAATGGGGTATTGAAGTCTACTACTACTGCTACTGTTCATTGCCTATTCCTCCCTTCAATTCTGACAGTTTTTGCTCCATATATTTTGGGACTCTGTTGTAGGGGTATATATATATATATATATTTATAACCAGTATATCTTTTTGATGGATAGACTCTTTTATCATTATGAAATGTCCTCTTTGTCTCGAATAAAAATTTTGATCTTAAAGTCTATTTTGTCTGATGATTAGTATAGTCAGTTTAACTTTCCTTTGGTTACTATTTGTATGACATAGTTTTAGAAATCTTTTATGTTAAAGCTATTTGTGTCTTTGAATCTAAAGTATCTTTTGTAGACAGCATATAATTAGTTGACGTTTTTAATCTGTTTCAACAAGTTCTTCATTTTAATTGAAGTGCTAAATCTACTTACTTTAATTGCAATTACTGATATGGTAAGATTTACTTTGGTCATTTTGCTATTTGTTTTCTATATATCTTATGTCTTTTTTCCCTCCATTGCTCCATTTATGCCTTCTTCATTCTAACCAGATATTTTCTAGTGAGGAATTTAAATTCTATTTCTTTTTCTTTTACCATTTCATTATAGTCATTTTCTTAGTCATTGTTCTGGGGATCAAAATTAATAATTTATAATAATCTAATTCTGATTAATATAAACTTGTTTCAATAATATGTAAAAATTTGGCCCTTATATACCTCCATTCACTCTTTCTTTATTATGCTATTATTGTCAAATAAATTACATAGTTATATATTGTATGCCCATCAAGAGAAATTTATGATTATTGCTTTATACAGTTGTCCTTTAAATCATACAGAGAACAAACATTACAAACAAAAAATACATTTAACTGTCTTATATTTACCTGTATAGTTACCTTTTCCGGTGCCCTTTATTTCTTCATGTACATTCAAGTTACTGTCAAATATCCTTAAGGTGGCTGGGCGTGGTGGCTCGCACCAGTAATCCCAGCACTTTGGGAGGCGGAGGCAGGTGGATCACTTGAGGTCAGGAGTTTGATACCAGCCTGGCCAACATGGGGATGCCCCATCTCTACTAAAAATACAAAAGTTAGCCTGGCATGATGGCACATGGCTTGTAATCCCAGCTACTTGGGAGGCTGAGTCAGGAGAATCTCTTGAACCCATGAGGAGGAGGTTGCAGTGAGCTGAGATCATGCCACTGCACTCCATCCTGGGCGACAAAACAAGACTCCATCTCAAAAAAAAAAATCCTTAAGGATATCAGCCTTAGGACTTCCTTTATTATTTCTTATAGGGTAGATTTACTTGCAATGAATTATCTGGTTTTTTTTTTTTAAATCTAAGAATGTCTTAATTTCTCCTTCAGTTTTGAAGGATACCTTTGCCAGTTACAGAACTGTTGGTCAACTGTATTTTTCTTTCAGCACTTTGAATTTCTCATCCTTTCCTTTTGGCCTCCATGACTTCTGATTAGAAATCAACTATTTATTGTATTTAGGATCTACTGTGTATGACAAGTCACTTCTCTTTTATTGCTTTCAAGATAGTCTCTTCTGCATTGGCTTTTGACAGTTTGATCATGGTGTATCTAGTTTGGAACCCTTTGAGTTTATCCTGCTTGAAGTTTGTTGAACTTCATGGATGTGTATATTATTATTTTTCATCCATTTCAAGATGTTTTTGGCCATTATTTCTTTGGCTATTTTTTCTATTTTTTTCTCTCTCTCCTTTGCTTTTGGTACTCCCATTGTATGTTGGACAAATTATGTATCGCACAGGTCTGAAGTTCTCTTCTATATTCTTTATTATTTTTATTTGCGTTAATCAGAATGGAATATCTCAATTGATCTCTCAAGTTTGTTGATTCTTCTTCTGCATGCTCAAATATGCCATTGAGCTTCACTATTGAATTTTTTATTTCTGTTATTGTACTTTTCAACTTGACAATTTCTATTTTATTCTTTTTCATAACTTCTCTTTACTAATTTCTCAATTTGATAAGACATTTTCATGCATTAATTATTTGGGCATGATTTCTTTCATTTCTTTTAAAGTATTTATAATAGCTGATTTAAAATTATTGTCTAATAAATGCAAAATCTAGGCTTCATCAAAGAACATTTCTATTGATTGCCTTCTTTTCCTATGCATAGCTCATACTTTCTTGTTTATTTGCTTGTCTTGTATTTTATATTGTTGAAAACTGGACATTATAAATAATATAATGTGATAATTTTGAAAATCGTATTCTCTCTTTTGGCCAGGATTTTTTGTTGTTGCTGTTTGTTGCTGTTACTGTTGTTTGCTTGTTTAGCAACTTTTGTAAACATTTCCGCAATACCACTTCCAAAAAATACAGAAGAGGAGAGAATGCCTCCCAACTCATCCTATAAGACCACTATTAAATTGACACTAAAATCAGACAAAATTATCAAAAGAACAGAAATCTAAAGACTAATATCTCTTATGAACGTAGACATAAAAATCCTAAACAAAATACAATTTGAATGTAGCAAAATATTTAAAAATTACATACCATGACCAGATAGGATTTATCCCAAGAATGGAATGTGTATATGTATATCAGAACATCACATTGTATACCATATATATATATAATTTTTTAAGAATAAATAAAGATAACCCTCCCAACTTAGCTATTCTATAGCAGAAAACATTAATGTCAGCACTCCTTACACCATCCAGGAATAGAATGCATAGATTTGCCTTTGAGGTGCCAATGCTTTAATGGGGGCTGGTCATTCAACCTGCTATGGTGGGTTTACGGCAAACATCAGAATGCATATGTTTTCTTAAATTTCAGTGGAAAATACTTCTGTGTATATATTACCTACTAAAATGTCTCCAAATCATAGAAAGTCTAAGTTGGCCACTACAGAAAGTGTTATAGGTGCCTTGGATACAAAAATCTACAGTAACACATCACACTTATGAATAATCAATCCAACTAGAGTTTGGGGAATATACTATGAAATCACAGAGGAAAAGGACAGTTGATCCAGCTAGTATCTCTGTCAGACCTCTGTAATGGAATGATTCCAACTCAAGATATCTCAGTGTCTTTTTTACCAAGTTTGGACTTCCACAGTAATACACCCAATCAATTCCCCTTTTTCAGAGTCCAGTGCCTGTCAATAAAACACAATTGAAAGCAATTTAACATCAAGGTCTATTGGTAGTCTTGCCCTGACTGCAATGACCATTAGCACATGTACGAGACTTGAAGAGAGCTCTGGTGTAGATCTTCCCAGTCAAATGGTACCCAAAGGGTTCCCTTGAGACCCTGGAATTTTGCTCCCTCAGGCTTTGCTCCAAAATCTGTGGAGGCTATCCAAAAGAATGTCAGTCAGCTTAGCCCAGGGGCTTTATTAAAAGATTAAAAGATTACAACACAAGTAGATGTTGGTCACCCTCAGTGACCACATGACTTCAGGTGGTGCTAGAGAAAAGAAAAGTCTACCAAGGGGGAGGAAAAAAAAGAATAATTGTGACGGCCATCATATATTGGTGAAAATACAACTCTTCAAACTGCTCTCAGAGTGGTATTTAAGACACCTCTGTTTCCTTGCAAATCTTCAGAAACTTGCAGTATTGCCACATATACACATACCACAGTCATTACCTCTTACTCAAAATTCTCTTCTTACTCATAAGGTCTGTTTTACATATTTCAAACCTTTTAATTCCCATGTTTCCTGTGAAATTTGTGCTTCACGGTATCCCAAAGTTGAATTGAAACTGGTCTCTTTATACTAATACAGCCCTCTAATATGCAGTGTAGCCTACAGTAGAAACTGGCTACTCTCAAGGCAGCCTATTGCCTTGCATTCTCCATCGTATTGATCTCATGCCCTTCTTTACATATCCCTAGCAAGAGCTCAAGATATTTTTATCTCTGAGCCATAGGAGTGTTTATTGCTTTTTTCCCTTGAATTGTGTGCCAAAAACTGATTTATTTATACTAACTAGTGACTGCATCAGTGAGAGAAACTTAAGCACATAACCTTGGTTAGTCCTATTATATTGTAACTCAAGTACCCTCTTATTTTACTGTCCTCATTACCTCCTCTGGAGATAGTATGAGTGCTATCTATCCCAGATTACATTAACCCTGCTTGTATTTCAGGATACTAGAGAGGATCCTCTCCAGCCTTGGAAGAAGAATGTTCCAAAGAGAACAGGTAAGAGTTAGGGAAGGATGTGCACTTTTGCTATGCTTAGTGAGAAGATTGAAATGTAATGGTGAAGATTTAGACTTACAAATGAGACTTTTTCTTGTCACTATTTCAGTTAAAATCCCAAAGCTGAAGATAGTAAGATTGGACTACCTCTCCACACACATATTCTTTAAAAAGCATCAAGCAGCTGCTAGACACCCACTCCAAGGCTTTCTAACAGATATTTTAACTGCTCTTGTAAACCTAACCCCACTCCCACTCCAGCTGAGCTACATGGAAGAAATATGTTAAATTAAATTAATTCATATGGGTAGTGAGTGGTGGGGAAGATTAGGGGCTTTTCTCTACAGTCTGGATATTGCCCTAGGCTAAGAGTCCAGAGAAATGGAAAGAAAGAATTATGTAGGTAACGAAAGCATAGGCCCTGCATCTGATTCTCAAAGGTGGGAATAGTGAGGTCTCATGACCCCAGAAAGGAAATGGCTATGGGGTATGTGTCCTAGCGATGACCACAAGAATCCTTATAAAATACTAGTATTCCAAATGTGGAATAGAAACAATAGAAAGACTACCATGCAGGCACTGGGCAACAGCTCTCTGCTGGACCCTATAAATCACCAAATACAGATAGTAGCAAAAAGACAATGGCAATTTGTGTGAACTAATAGTCAATAATCAGGTGGCTCCACCTTTCTCTCTCCCCAATGCTTTGGTATTGTGTAAGACCTCACTTGAAGGAATGCCAATTACTCAAACTGATTCTTGGGTGGGTGTAGACTTTAATAAAGACAACAACATTTTTACTTGGAGTAATAGGGAAGAGAATGTTATAGGAGGGGCTCCAGGCACATTTTGAGCACTGTCAGGAGAACCACTGGGGCTGGGAAAGACACTATACTAGAGTCTAAGCATTCTTCTGAGAAAGAATTATGTAAGCAGAATCAAGATAAACAAGTTTGATTCAATAGAAACAGACCAGTGTTTGAACACAGAAGGAATGTAAATTTTAAGTATAGCATGGTATATATCAGACTGAATTTTATTCCCAGCCTCAGAGACCTAAGTCTGAATCTTTAGCAAAGAAGTTGCAGTAAACAGAGCAAATCACCATAAGATATTGCAAGCCAAAGAATCAGCAGCATTGGTACCAAGAGCTTTGGCAGTAGTATGATGTATTACCTTTTATGCATGTTAAGTACTCTAAGTACAAGCATCTGCAGCAGTCTGAAAGAGGGATTCATCATCAGTAATATTGCCTTGGTCCAACAAAGAGTTTAGGCATTGGTGTTCTCAGTGAAAGCATCAGCATCCTGAAGCCATCTGTGGAGAGCAGTAGCAAAAGACATCTTTAAGTAGATAGTGACAGAGATTGACTGAAATCCTTTAGAAGGATATTGTTGCAAAAGCTACAAACTGGGTAAATTAGTCAAAAAGTTCACATTAAGATCCTATTTTGCTACTCCCAGTACATTTCAAATACATTTCACCATCCTAGTCAAGGCAAACAAGAAGTGGGGGCAAGGATGACAAAATGGCTGCTGAATGGACAATTGCAATGAAGCAGATCAAGAAAGAGAAATAGACTTTGTAGTAACAGGAAGAACAGGAAGTGGTAGCTAGATGTAGTAACACTCTATGCAAGATTCCAAAGTTAACTGCAGAATTCCATCAGATTTATATATGGGATTTGTTGTGTATCTAGTTCCCCAACCCCCACCTACATATATCCCAGCCCCATTGTTTATGGCAAGACCATGTGGAGATAAAGACTTTTTTGTCTGGAATAACCATCATTATCTTATCTCCCTACATTGCCCCTATTTAATAGGAACATTGAGTTAGGAGGTAAAGAAAGTCAATTAATCAATAAGCATCAATGGTGTCAGGTATGACAACATCAGAGCAAAGGAATACTGGGAAACCTAAAGAAGAGTAAAAAGCGATTTAACTAAGGAGCACTTTTACCATTCCTATGAGGAAAGGAGAGACCAATGAAACAACCTGCTTCTTTAAACATTGCAATTGTGTCTATCTTGACCTTAAGCTAAATGTAAAGGTAGAAAATACTCAAGGATTCCCACTTCGGAGAGTCTGTGGACAAAGATCGACTCTGCTCATTGTTTAAGCAGGAAGTACTCTCAGTCCCACAGGCCAAAAATTTAATATAAATAATGTTATTGAAACATCTGAAATCTGCCAACACTGCCAACATGACTGATAAAAAAAGTCTCCAATTAAAGGGCTTTCACTCTCAGGCACTGTTTTCATTGACATTATTACTGCACTGGCTGATGACACATAGATGTGGAATAAATTTTTTTCAAATTAAAAATTGGGACAGATGGTCTATCAAGATTTTCTTTTCTAATTTGTTAATAAACATTCTTACCAATGAATAAGAAATAAATCACATTTAGTCAAACATTCACATTTCCTTTATTTAAAATAAAATAGAAAAACTTGGAACTATTCCAGAAATAGCTGCATGTATTTTGTACTTATTTGTACAATTAATATGCTGGTAACTATTTCAGCTGTACTTCAACTAGCATCCTAGGATTTCCCAAGCCTTCGCCTTTCTATGCTATGTGACCTGCCACAAAACCCAACCATTTATTTTGTTTGCAGCTGCTGAGTTCTGCTATAGAAAGTTGGATCCACTAGAAATGTATGTCATTTAGTCTCAATTCAGCCTTCAATACTGCTTGGCAATTCCTTATTCATCCCTATGTTGATGCCCCTCAGCAGCTGCTAAAAAATGTTTTATTTTTCATAAGCTCTCAATCCTCAAATGAGAAAACCAAAGGAAGAAAACAGAACAACTGTTTTTACAAAGTATGATTCAAGAACACTTCTCTGAAATAGAAATTAAAACTTCAGGTTAAAAGGGGAAATTAACCTAGGCAAATTAACCAACACAGAGACACATTCTAGTAAAATTACTGGACTTTAAAGGAAAAAAATCAATAAAAAGACCAAAATAACTAATAAAAGAGAGAAAACAAGATTATCAGACTTTGACAACAAATCTTTTTATGTCAGCAGAAAATGGGATAGCATATTTAACAAGCCCAAGGAAAGAAAATGTGAGCCAAAGATTTTATGACCAAACTGAGTTCAAGTAAAAATGCCAAGACAAGTTTATCAACATGTGAGAACTCAGGAAATACTGTTACTGCAAGTTTTTCCCGATTTTACAGAATGAGCTTCTAATAACCAAAACACCTGGTGAAATATCACCAACCTAAAGACTGATGGTATTAATCATTACTGGCAGCTAACATCAGAGAAAAGAGAGGTAACCCAAAATTTTGTACCTCCAAATAAATCACACCACTATGAAGTCAAGAGGAAAAAAAACCAACTCAAATTTGGTTCAGCCTATACAACTAACTACCAAGTTACAAGAAGTACAGGACAGAGTAACTTATTAAACTACAACAGGAGACTCCACCAAGCAAAGTCAAGACTATAAGAAACTCTTGGGACAGGAGCCAAGATGGCCGAATAGGAACAGCTCCGGTCTACAGCTCCCAGTGTGAGCAACGCAGAAGACAGTGATTTCTGCATTTCCATCTGAGGTACCGGGTTCATCTCACTACAGAGTGCCAGACAGTGGGTGCAGGTCAGTGGGTGCGTGCACCATGTGCGAGCTGAAGCAGGGTGAAGCATTGCCTCACTCGGGAAGCGCAAGGGGTCAGGGAGTTCCCTTTCCGAGTCAAAGAAAGGGGTGACGGATGCACCTGGAAAATTGGGTCACTCCCACCCAAATACTGTGCTTTTCCGACCGGCTTAAAAAACGGCGCACCACGAGATTATATCCCACACATGGCTCGGAGGGTCCTACGCCCACGGAGTCTCGCTGATTGCTAGCACAGCAGTCTGAGATCAAACTGCAAGGCGGCAGCAAGGCTGGGGGAGGGGCGCCCGCCATTGCCCAGGCTTGCTTAGGTAAACAAAGCAGCCCAGAAGCTCCAACTGGGTGGAGCCCACCACAGCTCAAGGAGGCCTGCCTGCCTCTGTAGGCTCCACCTCTGGGGGCAGGGCACAGACAAACAAAAAGACAGCAGTAACCTCTGCAGACTTAAATGTCCCTGTCTGACAGCTTTGAAGAGAGCAGTGGTTCTCCCAGCACGCAGCTGGAGATCTGAGAACGGGCAGACTGCCTCCTGAAGTGGGTCCCTGACCCCTGACCCCCGAGCAGCCTAACTGGGAGGCACCCCCCAGCAGGGGC
Organism: Gorilla gorilla gorilla; assembly: GCF_029281585.2. Lineage (NCBI taxonomy): Eukaryota > Metazoa > Chordata > Mammalia > Primates > Hominidae > Gorilla > Gorilla gorilla. The sequence goes on from NC_073247.2 coordinate 124,493,002, forward strand.
ACAGTGACACCTCACACAGCAGGGTATTCCAACAGACCTGCAGCTGAGGGTCCTGTCTGTTAGAAGGAAAACTAACAAACAGAAAGGACATCCACACCAAAAACCCATCTGTACATCACCATCATCAAAGACCAAAAGTAGATAAAACCACAAAGATGGGGAAAAAACAGAACAGAAAAACTGGAAACTCTAAAAAGCAGAGCACCTCTCCTCCTCCAAAGGAACACAGTTCCTCACCAGCAACGGAACAAAGCTGGATGGAGAATGACTTTGACGAGCTGAGAGAAGAAGGCTTCAGACGATCAAATTACTCTGAGCTACAGGAGGACATTCAAACCAAAGGCAAAGAAGTTAAAAACTTTGAAAAAAATTTAGAAGAATGTATAACTAGAATAACCAATACAGAGAAGTGCTTAAAGGAGCTGACGGAGCTGAAAACCAAGGCTCGAGAACTATGTGAAGAATGCAGAAGCCTCAGGAGCCGATGCGATCAACTGGAAGAAAGGGTATCAGCGATGGAAGATGAAATGAATGAAATGAAGCGATAAGGGAAGTTTAGAGAAAAAAGAATAAAAAGAAATGAGCAAAGCCTCCAAGAAATATGGGACTATGTGAAAAGACTGAATCTACGTCTGATTGGTGTACCTGAAAGTGATGGGGAGAATGGAACCAAGTTGGAAAACACTCTGCAGGATATTATCCAGGAGAACTTCCCCAATCTAGCAAGGCAGGCCAACGTTCAGATTCAGGAAATACAGAGAATGTCACAAAGATACTCCTCGAGAAGAGCAACTCCAAGACACATAATTGTCAGATTCACCAAAGTTGAAATGAAGGAAAAAATGTTAAGGGCAGCCAGAGAGAAAGGTCGGGTTACCCACAAAGGGAAGCCCATCAGACTAACAGCGACTCTCTCGGCAGAAACCCTACAAGCCAGAAGAGAGTGGGGGCCAATATTCAACATTCTTAAAGAAAAGAATTTTCAACCCAGAATTTCAAATCCAGCCAAACTAAGCTTCATAAGTGAAGGAGAAATAAAATACTTTACAGACAAGCAAATGCTGAGAGATTTTGTCACCACCAGGCCTGCCCTAAAAGAGCTCCTGAAGGAAGCGCTAAACATGGAAAGGAACAACCGGTACCAGCTGCTGCAAAATCATGCCAAAATGTAAAGACCATCCAGACTAGGAAGAAACTGCATCAACTAACGAGCAAAATAACCAGCTAACATCATAATGACAGGATCAAATTCACACATGACAGTATTAACTTTAAATGTAAATGGACTAAATGCTCCAATTAAAAGACACAGACTGGCAAATTGGATAAAGAGTCAAGACCCATCAGTGTGCTGTATTCAGGAAACCCATCTCACATGCAGAGACACACATAGGCTCAAAATAAAAGGATGGAGGAAGATCTACCAAGCAAATGGAAAACAAAAAAAGGCAGGGGTTGCAATCCTAGTCTCTGATAAAACAGACTTTAAACCAACAAAGATCAAAAGAGACAAAGAAGGCCATTATATAATGGTAAGGGATCAATTCAATAAGAAGAGCTAACCATCCTAAATATATATGCACCCAATACAGGAGCACCAACATTCATAAAGCAAGCCCTGAGTGACCTACAAAGAGACTTAGACTCCCACACATTAATAATGGGAGACTTTAACACCCCACTGTCAACATTAGACAGATCAACAAGACAGAAAGTCAACAAGGATACCCAGGAATTGAACTCAGCTCTGCACCAAGTGGACCTAATAGACATCTACAGAACTTTCCACCCCAAATCAACAGAATATACATTTTTTTCAGGACCACACCACACCTATTCCAAAATTGACCACATACTTGGAAGTAAAGCTCTCCTCAACAAATGTAAAAGAACAGAAATTATAACAAATTATCTCTCAGACCACAGTGCAATCAAACTAGAACTCAGGATTAAGAATCTCACTCAAAACCGCTCAACTACGGAAACTGAACAACCTGCTCCTGAATGACTACTGGGTACATAACGAAATGAAGGCAGAAATAAAGATGTTCTTTGAAACCAACAAGAACAAAGACACAACATACCAGAATCTCTGGGATGCATTCAAAGCAGTGTGTAGAGGGAAATTTATAGCACTAAATGCCCACAAGAGAAAGCAGGAAAGATCCAAAACTGACACCCTAACATCACAATTAAAAGAACTAGAAAAGCAAGAGCAAGCACATTCAAAAGCTAGCAGAAGGCAAGAAATAACTAAAATCAGAGCAGAACTGAAGGAAATAGAGACACAAAAAACCCTTCAAAAAATTAATGAATCCAGGAGCTGGTTTTTTGAAAGGATCAGCAAAACTGATAGACCGCTAGCAAGACTAATAAAGAAAAAAAGAGAGAAGAATCAAATAGATGCAATAAAAAATGATAAAGGGGATACCACCACCGATCCCACAGAAATACAAACTACCATCAGAGAATACCACAAACACCTGTACGCAAATAAACTAGAAAATCTAGAAGAAATGGATAAATTCCTCGACACATACACTCTCCCAAGACTAAACCAGGAAGAAGTTGAATCTCTGAATAGACCAATAACAGGATCTGAAATTGTGGCAATAATGAATAGCTTACCAACCAAAAACAGTCCAGGACCAGTTGGATTCACAGCCGAATTCTACCAGAGGTACAAGGAGGAACTGGTACCATTCCTTCTGAAACTATTCCAATCAATAGAAAAAGAGGGAATCCTCCCTAACTCTTTTTATGAGGCCAGCATCATTCTGATACCAAAGCCAGGCAGAGACACAACAGAAAAAGAGAATTTTAGACCAATATCCTTGATGAACATTGATGCAAAAATCCTCAATAAAATACTGGCAAAACGAATCCAGCAGCACATCAAAAAGCTTATCCACCATGATCAAGTGGGCTTCATCCCTGGAATGCAAGGCTGGTTCAATATACGCAAATCAACAAATGTAATCCAGTATATAAACAGGGCCAATGACAAAAACCACATGATTATCTCAATAGATGCAGAAAAAGCCTTTGACAAAATTCAACAACCCTTCATGCTAAAAACTCTCAATAAATTCGGTATTGATGGGACATATTTCAAAATAATAAGAGCTATCTATGACAAACCCACAGCCAATATCATACTGAATGGGCAAAAACTGGAAGCATTCCCTTTGAAAACTGGCACAAGACAGGGATGCCCTCTCTCACCACTCCTATTCAACATGGTGTTGGAAGTTCTGGCCAGGGCAATTAGGCAGGAGAAGGAAATAAAGGGTATTCAATTAGGAAAAGACGAAGTCAAATTGTCCCCGTTTGCAGATGACATGATTGTGTATCTAGAAAACCCCATCGTCTCAGCCCAAAATCTCCTTAAGCTGATAAGCAACTTCAGCAAAGTCTCAGGATACGAAATCAATGTACAAAAATCACAAGCATTCTTATACACCAACAACAGATGAACAGAGAGCCAAATCATGAGTGAACTCCCATTCACAATTGCTTCAAAGAGAATAAAATACCTAGGAATCCAACTTACAAGGGATGTGAAGGACCTGTTTAAGGAGAACTACAAACCACTGCTCAAGGAAATAAAAGAGGATACAAACAAATGGAAGAACATTCCATGCTCATGGGTAGGAAGAATCAATATCGTGAAAATGGCCATACTGCCCAAGGTAATTTACAGATTCAATGCCATCCCCATCAAGCTACCAATGCCTTTCTACACAGAATTGGAAAAAACTACTTTAAAATTCATATGGAACCAAAAAACAGCCCTCATTGCCAAGTCAATCCTAAGCCAAAAGAACAAAGCTGGAGGCATCACACTACCTGACTTCAAACTATACTACAAGGCTACAGTAACCAAAACAGCATGGTACTGGTACCAAAACAGAGATATAGATCAATGGAACAGAACAGAGCCCTCAGAAATAACGCAGCATATCTACAACTATCTGATCTTTGACAAACCTGAGAAAAACAAGCAATGGGGAAAGGATTCCCTATTTAATAAATGGTGCTAGGAAAACTGGCTAGCCATATGTAGAAAGCTGAAACTGGATCCCTTCCTTACACCTTACACAAAAATCAATTCAATATGGATTAAAGACTTAAACGTTAGACCTAAAACCATAAAAACCCTAGAAGAAAACCTAGGCATTACCATTCAGGACATAGGCATGGGGAAGGACTTCATGTCTAAAACACCAAAAGCAATGGCAACAGAAGCCAAAATTGACAAATGGGATCTCATTAAACTAAAGAGCTTCTGCACAGCAACAGAAACTACCATCAGAGTGAACAGGCAACCTACAAAATGGGAGAAAATTTTTGCAACCTACTCATCTGACAAAGGGCTAATATCCAGAATCTACAATGGACTCAAACAAATTTACAAGAAAAAAACAAACAACCCCATCAAAAAGTGGGCAAAGGACATGAACAGACACTTCTCAAAAGAAGACATTTATGCAGCCAAAAAACACAAGAAAAAATGCTCACCATCACTGGCCATCAGAGAAATGCAAATCAAAACCACAATGAGATACCATCTCACACCAGTTAGAATGGCAATCATTAAAAAGTCAGGAAACAACAGGTGCTGGAGAGGATGTGGAGAAATAGGAACACTTTTACACTGTTGGTGGGACTGGAAACTAGTTCAACCATTGTGGAAGTCAGTGTGGCGATTCCTCAGGGATCTAGCACTGGAAATACCATTTGACCCAGCCATCCCATTACTGGGTATATACCCAAAGGACTATAAATCATGCTGCTATAAAGACACATGCACACGTATGTTTATTGCGGCACTATTCATAATAGCAAAGACTTGGAACCAACCCAAATGTGCAACAATGATAGACTGGATTAAGAAAATGTGGCACATATACACCATGGAATACTATGCAGCCATAAAAAATGATGAGTTCATGTCCTCTGTAGGGACATGGATGAAATTGGAAATCATCATTCTCAGTAAACTATCGCAAGAACAAAAAACCAAACACCGCATATTCTCACTCATAGGTGGGAATTGAACAATGAGATCACATGGACACAGGAAAGGGAATATCACACTCTGGGGACTGTTGTGGGGTGGGGGATGGGGGGAGGGATAGCATTGGGAGATATACCTAATGCTAGATGACGAGTTAGTGGGTGCAGCGCACCAGCATGGCACATGTATACATATGTAACTAACCTGCACAATGTGCACATGTACCCTAAAACTTAAAGTATAATAAAATATATATATATATATATATAAAAGAAACTCTTAGAGGAAAAAAGGCAATATTTCTTGAATAAATTATAATGAAGAAAAGATGAAGACAGTCTCCAGATTAAAAAAAAAAGACTTAGCAAGATATGAAGCATAACTAAACTAGTGCTTAGGCACGAACTTTTGGGTGATAAAATAAAATAAAGGTGTGGTTACCATAAATAATCAGGACTGTTATTACCTTTGAAAAGCAGGAAGGGGCTGTGATTAGGGTGAATGGCAAAATTCCATTTTTTGAACATAAACTATGGTTATAAGGGTGTTTGGTTTGTTTTATATAGTGTCCTATATCTGTTAGATTTTACAATAAAAAGTATTTTTAAGCAAATATATCCCATAAAAAAATAAACAAGCCAGACAGAGATGAATAAACGGCTAATCCTTCAAAGCAAAGACATAGATGTACATCCACAAGAAACCACAGACAGAGAACCATGACTCCTCAAAGAGATAAAGCAAGGAACATGTTTGATATGGTTTGGCTCTGTGTCCCCACTGAAAACTCATGCTCAGTTGTAATCCGCAAGTGTTGGGGAGGGGCCTGATGGGAGATGATTGGCTCATGGGGGTGGATTTTCCGCTTGCTGCGAGTGAGTTCTTGAGAGATCTGATGATTTAAAAGTGTGTGGCACTTTCCTTTTCACTCTCTCTCTCTCCTGCTCTGCCATGGTAAGTCTTGCTTGCTTCCCCTTTGCCTTCCACCATGACTGTAAGTTTCCTGAGGCCTCCCAGTCATGGTTCCAGTTAAGCCTGCAGAACTGTGAGTCAATTAAACCTCTTTTCTTCATAAATTACTCAGTCTCAGGTAGTTCTTTATAGCAGTTTGAGAATGGACTAATACACTGACCCTAATGAGATAGCAATATATGAGCTCTCTAACAAAGAAATTAAAACAGCAGTTATAAGGAAATCCATGATCTCCATGATAACACAGTAAATCAGTTCAGACATTTATCAGAGAAATTAAAGAAAGATATTGAAATAATTTTAAAAACCAAAACAGAAACCTTGGAATTGAGAAATACAGTTGTTGAACTCAAAAATTCACTAGAGGCTTTCAACAGCAGAATAGATCAGAATAGTGCAGAATAGAGCAGAGGAAATGATTAGTAAGCTCAAATACAGGCTATTTGAAAATACAGTCAGAAGAGAAAAAAGCAAAAAATGAAAAGCTACAAAGATTGCCTACAAGCTCTAGAAAATTACCTCAAATGACAAAATCTAAGAACTATTGGTGCTCAAGAGAGCATTGAGCAAGAGTAGAGGTAGAAAAGTTATTCAAAGAAATAATAACAGAAAACTTTCTAAAACCTGAGAAAGATATGAATATCCAGAGATAATCCTAAAAACAGCAAGCAAAAGAAGCAAATAACATATAAAAAAGTTTCAGTTCTTCTGGCAACAGACTTCTCAACAAACTATACAGGCCGGGAGGGAGTGGAACAACATTTTTAAAATGCTGTAAGAATTTTAACCAAGATGGCTGACTATATATAGCCAGAAGGAATATCTGCCACCAAGAGACTGGGGCATCAGGAAGTCTGGCACACTTCAAGCAGATCTTCAAACAGAAGGCATTGAGAGTGGATGGAAGGAGGACACAGATGCTAGACTGAAGGGGGAGAAAGCTGGGTGTCCTATGTGGAGCTACCAAGCACTAGAACTCATTTCTGGCCATCAGCAACTCCTGGGGAAGAAATGAGTTGAACAGGCAAGAAGTGGTCTGCTCTTGCCATGGACCTCTAGAATCCTGGCAACAGGAGACCCCACAACCCACATGGACACTTGAGCTGGCAGAGAAAGCTGCTTGGAGAGGTGGTAGCAGCAGGATTCCAGGCTATGCATAACCCAGAGGGTTTGGTGCAGGAACATTAGCACTAGATAATAGCCAGGAATCCCCATCCCTTAAGGCTTGTCATGCTCCTCTAGGAGACTTTAGGTTTGGGGTGACGATTAAACCTGGACAGAGCAGGGAGGTCTTGCCTATGAGATAGGGCCAATCTGATCTGAATGCTTCCTGTCTCCTGACCTCTCCTAGGGACCCAGCCTGGCTGCATCCACTTGCAGTGCAGACTTGGATCCACAACCAGGGCGCTTCCCAAAGGCCCTCATCATAGCTCCTTCACTGGCAGACTGTACTTGGCAGCCAGAGAGCTCCAGCAGAGTGACCCCTGCTGATGAGCACCAACCCACTCACACCCTCCTCCACTGCAGCCTCCTCCATTTGGCTTTGCCAGCATGTACTTATACATGGCCACACCCCCACCAGTTTGCTGGTGCACATCTGCAAGCACACCTCACCTCCCCTACTTCACTGGCACATGTGTGCATGCACACCCTGCTACACCACTGTTGCTGGCATGAGTGCATCCTATTGCCTCCCCCTGCAGCACCATCACTGCCATAGTGAATGAACAAGCAGAGGCTGGAAGCCCCATGCCCGCCAGCACCCTGCCTCTGCCACAACCACCACTGGTGTGAATGCGAACATGCACACCAGCAACCCCACACCTGCCAGCACTCCACCCTTGTCACACTGCCAGCATAAGCACAAATAGGAACACCACAGCCCCACTTCTGCCAGTATCCCACCCCAGCCAACACATGTGCACCTCAGTGTTGCCACCACTGCTGGCACACATAAGCAAGCATGGAACCCACTGCCACCACCCCAGTGAAGTGCTTTGGGCAGTAACACTCATTGAAATGTTGTGACCAGCAGACCAGAAACCACTTGGCTCCCTCCAGCACAGCAATTTCCTAACCTTGGGCCAGAGAACAGAGCCTAGAGCATAGCACCACCCCCAGAGTTAAATCATGCAGCCTAAAAGTGCTGAGCAGAGCCTTAGCCCCCTAAAATCTTCCAGAAATGAAGCCAGTCAATGGAACTTACCTTACACCACAGTCAACCCCCAAAAACAAAAACTGCATGAAAAGGATAACAACCTCAAAGATTGAAGGAACATCAGCCCACAAAGATGAGAATGAACCAACACAAGAACTATGGCAACTGAAAAAGCCAGAGTGTCTTCTCACTTCCAAGTGACCACACTAGTTTCCTAACAATGGTTCCTAACCAGGCTGAAATGGTTAAAATGACAGACACAGAGTTCAGAATATGGATAGGAATGAAGATCATTGAGATTCAGAGAAAGTCAAACCCAATCCAAGGAATGTAAGGAATACAATAAAATGATACAGGAGATGAAAGATGAAATGGCCATTTTAAGAAAGAACCAATCTGATAGAGCCAAAAACTCACTTCAAATTTTGTAATACAATCACAAGTATTAACAGCAGAATTGACCAAGCTGAGGAAGGAATCTCAAAGCTTGAAGACCAGTTCTCTGAAATTACTCAGTCAGACAAGAATAAAGAAGACTGAACAAAGCCAGAAAACAAATCTATGACACATTGACATCCCTGAAAGAGAGGAAGAGAAAACATACTTGAGGATATAATCCAGGTAATTCGGAAAACATATTTGAGGATATCATCCATGAAAAGTCCCCCAACCCCACTAGAGAGGCCTACGTTCAAATTCAGAAAATGCAGAGAACCCCTGCAAGATACCATAAAAATGGTCATCCACAAGACTCATAGTCAAATTCTCCAAGGTCAAAATGAAATAAAAAAATGTTAAAGGCAGCTAGAGAGAAGGGGCAGGTCACCTACAAAGGGAACTTGATCAAACTGACAGTGGACCTTTCAGCAGAAACTTTACAAGCCAGAAGACATTGGGGACCAATATTCAGCATTCTTTAAAGAAAATAAATTCCAACCAAGAATTTCATATCCAGCTAAACTAAGCTTCATAGCAAAGAACAAATAAGATCCTTTTCAAACAAGAAAATGCTAAGGGAATTCATTACCACCAGACCTGCCTTATAAGGCACCATAACAGAGTGATAAATATGGAAAGACTGTTACCAGCCACCACAGAAACACACTTAAGTACATAGACCATTGACACAATAAAGCAACTACACAATCAAGTATTTATAATAATCAGCTAACAACAGGATGACATGATCTAATCTGCACATATCAATATTAACCTTGAATGTAAACAGGATAAATGCCCCCAATTAAAAAGCACACAATAGCAGGTTGGATAAAGAAGCAAGACCCAACTGTATGCTGTCTTCAAGAAACCCATCTCACATTCAATGACACAAATAGGCTCAAAGTAAAGGGATGGAGAAAAATCTACCAAGCAAACAGAAAAAGGAAACCAAGTGTTGCTATTCTAATTTCAGACAAAAGAGATTTTAAATCAACAACTATAAAAAGGATAAAGAAGAGCGTTACATAATGGTAAAGGGTTCAATTCAACAAGAAGACCTAACTATCCTAAAAGTATATGCACTCAACACAGGAGTACCCAGATTTATAAAGCAAATTCTTAGAGATCTATGAAGAGACTTAGATACCACATAATAATAGTGAGATACTTCAACATCCCACTGACAGTGTAAGACACATCATCGTGGCAGAAAACTAACAAAAGATATTTGGGCCCAAGCTCAACACATGACCAAATGTACCTGGCAGACATCTGCAGCACTGTCCATCTGAAAACAAGAGCATATATATTTTTCTTATCTGCATATGGCACATACTGGAAAATCAACCACACAATCAGCCATAAAACAATCATCAGCAAATATTAAAAAAAAAAACTCAAATCATACCAGTTGCACTTTTGGACCACAACACAAAGTAAATAGAAATCAATACTAAGAAAATTGCACAGAAAATCACCTTGATTAGAGCAAGACAGGATGGAAAGAAAGAAAAAAGGAAAGACCACAAAACAACCAGAAAACTAGTAACAAAATGACAGGAGTAAGTCTTTACTCATCAATAATAACATTGAATGTAAATAGATTATGGAACTGGAAATCATTACATAAAGTGAAATAAGCCAGGCACAGAAAGACAAACATTGCACATTGTCACTTATTTGTAGGATCTAAAAATCAAAACAATTGGCCCGGCATGGGGGCTCACGCCTGTAATCCCAGCACTTTGGGAGGCCGAGGTTGGTGGATCACAAGGTCAGGAGATTGAGACCATCCTGGCTAACACGGTGAAACCCTGTCTCTAGTAAAAATACAAAAAAAATAGCCAGGCGTGGTGGTGGGCACCTGTAGTCCCAGCTACTCAGGAGGCTGAGGCAGGAGAATGGCATGAACCTGGGAAGCAGAGCTTGCAGTGAGCTGAGATCTTGCCACTGCACTCCAGCCTAGGCGACAGCGGGAGACTCTGTCTCAAAAAAAAAAAAATCAAAACAATTGAACTCATGGACATAGAGAGTAGAAGATGGTTACCAGAGGCTAGAAAGGGTAGATGGGGGTGGGGATGGTTAATGGGTACAAAAAATAAATGAATAGGACCTACTATTTGATAGCACAATAGGGTGACTAGAGTCAATAATAAGTTAATTTCACATTTTAAAATAATTAAAACAATGTAATTAAATTGTTTGTAACTCAAAGGATGAATGTTTGAGGGAATAGGTACTCCATTCTCCATGATGTGCTTATTTCACATTTCATACCTATATCAAAACATCTCATATATTCCATAAATATATACACCTACTATGTACCCACAAAAATTTTTAAATTTTTAAAATTCTTTAAATAAAAATGAATTATGCAAAACTATACAGTTACATGGAAATTAAACAGCCTGCTCCTGAATGACTTTTGAGTAAACAACAAAATTAAGTCAGAAAACAAGAAATTCTTTGAAACTCATAAGAACAAAGATGTAGCACAATAGAATTTCTGGGACACAGCTAAACCAACGGTAAGAAAGAAGTTTACAGTGCCGAATGCCCACATCAAAAATTTAGTAATATTTCAAATTAACAACCTAACATGACACCTAGAGGAATTGGAAAAACAAGAGCAAACCAATCCCAAAGCTAACAGAAAACAAGAAATAATCAAAATCAGAGTTGAACTTTAGGAAATGGACACCTGAAAAACCATGCAAAAGATCAATGAATCCAAGACTTTTGTTTTTGAAAGAAAAAATAAGATCAATATACCACTAGCTAGACTAATGAAAAAGAGAGAGATCCAAATAAACACATCAGAAATGGCACCTACCCCACAGAAATACAAAAAAAAAAAAAACCTCAAAGACTACTATGAAGACCACTATGCACACAAACTAGAACACCAGGAAGAAAATGGATAAATTTCTGAGATTGTACCAGAAAGAAACTGAATCTCTGAGCAGGCCAATAATGAGTTTCAAAGTTGAATCAGTAATAAAAAAGCCTACCAATGAGAAAAAGCCCAAGACCAAACAGAATCACAGCCAAATTCTACCAGATGTATAAAAAAGAGCTGGTACCACTCCTACTGAAACTATTCCCCAAAAATGGAGGAGGAGGTACTCTTTCCTGATTCATTCTATGAGAACAGCATCATCCTGCTACCAAAACCTGACAGAGACATCACTAAAAAGAAAACTTCAGGTTAATATCCTTGACGAATATAGATGCAAATATCCTCAAAAAATACTGACAAACTTAATCCAGCAGCATATCACAAAGCTAATCCATCAAGATCAAGTAGGCTTTACCCCTGAGATGCAAGTTTGGTGCAGCATGAGTAAATCAATAAATGTGATTCATTACATAAACAGAACTAAAGACAAAAACCACATGAATATCTCCATATATGCAGAAAAAGTTTTTGATAAAATTCAACATCTCTTCATGTTAAAAATTCTCAATAAACTAGATATTGAAGGAACACATTTCAAAATAGTAAGAGCCATCTATGACAAATCCACAGCCAGCATCATACTGAATGGGGAAAAGGTGACAACATTCACCTTGTAAACCAGCACAAGACAAGGATGCCCTCTCCCACCACTCTTATTCAACATAGTATTGGAAGTCCTGGATAGAGCGATCAGGCAAAAGAAAGAAATAAAGGACATCAAAATAGGAATAGAGGAAGTCAAACTATCCCTGTTTTCAGATGATGTGATTCTATAGAAAACCCTATAATCTTGGCCCAAAAGCTCCTTCAGCTGATAAACAACTTCAGCAAAGTTTCAGGATACAAAATCAACGTACAAAAATCACTAGCATTCCTATACACAAACAACAGCCAAGCTGAGAGGCAAATCAGAAATGCAATCCCATTCACAATTGCCACAAAAAGAATAAAATACCTAGCAATACAGCTAACCAGGAAGGTGAAAGATCTCTACAATGAAAATTACAAAACACTGCTCAAACACAACAAATGGAAAAACGTTCCATGCTCGTGGATAGGAAGAATCAATATCATTAAAACGGCCATACTGCCCAAAGCAATTTACAGATTCAGTGCTATCCCTATCAAACTACCAATGACATTCTTCACAGAACTAGAAAAAGGTATTTTAAAACTCATATGAAACAAAGAAAGAGCTCGAATAGCCAAGGCAATCCTAAGCAAAAATAACAAAGCTGGAGACAGCACGTTAACTGACTTCAAGATATACTACAAGTTGACAGTAACCAAACAGCATGATATTGGTGCAAAAACAGACACATAGACTAATGGAACAGAATAGAGAGCCCAGAAATAAGGCCACATACCTACAACCATCTGATCTTCAACAAAGTTGACAAAAACATGCAATAGGCAAAGGACTCCCTATTCAATAAATGGTGCTGAGATAACTGGCTAGCCATAAACAGAAGACAGAATCTAGACTCCCTCCTTATACAAGATACAAAACTCTGCTCAAGATGGATTAAAACTTAAATGCAAAACCTGAAATTATTTTTAAAAACCTGGAAAAATAACCTAGGAAATAAAATTCTGGACATAGGACCTGGAAAATATTTCATGAAGGTGCCAAAAGCAATTGCAACAAAAACAAAAATTGACAAGTGGGATCTAACTAAACAGCTTCTGCACAGCCAAAGAAACTATCAACAGAATAAACAGACAATTCACAGAATAGGAGAATATATTTGCAAACTATACACCTGAAAAAGGTGTAATATCAAGAATCTACAAGGAACTTAAACAAATTTACAAGCAGAAAACAACCCCATTAAAAAGTGGGCAAAGCAGATGATCAGACACTTTTCAAAAGAAAACCTACACACAGCCAGCAAGCATATGAACAAATGTTCAACATCACTGATCATTAGAGAAAAGTGAATCAAAACCACAATAAGATACCATCACACTCCAGTTAGAATGGCTATTATTAAAAAGTCAAAATAAAATTGGCACTGGTGAAATTGTGGAAAAGAAAGAACACTTATACACTGCCAGCGGGAAGGTAAATTTGTTTAGTCACTGCGGAAAGAAGTTTGGTGATTTTTCAAAGAACTTAAAACAGAATTACCATTCAACCCAGCCATCTCATTATTATGTATATACCCAAAAAAATGTAAATTCTTCTCCCATAAGGACGCATGCATGTGTATGTTCATCACAGCACTATTCACAATAGTGAAGACATGGGATCAACATAAATGCCCATCAACAGTAGGTTGAATAAAGAAAATGTAGTACATATACACCATGGAATACTATGCAGCCATAAAAAAGAATGATATCATGTCTTATACAACAACATGGATGGACCTGGAGGCCATTATTCTAAGTAAACTAATGCAAGAACAGAAGACCAAATACTGCATGTTCTCACTTAAAAGTGGAAAGTAAATCTTGAGTACGCATGGACACAAAGAAAGGAACAATAGACATGGGGACTACTGGAGGGTAGGAGGAAGGTAAGTATTGAATAACTACTTATCAGGGACTAAGCTTATTACCTGGGTGATGAAGTAATTTGTGCCTCAAACTCCCATGACACATAGTTTACCTGTGTAACAAACCTGCACAGGTACTACTGAACCTAAAATAAATGTTAATTAAAAAATACGAAAAAACACAGAAAGAAAAAAAACTGCCATTCAAGAATACTGTATCTAGCCAAGTTATTGTGCAAATATGAAGAAGAGATAAAGTCTCTTCCAGACAAATAATAATTGAGAGAGTTCAGCAGCAGACCCATCTCACAAAAAATGCTAACTGTAAATGAAGGATACAGACAAACCCAGAATACTCTAATACTGTAGTGTTAGATTGCAATTCGCTCATAACATACTGTGAATCTCAAAAGACAAATTTTTCAAAAACAAAAATAGCTACAGCAACCTGTTAAGAGAGAAGTAATATAAAAATATGTAAATTGAGATAACTGAAAGTCAAAATGTTGGGAGGATAGAGTTAAGGTGTAGAAGAATTTCTTTTGCTTTTAATTTGTTTCTATTCTTTGTGATTTAAGATAAGTTTTTCTCCCTCTGAAATAATGTATTATGTCTATTAGATGTTTTTGTAAGTCTTATAATAACCACAAAGTCTAAAATAGATTCATGAAAAACAAAAAATAAAACATACCACCAAAAAAAAGAAATCACTTGACCACAAATGAAGACAGTAAGAAAGGAAGAAAGGAGTTACAAGACAATGGGAAAACAAACAACAAAATTGTCATAGAAAGTCCTTAGTTATCAATAATAACACTGAATATAGACTCAATTATCCAATTAAAATGCACAGAGCAGCTAAGTGGATAAAAAATACGACCCAACTGTATGCTGCCTACAAGAAACCCACTTTACCTTTAAAGATCCATAGACTGAAAGTAATGGGGTGGAAAAAGCTATTCCATACAACTGGAAAACAAAAAAGAAAAGTAGCTATACTTATATTAGATAAAATAAACTACAAATCAAAGACTGTAAAATGACAAAAAAAAGATCACTATGTAAAAGAGGTCAATTCAGTAAGAAGATATAACAATTATAAATATCTATGCATCCGACACCAGAGCTTTTATGGATGCAAAGCAAACATGAATAGCTCCAAAGAAAGAGATAGACTGAAATGCAATAATAGTGGTGGACTTTAACACTTCACTTTCAGTAATGAACAGATCATCCAGACAGAAAATCAACAAAAAAAGAGCAAAGTTAAACTATAAACTAAACATAATAGGTCTAACTTACATTTACAAAACATTTCATCCAAATGCTGCAGAATACACCTTCTTTACATTAGCACATTTGGCATTTTCTAGAATATTTCATATCTTAGACTACAAAACAAGTTTTATCAAATTCAGAAACAGAAAAAAATATCAAGTATTTGTTCTGACCACAGTGAAGTAAAAGTAGAAATTAGTTACAAGAGGAAACTCAGAAAACTTCACAAACACATGGAAATTAAACAACATGCTCCTGAATAACCGATGGGTCAACAAAAGAGTTAAGAAGGAAATTTAGGAATTTCTTGACACAAATGAAAATGGAAATACAACATACCGAAATCTATGGGATACATCAAAAGCAGTACTAAGAGGAAAGTTTGCAGTAAAATATTATATCAAGAAAGTAGAAAGACTTCAAGTGAACAACCTAATGATGCAGCTCAAAAAACTCAGAAAACAAGAATAGACCAAACACAAAATTAGTAGAAGAAAATAAATAATAAAGATGAAAGTAAAAATAAATGAAATTGAGACTGAAAAAACAAAATAGAAGATAAAAGTAGGTTTTCTGAAAAGATAAAATTGATAAACCTTTGACTAGACTAAGAGAAAAAAGAGAGATCAAAATTATTAATGTGAGAAACAGAAAAAGGGACATAACAACTGACATTACAGAAATACCAGGAATCACTAGAGACTATTATGAACAACTGTATGTCAACAAATTAGAAAATCTAAAAGAAATGGGTAAATTCCTTGATACATCCAACCTACTAGGATTGAACCATTAAGAAATATAAAATCTCAATAAACCAATAACAAGTAATGAGAGTGAAGCTGTAATAAAAATCTCCCATCAAAGAAAAGCCCAGGACTTGATGACTTCACTACTGAATTCTACCAAACATTTGAAGAACTAATATCAATACTATTCAAAAAAAATGAAGAGGAGAGAATACTTTCAAACTTATTATATGAGGCCAGCATTACCCTGATACTAAAACCAGATAAGGACACAATGAAAAATGAAAATTATAGGCCAATATCACCGATGAACACATATGCAAAAATTGTCAACAAAATACTAGCAAACCAAATTCAACAACATATGAAAAAGATCATTCATCATAGTCAAGTGGGATTCAATCCCAGGGATACAAGGGTTGTTCAACATATGCAAATAAATAAATGTGAAACATCAGATTAGCAGAACCAAGAACAAAAACAATGATTATTTTAATAAATGCCAAAAAAGCATTCAATAAAATTCAGTATTCCTTTATAATAAGAACCCTAATCAAATTGGGTATAGAAGAAACATACCTCAAAATAATAAAGACCTTATATATGACAAAGCCAGAACTAACATTGCACTAAATGGGAAAGAAATTGAAACCTTTTCCTGTAAAATGTGGAACAAGGCAAGGATGCCCACTTTCACCACGTTTATTCAATATAATACTGGAAGTACTGGCCAGAGCAATTAGGCAAGAGAAAGAAATAAAGGACGTCCAAATTTGAAAAGAAGTTAAATTTGCCTTCTTCACAGATGACATAATCTTATACTTAGGAAAACCTAAAGATCCCACCAAAAACTATTAGAACTGATAAACTAATTCAGTAAAGTTGCAGGATACAAATCAACATGCAAAAATCAGTAGCATTTATATACACCAACAGTAAACAACCTAAAAAAGAAATCAAGTGACAGAGCGAGACTCCATCTCAAAAAAAAAAAAAAGAAATCAAGAAAGCAATCTCATTTACAATAGCTACAAAATATGTAAAATATCTAGAAACATATTTAACCTCAAAGTGAAAGGTCTATACATCAAAAACAATAAAACACTGATAAAAGAAATTTAAAAGGATACCAAAAAAGGAAAGATATTCCATGATCATGAACTGGAAGAATTAATGTTGTTAAAAATGACAATACTACCCAAAGCAATTTAAAAATTCAGTACAGTTCCCATGAAAATACCAATGACATCCTTCACAGAAATAGAAAGACAATCCTAAAATGTATTTAAAACCCAAAAGACCCCCAATTATCATAGCAGCCCTGAGCAAAAAGAAGAAACTCAGAGGTATAACACTACCTGACTTCAAAATTTGCTACCAAATTATAGTAACCAAAACATCATTGTACTAGCAGAAAAGCAGATGCATAGACCAATGGAATAGAAACAGATAACCTAGATATAGCCTAGGTACACATACCTGCATTTACAGAAAACTCATTTTTGACAGTGGTGCCAAGAACATACAATGGGGAAAGGACAGTCTCTTCAATAAACGGTGCTGGGAATACTAGATGTCCATATGCAGAGGAATGAAACTAGACCCCTACCTCTCACCATACACAAAAATCAAATCAAAATGGATTAAAGACTTAAGTCTAAGATCTGAAACTGTGAAACTACAAGAAAACAGCGGAGAAATGTTCCATGACATTGGTTTGGGTAAAGATTTTTTGTGTAGGATCTCGAAAGCACAGGCAACCAAAGCAAAAATAGACAAAATTACATCAAGCTAAAAAGCTTCTGCACAGCAAAGGAAACAATCAAAAAACTGAAGAGACAACCCACAGAATAGGATAAAATATTTGCAAAAGACCCATCTGAGAAGGGATTAGGGATCTGACAGGAATATATAAGAAGCACAAACAATTCAATTGCAAAAAAAAAAAAAGAGAAATAATGCAATTTAAAATGGACAAATGGCCTGATTAAACATTTATCAAAAGAAGACTTAAAAATGGTCAACAGATATATGAAAAAAATACTGAACATCACTTATAATCAGATAAATTCAAATCAAAATTTTAATGAGATATCATCTCATCACAGTTAAAATGGCTTTTATCAAAAAGACAGGTAATAATGGATGCTGGCAAGGATGCAGAGAAATGGGAACCCTCATACACTGTTGGTGGAAATGTAAATTAGTACAGCTACTATGGAGAACAGCATAAAGGCTCCTCAAAAAACTAAAAGTAGAACTACCATATGATTCAACAATTCCACTACTCGGTATATATCAAAAGAAAGAAATCAATATATCAAAAAGACATGTGTCTGCACTCCGATGTTTATTGCAGCACTATTCACAATAGTCAAAACATGGAATCAACCTACATGCCCATCAGTGGATGAATGGATAAAGAAAATGTGGTATGCATACACAGTGGAACGTTATTCAGCCATAAAAAGGATAAAATCCTGTTATTTGTAGCAACGTGGATAGAACTGGATGTCATTAAGTTAAGTGAAATAAGCCAAGAACAGAAAGACAAATATTGCATGTTCTCAATTACCTGTGGGAGCTAAAAAAAAAAAAGTGGATCTCATGAAGATAGAGAGTAGATTGGTGGTTACCAGAGGCCAAGAAGGGTAGTGAGTAGGCAGTGATAAAGACAAGCAGATTGATGGGTACAAATATACGGTTTGATAGAAGATATAAGATATATCTTATATAAGATATATCTTATATAAGATATATCTTATGTATATATAAGATAGAAGATATAAGACCTAGTGTTAGAAGGATCAGTAGGGTGACTATAGTTTACAGCAATCTATTGTATATTTCAAAATACCTGGAAGAGAAGAATTGAATTATTCTAGCATAAAGAAAATATAAATATTTAAGGTAATGGATATTCTAAGTATGCAAATTTGATTTTTATGAACTGTAGGAATGTATTAAATTATCACCCGTACCCCAAAACTATGTACATCTATTATGCATTAATAAAATGTTTAGGCTGTTTATCTCTAAGACTTTAACAAATTGATTTCAAGTAGCATTATCTTTCTATGGAGTTAGAAGATAAAGTTTAAGTGCTCTTAACAATGAGTTAACCACAATTGAAACATGCTCTAAGAGGAACATGGTTAAGACATATTCGCATTTTAAGAAATACTTTTTAATATAATATAAGTGTTAGACAAATATACAATCGCTGATATTCCAAGGAGTTGCTATCACTTTGGTTATTTTCCCTAGCATAGTTATGGAGAAACAATGAGATATTGTTTACTAAAGAACTAGAATACGTTGACTTGCTATATAATGAAATGCTCAAACTAATAGGTGTAATTTTTGTTTAAAAAAAAGAAGAAATGTGTTCAATCAGAATTCCATTTGAGATCAATTTCAGGGTCAGAGTTTTACCCTGACCTTAACAAGGCACCTCTGGAAATAATAATGTTTACACTCAAAATATGATTAGCATTATCATTTCTAGAAAAGTATTGAATGAAAAAATGCTTCCCAGTAAGAAAAACAATCTCTGCATTAAAAATGCTTACTAACAGTTAATTAGCATTATTAATGTTCCAGACTTACCCTACTATCATGAGAAAAGTCTGTAGCTTTTTTTCCATGACTGAACCCATTCTGACTTCCCTCCTTTAGTGTATTGTAACTGCCTTCTCATGGAAGCATACACCTCAGAACAATGAAGTACAACTTCTAATTCCCTCAAGCTACTCACTGACATGATTGGAATAAATTCAACATACCTTTTGATGTGTTGCCCATCTGGAAAATGGTTTCAGCTTTCAGTTTGGCTTCCAATCCCTCTCTTGCTGCTTTCAACTAGGAGTGGGGCTTTCAGAGCTCACTGACATTCCTCTCATAAGTATAGCACTCTAGCCTTCAAGGTCTTTGCCTCTATGTTGCTAACCTTGCAGATTATGGTTGTCTGGCCACTATCTGCAGGCACTTCTATCCACTTCCTGGAATTCCCTATTCTCTCCTAGCTGCCTACGTTCTTGGCCACTGTAAGCTACTCTTCCACAATTTGGCTTCCCTGATTGTACAGTTGCCTGCTTTCTTTTCCACTAAGAAAGCAGATTTGCTCTCTATTGTACTTGGAGTTTCCTATCCACTGACAGATTTCTTATCCACTCCCCAGTGTAGTTGGAGTTTCCTGCCCACTTTAGCTGTCCACTTTCTTTTCCACTGTGACCCAAGATAACAAGTTGTTGCCACTATTCTAGAGTTCCCGGCCCATTCTGAGACAAGACATCTAGAGGAGCCAAGATGGCCGAATAGGAACATCTCCAGTCTACAGCTCCCAGCGTGAGCGACGCAGAAGACAGGTGATTTCTGCATTTCCATCTGAGGTACCGGGTTCATCTCACTAGGGAGTGCCAGACAGTGGGCGCAGGTCAGTGGGTGCGCGCACCGTGCTCGAGCCAAAGCAGGATGAGGCATTGCCTCACTCGGGAAGTGCAAGGGGTCAGGGAGTTCCCTTTCCTAGTCAAAGAAAGGGGTGACGGAGGGCACCTGAAAAATCGGGTCACTCCCACCCGAATACCGCGCTTTTCCAATGGGCTTAAAACACAGTGCACCACGAGATTATATCCCACACCTGGCTCGGAAGGTCCTACGCCCACGGAGTCTCGCTGATTGCTAGCACAGCAGTCTGAGATCAAACTACAAGGCGGCAGCGAGGCTGGGGGAGGGGGGCCTGCTACTGCCCAGGCTTGATTAGGTAAACAAAGCAGCCGGGACGCTCGAACTGGGTGGAGCCCACCACAGCTCAAGGAGGCCTGCCTGCCTCTGTAGGCTCCACCTCTGGGGGCAGGGCACAGAGAAACAAAGTAACCTCTGCAGACTTAAATGTCGCTGTCTGACAGCTTTGAAGAGAGCAGTGGTTCTCCCAGCACACAGCTGGAGATCTGAGAACGGGCAGACTGCCTCCTGAAGTGGGTCCCTGACCCCTGACCCCCGAGCAGCCTAACTGGGAGGCACCCCCCAGCAGGGGCACACTGACACCTCACACAGCAGGGTATTTCAACAGACCTGCAGCTGAGGGTCCTGTCTGTTAGAAGGAAAACTAACAAACAGAAAGGACATCCACACCAAAAACCCATCTGTACATCACCATCATCAAAGACCAAAAGTAGATAAAACCACAAAGGTGGGGAAAAAACAGAACAGAAAAACTGGAAACTCTAAAAAGCAGAGCACCTCTCCTCCTCCAAAGGAACACAGTTCCTCACCAGCAACGGAACAAAGCTGGATGGAGAATGACTTTGACGAGTTGAGAGAAGGCTTCAGACGATCAAATTACTCTGAGCTACGGGAGGACATTCAAACCAAAGGCAAAGAAGTTGAAAGCTTTGAAAAAAATTTAGAAGAATGTATAACTAGAATAACCAATACAGAGAAGTGCTTAAAGGAGCTGATGGAGCTGAAAACCAAGGCTCGAGAACTATGTGAAGAATGCAGAAGCCTCAGGAGCTGATGTGATCAACTGGAAGAAAGGGTATCAGCAATGGAAGATGAAATGAATGAAATGAAGTGAGAAGGGAAGTTTAGAGAAAAAAGAATAAAAAGAAATGAGCAAAGCCTCCAAGAAATATGGGACTATGTGAAAAGACTGAATCTACATCTGATTGGTGTACCTGAAAGTGATGGGGAGAATGGAACCAAGTTGGAAAACACTCTGCAGGATATTATCCAGGAGAACTTCCCCAATCTAGCAAGGCAGGCCAACGTTCAGATTCAGGAAATACAGAGAACATCACAAAGATACTCCTCGAGAAGAGCAACTCCAAGACACATAATTGTCAGATTCACCAAAGTTGAAATGAAGGAAAAAATGTTAAGGGCAGCCAGAGAGAAAGGTTGGGTTACCCTCAAAGGGAAGCCCATCAGACTAACAGCGGATCTCTCGGCAGAAAATCTACAAGCCAGAAGAGAGTGGGGGCCAATATTCAACATTCTTAAAGAAAAGAATTTTCAACCCAGAATTTCATATCCAGCCAAACTAAGCTTCATAAGCGAAGGAGAAATAAAATACTTTACAGACAAGCAAATGCTGAGAGATTTTGTCACCACCAGGCCTGCCCTAAAAGAGCTCCTGAAGGAAGGGCTAAATATGGAAAGGAACAAGCAGTACCAGCCGCTGCAAAATCATGCCAAAATGTAAAGACCATCAAGACTAGGAAGAAACTGCATCAACTAATGAGCAAAATAACCAGCTAACATCATAATGACAGGATCAAATTCACACATAACAATATTAACTTTAAATGTAAATGGACTAAATGCTCCAATTAAAAGACACAGACTGGCAAATTGGATAAAGAGTCAAGACCCATCAGTGTGCTGTATTCAGGAAACCATCTCACATGCAGAGACACACATAGGCTCAAAATAAAAGGATGGAGGAAGATCTACCAAGCAAATGGAAAACAAAAGAAGGCAGGGGTTGCAATCCTAGTCTCTGATAAAACAGACTTTAAACCAACAAAGATCAAAAGAGACAAAGAAGGCCATTACATAATGGTAAAGGGATCAATTCAACAAGAAGAGCTAACTATCCTAAATATATATGCACCCAATACAGGAGTACCCAGATTCATAAAGCAAGTCCTGAGTGACCTACAAAGAGACTTAGACTCCCACACATTAATAATGGGAGACTTTAACACCCCACTGTCAACATTAGACAGATCAACGAGACAGAAAGTCAACAAGGATACCCAGGAATTGAACTCAGCTCTGCACCAAGCGGACCTAATAGACATCTACAGAACTCTCCACCCCAAATCAACAGAATATACATTTTTTTCAGGACCACACCTATTCCAAAATTGACCACATACTTGGAAGTAAAGCTCTTCTCAGCAAATGTAAAAGAACAGAAATTATAACAAACTATCTCTCAGACCACAGTGCAATCAAACTAGAACTCAGGATTAAGAATCTCACTCAAAACTGCTCAACTACATGGAAACTGAACAACCTGCTCCTGAATGACTACTGGGTACATAACAAAATGAAGGCAGAAATAAAGATGTTCTTTGAAACCAACGAGAACAAAGACACAACATACCAGAATCTCTGGGATGCATTCAAAGCAGTGTGTAGAGGGAAATTTATAGCACTAAATGCCCACAAGAGAAAGCAGGAAAGATCCAAAATTGACACCCTAACATCACAATTAAAAGAACTAGAAAAGCAAGAGCAAGCACATTCAAAAGCTAGCAGAAGGCAAGAAATAACTAAAATCAGAGCAGAACTGAAGGAAATAGAGACACAAAAAACCCTTCAAAAAATTAATGAATCCAGGAGCTGGTTTTTTGAAAGAATCAACAAAATTGATAGACCGGTAGCAAGACTAATAAAGAAAAAAAGAGAGAGGAATCAAATAGACACAATAAAAAATGATAAAGGGGATATCACCACCGATCCCACAGAAATACTAACTACCATCAGAGAATACTACAAACACCTCTACACAAATAAACTAGAAAATCTAGAAGAAATGGATAAATTCCTCGACACCTACACTCTCCCAAGACTAAACCAGGAAGAAGTTGAATCTCTGAATAGACCAATAACAGGATCTGAAATTGTGGCAATAATCAATAGCTTACCAACCAAAAAGAGTCCAGGACCAGATGGATTCACAGCCGAATTCTACCAGAGGTACAAGGAGGAACTGGTACCATTCCTTCTGAAGCTATTCCAATCAATAGAAAAAGAGGGAATCCTCCCTAACTCTTTTTATGAGGCCAGCATCATTCTGATACCAAAGCCAGGCAGAGACACAACAGAAAAAGAGAATTTTAGACCAATATCCTTGATGAACATTGATGCAAAAATCCTCAATAAAATACTGGCAAAACGAATCCAGCAGCACATCAAAAAGCTTATCTACCATGATCAAGTGGGCTTCATCCCTGGGATGCAAGGCTGGTTCAATATATGCAAATCAATAAATGTAATCCAGCATATAAACAGAGCCAAAGACAAAAAACACACGATTATCTCAATAGATGCACAAAAAGCCTTTGACAAAATTCAACAACCCTTCATGCTAAAAACTCTCAATAAATTAGGTATTGATGGGACATATTTCAAAATAATAAGAGCTATCTATGAGAAACCGACAGCCAATATCATACTGAATGGGCAAAAACTGGAAGCATTCCCTTTGAAAACGGGCACAAGACAGGGATGCCCTCTCTCACCACTCCTATTCAACATGGTGTTGGAAGTTCTGGCCAGGGCAATTAGGCAGGAGAAGGAAATAAAGGGTATTCAATTAGGAAAAGACGAAGTCAAATTGTCCCTGTTTGCAGACGACATGATTGTATATCTAGAAAACCCCATTGTCTCAGCCCAAAATCTCCTTAAGCTGATAAGCAACTTCAGCAAAGTCTCAGGATACAAAATCAATGTACAAAAATCACAAGCATTCTTATACACCAACAACAGACGAACAGAGAGCCAAATCATGAGTGAACTCCCATTCACAATTGCTTCAAAGAGAATAAAATACCTAGGAATCCAACTTACAAGGGATGTGAAGGACCTCTTCAAGGAGAACAACAAACCACTGCTCAAGGAAATAAAAGAGGATACAAACAAATGGAAGAACATTCCATGCTCATGGGTAGGAAGAATCAATATCGTGAAAATGGCCATACTGCCAACGGTAATTTACAGATTCAATGCCATCCCCATCAAGCTACCAATGCCTTTCTTCACAGAATTGGAAAAAACTACTTTAAAGTTCATATGGAACCAAAAAAGAGCCCACATTGCCAAGTCAATCCTAAGCCAAAAGAACAAAGCTGGAGGCATCACACTACCAGACTTCAAACTATACTACAAGGCTACAGTAACCAAAACAGCATGGTACTGGTACCAAAACAGAGATATAGATCAATGGAACAGAACAGAGCCCTCAGAAATAACGCCACATATCTACCACTATCTGATCTTTGACAAACCTGAGAAAAGCAAGCAATGGGGAAAGGATTCCCTATTTAATAAATGGTGCTAGGAAAACTGGCTAGCCATATGTAGAAAGCTGAAACTGGATCCCTTCCTTACACCTTACACAAAAATCAATTCAATATGGATTAAAGACTTAAACGTTAGACCTAAAACCATAAAAACCCTAGAAGAAAACCTAGGCATTACCATTCAGGACATAGGCATGGGCAAGGACTTCATGTCTAAAATACCAAAAGCAATGGCAACAAAAGCCAAAATTGACAAATGAGATCTTATTAAACTAAAGAGCTTCTGCACAGCAAAATAAACTACCATCAGAGTGAACAGGCAACCTACAAAATGGGAGAAAATTTTTGCAACCTACTCATCTGACAAAGGGCTAATATCCAGAATCTACAATTAGCTCAAACAAATTTACAAGAAAAAAACAAACAACCCCATCAAAAAGTGGGCAAAGGACATGAACAGACACTTCTCAAAAGAAGACATTTATGCAGCCAAAAAACACATGAAAAAATGCTCACCATCTCTGGCCATCAGAGAAATGCAAATCAAAACCACAATGAGATACCATCTCACACCAGTTAGAATGGCAATCATTAAAAAGTCAGGAAACAACAGGTGCTGGAGAGGATGTGGAGAAATAGGAACACTTTTACACTGTTGGTGGGACTGGAAACTAGTTCAACCATTGTGGAAGTCAGTGTGGCGATTCCTCAGGGATCTAGAACTAGAAATACCATTTGACCCAGCCATCCCATTACTGGGTATATACCCAAAGGACTATAAATCATGCTGCTATAAAGACACATGCACACGTATGTTTATTGTGGCATTATTCACAATAGCAAAGACTTGGAACCAACCCAAATATGCAACAATGATAGACTGGATTAAGAAAATGTGGCACATATACACCATGGAATACTATGCAGCCATAAAAAATGATGAGTTCATGTCCTCTGTAGGGACATGGATGAAATTGGAAATCATCATTCTCAGTAAACTATCGCAAGAACAAAAAACCAAACACCACATATTCTCACTCATAGGTGGGAATTGAACAATGAGATCACATGGACACAGGAAGGGGAATATCACACTCTGGGGACTATTGTGGGTTGGGGGGAGCGGGGAAGGATAGCATTGGGAGATATACCTAATGCTAGATGACGAGTTAGTGGGTGCAGCGCACCAGCATGGCACATGTATACATATGTAACTAACCTGCACAATGTGCACATGTACCCTAAAACTTAAAGTATAATAATAAAAAATAAATATATAAATAAATAAATAAATAAATAAATAAAGACTTCTACCACTTCTGTCTAGTAGAGCTTGCCTCCACCCTGCCCCAGCATTCTCCTCATGCTAGAAGTCTTTCTCATACTCCCATTTTCTTTTTCCACCAATGTTGCACAATGAGACAAAATTAATGCCTGTCACAGCCACATAGTCATTTCAATAAACCTGTAGTATACAGTGCAGCTTATCTGGCCATGTGTTTGGTGATGACTTTTGCCTGCCTATTTCTTCAGGTAAGCATTTTCTTATATGGACCAGACAACACAAACAACTAGTCTAGAAACAAACATCACTGTGATTACTTTGGGATGAGACTTTTTGTCCTCTTCTTTCAAATCAGCATTTACCATATATGATCAGACCCATGACTAACTTGTCCAGGAGCTTATCTCACTGGAATCAATTTTTGTGTTGGCATTTTCCTCCTCCCTCTTCAGATAAGCGTTTACTCATAAGGATTAGACAATGTAAATAACTAGCCTAGGAACAAATATCACTTCATGTAATTTTGGGAGTAGCTTTTTCGCCTCTCTTTCTTCAGAGAAGGGATTGTTTATGTGGATTAGACACCTGACTAACTCATCCAGAATTCAATATCACTATGATTAATTTTGGTGATTTCACCCTCTTCCTTCAAATAAGCACTCATGATTATGTATGATAATCGGTCTCTCCCTGTGCTGCTATAACAAAATACCTGAGAGTGGGTAATTTATAAAGAGCAAAAATTTATTTTCTCACAATTCTGGAGGCTGGTAAGTCAAAGATCAAGGAAATGGCCATTGGTTGTCTGGTGAGGGCTGCTTTTTCCTTCAAAGATGGTACCTTATTACTATATCTTTCAAAGGAGAGGAATATTGTGTCCTCATATGGCAAAAGGTGAAAGGGAAAAAGATCTAAACACTGCATGAAGCCTTTTTTTAAGGGCTTAATCTCATTCATGAGGGGAGGAGACCTCATCACCCAATCACCTCTTAAAAGTCCTACCTCTTAATACCATCACATTGGCCATTAAGTTTTAACACCTGAATTTTGAAGGGAACATACTCAAACCATGACACTCCCCATCCAGAAAGAGCCTCTGATAGGCTCTGCATTTTTTCAATAGCTCTCTTCCAGAAAGTTCTGTCCTCATCCCTCTACTCTCATAGAAACACTCAAGGACAGGGACTTAGTTTGGTTATCCTTCAACCAAATACATCTGACCTTGTCTACCATCATTTGATTCTTCCAGGATGTTCTCTTTTCATGCCCTTCACACTGCAGAAATTCCCAGAGAAGGGGAGTTATACTCAATTCTTCAATCAATCGCTTTCTTAGCCTACTCCTGAAATTTTCCTTAGACCATCCCTTGAAGCCAATCCTACTTAAGATTTTCCTTGTCCCATAGGCCAAGTGGTCTGGCCTCCCCTTCAGAATCCTGAGCCAAAACAATGCCCTGATGGGATCCCACTCAGGAGTTGTAGCAATGGCAAAAGATGGCTGCATCTAGGGTGAGGAATCAAATGGGCACTGTCCAGTAGTTGGCTCTCCCTTAGGACACGCATGTGGCTGGACATATAGGTTCTGGGGAGTATGCCGCGGTCACAGTTCTCCAGAGGAGCTACTGAAAAGAGGTATGCCTGAGGCCTGACCTCTAGTGACTCTTTCTTCTGGTTTCCTTCATGTCTCTGTCAGTTCAGCTCAAAAGCTCTCTCCACTTATCCAGATTATACAATAGCCCCCCAAAGTAGTACCCTAATGAAATGTGTAAGTAATGATGACTTATTTTATTCTCCTTCCGTAAAATAGTCTCATTCTCAGCGTAAGCAGTAATAATATTTTCATTAACCAAAATGTGGGGCATATGTTTTATAATTAAGAACTTATAGCCAGAGAATTTGGGATTGTGGCTGCTTTTGGGAAATCCAGAGCTTTTGGTTTCCAGGAAGTAGATCTAGGCTAGATTTTTGGAGGAAACTAAAATCTAGTTCACCAAAATAAAAATAACTCAGTCAGCTGAACTTTATTAGATGTCCAAGTGATCAATGATATACACTATCAGATCAGACCTTCCATTTTCCCTTTCCTCAAGAGGATGACAGGGATTGTTCCACCTCCAAAATGTTATATAAGAGTCCCAGAATTTTCCTTAAATGTGAGTACTATACTAGCTGGAAGCAGGGATTCTGATGACTAAACAATGTGAACACCAAGTAAAAATGTTCCAGATGATTATTTATTAGATATACAAGTTTATTCATACACAGCAAGTGACCATAAATACACACTGCAAATATTTCCAAATAATGTCTTGTACAGGCACCATGATGGGTGACAAGAGCTATGAACTGGTAATCAAGAAATCCAGGACAGGGTGCAGTGGCTTCTATCTATAATCCCAATGCTTTGAAGACTGAGGTGGGAGGATCACTTGAGGCCAGGAGATTGAGACCAGCCTGAGTAACATGGCATGACCCCACCTCTACAAAATTTTTTTTTAATTAAATGGACGTGGTGGGCCGGGTGCAGTGGCTCACACCTGTAATCCCAGCACTTTGGGAGGCCGAGGCGGGCAGATCACCTGGTCAGGAGATCGAGACCATCCTGGCTAACACGGTGAAACCCTGTCTCTACTAAAAATACAAAAAATTAGCTGGGTGTGGTGGCAGACGCCTGTAGTCCCAGCTACTCGAGAGGCTGAGGCAGGAGAATGGCGTGAACCTGGGAGGCGGAGCTTGCAGTGAGCTGAGATCGCACCACTGCACCCCAGCCTGGGCGGCAGAGCAAGACTCCATCTCAAAAAAATAAAATTAATAAAATTTAAAAAAATTAAATGGACATGGTGACAAGTGCCTGTAGTCCCAGTTACTTGGGAGGCTGAGGCAGGAGGATCGCTTGAACCCAGGAGCTCAAGGCTACGGTGAGCTATGATTGCACCACTGCACTCCAGCCTGGGTGAAAGAGCAAGACCTTGTATGAAAGAAAGAAAGAAAGAGAGAGAGAGAGAGAGAGAGAAAAGAAAAGAAAGGAAAGAAAGAAAGAAAGAAAGAAAGAAAGAAAGAAAGAAAGAAAGAAAGAAAGAAAGAAAGAAAGAAAGAAAGGGAGAAAGAAAGAAAGAAAGAATCTAGGCTTTACCACTCACTAGCTGTCATCTTAAATCGGTGTACCATGCTTGAAGAAGGTTACGTAAAAATCTTTGCCAGTTCTACAAAGGATTAAAGCCTGAACCTTTGCAGTTTTCAGGATATTACAGAAAAGAGAATAGCAACAATTTGGTGAAAAAAAATATTTCTTAGCTCTATTAGTTCTCTTCATGTCTAGGAATATCTGGAATATTCCAAAGGCATCTCAAAGGAAGAGTAATGTTTCTTTCTCCAGAATAAGAAAGATGTCGTGGTCTATACTGTTACCTTTACTAAAATACAAATGTCCACTTTACTCAATGGAACCCAGAATGAGGTTCTGGCATTTTTCTCTTTTATCCTGAACCAAACATGTGCTGGTAAGTATTTAACAGCTGGCTCTCCAGGGGGAAAGTAGATCTTTGTCTGTAGCATTAACATATTTATATGGTGTAAAAATCTGCCACCATGGCTGATTTTATGCCACTTTTCTTATTCTCTTTTGCTGCTGCTATAACAGAATACCATAGACTGTGTAATTTATATAAGCTTATTTGACTCACAGTTCTGGAGGCTGGGAAGTCTAAGAGTGAGGAGCCGCATCTGATGAGGACCTTCTTGCTGCATCATTCCATGGTGGGAAGGCAGAAAGACACAAGAGCACACACAAGTGAGAAGAAGGCTGAACTCATCCTTTTATCAGGAACCCACTCCTGTGATAATGACATTAATCCATGCATGAGGACAGAGCCCTCATGACCTAATCACCTCTTAAAGGTCTCACCTCTCAACACTGTTGCATTGGGGATTAAGTTTCCAACATGTGAACTTTGGAGGACATATTCAAGCCATAGCACCACCAAAGTGATGTCACTGAATGCAGAGTTAAGAAGAGATACACAGGATTAGCTCTCACAAAATGATGTGAGCCAGCCAGATCTCTGATAAGAAATGTAATCTATGCAAAAAAGAAGACAAAATTAAAAGGATAATGAACAATATCTTCCAACTGTGAAGGGCTGTCATAAAAGGTGATGTTTACTCATTCTCTAATTCAATGATATACAAAACAGTTGTAGGAGATGAGTGATTGGCATAGAACTCAGAAATTAGAGATAGTCAAGTTGGATTCAAGTCCTGAATCTGTCATTACTAACTTGGGCAAATCGCTTGACATTTCGGGGCTTTAGAATCCTCATCTAGAATAACTTAATATGATAGCACTTGCAGAGTTCTAAGAACACTGTCTGGCATACTCAATAAAATGTTAGCTCTTATTATCATAACGATCATCATCACTGTCTGCAGAATTGATATAAAAAAGCTAACTGGCCAACTTTCCTCAGAGGTTTTGAAAATTGAAATACTGCATGTAAAGTAATTTGTAATCTATAAACACTATCCAATCTGATATAGTTTTCCATTATTACTTACTTAGCTCAGAGATATAAAACTGAAGGGATTCCTAAGGGAAATGTATATTAACTTTTTCTAGAGAGCTTTAAAAATAAGAGAGAATCTCATAGTACATGAAGAATCCTGTCACAGTCACAATCAGAAGGGAGTTTGTTATACTTTAGAGATCATCTGATCCAACCACTCATCATATAGATGTGAAAATAGTTGACAAAATTTAAGTAACTTATCTAAGAAGTTAGCAACAAAGTAAGGACTAGTATCTAGGTCATTTGACTCATTGTATTCTTTCCGTCAAGTACGTAACAATATTGGACTCTACAGTTGCTTGCAGGTCCTGCTGTCTAGCCAGCCACAGAGGGATGTTAAATAGCAAAATGTTATTATCCTTATCCTGACACCAGAAACTAGTGGAAGTTTGGACGTATATTATACGCTTAATTCAGTATCAAGGTTTGGGATTCACACCCATCATTATTTTCTCACAAGTAGTGAAAGTGAGGGATCTCTGTTAATTTAAGTCTTTATTTTAATTATTCTGGGGCTACACTTCGCCTTTTTTTTCAGAGGCAAAAGAAAAGGCCCCCTGGTCCACTAGGGTCCAAAGTGTAAGCTTGTCCAAAAAGTCCATCACTTCCCAGGGCTTCAGTTTCTTCATATGTAAAGATAGATGGTTTAATTAGATTAATCAATTTTCAGTTTGAAAAGCAGTTATTTAGTACCTATTCGGTGGCAAATGTTGTGCTAGACACTTGTGCTATATACCAACAGGAGACCAACAAGCCCCTATCTCTGTTGAGATTAAAAGTCCAGTAAGGAAGCACACACACCCATTATATTACAAGTGTAACTGTGTTACCATTTGTGCAATAATAGCAATATCTACACGGTGCCACAGAGGAGACAATAACCACTGGTAATGTGGCAGATTTCAAAAAGCGGGTAATGTTTTAGCTAGATCTTGAAGTATGTGTAGTAGTTTCATAGGTGAAGAATTTGCAATAGAGCATTCCAGGCAGGAGAAACAGCATTCACAAAGGTAAAGAAGCATCAAAGTGCCTGGTAGGTTTGGGCAATATCAAGAAATTTGAAGTGACCAGAATTGAGAGTGTCTAGTAATGGTAGCAGTTAACATTTATTGAGCATTTCGTATGAACCAGGAACTGTTCTGTAATCAGTAAAAAAAAAAAAAAAAAAAAAAAAAGATATTTTGCTTTCTTTTAAAACTGATAGTATTTTACATTTACTCTACATACATCTCAATTAAAACCAAACACATTTCAGATGCTCAAAAGCCGTTTGCAGTTTGTGACTGTTATATTGGACAATCCAGCCTAAGTGAAACTTTTTGTTGTGCTCTAGTGTTTTTGTTATTGTGGTTTTTGTTGCTCTTTTTTCGTTTTGTTTTGTTTTGTTTTCTGTTTCTACAATCACAGTTCACATGATCATCCAAGGTGATTCCCTGTGGACTCGGAAAACTCAGAGATTCCCTAACCAACCTATATGTAGTCTTAAAATTTACTACCCTTTGGGTCAGGTTAATTGACCTTTTTCTGGGCTGCTTTGGAATTTTTGAGCTTATCCAGTAGGCAAGTGAATATGCATATCTGTGCCTCAGTATAAGCTTAATAGCAAGAGATATGCAGGTGATTACTTCATCAGCACATAGTGGTAGTCGAAACCATGGGAATGGATGAGGTCAGCCACAGAACATGTGTATACACTGCAGAATGAGAAGACAAGTGGACTGAGGGTCTCAGAGAAGCATCCAACACTCAAGGGGAGAGCAAAGGAAGAGAAATGGTCAAAAAATTAGGAGCAGAGCCAGGAACAGAGTGGTATCTCAGGAGACAAGGAAGGAGAATCTTTAAAAACAGGAATAGGCAACCATATTGAAACTTCCTTTGCAAAAATTATAACAGCGAGAAAATTATGGTAGTAAAGGAGATCTGATCTAACCAACCCCTCATCTTACTTTGAGCCTTCAAGCTGCCCTTAATTATTCCTGGCCTTGGGCCAAGCTAACTTCGGGATACATTTAGTTTATAGTTTAAATAATAATAGCACTTCCTCAAAATGCAACTGCCTTTGAAAAGTTAAGGAGAGACCACCAGGCTAAGAGGATAAGAGGAGCCTGAATTCTGCCAAGGTATTGACATAAATGATTACTCACCATTATTCCAGAAGCCACAAGATATGCAACTTCCCCAATTACTCCTGCAGATAACATAATTATTGTAGAACCTAAGATTGGCCTTTTGAGATATCTTTTCAGGTTTGTTGCATGTCTGATAACCAATGGCTCCACCTGGACCTGCCAACTGCTCCTGTGGTCCCACCCAAAAGTGACTCAGTGGGCATGAGAACCATTTCTTATGCCCCTATGATTGCATCCCCGACCAACTGGCAACAAGCACCCATTGCCTAGCCACCCCACCTCTCTTCCCCCCAACTATCCTTGAAAAACCCTAGCCTCCAAATTTTCAGGGAGGCTGATTTGATTTAGCCAGCTCTACATGTGTGAAACTCTTTCTCTATTGCAATTCCCCTGTCTTGATAAATAGGCTCTATGTGGGCAGCAGGCAAAATGAACCCACTGGGTAGTTACGATATCAACTGCTGTAGAGAGGTCATGATGATTAAGAAGTTTATCAGCTCTATCATTATACAATTCCATAATCATTAGCGAATGTGTTTTTAAAGAGAAAAAAGTCAAATGTATTAAAGAAAGTAAAGATGATGTATCCCCCATGAAACTGCCTGCATTAAAATTTTCATTTTAGCTAAAAGCTCCCTCTTGTGTCCAGAATGGAGATTTTCTTGAGAGTTGATGAAAAGACTTTAAAAACATCTGCTGATGTATATCTTTCATAATATTCTTTTGTAATATTAATTTTTGCCAATAAATATGTATTAATTTTATAATCAAACAGAAACAATATAACGAAATTTTTAAAACAGGATGGTGTTTTTGCTCTAGACTTAGGGCTTCTGTAGAAAGTCATCATGTGAACACAAAAAATTCCAGTAAGTATCTGATACCTTTTTCAAAGGAGTAGTGAAAGTTCTTTGAGAGTCAGTAACTTCTAGGAAAAGACTAACATGTTTAACAATCAGCTCAGGTGATTCAGATTCATACTACAGTTTGAAAACTATATCTTTATGCCCTCAAGCTATCATGTCTCCACTAAAAGTAGAAAAGAAAAAAGTCCTCCCTTAGAAGAATCCAGCAGATCTGTAAGGCTCACAGTCCAGACACATAGAGTAGAGTAGCAGTGGAAGTTGCCAGAAGCAGAGGCGCTAGCTTTGTTTGTTTCACTGTTGGAGGCTCTGGGAAATTAGGGAAAGAACAGAGTCCTAGGAAGCTAGAGGACTAAGGGCTAATATCAGCTCTGCCTCTAAATGGCTGCATGTGTAACCTTGCACAAGGCATTTCCTTTTCCAGGTCTCAGATTTTCCTTTGATGGGACCCTTCTAATTCATGATCTAAGAGTCACACCACGAAAGAGGCAAGACTGTAAAGCAGGCAATGTCTCCCATCCTCTCATCTTACCTGTTTTCACAGCTACTATCCCCATGGAAGCCCAAGGTCCTGATGCCACCCACCCTAAACTGTTGAGTACTCTCTACTTCAACACCTTGTGCAAATGAAAAGCAACTTGGACCAGCCTCCTCCCCATGTTGAAGTGTATCTGGCAAACAAGAAACAGTTAACAGTGGTCCAGTGGTTACATTTTCAAAAGGATCTAAGGGTTGTTGCGGAGGAGGGAGTAGAGACCTTTTGTTGTATACTTGTTGTTAGGTATGGGTTGAGTTTTTGTTTGTTTGTTTGTTTTTACCATGTATACATTGTATGTGTACAAGTATGCATGTTCATATATGGGTGTTAAGCAACAACATACTTTGCCTGCCAATTGAAATTCCTTTCCCTCATAGCCAAACACAGTTGAGAAAAGTGAATTCCCAGTGAGATTTTACTGATACCATACAATGGTAGAATAATATATACAGTCCAGGAGCATTGCCATTGCTACACGGGACTCAAACAAATTTCTTACGAAAAGGAGTTTATTTGACATTATGGGTTAGTTACCGTGCTAGGTCCTAGAATGAGAACCTAGGGTGAGCTGATTCCAAAGCCTGTCTTATCTTCATTATATCATGTATTTTTCTTGACTCCACAGTAAGGAATGGAAAGGCTGTGGCTAAAAGAAAGATCACATATTTAATGCATTGCTGAGTAGAGAAACAGGGAAAAGCAAATTAGGTAGGTGTGGAGCCTGGGGACACTCGTATTCAAGTTTTCTTCAATGGTTCCTCTTCTTTATTTCTCCCTCTTCTTCTTTTTTCCAGGTCTTTCATTTCTTCACCTTTTCTTCCCTTTTCTTCTCCTTTTCTTCCCTTTTCTTCTTTTCTCTTTTTGTCAAAGACTGTAAAAGAAAAATTTCTCTTACCCTCATCTCCTACAAGCAGAGGTCAATAGGGTGGCAATAGCAATAGGGACTTAGTGCTGATTAAGGTTGATATATTGGGTGTGGTAGCCTATAGCCTCGCAAGGGTATATAACAAGATCACCTCAACTGATCAGTTGAGGTCTTGCCTTGGATGTGAGCAAAGCTGTGGTGCAGTAAACAGTAGCAGTTTCATAGGGAGAGGCAGTTAGGGGTAGGTTATTGGAACATTGACTTGAGTTTTTATTATTATTGTTATTCTACTCAATTTAATGATGTACTAAAAAAGGTACGTGAGAACAAAGGATTCTATGCTCTACTCATGAAAAAGATCAAGGGTTACATTTGGATTGGACTGTTACTACTCACTAGTGATTGGGAAGGAAACAGCTTCATGGGGTTTAGGACACATCTGGGCATTAACCATTACAAGTACAAAGCACACACAGAAACAAAAACAGTGCATGTCAGCAACAATGCACATTGTCTCTTCTCTTTCTCTCTACCCTCCCTTTCTGTCTTGTCCTCCTCCTCTTTCTTTCTCCTCTCCTCCTCCTCCTCGTTTTTTTTTCCCCTTTCTGTCTCTCTCTGTCCCAATCTCTCTCTCTCTCTCTCTCTCTGAGGTGAACCAACCAGAGATCTTTTCAGAGATTTATTACAATGAAACAGAGAAAATAGAGTAGTTTTGTTCTCCCCTGTAAAACTGTATGCACAGATCGCAACTCAGCACTCACCAGAGAGTTCTGTCACTTCCCTTCTCCCTTAAGAGGAGAGAGGAAGTAAGCAGCTAGTCAAGCCTGCCTGCTGAAAAGAGGCCAAGCGTGGGGGAATGACTGACTAGTTTGGGAGAATGACTGAGTAGCTACTCCTGTGCTGTCAAATGGAGTTTGCTTTGAGAGCCAAACCTACTAAAATGGGGTCTGGAAGCTATCAGAGAAGAAATCTGATGCATGCATGTTTTTACCCACAGTCGTCCATCACCAGGGATTTTTGTGTTTGAGGCATGTTGCAGAGACTCCAGCAAGCTGCTGTATATCAACTGTGATCAGTTTTTAACATCCTGTCATAATCCAAAGGGAAATAACCCCCAAATCTACATACCAGTACTTTTTCTTTTTCTAATTTGCTCTTCGATGCCAAAAATTGAAGCAAAACCTGAAAGGCAAGACTTAACACTGAGCAATCACTAGTTTAGAAAGACCTAGCTTACTTGCTTGCATGTGTGCCTGTGACTACAGAATAGGGTGTGCATATTTAGGTAATGGCAATGAATTTGAGTAATGCCACTTGAATTGTGTGGGCCACCTATTATGTTCTAGGCACTATTTAAACATATATATCTTAACCTTCATAAGGCTTAGTGCTTTATATATGTTAAAACTAACAAGAAGAAAAAAATTCTTCCTGAAGGTTATGAACTGAATGTTCGTTCCCTCAAAATGTATATGTTGAAGCCCTAGTGCTCAGTGTGATGGCATTTGGAGGTGGGGCCTTTGGGGAGTAATTGGGTCATAAGGGTGGATCCCTAATGATAGGATTAATGCCCTTACAAGAAGAGACGTAAGAGAGGTCATCTTCTCTCTGCTGTATGAAAACATAACTAGAAGATGTCAGTCTACAACCAGAAAGAGGGAAATTGGTCAACACCTCAATCTTTAACTTCCCAGTCCCCACAACTATGAGAACTAAATGTTTGCTGTTTGAGCCACCCAGTCTATAGTATTTGTTATAGGAGGCCAAGCTGACTAAGATACTAGGTCAAAAGGGATGTGATACTACAAAAACATTTTAGGTTAATGAGATGAAGAAAATAAATACAATTTTCTGCTTAAAGAAAATTCAATCATGGAACTCAGAAATTTGTATTATGAATATTGTTGCAAAGCAATTTGCAGCAATCTTCAGAAAAAAAGGTACTATATTAGAAGTTGGAAGATATGCAGTCCTAAAATGTGTTAATATTCTCAATCATGTACACCACAGAATAGTTTCAGAAAGTTCCAAGAGGAAAGATTGGGGCCACTATGCTGGGGTTTTTCATTCAATCCCACAGTTCCTAAAAGATATAGTCCTGGGCTAGTGCCAACAATTCCTGGACCTTCGCCTCTGTCTGCCCCTTGAATGCTGATAGTCCTCTGAGTTTCTGTGTTTGGCCCATGTTCTCTCTAGGTGGTCTCAACCTTTCTGATGACTTTTACTGGCATCTGTATGCTGATGCTTTCCAACTCTAAATCTCTAACTCAACATCTCCCCGGGGCTCAAGATTCACATATCAAAAACAAAAAAATGTCCAGTGGACATTTCCACCTGGATTTCCCATAACCATCTGAAACTCAAGATGCTCAAAATGAAACTCATCACTGTTCTCCCAGAATCAGCTCTCCATTATTTTTCTTGATTGGTGAACCAAAGTTCACTTGTCATTAAAGCCAAAAACCTGAGCGTCCTTCTCAACTCCTTTTTCTTTAACCACCATATTGAATCAGTTACCAAGTCCTGCCAATTTTAATTCTCCAGTCACTTATCCCTTCTCTGTCGCCCCTGCCTTGCCTTAAACCAAGCACTCCTCATCTCTAGTATGATCTGTTACAATCATTTCCTACCAGCTTTCTCTGCTTCTGGTCTTGGCTTTTCTAATCTAACCCACTCCAATCCTATCCTCCACTCTGCTACCAGTCTAATAGGTACATCTGTGCATCTGGTAGCCTCCTAATTAAATCATTTTAATGGCTCCCTTTCACCTACTACAGTAAGTTCAAACTCCTTGGCATAGCGTACAAAGGTCCTCTAAACTTGGTCTCTGCCTTACTTTCTAGCCCTGTTTTTTCTGCTATTTACCTTTGATGCACTTCCTTCTCCAGCAATCCTGAAATACTTGTAGCACTTACCACATTCCATGCTGTTGCATACCTCTATACTTTTACTTCTGTTATTCCTGCTACTGGAATGACAACCATTCCTATCCTTTCTTTGCCTGGATACCTCTTCTTCACCCCTCAAAACTTAGTTCCAGGCTGGGCGCAGTGGCTCATGCCTTTAATCCCAGCACTTTGGGAGGCCGAGGTGGGCAGATCACCTGAGGTCAGAAGTTTGAGACCAGCCTAGCCAACATGGAGAAACCCCGTCTCTACTAAAAATACAAAAATTAACTGGGCATGGTGGTGCATGCCTGTAATCCCAGCTACTACTCAGGAGGTTGAGGCAGGAGAATCACTTGAACCCAGGAGGTGGAAGTTGCAGTGAGCCGAGATCGTGCCACTGCACTCCAGCCTGGGTGACAGAGAGAGACTCTTGTCTCAAAAACAAACAAACAAAAAGTAACGGAAGTGGTCCCTCCTATGGGTAGCCTTTACTGACCTCTCCACCCCTAGAACAATATACTTTCTCTGTGCTCCTCCAGCATCCTGTATGTGTCTCTTTCTCACAGAGCATACCATATTGTATTGTAACTGTCGGTTTGCCTTTGATTTGAGGTTTGTCTTCTGCACTTTATTGTGAGCTCCTTGAGGGGGAGTAGAGACTACATTGCAACTCCCAAGCAAGCATGCACTATATATTCAGTTGATTTTTTTTTTTTTTTTTTTTTTTTTTGAGACAGAGACTCTCTGTTGCCCAGGCTGGAGTGCAGTGGTGCTATCTCGGCTCACTGCAACCTCCGCCTCACAGGTTCAAGCAATTCTCTGCCTCAGCCTCCTGAGTAGCTGGGACTACAGGCACGCGCCACCACGCCTGGCTAATTTTTTTGAATTTTTAGTAGAGATGGGGTTTCGCCATGTTGCCCAGGCTGGTCTCGAAGTCCTGGCCTCAAGTGATCCACCTGCCTCCGCCTTCAGGAGTGAGCCACGGTGCCCAGCCTGTTCAGTTGATTTCTAGTGAAGCAATAGACGTGCTTTATTTTATTTTATTTTTTTTGAGACGGAGTCTTGCTGTGTCACCCCAGGCTGGAGTGCACTGGTGTGATCTCAGCTTACTGCAACTTTCGCCTCCCGGGTTCAAGCAATTCTCCTGCCTCAGCCTCCCGAGTAGCAGGGACTACAGGCGCAAATGCCACCACAGTCGGGTAATTTTTGTAGTTTTAGTAGAGATGGGGTTTCTCCATGTTGGCCAGGCTGGCCTCGAACTCCTGACCTCAGGTGATCTCCCTGCCTCTGCCTCCGAAAGTCCTGGGATTACAGGCATGAGCCACTGCGCCCCACCCGGAAGTGCTTTACCTTTGACCTCTCCATTTGGATTCATCTCTCTATGCCTATTGCTACTATGCTAGTACAAACCCTAGTTATCAGTCATCGAAATTCCCTCCCTTTACACAACCTGAACACAGAGAGTTTTTGATGATTCTCTAAAGAGTAGAGTCCAAACTCCT
Source organism: Gorilla gorilla gorilla (assembly GCF_029281585.2). Taxonomy (NCBI): domain Eukaryota; kingdom Metazoa; phylum Chordata; class Mammalia; order Primates; family Hominidae; genus Gorilla; species Gorilla gorilla. The sequence continues at coordinate 124,532,752 of NC_073247.2, forward strand.
TAGGGTGGCATACACAAACTGGTCACAACCAACCTTCAGGCCCATTTCCTGCTAATACCTAACCTGCCAACATCTATACTCCAGCTATGCTTAACTACCATCTGTTTGCCTTTGCATGTTCTGTGCCCCTCTTGATGAAACCTTATTTACCCTTCAGAGCCCACCTTAAATGTGTCCTTCTCCGTGATGCCGTCTGCAAATTTCTCCAGGCAGTTAGACATGTTTATCTTTGCATTCCTATTACACCTGTCTATTATAGCACTTTCTACACTCAATTATTATCATCCACTTAACTTATCTTAGCCTCAGTTTCCTCATCTGGAAATAGGGGATAATAACAATTTCTCCTTTATAGGTAGTGGTGAGAAGTAAAAAAGACAACGCATGCAAAGGATGTAGCACAGAGGTAGCCCCGAATAAATAGGAGCTGACATCAGTTGAGCTCTCAATATGTGCCAGGCACTTTACGTGTATGAATTCATTTCATTGTCCTCATATGGTAAGTACAACTATTGCCTCCATATTCTAAGTGAGGACACGATGACTCAGGGGCTGAAATGACTTGCCTTAGGTCACACAGTTGGTTAGTGGAAGATCTGGTTAAACCCATGTGGCCTGGTGCCAGACCATGCTCTTAACCACTATTCATCTGTGTACACTTTCTCATCCCTACTAAATGTGAACTCCTCTAGTAGAGGAACTACTCTTTTCCTCATCCAAAAGTTAGACTCACAGTCTCTAACTCTCCCAAGTCTGCTCCCCACAGGAGATAGGGGTGCAGATTTCCAGCCCTCCACTCTGCTTAGATAATCAGCACTTTACCTTTCCTCCCTCAATTGCCCCCTGCTATTCAGCTACCTTGCCCTAAAACAATGTACTTTACATTTCTAAGCCTGTCTCCAGCTACTGCTTTGCTCCTTTCCATTGCCTCAATTACTTTAATGCTTTCCAGATCCATATGAGGAGGCCTGAGAGCACTTCAGGTGAACAGAATATGGTTGTACACTGCATAAGAGTTTCAATCACTGTTCATTAATTGTTTTGGGTATAGTTTTAAAATGATTATAAGCAGAACTACAAATGTACCACACAGGCCAATATTCTGATTGGTTCTGTCCAGACTACAGTCTGGGACCTACATATACCAGGTAAACTCTGCAAGCATCTCAGTCTATCCCAAAGATATTAAATGTTGATATTGTTTTACAGTCTTAAAAAAGAGATTAACATAGAAAGTGAAGAACCAACAGTAGCTCCAGAATTTCTATATAGAGAAGCTGCATCTACTCACCTCCTACCCTTTTACTGTCTGCATTTACATTCTTTATGTGAAGAGGTTTGGTGGAACAGGTAAAAATTAAGGGATTTGTCTTGAAAACGTGTTTGTAGAGCAAGCACACTTTTTGTAAGCTTCTTTGGCATAACTTGATTAATATGGGCTAATACCTCTTTCTCCAAGTCAAATGGCACTACCACTGTGAATGGCTTACAGTCACACAGTGAGTCTTAGTTAAAGATAGATTAGAAGTTCTCATTTCTTGGCTCCAATTGCTGGGTTACAGAAAACTTAGTTCCACCATCCTTTCAAGACACCTACTAATTTCAGAGAAGATGAAAACCCTTTGCTGGTGAGGAATCCCAATTAGAAAGATAAGAGAGTCATGCTAGAGAAGGAAGGAGTCGGGGAAGAGTGGGATGGGAGCCAGGAAGAAGGAAATCACACCCACACTGGAGTCAAGGCAAGGTTTGTAGTTTCCACTAAGAAACCAAAAAGCTCAAAACAGGAAGAAAGAGGTGAGGTGTAATCCAAAAAGCAATCAGCTCACTGACATTTTATTTATTTTTACCTGGGGAAAAGGGGTATGGGGGAGGGGGCTTGGGCTCCCAGGCTGACCCAACAGCTGCAGCTGCTATAAAGGAAGTGGGTGTTTGGGGGAGGAGGAGTGGGGGACCAGGATAGGAGAGCTTACCTGTTTCTTGCCCCCATCAGAGGCCCTGGGATTCTGAAGGAGGGAACCTGAGACTGTGTCAACCCGAGAGATGGAGATATTTCCAAGCCCAGCAGAAAATGAAGCCTCTCTCCAAGGACACAAAATCTATGGCAGTCCTGACCTGGAAATCTCGAGGAGGCCTCCCTGCCCCTACTGCCTTTTAGCCTGCCTTGCTTGCCTTGGCCATTTTAAGTGCAGATGAAGGCAATGGAATTGCAAAGCAATGGAGGAAGAGGAAAGGAAAGACAGAGACTGTGCCAATAAAATATTACTATAAAAATTTAACCGAAAACGAGACTGTCCTGAGATTTTGCCCTGGTCTTATAGCATCTGGTTTCATTTCTCTTCCTTAAAGAAGAAAGAACATAAGAGAGAGGGAGGGAGGGAGGGAGAGAGAGAGAGAGAGAGAAAGAAGGAAAGAAAGAAAGAAAGAAAGAAAGAAAGAAAGAAAGAAAGAAAGAAAGAAAGAAAGAGAAAGAAAGAAAGAAAGGGAAAGAAAGAAAGAAAAAAAGAAAGGAAGGAAGGAAGGAGTTGGTGAACTTAGTACATATGTTTACAATGGAATCCTTTAAAACATGCTCAGGCAGCTGGGAGCTCCAGCCCTGAGGTGGAGCTCTTGTCACTGGTGGAGACAGCACCATTCTGTCAGGACTCTGTGTGGTCCTGAGCAAGTTATTCCACTCTGCCCCAGCTTCTACCTCACAGAATGGGTAGTGAGACTTTTAAAAGAAGTGAGAGGAGAAAGTATGCCGAAAAGTGTAATAATAGCATGAACAGTTTCTGGAAGCTTCCTGTGCTTTACGTGCATGTTCTCATTTAAGTCCCACAAAACCTGATGTGATAAGCCATTATTGCCCTGTTTTAGGGATGAGAAAAGTGGGTTAAAGAGAGGCTGGCTTGTCATGATCAATATCTAGTAATTGCACCCAGCTCTGTCTGACTCCAGGGCTTTTAACTTCTAGATCATATAAAGTAAGATTATTGGCATTTTGATTAAATTGTACACTTCATGGTTTCCATATTTTATCTGGAGGAAATGTTTGCTTGAATAGAGTTTGAGAGATGGAGACTAAGGTACTTCTTTCTGTTAAGTGGGAGCTGAGAGAGGGGAACATTTGAAGCTGCAGCCGAAATTCCAAACTTCTAACTGAAGCAAGTATCCCCATCAGGCATTCTGGACTCAGTAATGTCAGGTGTGAAGAAAGCCAACCTCCTCATATTCCCTCGAAGGGCCTTGATGTTTCAACATATCACTTGTTTCAAATTGAGAGTCACATTCATTCTGACTGGTTCAGTTAGTGCCCTAACCCAGCTCTCCCATCACCAAGTCTCCCTTTCATGGATATCTACTAAATAGGTTCCAATACTGCATTCAGAAGAATCCTCCAAAGAAAGAAAACTTAAATGTGCACAGTGATCATTCGGCTGTAAAACATGCTGAAATATTGGAATGTGCAACTAAAAAGGCGAGTTGAATCTGGTGGGCCTAAGGAACAGAAGGATCTGAGAAGCTTGAGCTGGTCAAGGGGTGATTCTGCTAAGAGGCCAAGGAATGGACAAGCTTTCCTTATAAATTTCCTTCCAGCGCATTTACTCAGACAAAGCTGGCTCAGAAGAGAGGCCTCAGAGGATTAGATTTCCTAGACTGGTAGCCCTAAAAGGAATTTGTGAATTCATCTAGCCCAAATGTGTCCTCTTAAAAATAAAGAAACGTGTGTATGGTATTTTGTTTAGTGCCATAATCTTTCTTTATGCCCCTGAGTCATATCTTTCGTCACTCAAGAGTGCCATCTACCAGCTGCTTCCAACTGCAGCCTCCTAAAATCCAGAACACATGGAGGAAGAAGCATATCCACTAGGTATGGCTCAGTGGAAAGATCTCTGGAGCAAAGGATGGGATACCTAGGTTGTACTTCTAGTTTTGTCTCTCTCTAGAAGTATGACCATGAGCAAGTCACTTGCTTGTGAGCAAATGGAGTTAATTATACTTGCATAGTGTACCTCAGAGCTGTAGCCTGAAACACACACACACACACACACACACACACACACACACACAGAAAGAGAGAGAGAAAAAAACAGAAAAAGAGAGAGAGAGTTATGAATATAAAGTTCTGTAGTCACTTACACAGGCCAAACCTTGACTATGCCTTGTAATATCGAAGAATGGAAAAGAAAAAAAAAATCCTGAGAAATTGAAAGTAACATTTTAACAAAATGACACTATCATTTTTAATTGGCATTTCACTTTGTTTTTCAATGGAGGAACTAGATTCCAGCTTTGTCCATACCGAATACAAGTCGGCCCCCTTGTCTTCCTAAATTCTTTTTAAATAAAATACAGATGGGTCACACTATGTTGCCTAGGCTAGTCTTGAACTCCTGGGCTCAAGTGATCCTCCTGCCTTGACCTCCCTAAATGCTGAGATTATAGGCATGAGCCACTGCGCCTGGCCTCTTTCTAAATCTTAAATATATATGTGAGTGGCTGCTGAGAGAATGTAATAATCAGAGGCAGTCACTAAAGGAGAATGTGACCAGCCAGGAAATTACCCTGAAAAGTAAAAATACAACTCTCTTTTCTGGCTATGGCTTAGCACGTAAATATGAAGAGGGAGTGAGAGAAGTGGGAGACAAAAACAGATGAAGTAACAGAAGGCAGGAGACAGAGCTGAGGCAAAGGGGAGGAATGCAGGGTGAAGGACAGGGTTGAAGACATCCAGTTTGGAGTCTTGGCCTTTGACATATCCAGCAGGTGCTTGATCCTGGAGCAGACATGAAAGTGGTGTATAGATTTTTAATTACCTTTGTGAAAGGGAGAAAATACGCATTTGGCTCACATGAAGATAGCTTGTGATTCTTTAGTCATCAATGCTTGCCTTGGTATGGACACCAAAGGGTGTTTTTCTGCTGTGAACTGGCTGTACTCCTACTCCAAGTCTTTCCCATTCCCTAAGCTTTGAGACTCTCAAAAACAAACAAACAAACAAAACAACAACAAAAACCAGACGTGAGTTGGATGAGAAAGGACTTCTGGCCTCTACAATGGTTCACTGACTGGCCAATGATGCCAGCAGAACAGAACATAGTAGTTAACAGCATGGGCACTGAACTTACCCAGACCTGGCCTTGCATCCTGATTCTGTCACTTACCAGATATGTGACCTTGAACTAGTTGCTTCCTATCTCCATGCCTCATTTTTCTCACCCATAATGGAAATATAATAATAACCTCCGTTGATTAATGTCATTGTGAGGATTAAATGAGTTAGGGCAAATAAAAAGCCTGGCACAGGGCTCAACACATAGTAGTGGGCACTCAAAAAAATGCTTAACATTACTATAATAATTTGGTACAAGAAAGAGCTGCCCCCAAGACATATTTTGCAGAAATTCTCCGTTTCATTCAGAGTAATTGCTGGAACCAGACTAGCCTGTACCCTCTACACTTTTTCAAATGCATTCTCCAAACACTGAAAAGACTTCGCTTTTATCAATCTCTCTCCCGCCTTAGTGCCCTCTCCAGCTCTCTCACGCTCTCTCACGCTCTCTGTTTCTCGTCTCACATCTCTCCTCCCCCACCATCACCAAAGAAGCCCCCAATGTTCCAAATAGATAAAAAGATGTGGCGGGACGCAGGCCCCACTCCATTTGAATCTGGGTAGACTTGTCCGAAGGGGATGACAATATTACTTTTGTTTCTCAGATACTAGAATCTCCCACAAATCCTTAAGTGGACATTCCAGCGCCTCTTCAGCCCACTCTTAGCTATTTCAGCCCAGGCTCTCAGGAATCCAACAGTGCCACCTTTAAGGCCTCTCTCACAATTCTGACACCTGCATCCTGGCTCCTATAGAAACTCTTTCCCTCTTCTCAATGTATGTGATGTTGAGAAAACTGGAGGATGAATAGGGAAGGCATAATCATAATGTTAATGGGACTTTAGACATGCAAATGTGTGTCCTGAGCATGGATGAGCTGAACAAAGTCGATGTGAGCAACAGAAATGGACAAGTGCCATCAAAGCCCCAGATGTGTGACACTGGGAAGAGGGGACGTAGAAATGATGAAAGGAAACACAAGGGTTATTTAGAAAAATGGTACGTTTGGAGGACTTGGTGAGAGGTGTGTAAATGAACAGACAGCATGAGAAAGTAGGAGAAAGAAATCTAAGTGCCTGCTAGGAGCATAGATCACAGAATTCTTCAAAGCCAGAGGGTAGAAGAGGAGGAGGCTGGGTGGGAAACTGCCAGTGACTGGGGGCTTTGTGCTCAAAGAGCTTTAGAAGAGGAGACTATGGGAGCCTTGTTTGGTTGGGCTACCAGGTAGAATCAGAGCAGTTTCAATCTGGGACCAAAGGGCCCACCTCGCAATGAAGCTGAAAAGATCTCACCTCCCATTGATGAATTAGGCTACTCTGTGAACTTGGCCTTCTTCCATCTGCATAGCCATTGGACCTTGAATTTTTTTCCCACTGTAATAACACTTTTCAAACAGCTAGTTCAAAATCCTGACAGGGAGGTCCAAAAGAGACTGAAAGGATACGGGAAGGACCTTTGTCTTGTGTCTAACCTACATTAGTGCCTATGCCCTAAGACATTGCTCTCCTCTTAACAATGTTTTTTAAACTATCCCCTCAGAAACTTCTGTGTTTTGTGAACTAAATAAACTAAACAGTATTTAGTGGCAGTATTCTGCCACTAAAAATGAAATGAAATGGAATGGTGATCTTTCACCAAGTTTTTCAAGGAAAAGCAGTAAGTTTGTAGTTAGAATGTGCTCCTGTAAATTTTGCTGAAACCCTTGGCCCCTGCACCCGCGTGCCTATACCAGAATGAAAAAGTTAGCATCTGATTTAACATAGAATTATATTTGTAAACATTTTATGATTTAAATATGAATATTTTATAATTTTCCACGAAGAACTCTATGATTCCCAGTGCTGTGTTACTGGAACAAAGTGAGAAGCTCTAGAATTAAAGATTGGAATCATTACCTTTATTCTTCGTGATTACTTTCTCGCTTTCATTTTTGCTCCCTTCCAACTCATTGTCCACACTGTAGCAAGAATGAACTTTCAAATATGTCAACCAGGTCATGTCATTTCCCAGATTTAGACTCATTAATGGCTCCCCATTGCCTTTAGACTGAAACCCAGACTCCTGTGCATGGCCCATAAGCTCTGCATGAGCTGACCCCTGCTCACCTCTCCAACCTCATTTTGTCCCACTGTCCTGCTTGCTCACAACATTCCAGCTACACTGACTTCTCATTTCCTCAAATATGCCAAGCTGGAGTCCATCGCAGTGCACTTGGTCATTATGCTGTTCCCTCTGCCTGCAGTATCCTTTTTATCTGTGGGAGGCAGAATTTTGGCTCCCATAACCTTCACTGCCTGATGTCAAACCTATTGTCATGTGCAGATGTAATTACGGTTACTAATAAACTGACTTCAAGATTGAAAGATTGTCTTGAATTAGCCAGGTAGGTCCAGTGTAATTACATGAGCCCTTAAAAAGCAGAAAAAAATGCAGCAGAAAAGGAAGTCAGCGATATTTGAAGCATGAGAAAGTCTCCAGACACCCTTGCTGGCTTGAAGATGGAAAGGGCCATGTGGAAAACACAAAAAGGAAATGAGCTTGGAAGTGGATTCTTCCCCAGAGACTCCAGCAAGAAATGCAGCTGGCTTACACCTTGATTTTGATCTTGGAGCTCTTAAGCAGGGAACCTACCTCAGCCAAGCAGTGCCTGGACTGCTGCCCCATGGAAACTGTGAGATAATAGATCAGCATTGTTTTAATTCACTAAGCTTGTGGTGATTGGTTATGGCAGCAATAGAAAACTAATACACAATCCTTCCCTTTTCATAATTATCTCCTTTCAATCTTAACTTAAATGTCACCATATGTCAGGGTCATACCTTGACCATCTTGCTCAAAATGATTCTCCTCTCTCCCATCCCCCTTATTCTCCTTCTCTGTGTCCATTCTTTGCTTCCTTCATGGTCTTTATCATAATTTTAGCTATTTTATGTATAGAATTTCTAACTATTTTTTGGAGGTCTCTCCCACCAAATTGCTATGAGACAAAGGGCCACATTTGTCTTGTTTTCCATCTTAGCCTCATTGTCAGCGCAGTAGATCACATATAATAGGTAATTAATAGAAATGTGCTGAAGGAATAAATGAGTGAGTGAACAGTGCTTGACAGAGTAATATTCACAGTATGAGCCACTGGAATGTAGACTCCACAAGAGCAGGAATCTTTGTTCACTGCTGTATCTATGGAACATAGAAAAATGAAAGGCATAGAGTGGGCAGTCAATAAATATTTGTTGAATGAATTAATATTTATTGAGCCTCTACTTTGTGCCAGGAACTATGTTCTGCACTTTACCTACCTTATTTAATTGGATCCTCACAATACCAACTCAAGTTGGGCACTATTACTTTCTCCATTTTATAAATTGCTCTCAGAATGGTTATGCATTTTGTTCAAGGCCACACAGCTAGTAAGTGGAAGAGCCAGAATTCAAAGCCAGGCCTTTCTACAAGCCTATGCTTTCCACTGTGTCATACTGCCTCCCGAGTATTAACACAACCCAGCACCCTCTGGCTTGATCAGAGCTTTACAATGTGTAAAAAGTGCACATCTGGACATTCACATGAAACTTGGCATACATTGTTAGGGAATTCATAGAACCTACTTATAAACCTCAGGTTAACTTAATGAATGCTAATAATGCATCAAATAATGCTCATGCTTTAATAGAGATTAACTGGATTGGACCAGGTGAACTTCATGTGTTTTTCTAGCTCTTAAATGGACATTCTTGAAGATAGAAAAATAAAATCTTCAAGACTCAGACATCCAGTACCAATAATAAGATGACAGGTGTTGGTTAGGCCAGCATTTCAGGGATGAGGCTCTGTCTAGTATTCCTGATGACTAAACACCATGTAAGTCTCCAGCCCTGGCTTCAGCAGTTCTTCTGGTGGTACCTAATCTCCCAAGAAATTGTGAAGTCATCAGAGAGTTGACAATAGCATGAAACCAAAAGCAAAAACTCCCCACAGAACTGTGTACTTTAAGGTAGGGCATGCTTCATACCCTTTGACTAAAAGCCCCCACCCAGCCTTCACTCAGAGGAGCTTACCAATCCCTCTCTGAGCACTATTTCGTCAAAACCAAGTGTCGATGTTCTGTCTCAGCTTTGTGTAACACTTGGAATTCCTTCCAGATAAATGACAGGATTGTGGCCAAGAAGGAGCCAAGAAAGAAGTTAGAGATAAGACCTAAAGGTTTGATTTATGAAGGCAAATTTCTGAAAATGCTCATATCCCTCAGTGGCTGGGCAGCAGTCCGCTGGCTTCTTTCTTCAAGACTTCCTGCCACCACCCCAGGGATTGCAGGGACTCTTCTAGTGCCCACAGCCTGAGATTGCTACTCTTCCTTTCCCTTATCTCCAGTCGCCCTCCTCACAGTGAGTCATTATGACAGCCACAGACTCTCAGGACAGGCTCCCTGAGTGCAACTGAAACTACCCTGGGACAGACAGCAAGGATAGCATGAGCACACCCAGTTCACATGCAAGTCTGGCTTGTTCTCCACAGATATGGGCCACCCACCCCAAAGCTTATGTGCTTTAAAGCATCTGGACACTTTCCAGCTAAATCCTCTTCCCTTTTCTAAATAGGCTCTTTGCTCCCCAAGGCCTTGACTGGGGTTTCATCTTCCAATTTGCAAGGGGGCTAGCGTAATGGTTGAGTCCAGGCTCTGGAGCCACACTATCTAGATTTAGATCCCGCTCTACCATACTTGCTAGCTGAGTGTGTGACCCGTGGCCAGTTATCCAACCTCTCTGGATCTCTTTACTCATCTGTAGAATGGGGATAATGATGACAGCCCTGAACTCTTAGTGGTGTAACGATTCAACATGTTCATAAGAGTAAAGCACTTAGGCCGGGTGCGGTGGCTCACGCCTGTAATCCCAGCACTTTGGGAGGCTGAGACGGGCGGATCACAAGGTCAGGAGATCGAGACCATCCTGGCTAACACGGTGAAACCCCGTCTGAACTAAAAATACAAAAAATTAGGCGGACATGGTGGCGGGCGCCTGTAGTCCCAGCTACTCGGGAGGCTGAGGCGGGAGAATGGCGTGAACCTGGGAGGTGGAGTTTGCAGTGAGCTGAGATCCCGCCACCACACTCCAGCCTGGGCGATGGAGGGAGACTCCGTCTCAAAAAAATAAATAAATAAAGCACTTAGAATATCACCCTGACTCATAGTTAGGACTCAGAATGTTACCTATTATTCTTTATCTATTCTGGAAGGCAAGGTATCCTTTTGCATATTAAAAGGACAAAAGGCCTTGCCTGCTGCTTTTGATGTTATTACTACGTACTATACCACAGCAATGTGTGATGGCCCTAACTTGGGGCTATATAATGCCTTGCCGTGAAAATAAAAACAGATATGACTTATTGAGCACTGACTGTGCTTTAGGCACTCCCCTAAATGCTTTACATGAATTATTTTATTTAATCCTCACTAAAAATCTAGGAGGTGGGTGCTGTTATTTTCCTCATCAAAGCACAGAGAGATTAAATAACTATGTAATATAAAACTTAAATAAGCTTTGTGCAAGGGCTAATTATGAGTTGGGGGCAATAATGGAATGGCCCATGGAGGATACAGAACTCTAATTTGATTTTGAAACATAGATTAGAAGGGTAAGCAGAGAGGATGAGGAGGGGAGTCCAAGTAGAAGAAACCACAGAAACAGAAGGTGGAAATTAGCCTGGTGTGTGTGTGGAATAAAGAGAATAGACTAACTTGAATGCTCCAGAGGCTACAGAACGGAGAAAGGTAGGAAGTCGGGCTGATAGCATCATCCTTCCCACCTCACAGACTGAACAATTGAGCCTTGGTACTGGAGCAGCCCCATTCAGAGACTGAGACCCAAAAACAGCAATCTTTTGCCATCCCAGCCTACCCTGTCCACTTTAGATGATTATGTTTTTAAATCATACCTCAGGGCTCCCCACATGATAACTTCATGGTGTACCATCAGTTTCCAAGGTCGTGATCTCCCCTTCTCAACTTGGCTATCCCTTTGTGTCTCCCTTTGTGCACCCCACTGAGATGCAGTAAGATGTATAGGTTGGGTCAGGAGAGTGGGCCTTGTGAGGTCTAAGCTAAACTTGGTCCCTTTCCTGACTTAGGACTCCAAAGCAAATTCGATCTACTCCAGAATCTTACCATAGCTCCATACTTGTCCTGATCTAGATCTCTTGCTTCACTACTGACTCTTGGGTTTTGTCCCAGATAAAAAAGAGTCCTTTAAGAATAATAACATTTAATTTTGCTATAAAAGCTTGTGAATCACTCAGCCATGTCAGACTGTTAGTGAAATCCTGTGGCGTTATAGGGAATCAGAAGAGAGAAGTAAGGCAAGTTGGGTTTCTTTTTTTTTTTTAATACTTTAAAGTTCTAGGGTACATGTGCACAATGTGCAGGTTTGTTACATATGTATACATGTGACATGTTGGTGTGCTGCACCCATTAACTCGTCATTTACATTAGGTATTTCTCCTAATGCCATCCCTCCCCCCTCCCCCCACCCCACGACAGGCCCTGGAATGTGATGTTCCCCTTCCTGTGTCCAAGTGTTCTCATTGTTCAATTCCCACCTATGAGTGAGAATATGCGGTGTTTGGTTTTTTGTTCTTGCGATAGTTTGCTGAGAATGATGGTTTCCAGCTTCATCCATGTCCCTACAAAGGACATGAACTCATCCTTTTTTATGGCTGCATAGTATTCCATGGTGTATATGTGCCACATTTTCTTAATCCAGTCTATCATTGTTGCACATTTGGGTTGGTTCCAAGTCTTTGTTATTGTGAATAGTGCCACAATAAACACACGCGTGCATGTGTCTTTATAGCAGTATGATTTATGATCCTTTGGGTATATACCCAGTAATGGGAAGGCTGGGTCAAATGGTATTTCTAGTTCTGGATCCCTGAGGAATTGTCACACTGTCTTCCACAATGGTTGAACTAGTTTACAGTCCCACCAACAGTGTAAAAGTGTTCCTATTTCTCCACATCCTCTCCAGCACCTGTTGTTTCCTGACTTTTTAATGATCGCCATTCTAACTGGTGTGAGATGGTATCTCATTGTGGTTTTGATTTGCATTTCTCTGATGACCAGTGATGATGAGCATTTTTTCATGTGTCTGTTGGCTGCATAAATGTCTTCTTTTGAGAAGTGTCTGTTCATATCCTTTGCCCACTTTTTGATGGGGTTGTTTGTTTTTTTCTTGTAAATTTGTTTGAGTTCTTTGTAGATTCTGGATATTAGTCCTTTGTCAGATGAGTAGATTGCAAAATTTTTCTCCCATTCTGTAGGTTGCCTGTTCACTCTGATGGTAGTTTCTTTTGCTGTGCAGAAGCCTAAGCCAAAAGAACAAAGCTGGAGGCATCACACTACCTGACTTCAAACTGTACTACAAGGCTACAGTAACCAAAACAGCATGGTACTGGTACCAAAACAGAGATATAGACCAATGGAACAGAACAGAGCCCTCAGACATAATACCACACATCTACAACCATCTGACCTTTGACAAACTTGATAAAAACAAGAAATGGGGAAAGGATTCCCTATTTAATAAATGGTGCTGGGAAAACTGGCTAGCCATATGTAGAAAGCTGAAACTGGATCTCTTCCTTACACCTTATACAAAACTTAATTCAAGATGGATTAAAGACTTTATGTTAGACCTAAAACCATAAAAACCCTAGAAGAAAACCTAGGCAGTACCATTCAGGACATAGGCATGGGCAAGGACTTCATGTCTAAAACACCAAAAGCAATGGCAACAAAAGCCAAAATTGACAAATGGGATCTAATTAAACTAAAGGGCAAATTGGGTTTCAAAGGAAGGAGATATAGCTAGAACAATTTTTTTCCAGGCCAGGAAAGGTTAATGGCAGCATAGTGTCTTATATTGCAAGCAAAATATCAATGAAAAGAAAAGCATCTGTGCTTCCTTCCTTCCCTCCCTCCCTTCCTTCCTTCCCTCCCTCCCTTCCTTCCTTCCCTCCCTCCCTTCCTTCCTTCTTTCCTTCTTTCCTTCCCTCCACTTCAAAAATGACGACACTGCAAACAGGAAGAAGAGAGTGTCTACTTCCCCATCACCCCGTCCTCTCCCCAACTTGACAGTTGGAGGCCCATTCTCTTGGAGTGATGAATCATACCTTGACAGAAATGAGTGGCCAGGCAGGATATTAGTATTATATATTATCCCTCGAGCCTAAAATGCATGCCCAGATGTTGCCATGGTAACTCATTAGAACGCGGCTCCAATCTACACAAGCTAGCACAGCTTTTCTAGTGACCACCTGGTTCCACATGCTTTTTATGTTTTGTTTCACCTTTCCCAGACATCAGTAACATGCTGCAGGCTAGTCTGGAAAATGAATATATCATCAGTAAACACAGAAAGAAGAGTAGTCTAAAACTGGCCTGTAAGGTGGAAGACTGGGTTTTATTTGGACCTCTGCACCAGTGGACTATGTGACATGGCAAGATGTTTCACCTCTCAAGACCTTGTATTCCTTTTCTAGTGTATGAGTGAGGTGGACTGGTTGATTTCCTCAAGCTTCTGTCTCCCCAAAATGATTCTGTGCATGTCTTTAACATGCACAGAAATGTCAGTGGTAACTATTTCTAGAGATAGAGTCCTGAGAATTTTTGAAAGTGGCTGTTTAATGAAAGGCCTATGAAGGGAACAGAAGAAAGAAAATAAATGGGTTGGGGGTGGGTGGAAGACAAATGGTAACTTCATACATTCCAGTTTGGTGGTACCTGTATTCCATGAGAGCACATTCAGGGTCAAATGTAAGTGGGAATGCAGCCACCTTTCACTCTTCTGTGCCTTGCACCTTCAAGATAGCTGGTATCCTTCTGCCTACTTAGTCTCCCAAATTTTCAGGTGACAGTAGTTCATTCTTACTTTATTGTCTTTTCATGGACAGCCTTCCCCATTTGAACTCCCTATCATGTCTATCAATCGCATCCTAAATATGTGTTAAGTCTAGCTCAAGTCCCATCAGCCCCATGAAGGCTGTCTGGATCTCTCTCAGGTTACAGGGACCCCTCAGACTTCTGTGGCTCTTGGGATATGCGCCTCCTAATTCTTACCATAGACTGCTCTCTCATCATAGGTACTTTTGTTTTTATTGTTTTAAATGCACTTCTAAAAAATTTTAATTACTTTCATATTGATATTAAATATGGAGAGCGATAAAAGAAAAACTTCAGCCGAATTAAATTTAAAGGAGTTTAATTGAGCAATGAACGATTTGCAAATGGGGCAGCCCCAAGAATCACAGCAGATTCAGAGACTCCAAGGGTGCCTCACGGTCAGAACAAATTTATAGACAAAAAAAGGTAAAGTGATGTACAGGAATTGGAAGTGAGATACAGAAACGGTGAGATTGGCTACAGCTCGGTGTTTGCCTTATTTGAATACAGTTCGAACATTCAGCAGTCTTTGAGTGGTTGAAGTATGGCCCCTGGGATTGGCCAACACTCAGCTGTTGTTACAGGTGTATACTATTAAGTTAGTTTTTCAATTTTGTCTATTAAGCTAGGTTACAGTTCATCCACAAGGACTCAGAAAGTACGGAGTCCTTTTCAGGCCATAGTTTGCTTTAATAAGAGATACAAAGCAGAAAACAAAATGGGCCATAATCTTCATCCTTAAGACTCTGCTGAGTTTTTAAAATATATATCAAGGTAACACATGGCAGGGCCTAGGGACTGGGGAGATGTTAATCAATGGATATAAACTTCAGTTAGACAGAAGGAATTAGTTCAAGATATCTATTGTATAAAATGATGACTATAGTTATCACAATGTATTTTATACTTGAAAATTTTTAGGAGAGTAGATTTAACTGTTCTCACCATGAAAAAAATAATTATGTGAGGTAACACGTTAATTAGCTTGATGTAACCATTCCACAATATACGTATATTTTGAAGCATCATGTTCTACACTGTAAATATAGATGCTTTTTTGCAATTTAAAATTTTAAAATAAATAAATACATAATATGCATGTAAGGTCAGAAAATTCAAACTACAGAAAGGTACAAAATGAAAAGTAAAAGCCACTCCCCAAAATTCCTAGTTCCTTTCCCAGAGATAGCTATACAATATTTCATGCAGTATCATCCAGAAAAAGTGAAAACAACATAAACTCACATACAGACATACACACACACACACATACACACACACACACAGATGTATCTGTACTAGACATAATTCCTTATTCCAAACTCTGAGGTCAGAAAAATGTTGGAATGCAACATTTTTAGGATTTTAACATGATGATATAGTGCCTATGATATTTAGTATGTCACCCCCTCAGCAGGGTTTGGGACAGCAAAGACATAAATTAGACATGTTTAATATTAATTGAACATAAAAAGTTATGGGACAAGGGGTTTGAATAATCACACTAGGTGGGATAAATGAAGACTACAAATAACCACATGTCAGTTCATATGAGGTTTCCCCCAAATGAGTTTGTGCCAGATTTTGAAGAAAAAAATTCCATGTTCAGATTTTTTAGAATTAAGGGACTGCAGATAAGGGATTGTCTTTATATTCATGGTCTGTCTCTGTTTATCGCTTTCTCAAATACACACACTCACACAGACGCACACGTGCAAAGAGGGCACTATACACACTGTTCTGCCCTTTTGGTGGACATGTTGGTAATTACCAGGCTTTTTTTGGGGGGGGGGATGGAGTCTCACTCTGTCGCCTAGGCTGGAGTGCAGTGGCATGATCTCAGCTCACTGCAAGTTCTGCCTCCCAGGTTCACGCCATTCTCCTGCCTCAGCCTCTCGAGTAGCTGGGACTACAGGCACCCACCACCACGCCTGGCTAATTTTTTGTATTTTTAGTAGAGACTTTCACCGTGTTAGTCAGGATGGTCTCGATCTCCTGACCTCGCGATCCACCCGCCTCGGCCTTCCAAAGTGCCAGGCTTTTTTTTTTTTTGCTATTTTTGTTTCTTAGTTTTTGTTGTTGTTGTTGTTGTTATTGTTGTTGCAGTGAATATCCTTCTTCATATGTCTTAGTGAAATTGTGCAAGTATATGTATAATTGAAATTCCAGTAGAATTTGGTGTTTGGGTCTTGTGTTTTTGGATAGGCTGCATGCTCCAAAGAACACAGTTTATACCTTTAAATTCTTTGTGTCCACGTCTGAGCTTTGACATATAGTGGGTGATGGTAAATGTTTACTAAATGAGTAAAAATAATGAAGATGCTGAAACAAAATAATGAAGACAAAAAATGAAGATCATTAAAACCTTCATGAAAACTCCCATACAGATCTTCAAAATCAGACAAAAATATTTAGCAGCAGTTAAAAAATATTGTACCATTTAACCCTGTAGTTCCACTTCTAACTATATTTTTCCTAATGAAATCATTTAAAATAAAAGCACCACTTGGAACATTATTTATAATAGCAAAAATTTCAAGCATGCTTAAATGTTTAACACTGCTGGTGCTGAAGTGCAGAGTGGGAGAATGGGGGAATATATATGTATGCACACACATATAATTTGCAAAAAGCATGTTTGCAAAACAATTCCAATGATATGGAAAAATTTTGAGATCAAGTAAAAAGAGCAAGCTAAAAATCAAATACATAATTCTCAACCATGTGAAGGTATTTTAAAGGCACTGGAATAAAACTGGACCAGAATATGAACAGGAGCTTCATCTAGGTGAAAAAATAATTAGGGATGTTTTTAACTTGTTTTGTAACACTTTTCTATACTATCCATATTACACTTCTACAGTCAATGTGTGTTGTTTTGATCATCGGGACCAAATTTTTTTTTTTTTTTTTAAGTTAGGTAGAAAGAAAGGATCTCCGGCTGGGCATGGTGGCTCACGCCTGTAATCCCAGCACTTTGAGAGGCGGAGGCAGGTGGATCATGAGGTCAGGAGATTGAGACCATCCTGGCTAACACAGTGAAACCCCATATCTACTAAAAATACAAAAAATTAGCTGGGCGTGGTGGCAGGTGCCTGTAGTCCCAGCTACTCGGGAGGCTGAGGCAGGAGAGTGGGGTGAACCCAGGAGGCGGAGCTTGCAGTGAGCTGAGATCGCACCACTGCACTCCAGCCTGGGCGACAGAGCGAGACTCCTTCTCAAAAAAAAAAAAAAAAAAAAAAAAAGAATCTCCATTTCCATCTCACACAAAGATGAAGAGACATCTTTTGGTACCTGCTCATACCTTACCCAAACTGGTACCCTTATGGATTCTCTGACAAGGTCCCAGGATGTGTTGTTAGCCATAAGGTGAGTTCTGTCGTGTACCCATTTTACAAACTCTAGCCCAAGTCAAATAGTAACTTTCCAACCTTTCTCAGAAAGCCTCTTTCTCCCCTGCCACGTGCACCCACCCTCCAGACTCATTCTAATTCTTATCAGTCAGGTTGACCTTGATCATTTTAATAGCTTTTTCATTATTGTTACTGTCCCCACAAGGATTGGCTAGTCTCTCTCTCAGGTGCTTGCCCACCCAAAGTCCCCTAAGACTTGGGGAATAGTCATGCTATTTATCAAAATGAGGAAATCTGAATAGGTTAACTAGAGGGGTTGCCTGATTTGGGTTGCTGTTTGGCACCAGCCTCCTTTTGCCTGATTGGTTTCAGATGGTTGTCTTTTTCTGGGTTTTTTATTCTTGCATTGGCGTTGGCGCTTCCATAGTGAGCGGAGGCTCTTTATAAAGCCCCATAGTGAGCGGAGGCTCTTTATAAAGCCAGGTCCCACACCTAGCCATTCAAAATGATATACTCAAGCCAGTCTTGCCTTCCTCATAGTAATAACCATATCTCCTCAGTTCTTATGCATGATCACATGTCCTAACTGGGGAAATGAGGCCTTTGGTTACCTAGGCTCGGGTCAGCAAACTATAGCCCATGGGGCCAAATATGTTCGGCAGCCTGTTTTTATGTCACCTATGAGCTAAGAATGTTTTTTACATTTTTAATGTTTAAAAAAATCAAAAGAAGAAAAATATCTGATGACATGAAAATTATATAAAATTCAAATTTTACAGTCTTTAAATAAAGTTATATTGGAACAAGCCATACCTATTGGATTACAACTTTGTCTATGGATGCTTTCACACTACAATGGTAGAGTTGAGAAGTTGTGACAAAACTGTATGGTCTGCAAAGCCTAAAATATTTACAATCTGTCCCTTTACAGAATAAGTTTGCCATCCTCTGCTCTAGTGCATGCCCATCTATTCATTGCTAGTATGCTGTGAAGTTCTGTACTTGGCAAATGCCAGGCTATTGACATCAGTGATTGACACAGCCTGGACATAAAGTGATACAGGAGGGTGCAGAAAATTAAAGAACACATGTATATCTAAAGGTGGCAACAAGGATTCATAATCATTCACAGTGCAGTCCCAGCTTTGCCAAATCTAAATTTTTAAAAGAATACAGAAATCCAGATTGTTATGTGAATTCTCCTGATTTTTATATGTTGGCAAACACTGACAAGGTCAAATAAATCACATCTGCCAGCTACCAATTTACTACTGTTCTAGGGCTCTGAACACACAAGGAGCCAGTTCGGATTTTAAGTCAGGGCCACGCATTCTACCATCCTTGTGAACCAAGGGCAAGCAAAGAACAATTTGAGCTCATTAAAATAACTTGTTCCACTGCAGATGTCACAGTGCTTGGGGGTGAAGATCAGAAATGAAAATAAGGAGAAAACACCAGCACTTGCCTCTGCTGCCTTATCTTATATGACTTATCTTGCGGCTTTCAACACTGATGACCAATCTCTTCTTGAACACACTCTGGGTTGTCCTATTAGCCTGTCTTACTATTTATTTCTTTGGCTCACCTTCTGTTCTCTTGTGTTTTCTCTCTTCCATTAAACTGAGGTTTCTTTTTCTCCTATTGCCAATTTCAGGTACTGGTGGATAAATGAGTCACAGAATTTGCTTTTGGCTTGGTTGTTCTTGCAGCTTCCTCCAAATTCTACCTACAGAGCGATAGGTTTTAGCAAGAAGTAGAAGCCCTACTTAACGCCTCTAACCTAAACACTGTACTCCAACTTTCCTAGAGAGCCACGCATTGAGTTTTCAGCTGCTTTTTTTTTTCTTTTTCTTTTCCTTTTCTTTTCTTTTTTTTTTTTTTTGTTGTTTTTTATTTTGAAGCAAAGTCTCATTCTCTCATTCAGGCTGGAATGTAGTGGCGCGACCTTGGCTCACTGCACCTCCACCTCTCAGGTTCAAGTGATTCTCATGCCTCAGCCTCCCGAGTAGCTGGGATTACAGGCATGAGCCACCACACCCAGCTTTTTTTTTTTTTATTTTTAATGAGATGGGGTTTCACTATGTTGACCAGGCTGGTCTCAAACTCCTGGCCTCAAGTAATCTGCCTGCCACTGCCTCCCAAAGTGCTGGGATTACAGGCATTAGCCACCACTCCCAGAGTTTTCAGCTTTTCTATTAAAGTGATATTTTGTTCACCCTTTGGCTACTGATCCTTGCAAATCTTTCCATACAGGATCTCATAAGGGGAAGGGCTGGTTGGCAAGGCAGGATTTTAGCAGTCCCTGGTTTTATAGACTAATGCCATCTAAATACTAGCAAAATTTTACCCCAATTCCTAACAGAAAGCTTCTCTCCTGGGTCTCTTTTTTATCTCAGGCTGTTCCATCCCAGTCTCCATTACTAACCTCTTTTTCTTTTGCTCACTTCTTAAGTGCTGCTGTTCTTTCTTTGTCCTTTTTCTCTTTGCATTCTGTATACACTCTATGCAATTTCAGCTGGGCCTGTGGCTTTAAATACAACATACAGATGGATGAATCAAAAATCTTTATCTCTAGTCTAGAGCTCCCTCCTGAGCTTCAGACCCATATATCCATCTACCTACATGGCATCTCAGCTTGAATGTGCCAAAGGGAGATCGAACGTAATGTTTCCCGCACAGATTATCTCTACTCCCCACTCTACCAGCCTTCTCCTCCTGTGTACTCGTAGTCCATTGTACCACTGACCCTACAAAGTGACTCAAGCCAGAAACACCGGGATTCATATTAGATTTCTCTCTCTACTTTCCCCCACTACAGTCAATCATTCACCATGTCCTGTGAATGCCACCTCCTAATTGTCTCTGAAATTCATTCCCATTGCTAATACTTGCCCTAGTTCAGGCACTCATTACGACTCATTGAAAGAGAGAGAGGGAGAGAGAGAGAGAAAAAAACTATTGTCAAAACTTGCTTTAAGTCTGACCCCTTTCAATCAATTCTCCAGGCTGCTGAGAGAATGATTTTCTAAAATGCAAAGCTGGCCATGTCCCTCTCCTGCTTAAAACCTTCTATAACTCTCCAGAGGGTCAAGTCCAAATCCCTGTGTGTGCAGGTGAGACTCCTTATGATGCGGTTTCTGCCTACCTGCTCTGCTTCAGCTTTAAACACTTTTTCAAATACATTCTGTCCCAGTCATCCTGAGAATCTTGCAGTCCCCAACTCCAAACATACCATGCTACTTCTGAATTTCATGCCTTTGCCTGGAATGCCCTTTGTCATAATCCCCCTCCCACACAAATCCTATACTACGTCTTCTCGGAGCTTTGCTAGGTGACAAGCTAGCCAACACCTGATAGACATTCATATTGAGATGTGTGATAATGGCTTCTTTTGGACATATGAACGAATAATAATAGTAATAGCCAATATTTATATAGTGATTACCGTGTGGCAGGCATTCTTTATTTACTTTCTTATATTAATCCATTTAATCCTCATGACAGCTCTGTGAGATAGATACTGTTATCATCCTCATTTTCTCGATGAGGACACTGTATCATGGTCACACAGTTGTAAGTGGTAGAGCAGGTACAATTCCAGGCATTCTGGCTCTGGAGTGTGCGTGTTTTTAATCACTGCCCTCTTGCCATCACATTGCCTTAACTGTGTCACTAGTTTCTGGAAGGCAATATGATATAGCAGTTGAGTGTGGGCTCTTCGGACAGAACTTGTTTCAAATCAAATCTTTGCCACTTACCAGCTGTGTGACCTTGAGCAACTGAATTAACCTCTCTGATTCTCAGCTTCCTCCTTCTAAAATGGGGATATTTGTTGTAAAAATTAAATGAGATAAGCCATATATTTAAGTGCTTAAAACAGTACCTGGCACATATTAAGTATTTCACAAATGCTACCATTGTTGGTTGTTACAGTGATTAAGAGCAATGATTCTCTAATGGTAGGGATTTCAGACATCAAGGAGAAGGGACTGTAGTAAAGCGATTAAGAACAGGATTTTGAATCTTAGCTCTGCCTCTTAATAAATGAGTTAATCTCTCTGCATCAAAATTTCTTCATCTGTAAAATGAGGAAAGCAGTATTTCTTTCTTAGCATTATTTTGAGGATGAAATGAGTTAATAGATGTAAGACACATAGAGCAAACCAGGTATTTAGTAAATGTAGTAATCTCCCCTTATTAAGCAGTTTTGTTTTCCGTGATTTCAGTTATCCATGGTCAACTGCTGCCCAAAAATATTGAATGGAAAATTCCAGAAATAAACAATTCACAAGTTTTAAATTGCCTGCCATTCTGAGTGGCATGATTAAATACCTCACCATCCTGCTTTATCCTGCCCAGGACATGAATCATCCCTTTGTCCATGTAGATGTCAGCCACCTGTTAATCATTTAGTGGCTGTCTCGGTGATCAGATCAACTGCCATGGTATTGCAATGTTTAAGTCACCCTTGTTTTTCTTCATAATAATCCCAAACGGCAAGAGTGATGATGCTGGCATATCATTTTAATTGTTCTATGTTATTATTAGTTATTGTTGTTAATCTCTTAATTTGCCTAATTTATAACTTTACCATAGGGATGTACGTATCGGAAGAAAACATAGTAAATGTAGGCTTCAATACTATCTGTGGTTTCAGGCATTCACTGGGGTCCTTGGAATGTGTCCCCCTCATATAAGGGGAGACTACTGTACTACATAACTGTTGGTTTATAATAACAAATAGATTTCTTTGAAGCCTTTGCCTCTTTTGCCCATATATATGGTTCACCCTAAATGCAACTTTGTTTTGGTAACATCTGTGCCAGACTGCTGCTGCTGCTTTTTTTTTTTTTTGTTTAATTATTAGCACCCTTAAAGGCAGAGACTTGACTTTCTCACTATAATCCCATAGCCAGCACAGTCTCTGGTACATGGTTTGATGAATGAATGAATGGGTCTGTATGGAAATATGAATACATAAACAAAAGAATGAAAAATTGGGCTGAAGTTCTGTGGCTGGTATAACATCTACGGATGGGACCAATTTTTTTAAAACAAACAGTAGAATGGAAAGCTCCCTTCTGCCCACTGTGGGGACTTATTAAATATTTAATAAATGTCCCTTAAATAGCAACATTCAGATGGCATATTCCATTTCATTTAACTCAAAATGCTACTTCATTTTTCTTCATCTGAAAGCAAGCATGACAGATCATTTATTTTGCCTTACATATCAAGCATCTGCCTGAAACAGCTGCTTCTCTTCAAAACCTGTCAGCCTGAGGGTCTGAAACTGATCTAACTAAAGAAAGGTGATGTGGACTTTTGCACTACTCTGTCCACCTCTTCTTTATGGAGACTCTTGAAAACAGAGAAGGCTTTTCAATCCTGACTGTGTATCAGAATAATGTGGGAAGCTTATTAAATATGCAGATACTCAGATCCCATGCCAGACCAACTTAATCATATCCTCTGGGAATAGAGGCCCAGGAATTTGTATTTTTAAATACTGCCCAAATGAATTTTAAGCAGTGCTTTAAAGAAAGTCAAGGTTGGCCAGCAGATGTCACTGAATCTTTCCTAGCCTATACCACCCACCTGTCCTGTTGTCCTAAACTTTACTCATTTACTTGAAAACGATGACTATAGAAAGTAGTTCTGACTGTATTCTTAGAGGCATCCCTAGCTCAGGTCACATGGACCATAAGAAAGAACAAGTGCTCTGTCATACATAGCATCTGGAAACTAAATGTTTTCCTAGGCAGGTTGGTGAAGCAAGGACAGCAGGCAGTTTTGCCTGTGCAGGAAGCAGCCCCCAAGCCTGTGGTTTTTCGTTCTGTCCCCATGCATTGACCTGTAAGGTGATGTAGTCTGAAGAAGCCCCTGTTCCTCTGCATCCCTGGAAATAAATCTGCTCAATGGAGCACAGAATCAAAAACAGCAATAGCAATAATTTACAAATAAAGAAAAATATATTTTAATTTTTAAATTGACTTCAATTTCTATTTATACTTCCAGTTCTAGAGAAGCAGGGGGAGAAACGTACCAGAGGAAGGTGCAGAAATAATCCCATCTGCTACAGAAGGCCTCCACAGAACTTGACCACTAAAAAAAGAAACAGACTGTTCCTTGCTTCAGCGACTCAGCTTCTCATGGTTCAACCTAGCCAGCTTTACCACAGAAGGATTCGGCAATTTGCTCAGAAATATGGCTTTAGTTTAAAACACAAATGACCCCCTGCTAAAAAAACAGTTGTGGATTCCACCAGCCCAACACTGAATTTCATCTATCCTTGTCTGGGGATACAGGCGCCAATTGTTCACATACCACACACTACTCCTCCCTGTGTTTAGGGGCTGCAGATCAGGCTGGGGTTTCTGTTCCTCTTGATTTGTAGCCACTTCCTCCATGGCTCCTGTGTGCAAGTCTGCATGTACCTTGAGTGTGATGGGATGTTTCTTAGCTCCGGACTCCGTAACAAATACCATAGACCAGCATACTTGTATCGACTGGATGGCTTAAATAACAAACATTTATTTTCTCACACTTCTGGAGGCTGGAAAGTCCAAGATCAAAGTCTGTCAGGCAAGGTCAGTCTTCTCACAGTGTCCTCACATGGTCTTTCCTCAGTGCATGCTCATGGGAGGAGAAAGAAACAGAAAAGCAGTGGGAAGAGAAAGAGATAGAGAGTGCTCTCTTCCTCTTCTTAAAAGGCTGCCAACCTTATTGGATTAGGGCCCTACCTTTATGACCTCACTTAACGTTATTACCTCTTAAAAGCCCTATCTACAAATGCAGTCACATTGGGAGTTAGGGCTTCAATATATGGATTTGGGTGGGAATGGACACAATTCAGTTCATAGCAGGAAGTATCAAGTAGGTTCACTGTGTACCAGTTACCAACTTGTCTGAGTCTGCTGAAATAGAATACCCACACATGCAACGAGTTACATGAAGCAGATTTATTACTTACAGGTAGGCAGCAAGGGACAACAGATGCCTAGAATTCATTATGAACTGGTCCCCCAAGGCTCAGAAAGCTGCCTGGGGTGGATGGAGTCTTGACTGAGTATGCCCCCACTTTCACTGTAGATGAGAGACCCCAGAAAGCAACCCACCCTGGGTTTTACACCTAGAGTCACAGGACTCACTGGGCTAAAGCATCCCTGTTTCTTGGGGTAGGGAGGTGCTGAAACAGTCTGGGCTGCTCCAGCCAGCTCCCCACTTATCTCAGGATGTTTCATTCCCAGCACATTCTAGTCTTTCTGGAGAACTATGGGCAAGAAAAGGGGAAAAAATGATTAGATCTAAAACTATTCAGAAAATAGTCCTGCAGGAAGTCGGTGTAAAAACACTGAAAACGGACACTTAGGCCAGCCTGCAAGCAATTTCTGGAGAGGTCCAACCAAGAAAGAGAAGCACATATCAGACAAGGGAAAGAGTTACCAGCCAACACGCCAGTCAGTCTGCACTCTGCAACCCTCACCTCCCACTTCTACACTCAACCAGTTGCCATCCCCAATGGATGGATGTGTACCTCTGCCAAGGGGTGTCGCTTTAGCCCACATTTCAACAGGTACCCCAGGAAGTAGATTTATGCTCTCTAGGGCTCAATTATCTTCCTTCCAAAAAGAAGGAGAAGGAGAAGTTGGATGATTTGGGTACCAATTATCAGCATGATAAGTAAGAAAAAATGAGTATTAGCTAGGTATCACAGGAGCAGATAAATGATCATAATTGCATTTGTAGAGTATGGTTTACTTTGACTAAGTATATTCTGGCACATTACATCACTTGGTCCTCAAAGTAAACCAGGAGTTATTATTCTCATTTATCAGATGAGGAAACAGATGCCAAGGAGCTATGACAGTGTCCAAAGTCACAAATCCTGTTACTGTTGAAGTCAATGCTGAAGTCTTAAAGAATGTCAGCAATCATCAACAAAGTAACAGGGCCACACTGGCCCCTTGAGCATCAGAAGTGCTGTATGTACACAGCACCACACAATTTAGCACTGGTTTCCTCCAATTACTTTGTTTGCATTTATTTGGTTTCTATGAACTGGAAGTTTCTCAAAATCAGGGGCCCAGGCTTATGTATTATCGTATTGCCCGTAAGGCTTACTATAGGACTGCACTAAGGTGATGAACTTTCGGCCAGGCACAGTGGCTCACGCCTGTAATCCCAGCACTTTGGGAGGCCGAGGTGGGCGGATCATGAAGTCAGGAGATCGAGACCATCCTGGCTAACACGGTGAAACCCCGTCTTTACTAAAAATACAAAATATTAGCTGGGCGTGGTGGCGGGCGCCTGTAGTCCCAGCTACTCGGGAGGCTGAGGCAGGAGAATGGCGTGAATCCGGGAGGCGGAGCCTGCAGTGAGCCGAGATCGTGCCACTGCACTCCAGCCTGGGCAACACAGCCAGACTCCGTCTCAAAAAAAAAAAAAAAAAAAAAGATGATGAACTTTCTGAAAATACTTCTTTCTTTCTTTATTCCTTTTTAGAGACAGGGTCTGGCTATGTTGCCTAGGCTGATCTCGAACTCCTAGACTCAAGTGATCCTTCTGCCTTGGTATCTCAAAGTGTTGGGTTTACAGGGGTGAGCCACCATCGTTGGCCCAATACCTAATGTTGATAATAACACTCTACAATTTGCAAAGGGCCTTCACATATTCGATCTTTGTGGAAACTACAAGAATAGCATGTTTAAAAATGTCACTTCGTTTACCAATCCTCATGATGCTTATTTTAATCCTATTTTAGTGTAGTCATTTTATAAAACATTTACTGAGAACTTACCATTATTTTTATTATTAATAACTAACACTCTTTGAGCACCTACTATGTAGCAGGCATTAAATCGGGCACTGTGACAAATGCTGAGGACACCTAAAGAAATCACATGTACTTTTCTAAAGGAGTGTGACTAAATAAGTACTGCAGCATGATAAATGTCTGGTAAGTGATTATTTGGCCTCTGGACTGTACTCCTCCAATGATGAGGATCTAATCCTTCTCTAAACAGCTCATTCCATTTTTGGAGAGTTTAGATAGAAAGCTCTCACTGCAGAAATTTCACTCCCCTTTGGTTCTACCTGTTGCTCATAGGCCTAGCCTTGGGGCTATATAGTGTAAATCTTCCTTTTCACTTGACAGCCCTTCAAATATTTGAAGATGACTGTCATTATCAGCACCCCCTCTTCAGCTTCCCTGTCTCTGCCTCTGTCTGCCTGGACTACCCCACAGCTGGACCTACTGATCTACCCCAAGGACTCTATCCCACCTCAGGAAGCACTCAAGCAGCCTGCCTCAGGTTCCTTCATTCTAAATTCCAACTGCTGGGGCTTTGCGTTGGGGCACTTTCCTTGTTCTGTTAATTTCTGAATTGCAGCTTCTTCCCCACCTGTGCCCTAGTTTGGAAAAGAAGGCTTCTCGCTGGATCCCTCATCTGAGTTTCTGGCCTGAGAAACGTGGCTGTGAAGAGAAGGAGATGAGGCTGCAGCTTGAGCACCTTGATTAGATTGGGGGAGGACCCAGGGAGGAGGGAAGAGGTTGCAGACAAGGGAAACTGGGAGCTTGTGGGTGGATCAAGGTGCCTGAGGATGAGAAGGGGGTGAGGTCCAGAGCGAAGATTGAGGTGTGAAAGTTAATCTTGGTCTGGAAGGATGCTTTATCCTCAGAGACCAAAGAAAAATGTGAGTTGAGTGAAGCTGTTGGTAAGTCTGCCATTGGAGAAGGCTGGACATTGAGGTTATTCCTGAGGCAGATTTTGAGCTGGTTAACACCAGCACAGCAATAGTAGCTGTTGACAGCTGAACTGCTTTCCGACTGGCTCAACAACTGCGCTCTACCTATTGCTATATGTTTTTAATATGAACCTCGTGTTCCCAACTGCAGACTCTGCTTCCACATTGAAATGGGCATTGACTGCTATCTGTGAGTAAGGGAGGTGAATATTTGCAGGTTGTGTGAAAAGAATACTATGTGTGGAATACTTGCTTAGGGGAACAGGACACTGGCCAAGGACAAGTACAGAAGATCCCAGCTGAAATTGGAGCCTATGAATGTGTGATGGCACCAATCTGCACATCTTTCTCCAGCAACCACAATAGCTCAATACAGGAGGGGGGAATGCAGTTTGCTAGATTAATCATTCATTCATTCATTCATTCATTCATTCATTCATTTATTAAAAGTATTTACTGAGCACTTACTTTGCATCAGGCACTCTTCTGGGCTCTGGAGATACAGTAATGAGCAGATATAGACAAGGTCATTTGCAATATCAAAATGGCTGTAGAAGTCAGCATATTCCCTTTCATTTCCTGGAAATCATGCAAGAGCAACAAGGGGAATGCAATAAAAAATCCCTACAAGCTCCACGCATCTACTAAGACAGATATGATGTACAGATTCAAAAAGGTATGTAGTAGCTGCCAAAAGTAACAAAAATACGAGAAAAAAGGGAGAAACCGGAAGACAGGGAGGAAGGAATGGGAGGCAGTGAAGAGAAGTGCTGAGAATATAGAAAGGATGGCGTAGATCTCAGAAAGCTTTAACAAAAATATACTTCCTGAAGATGAGGGATCCACCTGAGTTGTAAAAACTATACCCTAGTTTTCAACAAGTTCAGAAACCAGGATGAGTAGAGCAGGGGCAAATGCCCTCCCAGACGAAGTTTGGCTTAGAGTGGCTGAAGAGGTGGGACTAGACAAAGAACCACACAAAGGAGCCATATTTGCAGTAAGCAGTCTGTTTCTCTGCCTGTAGCGGAAGAGGTTTTTGACTGTGTTAAGTAAAATTTATAGGAGGCTATTGATTTGGACTGAGCTCCTGCACTAGGCCCCAACAGACCAAACCAAAATGGAATCATCCATGCTAAAGATACACCAACAAGCTGAAACTAAGTTGTTTATCTGATCTTCGGAGAAATCAGGAGAGAAAGAAAGAAAATGGCCAAATCCCCAAATAGGCCAGTTTTAGTCAGCATGATAAGGAAGTCCCCTCTGCTTTAACCTTTACAAGGAAGGTATGTTTCAAATGATGGATCTGCTTTTTGTTTCTTGTTCCTGCTTTCTTCAGCCTTTTTCTGTCTATAAATACTCACTGCCCAAGTTGCAGACTGGAGTCCTCTGAACCTCTTTGGGTTCTGAGTACTGCTCAATTTATGAATCATACTTTGCTCAAATAAACACTATTAATTTTGTCTAAATTTTTTCTTTTTTTCAGATTGTGAAACATGGAGGACTACCTTGGTCCATTTTTCCATCAGTGGAGCCACCTGTAAGTAGCTGAGCTAGGATAATCCAAATCATGCAAAGGTGGATAATTAAAAATGGACTGGCACAATATTGATAAAACCACACTATTTTTTAAAAGGTGGAAAAGTACAACAAAAACAAAACACCACAAAAATTTTGCTGCTGAGTAGATTAAAACATTCCTCCATAAAATTTTAAAAATAAGTAATTAACCATCTAAATGAAGAATAGAAAGCGGAGATTAATGAACTGTGGAAGAGATGGTGATACAACAGAAGAAAGTGAAACTTGAGCTGGCAGAACTCAGTGGAAGTGGTCAGATTCTGGGTAAATTGTGAAGGTAGAACTGATGAGATTTGCTGATGGATTGGATGTGTAGTATGAATTACATAGGACAATTTTAATATATATACATATATACACATGCATATATATGTATATATGATGTACAGATTCAAAAATATATGTAGTAGCTGCCAAAAGTAACAAAAATATGAGAAAACAAGGGAGAAACCAGAGGAAAGGGAGGAAGGGATGGGAGGCAGTGAAGAGAAACACTGAGAATATAGAAAGGACGGCATAGATCTCAGAAAGCTTTAACAAAAATATACTTCCTTTAACAAAAATATACTTCCTGAAGATGAGGGATCCACCTGAGTTGTAAAAACTATACCCTAGTTTTCAACAAGTTCAGAAACCAGGATAAGTAGAGCAGGGGCAAATGCTCTACTTATGTACTTTGTACATAACCAAAGAAATTAACATATATATGTTATATTCCTGTGTGTGTGTATGCTATATTTCTTTGGTTATGTTTCTTTGTTATGTTTCTTTGAAGATTCTTGACTAATACAAGTATCATCTCTTTCTACTCTGATTTCCCTGTATTATACTTTCTCTCATGTTGGAGATCCCACAAAGGCAAAGTTGAGTTGGAGATACATTCAGTTTGTGTTTAGCGAGATATGTTTATATGGTTTTCAGTCAGTCCTGTGTGTAGATAAATCATTGCTTACCTATCCTGGTAAAGGAATGGCTTCCAGAAATACCCCTACAGTTTATTCTGCTAACTTATCCAGCATGGTAATTACAAAGGTGCAAAGCCAGAGGTCTTATCACTATATGAAAGTGTCTTATGGTACTTGGCACTGAAAGTGTGTGGTATTGGAAGAGAAACAAGATTTGAAATGTATGGATTCAGATGCCAGTCCATGACTAATTCCTTCAATCACCTGATGTGCAAAATGGTATGCAGAATATTCAGATCTCATTAATGCCTAAACACAGAGGAAATTCTCTTCTGTTAGGAATATACTCAATAATAGAATGTACACAACTATGAATTGTGCTTTTATTTAATCTGTGATGGGAATTGCATAAAGCATAATTTATCAGAATTATTATGTTCGTAGAGCACAAACATGAATTAGTTCTACAGCACTGAGAACATCTGTGTGTAAAGTTGCGTGCTTTAGCTTCCCAAATATCAGTAATCATAATAAATTTTTATCAACCATGCTAGTGGAAAGACTGAATTATCTCAATATTGCAAAACCATTACCATATAAAGAAGGAAACAAAGAATATGAAGCCAAATATGCAAGAAAAAAAGTACTATGGAGGTGTGTTTGCTGTTAATTAATTAAAAAATACTGTTTAGGGTTTTATATTGTGATGTTTGTGGTATTTCTCAGCTTTTAAAAATTTGTACTTAGCTGTGATTTCTAGTTTTACATAATTAGTATGTGGTTGTGTATTCATAATTTTTAAAATTCTTTTTCTTAAAGAGGACTTTCCAAATTGTGTAAGCTTCAGGACTCACAAAATGTGGATCTGCTGTTGGGTGTGAGAGAAAGAAAAGAGTATTGAAAGATATGCACCACCCCAACCCCCACCCCAGCCTTTTTCTGTTAGATCTTACAACTTTGGCTGTTGCAAAGAATACCTAAGTTATGTATCTGTCACACAACTAGTTTTCAACACGTGGCAGTTCACAAAAAAGTAATTTTATTTTCCCCTTTTCCTATCCCTAGTTATTCCCATGGGTATTATGGTGGCTCAGCAACCGCCACACTTTTCTTGACCATCTACTGAGACATGACAAATGCCTTGAATATTTCCCTCTTACCCTCCCTTGTTTGTGCCACTTAGTCCTTACAAAACTGGATAAATGCAAATTACCACAGACTCATGGCTAAAAATATATACAAACTCTCCTGCCTTTCCTCTGTTTTGGTCTCCTCAGATTTTGGGGGCAAATTCATTCTTGTGGACCTGTCTTCTTTGGAAAATGATATACAAAGTAGGAGAATGGAGTAGGTATAGCCAAAATGGGAGACTAAATTATCAAATACAGATACAACTATTGAGGAAAAAAATTGAGGCTTCATGGGTAAATTTGCAGGCCTGTAGAATATTTTCAGTATATTCAGATTAAATTTTTTTTTTCTGTGCTGCATAGCCAATTTGGGATCCGTGTGAAAGAATTTATGACCTCAGAGGCAGTATTTAGTCTCATGGAATCACGGAATGTAAGAGCCAGAAGGGACATTAGAGATCATAATCCAGTGACCTCATATTACAGAACGGTCATTGGAGGTAAATGAGCTGGCCAAGATTACAAATGTGGTTGTGGTTGCCTCAAGAACTATAAACCATGTAAACCAACAACAAAAGTAGCCAACAACATGACCTGTTTGATCAGAGCAGTAAATCCAACTACTTAGAGTCATATATGGGGAGCTGAATAGGCAGCCATTTCACCATAGGTACTATGGGTGAATTAAGAAAATAAAGTGACTGTCCACTGAAGTACCAGGGTGTGTGATAGCTAATACCCACACCAGACTTTCCCATTTGATAACATGCAGTTGGGAGTCTGTTATGTAGCAAGGGGACTGAAGAGATGAAGAGAAGTATATAAATGCCAGGAAATCCTTGGCCAGTGCTTCTCAAAGTATGTGCTTTCAGAAGGAGCTACAAAGATCTAGCAATTCCACTACTGGGTACATATCCAAAGGAAATGAAATCAGCATGCTGAAGAGATAGCAACATTCTCATGTTCATTGTAGCACTGTTCACAGTAGCAAAGATATGGAATCAATCTAAGTGTTCATCAATGGATGAATGGATAAAGAAAATGTGGGGTGTGTTTGTGTGTGTGTGTGTGTGTGTGTGTGTGTGTGTGTATGCAGAATGGAATACTATTCAGCTGTAAAAAAGAAGGAAATTCTGTCATTTGCAGCAACATGGATGAGCCGTGAGGATGTCATGTCAAAGTGAAACAAGCCAGGCACAGAAAGAGAAATACCGCATGATCTCGCGCATATGTGAAATCTAAAAAGTTGTCCTCATAGAAGTAGAGAACAGAATGGTGGTTACCAGAGGATGGGGAAGGTAAGAGGAAGGAGAGATATAAAGCTATATAGTTAAATAGAGGGAATAGGTTCTGGTGGTCTATTGCATAGTAGGATGACTAGAGTTAACAATATATTGTATATTTCAAAATAGCTAGGAAGAAAGGTTTCTGGATCTTCTCATTACAAGGAAATTATAAATCGTTAAGATGATGGATATGCTATTCCTGATTTGATTATTATACAATTTGTACATGCATTGAAATATCACACTGTACCCCATAAATATGTACAATTATTGTGTGTCTATCATAATTTTTTTTTAATCCCCTGGGAAGCTTGTTAAAATGCAAATTCCTTGGTCTTACTCTAGAAGTACAGGATAAGCGTCTCTGGGAGCAAGGCCAGGGAAAACGTGATTTCAAGACAGATGGTTTGGAGCACACTTCAAAAATAGTTGCTCTAGGTTAATATCAGAGAAAATAATGATGTCATCTCAGTAGCATCCTTTGAGCATAAAGAAAAAAAGATATTCATTACATTGTGTGACAATGATTCTGATGGAATAATAGTTCAAGATCTCTGCATCCTGGTTCCAAATTCACTAACTGTAAAACTTTGGGTTAGTTGTTTTACCTCTTGTGACACCATTTTACTCACACTACAATTGGAAGCTTTTGAAAGATTGTAAGCAGGGAAATGACATGATATTAATTATATTTGTTGCTGACTAGTGACTGGAATAAAAACAGTGGGACAAGATTGAGCATGGCAGGCTGGGCACAGTGGCTCACACCTGTAATCCCAACACTTCGGGAGGCTGAGGTGAGTGGATCACTTGAGGTCAGGAGTTCAAGACCAGCCTGGCCAACATAGCGAAACCCCCATCTCCACTAAAAACACAAAAATTAGCTGGGCGTGGTGGCAGGTGCCTGTAACCCGCTACTTGGGAGGCTGAGGCAGGAGAATCACTTGAACCAGGGAGGCCAAGGTTGCAGTGAGCCAAGGTCGCGCCATTGCACTCCAGCCTGGGCAACAAGAGTGAGACTCCGTCTCAAAAAAAAAAACAACAACAAAAAGAGATTCGGCATGACATATCAGTGAATAGGCTACTAAAATAGTCTAGGTGAAGGATAATGGTGGCTTAGAATAGGCTGTTGGCAGTAGAGTTGGAATGAAGTGAATGAGTTTTGAGATTTATTTTGATAGGATCAGTAATAGATTGGATGTTAGCTATCAGAGAGAGAGAGGTATCAAGGATGACTCATGAGTTTCTGATTTTGTAATGAATGGTTGAGGTTCTTGGAGGTTATGAATTGATTGCAGGTTCAAGTGATTGAGTTTGAGGCCAAGAATAGATGGGTAAGAGCTAAAAGTTTGGGAGGAAATGGAGGCATTGAGGGATTTGAGGTCTCTTTGATGTGAAAAGGTAGATAGAGTCAGAGCAGGCAAACTGAGAGGGTGGGAGACTGTGGTCAGAGAGTGGGGTACTGGTGGACATGTCCACAGTGGAGCAGTGCTGATTGATGATCAGCTCTGGGTTGGCCATGGGCACAGTGAGCTGAGGTGGAATGGACGTGGAGGTCAGTGAAGGCAGAGAGGCCAAGGAGCTGATGGGCCAAGATGCTGTCTGGGTTGTTTGGGGTAGAGAGACAACTGTGACCCAGGGCCCAAAACCATCAGTGCACTTGGGATAGTGACCAACTTAGTAGACGAGGGTAAACAAGGAACAGCTGGATGACAGGGACATTAAGGGAGACAGAGCTTTTTATATGAGTGAAGGAGAAATAATAAGTTGGAACCTACACTGGAGAGCCTTAAAAAAAAAATCCTGCCCTTTGATATGTGGGTTGTGAGAGAAGGAACCCCTCTTATGTTTCAATTTAAAGCATGAGTTGTGGTATCAAACCAAGAAGCTTTGTAAGTGGCAAAGCACAAACATGCTGTCGTTTTGTTTGTTTGATGTGTTACATATTTTGGTTCCAGATATAACACTTGACTTTTTCATTATTAAAAATCTTATCATTATGCATATTGAAATATTTATGGATGAAATGCTATGATGTCTGGGATATGCTCCAAAATAATATAGGGTGGGTGGGGGTGATAAAGGAAGCAAGATCAGCCATGTATTGATAATTGTTGAAGCCTAGAAATGAGTAAATGGAGGTGCCCTAGGTATTCAGTTTTTGCATATGCTTGAATTTTTCCTTAATAAAAAGTTAAAGAAACCATCTCATCTTTATAGATTCAGCCCTTTGCTTTGACTGGCATCTTTTTTGTTTTGTTTCGTTTTCATTTTTGTTTTTGAGACGGGGTTTTCGCTCTTATTGCCCAGGCTGGAGTGCAATGGCGCGACCTTGGCTCACGGCAACCTCCGGCTCCCGGGTTCAGGTGATTCTTCTGCCTCAGCCTCCCGAGTAGCTGGGACTACAGGCATGCGCCACCACGCCCAGCTAATTTTGTGTTTTTAGTAGAGATGGGATTTCTCCATGTTGGTCAGGCTGGTCTCAAACTTCCTACCTCAGGTGATCTGCCCACCTGGGCCTCCCAAAGTGCTGGGATTATAGGCATGAGCCACTGTGCCCAGCCTTGACTGGCATTTTTATATTCTTACTTTGTTAGCCTCTCCTATCCCTTTC
Organism: Gorilla gorilla gorilla; assembly: GCF_029281585.2. NCBI lineage: Eukaryota > Metazoa > Chordata > Mammalia > Primates > Hominidae > Gorilla > Gorilla gorilla. Next base: position 124,567,389 of record NC_073247.2, read on the forward strand.
CACAAGGTTCACAGGGACAGGTATTTATCCCCATTTTACTGATAAACTTCTCTGATCCTGTTAAGGAACTTGCCCACAAGTAAGTATCTGTTTAGTGGCAGCTGTAGGACTGAAACTTTATGTTCTCTTGACTTCTAGACTAGTATATTCTACCACCTGACTGAGTGAGTTTGTGTTTCCATTTAGTAGGTTGTTAAAATTCAGAGCAGTTCTCTAGGGACTTTGATCTTGGAAACGGAGTCTTCATTTGATTGCGGGTCTGACAAAGTGAGATTGTCCTTGCACATGCTATGCCTTCTGCATGGAATGTTGATCCCCATCCTCTGGTTCACTTAGTTAACATCTACATATCCTTCAAAGCTCAGTTTAGTTCCTCTCCACTCCCCTCTCCCTATGCCATCCCAACAATCATTCCCTCCTTTGCATTAGTTCTGTATTCTTGTTCAAACCTTTGCTATTTCATGTATCACAATGAATTATAAATGTGTGTGTCTGTGTGTGGTTTTCTGTAATAAGCTAGAATCATGGACTATTTTTAAATTTTGTATTCTAGGGCCATCTACATAATGGCACCATCTAGTAAGTAGTTATTCGACAACTCACATGTGCCTGAATCCACTGGTAGAGGCTATTAGCAAATAAAAAAACATGGAGACCAAAATACATACCATGGGCTTGGTTAGTTTGTGCATCTAAAGAGTGGGTATTTGTAATGTGTTATAAAATTTTGGTGCTGTGGAGAACATTTTTCTTCTTGGAAACTAAGTCCTGTAACACAGGGCTCTTCACTGAAATACAAGGGCAATTGCCAGTCAATGTAGAAAGTGATCTAAGACCAAACCATTTACATTTTTTTCTCCAATAAAAACCTTACCGCAGAATAAGATGGAGGTGGGAAGCAGAACATTTTTTTTTCTGCCACTGTGTAACTCATATAGGGTGTGCAGATCACTTATCTCAATAAGAAATGCACACAGAAAGGGAGAGATGAAGTACCATGCAGATGCCAGATCAGTTATATAAATGGATAATAATATCTAGAAATGCTCCTACAATGCAATCTAACACTTTTTTTTTTTTTTTTTGAGACGGAGTCTCACTCTGTCGTCCAGGCTGGAGTGCAGTGGCAAGATCTTGGCCCACTGCAACCTCTGCCGTCCGGGTTCAAGTGATTCTCCTGCCTCAGACTCCCAAGTAGCTGGGATTACAGGCACCTGCTACTGCGCCTGGCTAATTTTTGTAGTTTAGTAGAGATGGGGTTTCACCATCTTGGCCAGGCTGGTCTTGAACTCCTGAACTCGTGATCCACCCGCCTCAGCCTCCCAAAGTGCTGGGATTACAGGCATGAGCCACCATGCCAGGCCAATCTAACACATTTTTGAAGGAACATTTGCTTTTTCTTTCAACAAGTGACTGCTCCTTAAGAAACGGGCGCAATACATTTCTGAAAAGAATGCTTTGCAAAGCTCTGTAAGGTCTGGTTAACTTAATACCTTATCTTCTTTGTCCTGAAAAAGAGGGAAGCCTTTCATCCATACGGTTTTCAAAGCACTTATCATAAATATGGAGGGAATCAAGTCCAACTTTAAGAAAAATCAAATTTACAGTTGAATGAATTCTAGACCCCTGCCCTACCCTTTCGCAACACCCATCAACTCTATTTCACTGTGAAAACGTGTCATTTCAAAGTCCTTGGGGATCCTTGCCTCACCAGTCAGGTTTGGAACTCATTGGTAAACAGGAGGCACAGAAAGGGCAGTGTAAAGGCAGCCTTAACATTTTCAGTGAAGAGCCAACTCGTTTGTGGTTTTGATTTGTTTTTAATAACAAGCTCCCTCAACCAAAACTGATGAATTGGCATCAGAACAAGGGTACAAAAGGAATATCAAGGGGCCTTCCAAAATGCTAACCAAAGGATGAATTCTCTGCTTTGGGTGGCCATCATTTTATCCCTAGAAACCAGAAGATAAAAAGATGCAAAGCTTTTAATATATGCTGCCTGAGTATATAAAGAGACCGATTAGAGCATGTGGCCTGTGGTGTTGTCTTAATACTTTATAATCTATAATCACATTCCATACTTCAAGCAAATGCAAATTCTGCTGCACGCTGCCCTTGAAAGGCAATTTCACTGCATACTGAATTGAAAGTAATCACTGATACAGCACAAATAAAGCCTCTGTCGGGTAAACACCAAAGCATTTTCCACACGGTACTGCATTTTAAAATAGCTAACTTTATTGTCAGTGAAAAGATAGGCACAAAGTGGATTTAAACCTGCTTAACTTTATTGGAACTAGCTCAGTTGATTACAGAATGGGGTCACAATCATTAGGGGACCACATACATTTTAAACCAAAGGCGATTCTTCTCTAGCCATCTGCCAACCCCAGCTATCCATTTTACAAACACATGCCATTAATCACAAGGGAGGCCAGAAGGAGGTTTCATGGCTCCATGTAACCCATCGTTGCTACTGGAAAAAAATAAACAAACTCCCGACACTTGTCCTACTGATGATGGATGGCACTTGGAAGACATATTTCCAAGAATCGTGGCAGGCTGAAATTGGTGGCAATTAGCCCACAGCTGATACCTTCCTTTGAAAACATTTCAGTAAGAATGCACTCGTTTTAAGTAACATATTCCATATGCGCATAAGCAATTGAGATAATAGGAGACTGTGTAGCTAACAGATATGAGAATATAATTGATCAAAGTTAGTGCATATGTATACACTTTAAGCTGCCGCATTATGAGGGTTTAGGCTTGTCATAAAAAGTAGTTTGCACAATCAATCAGTTTGTTCATTTTCCAATTGTTATACCCACCCAACAGTGTAACAACAAAAAGAGAACATGACGGGTCTCTGGGTATCTTTCCTATGGCAGATGATGGCAGATATTTTAGGTTCCTGCTGTCTTATTACCTTGAAGCTCAAAAGCAGCATTAAAAGGAAATCCTTCATTAAATCAACAATCAAGATACATGATTTTAAAAGAAAGCTCAAGCTACTTTTATTTCAAAAAAAGACTGTTAATAGGAGTTTCATATCAAGTAAAGTTTGTTCTAATGAAGTTTTTCTATACATGGAACACTGGGGTACAACTGAATTAGAAGGTCCTCAGAGATCACCAAGCAGTACAAGCTAAGACAACCTGGTCACCCTCCTTTCCTGAGGTGCCGGTAAAATGCACAGATAGGTAGGAGTCCAGAAAGATCCCCCAAATGTTATATCCACACAACTGTGAAAAGGTGGCTAATTGAGATTTCTCCCATAAACTTGAATTTTTGGAACAACAACTAGTGGAGATCTTCTGAAAAGGCTGTATCTATCTTCTGCATAATATACTGACATACTCTTCTTCCCTCTCCTGGATGTACAATGTTATTTTAGCAAATTATCGGGGACTGGAAACTGAACAGAGAGGAACTGTCTCTGGTGTGAGAGGGTTCTGGAAAGTTCAAAATAGTACTCAGCCAAGAACTTCTTCCTTTCCCCAAAATACATGAGTCTAAAGAGATGGCTACCACACAATGTGGAATGTATGACATTTGTCACCTTGCAGAATGTGATTAAAATCATGGCTCCCAGAGCCAGCAAAAAGTCTGCCAATGTGTTATAACCATGAAAGGAGTAGGTGAAAAGTGTTTTTCAAATTATTTGGATAGAAAGTAGCTCTCCTGAAGTTTGCTACTTGCTGTTTCTACTATTTGAGTGTTTTTTTCTCCTTATGACTAAAGGGTAGTATGAAAGAGTCTTAACACAACTGCACTTTTAATTTCTATCTGAGATTCACTTTATAACTGAGGACTAATGTGTATGTAACATGATTACCTCATTATTGAAAATGTGAAAGGACTAGCTGAAAATCACATCACCCTCCTTTATGTCTCTACACACACACACGCACACACACAAAATAATTCCTTTGGAAGATAATTAGGAAAGATACCATTCCTATACTCACAGAGGAACCCCAAAAGATTATCTAAGATACCCAATCTCCTAGAAAGAAGTGGGATTGGTTTCTCAGGGGGACATTTATGTGACTCTATGTTGAAATGCAGATCAGAAAAGGGAAAACCTTTTAAAAGGCACTGAAGGAGAGGCAAGACAGAAATTCAGTAGTTTGTCAAGACTGGACAAGCTACTCCAACCAGGGACATTTTACAAGATACATATTCCCTGGACCATGAAGATGCCTTTTCATAAAATGGAATTTAAAAAAGATAAAGAGTTTCCCAAAATAAGCATGGTGATTGGCATAATGGTTAGCTGTGTTGTATGACTTTCAAAAAGTCACTGAACCTCTCCAGTTCTCAGATTCCTCATCACTAAAATGAGGGGGTAGGGCTATATTGCTAAAGTTCTTTCCCACCACTATGGCTCATGATGTAATATATCAGGCCTACTCTTCTATTAATCTGGTTTCTAACTAAGACATCCCAAAACCTCTACCCCCCACCCTTACCTAACACCCCCCACTTCCCTCACCCTCCCTATACCCCTTAAAACTGATCTTAATGATGCTATCTGCAGATTTGCCACCTTAATGAAGGGCAGACAGGTGACACAGGGCAGGGACCTGTGGCAACTGGCATCCTTCTGTGTCCTTGGAGGCAGCCCTATGGCAAGGCTTGGAGCCATTGCCTCCTTTGATCTCTACCCACATGCACATTTCCTGCTGCTTCCCAAAGGTATTCCAAGATGGAGTCACTGACAGTGAGAAGAGGTAGTTGAGGATACTGCTGCAATCCACCTCTCCCCCGACTGCAGCATGGTACTTTGGGTTTCTCATGCTATTCCCTTGGAGGTGATAGTCAAAAACGCCTTTTAAGACATATGCTTAGAATTTGACAAACAAAACAAGTTATTTCAAAGTAGTCACCAGAAATTCAAAGCACTCAACCTGTCAACAAAGATCCTTCCTCACTTTGCAAATGATTGGCAATTTGAGACTGGAGACCCAGCCAGTGAATCTGTGCTGTAGAAGAAATAAACACTAAGCTGATTGGTCTTACTAAATGCAAGCAAGCTGTGTTCATGGCTACACACAAACCATGGAAGTCTGCGTATAGCACCTCATGCAACTCTCCATCAAGGCCTCTGATGGTCTAATTCCCTAAGAGAGAGGAAGTTGCGCATCACTCAGTTAATGTACTCTCCCAGCATCTGAAAGCAATATATTAATTATCCAAATGCATAAATTACTCCAGAGCATATATATGAATGTATGAACCTCCAGGAGGGAACCAAAAGAATCCGTTTCCAAAGCACCACTGAAATGAAGACAAACACAATTCCCTGGGGCAGGGTAGCTGGGAAACTGGAAGAAAAAATTAGCTCCAGTACCCTTCTGCACCCCAAAACTCCCTACCTTTTTTCCAGCTTACACAGCTCCTGAAACTATTCCCTTTTGTAAGCCTGAGGTGAGCGCTTTCTCCAGCTGCTGCACAGGACAGTAACTATACAAAACAGCACACACTCAATTCTCTCCAGCTTCCCACTTCCAAACTACGTGTTATACACTGTCTTCCACACATACTGTGCTCTTCAATAAAAAATGATCTAGAATATGGAAAATTTAAACAAATTTAAGCACATTGAAAACATCGATGTATAGCCACCTGTTAACAGTCCCAGTATTCGTATAAATTCAAACAATAAGCTTTAGAGCACATTCTGATTAATCTGTCTTTAGAGGTACTCCCTAAGCATACCAAAATAGACTGGTGTTCACATGGTATTACTCAAGTAGTACATTGTTCCAATAAAAAGTCCTGTTAAAAAAATCCCCTCCCCACAACTCTTGTCCTCACACTCAAAACAAGAACCAATAAAAGGGGGAAAATGATTAAAAGCATTTTTGCTGATAATCTGCAGCTCTTGATTTGGCTGTTTAGATGAGATATTCCACCATCTCTGCATCAGGCTCTTGTCCCAGGATCTGAATGGGAGTTTTTCTTTCCAGAGTATTGGAGTGGAACACAGGCCCATCTAAATGGAAATAAGGGTTAGAAAACACTTAGGGATGAAGAAAAAACCCATATTTCTAGAACTAGACACCATCAGAGCCCTCGTGAAGCCAATGGCAAAGTGAGACTTGCCTGCCACCACCCTCATTTACTTCTGCTAAGATAATGGCCTCTACTCATGCCTGTTCCCATCTTGGTGGATGAGAAGTCATTTACAGACTCTCTTCTCTCTCCTTTAGAACGTGAAAAACTCAGTCCAAATGATAACTCTGCCCAGACATCAGGCAACAAGAAATAAATCTGTATTTGAGAGCAGAACTAAACCAAAACCTACCTGCTAAAGGGAATAATTACCTGTTTTGTCTGGATTGCAGGTCAAACTTGGTATAGACAAACGATGTGGTCCAGGACCGGTAGCTGGACTTGCAGGAACCTCAGCCTGAGCCACAGCTGGAGTTGGAGTTGGAGCTGGAGTTGGAGCCACAGCCGGAGCTGAAGTTGGTGCCTGAGTCTGAGCAGGAGCAGAAGCCTGAGCCGCTGCTGGAGCTGGAACCGGAACCAGAGCCGGAGCTGGAACTGGAGCCGGAGCAGCTGGAGCAACCTGAACAGCAGCAGCAGCAGCAGCAGCAGAAGGAGCAACGGCAGCAGCTGAGGCAACAGAGGCAGCGGCTGGAATCTGACCAGCAGCAGCTGGAGGAACAGCAGCAGCAGTAGCAGCAGCAGTGGCTGGAGACGGGGCAGCAGCAGCAGCAGCAGCTGGAGCAGCAGCAGCAGCAACAGCAACTGGAGCAGCAGCTACCATGGTGGTGGTGATGGTGGCAGCAGTGGCAGTGATGGCGGCAGCAGTGGCGGCAGCAGCAACTGGAGCAGGAACAGAGATGGGAGCAACAGCTGCAGTTTTGTTCGATTCCGTCCCACGTTCAGTTTGGGTACTGCAGTCTCGGCTGCCTGTCTTGGAGTGAGCCGAGAGCAGGGGAGTCGAGGGGGGCACAGGCGAGGGTGTGGAAGGGACATATTCAGCACGGTAGTCTCCACCCAGGAGAATGCCTACAAATGAAAGAGGAACAGACGTTAGAAAACAATAGGTGATTCAAATCCAGACATCTAATTACCTGTTCTCCCATTCAAATTTCAGAAGAAATTTATTTATTTATTTTTAAATAAATAAATATTTATTTAAATATTTATTTAAATATTAAATATTAAATAATTTAAAATATTCTAAATTATTTATTTTTGCCTCCAGGGAACCCAGAAATCAGCGTGTGAGGCTCCTCCAACCATGGCTAAAAGTTTCTTACAGACTTCGAAGATCCCTTCTGGTCCTCATCCATCACCTGGCACAACATATTAAGCCTGTAAGTGACCTGGGTATCTGTTTTGATTTATTTTTCCAATGGTGATTGGGTTCCACCAAGTTGTCAGAATGCTCCTACTCGGCTCCACTTATAAACCATTACCACACGTTACCAGGGAGCAAGAAAGGATCTGGGGAAGAAGTCTGTTGACACAGATTGAGTGTGGTAATAATTGTGTGATCTAAGGTTCTCACCATGACCATAGTCCCCAAAATGCTTATTCTAACCAAAAGATATTACAAGTATCAGAGGACCAAGAAAGGAATTAAAAACAACAAAAAGGGTTAAAATAAAAATATATATAAGCTTCCTTCCTCAGGCTCTAGAAATGTGCCTCGTGGTATCCACAATATGTCTGGGGTTTTGATTAGAGGGGAGGGAATGGACAGGAACGGAATGAAAAAGTACATTCTGTTCTCATCTCACAACACTGTGGGAACAAAACCTGCTACCCAAACGATTTAGTGTAACTAAAACTCTGGGTTCTCCTATTATAGAGGAGGAAGGAACACAGAAATGCCGGAATTTTGACATTTGGAACGACACAAAGGCCACATGGGCTTTGGAGAAAGATAAAGGTGCCACATGGCAAAGGCCAAATCTGAGAATAGTTTAGAGGAAATTAGAGTTATCTTCCTTCACACCCAAATGAAACTCAAGATTCTTGTCCTCTAGACCTTGGCCTCAATTGGTATTCTCACCGGGAGACTTCAAAGTGTGGAGGAGCTCCAGAATGTGGAACTAGGGTCTCAGGAGGGAAAAAAAACCCAAAACCCTGGTACACCTTCCTCTCTAGAACCTGGACCATCATCCCTTTTCCTTAAGCATGGGTGCTTATCTCAGGGCTCTCTTTGAACATGTGACTATAATCTTCCTTATTTACTGTCATTACCTAGGCTCCCCTTCCAGCTCTTGTCGTCTCGCTTTTCTTCCATGATGGGGGAGCCAGTCAGGGTGGATGAGTGGGAGAGCAAGCCTGATCCAGCATTGGAAATGGACATCAGAGACTTCGCTGGCCGCATGCACGACAGCTGCTCTGTCTTGCTCGGCTCCTTCCGGGAACGCTGCTGGAGTACTTTGATCATGGCATCCTTCTCAATAATCTGTGCATGGAGGGTCTTAATCCTAGGAGCCAAAGACAAAGAACATAAAAAGACCTTGTTGTGGGCTGGGCGTGGTGGCTTACGCCTGTAATCCCAGCATTTTGGGAGGCCGAGGTGGGTGGATTGCAAAGTCAGGAGTTCGAGACCAGCCTGGCCAACATGGTGAAACCCTGTCTCTACTAAAAATACAAAAATTAGCTGGGTATGGTGGCAGGCGCCTGTAGTCCCAGCTACTCGGGAGGCCGAGGCAGGAGAATCACTTTAACTTGGGAGGCAGAGGTTGCAGTGAGCCAAGATAGTGCCACTGCACTCCAGCCTGGGTGACAGAGCAAGACTGACTCCATCTCAAAAAAAAAAAAAACCTTCTTGCTACCTCCACATTTTGGTCTAATTGACTACATGACTACATGGAGCTCCCATTATCTTTTCGACTAAAGGTTGATCTAGTTAGTTCTGAGTTGCAAAACAAGGGATGGTGTGCTACAGTTTTTAAAACATGTTTTTTCTTTTTTCTGCACACCCAAATGGATACAGCAGAGCATCCAGGAGCTGTTGCTTAAATCTTAGTAAGTCACAATAAAGTACCAGTGAAAAAAAAGGCTGAATATGAGAGAATGAACTGATGTACTAGGTGCTGTAGTGAAGAATCTCAGTCAATGGAAACAATTTACTCAGTGAGAAGATGAGATCTTCTATGAATGAGCGACAACCTTCAGGTAGTAAGTAAATGATCATGTGTTTATAAAAGGAATCAGGTATCCTACCTCCACTTTGAGTAGATGTACTTTTTGTTGTTGTTGTTGAGACGGACTCTAGCTCTGTTGCTCAGGCTGGAGTGCAATGGCATGATCTTGACTCATTGCAACCTCTGCCTCCCAAGCTCAAGCGATTCTCCTGCCTTGGCCTCCTGAGTAGCTGGGACTACAGGTGCCCACTACCACACCTGGCTAATTTTTATATTTTTAGTAGAGACAGGGTTTCACCATATTGGCCAGGCTGGTCTTGAACTCCTGACCTCAGGTGATCCACCCGCCTTGGCCTTCCAAAGTGCTGGGATTACAGGTGTGAGCCATTGTGCCCGGCTGAGCGGATGTTCTTTTACTCTTTTATTAAGCAATCTGCTGTATCACAGGGTTGTGATGCAGTGCTAGAAAGAATACCCCATAGTGCAAATGCCAACAATTCAGCTCAGGCAGAGGGAAGAGGAAAAGCAATTAGGAAGGCCAAAGGGACAGAAACCCTACCTGGAATTCCATGTTTAGTGGAGATTATCAAGGTAAAGGTCATAGCATCTCACACCTTTAAGTGACAGGCTGGCAGGGGTGATGGTGGAGCGGGGAGGCTGCATGATCAGATTTCCTAGCTGTGAATAAAGATCCTATCTGGTCTCTATATCAATGTCTCAGATTCCTCAGGGTCCAGAACAACATTTTACCTGCCCTCCATGTCAAGGCAACGCTTATTGGCCATCAAGATTTCTTCCTCCTCTTTCTGGATGCGAGCTTCTAGAGCTGTGTCATAGCTGGTGTTAGGAGAGTGACTGATGACTGTTGTGTCCCTGGGGAGGAAAATGGAAGTGATGAGATGGGAGCATAGCAAGATCAATGAATGTTATCTTTCTTCTAAGTCAAGGAAGGCTTTTCTGGAAAGTCCTAAGCTGAAATCAAGCACATTTGGAACAGATGCTTTCTGGGGAACTAACCCGTAAGAGCCTCCAAAATAGGACAGTTCAGCGTTCAGGGTAGAAGGCAACGTTATTAGTATAGAAGTGGCTACAAAAGTCAGTGAGGGATGAGATATGCACAGACTTGCCTTCAGAACTGAACAGATATCATCCCAAAACCTTCTGGCAGATAGCCCCTTCAAGTTTTTAGATCATGGCCAAGCAACAGGAATATGCATATATTGGGCCAGGCATGGTGGCTCATGCCTGTAATCCTAATGCTTTGGAAGGCTGAGGCAGGTGGATCATCTGAGGTCAGGAGTTTGAGACCAGCCTGGCCAACATGGAGAAACCCTGTCTCTACTAAAAATACAAAAATTAGCCAGGCATGGTTGTGCACGCCTGTAATCCCCGCTATCTGGGAGGCTGAGGCAGGAGAATCACTTGAACCCGGGAGGTGGAGGTTGTTGTGAGGTGAGATCGAGCCACTACACTCCAGCCTAGGCAACAGAGGGAGACTCTGTCTCAAAAAAAAAAAAAAAAAAAAAGGAATATGTATATATTTCCATTTTATTCGCCTAGAAGTCATAAAGGGGGAAAGGTCAGACTTTCAAGAAAGTCAGAGGGTATACTAAGTAACTTATGGCTACAGATGAACATTGGTAAATACACCTGAGTACTAGAAGCAAACAACAGACACATCAGCTAAGATTAGGTAGGGCATGTGAGCTAATAAATAGTGCCTTTGAGTCAGTCCCACTCGATTCCTATCTAATCTACATCTGAAACATTCTAGCACCAAATCAATGGGTCTACCCCAACAAAGTGACTGTTCTCTTGCCAGAGTTCTAACTGCATAAAGGACCATCATGTTCCATTTGAAAGTGTCTCAGGCCATTAACTCAAAGACCAATTAATAAGGAAAAACACGTGCATGTGTGTGTGTGTGTGGTGGGGGGGTGAGGGAGGTTATTAGGATTAGGGAGAATACTGATGCAATTATATTGGTCTTCAAGGAAATCAGACAATAGACCGAGAAAACAATGAACTGGCACTGCTTCATTATACTTCCTAAGAGAATGGGGATCTGCAGGAGAACTCCAGGCATGTTTTCTGTTGGGAGCTAACTATGTTCTCTTAGCTTCAAGATTATGTCCAGTGCAGATGGGGATGAAGTGGCAAGAAAAAGAGGCAGAAAATTGCTATTAAGGTTGGGGATTTTGGTGAGCCTCTATAAAATTACTGTTCCCCAAAATATACGTGTACCTTATATGCAAGGTTGAAACCATTTACGGAATGATGAAATAATTGGAGAACAAGAAGGGGAAAGAATACAATGGCTTTCATCATTTGCCAAACTCAAAATATTTTACCATCTCAGCATTCTATACTTTCTCTAGTGCAATTCACTGGCTTGTAGTCCTACTGGGTACCCAAGAAGAAGCAGCATTTGCATAGTGCTTGAGAGCACAGGCTCTGAATACAGACAACTCAGCAGGTCCCAGCTTCTCCAAGTACACTCTGCCCCTAACAAGCTTTATGACCTCTGAAAGTCAAATTACCTGCTCTAAGCATGCCGCTTCATATGCCAAGTGGGAACAATATTTGTAACTTCATCTCATAGAGGATAAAATTATGCATGTAAATACAGTGTCAGGCATGGTCAAAACACTCAACAAAGCTATTATTAAGAGAGAACCACATAACTCAGGAGGCTGAGGCAAAAGGATTGCTTAAGGCCAAGAGTTCAAGGCTGCAGTCAGTTACGACTGTGCCACTGCATTCCAGCTTGGGTGACACAGCAAGACCCCTGTCTCTCAAAGAAAAAGAGAAGGAGGGAAAGAGAGAGGTGGAGGAGAGCGAGAGCGAGAGAGAATGAATCACATAGGTGGAAAGATGGAAGGAGACTAACATACAGAGATTACAAGAGATTCTGACTTGAAAGAATTCCAGCTCTTGGTAAAATCCTGGAAGCAATTCCTGTACTGCAGAATTCCAATGTGAAGGTTGGGGCTTTAGAGCCAGGACTGTTGAAAAGTGCATGGTGTCTACGGACACTGGGGAATTGAGCATACGGTTTGTCACTGGGGGAACTAGTGCTGGCCTGCTGCCACTTTCATTGCATAAAAGACCATTTTGGGGACTCAGAGCCCTGCCAGCTAATTGATATGGACACTGTTAACTCCTCAGGAATGGAGCCTGAAAATGTGGGGCACTTAGTGAATTCCGACAGGGCTGCCAGGGCAGCCCTCAGCATCAATCTTCCTTCTAGAAGACTAGGGCTACCAGGCCAATGGCTTAGGCAAAAGCAAGCAAGCACAGTATTTGAACGAGCAACTTGACCTGCTACCTTCCAATACTCCAAGACGTTCTTTAAGAACATCAGGAGAGAGATGCTGGGCTACGATCTGAAAATAAAACCTGCAAACCCCAAACTGCACATTCCTGATGTTGACAACCTCCATCTCAAATTCTTAAGTAAACAGTTCGTCATCTTCTTTCTCCTTCTTTTTTTTGACAAAGTTATCCCATCACATTGCTCAAACTGCTTTCTAGCATGTCACCAATAACCTCCTAAAACACCTAGTGGCCTTTCAAACTTCAAGCCTATCTTTTCCTATCAGCATCATCATTTTGTTTATTTAATGTGTGAACTCTACGTAAGTGGAGCACTGTGTTTGAAGTTCCTGGGAGGCTGGAGAGGGGAAAGGCATGGATAAGACTAGTCCTTAACTGTAGGAAACTTACAAGGGAAGAGAAAAAAGTCAATAATTAACTAGTACAGCAGTGAGTTTGGACTTTATTCCAATAGGCGCTGAAAATTATTAGAGCTTTCCAAGGGAATAAAACGATCTAAGCCATGCCTTAGGAAGACGGCCTTATCTCTCGTAGAAATGTGACAGAAAGATAAGAGAAGTGAAACACTGGAATCAGGCAGACCAGTCAGCAAGGTGATTGTAATAATCCCAGCAACAGATCATGAAACTATGCACCAGCGAGGTGGCAACGGAAATGGAAACAGGCTATAGGAAGTAGAACTGATAGAATTTGGAGACAATATCAATGCGGGAGTTAGGGAGATGGAAGAATGAATAACAACTTTGTTATTTCGAACTCAAATGCCTAGGAAAGATGAAATACTGTTTGCTGTGAAAGGAAACTGAGGAAAGGCTCTTTTGGAAAGCACTGCAATGGGTTTTGATTTTAGGTACACTGGAGTGAAAGTGACTTAAGAATTGCCATATGCCAGTATCTAACAAGTTGTTCAAAGTTCTAACTTTAATTTTAGAGATATCAGAGTTACTATTACGGTTATTATCATTGCTATTATTACTGAGAAGCTAGAGCAGAGAACAATATAACTAAGACAGAAGGTAGGATGAGAAGAAAGCAGAGGAAGGAAATTGAGAAATGCCTATAAAGAGGGAATAGGTAGACATGCATTATGTGTGTGAACAGCTTCTACCTTCAGCTTCCCTTTTCTTTACTTCCTCCTTTCCAGAATTTACTTTTGCTCAAAATAAACATGAAACATTACACATTCTGAGAAAGGTAGCAACTTAATTCAGTAAATGCAAGCTGATAAAAATTACATAGTTGATTGGGTGGGTTATCTTGTCATCCTTTTGCTGCTCTTCAGAAATAAATTCATTGTTTATGAGCTGAAACTAAAAATCTGCATTGCCAAATTGGTTCTTCTGCGAATGAACAAGGAATCCTACTCGGTAGTAATTTCCCCTCATCTATATTAAGCATCTAGAGAGGACTCCCTAGGGACAAAATAATATGGAGCCTTAATTCAGGCCATATTATTGTGATTATTTATAATATTTCCAGGTAACTAAATAATTAGCCTCAATTAGTATCTTACTGAACAGCTAATAATTCCTATTTTACCATCTTTGAGCTACACCATTTCTAAGAAGCAGCAGAATTATAGCAGCTAAGGAGACAAAAATACAGATTTAAATCCTAGTTCTTCTGCCATTTAGTAGCTGTGTGTGATCTTGGGCAAATTATCTAAATAAAATGAAAGAAATAAATTTCCTGTTATCACTTTGAACAAAACAAATATTTTAAGTATCAAATACTCATTTTAGATATGCCAAAATATCTTCAATTTTCTCTCTCTTTCTCTTTATCTCTTGGCCCTCTTAACCTTTCATCAAGGAAAATTCACCTAAACATACAGCTGACCAATCTCACAGAGTTGCCGTATCTGATGTTTAAGATGCATCTCAGGATAAAGGGCAATGCCAGCACTTTCCATATGCATCAAAATGCCTCCTCCTGGACTCTTTAAGGCTAAAAACCTAGGTTTTCACACTCTGATCTTGTCTGAAATCGTTAACATCAACAGCTTTCCCTTTGACAAGAGGTGTATCATAATATCAAAGTGTTGGAAGGGGTATAAATAGATCACCTAATATGACTTATCACCTGAGAAAAGACACTTGCCTGTTCTTATGTTATAATCTATATTTTATTATTCACAATGGCCAAAAACTGGAAACGACCCCAATATGCATATATCCAAATATGCATACATAAACTGTGATACATCCACACCATGGAACACTACTCAGCATCAACTTGAATGGGTTTCAAAATCATTGTGTTGAGTGCAATATGTCAAACAAGAAGAGTAAATGCAATATGATTCCTTTTATATGACATTCTGGAAAAGAAAATTATAATTTTATGACAAAATAACAGATTAGTCATTGCCTGGGGTCAGGCATGGGAGGAAGCAATCAAATTCAAGGGCACAAGAACACTTTAGAACAGGTCCTCTATGTTAATTGTGGTGGTGGTTACACTATTGTATACAATTACCAACATTCATCAAACCGTACGCTTACAACAGGTGATTTTTTAATATGTAACCAGTATCATAATTGAAAAAAATTGTCTTACCCAACTATCATTGATATCATCCAAGCAAGATGTCCTAACTGTGAAATCTGTCATTTACCAAATGAGCTATTAGGTTTGGAATATATTAAGTTTGAGATCCTGGTAGAATACACAGAAACCAAGCAGATCATTGAAATGTGGCACCAGATTTAGGGATATAATTTATACATTTAGAAATTGTTTCCTTCTTGCTTTCACATCTTCCTTTCTCCTTCCTTCCATTTTTCTTCTTTCTTTTCTACTTTCCTTCCTTCCTCAAATACACTTGAGCACTTTCCAATTGTAGCCAATATCCTAGACACTTGAAAATTATTTTGAGGCCGGGCGTGGTGGCTCACACCTGTAATCCCAGCATTTTGGGAGGCCGAGACAGGTGGATCACAAGGTCAGGAGATCAAGACCATCCTGGCTAACACAATGAAACCCTGTCTCTACAAAAAATTAGCCAGGCATGGTGGCACACGCCTATAGTCCCAGCTACTTGGGAGGCTGAAGTAGGAGAATGGCATGAACCCGGGAGGCGGAGGTTGCAGTGAGCCGAGATAGCGCCACTGCACTCTAGCCTGGGCAACAGAACGAGACTCCTTCTCAAAAAAAAAAAAAAATTATTTTGAAAGAAAAGAAAATATAAAACTTTTACCATGGAAAGGGGCAAAGAGCAGAACCTTGGTCAATAGCTACATTTAAGATTGAGAGAAAGAAGAGGAAAACAAGTAGACAAAAGGAATAAAAAGAAATGTTGGAAAGAAAGGCAGAAGAGCCCACAGGTTTTAAAATAAAGTTTTCTGAATGTTACCTCCCAAATATAGAATCTCATTTGAAAGGAAAGAGGAAAAGAAAACCAACCTCCATGGTAGAACGTAAGAGGCACTATCATTGGAAAAGTAATATAATCCTAGAAATAGGAAGGTCTGAAGGAATCACCTAGTCCAATTCCCATATTTTACAGAAATTTCAATACAATCTCTCTGTCAGCATCTCCTGTGGATTGGATTAGTAGCATTCCAGAAAGACACACAATCGTGATCTGGAATGTTCACCTGTGGAACTATCAGAAAGTGTTCTTTCTAGGTGGGAACCAGGCTGTGTTTTAGCCTGTTAAATGATAGGCATACACATTTTGCCAAAAACAGTGATTAGATGAAAAGTTTCTACCTGATGATTAAAATGAATTCAATTTAAATTAAATCTACCTTGTGGGAGCCAACAGATTCTGAAAATCCATCTGAAAGGGGTTTCCCCGAATACACAAAGCTTTCAAAGGAGGAAGGAAGGAGGGTAGTTTCTTTATACAAGGCCCCCAAGTGACAACCCCTGAAGCTCTCCTGCATTTTGACCTGGAGTCTATTCTGAAGTAGGCACCATGAACCATAGCTTTCTAGTATTTTCTCACACTGCACACTCTCGTGACCTGTATGTTTCTAAGCTTCTGCCTAAAGGTGACAAAATTACCCTGTATCTTTCCACCTGTCAATAATAACAATGTTTTTTCAGCATCAGGGTTTCTTATATAACCTCTGAACAAGTGCTGGACACAGGTGTTTCCTTGGGAGCTAGCAGGTAAAATTACACTTAATTCTGCTTCTAACCTGCCTACAACCTTCGAGACCATCTTCCGGCAGAGCTGGGGCTTCTGTGCACTCTATTGCCACACTGGCATGTATTGAGTATGCCTTGCTTAGGAAACAAGGCCAGGAAGCTTAAGCCCATGAGCTTAAGCTCAAAATCAAGCCACAGGCAGCTTCCATCCATTTGAGGCATAGATGATATCTAATGAAGACAAGCAGATGACATTAGAGAGACATGTCTTCCTAAAGAACCAAAGTGGGCTTATAAAGCACCGGTTCAGCTCTTAGCACTGAACCTCCCCACCTCTGATTTGGCATGGAAGGACTCAAAAATAAATGTATCCACTGCCCGCTCCACATACATATCCCAACCCAAAGTCTGGCAAGCACTTCCAGACTCTGCTGGCTTACCATGCTTAGGAGAATGTTAAAAACAACACTGTGGTTTTTAATAACTTTCTGGGTAGAGACCTATCTGGGTGCAATATGCTGTAGCCTGCCTTTCATACCCAATTCCAGACCAAGGCTCTGTTATTGCCACAACCCAAGTCATCACCTGACTTGAATTCAGTTTTTGTTGTTGTTTCTTTTTCTCTCTCTCTTTCTTCCTTTCTTTTTACCCCAACTGATGATTTTGAGCAGCAGCAAGGTAAGACACATGAGGTAAGAGCAACTATTTCCTCCAAAGGCCAATAATTGACTTTTATAATTTGAAAAGGGGAACAAATAAGGAGCAAAAGTAAAAATCCTCCAGCCACTTTCTCTCCCTTACCAGATGAAATGTGACCGCTCACACACGATGAGGTTATGCACATAGAGAATGTGGCCTTCAAATATTGACCTTCCCAAAGGGCAGGGATGGGTTCAAGTTCAGCACAGCCTTTGACATACCTTGGACAAGCCAGAGCTATCAAATGACAGCAGCAACTCCTCAGTGACATTTAGTTTCTGAGTGGTAGTTTCTCTGGAGGGGCTTTCACTCCGGTCCTGGGGCTAAACAACCTGCATATGTGGCTGAAAGAATCTGTGGCTCTGGGGAAGGAGGGGTGCAAATTTTCAGCTGATCCCATCTGCAATCATTCTGGCTTCTGGGGAAAGCTGAACTATGATTCTAAGAAGTTTATAAAACAACTTTGATGTTCAAATCCCTGACCCTCTGTCTCTACAGCCGTTCAGTCCCTGCATAATCAGATGAAAGAAAACACACTTAGGCAGAAATTGGGGGGGGGGAAACCCAGAATATTAAAGAAAATAAAACACTGGAAAAATCTATGAATCAGTGACCTTTCTGTTCTTCCCACTCATGTCCTACCAGCTAACTACTTACCTCTGAGCAGCCACGGTTGCAGCAGCATCCAGAGCGAAATGTCTCATCACATTCTCCTCCAAATATTTCTGCTCCCACTTTGTCATATCAGCTTCCAGAGCCAGAATCCTCTCCTCTTTCTCCCGAAGGAGCTCCATCAGCGCAGCGGCATTGTATTCTGAAACGTTGGTGGGCTGACAGTTGCCCTGACGCTGTTGGGGCAGATGCAGAGAACCCTCAAGTTAGTGAGAGAAGAACCATGGTGTCTGAGCCCCTATTCTTGGAGAGGATTACTGCCCAGCCTACTTCTGTTTTGACTCTGATTCAGAAAGAAGCAGGGGGAATTCAGATCTCCTCCCAGGGCCACAGGACTTCCTATCATGGGCTTGAATGTGAGGTTCCCTTGGCCAGGAAAGGGGCTGTCATATCAAACTGTCATGCTACTCAGAAAGTGAATTAATGGCCTAAAAATTGCCATCCCTGCCTGCCAGCATAACACACAACAGAAATGGGAATTTAAAAATCTGGCCGGGCATGGTGGCTCACACCTGTAATCCCAGCACTTTGGGAGTCTGAGGCAGGTGGATCACCTGAGGTCAGGAGTTCAACACCAGCCTGGTCAACATGGTGAATCCCCGTCTCTACTAAAAATACAAAAAAAAAAGTCAGCTGGGCGTGGTGGTGCACACCTGTAATCCCAACTACTCGGGAGGCTGACGCAGGAGAATTGCTTGAACATGGAAGGTGGAGGTTGCAGTGAGCTTGGATCACGCCACTGTACTCAGTCTCAAGAAAAAAAAAATCTAGGATTTAGATCCTATCTTGCCCATAACTTGTTGTAGTTATCATTAGTGACTCATGCCAACTTTTCCTAGTCTTGATTTTCATTCATCTAAACTGAAGAGTGGTACAGCCAGATGATTTCTGAAGACCATTTCTAGTTCTACAATATCAAGATGTGTATTTGTGTAGCAGCTCTAATTCTTACAGCGTCTACTGTTCCTGGAGTTCATGTGAAAATAAAAGGTGCAAGATAAAAGGCTTAAAGGATATTTCTGGGATAGGAAGCTAAGGAAACAGACTTTGTATTCTCAATTGGGAGGCACTCTGGAGTAAGATTAGGTGGGAGAAAAATGTAAAGATGAGCAAGTGTGTGCTTTCAGTGTTCACGTCAAATGCTAACTGAAAAATAAGCAACCAGGAATAATGTCATTTTCTTACTTTTTTTTTCCTTTCTTCCTTTAAGTTCTCCATACCTGCTGGATTCTCAGAGATTCCAGTTCCCTCTCCAGTCGTGTCCGGAGACGGTGCTCTAGCTGCTCACGTTTTTCACATGCTGCCTGGAGCTGTACAAGGGCCTGCTGCATCTTCTCCACCTTGTCAACGTACACTTGCTTCTTTTTCAGCTGGAAATCCATGTTGGGTAATTTGCAAGGTGAAAGGAAAAACAGCAAGCAACAGGGTCAATTATGTATCCCCTAAATCCAGCCTTGTGTTTAGATCTCTTCTTGTTTTAGAGTCCAGCTGCAAAAAGGAATGGATGGCGAGAAGGTCCTTCACAATGAGTAGCAGGCTGCCTTGTATTGCTCATAAAGAGAATGTGAAGGAATCGAGAGTACCTTTTAAACCTCTTCCTTCTTCCCCATCTCTATACCTTCCCAAAGTCTACTCTTATAAGTACCATCTATGTTAGATGACCAAGTTTTTCAGATTCCCAATTATGCACATCCTTATCTCTGGCCTTTTTCACTCTCATATGGATTATTCTTGGGGAAGGCATATCTTATTTTGGTTATTGCATTAGGCAAATGCTTTAAAAGGGTGGATCTCCAGGAAGAAAGGTTTGCTTTGGTATGGAAAGGAAGCCCACCCCTTTTATGTAGCTGTCTCTTCTCCAAGTGGGAGAAAAAGGGTGATCAACTGCTGAAGGTACAAGAAAGTCAGAGTTGTCTTTTTGAAGTCTTTGGTCCTGGTAATCACCCCATATAATCCATCACTGCTCTCCTGGAAAGTTTCTGCTTCTCAAAAGTAAAGGCGTCACGTGATGGTTCAAAAGCCTTTAGTCTCCACATCGCCTAGCACTGCCTTGCTAGTTCTTTAGGTTATTTGTGATTGCTACTTCATGAGCCTGAATTGGAGACCCTGGGCTATAGTCTCTCAACTTTTATTCTGGAACCATAAAAGATCCCGAAAGCCTCAAATTAATGACTCAAAAGTGAAACTAAATGAGTCAAACATTATTATTCCTCTTTGCAAGCCTATAAGCCATATCCAAAAGCAAATGTAGAAGCAAGTAGGGAATAAGAGTGTGAGTTCTTTGTAACCTTGTAGCTTATAAGCAAAAGCTTGACTCTATGCAGATAAAATAATGAGAAAGATCTCAGAGCTCTTTAAAGAAGATATATATCTTCTTCTTTAAAGAAGATATATATCTTCTTCTTTAAAGAAGATATGGGGAAACTGCAGGCTTCCCAACTTGTTAACAAATAAGCAGATTATGCTTCTCGTAATACTTGTGGGGCCTCCTCAATGCTAATAAATCAACTCATAGCTGTTTCCAAAGCAGAAATTCTTCCAAGTGGGGCACATCTGTCATTATCCTTCTGATGGAAGTTGATGTTAGGGATCAACATCAACTTGAGGTTAGAGACATCTTCACTCTTCAGATTAAAATATGAAAATATTCTTGATAATCTAGTGAAAAAGAAATTCAGGCATCCGATTCTGACTTTTCAACAAATTCCCAAGCTCTTGAGTTACCTAGGTAGATAACTGCAACATAAGAAGTTACCCACCCTACCAGCATTACCTAACAGCCACTTAGCTGGGGCCCAGCTGGCAGAACCAACCTGACTCCCTCATTGCAGAAACCTTCATGGTAATGAGTCCAAATCACTACTTGGTAGAATTTCCAGTCAGACAGCACTAGCATGTAGTGATAGAAAAACCCTCTTTGTCTTATAATGGCCCCCTCCTCAAATTAGAATTGCTGAACTTTCTCTAAGTCGAAGGAACCCTATCTTGTATTTTCCTACCAGACCTGTAGTATGCCTTGCCTAGGTAACTGGAAAACAAAAACTTTTTCGACTTTTGTTGTACTTCTTTGACATTTCCTCTCATTCCAAGTCTAGTTCAATCTAGCCTTGAAAACCAGTTGAGGTGAGTTCGAAGCCTAGATGTTTTTATCCATTAGAACTTTTCCTAGGAAATAAAACAAACAAAACACCATCAAACTCTTTACCTCAGTAAGTTTAAACCTTTCTTCCCCGGGATTTGTGGCTGTTTATAACAACACTGACTAGGGCAACCAAAACTTTTGCCTCTGCCTTCCTATTTGCTAAGCTTTGAATAATTGGAGAGAAGGAAACATCCTCTATCCTTCACCTTTTGGGTCTTATAATCCTTATGAGCAATTTAAAGCTGAATGCATTTATTTGTGAATCGCTCTGAAAGTCCTAAGGGAGCAGGGCAATGTTAACGCAGAGAATGTGAACTATAATTACTAAGGCTTGCAGCAGTTATACTTAAAGGCAATTAAACTTAGATAGCATGCAGTTCTTGCCTTGGTGGTAAACTACTGCAATGCAAGCTCACAAAACTGAAAAATAAGCAATCCAGGGCCACGTGGATTTCTTCAGAAAGGGAACCTAAATATCCTAGCAAAAGCACCCCGCAATAGAAGTCACTGAGCCAACTCTCTGGAAGGGAAATGCAATAAAGGCCCGGGGAGTTCTCCGAGTTGGCTAAAGATAGGCATGCAGGTCAGATAAATTCCACAAAGCAAGCCAAAAAATATCTCATTTTGATTTGCCACTGGGATGATTTTCCACAAGGTAGCTGGACCACTGTGGCTGGCATAGTTTTCCCACCTCATTTAAAACGAGAAAAAGTGCAACTCACCCATAAACACCATAATCACCTAGTAAATGCCTACTCTCTAGATAGGGTAGAAAAAGACAACTCTTGCATGTGACCAGTCCAAGATCCTAGAGATGCAATCAACAAAGCCAACCATCTTCTAAGTTACACTCTCTACATTTTCTAGATCTTATCTACGTGTAAAAAGGAACAAAGACCTATACGCTTTATTAACTCCACTACTATCTTGAACATTATGTGCTTCACTTTTACCTTAGTCATGACAAATCATGATGTATCTTTATATGGATCAAATGAGATGATGCATTAAGTGCTTAGTAGAGTGTATAGTACAGAAAGTACTCCAGGTGGTTTGTTCTTTTTTAGAGAAAAATTAATACCAAGCCATACACATTCCAGTCCTCTCAACTTTGAACACTCACTCCAGATATCCTTGACATGGCTATCATTCTCTCAGTAACTCTAATGATCACATCATTGTCTAATTAGACAATGCAAATATAGCCATTTTCCCACAGGAGGACATATAACATTAGGCCTCAAACACTTTATGCTGTAGATATCTTTGGATAGCAAGTTGTTCATTGGAAATACAGTTAGAAGCAACCACTGAGTAGCTGCAAGGATACTGCATTTCTTTCCAAATGACATGATTTGCAAGGTACCTCTGCTTTAGGAGAAAGAAATATTTTACCTAATATCAAAAGTACTATTTAACTAAAGACCCCTAGGCAAAACAAATTCTCTTTCTCTCTCTTTCATTCTCTCTCTCTTCCCTCTTTCTTTGTCTCTCTCTGTGTGCGTGTGTGTGTGTGTGTATGTGTATGTCACATACACACAGATATACATATCAGAAATTTCTATCTGACAGCACAATGAAAGGTAAAGGAACAAGGTGACAATTAGGAGACTTGGGTTCTAGTCCTAGCTCTGCTATTAATAGCAACTTGCTTCTCTATTCTCAGCTACAGAGACCTCATTTGTTTAAAAAAATGAGGGGGGTTTCAGGAGTCAGCAAACCAAAATGGTCAGCAGCAGCCCAAATCCAGCCATGTCCATTGATTTTGTCTATAGCTGCCTTACAGCTACAATGGCAGAGTCGAACAGCTGAAGTTGCAACTGAAACTGCATGGCCCACAAACTCCAAAATATTAACAATATGGTCCTTTACAGAAAAGTTGGCAAACCCCTGGAGAGGTCTTCAAATGGTGATGCAGAGTCCCAGTGTTTTGTGGAGGTGCTTGAGGGGCCACTATGGTGGGTGGGTTATATCAGATGGCTCCTCTTTTATGTGTTTTACGTATTAGGGTTCTATTTAAAATTTCACCTGAAAAAACAATTGCCAGAGCTTTGTGTGTGTTGTATTCATGTTCATTTTTGTTGTCTGTTACCTGTCTTCCCTAGAGAATGGGCCTCCCACCTTATTTTGTTCCATCATCTTTTCATACTTGATGCTTCGGTACGGTTACATAGCTTAAGGTTCCTGAATAGCCCATAATATTTCACCCCTCACTGCCTTTGCACATGATATTCTCTCTCTTAGGAATGCCCTGCCCCACCAGGATTTCAGAAGTTTAAAAACAAAAAAAAACAGGGCTAGATACATGATCTCAGAAGATCTATAAGAGTCTTTAACTCCCAAATAGGTTGTGAATCAGAATCCCCTTTTCACCTTCAACACTGACCAATATCCAAGAGGGCTCAGCCAAACGGGGTCCTAAGATTCTGTACTGTCACATTCTTAGGCGTAAAAACAAAAGTTTTGCTTTAGTTTGTGTGTATGTACATGCAAGAGACATACTATATAATGTGTGTTCTTGTCATAAGACCCTAGATGATTTATTTTTCTGTTTTCAGTGTTCAAAGAACTGAAGGTTCACTTAAAGAGTTTCCAAAGCCAAGATAGTGGTTCGAGTGTTTGTGCATAAAATGAGTTGTGAGGACCACAGATTAGTCACTCTAGTTTCTAATCTAGAGACCAGTACCCATGAGCCCTCAAGATTCCAAGTACATCTATCATTTAAGCCAAATCCCTCCTGAACATTCAGTGAATGGAGTAAATCCTTCATCTATTAAAGTTTTCTTACCAAATGCCAACTTTCAAGAAGTTGTCAAATCCTTTCCTTGCTTTCTCCAATTCTGTGTTTTCTTAATGTAGATCCCTAAACCGCTTTTACTCCCTGGCTTGATCTTTAGATCCACTTTCTCCCTAACCCTACCCTGACTCCTGCCTCCTACAGTACTCCAAGGTCCAATCTATGGTAGTTTCCTTTTTCGCCTTTATATCAATGGTTCTCAACTGGGGGCAATCCCCCCACCCCCTACCATGCCCAACTATCCAGGGGACATTTTAGCAATGTGTGGAGACATCTTTGGTTGTCACAACTGGAGGTGGGGTGCTACTGGCATTTAGTGACTAAAAGCCAGGGATGCTGCTATATAGCCCACAATACACAGGACAGCATCCTACCACTGCCACTAAAGAGTTATCCAGCTCCAAATGTCAGTAACGCTGAGGTTCAGAAACTTTGCTCAACATTGCAGCACTACTGGAGATCTCCTTTGTGCCACACTAATATTTTAATGTTATCATGTTATTCTCAGTCACAGACCTCTAGGTGACTATAAGATTTCTCACTCTGAAACTTAGCATGCCCCAGATGGCTTTCATCTTTCCTCAAAATGTCAGCCTTTTGATAGTTCAGTCATCATCATCATCACTTACCTAATTTTTCCAGTCTCAGAATCTTGGAATTATCATTCTTCCCTCTTTCCTTTGTCTACCATATCCAATCTACCACTATGTCTTAATTCTAACATCTCTCATATTCTTTCATTTCTTTGTATGTTCATAGCCAACACAGTTTAAGCTATAATAACACCTAACAGATCTTACTTTCAGTTGCTCTCCTGATCTATACACACATGCATGCACATACACACACAGACACACAGACACACACACACCCACCCATGAGTCCATCCTATAGACAGCTGCTGTAACAGACTTCCTGAAATAGTCATTTAAGAAAAAAAGCAACTGGCTGGATGCAGTGGCTCACACCTGTAATCCCAGCACTTTGGGAGGCTGAGGCGGGTGGATCACTTGAGGTCAGGCATTCGGGACCAGCCTGCCCAACATGGTGAAACGTCGTCTCTACTAAAAATACAAAAATTAGCTGGGTGTGGTGGTGCACGCCTATAATCCCAGCTACTTGGGTGGCGGAGGCAGGAGAATCAC
This sequence comes from Gorilla gorilla gorilla, assembly GCF_029281585.2. NCBI lineage: Eukaryota > Metazoa > Chordata > Mammalia > Primates > Hominidae > Gorilla > Gorilla gorilla. The sequence goes on from NC_073247.2 coordinate 124,592,403, forward strand.
TTGAACCCAGGAGGCGGAGGTTAAAGTGAGCCGCGATCGCGCCACTGCACTCCAGCCTGGGCGACAGAGAGAGACTCTGTCAAAAAAAGAAAGAAAGGAAGATAAGAAAGAAAGACAAGAAAGAGAGAGGAAGAAGAAGGAGAAGAGGAAGAAGAGAAAAAAAGAAAAGAAATAGAAAGAGAGAGAGAAAGAAAGAAAGAAAGAAAGAAAGAAAGAAAGAAAGAAAGAAAAAGAAAAAGCAACCTCTTAAACTACTGCTAGCACACCCATTCAATTAGTGTTTATTAGGTACCTATTATATCCAAGGCACTTTTAAACCTACCTCCTCTCTTCTTTAGACCAGAGCTGCTCTCTTTCATCCATACCTCAAACTACTTGATGCTTTTACGTTCACCAGTCTACTGTCACTCTCCCCTGTTCAGCATAGATATGGCTCTTAAAAATGCCTTATCAATCTAGGCTCCAACTGTCTTAAAATTCTACCAGGTCTACTATGCAAATACTCAAACTTCACATTGGTCTGATCATTTCTTATCCCTCCTTACTAAATCACTAAACTCTCCAAGAGTTCTTCCTTGAATAATCTTACCTGATCCTGATTGCTGCTTTCCTTTATAGCTTCTCATCATGTGTACTCTATTAAGCAGTCATTTTTTAAAGATTTTATTCATGTGTGGATTCACTCATTCATTCGACAGATATTTACTGAATGCTTATTATGCATCAGGCCCTATTCTACAAATGAGAGCAGGAGGGATGTAGCGGGAAACAAGACAAAGTTTCTGCCTCAATTGGAAGGCAATATCCATAGGCCACTTAAGGGTAGAGCCCTTCTATTTTCCTTGGTGTCTCTCTTAAGTTCTAGTTCTAGTTTACTGGTCACTATATTCTTGGTGAACAGTTAATATTAAATAACTATTACATTCAAGAACAAAAATGAGCATAGTATAGCTTATCTACAACACTGCAAATATACAAACAACAAACACACACCCCATAAATGTATTCACTTTGGCCCAGTCAAGATAAGAATTTCATATCATTCCTATTCAGAGATAAGTTTTTAAAGGAAAATCATAAAATTGAGAGGAAGAACAGTGGGAAGGCAATCTATTGAAGCATAAGGCAAATACTCTTGAGCTCAATCAATCATATGATTTTCCATTACACTTCTGTAATATTTTGAACCAGTTCCCAAGTATTTGGCAGATCTCTTAACCCCCTTCTGACTCAGGAAAATCTGATCCCTGCAAATGAATACCACGTGATGGCATCTCTTCCCTCCTTCCAACAACTGTGGGTGTCTTTCAAACTTATTTTTTAAAGGATGGCTATATACAAAATTACTTCTAGAGCCCCATTTGTCTTAGCCATTTGCAAGGAAGCAACTTAATCATTTAGCTTCCCATTTATTCACTAGTGGACAAAGAACAGGGTTAAAATGTTTTAGATTTAAGAGATCTGGGTTTTCTCCTAAATTTATCACTGACTGTATCACCTAATCTGTCTGTACTTTAATTTCTTAATCTGTCAAATGAGGATAACACTTGCAAGGTTCTTTGGGGATATACTAATATATCTGTAAATATTTTTAATGTTTAAAAAATACAAACAAGAAAATACAGATCAGTAGGCAGAAAGGACAGACTATTAATACCAGCTGGATGACCACCAACATATACAAACACTCCACTGGCTAAAGGACATTAAGGCTAAAAATATAAAACTAAGTCCAGTACCTTCATTGTCTAATTTTCCTCTTCCCTTGTATTGTCCACAACTCCAAACACTATTATACAAATGTCACAACTGAAGTGTATTTTTATTGCTATTCTCCTTCATACCACTGGTTATATGTTGCTCCAGGAGCCTGATTTTACTTTGATCTGATTTAGTCCTACCCAGGAGCCACTGGATCCAAGTAAGGGTTCATGCTGAAGCAATTTGGTAACACTACCCTGGTATTAGCAAGCTGCCTCTGTCCATTGCCAGTAGGCTGTGGTCCACTGGTAGATATTAAAAGAATTGAAGAGTAAAAAAAACCACCTCTAAAAACTTGCTACCTCAGGAATAGGGCTCATGTTGTAAAGGCGACTAAAGAGAAACCCACAAGGCTTCCAATTTAGGAATTCCAAAAGCCAAAATCATAGGAAAGACTGAAAGAATTGAGCTCAGAGAGATCACTCCATCTCTATTTGGGGGTAGACATAATTTCTTTCTGGTAACACATTGGGTGGAAAAACACCTACCTAAAAGTAAATACGGCCAGGCACGGTGGCTCACTCCTGTAATCCCAGCACTTTGGGAGGCCGAGGCGGGTGGATCACTTGAAGTCAGGAGTTCGAGAACAGCCTGGCCAACATGGTGAAACTCCGTCTGTACTAAATACAAAAAATTAGCTGGACGTGGTGGCACATGCCTGTAGTCCCAGCTACTTGGGAGGCTGAGGCAGGAGAATAGCTTGAACCCGGGAGGCAGAGGTTGCAGTGAGCCAAGATCAGGCCACTGCTGTCCAGCCTGGGTGACAAAGCGAGACTCCATCTCAATGAATAAATAAATAAATAAATAAATAAATAAATAAATAAATAAATAATAAATAAAAAGAGAACAAAAGAAAGAAAGAAAAGAAAGAAAGAGATAAAATAGACTGAGATAAATATGGAGAATGTCATCCTTAGATGAAATGCCCTTCAAATAAATCAGTAATGCACCAGCAGAACACCTTGGAAGATTCCTGGGTGGATATGTATTTTATCTGTATCCTATCAATACTCTAAATGCACACATAATTCACATCCTTGGATCTTCCATCCAAATCTATAATCCATCAAAACACTGGGTAAGATTTACCTTCACCAATGAAATCCTATTGTTGTTTGAAAATTATTTTGGAGTATTAGACGTATAAATATCTATGCCTATGACATCTTCCTCTAATATCAGGGAAGCAGGAAATTGGTTATGATGCTTTGTGGATAGGTGTCATAGCAGAAAATTATGTATCTTTAAAACCAAAAAGACAAATCAAATTAGTAAGAGATCCAGAAAGAAGGGAAAATATTAGCCCTTAAGAACAATGGTGGAAATGGAGTAAAACGGTATGAATTTAGCCTTAGAGAATTGAGTAGAATTGCAATGGGACTCCAGAAAATGCACTGGCTACTCCAATACGAGCTATCAATGTGACATCTAAATCATCACTAGCCACTGCAGTTCAGAAAAGGTTAACGTTTGGGCCCCTTCTTGTTGAATCTCCATGGCTTTCATTCTAGCCTAAAGCCAAAGAACAAGGCTCACTGGCTCTCTCTGCCAGCCCTCTCACATTCCACACTCTCCCTTCCTGTGCACTCAGTTCAGTAAGCAGCCCACCCGCAGCATCTTCCCTCTTTGATCTTGCCAAGGCCTTTTTCCCACCATCCCTGAAACAATTACCCAAGCCGCTTCCACTCCGGATCATCATAAGACAGCAGCCAGCCAGAAGCCTGGGCTGCCCTGAGCCTTGTGAGAGGATATGCCAGACATCCATCGAAAATCTTCAGCGAGGTCAAATTGGTAGGGGGTGGGGAGGCTGTCTTTGAATGGGAGAATACCGTGGTTGCTGTAGGACACAGAGCTCTTTTGACTTGGAGTTTAATGAGCCTCCACTTCAATAGGACCTACGTGTCCCGAAAGAAAGATAAGGGCAAGGACGGAAAGGCACCATTTACCTCGTTTGGCTGCTACTGCAATAGGGGCACAGGGTACACGCTGGTTCAAGGCCTGGATCAGAGTGACTCACCAAGAAAACAGGTCTGATTTATAATTACAGTGCTATCCCCTCCCCAGCAAGATACCTCCTTCCTGGATGTCAGCAGAGCCAGGTTCATGAAAGAATGCATTGAACTTGGGAGCAAATGGAAGCTGTGATTGCAGGAGAAAGTTCTTTGTAAGCCTGAGGCAACATTTCTATGTAGAGTTTAGAGCACAGTGATTGTAGAGAACCTCAGGCAAGAGAGTTAATGAGATTAGCAAGAAGGAATGAATTTCAGGAAAAGCATCTAAATGAGGTCTTTGTAAAGAGAATGACATAAATAAATGCAAGGGTCCTCTGACCATTAAAGTAGTCATAACCTTTCCCTGACCACCTTAATGCAATGAGAAGTAGTTACCTAAGTGACCTTGTAGTTAGAAAGCTGAGAAAAATAGTCTCCTGACAAAAGGTCTAATTTGAGAAAGTTTCCCTAATTTTGATTTGCTAAGTAGGCTAGAAAGGTTTTCCTTGGAAGAACTTCTAAGGTTCGAGAAAAGAGGAAAGTTCATGATGCCAATTGTAAGCCATCACTAAATTATCTGTTTATATGGGACACAGGCAGGTTATCTAACATATCCATGTGCCTTCAAACACAGCCTTACTTGAGCCATTTCCAACAGACAGAAGGATAACTCTTCTATTCATGAATACCTTTCTCGGTTTAGAAATGTTCAATGATTTTGTGAGGCAATCACAATGAAGGCTCCTTCCTAGATCTGTTCCAGAACTACCTGTTTACCTCAAATACCTCCCTGATGATGTTCCAAACTTTGAAATTTCAGCCCTGAAAGAGCAAAGCCTAATGAAGACTGAGTCACAGCAGCAAAGCAAAACTTTAATTAGCAATTTCCTATATCTGAGGATAAGCAAAAGGGATGTTTTCCTTTGAACAATATAGAGGAGACACGACAAACAGCGCCCAGGAGCAAATCCAGCTCTGAGAGACTGCTAAAACAAAAAGGGAAATAAGAACCAGTTGATTTTCTCTGAGATGTGGTCTTCCAAGCCTTTATATGTGCTAGAAGTGAGCTGGCTTGAAAGTCTGGAAGACATCACATGGCCTCTGAGATTCCGCTGGGTAGAGGGTGGTAAGCCTGCTCTCCCAGTCAAAGGTTTCACCTCCTTTAGCAAGAGCAACTCAGAATTTCCTAACAATTAGACTCCATGTGAAAGCACAAATTGGATGAGGACTAAGAACTTAACAATAATTGATGACCTCATTTGAAATAAATGCCATCATTCAATCCCAGCTCAATACTTAGAACTTCTTTATATTGTAAAGCTACATACATATTTTGGGGAGGGCCCCTGGAAAACTACTAAAAATCTCCAGGACTAATGCCCAGAAAAGCCTCAGAAGTCTGAAGCCAGAAATATATTTCAGGCAACCTTTTCAGCGAGGGCTGCCCAGTGGGAACTAGAAATGAACATTTTCTCCCAACACATATATTATTTTCATTATTTTCAAACAACCAGTTACCACTGTGCCCTCGGATGTTGCAAAGAAAAATGGCTGCAGACACTCTGTCCCCATTTATCTCCAACTGGCTGAGCACCCTTCCCGGAGGGGCAGCAGGACTCTCTGTACACCCCAATCTCAAAGCAGTCTGGACAAGTTTCTCATAGTCTTTTGAAAAGAAAGGCCCGACGAGTGAAGACATTTTTTAAAAACTTAAAAGATGCAGAGGTTACTAAATCTGAACAAGCACCCACATTTTCTTTTTGGGAGGTGAACCAAAGGATGATTCAGACAGGGAGAAAGGCAGCAGGGTTTAGGGAATGAAGAGTCATGAGATACCAGTTTTATTTCTGGCTCTACCCAAGACTGGCCATGTGACCACCAGCAAGCTACTTCTTCGCAGCAGGTCTCTTAGCTTGCCCTTCTCTAAAAGAATTCAGTCTTACCCCATCCTGTAATTTTCTCTGGAATGTCCTCACAAAAATGTGAGGGAAGGGAATATATGGGGTGTAGCAAAAGGATGCGATAAGCTCCTTAAACCTAGACATCAGGTAAGTACAAGTCTTCCTCATTTTCTGTTGAGCAACTTAGCATAGTTCTGATATAGACAACTGATGAAGCTAGATATTAACCTGATTTTATACTACCTGAAGTTGATATTTTAGCAAGTCAGGCTAAGGGATATCATGAATTAGATGGCACTACCCACTGGTAAAGTGTGAATTTACAGCCCAACTCCAACAAGCATTTTAATATCCAAAAAAGAAAGCAGAGGAAATTGATAAGTTGGGAAATCTCCAGGAACTAGACCTATTCTTATTGAGGGAAAGGAAGCAAGCAATGAATGAAGGCAGTAAAGATACCTCATATACAATAGCCAGAATGCTTTTTAAATGCTAATAAATTTCTTTTGTTTCAAATCTACAAATTTCTCAACTTTTTATGATGAAGGCTATTTTTCCCCTCAAAACAATTCAAATTTCAGAGCAGAAGTCTGTGAGATATGAAATTTTCTTTACCAAGATACACTTTAGCATCAATTTTTGCTGGAACACACCCATCCCCTGAAGATCAGGGGATGATCTTCCAGATGTTAGAAGAAAACATCTAAGAGTTAGTAGTCCAGTGCAATAACAACTGACATCCAAGATAAATTAATGACAAGCCAGCAGCAAATTTCCCTCTATTTCACATGAGTACAGTTTAGTGTTGCAATCAAATAGCATCTATGTCAAGCCTAATCAGATACATATTAATCATATGCTTAATAGTTTGGGGGCCCTTGCATTTGTCAAGGGAAGGTTTCATCTCTGCACACACATAAATGACAAGTCCATTCCTCCACGTAACTATTTTCTAGAAGTAGCCACTGAGAACCACAGCACAGCTTTTGGCCAGTGCATTTTTTCTGAAATAAACTGTAAACTGTCCCTGGGTCCCATCCTGTCTCAGACCTCCCAAGATTGCTTCTATTCAAAAACCAATCTGCCAAGTAAGTCCAACAGTAAAAGATATGGCCAGCAAGAATCATTTCTGACCTGAGAGGGGACTGACTTCCCACTAAGCCTGGGTAGACAAGGGCTGTTCAGATTTCAAAATCCTTAGAGTACTTTAAGCTACCTAGAATTATTTTCTAGTTTTATAAAGTTTTAAAATACCTGTAAGGGCAGAAATTAAAATATACATCTATACATATACATATCTATACATCTATATCCATATATATATTTATATATCTGTCATAGGCTTATGGTAGGGCTAGGTATATAGTAAGAGCTTGGAATATGGGGGCAGTGAGCTTATTATATGAATGAACAAATGGAAACTGTTTCTTGACCCTGGTGATTTCCTATTTTGGAGCAAAAGAAAAGAATTTACCAAGAAGAGAAAAGAAAGCAAAGTCCACTCACATCAGCACAGTGGAAACTAGGAGCAGCAGATGGCACCTCCTTTTTGGGGATTATGCAGCTGCCAATTCACCACAATGTGGAGCCCAGTGTCCCCGATTTCCCAGCCCTCCCACCCCCAGGCTCATATGCTACCTGAGGAAACCATACCTCTTCTTCCAGCTTTACCACCTTGGCCTGGGCATTACTCAGGGCCTGATCTCGGATTTCGATGTGTCGTCTTTGGTCCTCATTGGTAGAACGGGCAGTGGCCAGCTCCGCTTCCAGCTTCTCCTTCTCACGCTGGCTTTCTTTATCTGTCAGGACATTAAACATCAACACTGCCAGCCTGGAGCTGGCTCAAAGCCTTACCTGAGCAAAATTGACACATCATACCCTTTACTAGATAGCCTACTGCTCTAGTGCACAGCTGAAGAACCAGTATACCCAAGATCTGGACTCTATCACTGGCTCTATCACTAACTTGTTGTAGAAATTCAGAAAAGTCACTGAACAACTTAATGGTTGTTGAGCAGAAGCAATGAGAAAATAGTTGTAACATGTTCCAAAAATTATTAGGCATTGCACAAAGAATACACACACACACACACACACACACACACACACACACACACACACACACACACAGAGCCCTCAGAAGAAAAGGTAGGCTCATCTCCTCAATTTTATTTCTTCCAAATTGTCTTACATTGGCAAAAGAGCAATTGAGCTCAAAACATTTTCCCAATCGTTTCCTCATGACGGTACATTAAATAGAGCTAAAAATGACATTTCATAAACTGGATAAAAGCTCAAGCCCACCCTTCACACACTAACATCACTTTGTAACTGAGATCAAGTCTACTCGACAACATGTCCTCTCCACGGAAAACCTAACCCAACACCACCCCCTAACCCAACCCACTTTATCTCAGCATCTGCTTCTCTTGGGAATCCAATGTCTTTTAAAATATAATACACTAAAACTGGAAGCCATGTTATGCTTTTATCCTACTCCTTCTCCGGTAGGATAGGCTAGGTGTGGAGGGAACACTGTAAAGAACAGGGCAAAGTTAGATGGAAAACATCAGGATCAGAGGAAGAAAGGCAGCCATTTCACCTGAAGAAAACATCCTCTATTTGTGAATCTCCTTTTCTCCCTTTAAGCCTATTAAGAGTTTGAAAGTTCAGTTTTTTTTAAATAAAGTAATCCAATATGGCTGGGCACGGTGGCTCATGCCTGTAATCCCAGTACTTTGGGAGGCTGCGGTGGGCGGATCACGAGGTCAAGAGATAGAGACCATCCTGGCCAACATGGGGAAATGCTGTCTCTACTAAAAACACAAAAATTAGCTGGGCGTGGTGGCACACGACTGTAATCCCAGCTATTCGGGAGACTGAGGCAGGAGGCTGAGGCTGAACCCGGGAGGCAGAGGTTGCAGTAAGCCGAGATAGCGCCACTGCACTCCAGCCTGGTGACAGAGCAAGACTCCATCTCAAAAAAATTAAAATTAAAAAAAAGTAATCCAATATGCTTGTGTGCTTACACACACACGTTTTATGCATATGTATATATACATATGCATAAAACGTGTGTGTGTGTATATATATATACTTGCATATATACAAAAACGTATGTGTGTATATAAATACTTGCATGTGTGTGCATATGTGTATACAAATATACTCTATGACCTTAGAATGGAAGAGCTTAGTGGGCAGATAATGGTCTTTCTGGCTTGGGTTTTAAAGAGAGCTCAGTCTGGCAGCACCTATATAATGAGCGTTTAATAAACATCTGTGGATGGATATAAGAAAAATAGAGGAAGAAAGCACCAGTATGAGACAGTAGCCAAAACTATAATTTTTAGGAGAATGAAGGAACATGATCACAAGCTAGCATTTGCGTGAGTTAATACAGATTTATAAGTAATCCCTAAACAGATTTTACACTTTGGTCCATACACTATTCTTATCTCAATCTGCCCTCTTCTAGTGGCTGGCTGTACCTTGTTCCAGTACCCACAGCTAATGAGAATATCAGAATATTACACCTGAAGTGATATCACTGAATTCCAACGAAGTAATTCTCACTCTTCCCAAATGATCACTTAAAGATTTCATTGCTTGGTCCTAGTTGTAGATGTCTATTTGTGAAATGGACCCCTTGTGACTCCAGCAGGGAGAGGAAAAAAGGAACCATTATGAAATATGCCAGAGCATTCTGTTCTTAACAAGGCCTGCCCTCAAGAGAAACTATTTAACCAGAACCTAATCTACGAGTTTTTGGGATTTTATTGGCTTGCTTGTTTGTTTCCAGAGCCTAACTGACCCACGGGAAAGGAAACATCCAACTCCAGTCTGCTCTGGCCTTCCACACGAGAGAAGAAAATAACCAGCTGAAGCCCTTTCTAGTGATCCTGCACCACCTAAAGGGGTGAAAAAAAAACTGAGATGCACTTGTGAAGTTCAGTCCAGAGGCACAGGCTCACTAAAAGACTGAGACCTAATCATAGGTCTAGAGCACTTCCCTTTCCCCCAGATTTTACTATCACATCCTGAAAGGCCTATTTACCACAGTTGCCTTTTACCCCATACATCAGGTCTGCCATTTCACACACATACACGAAAAAACCTACAAGTCACACTAAAAGGTAAAATATACAGTTTGAAAAGACAGGGCAAGAATCAGAACCAGACCCCGAGATAAGGCAGGGATGCTGGAATTAACAGACTGGGAATTTAAAACAAGTATGATTCATATGCTAACGGCTCTAATAAAAAAAGTAGACAGCATGCAAGATCAGATCAATAATATAAGCAGAAAGAAAGACATGTTAAGAAAGAATCAACAACGCTAGGTGGTAAAACAGAGGTAACAATACCATCTTATTTAACCTCACAATATTTGTAAGGATCAAATGAGATAGAAGATTTATTTAAGTGAAAGAAATGTTAGAAAGCATAACCAAACACCAAAGGAACTTACTACATAAAGCAGATGATGATCATCATCACCACGATTAGTAATGAGAATCTGTAGCTTCAAAACCTTTCATTGTGATACAACAGATTCTGTACACTAATTTTTAGTATGAGAAAGTTGAGAGTCACCTGACCTATAAAATCAGCAATTCCATATTTCTGAATCAAATCATTATAACTACAGGGGACCATGACACATGTAGTTATGTCCCTTGTCTTTCCTCTCCTCTTAACTAAGACAGACCTCACACCAGAAACTCAAACAAGTAGTTTTGATTTTTTGGAGGTTAAGTGCTCTTCATCTGGAGACTTAAACCTTAAGTTATAGGAGAAACTTCAATAGGGCAGTCTCACCTTCTTTCCCACTCTGACTTTGCATTTGGAAAGAAAGGAACATTTGTTAAATACGTATCGCATACCAGGTATTGTACTAGCTTAATCCTCAGAACAACCACACAAGGAAGGTACTATTCTCCTCTCCAATTTGCATATGAGAAAACAGAGACCCAGACAGCTTGACTAACTTGTACAAGGTCCCACAGTTGGTAAATAAGTAGTGGAGCCCTTATTTACGCCCAGATTGGTTCTACTATACCGGGCTGCCTTCTTCTAGGGTTGAGTTGGTTTGGTTTCTCTAGGATTCCTGCAGTACATTCCCCAGAGAGGCTTTTTGAGAGGGCTTTCCTTTCTCCTGCCACAGTTCCAACCATACAGGACCCTGTCAGTGTCCCAAGCCGAAAGAAATTAGGAGGGACAAGAGTCATGCCCTCTTCCCTGGCTAGTTGGTGAACTTCACTTTTCCTTCCTAGAGCCATTTGACAGTCTTTTGCCCTGCCGGTAATACCGTCTGATTTACTAAGTTACCACATTTTATAAACCTGTAAAGAGCTCCTAGGACACCTGAAATACCATCTCCACACAGAAAGGAGTATGATCTAGCTGATCCAGAACAAAGAATCTATACGTTTTGTTTTGTTTTGATCTGAGAGTCTGCCACCCTCTTTCTGCCAGTGAACTAGCTCTGACAGCAACTGTGATACCACAAAAGCAATTTCACAAAAATTTATACTAGGCACTGATGACACCAGAAAAACTACATTCCTTACTCTAAGATATGCTGACAAAGGAACAGGAGGTACAGGGAAAAGAAAAAGAAAAAAACCTGTTCTGAAACCAGAGCACAACAGAACAACCCAGGAAGGGAGGGCAGTATTGTAAGTGAAGATCAAACGAACTTGTAAAAGCTGGCTAGAAGCTGCATGGAATGAGCTGAAAGGGTCATTTGGAGACCTAGCAAAGATGGAAGAGAATGACAAATCCCTACTGAGCACAACTACAGCCAGAGCTACACTGAGGGAGGCTGGGGGTAGAGGAAACTAGCTACGGGCATCTGCAGAAATGAGAGCAGTTCATCTGTTTTCCCCCGACTAATTCTCCCTGTGGACTCAATCCACTATGAAGTTTTTATTGCTGGTTTTATTAAGGCAATTGGAAATAATTAGACATTGTCTAGCTGGGTGGGGTCCATTAGAGACCGATAAAGAAGAGGATTAATTCATTGTCATGGTCCTAGGAGTATTTCCAGACAAAGGAAACACTATTATGAGGAAGACACAGCTCTGCCCTCCCCCACATCCTCCAACTCTGCAGCCAGAGTCACCAGTTCAGGCCATAGGATTAGCTCCCCTTGCAATCTGCTGCTGTGTAACAATAAATACTGGGGAGCCCCAGGTACAGGTGAAGTACTCCAAACACTATCATCGATCCTGCATATTAATCCCATCTCTACCAGAGCCAACACACAGTTTCTTCTAAGAAAATCCCTTCAACATGAAGGGACCTCATGTTCAGTAAGGCTCTTTACTTAGACAGCAATGACACTAGCAGCGATTTCAAGGGGCTTCTCTAGTTTAATGCTGAAGGACCAATGTGATGTGACGAGATGTTGTGGCAAGCAGCCTTCTTGGCTTAGGAGGAAAAGAACAGAATCTTCCAACTTCATGCCTGAATAGGAAAAACAATCCTTAGGTGATATTGACTCTGCCCTGGCTGTTCTAAAAGGCTAAAGAGAACAGTGTAATCTTTTCACGCACCTTGCTCCCATCCACACGTTAATACCTGTTTCTGCAGCTTGCAGACTTACTTTTTGCAAAGAGCTGCGAGATGGTTTTTCTGGTGTCCTCTGACCCCTCATATTCCTTCTCTGCAAGCTGCTTGTTGGCAGTCTCTAGACGCTCTGTGAAATTTGGAGACAATCAACAGGGTCTCAAATGTAAACTTTCATGCACATACTATTGGCCCTCTAAATACTGACCTTTGGTAAAACAAGCCTGTTTCTTCTTGTTAAACAGGAATGGGTGACTAACATGAGTTTGCAAATGTGAATCCCAAAATAATACTAGACCATGGCCGGGGAGGAGGAGGTAAGTATTTAATGCTTTCACTCCTCACTGCCAAAACCTAAGTTAAGTGCAGAATTCTAAATTTCAATGAAATTATCCATCCCCAAATATATAAAGCTATCTTTCATTAACCAGAAAAAAAAGAGTATCACAGTTATTATAAAGTCTTTAAACTCATGTAATGTCAAAGCTAGAAAGGGACAACTAGCAGCATGTATTTGGGCCCCCTGACTTTAAAGATAAAATAACCAAAATTCAAAGATAGTAACATCCCTGGCCGGGCACAGTGACTCATGCCTGTAATCCCAGCACTTTGGGAGGCCAAGGTGGGTGGATCACCTGAGGTCAGGAGTTTAAGACCAGCATGGCCAACGTGGCAAAACCCCATCTCTACAAATACAAAAATTAGCCAGGCATGGTGGCGCACGCTGGTAATCCCAGCCAGCTACTCGGGAGGCTGAGGCAGGAGAATCACTTGAACCTGGGAGGTGGAGGTTGCAGTGAGCCGAGATTATGCCAGTGCTCTCCAGCCTGGGCGACAGTGCAAGACTCCAACTCAAAGAAAAAAAAGAAAAGAAAAAGGAAAAAAAAAAAAGAAAGTACCATCCCCAAGGTTAGCAGTTTTGAAGGTGCTGAAGGCACTTTAAAGTAGAAATATTTCCCAAAGTCTTCAATATTATCAGGTGAAAGTCAAAAATAAAAGGAGTCAGTCAGTCCTGGAAATAAGAGAGGACATTATACTTCAAGCTTGCACAGTCAAAGGGCACGCCTCTGTAAAACCTGTTAAAAAGAAGAGGCAGCACCTATTGTGGGGGTGGGCCAGGTGGGTCCAGGAGTCCCAGCAGGGATCCTGCCTGATTAACACATCAGCTCATTGCTCAGAAGACCAGTGAGGTGCATCCACACTTTGATCAATCAAGCTTGGGACTGAGGACTATTGCAGTCACAAAAAATTAGCCTGGCACATGCCCAGCCATTTACTGCCCATACCGGTGGGTTGGACAACCCCAAAGAGCCTAGCTGGATCCTGCTCAGCCCTTCCCTTCACCACCCTGCAGCTGCTTCAGAAGTACAAAGACAAGTCTTTTGGTTCCCTCACCTCTCAGATCCCTGTTGAAATCATGCATCCTCCGAATCTCGCCCTCTAGCTTGTTTCTCATGGCTTTCTCTAGGGCCTCTCTTTTGGAGGATGACTTCACGAGGTTCTCATATGCCTCCGAGACGCGCTGGATTTCTGTCTCCACCTTAACAACAACAAAAAAAGACAATGGTGGTAATGGTAGGAAGTTGATGGGGAAAATGGTCTGAAAACAAACAGGCAAATCCTCGCTGACAGCTTCTCCCAGGGCTCACAGATGGCCAGGAGGCAAGCGTAACACAGTCAGATGAGAAAAGTTTCAAGAAAGGATCTCCACCTTCAACCATAAGCTTAGTAATTAACTCATGGTGTCATGGTCTTTCCTCGGGTTAAAAAAATAGACAATTTCTGCCTTCAGATGAGATGGTAAGATAGAATAAATTTTATAAATAGTTATAAAGGATTTTAATTTCTGAAGAAAACTCTTAATTTTGAAAATATTGGTAATAATATATATAGTATGTAGCTATTCCAAAGCATTCAAAGGGCTTTCACATGTTGGTTCCAGTCTGCACTGATTATCTGCCTAGACAGGATACCTCTTCTCATTTTAGTAGAGAGAAAAGCCAGATTGCCTCGGAAGATCAACTGTCAGCAGCAGAGACCAACCCTAAAAACCCCAAGCTTCATGAAGTAGTTCAGTTCAATTTAACAAACATTTACCAAGGGCCAAATATTTACACGAACTCTTTAAAGTACTATTGGGGGTGTGTAAATATGAATGAGAACATTCTCACTGCCCTCAAGAAGGTTTCAATCCAATCGAATGAAAGAATATAGGGCAAGATACATCTTTAAGAAAAGTAGAAGTAGTGCCATAAAGTACAGACAAGGAAGAAGTTATTCCTGGTTGGGGAAGTGGGGAGGAGAACAATTTCTGAGAAGAGGTGGCATTTAGAGTCAGATCCTGAAAGCTGGGTCAGATTTCAATGAGCAGAGGTGAGGGGAAGGGTATTCTATTCTGAGTAAGCAAATGCATTCCCAGAATGACCAGTCGTTTAATTTGGCTGGACACTGTGGGGTACGCAGAGGGAACCTGGCGAGATATGGCTGCTAAGATAGATTGGAGTCAGATCATAAAATGCTTTTAATGCCAGGCATTTGGACTTTATCCCATAGTCATTGGGAAACCAGTATAGGTTTTTGAACAGAAAATCATAATCAGAGTTGTGTTTTATGACACCCCTGCAAATCTCATAAAATGGGGAAAATAAACTCAGAGAGAAAGGGTCTTCCCCTGAATCAGCCACAATCAGGCAGAAAATGAGAAATTACACTCCAGAGTTTTTCTGTAACTAGTATAGCTCCATTGCACATATAATAGCCACACAGATATTTGCATATAATTTGTATAAGACAAATAAACCCACGGTCTATTAAGCAATTTTCAGATTAAATTGGACTCTGCAACCATTCTGCATTGCTTCTGTGTTTTCCACTATCCTGTTTAACAAAGCTCAGGGTACTTTCAGGGGAGAAATATCAGGCCCCTAATGGGACACTAGGGGAAAGGTAAGGTTGCCAAACCAGTCAGATTCAACCCGCCTCCATCTCCAAAATTCTGCCAGAGACAGGACTGCCTGCAAACAAATAAGGCTTACACCACAGAAAAGAGCAGACTCAAAAGTGTTTTTCTCTTCACAGATGGCACCAAGATAGCAGCACAGAAGGTGAAAACTGGTGAATGGCATTTAGAGACAAGATCTGCAAGGCCTGCGCCTGATGAAGCTTTTGCATGAAACTCAAGTGCTGGGGAGAGAAAATAAACATTTCCATCTGAAAGAGCAGGCTTGGTGTTGGTCTGCTCTGGGCAGCATTTATAGTTCAAGGCTGTCCGGTTGTGCACAGAATGCAACACCTAGAAGGTAGTCCCTTTCCTCAAGGTGTGCAGACTGCTATTTCAAGATCTTGTAGTAATCCTTCCCCTACCCCCTGTGTAGATACTCTATCCTTCAAAAGGGCAAGTCCCACAGCTCTCAATAGGGCCTTCCAGGAAAAGCCATCACAGAAGGATATATCCACTGGTTTGGGCTGGGTGATGGTGGGGGCAGAGAGGAGGGTGGCAGTGGGTTTTCCAGACTTACTCTGTCTACTTATTCCCCTCATGAGCCTCAGGCCTTTTCATTTCCTCCAGCACTACCTGGGATCTACCTTAATTTTCCCCACTTTCCTTTTCCTCTCCTGGTCCACCTTCCCCTCTACTCTACCTCGACACTGGGTCAGCCTCTACTTTCCCAACATTCAAGCTGTTCCAGTTACACTTACTTGAGGCATCTTTTCCCATCTTGGGGAACAAACAACAGCAATCCTATTCTCTGTCCCTCTTCCCTGTCACTGGCTGAACCCACTCCCACACACACAAAAAATCGCCATGGATCGTCTGGCAAAAAGGGCCCGTATTAGAGCTGGGTTCATCCTTCAGTGATTGTATCAAAGATGGGCTGGGATCACCATGAAGAGAGAGTTTGGAGAGGGGGTGTCAACTGTTAGCCTAATCAGCCAGACTGGGTTTCTAGTGTATGGATATAATTAATTTATTTCACCAAAGCGATGGGGATAGGGATATAGTTAAAATTTGGGGGTGAAAATACAAAATCAGGGAAAAGCCGGGAAGAAACAATTCTCAGAGCACTCCAACAACCCTCATCCAGATTTAGGAAAACTAAGGGACAGGGAAGCCATTTTCCTATATAAAAATCCTCTGTTTGCCAGGCGCAGTGGCTCACGCCTATAATCCCAGCACTTTGGGAGACCAAGGCGGGCGGATCACCTGAGGTCGGGAGTTCGAGACCAGCCTGGCCAACATGGAGAAACCCCGTCTATACTAAAAATACAAAATTAGCCAGGCATGGTGACACATGCCTGTAATCCCAGCTACTCAGGAGGCTGAGGCAGGAGAACTGCTTGAACCCAGGAGGCGAAGTTGCAGTGAGTGGAGATCGCGCCATTGCACTGCAGGCTAGGTAACAAGAGCGAGACTCCGTCTCAAAAAAAAAAAAAAAAAGAAAAAGAAAGAAAAAAAGTCCTCTGCTGATAATAAGCCCCTGTCTCCTTTAGGCCCCCAGATTTGGTGTCTGTTTACAAATACTCAGCTTCATTCAGGCCTCTGAAATTTCCACTCCTGGTGTTTCCTAAGGACAGAGTTGCTGGACAATACAAGGCATCCTCCTGTCCCTCCCCCACCTTCACCCTCACCTCTCTGAACAGTTCACATTGTAGGGAGACCAAACCACAATAGCTCCACAATGACAAAAGCTGCAAAGAAGCGGCCAAAGGCATAACCCTATTCACCAGCAGCCCCTGGAAGCCAAGAGCTAAGGTTCCTCGCTTGGGGTACTCCAGAGGTAAAGTCCCAACGGGGGGTGGGCAGAGAAGAATGTGAACTGGAGATACACTCCTTTTTCTATTTCCTCAGCCTAGGGTTGTCACCTGTCACCCAGCTGTGGTGTTAAGCCCCTCCTGCCCCCCACATACAACAGAGAAAGAGAGCAGATGTTGAATTTGAGCTGCAGGGAAGGACCAAATCAAAGGGTGGGGCGGAGGGATTGTTGAAAGAGAGTTACTATGAGAACTCCCACTAGGAAAAAGTATTCTGAGCCTTTTCCAGAACAAGGCAGGACTGCTCAAACTTTAGCTGGTGAGATTTTTCTAGGAACTAGATTTATTTTTATATTTAAGATTCAAATTCATATTTGGGAAAATGTGACCAAGACAATGAGCCTTAAGGTGCCGTCAGATCCTTTACCTATAAAGGCATCACCAGTATTCTTATCAAGAAGTATCACTGCCTTTTGGAATTCTAAAAGAATTAATCACGTTTTCTTTAGGGCTATAGCATCTGGAAAAACTGCATAAATTTTTTTCTCCTTGTGTAAATGTAAGACGTTACTTCTCCTAGGTAGACAGGTAGAAGGCTTTTTCCAAAGTTTGACTCATATCTAACCTTCAGATATAAAAATCCTGAAGACCTGCCACAAGTAATGCTGGGATTCACAACTGGAGACTTTAATGTGGATATTAAACAAGTCTCACAAATAAAGACTTAGAGACCCTAATATCCCAAAACGGAAGCCTCACCTTCTGCAGTCTTGCCACCTTCTCATAGCATCCTTCCAACTCTTGCCTCAAGTTCCGGTTCTCGTCTGAGAGGATCTCAACCATCTGCTGGGCTCTGGAAACAATGGCAAAAGGGTCTGCTGGCACTGGCTGATAAGAAGCAGAGGATGGCTGAGCCCGAGGCATAGCTGAATAGGCTTCTCCTGGCTGCTGCTGTGGCTGCTGCTGCTGCTGTTGGTGGTGATGGTGATGATGGTGCTGCTGCTGCTGTTGCTGCTGCTGCTGACTCAGGCCAGGTTGGGAGAGACGGTAATGATCCCCCTGGTGAGCCTGATTAGGAAGGAAATGCTGCTGCGGCCTAGGCAGGTGAGCTGAATGGTCTCCCTGGTTTGGGACCAAGGGGTGTCGGGCAGGAGACAATCTAGTGGATGGTGGAGATTGTAGCAAGGGCAAGGACCCCCCAGAGGTCAGAGAAGAAGTAGGGCTGTGAGGCTGCGAGTTCCTGGCTGACAATGGCAATGAGATGTCCTGCGCTGGCCTGTAAAACATGAAGGGCAGGTGCGGGTTAATTTCTCTCCTAAGGCACTGGGGGAGAAGGGCACACAAAAGTGAGATGAGGAGGCTTCTGATGCCCCCAGGACACCTGCAAAATGAAGAGCAGGCAGGGTCTGACTATGGGGAAGTCTAACCCTGCCTGCTCTATCTCTGCAAAGACTACAGCCCTTTTCCAGCCTGACCTTCTGTGACTCTGCCTGACAAACAGAGGTGTGATCCCATGAGGGTCAGAACCAGACAACTTCCATGGTCACTTTGTGAAAATCGTAGTGATACACACCTGTACACCCGTTTGCTCAAGTCTAAACATTTCAAACGATTCTTCTACAAGGTAATTTTCATCTCATTATTTTAAATTAAACCTTTTCTGACATTATACACGTGGTCCAGCACGCATAAAGATCCTAGTTTAGAAACTATGTTCCATTTGCCAGGAAGGAAACAACAAACAGCCATAAAAACCACCCCTCATCTTGCTATCTGCAACTCCCTTTAGTAATTCATACATTCACAAGAAAAAAAACTATTCAAGGATTGGTAGATACTTATATTAGAGACACTAAATAATTATTGTTGCTTCCAGTTGTTAACGATTTAATGATTCCCATTAGCAGTAACCATAAAAAGACTTGAAGAGGGTTACAAGCAATGCTAACATACTATTTTTGATGTAATGAATCGCAAAATGTAAGAACTGGGAAGGCCTTAAAAGAAAATTATTTAGTTCAACTCTATCACTGGACAGATGGGGAATGAGGTCCAGAAAGGGGAAGTGATCTGCCAAATATTAAGAGTGGTGGTGCCAAGATAGAATCCTTCTTTCCCAATTCCCATTTTCTGGCTTTTTCTACTGCCATAATGCATTGATTTCTGTGCACTGATACTTAGATTTCCAACCTATTGATCATAGAAAGTTCCAGAAAGAGACCTTTGGTACATTGTTTAATGTGGCTCTCCCATTTTTGTACCTAATTACCAGGTACAAAATGCTAACACCTAAGTATAAATAATTCATACCTAATGACTATTAGCCATTAAGGGAAACAATTAGTATGTGGATGGATCACTTCCACCATCACCACTACCAGGAATAGTATCTGTCAGTGTGCACTGAAGACAAAAAGCTTGTTCATGCCCTAGCTCATGCCCAATTAACCTCATATGCTCCCATGTCCTGTGGACACTTGTTCTACAGTATCAATCCAGGGAAGACAGATGGCTAAGTGCATGGGATCTGGATCCCAACAGAGGGAGTCTGGAGACCTCTTCTACTGCTCACGAGCTGTGTAACTTGGTGCAAGTTACTTAATCTGCATGAGCCCATTTTATTCTTGAGGTCACAAATAAATTGCAAAAATACTGGGGTCTTCTCATTTTTGGCAGAATAGGAATTACAGTCACTTCTCTACCTCCCAGTGAGATAAGCTGACCTTGTTAGCTTGTTACTTAAAGGATATCCATTTAATCTTTGCAATAAATTGCATAAAATTCATGGTGGAACTGGGACAAATCACCAGGAGCAATTAACTTTTAACTGGCATTCCAGATGCTAAAGCACATTCCTCACACACACACTCCAGTTACCATTACTGTTCATTTATCCATCTTTACAAGAGATCTTAACTATAAGGGCTTTTTACAGCTACAAAATCATTCCAAACACTTTCTCATGGATACCCAATAACCTAGATCTTCCCCAAGAGTCCTCAAACCTGTACAAACCCTGGATTCTGTCGCTCAGGCCCATCTATGCCTCTGGTGTACCCACATTCTTCCAATCACATACATCTGTCATTATAAATAATTGCTGAATATTGAAGACGGCATGCGAACTATTTGGGCAAAGAAGAATTGACATGGTACTCATGAGTACAACTGGAAAGTTGCTGCCATACATAATATTTTTCCCCAGAGCTCAAAGCACTCATTCAATCAAAAGCCTGGGAGTTATTTATACATTTATTTGGTGAAGAGCTCCTATTTTCCACTCTATGGATCTTCAGTTTCCTCACAGGTAAAAGACTAAGTGCTCTTTTTTCTCTTTGAATGAGAGCTATTACAATTTCTACATGCCTACAGAGTTAAAATATAATGTCCTGAGATTTGCTGGGGCTTGTGTGTCTCTTTTCTGCTTTGTGGGCAGAAAAGAGGGGCTTAAGTTTCACGTTCTCCAATGCAGCTCTCAAATTTTAAGGGGAAAAAATCACTATATTAACCTTCATTTTTGTTCCCAGGATTTGCAAGTCCAAGGCCTGGGAGGTATTCTCTTTTAAAGACTGAACGCCCAGTTCTGAAATGGGCTTTCTCTCCACAGCTCCCCTGGGCCTCATCAAGCAACCCAGGCCTCTCTCTCAAACAAACTCAGCCACTGGCCTCCCTCCTGCCTGGAGACTGAAAGGCCCCTCCATTCCCTGGACAACAGCACATGGCCTTCCAGGGACCTTGGGAAGGAGGAGACCATGAGGTCTCCAGAAGGAGGTCTCTGGGGTCAGATAAGCTGAGGATGAAGATAAGCAGAGACAAGGCAGCTGCCCCTCAATTCCCCAGGCTGGAAAAGGAAGCAGATCTCAGTGCACCGTGATGTTGGGAAAACCAAGGCAGCCCGTCACTGGCTGGTTTGCAAACCAGCAATGGCTTGGGCAGTCGCAAACGGAGAGAAAGCCCTTCAGTGAAGAACTCAATCTGGGCTCCAGCATCCACCCACCAGGGGAAAGCAGGACGGAATGAACACTGGGGTGAAGCTCCCCCTGAGAAAAAGAGATTAAGGAATGATGGGGTAAGGGAGAGTTGGAGGGGGCGGATGTCAGAGGAAGCCAAAATACACCCCAAATTAAATAATAACAGTAAAAGTAATGACAGTAATAATAAAGGTGGCAGCCACGTGAGCAGCACACTCTCCAGGTCCTTCCAGCACACAGCAGCCTGAATCGCTCCCCACTGACACGTTAACCAGGAACAACAAGCCGCCTGCAGACAACAGAATCACATGATTCCATGCAAGCCCTGACCTGCCTCCTGCCACTTCCCTCCCTTCATCCTGCTCCTTCCTAAGGCTACGTGGGCCACTGGGGCTCTGCAGAAAAGGGGACATAGCATACATGCAGGACAAAGGCCAGTGACTAAAATCAGGATCCTCCCCAAAGCTGGGAAGTGGGGTAGGGTGGGGGGTACACTCCTCCCAGAGACAGTAGTAAGGACTCAAAGGGAAAGTAAAAGCCACTCTACCCAGCTGACACAGCACCTTCCACCCTGCCACCTCGACGACTGGGAGCCCTCACCCTCCCCAGCCACACACACATGCACACATGTGCATGCACACACACACTCCACACTCCTGGCACACACATGTGCAATCCTGCACACACACTCTCACCAGAGCAGGTGCCACCCAATAGCCTGGAACTTGATTGATCCTCACCACAGAAACTGCCTTTCCCAGGCTCTGCAATGGTGAATCGGTGAATCTGTGAGTCCTGGAGCAGGCTGCAAATTCCTGATGGTTTCTCTTGCACAACCAGCTCTGCTCTGAACTACAGAGTTAGGTCACCCTTAGATTCCACTAAACAAGGATTTCAAGAAACCTCAGATCTGGGCATGATTTCAACAATTGAAAGGAGGTGGCTGCTTTATAAACAGAAATGATTTAATTTTTAAAAGCAGTTGATAAATGTATAAACCCAGGATGCAGAAAAGGTTCAGCACTTAGAAAGACAAAGATTCTGAAATTTTAAAATTATTCAGATAGCTTGGCCTTGTTTCTCATCTGGGGTTCTGGGCATTCAAGGTATTTATTTTTTAAGGGGAGGAGGGCATAAGAAAGATGAAGTAATAAAAGGATTGTTTATAATTTTGTTCATTTTAACAGCAAATCTCCAGCAGTTCACTGCACCTCGAAAAGCAAGCAAATGTTTTCTTAACAGCAATTTGTTCAAAGAGTTTGCTTTGCATCCTAACTTGTAATTTGTGGATTAAGGGCTCAGAATGTAGTCTTCTAATTGGTTGCTGCTAGCAGCAGTTACTCGGAAAGGTACTCACAAACTGTATAGCTAGTTAGTTAAAGGAAATAAAGCAGGGAAAATGTGTCACCACCTTAGAGCAGTACACTTCTGGAAAGCAGTTCAACTACCTCCTTTTGCTAGTAATTTGTCAATAGGTGCCACTCCCTCATGCAGGGCCCTGCAACAATTTTACAGCCAGTATTTGCCTGATGCAGACCCAAATTTCATATGGAGCATCCTCCCACTAGGGCCATTTTAGGTTTGCTTATTCATCAAGCATTATCAAGCACTCTGCTCCTCTCCCATAGAGAAAAACCTGTTACAGCAAAACGGTGTATTAAAATGCTGCTCAACAAGGGTAGATCATCATGGGCTCTGTCGCTTTTGAGGACAGAAAGAAAGAGAAATCCACAGATAACTTAGGTGGGAGGATAAAAAATATGTATCTTCCTGTAAAATACATGCAGCTAAATTTCTCCGGTGGTTTAATCAGGATGGGAAGAAAAGGAAAAAAAAAGAAAACCTCTTTGGGCTCTTCATTATTTATTTAGGCAGATCAAAGGGCAGATAATTTTCCATCTAGCTTCAAACACTGTGGGAGTCATTTCAGATCACAAACAATACTGGTGAATGAGTTCTGAAAATAGCTTTCCTGGGAAGGCGGGCTGTGTGCTGAGTGGGGCTGTGGCTTCTGCTCCACACCCCAGCCAACACACTCCCCTCCCACAAGGCAACAGACATCAGCCCATCAACAGACTCTTCCATACTGATGGGAAAAGCAAAATAAAACTCCCCAGCTTCATTGATATTTTGCTTACTTGAATGGGTTTCCACTAAGTGAGGCAGTCTTGAACAGACCAACCCCTCCCTGGGTCTTCTGTTTCATTGGTCAGATGGGAATCTGGTTCTTGATCTCTTTTAAACCTGAGTAGCCTTGTTGGTTACCCCATTTCCTGTTCCAAGACACTGATCAGAACATAGGCTCCTGCCCTTTGAAAGCTGCACAGAGGAGGTTGAAAAGGGTTTAGGAAATCAACCTGGGTTAAGAGGGAAAAAAAAAATCCTAAACTGGCAAAGTTAGAAGTGGAGTCCAAAGTGAATTGCCTCTGGCTACAAAAACAGGACCTGCAGGGGAAAAAAAAGAAATACCAGGAAATGCTAGGTGCCTTCTCTTACTTTCACCCTACTCCACCCCATGACTGCCTTCTCTCCTGAGTCACTCAATGAACTTCAAGCCAGAAGGTTTTTTCCAAAATGAGCAAGTAGGGTACAGGAGACAAAGAGGTAGACATCAAAGGACATCACAGACCTAGTCTGTGAGCCGCATATAAATGAAGGCCAGCCTAGGACCAAGCACTTCAAACCTGATGGTCACCCATCATTACTCATGGCCATGAGGCAGGATACCACACTTAAATGCCACCATCGGTCCCCACGGTTTTAACCTTTTCTCCTGCCCTATATGTGGAAATACTACTGATCAGAGACATGGCCCAAATACTAACAACAGGAACAATGAACAGAATCATAGAATCATAAGGTCTAGTGACTATAGCAGTGGGACAATGGACCTCTGAATAATTAAGAAGTATATATAGGAACAACTAAATATATAAGACAGAAATGGTAATATTTTTCCTTCTGTATTTTAGCATCTGACCAAAATTTCTATATGATGTGATGGGAATTTAACTCAGAGGTTTAAAAATGTGACAGGCAACTAATAAATTCTCTACCAAAAAAAGATACAACAGTCCAGATTTCATAAACTGCAAGCATAAGGCAAGTAACATTCTGAACCTACGTACATACATAGCTCCCCCACCATAACATCTGGGTGTTTGTTTAGAGTCCAAAAGAATAATGGTAATTCTATGGAAAAATGGTAACTGACAAGAAATACACAGATTTGTTTGCAAAAATAAATGATGAAAGCTTCATGGAGAGGAATATGTGCAAGTGATAGGATGTCCCAGACTAATTAAAGTGCAAGGTAATTTGCTTCTACCTCTCAAGGAGGGCTTATGAGAAACACAGACCCCTTCAACATCCTAGGAGAGAGGACAGCAAATAGCTGCTGAAAACAAGACTTTTGCTCCTGTTCATCCACTAGGCAGTTGAGGCCATGCTCAACCTACAAAGCTAAGGGATTGTTAATACAGTGCTAATTATGGCTAAAGAGGCTACAAATTCAGGTTGGCAGGCAATCCACGAAGCCAGAGGCCTGTCATGCATTGCAGAGTTTGTTATATCAAACACCTGCCCATTCCTTCCCTAAGATTCCCAACACACAGCAGAAGCTGGTTGGGGATGAGGTCAGGAAATGACAGAAAGAGAACTCTCTTACCTGGCTGCTCCATACTCAGGGGGATGCTGATACCTCATCAGTTGCCCCTCTGTTCTCCCTGGCTGGTTCAGGCGATGCTCACTATAGAAGTGCCCTGGCTCTTGGGGCTTGCACACTACAGATTGGGGTGGCATGCCCTTGAAGGGATATTCTGGTGGGGGGCCTCGGTGTTCCATGCCCTTCAGGCTATGCTGGTTAGGAAGTGGCCCTTGGGCCTTGTAGAATTCACTGGAACTTGTGGGATTCTTGTAGAGGTCATTGGGTTGTGGTGGGGAGAGGGGAGCACTGGTAACAGGTGGATGGGCCTTAACTCCACTGGTGGCCAGTGACATCTGCATTAGTCGTTCACTCAAGGAACGGACATGCCCTTGCTTAAGGTCTCTGAGTCCCTCATCTTGGTGCATCTTTCCAGGATTGAGCCGCTGAACTGATGGGCGTCCCTCGGTCCTCATCTTCTGGTTGGTGACTCCAGTGACATAGAAGGCAGCTCCAACACTGGCATGCTGTTGGCCCCGAAAGTACTGGGACTGGACCTTGGCTTCTTCATAGGTCGGGAGTTCTTCATTATTCTGCATTCGAGGAGACAGCTGCTTCTCCATGATGAGGTTTTCTGACTGGATTTCCTGCCCCTGGGGTTCTTGTCGAGCAGCATGAGCCACAAGCTGTTGGTGGTGGTCTTGGGGACTCAACACATCACTCTGAGGGCCTGGGTTCCCACTGCCACTGGGGAAAGGAGGGCCATTCCCTGTGGCTTGCTGGTGTATGGCAAGCAGGCTGCGATTCTCACTAGGATTGCCATAGCGAAGCTGCTCTTGTAGCAAACGCTGCAATACCGTGGTCCCTCCACTTGGCTGTTCTTCAGAATTTCTCATCTCTATTGCTGGTGGTGCCTTGTGAAGAGAGAGAGAAATTGGGCACCTGGGCTGCCCTTGACCTGGGAAGGGGAAACAGGAAGCTTAACACCCAGTTGATGGATAAATCAGTCCTCTAAAGGGAAAGAAAATGGATATTGGAGGGTGAGGATTCGATTGCAGAAACAAAGTAGAGAATTGACTCTAAAATTAATAGATTGTTGGGGATTCCAGGCCCTAGCACTGATATGATGAAGAACATGGAGGCATAAGAGCTCTAGGTTTCCTCTTTCACTTTTAGCATGAGTTAAATATTCAATCTGGACTTAACTCCTAAGAATGCTTGAGAAACCTGGAACAGTCAACTAGGGTAATCAAAGTGGGTAACTTTTCAAGGTCCATATTCACAGGCTTCATCTCTCTGTATTCTATTTAAAGCAAAAACCCAAATCTTACGGCTGTGGAGGTGGGGGCAGGACAGTGGGGAAAGTTACCCCATAACAGGATTTGTAAAGCAGCTCAGCATATGAAGGCAGCTGCAAAATGCAAAATAAAGACTCACGTAAATAAAAGGTGAAGAGAGCTTGGCTTGCACCAGACAGTAATGATCCCTGCCTCGATGCAAATCTTTTTCTCTGATCTCATAAGGCTCTGAAACATCTTTTTAAAAAATCATTTTCATAGTCTCCATTTTGGATGTTCCTTGGCTCAATAAGAGAAGGACTTGGAATACTTATTACTGACAAAGTTGCCTTTCAGCTCTCCAGAGACAGTCATTTAGATTTGTTGTTATTGTTATTGGGTAGAAGCTTAAAGGGGAAGCCTCTTTTATTTGAAGTGTGCCTCTGACAAAATTTAGAAATTGAAAAATATAAAGATCATCCTTCTGGAAAGGGTATACGATTAGCATATCCCCTCCCTCACCACCAATTCTTCTGAACAGGTACTATGGGTTGACTGAAACTGATTTTAGTAACACAATTTAATATTCAAATTCTAATCATACTATTGGTTTACAGGGTATACAACTGATTCCTCTTTTCTTGACGTCTATTTTCTCAACAAAAAATGACTGGTAGGTGATTTCTCTCTCTCAGCACTGTATAGTACACACTAATTCATTAGAGATTCAAAAATTCTTTGGGCAGAATCTGTCAATGTTAAGTATTGGAATTAAGTAATAATGTTCAATAATGAAACTTTCACTCTAAGGATCTTCAGTAATTGGTGGAGAATGAACATAATGTCACACGAAAAGTCACAATAAAGGTCAGTTTAACCAGCATCAGGTTTCTAGATGGCAACTCTGGATCCCTGGCTCCCAAGCTCTTATTTCTACGATATTAAGTGGCCTGCAATCTCTCTGGAAACACGAACCCCTTTCTTTTGGTCATGCAGAGAGAGAGTGACCCAGAATGTACATATAGTATATGAAGAAAGTTCATCTTCTCTCTTTCTTCACGTCTTGTTGGTTCCTGCTACCTGGCTTCCAACTGTTGCGCTGGGCAGTCTGACAACACGAAGGGACCCTCCAAAGTCCCTCTCATCATATTCTCTTGGGAAGTGCACACCAGTGGGTTAAGCAACCCAGTCCCTTTTCCATTCCTCCCAATGTGCCTCCAGGACTCCTGTACTTGAACTGTCAAATTGGGATATTCTGATAGGCTGACAAGCATAATATATAAATCCTTTTTGGTGCCCAAAACTAGAGAGATGACTACCAAATTACTTTTCCTTGCTCACAAACCGGAAACAGGAACAAGTATGGTGTTAAAGCAAAAGTGATTTACAAACCCTCCCTGTAAGGCAGGGAAATGCAGACACTGAGCTGCCCTGGACCCTGAAAAGTATACCACCCCCTCCCACGTCACACCCACCCCACCCAGCATGCACACAGGCACACATGCATACACACATGCACGAGCGCGTGCACACACACACACACACACACAGAAATATTCCATACCTATTTCTGCTTTCTTTTAGGCTTAAAGCCTTGATCAGGATAGGGAATTCTTGCTTATGAGCAGCTCCAGAAACCGCAACGGCAGATTCCCTCTCCCCTAACACTCAGGTTCAGGGTAAGCGCCGCCAAGAGTCCAACCACTGGTCACTCTGAAATGTTCAGGAGAGGGAGGGAGGGAGAAATAAAAACGTCGTTTCTATTTTGCCACCAATGGCCAGCAGTTAATCAAACCAGTTCTTCCAAGAGAATGACTTGTCCTCCTATGGTGCTTGGCTTTTAAATGAGTAGCAGAGTCCATCTCCACTAGGGCAGAAAAGAAACCTCAGTGTCCAGTAGCTGTGTCCGGAAGGCCAGGCCAGTCTCCAGTGATGGAAATGTTCAGGTCTGAGACTTGCTCTGTTCTGACCTCACAGCCCTAGAAAGCTACCACTTCCATTCCAAGTTGGAATGGTGGATGATGACAAAAGCCAAAACCACTGTCACCTTTAGGGTGCAAACTTTAAACTGCTATTAGTAGCAGGGGAGGTTAGGAAGGCTCACTGTCCCACATCCCAGAAGGGAGGGCAGTCATCATAAGGTAGGTTTTTGGTCAAAAAAAGAACACTCAGTGAGGCTCCCAATTTGAGTGCCTCAAGCTCAGATAGGTGGAGGGGAGGGGAAGAACCTTCTTTTCAACCAAGTCATTAAGTATTTATTGTGTATCAACTATTCCACACATTTGTCAGCCTCATACTAGACACAATAAGGGCTACAAAGACACATAAAATATAATTCCTGCCCTCATGGAGCTTACACTCTGATCATCTGATCAATGGTCCATCCATTCTTGGAGTAGGAAAGTAGACTGCCCTTCCCAACACAGAGAGCAACCCTTCTCCAAGCAGAAGATGCCTCCACTTGCTTTCTTGGCACTTCCACTGCCCCAGTGTCTCAGGAAAAAAAACTCATAGACTTACATTATATAGACTGGATGCAAATGCATAATAGACCTGGATTTGAGATAGTCCTTATGTCTAATTTCTGCCTGGACTCTCTGCAAAGCCTTGTCAGCCTAATCAAAATGATTCTAAGACTCAGGAGTTTAAGTGACATGCACATGAACTACAATTCCTATCTTCTGTCCTGGCCTATGTATGATTCATTCATATCACTTAAAGGAAAGGCTTAATCCACACCAGTGACTCCATGAGAGGAGGAAAGCAATGCAAAAGAAGTACACAAACATCTCTGTATTTTGAGAGCATGTTCAAAACATTCAAGTTTTTAAAAACTCCACAAAACCACAAAGTGATTAATTTAACATTATTTCCTTGCAATGTTGCCAAAAATAAAGTGAACAGATATAGAGTGAACAAACACGGAAATGTGTCTTTCCATCTTGTTTTGGCACAACATATAATCATGATCAAAAGCAAAATCATCTCAAATCTGCAAGGTAATTATTTTAGGGTGTCTCCCCTAATTTTGAAGCAGAGGAACAACTTCTAATTGGAATCAAAGCTGGACTGTTAACAGAGCTATGGTACATAACCACCGTGCTTCTATTGTCCAATTCTGAATAAAACATTCATCCTTTTTTTTCCAACTGAAACACCAGAAAACAGCCCAAGGCTTTTAAACGCAAGTCCCTGGAGAGAAACTACCATATGATTTTTTTCCAGTACTATTTAGATTCTTCATGCTGGTATTACTGACTTTCTCCTGATACTCAGCTCTTCATTGAGAAAACTTTTCTCGTGCAAGGTCTTACTCTCTTCTCTCAATTCTGTCCTCTGTATCCTTTTCTTACTTATTTATTTATCTATTTTTGAGATGGAGTCTTGCTCTGTCACCCAGGCTGGAGTGCAGTGGTGGGATCTCGGCTCACTGCAACCTCTGCCTCCCAGGTTCAAGTGATTCTCCTGCCTCAGCCTCCCATGTAGCCAGGATTACAGGCACATGTCACCATGCCTGGCTGATTTTCATATTTTTAGTAGAGACAGCATTTTGCCATGTTGGCCAGGCTGGTCTTGAACTCCTGACCTCAGGGATCTGCCTGCCTCGGTCTCCCAAGGTGTTGGGATTACAGGCGTGAGCCACCACGCTCGGCCCCTCCATATCCTTTTCAAAACCCAAATCACTTTATGTTAACTGGACACAGATCGTTCCCCTACCCTCTCACCCTCTTCCTGCCATCTTTGTCTCTTGTTTAAAAGAGAAAAAGAAATCAGCCTAAGAAAAAAGCTTTGCAGAGTCCTCTCCAGTTTACTATTTTTTTCTTAAAGAACTTATGTTCATCTACATGTCAAGAGTCACATAATGAGGAAAACACTACTCCATTTATTTGAGAAAGGAAAGGAAAAGACTCCTTGTTTCATGCACAAGAACTAAAACAGTATGAACTCTATAACCTTTAATCTCCCTGTAGCTTTAATCATGCCACTGCCAGGGGTCTGACATCATCTTCAATCAATAAAATAACCTTGTTTGTCCTGGGCACACAGACTGTCTCTGAGAATATTTGATAGGAAAAAAAGAATAATTGCGGTTCTGTCTTTAAAAATGCAATTTGAATCTATATAATCAACTCTTCTATAACAACAACAGGGAAGCAAGGCCAAGCTAAATTCTTACTCCATTTGCAGTCATTGGCCTCTCCCAATACACCTGTGAGGTTGAGCCAAAACACATTAATGAAGGCCCAGATGTTTCTCAAGACAAGTCCCAGAAAATCAACATTACAAGGTGGTCAGGACAGACCAAATTCCCACCCTTCAAATAAATTTTGCAATATGCCTATAAGATCTTCTTTCTATCCCCTCTTCTATACCCTCCCACATTCTGCCCCTACCTCTCATTCTACCAACCAGGATAAAGAATCTAAGTCTAAGAAAGCTGTTTCTCTGCTAAATCTTGGTCAATCTGTTTCATCCAATTTGACTCCCAGATAAATGGAAGGGGGCCAGTTCAAAGTTTTCCCTGTACCTATGTGTATGTATTTGTGCAAACACACACACACACATAACCTCTCACAAAAAGTGAGAGGCCCCAGTAAATTCTTATGTTCTCTCAGGTTGGTCCATATTGTAGCCAAAGTACCCTAGAGAATAACTTTCCCAACAGTCTTGCAACCCAAGATACCAATTCACTTCATTTAGGATGTGAAAAACAATGGTCCTTTTGCAGGTTATCTCAATGGATAGGCATCATAAACACCGTGGTACAGAGTCTGGACCTAGAGTCACACTGCCCAAGTTTAAATCCTGGATGTATGGCTTACTAACAGACCTTGTACATGTCTCTTGATCTCCCAAGTCTCAATTTCATCATCTGCAAAATAGGGATAATGGTGTTCATACTAGATAGGGTTGTTATAAAGCTTAAGGGAATTAATCCATGTAAAGTGCTAAGCATGGAGCCTGGCACATAGTAAGGCCTCAATAAAAGTAAGCTATTACTATAACTGTTATTTCAAAGTAGCCTTTTTTTTTTTAGAAGTGTACAGCAATTTTATGAAGAAAGGTTGTTTTTTTAAAAAACAAAAACAAAAAAACTTTATTTGCAACTCAGTCTACTACACAGAGGTCCTTAGATCATTGAAAGCCAGAACTGGAAAGGGAGACCACCTAGTGGTCTCACCCTCTTCTTGTATAGATGAAGATGCCAGGGCCTCAAAGGCTAAGAGAAAGCCAGGACCAAAATCAAAGTTTTTATAACGCCTAGGGCAAGAGCCCTTCCACTACAACATATTATCTAGCATTATTTGCTTGTACAAAGGAGATGCTTAATAACTATTTATTACATAGAATTGACCCTGATTTTAAAAGACTATAAACCTGCTTTAACGCTACCACTGATTTTCCAGTTCCATTGGAAGTAAAATGTTAATGGAAGGAAGGAAAATTCAAGGCAGTAAGGGGGAAGTGTTTAGCTAGAAGTACTACTATAGAAAGGCTTTGCAAATTCGCTTTTTAGACTAAGATGTGAGGTGGATTGAACAGCAACATGAACCTCCACAGATGGATGTTTCCAGGACCCCTGTTCCAGGTCTGTTCAACATCATACCAGCTTGGCATTTGCTCTTACTTAACTCTAGCACTAGTTCAAGAAAAGGCTTAAGAGAAGAGTCAGCCCCAACTCTTCTTTGTTCCTATCTCTACCTCTATGATATAGTTTGGATGTGTGTCCCTGCCCAAATCTCATGTTGAATTGTGAGGTTTGGTGGGAGGTGATTGGATCATGGGGGCAGATCTTCTTGGTGCTGTTCTGATAGTGAGTTCTCATGAGATCTGGTTGTTTAAAAATGTGTGGCACCTTACCCCGTTGTCTCTTGCTCTCGCTTTTGCCATGTGATGTGCCTGCTCCCCCATCGCCTTCTGCCATGATTGCAAGCTTCCTGAGGCCCCCGCCCCGAAGCCAAGTAGATGTTCACACCATGCTTCCCATAAAGCCTGCAGAACTGTGAGCCCATTAAAACTCTTTTCTTTATAAATTACCCTGTCTCCGGTACTTCTTTACAGCAATGCAAGGACAGCTTAATACACTCTATTGCAAACACCACAATTATTTTTGAACACCCTATTAGATTAGGTTGAAAAATTATTTTAAGAACCACAGCAAGGCCTTGGCATTTCCAAATCTTACTGAGGATCAGTGTGAGAGATCCGTTTCTGGGATGGTAACTCAAGGTCTTGGTCGTTTTTGGTCCCAGTTTGACTTTGCTTTGCTCTGAAGCAATTACCTTAAACATGTTTATAGGCAACAAAGGTGATCAACCCTGAAGTGGATGTGAGCAGTGACATACTGGGTAGCAAGGAGAATCCTGTTGCCACCTCCCTCTATCTCCCAGCACACACATCCATTCCAAAAGAGGAGTAGACCACACCATCACATCCCCTTCTTTATTATCTCGGGAAAAGTATAAAGAGTCCCTGTAATTAGATGGAGCCTAAAATGAGAAAAGTTTAAGAATATACCTAGAAGCTGCCTGCTTGACCAATCTTTAACCGCCAATGCCAGACCACCCATTTTCATATCTACTTATATTTTATTTTACAAGTAATATAAGCACAGCATGCATTTATTTTTAATAAAGAAAAAAATCACTTATAATCCCAGCACCTCAACTTAAGCACTGTTAACATTATATTTCCTTTAGTTTTCCTATGTGTATTTGTGTTTTTACAAGCAATGAATTATTAATAAGATGTAATTTTGGATCCTGCGTTTCACCTCACCATAAATACTTTTTCCATGTTGTGGCATAACTTCATAACATCGTAATGGCTGCATAATAGTGCATTAAACAAGTGTATCAGCATTCACTTACCCATTCTTCAATTATTAAGACATGTAAATTGCTTCCAATTTTATGCTAATCTAAATAATGTCACAAAAACATCTTTGTGATTTAACCTGTTTCAATATTGTAGATTTTTTCTTCATGATAGAATCCCAGAAGTGAAACTGATGGGTCAAGAAGCATAAATGTTTTTAGACAACCCACTAAAAAATAAAATTAGCAAAACACCAGAGTCCCATGAAATCCCTCCCTCATTTAATGAAAAATTCTCCTGTTCTCATTTTTCCACCAGGGTAGAGCAGGG
Organism: Gorilla gorilla gorilla; assembly: GCF_029281585.2. Classification (NCBI taxonomy): domain Eukaryota; kingdom Metazoa; phylum Chordata; class Mammalia; order Primates; family Hominidae; genus Gorilla; species Gorilla gorilla. The sequence goes on from NC_073247.2 coordinate 124,625,421, forward strand.
CTCCTGGGAGGGAAAGAAGCCAAGAGAGGCAGTGTAGTATCCCAGTGGCTTGCGAAATGGCAGAGTGGAATGCGGGCTCCCCTGTGAATCCAGCTTGCATGCACTTGCCCCAAATTGCCACCCAGCCAAGAAGCTAATTAGTAAAAGCATCAGGTGGGTGAAAACAGGTTCATGGCCTGTAATAGCTTATATCATCTTTCATTTTTGCCCTTGGAAAGATCTGACAGTCAGCTTGAAGACATTCAGTTCTTGTGACCCAACCTGCTTACATTCTGAGAACTGAATTTGTCAGTTTTTAGATCCCAATCTTCAATATATCTTAAGGGACATTTTGCTGTATAGAACTAAGCAGGCATGATCAATGAGCCTGTGTGTGTAGCTCTATTTTCAGCCTCAGTTAAGGTGGCACATTTAAGGTCAGCCCTGTTTAATACTAGATGACTAAGTGACACCTGTCTTAAATGGTCAATGTATTATAGACAGAGGTTGATTTGCAGACCTGACCATAAAAGTCATCCGGTCCTAAAGCAGGGGAGGCAATAGGTCAGAGATGCCCCTGGTTTAACAAGAGTGGACACAACAGGCATTCTTTCCGTGACTTCTTAGCCAGAACTCTCAAAATAAGGCAGTTCTGCTGTCCATCTTCTCTTTGAAGATTTTTCCCTAATCCCTCTCCATCTATTCCTGACCTCAACTCTGCTCAACATGGAAAATGAATTCTCTATGATGACACTTATCACAGCAAATTTTCCATAAACTTTTACTGAGCACTTACTGTAGCCAGACATTGTGCTAGGTAAGCCCTAGGGTGGCAATAAATAAATAAATAAATAAATAAAAAGAGAGCCCAGTACTTGAGGAGCTCCCAGTCAGGCAGAGGAGGCCCAATTCAATGGGAAAACAGAGGTTTGAGCCAATAGCTCCGGCAACACATAGGGGTCTGCAAAAAACCCTGGGCTACCTGAAAAAGCTCCCAAGAGGAGGAAAATATCAAAAACCTATGAGCTGAGTAGAAGACATGGAGTGTGATGACCAATTTGACATCAAAGATAGGTTGAGATATATCTTTGGGAGTCATTAGCATATGGATGACAGCTAAGGTCATAAGAGAGGGCTGGACCATATTGACTAGGAACAGAACAGAACCCAGGATGAAACTAAACATGGACTTCTAGGGGGGGGGGGGGGGGAAAGATCATTCAAGGGTTAGGTACTTTGCAAATGTGGGAGGGAAAGAAATTCCTTTATTTATCCCGATGGCCTTTCCTCCCATATATCTCCAAGCTAAACCATGCAATACACAGCTCCAGGGACAGAAATCCCCAGCTGTAGTGTGGAGAGAAAAAAAGAAGTTAACTCTCACCTTTTAAGCTTCTGAGTGCCCCGGTAGCAATCACTATTACGGGTTGAGCCAGAAATGGAAATGGAAGTTGCTAGACTGTAAGATCTTAGAGGGCATGGGCTGGGTGCGTGATTTTTCATTGTATCCATCCCAATACCTAAAACATTAACTGGTACATAAAATGTGCTTAATAGTTGCATACTGAGTGAATGATAACTTCCCCAAAACTTTGCTAGAGGCCACAGCAGGAGAAGAAAACAAAGAAAGACATGGAATAACAATAATAATAATGTTATTGTTACCTTTAGTTTCTCAGCGTTCCTTCTAAGGAGACAAAAGCTCTTTCACTCTGCTATCTTATTTGTCCTTCTCAGCAGCTCTGTGGGGAAATAAAGGCAGATGTGATTAATTCCATTTTAGAACTGGAGAGGGAAGCTCAAGTCCAGAACAGATAGCTAATCATAACTAATTGGACCAGAATTTCACTGTTGCCCATTGGTAGGGCCAGCATTGGAACCCAGGTCTTGCGACTTCCTGCCCTGTGCTTGGTTCTAAGACATAACCCTCCACAGAATTGCCCCTCCAGTTTTTAAGAGGACAGTTCACAAGAGAAATTCATTAGGAAAGCAAACTCCTGAAACACTCCAACAGTATCTTGAGCAAGTGAGTGAGCTGCATCTAAAAGAAAGTAATCTGTTTCCCCACGCCAACACTGGGATGACTAAACCCAGTTCCCAGTGGGGCTCTACTAACATAATTGAGAGCTCCCTGTTTCGCTGTGCCCCTTTTCAAGGGAGCCCCATCTGCCTTCAGTCTGGTTTTTGTGTCTGAGTGGGGCTCAGGTGCTGACTGCAGGTGTGGCATCCAGCAGGTGTATGGACAGGAGCCAGCATTTCATATCTTCATACCAAAGGGCCTGAGTCACTCTCTGAAGGCAGAAGGCAGCCCCTCCTCCTCCTGCTGTTGCCTTGCAAGCACAGGGAACCTGCCTTGCCTGAGGTGCCATTGCAGAACTGAGTCTAAACCCTGCCTTCCCAAGAAGGACTAAGGTGAGATTAAACCACAAATCATATAACCCAGCTAACTTTCTTACTTGCACAAACTACTGCAGGCATACACCTACGCCGTGGGCACAGCATATGGGAACCTAGGTACAGAATGACCCTCACCTAAAGTGATGGCGGGAAAGGAGGGCCACAACTGGCCCATATTTTACATTTGGCTATAAAGCATTGACTCTACTGCAAATGGTCCTAAAATCTCAGAAGCAAGTACTCACCCCCCTAAAAAGAGGTGGAGTACAGTAAAAAGAACCTGCTAGAAATCTTGCACTCCTGTTCTCACCATAACCTCTTTCTTTCAGGCCTCCAAGGGAGAACCACTTAGCCTGGTCACAGAAAGCACCAGGTCAGAAAATTCATCATATTCCCCTAACCAAAGCCCAACTGGTCCCAGCCTGAGGCAGACAGAATGTTCCTGGGAGTAAAGGGGGGGGGTCATCAAAATTTTCTTAGCTTCAAAAACTGTTTGCTTTTTAAAAAAACAATCTGCCTCCCCTACTCTCTCTCTCAGGCACACACACATAGACCAAAGAGAAACTAATTGTAGAAGAAAAAAATGAAATCTTACCTTAATAAAATGGTTTGTTGTCATTTGTTCTATTTCCCTAATTCATACGGGAAATTCAAATAAGCTTTGGTTTACAGCCCATGATCCAGAAAGCAAAACTGGCTACCACACTAAAATGTGATCATTGTATATAAACATAGTAAAACAAAACTCTGAACTGAAAATCTAAATGTAATAAAGAGGAAATTAGGTTTCTTCAAAACAGGCAATCTAAATAATTTTCCCCATCTGTGATTTTTATCTTAGTTTGCTATCACATGGAACAAATGTCACTAATTCAATGCAAATACATGCCCCTTGAAAACAACCAAAATGAGTAAGGGATGTACTAATTAGCTTCCTAATGGGGAAGGTTTTAATTGAGCTATTCTTTAACAATCTTCATCAAAGTTTCCAGGGCAACTTCATAAAAGGATGTCAAACCTGGCCCATATTTTTATTCCCTTAAAAATAATTTTCAATACACGGAAACACAGAAAGCTGATTTCTCTTCAATGCTGTTAACACTCAGGCCACTACATTTTCTGATGTCAGCAATCCCCTTCCCACAAATATTCCAAGTATGCACCACCGTCATTCTCCTTTCAATTATGTGGTTTCTCTGCTCCTTTACTGATTGAGTCCAGGCCTCTCGGATAATGAGAAGCATGTGCAGGGAAAATATGCTCTTAAAAAACACATACATCAGTTTTATCTGCATTATAAAGAGGAGAGCAGATCGTTTGTCCATATCAAAAAGATTGAAATGTGAAGTTTGCTATGGGGTATATATAAGGGGGAAAAAAGATCAGTATCAATGCCTAAGGTTGATAGGGGGGCGGCACAGTTATTGTGATCTGATGTGACACCAATAAGAAGAAGGGAGACTCTCCACCAAATCCACCCTTTCTAGCTTGGCCACATTTATATTTCATGTTATCTTAATGTTTCTTTTGGGGGTATTTAAGTTCTGACATACACATGGAAATGAGCCACGAATTGTACAGCAAGCATAAATATTCCATCATTAATAAAATCCAGCTGTGTATAAAACACTACAATGGCTGGGTTTCAGTTACTGGCTATCATCAGTATGTGTCACAAGCAAATATTACTGAAAACTTTCTCCCTTAAAACGTGCATGCGCACACACACAGAAGTTTGCTTTATTCTTTTTCATCTTTTGGAGGAGCTTTGAATAACTCACTGATCTCTATAGCCCTTTTCAACTAACGTTTCTTTTTGAAGCTATTTTTCACCACCCTGTAAGATGCTAGAGTCCTCTTATTTGTACCTCAACTTACCACACAGTACAAAACTGTTTAATTTTTTTTTCCAAAAAGCCGAGAAGGCCAATAATACAAATGTTGGGTTAATGGTAATTACAGTCAGTAAGGCAATGGGGCACCAAAGGGCACTGTATGTTATAAGAGAGCAAAGCTCATTAAAAAGGAACACCTGCTCAAGACCCTATACTAAGCCTGCTCTGCCATCATGCAAACACCTTTCATCCAATGACCTCAAAGCATGTGCCCAATATGAAGCATGCCGAAACACCTCTGTGAGGTATTAATATCCTTGCTTCCCAGAAGGGTAACTGAAGCTTAGAGCAGCTAATTCATTTACCCTCGGTCACATGGTAAGACAGAGAGGGGCTGGGCAGAGAAAACCAGATCCTGGCTTCAAGTCACACAGGCTAATGATCTTTCATGGAGTTAGGACAAGAGTGAAAGTGCCTTTACAAATGTCAAGGCAAGCCCACAGACTTAAAAGAGTAGATTTTCAAGAATTGCCTTAGGAAACATTGGCAAATACACCCATTTGCATTTTCTCCAGGATCATATATCACAAAAAAAAAAAAAGTTCCTGTTCCTCATTTGCTACTTTCTAAATACTAAAAACCCATACCACACTTTCTATTCCAGTTAGAGAAATTTAATCTAATTTATGATGAGCCACTGGTTTCCAGGAATGAATCCATCAAATCTTTTTTTTTTTTTTTTTTGGAGACGGAGTTTTGCTCTTGTTGCCCAGGCTGGAGTGCAATGGCGTGATCTTGGCTTACTGCAACCTCCGCCTCCCAGGTTCAAGCAATTTATTCCTCAGTTTCCTGAGTAGCTGGGATTACAGGCATGCGCCACCATACCCAGGTAATTCTGTATTTTTAGTAGAGACGGGGGTTTCACCATGTTGGTCAGGCTGGTCTTGAACTCCTGACCTTAGGTGATCCGCCCGCCTCTGCCTCCCAAATTGCTGGGATTACAGGTGTGAGCCACCATGCCCGGCGAATCCATCAAATCTTAGAGATCACATGTATACCACACCTTTGTTATCAAAGGAAAATTAAAGAACTATGAAATTTCACTACATGGTGAAGACCTCAGATGAAGAACCCATTATATGTGGGCCATTCTGCTGCTGCACTTCTTGTCTTTTACTTAACTGTCTAAAATCCTTAGTTTCTTTGCTATCTTTTAGTCTAATTTAAACATATTATTTTCCATGCTACAAAACAAGTATATTTGTGCTTTCCTGCTTCTCCTTTCTCATTCTGGAGACTTCATATTCCACTCAAATTTATACTCACTTGATGGGATTTCACCATACAGTGATTTAAAAATCATTGCCAATGATTTAGACAAAGTAAACAGTGGACCCTAGTTTTGTTGTTGTTGTTGTTAACAAGAATGGGGGAGGGATAACAGGAGGTCAAAGGAATTAAATTAACAGCCTTGCTAAATACATGAACAACTCCTGAATCACAGAGAGTGTTTAGGGATTACTTATTATATCCATTAGCCTCTCCTGGCATTTGAGAAACAAAATATATGGGAGTCTTCATGTGTCCTCGGTCAGATTCTGACTTCGTTCCTCCACATGGGTTTACAAAGTCTTAGGTGGGCTCTTATTGAAAAGCAACATTGTATATATCTGTGGCTCCAATTATCTAAAATTCATGTTAGTACAGGAACCAGGACTTGAAAGGAACTAGAAAAAATGAAAGCAGGTGATCTGTTAGGATGATGGAATTCTTGAAGTTTTGGACAGAGTCTTAGCTTCTTAATTTTGGGTTGTTAAAATATAAAACATAATGCATCTATATTCATATATCCTTACAGGATCTTTTTTTCTTTAACATGATGACTAGATGATTGAATTTCTAACAACTGTTGCACTTCATTCTAGTAGCAATCATTCACATTCATACTAGATATTGAGGCCTAGAAAGAAAACCATAAACGTATAAGAACTGGCTCTCAAAATTACCCTGTCCAAACTCATAATTTACAGTGGAAAAAAAAAAACTTAACAGAGGTAGTAAACCGAGTTACAGTTGGGCCTAGAGCCCAGGTCCTCCTCACCAATAGGCTCACTAGGAAATCTTATTGCAGATTCTCAGGTTAAAAGTGGCATCAGTCGCCATTATTTACTAGAAATAACTTTCTGGATCCCTGGGTTAGTCAAATACAGTAACTGGAAATAAAACATTTTACCTATATGGGGTGGATAGTCTCATCCTTAGAATTGTTCAAAATCTATAAAGTCTGATTTATTTTCAAAAAGTAATACTAGCTTTCTTCTGCAAGCAGTTGTAGGCCGGAGCTAACGTGGCCAGCATTATTACAAGCCAGAATGATTTAAACAATTAACTAACTCCATTCCATATAACAAAAAGATTTCAAAGGCCAAATAATGGCCTCACTTAATTTAAGCGATAATCATTACAAATTCTTATGTATTCCTTTATGCAATAAATATGCTTCCGAGAAGGCCCAGTTAGAGTGAATTTTTATATATCAAGTCATAGTTTAAAGGCACTAACTAGGAAAGCTAGTACTTACAAAGAAAACCTGTTGTGGATTCTTTTATAAAGCAAATGACCTCCTATTTTCTTTCTTTCTTTTTCTTTTTCTTTTTTTTTGTTCAGATTGTGTGTGTTGTGTGTGGAAGGGGCGACTTCCCTCCTTTCTCTGGGTTAAAAGGGGTCAGAAGCCCACCATGGAGGAGAGTAATGCAGTATGGCCAGCCTGTTTAATACCCCCTTAGTTCCTGGGACAAAATTCTAACCTTTGACTTGGGGGTGGAACCCTAGAATTTGGACCAAAGTCCACAAAAGGCAGCAAGGAGGGAAAAATAAGTAAGACTAAAGACAACACATCATAGTAAAACACCAACAAAAATTCCTGGGGACAGGAAATCAATGGATCACAATTCTAAACAAATTGGTTTAGTCCCCAGCTAATTAACTTGTCAAGCAGATCACTAAACCTACTGAATCCATGGGAGAAAGAGATGATGTAATAGGAGATTTGGAAACATTTACCCATTTACCAGCCTAAAAGGCTCCAGTACGACCACACACACCTCTCCCCACCCCTTTCAGTGTTTAAGCTGGGCTTAATGGGTGCAAAAGACAATTTCTACCAGACAGTCCCCAAGAATAGACTGTTCTCATGCATTCCAAATGCTCAGTCTCCATGGAGGAGGCTACCTGGTCACAAGCATTTCCCAAGAGGGAATATATCCTCTATTCCTCCTCATTGGTAACAACTCCCCTACTCCACCCCCATGCCCCAAACAAAACAAAACAACTTCTAACCATCCTGAGAACTTCAGGGGACTTTTCTGGGGTAAAGGAAAAGAAGCGTTAAGAGGGGAACAGGAAAGTGTGAGAAACCCCTCTTGTCTCCAAATGGAAAAAAAGGCCTTAAAAAGCTGGATCAAAGGAAGAAAGGGGGATGGGGAAGAAGGGCCGCTTAATTACAAAGACACCCTTTTAAAGAAGGCGCAGGCCCTGGGAGAGGGCTCTTGGGAGAGGCACAGAAGCAGATGTACCCACTTAGAATTCTGGCACTCAATGGGACCTCAAGGTCATAGTATCCATCCCCCTGCCTTCTGATTAGGCTATTCTTAAAGCATTCTAGAGTCTGATGCGGTCTTTACAAAACCTCAGAAAGAAAAAGCAACTCTACAAATGTCCTTGTTGGGAATTAGTCTAATGAATCCAACTTCATAAACCAGAAATGAAATTTTAATTTCCAAATCCAAAACTGCATTGACTATGAATTATTAAAATTCCCTTTCTAAAATCTTTTAAATAGGTAAACAGATCCACAAATTTCATGTAAAAGTGACTCCACATACAATTGTGGTCAGAGGTTTACTTCACATCTAGACTGTGAAGGTAGAAAAAGCACTTTCAATTTTACAAAGCCACGAACTTTTCCAAGGAAAGAAGTAATTTAAAATGAAGTATGATGTAGTGCCAGAAAGTGTCTGTCAATGACGCCGGATAAACCCATACAGAATAGTTGGAACCTTAGTTATCATCTGTAAATAGAGGCAACTACTCTACAACCACCTGGCTGTTAAAATGTCCCAGGCCAGTTATAAAATGTAGTTTGGTCAGGCCAGCTTTTCCCTCCCAGCTGATCTGAAACAGGATAGCCTTTAAAATTGTCGCCCTTCTCTACCTTCCTACTTTCCTTTCCCTCATTAAAATCAACCAAAGTTATTTTAAAATGTATGTAAATAATGTGTTCCCAAATAAGCAATGGGTTAAGGACATCTCAGTAATAAGTCTTTGAACACCATCACTTACAAGCTTGACGCACTTGTCCAACTGAAGATAGGTGGGAGATGGATGAAAATGTATACCACATCCAAAATGGCATTTCAAACTATTCTTAGCTACTAAATGAGGGTGCTGAAAGGTCTAACTGAGAAGGCTTCACAAAGGCTGGCCTGAGAAAGAACTTTTCACAAAGCCTAGCTCAAGGAGACTTAAATACCCTTAGCCCTTCATCATTGAAGATTATGGTGACTAATTATCTTCTTCTCTGAATGGGAGAAGAGGGTTATATTCATAAAAGTTTTAAACTGCCTCCCAACGTCCACTCTTCATGGCAGGGAGGGAGGAGAACTTCTTGCACTAAACATCCCAGGTTGTTGAAAAGTTCGTTCTAAAACATACACTAGAGATTGAAAATGCTGTTTCTCACCAACTTTCTCTTTCCTTGCTCATTTAATTCTACTTAGTCCCTTTATGCAAATTATTATATTATTATTAGTGGCAATCTACCAGGAACTGCTCACAGTCTATTAAAGACTGTTATTTTCCCTCCCACTTTTCTTTCTCTTCATTTTCACAAACCCATGAAGCCCATCTTACTGTTGAAGCACCAATGTGCAGTGGCCCAGGCTTGGACCCTCAAGACACCCTCAGGATCCCCCAAAACTATTTACTAACATCTTTGGATCTTCTAAAGCAGATAGGGGCAACTCCCTCCTCACCACCACTATCACTACCACCACAAGCACTACCACCACCACCACACATCTCAAAGAGTAGCCTTGTTTTAGATTACACAGACTTTAAAACTTCAAGAATTCACGGTCCTACCCCTCCTGCTCCCGCCTCAGGGAGTGTGAGTCCCCACCCCAAGCCTAAGCACTTAGGAGAAACCTATCTAGTTATCTGAGATAAGCACTGACATGCATGCTGGGCTAAATGTAGATTTCAGCTTCCCTCGGGTCTTTAGCTCCTCAATGTGATTAATTACCTAGAGACCCACAAGAACCCCAGGAGGTAAAGAAGTAAAAGTACCATCTAGCAGTGGTACCCACTAGCATCTCCTCACCGAAGTAGGACGGGAAAGCAGCGCACACTCTAACCGATTTAACTTGCTGCACATCCAAAAAAACTCATGGCGAGCTGCAAAGAAAGTAGAACACACGGGCATTCCCACACGCGCCTAGATCGATTCACTCACGCCGAGGGCACGACCAAGTTCATGCCACCATGGATTCCTGCCCCAGTTCCCCGCGAAAAGTAACCACGCGTCTCCTACCCCTGAAGGCAACGAAGACAAGGTGACGACTCTCTGCTCGCTCAAGTGGCTTCGGTCCCGGGCCAGCGGCCAGGGATGGGCAGGGGGGAAGCCCCAACTCCCGGCTGCTCCCCTCCTCGCTGCTCCGTCCGGGCTCTCCTTGGTGGCAGCGGACAGGCAGGATACCGGGCCAGAGGGTGGAGCAGAGGATAGTCGGAGGCGAGACTGACTGGAGGTGGTGGTAGTTGAGGGGGAGGCGGAGAGAACTAAGAGAAGAGGAGGCGAAAGAGAGCGGAGATGGAGGAGTAATTCAGGGGGTCTACCAGTTTAGGCAGCCAGAAAGCTCCTCGGAAGGAAGGGGCGTGACTGCCAAGGCAGCTCCTGGGCAAAGGATGGGAGGTAGGGGAGGGGGACGAACGGGTGGCTTTTCTTCTTGCGGTGAGCGGCTAGGACCGCCCCGGAGCAGGGCGGCGGGGGGGGTGGACAACGGAGGAAGGCGGAGTAGAGGGCGGGGAAAGAAGGGCGGGAGCCTGCCGGGAGCCTGCCTGGACCCTGGAAGTGAGGAGTGAGGGGAGCGCGGAAGAGAGGCGGGGCCGGGGGGCGTGGAAGTTTCAAACAATTGAACCGCGGGGTCCGGGAGCTCGGGCGAAAGCAGGGGACCCTCGCTCTCGCCTTCCCACTAGAGGGGCACGACTCGGTTGCCGTAGCCGTGAGAGTCTGCGCGGGGACTGGCTGGGAAGAAGGAAAGGGTTTTGCAAAAGACTACAATAATAATCTGCGGCAACAGCGAGGCATAGACGCGTGGGAGAGCCAGTGCAGCTCCCCGCCCCACTGCGGGAGGAAGAAAAACAAATAATAGAAATGCTGAAAAGCAGCTTCCACCAAAGCCTGCTTAAAATAATGCAGGAAGGAGAAGCGCTCCTTCGTTTTCCTTCCCCTCTTGCTTCCTATTACCAGCAGGCCCCCACCCAGGTCACAGCTCTGCGAGACACCCTCCTTTCTTCCTCCGCTCCCCCGCCCCGGGCGCTTGCACCCCTCCCGTTGGCGGGCCGCAGAAGCTGAGGGGCGAGGGAGGAGGGGTCGCGGGCGGGGCTCTGCGGAGGCTCCGCCCCTGGGCGGGCTGGGAGCGCCGGCCTGGGCGGAGCGGGTCCCTGAAGCGTAAGTCCCGCCCACCATTCTTTTGCAGCTACCGGTTGGCCCAGCCTGGCCTAGTATACGCTTGCGATTGGGCCCTGGAGTCGCCAGTCTGATCCCTTTGTCCCACCCGCCCTCAAAATTAATAAAACTAAACAAGAGGCTATTGTGTAGTTCTATGTTCTACCCCAGCTACTGCTGGGAAGAGAAAGATGAGACGCTTTATTTCTCAGTCTCATAAAAGAGTGCAACAGTGTGTCGGCCGACTCTGGTACGCCTTTATGTTTATGGCACTGTCCAGCTCTCTGCGAATTAGGTAACTTTTCTTCCCCCTTAGTTTATTAAATCAGGAGGGGGGAAAGTACATGAAGTGTCATTGTGGTGTTCTGCTGACTGTGAAAAAAGCTAACATTGGTTAAAAACAAGAGAGGGTTGAGAACAGCATCCTGGGACACGGAAAATCTACCATTTTACATCTAGAAAAACGAAGGCACAAAGAAACAGTGTCAGGGTAGCAAAATAACATGGAATGTGGAACCAAAGGAAGAATTCATTTGGGGCCCTGGCACTTACTAGCTAATTGTGTGACTTCTGTTAAGTGGCTTAACTTCTCAGCCTTAATTTTTCTACCTGTAAGTAAATGCTATAAGACATGCCCTATTAACTTAAAGGCACTGGTATGAAAATAAAATGTGTGTGAAAACTATAAAGCACTCCACACATGTATGTGTTCCTACTTGTGTGTGAAACATAATGGAGAGTCTTAGATGTGTTAGAGGATCAATATTTTGCTCATCTGTTTTAAGCATTTACATCCAAGGTCGTGTAGGTTTTGTGGCTTTATTTTAAAAAGTCAACTCTTTTCCTACAATTTTGGGGGTGGATATGAAGTTGGCTCCCTGCAGTTAGAATAATAAATTACCCCTTTTCTAAGCAGGGTGGGTGAGATTTCTTTTTTAAAGTTCTACAGTTTCATGACAACTTAAAGCTATTGTGGTTCTGGTACTGAAAGAGGAAATCATGCTGTGTATCTCCGAAGTGAACTTAAGAAAACAAATATGAAGGAACATTTACCATGGAAACCACCATTCTCTACAGATCCATATTTCCTAGAAAACATTTCAAGTAGGAAGCAAGCCTAAATGTAAACGCCTTGACAGCGCAAGGCTATTATAATGGCTCATGCCAATGAAAGAGTGACATCCAATTCAAGCCTGCCTAATGGGAGCCATCTGGGGGGCCATGGATCAAGGCATGCAAGAGGAAGTGTGCTTAAAGGAAACACTATCACACAGTAAACGGGCTCAGAATCCAACTCTGCAGGAAAAGTAGTGGACTATTGCATGTCATGGAGTGTGCAGCATGCTCTGCTAGGAGCTGTGGAAAGATTCAGAAGCAGGAGTGTGCACAAAATGATTCTCGTTATGATTGTTTATGTATGAAGTGAGGTTATTTGGGTGATTTTTCATGGAGAAAGTGAGTTTTTGAATGTTCAAAATATGGAGACACCTGGTTTGTGAAGCAAGGAAAGGTTATTTCAGCCTTGTTATTTGGAGTGGACAGGAGAGCTAGATGGGGGCGGGGCGGGTATATGCTGCAGGACTACTACCAATCACAGTGGCAAAAGGATATTTGTTAAAATCAATGCTGTCCAAGTGAAAAAAGTTAAACATGCACATGGAAGAATTCAGATAAAACTGTACTGGGCTGGGCACGGTGGCTCACACCTGTAATCCCAGCACTTTGGGAGGCCGAGGCGGGTGGATCGCTTGAGGTCAGGTGTTCAAGACCAGCCTGATCAATATGGTGAAACCCCGTCTCTACTAAAAATACAAAAATTAGCCGCACGTGGTGGCATGCGCCTGTAGTAGCAGCTACTCGGGAGGCTGAGACAGGATAATTACTTGAACCTGGGAGGCGGAGGTTGCAGTGAGCTGAGATCAGCCACTGAGCTCCAGCTACTCGGGAGGCTGAGACAGGATAATTACTTGAACCTGGGAGGCGGAGGTTGCAGTGAGCTGAGATCTGCCACTGCGCTCCACCCTGGGTGACAGAGCGAGACTCCGTCAAAAAAAAAAAAACAAAAAACAAACAAACAAACAAAAAACACCAAACAAAAAGGTACTGAAAGACTACAGTGAAAAGTTCTTCTCTACCACTCTGCTCCCATAGTCCCATTCTCTTTATGACTGTATGTCATCTTCCAAATAGATTATTTGCATATTCAAGCATGAGTGCATATTCCCTTTTTGTTCCTTACAAGTGGGATCATTAATCAAGGCACACCTTACATTTGTTTACTCAACAATGTATTTGAAATATTCTTCCATCTCAGAATAACTATGTTTACCTTATTTATTTTATTATAACTCAGTATTCTATTGCATAGCTGTGTCAAAATTCCTTTACTCATCCCCTTATTAAATGGGGATTTGGGAGACGGACACGGTGGTGGCACACGCCTATAGTTCCAACTACTAGGGAGGTTGAGGGAGGAGAATCCCTTGAGGCCAGGAGTTCAAGGTCAGCCTGGTCAACATAGCAAGACTCTTATCTCTAAAAAAAATAGAGGCAAATTTGGGCTATTTCCCATCTTTTGCTACTATGGAAGATGCTATTAAAAAAAATCCTGGTAACAAAGGCCTGGTGGCTACATTTGTAGTATGCCTGCCCCTAGCCTTGAAGTTGCCTTCAGAACACTTTTCTAACATGCTTTCCTTTCCCCACAGCGACTGGTACTGTGGAGCAATGGAATTGGAGCAATGGAAACCTCTAAAACACTTAATTCCTTTAACATCCGCTCCTCAAACCCTGCTTGGGCATTACTGTTCTCCAAATTTTGATGGAGTAGAGTTAGCAGAACTCTGAACTTAATGGTGAGTCAGGCTGTGTGTGAGTCACTTCTTAACCTGTGGCAAACAGCTTTTTGGTACTTCTGTTTAACCCAGGTCTTCCAAGCCTTCTATCCTGCCATGCAAGACTTCTTTGTTTTCACCCTGAAAACCTTTCAGTTTGTTTAAACCGAGTTTGGATTTAAAGCTGTGCATTGCCTGCGCTACTTAAAAGAAAGGGGGAGGGGGAGGCCAACATCAACAAACATCGATTGCGCCGCTATTATAGACAAGACTGAAAAAACAAAGAGGCATGAGACTTAGCTCCTGCCTTCAAGGATATAAACATAAAAAGACAACTAACAAGCATGTGCTAAGTGCCAAATGAATGGTATTGACAGTAAAAGCTGTGGAAGTTAAGAGCAGAGAGTGAAAACTAGTTCCAGAGAGTTAGTTTATACAGCAAACTGTGCCACACACATTTAACTAATCCCCACAGCATCCCTGTGTCTTCATATCCTGACTATAAAGTATAGAAAGCCCTCTGGGGGAGACCAGGAGAATTAACCACTAGCTGTAAAACACCTGTGTAAAGACACTGGGTTGCCTAGATACTACACATTAAAAACCTCCATATAACGATATGGAAAAAAGGAGGATCATTTTAAGCTCAGAAGTCAAGATTCCACATCCCAAACTACCTGTCCTGTTTGACTTTTATTTTTTTTTCTTAAAATACCTTTATTGCACAATAAAAATCAATATCTGTGCTGTACAAAATAAATTCCATTAAAAAAATCAAATGTCTACCTTGAAAACATTACACAAAATGAAATAAGCCAGATACAAAAGGACAAATATTGTATGATTCCACTTACATGAGGGATCTAGAATGGATAAATTCATAGAGATAGAAAGTAGAGTAGTGGTGATCAGGGGCTGGAGGAAGAGGGAGTGGGAAGTTAGTGTTTAATAGTACAATTTCTGTTTGGGATGATGAAAAGGTTTGGAACTAGATAATGGTGATAGTTGTATAATATTTTGAATGTACTTAAAGCCACTGAATTGTACACTTAAAAATTGTTAAAATGGTAAATTTTGTTATGTATCTCTTACCACACACACCACACACACACATACACCACACACACAAAAGGTAATAACCCTTAGGCTTAGTGTCAGGAGACAATGCCAGTGATAGGGGTTGCAAGAAGGCAGAACCCATGTGAAAGGGGCAGCCTGATCACCACTACAGGGAAATGCAGGCCAGTGTGACCACAGCTTCTGATTTTTCAAGAGAAACCAGAAGTCAAATGTTTTCATATAAAATCTCCAGTGTTTCATGTTGTCAACTAATAAATGTCTTAATTAAAAAATCTTCCCTTTGTGTGCAATATTTTTGTCCAACGTACAGGAAAAGTAGGAAGGAGTGTATAGCTTATGGTCTATTCCCAATCCCTGGCCAGATTCTTCTTGAAGGAAAGATGATAAAACCATAGTGCTTTGCATTGAATGGCATTCTCCCCCACTTACCAAGTGAACCAGGAATATGGAATGTGCACATCTTCCTCTAGTTGCCTAGTGAACAACTAAATGATTTAAATGCATTTATGAACAAAAGCAGAGGCAAGCACGTATACTAGAAAAAATAAATCTTAAAGATTTATGTCTCTATACATAACTGTCCCCCTTAATTCCTCCAAAGACAAACGTTGAGAAGCAGCCTTCTCCAGGACACCTCCAAAAGTCAGCCTCCTATTTATTCATAAGGACACACTAGCCCTGTACATGCAGAAGCCAGCTGATCAGAAAATAGCAGGTTTATCTGAACAGGAAAGGAACAAAGGGACACATATGCAATACACGACTTCAGTTAAATGCTCTTCCTTCTGGATTCCCTCCCTCCCCCCTTCCACCCTTCCCAACCACACACACACACACACACACACACACACAGCATGCACACACAGTCCAGACACAGGAAGTTTGAAGCCCGATCCATGTGTGGAAAACAGCAATGTGGGAATTCAGGAAACAGCACCAGAACTGTGCTCCAAGGCCAAGACCTGCTCCAGCATTTGGGAGCCAAGTTACTCCTGGGGTATTTGTGGGCCCCAGCATTTTGGAAGTAAATCGGCTGTAGAAAAATAAAGCTGCCTACAAGTCTATTCCCCAAACACCTCCTAAGGTTTTGTTTGAGTAACCTGGGCTCGCCTCTTTATGATTTATGCAGGGCTTCACTTTAGCTTAACTAAATACCATATCTCCTTCAGCAGCTTGAGTTTCTGGAAAGGCCCATACTGTCCATACTTCTCAGTAGGGTTTATTTGCAAATTCCTAGGTTAGCCGGAGCAAGAGGGAAGCAGGGAGGCTGAGGAACGTACATCAGTCTGTACCCTGAAAGGTGGTGGGCTGAGAGGGAAAATATAATTTAGTCAATGGTAAAAAACAAACCTCTGAAAGCAAGTCAGAGGAAAATCAAATTCCTGAGCCAGTAAGCACGTTAAATGTACAGAGTTAGCAGGATTTAGAGGAAGTTCATCCTCTGACATTACCCTTTGCAAATAAACTCTTGATTGATTCAGACCTCTCTCTGTTTCTGTAGTTGCCAGAGTGTCTGAGAGTTGTTATCCCAGTTGGAGGAGAAGAAGGCTGTGACTGCAGTAGAGATTTATCTTCTCTGGCTCGCTGCCCCACTTTAGGAACTCCAGGGAGAAGGTAGGTCAATGCCATTCCAGTGTGATTTAAGGCAGGCCCACCTTGCAGGCCCAAATCAGCCTTCTCTTCAGGTCTGCCACTGTCCTGTGAAATTCACACAGGAAAGACCCTTGTTAAAGTGCAAATATTAACCTGGGAAGGGTTAAATAGTAAGCCATCCTTGGTGTGCTCTGTGGAAGGGGTATAGACTTTTGGAGTCACCCAAGCCTAGATTCAAGTCACAGCTCCACTACTTACCAATGAGGCAGATTCCTTAAGCAGCCTGAACTGCAATTCCCTCATCTGTAAAATAGGGATAATAATTTTTCCACCATAAGGGTTTCTTTGATAATTAAATGAAATAACACATTTAGAGGTCCTATCATGATGTCTGGCATATAGTAGTCCCTTAACACAGTTTATTTCTTCATGCCCCTCCATTCATTCTTCTTAGGGCATTCCAGGGTGTAGGACAGTGGGTTTGCTTGGTGGCTTATAGAGATTAAAAGCACCTAGCTGTAAGGCCCTCGCAATCACTCTTCTCTACTAAATCTGCTCCACAGGGCAGTGTGAGGCTAAGCTATGGGCTTCCACACCAAAAGGACTTAGTTTCATAGTCTTCATTCTATTGCTCGCTAGCTATGTGACTTCAGGCAAATTTTGAGTATCAGTTTCCTCATTTGAAAAATGACAGCATCTATGTCAGAGGATGGTTGTAAAGGTAAAATGACAGTTGTATACAAATATTAGCTGATATTATTACTTGTAATATTTTGTACAATGGACTGACTAAAGTTTACTTTTTCTACCAGCAGTTTCTGATTTAAACCAGGGAATGGTTTTTTTTTTTTTTTTTTTTTTTTTTTTTGGACAGAGTTTCACTCTTGTTGCCCAAACTGGAGTGCAATAATGCAATCTTGGCTCACTGCAACCTCCACTTCCCAGGTTCAAGCAATTCTCCTGCCTTAGCCTCCCGAGTACCTGGGATTACAGGTGTGCGCCACCAAGCCTGGCTAATTTTTTGTATTTTTAGTAGAAACGGGGTTTCACTATGTTAGCCAGGCTGGTCTCGAACTCCTGACCTCAGGTGATCTGCCCGCCTCGGCCTCCCAGAGTGTTGGGATTACAGGCGTGAGCCACCGCGCCAGGCCAGTGAATGGTTTTAGTAAGAGTGTTGAACACCTTTAAGCAAACAACAGTTATATGTCCCTGGCTTCCTGATCTTGGCTAGGGAATTTGGGGTGGTATGGGGCAGTCGTAGGCATCTCAGTTCTAGGTGTTGGACCTCCTGCCTCCAAGATTCTCACAGGGGTTTGGCAGGATGTAAGTGGAAAGACAGACTCCTGGGAGGTGCTGCTGCAGGAGATTGCGAGATAATAGAACATGTGCGCTGTGAGCATGGGCCTGGGAGACTCAGGCCTACCGCTCTTTTAATTCCACACTTTTCACCTGCCTTAGAACCCTTGTACACGCCACTCCTTCTGCATACCCCATCTTCGGCCCCACTCTCTTCCCACTCTTCGCCTCATGAATTCAATTCATTTCTCAGGCTTCAACTTAAATATCATCTTTTCAGGGAAGTATTCCCTGAGTGATAACTTACACTCCCTTCTCTTGTTTATCTTTAAACATTTATGTGAATTGTGCATTCTACATGATAAACTATATTGGAAGTGGTTTTAATATAAAATAATATTGAAAATATTTAATATGTAAATTATTTAACTTTGTTTCCCAGTCTAGAAAATTTCAGGTCCCGGAAGAAGCTTCATGCGTACCCTGCAGCTCTGTACACCCCCCGGCACCCCTTTCCTACCCCCTAAGGAATTCATAGTTTTTAGAATTATTCCTCCACTAGGTGAGGGCATTGAACTAGATGATCTTCAGGGTTCCTTGCAACTGTTAACTGCTAACAGTTGTCAGAATGCTGACAAGTTTTCTGAATGCTGGAGTGGGAAGCTGTAGCTGCAGTGGCATCCTCCTGCCCCCCAGTTATTTGATCTTGGTGTAAAATGGGGAGTTTTGAAATATATCTAGGAAATGTGGGTGTGAATGCTTTAAGCAAAAGGTGGAGTGTTTATGTGGTACTAGCAAATGAGAAAGACAGTACAGGCATAAGTGCTAGGGAGTAAAGTGTGACTGGCTGGCTCAATGCCTGTGATGGCAAACAGACAGTTCCAGATGACTTAACAGATGTTGTCACTTCCTGTTCCCCCATCAGAACTGTGAAGTAGGACTAGATTTACCAAAAGTGAGCCAAGTATAGTGGAAGAAACAAAGATTTAAATCAAATAGAACTGGACTAAATTCCCCACATACAGCTGGTTGTGTGACCCTGTGTAAATCACTTAACTTCTCAAGTCTCAATTTTCTAATTGATTGGTTGAACAAATGTGTATTGTGCATCCACTATGTGTTAAACACTTTCTAAGCACTTGGGCACACATTGGTGAATAAAATAGGCAAAATTCCTGCCCTTATGGGACTTATGTTTTGGAGGGATATGGGAATAGTGGGTAGATATTTAAGATCTGTGATGATTCATGATATCCTTACAGTCCTGGAACTGGATAGGTACTCGATAAATACTGGCTGTTACTATTATTATATTTTAATAAAGCAATTACCGTCTGTTAAAACTCAGGTGAAACTGGGTAATTTCTGTGCAAGGGACAATAAGTGGCTTGAAAAAAGTACTTGAGATTCTTGCAATATAGTAATAGCAGGTGGCTTGCACGGGTTTTTCCATTCTAAGTACCAGTACTTTTTTCTACTATGGTTTCCTTAGTAGCAATCCCTCCTGAGGTAAAATGTAGCCCAGGATGGCTCTGAACAGTAGGCTTAGTGTTTATTTGGATAAACTTTCCTGCTTCATTATCTCCAGGAGATCAAAGAGTATGCATCTGGATTAATGACATTCCCCTACAACCACTCCCACCATACTCTTACCTGGATGACATTAACCAATTGAACTTTTAACATAAATTCTATGTCCCACTCCTCTAGTTCCATAGCCCCCTTTCTAGAAGCATAGTGTGTCAGAATGGGGGAAGGAGAAGATGCTGCTCATATTTTTTTATGGTTCGTAGTATCTAGTTTGATTTTTTTCAGTTGCAGTTTTTACCTTATTGCAGAACAACAGAACTGTGACTATGTTTCACACTTTATGTGGTTAAATTTCACCAAGTGCCATGTTTCATATACTATCACATTTCCAGCATTTTAATTACTGTTTTCCGTCTACCCCAGGGTTGGAGCAGGCATTAGCTCAAGGTGTTCAAGGAGAGATAGTGTTCCTTGGGCTAGCTGCGCATGTCCCCCTAGCTTCCTTCCTTTCTCTAGATTTCAGTTCTCATTCTAGTTCCTATCTCTATCAGATTACTTATCACATTGTTTTGTAACAATTTATTCTCTGTATTGCCAACTAAGCCGTAGGTGTCTCCTATATCATAGACAGTGTCTCAATTCACTGCTGTATCCCCCACACCTAGCACAAACTGCATCTGGCATGTAGTGGGTACCCCATAGTTGTTTGTTGGATGAAGGAAACATGTATTTTATGATGCAGGCTTTTGTGTAAATGAATTCTTTATCATCCTTTTAGATACCCCATCCTACTTTGTGTTTAAGTCCAAAATCAAAGCTATTTTTTGTATATATATATTTTTTTTCATAGAGATGGGGTTTCACCATGTTGGTCAGGCTGGTCTCGAACTCCTGACTTCATGATCCGCCTGCCTCGGCCTCCCAAAGTGCTGGGATTACAGGCATGAGCCACCACGCCCGGCCAAAGCTATTTTTTTCTAACATCTGTAGTCAAGTCATCAGGCAAAGTGATTGCTCTTCTAGAGTATTCCTCTGCCTTAGATGAAAACCCCTACAAGCCATCCTAACTGCATCTCAGTAGCTTTCCCAGGTAGGTAGCCCTCAAATTTTTTTAATTTTTATTTATTTATTTTTTTGTAAACTCAACTCTCTGTTTCCTTGGAACACAGACTCTGGAATCAGAACTGTTTTAATTTAAAAGCCTTTTAAACTTCCAGGCCTCTGAAAGCCTTGTTTTTCCTGACTCCACCGTCCTTATCTTTCCATTGTTCATCTGCATTCCACCCACTCTTAACTCCTAAGAGGGTCACCTATCCTAAAAATGTTGTTATTTGCCAATCATTTCCCACCTTGGTGTAAAAGTAGCATTGGATTTGGAGGATACTTGACTGTAGTGTTGCAATTTACAAGCTGTGCACACTTGGGCAAGCATCTTAACCCTTCTGAGTCTCAATTTCCTTGTCTGTTAAAAATGAGAGAATAACTGCTGTCATGTCTTGGTACCTCACTGGCTTGCAAGCTTTAGATCAAACAATGGTTGTGAAAACAACTTAGAAACTGAAATAGATGGTTATTTTCAGGACACCTGTGGTTAGCATGGTTACCACCCACACTAACGCTTCCTCCCCCCATTAGGCACCAAGCATTGATTCCTTCTTAAACACTCTAGCCCTGGGCTATCGGTGGGTGGGGAGAGCATTGTTCTTCCTATCTTCTTGACATGTTGATCTTGGCTTAAGACTTGTTGCCCTTAGGTCTTTTCAATCAGTATCTAGGGGGAGCCACTCCCTTGGCTTCTCAAAAGCTTCTTGTCAGGTGCTCTTTAGATACTATGTAGCTTCTACCTTCAGGCCAGCTTTGTCCTCTCTAGTGAAAAGTGGTTATTGTGGGGGAGGGGGAAAAGGGAACATTTCCAACCTCTTCCTCCCTTGCACCAGAACTCCCAGGGTCCCCAGACTCCAATTTTTCAGGCATAGTTTCTTTACATCCATCAGAGTCTACCCTATAAGATATTTTAGACTGATCCCAGGCAGGTAAGTTACATTTTGCAGAGATTTCACTTATTCCCAAAGTGGTGTCAGCTGGTTGGTAATTACAAAACCCAGGACTTCCCCTGCCTTTGTGGTCAAAAAACACTCTCAGCGTTTGCCTCTCTCCTTGACCCCAGCTTCCAGACTGCTTTGGAGTCTGCACTGAAATCTCCTGAGGGAGTTCCCCAGCTTTAATTTGGCCAGATGCTCAGTGTCCTGCTCAAATTGCACTCAGCATTTTTTTTTCACTTTGAATAGCTTTTGCACAGACTGTTAGATTCACTCAAACCTGCCCCCCTCTTGAGCTAGTTCTTCCTGCTCGAAGTAGTTGTCTTATTGCAGGCTGAGGAACCCTGATTAGTTTATTGCCAGGTTTAGTCTTTTCCTCATTCAGAATCCTCTTTATATTTATCATAGAGGGCTTCCACCACTGGCTTTGCATAGTTGATCTTTTCGCAGTAGGTGCTCGGTAAGTATTCCTCAAGTTGAAATGGAATTGGAATTTACACAAAAAATCACCATCTTCTGGAGCAAGACTGGGGAAATTACTGTCCACCAGTGGCTGGTTTTTGTGAAACCTCAGCTCTCCCTCTCTCTATGTGTGTGTGTATACACATTTTTAAAGGGTTGTTAAAAGAAACAAAGATTATACAACAGAGACTATAGATATGTAGCTCACAGTGCCTAAAATATTTACTGTTTGGTTTATTACAGAAAAAGTGTGTTGACTTGTAGAGTTTTCCTTAGTATCCAAAAAGAGAGTTTGAAACAGTTTTGACCCTATCACCTTCTCTTCCAAGGTTACAGGAAACTTCTGACTTTTATCGCCCCATTTTACCATCTCTATCTATCCCTTGCATTCAGTTTCCAGTCTAGCCATGGAGAGTTTAAAAGGTTTCTGTTCTACCTCCTGAACTCACATTTCATTTCTTTCCCAGCGAGTAACTTCCTTCGGTAAAACCAGCTCCCTGCTCCCTCCCCTCCTGCCTCTAATTAATATCCTTTTGGCTTTTGTGGACACTTCGGAAAGTGAGAGCTCCTTGCTCATTTTCACAGTCTCAGAAAAATGCTCAGGGTAATTTGAAGACAGAGCAGATGTTAAATATGGGGAGATTTTTGTGGACGGCTAAACCATGGAGACACTTAAAATCCCCCTGCAAATGGAGACTAACTCTGTTTCGCCCACAAGGTGATTTATTTCCATAGCTCTTTGGAAGAAGGCAGGATCAGTTTACTAGGGCTCAGCTTACTCAGCAGAAGGGCTAATCTCCTCTGTTAAAATGTATTTTCTGCTTAATTTAATCTTACTCTCATTGGTTTTCCTTGTGCACTACCTTCCTAGTTACCAGGGTAGGCCACACCTAAAGAATGTTGCCAGACTCAAACAAAGAACATTAGCTATTAGTCCAAACACAGATACTTACTGAATAACTGTTAAATACCTAGCATGTGATTGGTGCCATGTAGGGTACAAAGAAGTCTAAAATTGGACTCCAAACCTCCAAAAATTCCAGTATAGCTGGAGAGACAAAATGTTTAAATAACTATGCAAGGGGTTCTATAATACAATCCTGATGAGTGAATGGCTTTAATTTAATATTTATTATTAAATTTAATATTAATTTATATTTAATTAATATTAAATATTTACATATATTAAAAAATATAAAGCTGTTACTTTATTCTGAATAAATGGTCACTGTAACCATGCCTTTTGTAATAGAGAAGAGACAGATCATTACGAGCTTTGAGTATCAAAGAAGGTACATAGTAGGTGTTCAATGCAGATTCTTTGAATGACTTTATGAAGAGAGGTTGGGAAAAGCTTTCCAACCTCACAGAATAATAGCATTACCAAAGGTTTATAATCAGAAAAAGTTTGGTTTGTTTGCAATACAAGTGAGCAGCCTGGCCTGGTTGGAGCAGATAATTTGTTAGAGGTTAGGAAAAGTTAAATTCAGCTCTGTAAATTAGGACCAAATTTTTGAGGAACTTGAATGCCAACTAGAGCAATTGGAACTTGTTCTTTCAGAGGTTTTGGAGACTGATGGGAGTGGTATTTTACAGAGCACCCTGCTGGTGGTTCAGAATGGTTTAGAGGGTGTATAAATAAGAGGCTGGGAAGACTTTATAGACCATTAAGAACCAAGAAGACTAACGCCAGGAGTATACAATATCTTATTTATTCTGTTCAGTTCTCCTTGGTGCATACATGCTATTGTGTCCGGAATTGGTGGGTTCTTGGTCTCACTGACTTCAAGAATGAAGCCGTGGACCCTCGCAGTGACTGTTACAGTTCTTAAAGGCGGCGTGTCCGGAGTTTGTTCCTTCTGATGTTGAGATGCGTTCGGAGTTTCTTCCTTCTGGTGGGTTTGTGGTCTTGCTGGCTCAGGAGTGAAGCTGCAGACCTTCCCAGTGAGTGTTACAGCTCATAAAGGCAGTGTGGACCCAAAGAGTGAGCAGTAGCAAGATTTATTGCAAAGAGCGAAAGAATAAAACTTCCACAGTGTGGAAGGGGACCCGAGTGGGTTGCCTCTGCTGAATCCGGCAGCCTGCATTTATTCTCTTATCTGGCCCCACCCACATCCTGCTGATTGGTAGAGCCGAGTGGTCTGTTTTGACAGGGCGCCGATTGGTGTGTTTACAATCCCTGAGCTAGACACAAAGGTTCTCCACCTCCCCACCAGATTAGCTAGATGAAGAGTGTAGACACAAAGGTTCTCCAAGGCCCCACCAGAGTAGCTAGATACAGAGTGTCAATTGGTGCATTCACAAACCCTGAGCTAGACACAGGGTGCTGATTGGTGTGTTTACAAACTTTGAGCTAGATACAGAGTGCTGATTGGTGTATTTACAATCCCTGAGCTAGACATAAAGGTTCTCCACCTCCCCACTAGACTCAGGAGCCCAGCTGGCTTCACTCAGTGGATCCCGCACAGGGGCTGCAGGTGGAGCTGCCTGCCAGTCCGGCGCCTGCACCGGCACTCCTCAGCCCTTGCGTGGTCCATGGGACTGGGCGCCATGGAGCAGGGGGTGGCGCTCATCGGGGAGGCTCCGGCCGCACAGGAGCCCACGGAGCGGGTGGGAGGCTCAGGCATAGTGGGCTGCAGGTCCCGAGCCCTGCCCCACGGGAAGGCAGCTAAGGCCCGGCAAGAAATTGAGCACAGCAGCTGCTGGCCCAGGTGCTAAGCCCCTCACTGCCCAGGGCGGTGGGTCCGGCCGGCTAGTCCCAGCGCCGGCTCCTCCGAGCCCACGCCTACCCGGAACTCACGCTGGCCGGCAAGCACCGCACGCAGCCCCGCTTCCTGCCCGCGCCTGTCCCTCCACACCTCCCCTCAAGCTGAGGGAGCCGGCTCCGGCCTTGGCCAGCCCAGAAAGGGGCTCCCACAGTGCAGCGGCGGGCTGAAGGGCTCCTCAAGTGCCGCCGAAGTGGGAGCCCAGGCAGAGGAGGCGCCTAGAGCGAGCGAGGGCTCTGAGGACTGCCAGCATGCTGTCACCTCTCACTATTTAACTAGGGAGAAAGACTGACAAATACAAAGTTTGACTTCCTTGAGTCTTTTACCATCCTCTGAAAAATACCTTAACCGCTGTATATGTCAGATTTTGCAGCCAAATCGACACACCCATGCTGGGTTAAGAGCAGCTAGACTGTGCTGGTAGTGCATATTCAGCAGGTGGCAGGACCATGAAAGTGTTTTAAAGATACCTGGAAGTTTCTCTCCCTTAAAAATGCCTCTGGTAGCTGCTCTTGAAGATTCAGAAGCCAAAGATGTCTTATGGCCTCAAAGAATGACAAGTGAACATGGTGGCTAATAATTCCAAAATCAATACCACCTGCTAGATCTCTTACAAGATCCATATATCAAGCTGCCTACTGGAACCCTCTGAATGTTTGATAGGCACCTCAAATTAGAATGTATAAAACCAGACAGGTGCTAGTTTCAACATTTCAACATTTCTGAACATCTGAAGTCCCAGCTACTTAGGAGGCTGAGGTGGGAGTATTGCTTGAGTCCAGGAGTTCAGGGCCATAGTATGCTATGCTGATTGGGTGTCCACACTAAGTTTGGCATCAATATGGTGACTTCCCAGGAGTTGGGGACTACCAGGTGGCCTAAGGAGGGGTGAATCAGCCCAGGTCGGAAATGAAGCAGACCAAAAACTACTGTGCTGGTCACTAGTGGGGTCACGCCTGTAAGTAGTGGGCAATATAGAGACCTGGGCAACATAGAGAGACCCTGTATGAAAAAAAAAAGAATATATAAAAACCAAACATATAATCTGCCTCCATCGCTACCCATCAATCTGTTCTGCCTCTATCTGTATGCCTCATCTCCATGAATGGTACCACTAATTGCCTAGTTACCCAGAGAGGTCACAAAACACAGATTTACAAAAATCTTTCCCTCCTCCTCACCATGCATAATCAGTCACTAAAATACCTCAGAGCTTTGAGATATTTTACAGATTTGAGATATTTTACTGATTGATTAAATATGGGTGGTGAGGAAGAGATATTGATTGAATATTTTAGTGATTGATTAAATCTTGCCACTCCTCCATGTACAGGGCTTAAGTAGTGCCCCATATTCCTCTCGAGGTAAAACCCAGACTCCTTAGTTTGGTTCACAAGCCTTCTAGCATATCTCACTTTTCTTTCCAACTCATGCCTTGTGTTCCATTCACACAGAAAAGCTACTCCTTCCTTAAGTGCCTGCTCATGCCCCAGTGCCTTAGCACATATTGTGTGCACACTCTCTCTCTGGAAATTCTTACCTCTTCTTTGCTTCTTTATTTACTACTTGTCATTCAAGATAGCTTAACCATAACCTGTTTGAGAAACCCTTCCTGAACCCTCCTAGTGTGGGTCAGATGTTCCTCTGTGGTCCCTGTGGTACTCTAGTCATACTTTGAATAGAAAAGGAATCACATTCCATTATATTGTAATGGTCTGTTTGTCTCTTCCAAAGGAAAATGAGTTATTTGAAGGAAAGGGCCCGTGTCTTTTTTTTCTATTAACAATATCTACATCCTTTAAAGTATTTGTAATTGGAATAGATAGGTGAATGAATTTAAACATATTCAAAGTGACATATAAAGGGACGATACCTGACCCCTTATGGAGTCAGGTACCTGACTGAGGGGAGAAGGTAGAGCATGATAGAAAATGGGATCTCTAATCATGAATATGGGAATCAAATCAAGGTAAATACAGCCTATTTCATCAATTTGCCAAACAGCAGGTTTGGTAGGTACAGAGCAAAGAAAGCATGAAGGTGGCAGCGGACTTAAAATATGGGGAAGATGTTGTTATGTGGAACATTAGGGGATGCCATGAACAGAGAAAAAGTCACACTGAAGGTCCCACAGAAACTGCCCATCATTGGAGAGGGCAAGCCCTGGCAAGATAGGAATCTCTGTTCCAAAAGAGAAACAGTCCAGCCTAACCAGGAGAAATAGCTGACTTCCTGGGAGGGTAGAGCACAACAGGATGCTGGAGGTTAACAGAAGGCTACTGCTCACCCAGGGGAAAATAGACATTGCCTATAGAAGGAAAAAGATTTTCAGACTTTCGGTCACAAGAAAGCATCTGAGTGAGAGCATCATTAACCACCTCCCCCTTTCCCCCAACCTGAGTGACTCGGAATGAGAGTTCTTTAGACTTGGGCAAGATAAGGTATGAGATAGTCTGTTCTTGAGGCACTGCCTGTATGATATGATTTGATGGAAAATAGGTTCTAAGTTGCTAGAGGGCATGGACATACTGTACCCTTTTCGGCATCATCCCATAAGGCTCAAGGCAGAATCCTGCACATAGAAGGCATTCCTTCCATCTGTAACATGTCAAATGAGGCAGTGTGGTATAGAAGAAAGAGTACTGACTAGAAATCAGAGAGGCATGAAGAGCTTGTTCTACCTTTGACGCATTCCTGCTTTCTGCCCGTGGGCAAGTCACTTCAGTTCTCTGGCCCTCAGTTTCCTGCTCTTTAAAATGAACATGTGGGCCAGGCGCGGTGGCTCACGCCTGTAATCCCAGCACTTTGGGAGGCCGAGGCGGGTGGATCATGAGGTCAGGAGATCGAGACCATCCTGGCTAACACGGTGAATCCCCGCAGAGGAACATCTGGTCTCTACTAAAAATACAAAAAATTAGCCGGGCGTGGTGGCGGGAGCCTGTAGTCTCAGCTACTCGGGAGGCTGAGGCAGGAGAGTGGCGTGAACCTGGGAGGCGGAGCTTGCAGTGAGCCGAGATCGTGCCACTGCACTCCAGCCTGGGCGACAGAGCGAGACTCCATCTCAAAAAAAAAAAAAAAAAATGAACATGTGAATATCCACTTCACAAGGTCCTTGTAAAGAATACAGTAAGCTAGATTCGAGGGTTTTTTTCACCTCTAAGATATCCCACTTTAAAAATAAATGACTCTTCTGAGGGATCATATCTCAAGACATCACCGTGTTATAAGTTACCACAGCCAGCCAAAGGAAGAATATGACAAAGACCCAAGGTAAGAAGCACCTTACTAGGGTAAACAGAGGGGAGAAGGTAGAGCATGATAGAAAATGGGATCTCTAATCATGAATATGGGAATCAAATCAAGGTAAATACAGCCTGTTTCATCAATTTGCCAAGGACTTCACATAATAGCAGCACAATATCGCCAAGTGATGAGGCCTAGGCTCTGTTACTGAGGTAGACTTTTAATTGGTCTTAAATATGTACGCTACAGACACTCACACCATAAACCATGAGGTGAAGGCCTCATATTGTGATATAAAATGAACTGTGTATTTTATTAAATTTTGGGAATGAAACAGTGCCACAGTGTGGTCCATGTACAGAGTTTGATAAAGTGTGTGAGCAGCTACTCATTTTATAGCAGGGGAGATGTCATTGGTAATATGGCTTTACCAGAAAATATATGGGCAGGAAATAAAATGAAAGCTATCCTGGAACCTTCTCCCTTTCCCCTTCCCCATTCCCCTTCCCTTGGAACCTGAAAAAGAAGAAGGAGCTGTCTGAATGACTGTGTTCTTGGATAAATATTATGTAGAGCAGTCAGAAATGCCAGGAGACATCTTGTCTTTAAAGCACTTACATACTCTGCATACATGAGCAAATAAGACAAAAACTAGATATGGTTGCAGGTCACAGGACAGAGAAAGGCATCTGTGGGGCCCTAGAAATTACCTACTCCATCACAGAAAACTGAAGTCAGCTTTAAAGCAAGAAAATGGCCTGTCTTATCTTTGTATTTTCCCAGGGCTTAGCGTAGTGCCTGGCACATGTTAGTTATTCAGTAAATGTCTTTTGGATTCCCAAGTAAGGGCTGGTATTAGTTTTCTAGCGCTGCCATAACTAAGTGAGACAAACTGGGTGGTTTAAAGCAACAGAAATTATTTTGTCACAGTTCTAGAGGCCCGAAGCCCCAAATCAAGGTGCTGGCAGGGCCAGGCTCTCTCTGAAGCTCCTAGGGGAGGATCCTTCCTTGGTTCTTCTAGCTACGAGTAACCCCAGATATTCCTTGGCTTGTGGCAGGATCACTCCAATGTCTGCCTCCATCTTTACATGGCTGTCTTCCTTCTGTGTGTCTCTGTGTCTCTGCATGGGATTCTCCTCTCTGTGTCTCTCTCTATTTCTTCTCCTCTTCTTAAAAGGACATTAGTCATATTTGGATTAGGGCTTACCCCAGTGACCTCATCTTAACTTGATTACATCTGCAAAGACCCTATTTTCAAAATAGGTCATGTTCACAGGTACTGGGATTAGGATTTCAACACATCTTTTTAGTGACACAATTTAACCCACAGGGCCCAAATGAACCCAGGCTCCTAACAGCATTTTTTGGTTATTAAGTTTAGGGAACAATCTTTTTCCAGACCTAGCTTTGGGCTTGATCTCTATTATAGTCAAGCTCTCACTTTTTCTGTCTAACTTTCTTTGTACAATCTTTGTTTGAATGGTCATGTTTTCAATATCTTAATTTACTTGGACAAATGGCATACCCTCCCCATTGTTTAAGGTTTGTTTACTTTCTTTGTGCAAGTGTTCTTTGTTCAAATTCTTTTGGTGTAACTATGTTTATTTTCTCTAGTTTGCAAATATTGATGGTGGTGGAAAAGATGGCTCTTGAGGAAGCAAGAAGGACTGAGATGCTGATGAAGTGCAGGGAAAACGTTCCAGCCCTGTCCCTTGATTTGCTAGGCCTGGCTAGTTAGGTTGTGTTTCCTGAGATCAGCCATATCTCATCCCATATCAGGGCCTTGGGGTTGCCACCATCAGCCCTCCCTCCCTATAGTTCAATACTTAGCTATGGGTCTATCTGAATCTGGTTCCTGATTGGTAAATTATAAAGTAGGATAAAAGTAGGGTTTCTCAACCCGGGATCCACAGACTAGCTGAAGTCTACCAAATTGTGAGTGAATATGTGTATTTGTATTAATTTACTGAGGCTGCTATAACAAATTATCACAGAAATTTATTTTCTCACCATTCTGGATACCAGAAGTCAGAAATCAAAGGGTCAGGAGGGTCAAGCTTCCTCCAGAGGCTCTAGGAGAGAGTCTGTTTTTTGCCTCTTCCAGCTTCTGGTAACTGCCAGAATGTCTTGACTTGTGGCTATATCACTCCAGTCTCTACCTCTATTTTCACATTGCTTCCTTCTCTTCTGTCTTGCCTGTGTGTTTCCTAGAAGGACACTTGCCACCTGATTTAGGGCCCAACTGAATAATCCAAGATGATCGCCTCATCTCAAGATCCTTAATTTAATTACATCTGCAAAGTCTCTTTTTCTAAATAAGGTCACATTCACATTTTCTGGAGATTAGGATGTGAACATATCTTTCTGGGAACAACCATTCAAACCACTACCGTGTGTGTGTGTGTGTGTGTGTGTGTGTGTGTGTGTGTTTGCGGGGGGCGGGGGGGAGGCGCAGGCAGGGAAGTCTGTTTATAGATTTTTACCAGATTCTCTGGGGGCTGTGATGAAAATAAAAATTGAGAACCCATAATCGTTAAGCTCTTTTTAAGTCCAACATTCTATGACTTTGTAATTGGTGTGGTACATATGACTTGGTCTTAGTAAAATACCTTGCATGTAAGAGGTACTCAGTAAATTTGGGTAGGTTTGATTTGGCATTGGAATTATAATAATATTAATATGTAACATTATTGAGCACTTACCATGTGGTAAGCACTTTCCAAATGTCTTATGTGTGCTAATTTATTTGTTCACAACAACCCCATGAAATAGCATTATCAGCCCCATTTTTTATGAAACAGCTGAGGCACAGAGACATTAAGTAACTTGCTTAAGGTCACATAGATAATTGGTAGGGGGGGGGTAGGATTCTAATTCAGCCAGTCTGGCCTCAGAGTCTATGCTCTTAACTGCTATACTTTGTGAAAGTACTCAGTTTCAATTTTAAAATTTATGGAACATCCATTGTCATAAAAGACAAAGAACTGCTGTGGAAATGTTCCAGATAAAATGGGGCTAAAGAGACATGACAATTAAATGAAATACCTTATCCTAGCCTGAATCTCATATGGGAGGGGAGCAACATCCTATAGAGGGCATTATTGGGCCCATTGACAAAACTGGAAGAGTTAGTAGACTAGATAAAATATTGGACTGATGTTGATATTGCTGAAATTATTAACCGCACTGTGGTATGTAAGACAATATGCTCATAGCTAGGAAATATACATCAAAGCAGTTAGAGGCAACAGGCCATGATGTATGCGATTTACTCCCAAATGATTTGGAAATTTAGACAGACAGATAAAAATGATAAAGCAAATGGGGTAAAATGTTTATAATAGGGTTATTATCATGGGTAAAGTATAGGTGAGTATTCTTTGTGCCATTTTATTCTTGTAATTTTTCTAAGTTTGAAATTATTTCCAAACAAGACGCTCATTTTTAAAAATGTATGGAACTTTCTTGGGGAGCTGGATGGCTCCCTTTTGTTAAAATATTTACATTTGATGCTAAATGTGCAAATAACATATTTTAGCCTTCTTTTTTTTTTTTTTTTTTTGAAACAGAGTCTCACTCTGTCACCCAGGCTGGAGTGCAGTGACGTGATCTTGACTCAGTGCAACCTCTGCCTCCAGGGACCAAGGGATTCTCCTGCCTCAGCCTCCCAAGTAGCTAGGATTACAGGCACCCGCCACCATGCCCAGCTAATTTTTTTTTATTTTTAGTAGAGATGGCGTTTCACCATGTTGGCCAGGCTGGTTTTGAACTTCTGACCTCAAGTGATCCGCCCGCCTTGGCCTCCCGAGGTGCTGGGATTACAGGCGTAAGCCACTGTGCCCAGCCTGATTATTTTAACCTTCTTATTCAAATCTGCTAATGTTTACTGAGTACCTACTATGTGCTAGGGACAGTCACATATATTGTATTATTTAATAATCTCCCAAATACTATGCTATTTATTACCCATCCCATTTTTCTGATGAAGAAACTGAGTTTCAGAGAGGCTTGGTGACTTGCTTAAAGTCACAGGACTATTTAGTGACAGAGCTGGGATTTGAACCCAGCTCCTCTGACTCCAGGCCTCCTGCTTTTTACGTGACCCATAGCTACCTCCAGTTACAAATAGCCCATTTAAACATTTCTGAACATAAAAATCTTTATTGTTAGCCTAACTTTCTGACCCAGTGGTCTGAAGGTCAGTGGGAGGGTTTTCTCTCTTTTCTTGGCTCCACTAGTGATGATAGTCTCGGGCCGTGAGGAGCCGAAAAGGGAGGATCAGACTAAAAGAATAATGTTTCTATCTTTGATAAATGGAATTAGCATTCCCACGTGAACAGGAAATGTTGACTTGTTAATATCCTCCCTTGGGTTTATTACATGCAGTCTATTTACATCCTTTGAATATACTCAGTCAGGAGGTATTCAAGACAAGCAGCCCTATCTCAGAGTGATATCCTCTTTTCTGTTCGTCTGTCTACTGACAAAAAGTAGAGAATATTGGCCCACCGTGGTGGCTGACGCCTGTAATCCCAGCACTTTGGGAGGCCGAGGCAGGCGGATCACGAGGTCATGAGATCAAGACCATCCTGGCGAGCACTGTGAAACCCTGTCTCTACTAAAAATACAAAAAAATTAGCCGGGCATGGTGGCGGGCGCCTGTAGTCCCAGCTACTCGGGAGGCTGAGGCAGGAGAATGGTGTGAACCCGGGAGGAGGAGCTTGCAGTGAGCAGAGATTGCGCCACTGCAGTCCGGCCTGGGCAACAGAGCGAGACTGTGTCTCAAAAAAAAAAAAAAAAAGTTGAGAATATTAAGCATACTGCCTAATTTTATTATATTACAACATGGCACAAACATTTAAGGTTAGTTACATGTGGATTGAAATATTCTTTATGATTGGATGGACATAAACCATTGTATATATTTATTGAATGTCTATAATTTTCATAGCGCTGCAGCACTGTACAGTAGGTACAGTAGGGGTCATATGGTAGATATAGACTGTGTCCTCAAAACCATACAAACTAGTTTGAAAATGAGACATAAGAGCAGAAAATATTACTGCAAGGTGATAGTTAGGAAAGGACTATATAGGCAAAAAGCGCTTCAGTGTCCAGAGGGGAGATAATCATTGTGGTCTAGATTCCTTAGGGACTGCTTTTTTTGTTTGTTAGTTAGTTAGTTTGTTTGTTTTTGTTTTGAGACGGAGTCTTCCTCTGTCGTTCAGGCTGGAGTGCAGTGGCACGATCTCGGCTCATGGCAACCTCCACCTCCCGGGTTCAAGCAATTCTCCTGCCTCAGCCTCCTGAGTAGCTGGGATGACAGGCGTGTGCCACAATGCCCGGCTAATTTTTTTTGTATTTTTAGTAGAGACAGGGTTTCAACATATTGGCCAGGCTGGTCTCGAACTCCTGACCTTGTGATCCGCCCGCCTCGGCCTCCCAAAGTGGGGAACGCTTTTTTTTTTTTTAAATAAACTGGACCTTAAAGGGCAAATAAGATTTGGATAAGCAGAGGAAAGGCATTCCAGTGGATGGTCATTGAGGTGGGAAGGCATAGGTTTCATGAGCTAGTATTGAATCAGAATGTAAAGAGCCTTGAAATTGGTCAATGGGGGGTTATTAAAGGTTTCTGAACCAGTAAGTTACGTAATGAAGCAGTGTTTGTAAATGTCCTGGCAACAGTGAGTAGAGAGGAATAATCATGGGTTCTCAAACCTGACTGCACATTAAAATCAACTGGGGAGATTTACAAAATACTGATGTCTGGCTCCTAACCTCAGAGATTCTGACTTAATCATATGGGATATAGCCTTGGCCTTAAGATTTTAAAAAGATCCCCAGATATTCCTAATATTCAGCAAAGTTTGAGAACCACTGCAATCGAGAAAAGAGAGATACTGGCATGGAAACTAGCCAAAAGGCTGTAATAACACAGAGATAGTAAGAACATGAGTCCTGGGACTGCTGAGGTGGGGGACAAGGGGAACAGAGAGGAAGGTTTGGATACAGGTGACATTTCAAAGGAAGAACATACTAAGCTTCAGGTTAGACTGAGCACAAAATGAGAGGAAAGATTTAAATATGCTAGCAAGATTTCTGGGCTCAATGTCTTGTTCATGGTAAGCACCCAGTTAATATTTGCTGAAATAAACTGAACTTAATATGATAATATGGAGACTCATGCTCCATTAGTAGAAATCTGAATGTCAGGGGAGAAAAACCAGTTTGGATGTTGGAGGGGGATTTTATTCCTAGGCCAAGTATGAGACGACAGAAAATTATGCAAGTCATAGGGCAGTTTTGCGAGGTAGTACTGGAATTCTAAGACAAAATCAGGGCTGGAGATTGCCACTTACAAACCATCTTCATAGTTGATGGTTGAAATCCTGAGAGTGGATGATATCATCTAGGGAAAGGAATACAGTAAGAAAAGAAGAAGATTGATGATAAAACATTAGGGAAGGCAGAGTCATGTTTTTGTTGTTGTTGTCTTTTTAATCAGTGAGAAGGTCCTGTGCATGTTAGTAAGCAAAGAGAGAGTCAAAACATCCAACAGGAGCAGGAAGAGAAGAGTTACCCAGCACTGCACAGTTGTCCTGAGAAATAGAGGACAATGCCCCTCTCTTCAGGTAGGTTATGATCCAGCTGTGTAGACAAGCCATGGTACTAGCTATATTAGTCAGTAGAGTTGTCCATGCTGAATGTGACAATAAGTGTTATAAATGTTCATAGGAAAGTCAGGAAGGTTGAACTTGGAGAATGGCTAGGTGTACATCATGTTTTGGGATTGGAGAGAAAGATGCTTTCATGAATTCAGAGGTAGAGAGAAGCAGAGTTTGAGAGGACAAGTGTCATCTGTTTTAAAAAGCAGGCCCCAAGGCCCATGTTTTCTTTGTTACCTTCCCTGAACACTTCAGGCCATTTCCCACTCCTGCTCTCACCAGGACCCAAACTTAATATATCGTTTTCTTTTAATCCAGCCGTGCCCTGAGTCACCAGACAGACAGAGCAATTCTCTTAATTTGCCATAGCCTAAGATTTCCCTGGGGGAACATTTAAGAAAATATTGCTGCTGTTTGAGTAGTTCATTCCTTGGAATGTGCGTGAATCGGTTGGTTAAAATAAGAAAAAAACTAAGTGAGTTTAGTCCATCTCAGAAAGATCTAAAAGTCTTTCCTCAGGGTTCATTCAAGTATTTAGTGAATGAATGTGTTTACCATGTTCAGTACTGTGTACCCAGACAAGATGTGGGACAATGGCCCAGACAATCGCTCGATATCACAGTATTACCATGGGGCAGGCCTCACTGTGCCTCTCAGAATAATCTCAAGTTGCCAACCTACTGTGCAGCATAACCTGAGACACTCCACAGGTTACTAAATCAGCTCATTATTTGTTTAGTGCCCTGCCATTTGTTTGACATTATGTAGACACAAGGCTCCATTGAATAAGGAGAGTGTATTAGCTGGTAGGTCATAACTGGGACCTTGGAATTACAATCCAAACAACCTGTCACACATTTCAGTCACACCTAGCAGCAATATAATTCTGTTGCTTTGGAAAAAGTTAAAAGCTAGTTTTACAATAAGAAGACAAGCTCTTGAAAACACGGAGGGGTGGGGTTGGGTGTGATTGACAGACTGTCATTAGTATTTGACAGATATCCACGATTGTTTTTTGTAACAGGAAAATGGGTGATTCTTAAAAGCAGTTTTAGATTCTTCTATTTTTTTTTTTAAAGAAAGCGTCTTTCTTCAACTTTTCTGTGTAGTGTCAGTAAATGAACTGTTTCCTCTCAAATCATGCATATTGCCTTGCAGCCTTCAACTGCATAGTAATATATCACAAACATTTGGATGTGGGAAGGGGAATGGCCAGAAATAACCATATAGGTCATATGGGTTTCAGATGCATCTGTTTACATACAGAGGGTTCCTACAGAAGACTGTTTCATTTCAGGGAATATTTTACCCTGATGACAAACTGTAAGTTAGTGAGTCATTTTCATGGCCTGACATTTTGCTGTTAAAGTGCTTGAGAGAGGGTGTATCGCTTTTACAGGCTGCTTGTGTCCTAAAGCAAGTTGCAGGCATCATGTATGACACAACACAGGCTGTATTGGATGCTGGACCTTTATGAGACTGGGTTTAAAATGGGAACTTGCATTTTAAAACTTTATTTAAATTACCTTGTTATAGAGTTTAAGACTAGTTGTAATAATGGGTAATTTGAGAACCACAGAATAGGATTGGTATAAATTAGTCATAATGCCTACAGTGTTACAGCTAAATATTGCCGTGATCACTTTTCTGCTAATTAAAACTCTTCATTTTCATAAATCTCTAGATTCCTATTGACACACTTATTGTATTTTCAAAAAGAATTCAGGAAGTCCTCATGTCGAGTTCCAAAAGTTTGTTTTTTTTTTGAACTCAGAAACAAATTTCCTATATAAACAATGTTATAAATTATGGTTATATTCCCAAACCAGTCCACCCAAGGCTACTTAACCTATAATGTGCTTGAAGTAAAGCTTTATGTACATCATATATAATAACATTTCTATGAAAAACAGTTCTGCAATGAGGACACATGGACATAGGGAGGGGAACATCACACCACAGGGCCTGTGGGGGTGGGGTAGGGGTCTAGGGGAGGGAGAGCATTAGGACAAATACCTAATGCGTACGGGGCTTAAAACCTAGATGATGGGTTGACAGGTGCAGCAAACCACCGTGGCACATGTATACCTATGTAACAAACCTGCACGTTCTGCACATGTAACCAGAAAAAGTAAAATAAAAAAAAAAGAAAAGAAAAACAGTTCTGATCCAACATAGGAAGACCAGAATAAATTCCCCTTTCCTGGGGTGACTCCCCTCCAGCACTGTTCCCTACCCTTACTCAATCCTTTATCAGGCAGGCAGTGTGAAAGAGAACAAACCCTGACTCCAAGATAGTGGTGATCTCTTCAGGAACGGGAAAAGAGAAGGAAGGCAGACGCTTTTAGGCATTTGAGGCTGCTCCCACCCTTTTTCTTTTCTATCACCAGGTATTGGTCTGCCTGCTACCCTGAGAACACACAGTTTCTTTAAGGATTTTTGTGGATTTTTACTGATAGTAGTAGTGAAAATAGGGATAAAAATTCTCAGATCTGTGCTTCCACTTCTATACATTCATTTACTTACTCAACAACCATGTATTAATCAATTCCTATGTAGGAGGCACCATGCTCTAAACCCTGGGGATACAAACATGAATGAGCCCTTGAGGT
Organism: Gorilla gorilla gorilla; assembly: GCF_029281585.2. Lineage (NCBI taxonomy): Eukaryota > Metazoa > Chordata > Mammalia > Primates > Hominidae > Gorilla > Gorilla gorilla. Next base: position 124,662,475 of record NC_073247.2, read on the forward strand.
CCTCTCAGTCTACTGAGGGATGCAGACATAAACAAACCATTGCAATACCGCATGCTACCTGCAGTGATAGAGTGCTCTACCAGGTAGAGTGGTGATACAAAAGAGGCAGTGTTCTGCTTGGTCAGAGAAAGCTCCACAGAGCAGACACTAAGCCTAGTCTTGAAAGATGAGGTGTTCAGCAGGCATACAAAGGATTCTGAGAAGTCATTTTAGGCAGAGACAAGAAGTCATGAAATACCACATTTTGAAAACAGCAATGTGGTATGGCTTGATCAGAGGTACAAAATGGGGCAGTGTTAAGAGATGGAGCTAGGTAGGGGCTTTAGTTAAAGAGCCTTGCATGTCAGGCTGAAAACTTGGCATTTTATCCTATAGTGATTAATGGGGAGTACTGTGGTCAGATTTACCACTGCAGTGGCAATATGGAAAATAGGTTAAGTGGGAGACAAAGGGTAAGCAGACTTTTAAGCAGGACAAGAGGAAGGGAGAGACATGTTTTCATTTATTTATTTTAATTTTAATTTTTAAAATTGTTAATTGGGATAAAATACATATAATGCAAAATTCACCATCTCAACCATTTTTAAATGTATAGCTTAGAGGTGTTAAGTACATTCACATTTTTGTGCAACTGATCTCCAGAACTCTTTTCGTCTTGCAAGCCTAGAAGTCTATACCCATTAAACACTAACTCAATACTTCCTCCTCCCCATGTCCCCTGGTAACCACCATTGTATGTTCTGCCTCTGTGAATGCTCCAGGTATGTCACATAAGTGGAATCACACAGTGCTTTTTTTCTTTGTGATTGGCTTATTTAGTTATTATAATTTTTAAAATGAGGGTAATTTAAGTTTGCGGCTTGAAAAATTCCAAATAACACCAAAGTGTATAAAATGAAAAGAAAAAGTCTGGGATGGATGTCGGCTTTGTTAAAGAAATCTTTGACATCTATTTAGAAACTAACATTTACTGAGTATATGCCAAATGACAGTGCGTTGAGTGTTTTACATGTGTAATTTACCTCTTAAAACATAGGCCATGTCATTTACTCATCATACTTTATCACTTAATCATCGACAGTCCCCAAGGAGAGGAATCTGACAAGAATTAAGCAAGAGGTCAGGGTTAATGCCATAAAGACTGGAATGGAGAAAAGAGTTTCTGTGCCAGTGAGAGAACAGGAGTGTGCTCTGGAAACAGGAAGCCCAGCCTCTATCAGTGAACTCAGCACAGCAAGGCCTGGGGAGGGTGTGTAACCTAAGTGGGCCCAGAGTTCACAGGACCTTCCTCAGACACATTGGTTCCTGGGCTTAAAAGATGTTTGTCAGACATGCTGTGTGGTGAGGAAAGCACTCTTATCAAGCTTTCTCTGGGTTAATGCAAGAATTTTTGGGTTGGCTGCCAGAAATATCTAGTGCCTTGATCTTCCAGTATGGATACCAATTGGTTTGTGTCATACTTATTCCTAGACCAGCATCCTCTAAACTGTATTTCATGGAAACATACTGGTTTTCTGTAGTATGTTAGCACATAGTCATCAAAAACAAACAAGCAAACAAATTCCTGGTCAAATGGATTTGAAAACAGTTCATAGTAGATGCTTCTCCTAAAGATTTATAGCACATAAGCTTATTAAAATCTCTGAGAATTTAATAAGTAATAAACCTGTTGAACACTTATTATTTATTTATTTATTTATTTTTATTTTTGAGACGGGCCCTTGCTTTGTTGCCCAGGCTGGAGTGCAGTGGCACAATATTGGCTCACTGCTGCCTTGACCTCCTGGGCTCAAGCTATCGCCCACTTCAGCCTCTTTAGTAGTTGAGACTATAGGCATGCATCACCATGCCCAGCTAAGTCTCATATTTTTTTGCAGAAATGGGGTCTCACTATATTGCCCAAGCTGGTCTTGACAATAGACCTGGGTTCAAGCAATCCTCCTGCCTTGGCCTCCCAAAGGGTAGGGATTACAGGCGTGAGCCACCGCACCTGGCCCTGTTGAACATTTAAACCACTATTTCCCAGATATTTTGACCACCATATATATTTTCTTTTCTCCCTAGCAATATCTATCTATCTATCTATCTATCTATCTATCTATCTATCTATCTATCTATCATCTATCTATCTATCTATCTATCTATCTATCTATCAATATATGTGTGGTGGGACTCTAGTGTTCTATGAAACAGAAGCACAGTGTGTAGGTAGTGTCTTGGCTTGGTTATAGCAACCACATGCCACGGGCCTCCCATGCAATGTTGGTAACATCCCATGAAACCTAGAAAGACTAGGTATTACATGGTATATTTTTGGTGCTTAGAGTATGGTATGGTATTTTGGAGTTGACATCTGAATTCCTTACAAGGTAAGAAACCTGACATTAGAAGGTTAAATTGACATTTCTGGAGTTCTTTATAGAATTGATGCTGCCACTAGATCTGTCCAGAATGTGATGTTCTATTCACTCAAGCAAGAACATTGGAGTACATCCCATTATTGCTAAAGTAGACTGATAACCCCACACTCTTCTAGTACATAATGAAATACAACTTTCATGAATTTCTGAAAGACTTCAAGGCTCTTATGGATAGTACAGTGTCTGAACTGGTGCACATTGTGTTCAGTCTGGAAGGTAGTTTTCTTCTAATCTTCCTTCCATGTTTATATCAATTTGAATGTCTTTCAGAGACCTAGGCGAGAGGAAATGTAGTCTAAGAAGTCATGGATAAGAAATATCAGTTATCTATCCTGGAGAGTGATGACATTAAAGTCTCAATAATACTTATGAAACTGCAGTGGGAAGTAGGAAGTGGTAGACAGTTGTACCTAGTCTTTCTAGGTTTCATAGGATGTTACCAACATTTCATGGGAGCCCTATGGCATAATGGTAAGAACACAAGCTTTGGAGTCAGATAGACCTAGGCTAAATTCCAACTCTGCAAATACAAATTTATGTTATCTTAGCAAATTATTTAAAATATTGTAACAATATTGATCTAAATAGGATTATTGTCACATAATGTATCTAAAATACCTGGCATGATGCCATGCACACAATAATAATAATGAGGGAACCATTGGCTCTCATTATTATGAGAACATTTAATATGTGCTGATTGTGTGGCCAGATACTGTGGCTCACGCCGGTAATCCCAGCACTTTGGGAGGCTGAGGTGGGCAGATCACGAGGTCAGGAGATCGAGACCATCCTGGCTAACACGGTGAAACCCCGTCTCTACTAAAAATACAAAAAATTAGCCAGGCGTGGTGGTGGGCACCTGTAGTCCCAGCTACTTGGGAGGCTGAGGCAGGAGAATGGCATGAACCCGGGAGGTGGAGCTTGCAGTGAGCCAAGATCAGGCCATCGCACTCCAGCCTGGGCGACAGAGCGAGACTCCCCATCTCAAAAAAAAAAAAAAAAAAAAAAGTGCTGATTGTGTTAAGCACTTAATATCTATTATATAATTTAATATATCCAAAACTGTTTTGAACATGGGCCTTCATAATTCTGGATTTGATCATGGATATGGATGACTCATGACTTTGGGGCTATGATGCCATCCATTACGTTGAAACTAGATTCTCTTAAAAATAGGTTGCACAAATATGCATCCTTAGGTAAATGTTCTGCTTTCTATCTAAATTCAACTCTTGGATCTAGAAAGTCTCTCTTTGACATCTTACTGATTACAAACTTATCTTCGTACATCAGTCCCAGATTTTTGAGCAATGACTCAATTTCTATACCTGCTATAGCAAAATATGCAGGTAGCCTTACTACCCTCACTGGATGTCTCTTACACTGACCACATTACATATCTATCAGGAATACTTCACTCTACACCAAATGTGGTTTTCATCTTTGTATCTTCCAATTCCAACTGTTTCCAATGCTGTTTTCATCATAGATGACCACCTGACAAATATTCTAACAGCAGAAATATCCTTCAGCAAGCAATACCTTAGAATAAGCTTAGTTCCGATCCATGACAAACCCCCGGAGGACATCTCAATAGAGGTCTGGACCTGTCTGCTCAAAAACCTTTGATTACAAGCGCTTGGATGCTGTAGTGGATATACTTGGTTTTTCTGTCCAGCACCCTTACCTCATTTGGTGGAACTGCTCCTTGTGCTATACAATCATGTGATTTTGTTGAGGCAGCTGCTAATCATAGTGCTCTATCTCATTGGTCACAGGGCTTGGGTGCTGACCCAAGCCCATTCAAACATAAAACTCCATTTCTGTAACTACACTAATTACTCTGGGTTGAGTATGTGACCAAGCTTAGCCCATCAGATTCCTTCCTTGAAATTTTCAATTTTGATCTAGAGAAAATTGGCCTTACTTTTGAGGTCATAAATCTAGAATAAGAAAGGGAGCCACAAACAGGCATCATTCCTGCCATATGGAAAAATCTATCTTAGGAGAAGAGAATGGGGCCAACAAACAAAGGAAAGCAAAAGATGGACAGAAATATTCTTGATGGTATCATTTCAGCATCTGGCTCAAATATGCCATATCTACCTTAGACTTCCCAGTTAGATAACCCAATCATTTTGGTTTTTTTCCCAAGTGACTTTAATTTGGATTGCTGTCATTTGAAAATGTACTTTCCTATAATGGCCGTGTTCAAACTGGTTGTCTGGCTCCCTCCGTATCCCAGATATAGTCTGTGCTCCAGCAACCCCTCCTCCTTTTGTGTAAACAGGGCAACACTTCATACCTGGCTCCCTGTGGCCCACCACTGAGCACCAATCTAGCAGTATTATACTCCGACTAGTAATGGAGCAGATGTTTTGGACGTAGCCATCCAGTGAAAGAATTGGTCTTCAACATCAGTAGAAGCGGATAGGATTTACAATGAAACAATGGGGGTATCCTAATAGGGGACATATTACAATAACGAGGAAATAGAGAGGTGGACAATGCTCAGAAAGTGGGAGTAATAAATTAAATTGGAGAGAAATGTGTTTTTCAGTTGTTTTTTTTTTCAGTTTTTTGGGGCTGCCTCTAGTTATTCTTGTTATCTCTAGTTAACTATTTACCTATTTACCACTACTTATATCTAGTTACTCTCAGTTATTTAAATAAGAAATAGGATGTTATAATTGATTGGAATGTGTGTTTCTGATCTTCTAAGCTTCAGTTATTCTTGTTGTCTATAATATTTAGCTATTAGTTTGCTTGTTACTAGTTAACTAATTGTATCATTTCTCTGTTTTTTGTTTTCTATACTTCTCACTCGCTCTTCTAACAAGAAATGAAAAGTTAGATTTAAGAGGAATACTTTTTAGCTTCTTGGTTTACTCTAGTTATCTCTAATTCATTATTTATCTAATCAACATTAGTTACATCTAGTTATCCCTAGTTATTCAAGCAAGAGATGAGAAATTAGAGTTGAGATGAAAATATCATCCTGAGTTTCTTGGCTTATTCCAGTTATTCTAATTATCCAGTTAGCTAGTTACTAGTTAAGATGATCCTCTATTTTTTCTAGTTTTCTGTAGTTGTCACTATGATTTTAACATGAAATAAGTTAGATTCGAGAGGATTTTGGTTTTGTTTGTTTTTTGCATCTTGGCTTCTTCTAGTTATCTTTAGTTACCTTTAGTTAACAAGTTAGTTACTACCAGTTACATCTAGTTATCAATAGTTGTCCACCAAGATTCTTTTCTTTTCTTAGGAACAGAGCTGAAATATCTTTCCCAGTCTCCCTTTGTCTAAATGGGGCACTGTGACTGGTTCTCCCCTATAGAATGTGAACAGAAGTGATGTGTCTCTTCTGGGTTGAAGCAGGTAGGAGTGGATGTGTTTTCCTTACACTCTCTCTTTCCTCTTCACAATGACCTTGGAGACCATGCACTGAAGATGGTAGCATTATAAGACTGAAGGAGTCTCAGTCCTTAAATGGCTAGCTGGATTAGATGCTCCTCTGCTCCTACTGACCACATTGGGCTTTGACTCGAATGAGCAAAAAAAATCTTTACTGACTTACGCCACTGAAATTTTGAGATTTGTTGTAGCATTTAGCCTATCCTGACAAAAACACTCTATCTATCATAGTACTTATCATCCTCTCTTGTATTTTATATGTTTTTGTACTTTGTCTCCTCCATTAGATTGGGACTTCCTTGGGGGACAGGACCAGTATATCTTTAGTCATTGTACCCCTAGTTGTTAGCTCAGTGTTCAGTATACAGTAATTACAATAATAAATCTTATTGAATTAATACTATAAATGGATACAAGTGCACTGACAGGATCCCCCTTACTGTCTCATCAATAAGGACCACTCTTTTATTTAAGATGTCCGAATTCTTTTTCTTTTCTTTTCTTTTTTTTTTGAGACGGAGTCCTGCTCAGTCGCCCAGGCTGGAGTCCAGTGGTGCGATCTCGGCTCACTGCAAGATCCACCTCCCGGGTTCATGCCATTCTCCTGCCTCGGCCTCCCAAGTAGCTGGGACTACGGGCGCCCACCACCATGCCCGGCTAATTTTTTTTTTTTTTTTGTATTTTTAGTAGAGACGGGGTTTCACCGTGTTAGCCAGGATGGTCTCAATCTCCTGACCTTGTGATCTGCCTTCCTCAGCCTCCCAAAGTGTTGGGATTATAGGCGTGAGCCACCGCGCCTGGCCAAGATGCCCTAATTCTTTACTAAGGTGATTCACTCATTCCCTCTCCCTTAAGTTTTGATTGTAGGTAGAGAGAAGAACTCCATAATGATTTTGAAAAAAGTGATAAGGTTCAAAGATCAACTAGTTGCCCACACACAATAGATTAGGACCCTTAGTCTACCTGGTTGAGCCACATTTTAAGTTGCTCATAAGCAGCTAACAGAATTTTTCTAAAAAGCTGAATTTCTCTTATGGGGTCCATAGATGTCAGTATAACATAGAACAAATATATTAAAAATGGTTGCATGGGATATCAAGTATGCATAGCAAGGATATTTTGAAATTCATATACATGTGGTCTATGAAATGGCAGTTTGATTAGTCATTCAGGATTAAAATCCATCCAAACAAACACAATTAGCCAAACTAGTATTTGTCAATACACAGCCCAAAGGAAATCTGTTTTTTTCAGGAGAGTTTTTCACTTTAACAGCTTGAGCAATCATATATAAATGAGCCCAGTGTTTTTAAAATGAGTGTTTATCATCCTTAAGCAAATTTAACTAAAATCTCATTGGTCTCTAGCACGTTTTGAAATGTGACAGGCACTTTCTGAGCTGGTAGAAAGAAGAAACTTGCAGTCTTGGGTGGAAGCATTTTTTTGTCAAGTCTTAGGAAAGGTCACTGAAGAAATCTCTGAGAAACTTCTAGAACATTTTTAGGCTATTTCACTTCCTGAATGGGTTCGTCCAGTTCAAAAGGAAACTGAATTTAAAAGAAAAACCTGGGGGCTATCTCAGGGTCTACTTGATGCTAAATAACCATTTTGTTTTTGTTTTCATTTTTCAACTATCCTTGTGGCTTTGTTTGATGCAATTTGAGTATGTGTAGTATTACACAGTGCTACAAGGCACTGATCAACTCTGCTATAATTTAATTTACTGGTTTTACTACTCTACGCATACTCCTATAAACATCTTCTAAGGAAAGTGCAGAGTGACAGGCAGCACACAAGACATTGCTACTAAAAGACAATGAGATAAGGTTGCAATTTTCCAAATGAAAGTTTTTAGTCACAATTGCATATGTGGCACACTTCTTAACCCGCTTATATAGACTATATTCCAAATTACCTCTTAGAGTTAAAAAGGGACAATTAGGTCCATATTCATACGCTAATAAGCATTGCATTATTTAAATCTGCTTTTCTTTTTAAACTATGAAAATGAGAATTGAGCAGTGGCAATGGAAACATATAAAGTGGTAATTACCATCTTCAAAGTGCAGCTTTTTCACATAAACACATTTCACCTAGCAGGTTTAGTAGCTATTTTTCAACAATAAAATTTGGTGAGTAAACCTTATTTTTCCCTATAGAAGTAGCCTTTAAAACACAGAATATCAAATTACCTTAAAAATATCTCCAAGGAAAGCAAAGTTTTGCTATAAATGCTGCAAAACTCCCACTTTTTTATGTTTGAAAGACTGCCTTCATGGAATATGATATAACTTCCATTTCATTTTTTTTTCCTTTAAAAAAATTAGTAGGAAGGGGATTAGGAAGTATCCCGGTGTTCTCGCTAATTGGTATTTGTTGCTACGCTCCAGAGACATTGGGGAACATGACCATTTTAGATCTTGAAAATTAATCCTAATAGATATCAGAATATCTCAGCTTTGAGACGTGTCTCTCACAGTCTGGGAGATACATCAACAACAGGTTATTGTTCAACATTTGTTAAGTGGGTTGGCTGATGGTTAGTAAAAATCAAGCCATGAGAATAATTACTCCATGACTTGCTTGAGGGGCAGATGTTAATTTACCAAATTTATCAGGAAATAAGCAATCATAAAATCCATGAGAATTAATGCTGTAAATCTGGATGTTTTGTGGTGCCTAGGCCACACTGCACATTGATTAAGTGGCAGATAATGTTGAGCATTAGTTCCTTATTGAACATTACCCATCACATTTGCATCATGCCAGTTTCACTGAGCAACCTGCAAGTGTGCTGCTTCTGCACAACGTTTTACATACTGAAAACATTAGTTGAAATAAAGATGAGCATGCAACGCACTGCTGTGGGATTTTCTTCTCAATCGGGACTCATAAAAAACAGAATTGAGAGTTCTTCAGATGCCTCCATTCCTTATCTATCTAGCACAAAAGGCAACATATGTATACCAACTTACAGTGCAACCTTAGGTAAGTCACTTAACCTTTTTGTGCCCGAATTTCTTCATCTGTCAAATGCCTATATTAATGCACATCTGTTCCACAGGGTGGGTGTATCAAATAAGATAACGGCTGTAAAAGGTCATCGTAAACTGTAAAGTGTGATACTAGTGCAATGCGTTAATAACAATAGTGCTCAGTTAAAATGTGTGTGGCTTTTGTTTCTGCTGCTACCTTTTTGCCTTAGAAACTAGACATTTGCTCTCTTGCCCTTTAAAAAAATCAGAAATTCTGAATCAATCTATCTGCCTATTCCATGTTTATGAGCTTGTTCCAAGGCGAATTGCTGTCTACCAAATTGCACAAGCTGCGACCTCCAGCTCAAACCAGAAATAAGCTGGAAGATATGCTCTGCTCTTTGGCATTTGAAGTCTGACAAAAGTTATCTCTATATATATGCAAGACAGGATAACATGGTCAGAGGAGAACTACATGTGCAGATTCTGCTTATTAGTGCCATACAAGCAGTAAAAGCAAACAAAGAAACAATCACATTTTGAACCTAGCAAGTAGTGCATGTGAATGAAAAAGGGCTACTTTTCATCCGTGCTTTTCTCCATGAAATAATTTTAGATATTTATGAATTCTGTAGTGAAACCCAGAGGTAGCATGGAAATTGTTTTAATTAACAGGAGAGTGAACAACAAGCATATAAGGCTTTGTAAGCTGTGAAATCTCAATGAGAAATACATTGTTAGGTCTGCTTGAAAATATTGCTTTGGAAAACCAAGCTCATGGCTATCTAAACTCTGTGATTTCACAAGTACCAGGTGAACCGACTAGTAGTCCTCAGCAATGTGTCTCTCAGTTGACTGCAATCTGGATGTTCACTTTTTGCTGGAGCTTCGTTCCAGGAGCTTAGGAATTTTACACTTCTCATTATTTTTCCTATTAATATATTGCAAGTACCTAGGTGTTATTTAAAATTATAGCAAAACAGACCTGTTGTCATTTACAAGTGAAAGTTAAAAACATTGAGATGATTTCTTGACAGACCAAGAGAAGTGATTCTCTAGGATGTTAAGGGGTTCAAATTCTTTTGTGAGAAGAGGATTTGAAAATGAAAAAGCATATGGGGAGAGAGAGCTTGAGGTTAGTAAGTGCCCCATGTAAGGGGTAAAAGTTGGAACCCAGAGAGGCCTCACCTGCTTCAGCATTTTCCCCTTATAGATACATTCAGGAGACGTTTTATGACTGCAGTGACCTTGGAAAGACAGGATTGCACCATAGACACACACCTGTTACAGGGGCAGCCTTTAGAAGTTTGCTTCTATCAGGCATCTGGCCAGCTTAAAAGAATTTTAATCAGGAAGAGGTTTATGAGGTAACATTGCTTGGATACTCTCCTCTCTGAAGCCCTTTTGATACCAAGCAAAAGGTTGTTCAGTCAATCAGTTGCTTATCAGGCCTATCTTAATTATACCTTGGAAATCAGTATGCAAGTTAAATTGTCGTTAGGCTGTTACTATACTGTTTTAGAAAGTGTGCACTCTGTCTGTTCATTTCTGAAAGATTTTCTTCGTCCTGAGAGTCACAGCTGGAGTAGAACTAAAACCTAACACCGGCAAGGAAACCTCCTGCTGGGTGCAGTTTCCTAGCTTTCAGCATAATTATGCAAATCCATCTTTGACATTAGAGAAAGGCCAGTGACAATGTCAAGCAAATGTTATCCAATTTTCACTTAGCCCCGTTTTAGGTATTCACAGAGCTGATGTTCAAGCACTAAAATATGTGAGTCATTTAAATGTCTAAGGGAGTTTCAGTTTGGTTCCTGCTACTGGAGTGGTTCAATTAAAAGGAGAAAATCATCTGCACAAAATCCTCTCCACTTCTGTCTCCTCAACCAGTAATGGGGCTTTCAGTTTACGTGCAAGTCTTGTAACATTCATAGGCAGTTTCCATGACACTCACCACTGTGAACTCTGCTTTTCTGGAATTAGGCTGTGTCTAAGTGTAACACAGAAGCACCTGCAGCCAACCTTTTATTCTGATTGTTTTGTTTTGCTTATTTGTTTGTTTTCATATCGCTCTATCCAGCACAGCCACAAAGTTCCAGGAAACCATAACATCATGGGGCTTTTCAAATAGAATAAAAAGGGTACAGAAATCTGTCTTATTGGTTATAGAGGCACAGAAATAGAGTCATGAACATTATAATCTGGAAACAACCATGTTTTCAGCTAGACTGGCCTCCACATTATGCGTATGAGTTACCTGAATCCTGTTGCAAATGACTCAAAGTCTCTAAATAAATCAGTGACATGGCAAGAAGAAGGATCCAGATTTTCTGACATCCAATCCAGTGTTTGTTCTACTACATTACATTTTCTAGAAGATGTTTCATGACTGGGTGGCAGCCTTCCACAAAGGCAATATGGACATCTTTTTATGCCGTGAAATTAGGGGGATTTTCAAAACCTCTTGGTGAGGATCAGAAACCAAAGACTTACCCTTACCAAAGCAAGAATCTTGGATGTTTGCCTAACAACAGTGACCATGAGGAACAAATGACTCGGATGATGATATTTTTTAAAAGACTGACTATTGAAGAAGATTCCCACATTCTGGAGAAGATCAGTTAGCTTTGAGAGACTCTGATGGCTTCACTGATATAGGTTTCTCTGGTTGGTCAAGCTGGACTCCATGAAAGCTGTGGCAGCCCTGGGATCCAGGAAGTCTGGAAAATATGCATAAGAAATGTATTGTGGGTTTTTTGGTCTTATCATAGAGTGACTTGGGATATTACCAGGGTTGATCACTGGGCTTTAAAAGGGTGCTGGCTAGAGGACAAAGAGAGTAAACCAAGAGGAATGGAAGGGGAGAATTAGATCAATATGGAATAGAGGATAATAGGACAAATGAGAGATGTAAGGGCAGGAATTCAAATAAAAGAGGCAGGGATCCTATCATAGTTTTCATAATGGGGCTACAGACAGTTGAGCTCTTATTGCTGAGGTAGAAATAGCAAAGCCAAATGGGCAGACTCTGTGACTATTATAGACAGGATACAGGATACCAGAGACTAGATGTAGTGTAAAAGTAGAATTGCTGAGGAACCAAGCTCTGATAACCAATTCAAGAAAATGTATCTCCAAGTCTGAGCAAGAGCAAACAAAACGAGAGTTGGAAGGACAAGTCCAATGTAAGAACCAATAAAGCAGAGCCAAGACAATTATCTCCTGACCAATTTGTAGTGCTCTGTGTTGGTGGCTGTTATGGACTGAATGTGTCTCCCTAAAAGTCACATGTTGGAATCCTAATCCTCATTGTGATGTATTAGGAGGTGAGGGTCATGAGAGTGAAGCCCTCCTGATGGGATTAGTGCTCTTATAATATGCTTGCTTGCTCTCTCTCTCTCTCTCTCTTCACCTTGTGAGAATACAGCAAAAAGATGGCCAGGAAGAGAGCTTTCACTAGAACCCTAGCATGCTGGCACCCCAATCTTGGACTCCCAACCTCTAGAACTGAGAACTAAATGTTCGTTATTGAGGCTACCCAGTGTATGATATTTCGTTATAGCAGCCCAAGCTGACTAAGATAGAGGTGGAGTAGGCCCCAATTAAAGACTGTACTATGTGTTTTTGCAAACATTTGTATTTCTAGCACCAAGCACAGTGCCTGGCATGTAGTGGTTACTTGATAAATGTTTGTTCAGTGAATGAATGATTGAAGCATGTTTTCTCTTAAAGACCTATTCTTTTGTGTTGGATAATTGGCCTGAGGGACAGAAAAAGCAAATCCAGAGGATGTGTAGAATGAGAAGAAAATGGCAGAAGGATGTGGGGGTGATGTCTGAGGGTGTAACTTAAGGGACCTGGATAGATGGATGCCTAAATGATAGACTTAGTGTAGTTTATTATTTTGCTGAAGACAAACTTCATGCTGCATTTTCTGTAAAATGAGATGATGTCTCTTTGTGAGCATCCTTTGAAGTTTGGAGTGTCAATGTAAATATGAATTATCGTCATTGTGCACCTTAATTGAGTCAAGATATGTTTGTTCTTCCTTATCCGTTCCCTTGGGGATTTTGTGGGTACATAATGTGTGTGGGATATACACAGATTGTATAAATATGAATGTATTTCTTCTCTTTCCCCATTTGAAAAGGGCTAATGTCTTCACATTTCTTGTTAGGCTCATATGTCACTACTTGTATTCACATAAAAAGGGAGGCTTTAATGCCCTTAAGATCAAAGAGTACAAGTAGAGTCACCGAATTATCATGCCACAGTATTTATTGGCCATGAAAATTCAAAAGCACCCACAGAGTGTTCATAAAAGAGTCCCTCACCCCCTCAACTGTTAGTTTCTCTGTGTTTTCATGGCAAATTGCAGATTGACCTCAAATTTAGGCTCATAGGAGCTACTTAAACGAATGAATGGATGAACTCAGAGGTAATTATCTTGTATAGTAAAGGAGATGATTAGATTTCTCACTGGTACCCATTAAAGAAAGAAAATGAGTATCATAACTTTCTTCCAGTCAACTTCTTATAACCCTAGCTGTTGGGTCATAATGTCCTTGACATTTGACAGAATAGACGGTTTGAAAATTAATCATTACAAAGCATTAATATTTGAAAAATCCAAATTTCTGCTGCTTGGATTACTGGTCCTTAGTTTAACCTGCTGTGTCTGGGTTTGAAGCTTGCCTTCCTCACTTATTTGCTGTTAACTTTGTGGAAGTTAATTAGTTTTTAAGGTCTCAGTTTCCTGCTCTGTAAAATTATGATAATAATAGTGTCTATTCTGTACAGTTATTTATTATGAGGTACATGTTATTAAATGTACATTTTTTTTTCTGACATGGAGTCTTGCTCTGTCCCCCAGGCTGGAGTTCATTGGGATGATCTTGGCCCAGTGCAACCTCCACCTCCTGGGTTCAAGTGATTCTCCCGCCTCAGCCTCCTGGGTAGCTGGGACTACAGGCGCACACCACCACGCCCGGCTAATTTTTGTATTTTTAGGAGAGACGGGGTTTCGCCATGTTGGCCAGGCTGGTCTCAAACTCCCGACCTCAGGTGATCCGCCCGCCTCGGCCTCCCAAAGTGCTGGGATTACAGGCATGAGCCATCGTGCCTGGCCTAAATGTAAATCATTTTATCATAGTGCTTAGCACATAGAAAATGCCCAATAAGTGTTTTTCATTATTATTATTTAAAATTTTTTTTTATCAGCAGATAGATGGAAGTCTGGAAAAAGAGCTGCTGATTTTCTAAGAAAGATGATGAGTGTGTTTTTGGCAGATTGAGTTTAATGTGCAGATATAACATTCTGTGTTGCTCTTCAGCAATTTGTTTTAAATGTACAATGGTTTCCTTTCCTTCCTTTCTTTCCCTTCCTTCCTTTCCTTCCCTTCCTTCCCTTCCTTTCTCTTTCTTTCTCCTTCCTTCCTTCCTTCCTTCCTTTCTTCCGTCCTTCCTTCCTTCCTTTTTCTTTCTTCCTTTCTTTCTTTTTCTTTCTTGAGTTTTGCTCTTGTTGCCCAGGCTGGAGTGCAATGGCGTGATCTCCACTCACTGCAACCTCTGCCTCCCAGGTTTAAGCGATTCTCCTGCCTCAGGCTCCTGAGTAGCTGGGATTGCAGGCATGCACCACCACGCCTGGCTAATTTTGTATTTTTAGTAGAGACGGGGTTTCACCATGTTGGCCAGGCTGGTCTCGAACTCCTGACTTCAGGTGATCCGCCTGCCTCGGCCTCCCAAAGTGCTGGGATTATAGGTGAGCCACCGCGCCCGGCCTAGAGTGATTTCTTAAGATAGTAATTGAGTTGTAGAGAAAGAGATTGAGGAGAAAACTGTACAGAGGTGAAAGCTGAAGCTAAAAGATAAATGAGAGCACCTTGGGAGAGACTATAGAAAGAGAAAAGGACAGCAGGCCTGAACCTTAGAGACAATCCACATTTATGGAGTCAAAGGAGAAGCTAGCAAAGCCAGTAGAGGAGAGTTCAGAAAAATAGAACTAGAATACATCCACAAATGATAGGGAGAAGATGGCACTTTTTAATTTAATTTAAATTTTTTTGAGACAGAGTCTTGGTCTGTTCCCCAGGCTAGAATGCAGTGGTGCAATCTTGGCTCACTGCAGCCTCAACCTCCTGGACTCAAGCAATCCTCCCACCTTGGCCTACAGAGTACCTGGGACTACAGTTATGCGCCGCCAATCCTGTCTAATGTAATTTTTTTTTTTTTTTTTTGGTAGAGATGGGATATGGTAAGTGGGAGCTAAATAATGAGAATACATGGACACATAGAGGGGAACAACACACACTGGGGCCTACCAGAGGGTGGACAGTGGGAGGAGGGAGAGGATCAGGAAAAATAACTAATGGGTACTAGGCTTAATACCTGGGAGATGAAATAATCTGTACAACAAACCCCCATGACACAAGTTTACCAATGTAGCAAACCTGCACTTGTATTCCTGAACTTAAAAGTTACAAAAAAAAAAAAAAAACCTAAAAAAAAAATTCTGATTTAGGATAGGAGGGTGTGGCTAAGGTGATGTTTGGAGATAGAAAGGAGAGGACATGGGACAGCACACTTCAGGTGGTCCAGGTCTCTTCTGTGTCTGGAGAGGATGAGAGTGTTGCTGTGGGTGGGACTGGGGAATTGAACAGGAACGACTGGGAACAACGCTGCAGAATGTTCTTTCTTTGATCTGTGGGGAGGAGGTGTTGGCCAATTGAAGCTACTTGCATTCTGAAGTTATTTCTTAAGAATATTTTGTTTCCTTTCCTTTTTTTCTCTTTCTTCCCCTTCCTTCCTTCCTTCCTTCCTTCCTTCCTTCCTTCCTCCCTCCCTTCCTTCCTTCCTTTCTTTTCATTTTTTTTTTTGAGACAGGGTCTCATTCTGTTACCCAGGCTGGTGTGCAGTGGCACGATCTCAGCTCACTGCAACCTCCGCCTCCTGGGTTCAAGTGATTCTCGTGTTTTAGCCTCTGGAGTAGCTGGGATTATAGGCATGCACCACCACGCCCGGCTAATGTTTGTATTTTTAGTAGAGAGTGGGTTTCACCATGTTGGCCAGGCTTGTCTCAAACTCCTGGCCTCAAGTGACCCACAGCCTCTGCCTCCCAAAGAGCTGGGATTACAGGTGTAAGCCACTGCAACCGGCCTATTTTGTAAACTTTTAATAAGTTTAAGTCATTAATACTTAAAGCTGGAGGAAGTGTAGATAAGTCTTTTAAGAACCAAGCAGCACTTTTTTAAAAAAAAGTAGTGTAAAAAGTTGAGTTCTAAGAATATTCCTTAACAGTAGTCATTTTGGAAGAGTGTAGTTAATTTTATTTCATTATACTTTCTCAACTCTAAGACAATAGAATTTGAAACCTAGGAAAAGAGATGAATTAGTGTTTTCATGACTATAATTCAAATGCCTAAATTACTGTTTTATAGACACACACCTTGCAAATGTCAGTATCACATTTGTAGCCCTGTGGATTCCAGGTTTTGAATTTAATCAGACTTTGTTAAACAGTTAACGTTTGTTAGCTTTTTCGTTTTTGGTGGGTTTTTTTTTTTCTCATTATTTTTTTCTTTGGAAGAGAAGAACTCATTATGTATCTACATGAGAATAACTGGACTGAATCTGAGCCAAAAGTTTCAGCTTGATTTGGCCAAGTTTCCTTAGAGTTTTGAGATTCTTCTAAGAAGAAGCTAAGCTGATTTCAGCAATAGAACACTACTATAGCTAAGATCTGCACAACCATGAATCTCCATTTTTTTCTAGCATACAAATAAATGGCTCCTAAAAACATATATACTCATCCCACACGACTAATATAATCTTGTAACCAGGAAGGGTGTATTTGTCAGGGGCCAGGTTTGTGGGGAGGTGGGGTGGTGCATCATTGGAGGAGTACCCTAAGTACTCTAGCATGAGGATGTTTCTGCTAGAAGAGGTTGCTTAGAATTTCCCTGTTATCCTACTTCAGCAGTTGTAGTAGTCACCTAAGAAATATTACTTTTTTTTTTTCTTTGTGGCATTGAAGTTTCCTCAGGAAGTGTAATAGGAAGTTAAATGGCTTTAACACCTACATTTCATCCACAGGATCCCTTTCCGTTGCTTCAGTGGAGCAATTATTGTGAGTCCTGCCATTTTAGGTCTGAATCAAAATTAATATTTGGTGCTTTCTTCAGTTCTGGGATAGCTTGTAGCTTTTGTCTTGGCCAATTTATAGAAAAGCTGATTTTTTCCTGCAGTTTCTTGCGACTTTTCTCCTTGCATTCTGCTCTTGGGCAATAAAAGTATTCTTTAAGAACTTCAATGTGTGATCTAAAATCTGAATTTCAATTGCTGAGAATTTCTGGGTTTTTGCTTCTTGTTTTTGTGAGGCAGATATTTTGATTTTTTTTTTCTCTCTTTTTTGAGACGGAGTCTTGCTCTGCTGCCCAGGCTGGAGTGCAGTGGCATGATCTCTGCTCACCGCAACCTCTGCCTCCTAGGTTCAAGTGATTCTCCTGCCTCAGCCTCCCGAGTAGCTGGGAATACAGGTGCGTGCCACTACGCCCGGCTAATTTTTGTATTTTTTTTTTTTTTGAGATGGAGTCTCCCTCTGTCACCCAGGCTGGAGTGCAGTGGTGTGATCTCGGCTCACTGCAAGCTCTGCCTCCCAGGTTCGTGCCATTCTCCTGCCTCAGCCTCCCGAGTAGCTGGGACTACAGGAGCCCACTACCACCCCCAGCTTTTTTTTTTTTTTAATTTTTAGTAGAGATGGGGTTTCACTGTGTTAGCCAGGATGGTCTCGATCTCCTGACCTCGTGATCTGCCCGCCTTGGCCTCCCAGAGTGCTGGGATTACAGGCGTGAGCCACTGCACCTGGCCTAATTTTTGTACTTTTAGTAGAGACAGGGTTTCACCATGTTGGCCAGGCTGGTCTCGAACCCCTGACCTTGTGATCCACCCGCCTCAGCCTCCCAAAGTGCTGGGATTACAGGCCTGAGCCACTGTGCCCAGCCCGATTTTTCTTTTTTTTTTTTCTATTGCAGGTTTGAATGCAAGAATGTTTTGATTTTTAAGAATTCATTCATCAACTGATCAAGCTTATTTTGAATTTGAAATGACTTTTTAAGATCTTTTTCTTTTCTGTTCAGTGCTTTTAGGATGGACACTATTATTATGACCTTTTGGGTATAAGTACCTGAGGCTCAGATACTACCACATTTTATGCCTTAATGTAAAAAGACACAACTTTAACTTTCAGGCACATAAGTGCAAAGGCTGTATTCCAATAATTATTTCCTGCCCTCAGTAAATTTTATAACTGATCAAGTTTTCTTCTTCATTTTGACCAGTAGATAGCTTCAAATCAAATTAGAAGCCCACTTTCAGTAACTTAATGCAATCATAGCTATGCATTTCGAGTCACTAATCTTCCACCGATTTTATTATTTTTCATTTACCTTGTTCTTTAAACTATTTATCTTTTCTTCTTTTATACATGCTTATAACCTCAAGCACTTTGTTGGAGGAGGTAGCTGACAAGTAAATATATGTAAGTGGTGCCTATGGTATGGATTTCCTGTAACCTTCTGTTTTCTGAAGGACACTTTAGGAAATTCGTTATCACCGCAAATGACCAGTACTTCTAAGGATACAAATGTTTTCCTAGTCACTTCCTAAGAGGTTTCTGTACCACCTCTTACCTTTACAAGTGCAAACATCTCTGTGGAGTAGTCATGCTGCATCTACCTAAGGAAGCTTTCCAGCCACCTCAACTCTGTTATTTTACTCCTGAGGGTCAATAAGCTTGGAGAGTGGTCCTTTGAAACAAAGTTGTGGAAAATGTCTTAACAAGTTAGGGGCATGCCATCTTACACTCATGGACACTGTTTCCTACTGCTGCAAGTATTGCAGTGTTCAGAGCTAACCTGCTGTTAACTCTCTGACTATGCTACAAGTTCTGTCTTTTGTTTTCTTGAAGCATAAATGCTTACTTTAACTAAGATAATGAGAGATTATGTGATCCTGCTCTGACATTTTAAGAATAAACTTTGAATGGCAAACTCTCTAAGAATGGTACCCCCTCTTTGAGAGGAATTACCACTCCATGACCTTGAGTCAGCAAAAACAGCATTAATATCATCCTCCGAAGGCAGAATGGGGGTTGGTGTGTCTGAAGTGACCTGTAGAATTTTGGGGCCAGGCGCCACATGTGTTCTGTTGACTCATTTGGTCATATTTTGGGCAGGATTAATATTGGTAACTGCTCTTTTGATTTAGAAGACATTCAGCAATGCTGTTTTACCATCTAGGACCTTTCTCTGTTTTAACATCTAGGACCATTTTTTTGACACTAAAAATATAAAATAGAATCCAGTCAAGAGCTTTATCGTGCCCTCCATATACAAGGTGATTCTGCAGCATATTATCTGAGAAATCATCAACCAATATTGAGCCTGATGGTGCAACTTGGAGTTGTAAGCAGAGAACTGTTGATTAGGATTTTGATACTTAGATCTCTGAACTCAAGGCAGAAATGTGCTTTTTAAGTTTTTGACAATTTTACCCAATATATTGATTTCAGGTGAACTTAATAAGGTGAGAGATGTTCAAGTGGCATATATTTGGGACCCATAAATGGTCGGGAACATTGTATGAGTCTGCCCAGCATTAAAAAAAAATCAATTTCAAGGTCAAATGGAATCTCTTGGTACACTTGACCTTATTGAGCATGCAAAGAAACAACACTAACATAGCAGCAGAATGCCTTCCCCACACCTGCTCCCCACATTATTCAAAACATTGGCTTGCTTATTGGTAGAGTAAAATTCAGTAGGCCCTGAAGGGCACAAGCTGAAGCTTTTAATTAAGCCAGCAGTCTACATTTCAGATGTTATTAAGGCCCAAGTGGAGGAGTAGGCTGATGGGGCAACAAGTGATTGACCCGGCCTATGTTGATTAAGAGTGGGTGCTGGGGCCTGGTGCAATGGCTCACACCTGTAATCCCAGCACTTTGGGAGGCCAAGGTGGGTGGATCACGATGTCAGGAGTTCGAGACCAGCCTGGCCAATGTGGTGAAATCCCGTCTCTACTAAAAATTCAAAAATTAGCCAGGCGTGGTGGCATGCGCCTGTAATCCCAGCTACTCAGGAGGCTGAGGCAGGAGAATTGCTTGAACCCAGGAGGCAGAGGTTGGAGTGAGCAGAGATCGCGCCACTGACTCCAGCCTGGGCTGCAGAGCTAGACTCCATCTCAAAACAAAACAAAAACAAAACAAAACAAAACAAACAAAGAGTGGGTGCTGGGGGTGGGGGTCAGCAAAGTCTGAACTTTCTGCCGGGAACAGGGTGGGCCTCAGAGTAGTCCATCCTGTTTTAGGCTATGTTTAGGCTATGCTTCTGACGTCTCTTGTTCCCTCTCTCTCTCTCTCTCTGAGTGTGTGTGTGTGTGTGACAGAGTCTCGCTCTGCCACCCAGGTGTGTGTGTGGTGACAGAGTCTCGCTCTGCTGCCCAGGCTGGAGTGTAGTGGTGTGATCTTGGCTCACTGCAACCTCTGCCTCCTGGGCTGAAGCCATCTTCTTGCCCCAGCCTCCTGTAGCTAGGACTACAGGTGCATTTCACCACGCCTGGCTAGTTTTTGTATTTTTGATAGAGAGGGGGTTTTGCCACGTTGCCCAGGCTTGTCTCGAACTCCTGAGCTCAGGTGATCCGCCTGTCTCAGTCTCCCAAAGTTCTGAGATTACAGGTGTGAGCCACTGTGCCAGGCCTCTTGTTCTTGACCTTTAAATAACAATTTTACTCTGACTTCCTGTGTGCCTAACATTTTCGTCTCTGGAAAACCACAACTCTATACCCCAATATCCATTTTAAAACCCAGGCATTATCCGACAATGTCATACAGACACTCCCACCTGCACTTTTTTTCCCTGAATGTTTCACTTCTCTGCTTTATCCTTGACCACTGCTAAACTCAAATATACCTAGTCACTGTTACTCAGAAGGAAGGGTCTGGGTCCTAAACACTCTATGAACACATGTTTAAAGTTTAAAAGAGTACATAATTCTCTGTGCTATGGCATTCTGTTGCTAAGAGAGATCTCCAAAATATTTAACAACCAGAGTGCAACCAGCACCAACAGTCAAAGGTGACTTTGCAAGCCCTAAAACTTGTAAGGCTATAACTGCATTATCAGCTGAATCTCAGCACTAGATGTAACATTTCTGCCAGATGAATACTAAAGCATTTTATTAATACAAACATAAGGTCAGTCTTCTATTCTTCCATTTGTTCAACAAATCTTTATTGCAAACCTACTATGTCCCATACCCTGTGTAAAGTACTGTTTATATAAGGCCTATGACCTAAAGGAATTCAAAATCTAGTCCTAGAATTATAAAATATTTGGAAACTACCTTCAATATTCTCTTAAATCTGGAAAGATAAATACTCTGGGCTGATGGAAAACTCTCATCTTAATAGTTTTGACAATCTAAAAATGATAAGCACTGGGTTTTCCTTTGTACAAGATCATTACAAGATGTATTTGAATGGTTTTTTTTTGCAATTCTGGAGCTCCAAAGAGCTGGACAAGAAGAACCGAGTTAACTAAACCCTTAAGAGTAATGCCTAGGAAGGAGAGAGAATATCATCTGCATCACCACAAGGAAAAGAAATTTTCCTATCACCTTTGGATTTTTGTGCATTTCTTAAAGAGCATTTATTTCAAAGAGGATTGTTCTAAAATTATTTGGTAGTTGGGGAGCAGCTGAAACTACGAACAGTAGATGAGAAAGAAAGGAGAACAAATATTCAAGGTGAGCACTGAGGAGGTTTGCATGCTTAATGATCAGGAATTATCCAGAAATCTTGTTTGTGTGTGTTGGGGAGGGTGGCTCCCACCAGGCTGCAGCCAATTACCCAGATGTTGTGGCTGGACTGAATGATGTGGGAGGGTTTGCTCTGCAGGAAATGAGCTTGATGAATGTTCCTTTTCTTCAACATGTGGCACACTGAGCACATATTTGTCTTAGGATTTTATTTTTACAGCAAAGCCAAAAAGAGATATGAGTCTAATTTTTTCCTTTAAAGTATCATTTACTTGGATGCCTTCTTATTAAGCGAGACATGAACAAAAATATCAGGCACTAGGAAACTCCTGGGAAAGAAATATCTCTAAGAACTTTCTGGTTGTCATAAGGGCTTTGAATCTCTTAGAAAACCTAAAATTTTCTGGATACTGATTTGTCTTTATTTTTTTTTAATTTTCATTTATTATTATTATTATTTTTTAGTTTTCAGTTTTCTTTTTCTCTTTTTTGGTCTACTGTGCTTTGGTGAGCCACGTTTTAGAATCTCTATGATCTAATTTCCCCCATCGGTCCACTGAGCTGGCTGGCCCAGCCGCCATCTGTTTAAGGTGTCACTTCACCCTAGACCACAGCGGCTGGGCACACGCTCTGCAGGAAGAACAACAGGAACTTACCGGGGTTTTTAGGAAACGGTGCAAACTGATTTGTCTTTAAAACATCTCAAAATCCAAATTAAAAATGGTAGGTAAATAGTAAGCTGCTCAATAGATAATGCTGGCTGCACGAGTGGATACATTGATGCGTTGAGGGGATGCATAAACACATGGGAGTAGATAAGGATGGTGCAACCTTATTTTTTTTTCTTGAAGACAGAACATTTGAGAACTGCTATCTTTAATAGAATGTTCTCCATAGACATCAACATCTGTGAAGTTTTCATACTTTTTTTAATGAAGAGTGATCAATTGTTTATTGAAGGCAGGAGCAATTTTGATCATTTCCTCTTATCAGAAAATTTTCCTTTTCCATAAGTTCTCTTCCCCAGTGATGAAGGAAAGTATATGAATTACTTTGTCTGATTTTCCTCCTGGTAAGACACCACATATACCAGCAGTAACCCCACTGAAGGCTTGGTTAGGGCAGTAGAGAAGAAATAAACAACTCCACTAATGCAAAAGGAAGATAACTTAATCATTGTTTAGGCTTCTTTAGCTGTCTTGACCATTCCTTTAAAAGCTTATCCATGGAGGAAATTAGACTTCTAGGTGTGGCAGTGGTCCCAGAAGTCAGCTACCAAAGTACTTTGCTTTAATAGTTTCCTCCATAATGGGTAAAATGCCTCCACAAAGAGGAAAGTTTTAAGCAAATATGGTAATCATGGGTCTCTGTACTAAGTGTGCTGATGGAAAAGTCTTTTCAGATATTTCACCAAGAATAATAAAATAAATTCAAACATATTTTATTTAAAAACACATTAATACATTTGTTGTACTTTAGGAATGATACTAAATAATTTACTTTAATCATAGTACATCTAAATACCATAAATTTGTAAAGACCTGACTGTACTGAAAAAGAAAGGAAGTTATAAATTTTAGGATCTTTCCAACTGAGATCATATCTGTACGATGTTAATCTTAATTAAGAGATTAGATGTTTTTGTCCCAGACAAATCTATCTGAGGAAACTAAAGGGTATTTTATTCTGTATACCCAAACTGTCATGTTCTTCAGAAATCACTGATTTCATCCTTATAGGTTGCAGCATCCACAAAATCCTCACAATGACTTCATCTCAGGAAAGAACCTAGCTACCAAATTCTGTTTTCTCTGTTGAACAGGCACCCAGTGGTAACTGCTTTGGAACTTTTTTTTTTTTTTTTTTTGAGATGGAGTCTCACTCTGTCTCCCAGGCTGGAGTGCAGTGGCACGATCTCGGCTCACTGCAACCTCCACCTCCCAGGTTCAAGTGATTCTCCTGCCTCAGCCTCCCGAGTAGCTGGGACTACAGGCATGTGCCACCATGCCCGGCTAATTTTTGTATTTTGAGTAGAGACAGGGTTTCATTATGTTGACCAGGCTGGTCTTGAACTCCTGACCTCAGGTGTTCCACCCGCCTCAGCCTCCCAAAGTGCTGGCATTACAGGCGTGAGCCACCACGCCCAGCTGGAATTTATTTTTAGCGCTTGAGATATCCAAGTGTATAAACTTTCTTGATTGTGAATCTTCATGGAGGAGGTTCAAATAAATTTAATCATTCTTTGAGCACCAACTAAATGCTCAGCACTATGCTAGGTACTGCATCTGGGAGGAAAGATAAATGAAATCGAATGCTGCCCTGTTTATTTAGAGCACACATATTTGGCACCTGCAAATGTCTAGAATATTTGCTAACTGAAGTAAATAAGGAAGCCTCCAAGTGCAACCATTTTTTCCCAAAATAGCTGAGAAGATGCAATGTATTTGGCTAATTTTCCAAGCAGAATAAAGGAGTGTTCTGTTTCACTGGTGATGTCTATACACGTCAAACCCTGATAGTATTCCAATTTTCATAAAATGGAAACAAAAATTATGACAATAAAGTTTATTTTCACCAAAGTGTACCCAAACTCAGGCAAAATTTATAGTTTTGTACTATTTTTAGAATAAGATGTTTGAAAGGCTCAAAAAGTCAAGGACTTTATTATAATTTTCCCAAGGACTTCTCTTAATACTTTGACATCCAAATCATTTTCTTTTGATGTATCCTCCTTGTTAATTTTATCTTCTGGTATCATTCTTGTTAACTTTATTTTCTTCATTTGTTAACTGGTCTTACTGTACTAGATCATCAGTTGTCGCAGTGTTGCATGTGATAGGAGTAGTTCTTCAGCATCACTTTTACCAACTTTGTGCAATCCTGAATGTTTTTGCAAGATTTGCAATTTGTTTGCATTGTATTGTCTGGCAGTATCAGAAAATCATCCAGAGACTGATCAACATAGGCTCATATTAAGCAGGAAGAGGTGCTTTAGTAGAGGCTAATTTTAAAGGGGGTCAGTTCGTTAGTGAATAATTTGTGTTCTGATAAGTTGTGCTTCCCTTCACATCATCTTAATTTCTCAGACATGGATCGTGGATACTTGGATAATGAGGACTGCCTGTCCTTTTGTTTTCTACAAGACATAGCAAATCTAGAACCTTTAAATGAGATCAGTATTACTAAAGTGTCCTAAATGCAAACATTTTCTGTATTATTTTATTATTAAAAAATGTACTTATTTCTTAATTTTAAGCCTTGGGTAAATATTTCTATTGTTCTAATTGTTAAATGTGAATAAGTTCTGTCCTCTAAAGGATTATGGGCTTCCTGAAGGCAGGATGTCTAGTAGCAAAACACAGAAAATATCCAGCATGATAGGGGAATATGTTTTGAGGTAGCACTCAGCCTAGAAGTTGTTCTTTTCCTTCTCAAAATCCAAGGCACCCTGTAACAGTGTCTCCCAAACTATATCCTTTCTTCAACTATATTCTGGTTTACCATGAAATGTTAATACATGTTCCAAGAGAAAAAGCTTCCATGTTCAAAATTAATTTAGGAAAGGAATCTATATGGCTCAGCCCCTGTGGGAAACAGTATGGAGTTTCTGCAAAAAAAATTAAAAATATAATTACCACATGAACCAGCAGTCCCACTTCTAGATACATATCCAAAAGAATTGAAATCAGGATCTCAAAGAGATTTTAACACACTCATGTTCATTACAGCATAATTCACAATAGCCAAGAGGTAGAAGAAACGTAAATGTTCATCTATGGATGAATGGATAAAGGAAATGTGGTATATACATACAATGGAATATTATTCAGTCTTAAAAAAGAAGAAAATCAGCTCATATGTCACAACATGGATAAACCTTGAGGACATTATATTAAGTGAAACAATACAGTCACAAAAAGACAAATACTGCATGATTCCACCTACATGAGGCATCTAAAGTAGTCAAATTCTTAGAAACAAAAAGTAGAATGATGGTTGCCAGGGGCTATAGAGAGGGGGAAATAAGGAATTGTTCAGTGGGTATAGATTTTCTGTCATGGAAGATGAACAGGTTCTAGAGCTCCGTTGAACAACAATGTGCATATAGTTAACATTGATATACTTTACTCTTAAAAATAGTTAATATGGTACATTTTATGTTGTATGTTTTTTTTTTTACCAGAATAAAAATGTTTATTTAGGAAACACTGTACTTTGAATCTTTTGGGGGACATTCATCCGGAATATTTGCATAATATTAGCACTGAGAATCA
This sequence comes from Gorilla gorilla gorilla, assembly GCF_029281585.2. Classification (NCBI taxonomy): domain Eukaryota; kingdom Metazoa; phylum Chordata; class Mammalia; order Primates; family Hominidae; genus Gorilla; species Gorilla gorilla. Next base: position 124,688,371 of record NC_073247.2, read on the forward strand.
TTCCAATTAAGAATTTTGTTCACCTTTCTTTAGCCCACCATTTCTCAAACCCATTGACCACAGAACATTTTTTTAGTTGTTAATGAAGGACTCTTACTAACATTCTGGAGGATATCAGTGTTATGGGGACTGCAGTTTGGAAAATACTGTCCCCAGAGTTCTTCCCACTGTAGCATAGAGAGGAGGAAATATTTCTAGGCAGCTGTAATAGATTCAGTTTTGGAGATCACATATTAAACAAAGCACATGCTGGAAGAGTCACACCACTTTTAGTTCTTTGAACATTTATGAAAATAATTGCAGTACTTTGGGAGGCCGAGGCAGCAGATCACCTGAGGTCAGGAGTTTGAGACCAGCCTGGCCAACATGGTGAAACCCCATCTCTACTAAAAATACAAAAAAATTAGCTGGGCATGGTGGTGAGTGCCTGTAATCCCAGCTACTCAGGAGGCTGAGGCAGGATAATCGCTTCAGCCCGGGAAGCAGAGGTTGCAGTGAGCTGAGATCATGCCACTGCACTCCAACCTGCGCAACAAGAGCAAAACTCTGTCTCAAAAAATAATAATAGTAATAATTGTAGTAGTAAATACAAAGCAAGAGCTATGGAAATATATTTGATAAAATCTGTACTTAGATCAGTGGTTCTCAAACCTGGCTGAGTCTCCTGGGTTGCTTTAAAAAACATAGCTCAGGCCTTGCTATGCAGTTTCTGATTTAATACATTTGAAGATCAGCCAAATTTGGGAGCCATTGCTTTAGAAGATGGAATTTTGAATAATTGCATACAAATAGATTCAGAATTATTTGAAATTTGCATATTAGCCCTAATATAATGAAATGAGGGCACAGATCATGTATGAAAACAGGATAATAAAGATAAAAACAACCTGGAGTGGAATCAGGACAAGAGTTTCATGGCTAAGGGTTTCACAAAGGGATGGGAAGTAAGTCAAACCCAAATCCCTGTTAATGATGCTTGAACTTATTTGTATATTGGTGTATATATATTCATGTTAAAGTTAACTGTTTAAGAAATTACACGCATAATTCATTCCGTAATATTGGCATTATTACTCTCAATCTGTAGGTCTTTATTTAAGAATCTTTTCCATTATTACTGATGTATTTAAACTGGATGTTCTCCTTTGAGAATTGTAATAATAATTCTTGTCCATAGAGTGGGCAGACAAGCTAAAGAGTATTCCTTGCACAGTGGCAGTGTAGAAAAACCTATTTCTGTCTGGGTTACATTGTCTACATGTGAGAACAAATTTTAGGAAAGAAACTCAAGGAATCAAGTTAGAAAAAGAAACTCAAGAGGAATATAAACATAAAAATATGAGAATATGGCATAAAAATAACATAAGACTGCAAACTCTCTTGTTAAATCAGCATGAACTTATACCCAGTCAACACATAAACCATTTAATAGGTCATAGGAGAAGATGGATCACAGCAACACCAATCAAATTAACATGATTGATTTCAAGAGCCAAATGATCTTTTTGAAAAATATAACTCAACCAAAACTGAAATGGTGGTCTCAGTCTGGAGATTTTGAGTTAATACATACTCAGTCTGGACAGAAAGGTGCTAGAATACCAAGCCAATTATATCCCCTATCTGATACTTGAAATTCAACCTAAAGGATTTCATTTCTTTATTCTAAGGTTTTGTCTCTGACATTAAAAGAAAGCAAAACAAATGTATGAAGGGGTAGCACAGGACAGTGGGTAAGCTAAGAGGAGCTCCAGATGGAATGCTTGGGTTCATATGTAAGCCCTGCCGCTTACTGAATGATATTGGATAAGTTGCTTTGCTCTCCCAGCCTTTCTTTCCTTAACTGTAATAATGGGAGATAATAATTACACCTATCTCATAGGCTTTTTGAGTATTAAATAAGATAATGTAAGTAAAGCACTCAGAATAATACCTGGCATATGAAAAGCAGTCAAGAAATGGTAGCTGTTATTATTATCAGACATTGATATCTCATTATGGACATGTTTCAGACTCTGTCTTGAGCCAGAATTACTAAGGAAAGAGTAGGGCAGTGTGGGTAGAGAGTGGAGGTTGGGATTAGAGAATGGCAAGTCACAAATTTACTTGCTGAGGCTGAGATGTCTCTCATGGCATTCCAATTTAATTCTAACTTTTCCTTTTCCAGAGTTCGTATAAGTCTCATTCCAGATGATGTTTATTTTTTTATATCTATATGTTATTTTATATTTAAAAATTAACTTTCTTGACTACATTGGGGGAAAAAATGACCTGGATATGCGAATTCTAATTGTTATGCAAGTAATGGCTCCTGATAAGTTATTCTGTCTCTTAGACCAGAGCACTCAATATGGCAACTGTAAAAGGACACTTTTAAGGTGTGAGAGCTCATTTTCCAAGAAATTGTTATCAGAAAAGAAGCAATCGCTCAACACAGAGAAAGCCTTTCTTAAGGCAGACATATTTCTTGTCTTTGGGAAAAGTCATTAGGGTGGGGGTTTGGGGCTGAAAGGCAGAATTAGTCACTTTCTAAGTGCTGAGTTATTTGTTTAATGTTGTCTGTGATATTTGGGCTTCTAAGGCCACCCAGCAATGCTTCTGACCAATGGCTTTCTTAATATATTTTGTCACCTGAGTGTACACTTGAAATACTATAGGCCACCATGCCAAATCCCCTGTTTGATTTTATTATGATTGTAGGGTTGAGAAAGTAAGCAAGGGTTAAGATGAAACACAAATTTCTCAAGGGACAGGCTCAATCCTCCATCCTCTGCCTGTGACCAACATTAGCTCCTACCACTCCCCATCCTATGTAGTCTTTTCCATGTTGCTTATCTGTCCAAGATGTTCCATACCTTTTTGTCTCTGTGTTTTTGCTTATTTATTAAGTCATTTCATAAAAATGTATTGAGTGGCAGCTATGTGCTGTCAACTGTGCTAAGAATTGGAATTACAGCAGTGAATACGACAAACACGGCCCTGGCTTCAAATACTCTTCCTCTTCATCTCTATATTTAGAAATGCCCATCATCCTTTAAGACCCAGCTTCAAGTAGTCTTATTTTATGTCCCTCTCTTTGACAAACTCAACCAAGAGAACCTCTTCTTGCTCTCAGGCAGCACTTAATTTGTACACCATTCATTTGACTCATATGGCATATTTTATTTTGTTGTAGTTGTTTAAAAATTCTTCTGACTGCAAATATTAGAATACCTAACTAACAGCAGCTGAATCACAGAACAATGAAGAAGGAAGGGCCCAGGGTTGATCTGGTATTTCAACAATGTCCTTAAGGAGGCAGGTTGCTGTGATGCCTTCCACCCTCCCTTCTTCAGTGAGCCCATGATGTCTTTCCGCATGATTTGATAATGGCTGCTGTAGCTCCACATATCACATCACCATACTACCGTGTCCAAAGCAGGACCCAAGAGGGCATCAGTGGCACCAAAAGAGCCTTTTATTCCTATGCCTTTCTCAGATGCCCCAGCTGATTTTCAGTCACTGGCAAAGGGGTACAGCATTGCCATTGCGGGCTTAAATAATTTATGATACATCCTCTAGGCCTGAACAGATTGCTGCTAGAATAACATTGGGATCTGTTAGGAAAGAAAGAGTGAGAAATGACTTTTGGCTCAGATGCCAACCATACATGCCAGAGTATTCATGATTTAATGTGCATATTTATTAGCTACGCTACTTTGGACAAATTAGCTAACCTTTCAAATTCTCAGTTAATGCAGCTACAAAATTAGGTATAATAATGCCTATCTCGGCTGGGCACGGAGGCTCACGCCTGTAATCCCAGCACTTTGGGAGGCCGAGGCGGGCAGATCATGAGATCAGAAGATGGAGACCATCCTGGCTAACACGTGAAACCCCGTCTCTACTAAAAATACAAAAAATTAGCCGGGCATGGTGGCGGGCGCCTGTAGTCCCAGCTACTTGGGAGGATGAAGCAGGAGAATGGCGTGAACCCGGGAGGCGGAGCTTGCAGGGAGCAGAGATTGTGCCACTGCACTCCAGCCTGGGTGAAAAAGCGAGACTCCATCCCAAAAATAAATAATAATAATAAAAAAATAATGCCTATCTCACAGTGTGGCTGTGAGCATTAAGGGAAACGCTGCATGTAAAAATGCCTCAGATATAGAAGACGCTCAATAAATGTTTTCTATATAAACACACTAGGCGTGGCTCTAGAATAACAGACTTCTAACTATGGTTCCAGATTTTGATCTGTAGTATTTGTCCCAGCTTATACAAATAACTACAGTGAAGCTTTTTCAGTGTTGGTTCTGTGCATAGGCTGAGTAAGTGATTGCCTATGAATGTTATACAAGGAGTGTTAAAGGAGACTGGTAAGTCTAAAAAATGCCTTCTTCACAATTCCTGTGGTTCATGCCTCCTGTTGTAATTCAATGACCCTAAGAAGGAAAACATAGTAAACTGTTTATCAGGCAGTAATATCTTAGTGTGAATTTTATAATCAGATATTCCAATGATAGTTAGCTTAGAGTAGGTTAAGGGAGGAGAGAATATGTCTAGAATACCAAGCAGAATATGATTAACTCATTTTTCCATCAGGTTTCAGGGCTCAGGATATAACAAATTATCAGTTCATACTAAGATGTTAATATCTAGCTCCAATATAATGTGCTAAATAGTCTAGCCATATATATAGTTTCACATCTTGGTTGGGCTCTGAAATCAGAAAGATCTGATTTTGAATTTCATCCCCCACTTAAATGTGTGATCTTGAGCTAGTCACCTATCCTCTCTGAACTAGGTTATCTACCTGTAAACTAATAGAAAATAGTAGCAATAATCTCATACAGCTGAAAACATTAAATGAGTCTATAAAAGGGCTTAGCACACATCTAGTACATGGTGTGTCCAAATGTTCACTATAATTATTGTCATTTATTAGTTTACATCTTATTATCAAAATCATCTTGTGGTGGCCCGGTGCGGTGGCGCACGCCTGTAATCCCAGCACTTTGGGAGGCTGAGGTGGGTGGATCATGAGGTCAGGAGATCGAGACCATCCTGGCTAACATGGTGAAACCCCGTCTCTACTAAAAAATGCAAACAATTAGCTGGGCGTGTTGGTGGGCGCCTGTAGTCCCAGCTACTGGGGAGGCTGAGGCAGGAGAATGGTGTGAACCCAGGAGGCAGAGGTTGCAGTGAGCCGAGATCGCACCACTGCACTCCAGCCTGGGCAACAGAGGGAGACTCTGTCTCAAAAAAAAAAAAAAAAATCATCTTGTGGTATAGAAATAGCAGAGAAGATAATTCTCATGTTGCCTTTCAAGAAATGGGTACATAGGCCAGGCGTGGTGGCTCACGCCTGTAATCCCAGTACTTTGGGAGGCCAAGCGGCCAAGGCAAGTGGATCACCTGAGGTCAGGAGTTCAAGACCAGCCTGGGCAACGTGGTGAAACCCCGTCTCTACTAAAAATACAAAAAAAAAAAAAAATTAGCTGGGAGCGGTGGTGCGTGCCTGTAATCCCAGCTACTCGGGAGGCTGAGGCAGGAGAATTGCTTGAGCCTGGGAGGCAGAGGTTGCAGCGAGCTGAGATTGCACCATTACACTCCAGCCTGGGGACAGAGCAAGAGTCTGTCAAAGAAAAAAAAGAAGGAAGGAAGGAAGGAAGAAAGGAAAGGAAAGGAAAGAAAGGAAAGAAAGAAAGGAAAGGAAGGAAGGAAGAAAGAAAGAAATGGGTGCGTAGAGTTTAACTGATTTGTTTTATATTTCACAGGAAGTTATAGCCTGGGCTAGAATCTAGACCCCCAGCACATAGCCGGAGGTTCTTCTGCCTAGAGTAAAGAGTTTCTCAAGGACCTCCATGCTCTCCCTGATCAAGGCTGATTCCTACTGACATAGCCAATTTGTGGCATCTATTTTGATAAAACAACTGGGTTGAAAAACATGGCTTTTATTAACAAATGATGTATGCCACAGACGTTCCTGGCAGTTGTTTCATCCTCCCTCTCATCCTTCTGAACCAGGCTCAGCAAGTATCAAGTTTACACATGGATTGGAAATGATAGATGGGGCAAGATGGTCTGTGGTGGGACACAACCTTGTTCGTCGTCTTCACTATTAAATGCCCAGCACTTAGCTCAGAGCCTATCACATGGTAGGTAGTTAATCGATACTTGCAAAATGAATACATTATTTGGTAGTTTTTTATTTGTTTGTTTGTTTGTTTTTGAGATGGAGTCTCGCTGTGTCGCCCAGGCTGGAATGCAGTGGCGCGATCTCGGCTCACTGCAAGCTCCGCCTCCCGGGTTCACGCCATTCTCCTGCCTCAGCCTCCTGAGTAGCTGGGACTACAGGCGCCCGCCACCGCGCCCGGCTAATTTTTTGTATTTTTAGTAGAGACGGGCTTTCACCGTGTTAGCCAGGATGTTCACGATCTCCTGACCTCGTGATCTGCCCGCCTCGGCCTCCCAAAGTGCTGGGATTACAGGCGTGAGCCACCATGCCCGGCCTTTTTTTTTTTTTTTTTTTTTTTTTTTTGAGATGGAGCCTCACTCTGTCGCCCAAGCTGAAGTGCAGTGGTGCGATCTTGGCTCACTGCAACCTCTGCCTCCCGAGTTCAAGTGATTCTCCTGCTTCAGCCTCCCAAGAAGCTGGGATTACAAGCACTGGCCACCATGCCCGGCTATTATTTTATTTTTTGAGATGGAGTCTTGCTCTGTCATCCAGGCTGGAGTGCAATGGCACGATCTCGGTTCACCACAGCCTCTGCCTCCCAGGTTCAAGTGATTCTCCTGCCTCAGCCTCCCGAGTAGCTGGGATTACAGGTGTTCACCACCATGCCTGGCGAATTTTTGTATTTTTAGTAGAGATGGGGTTTCACTATGTTGGCCAGGCTGGTCTTGAACTCCTGACTTCAGGTGATACACCAGCCTCAGCCTCCTAAAGTGCTGGGATTACAGGCATGAGCCACTGTGCCCAGCCCTACCCCTTCAATATTCTTCTTCGGATGAATGTTGGACAACAGGAATCACTTGAGTAGAAAAAGAGCTTGGTTTGGCATTGGGAATGAAGAAGGGCTTCCTTTGAAAGACTCCATTTCTACTAGGAGCTTCTACAAAGACTGAACAGAATATACTATTAACCATTCTTAGGGTCTCATTTTCACTATAGGATTACAATAGTTTTTGTTTGTTTGTTTGTTTTTTTGACAGAGTCTCTCCCTGCCGTCCAGGCTGGAGTGCAGTGGTGTGATCTTGGCTCACTCCACCCTCCGCCTCCCGGGTTCAAGCAATTCTCCTGCCTCAGCCTCCCGTGTAGCTGGGATTACAGACGTGCACCACCATGCCCAGCTAATTTGTTGTATCTTTAGTAAAGATGAGGTTTCACTATGTTGGCCAGGCTGGTCTTGAACTCCTGACCTCGTGATCCGCCCACCTCGGCTTCCCAAAGTGCTGGGATTATAGGTGTGAGCCACTGCACCCGGCCTACAATAGTTTTTTTTGTTTTTTTTTTTTAAGTGATGACTCTCTGAGGCCACCTATTCCATCTTAATTGGGGGACCTAGCTAAGTCAAAAGTAAGAAAAGAAAAGTTGTATTTTCAATCCAGTAAATAGAGATAAGTGCTACAACATTTCTTACTACAGTTGGGTTTTAACAGATAGAAATTAAAGCGCATTCTATATGCAAGTTCTAGTTTTGCCTTACTTTTTTGATTTTTGGTGAATTCTGTTCTGTGACTTTTGTCTTAAGTCAAACACATTGGGAAGTGGATGAAGAAGTTACTTCCTGAGACAGTTATTCTCAAAGTGTGGTCCTGGGAGCAGGTGGAGCTGCATCACTTGGGAACTTGTTAGAAATGCAAATTCTTAGGCTGGAGCCTGAGAATTTTACAGGTATCAAAAGAAATGGTCAAATAGTGCTAGGATTACAGGCTAATTTTTTTATTTTTAGCAGAGACAGGTTTTCACCATGTTGGCCAGGCTGGTCTTGAACTCCTGACCTCGGGTGACCCGCCTGCCTCGGCCTCCCAAAGTACTGGGATTACAGGCACGAGCCACCGCTCCCGGACTTAAGAGCTGAAAAATTAATGGATTGGATTTTTTTGTTGTTGTTTGTGTAAAAATATCATGCACCTATCTATTATAATTGGATCATTTGCACAGCACACATCTTGTTCTAAAGACAGAACATAAGAATGAATCAGCCAGGCTGGGTTTTTAATTTCCCCAATACAGACCTGGACTTTGGACAAGTTTTCATTTTATAAAATGTTGGACTTTAATGTGTCTTCTGTGAGACTGCTCACAAATCACTTCCTACAGTGAGGGCTAATTTCCTAAAGGGGTAAAAAAGCCTAATCCGTGGAGGCAAACTGAGCTAGCTCTTTCTGGATTCTTTAGAAATGAAACATTTTGACAGTGGTTTTACTTTTTTCTTAAACAAAATAGGACAGATGTATCTTGCAAAGTAAATAGATGAAGCAGCCCTGAATCAGGAATAGATGACAATCTCTTTAACAGTGGGCTTTCTATAGTTAGGACTATCATTATTCTCTCCTTATACCTCTTCTGGGGCTCTGATAGCACTTTTGTTTCCCTTTTACTCCCTATTCCTAAGAAAAAGTTTCTTCTTAGTCCTTTAGATCTCATGGTAGATATAAATTTTCTCATTCACTAATTTGTTCCTTTGTCATTTTGTTTACTGAGTATTTGTTTTCTGCCAGGCACTTGTAAAAAGTCTTAGGAGTCAGAATTGAGTGTGGCATGGTCACTGCCCTCAAGGAATTCACAGCCTTGTGGGGGCAGACAGACAAGCAAACAGATAAATTATAAAGCAACATAGTTAAGTGCTATTACTGAGATATGAGACAAATGCTGCGGGAGTCCAGTTCTCTCTCTCAAGAGTATCTGATCTATCATCTTTATCTCTAATTCTGAAAGAGAATGCAAAGTCCTCATTAAATGATTTTAAGCCTCAGAGAACAGGCTGGAGCGATATTTTTGGCAAAGGGCGCCTTCCCATTGTCACTGAAATAACACTAACAGGCTGCCTACCCCATCTTTGTGTAAGGCCAGTCTTGCTAATAATAGTATATCTCCCAACAAATTAACAATACAGCATCTGGCTCAGAAGGAAGTGCTCCCATCAGTTAGCTGAAAGAAAGACATGTAACATGTCTGCTGGGAGTGGTCTGAAGCAGTTCTGGAGAGGAAGATAGCTTGACAAAGAGGGTGACCTATTTTCTGAGACTGCCTCTAAAGCAATCATCTCGCCTGGTGTGGCAAGTTTAATTGAAACTAAGCAACTAAAACAATAGAAAGCAAAACAGTTTCTATAAGCACTCAGACCTAAGAAGCTATTGGGTCTTCTACCAGTCCCAATGAGTCCATTCAGAAATAGCATTTTTCATTTTGCAAAGGGGAGATAGATTTGAACAAGAGCAAAGCCTAACTGAAGCTCTAACTGTTCAACAGTGGGGAAAGGCCCCTGAGATTAGGCCCCCTGCCTCTAGGTCTGGGAGGTTTCACACATGACTTGCTTAGCAATGGAAAAACTTTAGCAATGTTGTCTACAAAAAAGTATCAATAGGGAAAATGTATTGGGGAACCTATACATAATGGATGCTGAATTTGTCATGGAATTGTAGAATGTTTTACATACTGTTTCAGTTTGTCCTTTCTGAATGCTGAAATTAGTGATGACATTGTTTTCTTGTGAATGTTGATATCATGTGTGGATACAGCCTTTGCAAAACCATCACTCTCTGAAAGAAGAGTGTGAAAATATGGTAGTATATTTGATATGGTTTGAATGTGGCCCCAAAAAGTTTATGTGTTGGAAAATTAATTCCTTTGCCCCCCTGAGAGGACTAATGAGGTCTCTGCTTCGTGAATGGATTAATGTTGCCATCACAGGAGTGGATTGTTCTTTTGTGAGTGGCTTTGTTATAAAAGTGCATTCTCTCTGGCTCTCTTGCTCTTACCCTCTTGCCATATGTTGCCCTCTGCCGTGTATAACCCAGCAAAGAGGCTCTCATCAGATACCAGCACCATGCTCTTCCAGACTCCATAACTGTGAACTAAATAAACGTATCTTCTTTATGAATAACTTAATCCGTAGTATTCTTGTTACAGAGACAGAAAACAGTGCTCTATAGATTTGAACATCATTTATCTTAAGGTCTATTTATAAGTGTGATGAAAAATTCAGGACTTCCGGTTTCTAGTCCAGCATGTAAGGAGCTTCACGCTTCCACTTCATCCTAACAAAAAGTAAAAAGTGAACAAACCGAAAAATCAGCAACTCTTCTTAGATCTATCAGAGAAGTGAGGTCACAAGGCAAAGTGCTGCTTCCAAAATTGTAGAGACAGGCAGGAGAATATAGAGAATCACAAGTTACCAGAGCAGAAATCCATAAAATAACCAGAAGTACCAGTCATGAGGTTGGGGGATTAGGGTTAGGGTTACACTTTTGTGAGTTTTACCTCCAGGAATACAATTGCATTCTCACAGTGAAGATGAAAGAGAAATCCCTTTGTGCTTCCACAGGGAAAGGGAAAAAGGTAATCATTTTGAGATAACACCAGAGCATTCTATTCTTGTTAACAAGGCCTGTCTTCAAGAGAAATTATTTTACCAGACCCTAAAGTGTTGGGTTTTTTTCAGAACCTGACTGACCTGGGGTAAGGAAGTACTCAATTCCTGCCCCGTCTAGCCTTTCACATAGAAGAAGAGAAATACACAACTCCAGCCCAGTCTAGCCATTGTGTCCCATCTAAGGCATGAAAACAATTGAAACGCATTTTTGACATTCACAGTCCAGAGGTACAAGCTCATTAAATGCCTGAGACCATATTATAGGAGCATAGAATGTTTCCTGTCTTTCCCTGCTGCACTTTACCACCACATCACTAAAGGCCTAATTACAGAAGTTCCTTTTAGCATGTACATCATATCTACCCTTCAACAAAAAATCAAAAGGCACATGTAAAGGCAAAAAACACAGTTTGAAGAGACAGAGCAAGCATCTGAATCAGACTCAGATATGGCAAGTATTTTGGAATTCTTAGACCATGAATTTAAAACAACTGTGATTAATATATTAATGGATAAAGTGGAAAACATGCAAGAACAGATAGGCAATGTAAGCAGAGAGATGGAAATTCTAAGAAAGAACATAAAAAAAGTGCTAGAAATAAAACAACACTGTAAAAAAAGAAATGAAAATTGTCTTCGATGGGCTTACTAGTAGAATGAACACATCTGAGGAAAGAATTGCTAAGCTTAGGAATATTATAAAAGAAACTTCCAAACTGAAAAACACAGATTAAAAAGACTAAAAAAAAAAAAGCATAGAATATTCTAGAACTGTGGAAAAACTACAAAAGGTGTAACATACACATAATGAGAATACCAGAAAGGGAAGAAAGAGAAAAGAACAGAGGAAATATTTGAATCAATAATGACTGAGCACATCTCCAGATTAACCACAAATCCAGTAATCTCAGACAACAGCAAGCAGGATAAATTCTCAAAATAGTACACTTAGGTATAGTATATTTTAATTGCAGAAAATCAAAGATAAAGAAAAAATTATAAAAGATGCTAGAGTAGAAAAAATACCTTACCTATAGAGGAACAAAGATAAGAATTATATCTGACTTCTCAGAAACCTTGCATGCAAGCAGGAAGAGATTAGAGTTAAATACTGAAAGTATTGAGAGAAAAAAGTCTTTGTCAGACAAACAAAAATGGAGGGAGATTGGTGCCAGTAGATTTGCCTTGTAAGAAATGTTAAAAGAAATTATTTAGAGCGAAGAAAAATTAAATAGGTCAGACACTTGGATCTACATAAAGAAAGGAAGAGTATTGGAGAAGGAATAAATGAAGGTAAAATAAGGTATTTTTCTTATTCCTAACTGGTCCAGATGATAGTTTATTCAAAATAGTAATAGCAACAATATGTTCAATTATGTATGTATTTGCTTATGTATAAGTGATATGAATGACAGCAATGACAAGGGACAGGAGACAGGAATTAGGATTATTTTGTTATTATAAGGTATTTAAACTACCCATGAAACTATATAGTATTATTTCAAAGCTGGCTTGGATTAGTGGTAAATTTATATTACAAACACCACAGGAAAGTAGAAACAAACACCACACTAAAAATTAGAAAAAAGTATTAATAGAAGGATAACTGATATGCTAAGAAAAGAGACAATGGCATTTTAAAACGCTCAAAGCCACAAAAGGCAGAAAAAAGGTGGAAGACAAAGATAGGAAAAAAGAACAAAAACAACAAATAGAAAACAGCAACAAATGTGGTAGATATTAATCCAACTATATCAATAATCATAAGACAAGCCACAGAGTGGGAGAAATTACTTGTAAAAGACATGTCACATAAAGAACTGTTATCCGGCGGGGCATGGTGGCTCATGCCTGTAATCCCAGCACTTTGGGAGGCTGACGCAGGCAGATCACTCGAGGCCACGAGTTCGAGATCAGCCTGGCCAATATAGTGAAACCCCATCTCTACTAAAAATACAAAAATTAGCTGGGTATGGTGGCGCATGCTTGTAATCTCAGCTACTCAGGAGGCTGAGGCAGAAGAATCGCTTGAACCCGGGAGGCGGAGGTTGCAGTGAGCTGAGATCGTGCCACTGCACTCCAGCCTGGGTGACAGAGTGAGACTCTGTCTAGAAAAAAAAAAAAAAGAACTGTTATTCAAAATATATAAAGAACTCTTAGAACAGTAAGGAAAAAAAAAAAAAAAACCTGATTAAAAATTGGCCAAAGGCCGGGCGCTGGGGCTCACGCATGTAATCCCAGCACTTTGGGAGGCCGAGGCAGGTGGATCACTCAAGGCCATGAGTTCAAGACCAGCCTGGCCAACATGGCAAAACCCAGTCTCTACTAAAAATACAAAAATTAGCCAGGTGTGTTGGCATATCCCTGTAATCCCAGCTACTGGGGAGTCTGAAGTGGGAGAGTCGCTTGAACCTGGGGATGTGGAGGTTGCAGTTAGCTGAGATTGCACCACTGCACTCCGGCGTGGGTGACAGAGCAAGACTCTGTCTCAAAAAAAAAAAAAAAAAAAAAAATTGGCCAAAGACCTTAACTGACATCTTACCAAAGATATACAGATTGCAAATAAGAATCTGACATATATCATTAGAGAATTACAAATGAAAACCCTAATGAGCTATCACTATACAGCTACTAGAATTCCAAAATCGAGAATACTGACAACAGCAAATGCTGGTGAGGATAATAAAGCAACAGCAATTCTCATTCATTGCTGTGGGAATGCAAAATGGTAGAGCATTTTTGGAAGACATCCTCTGACCATATAATCCAGCAATTATGCTTCTTAGTGTTTACCTAAAGGAGCTGAAAACTTATGTCCACACAAAAGCTTGCACACGAATGTTTGTAGAGCCTTTATTCAGAATTGCCAGAAGTTGGAAGGAACCAGACCTAGACGCTGAATGGATTAAATAAATAGTTCCCTAAGAGAGCCATTATGAATTCACAGAGAATCACAGTGCTATGATTCCACTTGGTATGTATTTAGAAGAATTCCTGAGATGTAGATAATCGTGGAAGTTAATAGTATGTTCCAATATAGAAACTTTGGAAAAAGAGTAGTGCTATTGTTAATTTTTGTGGTTGTACTTAAAAAATATCTGAATTGATCTAATCAGCCAAATTGTGTTGTGATATAAATATATGGTTAATAAACTCAAAAACCATCTGTTCAGCTTTATGACAGGCACAGTGGGGAATCCAGAGAAGTAGGAATCATGGTTCTTGTCCTCAGAGAGCTTCCAATCTAGTTGTGGAACTAAGACTCATAATATAGCTGGAGAACAATGTAAGACAGCATACTATCGAGTGTTAGGTTGTGTGGTGCGACAGTTGATGCCAAGACCTTCCTGCTCCCTCTTCTATGACAGCTATATTATTTTTAAAACTTTTGCTGTTAAGCTGACGACACTATCCAATCAGATCTTGTTTAGGCTCAGAATAACTTTTTTAAAAAATAAAATAAAAAGTGCCACCATGCCCGGCCAGACCTAGAATAATTAAAAAAAATTGAGACAATAGGGAAATTTGAATACATATTAGATGATATTAATAACGTAGTTTTTATTTTGTTAGGTATGATAACAGTATTATGCTTTGTTTTAAAAGTCCTTATCTATTAGAGAAATTTACTGAAATATTTCCAGTTGAAATAATGTTATGTGCCTGGCACCATAGCTCACACCTGTAATCCCAGCACTTTGGGAGGCCGAGGCAGGCAAATCACTTGAGTCCAGGAGTTTGAGACCAGCTTGGCCAAAATGGCGAAACCCTATCTCTACTAAAAAATACAAAAATTAGCTGGGGATGGTGGCGTGCACCTGTAATCTCAGCTACTCAGGAGGCTGAGGCACGAGAATTGCTTGAACCTGGGAGGCAGACGTTGCAGAGAGCTGAGATCATGCCACTGCACTCAGCCTGGGTGACAGAGCAAGACTGTCTAGAAAGAAAGAGAGAAAGAGAGGAGAGGGAGAGAGGGAGAGAGGAAGGAAGGTAGGTAACATTACATGTGGAATTTTATTTAAGATGTCCTGCCCCCTCAAAAAATAGAAAAAACCATTACTGAGGATAGAAAATATATGAAGTAAGATTGGCAAAATATTTATAATTGTTGAAGCCCAGTTATGAGAACATGAGGATTTATATTATTTTCTCTAGTTCTATGAATGTTTGAAAATTTTCACAGCATTTCTTAAAAATATCCATTTTAGGTGCTAACTGAAGAAACATCTATCTCAGTGCACAAACACAAAGGTTAGATCACGTTTACTACTAGCAATTTAGCTATTGGTCAGTCAATTAGAGTTTTTGAATCTACTGTGTACAGATCTCTGTACTGAGTACTACAGAAACATATCAGGAAAAACTAAGTTTTCCCTCAAGAAGATTTTTATCCAGAGAGGATGACAGAATGCGAACTCATTTATTCACTCAACAAACATTTATTCTCTATTGGGCACTGTAAGGAGTTACAGAGGAAGATTTTTAGAAGGCGCCACATAGACAAACTGAATGGGGTGAAGCAGAAGTCAAATCCAGTGAAGCTGATCATCACAAGCTTCCTAGAGTTAGCTGGAATGTTTGAAGTCATCCAGCGAGCCAAATAGACATTACCTGGTAGCTGTTACCTGTAGAGTCTAGTGATAGAAACTGCAGGAGGTGCAAAAGTGTGTGCTGGAGGCCTTATTTTCAAGGTGGTTATCCCCATGAGAATAGTAAGGGACCAACTGTGTAATAATGACAAACAGTGTAGTGGGAATTAGGGAAGGGAAAACTTGGTGTGGATGGAAATAATTGAGGAAGAGTTAAAAGAGATGGAGACAGAGTTGGGCCTTAAAGGATATATATAGTAGTTGCTGATTCATGGAGTAGAAACAAAACAAAACAAACAAACAAACAAAAAAAACAACAAAAAAACAAAGATATGGTAGAAACTAAATAGAGATGAGAAGGGTGTTTTCTCTAGATAAATGATATGGAGGGAGAAAATAAGTAGAGTTTTTCTCTGACTTGAAAAAGGAGGAAATCTACCTTTCCAACCAATCTCACCTTCCAGTTATGACCCTTGTGTCTTGTTTTTGTTTTTGTTTGAGACGGAGTTTCACTCTTGTTGCCCAGCTGGAGTGCAATGGTGTGATCTCGGCTCACTGCAACCTCCGCCTCCCAGGTTTGAGTGATTCTCCTGCCTCAGCCTCCTGAGTGACTGGGATTACAGATTACAGGTGACTGCCACCATGCCCGGCTTGTATTTTTAGTAGAGATAGGGTTTCATCATGTTTGCCAGGTTGGTCTCGAACTCCTGACCTCAGGTGATCCACCCGCCTCGGCCTCCCAGAGTGCTGGGATTACAGGCGTGAGCCACAGCGCCCAGCTGAACCTTGTATCTTTCTTTTTATTCAAAACCAAACTTCTTGAGAGAATAGTCTACACCAGTCATTCAGGAAACAATTTCAAGCACCAACTCCATGAGATACTTTTTAATCCTATCTTATGTGTTTATCCTTAATCCATAGTTCACTGATCATTGAAATCCTCTTCTTCCTTGCTTTCCATATTGCTATTACAATTATCCCACCTCTCTGGCCATTCCTAGTCCTTCCATTCTTTAATAAACTCTTTATTATTTTATAGTAGTTTTAGATTTAGAGAAAAATTGTAAATTTAGTACGAGTTCCTATATGCCCCACATCCAGTTTTCCCTATTATTAAGATCTTACAACATTATGGTACATTTGTTACAATTAATGAAACCATATTGGCCCATTATAACAAACTAAAGCCCATATTTTATTAAGATTTTCTTAGTTTTTTACCTAATGTCTTTATCCTGTTCCAGAACCCATCTAGGATACTATATTACAATTGGCTGTCATGTATCCTTAGATTTTTCTTGGCTGTGACAGGTTCTCAGACTTTCCTTGTTTTTGATGACCTTGAAAGTGTTGAGAAGTACTGGTCAGGTATTTTGCAGAATGTCCCTCTATTGATATTTGTCTGATGTTTTCTTCCTAAGTAGACTGGGGTTCTGGGTTTTGAGGAGGAAGACCACAGAGGTAAATTGTCATTCTTTTCAGTTATATCAAGGGTCCTTAACACCAAATTGATTTATCACAATTGTTGACCTTGATCACCTGGTTAAAGTAGTGTTTTTCCCCCCCTTTCCATACTGTTCTTTTTGGAAGGATGCTACTCTGCAGAGCCCATATCACAAATAAGGAGTGAGTAGTTGTGCTCTGCCTTTCCTTTTGGGTGGAGTATCTAAAGTATTTGCAATTCTTTTTCACTGGAGATTTGGTTCTTCTTCCTCATTTATTTATTCAATCATTCATTTATATCAGTATAGACTCATGGATGTCTATTTAATTCTTGGATGACCATCCAATGCAATGTATTTGTTTTGTCGCTCAAGTTGTTCCAGTTGGCCATTGGGAGCTCTTTCAGTTGGCTTCCTTGTCCCTTTGACATACTCCATCAACATGTGTGTGTGTTAGCACTTAATTACTTTCTGACACCACATGATGCACCAAGTTCATTTGTACATTTTCTGCACCAGTCCCTAGAAGCAACCACTTCTTTTAAGAATTACTGCTTACTTTTATTAGGAATGGTATTAGAGCTCAAGGTCTAGGCACTGGGTGTGTTCCTTAGGTCTTATTTTATTTCTCTTTTTGTTTTTCTCTTTCTTCTAAATCAGTTTCTTACCCTCTGCACTACTGACATATTGAACTGGAAATTTTTTTTTGTTGTGGGGGGCTAGACTGTGCATTGTCTGATGTTTAGTAGCATTCCTAGCCTCTACCCACTAGATGCCAGTAGCACTCTTCCAGTTGTGATAGCCAAAAATGTCTTCAAACATTTCCAAATGTCCCTAGGGAGGCAAGATCACCCCAAGTTCAGAAACACTACTCTAAATGTACAAGTTTCCCAGGTTCTCACATCCCTGGTTCTCTTCTTTTCTCATTATTCATATTATCCTTGGGCAAACTTAGCCAACCTTTTTGTCTTAATTATCACCTACAATCTAATGCCTTTCAAATATATCTTTATTTCTGATATCTTTCCTTAGGGTGGGCATGCCTATCTCCATTTCTATGTCTATAGTCCTATGGGTACCTCAAATTAAGCATGTTAAAAATGTATCCCATTGTTGGCAAAGAATCCCAATCTGACAGAGAATAGGAAGGAATAACAAAACTCCAAAAGAGATTACTAAGCAAGCAGTTTGTCTTGCCACAGTGCCATACGAGTCAAAAGTAGGCAACTTGAATCAGTTTTATAGAGAAGAGGTTAGCAAACTACATCCGCTGGCAAAATCCAGTCCACCAACTGTCTTTGTATGTTAAGAACTGTTTTTATCGTTAATTTTAATTTTTTTTTTCATTTAGAGACTGGGTCTTGCTGTGTTGTCCAGGCTGGTCTTGAACTTCTGGGCTCAAGCAATCGACCTGCCTCAGCCTCCCAAAGTGCTAGGATTACAGGTGTGAGCCACCACACCCAGCCTATGTTTTTATATTTTAATGTTTAAAAAAAGTCAAAAGAAGGATAATGTTTTATGACACATGAAAATTATATGATAGGCAACTTTCAGTGTCCATAATAAAATGTTAATGTAACACATCCACACTCATTTGTTTACATATTGTTTGTGGCTGCTTTCATGCTACAGTGACAATAATTGAGTAATTCTTACAGCTGGCTTAGAAAACCTAAAATATTTACTATCTGGCCCACTGCAGGAACAGTTTTCTGACCCCTGAATCAGAACAAGACAATACTCACAGCACGGTAAATGGATTAAGGAGCATTCTATATGAACGTTATACTTTGAGCCTACAGTAAACAGGAAGAGCATTCACATGGTAGTGCTTGTTCCCCATGGTACCACATGGACGTATGGCCCTGGTTGGTAGCTCCACATGGAGTAAGTTGCACTGCAACCTGAGGAATCCAGGACTAAAGGCTCAGCACCTTTTGTAGCAAGCAGTAAACAAGCCAGTGCATTCTCCAGGGAGAAAATAGTTGCATAGTAGTTGCATGGTAGTTATACCTGACCTACTTCATTGTTTATGTGACTAGCTGCAGAAAAGGCTCAGAGTCAGAGGATGATTAGGACTTACAGTTTGGCATACTCGGCAGTGACCTGCAGGGTGGCTTGAGAATATGGCATACTGTCTTCAAATCCCAACATTTTGCTTCTATTCCTACTCTCCATAATCTTTGCTTCTTTTTCATGTTGGTTAATCATATCACCAGTCCCCTTAGTTATCCATGCTAGGAAACTAGTAGTCGTCTTAAATTCTTCCTTTTTCCTGATATCTAATCTATCCCCAAATCTGTTTGGTTTAATCTCCAAAATCTCTCATATTAATCTCATATTCCTATCTTCATTGCAATCACTTAGTCCAAACCACCATCATCTCTCCCCTTGATTATTGTAATAGTCTCCAGTGTAGGTTCTCATTTTCATCTTTGTGTACACATGGTTCACTCTCTGTATAGCAGTCACACAGATCATATGATATGTGAATTGGATCATGTAACATTCAACCTAAAAAAAATTTTAAAGGTACATTGTTAGTTATGTTTGTGTTGAAAGAAAGATAGATATATAGCCAGAAACCCAATTCTGTATTCCAATTATTTAGTAGGCATTAGCAGTTTTAGTAGTAATAGCTATTTATTGAATATTTATTATATGCCAGATACTGTGCTAAGTGATTTACATGCATTGTATTATACTATTGAATCTGTATAACTTTCAAATAAGGGTTATTATTATACCCATTTTATTGGTAAGAAAACTGAAGGTACAGAGGTCAGGTGACACAGGTAGGAAGTGAGAAGTTGGGATTGGAGCCAAGTACTCTTTACTCCTTCATTATTCTTTCTTTTTTATTTATTTATTTTTGAGACAGTCTCATTCTGTTGGCCAGGCTGGGGTGCAGGGGCACCATCTCTGCTCACTGCAACCTCTGCCTCTTGAGTTCAAGCGATTCTCATGCCTCAACCTCCCGAGTAGCTGGGACCACAGGTGCACGCCACCATACTGGCTAATTTTCGTATTTTTAGTGGAGACAGGATTTCGCCATGCTGCCCAGGCTGGTCTCAAACTCCTGATCTCAGGTGATCCACCCACCTCGGCCTCCCAAAGTGCTGGGATTACAGGTGTGAGCCACTGTGCCCAGCCCTACCCCTTCAATATTCTTCTTCGGATGAATGTTGGACAACAGGAATCACTTGAGTAGAAAAGAGCTTGGTTTGGCATTGGGAATGAAGAAGGGCTTCCTTTGAAAGACTCTATTTCTACTAGGAGCTTCTACGAAGACTGAACAGAAATCTGCTATTAACCATTCTTAGGGTCTCATTTTTCACTCTAGGATTACAATAGCTTTTTTTATTTTTTAAGTGATGATGCTCTGAGGCCACGTATTCCATCTTAATTGGGGGACCTAGCTAAGTTGAAAGTAAGAAGACCTGGGGGAAAAGAAAAGTTATATTTTCAATCCAGTAAATAGAGATAAGCGCTTCAACATTTCTTACTGCAGTTTGGTTTTGACAGATAGCAATTAAAGAGCATTCTATATGCAAGTTCTAGTTTCGGCCTACTTTTTTGACTTTTGGTGAATTCTGTTCTGTGACTTTTGTTTGTCTTAAGTCAGACACACTGGGAAGTGGATGAAGAGGTTGATTATTTTCTGTGAGACAGTTATTCTCAAAGAGTAGTGCTGGGAGCAGGTGGAGCTGCATCACTTGGGAACTTGTTAGAAATGCAAATTCTCAGGCTGGAGCCTGAGAATCAGAAATTCTGGTTGTGGGACCCAGTGGTCTGTATTTTAACAAGCCTCCTGGTCATTTTTAGTGTGTACTACAGTTTGAGAATGACTGGTCTGAGCTATGCTGGGGACAAGGGCCTGTGTGTTTTCTCCCTGTTTTACTTCTGAGGACAACTGTGTTGTGTTATGTTAGTGAATTGCTAATAGGCATTTTATTGTGGGTAATTGGGAGATAGAGTGGTCTTCAGAAGACAAAGAGTCTATTCTCTCAGTTTCAAAGCCTTGCTCATAAGAAACCTGTAAATCATCCCCGCAGGACTGAGTGGGAAGGCAATTATGTGGTACAACCTTGATAGATGCTAAAATTTGAGAATTACTACTTTAAGACATTAGCCAATAATTCCATTAGCTGACACAAGGTGGATGATGTTAAATTAGGTTTACTGGTTTGGTACAATTGTGAAGTTTATCCAGACAGGGCCAACTTAAAACAGAAAAAAAAAAAAAGTAGTAATTTAGATTCCTCAGCTTTTTTTTTTTTTTTACAAAAATATTACTATTACCGAAATTGCTGTGTAGATATGGAAAGATATCAATTACGTTGTGAATAAAAGCAAGTTGTAAAAAATCTGTATAGTGTATGTAATCACATTTAAAGAACAAACAAAAAAATCTTTGTGTGTTTGCATATGCATAGAAATATATAGCAAATTATTTTTTTAACCATTAAAGTATAGTCATTTATTATCTTTGTCAGTATTATGTACTGTACATAATTGTATGTGGTATACTTTTTTTATTATATTTTAAGTTGTAGGGTACGTGTGCACAATGTGCAGGTTTGTTACAGGTGTATACATGTGCCATGTTGGTTTGCTGCACCCATTAACTCGTCATTTACATTAGGTATTTCTCCTAATGCTATCCCTCCCCCTTCCTCCACCCCATGACAGGCCCCAGTGTGTGATGTTCCCCACTCTGTGTCCAAGTGCTCTCATTGTTCAATTCCCAAATATGAGTGAGAACATGCGGTGTTTGGTTTTCTGTCCTTGCGATAGTTTGCTCAGAATCATGGTTTCCAGCTTCACCCATATCGCTACAAAGGACATGAACTCATCCTTTCTTATGGCTGCATAGTATTCCATGGTGTATATATGCCACATTTTCTTAATCCAGTCTATCATTGATGGACATTTGGGTTGGTTCCAAGTCTTTGCTATTGTGAATAATGCCGCAGTAAACATACGTGTGCATGTGTCTTTGTAGCAGCAGGATTTATAATCCTTTGGGTATATATCCAGTAATGGGATGGCTGGGTCAAATGGTATTTCTAGTTCTATATCTTTAAGGAATCGCCACACTGTCTTCCACAATGGTTGAACTAGTTTACACTCCCACCAACAGTGTAGAAGCATTCCTATTTCTCCACATCCTCTCCAGCACCTGTTGTTTCCTGACTTTTTAATGATCGCCATTCTAACTGGTGTGAGATGGTATCTCATTGTGGTTTTGATTTGCATTTCTCTGATGACCAGTGATGATGAGCATTTTTTCATTTGTCTGTTGGCTGCATAAATGTCTTCTTTTGAAAAGTGTCTGTTCATATTTTTTGCCCATTTTTTGATGAGGTTGTTTGATTTTTTTCCTGTAAATTTGTTTAAGTTCTTTGTAGATTCTGGATATTAGCCCTTTGTCAGATGGGTAGATTCCAAAAATTTTCTCCCATTCTGTAGGTTGCCTGCTCACTCTGATGGTAGTTTCTTTTGCTGTGCAGAAGCTCTTTAGTTTAATTAGATCCCATTTGTCAATTTTGGCTTTTGTTGCCATTGCTTTTGGTGTTTTAGACATGAAGTCCTTGCCCATGCCTATGTTCTGAATGGTATTGCCTAGGTTTTCTTCTAGGGTTTTTATGGTTTTAGGTCCAACATTTAAGTCTTTAATCCATCTTGAATTAATTTTTGTATAAGGTGTAAGGAAGGGATCCAGTTTCAGCTTCCTACATATGGCTAGCCAGTTTTCCCAGCACCATTTGTTAAATAGGGAATCGTTTCCCCATTTCTTGTTTTTGTCAGGTTTGTCAAAGAGCAGATAGTTGTAGATGTGTGGTATTATTTCTGAGGCCTCTGTTCTGTTCCATTGGTCTATATCTCTGTTTTGGTACCAGTACCATGCTGTTTTGGTTACTGTAGCCTTGTAGTATAGTTTGCAGTCAGGTAGCGTGATGCCTCCAGATTTGTTCTTTTGGCTTAGGATTGACTTGGCAATGTGGGCTTTTTTTTGGTTCCATATGAACTTTAAAGTAGTTTTTTCCAATTCTGTGAAGAAAGTCATTGGTAGCTTGATGGGGATGGCATTGAATCTATAAATTACCTTGGGAAGGCCATTTTCACGATATTGATTCTTCCTATCCATGAGCATGCAATGTTCTTCCATTTGTTTGTATCCTCTTTTATTTCATTGAGCAGTGGTTTGTACTTCTTGAAGAGGTCCTTCACGTCCCTTGTAAGTTGGATTCCTAGGTATTTTATTCTCTTTGTAGCAATTGTGAATGGGAGTTCACTCATGATTTGGCTCTCTGTTTGTCTGTTGTTGGTGTATAAGAATGCTTGTGATTTTTGTACATTGATTTTGTATCCTGAGACTTTGCTGAAGTTGCTTATCAGCTTAAGGAGATTTTGGGCTGAGACAATGGGGTTTTCTGGATACACAATCATGTCATCTGCAAACAGGGACAATTTGACTTCGTCTTTTCCTAATTGAATACCCTTTATTTCTTTCTCCTGCCTGATTTCCCGGGCCAGAACTTCCAACACTATGTTGAATAGGAGTGGTGAGAGAGGGCATCCCTGTCTTGTGCCAGTTTTCAAAGGGAATGCTTCCAGTTTTTGCCCATTCAGTATGATATTGGCTGTGGGTTTGTCATAAATAGCTCTTGTTATTTTGAGATATGTTCCATCAATACCTAATTTCTTGAGAGTTTTTAGCATGAAGAGCTGTTGAATTTTGTCAAAGGCCTTTTCTGCATCTATTAAGATAATCATGTGGTTTCTGTTGTTGGTTCTGTTTATACGCTGGATTATGTTTATTGATTTGCATATGTTGAACCAGCCTTGCATCTCAGGGATGAAGCCCACTTGATCATGGTGGATAAGCTTTTAGATGTGCTGCTGGATTCAGTTTGCTAGTATTTTATTTAGGATTTTCACATCGATGTTCATCAGGGATATTGGTCTAAAATTTTCTTTTTTTATTGTGTCTCTGCCAGGCTTTGGTATCAGGATGATTCTGACCTCGTAAAATGAGTTAGGGAGGATTCCCTCTTTTTCTTTTGATTGAAATAGTTTCAGAAGGAATGGTACCAGCTCCTCTTTGTACCTCTGGTAGAATTTGGCTGTGAATCTGTCTGGTCCTGGTCTTTTTTTGGTTGGTAAGCTATTAATTATTGCCTCAATTTCAGAGCCTGTTATTGGTCTATTCAGAGATTCAACTTCTTCCTGGTTTAGTCTTGGGAGGGTGTATGTGTCAAGGAATTTATCCATTTCTTCTAGATTTTCTAGTTTATTTGCGTAGAGGTGTTTGTAGTATTCTCTGATGGTAGTTTGAATTTCTGTGGGATCGGTGGTGATATCCCCTTTATCATTTTTTTTTTTTTTTTTTTTTTTTTTGAGACGGAGTCTCGCTCTGTCGCCCAGGCTGGAGTGCAGTGGCGCGATCTCGGCTCACTGCAAGCTCCGCCTCCCGGGTTCACGCCATTCTCCTGCCTCAGCCTCCCGAGTAGCTGGGACTACAGGCGCCCGCCACCACGCCCGGCTAATTTTTTTTAGTATTTTTAGTAGAGACGGGGTTTCACCGTGTTAGCCAGGATGGTCTCGATCTCCTGACCTCGTGATCCACCCGCCTCGGCCTCCCAAAGTGCTGGGATTACAGGCGTGAGCCACTGCGCCCGGCCCCCTTTATCATTTTTTATTGCGTCTATTTGATTCTTCTCTCTTTACTCCTTTATTAGTCTTGCTAGTGGTCTATCAATTTTGTTGATCCTTTCAAAAAACCAGCTCCTGGATTCATTGATTTTTTGAAGGGTTTTTTGTGTTTCTATCTCCTTCAGTTCTGCTCTGATCTTAATTATTTCTTGCCTTCTGCTAGCTTTTGAAAGTGTTTGCTCTTGCTTCTCTAGTTCTTTTAATTGTGATGTTAGGGTGTCAATTTTAGATCTTTCCTGCTTTCTTTTGTGGGCATTTAGTGCTATAAATTTCCCTCTACACACTGCTTTGAATGTGTCCCAGAGATTCTGGTATGTTGTGTCTTTGTTCTCGTTGGTTTCAAAGAACATCTTTATTTCTGCCTTCATTTCGTTATGTACCCAGTAGTCATTCAGGAGCAGGTTGTTCAGTTTCCATGTAGTTGAGCAGTTTTGAGTGAGTTTCTTAATCCTGAGTTCTAGTTAAAAGGACCAGATCTCATGAGAACTCACTATCATCAGGACAATACCAAGGGACATGGTGCTGCTAAACCATTCATGAGAAATCCACCCCCATGATCCAGCCCCCTCTCACCAGGCCCCAACTACAACATTGGGAACTACAATTCAACATGAGATTTGGTGGGAACACAGACCCAAACCATATCACCTTCTTTTCAAAGGGTCAATGATGCCAAGAACTGAATAAGGCTTGAGTGAAGTTGGACTCAAGAGTTAGAGCATCTGCCTAGTGGAAGTCTAGAACAACCAAGGGTTAGAGGATGAGATGGAGGACTTGTGTCCGAAAAGGAACAGGGAGTAAATTCTAAAAGAAAGCAGAGATCCTGGTCATCCAAAAGTGGTGTCATCTCAAATTGAAATGGGTTTCATACCAGGGATGCAAAGATGGTTTAATATACACAAGTCAATAAATGTGATACACCACATAAACAGAATTAAAAAGAAAAATCACATGGTTATTTCAATAGATACAGAAAAAGCATTTGGTAAGACTAGCATCCCTTTATGATTAAAACTCTCAGCAAAATTGGCATACAAGAGACATAGCTCAATGTAATAAAAACCATCTATGACAAACCCACAGCCAACGTAATACTGAATGGGGAAAAGTTGAAAGCATTCTCTTTGAGACCTTGAACAAGACAAGGATGCTAACTCTCACCATTCCTCTTCAACATAGTACTGGAAGTCCTAGCCAGAGCGATCAGTCAAGAGAAAGAAATAAAGGGCATCCAAATTGTAAAGAAGAAGTCATACTGTTGCTGTTTGCTGATGATATGATTGTTTACTTAGAAAACCCTAAAGACTCCTCCAGAAAGCTCCTAGAACTGATAAAATAATTCAGCAAAGTTTCTGGATACAAAATTAATATACACAAATCAGTAGCTCTTCTATACACCAAAAGTGACTAAGCTGAGAATCAGATCAAGAATTCAACCCCTTTTACAATAGCCGTAAATAAATAAATAATAAATAAATAAATAAATAAATAAATAAATAAGATACTTAGGAATATACCTAACCTAGGAGGCAAAAGACCTTTACAAGGAAATCTACAAAACACTGCTGAAAGAAATCATAGATGACGCAAACAAATGGAAACACATCCCATGGTTATGGATGAGTGGAATCAATATTGTGAAAATGACCATAGTGCCGAAAGCAATCTACAAATTCAACACAATCCCCATAAAAAATACCACCATCATTCTTCACAGAACTAGAAAAAACGATCCTAAAATTCATATGGAACCAAAAAAGAGCCTGCAAAGCCAAAGTAAGACTAAGCAAAAAGAACAAATCCGGAGGCATCACATTACCTGATTTCAAAATATAGTATAAGGCCATGGTCACCAAAACAGCATGGTACTCGTATACAAATAAGCACATAGACAATGGAACAGAATAGGCAACCCAGAAATAAACCCAAATATTTTCAGCCAATTGATCTTTGACAAAGGAAACAAAAACATAAAGTGGGGAAAGGACACCTTATTCAACAAATGGTGCTGGGATAATTGGTAAGCCACATGTAGGAGAATGAAACTGGATCCTCATCTTTCACCTTATACAAAAATCAACTCAAGATGGATCAAGGACTTAAATCTAAGACCTGAAACTATAGAAATTATGGAAGATAACATTGGAAAAACCCTTCTAGACATTGGCTTAGTCAAAGGTTTCATGACAAAGAACCCAAAAGCAAATGCAATAAAAACAAAGATAAATTGCTGGGACTTTATTAAATGTGAGAGATTTGGCACGACAAAAGGAACAGTCAGCAGAATAAACAGACAACCCACAGACTGGGAGAAAATCTTCACAACCTATATATCTGACAAAGGACTAATATCCAGAATCTACAATGAACTCAAACAAATTAGCAAGATAAAAACAAACATTCCCATCAAAAAGTGGGCTAAGGACATGAATAGAAAATTCTCAAAAGAAGATATACCAATGGCCAACAAATGTGAAAAAATGCTCAACATCACCAATGATCAGGGAAATGCAACTCAAAACCACAATGCGATACCACTGCACTCCAGCAAGAATGGCCATAATAAAAAAATAAAAAAAAATAGACGTTGACATGGATGTGGTGAACAGGGAACACTTCTACACTGCTCGTGGGAATGTAAACTAGTACAGCCACTATGGGAAACAGTGTGGAGAGTCCTTGACGAACTAAAAGTAGAACTAACATTTGATCCAGCAGTCCCACTATTGGATATCTACCCAGAGGAAAAGGAGTCA
This sequence comes from Gorilla gorilla gorilla, assembly GCF_029281585.2. Lineage (NCBI taxonomy): Eukaryota > Metazoa > Chordata > Mammalia > Primates > Hominidae > Gorilla > Gorilla gorilla. Next base: position 124,715,457 of record NC_073247.2, read on the forward strand.
TTGTACGAAAAAGACACTTGCACACGCATGTTTATAGCAGCACAATTCACAATTGCAACAATGTGGAACCAACCCAAATGCCCATCAATCAACGAGTGAAATATATATATATATGTATAAAATATGTAATATATATTATATGTAATATATTATGTATATATATATACACACACACACACAATGGAATACTACTCAGCCATAAAAAGGAATGAATTGATGGTATTCGCAGCAACCTGGATGAGCGTGGAGACTATTATTCTAAGTGAAGTAACTCAGGAATAGAAAACAAAACATCATATGTTCTGAAAAACCAAACACCGCATATTCTCACTCATAGGTGGGAATTGAACAATGAGATCACATGGACACAGGAAGGGGAATATCACACTCTGGGGACTGTTGTGGGGTGGGGGGAGGGGGGAGGGATAGCATTGGGAGATATACCTAATGCTAGATGACGAGTTAGTGGGTGCAGCACACCAGAATGGCACATGTATACATATGTAACTAACCTGCACAATGTGCACATGTACCCTAAAACTTAAAGTATAATAAAAAAAAAAAAAAAAAAAAAAAAAAAAAAAAAGAAAAAAAAAAAAAAATAATAAAATAAAATAAAATAAGCATTACTTTTGAAAAAGTTCAGTAATGTAGTTGTATGCATCCTAATAAAAATATTTACCTAGTTAAACAATAAATAATATTGGTAAGAAAAAAAAAAAAAAAAAAAAAAAAAAAAACATCATATGTTCTGACTGATAAGTGGGAGCTAAGCTATAAGGATTCAAAGGCATAATAATGACACAATAAGCAGGGCATGGTGGCTCACGTCTGTAATCCCAGCACTTTGGGAGGCCGAGGCAGGTGGATCACGAGGTCAGGAGATCGAGACCAGCCTGACCAACATGGTGAAACCCTGTCTCTACTAAAAATAGAAAAATTAGCCGCACATGGTGGCATGCACCTGTAATCTCAGCTATTCTGGAGGCTGAGGCAGGAGAATCACTTGAACCCAGGAGGCAGAGCTTGCAGTGAGCCAAGACTGCACCACTGCACTCCAGCTTGGGTGACAGAGTGAGACTCCGTCTCAAAAAAAAAAAAAAAGAATGACACAATGGACTTTGGGGACTCAGGTGGAAAGGGTGGGAAGGGGGTGAGGGATAAAAGACTACAAATAGTGTGCAGTGTATACTGCTCGGGTGATAGGTGCACCAAAATCTCACAAATCACCACTAAAGAACCTACTCATGTAACCAAATACCAACCTGTTCCCCAGTAACCTATGGAAATAAAAATAAATAAATAAATAAATAAATTTCACTTATGCTCTATAAAAAAGACTGTTTATAATGAGTCAACCTTCTCTTGACTGAATCCACAGCAAAAGGACTTTCCAGACATCAGTCAGGATAGATGGAAAGAGACCTTAGTACCCCACATGGCCTGTATAAGTGGCATAAGCCATTCAGAATAGGGTAGTGGAGCTGGGTAGATGAAGTTCATAGAGATCTTCAGACAGTAGTTGATGTGCATGCCTTCCCTCCTTGGGCATTTTCTCACCTTGCTTCAAAACCAAGCAGAACTAAAGCAGAAAATCAAAGCTGCCTTAAAAAATGAGAGAAAAAAAGCCCAGAGCGGAAGGGCCACAAACCTCTCTCAGCCTGCTTAAAAACAAATCCCAAAAAAAGAAATTTCAGCTTCCAGGGAAAAGTAATTTCTGTGACTGTGAAACTCCTGACCATAGGCCAAGCAAGGGTCATTCAGAAGGAACACATGAGAGTAGAGGCAAAAGCAAAATCAGTCAAATCGATTCTATGTCTTAAGATACCATTATTTCATGGTCATGGCAAGGGAAAAATATGATCTCTATGGATTTGATCTATTGCTACCTTATATGAACAGTCTGAAATGAAACAATGAGATTGTTTTCGTCCGTTAAGATGCCCCAAGGCAAAGCCTATTCAACTTTTTCCCCTCTTGAAACAAAGGTACTTAAATGCAAGACTGGGGCTAACTGCAAAAAATGACTATAAACTTTACAGCTAGTCACGTATGTTTTCACATAATTCACAGCTTGGTATACCCAAATATGCAGCAAATATCTTGGTAATAGTTTTTCTATAAGGGCAATCAAGTTCCTAACAAATATCTATTTTACTCGTATCTAAAAAGCAGTATTTTAATTTGCACATCATGCATCCTTTCTGAAAATGCCACAGAATGCCAACCTATACGCTAATCAAAAAAGTGAATACATATTTTGTTCTTCGAGTGCTTGAATTGGGTCAGATACTTAATTTTGCCAGGATATAAGAACATACTGTAGCAAATGTCTTACACTAAGACTGACCATCGTTGGTTTTGTTTTTGTGTATAATCTATTCCTAAAGATCATATTTTCAGTAAAACCTTTTTTTGACTCGCTGGATCTGCTCAGTGCATCAGTGATAACAATATCATGGACTCATGTGAGGAAAGTAAGGAGGGCCACTTGACATAGGATGACAATGTATTGCTTGGAATTGTGCACAGGCTTGGAAGTCAGGAGACTTGAGAAAATTTTCTGGATTGATACTAATTCACCACGTGCGAGCTTCAGCAGAGTAATTTTGGGCTTAGATATGCTATTTTCCAAGGGCATGGTGAAGATCTCTGGAATTCCTTGGAGGCATTTTAGAGATGACAGACAGTTAAGAGGGAATGAGAGGGAAGTCCTATATGGCCCCCTCAATCAAAATAGTTCTTCTTGATTTGTTTAACAGACTGAACTTCTGTGCAAGATTTAATTTAAAGCTAGGCTTCCATGAGCCCTGCTCTGATTATCTGAATATTTATGTCACCTAAAAAATTTGTATGTTGAAATCATATCCCCCAAGATGCTGGTACTTAGAGGTAGGACCTTTGGGAGATGGTTAGGTCATGGGGGCAAAGCCCTCGTGAATGAGATCAGTGACCTTATAAAAGAGACCCCATAGAGACCCCTCACTACTTCCGCCATTTGAGGACACAGCAGAGAAGGAGTTATATATGAATGAGGAAACGGGTCCTCACCAGACATCGAATCTGACATCACCTCAACCTTAGACTTCCCAGGCTCCAGAACTGTGAGAAATAGATGTGGATTCTTTGTAAGCCTCACAGTCTATGGTATTTTGTTATAGCAGCCTGAATGGACTGACAGGTCCTTCCACTAAATCACTAGATGAAGTGCCCCTCCCGCCAAGATCCCTTCAGGCTCCATCACTTTTTGACACTCTAATTCAACTTGATCTCATACCATCATTTTTGAATTCCAATCATTTGAATATTGTGGCTTCCCCTTTCCCTGAGGCCAGTGGAATATTTTCCCTCTCAGCCCTTTAAGCCAGGAATATGTCAGCAATCTATGTGACAATGGGCAGTTCAGGTGCTTCTTTCTTGTTCACCTTGCAGTGATTTAACTCCTACCATCTTCTTTCTTGTTCCCAATGTAGTGATTTAACTCCTACCATCTTCTTCACTACCATCATCTTTCCCTCTCTCCTTTCCTGTCACTGTGAGTGACACACCAGCTGATAGTGTTATGAATAGGAAGGTTTGGGCAGAGTGACTGTCAGAAATATTTTTACCGTGTGAAAGGACATTTGTGGAATGTTATGGCATCGTTGCCTCCTGCCCCTCAGAGAATGTGGCATTGAGTATTGGGCTCTTGCCACTGTATCCAGCATACCAAAGCGAGCTCCTGGCCTCATTGTACATTACAGAGTACTTAAATAATATCCTCATCTTATATATACACATGTATTTATTTTCATGTTCTTTCATATGCCCTACCTTAGATTTTACATTGTGACTTAAGTATGATTTAGCTCATACTTAAGTCCTCAGAATACTTCAGTAAAGCTATTACCAGAATTAGAACATTCCCCTGAGTTGCAGTGAGATTTGTGCTAAAGTTCACAATGCGAATTTGATAGCTCTAAACATGAGATATGTACTTGCTGCATTTACTGAAATCCCTGAGTCCCCTATCACTTTCCTTAGATTTCAAAGTTATGGGATTGTCCAGTATGTTTGCTAAGAATGACCTGATGTGACTCAAGTGTTATTCTGGGCACGATTCTGTTGCCAATTACATTGGTACACATGTTTTAATGTGATTCAGATTACTGATGTAAATGCATATGATTACTTTGTGTTTTCTATTATATAACATTATATTTCCTTTAGACATTTCATTGTCTCAGGTTATAATATGACATCCTTATATAAAGCAGTTTTAAGGGGGAATTTATCTTCTCTCAGTGCTTTAACTTACCTACCAGATTTTATATTTGAGGCGTCTTTTACTGCCAAATTCATTAACCTGCAACATGTCTTGAATCATGTTTAAAATTATTTTAAGACATCGCCTACCCCACGCCAGAATAACCATGTGATAACCTTGAAAAATGTTTCTACTTTTTTGATTGATGGATTGATTTCAGGTTATGACTATGTTAATAATTAGGTCCCAGATAATACATTGACATGGTTTCAGATATAAGTTTCCAACTAGTTTTGCTCAGAAGCGAAGTAGGTGGTTGCATATGTTGTGCGATCTGATGACCCTACATTTGAAAATTATTCACCTCACAAGCTCATTTGAAATTGGAAGGTTGATCCCTACAGTCTTTGGTCTTCATGGGTAGTCTGTTGAAATGTAAATACCTCTAGATGGGCAGCCCATCAGCCTGCTGTCATTTTCATTTTAATCTGGATTTATTTAGCAGACCTCTGAAAATTGGCTGAAATAGACTGGCAAGACAAAGATTTGATATCGGTTAAGGTGGATGACAAGTTTACAAGATTTGATATTGGTTTAAATGAAGAAAAGGTCTGTTTAAAGTCTTAGTAAGCCTAGTTTTGACTAGGCAAGGGAAGCATGCTAGCATACGGCATGTGAGTGCAGGCAGAGAAAGAGAAGTAACAGAATGGGTACACCAACTTTACCTAACCTCCATCTTTCTGGAAGTCAGCCCTTGTCTGTGACTTGTAGGGAACATTGTACTGCCTGCTTGTCACTCTGCCAACCATCCACCAAAGTAACTTTCAAGACTATCTTAGGGTCTGGGATTCTCTATGGGGGTGGTGAAAATAAAATTCTGTAACATCTTCCTTCTTTCACTACTTTCTTAGCTGTCTTCTTGCCATTTTTGGAAAAGCTTTCCTTGAAAAATTTCTTGCTGCCTAATATTCTTGGTGCTTTACCCTTTAATCAAGGCAACACTATACAATCTTTACCACCAAATTTTCTCTTTAAAACAGATTTTATTTGATTGACCCACAGATAGACAGGAGCCTAATACAGGCTCTACTGTTTCTTGGGGAAAGCCCTGAAAACCCTTGTCAATACTGTTTTCCACATATTCTTTTGCTGTTGTTGCTACTCCTTTATCTTGATTGAACACAACCTCCAAGATTTTCTGTGCAAGGTTACTTGAGAGAGAAAATGTTAATTGACATTTTTCATATGTGAAAATCCCTTTATTCTGCCATTAAGTTTGGCTGGTTATGGACTTCTAGGTTAGAAATAGCTTTTCCTTAAACTTTTGAAAGCGTTGGCTCCTTGCTTTTGAGCTTCCAGTGTTGCCATTGAGTCAATATTATTACTTTGATTCCATGGTATTTTGAAACTTCACTATGGTATGTGTTTGTGTGATCTTTTTTTTTTTTTTTTTTTTTTTTTGAGACGGAGTCTCGCTCTGCCGCCCAAGCTGAAGTGCAGGAGCGCGATCTCGGCTCACTGCAAGCACCGCCTCCCGGGTTCACGCCGTTCTCCTGCCTCAGCCTCTGAAGTAGCTGGGACTACAGGCGCCCGCCACCACGCCCGGCTAATTTTTTTGTATTTTTAGTAGAGACGGGGTTTCACCGTGTTAGCCAGGATGGTCTCGATCTCCTGACCTCGTGATCTGCCCACCTGGGCCTCTCAAAGTGCTGGGATTACAGGCATGAGCCAGCACGCCCGGCTGTGTGATCTATTTTTATTCATTATACTAGGCACTTGGTGGGCCCTTTCAGTTAGGAAACCTGTGTCCTTCAGTTCTGAAAATTCTTCTTGCATTATTACTTGGATAATATCCTTTTTACTCTTTCATTTCTCTTTTTTTCTCTGTAGATGTTATCAGCCAGATGTTGAACATCCGAGATCGATCCCCAAGTCATCTCTTCTGCTTATTTTCTATCTTTTTGTCTTTTCATTTTAATTTTCAGGAGGTCTCCTCCAACTTATATTCCAACACTTCTATTTTTATCTTATTTTTAATTTCCAAAAGTTTTATCTTATTCTCTGAATGTTCTTTTTTTAAGCCAATTTTTAATGAATGCTGTATATTCTCATCTCTCTAAAAGTTAGTTCTTAAAGTTTTCTTCTGTTCCCTGTATTGTCTCTGTTTCTGTCAAATTCACTTTCTTTGTTCTGTCGTTTTTATCTCTAGCCTCGATGTCTTATCACTCTTGATGGCCCATTTATATTAACAGTAAGACACCAAGAAGCTGATTAGAAGTTCTGTGTACATGAGTAGGCACTGTTATATGGTGAAATGTCCTTTAAGTTGGGAAGGCTACAATTCAGCTTTTTCACTGGGATTCTCAACAATATCAGTATATTTCAGTCCTTTTTATTAGACAATTATTTTCCACAGAAAGAAATAGTCCAATTTCCTATAGGTAATTATAAACCTGGCTGCAAGTATTCTGGGATATATGACAGGAATAAGGTAGGGACTGAAGATTGAACCTCTTGACATGCAGGTTTTCCAGATGAGAACACATCTTGGAAAGAGAAAAAAGAAAAAAGGAAAGAAAAATATGCATGTTTTGTATCCTCATTTTCGGTGTGGCAACTCACCCCACTTCTTATTCATATAAACTTTTTCCAGCAAGAAAAAAACCCTCCTGTCTTCTACATGCATTGGCAAAGGGAGATTACTCCATGGAGTACATGAGTGAACGTAGAAGGAAGGACTATATACTCCTTATACCAACTGATAATCTACTCTTCTGTTTTCAGTCCCACTCACACCCCTGCCCCTAGAGATTCTTGGTGCCTGCAAATCCTAAGACTTTCTGAGGTTCTGCAGCATGAATTGCCTCGCCTTTTGTTGGCTTCTACCCAGTTTCAGGCTTAAGTTTCAGTATTATCTATCTACACTGCTAAGTCATTTACCACTTGTCCATCTATTTTCTAGCTTACAAAATGTGTGTTGGTATTTCTCTTCTACTGTCATCTCCTCCCATGTTCTCTTTGAACTTTAGGATCTTTTATTACTTTTTAAAATTCTTGGCCTGGCTTGCTGGGTTATGCCTTTAATCTCAGCACTTTGGGAGGCCGAGGCAGGTGGATCACCTGAGGTCAGGAGTTCAAGACCAGCCTGGCCAACATGGTGAAACCCTGTCTCTACTAAAAATACAAAAATTAGCCAGGCATGGTGGTGCATGCCTGTAATCTCAGCTACTTGGGAGGCTGAGGCAGGAGAATTGCTTGAACCCGGGAGGCGGAGATTGCAGTGAACCGAGATTGTGCCATTGCACTCCAGTCTGGGCAACAGAGCGAGACTCTGTCTCAAAATAAATAAATAAATAAATTTAGTTGCTGCCATTTTAGTGAGGTTTCAGGAGTGAGTGGAGATACATATATTTGTTCAATCTTCTATGCTTACTTAGAGGTCTCCTCATTCATTTTACTAGCTGTATGGTATTCTATAGTTTATGTGGACCAAGCAGTGATACATAAAATATTTGATATGTATTAAGACCTGGGTCTCAAGCAATCAGAATGAGCACCAGTTATAGTGGTAACATATGGTCCTAAAGCCCCCTGCTATGCAAGTGTTAAGACTTTAGTTGTTAGATTGTGTGGGGGTTCAAGGTATCCTGGGGAAAGAACCAAGATGACCAGAGTGCTGGAGGGGTGCACTCAGTGTATGGAATCAAGACAGAAACTATTAAGCTTATTTCAGTATTTTACCAACTATTGTATCTGCATTTGTGCATGCTTGCAAAATATCAATCAGGAATATGCCAGAATCCATTTATTCAATCCTTTACTAATGGACATTTATATTATTTCTAGCTTTTGTTTAAGTTTACAACAATGTGTGTGTGACAATCTCAAACACATCTCTTTTTGTACCTTTGGGAATATTACTGTAGCATTGCTTCTTAGTAGTACATTTCTTTCACTAGTTACCTTGGAAGCAACCAATGGAAACAAAACAATTAGCTAATGATTTTTTTTTTTTAAAGACAGGGTTTTATTCTGTTGCCCAGGTTGGAGTGCAGTAATGCAAACATCGTTCATTGCAGCCTTGAACTCCTGGGCTCAAGCAATCCTCCCACTTCAGCCTCTTGAGTAGCTAGGACTATAAGTGCATGCCACCATGCCTGGCTAATTTTTTAACTTATGATTATTATTATTATTATTGTAGAGATGAGGCCTCATTATGTTGCCCAGGCTGATCTTGCACAACTGGCCTCCAGTGATCCTCCCACTTCAGCCTCCCAAAGTGCTGGGATTATAGGAGTCAGCCATTATGTCTGGCTCTGATTTACAAATATATATATATATATATATATATATATATATATATATATATATATATCCTGTAGGCTGGGAACAGTGGCTCACGCCTGTAATCCCAGCATTTTGGGAGGTCGAGGTGGGCAGATCACTTGGGGTCAGGAGTTCAAGACCAGCCTGGCGCCTGGCCAGCATGGCAAAATCCCGTTTCTACTAAAAATAAAAAAATTAGCTGGGCATAGTGGTGCATACCTGTGATCCCAGCTACTCAGGAGGCTGAGATGGGAGTATAGCTTGACCCTGGGAGGCGGAGGTTCTAGTGAGCTGAGATAGTGCCACTGCACTTCAGCCTGGGTGACAAAGTGAGATTCTCTCTCTCTTTCTCTATGTACATAACCTATAATTTAAGTTAATTCAACCTATTCTTTTTAAAAGTTGGTTCTGCGAATTCTGTTACAGGGACAATAGAATAGACGTACTTCTCCTTATTCTTCCTGCTGAGCACAACAAAAGGCTCTGCAAATCATATATAAAACAAAAGTAAGAAGTCTCTGAGAGGTAGATAAAAGAAAGAAGACTAGCTAGACCCAAGTAATTACATGATAACATGTCAGGGAACATGAAGACGAGTTCCCTGGGTAGATTTGTTTTTGTTTTTGTTTTTGTTTTTGTTTTGCCTCACACATCCTAGATTTAGAACTGAAGACTGCAACCTGGAAATACTAAGAAGTACACACAAAAAAGCCACAACAAAAGCCTACTCTCTCTAACCAAAGGAACAAGAAAGGAGCAGCCTAGAAAGGCAGGAAACTTTTAGACAATGTCTCTACAGGAGCCAAATGCCACCAATTAAAAATTGTGGCCCCAGTTGGTTGCAGTGGCTTACACCTGTAATTCCAGCACTTTGAAAGGCCAAGGCAGGAGGATCACTTGAGCCCAGGAATTTGACACCAGACTGAGCAACATGGTGAAACCCCACCTCTAAAATATATATATATATGTGTGTGTATATATATATATGTGTGTGTGTATATATATGTGTGTGTGTGTATATATATGTGTGTGTGTGTGTGTATATATATGTATATATGTATATATATATTTAGCCGGGCATGGTGGTGTTCATCTGTAGTCCCAGCTACATGGGAATTGGAGGTGGGAGGATTGCTTGAGCCCAGGAGTTCAAAGTTACAATGAGGGAGGGGAACATCACACACTGGGGCCTGTCGAGGGGTGGGGGTCTAGGGGAGGGAGAGCATTAGGACAAATACCTAATGCATACAGGGCCTAAAAACTAGACGATGGGTTGATAGGTGCAGCAACCCACCATGGCACATGTATACCTATGTAACAAACCTGCACATTCTGCACATGTATCCCAGAACTTAAAATAAAAAAAGTAATCCCATTTACAATAGCTACACATAAAATTAAATACCTAGGAATTAACCAAAGAAGTGAAATATCTCTATAATGAAAACTGTAAAACATGGGTAAAATAAATGGAAGAGGACACCAAAAAATGCAAAAATATTCCATGTTCATGGATTGGAAGAATCAATGTTGTTAAAAATGTCCATACTATTAATTGCAATCCACAGATTCAATGCAATCACTATCAAAATACCAATTACATTCTTCACAGAAATACAAAAACAATCCTATAATTTATATGGAAGTATGAAAGACCCAGAATAGCCAAAGCTATCCTAAGGCAAAACACACACACACACACACACACACACACACACACACACACACACACACACACACACACACAAACACAAACAAACAAACAAACAAAAAACCCTAAACTAAAGGAATCACATTACCTGACTTCCAATTGTACTACAGAGGTATAGTAACCAAGACAGCATGGTATTGGCATAAAAAGAGACACCTAGACCAATGGAACAAAATAAACAACCCAGGAACAAATCCGTACACCTTCAGTGAACTCATTTTTGACAAAGGTGCCAAGAACATAAACTAGGGAAAAGAAAGTCTCTTCAATAAATGGTGCTATGAAAACTGGATATCCATATGCAGAAGAATGAAACTAGACCCCTATTTCTTGCCAGATACAAATATCAAATCAAAATGGATTAAAGACATAAATCTAAGACCTCAAACTATGAAACTGTTACAAGAAAACATTGGAGAAAAGCTCCAGGACATTGGTCTGGGCAAAGATTTTTTGAGCAATATCCCACAAGCACAAGCAACCAAAGCAAACATGGACAAACGGGATCACATGAAGTTAAAAAACTTCTGCACAGCAAATGATACAATGAAGAAAGTGAAGAGACAACCTACAGAATGGGAGATAATATTTGCAAACTACCCATCTGACAAGGGATTAATAATCATAATATATAAGGAACTCAACTCTATAGGAAAAAGTCTAGTAATCCAATAAAAAATGAGCAGAAGATTTGAATAGAGATTTCTGAGAAGACGACATACAAATGGCAAACAGGCATATGAAAAGATGCCTAACATCAGTGATCATCACAAATGCAAATCAAAGCTACAATGAGATATCATCTCACCCCAGTTAAAATGGCCTATATGCTGGCAAGGATGTGGTGAAAATGGAACCCTTGTATACTGTTGGTGGGAATGTAAATTAGTACAACCACTATGGGAACGATTTGGACGTTCCTCAAAAAACTAAAAGTTGAACTACCATATGATCCAGCAATCCCACTGCTGGGAATATACCCAAAAGAAAGTATATCAAAGAGATACCTGCACTCCTATGTTTTATGCAGCACTGTTCATAATAGCTAAGATTTGGAATCAAACTAATGTCCATCAACAGATGAATGGATAAAGAAAATGTGGAGCATATACACAATGGAGTGCTATTCAGCCATAAAAAAAATGAGATCCATTCATTTGCAACAATATGGATAGAACTGGAGATCATTATGTTAAGTGAAATAAGCCTTGCACAGAAAAAGAAACTGCATGTTCTTACTTATTTGTGGGATCTAAAAATCAAACAATTGAACTCATGGACATAGAGAGTAGACAGATGGTTGTCAGAGGTTGGGGAGGGTAGTAGGGGGCTGGGGGTGATGTGCGGATGGATGGTTAATGGGTACAAAAAATAGAAAGAAGGAATAAGACCTACTATTTGACAGAACATCAGGGTGACTATCGTCAATAATGACTTAATTGTCCATTTTAAAATAAAGAGTGTGATTGGATTGTTTGTAACTCAAAGGGTAAGTGCCTGAGGGGATGGATACCTGATTCTACATGATGTGATTATTTCATATTGCATGCCTGTATCAAAACATCTCATGTACCCCATAAATATATACCTACTATGTATTCATAAAAATTAAAAAAGAAAAAAAATTTAAAAAGCACTAAATTTCTGTGTACTCCAAATTGTCTACAATAACAATGTATGACTTCTATAAATTGCAAAAAAAAACCTATTTAAAGTTAAAAACCTAACCTGCATTAAAAGAGCTGTAGCCTTCTATGTAATTAAAGCCTTTAATAAATCAGTTATTCTTTCTGATATTGATTCTGAATAACCGATTCTGAATAATTTCATATTGTTGAAAAATAAACAGAATTCCTTGTAATTGTTGTCAAAGTAGAAATAATACACAATTAAAGTATTGTCATAGCCTGGTATGTCTTAGAATGAACAGAATTCTAATTTATTTGTAAATCTATAAATAATTTATAAATTTCATAAATAAAGCTATTTATTTATAAATAACTACATATTCATATAGTTGTATATAAATATGTCGGTTTCTGTGAAACACAAACATAAGTAAAATCGATGTCTTTTCTCAGCTTCATGGCAATGCATTCATTTTGACAAGAAGCAGCAAAGAGCAACAAGCATGAACTTTTAGAGCAAGAAGCCCTGGCTTCCAGTCAGTCCCTGGGTCATCACCTATTAGTAGTGTGACTCAGGTCAATTATTTTCTGTGACCTCTCATTTTCTCTTCTATAAAATGGAGAAATTAATAATTTCTTTCTTAAGGGTTCTCATGCAGATCAAATTAAATAGTGCACAAGAAAGCACTCTGCAAACAGTTAATTGCTGTATTCACTGTCCTTTATTATTTTATTCTAGATGAGACAAACAGCACCCTTTGCTTTTCTTGGTAAATTCATGGATGCTTGCTAACTAGAATTCTGCAATCAGACAATATGCATGTGGGGAGAATTTTGTAGAATGTTATTATGCTTCAATTATATAAATGTCCTATTGTAGCCTCTCCTTTCTTTCCATTAAAAAAGTATTCTTTTAAAACAATTTGTCAGAAAGCTACTGGTGTGATGACACTGGTTTATTTAAACACTACCACGTTCCCTCCTTTCTATGAGAATCATTTGCAGTTTCACAGACAGAATTGCCTTTTTGAGGGTTTCCAAATTTAGGTTCAGTGTTTTTTTTCTCATCAATGTTCAGTTCCAACTTAGAATCTCATTCTAACCTGACTGATGACCTCTCCAAGTGGCCTTCCCGTCTGTGGAATAATCAGTTAAGAAAACAACCACAGTTATTATTTTTTTTTACAGGACTATTGAATTGAGTTGTGTTATAATGCTAAGAAAGGACCTCAAATAGATCTAGCAATGAATACAATTTTCGTGGGTTTCGTTGGGTGACAGTGAAACTGTTGCCTAATATAAAAATAGAAATATAGGAAAGAAATTTGTAAGACTTCCAAAATATCAGCCATTTCACATGATAGTTTATAGTGCCTGGCTGTCTTGGGCATTGTAGTATTTATGTGTGTTTTGTTTGTTTGTTTCATTTTCTATTTGGAGCTAAAAAGACCTCGTGTTCGTGTTGATGTAATGACAGACAAGGCTTTTTACTCTCCAAGTGCTCCAGAGCATACTCTGGGGTGTAGAGGATGTGAAATGCATAAAGAGAATGGCTCCATAGCAAGTGCCAAACACAGGGTTACCTTCTTTTTGTTGCCCTCAGGTACATTCATTCATATTCATATCATCATCCTATGTACTAGTACCCTCTTGTGAAAGATGTTGTTATGGGTGCACATTTTGTAGCCATTTTGCCTATTTCTTCTCAAAAAACAAAAGTTAATGTATACCAACAGTGATTGGCTGGGCGCCATGGCTCACGCCTGTAATCCTAGTACTTTGGGAGGCCAAGACTGCCAGATCGCTTGACTTGAGCTCAGGAGTTCAAGATCAGCCTGGGCAACATGCTGAAACTCTGTCTCTAAAAAAAAAAAAAAATAGAAAAACTAGCCTGGCATTGGGGGCACATGCCTGTAGTCCCCACTACTCAGAAGGCTGAGGTAGGAGGATCAACTGAGCCCAGGAGTTCGAGGCTGCAGTGAGCTGAGATCATGCCACTGCACTCTACCGTGGGTGACAGAGCCAGAGCCTGTCTCAAAACAACAACAACAACAAAACAGTGACTGAAGCATCCTTTTCCATCCCTTTCTCCTTCCTCCTTTTCCTTTTTGTTTTTTATATGTTCTCCCCTTCCATTTCCTCTCTTCTTTATGCATTTTCTTTGCTTCAAATCATTCTCACCCTTCTTTATGTTATTAAGTATTTAGAAACATGAAGTTGATCATGAAGGATTTGAAAATTCTTCCCCCTCTCCCACTGAGAATACAGAGGTATTGGAAAACATAGAATCATTGGACTCTTTAGGCCTTTTTTTTCAGATTCATCTCCATGGCCTGAAGTTATGGTGAACTGAGAGGAAGGGGTATTATTCTGGGGACCAAAATAATTACTGTCAACCTTTAACTTCAAGGTTTATTACAAGTTGCTGAGCCAAAAGTAAATCTGTAGAAATGTCCCACAGGCAATATTTTTCTTAACAGAATGGGCCTCAGTTTCTTTGTCTGTAAAATGGGGTTGAAGATACTAACACATAATTAATAGTAATTATGGGAGAAAGGAACCAGATTGTCACAGGGCTTTAACTATCTTAAATTACAAGACAAGAAACGTAGACTTGGCTGTTACACAACAGGAAATCATCAAACTTTATTTTTAGCAGGTTAATTTTTAGAAAATTTGTATGATGGCAGTGTGTGGCAGGAATTAGGATCAGGAGAGACTAACGGTGGGCAGGTTATTTGACATGTCTAAGTAATGTGTAATGATAATAATTGCTAACATTTATGGAGTGTTTACCATATCCCGGGCATTTTGCTAATCTTTTATCTGCCTTATCCCATTTTATTCCTTCAGCCACCCTATGAGATAGGCAACATTTGTTATCTACATTTTACAGATGAGGAAACTGAGCTACAGAACAATGAAGAAATGTACCCAAGCTGTTACTTAGTATGAGGTCACCAAAGACGAGATCAGCAAGTGGTAGAACTAGAATTTGGCCATAGGCTGTCTGGCTTAACTACTGTGATGTACTGTCTCTAATGCGTCAGTCAATATTTCCCCAAAGTGCCATCCGTATTCACTCATTAGCATTACTTCAAAGAGTATTTAACAATTTTGGAATTTTCTATGTAGAATGATTTTTTTAAGTCGTCTTACATGATGTGGGTATTATGTGTCTTGAATTTGTGATTTTTTTTTTCAGAGAACGGAAGCTTTATCCCTCAAGCATAAAAAAAGATTGTTTATGGTGAAAATTATATTAAAATATACTTTAAGCTTCACTGCCTTTGTAAACGGTTTTCTTGAATATGATTGATTCAAGGTTTTTATAAATGTCAATTCTTTTACTGTTATGGCAAACCTTTGGAAACTATTACGGTTTGGAATATTGTATGAACCTAAAGTGATTAACTTCAGATTAATTGCTTCTTTCTTTCTTTTCTTTTTTTTTTTTTTAATTTCTGACTCTCTAACTCAGTGATTCTCTCCATTGTTAGGGAGGATTTAGTTTCTTCTTTGGCTATAAGCCCTCAGACCGGTAACTAATAGATGCTTCTTGTTTCCTTCCTTGTGCTCTGCTGTCTCTGATCACTGACGTCAGGGCATCTGCTGCTTGCTATCCTTCTTGTATTTTATAACAATGATTCCCTTTCCCTCTGCTTCTCTCTCTTTCATTCTCTTTCTCTGATCTCTCTCCTTTTCTTCCTATTCTTCTCAGTTTTGTTGCTAATGGGTCTGGATTTGGCTATCCAGGCTAATCCATCGGATATTCCCTCTTTCTAGGAAAAAGAGGGGTGAGGTGGTTTGTGTGAAATTTGGCTCATTACCTCTGGTCAGTGAAATACCATAAACACAAGACCTATAAACTATGCACCTTTAATTAACTCTTGGCTATTTTCATGATTTCCCTTATTTGGTGGGTTCTAGGTTGCTTTGAATAGCTGAGGTTACTAGACATCTGAATCTGAAAAATCATAGCTCTATGTTATTTATTTATTTATTTATTTATTTATTTATTTATTTATTTATTTATTTGAGATGGAGTCTCGCTCTGTAGCCCAGGCTGGAGTGCAGTGGCACGATCTCCGCTCACTGCAAGCTCCGCCTCGCGGGTTCACGCCATTCTCCTGCCTCAGCCTCCCGAGTAGCTGGGACTACAGGCGCCTGCCACCATGCCCGGCTTATTTTTTGCATTTTTAGCAGAGACAGGGTTTCACCATGTTAGCCAGGATGGTCTCGATCTCCTGACCTCGTGATCCGCCCACCTGGGCCTCCCAAAGTGCTGGGATTACAGGCGTGAGCCACCGCGCCCGACCACTCTATTTTATTTCTGAAATATAAAGTTGAATTCTGGCATTTAACTTTGAAGACTCTAAGCTGTGTTACCTTTAAGTTTAATTATTTCAGTATTAGTATAATAGCAATGTAGCTGATGTATTCCAAATATTTGTATGTGAAATAATTATTAGTCTTTTAAATATTTTCCATTTTTAAAATATATCAGTTCCTGATTATAAGATGACATTATTTTTTGTTAGTCACTCCAGAAATTTTTAAAAAGCACTCAAAGCTCCCAGTGGTTATAATTGTATGGACTCAGTTAATGTTTGCTAAAATTGTTTAGAAAATATCTGAATCAGCCTGGTGCGGTGACTCACGCCTGTAATCCCAGCACTTTGGGAGGCCAAGGCGGGTGGATCACGAGGTCAGGAGATCGAGGCCATCCTGGCTAACACGGTGAAACCCCGTCTCTACTAAAAAATACAAAAAATTAGCTGGACGTGGTGGCGGGTGCCTGTAGTCCCAGCTACTCGGGAGGCTGAGGCAGGAGAATGGCGTGAACCCGGGAGGTGGAGCTTGCAGTGAGCCGAGATGGCACCACTGCACTCCAGCCTGGGCAACAAAGCGAGATTCCGTCTCAAAAAAAAAAAAAAAAGAAAATATCTGAATCATAATTAGCATATTACTGCATTAAATTTTTAAGGACCATTAACTTTTAAAGGGAGTTTTGTAGCACTCAGATCTATTTGTGAAGTAGGAAGGTTTAGTTTAAAAGCAAAGCAAGAAAATGAAACTAATTCTGATTCTTTGAAACAAAAGACTTTTTCCCATAAATCAAAACTGCATACATTTATAGATACAAATACTTCTTAATAAAATAACTTCCCTTTAAAACTGACTTTCAAATATTACAATTCCTCATCTTTGTTCTTCTATATATATAAAACAAGCTTGATAATACTTGTCAGTTTAAAACTAAACCAAAAATAGGTCTTCAGAAAGGCATCATATATGATGTTTAGTTTTAAACTGACAAGTATTATCAAGCTTCATCTAAATTAAAGGTAGGAAAAATGGAGACTTTCTGTGCCTTAAACTTGTTTGAAAACATAAGGCTATTTTATCACTAATGGATTTCTTCAGCACAACCATGCAAAATGGCCCTATCGCTGCTTTATTTAACAAGCTGTTTTTATTTGTACTAGAATCCTCAAATGAGAAAGGGAGTATATTCCATTCTGTTTACATTGGTTGTAAATCAGGCCAGAAGACCAGAAGCGAATCTTCACCTTCAAAGGAAGAGTTGTCTTTGATAGGAGGAAATCTTTTTAAGTAAAGCAAACCTTTTGATTTATACATTCAATTGGAAAGGTGCCCTTGCAACTAGCCTCTGGAACTATTTTACCTGAAGAATTACCAAGAAGATAATAACTTTTTCAAGAATGATTTTTCCAGGAAATTGGATCACTTTCGAAAAATGAAAAATATTATAAATGGTGTGTGGAATGGTCCTGCAGAATTAAAACCTAAGATTATATCTACTGTGGCTGGGTCAGCGGGGCAGTGGTGCTGGCTGAGTGTTACATTACCTTGAGGTCATCGTTACGGGTCATGAGGGGTTAACAACAAAATGCAAGGCAGAAGCATGGTTGGGTAGGCTGTGTCAATCACTGTGAATCTGTGTAGCAGGCTTACAGGAGTAAAATGATTTTATTCTTAATCCTAGGGCTCCAGGTGGTATTTTTGGACTATAGAGAGGCATCGAGGATTGAGGTCGTAAAATCAACACAGAAAAAGTTCACTGAGGCCTTGAGATGTCTGGGGCTGCAGTTGCTCTAACAACTAGTTGCAACCTAGATGGAAAATATACTTAAATCTCTTTTGCTAGTCTTCATCTACTAATTAGTAGTGGATGTCCAGAGCTTTGTGTTGAGATGGATTTCCAGGCTAATTGGGAAAGAGAGTTGAGATTAGGTAACAATGCATGACACAAACCTAAAAGTAGGAAGCCAGTGCAAATTTGCCAAGTGGCCATCATTCCTGAACTGGGAGTTGCTGCTGTCTCTTAGGCTCAGTGCTGTGTTGCCTGGCCAGCTCTTCACTGATGTCTAGTCAGGTTCACTTATCTTCACTAAGCTGCGAACAGGCTGATTTTTCTCCATGAAAAATAAGGAGGCTCTGAAGGGAATCTCACCACCATAGGGCTTTAGAGACCCATGTACGCACTTTTCTGTTTGTTGATGGGATCACCCTTTGAAGGTTAGACAGGAAGGGTGGTCATATTATCCTTTAAAAAAAAGAAAAAAAGATGATCCATGTATTGTGAGACTGGCTTCTGACACCATGGTGCCATACCCTTTAACGAACCAGGTGGATACTGGTTTCTGCCTTTAACTGCCTCTAACTTCTATTTTTGCGGGGGGACAGAGTCTCATTCTGTTGCCTGGGCTGGAGAGCAGTGATGTGATCTCGGCTCACTGCAACCTCTGCCACCTGGGCTCAAGCAATTCTTGTGCTTCAGCCTCCCAAGGGATTACAGGCACGAGGCCACCACAATCGGCTAATTTTTGTATTTTTTGTAGAGACGGGGTTTCACCATGTTGGCCAAGCTGGTATCAAGCTCCTGGCCTCAAGTGTTTCCCCGCCTCGGCCTCCCAAACCGCTAGGATTACAGGAATGAGCCACTGTGCTTGACCAAACTGACAGTAACTTTTAACTCCCCAGGTTAGTCAGATGGCTTCACTCCTCTACTTTGCCACATGTGCTCTTCAATGATTATTTTCCTAGCAGCAAGTGTTTGCGTGGACCAGAATCAAGATTTATTTGATAGCCAAAAACTCACATCCATTCTCCTGTCCATGTTGTCCTCTGCTTTTGATTCTGGGGGATCTCTTGGGCCCTAACCACTAGCCAAGGGCTTTACCAGCCATCTGTTATTTGGAATATGACCACTTCAGGTTCTTTTCTGCTTGCTCAGACTTTGACTATCTATTTTCTTTCCTTAACCATTGGTATATATATATTCCAGGTTTTAATTTCCATGCCTGCCTAGTTTCTGGCCCACAGTTTTCCATGATATCCCTGGTAACTATGAATCTTTCACTTGTAACTCATTGCCTCCTGTAATCTTTAATTTATCAGTTCTTTTAGACTGTGAATTTCACATCTTACGAATACCCTTAGTTCCAATTCCCTACTCTCTTGCCATAATGCACAGTCTCCTAATGTTGACAACAAAAACCCAGTCAGGTGAATTAGAAAGTTAGCATGGGATCAGGTGAATGTTGAATGTGGACTGTGCCATATGATCAGCACAATGGCATGTACAGAGGAAATGAGGGTCTTCAGATTCCAGTCCGGGGCATTTAGACCAGAGTACCAAGGCTACAAGCTCCAGCAATGCCCTTTTAGCACACTGAGAATATTATATTTGAATTCGAATCACATGTTGAAGAGAAACATGCATTCAACCAGAAAGACAGAAGGATGGAAGAGTGAGAATAGGCTTATAGATTTGGACCTAGAGTGAGTCAGTAATTCTTTAAAATGTGGGGTTCTGTACTATGGTGAAACCACTTTATTTCTATGCTTGTGTGTCCAAAACATAATTTAAGAGTGAAAGAGACTTTAAGGATCATATAGCCAAATCTCCTAATTTTACAGATGAAGAAACCAAAGCCTGGGGAGGTTAAGTGGCTTGTCCAAGGTCACATAGTTGGCTGGTGGTACAGCTAGGACTAGAAAGAACCCAGGTCATCTTACATGCATTCCTTTGTAGGCACTACTCTGTCTCTCCACAGTTGCATTGTTTTCAAATTATGAGTGATTCAGCTCACTTCAAAGGGCAAAGAACTAATTTCCTTCTCATTGAAATGAAGCAGTCACAGGGTTTCACCCAAGAAAATTGAAAAATGATATATGTGGCTTATTTCTTTGTTTCTTTCTGTTTTTGTCTCTGGATCAAGAGGGAAAGGAAGCTAGCAAAACAGTTGGAAGCAAGACAAGGCAATCGGACGGCTGCCATAGAGCAGAGGGCATATACATCAGGGAAAGCAAGCAAACATCTGCTCACTTCTGGACTGTAAACAAAAAGTTGCATCTGTCTCTCTCAGTGGAGAGATGGACCAAGGCTGCAGCTGCCAGGATCTCTGCTTCTAAATTGCTTAGAACCTAGATGTGGGTGCTGACATTTAAGGGAGTGGACCACTTCTTATTTAGTGCACCAACTTTGGTAGTGAGGGAGAAGGACAACTTGGAAGAGGTCCAAATCTAGTTGGAAAATGTGGTTCTTCTTTTAACAAAGGGAAAATGTGGTGTCCTGGTTGACCAGAGCTTTCCCTGATTTATTGTGAAACTGTTTATCTCGGAGCTTTACTTAGGATCACATGCAGTCTGTCTACCTATTACTACATTGGACCTACCGACCTCATTTTTTCATTTTGTTGTCATTGTTTTTGCTGTTTGTTCATTCATTTATTGTTTCAGCATTTATAAGTGCTTGCTACAGTCTAACAACTATTCTAGATGTTAGAGATGCAATGTGAAAATGAGTCCCAGTTCTTATTTTGGAGAGGTTGTTTTCAAGTAGGTGAGAGAGAGATGAGCAAACAATACAGCCTGATTGAGGATGTGATCAAGATATACTCAAGGTAGTAAGGAATAGCAGAGGCAAGGCAGCTACCTATCTGAGGTGGACAAGAAAGACTTTCTGGAGAGGTTAGTTGGGCTTGACTTAATCTTGAAAAAAAATAGGAGCTGGGCAGCAGGTGAAGAAAGAAATCAAAGAGAAGAATTCACAAAGCAAAGAGGCTGACAGCCTGGAGCATTTTGGGAACCTACAAGGTATTCAGTGTGGCTGGCCAGTAGAGTTTGATGGGTGGGGTAATGAAAGGCGAATCTGGAGAAGTAAGGAGGGGCAAGGGCTTTGTATGCTGAAGACGTTTGAAAGTCAGTGAAGATTACTAAATATTAGGCCTTCTAAATATTCCTAAACTCCACACTTATTGTAGGGGCAGTATTCTGTTAGTGGAAAGATTATGGCCTTTGGAGTCAGAGAGATGATCCATGTTTAACCGTTATTTAACTGTGGACCTTGGCCAAGTTACTTCACTACTTTATTCATGCTACTTTGTCTCTAAAAATGAGGACAATTATTTCTGCTTCACTTGTGGGGAAGAGTTAATAATATATGTGAAATCACCAAGCATAGAACTAATAGACAATCAATGCATATTCATCTTACACTCTCCTTCCTCTTCTTCCTTACTTTCTTCTATTTGCATCCTTTCTAGTCTTTTCTTTCTTCCTTCTCTCCCTCTCAAGATTCACTCTGTTTACAGAAATGGTGAGTGTTCTGCATGTCTTGACATTCTTGTTTATTAAATGGATGACATTTAGAAAGCAATTTTGTGCGATTTCTATCCTCGTAATAGTAAATGTACCAGACCACTGCAATGTCCACAACTGAGTGAATCTGCTTGCTGTTGCTGGATGACATATTTCAATGATCTTGTCATGGAAATGAGGCATTTTTACAATTTAAAATCAGAACTTTACCTGCCAAAAATTGTTGCAGCTGTGGTAGGATTGAATTCGTCTTGGTACTCTCCCTGTCTCCAAACCTATCAAATTATCAGCAGCCATGCCTTTTGGAAAAAAATACTAGATATTTTTTGCTTAATTTTGTTTCCAATGTTATATGCAATTCTTTTGTTTGTGATATGAAGATATCTGAATATTTTTATGTTTAAATGTAAAGGTCATTTCCAATATACTGTGTATGGATAAAAAATTTTAAGAAGCTAAAATCATGAATAGGTTTAAGGTTAATTAGTTTCCATAATATACTAAACTTGAGTGACTAAAAGATTCTCAGTGGCTTCTAAATAGGTTGAGTATGGAGTTCACATAGATGACTTTGGAGCACTTTTCTTTACAATTACCTAATTTGTTTGGTTCCTAGACTCAGAGACTCTTGGTTTTGGTGTAGGAAGGAACTTTCACTGTTATCTAGTTTCCAGCCTCCTGTCTGATGCTTGTGCCTCCTCTAAAGCATCACTGCCAATTGATTATGGAGCCTCAGCTTTACCAGAGTTAGTGAGAAGATGGACACTCTAGTGCTTAAGGCAGGCCATTGTATCTTTGGGCTGCTTTTATTATTTAGAAGGTGTTTCTTGACATTGAAGTAAAATGTGTTTTTATAACATTTGATCCTAGATTTATGACTTATAACCATGTAGAATAAATCTTTTTTTTTTCACTTTAAGGCTTTCAAATGTTTAGAACCAGTTAACATTTGACAAGGTTTCTTCTCCACATGAATCGTCTTTACTCTCAGCTCAATATTTCCATTTCAACCAATGGTTGCTGCAAGACTTGATTTCATGTTTCTCCACTATCCCTGTGAAGTGCTTATGAATATATTTACCCTTACACTTCTGAAAGGGTAGCACCTACAATACTGTATATAGTCACAGTAGGCTGCAGTCACTGCAAAGTACTATCATGTGCTTTGTTCTATGCTTGCAGCCTAACATCAAATTAGCTGCTTTTGGTGACATGGTCACAATGTTATCTTAAGTCAAGCTTACTATTGACTGAAACCCTAATTTAAATCTTCTATTAGGTACTATTCATTACAAACAGCTCCTCATGCTCTTTTGAAAACTTTAGTTATGATTTCTAATATATCTTATAGCTCTCTCATCTTCTGCCATCTCCAGACATGACAAGTCAGTCTTCTCTTTCTTTATCTAGAGAACTGGTAAAATTATTGAACATAAAAGAACCATAAAATTTCCCATTGGAAATATTTTAGCACATTGGATCTTAACTGGGATCCATGAGTATAATCTCAGATTCTATAGAAGCTTGATGAATTTTCTGCAAAATATGTACATATTTTTTTTCTGGAAGAAAGCTCCATAGCTTTCATCATATTCTTAAAGGTATGCATGAGCTAAATAATATAGAGACTCCTACTATAACAGGACATCAAAACACTCTGGCTATGGTCATTTATTCACTTAAAAAATCTATTTAAATAGTTTCCAGTCAATGTCTCTCCATCTTGAATGAATGGCTGTCACAGAAAACCTGGTAAAACCCCTGCGTGTGTGTGCACATTACATTTCTTTGATTTTCAATGCTATTAGCCGTATCATTGAAGGAAATGAAACTAGTTTGCGTTAACCGTCACTTACATTTGTATGTGCTCATGAACTATTCTTTTAATAATCTATTCTAGAATCTTGATCATGAGTCAAATATTTAATCATTTATTCAACAAAGAGTTATTTAGTTCCTGCTGTGTGTGAGGAACTATTCTAAGCACTAGGGTTAAAATAGTGAACACGACTATCAAGCTCTTTGCCATATAAAGCTTATGTACTAGTGAGGTAGTCAGACAATAAACACACAAGTATGATAATTTCAGATGACGGCGAATGCTCTGAAAAAAATAACATAAAGAAATAAAGAAATGTCTGGGGTTGGGGCAAAGCAGTAACACTAGATGGTCAGAAACACTAGATAGGTTAGAGAAGGTCTCTATTAAATAATGACATTTTAGCTGAGATCTGATTAATAAGGATTTTGTTTGCAAACATGTAGGCAAATATCCAGACAAAGATAACAGCAATGCAAAGTCCCTAAGGTAGGAACAATCTTGTAGTGTTCAAGGAACAGAAAGCAGATCAATGTAACTGGAGCATAGTTAACAATGGGGGACAATAATAAGTAATGGAGTTTAAGAGGGAGGCAGGTAAGGTCATAGTAGCAATGGCAAAGATGGTAAACTATATTATAAGTGTAATCGGGGTTGTAGAAAGAAGCAGAGTTTCGTGGTCTGATTTATACTATTCAGAGTCTATTTGTTGTGTGAGGAGAACGAATTATAAAGGGTCAAGAGTACAATGTAGGCTCTTTGCCTATATTTGATTGTGGAATCTTCCTTCTTTCCCTACTTAAAAAAGCAGAAAAACAAGGCACGTATCTGTAGCCATCTTCCAGGATTTCATTCATTCTTCACAATTCCTCAAAGATCACTAATATAGGTTCATCAGCTGCATACATTCTTGGATTTAATTAGTACATCCTAGGAGACGAAAAGCCATTGAAAACACTAGAGTGCTAGTTTATTTATTTATTTTTTTCTTAAACAATCTCTTTAACCACCTTGGGCTTTAGTTACTTCTTAGCAATGGTTGTTTTTTTACCCTTTTCAGCTTGAAAATAATTCTCTTTGACAGGGAGGACAGAAACAAAATAGGACTTAAAGAAGTATACTTTTCTTATGTGATCCATAACCCTGGACAGCTACTCCAGCTTATTTAGGTATTCACTTGTATTTTTTTTTCTGCTACATCAGTGTAATTTACAATCATACAGTTAGAATTATCTTTTTAGGAGCTTCCTTGAACCATATTTGAATTCTAGTTTCCTATACTAGCTCTGCTGGTTGGGTAAGGTATTTAACCTCTCTGTATCTGTTTATTCAACTGTAAAATGGGGACAATAGTAGTATCTATCTCCTAGAGTTGTTCTGAAAAGTTAATGAGTTAAACATACATAATGCTTTGAATGATGTCTGGCACCTAGAAAGTGTTCATTATATGTTAGCTGCTTATATGGTTTGGTTTTGCGTCCTCACTCAAATGTGGTGTCCAATTGTAATGCCCAGTGTTGGAGGCAGGGCCTGGTGGGAGGTGATTGGATCATGGCAGTGGCTCCTTCATGAATGGTTTAGCACCATCCATTTGGTGCTATTTTTGTGATAGTTCTCACAAGATCTGGCTGGCTTAAAAGTGTGTGGCACCTCCTAGCTCTCTCTCTTCCTTCTGTTCTGGCCATGCGAAGTGCTCTCTCCCCTTCTGCCTTCCATCATGTTTGTAAGTTTCCTCAGGCCTCCCCAGAAGCTGAGTAGATGCCAGCATTATGTTTCCTGTACAGCCTGTGGAACCATAAGCCAACTAAACTTCTTTTCTTTATCAATTATCCAGTCTCAGGTATTTCTTTATAGCAGTGCAAGAACAGACTTATACAGCTGCTATTATCATCACTATTACTACTATTATTATTGTTGCACTTTGGGCATGAGCTTCAGATTTCATGCCTCCTTCATACCATTTTGGTATGACAGCCTTGCAATGTCTATTCTTGGATTCAGTGTTATATCTTTTAAGATGCTTTTTTTTTTGTTTTTTTTTTAAGCATCTGTTTCTGTGGCAACATTGGGAGGGAAGTTATACAGACCCTGTGTTTGAGTCCTGGCTCTGGCATTTTCTAGCTCTGTAACCCTGGAATAGGGATTATTCTCTCAAATCTTTAGCTGCTTCTTTAATAAAATAGGAATCATAATATAAGTCATTATTGGGAAGATTGCCTGGGATAATATATGCAAAGCTAGTAAAGAGCTTGGTGTGTCATAAAGGCTCAATACATTTAAATCGGCTTCTTTTTTCAATGTTTTCATGCTGCCCTAACCTTGTGTTATCTGTAGGAAAAACAAGAACTCTTCCTGGAGCATAATACTCAGAACAGGACTTCTCTCCTAGTCTGGTCTTCTGGATAGCTAGGCTGCCCCTCTCAAGTCAGTAGCCTAATGTCCATTCTTTGGCAGTTCTTGGCACTTTGCTGCCTTTGAACGGCCACTGTTTACACCGAATTCCATGATACTTGGCATGTTCCCATTGTGATGCCATCTTGAGCTAGATTCAAATCATAATTGATGTCATGATCTATTTGGTTTTCAGGGAACTAATAGATATTCCATGCAAACTATTTCTACCTATATCATTCAATATTAGTGAATCTAAGTCTGTTAGTTTGATCTGTTTCCTTCCCTTACTTTAGTTTGTCCTAAATTAGCCTTAGTTATCTCATTGGTAAAATGGGGATGACTACAGTACCTTACTCACAGGGTACTGGTGAGATTAAATGAGATATTTCATGTAAAGTGCTTAGCACAGTGCCTGACACATAGTAAGCACTCAGTAAATAAAATGGTAGATACATGGACACACATAAATAGGAATGCATAATAATGGACTTCTGAATCATGTGAATAGGATCCTGAGTTCAATTCCCATTGCTTCTGCTTATTAGTTACCAGTGATTCCCATCTCTTCTTATTGCCATTGAAAATTTATTGCTCTTATATTCTTTCCATTCAAATCCTTGTTTCCCACTTATATAACTGTTTTTATAACCACACATATTAAAATAGAGAAATAGCTATTTGTCTCTCTCTGCCTTTTGATGGGTAAGTCCCCTCACCAATCCCTATGAAACAGGAACATTTATTATTATCTTTTTACACATGAGGAAAAGTGAAGCTCTGAGAGGCATCTCTAACATCATCTGGTATACTGTTTGAATTACAATCTCCCCTGGTCATCAAACTGAGCCTCTGTCTCAAGGCACCCCAATTTCTTACTAATGTTGGGTCTCTGCTTCCCACCCAAACTATATTAACCTGAGTCTCTGACAACTCTGCATGGCTACAGTTAGTCCCTGTCAGTCTCTTCCCACAAAGCAACATATTTTATTCCTTGGACCCAACATTTGTTGGCTCAAGAGGTCTCTGAATGAATCACTTACTTTAAACTACGATGTTTCTCCCTTTCTGGCTTCAGGTATTTCCTGCTTGGGACTTCCTGTTACTATGTGCCACAGGGAAGATTTACTCTGTGAGCTAATGGAGCTAATGAGGCCAATTGGAGCCAAGTATGAGGTACCCACAGCCTGCCTTGGTGTTTATTCCTCATCCTCCCCTCGGGCCCACACTGCTACAATCCCATCGGACCTTATACCTAAACCCACAGGGAATGAGAAAAGGATAATTTCAGACTGTGTAGATGAACTTTCTTTGGATAAGGCCCTTCCTTGAGGCTTTTAAATTTCACTTTACATTTCTCTACTTATTAACTCAATTATGCAACCTAGAAAAGCATTATACAGAGCTTTTTAAATTATTTGCCAAAGTGGAATAATGCTTTTGCCCAAATTAGTTATAATTTTGTGATGCAATTTTTTTTCTTCAAAATTCTTCAATAAAGAAATTAATATGATCACTTCAGTACAGATTTTAGGAAAAAAAGAAATGAATATGTTAAATCTATAGCCCCCTTCCTTTATAGACTTGCACCTATTTAGAGTAGGGACTTAAAAATGAAACCAAAGCTTACAGCTATTGTAATGATCAATTGTATGCCTTTTTATTCTTATAAGCATCTTCTTATAAAAAATAGATTTTACCAATCTTTTCTGTAATTGTGGTCTTTGTGATGAAAACAAGCTTGCCTAATGTGAAAAATACTGTCAGATGTTGACATTCTAGGAAATCTCGCTTTACGTATTGAGAGTTCCAAAACTGAAGAGAATCCCAGTTTTGAGGAGAAAACTGAGAGGGAAGATCAACACCGAAGAAAGAGTGAAGCCACCTTTCCACCTTTGCATATGATGGAATTGAAATAACTTCTAACTTTAAGGATTTCTGAGACAGTTTTTGCCATGGCAACTAACACCATAGAATTTATATAGTTGATGAAAGAAGAGAATAAACTTTTATGTTCTGATCTATTAAATTGATCTAGATTTTGTCAAGATATATATCAAAGAATCAAGATAGTGAGGTTCACAGCTTCTTGATAGGTTTTATGTATAGTTTGAAGTTTATTTTGGTACTGAAAAGAGGTTAAATTCAAAGAACTTTTTTTTTTAAATCTCAAAATCTTAACGGAGATGAATTGCTTTAGTTTTGTGAAACCCTATTCTTGTGGGAGTTGGTAATTTATTGTAAACTGTTGGAACTAAGGTGATTAAAGGTCTAGAGGTTAGTGATCAGTCATTTTACAAGTGGTTATGTGTCTTTAATGTGCCCAGCACTGTGCTTGCAGTCATGCTAAGTAAACTTTGCAGTTTATTTAGGGAAAGATTGAGATAGATGACATTTTACATCTCCTATTGCATATTCTTCTATATATGTTTTCAGAGTTTCTGCTTGAAGTTGAACCTAAAGCAAGTGAATAAAAGCAAGTTTGAAAGTAAGATAGGAATTTGGTTAATTTGAAATAACATAAGGTTTACTTTCATGACTTAGAAATAGTCAGGAAAGCCAAGGATGGAAAAAATAATCAAGGCAGGGGTCAAACATCCTCCTATTTACACCTATACTCCAGTATTAGTTTTTGCTATCGTTGTCTCAGTCAAGAGAGGAAAGGGATTAGAAACGATTATGGGAATCAGAATAGAGACATGCCTTGATTTGTCTTTTCTTTTCCTTTCTTTCCTTCCTTCCTTCCTTCCTTCCTTCCTTCCTTCCTTCCTTCCTTCCTTCCTTCCTTTCTTTCTTTCTTCTCTCTCTCTTTTCCCTCCCTTCCTTCCTTCCTTCCTTCTTTCCCTCCTGCCCTCCCTCACTCTTTCCTTCCTTTCTTCCCTTTTTCCTTTCTTCCTTCCTTCTTTCAGCTGTTGTTTTTTCCTATGTATCTGAGAGACTCTCACATTTAAGGCCGAGCTATAGTCCTAGTGCATTCTTGTCACCGTGACCTCCTGTTCCTCTAAACTCTTGATGGCATAGATACCATTCATTTTTAAAACAGTTAACCGTCTCCAGCTCCTGCTTATGTTGCTTTGTTTCCTTCATAGTGCTTTGCACATGGTAGGCACTCAAATTTTTTTAAAACTACTTTTTTTTATTTTATTATTGTTATTTTTGACACAGAGTCTCACTCTTTCGCCAAAGCTAGAGTGCAGTGGTGTGATCTCGGCTCACTGTAACCTCTGCCTCCCGGGTTCAAGTGATTCTCCTGCCTCAGCCTCCCAAGTAGCTGGGACTATAGGCGCCTGCCACGATGCCTGGTTAATTGCTTGTGTTTTTAGTAGAGACAGAATTTCGCCATGTAGGCCAGGCTGGTTTTGAACTCCTGACCTCAAACGATCCACCCACCTTGGCCTCCCAAAGTGCTGGGATTACAGGCGTGAGCCACTGCGCCCAGCTTCAAATATTTTTTTAATGGATGGAATGGACCATTATGTTGTTGCAGTGAAGAAAAAATCAGAGATTGGATATAAACTACCCTGATGGTCCCACACCCCTCCCATGAGAAAAGCTCTATGGTATCTATTGTGTTTCATTTTAAAAGTTGTATATAGTTCATTGTAAGCAATCCAAACAGTACAGACAATACAAAGAAGAAAGTATAAATCGCCTAAAATGCAGATATTTAAGAAGATCCCAGTCTCTGCCTTTGTAAAATGGAGATAATAATAACATTTACCTCATATTGTTACTGTGGGAATGAAATAGGTGGTGCTGAGCACATAGAAAATGCTTAATAAATATTAGCTATAACCTTCCTCATCACGATCATCATTACTATCAACAACTAATGGAAGACAAATAAATAAAATTTAGAATCAGAGATGTTTTAGCAGCAGAAAAAGTGAAGTGGTGCCTATTCCTTTGAGATTTATAGGACGGGAGAAAGAATAACTGTAGAAATAAAAATGGTATGTTAAGAGTAGATCAGGGAGAACATTTTAGGGGGATTGCACTTGAAGAAAATAGATCATTTTCTGAGAGCAAGAATGGGGGTAGCAGGGGGAATTGGGGTTTGGATGAGAGGAAGTCTGATCACCAAGGTCCCATTCAGCAATAAATTCTATGAATCTGCGCTTTGTTGCTGTGGGGAATGAAACAAAAAAAGCCCATTTTCCCTTTTCCCAGCATTTTCAACCATCTAGAACACTGAAGATGAATTAAAAGAGTCTTAAGTGAAAATTTGAACTTCTAAAAGAAAGGAAATGGTGTGTGGGGCCAACAGTGCAGATAAACAAGTGGATGCCTGAGCTCTGACTTAATTTAAAATACTACCATAATGTTTTTTTTTTTTTTTTTTTTTGCTGCAGCAATTAGAAAAAAAAAATGAAGCAGGTTGTTTCAGATAAACAGAAGCTGACTGATAATGGGGCTCCTGAAGAAACAGAAGCTACTGATAAAAATTGAAATTCAGCAAGCACTTTAAGGATAAAGAGTTGGCAGTGCAGTCAGACTGGTGGGCTGTTACGGGGCCTCTAAGAAGAGCATATTGTTAGGTAAAAGAATTGTGCATTGGGCTGGGCACGGTGGCTCAAGCCTGTAATCCTAGCACTTTGAGAGGCTAAGGTGGGTGGATCACCTGATGTCAGGAGTTGAAAATCACCCTGACCAACATGGTGAAACCCCATCTCTACTAAAAATACGAAATTAGCCAGGTGTGGTGGCACATGCCTGTAATCCCAGTTACTTGGGAGGCTGAGGCAAGAGAATCACTTAAACCAGGGAAGCGGAGGTTGCAGTGAGCCCAAATCACGCCATTGCACTCCAGCCTAGGCAACAAGAGTGAAACTCCGCCTCAAAAAAAAAAAAAAATTGCACATTGATATTGTGTCCAAGGGTTCATAAGTGAGAAAGAGGGTATATTATTTTTGGTATTTCTATTTGCCTTGCTGAAGAAAAACAAACAAACAAATAAACAAACCAAACTAAAATTAAAAAAAGAAAACTGGTGGCTGGCAGAAACAAATCTTGAGACATAAATGAATTGGACATTGATTCTCATGTTTGAAGAAGAGGCTAGATAAACAGGGGGCTATGAAAGAGCTTTTATTAATTCTAGCTTTGTGATCAGGAAATCAATATGTCCTGTATGGGTATTTTACAGACACTGTACACAAACATACACATATATGAATGTTTGTTTATATATATAGACAGAGACAGATTCTTGCTCTGTCATTGATATGGTTTGACTCCATGTCCCCATCCAAATCTTATCTCCAATTGTAATCCCAATGTGTCAAGGGAGGGACCTGTAATCCCCACGTGTAAAGAGAAGGAAGTGATTGGATTATGGGGGCAGTTTCCCATGCTGCTCTCCCTATAATGAGTGAATTCTCATGTGATCTGATGGTTTTATAAATAGCAGTTTTTCCTGTGTTCTCACTTCTCTCTCCTGCCGTCATGTGAAGAAGGTCCTTGCTTCCCCTTTACCTTCTGCCATGATTTTGAGTTTCCTGAGGCCTTCCCAGCCATGTGGAACTGTGAGTCAATTAAACCTCTTTCCTTTAGAAGTTACCCAGTGTCAGACATTTCTTTATAGCAGTGTGAAAATGGATTAATATAGTCATCCAGGCTGTAGTGCAGTAATGCAATGAAGACTCACTGCAGCCTCGATCTCCTAGGTTCAAGTGACCTTCCATCCTCAAACTCCCGAGTAGCTGGTATTATAGGGCTGCACCACCATGCCTGCTATTATTTTCCACTTTTTTTTTTTTTTTTTTTTTTTTTTTTAGAGACAGCATGTCCCTGTGTTGCCCTGTCTGGTCTCAAACTCTTGGGCTCAAGCAATCCTCCTGCCTTACTTCACAAAGTGTTGGGACTACAGGGGTGAGTCACTGCATGCGGTCTAAGTGTTGTATTTTTATAGTGGATGATAAAGCACCTTCCTCCACTCTCTGATCCAGGCCGTTTGGTCTCTTTTCAGTTCCTGGTCTGTATCATGGTAGTCTATGCCTCAGAGCTTTCACACATGGTGGTCCTTCTGCTTGGACTGCTCTGTCCACCACCCACACACCTTTCCTTTGCTTACCTAAGCTCCTAATTATCTTTTAGGTCTTAGCTTAAATGACACTACCTCAGAGAAGTCTTCTCTGATATATATATGCTCTTGTAACATTCTGAACTTGTCTTCTATATACTTGGTATATAAGCTTAGTTGAATATTTTCAAGTTATTAGTTTGATGTCTGTGTTTTTTGTTAGGCTGGCTTGGAGGGATGCTTATCATTCACTTACTCTCCTAATGGGTTCTAAACAATAAAATATGCACACAAAGAATAAAGAGCAGTGGCCAATAATCCCAAAGTACAGGGAAAATGGTTTGAGGACACAGATTAGGCCTGAGGCCAAAATAGGCCTTTGTACTCTTTCATTGTCTAGATTCAAGATAGCTAGACCTTGATGCTGATCTGGCCAATTTAGCAACCTGGGTGAGGAGCAGGAAAAGAGAGAATAGAGTCTGCTGACACAGTGGTGTACAAAAATGGAGATGGTACTGCCTTTCTTACTCATGGGTAAGACAGACAGTGGAAGAGACAAAACAGAGGCTCTTTCCTGCTTTTGGAGGGAAAGGGGATCTCAGCTGCTAGAATAACATGGCTCAGTGAATGGTTGAATTTGACCAATGAGATTAGCCATTCCTCCTTCTGTAGAGAGAACAGAGTGTGCTAGTAAAGAGAGAGGGTAGTAAAAGTGGGAGATAGAGATAAGATGAGGGAGGGAAGAAATAGCTCTGAAACTCCATCAGACTATTAGGCCAGGGACTTTCTCTGTCTTATTTACCCAATGCATCATCTGTGCATACATCAAAGAGCAGTTGCAAAGTTTAAAAGAATTAATACCCTTGCCTAGCACAGTACCTGGCAAATTGTAAACATTCAATATATATTTGTGTGTGTGTGTGTGTGTGTGTGTGTGTGTGTGTGTGTGTGTGTGTGTGTGTGTGTTTGACAGACTTTCGCCATGTCGCCCAGGCTGGAGTGCAGTGATGCGATCTTGGCTCACTGCAACCTCTGACTACTGGGTTCAAGTGATTCTTGTGCCTCAGCCTCCCAAGTAGCTAGGACTACGGGCATGTGCCACCACACCTGGTCGGTTTTTTTTGGTATTTTTGTAGAGACGAGAGTTCCCCATGTTGCACAGGCTGGTCTCGAACTCCTGACCTCAAGTGATCCTCCCGCCTTGGCCTCCCAAAATGTTGGTATTACAGGCATGAGCCACTGCGCCTGGCCTTAATATATATTTTTTGAATCATGAATCAGTTTTTACTGGAATTACTGAATCATGGCTAAATGGCCCATCAAACTTTTGAAAAGACGCTGTTATTTAACAGAAAATGTGAGGCAGGAAATTTGGCTCTAACCCTGCTTGTGCTACTTGATTTGACCTCGATGAAGACACTTGGCGTCCCTGGGCCTTGGTTTTTTCATATGAAATATAAGCCAGTGGAATAAGCTTGATCGTAACTGGTTCTGTCTAGCTCTCTAGTCTGATCCTAAAATGTGAGGTTCCAATGCTCTTAGGCTTTAACTAAGCAGAAAAACAAAACAAAACAAAACAAAACAAAAAAAACCCTAGTGCAAGAAAGTAGAATCTTTTCCTTAAGAATTACATGAGAAAAAGCTTTCTAAAGTCCATTACAAGTGGCAGGTTTTGAAAAGTAAAGTCTAATTAGAAATGTAAGCAGCTAGAGGTGATTCTAAAAAGAACCCAAAATAAATACAAAAACAATCTTAAACAAGGACAATTAGAGCTTTTAAAAGTAATTAGCAGAATAATTTAAATCTCAAGTATTTGCCTATGGACAATTTACTAACTAAGGATAAATATTTGTCAATTTTAATTTAAATCTCAAGTATTTGACTATGGACAATTTACTAACTAAGGATAAATATTTGTCAATTAGTTTCCTCCTTTGGTCAAAACTGCAGAGGTTAAAAGCAGTAAGCGGTAGAAGTTACTAGAGAGCTACAGCTAACGTTCTGTTTTCTTAACATGCAACATGGGTTTACAGTTAATGTACGTGACTTATTATCAGTTCACTATAGTCTTTCATTAATATGTGACACTTTTTTCTTTTATCTGAATACTTAACACACAATTACAGATTATGCATACTTAGATCTTTCTTTAACTTCTCTCTAGTTGCCAACTATGACTTTCCAGTTTACTATTTTCATGGAGTAAATATTCAAGCAGGACCTTCCTGAAGTTCTGAATTTATGATTATTCACAGAAAATATTTTGCTCCTTTATTTTTACCATTAAACATTGTACAATTGTGGCCCCAAACTAACACACTTAATAAAATATTCTAAATGTACTACTATGTTCCAGGCATAGTGATAGACATAGCAAGTGCAGAATAAAAATAAGAAAATTCTTGGCTTTAAAGGAGCTTATAGTCTAATGGAGGAGAAAGTCATGCAAAAGAAAAAAAAATTATAATTGTAACTGGGAGTGGTGGCTCACACCTGTAATCCCAGCACTTTGGGAAGCGTGAGACAGACAGATCACTTGAGCCCAGGAGTTTGAGACCAGCCTGGGCAACATGGTGAAACCCCATCTCTACCAAAAACACAGAAAATTAGCCGGGCTTGGTGATGCATGCCAGTAGTCCCAGCTACTCGGGAGGCTGAGGTGAGAGGATCGCTTGAGCCCAGGAGCAGGAGGTTGCTGCTGAGCCGAGATTGCACCACTGCACCCCAGCCTGGGCTACAGAGTGAGACCCTGTCTCAAAAGAAAAAAAAAGATAATTGCTCTGGAAATAAAAACACTGGGTCTTGAAGTTGACAGATGTACAAGGTGCTATGGGAGTATATAGGCAAGAGTGAATAATTATTTCCTAAGAAGTTAACTAAGCCTCATGGAGAAAAATGCCATTTGAATGGGTAGGAAAACATGCACAGAGAGTGAGTACATTACGAACAGAGAGAACAACACACATAGAGCAAAGGAGTTAGTAAAAAGCATACTTTGTTGGGAAACATGAGAAACGTAGTTTCTTTGGTAGGAAATATTTAAAAACTATAAAGAGCTTTTGTAATTCAATGAGAAAAGATGAACACCTCAATTGAAAAATTGACAAATATTACTATAAAATATTTATTAGACACCTGCCAGGTTTACACTATAGTAACAATGAAAGCAACAATAACATATTTCCTGCCCTTGTGGAGCTTGCAGTCTAGTGGGAGATGCAGATAAGTAAATAGAGTAATTCCCATTTTTCTGTGTGTGTGTGCGATGAAGCTACCATCAGAACACATAGGAGAAGCACCTACTCCATACTTGGGAAGCCAGGAAAGGCTTCCTGAAGGAAGTAGCCTCTAAATTTTAAAGGTAAAAAATAGGTAGATGGTAGCCAGACAACAGATAGAAGGGAACTGGAGGATGAAAAGGCAGATGAGTAGCAGTCCTCATAGTGAACAATGCACATGAAGGCCTAGAATTGAGATACAGCATGGTATATTTGGGGGAAATTAAGACATTTCAGTGTAACTAAAGCATAGGGTGCAAAGGGAGGAGTCAGATCATGTAAGCATTGCAAACTATGTTGAGAATTTTGGATTTTCTTAAGGAAGCCATTGAAATGCTCTAAGCAGGGACTATCATGATTAGATTTGGGCCTTAGCCAATATGATAGACTGCTATGAGAATGATTGGAGTGGGCCCAAT
This sequence comes from Gorilla gorilla gorilla, assembly GCF_029281585.2. Classification (NCBI taxonomy): domain Eukaryota; kingdom Metazoa; phylum Chordata; class Mammalia; order Primates; family Hominidae; genus Gorilla; species Gorilla gorilla. The sequence continues at coordinate 124,750,927 of NC_073247.2, forward strand.
CTGAGGCCAGCAGACCATTTAAGAAGATTTTTCCATGACCCAGAAAAAAAAGATAAAGATAATAGTGGCTTGCAAAAGGGGGACATCAGTGGGAATGGAGAACAGAGGATGCATTTGAAATACATTTAGAAGCGAGAATTAGCGGAACTTGGTGATTGATAGGATGTAGCTGGGGTGGTGGCAAAAAGAAGTAGGAATAGCTTTGGAAAGTAAGATGATGAATCATGTTCTGGAAATGTTGACTTATGGGTGCCTAAAAGACTGAAAATGGAAATTTACGGAAGGCATTTGGTTATATTGGCCGGGAACTCAGGAGAAAGGAATAGTAATAGTGAATAGCACATAAATAAAGGGTAAATAAATAAAATAAACACTATATAAATAAATAGTAGTCTATGACATGAGGGTATCCAGAGACAGTAAGTACTGTAAGAAAAGAGAGAATGCTTAGGACGGAACCCTGAGATAGAACTCTGCCTTTTAAGGAATGTACAGAGAAAGAAAAGTCCTTAAAGATGTGAAGGAATGGTCAAAGAGGTAGGTAAGAGAAAAGGCAGAGGGGCAGTGTGCCATGGAAACTAAATGTAGATAGTGTTCAAGGAGGAGGAAGTGTTTAACTGTATCAAAGTTGCTGAGAGGTTGAGTTAAGATAGCACTGAAGAATGTCCATTGGATTTAGTAACAAGGAGGTTGTGGAGAGCGGTTTGAGTGGAATGTTGGGGGAGGCACCTTGGGTGTCTGCCAGTGGGTGAGAAGTGAAGTGATAACAGAAATCAGACCAGAGGACATACACTCACAATTCACAAAACAAAAAATACAAAGGGTGAGAAAAATAATATATATGAAAAAATAGAATGAGATAGCTATTTTTGTTAACCAGTCAAGTTGGCAAAGACAGACAATTAATATATTGTCATCCACACATTGTTAGTGGAAGTATCATTTGATACAACTTTGGAAAGCAATTTGACATTAATAAAAAAAGTTGTTAAAATATTTATGCCCTTTAATATCACAATTGTGTTGTTTTCTTGGCAGAGAGGAAAATACATTCCCCCCTATTTCTTTTTGTTTTTGTGTTCTCTCTTATCACCCCATAGTAGCTATTTGGAGGTGAGAACACCATGAAGACTTCCAAAGGTAGGAGGGGATTTTTCTTATTTTGAATTGTTGTTGTTATTTATTTATTTATTTATTATGGCAGGAATGCCCTTTATTGGTTACAACGAGAAGTGGAAGAGTAGGGGATAGGACAGCTCGCGATCCTGGGGCAGAGTCCTCAGACTTGGTTGCTCGCCACCCTGTCTGTTATTTTATTTTAAACAGTGGAGCAAATGGTTTTCTTTGGGAGTGCTGGGATGTCAAGCCAGGTTGTCAGAAGTCCCATCTGCTGGAGGACATGCTACCACAGGCTTAGAAAAAACTGAAGAAAATTTGGAGACTAATAGGCTGAAGAACCTTCAAATACAGAAGGGGAGATGAAGCCTGCTTTTTTTCTCCCACTGAAAACAAAAAACAAAACAAAACCCTTTGGGAGGTAGAGAAATTCACCTTGTCATGGTGGGAAATTAAAAGATAAGGCTACTGATTTAAAATATAGAGGAAGGATAAAAGTGATGGAGAGAGCCAGGCCACACAAATAATTTTCTTCCTTGATTCCTAAGGGACTTCAAATATATTTCCTAGCAGCAGGAGCAATAAAAGAAAAAGGAAAGGGAAATATCCTTGAAGATTATTTTTTCGCCCCAATTATCCAGATCTCATATGAGCAAAGTCAGAAAGTGGTATTGGTAAAGTTAGCCTCACAAAATCAAAATAAAGCAAAAGATAAGCTTCATCAAAACCAGGACTTATGTCTGTTTTTTTCATTGCTGTACTGTTACCACGTAGAAGAGTGCCTGGCACATAATAGATGCTCAATAAATAATATTTGAAATTAAAATGAAAATCAAATGGAAAATTTGAGCCCAATACTGCTTGAAATGTGATCTTGGCCCTTAATTACTTTCTACGATTGGTATGGTCTGGGGACCGAGGGTTACATTTGCCAAAACTGACAGCCTCCATAGCAAGAGGAGTGAAGTTTGGGTTGTTGACAGAACCTGAATTTTTCATTATGATGATTATTGTTACTTTAAATCTTCTTAACAGCAAAAGCAAAACCTGGAGCCATTTGATAGCAGTTGTTTCTTTGTTCTTTTTTTCTTTTGGAATGCAATGCCATAACTGGAAATCAGACTGACTCTGCAAATAGATACTGATTTTTTTTTTTTTTTTTTTTTTTTTTTGGAGACGGAGTCTTGCTCTGTCACTCAGGCTGGAGTGCAGTGGCACAATCTCGGCTCACTGCAAGCTCCGCCTCCTGGGTTTAGGCCATTCTCCTGCCTCAGCCTCAGGAGTAGCTGGGACTACAGGCGCCTGCCACCACGCCTGCCTAATTTTTTTGTGTTTTTAGTAGAGACGGGGTTTCACCGTGTTAGCCAAGATGATCTCAATCTCCTGATCTCGTGATCCGCCCGCCTCAGCCTCCCAAAGTGCTGGGATTACGGGCGTGAGCCACCACTCCCGGCATAGATACTATTTTTAAACTGATGTCGTTATCTCATTCTGTGTAGAGAGAAGAGAAGGGAGAACACTATCCAGTCACAAAACTTGTGTTAGCATTAATTGGGGATTATTATAATGTGCACAGCAGTTTTTACTTTTTCTAACGTGCAACCATGTGATTTTAAGAAGAGGCAATCACAACTACAGAATAGGGAAAGAGAAAATGCTCCCAAAGAACTGCATTAAGAATAAAATTTCTTAAGTTTTTTTGTTCCTATAGCAAATTTGGATATAGGAACCAATGTTCAAGTGTACATGGAGGAACTTGCAGTACTTTTTTATTATCTCTTGGCCGCCACCTTCTTTTCCTGTACTTTAAATAAATTGAATTATGTTCTTTAAATAAGTTGAAGGATGAATGAAGGAATTTCCGTACTAAAACTTTTACTGTTATAAAGCCAACAAGATGCAAAAGGGAATTTAACGTAACATTTAGAAATGAGGTTGTATGACTAACAGCAAAAAAACACAACTATGCCGGCTTTTTTTACCCTGATTGCCATCAATCTGTAGTTTAGGCCACTGACTCCTTGAAATGCTCTATTGTCTTAATTTTCTGGATAGAATTGTCATGTAGTTTTCCACTTATGTCTTTGGCTTCCTTCTTTCTCTCTCTCTTGTTTACAGGTTAATCTCATCCTAGCCAGTTTTAGGATATTGCTTCTCAATCTGTGCTCTTTCCTTAGGAGATCTTCTCCATGTCTAACACTTGAAATACCGCCTTACTCAGATAACTTTCAAAATTTTATCTCTAGCACAAGTTGTTCCTCTAGCTCCAGGCTTTTAGAGTGAACTGCCTGTGTGATATATCTTCTTGTCCTGAAGGTACCTCAAACTCATTATATTCAGAACTAAAATCATAATTTACCTCTCCAAACGATGGTCTCTACCCATAGCACCACTATCTATTCTGGCAGGCAAGCCTAAATCATCTCTGATACTTCTTTCCTCTCTTTTCCTTACCATATTCAATTCATCAGTAACTCTCTCAATTTCTCCTAAAAATCTCTCACTTTTGTTTCTCTCTGGCTATTCCACCATTAGTCTAGTACAATCTACTATCTCTTACCTAGACAACTTCAAAACCCAATAAGTCATCTTCCTGCACCTGCTTTTGCCCCATTTCAGTCCATTTTCCACAGTGCAATCATTTCAAAATACAGACATGAACATATAATGCTCCTTGCCACCAATCTTGGGGGAAGTTCAAAGTCTTAACAAGGCATTGAATTATCTACCTTTACTCACACCCTCCAGTTTCATCTCACTCTGAGCTTGCCTCAGCATCTTGTACTCCAGGTGCACTAGCTTTCCTTTAATCCCTGTTCTCTCTAAGCATCTTCCTGCCACAGGGCCTTTGACCATGCTTTCTTCTTGGCTTGGAAAGTACTTATCTCATTTTCCCTAGTTAACTCACACACATCATTCAAATCTTAGCTTATTTTTCTTAAGAAAGGCATTTATGACTTCCTTGACTTGGTCGGCTCCTCCTATCTTATATGCTTGTATTCCATTGTGTTACTCTTTCTTATGTTTCTCACAATTTTTAACAATACATCTTTAATATACCTGTGTTATTACCTGCCTCCTTCACTAGAGTCTAAGCTACATGAGGACAAGGATTGTGGGTAGAGGTAGCTAGCTGCCCAGTTTCCACAGTTTAGAGTGGCTGTCCAGTCAGGAATTAAATTTCTTGGACCACTGCAGTTTAACACTAAGAAGAATTAAATTTCTTAGACAAATGAATTGAATTTCTAGCCAAATGAATATGATTGGAAGTGATGTGTGCCACCTCAGATCTCAGCTCTTTAGTCTTCCACAATGTCCCTTCACATGGAAGTGACCTCTTCCATTATCTTTTCCTCTTCTTGCCAGCTAGAATGGAGATAAGCCTGAGAGTGACTTTGGAAACCATATGTTAAAAAAGGCTGAGCCTCTGTCAGGTTATGTCCCTGATTGACTATAATATGAAGGACTACTGACATGCCAACCTATTGACCCACTGGTACTGTTACATGAAGAAATGCACAACTTACATTTGTTTCCTACAGCAGTTTCCCTACCCCAACTATTTCAGGGATGATGTTTGTCTTCTTCACCACTGTATCTCTAGTGTCACCACAGTGCTTTGCACATGGTAGATACTCATAAGCTATTGTTCAGTGAAATAGAAACTAGTCTTTCAATAAATATTTGTTATAAAGTGATATTATTTTTATATCTACACATTAAAAGTGGTTTATAATTGCTTGAAGAAAATGGAATAGACATATAAATAGTAGACTTTTGACTGAAATGAACAACCAATTTGAGTTTTTGAAGTAATTTCTGCTTAGTAACAGTAGTGAAACAAAATCGATCACAAGGTGCATGTGAAAAAAAGGTGAATCAACTAAGGTAAAAGGGTGTATGGTCATATCAAACAAATATTGTGAAGTCTTAGTCTAACACTTAGGAAATATATTATTCAAAATAAAATTTGTTTTGCAGTATGTACAATCATAATGTAGTCTTTTATGGGATTCACTGTTGTAAAACTTGAGAAAAAAATTAAATTGTTCTATGGTGAGATTACTTTTGGTTCTCCGTTTACAGATTTTGTCTGTGTTGGGTGAGGTGCCATGTTTGCATCCATTTGTGTTGGTTGGATCTATTAGTGTGTTTATCAGAAATGAATATGTGTGTGTGTGTGTGTGTGTGTGTGTGTGTGTTCTTGAAATCCTTGTTTAGTGGTCCAGGGGCTAAGAACGGGGTGATTCCTTTCCTCCCCACCATAAAGGTGATGACTACCACCTCCATAACAAAAGACAGTTTAACCAGGGAAAAGCCCAGCAAATTTATTTGGTCATACTTTTACATGACACAGACACCTTCAGAATAAAGACCCAAAGATGCAGAGAAAACTGTCTATTTCTATGCTTAGGTTCAATGAAGCAAGGGCAGCCATATAAAACTGTGATTAGATAAAAAGGGTATGAACTAATAGAAACAGACTGAGTGGGAGAAACCTAGCAAGGCCTGTCCAGATTCTTCTTGGCCTCTCTGTTCTAGCATTTTTTCTTCCTGTGCATGAGATAGGACCTTTGTGGAATGAGGGTCTTAATTTCCTTATGTCCAGTTCTTTCTTACACAGAAAAATGGGGGAAAATTAGAGTAATATTTTTAGGGTTTATGATTGGCTTTGGAGAAAAAGGGTACTGATTTCTACCGTGTGCCTTGAGGAGGAGGGATTCTAGTTTCTGTGGCTAGTCTAGAGGGGAAACAGGTTCTGGTTTCTATGATCAGTCTTGGGAAAGAGGAATTTTCATTTCTATGGCTTGCCTTAGGGAAGAATGAGGAGCAGGATACAAGAGGGCAGAAAGTCAAAGAGGAACTTCACTTCTGAGGCTGCTTCTGAGGCCTTCACTTTAGGGTATTGTTTTCTGAATCCCAACAGTGGAATGTAAGGGTTACCTAACTCTGTTGTTTAGAGAAGAGCTGGTTGTGCAAGAGAAACCATCAAGAATTTGCACTTCACTCCAGGAATCACAAATTCACCATTGAAGAATCCAGGAAAGCGTTTCTGTGGTGGGAATAAATCAGGTTTTCAGTTATTGGCAGCATCTGTTTTGGTGAGAATGTGTGTAAGGGAGCTTGCACACTGGTGGGCCAGGAGTGTGCAAGTGTGTCTACACAAGTGCAGCTGGGGAGGGTGGGGGCCCCAGTCATCCAGGTGTCAGGGTAGAAGGTGGTGTGTCAGTTGGGTGGCGTGGCTTTTACTTTCCCTTTTTGTCCTCAAAGGCTGTCCCTGGGAGACAATACACCACCCCTCAGCCTACCCCATTTCCCCAGTTTTGGGGAAGACCCTGATTTTAGTTAGTGGCCTCTGTCCTGCGTGTATACTATGTCCCCTTTTCTGCAGAGCCCCAGTGGCCCAGGTAGCTTTAGGAAGGAGCTGGATGAAGAGCGGGAAGAGGCGGGAGGCAGGTCAGGGCTTGCATGGAATCGTGTGATTCTGTTGTCTTCAGGGTGCTTGTTCCCGGTTAATGTGTCAGTGGGGAGTGATTCAAGCTGCTGTGTGCTAGAAGGACCTGAAGAGTGTGCCACTTACATGGCTGCCATTTTTATTTATAATTCATCTCTGTTTTGTACTTGCTGTTCTCTGACTGTGCCCTGTACTTTCCCAACTAGATGCTCATTCTGCTGGGTAGAATCTCCTCTTCCTTTTCCCTCTATAAATACTCTGTTTTCTCTATTTAAAAGTAATAAGAATATTTTGCTAGTTGCTTACTATGTACAAGGTCTATTACCTCTATTTTCTCATCTAATCCTCATGAACATTTTATTCAGTGATTCTAAATTATCTCCATTTTATGTATGAGAAAGCTGAGGCTCTGAGTCTTTAGGTAACTTAGCCTCAGTAAGAAAGCTGGCAAGTGTCAGGGCTAGAGTTTTGCTGAGAAACCTGACAAACTGGTTTCTGATATGTCCTGCTTTGTGAAATGATGCTTCCTTCATGAAGTCATTTTTGATGTTCCCACCAAGATGTGATCCCTTCTTGCAACTTCTTGTGCATTCTTTACATGGTTCTGTTATCATATTCTGTACTTTATTATGAATATGTGTATTTCCCTGACGCAGACTATGAACTCTTTGAGGGCAAGGACTGTATCTACCCATCTTGTTCTCCCCTTAAATGACTTTAGGAAAGTCACTTAACTTCTGAGTTAGTCCACCTTTATAGTGTGAAAAGGTTGGCCCAATCAGTGGTTGCTAACTCAAATGAGTATAGGGATCAAACATGCAACAAATAATTGAGATGGCCTATTTGGCTGAGACATCCTGAAGAGCACAGCTCTGTTTCAAGGGAGTGGCAGCTACACAGTTCCTACTGACTGACTGTGGTCACGCTGGAATGTTGGGCTGGTATTGCCAGATCTTTTGATTTTCCAAGAGAAATCAGAAAACTGGATTTTAAAAAAGTGATATCTCTTGATTTTTAAATGTTAGGTCAATTAAAATACAGACTAGTTTTATATGGGCTGGATCTGAGTCAATGACTGGTAGATATTTGTTATGTAGAATGAGAATTCTATGTAAATGGATATTCTAATACTTATCGACTATTTTCTAGAAATCAACGCTATTATAGGTACAATTTCCTATAATATTTAAAGGTTAAAAAAAGGGAGAAGAAATATCAAACCACTAAGGTTTTACTAACATTTTGGAGCAACAGACATATATTTAAAAACTAGTCTAGGCTGAGTGCGGCGGCTCACTCTTGTAATCCTAGCACTTTGGGAGGCCAAGGTGGGCAGATCACCTGAGGTCAGAAGTTCAAGAGCAGCCTGGCCAACATGGTGAAACCCTGTCTCTACTAAAAATACAAAAATTAGCCGGGCGTGGTGGCACATGCCTGTAATCTCAGCTACTCAGGAGGCTGAGGCAAGAGAATCACTTGAACCCAGGAGGTAGAGGTTGCAGTGAGCCAAGATCGCGCCACTGCACTACAGTCTGGGTGACAGAGTGAGACTCCTCAAAACAAAGAAACCAAAATAACCCAAAATAAACGAAACCTAGTCCAAAAGCCTTATTCTCTAATTATCTGTATGTATATTTATAAGCATGTGTAATTTAAGTATATGTAATTTACATATGTATCACTGAATAGGTACACATGTACTTTTATACAGAATTTACAAATTTATATTACATTTTAAATTTATATGAATCTACTTTTGCATTTATAGAATATGTAAATTTATGTCATAGATTTAAAAAAATTCTAAAGTCTCAGATTCAATTTCAGTTGAAAGAGGTGGAAAACTGGACAATTATCTCATTGCTTTGATACTCCAATTCCCTAAACTAGGCAAACCTTGGAAAATAAATGGCTTAAAATTGTTTTCTGCCTTTGCTAGAATTTGAAATGACTATTTAATCTGTTTTGGTCATATCCTATATGCTGAGAATACTTTTGAGAAGCTACATGTTGACAAGAATAAAAATGAACTAGATCAGCCCCTTCCAGTACATGCAAAACAATAGAAATGTTTTTCAAGTTTTATTGCAAGAGCTCTGAGTTTCTCAGGTCACTAGAGCTTTATGCTGAATATCACTATTGATAAACATCTAAAATTTGATATAAAGAACTCACTATGGACATGGCACAGCATGATGTATTGTGGGGATATAAAGGCAGGTAACATTTTCAAGGAGCCGTAGTTTAGTCAATTTCAAGTAAGAATGAATGTATTTGACACTATTTCACCAGCTTATCAAGATTACCCAGGAGAATATAGGAATTTTCTCCCTGGATTGGCTTTAAGAATAGGCTAGACATTAATTTGATTAAATGGCATGCTTATTTTCTTTCTAACTTTGTTGATGCTCTGTGTTACAAGTTATTTGGGGGTAAGAGTAATAAGAGTATTGTCTTAAAAGAAAATAACTTCAAATTTCTTTCTTTTGGAGTTTCTTCTAGGTTGCAGGTTGCATTTTTAGTAAAAAGTAAACAGAGATGGTTATAAATTAGCCAGAAGAATGACCAGAGGGAGAGAATTAATACAATCTCCATGACATTCCACAGATTAGACAATGTTGGAACTGGAAGGGACTTCTGCAGTTTCTTGGTAATTATTCTAACCCTCTAAAGGAGTTAGACTACTTATCTCCAAGACCCTTCATAGCTTACTTGACAAATGGGGCAGCTGGGGCCCAGGTCGAAGTTTATGTTTACTGTGGATCTCTCTCAGGGGAAAGGGAAACGGAGCTGATGATTAAAATACATAAATGAATTTGGATAACTTAAAATCGGTGGCAGTTTACATGTCACTTCAAATAAATGAGCAGAATTCACCTAGTGCTTGAGATCCTAGAGATAAGTTTTCGGACATATATATTTCTTTATTCTTAAACTCATTCTAACATATCTTGGGTATCTATGTGGAAAGAATCAAACCAATAAAACCAAATGCCCCTAGCTCAGTGCCTGGCTCATTGCTGGTACTCAACATACATGTGTTTGGTGGCCCTGGGCAGTGATGGTCACTGTAGATTTTATTTTTCATGTTTTTAGTCTGGGTGTCTAACTACTGGCAGTGGAAGAAACTTTGTGATATTAAGAGTAAGTGTTCAGCTGGGTGCAGTGGCTCACGCCTGTAATCCCAGCACTTTGGGAGGCTGAGGGGAGTGGATTGCCTGAGGCGAGGAGTTCAAGACCACCCTGGCCAACATAGTGAAACCCCGTCTCTACTAAAAATACAAAAAATTAGCTGGGTGTGGTGGCGGGCACCTGTAATCGCAGCTACTTGGGAGGCTGAGGCAGGAGAATCACTTGAACCCTGGGAAGTGGAGGTTGCAGTGAGCCGAGATCATGCCACTGCACTCCAGCCTGAGCAACAAGAGCAAAACTTCATCTCAAAGAAAAAGAGAGTAAGTGTTCTTTGACTCAAGCTTGTAATTCTTTTTGAGACAGAAACTAATTGAACAATTATTTTGATTTTTCATCACAAAACTGCTACAAAAGGTTATATTTGACTTAGATATAATTTTTGCTAGATCTATAAAAAGAAAAATTAATTTTTCCCTGGGATTTTATGTCCTACCAAAATTAGACAAATACACAAAACAAATACGTATGTAAAAGTTCATCAAACTCCAGACTTCCTTCATCTGTTTAAAGGGTAATGATGAATGTCAGGGAAGAGAATGAACTTGTGTGTATTGTTCCCATTGTTCAGCACAGCTGGGAATAGGAAACAGGTGGTATTAAGTTTTAATCTTTCTCCTTTCACATCAGAATATTCATACGTATGGTTTTTAAAAAAAATTCAGTGGGGGAATGGTATGCACTTTACTCTTAATTGTGACAGAATTAATGATGACTATTTCATGTGAACTATTTAATAATTACGACTTTGCTTTTATGCTTTTCCTTTACATACCTATTGCAACAATCTCTTACCAACACTATTTTTATTATATTCTTCTCTTGTTTAAAAGCCCATAGAGAGGCCGGGTGCAGGTGCTCACACCTGTAATCCTAGCACTTTGGGAGGCCAAGGCGGTCGGATCACTTGAGGCCAGGCATTCAAGACCAGCCTGGCTAACATGGTGAAACCCTGTCTCTACTAAAAATACAAAAAATAGCTAGGCTTGGTGCATGCCTGTAATCCCAGCTACTTGGGAAGCTGAGGCAGGAGAATCACTTGAACCAGGGAGGTGGAGGTTGCAGTGAGCCGAGATTGCACCACTGCACTCCAGCCTGGGCGACAGAGCGAGACTCCATCTAAAAAAAAAAAAAAAAAAAGCCTATAGAGAATGCTTATAGCTTTAGTGGTTATAACGGGAAGCTCTAGAGAGATAGAAGGTACGTGTCTGAGTCTCTACCTTTTGCCGGCTGTGAGACTTCTGTAATGTTATTTATTTCATCAGTGGCTCAGTTTCCTTATAAACAAAGTGGGGGAATATATTACAACTTCACTGATAGTACGGTTGTGAGGGATAAATGAGACACTTTTTTTTTTTTTTTTTTTTTTTTTGAGACAGAGTCTTGCCCTGTCGCCCAGGCTGGAGTGCAGTGGCGCGATCTCCGCTCACTGCAAGCTCCACCTCCCGGGTTCATGCCATTCTCCTGCCTCAGCCTCCGGAGTAGCTGGGACTACAGGCGCCCGCCACCACGCCCGGCTAATTTTTTTGTATTTTTAGTGGAGACGGGGTTTCACCGTGTTAGCCAGGGTGGTCTCGATCTCCTGACCTCAGGTGATCCGCCTGCCTCGGCCTCCCAAAATGCTGGGATTACAGGCATGAGCCACTGCGCCCGGCCAAATGAGACAATTTTTAAAGCTCTTAGCCTAGTGCCTGACATGACGTTACAGCCAAAACTAATTTCCTTTGTGCCCCATACACTACTTAGCATCTCAGTGCCATACATTTACTACCCCCACAGAAATGGCTTTTCACTCTTTAATGCCACAACCTTTCAATTCATCATAATCTTGCTCAAAACTCGCCTATTCCATGAAATTGCCTCATTTACCCCATTTAATTTAGGACCCCCCATTATTCTGGAGCCTCTTTTCAGCATTCACATTATCAGTTTGCACAATCCTCTGCATCTGCAGATATATAGCTTTGTAATTGTTCTTGAGTCATTTTCTGCATGTTTTGCCCCCTACACTAACTAGTTTCAAAGCTCTTCAGGGGCAGTGAGGAATCCATCTCCTACTTTGTAACACCCTTCCTATATCATCCTTGGCCCAAGCCTTGAGAACATAGTTTCAAATCCTTGATGAATAAATGAATCAATGATATGTAATGAAATTACATTTTGCAGCTATGAGAAGAAAAATATCAAATAGATGCAACTTTATGCCTATGACCTAAAACAGCAGGGCCGGGCACGGTGGCTCACACCTGTAATCCCAGCACTTTGGGAGGCCGAGGCAGGTGGATCACTTGAGGTCAGGAGTTCGAGACCAGCCTGACCAACATGGAGAAACCCCATCTCTACTAAAAATACAAAAATTAGCTGGGTGTGGTAGCATGTGCCTGTAATCCCAGCTACTTGGGAGGCTGAGGTGGGAGAATCGCTTGAACCAGGGAGGTGGAGGTTGCAGTGAACCAAGATCATCCACTGCACTCCAGCCTGGGTGACAGAGCAAGATTCCATCTCAAAAAAAAAAATTAATAATAAATAAATAAATAATAAATACAATAAAACAGGAGAGTGGGTGTTCTGACAATGAACAAATATTTGTGATTATTTTTATATTTTATAAAATGAGAATGAAAGAGGAAAATGCATCATTGTGTGACTGCAATAGCAATGTTAGCATAACAAATATATCACATTACAAAGTGTTCTTTTGTCACAGAACGAGTGTCAAAACTATGATACAGCTATGTAACCTTGGACACGTTAATTAACCTCTCAAGTGTTCAGTTTTTCCATGTGTAATATAATTGAGGAGTTGGATTATATTGCCTGTCTGCTCTCAATTCTGCCATTTTATAGTTTTCAGATTACATACTTCAGCCTAAATTGGCAGTGTGGCAGTGTGTGTATGATGTGAATTCTGAGGATGTGATGTCTTAGTAGTCACCAACTGGTGCCTTTTGCGGGGGCTCCCAGTATGTATTAAACATATGTGGCTCGTGGCTCGAGTACATGATGTTATGATCTGTTCCCAGAGAGACCAAAAGATTCTAGGGCTAGGATAAACAAGATTCAGCACTTTCTAGGAGGCTAAGGATGATGAAAGAAAGAGAAACTGAAGAAATAATTTTTAGTTCAGGAGTAGAATGAAACAGGTAAAACAAGGCCAGCATTTGCTTTACCAAGAGGTAGGCATCTTTCCTCACTCCCTCTCTCCCCTTCATTTACCTCTCTACACCCCAGGGATCCTCCCCCCAACCCCCTGCCACCAAAAATGAAAGTTATCATTAACTACAATTCATGACTCGAAGTTATCATTTAAAAATTATTATGCTTAAGCATAGAGACTTGGCTATTTCTTTAAAAAGGCATGTAAAAATTTTATTAACACATGAAAGTAGAAAGAAATGTACATTTATACCAAGTAATACAAATCACTTGCAAATCTGCCAGTGCCCTAGGTTAGTGAGATTAAAGAATCATAAGAGACTAATGAGGGATTTATTCTCCAAACACCAGCCCAGAATAAAAAAAAAACAGACTGTATTGATTCATAAAAACATTTGTTCCTAATGATCGAGTGAAAATTACTTATTCAAAAACATCTCTCTGCCATGCCTTTTTTTTTTAAAAAAAGCAAAAGGTCTCTATCATGACTAGATTATGCTTTTCATGAAAATGGAAATCATTTAAATGTATAAATGAAAATATGGAGAATATGTGCGGTATAAGAGATCTTCCATAACGAGAACCAGTTTTTGAAAATATGTAGTTTGCCATGTAATAATAAACCAAAATGGAGTTTTAGAGCTTGGCACCTTATGTAGCACACTGAACATATGTCTGCAATCAAAAGATTATCTAAAATTCTTACCATTTAGCTATCCCTGACATAAAATAACTATAGAAACATGCTGTTGTATCCCCAAGGGCCAATGAGTGGAGCTCAAAGGAAATAGAGAGAAGGAACCTGAGAAATTTCTCTAGGATGGTTTACGGCCTCAAGGGAACTACAAGCCTCTTACCAAAAGACTGAGAGAAAAAGAACAAGAGTTTCTATAGGTCAAGAGAACATGTAGTGAAAGTAAAGGCAGAAGAATAAAGTTGAGGTCAGAGAGTGGGATATTGGAGTCAAGGATTTCTGATATAGAGTAGTTTTGGGGAATGGCAAGAAATACAGGTCCACTGTGGTAGTGAGTAGGTGGAGTGTGATGGAGGTAAATGTCACAGGAGTTAGAGGCTTAAGATATTGTAAACACAGGGTGCTGAGTGGACTGACAATTCATAGGGATCTTTATTGATTGAACAAATAGTGAGGGCCAATTGTGTGGAAAGTATTGTAGAAGATATAACCATAAATGAGGAAAATACAGTTCCTGACTTCATAGAACTTCCATTCTAGCGGAGGAGACAACTAATTTCATCACAATATAACCAGTTACTTCTCAGAAAACAAAGAAATACATTTAGGCAAAGTACATATTTCCTCTCTGGTAGCAAATAATAATGGGATTATCTCTAGGAGGCTTGTCTTTGCTCATCATTTTTCTATCATTTTTCAAGTCAAAAATCATTTTCAGGAAGCTATAGTTATAAATCCCAGTTCCTAGATGAAAATAAAATAGACTCAGAGAAGTTAGGTGATTTACTCTGTCATATAGCTAGTGAGTGGCAGAGCTAGGATTCAAAACTGGATCTGTCATAGTTGCAGTCCTGCTATGGTGATGTAAGGTAACTACAGCCTATTTTTCCAGTAGACTGTAACTGAAAACTATGGAAAAACACACACACAAAAAAACCATCTACTTGAGGGCTCCAAGAAAGTTAATAAAACAGGAAGATAATAAAAGAAAGTCAAAATTGGAAGAAATAACGTGCATGGTGGTTAGTTTTACATTTTTTTTTTCTTTTGTTCTTTTGTGCCAAGGTTGGGTCCCAGTCACATAATGCTGTGGTGATGTCGAAGGTTAAAACTCGGATAGAAATCTCATCAACTTTCTGGTCAAAGAAATAAGGGAAATGAGCCCCACAAGGCTGGAGAGTGTGGGAGGAATTACAAACGGAAGAAAACTGAAGGGGGTCCCCTAATTCTGCAAAAATCACAGCTGAATCCCTGAGCTATTCATGCTTGGGATAGACCATAATGAGCAAAGTAAAGGCTTTGAGAACTAAAGTGAGATCATAACCACCCATACAAGTCTTGGGTTAACCTTGAATAATGCCTTCAATGGACCGATAAAAATAAAAAGAGCTAATTCTTAGAGGAATAACATAAAATCCAATATTTCAGAAACTTAATGAGGTATGATTTACATACTATAAAATTCACCTGTTTAAAATTTAGAACTAAATGATTTTTGAGAAATTTACTGAGCTGTGCAACCATCACTACAGTTTAGTTTTGAACATTTCCTTCACCCCAATAAGATCCCATTTCCTGACTACAGTTAATCTCTATTCTTATCTCTACTCCCAGAAAACTACTAATCTACTTTTTGTCTCTATAGATTTGCTTTTTCTGGGCATTTCATATGAATGGAATCATACAATACATAGTATTTTACATCTAGCTTCTTTCACTTAGCATAATGTTTTTTAGGTTCATCCATATTGTAGCATATATCAGTATTTTGTTATTTTTAATGGCTGAAAAGTATTCCATTATATGGCTATTCCACCCATAGAAGATTTGAACTGCCACTTATAGAAGGCAAGACAGAATTTATGAGCTGAATCTAACGGGTTGATTACCTGATAAAACAAAACGTAAACATTCTTCAGAGAAGCACAATAGGATAATTTTCTAAACAACATAATAATCAAAATGTCCAAGAAATGCTCTAAACTGGACATACTAAAAGCCAGAAAAAAAGTGACCAATTCTCAAGTGAGAATACATTCAGCAGATGTGAACCTTGAAAAAAATGCAGATGTTGTAATTATTAGAAACACTAAAAGAAAATGCATTCAAAATGAGTGGGTAGATGAATGTGTTCTCAGCAGAAAAATAGAAACTATAACATTGAACAAAATGGAAAATTTAGAACTGGAAAACACAACATTTGAAATAAAAAATTTTACCAGTTGGGTTCAATAATAGACTAGAGATGACAGAGGAAAGAGCCAGTGACCTAGAAAATAGGTCAGTAAATAGTGTCCAATCTGAGGAACACTAAGACAATGAAGATTAAGAGGTTGAACAAGATGAACACACTTCAGGAACTTCTGATGCATTATAAAGAAGTATAGCATTCAGGTCATTAGAGTTCCAACAGGAGAGAAAAGTGCAAAAATATTTTAAGGAATAATCTCAGAAAACTTTTCACATATAGTAAAACATAAATTAACATATTCAAGAAACTTGGTGAACCCAAAACAAACAACTCAGAAAATACCATGCCCAGACTACTGAAAACCAAGATGAATGTAAAAGTCTTAAAAGCAGTCAAGAAAAACATCATATGGTATATGTGGAACAATGATTTGAACACCTATGGATTTCCCATCAGAAATCACGAAGGCTGGAAGACGATGGGACAACATCTTTAAAGTGCTGAAAGCAAATAACTGTCAACCCAGAGTTTTATATCCGCTGAAAATATATTTTGTAATTGAAGGTGAAATAAAGATATTCTCAGAAAAAGGGAAAATGAGAGAATCTGTTACTCACAGATGTGTTTTACAAGAAATGCTAAAGGAAGTTCATCAGGATGAAGGAAAATTATACCAAAGGGAAACTGAAATCCTTAAGTTTGAAGAAAGAGCAACATTATACGATTAAGTATAAAAGCCTGTTTTTCTCTGAAATTCTTTAAAATATATATTAATATTGAAATCAAAGGTATAAGATTTGGTGGAGTTTTCAACGTAAGTAGATGTTAAACTTACGAAAAATAGAAAATAAATGGGGAAAAAAACCTATATGGTTGTATGGCTTCTATGTTTTACTTGAAGTGGCAAAATTCTACTTAAGAATGGCTAGCTCTTAAATAGATTGTAGCCATACACAGGGTTGGTGCAAAAGTAATTGCATTTTTTCCCATTACTTTTAATGGCAAAAACCACAATTACTTTTGCACCAACTTTGTACATGTATATGCACATACACACACATGCAGAAATCCTAGAAAAATGATTAAAAATATAATTCAAAAATAAATTGCAAAAAGGTCAATATGTAAGTTGAAATAGAATAGTAAAATGTATTTAATCCAAGAGAAAGCAGGAAATATCAGGCCCAATCAAATGTCAGGCCTAAATGCTAAAAATTACATTGAATACAAATAATCTCAACACACTAATTCAAAGACAGAATGAAAATTGGATAATAAAAATAAGAGCCAATTATATGCTGTCTACAAGAAATGCACTTTAAATATAAAGACATACATATGTCAAAAATTAAATGATGGGAAAAGATACACTATGCCAACACTAATTTAAAAAATGCCATAGTGGCTATATTAATATCAGATAAAGTAAATTTAAAAGCAAGGAATATTTCCAGGGATAAAGAAGGAATCCATGATTATAAAAGAATCAGTACACAAAGAAGACATAACAATCATATATGTATATGCAGCTAACAACAGATCTTCCAAATACACCTGATAAAAAGTAAAAGAACTGAAAGGGGAAATGGACACATCTGCAATTGTACATGGTAACTTTAACATACATATATCAATAGTTGACAGAAAAATTAGGAGCTGAATGTGGATATAGAAGACTATTACCAACTTGAATTCACCTTCTTACCAAGTGTACATGGAATATGCCCTAAGATAGACTATTCTGAGCTATAAAACAAACTTTTAAAATGTAAAAGAATTGAAATCATACAAAGTATGTTTGCCAATCATAATGAAATTAAAGTAGAAATCAATAACAGAAGGATATCTGGAAAACCCTCAAATATTTGAAGGACACTACTAAGTAACCTATGAATAAAAAGGGGAGACCCAAGGGAAATTAGAAAATATTTGGATTAAATTAAAACATTTGTGACATGCAGCTAAAGCAACTCTCCAAGGGAAATGTATAACACTAAATGCATGTATTAAAAAAGAAAAAGTTCTCAAAATAATGGTCTAAGCATCTTTAAATATTTGTCCTTCTGTGACTGGCTTATTTCACTTAAAATAATGTCCTCAAGGTTCATTCATGTTGTTGCATGTTGCAGTTTTTTCCTTTTTTAAAAGGCTGGATAATATCCCATTGTATGTATATACCATGTATTCTTTTTTTTTTTTTTTTCTTTTTAGATGAAGTCTCACTCTGTTGCCCAAGCTGGAGTGCAGTGGCACAATCTTGGCTCTTGGCTCACTGCAACCTCCGCCTCCCGGGTTCAAGTGATTCTTCTGTCTCAGCCTCCCAAGTAGCTGGGACTACAGGTGCGCGCCACCATGCCTGGCTAAGTTTTTTGTGTTTTTAGTAGAGATGGGGTTTCACCATGTTGGCCAGGCTGGTCTCGAACTCCTGACCTCGGGTGATCCACCTGCCTTGGCCTCCCAAAGTGCCGGGATTACAGGCGTGAGCCACCGCGCCCGGCCTATATCACATATTCTTTATTCATTGATTTATTGATGACATTTAAGTTGTTTCCACAACTTGGCTATCATGAGTAGTGCTGCAATAAAAAGATTGCTAATATCTCATAAAGATCCTGATGTCAGTTATCTGGGATGAATATCTAGAAGTGGGATTGCTGGATCATGCATTAGTTCTATTTTTAATTTTTTGACGTTACTGTATACTGTTTTCTATGGCAGGTGCAGCATTCTGCATTTCCACCAACAGAGTACAAAGGTTCCAATTTCTTCACATTCTCACCAACATTTGTTGTCTTTTGTTTTGATAATAGCTCTTCTAACAGGTGTGAGGTTATAGCTCACTGTGGTTTTGATTTGCATTTCCCGGATGATGTTGAACATCTTTTCATATACTTGTTGGCCATTTGTAATCTTCTTTGGAGAAATACCTATTCAAGTCTTTAGACCATTTTTAATGGGACTTCTAGGGCTTTTTTGCTGCTGAGTTTATTTTTGAAATAATTCCATATTAACATTTTGATAGTTTACAACTGCACTACTATAAACATCAATCTAATTAATATTCTTGTAGCTACATCCTTGTACACATATGTGAATATTTCTGTAGGATAAATTGCTAGAGGAGGGTCAATGAGTAAAAGCATTTTGAAACTTTGGATATATAATTGGCAATTTGGTAAATTCCTCTTGCAAACATTTTGTTTCCTTGGCTCTTTGGTACTATTATGCTTTTGGTTTTCCTTTTACATCATTGGCTATCCCATTTCCTTTTCTAAGTTCTATTCCTCTTCCCAACCTCCAAATGTTGGAAAGTCCCATAGCTCAGTCCTTGGAGCTCTGCTTTATCTGTAATGGGTTTCTATATAATCTCAGCTGGTACCATGACTGCCAAATTTATATCTCTAGCCCAGGTCTTTCCCTGAATCCCAGGCTATCCACCTGGGTATCTAAAGGGCATTTTAAACTTAACATGTCTGAAACCAATATTTTTATTCCTACCCCCTCCTCAATCAGCTCTTCCCTTATTATTATTCAGTCGCTTAAGCCAAACACAGAAATATCCTTGATTTTCTCTCTCTTCCACAATCCACTTTGAATCCATCAACAAATCCATTCTGGTCTACATTCAAAATATAACCCAAATCTGAAAACCTCTCACCATCTCTGCTTCAACCACTCCAGCCCAAGACACCATCATATCTCAACTGAACTACTGCAGCTGGCTCCTAAGTGCTCTCACTCTCGCCCCTCTAAAGTCTATTGTACATACCATAGGATGAACAATCCTTTGAAAATGCAAATAGGACTATGCCAATGACCTAGTCAAAGTCTTCCCGTTGGCCAGGCATGGTGGCTCACACCTATAATCCCAACACTTTGGGAGGCCAAGGCTGGAGGACTGCTTGAGCCCAGGGGTTTGAAACCAGCTCAGACAACATAGCAAGACCTCATTTCAAAAACAAACAAACGAAAAAAGTCCTTCAGTGGCTTCCCAGTAGACTTATGAAATCCATAGTTCTCTGTTCTGTACACACTGGCCTCCTTGCCATTTTGTTTGTTTGTTTGTTTTTTCTCCAGTTGCTTACAGAAGCACTCCTTGCTATTTCTTGATTGCCCCCAAGGACCTTTTCTCTTGCAGTTGCCTTTGTTGTTTTATTTCATTACATTTTCTGCTCAACTATTACCTCCTCAGGACCTCTTAGACCATTCTATATAAGACAGCACCTTCTGCCACTCTTTGCCTCCTTATCCTGCTTAATCTGTTTGTCATAGCCTTTATCAGTAACAAATACAATATATATTCATTTGTTAATTTATTTCTGTCTCCTAAGAATGTAAGCTCTACAGGTGGCAAGGCTGTTTTTCTATTTTCTTCATTATTATATATAACAGGGCCTCAATGAATAAATAAATTAATGAGGCTGATTGCTATGATCTGAATGTTGGTGTCCCCTTAACCAAATTTATATGTTGAGACCTTATCCCTAATGTGGCGATATTAACAGGTGGAACTTTTAGGAGGTGATTAGGTCATGAAGGTTGAGACTTATATTAGTGTCCTTATAAAAGAGACTTCAGGGAGCTTGTTTACCTCTTCTACCATGTGAGGATGGAGTGAGGAGGTGCCATCTATGAGGCACAAGTCCTCACCAGACACCAACCTGGTGCTGCCTTGACCTCAGACTTCCCGGCCCCCAGAACTGTAAGAAATAAATTTCTATTGTTAATAAATTACCCAGTGGCCAGGTATGGTGGCTCATGCCTGTAATCTCAGCACTTTGGGTGACCAAAGTGAGAGGTTCACTTCAGCCCAGGAGTTTAAGACCAGCCTGGGTAACACAGTATGACCTCATCTCTATAAAAAATAGAAAGTAGCTGGGCATGGTGGCACATGGCTGTAGTTCCAGCTACTTAGGAGGCTTAGGTGGGAGGATTGCTCGAGCTAGGGAAGTCAAGGCTGCAGTGAGCCATAATCACCATAATCACACCACTGCACTCCGGCCTGGGTGACAGAGTGAGACCCTGTCTCAAAAAAAAAAAAAAAAAAAAAAGAAAAGATGATCAATGTGGAGTTTTTTTCTTTCTTAATGGTACATAAAATAATGTGCATCCTACAATTGATGGCATCAAAGATTTGATGAATCATGCTACTTGAGCTGCTTGTCATTTGTCTACCATTTTATTTTATTTATTTTTTCTGAGATTGAGTCTTGCCCTATAGCCTAGGCTGGAGTGCAGTGGTGTGATCTGGGCTTGCTGCAACCTCTGCCTCCTGGGTTTAAGCTATTCTCCTGCCTGCCCCCTGAGTAGCTGGGATTACAGGTGCCCGCCACCACGACTGGCTAATTTTTGTATTTTTAGTAGAGACAAGGTTTCACCATGTTGGCCAGGCTGGTTTCGAACTCCTGACCTCAGGTGATTCGCCTACCTTAGCCTCCCAAAGTGCTGGGATTACAGGCATGAGCCACTACACCTGGCCTGTGTACCATTTTAGGTCCAGAATAAGTAGAGGACCTGGTGCTTGCCTTTGAAAAGCTAACAAAGTGATAAGTCAGAATTGCATAAATCTTTTTAATTTTGGGCTAAATCAGGTAGCAATCATTTCACAAAAGTATCAGATTAGTAGTTTTCTGGTTGCCTTTGATGGGCCTGGCTCAGGAGTTCCCAGGCTATGAGTGAGAAAGGAAAGATAGGGGATATTGAGCTTAGACAGGAAGGCTTTTTGGCCATACTCCAACTCCAATGGAGCAGCTCTTCCCTTACCTATATTAGATTATGGGTTTCCTTGATCTTCCCATTATTTCACTTGAATAAAGAATGCTATTGATTGAAATAAACATAATTATTTGAAAAGTACCGTTTTAAATGTTGAAAGAAGGGCCAAAGAGTATGTGCTAGAATTGTAGAAGAAACCTTTCATTAAATATGTAGAAGGAAATTAGATAATGCTCTTTTATATTTATATAGTACTTTACATGCTTCCAAGTGCATTTGCATATATTATCCCACTTAAGGTTTATTATATCGCCAAGAGTTAGGCAAGTCAGCTAGCACTACACTCATTTTACAAATGGGAAATATGTGTCTGTGAGTTGTTCAAGATTACATTACTAGTTACTATAATCTATGGAAGAGCCAGAATTCAAGAATCAGAAACCAAAGTATTCTGATTCCAGTAGGAGAGCATTAACAAAATATGGACTCTTTCACAAGTAAGAAAACTTAATTTCTCTCAAAGACTTTGATTCTCTTAAAGCATATTAATTTAAGGTTTTCCTTTTAATCATATTTATCTACAGCTCAAATCTAATCCTCATATTACATTGTTCCTACACCTAAAGCTTCCTAGCTCAGAGTTTTGTCTCCTCTGATGCCCTGAGAAACAGCATAATTTGGTCACATTGTAATGTGATATAGCTGGTATTTTTTCAAAAAAATAGTGATGAGTAGATGCTTCTACCAGATTGCAAAAAAACTTATTTTAATGGTCTTTTATTACAGAATCATAAGGTAACTGATGAGGAGACTGGATTTAGCAGACTGAATCTGGCAGCTTAACAATAATCGGTGTGCCAAACACAATTACTCTGTCCCAGACACATTATCCAAATCATTTCATTTGATTCCTAACAACAACTCTATTTCATGAGATGATTGATAGCTCCTGAGCTGACTCCCTTCAGCACTATCACCCACTCCTTCCCTGAGGACATTCCATAGGAGATCAACCTTGAACAAAAAAAATCTTTTTTTCATCAAAAGTATTCAATATTTAGAGACAGTTGTATGCTTTAATATTACACTTTAGCTTTTACTACCATTTAAACTTTAACATTAGGCATGCACAGCTAAGATCTGGAGAGCCTTTATTGGACAAGTAAGTGAGGTACTTCAAGACACTATAAATTTAACTGTACAGTGCAGCTTTTGATGGAATGAAATGAAGATTACCCCAAAAGGCAAGTTCTCAGGGATGGAAAGAGACTTCAGACTTGCAGTCCAATTTTATTGATGCAAGAATCGACTCAGAACAAATGTGAGAACTCCGGGGCTTTCTCAGGCCTTACAGAAATCCTCTCCCCTAGGCAACATGAGGTTAAACTGATTTCATATAGTTAGAATCTGCCCAATATTCTGCTTCTGCATTCACCAGCCCCCATAGCTGAGACTGCTTTGCCTTGCCTCAAATTCTGAGACCAATTCTGCTTTTATACAAGAGCGATAGAAGGAAAATAATGACGTCTGTTAAGTACTTTCTCTGTGTCAGCCACATCATCCAAATCATTTCATTTGATTCCTCACAACAGCCCTGATTACTGCCAACACACAGCACTTAAGACAGTAAATTCTATACACAATTTTTGACTGATTGAACAAACATGCAAGGTAGTTCTTCATACATATTCCCATTTTATAATTGAAGAAATAGATGCTCAGATGGGTTAAATATGTTGCCCAAAGTTATGGAGGTGATAAACTTCTTCATCTCTGTCTCCTTGTCTCCTTCCCTTCCTTTTTTTTACCTTTTGCAAGTTTTAGAAAATTCTCAGAAGTTACACATAATTGGCATGGAGAACCTAAACATTACAAAAGTATAAAATGTTAAAAATGAAAGTCTCTTTGTCTTTGTCATCCTCTATCCACTTTCCAGAGATAACAACTATAACTAATTTGGTGTGTCCATGTCCTTTTCATTGTATCAAGCAAATCTTATCACTGTTGCTTTGGCTCTGGGTTGAAGCTTATAACTCCTGGATTGACATAACTCGGCTTTGTCTTGATCTTTTGTTCCAAGCTCCCATTCTGCACCCCCAATTGCACAACTATTTTTATTATTGTATCCTCGTGCTTTTGTTTCTGCTACTGTCAGCAAGAATATGTTGGTGTTGTTTATAATAAGGGTATTACTCTAGCTGTGTTTTAAAAAATTAAACCTTTTCTATTTAATTTGCCAGTGTACACTTGGCGGATATGACAGACAGTGGAAATGTACTGTGCACCAACTGCTTTATGACTGTGGTAGCAGTTGAAAAGGTAAGCATGGCAGCAGTGTGCACTAAAACTGATAAATGGATTGCAAAGAAAAGCAGTACACAATCAAAGAACTGGTAACTGCTTGTCTCTGCACTCTGATTTGATGAGGTTCTATGACAGAGCCTCAGTCTTCCCAGAGGCAATCTGTGTTTTTGCAGAAACAGGTAACTTATCTTAATAGATCTTTAGTTTATCATCAAATTTCTCCTTTCATCGTGTCTTGCAGTAATTTATCTTTTACAACGGATCTGTACTGATTCCATTTCCAGCAAATTTCTCCCCAACATCTTCCTTATTCAGCCATTTAACTGTCTCTTCAGTGAGTTGGTTCTAAGGACCAGCCATCACTATTCTGTGACCACAATATTTTCTTCCTCATCTTCTTTTATTAGCTACAGAACTCTCTCTTTTTGTTTCCCACCCCTACCAAATAATCTTCAGTATTTTTAGCTTTCCTGATGAGTTTTTCATTTAGTTCTTTTAACTTTCTTGCCTACTCATCATGAGACCCATGATATCTCTTTATTAACTCAAATAGTGTCTTATTTATTTGATATTTTGTTAAGTTTGCAAAGCTCATTCTCTCTTTTATTTATTTATTTTTTTGAGACAGGACAGCATCTCACTCTCTTGCCCAGACTGGAGTGCAATGTTGTGATCACAGCTCACTGCAGCCTTGATTTCCTGGGCTCAGGCCATCCTCCCACCTCAGCCTCCTGAGCAGCTGGGACCACAGGCACACCACCGTGACCAGCTAATGTTTTTAATTTTGTAAGAAATGAGGGGTTGGCCGGGTGCAGTGGCTCATGCCTGTAACCCCAGCACTTTGGGAGGCTGAGGCGGGCGGATCTCCTGAGGTCAGCAGTTTGAGACCAGCCTGACCAATATGATGAAACCCCGTCTCTACTAAAAATAGGAAAATTAGCCAGGCGTGGTGGCACGCTCCTGTAATCCCAGCTACTCAGGAGGCTGAGACAGGATAATCGCTTGAACCTGGGAGGTGGAGGTTGCATGGAGCCAAGATCTCACCATTGCACTCCAGCCTGGGCAACGAGAGCAAAACTCTGTCTCAGAAAAAAAAAAAAAAAAAAAAAAAAAGGGAAGGGGATGGGAGGGGAGGGGAGGGAAGAGGGCTTGCTATGTTGCCCAAGCTGGTCTAAGGGGAGGGGAGGGGAGGGGAGGAGAGGAGAGGGAAAGAGGGCTTGCTATGTTGCCCTGGCTGGTCTTTAACTCCTGAGCTCAAGCAATCCTCCCGCCTCAGCCTTCCAAAGTGCTAGGAGCCACCACGTCCAGCCCTGCAAAGCTCATTCTCACCAAGAAAGAAATGTCCTATCATTCTGTTCCTTTGATTTTACTCCTAGGCCATGAAACATTTCTGAGTAAAGTCACAAAACCATGATGACCAAGTTCACAATAAATTTTAGCTATTGAACTTCAGCTGGATTTTGCGCTTTGCTTACTAGTTCTTTCAGCCTTTCTTAAGCTATTCTGATAATTTCCTATGGTAGATGGCTAAGCTTTATACAGTCTAGTATCTCAGCTCTAAACATAGTTACTTAAATCCATGGATAAAACTGAAGCCATGAAATATGGGCTCTGACCCTCCCTGGTTTCCCTCTAAGTAGATTTTTATTGCCAAGCTTTCCTCTCCACCAGTATCTAAGCATCTAACATCCTATTTTTGTTCTGGAAGAAATACCTCTCGCATCTTGCTGCATCAATGATCTCCTCTCTGCAATGTCAATCTCTTTTGTTCCCTCAGAATTCTCCACAATATTGCTTGAAATTGTATATCTCCTAAAATTACCATTTCATTTTCCCCCCATACCCTTTACTGCCAATATTTTAGACTATTTTTAAGGTTTCCATTCCTTACTGCTTGTTTATATTCTTTAAAATCTGGCTTCTGATCTCACAACTGTACTAAAATTATTTCTCTAAAGCTCCAGTGTTCTGATAATAGTTTTATATTGTGACTTTTCCAGTGGTCATCCTTTTAGCCCTCTCTAAAGCATAGACTCTGTTGTCTCTTTATATTGAGAAACGTCTCTATTGTGGACCTCCTTCTATCTTTAGGTGCCCTACCGCATTAAAGTCTGCTATATATTGTAAGCTTTTGCATGGAGAATTAAGGGTGTTTATTTACACAAAGATCTGTACTTGAATGTTTGTGGGGATTTATTCAAAATAGTCAAAACCAAAAGTCAACCGAATTGTCCTTCAATGGGTGAATGGCTAAACAAACTGTGGTACATCTAGAAAATGGAAAACTGCTTGAGAATAAACATGAACAAACTACTGATAACAAACAAAAAACATAGATGATTCTCAAAAGCATATGGTAAGTGAAAGAAGCCAGACACCAGTTGCATACTTGACCATTCAATTTATATGATAATCATGAAAGGCAAACTACAGTTACATGAAGCAGATTAGTGGTTGCCAGGATTTGAGGTTGTGAGAGGGTATTGACCACTAAGAGACAAAAGGGAATGTCCTAGAGTGATGAATGTTTTCTATATAATGATCATGGTGGTGGTGGTTACATGACTGGATACATTCTTCATTGATATTTTAGAATTTTACTGAATATAAATTATATCTCGCTAAACTTACAAAAAGTTAAATATAACAAATCAGAACTAGTGCAACAATATTAATATCCTCATGTACTTCCCAAAGAAAAAAAAATTTATGGTTATTCAAAATATTTATATTTGAATTTATATTTATATTTATATTTGAATATTTATAATATTCAAAAATATTATAAATTTATTTTTAAATCTACCACTGAATTCAGTGATGTTAGTTAAATAGAACATACTTTTTGAATAAAAACTGACTCAGATTAAGAAAACAAAACTAATAAAAAATAAGTAAAACATAGTTGCCCAGGCTGGAGTGCAGTGGTGCCATCTTGGCTCACTGTAACCTCCGCCTCCCAGGTTCAAGCAATTCTCCTGCCTCAGCCTCCTGAGTAGCTGGGATTACAGGCACCCGTCACCACACCTGGCTAATTTTTGTATTTTTAGTAGAGATGGGGTTTCACCATGTTGGCCAGGCTGGTCTTGAATTTGTGAGCTCAAGTGATCTGCCCGCCTTGGCCTCCCAAAGTGCTGGGATTACAGGTGTGAGCCACCATGCCGGGCTGGCCTAAAGACTATGTTTATAACTATCATAGATCGATTTAACTATTTCATTCTTGAGGACTACTAGATCATTTCACCAAGTAGGCGGACAATTCAGATTGTCTGAATGACAAACTACAGTATCTGGAGGTGAGGAGTGATGACTTCTTGTGAGATATGACCCTTTTCTTGAGGGAACACTCTTTGAGATGACAGCAAGGCACAAATGATTTTAAATGGGCATGGTCTCATGCCTGTAATCCTAGCAGTTTAGAAGGCTGAGGAGGGCAGATCCCTTGAGCCCAGGAATTCAAGACCAGCCTGGGCAACATGGTAAAACTTCGTCTCTATTTAAAAAAATAAAAATAAATGTATTAGTTCATTCTCACACTGCTGTAAAGATACTACCTGAGACTAGGTAACTTATAAGGAAAGAGGTTTAATTGACTTACAGTCTCACATGACTGGAGAGGCCTCAGAAAACTTAGAATCATGACAGAAGGGGAAGCAGCCACGTCTTCCGTGGCAGCAAGTGACAGAGAGCATGTGAGAGTGCAGGAAAAACTACCATTTATAAAACCATCAGATCACATGAGAGAATTCACTCACTATCATGAGAACAACATGGAGGAAACCACTCCCATAATACAATCACTTCCCTCCCTTGACACGTGGGGATTACAATTGGAGATGAGATTTGGTTGGGGACACAGAGCCAAATAAATGAATAAATAATATGGGCACGGTCAAGGTTTTCCAACAACTCTCTTGGTATTCCTAACGGAAATTTTCACATGTTGAGACGTTAATATCCTACACAATGATGTTTAATGTTGGGTAGTAGTCCGTATTTAAAAAAAAGATTTCCGTGGTAAAATAAGGTTGGAAAATATTGTATTAAACAACATAAATAATTTAAAATAGATTACTGTAGTACATTTCAGAATGTTTTGATATGCAAATATGCATTGGAAATCTCCAAGCAAGTGACAGAGTAGGCAGGGCTTCCCAAACTTACCTGATTCTATGACATATTTGTATTGTACACCTATTAACATCTCTCAGAGCTATCTGGAAGACACTTTAGGAAATGCTATTCTAATATTTACAGACCCATGAATGCAGTGTATACCCAATTTTCAGGTCTTGAGTTTTGCGACTTTTTTGCCTTGCTCTGAAAGATTTTATATGGAATGTGTAGGGAATAAGGACCAGTATGTTGCTAGGAAAGTTAATTGGACAGAGGGATAAATCATGTGGGTAAAAGCAAGTAGAAGCTTGTTAGGCAGATTCTGTACCTTCTCATCAGCAAAATATTTATAAGCCTTCCCTAAGTGACAGTTACAAGTAAAATTTTCAAAGATGGCAATCCTGAGCTTTTGTTTTTTCACTGTATCCTAATGCTAGGTGTTCCTTCTTAGGCCTATTTCTCTAGTATCTGTCATCATGTCCTTTAAGATTCATTTATTCAACCAGGCCTTATTTAGTGTCTATTATGTATATTTCACTGAGGTAGGTGTTAAAAAGTATGAAAAAAAGATGTAATGAACATGGTTCCTTTTCTTGAGGCACAAATAATCTCACATGTGACAAAACTTACTGCTCATTTGGCCTTCTTTTTCACTATTGTACAATATACCTCATTCGAGGCATGTCAGGCTCATCGTTCTTCTCCTCCCAACTCAGATACATTTTATGCCAATTTTGTTCTCAGCCCTTTGGTTTATGCCATTCTCTTGCTCTGGAATGGCTCCTTACTCCTTTCTTCTATCAATATCTGGCTTTCCTTCAAGATCGAGCTGAGGTTGCCATCCTTTCTTCTTTTTCTTTTTTTGGATGTGGGTTCGCACTCTGTCACCCAGGCTGGAATGCAATGGCAGGATCATACCTTACTGCAGCCTGGAACTCCTGGGCTCAAACGATCCTCCTGCCTCAACCTCCTGAGTGGGATTATAAGAGCAAGCTGGAGTCCCATTCTTCCTTTAAAACCTTCCTTTACTGCTCTTTTCTCATCTACTCTTTCTTTTGTTTTATACTGAGGTTAATTGCTTATGTGTATTTATCTTGCCTCCTCAAATAGATTGCAAGTTCCTTGTGTTTCTCAGAATAGGAGAGTTTTAAAAAATTAAAAAGTTTTTTTTTAAAAAAGATTACGAGTTCCTTTAAGGTAGGGAATGCTTTATATGGGTATTCCTTACAGTACCTAGCACAATTCTGGGCACAGAATAGGTTGATAATAAATACTTCTTCTGTATTTATTATTATTATTATTTGAGACAGGGTCTTGCTCTGTCTCCCAGGCTGGAGTGCAGTGGCATGATCACAGCTCACTGCAGGCTTGACTTCTCAGGCTCAAGCAATCCTCCCACCTCTCAGCCTCCAGAGTAGCTGAGACTACAGGTACATGCCACCATGCCCGGCTAACTTTTCTTTTGAGACAGAGTCTCCCTCTGTCACCTAGGCTGGAGTGCAGTGGCACCATCTCGGCTCACTGCAACCTCTGCTTCCTGGGTTCAAGCGATTTTCCCACCTCAGCCTCCCGAGTAGATGTGACTACAGGTGTACGCTACCACACCTGGCTAGTTTTTGTATTTTTAGTAGAGACAGGGTTCGCCATGTTGGCCAGGCTGGCGGCTAACTTTTTAAAAAAAATTTTGTAGAGAGAAGGTCTCGCTAGGCTATGCAGGCTGCTGTATTTTCATGATATCTTGTAGGCGGGGTTGCCTATGGGCTGGGAGAGGGAATAATATTTCAAGTAAAATAGGTGGTTACAAATTGTTAAGCTGTAGAGCCATAACCTTAATATTTTAATGCTTTAGTTTTTGACTAATTATATTTCTGGCCAAAATGACATGTTTGAAAGAATATTGTAGCATAATTCAAATGTCTACAATTAGAACTTTGGAAAGGATGTATCCACCATTTTTTTCACATTCAAAATATTTCCATAGCATACCCTAAGAAATTAATGTATGCCCTCAAACTGATACCAGCCGAAATATTATTTCATGTTATCCAAAAGAATCACTTTTTTTCCCAGAAATATCACAACAATTAAAACTAAAATTTGGAGTGATCAAGATTAAATAGACTTGACTTTGTCTCCTTTCTGTTTACTATTCTAGTTTTCCACTTGAAATCAGCTCACCTTGGGATGTATAGAATAGTATACAGGCCTTTTATATGATGGCACACACACGCCTGTAATCCCAGCACTTTGGGATGCTGAGGCAAGAGAATGGCTTGAGCCCAGGAGTTCAAGGCTGCAATAAGCTATGAGATTTAGCCACTGCACGCCAGCCTGGGTGACAGAGCAGGACCCTGCTCAAAATAAATTTTAAAAAGGTATATATATTAAATGAAGTAAAATGAAAAATTAATGTATGTTCAAAATAGAGTTCATGAAAGCCAATATAAAACATTTAATACAGTATAATTTTCAGCTTTTAATAAAATAACATTTTCCGTTTTAATATAATGAGCTGCATTTTCTGCTTTGGCAGAAGGATGCAGGGCACATTACTTTCACTATCAACTGTTTTTGTAAACAACATAGTTTAGTTCAATTAGTGTGACTCATTCCAACAGGTCATTAAATCAGTATTACAGGCTAACTGAACTGATTAGTCAAAAAAATTTTCACAGCAGAAAGTCATAACATCTCAATTCTATTAGAGTAAAACCTTGATTGACCTGACTCTAACTAACCTGAACTCTCAATTAACAGGATTTTTTTTTCTGCACTTGAATTTTAAAAGAACAAGGCAAATAAAAGGACAACTTTCTAGTAAGTATGTTATAGATAGTACAGTTATAAATGGTAGGCTATCCCAATGAGCAGGCCTATTTGTTGTGTTTTGAAGAACACTGTGAAGGACTCTAGCCTCCCAGATAGCATTCAGTTTGAGATGCCTGAAATTTTACCTTTGCTCATTAGCCTTTGATTTAAAGAATGGCAAAATACAGCTGTCCTTGAAAAGAGAATTGCATAATAATCTTTTTTTTTTTTTTTTTTTTTTTTAGATTGAGTCTTGCTCTGTCACCCAGGCAGGAGTGCCTTGGTGCCATCTCGGCTCACTGCAACATCTGCCTCCTGGGTTCAAGCGATTCTTCTGCCTCAGCTTCCCAAATAGCTGGGATTACAGGTATGCGCCACCATGCCCGGTGGGTTTTTGTATTTTTAGTAAAGACGGAGATTCCTCCATGACGGCCAGGCTGGTCTCGAACTCCTGACCTCAAGTGATCTGCCCGCCTCGGCTTCCCAAAGTGCTGGGATTACAGGCGTGAGCCACCGTGCCCAGCAGAGAATTGCATAATCTAAAATGAGTTACACCTTATCAATCAAACGTATATTTGATATTTTCCAACATGAAAGTTCACTGTGAGGCCCATAAAAGGTCAATTTTGATGGAGCAAGGGTGGATTGAAAATTGAGGACAAGATAGTTTCCAAAGAAGGCAGATGTCTTATGGCTACCACATGAGAGATCTTGGTTATCTGCTAAGGCAGCATGGGAAGAAGTATCTTTGGGGATAAGGCAATGAAGGGAAGGCTGGAAGATACTAAAGTGAAACTGATTTACCTCAGATTTTCTAATGTCAGCCTTCAGTACAGCTTTATTCATTTATTTATTTTTGAGACAGGGTCTTGCTCTGTTGCCCAGGCTTGAATGCAGTGCCGAGATCATAGCTCACTGCAGCCTGGACATCCCAGGCTTAAGCGATCCTCCCACCTCAGCCTCCTAAGTAGCTGGTACTACAAGCAGGTGCCACCAAGCCCAGCTAATTTTTGTATTTTTTGTAGAGATGGCTTCTCACTATGTTGCCCAGGCTGGTCTCAAACTCAAGCAATCTTCCCATGTTGGCCTTCCAAAGTGGTGGGATTACAGGTGTGAGCCACCACACCCGGCCCACTACAGCATTTTAAGAGTCCTACTACAGTGCTTTTGGTAATTTCTTAAGGATTTTATTTTGCTAAATGTAAAAGACTGAATTTCACTACCATAATTTCTGGTTATGGGCATCTTGGAATTAAATTTTGAATTGGCATCTTCTTTTCCTGGTGAACTCTTTTGTATAGTAACTCTAAGGAGCTGCCCCTGCCAAAGAAACATGTGCCCTTGGAGATAACAGCTACGAAGCCAATCTGTACCTTAGCCTTTGATTGTGAAGGTTTCTTTAGATGTCAGCCCCCACTTCAAAGAAAATAAAATACATAAAAAATAACATCAGTCATAAAATCAGAGAGGCCTTCAATTCCAGCCAGTTTCAGTTAACTTAGAGACAATTTCTACATCATCTACAAAATTATTACATTAGCTTTTGATTTTCATTGCAACAATTCATTATTTGGCAGTACCATCTAGAGACTTCCTTGGGGGTGGGGGTGGGACGTGTCATTAGGTAAGACTTTGTCAGGTTGGCGATGTTAACTATATAATTTGAATACTCTAGGGCCTTAGATTCAAGACAAAACTTTTCATGGAATCTAAAATTAATTCTTTTCTTGTTTTATTTATGTATGTATTTATTTATTTATTAAGCTAGTGTCTCACTCTGTCACCAAGGCTGTAATGCTCACTGCAGCCTCAACCTCCTGGGCTCAAGTGATCATCCCACCTGTCTCCTGAGTAGCTGAGACTATAGATGCATGCTGCCATGCCTGGCTAATTTTTTTATTTTTTATTTTTTATAGAGATCGGGGTCTCACTGTGTTGTCAAGGTTGATCTCAAACTCCTGGACTCAAGAAGTCCTCTCTCCTCGGCCTCCCAAAGTGCTGGGATTACAGGTGTGAGCCACTGTGCCCTGGCCCCTTATTTTTTTGAAATGAGGTCTGAGTTCCAAATGAAAAAGGTAAAAGAAGATATATGTATAGAATAAACTTTACTTATAATCAGAAAAAAGTATTCAAAGGGAAGATGAGGTATACAGGACCAGCTTTGAATAACTTTGTGAAGTAACCAGTTACTGCACATTCATTATATGCCAGCAACTATGCTAAATTGATGATTTGTATTTGACCTTTTTGTTCTCTTCTCCATTGTTAGAGATACGGCAGTAGTATAGGATCTTAGGTTTTAAACTACTTTAGAGTTTATTCTGATGGTGTTTTTTTTTTTTTTGAGACGGAGTCTGGCTCTGTCACCCAGGCTGGAGTGCAGTGGTGCGATCTCAGCTCACTGCAACCTCCACTTCCTGTGTTCAAGTGATTCTCCTGCCTCAACCTCTCAAGTAGCTGGGACTACAGGCATGCACTACCACGCCCGGCTAATTTTTGTATTTTTAGGGGAGACAGGGTTTCACCATGTTGTCCAGGGTGGTCTCGAACTCCTGATCTCAGGTGATCCATCCGCCTCGGCCTCCCAAAGTGCTAGGATTACAGGCATGAGCCACTGCGCCCAGCCAGGACAATGGGTTTTAAGTATGACAACAACATGATGAGATTTACATAGTAGAACGGATTTTCCTTATGAATGGATTGGAGGTGGGAGTAGTTAAGAGACTGTTGCAATAATCCTAGGGAAAGACTACTGGCGGTCTGAAGTACAGGAGTGGCAATGGGGATGAAGAGAAGTGGAAAAAATAAAAATATATTTGCAGATGGTAGAAATGATAGGACACTGTGATTGATTGGATATGGAAGGAGGTTGGTGTGAGAGAAAGAGCAATCGGGGATGATGAGCTCTTGGAGATAACATAGCCACAGAGCCAATCTGCACCTTACTTAGCCTTTGATTGTGAAGGTTTCTTTAGACGCCAGCCCTGGTTTCATTTAGAATTAGGTACATGTTGGGCATATTGGTCCTTCTGCTTCCCTCTGAAGTATCCGCTGTGTGCCAGACACCCTGCTAGGTACTGCTGTGATGTAGACAGAATTCTGTTCTTCAGTAGAAAATTATTCATTGACTATAGCACATCTTCAGAGTTATTTGATCCTGCTTGAGTGGAAGCTATTTTGCAATTCTGTAAACTGAAGATAACATAGCAATGCAAAATAATCCTTGTCTATAGACAATAACGATTGTCTACAGACAAGCAAATTCAGTTCTGTGAGGTGGGAGGGACAACTCTCTCCCTCAGAACAGTTTTCCTCCCATTTACACATTTATTTCAATATTTCTGATCTATAAATGTGTCTGTTCTTGGATTCTCCTTTTGACCAGTTGTAACAGTTACTAGTTTCCTTATTAATGAGTTAAATGAAATGTGTTCAACAGGTGTTCATTTTTATATTTGTATGAGAGTCACGATTTTGCCATTTGTTTTGAAAATTGTTTTGTAACAGTGGTGAACTTGACAAACTCTGTCCTTCTGGAACTTACATACCAGTGGGGCAAATAGATAATAAAGTAAACAAATAAATACAGATGTATAGCAAAATAAGTATTGATAAGTGCCATGGAAGAAAACATAGCATGGAAGGAGGATGGGGTGTGGGGTTGGGTGGGGTAAGGTGGGGTTGCCATGAAATGGTGGGGTGGGTGTCAGAGCAAGGTCTTAGTGAGAAAGTTTTCTACAATCAACATTAGAACATATCCTTGACTTTGGACTATATTAGGGCACTCAAAGTTATGTGACAGTATAAGCCACATTTATAATCCTGTTAGTTCTCCTTGTCACCTCATAGTCTCTTTACTGCCTTAATCGGGTGGGTGTTGTTACTCCACCACATCTTTTTTTTTTTTTTTTTTCTTTCCTGACAGTCTCGCTCTGTTGCCCAGGCTGGAGTGCAGTGGCGCAATCTCGGCTCACTGCAACCTCCACCTCCAGGGTTCAAGCAATTCTCATGCCACAGCCTCTCCGGTAGCTGAGATTACAGGCGCGTGGCACCACCCTCGGCTAATTTTTTTTTTTTTTTGTATTTTCAGTAGAGACGGGGTTTCACCACGTTGACCAGGCTGGTGTCAAACTCCTGACTTCAGGTGATACCACCCACCTTGGCCTCCCAAAGTGCTGGGATTACAGGCATGAGCCACCTTTTGTTTTTCCCCTCCTTCTTCTCTTTCAGGGAAACCCACTTCAATCTCTTCCCCTCCCTTCTGATCTATATTTTACCTTCTTCTAATGCGAACTGGTGTTTGAACTCAGTGAATTTCTCAGTGAGAAGGTAACAGTTCAGTTGAGAGATAGGATTATAAACTTTCTGAAACAGAGCTTGGAGTTAGAAAAATTTTAGCTTGTACCAGAAACTTCTAAAAGATTGGGGTCTCCACCAGAATAAACCAATCAATGGGAAAGCATGTGTTGAATTTCTTTTCTGGGTGAAAGGCACTATACTCAGTGCTGTAGGGCATAGAAAAGAGAAAGGTACTATAGAAATATTTAACTTAAACTTGACAGGAATTCAGGTTATTTGAAAACAGATAATTAGAGTGATTTCACCACCACTTAAATATTTAGGAGGGCACATGCAGCTGTCACTTCTATGCCTGTATAGTTTGGAGAGATAAGAAAAACTTAACAGGTAATTCCTTTTATGTGTCCCCTTGCCCAACAACTTCCAACCCCTCTCAGTAGTGTTTCAAAACATCTTCTTGAAAATTCCATTCCTAAATCATGATTTCAGAGCTGCAACCTAAGGAAATTGTTTTGTGTAATTGCTGAACTTACCATCTGGATATTAGACACAGAGTTAATTAAAAAGCCATCAATTTTATTTCCAGTGTATTCACAGGAAAATGATGGAAGCCAGTTTTGTGGAGGTATTTACCAAATAGCGGCTCATGCATGTATTTTCTGAGCTTGCATGCTCACCACTGGAATACTCTGACACACACTAGGATTTATGGGTGTACATGCTATGGCTATGGGCCTCTTTTGACAGTGTATTTGTGACTTTGTCACTGCCTCATTCACCCTCCACCATTTAGATACTGTTGCTATTGCCATATACCTTGAGGATACTACTTTTAGATCTTTCCCTGAGGTAGTGTCAGATCACTGGAGTCAGCTGGTGTTGCAAATTATTAAATGTAGGAAGGCCACCAAATTTTGGTTTTGTTGTTTGACTTTTTATAGGTGTTATTTTTGTCTCCCAGCTAAATTGTAAGCCCCTTCAAGTTAAGGAATCCCAGGCTTACAAGCAATGCCCCATTAATGTTTGCAAACATATGCTATATCTCTTATGGCCATTAGTCCTTTATCTTACACAGCCAAAACTTACTTGTTGGAGAAGTTGTGCAAACACCATGATGGGATTTACGGATTCACAAGTGAAAGCCGGGGAAGAGATAGTGGAGAGGGAAAGACAGGTCTAAGGTTTGGATAACCCCATCAAAATGCAAATGTGTAATCTGGTAGGGGTAGTGCATTAAATCATTGCTAACCATCAACATACTTGCTAGATAAATTGACCAAGTGAATTTGATCGAGTTTCTATATGAGAATGTGAAGGAGGGAGCAAGTTTTGACTTGGATAGGGAGGATGTCGTGGAACACGAAATATGTTAAGGGGGTGGCAGGGAGAAGGCAAGCTCATGCTAGGAGGCTTCAACATGCATTTATTCAAGAAGTATTTATTAGCTCTGTGACTACATAGGGTGGAGGAGTAGAATGATAAGAGGAGATGCGAATGCAGATGGCGTGAAAGAGAAAACAGACAACCTCCTTCACAATTTTGTCAAAGGCTAGCCCTTTCCAAAGGTTATTTTTTTCTGCAAACATCTTATCTCTTCTTTGTTAGTTTGTTTTAGACCATATTGGGCTTCTCTTATCTTCTTGTTCCTTATCTGTTTTTGATTCTTTTGCTTGTTCATTGACAAGCAGGGCTGAGAGCAGCCTGTGAGATCCCTGGCTTCCTGGAAACTTTTCTCTGCAGTCACGGAAGACATTTGCTTTGCCCTCTAAGATGCCTTGGCTGGGCTCTGGGGATTTACATAAACAGATTATTTGAGGCAAAAAATGAAGCCCATCTCATCATGTTTTGGTGTTGCCTACAGACTGAGTTGATGAAGGGGTTAACTTCTTTTCCTGCCAAGGTCATCAAGAAGAAAACCATCCTCGGAGACTTGCTAACATTAACCTGAGGACTAAAGATTAGGGTTGTGGAGGGACCTTTGAGCTACAAGGCTTTCACAGTCAAACTGCACTGAATCAGAAAAAAAATTAAAATAAGGAGCAAGGCCACTTAAAGGGAAAAGCACAAATTTTACATTCTTTAAGAAGAAATGCATCTTCGTTCCTTTTAGGACTAGTACAAACTCTCACAGAACATGTCTGATTGCAATAAGACAGTATTTGGAAGGTGGCACAGTATCAGAAAGGTCACATATAGGCTTTGGTGATGAAAGACATGTTTAAAACCTGGTTCACACTTAATAGCTATGTGGCCTTGATCAAAGACACATAACTGCTATTGCCTTAGTTTCCCAATCTCAAAAATAGATATTCCCATGTCTATCTTGCAGGATTTTTAGAATTAGAGATAACACTGAGAAAGCAGTAGCACAGTGCTCTCACAAACTAGGTCCCCAGTCAGTGGTAGGCAATAATAATACAATATTAATGGTGTGAGAATAGTCCAGGTTCTTTACCCTCTCAGAGATGGGCTAGAAAAGCTGGGATAGAGGAAGAGGGTGCCCTGTTCCTCTGCAAGGGTTACATGATTTTCAGAGAGGTAGGAGAGATTCTGTCAAGCCAGAGAAACAACAAAACAAAAATGTTTTAGATAAATGGGAAGAGTGGCCAGGCACGGTGGCTTATGCCTATAATCCCAGCACTTTGGGAGGCCGAGGCGGGCGGATCATGAGGTCAGGAGTTCGAGACCAGCCTGATCAACATAGTGAAACCCCATATCTACTAAAAAGACAAAAATTAGCCAGGCGTGGTGGTGCGCGCCTATAATCCCAGCTACTCAGGAGGCTGAGGCAGGAGAATCACTTGAACCCGGGAGGTAGAGGTTGCAGTGAGCCGAGATTGAGCCACTGCACTCCAGCCTGGCTGACAGAGCGAGACTCCATCTCAGAAAAAAAAAAAAAAAAAAAAGAGAAGAGCACACTGGGTGAACAAAGTTACATTGCTTAACAGGCAGCCCTAAATACTGAAATTTATGGGAAGTTCAACTGTGGGACAAGTACTTATAATTAGTAACAATTTTCTCATAGACTCTAAATATGCTGAGGAACTTATAGATTGTTCTGTTAAATTGATTAATTCTGCCTCTTGTTTACACTGATGAGAAGAAATGCTTTGCTAGACCCAGAAAATCAACACTGGTCTGAATAATCACAAGTTCTGAATTAATGGATTTGTGACACAGCCAGGTAAAGCTATGCTTGATTTTCCTTTATTCAAAATCTCCTGCTTCATGACATATTCTTCTTTAAATTGAGGCAATTCCTATTTAGGCTTCTATTATCAGCAAGTGGCCCATGGGCATTTTTTAAAGTTTTTTTTTTTAATTGTGATAAATTACTGAACATAAAATTTACCTTTGTAACCATTTTTAAGTGTATAGTTCTGTGACATTAAATATATTTACATTATTGTGCTACCATCATGACCATCCATTTCTAGACCTTTTCCTCTTCCCAAACTGAATCTCTGTACCCATTACACACTAACTCCCCATTTCCCTTCTCCCAAGTCCTTGGATAGCACTATTCTACTTTCTCTCTCTATGCATTTAACTATTCTAGGTATCCTATACACGTGGAATCATACAATATTTGTCCTTTTGTGTCAAGCTTATTTTATTTAGCATAGTGTGTTTAAGGTTCATCCATGTTGCAGCATGTATGGGAATTTCATTCCTTATTTCGGCTCAATGATAGTCCATTGTGTGTATATACCACATTTTGTTTATCCATTCATCTACTGATGGAAACTTGGGTTGTGTTACCTTTTGATTATTGTGAATAATGTTGCCATGAGCATGCGTGTACAAGTATTTGTTTGAGTCCCTGCTTTCAATTCATTTTGGAGTATATACCTAGGGATGGTACTGCTGAATCATATGGAAATTCTATGTTTAACTTGTTGAGAAACGATCAAACCATTTTCTTTTTTCTTTCTTTCTTTTTTTTTTTTTTTTTTTTGAGACAGAGTCTGGCTCTGTCGCCCAAGGTGGAGTGCAGTGGCGCTATCTCAGCTCACTGCAACCTCCGCCTCCCGGGTTCAAGCAACTCTCCTGCCTCAGCCTCCCAAGTAGCTGGGATTACAGGCGTGTACCACCATGCCCAGCTAATTTTTGTATTTTTAGTAGAGATGGGGTTTCACCATGTTGGCCAGGCTGGTCTTGAACTCCTGATCTCAAATGATTCACCTGCCTCGGCCTCCCAAAGTGCCTGGATTACAGTTGTAAGCCACTGTGCACGGCCTACCGAACCGTTTTCTGTAGTGGGTGCACTATTTTCACATTCTCACCAGCAGTGTAAGAGGGTTCTAATTTCTCCACATCCTCGGCAACACTTATTTTCGATTTTTTTTGTTTATAACCATTGCAGTGGGTATGATGCAGTATTTCATTGTGGTTTTGATTTGCATTTCTTTAATAACTAATGATGTTGAGTATTTTTAATGTGCTTATTACTGGTATATCTTCTTTGGAGAAATATTTATTCAAGTCCTTTGCCATTTTTGAATTGGGTTGTTTGGGCACCTTTTAGAAATGTTATTTTTTTCTCTTCTTTTTTTCATGTCAGATAGGTAATGCGCCTACCTTCTACTCCTAACAAGGTTTGAGGGAGGCACATCTCACATATATGTGTGAAAAACCAATCATCGCACTCCTGAACCACAAAAGGATTTAGTCAGTTCCAGCAATGGAGCAGTGTAAATTATTCTCAACAAGAAAAATCAAACAAATTTTTAAAACTAGAAACAAACTTGAAGATACATTTTCTAGGAACTATGGAGAGTAAAGTATATATCCTAAGCGAAGAGGAAGAAACAGAGAAAAATAAAAGAACCAGAAAGCTTCAGGGAGATGAAGAGACCATAAGGGATGCTATTCCTTTAGTTGGGATAACTAGGCTGCCATGGCTATATGGTGTTTGACTAAATGAGTGTTGGGCAAGGGGTGTGGGACAAGACTGTAAATTGAGGATAAAAGAAAATCAGGAAGAACTATTAAGTCGAAGTGATAACAGATATAAAGATTAGCATTCTAATGAAACATTGGTATTTGGTTAGAGTAAGATATGTTGTGGAAATAAAATTGCATCCTG
Source organism: Gorilla gorilla gorilla (assembly GCF_029281585.2). NCBI lineage: Eukaryota > Metazoa > Chordata > Mammalia > Primates > Hominidae > Gorilla > Gorilla gorilla. The sequence continues at coordinate 124,791,059 of NC_073247.2, forward strand.
GAGTTCACTTGTTTGGCATTTGTTCTCAAGTATTTTCAGGCCAGGCGTGGTAGCTCACGCCTGTAATCCCAGCACTTTGGGAAGCCGAGGCGGGCAGATCACCTGAGGTAGGACGTTCGAGACCAGCCTGGCCAAGATGGTGAAACCCTGTCTTTACTAAAAATACGATAATTAGTTGGGCATGGTGGTGCATGGCTGTAATCCTAGCTACTACTCTGGAGGCTGAGGCAGGAGAATCGCTTGGACCCGGGAGGCGGAGGTTGTGGTGAACCGAGATCAAGCCACACTGCTCTCCAGCCTGGGCGACATAGCGAAACTCTGTCTCAAAAAAGAAAAAAGTGTTTTCAGATTTCGTTATTATTTAAGTTTATTATATGCTTTTGATATGAACAAGGTAAAAGAAAGATAATATCTCTACTTCAATGAAACAAGTCTTAGCTTATGTCTTATAGATCAAACCTTGAGGGCTGTGGCATACAACTGCCATCTGGTGACAGTATGTTCGCATAGCAGCGTTAGGTATTTAATACATTAAAAAAAAAAAAAACCTACTTGTGGGCAGACTTTGCAAAACTGAAGTCATGATATAATAGTTAAGGGTCCCAGGGGTCTAAATTAATAAGATGTTTTATTTAAAAAAGATAACATATAGGCCAGCCATGGTAGCTCACGCCTGTAATCCCAGCACTTTGGGAGGTCGAGGTGGGCAGATCACTTGAGGTCAGGAGTTCAAGACCAGCCTGGCCAACATAGTAAAACCCCATCTCTACTAAAGTACAAAAATTAGTTGGGAGTGATGGCGCATGCCTGTAACCCTAGCTACTGGGGAGGCTGAGGCAGGAGAATCACTTGAACCTGGGAGGCGGAGGTTGCAGTGAGCCGAGATTGGGCCATTGCACTCCAGCCAGGGCAACAGAGCGAGACTCTGTCTAAATTAATAAATAAATAAATAGTCTTTTTATAAAAAGAACATAACGTGTGAACCTCTGATAATACTTCTTTACGGAAATCAAAGTGATGCAGAGACTGTTCCTGTTTATTATTGGCAAAATGGAATTTTTTATGGACACAGTTTATAAATTGTGAATGGTTTCGTTGTCTTAGTGATTTGATTTACATTTGAATATACTGTAAACGTACACGGCTGAGAAAGTGATTAAATTTTTAAAAAAGAATTGCATCTGAGAGGAGGCATTTTGTAAGCTGTGAGTCTCTCATTTTAAAGTTTATAGTCATTTCAACAAAATCAAGCATCCTTTTTTCCATTGTGTAGTTCAATCTTTTTCTTTTTTCTTTTCTTTCTTTCATTCTTTTTTTTTTTTTTTTTTGGCCTGGCCATTTTCTCTCAAAAGATCAACCATTTTCTATGTCATGTAAAGGTTCTTAATGCTTTTAGAATTTATTTTACTTGAAGAAATAAGTTCGATAAGTCAAACCCCAAGATGATTTCAGGAGTAATAGACTTTCTTTTGAAAATAGGTATAATACTGGTTGCACAAATGTAAATGATCTGCTCCAATCATCTAAAGTCTGTAAGTTTGGTAGGGACAGACGACCCAATCTCCGGCTGTCTTCTCTTTTGAGTCCAATTGTGAAAGCTTGTCTTTTACTAGTCTCATTTTAATTAGCTGATAACGGGAAACAATGAAGAAGTGGCCCGAGGGAAAGTTCCGAGCTATCCAACTGAACATCACAAGACTGGCTCTAGAGTCTAAGAAAAGCTAAGTATTGCTTAGTTTTTTTTTTATTTTTATTTTTTAACTTTCTTTTCTTTTTGTTTTTGTTTTTTTCTTTGAGACAGAGTCTTGCTCTGTCGCCGAGACTGGTGTCTAGTGGCGCAATCTCGGCTCACTGCAACTTCTGCCTCCCAGGTTCGAGATTCTCTTGCTTCAGCCTCCCGAGTAGCTGGGATTACTGGCATGCACCACCATGCCTGGCTAATTTTTGCATTTTTAGTAAAGACAGGGTTTCACCATGTTGGTCAGGCTGGTTTCGAACTCCTGACCTTAGGTGATCTGCCCACCTCGGCCTCTCAAAGTGCTGGGATTATAGGCGTGAGCCTATATTGCTTAGTTTTAAAGTAAAAAAAAGAAAATAACTCGGGGACAATTAGAGTTAGGAAGAAAGGAGAGTCTTAAATACCTTCCTAATTACACTGGTCTGGGAAGTCTGCTTAAGAAATTTTATAATTTAATAAAGAATGCCATTTTCCTGAGGAAAACAGTCTATTTTGTTGAAATACCTTAGTTGAATTTGTAAGTGACTTTTAAATCTTCTTGTAGCTCCCTTTGTGAGCAATTACCTACCTATTTCTTTGGTTCATAGTAAGGAGTTACAGGCAAGAGAGGAAGGTATGGTGTCAGGGGGAAGATTTATTCAGGCATCCACAGGAAACTCCTTGGGACATTTCCCTGAATCTTACCTCCATTATAAGCGATCAAGTCTTATTCTGAGCCTTAATTGATACTTTACACATTTATCCAGAACTAGGCCTCTGACATCTTTAGTGTTAGCTTGAATAAAGTGAGTAAATAGTCAACAGTCTTAAACATAGACTGATGTCTGCTTTTATCCATCTGTTTTTTACCCATCTGAAGCAAGTAGTTTGATGATAATGTTCCCCAATAATCAGTAGTTGGGAGTCAAATGGACACGTTGCTATCCATAATTTTAGTATGTCTTCACAGTAATGTCTGGATATCTTCTATTTTCTGCTGCTATAGACACCACACAAGTGTAGGTCTTAGTATAAAAATTGCAACAATTAAGTGGTTTTCTGTGACCCCACTTCTGTCGCATCTGGCCCATCTGGTATGGAGGTAAGTTAAATCCATGTTTGCCGACATCATTTTCTCTTACCCAAGTTCTTAGAATGTTTACAATTTATGTAATATAGCAAATCCAAATTCACTGTTCTGAGGTTCATTCATGTGATCTCTTGTGGCACTAGTTTTTGGATTCCTGAGCCACCATGTAAGAATACACTTACTACCCTACTAAAGGGATCACATAAAGAGAAGGAGAGTTTTAGTTGAGACAAGTCTTTAAAGCCATCCCCTACAAGAGACCAGGTATGTGAGTGAATTTGTCTTGGACCCTGCAGACCAGCTCAGCTGCTGAGTACCATTGAGTAACTTCAAGAGAAGGGCAGAGGAATTGGCCAACTGATCCCTGCCTGGATTTCTTACCCACAAAATTATGAGACACAATAATTTTTTTTTGGTTTTAAGTTTTAGGGATGGTTTGTTATATTGCAATAGATAAAGCAAAACCTAGCTAGCTTTCTACTCTTCCTTCAAGAGTTAGTTTAGGCTTCGTATCTAGGAAACATTTTCAGTTTTCCTTTTTAAGTGCCCTTCCCAGTTTGGATTAGGTGCACATTTTCTTTGTTCCCATGTTATATGAGTACTTCTTACACTGTATTCTATATTTCTAAGTTTATGCTATGTGCTCCACTAAACTGTGGGCTCTTTTAGGGTATGTCTTATTCCCCTTTGTGAGAGGAACTTACCCCAGGACTTAGCACATAGTGGCTATTCAAAATAATAACTAAATCATAGAATCTCAGGGTTGGAAGGACTTTGGATGTCATTTTAAATAATTTGATCTACCAAATGTTTGTTCCTTCAGCCTGTGTGAGAAGTCCCTCTCATGATGAGAACTTATTACTTCTGGAGGTGGCTTATCTTTAAACAGCTCAGACTATGAGCACATGCTTGTCAGCTTAACACTCTCCCTCTCCAATAATTTTTTTCATTCCAGTTAATCTCAAGGCTCATATACTTGTTAATATGTTCATTTGTGTTCACTTACCATAAGCTTTTTAGTGTTTATACCATGTGCACCTAACTGCATTATAAGCTTCAAATAAGGTAGCTATCTTAGACATATTTTCTTTTCCCTGCTGGAATGTACTCCACCCAGAAGTAACAATTTCTGCTCTTAGCTGATAGACCAGTAGAATGAACTGGGTAAGAAAAACAAAAATCACAAAAAAAAAAAAAAACAAAAAATAAGAATGAACTGAGTATGGGCTCTGGAGTCAGACATCTTGGGTTCAAATCTTGACACTCTCACATACTACTGATTATGTGAAAAAAGATAAGTTGCTTGATCCAAATAAGTCTGTTTTCCCATGTGAAACAAAACAGAGAGGGTGACTTCCTTGTACATGCATTTACATAGCACTTTATGTATATAGTATTATTTATATAGTACTTAGCCCAGAACCGAAAACATATAAAATGCTTAATGTGTGAATCTAATAATTACTGTAGGTACACATTTCATAGGTTTATTCATTTAAAGGAAGAAAAAAAGAAAAAAAAAGAAACACAGTGTCAGTTGACTAAATTAAGCATTCTTTCTCATATTGAGCATTGGATAACTGCCTGGTTTTATTTTGTCTTTCTTATCTGCTTCCCTCACCTATGCCTGGCTCCTTTCCCTATAAAACTTTACTATGGTGGCATTCCATTTTTTAAAGCTTATCTGCTTTTGCCTTTTCTTTTAAAAAAACTTTTACTCCTAACCTTGAAAGAGAGGTGGAAGATTTGAATGTGCAAATAACCTCATCTGTACACAAGATGATAGATGCTTTTGTCATAACCTTAGATAATCACAAAACCATTTGGATTAAAGCCTATGTTTCACTTGCAGAAAAAGTAAGGCATTGTATAGACAAATTCATCACCTAATTTCACTGGTAAAAATGTCCAAGTTCATACCATAAAGAATTAAGATATTATTCTACTATGGTTTCAGCCTAGCTCTGTGACTCTTCCATGTCTCAGCTTTCTCTACCATAAAACAGTTAATCATAATTTAGAGTCTAAAAAGAAGAAAATGAGAAGAAATAAAATAAAATAAAACAGTTAAAATAGTAATTTCCTATTTACCTCTCAGGATTGCTGTGAATATCAATGTAATGAGGTTCTTGAGGGTAGGTATTAGGGTGGGGGAATGATTCCTTTCCACTTCAGATGTTTCCTACCAGGTGGAAGGACATCCATTTGTGTAACACTTCTGGCACTGATTTGTTCCATACTCATTCTTAACTGAGGATGGTTGAAGAGCACATATTTGTTTTGCAACTTTGTTTTTTGTTTGCTTGTTTCTTTTTAGAGATGGAGTCTTGGGGTGGTGGGGGGGGGGTCTCAATATGTTGCCCTGGTTAGTCTCGAACTCCTGGTCTCAAGCAATCCTCTCGCCTCAGCCTCCCAAGTAGCTGGGATTAGAGGCGGAAGCAACTGTGCCTGGCTGATTGACAACTTTGAATGGAGAAATTAAGCAAGCCTAGTGCAGTCCCTTCCTTTGCTCTGCTTCCTTGGGAGTAGCTGCCTGCAGGGAGCATATATTCTCCTTTGTTCTCCAGGGCTGGCTCTGTTTCCAGGTCTAATTCTGTTGAGTGGTTAAGTCTGTAAATCTCAGGGTCTGATTATAAAGTCCATGTGGACTTAGATGCACCATATTCTTCAATACTAGTTTTAGGAGCAATGACGTTGGTATTTTGGTATCTGTCTACCTTACTACCATATGCTACATTTCAATTTGTTTCAGGACTTGAACAGGAAAGGGACTTTTTATCTATTGGGCTGCCTTAAAGACCCCTAAACCAAGGGACTAGGTTTTAATAATTTTTATAGTTTTAGCACCTACTACAGTGTGTGGCACATAGCAGGTACTCAAAAATGCCTTCTTGGTGAAGCCCTTTTGAATAATGTGAAGTGCTGTTAAATGCATGATAATATTTGTTATTTATTTATTAAGGAAGAGAAAGCTGTGCCAAGCACAGTGGCTCACGCCTGTAATCTCAGCACTTTAGGAGGCTGAGCCGGGTGGATTACGAGGTCGGGAGTTCAAGACCAGCATGACCAACATGGTGAAACCGCGTCTCTACTAAAAATACAAAAAAATTAGCCGGGTGTGGTGGCGTGTGTCTGTAATCCCAGCTACTCAGGAGGCTGAGGCAGGAGAATCACTTGAACCTGGGAGGCGGAGGTTGCAGTGAGCCGAGATCACTCCACTGCACTCCAGCCTGGGCGACAGAGCAAGACTCCACCTCAAATAAAAAAAAAAAAAAAAAAAAAAAAAAAAGGCTGTGCTGGTACATTTATTTATCTCAGTTTTCTGGGGGACTCTAATACCACAATATAGTTGATGCCCCAAGGAAATTTGAATAACCACACACAATGTTCCAAAAGTTTTATAAAGTAGCATGGAGAGCTCTCTCCTGCATATATTACAAACTGGAAAACTCAACTATAAGGCAGTAATACAATTTACTTAGGCACTCACAGCAAGTTAATAGTCATGGTTGGAGTAGAATAACAACTTCAGACCTTTATTAAGTAGTCTAGGTTCTTATTTTAATATCTGATGAATTACACTGAGACTGCATCTGTAAGATTCCAAATCACTAAATGTAAATGCCAGACTTGTTCCTCCATTCAGAGGATCAGAAATAGTTGGATGTGTTGTAGAATCTTTGGATCACAAACAAAGCCATTGAGGTAGTTTGTATGGAGGAAGTAAGAGACTATCACAATAAAAAAAGGGGTGTAAAGTTATCAGAAGAGTAATTTCCAGTTAACTGCACATTTATAGAGACAGCAACAGATGTGTGACAGCTGGGTTAATTGAATGTCTGGTGGGACTTTTTCTACATAAGATAATCCTGTGTGCATATTATGGCGAAGAAAGCAGATGTGACCAGTCAGTTGTCTAATGAAGAGAATAAACGTCACCTGGAGAGTATACTGATCTACTAAACTTAATGGTTTGTTTTTCTTAGCTTGCAAGATAATCTGGCAATTAATTTTTGATGGTGTGGTGAATAAATTTTACCTCTAAAGCACACACACTATTAAAAAAATTATGTGACAGAATTTGCTATAGCATTTCCTATTTTTAGCTTTTATTTGAAAGTTTTCCAAAACGTATGTTGCCATGAATTTCTAAAGCCATAACCCCATCTCAACACCACTATGTATATATGCAAATGGAACTGAAGTCAGTGAGTTTGACAATTCTGCTGACTTGGGCTGCTAGAACAGTTGCTAAGTCTTGATGTGTAAGAAAGAACACTGGTCTGTCAGCCAGGACACCAGAGATCTAGTCACTGGCTGTGTCACTCAATAATTTAGGGACTTGGATATTTACCTCTCAACTCAGAAGTCTTAGGGAAATAAAAGGAAAAAAGAAAACGAATATTTACCTCTCTGGATTTCACCCAATCTCATGTATCTAAAATTAGATGATTGGGCTAGATTGTACTAATTCCTTTTTGCGGTCTGACCAGCCACAATGGGCTTGGACCCACAGTGATCAGCCGTGACCACCTTTGGCTGGATTTCACTGATCATGATCAGCCTTGACTGGCATGGTGGGCTTTAACTGATTCTAACCAGCTGTGACCAGCTTTGATTGGCTCTGGCCAGCTGTAACCAGTTTTGACCAGCTTAGACTGACTGTGAACAGCTTTGGTCAGCCTTGGCTGGCTGTGGCTGGATTTGGCCAGTTTTCACTGCGTCTGACTGACTTTGAACGGCCTGGAGTGGTTTTAATTGGCTGTGACTGGTTTTGAATATCCATGACTGGATGTGACTGGCTTTGACTGGGCTTGACTGGTTTTGACTTGCTCAGTCTGGCTGTGACTAGTTTTGATCAGATTTGAGTGGCTTTGACCAGCTTAGACTGGTTTTGACTATCTTAGATTGGCTGTGACAAACTTTGGCTGGCCATGACCAGCTATAACTGGAATCTCCCAGTTGTGACTGGCTTAGCTTGGCTATGACCAGCCTTGACTAGTCTTGATCAGATCTGACCAACTTCTGACTGGCTTTGACCAGAATTGACCCACGTTGGCCAGCTCTGACAGGCTTTCACTGGCTGTGACTTGCTTTGCCCAGTTTAGATTGGTTTTGACCTGCTTAGACTGGCCATGAATGGCTGCAGCCAACTTTCACAAGAATTGACTGTTTTTTACCATCTTACACTGATTTTGACTGGCTTAGACTTCCCATGACAGGCAAGGCCATAACTGGCCACAACTGGCTTTGACCAGCATTCATTGATTTTGACCAGCTTGGACAAAATATGACTGGCTGTGAACAGCTTTGAACAGAATTGACTAGTTTTGACTGGCTTAGACTGAATGTGACCAGCCTTGACTGGTCGTGATCAAATCTATCAGACTGTGACTGGATTTGAGTGGAATTGACTAGTTTTTGATCGATTTAGACTGACTGTGACCATCTATGACCAGCTGTGTTTGGCACTGTCCAGAATTCAGTGTTTTTTACTGGTTTATATTGGCTGTAACTGGCTTTGGCCATATGTGACTGGCTTTGATTGGAACCAACTGGTTTTGACAGGCAGTGACTGGCTTTGTCCAGAATCAACCGGCTTATACCAGCTGTGACCAGCCATGACTAGTTTTACCAGGATCAACTGGTTTTGGCTGGCTTATACCAGTTTTGACTGGAGTAGGTTGGCTACAACCAGTTTTGACCAGAATTGACTGGTTTTGACTGGGTTAGATCAGCTGTGGCAACCCTTTGACTGGTCATGACAAGATTTGACTGGCTGTGACTGGCTTTGGCCAGAATCAACCAGTGTTGATGAGTTTAGGCTGGCTGTAACTGGCTTTAACTGGCAGTGACTGGGCTTTGACCAGAATTAACCAGTTTTGACTGGCTTAAACTGGCTATAAGTGGCTTTGACCAGCTATGGCTGGCTTTGTCCAGAATTTACCAGTTTTGACTTGCTTAGATAGGCAGTGACTAACTTCAAACAACCTTGACTGCCTTTGACTGGAATTGACCACTTTTGGACACATTTGGCTGATTTTCAATGGATTTGGCTGGTTTTGATCAGCTGTCACTGGCTTTGATTGGCCTGGACTGGTATTAACAACCTAGGACCATTCTTGACCAGCTACAACTGGCTTTGACCAGCCTGGGCCTACTTTTTTCTGGCCTTGACCAGTCTTAGCTAGCCATGATCAGACTGTTTTTTGCTTTTTGTTTTTGTTTTTGTTTTAAGGCAAAGTCTCACTGTGTTGCCCAGGCTGGAGTGCAGCGGTGCAATCTCAGCTGACTGCAACCTCCACCTCTCCAGTTCAAATGATTCTTGTGCCTCAGCCTCCTGCGTAGCTGGGATTACAGGTGCATGCCACCACACCCAGCTAATTTTTATATTTTTAGTAGAGATGGAGTTTCACCAAGTTGGCCAGGCTGGTCTTGAACTCCTGACCTTAAGGGATCCACTTGCCTCAGGCTCTCAAAGTGCTAAGATTACAGGCATGAGCCACTGCACCTGGTGGCCTCAGACTGTTTTTGACCAGCCGTGACTCGAGCTGACATGCTTTGACTGGCTTAGACTGGTGGTGACTCACTTTGAACAGTGGTGTCTGGCCATAACCCTGCTGCCTCCTGCCTGACCCAGTGTATAGATGGAGGGGAATAGAGTGGCGATGGAGCTTTTTGAGAATGGCTTAGGAGATGGTGCACTGGAAGAGTTCACTGGTGGGTTTCCACCTTAAGGGCCTTGGGATAATTTCTTCTTGCATATGGGGAAATAGGCCATGGGGGCATTAACTCAACTATCAGGGTAGGTGGCAGAGGAGAGAGGCAAGGATGCCTGCTTGACAAGAGTAAGCTAGGGTGAGTGTGAATTTTCTCCCTTTGCTCCTTCCTGAGTCCTTGAGCTTCACAGAGCAGCCTCTGAAGCCCATGTAGATACTCGATGTTCAACAATTCAGAAAATAGGTAAGAATGACAGGGCCAGAGAAGGAAAGGATGAGGTGGGTATGTAGTAGAGAGGCAAGGTGTTAGCCGGGGAGGATGCTAAATTAACCTACAAGGTAATAGTGAAAGAAAGGAAGGCAATAGTAAAACAACCTTAACCCTAGCCCTAGTCCCAATCCCAGCCCCAATCCTAACCCCAGCCCCAACCCTAACCCTAATCCTCAAATTCTTTTATTCCTTAATCCCTAAAATCTAAGCCTTAACCCTCTAATCCCAAATACTGTAAATACTAACCCCAAGCCCAACTCCAGATGAAACCAAAGAAATCAAACAAAGGCATGACATCACAAGGACAAAAAACTACAGAAAAATATCCCTTTTAAACATAGATGTAGTAAACCTTAACAAAATAATAGTAATATGAAACTATAATTACCCCTTGATAATCACAGGCGATTGGTTCCAGGACCCTGCCAATACCAAAATCCATGTATACTCAAGTCTCACAGTCAGCCCTGTGAAATCTATGGATATGAGAAGTCAGGCCTCCATATATGTGGGTTTTACATCCCATGAATACTATATATATATAGTATTATATATAGTATAGTATTATGTATATAGTATTATATACATTGGAACTTCCAATGGGGTGAATGTGAGTGACTTGGAATTACTTAGTGGGATCCTTTTGGAGGCGTCTGATACCTCCACGCTTGCTGAGGCTTTTCCACTGGGCTTGGAAAAAGAATATAATACCATATATATAATACTATATATAGAGTATATAATTAGCATATTATATATATGTGTGTGTGTATATATACATATATATATATTTTTTTTTTTAAATAAGGTTTTTCACTTTTGTCGCCAAGGCTGGAGTGCAATGGTGCAATCTCGGCTCACTGCAACCTCTGCCTCCTAGTTTCAAGCAATTCTCCTGCCTCAGCCTCCCAAGTAGCTGGGATTACAGGCATGCACCACCACAACCGGCTAACTTTTTGTATTTAGTAGAGCTGGGCTTTCACCATGTTGGTCAGGCTGGTCTCAAACTCCTGACCTCAGGTGATCCACCTGCCTTGGCCTCCCAAAGTGCTGGTATTATAGGCATGAGCCACCACGCCCAACCCAATACTCTACATTCACTATTAGATCCTCTTAGTAGAAACCAGTATCCTAAAACAGATGCAGAGTGAGATTTACCTAACAATTTAGTAAAAAATATAGAGCTGATGTATTATGGAGCTGATTTCTTTATCTACACTGGTAAAAATAGTGAAGAATTTTGAAATTGTTTTCTTAGAAGACATTACCTAGTTTTGTTGTTTAAACAATGGAAAGGATGAAATGATTTTATTTTCATATGAATATGTAAACCACATATATTTGTTACCTTTTTAAACATAAATGTAATTAATATATGGAAATACAATTTTATTTTAGCTTACAGCAGTGTTTTTCAAACCTTGTTGCACATTAAAATCACCTGGAGAGCTTTTATAAAGTAGATGACTAGATGTGCAGATGTGCACCCTGCCCATTCTGACTTAATTGGTCTCTATTGGGTAAAAGCCTCCCATGGGATTAAGTGCAGCCATGTTTGAGGACCACTGACCTAGAGTTTTCAGAGTCCAGAGTGCTCACTATTATACCGTGAAATCTTTTGCTGACCTAGAGTTTTCTAAGTGGCTCTTATCTTTTTTTTGAGACGAAGTTTCACTCTTATCGCCTAGGCTGGAGAGCAATGGTACGATCTTGGCTCACTGCAGCCTCTGCCTCAACTGGTTTCAACCGATTCTCGTGCCTCAGCCTCCCAAGTAGCTGGGACTACAGGTGCGCATCACTATGCCTGGCTAGTTATTTTGTATTTTTAGTAGAGATGGGGTTTCACCATTTTGGCCAGGCTGATCTCGCACTCCTGACCTCAGATGATCCACCCACCTCAGCCTCCCAAAGTGCTGGGATTACAGGCATGAGCCACCGCACCTGGCCCAAAATGGCTCTTACCTTGCTTCAACCTTTGTTTAACAGCCGATTTATCAATTAAAAAATGCAACAATAAAGGAGTTCAGGCAAATATAGAATTTTAAAAAAGCATTAAGGGTTATTAGGTCAGTAAGTTATAATTCAGACCTTTTCCATTGGATGATCAATGGGTTATTTAAGATTCTTTGGTTAGAGAAATCTGCACAGAAATGTCTTTGAAATCAAGGACTGTGTCCTGTCATTTTTATGTCCTCACTTCCAGGCACAGCAAAGACATTCACAAGTATTTGTTGAGGAGAGAGGGAGAGAGATGAGGGGGAGAGAGAGAGAGAGAGAGAGGAGGAAGGAAGGGAGGAAGGAAGGAAGGAAGGGAAGAAGGGAAGGAAGGAAGGAGAGAGAGAGAAAGAAAGAAAAAGAAAGATGGAAGGAAGGGAAGAAGGGAAGGAAGGAAGGAGAGAGAGAGAAAGAAAGAAAAAGATGGAAGGAAGGGAAGAAGGGAAGGAAGGAAGGAGAGAGAGAGAAAGAAAGAAAAAGAAAGATGGAGGGAGGGAGGGAAGGAAGGAGGGAGGGAGGGAAGAAGGGAAGGAAGGAAGGAGAGAGAAAGAAAGAAGAAGGAAAGAAAAAGAAAGATGGAGGGAGGGAGGGAAGGAAGGAGGGAGGGAAGAAAGGAAAGAGGGAGGGAGGGGAGGGAGGGAAGAAAGGAAGGAAGGAAGGAAGGAGAGAGAGAGAGAGGAAGAGACAGAGAGAGAAAGAAGGAAGAAAAGAAAGAAAGCTAACCAAACAGCAAGTATTTGTGTTCTTAACTAGTGTTTTCAAATATGATTCTAAGATGATTGTCAAAGACAGGGTCTCAGTCTGTATCCCAGGCACGAGTGCAGTGGTGCCATCATGGCTCACTACAGCCTTGATCTCCTGGGCTCAAACGATCCTCCCATCTCAGCCTCCCATGTTGCCAGTACTCCAGGCATGCACCACATTGCCTGCCTAATTAAAAAAAAATTGTAGAGATGGTGGTCTCACTATATTTCACAGGCTGGTCTCAAACTCCTGGCCTCAAATGATCATCCCTCCTTGGCTTTCCAAAGTGTTGGGATTACAGGCATGAGACACTGCGACTGGCCAAAAGTATGAAACTTAAATGGAGTTGGTTTTCATATGAGGAAGAGTTTACAATGGGTTAGAGTAACCAGGAAACATTTCACAGGTGAAGTTAAACTTGAGCTGATGGAAGAAATAGAATAATCCAATAAGAGACAACATTATGAGCAAAGATGCAGAAGAATTTTGGAAGCCAAAAAGATAGGTTTGGGCTAGAATTTGGAAAGTCTTAGATGCAAATTGAAGTGTTTGAATTATTAAATTTTATCTTAATGAATGAAAAATCATTGGTGTGTTTTGTGTTCGTTGGTTTTTAGCAGGGGAGAGATATGACAAAAATAGCATTTTAGATATATTATTTTGGTGATATGATAGCCATCGACAGGTAAAGAGAGGTTGGCATCGATGATAGCTTGAAAAAGTATGAGGGTGTTGAAGATGCAAGCCCTTGAAAGTCATACATGGGATTAAGCCACGATGACAGTAAGAACAGAAAGAAAAGGACAGAGAATTTGTGAAGAACTACAAAAGCAGAATATATATAGCATGTCTGCTATGTGCCAGGCAATGTACTAGCCATTGGTAACATACAGGATATTTAGCAATTGGTATGACATGTGCAGCCTAGACTTCCATTGATCAGAACCTATGAAGCCCGGTAGGTGGTACCAGTGTTCACTGACTGAATATCAGTCCTGGATAAAGCAGAGGACAAAGCGGTCTGTGTTTCCATGGAGTTTACATCGGTAAAAACAGGATATGTTTGGGGCTAAGGTATCATGAAGGAAAAGATAATCCACATAAAGTTGTGACACTAAAAATGATTCCCTTGACAATAAATATGCAGGATTAGTTTGATCACTCCTTGATTGTTTTGTGAGATTTTATGTCCTTTTTCCTTGCATTTTGCACTAAACTACCACATTTGGCACCACTTCCATGGCTCTTGTGGCCTACTGTCATTGACTTTGGCTACCATCAAAACCAATTCCCTGTCTAGATTGCTAGATTGGACATGTTTACTTCTTATTACTTTCCATTGTGAGCTTTGCATGCTTTAGTTTCTTTTTTTTTTTGAGATGAAGTCTTGCTCTGTTGCCCAGGCTGGAGTGCAGTGGTGTAATCTCCATTCACTGCAACCTCAGCCTGCCAGGTTCAAGTGATTCTCCTGCCTCATCCTCCCGAGTAGCTGGGATTACAGGCAGGCGCCACCACGCCTGGGTAATTTTTGTATTTTCAGTAGAGACAGCGTTTCACCATGTTGGCCAGGCTGGTCTCGAACTCCTGACCTCAGGTGATCCACCCGCCTCCGCCTCCCAAAGTGCTGGGATTACAGGCGTGAGCCACCGTGCCCAGCCTGCATGCTTTAGTTTCAAACAGTTCTCAAATTTAAGTTGCACCACATGTGACAGATCCATCAAGATGTAGTGATATTTGCAGTCATGTTATGGCAATTGTTATATTAAGGCTTTGAGTTTGGTTTAAAAAAGAAAAAGGAGAGGTGAGGAGTAAGGTGGCTGTGGAGAGAGAGAAAAACAAAATGAAACAGAGAGAGAGGAGAATGATAAAAGCATGCAAAGCTGATCCAAGTTTACTGGTAGCTAGAGAAGAGAGGCTTTTTTAGGTCGAGTTGTTTTTTTCAGACCTCTTAAGGATTGTACTTTTTACATAGTCAATGGGATCACCTTTGTAGTAAATCATTTCTGCTTGTTAAAATGTCTGAAAACACCAGACTGACCATTTTTCAGGATGTTTCTTAATCACGTTTAATCAGGTACAAGTTTTCAAATCATTTATTAAAAGTGCTATCTTTTACACAAAAGACATTCTTAGTCATTAAAACTGGCAAAATGAAGTGCGTTATTGAAAACACTAGGGAAGGTCAATTTTTCAGAGTAACAACTTTTAAAACCATTTTATTATGTAACACTTTTGTTTAAAAACAAATAAAAATAATACCTTTATTTTTTCTGAAAGATATAGTTTATTGTAAAAAGTACTTTGAAGATACTGAAAAAATTTTTAAAGTTAACCAAAAGCACCCATATTTGCCAAACAAAGACACACAACATAATGTCAAGTAATTATTTCATCTCAACCCTTTTTTATACGTATAGAATATTTTATATACTTTCGTATCCTAGTTTTTAAAATCTAGCATTATATCTTGAGCATTTTCACATGTCCTTGCATACTTTTCTAAAATATAATTATAGTTGCTATATAATGTTATACCGCATAGGTACAGCACGCTTTGTTTTATACTTCCTCTACTATAGGCCATTTAAGTGTTTTCATGTGTGGGATATTGTTAACCATATTGCCATAAATAAAACTTGCTTTCCTGCATTTCTGATTATATCTCTAGTTTATAGACCTAGATTTGCAATGATTGGGCCTGAATATATGAATATTTATAAGGGCTTTTATATATTTTATTATCCAGAAAAATATCTTCTTGGGTACATCGGTAAGCTGATAAGAAATTGTCATCCAGCAGCCAAACGAAGGCAGACACCTGAAATGGATAAACTGCTTTCTGAAGCCAACCTTCAATATAAGAGAATTTGCTGAGCTTAACAAACTTGGACTTTTGTTTTTCACAGCCGTGTGGAGTTCACGGAATAGGAGACAAAGCTCATGGTCCTCCTAAGGTGGAGAACCTAACAGGAGACGCTTTACAAAGCTTGGGCCCCAAGGAGCCACACCACAGGTTAAGGGTTAACTATAAATAAATCTGTTGCTCATCCAAGAGACTGCAAGGAAAACTGTACTACCTGCCTTGAAGTTTGGCACTAAGAGTGTGAGGCTATTTTCTGTTGAGATTTTGTAATAACAAGATAGTCCTCACATGGGTTTACAGTCCAAATACTATGTGGGTGGTGTGGAAAACCTAAAGTTGAGTATTTAGTTTGAAGCCGACTCAGACTAGTTGATTGCTCCTCCAAGTGCTTGATAGAACCAAGCTCAAATCCTTTTTTGAGGGGATTCACTTTATCTCAGGCTCAAGATAATTCCTACTGATAGTAATCAAAGGAAAATGAGAGAAAAAAGCCATTAAACTCATGAGGAAAAAAGGTACCACGAGTGAGAGCCAATAGGAACAACAGATAGTAGACTAAGACTTCACCAGAAAAACTTCATTTTTGAAACTACCAAACTCAGAGTATAAAATAAGCATGCTTTCTTTATTTCAATATATTAAAGAGAGGATTAAAAATATGAGTAAATAACGCATGAATGTGAAAAGCTATAAAAAACTTGCAGAATTAGAATATGCACAAACACACACACACACACACATGCACACACACATACACACACATATACATAAAAAACAACTTGATTTTTCCAGGAAGATAGGAAATATAATTGAGGTTTAAACTTAGCGGATGAGTTTAACAGTGATACAATTGAATAGAGATTTAGTGAACTATAATATAGAACTAAGAAAATCGAGATTTAATGAACTATAATATAGAACTAAAGAAAATATACAGACAACATCCCAAAGAGATGAGAGATGGGAAATATAAAAGAGGGATTAATAGATTTATAGGATAGACTGAGAAGATCAACATACAGAGACGTAAAAGGAGAAGAAAGAGAGTGTGGAATGGAGAAAATATTTAAAGATATTATGCTTGAATTTTTTTTTTGTAAAACTGTTATGGAATTAATGTTTGTGTCCCCTCAAGTTCATACGTTGAAACTCTGCCTTCCAATATGATGTCATTAGGAGGTGAGGCCATTGAGAGGTAATTTAGGTCGTGAGGAAGAAGCTCTCATCAATGGGATTAGTCTCCTTGTAAAAGAGACTCTAGAGAACTCTCTTGCCCTCTTTCTTCTGTCTCAGGATAAAATTAGAAGTCAGCAGTCTGCAACTTGAAAGAGGGTCCTCATCAGAAACAGACAATATTGGTACCCTGGTCTTGGATGTCCAGCCCCCAAAACTGTGAGGAATAAATTTCTGCTGTTTATAAGTCACTCAGTCTATAGTACTTTGTTATAATAGCCCAAACTAAGACACTGTTAAGACACCAACCAATACATGGATTTCAGAAGCCTAGTTAATCCCAAGCAAGATTTAAAAAAAGAAATCAACACCTAGAAACATTTTGTTGAAACTAAAGAACAACAGATGCAAGGAGATCTGAAAATGACCAGCAAACTTGAGATCTCTATCCAACAAAGATATCTTTCAGGCAGAACAAAAGTGATTCAAGATGAAAGATTTGAGAAGCAAGATTTGATTCAAGATGAAAGATTTGAGAAGCAAGACGGAATAACGAAGAAATAAAATGATGAGTACATGGTAAACTTAAATAGAGAATATTTAGACAATAAGAATGATGATGTCTTATGGAACAAGAACAGATAAAATACTGAATAACAGCATACAAGTCAAGAGGAGGTTTGATCACATTGGAAAAGGCTTAAAGTGTACTAAAGTTCTTGTACTATTCAGTTTGAGGGTAAATATACTGAATAGCTTTAGAATTTCGAAGGATGGGTATCATATAGGCAATAATCTCTGACCACATGTGATTAAGTTAGATATCAATAGATAACTACAGAGATACCATATGCTGAGAAGTTAAGACACACATTTTAATAACTAACAAATCAAAAGAGAAATGATAATGGAAATTATGAAATAGTTGGAAATAAAAATTAACAACAAAAATGCAATATAACAAAACTTGGATCCATCTAAGGCAAAACTAGAGGGAAATTAATAGTCAAGTATTTATATTAAAGAAAAGAAAGGCTGGAAACTAATGGCATACACATACATCTCAAGAATTTTTTAAAAAGTAGAAAAATAAATGCAAGAAAAAGATAAGTAAAGGAACAACAAAAAGCGGAGACTAGTGAAATACAAAATAAACATATAGAGGACCAACACAGCCAATTTCAAACTTAAGGAAAAAAGATAAAATTGAAAAATTACTGGCAAAAGTAAGCAAGAAATAAAAAAGTAAGAGATATGGTACAGATGCACAATATTAGTAATGTGAAAGGATATATAACAAAAATACAATTGTTATTAAAAAGATTATAGGAAGATATTATGAGCAATTTCGTGCCAGTACACTTAATAACTTACATGACATGGAAAGATATTTAGAAAAGCATAACATGCAAAGTATCTGAAGAAGAAATATAAAATGAATCATAAGGACAGGGTTGTAATCCAAAATGTGATTTGTGTCTTTATTAAAAAAGGAAGAGACATCATAGACATGCATGCCCA
The DNA here is from genome assembly GCF_029281585.2 of Gorilla gorilla gorilla. Lineage (NCBI taxonomy): Eukaryota > Metazoa > Chordata > Mammalia > Primates > Hominidae > Gorilla > Gorilla gorilla. Next base: position 124,809,152 of record NC_073247.2, read on the forward strand.
GAGAAAAGGCCGTGTGAGGACTCAGTGAGAAAGCAGCTATCCTCAAGCCAAAGAGAGAGACTTCAGGAAAAATCAATCCTGCTGGTACTTTGATCTTGGACTTTCAGCCTCCAGAATAGGGAGATAATAAATTTCAATTGTCTAAGCCATCTCATTTGTGGTATTTTATTAGGGCAGCCCTAGCAGACCAGGACACATATTTTCACCTAACAAGAGAGTCATAAAACACATTAAAAAATACTGAGAGAATTCAAGGGAGAAGTAGACACTTTTTTTTTTTTTTTGACAGGGTCTTGTCCTGTTGCCTAGTCTGGAGTACAGTGGCACAATCATGGCTCACTGAAGCTTTGACCTCTTGGGATCAAGTGATTCTTGCACCTCATCCTCCCAAGGAGCTAGGACTATAGGCACATACCACCACACCTGGCTAATTTTTTTTTTATTTTTTATTTTGTAGTGAGATGCATAGTGAGATGCAGTCTCACTATGTTGTCCAGGTGGGACTCGAACTACTGGGCTCAAGTGATCTTCCTGCTTTCTTCTCAAAAAGTGCTAGGATTATAGGTGTGAGCCACCGCACCTGGCTGACAATTCAATACTAGTTGTAGACTTCAATGTCTCACTTTCCACAATGGATAGAACAAGTAGGCAAAAGATCAAGAAGGAAATAGAAGATATTATTATACTATACTATAAATCAAATAGACCTAACAGACATCTATAAAATGCTCTGAAGAGCAGAATACACATTCTTCTTGAGTGGGTGTGGAAGATTTCCAGGAGAGACCATATGCCATGCCATAAAACAAGGGTCAATAAATTGAAAAGATAAGAATAATACAACATATGTTTCCTGTTCACAATGAAATAATATTGGAAATAAATAAGAGAAAGAAATTTTGGAGCCTCATAAATATGTGGGGATTAAAAAACACAGTCCTACATAGTCAATGGATCAAATTAAAAAATCACAAAGGTAATTAGAAAATCCTTTGAGAGGAATGAACATAAAATATACAAAAACTTATGGGTTGTAGCTGAAGTAGTGCTAACAGGGAAATGTATGACTGTAAATGCTCATATTAAATAATGAGAAGGATACCTTCCATCTAAGACACTGGAAAAATGTGGACCAACTAAACCTAAAGCAACTAAAACGATGAAAGTAATAAAGATTAAAGCAGAAATTAATGAAGTAGTAAGTACAAAAGCAATGGAGATAATCAAAGAAACCAAAAATTTTTTCCTTTGAAAAGATAAACAAAATTGATGAACTCATATGTAGATTGATCAAATAAAGCATTTTGGAAAGAATCAAAATTAGAAATGAAAAAAGAACATTATTATTGATTTCACAGCAATAAAAAGGATTATAAGAGAATACTTTGTATAATTTTATGCCAACAAAGTAGATAACCAGGATGAAATGTACAAATTCCTACAAAACAAAAACTACTACTTTCAGTTTCTGGTCCAGTAAAGAGTTTGGAAGTCATTACTCTCATCTTCACAATGAGAAAAAGGCTGAACAAACTGAAACTCAACAACTCCTCCTAGATCCTTTAAAGAATTGAGATTGTAGGTCAAACTGTTGTCCCCCAACCCACAAACTGGAGAGACAGACAGATGAATACAGAGAACCACAGCTTATTGGAGTGGAAACACAGGAGCAGAAATTACCACTGGAATAAGTACTGGGGTAGGAAAAAAAACTGTAATTGATGAATTGCTGGAGGCTGAATGTGGACAAATTTGCGAGTTAAAAACTCCAGGGGGTGGGGGTCCCAGTCTTGGTGGGCAGTGCCCTCGCATTTTGTGAGTTTTACCTCCAGAAACCTTACCACATTCTCATGGTGAAGATTGGATAAAAGTTCAGTGGTAGTTCTGGCAGGGTGACAAAAAGTTATCATTTTGAAATATGCCCAGAGCATTTTGTTCTTCTTAACAAGACCTGTCATTAAGAAAAACTGTTTTCAGAGCTTAACTATTAGAGTTTTACCAGAGCCTAACAAACCTGGGGGAAGAGAAATAACCAACTCCACCCACCTCTAGCTTTCCATCTTGGGAAAGGGAAATACCAATTTCAGTCTCCTCTAGCCTCCTGCCTCATCTAAGGGGGAAAGAACTGAGAAGCTCTTCTGAAGGTCAAACCTAGGGGCACAGGTTTATTAAAAGACTGGGACCTAATCATAGGACTATAAAATGCATTCCCTCCACCTACGCCTTACCACTACATCAATAAGGCTCCTGTATAATAACAGGGAGATATAATGAGAAGAACTGCACATTTCAGACATTATTTAAGAAGTTTCTATGGAAATCCAAAGACAACATGGGAGACAAAAACACCAGAGGAAAGTTCAGTCTCTGGCATATACAGCTACAGCAAACACTAAACACAGCCTAGTTTCTAGCCAGATAAACATGAAACCTCACCCCAAAGACCTATTTACCTCAGTTTCTTTTCCCCAATTCATCATGCTCAGCATTCAATAAAAATTAAGAGGCATGCTAAAAGACAAAAAATACAATTTGAAGAGACCGACCTAACATAATAACCAGACCCAGATATGATAGAAATGTAAAAATTGACAGACCAGGAATTTAAGACAAGTATGATAAATATACCAAGGGCTGTATTGGAAAAAGTAGTCAACATTCAAAAAGAGACGAGTAATGTAAGCAGAGAGATGAAAACTCAAGGAATCAATGGGAAAACCTAGAAATAAAGAAAGTACCACAATTGAAATGAAGATTGCCTTTGATGGTCTCACCAAATGCCTGGGTATGGCCAAAGGAAGAATTGGTGAGCTTGAAGAAATATCAGTAGAAACTTCCACAACTGAATTGCAAACAGAAAAAGAATAATAATAAGGGCAGAACAGAATAGCCAATGACTATGGGACAATTATGAAAGGTGTAACATATACCTAATGAGATATTAGAAGAAGAACAGGGTACAGTGTACACTGCTCAGGTGATGAGTGCACCATAATCTCAGAAATCACCACTAAAGAACTTATCCATTTAGCAAGAAACCACCTGTTCTCCAAAAACTATTGAAATAAAATAAATTAAAAAGAAGAAGAAAGTAAAGAACTAAATAAATACCAAAGCAATATGGACTGAGATTTCCCAATTTACTTACACATATCAAGCCACAGACCCAGGAAAGTTAGTTAACACCAAGCGGAATAAAGAATAAAAATGTACACCTAGCCATATTATATTTGAATTGCAAAAAATCAAAGACAAAGAGAAAATCTTGGAAAAAAAAAAAAGCCAGTGGGAAAGAAACAGCTTACCCATATAAAGCAGCAAGTTTAAGATTACATTGAACCCATTGGAAACCATATAACCAAGAAGAGAGTGAAGTGAAATAGTGTTGAAAGAACAAAGAAACACCAACCCAGAATTCTGTATCCAGAAAAATTATCTTTCAGAAGTGAAGGAGAAATAGATTTTATTAGACAAACAAAAATTGAGGGAAAAAAATTAAACAAAAAATTGAGGGAATTTATCAGCAGTATACTTGCCTTGCAAAAAATGTTAAAGTTCTTCAGAAAGAAGTAAAACTGAATAGATTGTAAATTAGGATTAACATAAGAAATGAAGAGACTTACATAAGAAATAAATGAAGGTTAAAATAAAATATTTTATTTTTTCTTTTATAATAAAATGAAATATTTTATTATTCTGAATAAATATAATAAGAATAATAGCAACAGTGTATTGGAAAATTATAGCTTATGAATAAGTGAAATGAATTACAATAACATTATAAGGGACAGGAGGGAGGAACTGGGAATGTTCTAAGTTACTTGTATATCCATAAAGTGGTATAGCATTATCTGAAATTGAACTTGGATATATTGTAAACGTATATTGCAAACTCATGGGCAACAATTTAAAAAAAGGTTTAAAAAAGATACATTAGGGTTCTCCAGAGAAACAGAACCAATAGGAGATATTAAAAATACATTTACTGGCTGGGTGCGGTGGCTCATGCCTGTAATCCCAGCACTTTGGGAGGCTGAGGCAGGCGGATCACCTGAGGTCAGGAGTTCGAGACCAGCCTGGCAAACATGGTGAAACCCTGTTTCTACTAAAAATACAAAAAATTATCCTGGCGTGATGGCGTGCACCTGTAATCCCAGCTACTCGGGAGGCTGTGGCGGGAGAATCACTTGAACCCGGGAGGCAGATATTGCAGTGAGCCGAGATCGTGCCATTGCACTCCAGCTTGGGCAACAAGAGCAAAACTCCATTTCAAAAAAAAAAAAAAATTTACTATGAAGAATTGGCTCACACAATTATGGAGGCTGAGAAGTCCAATTTTCTGCCATGGGCAAACTGGAGACCTGGAAAGCTGGCGATATAATTTCAGTTCGAGTCCAAAAAGTCTGAGAACCAGGGGAGCTGATGGTACTAATTCTAGCTGAAGAGCGGAAGACCAGTGTCTAAGCTCACCCAGGCAGGCAGGTAGCAAAAGGAGTAAATTCTGACTTTTTGTTCTATTCAAGCCCTCAATAGTTTGAATGATGCTCACCTACATTGGGTAGGGCAATCTGATTTACTGAGTACATTGATTTGAATATAGATTTCATCTGAAAATGTCCTCATAGACACACCAAAAAATAATGCTTAATGTAGGCACCCCATGGGGCAGTCAAATGGACACATAATACACAACATTACAAAATACAATTGATATGCTAAGAGAGGAGAAAAAACTGGAATCACATAAAATGCTCAATTAAAACCAGAGAAGGCAGAAAAATAGAAGACCAAAAAAGAGACAAAGAATAAGAAAGGGCAACAAAAATACTAACAGAAACAGTTGATATTAATTCAATTATATTAGTAATCACTTTAAAGGTCAATCATCTAAATACAAAATTAAAAAATGGTGACTCTCTTATACGAAAAATATACTTGCACATTCATGTTTATAGTAGCACAATTCACAATTGCAAAAATGTGGAACCAACCAAAATACCCATCAATCAATGAGTGGATAAAGAAACTTTGGTATGTGTATGTGTGTGTGTGTATATATATATATATATAAGCTTATACACACACACACACACACACGTATATATGATGGAATACTACTCAGCCATAAAAAGGAATGAATTAATGGCATTCGCAACAACCTGGATGAGATTAGGGACTATTATTCTAAGTGAAGTAACTTAGGAATGGAAAATCAAACATCATATGTTCTCACTCATAAGTGGGAGCTAAGCTATGAGGATGAAAAGGCATAAGAATGACACAATGGACTTTGGGGACTCAGGGGCAAATGGTGGGAAGTGGGTGAGGGGTAAAAGACTACAAATTGGGTGCAGCGTATACTTCTCGGGTGATGGATGCACCAAAATCTCACAAATCACCAGCAAAGAACATACTCATGTAACCAAACACCACCTGTTCCCCAATAACTATGGAAATAAAAAATTTAAAAAAAAATAACAAAAAACAAAAACAAAAATGGTGACTATTTGAGTGGATATGAAAACAAGATCCAACCATATGTTGTGTATAAGAAACCCCAGTTAGAGATAAAGACTCAAAAAATAAAGGAATAGAGAAAGATAAACCATGTTAACATAATCAAAAGAGAGCTAGAGTATATATAAATATGTATGTATTTATATATAATATATATTAATATGTATGTATTTATATATAATATATATTTTACACCTAGTATATATATTTGTATGTTATATATATATATATATATTTTTTTTTTTTTTTTAAAGAAAGTTCTTTCTCTGTTGCCCAGGTTGGAGTGCAGCAGTGTGAACATGGCTCACTGTAGCCTCCACCTCCTGGGCTCAAGTGATCCTCCAACCTCAGCCTCTTCAGTAGGTGGGACCACAGTTGTGTGCCACCATGTCCAGCTAATGTTTTAATTTTTTGTAGAGACAGGGTCTCCCTATGTTGACCAGGCTAATCTCGAACTCCTAGGCTCAAGCAATCCTTCCACCTAGGCCTCCCAAACTGCTGGGATTAAAGACGCAAGCCACCACGCAGAGTCTATATTAATATTATATACTACATTCAGACAAAGCAGACTTCAGAACAAGAAAAAGTATCAGGATAAAGTGGGGAAAAATAATAAAGGAGTCAATTTTCCAAGAAGACATAACAATCCTGAATGTGTATGTGCCTAACAACAATATGTTAACACGTGAGGCAAAAACTAATAAAACTTCAAGGAGAAATAGATGAATCCACTATTATAGTGAATGTCAACATCCTTCTATCAGTAATTGACAGATCCAGCCAGCAGAAAATCAGTTAAGGATATAGTTGAACTGAACAACACCATCAATCAAGTAAATCTAATTGACATTTATAGAATACTTCATCTAACAGCAGCAGAATGCATGGTGTTCTGAAGCTCACACAGAGCATCCACCAAGATGAAACACATTCTGGACCATGAAACACAACTTAATACACTTAAAAGAATAGAAATCACAGAAAGGAATCTCTCGGATTGCAATGAAATTAAACAAAACATTCAATTACAGAAAGATAGTTGGGGAACTCCAAACCTGAAGATTAAACAACACACTTCTATATAATCCATCGGTCAAAGAAGAAGTCTCAAGAGAAATTTGAAAATATTTGAGCTAAGTGAAAATGAAAACAGAACTTATCAAATCTTTGGGATGCAATGAAAGCAGTGCTTAGGGGATAATTTCTAGCATTGAATGCATATATTAGAAAAGGAGAACATTTTAAAATCAATAATCTAAACTTCCACTCTAGGAAACTGGGGGAAAAAAGAACAAATTAAATCTAGGCAAGCAGAAAAAAAGTAATTACAAAGATTAGAGTAGAAATCTCTTCCAGAAGATAGAAGCAGAGGAAATATTTCCTAATTCACTCCATGAGGCCAACATTACCCTAATACTAAAACTAAACAAAGTTATTACAAGAAAGAAAAACTACATAACAATATCTCTCATGAATGCAGATGCAAAAATCCTCAACAAAATATTGTCATATTGGATACAACAATGTATAAAAAAATTATACACTGTGACCAAGAGGGATTTATCCCAAGTATGCAAGGCTGGTTCAACATTTGAAAATCAATTAATGTAATCCATCACATCAACAGGCCACAGAACATGTCATATGATTCTATCAGTAGGTGCAGAAAAAGCATTTCACTAAATCCAACACTCCTTCATGATAAAAATTCTCAGTAAACTAGGAATAGAGGGGGGAGTTCCTCAACTTGATGAAAAACATCTACAGAAAACCTACAGTTAACATCATTTTTTTTAATTTTAAATTCTTGTGGGTACATAGTAGGTATATATATTTATGAGTTACATAAGATGTTTTGATACTGGCATGCAATGCATAATAATCACATCACGGAAAATGGGGTATCCATCCCCTCAAGTGTTTATCCTTTGTGTTATAAACAATCCAATTAAATCTTTTAGTTATTTTTAAATGTACAATTAAACTATTTTGACTATAATCACCCTGTGATGTTATCAAATACTAGGTACTATTCATTCTTTGTATTTTTTGTACCCATTAACCATCCCCACATTCACCCTTTCTGGCCCCCACTACTCTTCCCAGCCTCTGGCAACCATCCTTCTACTCTCTATCTCCATGTGTTCAATTGTGTTGAGTTTTACATTCTACGAATTAGTGAGAACATGTGATGTTTGTCTTTCTGCGCCTGACTTATTTCACTTAACTTAATGACCTCTAGTTCCATGTTCTTGCAAATGACAAGATCTCATTCCATTTTATGGATGAGTAGTACTCCACTGTGTATAAGTACCACATTTTCTTTATCCATTCATGTGTTGATGGACAGGTTGCTTCCAAATCTTAGTTAATGTGAACAGTGCTGCAACAAACATTGGAGTGCAGAGATCTCTTTGATATACTGATTTCCTTTCTTTTGGGTATATACCTAGCAGTGGGATTGCTGGATCATATGGTAGGTCAATTTTCATTTATTTCTTTATTTGGGTAGGGCAGGGACAGGGTCTTGCTCTGTCACCTAGGCTGGAGTGCTATGGCATGATCTCAACTCACTGCAACCTCTGCCACCCAAGCTCAAGTGATACTCCCACCTCAGCCTCCCAAGTAGCTGGGACTACTGGCGTGCACCACCACAGCTGACTACTTTTTGTACTTTTTAGTAGAGATGGGGTTTTGCCATGTTGGCTAGGCTGATCTCGAACTCCTGGGTTCAAGTGATCCACCGGCCTGGGCCTGCCTCCCAAAGTGCTGGGATTACAGGCATGAGCCACCACACCCGGCCAATTGCCAATTTTTATTTTTTGAGGAACCTCCAAACTGTTCTCCATAGTGGTTGTACTAATTTACATTCCCACCAACAGTGTACAAGGGTTCGCTTTTCTCCACATCCTTGCTGGCATTTGTTACAGCTTGTCTTTTGGATATAAGCCATTTTAACTGGGGTGAGATGATATCTCATTATAGTTTTGATTTAGATTTACCTGATGATCAATGATATTGAGCATCTTTTCGTATGCCTGTTTGCCATTTGTATGTTTTCTTTTTCTTTCTTTCTTTTCTTTTCTTTTCTTTCTTTTTTTTTTTTTTGAAACAGAGTCCTCACTCTGCTGCCTAGGCTGGAGTGCAGTGGTGTGATCTTGGTTCACTGAAATTTCTGCCTCCCAGGTTCAAGTGATTCTCCTGCCTCAGCCTCCTGAGTAGCTGGGATTACAGGCACATGCCACCATGCCCGACTAATTTTTGTATTTTTAGTAGAGATGAGGTTTTGCCATGTTGGCCAGGCTGGTCTCAAACTCCTGGCCTCTAAAGATCATCCTGCCTTGGCATCCCAAAGTGCTGGTATTACAGGCGTGAGCCACCATGCCCAGTCTGTGTTACTAATTTTATTTTAGACCTAAACCACCTTGTTAACAAAGTAATTAGCAGTGTTTTCCACAGGTAACAAGAAGGCTTTTTTTTTTCTTTCTTTTTTTTTTTTTTTTTGGATGAAGCTTTGCTCTTGTTGCCCAGGCTGGAGTGCAATGTCGTAATGTCGGCTCACTGCAACCTCCGCCTCCCAGATTTAAGCAATTCTCCTGCCTCAGCCTCCCAAGTAGCTGGGATTACAGGCATGCGCCACCATGCCTAGCTAATTTTTTTATTTTTAGTAGAGGCAGGGTTTTACCATGTTGGTCAGGCTGGTCTCGAACTCCTGACCTCAAGTGATCTGCCTGCTTCAGCCCAAACTGCTGGGATTACAGGCATGAGGCACCACGCCTGGCCCCATTTGTATGTTTTCTTTTGAGCAATGTCTATTCAAAACTTCTGCCCATTTCTTTATCGGATTGTTAGGCTTTTTTGTGTAGAGTTGTCTGAGCTCCTTATATATTCTGGTTATGAACCCCTTGTCAGACGGGTAGTTTGCAAATATTTTCTCCCATTCTGTAGGTTGTCACTTCACTTTGCTGATTGTAACCTTGGCTGTGCAGAAGCTTTTTAACTTAATGTGGTCCCATTTGTCCTTTTTGTCTTTGGTTTTCTGTACTTGTGGGTTATTGTGCAAGAAATTTTTACCTAGACCAATGTCCTGGAGATTTTCCCTAATGTTTTCTTGTAGTAGTTTCATGATTTGAGGTCTTAGATTTAAGTATTCTATCCATTTTGATTTGATTTTTGTATATGGCAGGAGAAAGGGGTGAAGATTCATTCTTCTGCATATGGATATCCAGTTTTTATAACACTGTTTATTGAAGAGATTCTCTATTTCCCAGTGTATGTTCTTGGCATATCTTTCAAAAATGAGTTCACATAGGTGCGTGGATTTGTTTGTGGGTTTTCTATTCTGTTCCATTGATCTGTGTCTGTTTTTATGACAGCACCATGCTGTTTTGATTACTATAGCTCTGTAATATAATTTGAAGTCAGGAAATGTGATTTCTCCAGTTTGATCCATTTTGTTCAGGATAGCTTTGACTATTCCGGGTTCCATATAAATTTTATGATTATTTTTCTATTTCTACGAGGAATGTCATTGGTATTTTGTCAGGGGTTGTATTGAATCTGTAGATTGCTTTAAATAGTGTGGATTTGATAACAATATTGGTTCTTCCAATCCATGAACATGTACTATCTTTCTATTTTTTGGTGTCTCCTTGAATTTATTTTATCAGTGTTTTATAGTTTTTGTTATAGAGATTTTTCACTTTTTTCATTAATTCCTGGGTATTTAATTTTATTTGTGGTTAATGTAAATGATAATTCTTTTTTATTTCTTTAGAAGTTCATTCATTGTTGGCATGAAAAATACTACTGATTTTGTATGCTGATTTTGTATCCTGCAACTTTACTGAATTTGTTTATCAGATCTAGTAGTTTTTTTGTGTGTGGAGCCTTTAGGGTTTTTCCAAATATAAGATCATAACATCAGAAAACAAGGATAATTTGACTTTTTCCTTTCCAATTTGGATGCCTTTTATAACTTTCTCTTGTCTGATTGCTCTAACTAGGACTTACAGTACTATGATGAATAACAGTAATGAAAGTGGGATTTCTTGTCGTGTTCCAGTACTTAGAGAAAAGGCTTTCAACCTAGAACCAGAAATACCTTGACCCAGCAATCCCATTACTGGTTATATACCTAAAGGAATATAAATCATTCTGTTATAAAGATACATGCACATGTATGTTCATTGCAGCACTATTCACAATAGCAAAGACATGGAATCAACTCAAATGCCCATCAATGATAGACTAGATAAAGAAATGTGATACATATACGCTATGGAATACTATGCAGCCACAAAAAGGAATGAGATTATGTCTTTTGCAGGGACATGGATGGAGCTGGAAGCCATTATCCTCAGCAAACTGACACAGGAACAGAAAACCAACCACTGCATATTCTGACTTATAAGTGGGAGCTGAACAGTGATAACACATGGGCACAGGGAAGGGAACATCACACACTGGGGCCTGTCAGTGGGGCAGATGGAGGGAGAACATCAGGATAATTAGCTAATGCATGTGGGCTCAACACTTAGGTGATGGGTTGACAGGTGCAGCAAACCACCATGGCACACGTTTACCTAGGTAACAAACCTGTACGTCCTGCACATGTATCCCAGAACTTAAAATAAAATAAAATAAAATAAAATAAATTTTTTTAAAAAAAGAAAAGGCTTTCAGTTTTCCCCACTCAGTATGATACTAGCTGTGTGTCTGTCATGCACGGATTTTATTATATTGAGGTATGTTCCTTCTATATCCAATTTTTTGAGGGTTTTTATCACATTTTATCAAATATTTTTCAGCATCAATTGAAATAATCATATAGTTTTTATCCTTCATTCTGTTGACATGATATATCACACTGATTGATTTGCACATTTTGAATCATCCTTGCATCCTAGAGATAAATCTCATTTGGTTACGTGAATGATCTTTTTAATGTGTTGTTGAATTTGGTTTGCTAATATTTTGTTGAGGATTTTTGCATCAATATTTATCAGAGAGATTGGCCTGTAGTTTTCATTTTGTTGATGTATCTTTTTCTGGTTTTGGTATCAAGGTAATACTGGCCTCATAGAGTTTGGAAGGATTCCCTTCTTTTTTGTTTTTATTTGTGAATATGAATAGGATTGGCATTAGTTCTTTAAATAGTAGGTAGAATTCTGCAGTGAAGCCATTGGGTCCCAGGTTTTTCTTTATTGGGAGACTTTTTATTATGCCTTCAATTTCATTACTTGTTATTATTGGTCTGTTCAGGTTTTGGATTTCTTTATGGTTCAATCTTGCTAGGTTGTATGTTTCTAGGAATTTGTCCATTTCTTCTAGAATTTCCAATTTATTGACATCTATTTGCTCATAATAGCCACTAACAATCCTTTGAATTTATGCAGTATCAGCTGTAATGTTTCCTTTTCCATCTCTGATTTTATTTATTTGAATCTTCTCTCTTTTTTCTCAGTCTTGTATAAAGGTTTGTCAATTTTGTTTAACTTTTCAAAAAACAAACTTTTTTTCATTGATATTTTGTATTTGCTTCATTTCATTTTTACTTTTTTTTCCTTCTCTGATCTTTATTATATCTTTTCTTATACTAATTTTGGGTTTGGTTTGCTCCTCCTTTTCTAGTTCTTTAAGACGCATCAGCAACTTGTTTACTTGACAGTTTTCCTCTTTTTTGATGTAGTCACTGCTATAAACTTCCCACTTAGTACTGCTTTCACTGTATCCCCTAGGTTTTGGTATGTTATGTTGCCATTGTTACTTGCTTCAAGACATTTTTCAGTTTTCTTCTTCATTGACCCACTAGTCATTCCGGAGCATGTTGTTTAATTTTCATTTATTTGCATACTTTCCCAAATTCCTCTTATTATTAATTTCTAGTTTTATTCCATTGTGGTTAGAGAAGATGCTTGATACTATTTCAATAGTTTTGAATGTTTTGACTTGTTTTGTGACCTAACATATGGTCTATCCTTGAGAATGATCCATGTGCTGAGAAAAAGAATGTGTATTCTGCAGCCATTGGATGTAATGTTCTGTAAAAATGTATTAGATCAATTTGGTATGTAGTGCACATTAAGTTTGATGTCTCTTCATTTATTTTATGTCTGGGAGATCTGTCCAATGCCGAAAGTGGGGTGTTGAAGACTCCAGCTATTGTTGTATTGTAGTCTATCTCTCTCTTTAATAATATTTGCTTTATATATCTGGGTGCTCCAGTGTTGGGTACATATATATTTATAATTGTTATATCCTCTTGTTGAATTGACACTTTTATTATTATATAGTGACCTTCTTTGTATCCTCTTATAGTTTTTGTCTTGAAATCTATTTTGTCTGATATAAGCATAGCTATTCCTACTCTTTTTTTGGTTTCCATTGGCATGGAATATCTTTTTCCATTCCTTTATTTTCAGTCTATGTGTGTCTTTATAGGTGAGGTGTGTTTCTCGTAGGCAACAGATCAATGAATCTTTTTAAAATTCGTTCAGATGGCCAGGCGTGGTGGCTCATGCCTGTAATCCCAGCACTTTGGGAGGCCAAGGTGGGTGGATCACTTGAGGTCGAGAGTTCAAGACCAACCTGGCCAACATGGTGAAACCCCATCTCTACTAAAAATACAAAAATTATCTGGGTATGGTGGCTTGTGCCTGTAGAACCAGCTACTCGAGAGGCTGAGGCACGAGAATCACTTGAATCCAGGAGGTGGAGGTTGCAGTGAGCTGAGATCATGCCCTTGCACTCCAGCCTGGATGACAGAGTGAGACGCCATCTCAAAAAAAATAAAATAAAATAAAACAAAAGAAAATTTGTTCAGATACTCTATGTCTTTTGATAAGAGAATATACTCTATTTACATTCAATATTATTATTGATAAGTAAGGACTTATTCTTGCCATTTTGTTATTCTTTTTCTTGTCTTCTCTTCTTTCTTTCCTTCCTGTCTTTCTTTTTGTGAATGTGATTTTCTCTAGTGATATGATTTGGTTTCACACTTTCTACTCATTGTGTATCTATTTCATGTTTTTGGTTTGAAGTTACCATGAGGCTTGCAAATACTATCTTATAACCCATTACTTTAAGTTGATAATAACTTAACACTGTTTGCATAAACAAACAAGCAAAAAGAAAACTAAGAAAGACTCAGTGTTTTACCTTCATTCCCCTGCTTTTTAACTTTTTGTTGTTACTATTGATATTGTATTGTCTATGTCTTGAAAAGTTGTAGCTATTATTTTTTATCATTTCATTGTTTAGTCTTTCTACTTAAAAGTAGTATAGATACCACAGGTACACGGTTATATTCTGTGTTTTTCTGTGTACTTGCTATTACCAGTGAGTTTTCTATGTACTTACCATTACCAGTAAGTTTTCCACTTTCAGGTGATTTTTTATTGCTCATTAACATCCTTTTATTTCTGGTTGAAGTGCTCCCTTTAGCATTTCTTGTAGGACAGGTCTGGCATTGATGAAATCTTTCAGCTTTTGTTTGTCTGGGAAAGTCTTTATTTCTTCTTCACAGGATAATTTTACCAAATATAGTCTTCTAGGGTAAAAGTTGTTGTCCTTCAGCACTATAAACATGTCATGCCACTCTCCTGTAAGGTTTCCACTGAAAAGTCTGCTGCCAGATGTATTGGTTCTCCATTGTATCTTATTTGTTTCTTTTCTCTTGTTGCTTTTAGGATTCTTTCTTTATCCTTGATCTTTGAGAGTTTGATTATTAAGTGTATTCTTTGGGTTAAATCTGCTTGGTGTTCTATAGCATTCTTTTAGTTGGATATTGATACCTTTCTCTAGGTATGGGAAGTTATCTGTATAATCCCTTTGAGTAAACTTTATACTCATCTCTTTCTTCACTGATTCTTTCTTTTTTGTGATCAGTTTTGCTATTAAAAGACCCTGATGCATTCTTCAGTATGCAAACTGCATTTTTCAACTCCAGAAATTTCCGGAATTTCTGCTTGATTCTTTTTAAGTATTTCAATCTCTTTGTTAAATATCTGATAGAATTCTGAATTCCTCCTCTGTGTTATCTTGAATATCTTTGAGTTTTCTCAAAGCAGTTATTTTGAATTCTCTGTCTGAAAGGTCATCTATCTCTGTTTCTCCAGGATTGGTCCCTGGTGCCTTATTTAGTTCATTTGGTGATGTCATGTTTTCCTGGTTCATGTTGATGCTGGTAGATATTACTCAGTGTCTGGACATTGAAGAGTTAGGTATTTCTTGGAATCTTCACTGTCTAGGCTTGTTTGTATCTGTTCTTCTTGGGAAGGCTTTACAGATATTCAAAAGGACTTGGGTGTTTTGATCTAAGCTATATCTGCTTTAGGGGGCACACCAAGCACAGTAATGCTTTGGTCCTTGCAGATGTATAGAGGTACTGCCTACGTGGTCTTGGACAAGATCTGGTAGAATTCTCTGGATCACCAGGCAGAGACTCTTGTTTTCTTCCCTTACTTTCTCCCAAACATACAGAGTGTTTTTCTCTGTTCTGAGCCACCTACCACTGGTGGCAGAGTGACATAAGCACCCCGGTGGCCACCATCAATATGACTGCCCTGGGTCAGACCTGAAGCCAGCAGTGAGTGCACTGAGTCTTGCTCAAGGCCTGCTGTAAACTACTTCTTAGTTACTGCCTATGTTCACTCAAAGCTCTGGAGCTCTACAGTCAGCAAGTTGAAAAGCCAGCCAGGTCTATCTCCTTCACTTCATGTTGGTGAGTTCCCTCACGCTCTGGGTGGGTCCAGAAGTGCCATCTAGGAGCTAGGGATGACAGTCAAAAACCTTAGAATTCCACCTGGTATTCTATTGTGTTGCAGCTGAGCTGGCCCTCAAACCACAAAATGCAGTCCTTCTCACTCTTCTTTCCCCTTTCCAAAGGGAGAGGACCCTCACCCTGTGGCCACCACCACCTCAGGCTCACAGGAAGTACTACCCAACTACCACTTATGTTCCCTTAAGGCCCAAGGGCTCTTCAGTCAGCTTATGGTGAATGCTGCCTGGCTTGGGACTCAACCTTAAGGCAGGGGTCTCCCTCTAGCCCAAGGCAGGTCCAGAAATGCCATCCAAGAGCCAAGTCCTGGAATTGGGAACCCCAAGAGCCCACGTGGTACTCTACCCTACTGTGGCTGAGGTGGTACCTAAGTTGCAAGACAAAGTCCACTTTACTTTTCTCTTTTCTCAAACAGAAGGACTCTCACCCTGTAGCCTCCATTGGTTTGAATGTGCTGAGTCTCACCTGAAGCCAGCAAGTTTCAGCATCTCACCTAAGGACCTTGACATAGTACGTGGATATTGCTGCTGATTATTCAGGTCTCACAGGCTTTTCAGTTAGCAGGTGATAAATGCTGCCAGGGTTTGGTTCTTCTCTTTAAGGCAGTGGGTTCCCTTCTGGCCCAGTCTTCATCTAGAAATGTCCATGAGCTAGAACCTGGACAGTCAGCCTCATGACTCTGACCGGTGCCCTATCCTGCTGTGGCTGAGCTGGTATCCAAGACGCAAGACAAAGTCCTCCCCAGTCTCCTATCTCCTCTGCTCAAGCAGAAGGAATGGGTCTTTTTTGGAGTCATGAGTTGTGCAGTCTGATACTAGGGGTGGAGTGATGCCAGCACTCCCTTAGACACCCTAGCTGGTGTTTTAGTAGGTCATGTGCCACTTTCACCCCCAGTCCACTATCTGTGGACTCAGTTCAGCCCTAGGCACCTAGGAGTTGCAGTCCTTGTGTCTTAGACTGTCTTTCAAGTATTTGGGTGGGGGGGCACAGAACACCTTAGCCCATGGTGGCTAGAGCTGCAGGAACTTAAGTTCCAACCACTGGCATTGGTAATTCCTCTCTTGCTAGGGCTTGTTTAAATGCACCCTCTGTGGATGGGCATCAGCTGAGGCTGATCCAGTCTTGTTTTCTTCTGCAGTAAGTGCAGCACCAAGTTTAGTGCCTCACAGTTGGTGGTTCTCCCTCTTCCCAGGGCAAAGAAATGCTCTTTGCACCAAGCTGCTGCTGCCACTGCTGGAGGACTGGGGAGGGATGGCGTCAGTAGTTCAAGACTGTTTTTCCTACCTCTTCAGTACTTCTTTTAGCAATATGAAGTGAAAAACAGCTTCTACGAGTGCTCACCGGATTTTTGTTTTTTATGAAGGTGCTTTTCTGTGTCGGTAATTGTTAAATTGGTGTCTTTGTAGGGGGTGAGGTGGTGGATGATTGGTGGGGCCTGCTTTTCTGCCATCTTGCTCCACCGCTTCTCTTCTGTTTTTGAAAGAGTTTGTGAAATACTGGTGTTATTTCTTCTTAAAACATTTGGTAGAATTCACCAGTGAAGCCATTGAACCTGGACTTTAATTTGTGCAAAGATTTTTTATTTAATAATTTAATCTCTCTATTTGGTGTAGCTCTGTTCAGATTTTCTATTTCTTACTGAGTTTCAAAAGTCTATGGTTTAAAAAAAATTAACAGACTATTTTCAGGACAGTGTTATGTTTATAGAAAAAAATGAGTGGAAAAGACAGAGAGTTCACATATATACCCCTCAATTCCCCTAGGCACTATCCTCTATTATTAACATCTTGCATCACTGTGGTATATTTGTTTCAACAAATGAGTCAATATTGATACATTAATATTAACTAAAGTCCATGGTTTATATTAGGGTTCACTCTTTATGTTGTGCATTCTGTGAGTTTTGACAATGTATAATGACATGCATCCTCCATTAAAGCATCATACAGAATAGTTTCACTGCCCTAAAAATCCCATTTCACCTATTCATCCTTTCCTTCTGAACCCATAGTAACCACTGATCTTTTTACTGTCTTCATAGTTTTGCCTTTCCCAGAATCTAATGTAGTTGGAAACATGTACTATGTAGCCTTTTTGGATCTGCTTTTTCTCACTTAGGAATATGCATTTTAGGTTTCTCCATATCCTTTCATTACTGGATAGCTCAGTTTTTTTGACCACGGAATAATATTCCATTGTATGAATGTACCATAGTTTGTTTTTCTATTTACCTATTGAAGTATATCTTGGTAGTTTCAAAATTTTGACAATTATGAATAGAGCTGCTATAAACATTTGTGTATGTGGGCTTTATGTGTATATGCTTTCAACTCATTTGGGTAAATACCAAAGAAAACAAATAGCTGGATCATATGACAAAATTACTTTTAATTTTGTAAGAAAATACCAAATGGCTGTACTATTTTTGCCTTCCCAGCAGTAATGAGCACAAGCCCCTGTTACTCCACATCCTTGCTAGCATTTGACGCTATCAGTGTTTCGGATCTTAGCTGTTCTAATATGTGTGTAGTGATACTTCTTCTTAACACAGGTCCTTGTTATTTCCTTTATTTTTTTTTTTTTTTGAGATGGAGTCTTGCTCTGTCACCCAGGATGGAGTGCAGTGTCACGATCTTGGCTCACTGCAACCTCTGCCTCCTGGGTTCAAGCGATTCTCCTGCCTCAGCCTCCTGTGTAGCTGGGATTGCAGGTGCATGCCACCACGCCTGGCTAATTTTTGTATTTTTAGTAGAGATGGGGTTTCACCATGTTGGTCAGGCTGGTCTCGAACTCCTGACCTTGTGATCCACCCACCTCGACCTTCCAAAGTGCTGGGATTACAAGCGTGAGCCACCGTGCCCACCTGTTATTTCCATTTTAATTTGGCGAATCATCTAGCCAGAACCTAAGATTTCATAGGAGACACACATAAAACCTGAGTATGTCACATAAAATAAAACTCCTTAATAAATTCGTATTTTCTTCTAGCAAAACACATGGATACGACAGCACATTTTTGGGGGACAAAATTCATGCTTGGGTGGAAAATATGATCAGCACAGAAAGTTTGCAATTAAGGGGAATTCATTTCACTAGCAAAAACACCACTCAAAATTTTAAGAAATGATGGGCATTTGTTTAAACAAATTTTATTTGTGTAATCCCTCTAGTGCTTTGAATCCCAGTGAGAAGATATAAACACATGTATCTATAAACACATTCAATGACTTTATTACCTTAAGTTTCTTTCATCCTTGATACATGAGTAAAGGAATCTGGTTTTGCATCTAATCCCAAGTGTGTTACACTGACCCAAAACAATAGATTTGACTAACATTTAGTAAAGTATAATACTGATATTTTATTTTACTTACATAAATTTGTTGACTTTATTTTCATCCCTAGCCAAAAATTGCAAATACATTTAAGAATCAAAAGTAGTCATTCCACTCTTGGCATCTTCTCATTATGAGGAATTTCTAGGAATAGACTCCCCAGTATTTTCATTAGTTCTCTCTTTATTTTTTTCTGTATGACACTGCTCAATCTTTCATTTCCTTCTAACACTGCACCTCCCTTATTTTTAATTTTTTTTTTTTTTATTTTTAGTAGAGACTGGGTTTCACCATGTTGGCCAGGCTGGTCTCGAATTCAAGTGACCCACCTGCTTCGGCCTCCCAAAATGCTGGGATTACAGGCATGAGCTACGGCGCCCAGCCTCCCTTATTATTATTATTTTTTTTTTAATGTGAGTACAGCTCATGAGCATTTCCATGCACAAAGATATCTATAAAAGTGAACTAAAATCTTAATTGACAGTTCTGTAATAACTATCGGTTTGTACAAAGGATAGTAAAGTTTCCTGAAGGCTGAAAGTGATCTGCAGACTATCCAGCTTATAACGCTCTGCAGGATTACCTTTGAATAATTCCCCTACCGCCCACCCCAGCAGCCCTAAATCATTACCCATGATGTTTTATAGAGCTCCAGAGAGGACTTTTGAGACAATTTTGCAATGTTAATGTTTAATGTTCCGTAAACTATTGTCAGGGTAAAATAAAATTCTCTTTTCTATTTAACTTACCTTTTTAGCCTATTTTGATATAAATTTTCCCTGAAGGTGGCTATTGCTCGTTAAGTTCATTCACATTCTTTTGAAGGTTATTAATAAAAGGCATGAAGCTTATGTTTTCAATCTCAATGCTCAATTTTCGGTGGTCATTTACTTGATCACTCAGCAGCACTGGCACAAATGACCTGTTCCTTCCAAGTTGTCCTTTCTCCACTTGGCCTGTTGTACACTTCATTATTCTGGGTTTCTGTTTGTTTGTTTTGTTTGTTTGTTTTTCCTGCTACCTACGTCATTAGCCATTCCTTTTCAGTCTTATTTTCTGGATTCTTCTCTACTTTTCCACCCACTAAATGTTGGAGTGCCCCAGGGCTCTGTCCTTAGACAGTGTTTCTTCTTTATCTACACTTTTTTTTTTTTTTTTTGAGACAGGATCTCACTCTGTTGCCCAAGCTGGAGTGCACTGGCGCCATCTCGGCTCATTGCAACCTCCACTTCCTGGGTTCAAACGATTCTCGTGCCTCTGCCTCCCGAGTAGCTGGAATTAACAGGCAGGTGCCACCATGCCTTGCTAATTTTTTATGTCTTTTTAATAGAAAGGTAGTTTTGCCATGTTGGCAAGGCTGGTCTCACACTCCTGAGCTCAAGTGATCCACCCACCTTGGCCTCCCAAAGTACTGGGATTACAGGTGTGAGCCACCACACCTGGCCTATCTACACTTTTTCCATAGGTGATATCATTCATTGGCCTTAGATATTATCTACACACTGTTGGCTCCCAAATTTATATCTCCCTCATAGACCTGTTCCATGAGTTCCAGACTGATATATTGCACTGCCCCCTTGGCAGCTCAAACTTAACACACTCAGCATTGAGCTTCTGAATCTACCCTCTCCCTCCCAAACTGCTCTTTTCTCATTGTTTCCCATTGTAGTAAATGGAACCACCATTCACCAGTTTTTCAGGCCAGAATCTTTGGAGTCATTAGTGACTATTTTCTCTCATAATCCTCAAACAGTGTATTAGGAACTCCTGTGGGCTCTACTTTCAAAATGTGCCCAAACTATCACCCCCTTTCACCACTACCAACACTACTACCTTTGTGTAATCTACTATCATTTCTCACCTGAATTATTGTAATAGATTTCTAGCTAGTTCTCCTGATTCCACTTTTGTCCCTTGATAGTATATAATCCACAGAATATTCATATTAAACTTTCTGCTGTGGACTAAATTTGTCACCCCTCACAAATTCATATTTTAAAGGAGTAACCCCCAATGTGACAGTATTTGGAGATGTGACATTTGAAAAGTAATTATGTTTAGAAGAGTTCATGAGGGTGGGACCCTCATAATATTAGTGCCCTTATAAGAAGAGACACCAGAGAGCTCACATCCTCTCTTTTAATCCGCCTGCATGCACTGAGGAAATTCTATGCAAGGACACAGCAAGAAGGTGACTGTCTACAACCTAAAAAGAGAGACCTCAGCAAACATTGACCATGCTGCTGCCTTAATCTTGGACTTTCAGAACTTTGAGAAATTTTCTTTGCTTAAAATACTCTGTCATATTTTGTTGTGGTAGCCTGAGCTAAGACACTTTATAGAAATATATGAATTAAATTATGTAATTTCTGAGACCAGCCTGGGCAACAAAGTGAGACCCCATCTTCTCAAAGATGCCTTTCAATATCTAAAATAGCCACATTTCTTTTTCTTTTTTTTAAATAGCCACATTTCTACACCATTACTTTTTATCCTTTAACCCTGATGAGTCTTACTTTTTTTGTTATTTTTTTGCTATTGTTGTTATTGTTGTAGGTTTTAGATACAGGATCTCTGTCACCAAGGCTGGAGCGCTGTGGAGAGATCATAGCTCACTACAGCCTCCAACTCCTGGGCTCAAGTGATCCTCCCACCTCTGTCTCCAAAGTAGCTAGGACTACAGGCATGGGACACCATGCCCAGCTAACTGATGAGTTTTTACACACTTCTCAGTAACTATTCTCTCTGTCTCTCCTTCTCTGTAATTTATTATATTTTACTCCTACTAGATGATAAGGTAAGTTTTACAGAGTTAGGAACTGTGTCTCTTTTGCTTACTATTGTAGTCTTGTACATAGCAGGTGTTTAATAAATATTTGTCCAACGAATAAATGAATGAATTCGATGTTACAATCACTGCTCTCCACTTAGTTCTTTTCTTTAGCTCTGAAAGTTAAGGTAAGGAAAAGATAATCTGGAGTGACTTAGAAAGTAAAGCAAGAGAAATATTTAGGTTGGTGCAAAACTAATATATATATTAGGACCTCACTTTCAATATAATACTAACCTTTTTAAAATTTTATTTTATTTTAACTTCTGAGATACATGTGCAGGATGTGCAGGTTTGTTACAAAGGTAAACATGTGCCATGGTGGTTTGCTGCACCTATCAACCCATCACCTAGGTATTAAGCCCCACATGCATTAATACTAACCTTTTTAAAATGCAATGCTTTGCCACACAATTAACTGCCTTGCTTTTATATCCTGATAAACATATGCTTGTGGTTAGGTGGTGTTTATAGTTTAAGATGATGTAAACATCAGATGCCTGTGGAACTGAATTAGGATACTTTTCAACTTTCCATTTAGGCAAATCGTGTCATGTATTTATTAAATAAAAATTGAATATTTGGCATAGCACTTATGCTTGGAAACAAACTGCATAAGGCACAGTTAATTCCACTGAGGAACACACAGTTTTTTTCCTTGCATTTAGTATTTAAATATTTTTTCTTCATTTTTTAAATTTTACTTTTCATTTTTGTGGGTACATGGTAGGTGTATACATTTATGGGTACATGACATATATTGATAGACATACCAGGTGTAATAATCACATTGGGATAAATGGCGTATCCATCACCTCAAGCATTTATTATTTCTTTGTCTTATAAACAATCCAATTATACTCTTTTACATGTACAACAAATTATTGTGTATATCAACTAATAGATCTTATTGTGCTATCAACTAATAGATCTTATTCATTCTAACTACATTTTTGTACACATTAACTATCCCCATTCCCAGCCCTCCACTACACTTTGCAGCCTCCGGTAACCATTATTCCACTCTCTATCTCCATGAGCTCAGTTGTTTTAATTTTTAGCTCCCACAAATAAGTGAGAACAAGTGAATTTTGTCTTTCTGGGCTGGGCTTATTTCACTTAACATAATGACCCCTAGGTCATCCATGTTGTTTCAAATGACAGGATCTTATCTTTATGGCTGAATAGTACTCCATTCTGTATATGTACCACATTTTCTTTGCCCATTCATGTGTTGATGGATGCATAGGTTGTTTTCAAATCTTAGCTACAGTGAATAGTGCTGCAATAATCATGGGAGTACAGATATCTCTTTGATGTACTGATTTCCTTTAAGTATATACCCAGCAGTGGCATTGCTGGATCATGTGGAAGTTCTACTGTAAGTTATCTTGAGTTACCTCCAAACTGTTCTCCATAGTGGTTGTACTAATTTACATTCCCACCAACAGTGTACAAGGGTTATGCTTTTTTTTTTTTCTATAGCCTCGGCAGCATTAGTTTTTGCCTCTCTTTTGGATAAAAGTAATTTTACCTGGGATAAAATTATATTTTATTGTAGATTTTATTTACATTTCTCTGATGATCAATGATGTTGAACACGTTTTCATATGCCTGGTTGCCATTTGTACATCTTTTGAGAAATGTCTATTCACATTTTTGTCCATTTTGTAATTGGGTAATTACATTTTTTCCCTGTAGAGTTGTTAGAGCTCCTTACATATTTTGGTTATTAATCCTTTGCCAGAAGTATAGTTTGCAAATATTTTCTCCCATTCTATGGGTTGTCTCTTGACTTTGTGGATTGTTTCCTTTGCTGAGCAGAAGCCTTTTAACTTAGCATGATCCATTTGTCTATTTTTGCTTTGGTTACCTGTGCTTGTGGGGTATTTATTACTCAAGAAATCTTTGCCTAGTCCAAGGTCCTGGTGAGTTTCCCCAATGCCTTCTTGTAGTAGTTTCATAGTTTGAGGACTTAGATTTAAGTCTTTAATCCATTTTGATTTGATTTTTGTATATGGTGAGAGATAGGGGTGTAGTTTTATTGTTTTGCATATGGATATCCAGTTTTCTTAGCCCCATTTATTGAAAAAACCGTCCTTTTTCCAGTATACGTTCTTGGCACCTTTGTTGAAAACAAGTTTACTGTACATATGTGGATTAGTTTTTCGGTTCTCTATTCTATTCCATTGGTCTATGTGTCTCTTTTTATGCCAGTCGCATGCTGTTTTGGTTACCATAGCTCTGTAGTATAATTTGAAGTCAGGTAATGTGATTTCTCCAGTTTTGTTATTTTTGTTCAGGACAGTTTTGGCTATTCTGGGTCTTTTGTGGTTCCATATAAATTTTATGATTGTCATTTTTTATTTCTGTGAAGAATGTCATTGGTATTCTGATGGAGATTGCATTGAATCTGTAGATTGCTGTGGGTAGTACAAGCATTTAACAATATTGATTTTTCCAATCCACAAACATGGAATTTCTTTCCTTTTTTCTTGGTGTTCTCTTCAGTTTCTTATATCAGTGTTTTATAGTTTTCATTGTATAGATCTTTCACTTCTTTGATTAATTCCTAGGTATTTAATTTCATTTGTAACTGTTGTAAATGGGGTTACTTTCTTGATTTCTTTCTCAGATTGTTTGCTGTTGACATATATAAATACTAATGATTTTCTATGTTGATTTTGTATCCTGCAACTTTACTGAATTTTTTAATCAGTTCTAATAGTTTTTTGGTGGAGTCTTTATGTTTTTCCAAATATAAGATCATATCATATACAAACAAGGATAATTGGACATCTTCCTTCCCTTTTGTATGCCCTTTCTTTCTTTCTCTTGTCTGATTGCTGTGGGTCTGTCATATATACCTTTTTTGTATTGAGCTATGCTCCTTTTATTCCCAGTTTTTTGAGAGTTTTTATTGTAAAGGCATGTTGAATTTTATCATATGCTCTTTTAGCATCAGTCAAAATGATCGTATGATTGTCCTTCCTTCTGTTGATATGATGTATCACATTGATTGATCTGTGTATATTGAACCAGCCTTGCATCCCTGGATCAAATTACACTTGGTCATGGTGAATTACCTTTTTAATGTTTTGCTGAATTTGGTTTGCTAGCATTTTGTTGAGGACTTTTGCATCAATGTTCATCAGGGATATTGGCCTTTAATTTTCTTCTTTTGATGTGTCTTTGTTTCATTTTCGTATCAGAGTAATACAGGCCTCATAGAATGAGTTTGGAAGTATTTCCCAGGTCCTGGAATCTTCTTTGCTGGGAGAGTTTTTTTTTTTTTTTTTTGAGACAGGTTTTCACTTCTTTACCTAGACTGGAGTGCAGTGGCAAAATAATGGCTCACTGAGGCCTCGACCTCCCAGGTCCAAGTTAAACTCCTGCCTCAGCCTCCTGAGTTTGTTTTTTCCTTAGTCTGGCTAAAGTTTTGTCAATTTTGTTTACCTTTTCAAAAAAAACAACTTTTTGTTTCATTTATCTTTTGTATTTTTTTATTTCAACTTCATTTATTTCTTCTCTGATCTTTATTATTCCCTTTCTTATACTAATTTTAGATTTGGCCTGCTCTTACTTTTCTAGTTATTTAAGATGTATCATTAGATTGTCTATTTGAAGTTTTTTACTTTTTTGATGTAGTTGCTTATTGCCATAAACTTTTGTATTAGTACTGCTTTCACTGCATCTCATAAGTTTTGTTATGTTGTGTTTCCATTATCACTTGTTTTAAGATATTTCTAAAATTTCTTCTTACTTTCATTGACTCACTGGTAATTCAGGAGCATATTGTTTAATTTTCATGTGTTTCTGTAGTTTCCAAAGTTCCTCTTGTTATTGATTTCCAGTTTATTCTATTATGGTCAGAAAAGATACTTCATATAATTTCTTTTGGGGGGGAATGTTTTAAGACTTGTTTTGTGGCCTAACGTATGGTTTTATCCTTGAGAATGATCCATGTGCTGAGGAAAAAAATGTGCATTTGGCAGCCATTGAATGAAATGTTCTGTAAATATCTATTAGGTCTCTTTGGTCTATAGTGCAGATTAAATCCAATGTTTCTTTGTCAATTTTCTGCGTGGATGATCTGTACAATGTTGAAAGTAGGGTGTTGAAGTCTCCAGCTGTTATTGTAGTGGAGCCTATTTCTTTCTTTAGCTCTAATAACATTCACTTTATCTATCTCTGTGTTCCAATGTTGGGTACATTTATATTTACAATTGTCATATCCTTTTGCTGATTTGACTTCTTTGTCATTATATAATGGCTTTCTTTGCCTCTTTCTATAGTTTTTGTCTTAAAATCTATTTTGTCTGATGTAAGTATAGTTACTCCTGCTTCTTTTTGGTTTCCATTGGCATGAAAAAGCTTTTTCCATTCTTTATTTATAATCTATTTGTGTCTCTACAGGTTAAGTGTGCTCTTTGTCATTAACAGATCATTGGGTCCTGTTTTTCTTTTAAATCCATTCAGCCCCTCTATGTTCTTTCTTTTCTGAGACAGCGTCTTGCTCTGCCACCCATGCTAGAGTGCCGTGGCACAAATACAGCTTACTGCAGCCTAACCTCCTGGGCTCAAGCAATCTTCCCACCTCAGCCTCCTGAGTAGCTGGGAAAACTCTATGTCTTTATAGAGTTTAGAACATTTACGTTCAGTGTCATTATTGATAAGTAAGGACATAATCTTGCCATTTTATTTGTTTTCTTGTTGTTTTGCAGTTTTCTCTTCATTCTTTCTTTCCTGTTTTCCTTTTAGTGAAGGTGATTTTCTCTTGTGGTATGTTTTAATTTATTATTTTTTATTTTGTGTGTGTGTGTATCTGTTGTAGGTTCTTGATTTGAGGTTACCATGAGGCTTGCAAATAATATCTCATAACTCATTGTTTTAGACTGATGACAATTTAATAAAGATTGTATAAACAAACAAATTAACAAATGATCAAACAGGAAACTAATAAGAACTCCAACTTTGTTCCCCCAATTTTAAAATTGTTGTTGTTTCTATTTAGACCTTATTGTGTTTTCTATGTCTTGAAAAGTTGTCGTAGTTAATATTTTGGAGAGGTTTATCTTTTAGTCTTTCTACTCAAGACAAGGGTAGTTTCTACACTACAATTACAGTGTTGTAATACTCTGTGTTTTCCTGTGTACTTACTATTACCATGTTTTGTATCTTCTGATTTCTTATTGTTCATTAATATACTTTTCTTTCTGATTGAAGAACTCCTTTTAGTATTTCTTGTAGGACAGGTCTGGTGCTGATGAAATCCCTTAACTTTTGTTTGTCTGGGAAAGTCTTTATTTCTCCTTCATGTTTGAAGTATATTATTGCTGCATAAACTATTCTAGGATAAAAGTTTTTTTTTCAGTACTTTAAATATGCCATGCTCTTCTGACCCATAAGCTTTTCACTGAGAAGTTTGCTGCCATACATATTGGAGCGCCTTTGTATGTTATTTCTTTCTTTCTCTCTTGCTGTTTTTAGAATCCTTTCTTTATCCTTGACCTTTGGAAGTTTCATTATCAAATGTCTTGAAGTAATCTGATTTGGGTTAATTCTTCTTGGTGTTCTACAACATTTGTATATTTGAATATTGATATCTTTCTCTAGGTTTGGGAGGTTCTTTGTTATTATCCCTTTAAATAAACTTTCTATCTTTCTATCTCCTCCTTAAGGCCAATAGCTTTTAGATTTGCCCTTTTGAGGCTATTTTCTAGATCTTATAGGCATGCTTCATTGTTTTAATTCTTTTTTATTTTGTCTCCTCTGACTGTGTATTGTCAAATAACCTGTCTTCAAACTCACTAATTCTTTCTTCTGCTTGATCATTTCTACTATTAAGAGACTCTGGTCCATTCTTTAGTATGTCAATTGTATTTTATAGCTTTAGAAGTTGGACCTCATAGACATAAAGGACAGGTAAATAATGAGATAATTTCAATATAATGTCATAAATGCTGGTGTGGAATTGAAGGTACAGTGTGGAAGCCTAAGGGAAAACAGTTCTACAGCTGCCTGGAAAAGTCAAAGAATGCTTCGCAGAGAAGGTAGAATTTTAACTGAGAGATGGAAAGATGAATGAACATGATACCAGGCAAAACATGCTGATAAGATTTCTTGATGGATTTGGCACATAATGTGAGCCCTGGTAAAAGGTGTGATGGTGTAAAAGTGAATCTACAAAGGAGGAAATAGCATGAGAAAAGGCACAGTCACATGGTCTTTAAAAATACAGGATTGGTTTGAATGATCACAAGTAACATGAGTGTATTGAAAGATATGGAAGATTAGGCTAACAGCTAATTGAAGCTGTTTCTGTGATATCTAGAGGAGCTAACTAGGAAAACATACTGTTACATTTCCAGTCCCACAATGCACAGCTGGTTATCAGTTAAGAAGAAAATTTAAAAAACCCAGCTAAACTACAGTATGCATAACTCACTTGTTATCGTTCGCAGAGATATTTAAATTTTATAAGAGGATGTCCAGAGAGAACAATGCATTAGATAGTAGAATTTTTGCCACAGGGACATAGATTAGAATTAAACTGAGGAGTTTCTAGAAAGTTTTCCTGCCCTTACAATGTCGTTTCTATCTGGCATGCTAACTCACTGCCCTAGCAGATTTTAAATTCTTCCTTCAGTATTTTGTTTAAAAGAGACAATACATTTAGTTTTTAGGAACACAAAATAATCATTCTTTTTTATTGGAATTCCAAATACCCCCAAGATATAAAAAGAAATAACGTGGTTTAGAAAATACTTGGTTAAAAAAGGAATTAAATCAGCCATTCTTTACCTGTCAAAGCAAAGAATAATACATAAAGAAAAAAAAACTCCATCTGTTTTGAGTCATGAAGTCATCCTCCAGGCTCCACAGAGAGCTTATATCCAAGTGGGAGAGAAAGTGAATCTTACTATGAAACTCAATTCCAAAGAAGAGGATCTTTTCCTTGAGGCCTCCTGAGGGGATAGATCTTCTCCTCTCATCATTCTAGGTTACTAAGCTACAGATATGTGTAAAGGTTAAATTGCAATACCTCAACCAGAACATTTAAGGCCTGTTTATTGTTCATATCCTCAGCATCAAACTAAAAAACAGTGCTTTAAAAACAGAACTTGAAGAACAGCTATTAAATAAAACAGAAAGTAAAGTGAAAACGAGTTCAGTGTAGAAACATGAAGCAAGTAAAAGAATTTGAGCATTTAAATATGACTCTATAACCATTTAGAGAATAGAAAGTTTAATGCACCTGCATTTTCATGTCAAATTAGCTCTATCTTAAAGCCAACTGAGGTTTCTATATATTTATTATTAATATTAACATACATATATTTACAGATATTTCAACAAAGTTTTTAAATAAATTATTGGATCTTGAGCACTGTGTTAAGTGATTGGTGATGATGAAAGGATTCTTTCTCTTTTGCTTAGAATCTAACTAAGGAAGCAAGTCATGTACTCGAAGATATGAAGTAATGTATGGAAGTCATTTGGTACACATGTATGTATTTGAGCTGCAGATATTTCAAGTAAGGGAATGGTTACTGAGTGACGGGGTTAGATTGGACAGTCTTTATAGAGAAGAACCTGGATCTACAAAAGAAGGAAATTTTGGGTTTTCAGTGGTGGAGACAGAAGAAAGAAAGCATTTTAGATACAGGGAGGAGGAATGAGTGAAATGGAGGCAGGAATGTGGTATGTGAGCGAAAGAAGGCCGGTTTGACAGAGTTGGAACCAGTGATCATGTTGGGGATTAGTGAGTGTTTAGGATGAATAGGTAAGGTGGAGACAGTTGATGGAAGAACTGGAATGCCAGGCTGATAAGTTTTGACTTGATCCTACAAGCAAATGGATGCCCTTGTAGGGGAGTGTCATGCTGAAAGAAGTGCCTTTTATTTTCTTCAATTCATTTGTTGACGTTATCATAATTTATTTTAACTCTCCCTTTTTCTAATTCAGCATGCCACTCTGGGGGAGCTGGAAAGGAGACAACTTTCAGGGTGTGTGTCACCCTCCAACCACCTAGTCCTCTGGTCAATGGACATCCATACTCAGTGGTCAGGAGAGGTCTTTTTAAACAGCCTTATGATTAATTTGTCCATTCCCTGGGGAAGATGTGAATCATTCAGCCTGTAATTGTCAAAGGCACATAGGTCTGGCTTGGTGACTTGCTTTAGTCCTCAGCATGAGTGTAAACTGGGTTGCTTTTCATTTTCTTCAACACTACCTCTTCCCAGTATGACTTCATCTGAAATTATGCAAAGTCCTAATATCTCAGACATATCCCTATTGAAATGGAAATACAAACATGCATCAAAATGCCAAATAGGGATTAGTCGGGGATTATCCATTTTATTGTTCCCCCCAATTCAATTCAGATTAGCTCAATAATAATTTATTGAACACCCTACCAGGAATTTATGGACTGCATAGAGACAAAATTTTATCCACATAAAATAAACATATAAGCACACAAAAATGAACAAACCACACAGTTAAATATCAGTATGGAATGCATTTGATTAGGTGCCAGGATATGTGGCACAGACAATTGTAAGAATGGACTACAATAATCATTTATTTAGAAAGACATAGCCCTCCCCCACCAAGTGGTATTAATGTTACGGATGCTAAATCACTTTCTGTATCACATCTTTGAATATCTCAAATCTGGTATCAGCACAGATGAAAATTCACAGCGAATGAACTCATTATCAAAAGAATGTTTCCAAATGGGCTTTTTCTTCTTGCTTTTGAGTTTTGCCTTTACAACATTCCTTCCGAGTAGAGCTGAATAGTCCTTTCATTGAGTGCCATTTTTTTCCTTACAAGTAATAGTCTCAATTTCTCACTAAATATATTATCTGGGTGCTTTTATGCAACAACCTCATTTTCATTTGAAGAGCAGACTGTAAGGTTATGAAGGAAGAGAATGGAGAGGTGGAATAAGATGGTTGAATAGAAGCCTCCACTGATCATCCCCTCCCTCTCCGCACAGGGACATCAAATTTGACAACTGTCTACACCATAAAGCATCTTCATAAGAACCAAAAATCAGGTGAGCAATCACAATATCTGAATCACTGATGCAACCTCTCCCCCATCCTCTAGTGGTAACGCTGTCATGCAGAGACAGAATCAGTGCACCTAGAGGAGGGAGAATGCAGCAGTTGTGGGACTGTTCGTTGAATGCACTGTTGCCCTGTCACAGCAGAAAGCAAAACTGGACTGAATTCATCCAACACCCACCGACAGAGGAAACATTTAGATGAGCCCTAGCCAGAGGGGAATCACTCATCCCAGTGGTCAGAACTTGAGTTTCTGCAAGCCTTGCCACCACAGGATGAAGTGATTTGGGGTCCTAAATAAACCTGAAGGGCAATTTAGGTCACAAAGACTGCAATTCCTAAGGCAAGTCCTAGTGCTAGGCTAGGCTCAGAGTCAGTGGACTTGGAAGGCACATGACCCAGTGAGACACCAACTGGGGCAGCTAAGGGAGTGCTTGCACCACCCCCTCCCACAACCCCCAGCAGCATGGCTCATAGCAATGAAAGTGACTCCTTCCTTCTGCTTGAGGAGAGGAGAGGGAAGAGTAAAGAGGACTGTGTCTTACAGCTCAGCCCCAATAGGATAAGGCACTGGGTAGAGTCATGAGGCCTCCTTTCCAGGGCCTAGCTCCAGAATGACATTTCTAGACCAGAAGGGAACCCACTGCCCTGAAGGAAAGGATTCATTCCTGGCAGTATTCATTAGTTGCTGATTAAAGAGCCCTTGGGCCCTGAATAACCAGCAGTGATACTCAGGTAGTATGCCATGAACCTTGGGTGAGATTCTGAAACATACTGGCTTCTGGTTAGATCTAGCACATTATCAGCTGTGGTGACTATGCAGAGAGAATCCTGCTTGAGAAAAGCAGAGGGAAAAGTAGAGGGGATTTTGTCTTAGATCTTAGGTACCAGCTCAGTGACAGTGGGGTGGAGCAACAAGCAGACTCTTGGGGTCCCTGTTTCTAGGACTTGGCACTTGGACAGCATTTCTGGACCTGCCCTGGGCCAAAGGGGAGCCCACTTCCCTGAAGGGTGAGCCCCAGGCCTGTCAGCATTCACCATAAGCTGCAGAGCTCTTGAGCCTTAAGTGAAAATTGGTGGTAGTCTGGCAGTATTCCTCAAGGGCCTGTGATGGTGGTGTCGGTGGGGAACATTTCAGTTGCCTGTGGAAAGGGAAGGAAAGAGTGGGAGAGACTTTGCATCATTGTTTAAGTGTCAGCTTAGCCACAGTAGAATACAGAACCAGGTAGATTTCTAAGGTTTCTCACTCCAGTGCCTGGCTCCTGGATGTCATCTCTGAGCATGGCATGGACCTGGAATAACTTGCTGCCCTGAAGAGAAGGATACAAGCAAGGATGGCTTTGTCACTTGCTGATTGTAGTGTCCTAGGGCCTTGAGAAAACATAGGCAATAGCCAGTAGTGGTTACAGCAGGCTTTGGGAGAGGCCCAGTGCTGTGATAGTTGCAGATATGACCCAGCATAGTCCCAGTAGTGGTGGCCAAAGCGGTGCTTCTTTTCCCTGACCCACAGCTCCAGGTGGCTCAGCAAAGAGAGAGAGAAACTCTGTTTCTTGTGGAGAAAGTAAGGAAAGAGAACAAGAGTTTCTGACTGGTAATCCAGATAATTATTCCAGATCTTATCCAAGAACATCAAGGTGTTTGTTACCTCTATGAATCTGCGAGAACCACAGCATTACTGGGATTAGATTGCCCCCTAATGCAGATAAGGCTTAGATTACAACACCCAAGTCCCTTCAAATACCTGGAAAACCTTTCCAAGAAGGACGGGTACAAACAAGCCCAGAATGCAAAGACTACATAAATAACTCTACAATGCTCAGACACTGACAAACATCGACAAGCATGAAAACCATTTAGGAAAACATGCCCTCACCAAATGAACTAAATAAAGCACAAAGGAACAGTCCTGAAAGAAACAGAAATATGTGACCTTTTGAACAGAGAATTCAAAATAGCTGTTTTGAGGAAACTCAAAGAAATTCAAGAGAACACAAAGAAAGAATTCAGAATTCTATACAAATACATGGAATTTAAACGCTCTTGAATAACCATTGGGTCAATGAAGAAATGAAAAAAGAAATGGAAAAGTATCTTGAAATGAATGATAGTGGAAACACAACATACCAAAACCTATGAGATACAGCCAAAGCAGTACTAAGAAGGAAACGTACAGCTGTAGGTGGAAAAGAACAACTTCAAATAAACAATCTAAGGATGAATCTTAAAGAGGTAGAAAAGCTCTTTAAAAGAAAGAAGATCTAAATAATTAAAATCAGGGGTGGACAAGGAGACATTACAGCTGATACTGCAAAAGTTCAAAGGACCATTAGTGGCTATTATGAGAAACTCTATGCCAATAAATGAGAAAATCTAGAAGAAATGGACAAATGCCTAGAGACATACAGCCTACCAAGATTGAACCATAAAGAAATCCAAAACCTGAACAGACAAATAACAAGTAATGGGATTGAAGGCATAATAAAAAGTCTCCCAATAAAGCAAAACCCGAGACACAATGGCTTTACTGCAGAATTCTACATAACATTTAAAGAATGACTAATACCAATCCTACTCAAACTATTTCAAATATTAGAGTAGTGAATACTTTCAAATTCATTCTACAAGGCCAGTAGTAATTACCCTGACAAAAACCAGATAAAGACACATAAAAACATTTGAAAAATAAAGTTAAAAAAACCCTACAGGGCAATATCTCTAATGAATATTGACACAAAAATTCTCAACCAAATACTAGAAAACTAAATTCAACAATACATTGAAAGGATCATTCCTCATGGCCAAGTGAGCTTTATCCCTGGTATACAAGGATTGTCCAACATATGCAAATCAATTAATGTGATACATCATGTCAACAGAATGAAAGACAAAAACCATATGATCATTTGAATTGATGCTGAAAAAGCATCTGATAATATTCAACATCCCTCCAATATAAAAACCCTCAAAAAACTGGGGAACATACCTCAACATAATAAAAGCCATTTATGTATTGCAGATTCACAGCTAGTATCACACTGAATGAGGAAAAACTGAAAGTCCTTACTCTAAGCTTTGGAACATGACAAGGATGCCCACTTTCACCACTGTTATTCAACATAGTGATGACAGTCCTGGCTAGAGCAGTCAGACAAGAGAAAGAAATAAAGGGCATCCATACTGAAAAGGAAGAAGTCAAATTATCTTTGTTTGCAGGTGATAAGATCTCATATTTGGAAAAACCTAAAGACTCCACCAAAAAACAATTCGAACTGATGAACAAATCCAGTAAAGTTACAGAATACAAAATCAATATACAAAAATCAGTAGCATTTCTATACGCCGAAATGAACAAACTGAAAAAGAAATTGAAAAGTAGTCCTATTTACAATAGCCACAAATACAATTAAATACCTAGGAATTAACTTAACCAAAGAAGTAAAAGATCCCTATAATGAAAACAGTGAAGAAAGCAATTGAAGAGAACACCAAAAATGGAAAGATATTCCATGTTCATGGATTGGAAGAATCAATATTGTTAAAATGTCTATACTACCCAAAGCAATCTATAGATCAGTGCAATCTCTATCAAAATACCAATGACATTCTTCACAGAAAAAGAAAATCAATCCTGAAATCTATATGGAACCACAAAAGACCCAAAATAACCAAAGCTATCCTAAGAAAAAAAAACTGAAAGAATCACCTTACTTGACTTCAAATTATGCTACAGAGCTATAGCAATGAAAACAGCATGGTACTTGCATAAAAACAGACACATAGGCTGTATTAGTCAGTCCTCACACTGCTGTAAAGAACTACCTGAGACTGGATATCCAAAATACAGGTAATAACTAATGCTGGCAAGAATGTGGAGAAAAGAGGACCTTTGTACACTGCTAGTGGGAATGTAAATTAATACAATCACTGTGGAGAACAGTTTGGAGGTTCTTCAAAACATTAAAAATAGAGTTAACATGTGATCCAGCAATTCCACTGCTGCATATATACCCAAAAGAAAGGAAATCAACATTGATCAAAGAGATATCTGCACTTCTGTGTTTGTTGCAGCACTGTTCACAATAGCCAAGATTTGTGTCCATCGACAGATGAACTGATGAAGAAAATGTGATACTTATACACAATGGAGTACCATTCAGCCATAAAAAAGAATGTGGTTCAGTCATTTGCAACAACATGAATGGAACTGGAGGTCATTATGTTAAGTGAAGTAAGCCAGGCACAGAAAGACAAACTTCACATGTTCTCACTTATTTGTGGCATCTAAAAATCAGAACAATTGAATCCATGGAGAAAGAGAGTTGAAGGATGGTTACCAGAGGCTAGGGAGGGTGATGGGTATTGGGATGAGGGAGAGATGGGGATGGTTAAGGGGTACAAAAAATAGAATGACTGAATAAAGCCTACTATTTGAATAAAGCCTACTATTTGATAGCACAGCAGGGTGACTATTGTTAATAATAATTTAATCGTACATTTGAAAATAACTAAAATTTGGGAGGCCGAGGCAGGCAGATCATGAGGTCAAGAGATTGAGACCATCCTGGACAACATGGTGAAACCCCATCTCTACTAAAAATACAAAAATTAGCTCGGCGTGGTGGCATGTAGTCCCAGCTACTTGATAGGCTGAGGCAGGAGAATTGCTTGAACCCGGGAGGCTTAGGCTGCAGTGAGCTGAGATCACGCCACTGCACTCCAGCCTGGCGACAGAGTGAGACTCCATCTCAAAATAAATAAATTAAATAAATAAATAAATAAATAAATAAACAAATAAATAAATAGAAGAGTATAATTGGTTTGTTTGTAACATAAAGGCCTGAGGGGATGGATACCCCATTCTCCATGATGTGATTATTATGCATTGCATGCCTATATCAAAGAATCTCATCTACCCCATGAATACATACACCTACTCTGTACCCACAAAAATTAAAAATTATAAAAAGAAGGAAATTAAAGAAAAAGAATGTGCTTGCTTCACCTGTAGATTGAGGCAACACTGGGATTTCTTATGGTGCTGCAGCTACAACTGGATATAAAATTTCTTTTTCGTGCCATTAAATATGTGCTTGTGCTCAGAGAAATATCTTGAGGTTGCTGAGTTTTTCTTGGCAGGTATGAGAATAGGTGGGATTAATTGGAGTGACTCTCTGAAGAAAACTGTTTTGGAATTATTTTGACAAGAAAGGATTTGCTAGAGTAGAAAGAGAAGCTGGTGTTTGAATAGTGTTAAAAGGCATTAGGTTCCTTGGCCTATCATCTCATAAGTACTCATCAATCATATCTCAATAAAGCCAAGAGATATAAACACAAGGAAAACAAAAATAAGCTCTGTGTTCTGTGGATGCTGCCTGGTTGTGAGCAAGGGCCTGAGGGAAAAAGATTTAGGGGATGATGAGAATTATAAGAGGAAAATGAGACAGACAGAAAGAGAGAAAGAGAGAGTGGGAAAGGGAGTTGCTTGTGCTGGAGTTTGCGGTATTGACAAGGCAATAGAGCAACATAGCATTTCTTGGAGTTTCAGAGGATTATTCAAAGGGGTAGGGTGTGAGAGTAGAGGGCATGGATGATAGACAAAAAAAATTAGCTCATCTAGATAACTAAAATATTGCTTGATTCTCTAAAGTCCTTTTCTTTTTTTCCATGTCTGAAATATATAATGCATTCAAATCACATGAAAGGAGAACATTCGGGGTCTGCATTCACCCTGGCTGTTGCAATGTGAGGGTGGTTGGAGCTCTTCAAGGTATCAAAAAAGTATAATTGCAAAAGAGTGAAATACTTTTGAAAATTTATTGCTCAGTAACTACATTATATATGATGACGTAGGCAATCCCTATACTTTCTCTATAGCAAGATGCTTTTAAGGCTAACGAGGCAAGTTGGTGCATAAAATACATTCATGTATAACCTAGTTACTAAGCAATTCTATTTTGAAAATATTTTATTTTTGAATAATATTGAATCTCCTTCCCCTAGTCTATCTTTTTTTCTAGTATTCTAAGGCAAGCCCCATTCCACACCCTAGCTATAAGCTCTCTTTATTCTTTCTCCAATCAAGCTCTTACATACCAAGAAGACATTAAAAATGCAGAGATGAATGTAGAGGGAGTGAGGAAGATGGGACAACACAACCCTGTCTGATTTTTCCTGGTCCCTGCTCCTAGGGAAAGTCTTACTGGACAGGTCATGATTAATTTGTGTGGATTTCTAGAAACAACATAAAGTCAAGACGTAATAGTCAATATTTTCCTTTTTGACATAAACAACTAATTATTTTACTAGTTTAGTCTAGCTAAAATATGACTGTAATTTAACTTCCAACAACTGGCTACATATCATTACATATCTTGGCTTATCTAATAGCATTCCTAGCTGTGGTATCATCCCAATATCACTAATTGAAAGTCTCAAATTAAAAATTTTTAGAGTTGCACCAATATGAAATGAGACCTAGAAGGCCATACAAGGCATCTGAGGGATATGCAAGGGTAGGTTGTTATGATTGAAAGACTTTCACTTGGATGAATATGGTAAAACTAAGAAATTTTCTAAGTCAGCATTAAAAATGCATGCTTTTTGGAGTTTGAAACACTGGAGAAGAGCTTTCTTCTTGTATCTTCTTGATTTTCCTTGTCTTTATAGGTCTAGAAGGGTTGCCAGGATTCACACAGAACTCTGGAGCCTCCAGGGACTTTGGGGGCAACCTGACTTTTTATTTCTCTGCCTTCATAAGAAATCTTCTACACGGAACTGAATGTAATGCTTTTTATTACTTCTAAGATGATTTTTTTCCCAAAAGTTTAATGAGACAGATGGGAGAAATAACTTTTTTCAGAGTAGCAGAGATAAGGGGTTATTTCCTATGTAACTGTCTCAACAAGACTCAAAAGGAAAGAAAAGTTCTGATTTAACTTCAGAAAGGAAAAGTAACTCTCACCTCTTGTTGACTGAATTTCATCATCTGTAATTCTGCCTTCTTTAGTTCTCACAGTCAAAGCAACATTTGTCAAGGAAGTGTAATGTAATAGTTGCTCCTTCTGTGGCCATGGATCAAATGTTAGCTTTCTGTTATGAAGAGAGCTCCAGTGTTCCCAGAATTTCAAAGGCATAAGTTTATCTCAGGTTCTGCAGGAAAGCTTTTTATTTATTTATCAAGGAATCTCTGTAGTAAACGTTATGAAAATTCATAAAGTACTACGTGTAATATTCTGTCTGCCATGGTAAATAATCTCTTACAAATTTTCACTTGATGGAATAATCTTGAACTAGATTTGCTGTTAATGGAAATATTCTTTTTTTTTTTTTTTTTTTTTTGAGATGGAGTCTTGCTCGTCGCCCAGGAAAGGATCAGAAGAACTTTATTATTCACGACTCTTTGTAGAACTCATTAGGACATTGTTTTAACTCTTTATTTTTAATGTACCAAGGTACACTGGTGTGATGTACTGAATAATAGCTCAGTGACCTGGAAATATCATTGTAGTTTAAAATTGGATCTCTTCAGTCTTATAGGTGAGGTTGGCAAAGCTCATCTTTTTGTTTGTTTGTTTAGTTTTTTTGGGATGGAGTCTCGCACTGCCCTCCACGCTGAAGTGCAGTGACGCCATCTTGGCTCACTGCAACCTCTGCCTCCCAGGTTCAAGCAATTCTCCTGCCTCAGCCTCCCGAGTAGTTGGGATTACAGGTGTGCGCTGCCACCCCCAGCTAATTTTTTTGTATTTTTAGTAGAGACGGGATTTCGCCATGTTGCCCAGGCTATTCTCGAACTCCTGACTTCAAGTGATTTGCCCGCCTCGGCCTCCCAAAGTGCTGGGATTACAGGCGTGTGCCACCATTCTCTGCCATCACTTTCAATGCTTTTTTTCGTTGAAAACATGAACTGTATTTAATGTTGTATGTATTGAAAACATTTGTATGTAATACAAACACTGCATGTAATGTTTTACGTGTCTTCAATGCTTTTTCCCCACTGTAAATTCTTTATATTTAAAGTATGATTAGTTGTGGAATATTTTAAAAACCAATTTCAAGTGCACAGCTTGATAAATTTTGGTAAATTATACAATTTTGTAAACACCACCACAATCAATAAACAAAGTGGTTCCATAATCCCACAGAGGTTTCTCATGTTCCTTTAGCTTGATCCCCTTTTCCCATTTCTGGACCCAGGTTTATCTGTTATGTGTCACTATAGCTTTACCCTTTCTAGAATTTTTTATAAATGGAATCATACTATATGGAATGTTTTATGTTTGACTTTTTTTTCCATTTAGCACCAGGTTTCCCAAACTTAACACTATTGACATTTGGGCTGGATAATTCTTTATTGTGAGGAGATGTCCTGTGCTTTATAGAATTTTGAGCAGCGTTTCTGACTTCTACCTACTGAATACCAGTAGTATTCCCTCCAAGTTGTGGCGACTAAAAATGTCTCCAGATATCACCAAGTGTTCCCTGGGGAGCAAAATCATTCCTGGTTGAGAACTACAGACTTACCATATTTTTTAGATGTATTGATGTTGTTGCATGTATCAATAGGTTACTCTTTTTTATTACTGACTAGTAATCCTATGTGGGCAAACATCTGGGTTATTTTCAGTTTGGGAAAATTACAAATAAAGCTTCTAAGAACATTCACATATGCATATTTGTGTGGGTTTATGTTTCCCTTTCTCTTGAGTAAATAGGAGTGGAATTGCTGGGTCATTTGGTGACTCTATGATTACCCTTTTCAGGAACCGCCAGACTGTGTTCCAAATGGGTATGCCATTTTCCATTCTCATCAGCAATGTTCCACATCCTCACTAACATTCGTTTTTCATCAGTTTGATTTGAGCTATCCTCTTAGTTACATAGCGGTATTGCACACAGTGGTATTGCATTGTGGTTTTGATTTGCATTTCTCTGATGACTAATAATGCTGAGCATTTTTTTTACGTGCTTATTGGTTGTTTGTATATCTTCTTTGTCTTCGTATACTCTTGATACAAGAGCCCTTTGTCAGATGTATGTTTTGCAAACATTTACTCCCAAGCTGTGGCTTATCTTTTTGTTTTCATAATTCTAGACAGCAAACTTTATTAATCTTGATAGAGTCCATTTCATAATTTTTCCCTTTTATACTTTGTATTATTGATGTCTGATTTAAATAATTTTACCTAACCCAATATCACAAAAATATTCTCATGTGTTTTCTTCCACAGTTTAATAGTTTTAGCTCTTATATTTAGATATATGATCCATTTTGAGTTAATCTTCATGTATGATGTGCAGTAAGAGTCAAGGTTTATTTTTTCTATGCGCCTATATACTTGTCCCAGTACCATTTGTCAAAAAGACCATTTTTCTCCATGAAATTACCCTGACTCATTTGGCAATATTAGTTAACTATATAAGTACAAAAAGGTACCATATGCACTGAAAAAAATGTGTATTCTGCCATTTCCATGTGTATTATTTAAATATCAATTAAATTGAAGTGGTTGATAGTTTTGTTCAGATCTAAGGTTTTTGCTGATTTTTTTTTCCTGCTTGTTCTATCAATTTCTGAGAACATAGTGTTAAAATCCCCAGTATGATTGAGGAATTGTCTGTTTACCCTTTAATTTTGTCAGTTTTGCTTCATACATTTGGAAGCTTTGTTATTGGATGAATACACCCTTATGATTGTTATGTCCCATTGAATTTACCTTTTAATTATGGTAATAATATTTTCATCTTTGGTAATGTATTTTGTTTTAAAATGTATTTGGTTGGATATTAGTATAGGTACTCTAGGCTTCTTGTGCTCACTGTTTGCATGGATCCACTTCAAACTTACTCACATGGCTATTGGCTGAGGCTTCAGTTTCCTACCATGTGGGCCTCTCCATAGAGCTCTTATGACATGCCAGCTGGCTTCCCCCAGAGTGCGTGATCCAAGAGAGAAAGGGTATGAGTCATCAAGATAGATATTTTTTAAAAAATTATCTTAGTAAGCATTTTTTTTTACTGAAAACTATGAATTTATTTATTTTTAGATTTTTAAATTTTTATTTGGGGGTACAAGTGCAGATTTTTTACATGCACATATTATGTAGTGGTGAAGTCTGGGTTTTTAGTGTGCCCATCACCCAAATAGTGAACATTGTACCCAACAGATAAATTTTCAACCATCATCCCCATGATAAATTTTATAACTGAATCTCAGAAGTGCTGTAATTATTTTGACTATGTTCTGATGATCATCCAGACAAACCCTAGTACAATTTGGGACCATTTAAGAGTGCGAATACTAGAAGGTGGGGGTCACTGGGGCTAGCTTGGAGGCTGGATCCTAAAATGGTCTTTGAATACTCACCTGGATAATGAATTTTATACTTAGAGGTCTTGATTCAAAGAATAATTTCTTTTCTGCCTAATGTTCCTCAGAAGCCCACAGTTGTATGACTCAGTCACTTGTAAGAAGATATTTAATAAACATATACTTACAAAAGTTTACACTTTTGACATCCTCAGTATTGTGCTAGAGCCTATATTTGGGAGAAAAGTTTGTAAGAAATGTAAAATTTAGCATAGTTTTAGCTATCAAATAAATCAACATTCAGTTGAGACAATGTTAACATTTCTCTAATTACCATTAATCTAGTACAGACCCTCATTTTATTTCCCACTGCAGTGACATCTCCACTAATTTCCTTGGTTCCAGACAATGCCCCTTGAATCTCTCCTTTATTTTGCTGTCTGATTTATTTTTTCATAGGTCTGATTGTACAACTCTCTTATGTAAAATATTTGATGTTTCTTTATTCCCTATAGAAAAAAACCCAAATCTAATATCTTTGCAAAGTTATTAAAGATCCTTTAAAAAATCTGACACAAATATTTGTTTCTAGATACATAATTCACCACTTCTCCCACAATGCAAATTATATTGTAGTCTCATTTTTTCTGAAGTGTTTTCTGTAGAACCTTAATGTCATTAGCTCTGATAAAAAAAAGTTTCCATGGTCATATAAGTTTGGAAACTACTGCACACTGTATTTCCTTCTTAGAAATGTATGCAATCTAATAGTATGTTAAACACTCTTAAAAAATCCTTCAGGCAAGAGGTCTATTTATCATTAATCAATTGTTTCAAAATTTATTTGATCATGAATGTATTTTTAATTTTTAATTTTCATGGGTACATAATAGGTGTGTATATTTATGGGGTACATGAGATATTTTGATACAGGCATACACTGTGTAATAATCACTTCAGGATGAATGGCATATCTATCACCTCAAATGTTTACCCTTTGTGTTACAACAATACAATTATACTCTTTTAGTTATATTAAAATGTACAGTTAAATTATTATTGACTACAGTCACCTTGTTGTGCTATCAAATCCTAGATCTTATTCATTCTTTCTATTTTATTTGTACCCATTAACCATCCTCAATTTTACCCCAGCCTCCAAGTAAATACCCAGCCTCTTAACCATCATTCTACTCTCTATCTCCATGAGTTCACTTGTTTTAATTTTTAGCTCCCACAAATAAGTAAGAATATATGAAGTTTGTCTTTCTGTGCCTGGCTTATTTCACTTCACATAATGACATCCAGTTCCATGCATCTTGTTGCAAATGACAAGATCTAATTATTTTTTATGGCTTAATAGTACTCCATAAGTACCACATTTTCTTTTTTTAAAAAAGTGGGGTACATGAGAAGTTTTGATACAGGCATGCAATGTGAAATAAGCACATCATGGGGAATGGGGGCATCCATCACCTCAAGCATTATCGTTTGTATTACAAACAACCCAATTACACTCTTTAAGTTATTTTAACATGTGCAATTAAGTTATTATTGACTATAGTCATCCTATTGTGCTATCGAATAGTAGGTATTCATTCTGTGTGTGTGTGTTTCTCTTTTCTTTTTTAACATTTATTTTGAGTTCAGGGGTACATGTGCAGGATGTGCAGGTTTGTTACATAGGTAAATGTGTGTCTTGGGGGTTTGTTGTACGGATTATTTCATCACCCAGGTGTTAAGCCTTGCATCCATTAGTGATATTTTCTAATCCTCTCCCTCCTCCCACTCTCTGCCCTCCAGTAGGCCGCAGTGTGCATTGTTCCTCTCTATGTGTCCATGTGCTCTCATGATTTACCGCCTACTTACATAAGAACATGTGGTATTTGTTTTTCTTTTCCTGAGTTAGTTTGCTAAGGATAATGGCCTTAAGCTTCATCCATGTTCCTACAAAAGACATGATCTCATTTTTTAATGGCTGCATAGTATTCCATGGTGTCTATGTACCACATTTTCTTTATCCAGTCTATCATTGATGGGCATTTAGGTTGATTCTATCATTTTGCTATTGTGAGTAGTGCTACAATGAACACACACATGCATGGATCTTTGTAATAAAATGATTTATATTCCTTTGGGTATATACCTAGTAATGGGATTGCTGGGTCAAATGGTATTTCTGTCTTTAGGTCTTTGAGAAATCCCCACACTGTTTTCCACAATGACTGAAACAATTTACACTCTTGCCAACAGTGTATAAGCATTTCTTTTTCTCCACTACCTCACCTGCATCTGTTCTTAATATTTTTTGACTTTTTAATAATACCCATTCTGACTGGTGTGAGATGGTGTCTCATTGTGGTTTTGATTTGCATTTCTCTAATAATCAGTGATGTTATGCATGTTTCATATGCTTTTCAGCTGCATGTATATCTTCTTTTGAAAAGTGTATGTTTATGTCCTTTGCCTACTTTTTATTGGGGTTGTTTGTTTTTTTCTTGTAAATGTGTTAAGTTCCTTATAGATACTGGATATTTGACCTTTGTCAGTTGCATAGATTGCAAAAATTTTCTCCCATTCTGTAGGTTGTCTGTTTACTCTGTTGATAGTTTCTTTTGCTGTGTAGACACTCTTTAGTTTAATTAAATCCCATTTGTCAAAGTTTGCTTTTGTTACATTTGCTTTTGGCAGCTTCATCATGAAATCTTTGCCCAAGCCTATGTTCTAAATGGTATTGCCTAGGTTTTCTTCTAGGGTTTTTATAGTTTGAGGCTTTACATTTAAGTCTTTATTCCATCTTGAGTTAATTTTTGTATATGGTGTAAGGAACAAGTCCAGTTTCAATCTTCTGCATACAGCTAGCCTGTTCTCCCAGCACCATCTATTAAATAGAGAATCCTTTCCCAATTGCTTATTTTTGTCAGGCTTGTTGCAGATTAGATTGTTGCAGGTGTGCGGTCTTATTTCTGGGTTCTCTGTTCTGTTCCATTGGTCTACGTGTCTGTTCTTGTACCAATACCATGCTGTTTTGGTTACTGTAGCTCTGTAGTATAATCAGGTAGAATGATGCCTCCAGCTTTGTTCTTTCTGCTTAGGATTGTTTTGGTTATTTGGGCTCTTTATTGGTTCGACATGAGTTTTGAAATAGTTTTCTCTAGTTCTGTGAAGAGTGTCAATGGTAGTTTAATGGGAATAGCATTGAATTTATAAATTGCTTTGGGCAGTATATTATGGCCATTTTAACAATACTGATTCTTCCTGTCCATGAGCATGGAATGTTTTTCCATTTGTTTGTGTCACCTCTGATTTCCTCGAACAGTGGTTTGTAGATCTCCTTGTTGAGATCCTTCACTTCCCTTGTTAGCTGTATTCGTAGGTATTTTATTCTTTTTGTGGCAATTGTGAATGGCATTGCATTGATGATTTAGCTCTTGGTTTGACTGTTGTGGGTGCATAGGAATGCTAGCAATTTTTACACATTAATTTTGTATCCTGAAACATTGCTGAAGTTGCTTATCAACTTAAGAAGCTTTTGGCCTGAGACAATGGGGTTTTCTAGATATAGGATCATGTCATCTGCAAAAAAAGACAGTTTGACTTCCGCTCTTCCTATTTGAATACCTTTATTTCTTTCTCTTGCCTGATTGCCCTGGCCAGACTTCCAATACTATGTTGAATAGGAGTGGTGAGAGAGGGCCTCCTTGTCTTGTACTGGTTTTCAAGGGAAATGTTTCCAGCTTTGCCCATCTAGTATGATATTGGCTGTGGGTTTGTCATATATGGCTCTTATTATTTTGTGGTATGTTCCTTCAATACCTAGTTTATTGAGAGGTTTTAACATGAAGGGATGTTGAATTTTATCAAAAGCCTTTTCTGCATCTATTATCATGTGATTTTTGTCTTTAGTTCTGTTTACGTGATGAAT
This sequence comes from Gorilla gorilla gorilla, assembly GCF_029281585.2. Lineage (NCBI taxonomy): Eukaryota > Metazoa > Chordata > Mammalia > Primates > Hominidae > Gorilla > Gorilla gorilla. Next base: position 124,853,926 of record NC_073247.2, read on the forward strand.
AACGTTTATTGATTTGTGCATATTGAACCAACCTTGCATCCCAGGGATGAAGCCTACTTGATCATGATGGATAAGCTTTTTGATGTGCTGTTGGATTTGATTTGCAAGTATTTTGTTGAAGATTTTTGCATCGATGTTTATCAATGATATTGGCCTGAAGTTTCTTTTTTGTCATATCTCTGTCAGGTTTAAGCACATTTTCTTTACCCATTTATCTGTTTATGGATGCTCAGATTGCATCCAAATCTTGGCTATTGTGAACAGTGCTGCAACACACATTGGAAGACAGATATTTCCTTGATATAGTGATTTTCTTGCTTTTGGGTACATACCTAGTAGTGGAATTGCTGGATCTTATAGTAGGTCTATTTTTAGTGTTTTAAGGAACCTCCAAACTGTTCTCCATAGTTGTTGTACTAGTTTACATTCCCACCAACCATGTATAAGGATGCCCTTTTCTCCACATCCTCGCCAGCATTTGTTATTGCCTTTCTTTTGGATATAAACCATCTTAACTGGGGTGAGATAACTCACCGTAGTTTTGATTTGCATTTATCTACTGATCAATGATGTTCAGTACCTTTTCATATGCCTGTTTGCTACTTGTATGTCTTCTTTTGAAAAACGTCTATTCAGATCTTTTGTCTATTTTTTGATTTAATTATTATATTTTTTTCTTACAGAGTTGTTTAAACTTCTTATATATTCTGGTTTTTAATCCTTTGTCACATGGGTTGTTTGCAAATGTTTTCTCCCATTCTGTGAGTTTTCTCTTCACTTTTTTTTTCTGTGCAGAAGAGTTTTAAATTAACATGATCCCATTTGTTCATTTTTGCTTTGGTTGTCTGTACTCGTGGGGTATTACTCAAGAAGTCTTTGCCCAGTCCAGTGCCCTGGAGAGTTTTTCCAATACTTTCTTATAGTAGTTTTGTAGCTTAAGATCTTAGATTTAAGTCTTTAATCCATCTTGATTTGATTTTTGTATATGGCAAGAGATAGGTGTCTAGTTTAATTTGCCTGCATATGGATATCCATTTTTCCCAGCATCATTTATTGAAGAGACTCTCTTTTCCCCTCTGTGGATTCTTGGCACCTCTGCCAAAAATGAGTTCACTGTAGGTGTGTGGATTTGTTCTTGGGTTCTCTATTCTGTCCCATTGGTTTATGCATCTGTTTTTATGCCAGTACCATGCTGTTTTAGTTACAATAACACTGTAGTATAATTTGAAGTCAGTTAATATGGTTCCTTCAGTTTTGTTCATTTTTCTTATGATAGCTTTGGCTATTCTGAATCTTTTGTGATGCCACATAAATTTTAGAATTTTTTTTATTTCTGTGAAGAATATCAATGGTATTTTGATAGAGATTACATTAAATGTGTAGATTGCTTTGGGTAATATGGACATTTTAACAATGTTGATTCTTCCAATTTATGAACATGAAATATATTTTCATTTTTTGTTTCTCCTTCAATTTCTTTCATCAGTGTTTTATAGTTTTCATTGTATAGACCTTTCATTTCTTTAATTAATCCCCAGGTAATTAATTTTCTTTTTGTTTACTGTAAATGAGATTAGTTTTTTTTTAAATTATACTTTAAGTTTTAGGGTACATGTGCACAACGTGCAGGCTTGTTACATATGTATACATGTGCCATGTTGGTGTGCTGGACCCATTAACTCTTCATTTAACATTAGGTATATCTCCTAATGCTATCCCTCCCCCCTCCCCCGACTCGAGATTAGTTTTTTAATTTATTTTTCTGATTCTTCCCTGTTGGCATATAGAAATGCTACCGGTTTTTGTATGTTGATTTTGTATTCTGTAACTTCACTGGATTTGTTCATCAGTTCGAATTGTTTTTTGGTGGAGTCTTTAGTTTTTTTCCAAATATAAGGTCTTGTCATCTGCAAACAAGGAAAATTTGACTTCCTTTTCAATTTGGATATACTTTATTTCTTTCTTTTGTCTGATTGCTCTAGCTAGGACTTCCTGTACTATGTTGAATAACGGTGGTGAAAGTGGGAACGCTCGTTGTGCTCGTTGTGTTCCAAATGTTAGAGAAAAGGAGTTTAGTTTTTGCCATTCAGTATGATACTAGCAGTGGGTCTGTCACATATGACTTTTATTATGCTCAGGTATTTTTCTTCTATACCAAGTTTTTCTTTAGGGTTTTTATTACAGAGAGATGTTGAATTTGATCACATGCTTTCTCAGAATCAATTTAAATGATCGTAAGGAGCTGGGCACAGTGGCTCACAACTGTAATCCCAGCACTTTGGGAGGCTGAGGCAGGTGGATCACCTGAGGTCAGGAGTTCGAGACCAGCCTGGCCAACATGGCAAAACCCCGTCTCTAATAAAAATACAAAAATTATCTGGGTGTGGTGGTGCATGCCTGTAATCCCAGCTACTCAGGAGGCTGAGGCAGGAGAATCACTTGAACCCGGGAGGTGGAGGTTGCAGTGAGCCAAGATTGCACCGTTGCACTCCAGCCTGGGCAACAAGAGAGAAACTCTGTCTCACTAAAAAAAAAAAAGAAAGAAAGAAATGATCATAATGTTTTTATTCCTCATTCTGTTTATATGATACATCACATTGATTGATCTCTATATGTTGAATCACCCTTGCATCCCAGGGATAAGTCCCATTTGGTCATGAAGAATGATCTTTTTAATGTTTGTTTAATTTGGTATAGTGATATTTTGTTGAGGATTTTTGCATCAATATTTATCAGAGATACTTTAGTTTTTTTTTTTATTTTGATGTGTCTTTTTCTTGTTTTGGTATCAGGATAATACTGGCCTTGTAGAATGAGTTTGGAAGTATTTTCTCTTCTATTTATTAGAATAGTTTGAGTAAGATTGGTATTGGTTGTTCTTTAAATGTTTGATAAAATTCAGCAGTGAAGCTATTGCATCCTGGGCTTTTCTTTACTGGGAGGCTTTTTATCATGGCTTTGATTTTATTACTTATTATTTGTCCTTTTAGGTTTTAGATTTCTTCATCTTTCAATTTTGGTAGGTTCTATGTATCTAAAAATTTATCCATTTCCTCTAGATTTTTCAATTTATGACATATAGTTGCTCATAGTAGTCACTAATGATCCTTTGAATATCTGTGCTATGAGTTGTAATGGCTCCCTTTTCATCTCTGATTTTATTTATTTGGGTCTTCTCTCTTTTTTTCTTAGTCTGGCTAAATGTTTGCCAATTTTGTTTATCTTTTCAAAAAAATAAACTTTTCATTTCATTGATCTTTTATATTGTTTTCTTTGCTTTAATTTCATTTATTTTTTTCTCATCTTTATTTATTTTTATCTACCAATTTTGGGTTAGTTTGCTCTTCCTTTTGTAATTCTTTTAGGTGCATTGTTAGGTTATTTATTTGAAGGTTTACTACTTTTATAGTGTTGGAACTTATGGCTATAAACTTCTCTTTTAGTGGTTCTTTTGCTGTATCCTATAGACTTTGGTAAGTTGTGTTTCCATTATGATTTGTTTCAAGAAATTTTCAAATTTCTTTTTAATTCCTTTATTGACCTACTGGTCATTCAGGAGCATACTGTTTAATTTCCTTTTTTTTTTTTTTTTGAGACAGGGTCTCACTTTATCACTCAGGCTGGAGTATGCTGGCATGATCTCAACTCACTGCAACTTCAACTTCCCAGGTTAAAGTGATACTTCTTCCTCAGCCCCCTAATTAGTTGGGACTACAGGTGTGCACCACCACGCCCTGCTTATGTTTGTATTTTTTGTAGACACGGGGTTTTGCCATTTTGCCCAGGCTGGTCTTGAATTACTGAGCTCAGGCAATTCGCCTGCCTTGGCCTCCCAAAGTGCTAGGATTACAGGTGTGGAGCCACCATGCCTGACCTCCATGTGTTTGTTATTGACCTCTAGTCTTATCCTACTTTGGCCAGAGCAAATACTTGATTATTTATTTTTTTTGAATGACTTAAAACTTGTTTTGTTGCCTAGTGTATGGTCTATCCTTGACAATGATCCATGTGCTGAGGAGAAGTTTGCATATTCTGTAGCCATTGGATTAAATATGTTGTAAATATCTGTTAGTTCCATTTGGCTGATAGATTAAGTCAAATGTTAGTTGATTTCCTGTGTGGATTGTCTGTTCAATGCTGAAAGTGAGGTGTTGAAATCTCCAGCTATTATTGTATTAGGGTCTGTCTTTCTGTTTAGCTCTAATAATATTTGCCTTATATATCAGGGTGCTCCAGTGTCACCATATGTGTGTGTGTGTGTGTGTGTGTGTGTGTGTGTGTATATATATATATATATATACAATTATTATATCCTCTTGCTGAAATGATGCCCTTATCATTATATAATTCCCTTCTTTGTCTCTTTATTTATTTTGAAATCTATGGTGTCTGATATAAGTATAGCTACTGCTGCTTTTCTTTTTTTGGTTTCCATGGAATATCTTTTTCTATTTCTTTATTTTCTGTCTATGTATGTCTTCATAAGTGAAGTATGTTTCTTGTAGGCAACAGATCTTTGGGTCTTTATTTTTTATTCATTCAGCCATTCTGTCTATTTAGTCCATTTACATTCAGCATTATTATTGATAAGTAAGGACTTACTTCTGCCATTTTGTTATTCTTTGTTTTCTGGTTGTTTTGTTGTCTCCTCTATTTTCTTTCCTTCCTTCCTGTCTTCTTTTTAGTGAAAGTGATTTTCTCTTTGGTATGTTTTAATTTCTTTCTTTTTATTTTTTATGTGCCTGGTTTGGATTTTTTGATTTGAAGTGACCATGAGATTTGCAAATAACATCTTATAACACGTTATTTTAAACTAATGACAACTTAACACTAATTGAATAAACAAACAAACAACCAAAGAGGAAATTAATAAAACCTCTACACCTTAACTTAATCCCCCCAATTTTAACTTATTGTTGTTTCCATTTATATGTTACTGTTCTATGTCTTTAAAAATTGTTGTAGTTCTTATTTTTGATAGGTTCATCTTTTAGTCCTTCTACTGAAGATATGAGTAGTTTCTACATCACAATTACAGTGCTATAATATTTTGTGATTTTCTTTGTATGTACTGTTACCAGTGAGTTTTGTATCTTCAGGTGATTACTTATTGCCCATTATCATTCTTTCTTTTTAGATTAAAAAACTCCCTTTAGCATTTCTTGCAGGACAGATCTGATGTTAGGGAAATCCCTTAGGTTTTGTTTGTCTGGAAAAGTCTTTATTTCTCCTTGATGCTGGAAGGATAATTTTGCTGGTTATACAATTCTAGGATGAAAGATTTGTCCTTCAGCACTTTAAATATGTCATGTCACTGTCTCCTAGCCTGTAAACTTTCAACTGAGATGTCTGCTGCCAGATGTATTGGAGCTACATTGTATGTTGTTTGTTTCTTTTCTCTTGCTGCTTTTAGGATCCTTTTTTAATCCTTGACCTTTGGCAGTTTGATTATTAAATGTCTTGTGGTAGTCTTCCTTGGGTTAAATCTACTTGGTGTTCTATAACTTTCTTGAACTTGAATATTGATATCTTTCTCTAGGTATGGGAGGTTCTCTGTTATAATCCCTTTCAATAAAATGTTTACCCATATTTCTTTTTCTACCTACTTTTTAAGGCCAATACATCAGATTTCCCCTTTTATGGCTATATTCTAGATCATGTAAGCATGCTTTATTATTTTTTTAAATTTTGCTTCCTCTGAGTGTTTATTCAAATAGGCTGTCCTTCAAGCTCACTAATTCTTTCTTCTGTTTGATCAATTCTATTATTAAGAGACTTTGACACATTCTTTAGTATGTCATTTGCATTTTTCAGCTGCAGAATTTCTCCTTGATTCTTTTTAATTATTTTAATCTCTTTGTTAAATTTATCTGATAATTTTCTGATTTTGACTGGGCATGGTGGTTCATGCTTGTAATCCCAGCATTTTGGGAGGCCAAGGTGGGCAGAGCACTTGAGGCCAGAAGATTGAGACCAGCCTGGCCGCCATGGTGGTGCACACCTGTAATCTCAGCTACTCAGGAGGCTGAAGCAGGAGAATTGCTTGAGCCCGGGAGGTGGAGGTTGCAGCGAACAGAGATCGTGCCACTGCACTCCAGCCTGGGCAACAGAGAGAGACTCTGTCTCAAAATAAATAAATAAAATAAAATAAGTTTCTGAATTTCTTCTCTGTGTTACCTTGAATTATGTTGAATTTTCTCAACACAGCTATTTTGAGTTTTCTGTTGAAGATCACATATCTCTGTTTTTACAGGATTGATCCTTGGTACCTTACTTAGTTAATTTGGTGAGGTCATGTTTTATTGGATCATCTTGATGCTTGTGGATGTTTGTAGGTATCTGGGCATTGAAGAGTTAAGTCTATATTGTAGTCTTTGCAGCCTGGACTTGTTTGTACCCATCCTTCTTGGGAAGGCTTCCCAGGTATTAGAAGGGACTCGAGTGTCTTAATCTAAGTTTTTGGTCTTTGCAGCTGTATTTGCATTAGGGGTAACAACAAGCTCAGTAATGCTGTGTCTGTTATAGACTTGTAGAGGTAACTCCTTGGTGGTCTTGAATAAGTCCCAGAAGAATTCTCTGGATTACCAGGTGGAGACTTTTGTTCTCTTTCTTTACATTTTCCTTAACAGAGCTTCTCTCTGTGTGCTGGGCTGCCTGGAACTGGTGGAGGGGTGACACAAGCAGCCCTGTAGCCACCACCACTTAGACTACAGTAGGTCAGACCTGAAGCCAGTATGGTAGTGGGTTTTTCACAAGACCTGCTGTAACTACTGCCTGGCTACCACCTATGTAAGCCCCACTGCTCTACAATCAGTGGGTCACAAAGCCACCCAGACTTGTGTCCTTCGCTTCAGGATAGTGAGTTCCCTGCAAACCCCAGGTGGATCTAGAGATGTTATCCGGGAGCCAGGGCCTGGAGATGGAAACCTTAAGAATCTACCTGGTGCTCTGTTCTATTGCCACTGAGCTGGCACCCAGGGCACAAAGCAAAGTCCTCCCCCATCTTCCCTTCTCTTTCCACAAGCAGAAGAGTCTCTTCCTTTGGTCACAATCACTTTAGGTCCACAGTGAGTACTGCCTGGCTACCGTTGATTTTCACTCAAGACCCAAAGGCTCTTCAGTCAGTTTGTGGTAAATGTTGCCAGGCCTGAGACTCCTGCTTCAGGAAAGTGGGCTCTCCTCTGGCCCAGGAAATGTCCAGAAATGCCACGCAAGAGGCAAGGCCTAGAATCAGGGACCCCAGAGCCTACTTGATGTTCTACCTGACTGTGGCTGAGCTGGTACCTAAGCTGCAGGACAATATCTCCTTACTTTTCTCTTTCTTTTTTCTAAAGCATGAGTCTCTTCCCATAGCCACCACAGCTAAGAATGTGCTGGGTTACATTTGAATCCAGTACACCTCTGAGTCTCACTAAATGCCCAAGGTGGAGTACAGCCTGGGTATCCCTGCTGATTATTTAGGGCCTAAAGGTTTTTTAGTCAGCAGGTGATGAATTGCGCCAGGATTGGATCCTTCACTTCAAGGCAGTAGTTTCCCTTGTGGCTTAGGGAGTCTCTAGAAATGTCTGAGATCTAGGTCTTGGTATGGAAGCCTCACAACCCTGCCTTGTGCCCTATGCTACTGTTGCTGAGCTGGTACACAAGATGCAAGACAAAGTCCTCGTTACGTTTACCTCTCCTCTCCTCAAGCAGAGGGATGGAGTCTCTCCCAGAGGTGCAAGCTGGGCCCCTTGTGGTTGGGAGAGGGGTAGCACAAGCACTCCCTTGGCTACCCCAGCTGGTGTCTTACTAGATTGCATTCCCGTCCAGTCCACTTGCTCCAAGCCCAGCAAAGCAGTAGGAATTGCCCAAGGATTGCAGTGCTTGTGGCCTAGACTGCCTTTCAAGTTTATTTCAGACCCCAGAACCCTTTAGCCTGTGGTGGTGAGGCTTTCAGGAAATGAGGTTCTGACTGCTAGGATGGATGATTCCCCTCTGGCTAGGGCTAGTCAAAGTGCTCCTTCTATGGGTGTTGGCCGAGTTCTGCCCAGTGTTTCTTTCCTCTGTGACATGGCAGAACTGAGTTTCAATGCAAAGTCCCACAATCACTGAGCTCTCCCTCCACCGAGTGCACAAAATCTTTCTCCGTGACACATGACCATTGCTGGGTGATGAGGGAGGGGTGGTGTCCATAATTTAAAACTGTCTTTCTGATCCTCTTTAGTCTGATTTCGGTGATATGAAGTTAAAAACCAGATACTGTGAGTGCTCACCTGATTTTTTGGTTCTTATGAAGGTGCTTTTTTGTGTGAACATTTTTTCAATTTCATGTTTCTATGGGGAGGACCATTGGTGAAAGCTTCTATCTTGCTCTGCCTCCTGCCATATGAAACCAATTTTTGAAGACAGTCTTTTAACATTTTGCATAAGACTTTCTCATGGAACACAATTTGGGAAGTGCTGCTCTGTTGCACTGGACTACTTGCAAATTCCAGAATATTTGTGTTTTACAGACGTTTTTTGCACAAGGTAGAAGATGGGTGCATCTGGTAAGTCATACTTAGAAGCAGAAATCCTACAATACCTTTTCCCCTCTTACTAACTCAGAAAACTTACATATCCATGTAAGCCTAGCTGCTCATGTTTAATCTTCTATAATACCCCTGTCATGCCTTACATTTTTCTGTAAGGCAGAATTAACTGATTGTTCCTTTATGTTGTCACAGTACATTGCTTATAACCCTTTAATATTACTTCGCACATTTTGAGTGTCTGCCTGCCTTCCCTGGGTAGACATTGTGGGCTTCTTGAGGAAAGGGGTCATATCTTGTGCACTTTTCTATCTTGAGTGCCTAGCACAGTGCCAGGCATTTCAGAGGCATAGTCAGTTAACATTCATTAAATATACATAAAATCATTATCCCAATGTAAGTCCTTATGTAAAAAGACTGAACTATATACTACACACTAAGTGCTACTAGAATTCAAAAAATGAACTCAATGAGGAATGGAATAATTAAGAAAAGTTTCATAGAAGAAGTGAGTCATGAACTAGAATTTGAAAGATGAGTAGGATTTGAGCAAGATAAACCCTCTAAATGAAGACAGTGGCAGAGGCAGTGCCAATCCTGGTATTTTAGTGGCCTAATAAGAGAAAATAGTGTATGCTGAGGAGTAGAAAAAGTTAAGGTTGAGTAGTTAGAATGATAACATTATAAAATCTTTGAATGCCAAGTATAATAGTTTAATGGCTGTTGATTAAAGGATTAAGTCAGGATGAAAGCAGAATTTAGCAGAGATTAAACAAAAACATGTATTCATTTAAATTAAGGTCTCTGTTCATTATTAGAGTCACCTACCCTTGTGTTTGTTCATTGATCTCTGCAATTTACGTATATAAAGTATTAAATGTCATTTTTGAATTCATAACAGAAAATTTGTGATTTATAGATGAAGTGTTATCTTGAAAGCAGAATCTTTCTCCTTTTCCAAAATATCTTTTTTTCTTATAACATGTTTCTCTGTGGAACTATAAACATAGTCCTCATAAACTCAAGCACTAGAGGTGACCCTTGTTCCTGGGCATTAATCCAAGTTCTCTGGTTTTTACACCTTGAAATTTAGATGGAGTTATTTCAACCCACTGGAGAAAATCATTCCTAAGCAAAGAAGCAAAATTATTTTTTTAATTAGCATTCATTTTTCTTTAGTTCTAACTCATTGAAATAGTGTGAAATTAGTTTGAAGGCCATCATATTGAGTTTTTAGTATACCTATTGTCAAAAGATTTTTTTCCTCTTAATGAGATTGTAAGTTTCAGGAGAATATTTTAAATCTAATAATTGAATTTTGGATTGACTTATTTCAGGAATATATTTTGTAAACTTTTCTGAGTTCTATTAAATGAAGTTCCGAAACATTTTCAATCTAAGTTCCACTTTGTTGGAACAGGTGAATCCAAACCTGCTTGCTTATTTCTAAATCAAACTTCTAGTTTTGATATATCTTTAAAGTATATTATTAAGAAATTTTTCAATACTATAAATGAACAAGAATGGTCACAGAAGAAAAATTTAATGTGTACTTTACATAGTTTTAAATTATAATATATATTAGAAATATAAGATAAACCTGTAGTGGTAATGTTTTTTCTTCGGACTTGTGTCTTTGGTTTGTTTAAGAACTTAATGTTATGTAAGAATATTTTTCATATTTTGCAATATTTTTCACTAATTCTGTTCAATATTGGAGATTTAATTATACATGATGCTTAAGACAGCAAGTAAAAGATTATGTGTTCAGTAATGTGTCCTTAAAATATCATCTTTCTAAGTAATTAAGTATTTAAATTTACTATTTTGAACATCAATGAATAATAAATTACCAACTTCAAATAAGACCCTGCTACATTCACATATATATATTCATTTACATAGGCACAGGTTTCTCCTTTATTGTGATCTACATGCTATTAATAACAAAAATATATTACTGACTGTATCATAGCTCATAAGAAATGAATGGTAAGCACATTATAATCATTGTTGAATTTATGTTAATTGAATATTTTGTGAGAATAATAAAGCTCAGTAAATACATTTCCAAGAATAACATATTAAGAACTTATGAGCTCTCTTAAGACACAATGAAGGTGCCTTTGTATACAATGAACATATTCAATATTACAGTGCTGTTGAAACTTCATTTCTGGCTTAGGAAACAGCAATTCCTTCCCAGTAATTACAAACTTGGTATAAAATCGCTATTTCAAAACTTTCCAAGTAATGAATTTTTTGACTCAATGAACAAACTTGGAATTGAAATTTTTATAATCTGACAATTGATAATTTCAACAGAGGTCCTGATAAAGTGTCTCAAAGAAAGTATTCATATGCAAATGTTGCAATTTAGCTTATTTGGAGATTCATTGCTCTATTAATTTTATATCTAAGAAAATAAACTTGCTACACTTACTAAACAAAAATTAAACTTTACTTTGTCAGGAAGATGGTTTGTTGCCAACAAGAAAGCCCCTTCTGGACTATCATATTGAAAACAATTACTTTAGAGAAAATAAGTTGGAAAGAATCCTAATCCACTTAACCTTGTCTCACAAAGAGGAATTTATTCTTTTTTTTTTTCTCTTTTCTTTTTTGCTAAACTGCATCTGGAAGTGCTGAAGTTTCTTCTTCATATCAAATGGGCAATTAGGGTTTCTCATTCAGTCACAAAACTAAAGATCAGAGATCTTCACCAATGTCTTGCCTCAAGCAGAGAAGTTGGATCAGTAATTTTCCAGTTTCTATTTGTGTGATAATATTACCCTTTAAATCAAAATGGCAAAAGTAACCTTAATTTTTTTAGATAATCATTTTAATACAGTTTAATACCTACCACTTGGAAGAAACATTAAAAATAAGCTGTTTTAAATAGTCTCAGTTACATAGTTCTTAATTTAAGGTATAGCATATAGATGTACAATTTAGCCAGAGAAAAACAGTATTTCAACAACATTATGAGAAAATGTCCTCCCTGCATTATTATAAAATATAATTAGCTTCAAAATTATTTGAACCAAATTGGACATTTAAAGTATATTTTTAAAAACATAGCTTTTGGCAATTAGGTAAGAAAAAAGATACAAAAGGCTTACAGATTGGAAAGGAAGAAGTAAAATTATCCCCATTCAAGCATGACATAATCTTATATAGAGAGAATCGTTAAAATTATCCCCCAACACACAAAGCACTATAGCATTAATAAATGAGTTCAGCAAAGTTTCAGAATCCAAGATCAATATGCAAAATGTATTGTATTTCTATACATTAACAATGAACAACCCAAAAGTGAAATGAAGAAAACAATTCTATTCACAATAGCATCAGAAAGAATAAAATACTTAAAAATAAATTTAAACAAGGAGATGTGAGATGTGTACACTGACCATTACAAAACATTATTGAAAGGAATTAAAGAACAATATAAATGGAGAGACAACTAATGTTCATGGATCGAAAGAGTCAATATTGCTAAAATGGCAAAATTGATATGCAGATTAAATACAATCGCTCTTAAAAATTCTAATTGCTTCTTTTGCAGAAACAAATGGGCTGATTCTAAAATTCACATAGAAATGGCAGGACCCCTGAATAGCCAAAACAATCTTGAGAAAGAACAAAATTGGAGGACTCACAGCTACAGCACTAAATACTGTGGTATTGCTATAAGAATAGACATTTATTTATTTATTTATTTATTTATTTATTTATTTATTTATTTTTGAGACAGAGTCTTGCTCTGTCACCTAGGCTGGAGTGCAGTGGCACAATCTCAGCTCACTGAAACCTCTGCCTTCCAGGTTCAAGTGATTCTTCTGCCTCAGCCTCCTGAGTAGAAGGGATTACAGGTGTGTGCCATGATGCCGGGCTGATTTTTGTATTTTTAGTAAAGACAGTGTTTTGCCATGTTGGCAAGGCTGGTCTCAAACCCCTGACTTCAAGTGATCCACCCACCTCAGCCTCCTAAAGTGCTGAGATTACAGGTGTGAGCCACCATGCCTGGCCAAGAGTAGAGATTTAGATCATTGGAATGGAATTGAGAATTCAGAAATAAACCCATATACCTATGGTCAATTAGTATTTGACAAGGGTGCCAAGCTCCTTCAATGGGCAAAGAATAGGCTTTTCAACAAATGATTCTGGGAAAACTGCATATTCACATGCTAAAGAATAATGTTGGATCGTTACCTCACAACATGTACAAAAATTAGCTCAAAATGGATTATAGACCTAAATAAAATGGCTAAAACTATAAAACCTTTAGAAAGAAATTATAGGTAAAAATATTTGTTACCTTGAATTAGGCAATGGTTTCTTAAATATGACCCCAAAAGCACAAACAACAGAAGAAAAAAAGATATATTAGACTTAATAAAAATTACAGACATTTGTGTATCAAAGCAGACTATCAGGGAAATGAAAAGATAATTCACAAAATAGGAGAAAACATTCACGAATCATATTTGAAAAGGGCCTAGCATCCAAAATATATTTTAAAAGTTTTACAACCTGATAACAAAACACAAATAAATCAAATAAAAAATGAACATAGAGGTAGAAGAGACATTTTGCTAAAAAAAGATTCATAAATGGCCAAAAAGCACATGAAAAGATACTCAATATCACTAGTCATTAGGAAAATGCAGGTCAAAACCACAATCAGGTACCATGTCACGCCTATTTGGTTGTCTGTAACTTAACAATTTAGAAAATTACAAGTGTTGGTAAGGATGTAGAAAAATTGGAATTCTTGTATATTGGTAATGTAAAATGATTCAGCTGCTATGGAAACCAGTTTAGCAGTTTCTCAAAATTTTAAACATATAGTGACCATAGGACCCAGTAATCTCACTTTTGGCTAAGTACCCAAGAAAATTGAAAACATATGTTCAAATAAATATATGTGCACAAACTTTTTTGCATCATTATTTATAATAGCCCCAAAGTAGAAACAATCCAAATGTCCATCCACTAATGAGTTGATAAACAAAATATGGCATATCTACACAATGGAATACTATTCAGCCATAAAATGAAATGAAGCACTGATCAACATGCTACAACATAAGATAACTCTTCAAAACATTATGCTAAGTAAAATAAGCTAGACAAAAAAGACCATAGACTATGATTCCATTTATATAAAGTATTCAGACTGAGCAGAACCATGGAGATAGAAAGTTGTTAGTGTTTGCCAGGGGTTAGAGAGAGGAGAGAATTGGAATTGACTACTACCAGGTATAGGGTTTCTTTTTATGGTGATGAAAATGTTCTGTTATTAGACAGTGATAATGGTTGGACAATATTGTGAATGTATATAATGGTTGCACATTATTGTAAATATATTAAAAACACTGAATTGTACACTTTAAATTATTTAAATGGTAAATTTGTGTTGTGGAAATTTTATCTTAATAAAAACACTTGAAAAAATATTTTCTGGCTTTTACTGGTATTATGGAAATTCATTGAACTTAATCTCTAAACTACGAGGAGGCAAAGTCTAGAAAATGTTCATTAAATGTGATCCAAACAAATGTTATAAGGCAATCAAGGAAACCTAACTTTTGGAATGGCAATGTGAAGAGCTCAAAAAATTCCATGAAGAGACATCTATTAAAGTAAAAATTAGCAAATACAGTCACCCAAAGTCTCTGAAGATTGACCAGAAGGTTTAAAATAAACAAGCTTTATTCAACAAAATCTATGAAAATGCTAAGAACACTGGGAGAGCATGAAATTTTAGTCAGGAACTACACCCATCTTCTTATACCTCTGCATTGTGGAAAAGTTTTTTTAGTAGATTTAACAGCCAAGAGGTATTTAGTGTCTCTCCGACCTTTGATACCAATGGTGTCACTGGAGACCAAATGAAGAGTTTGGACTTCTACCGCAACCTGGCAGTAATTAGGTTTTCCTCCCACTCCCAGCTGTGGTGCTATCAGAGGAGGCCTGGTGGAGAGTCAGTACGTTCACCCTCACCCAGAAATAATAAAATCACCCCCAAACTAGTGTCATCAAAGACCACGTGGGGAGTTAGAACTTGCATCCTTATCCAGCAGTAATGAGGACTCCCTTCAAGGATCAACAGATGTTGACTGGGGAACATGGACTCCTACTTTAACCTGGTAGTAACAAGGCAACATCACATCTCCAGCCAGAACCACGTCAAAGAAAAACAGCTAAAGTAGAAGATTTAAATAACACCCAGTGTTTCATAACATAATACAAAAATATGCATGTTTCAACAAAAAATTAGTCATCATATCAAAACCAGAATGATCTCAAACTGAGTGAAATGCAATCAATTCATATCAACCTCAAGATGAAGACAGGTTAAAATTATTTCACAAAAATTTTAAATAAGCTGTCATAAATATACTTCAATGAAAAATGTCAAACATGCTTGAAACAAACAAAATAATGGAAAGCCTCAGGGAAAAAAAAACAGATAGTCTTGGAAATAATTAGAACATATATAAAGGAATCAAATGGAGATTTTAGGGATGAAAGTTATCATGACTTAATTAAAAAGTTCAGTAGATGGCCTCAACAGCAGAAGAGAGGGAACAGAAGATAGCATTAGTAAATAGAAAAATAGAACAGCAGATATTACCTTATCTGAAGAACAAAGAGAAAATAAACTGAAAAAAACTAGAACAGATCTACATGAACCTGTGGGATCATTCCTAAATCATTCTATGTAGCCAGGATCACCCTAAGACCAACACCAGGAAAGGACATAACCAAAAAAGAAAACTATAGACCAATATCCCAACGTAAATGCAAAAATCCTTAACAAAATACTAGCTAACCGAATCCAACAACATATCAAAAAGAGAATCCACCATGATCAAGTGGGTTTCATAGCAGGGATTCAGGGATGGCTTAACATACACAAGGTAATAAATGTGATACATCACATAAACCAAATTAAAAACAAACATCACATGATCATCTCAATAGATGCAGAAAAAGCATTCAACAAAATCCAGCATCCCATTATGATTAAAACTCTCATCAAAATCAGCATACAAGGGACATACCTCAATATAATAAAAGCCATGTATGACAACCCCACAGCCAACATAATACTGAATGGGAAAAAGTTGAAAGCATTCCCTCTGAGAACTGGAGCAAGATAAGGATGCCCACTCTCACCATTCCTCTTCAACATAGTACTGGAAGTCCTAGCCAGAGCAATCAGACAAGAGAAAGAAATAAAGGGCATCCAAATCGGTAAAGAGAAAATGAAACTGTCACTGTTTGCTGATGATATGATTGTATACCTAGAGAACCCTAAAGACTCCTCCAGAAGGCTCCTAGAACTGATAAAAAACAATTCAGCAAAGTTTCTGGATACAAAATTGATGTACACAAATCAGTAACTCTTCTATACCCCAACGGCAACCAAGCTGAGAATCAAATAAAGAACTCAACCCCTTTTACAATAGCTGCAAAAAAAAAAAAAAAAAAGGAATTTATATAACAAAGGCGGCAAAAGACCTCTACAAGGAAAATTACAAAACACTGCTGAAAGAAATAATAGGCAACACAAACAAATGGAAACACATCCCACGCTCATGGATGGGTAGAATCAATAATGTGAAAATGACCATACTGTGAAAAGCAATCTACACAATCGATGCAATTCCCATCAAAATATCACCATCATTCTTCACAGAACCAGAGAAAACAATCATAAAGTTCGTATGAAACCAAATAAGAGCCTGCATAGGCAAAGCAAGACTAAGCAAAAAGAAGAAAGCTGGAGGCATCACATGACCTGACTTCAAACTATACTATAAGGCCATAGTCACCAAAACAACATGGTACTTGTATTAGTTTATTTTCATGCTGCTGATAAAGACATACCTGAGACTGGGCAATTTACAAGAGAAAGATGTTTAATGGACTTACAGTTCCACATGGCTGGGGAGGCCTCACAATCATGGCAGAAGGCAAGGAGGAGCAAGTCACATCTTAAGTGGATGGTGGGAGGTAAAGAGAGAGAGCTTGTGTAGGGAAACTCCCCCTTATATAAAATCATCAGATCTCATGAGACTGATTCCCTATCATGAGAACAGCATGGGAAAGTCCTGCCCTCATGATTCAATCACCTCCCACTGGGTCCCTCCCACAACACATGGGAATTCAAGATGAGATTTTGGTGGAGACACAGCCAAACCATATCATTCTGCCCCTGGCCCCTTCCAAATCTCATGTCCTCACATTTCAAAACAAATTATGTGTTCCCAACAGTCCCCCAAAGTCTTAAATCATTTCAGCATTAACTCAGAAGTCCATAGTCCAAAGTCTTATCTGAGACAAGGCAAGTTCTTTCTGCCTATGAGCCTGTAAAATCAAAACAAGTTAGTTACTTCCTAGATACAATGGGGCTACAGGCATTGGGTAAATACAGCCATTCCAGATGGGATAAATTGGCCAAAACAAATGGGTCTGTTTTCTCTTTGTTCTTCAGATAAGGTAATATCTACTTTCTTATCTTCCTGTTTACTAATGCTATCTTCTGCCCCTGCAATTCTGCTGTTGAGGCCATCTACTGAACTTTTTAATTAAGTTACGGTAACTTTCTACTTTTTAAAAATTTTTTATTTCCGTAAGTTATTGGGGAACAGGTGGTGTTTGGTTACATGAGTAAGATCTTTAGTGGTGATTTGTGAGGTTTTGGCACACCCATCATCCAAGCAGTATTCACTGCACACAATTCGTAGTCTTTTATCCCTCATCCTTTTCCCACCCTTTCCCACTGAGTCCCCAAAGTCCATTGTGTCATTCTTATGCCTTTGCATCCTCACAGCTTAGCTCCCACTTATGAGTGAGAACATACAGTGTTTGGTTTTCATTCCTGAATTACTTCATTTAGAATAATAGTCTCCAATCTCACCCAGGTTGCTGTGAATGCCATTAATTAATTCCTTTTCATGGCTGAGTAGTATTCCATCATATATATATAAAGAGAGTATATATGTGTATATATATACATATATACATGTTGTATATGTGTATATTTTTATATATACATATATATGTAGATATACATGTACACATATGTATGTATGCATATAAATGTATACATATATGTATATGTATATGTGTGTGTGTATATATACGTATATAATCACAGTTTATTTTCTACAAGAAATGCTAATGGAAATATTTCAATCAGAAAGAATAGAATGTTAATGAGCAATAACTAATTACCTGAAGGTATAAAACTCACTGGTAAGTAAACAGAAAAATACAGAATATTATAATACTGTAACTGTGGCGTGTAAACTACTCTTTTTTTTTTTTTTTTTGAGATGGCATCTCACTCTGTTGCCCAGGATGGAGTGCCGTGGTGCGAGCTCGGCTCACTGCATACTCCGCCTCCCAGGTTCATGCCATTCTCCTGCCTCAGCCTCCCGAGTAGCTGGGACTACAGGCACCCGCCACCACGCCTGGCTAATTTTTTGTTTTTTTTTTTTTTAGTAGAGACGGGGTTTCACCGTGTTAGCCAGGATGGTCTCGATCTCCTGACCTCGTGATCCACCCGCCTCGGCCTCCCAAAGTGCTGGGATTACAGGCGTAAGCCACTGTGCCTGGCCAACTACTCTTATCCTAACTGGAAAGAGTAAGTGATGAACCAATAAAAAAGAACAACTGCAACAAGTTTGCAAGACATAGACAATACAATAAAATATAAATGGAAACAACAAAAGGTTTAAAAGTGGGAGGACAAAGTTAAGTCTCAGAATTTTTATTTGTCTTATTTTTGTTTGTTTATACAAACAATGTTAAGTTCTTATCAGGTCAAAATACAGGGTTGTAAGACTGTATTTGCAAGCTTCACAGTAACCTCAAACCAAAAACACAATGGACACACAAAAAATAAAAAGCAAGAAACTAAATTATACTACCAGAGAAAATCACTTTCACTAAAGGAAGATAGGAAGGCAAGAAAGAGAAGAGAACACCACAAAACACCCAGAAAACAAATAAAATGGCAGGAGTAAGTCCTTACTTATCAGTGATAACACTGAATGTAAATAGACTAAAATCTCCAATCTGAAGATATGGAGTAGCTGAATGGGTTAAAAAACAAGACCCATTAATCAGTTGCCTTCAAGAAACACACTTCAGGTAAAGACACACATACACTGAAAATAAAGGGATGGAAAAAGATATTCCAAGCAAATGGAAACCAAAAAAAGAGTGGGAGTTGCTATACTTATATCAGACAAAATACGTCTGAGATAAAATTGAAGTATACACTACTAAGCTAGAAAATATTTGTAAAACAACAAAAATAAATTCTTATTTCTTCAGAAATTTCAAAGGAAATGGTAACAAGTGGGATCAAGATCCTGAAGCATTTTTTTACAGAACTGTAACAGGAGATGAAACAGGGCTTTACCAGCATGATCTTAAAGACAAAGCACAATCAAAGCAATGACTGTGAAGAGGCGGAAGTGGTGCAGTCAAAGCTAAAGTGGGCCTGTGTAATGCAAATGTCACAGCAACAGTTTTTGGGATGCTCAAGGGATATTGCTAGTCGACTTTCTGGAGGGCCAAAGAACAATAACATCTGTTTATTATGAGAGTGTTTTGAGAAAGTTAGCCAAAGTTTTAGAAGAAAAATGCCCAGGAAAGCTTCACCAGAGAGTCATTCTCCACCACGTAAATGTTCCTGCTCATTTATCTCATCAAACAAAAGCAATTTTATGAAAGTTTTGGTGGGAAATCATTAGGTATCCACCTCAAATTTCTGATTTGTCTATTTCTTACTTATTTTTGTTTTCTAATCTGAAAAAAATCTTTAAAAAGCACCAATTTTTCTTCAGTTAATAATGGAGAAGAAAGACTGTGTTGACACAGTTAAACTCCCAGGATCCTCAGTTATTTTTTTGTTTTTAACTTTTAAGTTCAAGGGTACATGTGCAGGTTTGTTATATAGGTAAACTCGTGTCACGAGGTTTGTTGTACAGTTTATTATGTCACCCAGGTATTAAGCCTAATACCCATTAGTTATTTTCCTAATCCTCTCTTTTCTCCCACTCTCCACTTTCCAGTAGGTGCTAGTGTCTGTTGTTTCCCTTTATGTGTCCATGTGTTCTCATCATTTAGCTCAACTTATAAGTGAGAACATGTGGTATTTTGTTTTCTGTTCCTACATTAGTTTGCTAAGGATAATGGCCTGCACCTTCATCCATGTTCCTGAAAAGGACATGATTTTGTTCCTTTTTATGACTGCATAGTATTCCATGGTGCATATGTACCACATTTTCTTTATCCAGTCTATCATTGATGGGCATTTAGCTTGATTCCAGGTCTTTGCTATTAGGAATAGTGCCGCAATGAACATACATGTACATGTGCCTTTATGGAAGAATGACTTATATTCCTTTGGGTTTATACTCAGTAAAGGGATTGCCTGATCAAATGGTCATTCTGTTTTTAGCTCTTTGAGGAACTGTCACACTTCCTTCCACAATGGTTGAACTGATTTACACTCCCGTCAACAGTGTATAAGTGTTCCCTTTTCTCCACAGCCTCACTAGCATCTGTTATTTTTGGACTATTTAGTAGTAGCCATTCTGACAGGTAAGAGAGGGTATCTCATGGTGGTTTGGATTTGCATTTATCTAATGCTCAGTGGTGTGTTTTTTGTCATATGCTTCTTTGCTACACATATGTCTCCTTTCAGAAAGTGTCTGTTCATGTCCTTTGCCCACTTTTTCATGGAGTGGTTTGTTATTTTCTTGTAAATTTGTGTAAGCTCCTTATAGATACTGGATATTAGACATTTGTCAGATGCATAGTTCGCAAATATTTTCTCCCATTCTGTAGGTTGTCTGCTTACTCTGTTGATAGTTTCTTTTGTGGCACAGAAGCTCTTTAATTAGATCCCATTTGTTAGGTTTTACTTTTGTTGTGATTCCGTTTGTTGTCTTTGTCATAAAATCTTTGCTCATTTCTATGTCCAGAATGGTATTGCCTAGGCTATCTTCTAGGGTTATTATGGTTTTGGGTTTTACATTTAAGTCTTGAATCCATCTTGAGTTGATTTTTGTGTATTTTCTAAGAAACAGGTGTAGCTTCAATTTTTTGTATATGGCTAGCCAATTATCCCAGCATCATTTATTGAATAGGGAGTTCGTTCCCCGTTGTGTGTTTTTGTCAGGTTTGTTGAAGATCAGATGGTTGTAGCTGTGTACCTTATTTCTGGGTTCTGTATTTTGTACCATTGGCACATGTGTCTGGTTTTGTACCAGTACCATGCTGTTTTGATTACTGTAGTCTTGCGGTATAGTCAGGTAGAATAATGCCTTCAGCCTTGTTCCTTTTGCTTAGGATTGCCTTGTCTATTCTGGCTGTTTTCTGGTTCCATTTGATTTTTAAAATAGTTTTTCTTTCTAGTTCTGTGAAGAATGTTTTTAGTAGTTTGATAGGAATAGTATTGAATCTATAAATTGCTTTGGTCAGTATGGCCATTTGAATGATATTGATTTTTCCTATCCATGAACATGAAATGTTCTTCCATTTGTTTGTGTCATCTCTGATTTCTTTGAGCAGTGTTTTGTAATTCTCATTGTAGAGATTTTTCACCTCCCTGATTAGCTATATTTCTAGGGGTTTGTGTGTGTGTGTGTGTGTGGCAATTGTGAGTGGGACTGCATTCCTGATTTGGCTCTCAACTTGACTATTGTTGGCGTATAAGGTTGTTAGTGATTTTTGCATGTTAATTTTGTATCTTGACACTTTACTGAAGTTGTTTATCAGCTGAAGAAGCTTTTGGAACTAAACTATGGAGTTTTCTAGCTATAGGATTATGTCTTCTGTAAACAAAGATAGATTGACTTCCTCTCTTCTTATTTGGATGTGATTTATTTCTTTCTCTTGCCTGATTGCTCTGGCCAGGATTTCCAATACTATATTGAATAGGAGTGGTGAGAGACGCATCCTTGTCTTATGCCAGTTTTCAAGGAGAATGCTTCCAGCTTTTTGCCTATTTAGTATGATGTTGGCTCTGGGTTTGTCATAGGTGGCTCTTATTATTTCAAGGTATGTTCCTTCAATACCTAGTTTATTTAGAGTTTTTAACATGGAGGGCATTTATTGAATGCCATTTCTGCATCCATTAAGATAATTATGTGGTTTTTGTTTTTAGTTCTGTTAATGTGATGAATCACATTTATGAATTTGCATATGTTCAACCAACCTTGCATCCCAGGGATAAAGCCTCCTTGATCACAGTGGATTAGCTTTTTAACATGCTGCTCGATTTATTTTGCTAGTATTTTCTTTAGGTCTTTTGCATCAATGTTCATCAAGGATATTGGCCTAAAGTTTTCTTTATTTGTTGTGTCTCTGGTAGTTTTTTGTATTAGGATGATGCTGGCCACATAGAATGAGTTGGGGTGGATTCCCTCCTCCTCAATCTTTTTGGAATTGTTTCAGTGGGAACAGTATCAGCTCTTCTTTGTACATCAGGTAGAATTCATGTGTGAATCTGACTTGTCCTGGGCTTATTTTGGTTGGTAGTCTATTTATTGCTGGCCCAATTTTGGAGCTCATTATTAGTCTTTTCAGGGATTCAATTTCTTCATGGTTCAGCATTGGGAGGCTGTATGTGTCCCAGGATTTATCCATTTCTTCTAGATTTTCTAGTTTGTGTACATAGAGGTATTCATAATATTCTCTGATGATTGTTTGTATTTCTGTGGGATCAGTGGTAATATTTCTTTTGTTATTTCTAAGTGTTTTTATTTGGATCATTTCTCTTTTCTTTATTAGTCTAGCTACTTGGCTATCTATTTTATTATTTTTTTCAAAAATCCAACTCCTGGATTTGTTGATCTTTTGAATTTTTTTATGTCTTTAAGGATGAACTTAAATGCCTGGCATCATCACAAGAGTGTCTTGAACTTAATGGAGCTTATGCTCAGAAATAAAGTTATTTTATTTTTATCTTGTAATTCAAATTTTAATGAACTTTTTGAGGTCTCTTTGTATGTTTTATTTATCAAAAATGTTTAAAATCTAGTAGGAAGAATAAGGCATCTCTACAAAATATCATAGTACTTTAATTAGAAAGTATAAGAGACATCAAAGCACATGCATGGAACTACAGAGGAAAAGGAATGCATACCTATTGGTCAGGAGATCTTTGTGATGATTTCATTGACCCTGGAAGTTGAAGGATACATAGTATTCAATCTGAAAAATGAGAGTGGGGTTTTTATGAATTTGACACATCATGAGCAAAGGTATAAAGATGAAAAGGTGAGAATCCTTTTCTACTTTTCAATTTTTCGGTAACAGTCTGTGTAATAGTATATGGATCCAGTAACTAGAAGACAAATGTTTGGAGATGAAGAAGATCATGGCGGATGGGAGGCGGGACTAGATTGCAGCTCCTGACAGAGCAGTATGCGGGGGCTTGCCTTGTGAATTTTAGCTCCAGATCGACTGCAAGAACAAACCAGCAATCCTGAGAAGACCCACAGACCCTCTGAAAGAAGCAGACTGCTCCTGTAGGACCCAGGGAACACCCCAAATACTGTGAGTGCCCCAGCTGAGGAAGTGGGAAAAGGAGACCCTCCTCTCCTGAACACATACCCCCACTGGAGAAGCTTACGGTCTCTTTGCAGGAGCAGTTTCTGACTTTATCTGAAGTTGAGTCAAGTTATAGAGCTGAGAGAAATACAGGGGTAGAGGATGCAGCAGAAAGGCCCTGGAATCTCACTGGGTTTCCAAGCAGCCCATTCCTGCCTGGCACCACAGGGATCCATCTGGAGGGTGGCCAGAGGAGCAGGGGATAAAACTCCGCAGGCAGAAGTAATTCTCTAGCTGAAATTTGTAACAATTTAAATGGGGCAAGAAGCCTGGCCAGAACTTGGGGGAAGGGCATGAATCAGGTGTGCAGACTTCACAGGCAGGGGAAGAACCAAAGTCCTTTTCTTTTGCAGCTGGGAGGCAGATAACCTCCAGGAAATTTTCAAGCCTGTCTCACTCTCTGCCTGGAAACAGACTCAGGGTTGTTGCAGGGGGCACGGTGGGAGTGAAACCAGCCCTTCGGTTTGTATGGAAGCTGGGTGAGGCCTTGACTGCTGTGTTTCCCCCACTTCCCTCCGACAACCTGCATGACTTAGCAGAGGCAGGCATAATCCTCGTAGGTACACAACTCAAGTGACCTGGGAATCTCACCTCCATCCCCCACACCAGCCACAGCAAGACCCACCCAAAGAGAGTCTGAGCTTAGACACAACTAGTCCCGCCCCTACCTGATGGTCCTTCCCTATCCAACTTGGTAGCAGAAAACAACGGGCATAAAATCTTGGGAGTTCTAGGGCCCCACCCACCACCAGTCCCTCTTCACACTACAGCTGATGCTTTCTGGAAAGGGCCACCTCCTGGCAGAAGGCCAACCAGCACAAAATAGAGCATTAAACCACCAAAGCTAAGGAACCTCATGGAGTCCATTGTAGCCCTCTGCCACCTCCACCAGAAAGGCAAGGTATCTATGGCTGACAGACCCATAGATGGTTCACATCACAGGACTCTATGCAGGCAGCCCCCAGTACCAGGTAGACTCGCTGGGTGGCTAGACCTAGAAGAGAGACAACAATCACTGCAGTTCAGCTCACAAGAAGCCACATCCATAGGAAAAGAGGGAGAGTACTACATCAAGGGAACACCCTGAGGGACAAAAGAATCACAACAACAGCCTTCAGCCCTAGACCTTCGCTCTGACAGGGCCTATTCAAATGAGAAGGAGCCAGAAAACCAACACTAACAATATGACAAAATGAAGCTCTTCAACACCCCCCAAAAATCACAGTAGTTCACCAGCAATGGATCCAAACCAAGAAGAAATCCCTGATTTACCTGAAAAAAAAAAAAAAAAAGTCAGGAGGTTAGTTATTAAGCTAATCAGGGAGGCACCAGAGAAAGGTGAAGCCCAATGCAAGGAAATCTAAATAATGATACAAGAAGTGAAGGGAGAAATATTCAGGGAAACAGATAGCTTAAAGAAAAAACAATCAAACTCAGGAAACATTGGACACACTTTTAGAAATGTGAAATTATCTGGAAAGTCTCAGCAATAGAATTGAACAAGTAGAAGAAAGAAATTCAGAGCTTGAAGACAAGATCTTCAAATTAGCCCCATCAAACAAAGACAAAGAAAAAAGAAAAAGAAAATATGAACAAAGCCTCCAAGAAGTCTGGGATTACCCAAACCTAAGAATAGTTGGTATTCCTGAGGAAGAAGAGAATTCTAAAAGCTTGGAAAACATATTTGGGGGAATAATTGAGGAAAACTTCTCCAGCCTTGCTAGAGACCTAGACATCCAAATACAAGAAGCACAAAGAACACCTGGGAAATTCGTCACAAAAAGATCTTCACCTAGGCACGTTGTCATCAGGTTATCCAAAGTTAAGATGAAGGAAAGACTCTTAAAAGCTATGAGACAGAAGCACCAGGTAACCTATAAAGGAAGACCTATCAGATTAACAGTAGATTTCTCAGCAGAAATCAAACAAGCTAGAAGGGATTGGGACCCTATCTTCAACCTCATCAAACAACACAATTATCAGCCAAGAATATTGTATCCGGTGAAACTAAGCATCAGATATGAAGGAAAGATACAGTCTTTTTAAGACAAACAAATGCTGAGAGAATTTGCCGTTACCAAGCCACCACTACAAGAACTGCTAGAAGGAGCTCTAAATCTTGAATGAAATCCTGGAAATACATCAAAATAGAACCTCTTTAATGCATATATCACACTATAAAACAAAAGTACAAGTTAAAAAACAAAAACAAAAAAACAAAATGAAAGTACACAGGCAATAAACAGTATGATGAATGCAAGAGTACCTCACATTTCAATACTAACATTGAATGTAAATGACCTAAATGTTCCACTTAAAAGATACAGAACCACAGAATGGATAAGAACTCACCAACCATCTGCTGCCTTCAGGAGACTCACCTAACACATAAGCACTCACATAAACTTAAAGTAAAGGAGTGGAAAAAGGCATTTCATGCAAATGGAAAGCAAAAGTGAGCAGGGATAGCTATTCTTATATCAGACAAAAAAACTGTAAAGCAACAGAGGTTAAAAGAGAAAAAAAGGGACATTATATAATCATAAAAGGCTTTGTTCAACAGGAAAATATCACAATCCTAAACACATATGGACCTAAGACTTGAGCTCCCAAATTTATAAACTAATTAGTAACAGACCTAAGAAATGAGATAGGCAGCAACACAATAATAGTGGGAGACTTCAATACTCCACTGACAGCACTTGACAGGTCATCAAGACAGAAAGAAAACAAAGAAACAATGGATTTAAAGTATACCTTGTAACAAGGGGACTTAACAGATATGTACAGAATATTTCATCCAACAGCCACAGAGTACACATTCTATTCAACAGAACATGGAACTTTCTCCAAGATAGGCCATAGGACAGGCCATAAAACAAGCCTCAATAAATTTAAGAAAATTGAAATTTTATCAAGCACTCTCTCAGACCACAGTGGAATAAAAGTGAAATAAACTCCAAAAGGAACCTTTAAAACCATGCAAATACACAGAAATTAAGTAACATGCTCCTGAATGAGCATTGGGTCAAAAACAAAATCAAGATGGAAATTAAAAAATTATTTGAACTAAATGACAATAATGACACAACCTCTCAAAACCTCTGGGATACAGCAAAGGTGGTGCTAAGAGGAAAGTTCACAGCCCTAAATGACTACATCAAAAAGTCTGAAAGAGCACAAACAAGCAATCTAAGGTCACACCTCAAGGAACCAGAGAAACAAGAACAGACCAAACCCAAACCCAGCAGAAGAAAGGAAATAACAAAGATCAGAGCAGAACTAAATGAAATTGAAACAAAAAAAACCATAAATGATAAATGAAACAAAAAGCTGGCTCTTTGAAAAGATAAATAAAATTTATAGACCACTGGCAAAATTAACCAAGAAAAGAAGACAGAAAATCCAAATAACTTCACTAAGAAACAAAACAGGACATATTACAACTGACACCACTGAAATACAAAAGATCATTCAAGGCTACTGTGAACACCTTTATGCACATAAACTAGAAAACCTAGAAGAAATGGATAAATTCCTGGAAAAATACAAGCCTCCTAGCTTGTATCAGGAATAATTACATACCCTGAACAGTCCAATAACAAGCAGTGAGTTGGAAACGGTAATTTAAAAATTACCAACAAAAAAAATCCAGGACCAGACAGATTCACAGCAGAGTTCTACCAGACATTCAAAGAAGAATTGGAAGCAATCCTTTTGACACTATTCCACAAGACAGAGAAAGAAGGAACACTCCCTAACTCATTCTATAAAGCCAGCATCACCAAAACCGGTTAAGTACATAACCAAACAACAAAACTATAGACTGATATCCTTGATGAATGTAGATGCTAAAATCCTTAACCAAATACTGTCTAACTGAATCCAACAACATATCAAAAAGATAATCTACCATGATCAAGTGGGTTTCATACCAGAGATGCAGGGATGGTTTAACATGTACAAGTCAATAAATGTGATACACCACATAAAGAGAATTAAAAACAAAAATCACATGATAATGTCAATAGGTGTTGAAAAAGCATTCAACAAAATGGAGCATCCCTTTATGATCAAAACCCTCAGCAAAATCGGCATACAAGGGACGTACCTCAATGTAATAAAAGCCATCTATGACAAACTCACAGCCAACATAATACTGAATGAGGAAAAGTTGAAAGCATTCCCTCTGAGAACTGGAACAAGACAGGATGCCCATTCTCAGCACTCCTCTTCAACATAGTAATGGAAGTCCTAGCAAGAGCAATCAGACAAGAGAAAAAAATGAAGGGCATCCAAATCGGTAAAGAAGAAGTGAAACTGTCACTGTGTGCTGATGATATGATCGTTTCCCTTGAAAACCCTAAGGATTCCTCCAGAAAGCTCCTAGAACTAATAAAAGAATTCACCAGTTTCCAGATACAAGATTAATGTACACAAATCAGTAACTCTTCTATACACCAACAGTGACCAAGTAGAGAATCAAATAAAGAACTCAACCCGTTTTACGATAGCTGCAAAAAAAAAAAAAAAAAAAAAATACTTAGGAATATACCTAACAAAGGAGTTGAAGGACCTTTACGAGGAAAACTATAAAACACTGCTAAAAGAAATCATAGATGATGCAAACAAATGGAAACACATTCCATGCTCATGGATGGGTAGAATCAATATTGTGAAAATGACCATACTGCCAAAAGCAATCTACAAATTCAATGCAATCTCCATCAAAATACCACCATCATTCTTCACAGAATTAGAAAAAAAAATTCTAAAATTCATATGAAACTAAAAAAGAGTCCACATAGCCAAAGTAAGACTAAGCAAAAAGAACAAATCTGGAGGCATCACACTATTTGATTTCAAACTATACTCTAAGGCCATAGTCACAAAAACAGCATAGTACTGGTATAAAAATAGTCACATAGAACAATGGAACAGAACACAGAAGTAAACTCAAATACTTACAGCCAACCGAATTTCCACAAAGGAAACAAAAACATAAAGTGGGGAAAGGACACCCTATTCAAACAATGGTGCTGGGATAATTGGCTAGCCACATGTATAAGAATGAAACTGGATCCTCATCTCTCACCTCATACAAAAATCAATTCAAGATGGATTAAGGACTTAAACCTAAGACCTGAAACTCTAAAAATCCTAGAAGACAACATTGGAAAAAACCCTTATAGACATTGGCTTAGGCAAGGATTTCATGACCAAGAACCCAAAAGCAAATACAATAAAAACAAAGATAAATATTGGGACCTAATTAAACTAAAGAGCTTTTGCACAGCAAAAGAAACAGTCAGCAGAGTAAAGAGACAACCCACAGACGGGAAGAAAATCTTCACAATCTGTATATCTGACAAAGGACTAATATCCAGAATCTACAACGAACTGAAACACATCAGTAAGAAAAAAACAATCTCATCAAAAAGTGGGCTGAGGATATTAGTAGACAATTGTCAAATGAAGGTATACAAATGGCAAACAAACATTTGAAAAAATACTCAACATCAGTAATGATCAGGGAAATGCAAATCAAAACCACAATGTGATACCACTTTACTCCTGCAAGAATTACCATAATCAAAAAATCAAAAAACAGTAGATGTTGGCATGGATGCGGTGAACAGGGACCACTTTTCCATCGCTGTTGGGAATTTAAACTAGCAGAGCCACTATGGATGGAAAACAGTGTGGAGATTCCTTAAAGAACTAAAAGTAGAACTACCATTTGATCCAGCAATGCTACTACTGGATATCTACCCAGAGGAAAAGAAGTCATTATTTGAAAAAGGTAACTTGCACATGCATGTTTATAGCAGCACAATTCACAATTGCAAAATCGTGGAACCAACCCGAATGCCCATCAATCAACGAGAAGATGAAATGAATGTGGTATATATATATATATGTATATGTATATATGTATATATATGTATATACGTATATATATGTATATGTATATATATGTATATATGTATATATGTATATATGTATATATGTATGTATATATGTATATATGTATATATATGTGTATATATGTGTATATATGTATATATATGTGTATATATGTGTATATATGTATATATATAGTGGAATACTATTCAGCCATAAAAATGAATTAATAGCATTTACAGTGACCTGGATGAGATTGAAGACTGTTATTCCAAGTGAAATAACTCAGGAATGGTAAACCAAATATTGTACATTTTCACTGATATGTGTGAGCTAAGCTATGAGGATTCAAACGCATAAGAAGTATACAATGGACTTTGGGGACTTGGGGGGATGAGTCGGTGGGCAATGGATAAAAGACTACAAATAGGGTGCAGTGTATACTGCTTGGGTGATGGGTGCACCAAAATCTCACAAATCACCACTAAAGAACTTACTCATGTAACCAAATACCACCTGTACTCCAATAAGTTATGGAAAAACAAACAAACAAACCAACAAAAAACAAACACTGTTTACAATGGCAATAAAAATGCTATGGAAATATTTAAAAAAGAAGAAGACAAATGCTTGGTCTGTTTATAACCCACAGCCTGCAAATACTAAATGAGATCATTCTTTTTGTTTTATTAAAAAGGCCCGAAAAAATCTCACAAGTTACTTATTTACAGTAATAATGTATAATAGTGGAGCATTCAGTTGTAAATGAAGCTTACGAATCGAGAAAATGAAATTGCTCATTCCAATCTGTGTCTGATGGTCTATATGATGACAAATAATTGGCTAAACAGAATTTTTACTTGTCAGTTGATGGTGTGTCATTGTGTTGTGTATGTAGATATGTGCAATGAGGAAATGTATGTTTGGAGTGCATCTTTTGAGCTTTTATACTAATTCTACATTTGTTGTTGCCATGACTACCTGTTTTAGGCATAAAATAGAGCAGATGTTCATTTGAGTACCTACATCAGCTTTTCACACAAAACATGGACTATTTATTAAATCAAGGGAAGTAGCAGTAGTAAATTATTATCATTATGAGCCAAGTTCAGTGGCTCACATCTGTAATCCCAGCACTTTGGGAGACTGATGCAAGAGAATTGCTTGAGGCCAGGAGTTTGAGACCAGCCTGGGCAATATAGTGAGATGCCCATCTCTACAAAAATTAAGAAATTAGCCTGGCATGATGGTAGGTACCTGTAGACCTAGCTTCTTGGGAGGCTGAGATAAGAGGATCCCTTGATCCCAGGAGTTCAAGACTGCAGTGAGCTATGATCATGCCATTGCACTCTAGCCTGGGCAATAAAGAGGCACTGTCTCTAAAATAAATAAATAAAAAGCATTATTACTCTGATAAATAAGACCAAATTTCCAACAAATATAAGTATGTGGTTTTTAAGTGCCTACACACTGGTTCTACAAAGAATGTATGTGAGTCCAGATAAATAGGTAAATTTCAGATGATTTTAATTTTCAGCCCATATTCATAGAATTATAGTATGATAATTTTACATATGTGAGTAAATACGTTTGAGGAAAAGTGGAAAAGTGTTTATGCTTAGTTCAAAGGGAGAAATAAAATATATGACCTAGTAATGTTTTTTCTCTCATTTAATAAACTCTCCTGTTTGATACAATATGATAGCTTAACAATTATAGCTATATTAGTATAATGATCACATACATTTTGGTATCAATAGTTGATTCTAGAAGTGCTTTTTTTGTTTTGGGCTAAATGAGACAATTTAAACAATGATGTAGATGACTTACTCAACACCTCCCTCAGCCTTGTAGTCCACCACTTCTACTATATTCCAGCAACCCAATTTAAATGTGACACCCTTGTATTTGGCTTTCCTAATAAAGCTTATAATAATCTTTATACAATTATAATAGTTCAAAAGTAATACTATGCATGAGGCATGGTGTTAAGCAATTTATATAATTTATATAGTCTTTCCAACAACTCAGAGTAAACACCACTGTTATCACCATTTTATAGATGAGAAAACTGAGACTGGAGAGGTCAAATAAATTTACCCAAAAGTAACATAGACATGAAGATGAACAAACTAAAGATGTGAACCAAGTTATGAACAACTATCAACAACCTAGAAGACATAGATAAATTTCTGGACATACACAACCATTTAAGTTTTAACTATGAAGAAATATAAAACATAAACAGACCAATAACAAGTGACAAGATTGAATCAGTAATAAAAAGTCTTTAATCAAAGAAAAGCCCTGGACCTGATGGCTTCACTGTTGCATTCTACCAAACATTTAAATAACTAATATCAATTTTTTCAAAGTTCCAAGAAATTGAAGAGGAGGAAATTCTTCCAAACTCATTTTATGAGGCCAGCATTAGCCTGATACAAAAGCCAGACAATGACAAAACAACAGCAAAAAATAAAACTACAGGCCAATATTCCTGACAAACATAGTTGTAAAAATCTTCAACAAAATACTAGCAAACCTAATTCAACAGCACATTAAAAAGATCATTCACCATGGCCAAATGGGATTCATCCCAGGGATACAAGGATAGCTCAACACATGCAAATCAATAAACATGATATATCACATAAACAGAATCAAAGAAAAAACCCATATGATTCCTTCAAAAGATACAGAAAAAAAATTTGATAAAACTCAACATCTCTTTATAATAAAAACTTTCAACAAACTAAGTATAGAAAGAATGTACATTAACACAATAACGGCCATATATGACAAATCCACTTCCAATATCATACAGAATGGGGAAATTTGAAAACGTTTCTTCAAGGATGTGAAACAAGACAAGGATGCCCACTTACAAAAGGTTTATTCAGCATGATACTAGAAGTTCTAGCCAGAGCAATTAGGCAAGAGAAAGAAATAAAGGCTGTCCAAATTAGAAAGGAAGAAGTCAAATATTCCGTGTTTGCAGATGACATAATCTTATATACAGAAAATCCTGAAGACTCCCCCCAAAAAAATCTGTTAGGTCAAATGATATTTCTGGTTCTAGATCCTTGAGAAATCACCACACTATCTTCCACAATGGTTGGACATGGATGAATCTGGAAGCCATCATTCTCAGCAAACTAACACAGGTACAGAAAACCAAACACCACATGTTCTCACTCATAAGTGGGAGTTGAATAATGAGAACACATGGACAGAGGGAGGGGAACAACACACACCAGGGCCTGTAGGGGGATGGGGGGCAAGGGGAGGGAGAGCATTAAGACAAATACCTAATGCATGTGGGGCTTAAAACCTAGATGATGGGTTGATAGGTGCAGCAAACCACCATGGCACATGTATACCTGTGTAACAAACCTGCACATTCTGTACATGTATCACAGAAGTTAAAGCAAAATAATAAAAAAACTGTTAGAACTAATAAATAAATTTAGTAAAGTTACATGATATAAAATTAACATGCAAAAACTTACAGCATTTCTATATGTGAATAGTAAACTATCTGAAAAAGAGATCAGGAAAACAATCACATTTAAAGTAACTACAAAAAATAAGATACATAGGCATAAGCTTAACCAAATAGGTAAATAACTCTATAGTAAAATTTATACAACAATGATGAAAGAAATTAAAGAGGACACAAATGGAAAGATATTCAATGTTCATGGATTAGAATAATTAACATTGTTAACATGACCATGTTACCCAAAGCAATCCATAGATTCAATGTAATATCTATCAAAATACTAATGACATTCTTCACAGAAATAGAAACACCTATTCTGGAATTCATATGGAACCACAAAACATGCTGAGTAGCCAAAGCAGTCTTGAGCAAAAAGAACTGAGCTTCAGGCATCACACTACCTGATTTCAAAATATACTACAAGAGGTATAGTTACCAAAGTCACATAGTACTAGCATAAAAATAGACATATAGACCAACAGAACAAAATAGAGAACAAATAAATAAATCCACCCATTTACAGCCAACAGATACTTCACAAAGGCACCAAGAACATACACTGGGGAAAGAATAGTCTCTTCAATAAGTGATGCTGGGGAATACTGGATATTCACATTCAGAAGAATGAAATTAGATCTTTGTTTCTCACTATATACAAAAGTTAACTCAAAATGGACTAAAAACTGAAACTATAAATCTCCTAAAGGAAAAAATCGGGGAAATGTTTCTTGACGTTGGACTGAGCAATAATATTTTGGATAAGACCTTAAAAAGGTGACAAAAGCAAAAATAGGCAAATGAAATTACATCAAGTTAAAAAGCTTCTATACAGCAATGGAAAAAGTCAACAGAGTGAAGAAACAATATGCAGAATGAGAGAAAACATTTGCAAATTATGTGTCTAACAAGTGGTTAATACCAGAATATATAAGAAACTCAAACAACTTAATAGCAAAAATAAATTTGATTTAAAAATGGGCAAAAGACGTTTCTTAAAAGAAAACATGCAAAGGGGCAACAGATATATGAAAAAATGCTCAGTATCAGTAACCATCAGGGAACTGCCAATCAAACCCACAGTGAGTTATCACCTCACCTCAATTAGAATGGTTATTATCAAAATGACAAAAGATAACAAATGCTAGTTAATGTGTAGAGAAAAGAGAAGACTTAATACACTGTTGGTGGGTATGCAAATTAGTGTAGCTATCAGGGAAATCTGTATATGGGTTCCTCAAAATATTAAAAAGAGAACTACCATTTGATCCAACAATCATATATGCATATATGCAAAGGAAATGAAATCAGTATGTCGAAGAGATGTACGCAGCCAAGTTTGGTGGTTCACAACTGTAATCCCAGCACTTTGGGAGGCTGAGGCAGGTGGATCACCTGAGTTCAGGAGTTTGAAACCAGACTGGGCAACATGGTGAAACCCCACCTCTACAAAAAACATAGCCAGACATGGCGGTGTGCAACTGTAATGCTGGCTACTTGTGGGGCTAAGGTGGGGGGATTGCTTGGGCTGGGATGTCAAGGCTGCAGTGAGCCATGTTTGCACCTCTGCACTCCAGCCTGTGTGACAAAATGAGACCTTGTCTCAAAACAAAACAAAACAAAAGAGCTATCTGCACTCCCGTGTTTCTTGCAGCACTATTTATAATAGTCAAAATATGGAATCAACCTATGTGTCCATCAACAAATGAATGAATAAAGAAAATGTCACATACACACACAATGGAATACTACTCAGTCATAAAAAGAATGAAATATTGTCGTTCATGGCAACATGGATGGACTTTAAAGACATTATGTTAAGTGAAATAAGCCAGGCACAAAAAGACAAATACTGCATGATCCCACTCATATGTGGAATCTAAGAAAATTGATTTCAATAATCAGAGAGTAGAAAAGTGACTATTGTAGACTGGGTAGTGGAGGGAGAAGGGGAATAGGGAAAGATTGGTGAACAGGTACAAAATTATAGTTAAAGAGGAGGAATAAGTTTTGGTGTTCTATCATGCAGTAGGGTTACTACAGTATACAATATTATATTTTATATTTCAAAATAGCCAGAAGGGAGGATTATGAATGTTCTTACCACACAAAAATTATAAATGTTTGTGGCAGAGGGGGTGGAGTAAGATGGATGAATAGAAGCATCCACCAATCATCCCCCTCACAGGAACACCAAATTTTCGTCTCCTCCCAGGTAAAATGGCTTTTATTCTAAAAACAGGCAATAACAAATGCTGGTGAGGATGTTGATAAAAGGGAGCCCTTGTTCACTGTTGGTGGGAATGTAAATTAGTACAGCCACTGAGAGAACAGTTTGGAGGTTCCTCAAAAAACTAAAAATAGATCTACCTTACAATGCAGCAATCCTACTGCTGGGTATATACCCAAAAGAAAGGAAATTAGTGTATCAAAGACATACCTGCACTCCCATGTTTATTGCAGCACCATTCACAACAGCCAAGATTTGGAGGCAATGTAAGTGTCTATTAACAGATGAATGAATAAAGAAAATGTGGTACTTATACACAATGGAGTACTATTCAGCCATAAAAAGAGTGACATCTTGTCATTTACAACAATATATATGGAACTGAAGGTCATTATTAAGTGAAATAAATGAAATAAGCCAGGCACAGGAAAACAAACGTTGCATGTTGTCACTTATTTGTGGGATCTAAAAGTTAAAATAATTGAACTCATGGAGATAGAGAGTAGAACAATATTTAGTAGAGCCTGGGGAGGGTAGTGGGGGGTGGGTAGAGGAAAGTGAAGATGGTTAATGGGTACAAAAATTCATTAGAAAGAATAACATTTAATATTTGATTGCAAAACAGAGGGTCTATAGTCAATAATAATTTAATTGTACATTTTCAAACAACTAAAATAGTATAATGGGAATATTTGTAACACAAAGGATAAATGCTTGAGGGGATGGATACCGCATTTACCATGATGTGATTATTATGCTTTCAATGCCTGTATCAAAACATCTCATGTACTCCATAAATATATACACCTAGTATGTTTCCAAGAAAATTAAAAATTAAAATAAAAAAGTCCTCAGTGATGCATATGCTACATACTGTATTTTGTTGGTTACACAACGTATACCTGTATCAAAACATCACTTTGTATCCCATAAATATGTAAAATTAGTATGTCAATTAAAAATAAAACATTAAAAAATATGAAACAAGATTTAACTGATTCAAAAGACTACTCCAAATGTAAAATTTTAAACCATAACTTCTTTTCTCAAGTTTTCTACCTCTCCCTCTAAGCAACCGTTATCCTCACTGAGAATACTAATCCTTGCCTTTCTTTGTTCTACCTTATTCACCAGTTTTTCTCAGCATTTCATTATTTTTGCCTTTGTTATTACTTTTAATTGATACATAACAATTGTACATATTTATGGGATACAGCGTGATATTTCTATACATGCATACAATGTATGATGATAAAATCTGTGTAATTAGCATATCAATTACTTCAAACATTTATTATTTCTTTGTGTTGGAAACATTCCACATCTGCTCTTTCCTGCTATTTGAAAATAAACAATAAAATGTCATTAATTCCAGTCAGCTTGTGGTACTATAGACCAGTAGAATTTATTCCTCATGTCTAGATGTACTTTTACGTCCATTAACCAACCTTTTCAGCCACTTTAAATATCACATACTTCTCTGCCAAGTATGAATACTCCCATTGGCACTCAAACCCTGTGTCTTCTTATTTCCCTTACCTCTCCTACTCTCCTATGCATATACATACCTAGGTCAGTCCAATCATCCTTTTTTTTTTTTTTTTTTTTTTGCCTCTCCTCTCAATTTGTCCAGTCCTGGAGTTGCTTGTGATGATTACATTGTAAAACAATCTGACATCACTAAATATGTATTGTTTCACCTTTCTTCAGCTGGCAGTATTGGTTAGCAATCTTTTTCTTTTTCCTTTTTTTTTTAATCTAGAGAGAGAGAAAAATTTATTTTAAGAAATTGGGTTAGGTGTGGTGGCTCACGCCTATAATCTCAGCACTTTGGAAGGCTGGGGCAGGAGGACCACTTGAGCCCAGTTGTTTGAGACCAGCCTGGGCAACAAGGTGGGACCTTGTCTCTACAAATTTTTTTTTTAATTAGCTGGGCATGGTGCCATGCACCTGTAGTCTCAGCTACTCAGGAAGCTGAGGTGAGAGGATCGCTTGAGCACAGGAGCCTAAGGCTGCGGTGAGCCATGATAGCACGACTGCTCTCCAGCCTGGATAACAGAGAAAGACCCTGTCTCAAAAAAAAAAAAAAAAAAAAAAAAAAAAAAAGAAAGACAAAGAAAAGAAAAGAAAAATAAATTAATAAATTGGATCACACAATTGTGGGGGCTGGCAAGTCTAAAATCCATAGGAGAAGCTGGAGATTTAGGTAAGAGTTGATGTGGTATTGAGTCTAAAGGTAATTGGGAAAGGATTGATTATTTAATAAATGGTGTGGGATGGCTGGCTAGTTACATGTAGAAGAATGAAACTGCACCCCTACTTTTCACCATATATAAAAATTGACTCAAGATGAATTAAAGATTTAAATGTAAGTCTTTAAACTATAAGAATCCCATAAGAGGACTTAGGAAACACCATTCTGGACAGAGGCATATTTTTGAGACAGGCATATTTTGTGTTTCAGTCTGGAGTTAGTGTTCTTTCTTCAGTAAGCTTCAGTTTTTGCTCTTTAGATTTTCAACTGACTCAATGAGGACTATGAACATTATTAAAGCTAGCCAACTTTACTCAAAGTCTACTGATATTAGAGGTTAATCACATATTAAAATACAATTACAGCAATATCTAGACTAGTGTTTGTTAAAACAACTGCACACTGTAGTCTAACCAAGTTGACACATAAAATTAATTATCTTGGGGCTCACACAGGTATACTCTTCAGTGTCATCCTGGATAAAACACAAACGGTCAGAGAGGTCATAGTTCATTCTTGTGAAAAGGGCATGGGATTCAGCCTCAGCCGCCTGCCTTCTGAAGGCTGTCCCTACCTCCTTATCAATATATCTGTATTTGCTGAACTTTGGGAATGAATAAGGTTAACCCAACCAAGCAATATAAATGTTTCTGACTGATTTACATATTTTGACATTTCTCATGAAGCAGATTTTTTTTGTTTTCTTGTAGTGCTTTTTGTTTTAGTTTATTATTTTTATTTTTAAAGTAATTTTAACTTTTATTTTAGATCCAGAGGGTACATGTGCAGGTTTGTTACATGGGTATATTGCATGATGCTGAGGATCGGGCTACAAATCATCCCATCACCCAGATAGTGAATGTAGTATCCAACAGTTAGTTTTTCAACCCTTTACCCGCTCCTTCATTCCCCCCCAATTAGTCCCCAGTATCTATTCTTGCAATATTTATGTCCATGAGTACACATTGTTTAACTCCAACTTATAAGTGAGAACATGCTGCATTTGGTTTTCTCTTCCTGTGTTAATTTGCTTGGGATAATGGCCTCCATCTGCGTCTATGTTCTTGCAAAAGACATCATCAGTGTATGTGCCTTTGGATATGAACCCAGTAATGCAATTGCTAGGTCAAAGAGTAGTTCTGTTTCCAGTTCGTTGAAACGTCTCCAGACTGCTTTCCATAGTGGCTGAACTAATTTACATTCCCACCAACAGTGTATAAGCATTCCCGTTTTTCAGCAGCCTCGCCAGCATCTGTTTTTTTTTTTTTTGACTTTTTAATAATCATCATTCTGACTGGTGTGAGATGGTATTTCCCTTTGGTTTTGATTTGCATTTCTCTGCTGATTAGTGATGCTGAGCATTTTTTCGTATGTTTGATGGCCACTTGTATGTCTTCTTTTGAGAAGTGTCTGTTCCAGTTGTTTGCCCACTTTTTAATGCAGTTATTTGTTTTTTGCTCACTGAATTGTTCCTTATAGATTCTAGATATTAGACCTTTGTCAGAGGCAGAGTTTGTGACTATCCTCTTGCATTCTGTAGAATGTCTGTTTATTCTGTTGATAGTTTCTTTTGCTGTGCAGAAGCTCTTTAGTTTAATTAGGTCTCACTTGTCAATTTTTGTTTTCATTGCAATTGCTTTTGAGGACTTAGTCATAAATTTTTTGCCAAGGCCAGTGTCCAGAATAGTGTTTCCTAGGTTCTCTTCTAGGATTCTTAGAGTTTAATTTCTTATATTTAAATCTTTAATTCATCTGGAGTTGATTTTTGTATACGGTGAAAGGTAGGGGTCCAGTTTCATTCTTCTGCATACAATTAGCAAGCCATCCCAGTACCATTTATTAAGTTATGAGTCCTTTCCCCATTGCTTATTTTTGTCAAAAATCAGATGGTTGTAGGTGTGAGGCTTTACTTCTGGGTTCTCTATTTTGTTACATTGGTCTATGTGTCTGTTTTTGTACCAAGTGCCATGCTGTTGTGTTTACTGTGGCCTTGTACAGTTTGAAGTCAGGTAATGTGATGCCTCTGGCTTTGTTCTTTTTGCTTAGAATTGCTTTGGCTATTCCGGCTGTTTTTTCCATTCCATATGAATCATAGAGTGTTTTTTTAATCATTCTGTGAAAAATGGCATTGGTTGTGTGCTAGGAATAACATTGAATCTGTAGATTGCTTTTGGCAGTGTGGTCATTTTAATGATATTGATTCTTTCAATTCGAGCATGGAATGCTTCTCCATTTGTTTGTATCATCTCTGATTTCTTTCAGCAATGTTTTGTAGTTCTCCTTGTAGAGCTCTTTCATCTCCATGGTTAGATGTAGTCTTAGGTATTTTATTTTTTGGTAGCTATTGTAAGTGAGATTTCATTCTTGATTTGGCTTTCAGAATGAATGTCATTGGAGAATAGAAATGCTACCGATTTTTATACATTGATTTTGTATCCTGAAACTTTACTGAAGTCATTTATCAGTTCCAGAAGACTTTGGCAGAGTCTTTAGTGTTTTCTAAGTACAGAATCATATACTCAGTGAAGAGAGGTAATTTTACTTCCTCTCTTCCTATTTTGATGCCTTTTATTTCTTTCTCTTGCCTGGTTTCTCTGGCAAGGACTTCCAATAGTATGTTAAATGGGAGTGGTGAAAGCGGGCATCCTTGTCTTGTTCCTTTTCTCAAGGGGAATGCTTCCAGCTTTTGCCCTTTCAGTATGATGTTGGCTGTGGATTTGTCCTAGATGGTGCTTATTTTGAGACAGATTCCTTTGATGCCTAGTTTGTTGAGGATTTTTATCACGAAGGAATGTTGGATTTCATCAAAGTTTCTTTTTGCATCTATTGAAATGATCATATGGTATGTTTTTAATTCTGTTTATATGATGAATCATATTTATTGATTTGGATATGTTAAACCAACCCTACATCCAAAGCCTACTTGATCATGTTGAATTAGCCTTTTGATGTGTTTCTGCATTCGGTTTGCTAGTATTTTGTGGAGAATTTTTGTGTCTATGTTCATCAGGGATATTGGCCTGTAGTTTTATTTTTTCATTGCTTCTTTGTCAGATGTTGGAATCAGGGTGATGCAGGTTTTGTGGAATGAGTTAATGAGTACCTCCTGTTCAATTTTTTGAAATAGTTCAGTAGACTAGGTAACAGTTCTTTGCATGTATGGTAGAATTCACCTCTGAATCTATCTCGTCTGGGGCTTTTTTAGTTCATGGGGTTTTTGTTACTGATACAATTTCAGAACTTGATATTCATCTGTTAAGGGTTTTAATTTCTTCCTGATTCAATCTTTTGAGGGTGTGTGTTTCCAGGAATGTTTCCATTTCCTCTAGATTTTCTGTTTGTGTGTATAAAGGTGTTTACAATAGTCTGTGAGGATGTTTTGTATTTTGGTATGATCAATTATAATGTCACATTTGTTGTTTCTGATTGTGTTTATTTGTATCTTCTCTCTTTTTTTGTTAATCTAGCTAGCAGTCTATTGATCTTATTTCAGAAAACAACTTTTGGTTTTGTTGATTCTTTATATGGATTTTTGGATCTTAGTTTTGTTCAGTTCCACTTTGATTAAGTTATTTCTTTTCTTCTGCTTGCTTTTGGGTCACTTTGTTCTTGTTTTTCTAGTTTTCTAAGTGTGATGTTACATTGTGAACTTGAGATCTTTCTAACTTTTTTACGTAGGCATTTAGCTCTGTTCACTTTCTCTTAGCCCTGCTTCTGCTGCATCCCAGGTATTTTGGTATGTCATATCTCTGTTTTCATTTATTTCAAAGAATTTTTTATTTCTACCTTAATTTCATTATTTATGCAAAAGTCATTTAGGAGCAAGTTATTTAATTTCCGTGTAATTTTGTGGTTTGGGGAGAAATTCTTGGTATTGATTTCTATTTTTATTCTACTGTGATATGAGAGTATGTTTGGTATGATTTCAGTTTTTTGAATTTATTGAGACTTGCTTTCTGGCTAAGCATGTGGTCAGTCTTTGAATATGTTCCATGTAAAGATGAGAAAAATATATATTCTCTGATTGGTGGGTGGAATGTTCTGTAGATGTCTGTTAGGTCCAATTGGCCAAATGTTGAATTTAAGTCCAGAATTTCTTTGTTGGTTTCTCATGTTGAAAATCTGTCTAACACTGTCAGTGGGGTTTTGAAGTCTGCAACTATTATGGTGTGGCTGTCTAAGTCTTTTTGTAGGTCAAGAAGTAGTTGTTTTATGAATCTGGGTGCTCCAGTGTTGGTGCATATATATTTAAGATAGTTAATTCTTCTTATTGAAGTGAACTCGTTATCATTATGTAATGCCCTTCTTTGTCCATATTTACTATCGTTGGTTTAAAATCTGTTTTATCTTATATAAGAATAGCAACCCCTGGTCTTTTTCTATTTTCCATTTGAATGATAGATCTCTCTATAACCCTTTACTTTTAGCCTATGGGTGTCATTATATGAGAGATGGATCTCTTGAAGACAGCAGAAGGATGGGTCTTGTTTATATATCCGACTTGCAAATCTGTGCCTTTTAAATGGAGGCATTTAGACTATTTACATTCAGGGTTAATAATATGTGAAGCTTTGATCAAATCATGAAGTTGTTAGCTGCTTGCTTTTTAGATTCTATTGCGTGGTAGCTTTATAGAGTCTGTGGGCTATGTACTTAAGTGTGTTTTTGTGGTAGCAGCTATTCTTTTATTTTCATGTTTAGAATTCCCTTAAGGATCTTTCATAAGGCTAGTCTAGGGGTAACAAATTCCCTTAGCACTTGCATGTCTGTACAAGGTTTTATCTCCCCACTTATGAAGCTTAGTTTGACAGAATATCAAATTCTTTGTTGGAATTTCTTTTCTTTAAGAATGCTGAAAATAGGTCCACAATCTCTCCAGGCTTGTAAGGTTGCTACTGAGAAGTCTGCTGTTAGCTTGACAGGGTTCCCTTTGTATGTGGTGTGACTTATTACTTTGCTGCCTTTAAGATTTTTTTCTTTATCATTGACCCTGGACAGTCTGGTGACTATATGCCTTGGTGATGTCATTTTGCATAGTATATTGCAGGTGCTAGATTTCTTGTATCTGGATATTTACCTCTCTAGTAAGATTAGTGAAATTTTCTTTGATTATTCTCTCAAGTATGTTTTCTAGGTTGTTTACTTTTTCTCTTTCTTTCTCAGGAATGCCAATAATTTGTAGGTTTAGTCACTCACTTTACATAATTTCATATTCCTCAAAGACTGTTTTTTTTTCTTTCTTTCTTTCTTTTTTTAAGATGGAGTCTTGCACTGTTGCCCAGGCTGGAATGCAGTGGCGTGACCTTGGCTCACTGCAACCTCCACCTCCTGGGTTCAAGCGATTTCTCCCGCCTCAGCCTCCTTAGTAGCTGGGATTACAGGCGCCTGTCACCACGCCCAGCTAATTTTTGTATTTTTAGTAGAGATGGGGTTTCACCATGTTGGCCAGGCTGGTCTCGAACTCCTGACCTCAGGTGATCGACCCACCTTGGCCTCCCAAAGTGCTGGGATTACAGACGTGAGCCACTGCGCCTGGCTGTATTTTGAAAATTTTTAAGGCAGCTCTTCAATTCAAGAAACTCTGATTTATTCCTATTTAAAGTGTTTATCTCTTCCTTCATTTTCTGGATTGACTTAGAAGTTTCTCTGTGTTGATTTCCAAACTTGTCTTGGATATTGTTGAGCTTCCTTACAATCCATGCTTTGAATTTTTTATCTGTCATTTTTGAGTTCCATTTTGGTTAGGGACTATTGCTAGAGAGCTAGTATGATCCTTTGGTGGTATCACTGTCTCTACAATCAGATTTTCCATGGTGCCAGAATTCTAGAAATATTTTTTTGTCCTTAGCGATCTTTCTTTTCAAGTCTTCAGGATTGCTGTTTCAAAACATCACTTTGTTCAGGACCTTATTTCCTCCCACCCCTATCATGTCAATATATTCAAATTATTTAAACTCTTGCACCATAGAAGACAAAGGACCTCAGTTATTTTCCCTCTCCTTTCTACAAATTTATGTACAGTTCTACCTACCTGATTCCTTTCCAAGGCTGATCTGTGCCCTTTATCCTATTTCCTCTGCACAACCCAGCCATCCCATCTCTTCACCAGGATCTCAATTTGTCGATTTTCAAATCTCTCTGCTGTACTCCTACCCTTCTTCCTCTACTTGTTGTTTCCTTTCAGCCAGCAAAGAAGTTCAAGTTGTTCACCTTCAGACCCCAATAAATAAAGCAAGCAAAGAAAATAGTAATCCTTTGCTTGACCCAGCTTCTCCCTTAGGCTGCAGCCTTCATTTCTCTAACACATTTCTTAAGGGAGCATTCTATATTTACTTCACTTCATTACTTTTGACTCATGCCATAACTTGCTGAAATTTTTTTACTTTGTCACATATTCTGAAAACATACTAGCTTGAGATTTATCTGAATTGACAAGTACAAATACTTCTGGGGAAGCTGGGGAAAGGAGAATGAGTATCATTATTTATTCCCATTGTTTTGTGACAATTTCAATTGGATTGAGTACTTATAATACTGTGCAGCTCTTTTGAGATCATGTCATTCTTTTATAAGTGGGCAGCAATAATTTTGGTAGTTAAGGCTCTTAGAAGAGTAAAAAAATCAAGTGAAATTCCGCACTGGTGATGGTAGTGATGAGGTATTTATTGGAGCACTTAGAGTGCATTATGAGGGTGGAGGTCCCTGTGTGATGACTTTAAAAAGGCTTATCACAAAATGACAGAAAGGCAAATGAAAGGAGATGTGAAGGCCTTAAAGAAAAGTTGTTCTTATTTAGCAGCTTGCCTCAGTACAATTGCAACAAGCAGTTAAACCAATGCAGTGCCACAGGGTCAAAGGTACTATGTTTTTGTGGATTTTGTAAAATAATTTTTCCTCATTTCTGGTGCAGTGGGCTTATCAGAGAGGTAAAAGTTGAGAGGTAAAAGGCGTTTGGAAATTATGAAATAATTGTCCT
Source organism: Gorilla gorilla gorilla (assembly GCF_029281585.2). Classification (NCBI taxonomy): domain Eukaryota; kingdom Metazoa; phylum Chordata; class Mammalia; order Primates; family Hominidae; genus Gorilla; species Gorilla gorilla. Next base: position 124,897,948 of record NC_073247.2, read on the forward strand.
GATTCCGTACTTCTGCTCAGAGGTCATAAACATTAGATGTTTTTCCTCAGGTAAATTGTGAAACACTAGAAATGTGTAATCAAAAACATTTTGGGGACTCTAGGAAAGTCACCTAAAATAGGGATTGAACACACTTGACATTATTAAAACTTTGACATAGTAAACAGTAAGCTTTCCCTTCATCTCCTTTGGTTCAGTGTTTGAGGTGGGGCTGAGGATTAAATTAAACAAATACAGATTAATAGAAGAAAAGGTGCACAGTTTTTATTATTATTTACAGGGATGGGAGTTCACATAAAAGAAGTAAAAGTCAAACAAGCAGCTAGATTTGGGGACCTATATATCCTTAAAAAAAAAAAAGAAAGGTGGTTTGCTCTTTAAGGGATGACAAATCATTGGGAAGTGACTAGGAAAAATATGGAGAAACTAATAGAAGGTAGTGCCCTTTTGGAAAGGTCTTTTAATGCAAACTCATCTTGCTATTAACTCCCTGTCTTTTTTCTTCTTTTTTTGGTAAAGGCGGAGACACCTTCATGAGGAGAAATTTAATGCCCTCCTTTTAGGTAGATAAGGGGAGAGAAGAGGCATCTTCTTGCATCTGTTGATTCTCAATTGCATTCAGCTCAAAATAATTCTTATGCCAATGTGGTGTATTATGGTGTGGCATATCCTGATCCTCTTTGATACCAAAGCTCATTATTTTTTGACAAATAGGTAACAATTTATTAGAGATTTAAAAATCCTAATATGTTTAATTCAGCCTGAAAATGGGAAGATTAAAATAAGTTTAGCATATCATTTTGATATATTAAAGTCTAGGAAAAAGCTTGGGTTTCCCCAAGGTTTTTTTTTTTTTTTTTTTTTAAATAAGATGAATGAAAGTGAGGGTGAGAGAGAAGGTAATAGATAAAATATAGAAATGGAGCCAGGTGTATAGAGATGCATTGAATGAACTCTTTGTGGTAGGTGAATGCCAGAGTGCCAGGCTGCTGGGCAGAGCTTGTGAGTGTGGAAGCTCCTAGGATGTAAATCAAAGGGAAGACTTTTCTTGGGGGAGACAGCAATGAATTATTTCATCCCTTTTGAAATTTGTTTTGGAGTAAGCTCTTCATTTGAGAACCCAGAGTATTTCTATGAATATTGAAGAAGGCTTCCACTTCTTCTTTTGTTCATTCATCCTTTCTCTCTTCTTCTATCAATGTCTCCTCCTCCCCTTCTGTCCATTTAATATATTATGCTTCAGATGTAGGTGGCATAAATAATATAAAAATGCTCACTTTGAAAAGCAAAGAGCCTTGGTGAGATGGCTTTTCCTGTCCTTCCTGCTATTTATGCATCTGTAAGAAATACAAAATCCTTAGTTTGACTGTCAGGGTTTGGTTTAGACATCTTTGATGACTTCTTCATCATTTTGGTAAGGTAAAATACTGTAATTACTCTAAAAAGTGTGATTCTTTTAGTATGTACATTGTCTCATATTATCCAGCATTGTTCCGGAAAAGGCACTGCTAAAGTGGCTCATCATCGATTGCCAATAGCTTAACTAACTTTACTATTTGACTTTACCCTCTGATCACAATAGTGTCAAGGCACTAAGCTGACTATTCACACTCTAAACACTTTGTTAACATAGCCAAGTCAATTTCCTTAGTTTTGCTCCTGCCCACAAGATCAGTCAAGACTTGTATTTCCAAACATGTGTAATGAATGGGTATGTCTTTTTTCATTGAATATAATTTGTCTTTTTCTTTCTTTTCACTATAACGACAACAACAATAACAAAAGATCCACAGATGAAAGGGGTTTCTTATTTCTCTGAGATCTGTCAGGTTAAAGTCATAGTTAGGTCTATTCATGTGAATGTGTTTTATTCTTCCTCTTTAACCCAATCCATTCACAAGCCATTGTATTTAGGGATTGATTGGAGGTGGAACCGATGGCAAAAAGGCAGGTCACAACTCGTTCATGTTTCCCTTGCAGATGATAGTTGTCTGTAGATACAGCCTGAGTGGCTTTATTGTTTAAGATAAGGCAATGGAGCTGGGTGCAGTGGTTAATGCCTGTAGAACCAGCTACTCTGCAAGCTGAGGCAGGAGAATCACTTGAGGCCATGAGTTTCAGGCACTAGTATCATTCTTGTGAATAACCACTTCACTCCAGACTGGGCAGCATAGTGAGACCCTGGCTCTAATTAAATGAACAAATAAAATGATAGGGCAGTAAATGTTCTTTAAATTCAGACATTTTTTAGATTTAAATTTAAACTTTGTGTATGTGAAATATATATTGGATGGAGAAATGTTAAATTAAAGAGAAGCAATGTAAAATAGCATTTAGGAGTGTAGATCTGGGTTCATAACCCACTTTCCACTTGCCAACTCTGACAATGGGCTAACCTGTTTGTGTTTTAGTTTTCCATCTATTAATGGAAATAATAATTATGCCTATGTCATAAGGTTGTGAGATTTGATGAGAAACTATATAAAACATGTGGCACATTATTAATGATCAACAAATGTTTATTATTGTTTTTGTATTGTTATTTTAAAAGCTCTTTCCCATCTCATCGTTATATGTTTTCATCTAGTACTTTTATATTTTCAATTAAAAAAGTGTTTAATTTGTTAACTCAGTGATTGTCAGCCCTTTTGATGTCAGAACCCCTTTATACTCTTAACATTATTGAGGACTCCCCAAGAACTTTTGTTTACATAGGTTATGTCATATTTGAGATTGAAGTTGAGAAATTTGAAAAACTATCCATTTATTTAAAAATAATATTAAATCATATTTTTACATATATTACATATGAAAATACATTTTATAAAAAGTATCTATCTTTTCCAAAACAAAGATAAATTTAGTGAGAAGAGGTCATTATTTTACACTTTTGCAAATCTCTACAATGTCTGGCTTAATAGAAGACACATCAGGTAGCCTCTGGAAAACTCCATGGTACACATGTGACAGAATAAAAATTAAAATGACAAATAATGCCTTAATATTTTTATGGCAATTGTCTTTATTTTGCAGACCTTCTGCAAGAGTCTCAATAACCTCCAGTTGTTCTCAGGCCACACATTGAGAACAACTGGTTTAACTCAATAAGCGTATGACATAGGATGTTCGTTTTCTAAATATCCTAGCTCCAGATATTGGAGTCCTAATCGTTAGGGCTCTTGCTCCACTCCAGATATGAAATGTTACCATTATTATTTGCTCAATGTAAGATAAAACATATACATGGTTTGTTTCTGAGCTTTCTGATCTCTTTTGTATTGGTTATCTTTTTGCATTAGAACTATTCTTTAACTATTTTAAGTTTATATAATTTTAATGTCAGCAGTATAAATTTCACTTCCAATTCTCTCTTCAAGTCATTGTAGTAGGATTCTTTTTATCTCCAAGCCTCTACTGAAACAGCTCTTATCAGGGCCATCAATTATCTATATATTGCCAAAGCCAATGGCCAATTTTCTGTTATTATCTTAACCTTTCAAATGCACTTGCCATGACTGACCATTTCTTCCTTTTTGAAGCATTTTCTTCTCTTGGATTCCATGACACTACACTTACCTGGTTTCTTCCTACCACACTGATAGTACTTTTGGAGTCTGATTTGCTTGGTCATACTCTCCTATATGACTTACAACTGTTAAATATTTAACCTCTATTTTAGGCCTTCTTCTCTGTCGTCATTGTCTCCTTGGGCATTGCAAGCAGTCACAGAACTTCCAATTCCATTTAAAGGCCAACGACTCTCAAATTCACATCTTTAAAGAACAGTCAAGATAATTATAAAGAAAAACAACAAAGCTGTAGAAATACAGTATCAGATATTAGGACTTTCATGCGCGTCCGTGTGAAGAGACCACCAAACAGGCTTTGTGTGAGCAACAAGGCTGTTTATTTCACCTGGGTGCATGCAGGTGGGCTGAGTCCGAAAAGAGGGTCAGCGAAGGGAGATAGGGGTGGGGCCGTTGTATAGGATTTGGGTAGGTAAAGGAAAAAGGGGCGTTGTTCTCTGGCAGGCAGGAGTGGGGGTCACAAGGTACCGAGTGGGGGAGATTTTTGAGCCAGGAAAAGGACTTTCACAAGGTAATGTCATCACTTAAGGCAAGGACCGGCCATTTTCACTTCTTTTGTGGTGGAATGTCATCAGTTAAGGTGGGGCAGGGCATTTTCACTTCTTTTGTGATTCTTCAGTTACTTCAGGCCATCTGGGCGTATATGTGCAAGTCACAGGGGATGCGATGGCTTGGCTTGGGCTCAGAGGCCTGACATTCCTGCCTTCCTATATTAATAAGAAAAATAAAACAAAATAGTGTTAAAGTGCTGGGGCGGTGAAAATTTTTGGGGGGTGGTATGGAGAGAGAATGGGCGATGTTTCTCAGAGCTGCTTCAAGCGGGATTAGGGGCGGCGTGGAAACCTAGAGTGGGAGAGATTAAGCTGAAGGGAGATCTTGTGGTAAGGGGTGATATTGTGGGGTTGTTAGAAGAAACATTTGTCATTTAGAATTATTGGTGATGGCCTGGATATGGTTTTGTATGAATTGAAAAACTAAACGGAATAAGAGAAGGAGAAAAACAGGTATTAAAAGTCTAAGAATTGGGAGGACCCAGGACATCTAATTAGAGTGCCTAAGGAGATTCAGCATAGTCCTGCCAGCAAAGATTATTTATTTACTTTAAGAGTTAAGAGTGGCGGTTTGGGGATAGCACCAGGAGATATCAGCTGTGATGGCTTGGAGAAACAGTGTAAACCGGCAGTGTAAACAAGAGCAGGGCATGTATGAGTAGTTGAGAACGGTGAATAGGAGTATGACTAGACAGAAGATAGTAGGGATGACAAGTTTTTTGGGGCACAGTCCAACTTGGTTTGGTGTCTGGAATGAGACTGGGGCCTAATAAAAAGGAGCGTCCAAACAGGAGCTCAAACAGGCTGTACCCTGTGGCATTCCAAGGACAGGCCTGAATTCTGAGAAGGGAAAATGGTAAAAGTATTGTCCAGTCCTTTTTAAGTTGGTGGCTGAGCTTGGTGAAGTGTGTTTTTAAAAGACCATTAGTCCATTCTACCTTTCCTGAAGACTGAGGACCATAAGGGATATAAAGGTTTCACTGAATACCAAGAGCCTGAAAAAATGCTTGACTGATTTGACTAATAAAGGCTGGTCCGTTATCAGACTGTATAGAGGTGGGAAGGCTAAACTGAGGAATTATATCTGACAGAAGGGAAGAAATGACCGCGGTGGCCTTCTCAGATCCTGTAGGAAAGGTCTCTACCCATCCAGTGAAAGTGTCCACCCAGACTAAGAGGTATTTTAGTTTTCTGACTTGGGGCATATTGAGTAAAGCCAATTTGCCAGTCCTAGGCGGGGGCAAATCCCCGAGCTTGATGTGTAGGGAAGGGAGGGGGCCTGAATAATCCCTGAGGAGTAGTAGAATAGCAGATGGAACACTAAGAAATTATTTCCTTGAGGATATATTTCCACGATGGAAAGGAAATGAGAGGTTCTAAGAGGCGGGCTAGTGGCTAGTACTATAGCATAGTCTGCCTTTGCTGGTGAGTGGTGATTAGGCCTGGTGGAACTGCCATCAATAAACCAAATGTGATCAGGGTGAGAAACAGGGAAGAAGGAAATGTGGGGAAATGGGGTGAACATCAGGTGGATCAGAGAGATGCAGTCATGAGGGTCAAGTGTGGTATCTGGAATAATGTGGGAGACCAGATTGAAGTCCGGGCCGAGAACAATGGTAATTGTGGGACTCAACGAAGAGTGAGTACAGCTGAAGGAGCCGGGGGAGCAGAAAGTATACGTGTCAGGTGTGAGGAAGAAAATAGATTTTGGAAGTTATGAGAACTGTAGAGAGTGAGTTGAGCATAGTTTGTGATTTTTAGGGCCTCTAAAAGTATTAGAGCAGTGGCAGCCACTGCACGCAGACATGAGGGCTAGGCTAAAACAGTAAGATCAAGTTGTTTGGACAGAAAGGCTACAGGGTGTGGTCCCGGCTCTTGTGTAAGAATTCTGACCGCACTAACCATGCCTAGGAAGGAAAGGAGTTGTTGTTTTGTAAGGGATTGAGGTTTGGGATATTAGTCAGACACAATCAGCAGGGAAAGCACGTGTGTTTTTATGAGAATTATGCCGAGATAGGTAACAGATGAGGATGAAATTTGGGCTTGACTGAAGTAATGGGGGCTGTCTCTGAAGCCTTGTGGCAGTACAGCCCAGGTAATTTGCTGAGCCTAACGGGTGTCAGGGTCAGTCCAAGTGAAAGCAAAGAGAGGCTGGGATGAAGGGTGCAAAGGAATAGTAAAGAAAGCATGTTTGAGATCCAGAAAAGAATAATGGGTTGTAGAGGGAGGTATTAAGGATAGGAGAGTATATGGGTTTGGCACCACGGGGGTGGATAGGCAAAACAATTTGGTTGATAAGGCACAGATTCTGAACTAACCTGTAAGCCTTGTCTGGTTTTAGGACAGGTGAAATGGGGGAATGGTAAGGAGAGTATATAGGCTTTAAAAGGCCATGCTGTAGCAAGTGAGTGATAACAGGCTTTAATCCTTTTAAAGCATGCTGTGGGATGGGATATTAACATTGAGCAGGGTAAGAGTGATTAGGCTTTAATGGGATGGTAATGGGCATGTGATCAGTTGCCAGGGAAGGAGTAGAGATGTCCCATACTTGTGGGTTAAGGTGGGGGGATATGAGAAGAAGATGCAAAGGAGGCTTTGGGTTGGGGAGAAGGGTGGCAATGAGATGCAGCTGTAGTCCACGAATAGTCAGGGAAGCAGATAATTTAGTTAAAGTGTCTCAGCCTAACAAGGGAACTGGGCAGGTGGGGATAACTAAAAAGGAGTGCTTCAAAGAGTATTGTCTAAGTTGGCACCAGAGTTGGGGAGTTTTAAGAGGTTTAGAAGCCTGGCCGTCAATACCCACAACAGTTATGGAGGCAAGGGAAACAGGTCCTTGAAAAGAAGGTAATGTGGAGTGGGTAGCCTCCGTATTGACTAAGAAGGGGATGGACTTACCCTCCACTGTGAGAGTTACTCAGAGTATCTGTGATGGTCCTGTAGGCTTCCGAGGCGATCGGGCAGTGTCAGTCTTCAGCTGCTAAGCCAAGAAGATCTGGGAAGGAGTCAGAGAGCCTTGGGCCAGAGTTCCAGGGGCTCTGGAAGTGGCTGCCAGGTGAGTTGAACAGTCCAATTTTCAGTGGGGTCCCGCACAGATGGGACATGGCTTAGGAGGAGTCCCAGGCTGTGGGCATTCCTTGGCCCAGTGGTCAGATTTCCAGCACTTGTAGCAAGCTTCTGGGGGAGGAGGTTCAGGCGTTTGGAGTTCTCGTGTGCTGGAGATGTGGCTGGGGTTTGTCTCACAGTGGAGGCAAGGAATTGCAACTCAGAAATACATTGCTACTTGGCTGCCTCTACTTTATTATTGCACACCTTGAAGGCGGGGTTAATTAAGTACTGTTGTGGGGTTTGAGGGCTGGAATTTAATTTTTGGAGCTTTATTTCATGTCAGGAGCAGATTGGGTAAAAAAAAAAATAAAATACATATTGAGAATAAGACGGCCTTCTGACCTTTCAGGGTCTAGGGCTGTAAAGCGTCTCAGGGTTGCTGCCAAATGAGCCATGAACTGGGCTGGGTTTTTCATATTTGATGAAAAAGAGCCTAAACGCTAACTGATTTTGGGAGAGGTCGGATAAAGAAAAAGGAGCGTTAACCTTGACTGTGCCTTTAGCTCCAGCCACCTTTTAAAGAGGAAATTGCTGGGCAGGTGGGGGAAGGCTAGTCGAGGAACAAAACTGTAAGCTGGACCGGGTGTGAGGTGATAAAAGGATTATAGGGTGGGGAGCAGAGGCTGAGGAGGAACTGGGACCTGGCTCGACCTGGCCAGGAGGTTAGATGGGTCTGTAGAAAAGGAAGATTAGAAAGACTCAGGGACGCTTGGGGTTGTGACTGAGAGGACAGGCAGGAGGGAAAGAAGGAGGATTTGGGATGAGTTGCCTTGGGAACAGAGACTAGGGAGGGACTGATGTGTAAAAGAATGCCTGGACGTCAGGCACCTCAGACCATTTGCCTATTTTATGACAAGAATTATTTAGATCTTGTAGGATGGAAAAATTGAAAGTGCCATTTTCTGGCTATTTGGAACCACTGTTGAGTTTGTATTGGGGTCAAGCGGCACTGCAGAAGAATATAAGGCATTTAGGTTTTAGGTCAGGTGAGAGTTGAGAGGTTTTAAGTTCTTAAGAACACAGGCTAAGGGAGAAGAAGGAGGAATGGAGGGTGGAAGTTTGCCTATAGTGAAGGAGGCAAGTTTAAAGAAAAGGGAGAGTAAAGACATGGAGGGAAGGGGTTCAGGGGTTCTTACCTTCCAGAAAAGCAGGAAAGGGGTCGGGGCATGGAAATAAGGGGTTGGGGCACAGAGATAAGAGGTCGGGGTGCAGTAATAAGGGATCGGGGCACAGAGCGGCGTGTGGAAATAAAGGATCAGGGGGTTCTTGCCCCCAGAAAAGCAGAGAAGGGGTAGAGACATGGAGAGAAGGGGTTGGGGGGTTCTTGTCCCCCAGAACAGTGGAGAAGGGGTAGAGACATGGAGAGAAGGGGTTGAGGGGTTCTTGCCCCCCAGAAAAGCGGTACTTGCTGCTAAGGGTGAAGGACCAAGGCAGGCGTCCCCGCGTGGTCAGACACCTCTGAAACGTGGGTAATAATCAGGCAGGTGTCCCCGTGTGATTAAACACCAAGGGAAGACTGTCTTCCCAAGTCCGTGACCGGCGCCAGAGTTTTGGGTCCATGGATAAAACGTGTCTCCTGTCTCTACCAGAAAAGGAAAGGAATTGAAATTAAGAGAAGGGAGAGATTGAAGGGTGGCACCAAGATTGAAAGGAGAAAGTGGTTGAGGGAGAGTGAGAGAGGTTGGAGAAGAGAGTAAGAAGAGGCCGCTTACCCGATTTAAAATCGGTGAGATGTTCCTTGGGCTGGTGGGTCTGAGGACCCGAGGTCATAGATGGATCTTTTTCATGGAGCAAAGAGCAGGAGGACAGGGGATTGATCTCCCAAGGGAGGTCCCCCGATCCGAATCACGACACCAAATTTCACGTGCGTCCGTTTGAAGACACCACCAAACAGGCTTTGTGTGAGCAACAAGGCTGTTTATTTCACCTGGGTGCAGGTGGGCTGAGTCCGAAAAGAGGGTCAGCGAAGGGAGATAGGGGTGGGGCCGCTTTATAGGATTTGGGTAGGTAAAGGAAAAAGGGGCGTTGTTCTCTGGCAGGCAGGAGTGGGAGTCACAAGGTACCAAGTCGGGGAGCTTTTTGAGCCAGGAAAAGGACTTTCACAAGGTAATGTCATCACTTAAGGCAAGGACTGGCCATTTTCACTTCTTTTGTGGTGGAATGTCATCAGTTAAGGCGGGGCAGGGCATTTTCACTTCTTTTGTGATTCTTCAGTTACTTCAGGCCATCTGGGCGTATATGCGCAAGTCACAGGGGATGCGATGGCTTGGCTTGGGCTCAGAGGCCTGACAAGGACCTATTATAAAACTATAGTTAAAAACTGTAGTGATTAAACTAAGTATAAGAATGGATAAACTATCAAATGGAACAGAATTCAGTGAAAAACAACAACAATACTTTCCTTATATAAAGTCACCTGATTCATGACAAAATGAAACTGTAGTGCATTAGGGGTAAGATGCTCTTTTGAATAAATGGTGTTAGCTCAATCAGATATCCAGGTGGGAAAAACTGAATCTTGACTCTTACCTTACACCATACACAAAAATCAATTCCAGATGTATTATAGGTGAAATATAAATCAGTGAAAGATTTTAGAGGAAACCGTGATAAAATATCTTTTTTATCTTGAAGTAGGTGAAGATTTCTTAAAGAAGCTAACCAGAAAAAAATGACAAATTGTACTACATTAAAATTTATAACTTTTATCAAAAAATCCATTCAGAGAATTAAGAATTAACTCACTAAATGGGAGATATTTATGAGACAACATAACTAACAAATGACTTAATAAGAATATATAAATAACTCACAAATTAATAAAGAGTGCTAAAAATAGAAAAATGGGCAAAAGATTTAAACAGATATTTTACAATAGAGGATATCCAATGACCAATAAAAATAAGAAAAGTTGCTCAACTTCATTAGTCACTAGAGAATGCAAATCAAAATCACAATACAATACCAAATAACCAGTAGAATGACCTAAAGTCAACAAGAACGACAACAACAACAAAACAACAGGAAAAAAAAAAAAAGGTCTGGTAAGAATGTAGAGCACTAATGTTTTCTAACTATGCTAGCAAAGGTGTCAATTCGCATCTTAGTTTATTTTGTCCTCCTATAATAGAATACCACAGAATGGGTTATTTATGAAGAACAGAAATGTGTTTGCTCAGCCTTATCTATTTGGATGTGGTTAAAAAAATTTCAACCAAAGACAGGCACCTAAACCTGAAAGGGGTATGGGTGTCTTGAGTTTTACAGGTGCTATTGTTAGGACTCCTTCAATTACTGGCTATTCTTTCTATGCTGCTTATTTACAACCCAGTTATTGAATTCTTAGAGCTAAGTAAATCATTTTTTTTAGTTGAAAAATAACAAATATATTTGTTCCCAGTTCCGGAGGCTGAGAAGTCCAATATTAAGGAGCTGGTGCCTGGTGAAGGCTTTCTTGCTGCGTTATTTCATGGCAGAACGGCAAAGAGGCAAAGGGGATGAGAGAGGGAGAGAGAGACAGAGCAAGAGAAGATTGAACTAATTCTTTTATAAGGAACCTGCTCTCATGGTAACAAAATTAGTCCATTCATGAGGGCAGAGCTCTCATGGCCTAATCATCTGCCATTAGGCCCAGCCTCCCAGCACTGTTGCATTGGGGATTGTTTCTGTGGGGACACAGGCTTTCTGTGGGGACACATTCAAACCATAGCAATTGATATAATCACTTCGAAAAACTGTTTAATAGTACAGTGGTGGAATATGTTCTATGTTCTATGACCCCCAGTGGATGCCAGGTAACATGGATAGAACTGTATCCTATGTATACTATATATACTATGTTTTTTCCTATATATACATGCCTATGACAAAGTTTAATTTATAAATTAAGCATAGTAAGAGATTAAAAGCAATAACTAATAATAAAATAGAACAGTTATAACAATATACTGTAATAAAAGTTATGTGAATGTGGTCTCTCTCAAAATATCTTATTGTACTATACTCATCCTTTTACTTCTTGTGATGATGTGAGATGATAAAATGCCTACATTATTATCAGATGAAGTGGAGTGAATGATGTAGGTATTTTGACATAGCATTAGGCTACTATTGAATTTCTAACAATACATTACAAGAAGGTTTGACTGCTTTGGGTGATACTGAGTTATCGAATGATCATGGTGTTGTTCGTTGGATGTCAGGAGCGGATGTCAATGGCTAACAGGCAGATAGCAACTATAGCTTGTATATGCTGGACAAAGGGATGATTCACATCCCAGGCATGACAGAGCAGGATGACGTGAGATTTCATCAAGCTACTCAAAACAGCGTACAATTTAAAACCTATTAATTGTTTATTTAAATAATTTTCCATTTAATGTTTCTGGACAAGGTTGACCGTGGGTAAGTGGAACTAAAGAAAGCAAAACCACAAAAAAGAGGGGACTACTATACTAATACAACTGAATAAATCCATACTCATAACAGCAGTTCCACTCCTAGGTAGATACCAATGGAAATGCATACATATGTTCAAGAGAAAACATGTGCAAAAATGTCCATAGAAGACTAAAGTAGCCAAGACTGAAAATTACATGAACAGTAGAATAAATAAATAAATGGAGAAAAATTCACCAATACGACACAGTCATAAAAATGAATGACATTATTTATGCATCTCACAAATATAATGTTGACACAAAATACATTACAGTTTCATTAATAAAAGAGCAAAACCAGATAGAACTAACATTTGCCATTAGATATCAAGGTGGTAGTTACTCTGGGAATGAGAGGACTGTCCAGGAGGGGGTACAAGGGGTGCTTCTGTACTGCTGGTCATGTTGTGCTTCTTGATCTTGGTGTTGACACCTACTTGCTTAAACCAAAACCTAGGAGACATTCTTGATTTCTGTCTTTCCTTCACAGCTCACATCCAATCTTTCAAGTCCTCTTGGATTTATCTCCAAATCATATCCTAATTATGACCACTTCTCACCATTTCTAATGTTAAAACATTACTCCAAAACACCATTATCTCTTACCTGGACTTTGCTGCAGCCCTCTGATTAGTTTTCCTGCCTTTATACCTGCCGTCCTTGAGCCCACAGTCCATCTTTCTAAAGCGTAAATCAGATCTTATCACTCTACTGCTTAACACCTCCTAATGAGTGTATTTTAGGGTTCTAAAATAACTGTAGTTTATGAGTGAAACTTCTCCTTTTCAGAATAATTCCAGCCAAAAATGGGAAAGAAATGATGGATTATAAAATAACTATTGTGTAACATGTAATGAGATCATTGATTTAGGTAATTATCTTTGATGGATGGAAGTGTAGGGGCCAAGACTTGGCCCTCTGAAGGTTCACTAGAAAATCAACTCATGAAAGGCAGGTTAGTAAGAGAAAAGGCATACAAAGGAGTCTTCAGAATGAAGACCCAGAGATACAGAGGAAATTGTCCATTTTAATGCTTAGGTCAACAAAGTATGGACACCCATGTAGAAATATGGTTGGACAAAAAGGATATGATCAAATGCTTATAGACTGAGTGGGGAAACTCAGCAAGGCCTCTCTGAGCAAGCATTCCTTCCTTCTGGGTGTGAAGCAGAACCCTCTCTGGAATAGGGGTCTTATGACCTACAGCCAAAGAAGATAGGTAGGATCATTTCTTTATGACCAGTTTTTACACAGAAAGTTGGAGGGAAAATTAAAGCAGTATTTTTAAGTTTTATGGCTGGGTGGAGAAAAGAGCTTCTGGTTTCTCTGACCCACCTTCGAGAAAAAGGATTCTAGTTTCTATGGCTAGCCTCAGGGGAGGATGGGACTGAGAGACACGAGAGCAAGAGAAGGTCAAAGAAAAACTTTTGCTTCTGAGGCTGCTTCTGAGGCCTTCATTTTGTGGGATTATTTTCTGAGCCACAACAGAAGCATTGAATGAAGGACTTACGGGGAACTTTACAATGGAGGGATCGGGCTGCTACCACATGAACCCACTGATCAGTCACTAAAAGTGACACCCAGAAACTAAGTGTTCCCTCAAGGTGGAATACACAGTACAGTCTATAAAGTAATTTTGTCTAAAAGTGGAACCTGAAACCAATTAAGAAGTAGTTTTCATTTAAAGAAATGTGGGAGATAGTGGGACAAGTTAACAGCATCACAATTCATTGACTCCATTATATTGGAGCATTCACCAAGAACAGAGACTCGTATTCTTTTATAAGTCAGTAACAGGAACAAAAGGAGGGGGTTATTGCTTTAGGGTGGAAAATGAATAAAAACAAATGTAAAGAGTGGAACTTGTTTGGATCCTGCTTTAAATAAAGCAACAGTGAAAAGTGATTTGTGACCTAACTGAATAAATGTAATTATTGTTTAGTTATTAGATGACAATAAAGACATTTTTTTCTAAGTTAGGTGTGACAATGGCATTGTGGTTATGTCAGAAAATATTCATACTTTTCAGAGATGGATGCTAAATTATGTATATAGAAGTGAAATACCATGAAGTCTGGGATTTAATTTAAATGCTTAAGTAAACTAAAGCAAAGAAGACAGATGAAGTAAATATGACAAAATATTGATAATTATTAAATTTGGTTAATAGCTCTATGAGGATTATTATGTCATTCTCTCTTTTATAAGTATGTTTGGAATTTTTGATTAAAAACAAATCTCCAATGACTCCTCATATCCACTTATAATAAATTACAAATTCCTCATATACATCTTACAAGATTTACATAATTTGTCTATTTCTCTGACTCATCCCTCTCTACTCTTCCCCCAGTTCACTACCTTTCAACCACTCTGCTGACCTTTTTATTCTTGAACACAACCAGCTCTTTCCTGTCTCAGAGTATTTGAATTTATTGTTTCTTCTTCTTAGAGTACTCTTCCCTCTCTGGTTACCTCCTCCTTATCATTGGCAGTTCAGCTTATACATCACCTCCTTGGAGGCTGTGCACAGTGCTTCATGCCTGATATCTCAGCATTTTTGGAGTCTGAGAAGGGAGAATTGCTTGAGCCTGGTGTATAGAGGCCAACCCAGGCAACATAGTGAGACCTCGTCTCTCCAAAAAATGAACAAAATTAGCCAGGCATGGTGGCACACACCTTTAGTCCCTACTACTGGGGAGGCTGAGGTGAGAGGATTGTTTCAGCCTGGGAGGTCAAGGCTGCAGTGAGCCAAAATGCACCACTGCACTCCAGCCTGGGCGACAGAGCAAGGCCCTGTTTCAAAAATCTCCTTGGAGAGTTTGTTCCTAACAATCCTAGCTAAATAAGTCTCCATATTCATATTCTGCTACAATAGCCAATTGGGAAGATCAGATGATTGTTCAGCAAATACTCACTACCCACCTTTTGGAAGGTTTCCAATCCTATTCTATGTATTGCGAGGTAAGATAAAGAAACTTTGTCAGCGAAGGGGAAAGGTCAGATTTCTTGGCTTGTGGTAGCTTGCATTATGGACTTTAGCTGCCCTCTAAGAATGCTCCTAAATCCTTACTGTGGAGAAATGCACAGTCTCATTCAGCCAACAGTATTCTTGACACTGTGAGAAAATGGCTAGAGGAGAAAAAGTAATGTAGATATGGTATGGGTAGGTCTTTCCATGAGATAGTTATCTTATGATTTATTTGTATTTTCTACCGTAATGTAAATTTTTATATAGTCACAGAACAAATAGTAATGTGCCTCTTATTTTAAAATCCAGAAAGCTTTCATATACCTTTGACATAATTTTTTTCCTCTCTGATGTAAAGATATTATGTTGGGAAATAATAGGCCCCAAAGTGTCCTGTGCTTCTATTTCAGACCCTTAGGAAAGTTGTATTTAGGAATCAGGTAATTATTCCACATGTAAATGAATGATGGAAAATTTTCTGCATTTCCCATGAATTTCTTCCCATTCTGTCTTGTAAAAGTATCCCCCTAGGACAGAAAGAGAAGGATGTAGATAATGAAGCATTATTGATAGGCTTGAGTGCTTACTAAATCTCAGAAATGAGTGAATGGAAAGGGCAAACAAAATTAATTTCTTGCATGTGCTAAAATCGCAATATCAGCTGATGTAACATACGTTTACAGTTATGATTATTTTAAAATGTAATTCTTAAAGATCATGGTTTACTTTGAAAGTTACATTGCTGTAACATAGGATTGTGTGCCATGGGCTAATTCAATTAATCACTAGTAATTGTTAGCCAAGCTATTTTAAGAACCTAAGTGTCCACCAACAGGTAAATGGGTGAAGAAAATGTGTTATACAATACAATTGAACACTATTCAGCCTTTGAAAAGTAGGAAATTTGGCCATATATGTGACAACATGGATAAACCTTGCAGATATTAAGCTATGTGAAATAGGCCAGCCACAGAAAGATAAATTCTGCATGAGTTCACTGACATTAGATATCTAAAATAGTCAAATTCATATAATCAAAGAGTAGAATTGTGGTTACCAGAGGCTGAACAAAGGGGAAAATGAGGAATTACTAATCAATGAATGTAAAGTTTGAGTCAAGCAAGATGAATCTAGAGTGCCCTAGAGTGCTGTTGTATAACACTATACTTGTAGTCAACAGTAATGTATTGAAAATGTAATGTAAAGAAATGTGGCACATATATACACCATGGAATACTATGCAGCCATAAAAAAGGATGAGTTCATGCCCTTTGCAGGGACATGGATGAAGCTGGAAACCATCATTCTCAGCAAACTAACAGAAGAACAGAAAACCAAACGCTGCACGTTCTCACTCGTAAGTGGGAATTGAACAATGAGAACACATGGACACAGGGAGGGGAGCATCACACACCGGGGGCTGTTGGGGGGTGGAGAGCTAGAGCTAGGGGAGGGGTAGCATTAGGAGAAATACCTAATGTAGATCACAGGTTGATGGGTGCAGCAAATCACTATTGCACATGTATACCTATGCAACAAACCTGCACGTTCTGCACATGTACCCCAGAACTTAAAGTATAATAAAAATAATAATAATTTAAAAAGTAAAAAAGAAAAAGAAAACAAAATGCCATCTAAGAGAAATCCTCAATTCTTTTTATTTAATCAGATAGCTGTTCTGTTTATTTATGTTTTTTCTTACTATTTTTCTTCGTTCCTCCCACCCATCCCCATACTTTCCCATTTGAATCATGCTGACTCCAAAATCCAGTGCATGTTCCAATCTAATGTCTCTTTATTTGCTTATAAATATTTATTGAATACCTGTTATGAATAAAGCATTGTGCTGGATACTGGATCTTAAGATAAAGCATGAGTTTTAGTCTTCCATTCCTGGATGTTTTTCAATCTAGCTTTATGGTTAGCACTTTAATGCTTTTCTGGGCCAATAACCCACTGTGTTCTTTCAGTTACTAAAAGTTTCTTTTATGGGATTTTTTTTCCTTGCTATTTGTATGGTATATCCCAACAATTAATCATTGACCCCGTGGGTAAGGAATGGAAAATGTTTGAATGTTAGTAGGATGTAAATGCAGGTCTGAGTTGGGGGCTAGAAAGAGAAGAAGCACAGCATATTTTAGAATAATCTACAGAAGCTGGTGAGCATGTAGTTGTCTCCTGTGAACTCTACCACTGAGCTTGGATGCAGACCTATCCCAGAAACTGTTCCATAGTGTTTTGGCAGTGGTAAAGAAAAATCAGCCTTAAGCTGGCATCAAGGTTTTTGGAGTTTGAAAAGCTTATAGTCACTGATAATGCTTGAGAGAAGAATGGCAGTGCTTTTTAGGTTGCCAAAATTTTACTCTTCTCAATTTAACCTTCCTTATTAAAAATAAAACAAAAAATCCTGTAGATTAATTTTGTCAAGAGACAGGAATTTTATTTCTGACTCTGTCAATAACTAGTTGTCTCTTCTTTATCTATTTCTTCTGTAAAATGAGGAAAGATTTCTAATATTTCTTGCAATGATGATATTCTCCATTTCTATGGGCATATAGTGAGCCCTAGAAAGATACTAGCTTTTGTATAGATTTACATGACATGTACAATTAGAGCTAAAGAACACTGAAAATGGAAACCCATGACTCAAGAAGTGGGACATCATCATAAAATGTCATAAATTTATTATTGTCCTTTGTAGTCACTTTAATAAATGTTTTATGAACACATGCATATCTGTTTGTTTAAACAACTGGTCACTAATCTAGCAATAATGTCCTGAGGTAATTAGGGAGCACCCCTCCCCCTGCAAAATCATAAGATATAAGAATTGAGAGGGTTAATTATTGCCATGTGCCTCATGTGAAGAGACCACCAAACAGGCTTTGGGTGAGGAATAAAGCTTTTTAATCACCCGGGTGCAGGCAGGCTGAGTCTGAAAAAGGAGTCAGCAAAGGGAGATGGGGTGGGGCAGTTTTATAGGATTTGGGTAGGTAGTGGAAAATTACAGTTAAAGGGGGTAATTCTCTTGCGGGCAGGAGCAGGGGTCACAAGGTGCTTGGTGTTGTGGTTCTAAGACTCGTTGTCTAGGAGAAGGAATGTCACAAGGTTAATTGATCAGTTAGGGTGGAGCAGGAACAAACAGCAAGGTGGAATGCCATCGGTTAAGGCAGGAATTGGCTATTTTCACTTTTTTTGTGATTCTTCAGTTGCTTCAGGCCATCTGGATGTACACGTGCAGGTCACAGGGGATATGATGGCTTAGCTTGGGCTCAGAGGCCTGACAATTATTTATAAAGTAATTGAAGAGTGGAATACACTGATCATTCTTTTTCAAATTGTATCTTATTTTCCTCTTGAAAAAATAGTGAGTAAGAGCTTTTATTATACATAGAAGAGAATGCATATTGAATTTTCAAAACACCCCAAAGGCTTTCATTATATGGGTTATATAACCTCAGAAATGACAGAGAAGGCTTGGTGACAAAGAAATGGAGAATCTGAATGCTCTAATTACTAAAAATATTTAGCCATAATGAAGCAGAGCTGATATAAAGTCTCAATGACCAAGCAAAGGGGTAGCTAGAATTGTCTCTTTCAGCAAAGCATAAGTGAACCTTTTGTGCCAGTAGCTGAAACCTTGTCCTGCTCCTTTTTCCCCATAAAAGCATCTGAGGGCTGGAAACATATTAGTGTTCTCTATGAGTGAAAGCCCTGCACTGACGTTCAGTTTACAGCAGAAAAAAATACACCTTTCAATGCAATTTTTGTGCTATCAAAAAGGCTTATAGCACAGAGCAGTTAAGCTCTTCCAACCTATCCTTTAAGGCTCAATTTAAATCCTGTCTGTATGGTGAAAACTTTTCTGATGAATTCTCCTTTCTTTCCTCTCTTTTTAAAAAATATTTATTGTATATATTGTAAAATAGGATCTTATTGTTTACTTTTGACATCATAGACTTTACTATATACTTACACATTTTTTATATACTTAATGAGTGTGTAAGTCTTCTCAGCTAGTTTTCAAGTGCTTCAATAACAGGATTTTCTTTGTCTACTTCCTATGATTTCTTACAACATCTAGCATGCTTCTGCACACATAGAAGGTGCTTGATTAAATGATTGATTAATCAATGTGGCTTGATGAAAAATGATACAAAATGACATGGACTATGTGCAAATTTGAGAAAACAAATGTGACACTTGGATGCCTTGAAGGATGTGTTATTAGAATGTCTGATTAATGGAGAAACTTTAATTCATCATCTTCTCATCATTGACAAGCAGGCATACAACGTCAACATAAATGCTGCAGAAAATTTTATTTTAGGAATATAGCAGTGTCAGTTATAAAAAATGGGATCAAACTTGATCAAACTGCGTTTATTTTAATTGTTCAAACAGGTTCTATTCATTTTTATTTCTATAAAATTTCAAACATCTGGATATTCTTAGGTTCAATACTAGTTCATTAGTTCAGTTCATTTGGGCCACTTTAATTGTTGCTGTCCAAATGTAACAGAGCTATCTCCTTATGGTTATTATCTCACAGAGTCTGGTAGGGTCTGGGATGGTTAATTTTATGTGTCGATCCTGACTAATACAGGGTCTCAGGTGTAGTTGGCCTTGTAAAGAACCACTCCTGCTTCACCCCAATCTTGCTTTGGGCTGGCTTAGCACAATGTCACATCAGAAGTAGGTAACTCTACTAGAGCTTAATGGGATTTAAATTCCATATGCCAGCTCTCATATGCTGGCTCTTCCTTGCTTTCCTGAGCCTGACTCAGGACTACTGCCTGTTTAGTTGTATAGATTTTTAACTGCATTGAAGCACCAGGATGAGTGGAGGAAATGGAGTCTGGCATGGGGATTTATTGCCTGGAGAAACAGGATTCTTAATAATTTTCACAAAGGCACTAGCAGTGGCACTGACCTGACTATTGTAGGGGCCAAGGAAAAACCTCCCCCTAGTTCTATGAAAATTCACTGAAAAATCAGCTCACAAAAGGCAGACTAATAGGAGAGAGGGCATACAAATTTATTAACATACACCAGAGAACCGTGGAGTGATCATCTCAAACCCCAGGTGGGGTACAGAAACTTATATGCCATCTTGAGGTTAGAGATAGAATGGGGGCTTAGAACATGGCCAAAACCAGGTTATGTTGGGAAATCAAGTTGTAATGGTAAGACAGGTTATGGGAGGGGAAGAAGAGGCCTGGCTAGCAAAGGTGGTCTTGTTATGTAGATGAAACCTCACAGGTAGCAGCCCTCAGAGAGAGTAGATGGTAAATGTTTCTTTCAGACTTTTAAAGTGACAGACTCTCAGTTAATCTTTCCTAGATCTGGACAAAAGAGAGCCTCAGAGAAAGCCTGGCTGTATCTATGCAGATTCTCTACATATGCAAATCTCCCTGACAAAGGATAGCTGTGCAGGGCTACTTAGGTTTGCAGGACCTGGAACAACCAAATCAAAATATACCAAAGAAGTATATTTTGGGGTGAAGTATTTTGATTTTCTTAACTATGACTCAGTTTTCATCTGTGGTTTAATTTTAGCCTTAATCATTATGTATTGCTTAAAACGTCCTATCCCCTTTCCTACTGGCATCTCTTAACTCTCTGTACTTGGTTCACTTACTGTGCCCATTTAGATAATTCCCCTGAGCCCACCCTTTTTGCACACTATGATAAGTGCCAGCACAGCAGGCTTTTTTCCTCCCAAGTGAAGGAATTATTCTGATTGTTGGACTCTTGACTATTTGTTACTGTCATCTCATTTTGGGGAAGTGTCAGACACTTCGCATGCTAGAGGTCGATTTCAGTTGTAGATAAGGTTATGCCACTCTTCAAAAACTCACCTTATGATTTGGTTTCTTGCCACCAGTGATGTTAGTGTGCTGCAGTGAGTAATTTTCCTGAAACTAAAGACAATGGTTCTGTATATGAAGTCTTAAGCACAGACTTTTCATAGTCACAATATGTAAAAGGTAGATTTTTTGACCCCAAATAGTAACTCTCTGCAAACATTAAACAGATATTCAAAACCATAATACTTTAAAGTGAGCTGTTCTCAAAGGCAGTTAAATCCCAAGATAAAGGTAAATATCAGGGGAAAAAATAGCTTTTACAACTATTACTATCACAGATTATTCATCTGTACCAATTTAAACACAAAAAGAATGCATATTCCTTGAAACAAAATTCAAACAATACGTAAGTGTACAGAATAAAAGTTGAAACCCTTCTTATCTCACCCACCAAACTTGTTCTATTTTATTGGGATAACTACTGTAAAAAGGTTGATGTGTTTTCTTCCAGACTTTTTCTGTGCACATTCAAATATATATATATGGATATAATATACATTTTGTATATGGATATTTTCTCTTTTTTTCTTTCTTCTTTCTTCCTTTCTTTCATTCTTTCTCTCTTTCTCTTTTCCTTTCTTTTCTCTCTCTTTCTTTCTCCTTCCTTCCTTCCTTCTTTCCTTCCTTCCTTCTCCCCTCCCCTCCCCTCCCCTCCCCTCCCCTCCCCTCTCCTCTCCTCTCCTCTCCTCTCCTTCCCTTTCCTTTTTTTTTGTTTTTAATCAGAGATAGGATCGCATTATACTGCCAAGACTGGACTCAAACTTCTGGACTCAAGCGATCCTCCTGCCTCAGCCTCCTGAATAGCTGGAACTACAGGTGTGTGCCACCATACCCAGCTTGGATATTTGGATATTTTCTTTATTACAAAATATGGTATATGTTATCCATATTTTGGGGGACAAAGTAAAATTTACCTTCTGTCCCCCAAAGGTTGCTGGAAATGATCTGACAAAAGGTAGATTAATAGGAGAAAAAGGCATACAAAATATATTTAATGTGCATACGGGGAAATTGTGGGAAATGTGATTACCCAATAACACAATGAGGTGTAGATGCTTATGTACATTTCTTCATAAGGAAAGGGAGATTGGGGGTGCAGGAGTCAATGATTCTCGGGAAATGAATGAGCCCAAAGAACAATAGGATGGGACAAAGTTGCTCTGAGCTCTCGGGGAGGTGGTAGAAGGTGAGCAGTGGAACTTCACTGTGAACAAAGGTTGTCTTATTTTGCAGATCAAGTTCCCCAGGTATTACCTTTGTTCACAGTGAAGTTCCACTCCTTGCCTTCCCACCACCTCAACTAGAGCTTCCTCAGAAGAATAGATGAAAAGTCTGTCTGGACTTGCTGATGACTCCCAGTCTCTTCTCTTCTCCAGAGGTTAATCTTTTCTGATTATTTGATGAAATTCCTAGGAAGGGGGTCTTAAGACAATTGCATTCTTTTAAAGAAGTTTTTTTAGTGAAATAAGGAAATTCCAGAGAGAATCCCTACAGTGTCAAAGCACATATTTTGTGGTATCATCTTCTAAGTAAGCCTCGACATGTTATTCTGTCAATGGCTCTTTTTTACATAACACACTACCAAGAACATATTAGTATGTATTATCACATATTAGTACTTCTATATTTTGGATGTAAAGAACTTTATAAAATGGCATCATGGTATTCCATAGTCCAAATATTTCCTAATTTATTTAACAAATTTAGTTTAGACATTAGAGTATTTCTTATATTTCACTGTTGCAAATAGTGTCCTTAACATTCTCATTGAAATACCTTGTATTAGTTTTCTACTGCTGCATAGTAAATCGTAACAAACTTAGCAGCTTAAAACAAGAAAGATTTATTATCTCACAATTTTCATGTAGCCTTGACTAGGGGAGAATCTGCTTCCATGCTTCTTCAGGATAATGATGGAATCATTATTTTGCGGTTCTATGACTGAGTTCCTTGCTTTCTTACTGGTTGTTGGCCAGGCACCATGCTCAGCTCCTAGAGGCCACTCTTAGGTTCCTGCTGCATAGTGCCTTCCATAGGTCCTCTCACACTCTGAAGCTCTTTGATTTCAGGAAAGGCTCAGTCTCTTTACAGGGTTCACCTAATAATGTCAGATCTATCTGTAGAATCTTCCTTTAGGTTAACTCTAAAGTCAGCTGATTAATAATATAAATATAGTAAAGGGAGTGATTCCCATTATATGCACAGGTCTTGCTCACATTCAAGGGAGAGAATTATGGAAGACATGTACACCAACAGGTGGGAACATTGGAGGTTATCTTATAATTCTACTTATTACATACCCTTAGATCCTGTGTGAGTTTATCTGCAAGATAGATTCACCGAAGTAGAGTTGCTAGGCCAAAAGGTATGGGTACTATAAATTTGGATCTATATCTAATTTCCAAAATATTTTATGTCTTTATACTCTCACCAAAGCCTAACAGATTCTTCTAACCCTAATCTTACATATTAGAAGGTAAGCACTACAAAACAGGTATTTTTGTTTATTTTGTTCATAGAAGACATATCTCAAATGTCTAGAACAGTTCTTGGCATATGATAGGTACTGAATATTAATGGAATGAATGAATAAACATGCAGAATATATCTTGTTTAGAACCATAATCTTGGTAATTTACTTTGAAACTTAATGTGGCATCAAGGATTGCCAGTGACTTGTCCCTCAGCTGCCACCTTATAAACATTTATAATTTATCATTATCTAGTTTTAAGAATCCTGGTTAAGCACTTTTTATAACAATGTTTTGATACTTTATAGCAATTTCATTTTCCTATACAGTATCTGTCTCTGTTTTCCTGCTGTAAAAGCTTCTCCTCCATTTACCTTTTAGAGAAAGACTCCAAATATCTCTTTATTTCAGGAAGTATTAAAGTACTATTTGTTCTCTGGCTATGTTTATTTATTTATTTTTTTGAGACAGGGTCTCACTCTGTCACCTAGGCTGGAGTGCAGTGGCACTATCATAGCTCACTATAATCTCAGACTTCTGGGTTCCTTGCCTGCCAAGTTCGCTGACCAATTAATACCTGCTTCTGTCATTGGAACAGGCGTGTAGGTGCTTCTGTATTCTCTCTGTATATTTTCTTAACCAAAATTTTGAATAATTTCATCTGCAGCCACAGATGTGTGTTTTTACTTTGGTGTTTTTATTTTAGTGTACAGTTTTATGAATTTTAACACATGTATGTATTTGTACAAGCACTACCACAATCAGTACAGAATTGTTCCATCATCTCAAAAACTCTCCTGTACTACCTCTTTATAGTCCCATCTTCACTCCATCCATATCCTCTGGCACCCACTGATCTGTTTTCCTTGACTATAGCTTTATCTTTTCAAGAATGCCAAATGTATGGAATCACACAGTATGTAACCTTTTGACACTGTCTTGTCTTACTCAGCATAATGCCTTTGAGATACATGCAAGTTGCTGTGTGTTTCATTCCTTTTTATTGCTGAATAATATTCCATGATATGAATCTACTACAGTTTGGTTAAGTATTCATCCATTCAAAGACATCTGGGCTGTGTCTAGTTTTGGATTATTATGGAAAATTCTGCTATGAACATTTATGTACAAAGCTTTCCGTGGACATATGTTTTTTTTGTTTGTTTGTTTTGTTTTGAGACAGAGTCTTGCTCTTTCGCCCAGGCTGGAGTGCAGTGGCACGATCTCGGCTCACTGCAAGCTCTGCCTCCCAGGTTCACGCCATTCTCCTGCCTCAGCCTCCAGAGTAGCTGGGACTACAAGCACCCGCCCCTGCGCCTGGCTAATTTTTTGTAGTTTTAGTAGAGACGGGGTTTCACCTGTTAGCCAGGATGGTCTTGATCTCCTGACCGCGTGATCCACCCACCTCAGACTCCCAAAGTGCTGGGATTACAGGCGTGAGCCACCGTGCATGCCCCATGGATATATGTTTTTATTTCTCTTGGCTATGTATCAAAGAGTGAAATTGCTTACTCATATGGTAACTCTATGTTTAACCTATTGAAGAACTTGCCAGGCTGTTTTCCAAAGCAGCTGCATCATTTTATCTTCCCAACAGCAGTGTATATGAGGGATCCAATTTTTCCACATTCTTGTCAACACTTATTATTGTCTCTGTATTTTTTCTTTTTTTGAATTATAGCCATCCTAGTGGGTATGAAGTAGTGTCTCATTATGGTCTTGATTTGCATTTCAGTTTCCCTAATAACTGGTTGGTGGTGGTGAGTATCCTTTCATGTGCTTATTGGCCATTTGTATATCTCCTTTGGAGAAATATCTATTAAATCATTTGTCCATTTTTAATTTGGGCTGTTTTATTGTTGAGTTATAATTGTTCTTTATGGACTCTAGATACTACCCTTACCAGGTATATGATTTGTAAACATTATCATCATTCCTGTTGTCTGAGAGTATAAGTGTTATATTGGGCACTGGGAATCAAGGGATTAAAAAAAATCATAGTTCCTTCTTTCTAGGAACTGAAAGTATCTGAGCTGTAAAACTAGAGAAACCTTTCATATGGAAAGGGCAAGGGAAAAAGGAGTTAACATGTATAAGCCTGAGGAAGTTGAAGGCTTAATTGTTCACCTAACAGTGAAGGGTCAATAGGGAAAATAAGAAGACTTGGATTAGTAACATTTTAAGTACTTTTTCTACTTTGGTTGATTGAAGAATTGTCTTCCAAAGAGATTAATCTATAGATAAGTGTCTGTTTGGAATGCTGTGAAAATATTCTGTGTGAGGATCATGCTTGGGCCAATCTATATAATATTCACTGTAATTTTCTAGATCAGTAATTACTAAAGTAGGTATGGGGATAAGTGCTCCATTGGACACATAATCACCTAGTTCTTAAAAATATGCTTTTCAGATCCCATATTAGATTTACTAAAATGAAAACTTTGAAAATAATACTTAAGAATATGCATTTTTAAGTTCATTTCCTTGGTGATTTAGAGGTATGGCCAGATTTTGTGTTCACTCTACATGATGAACTACATACTATCAAGGTGGAAGGAATAGCTGCTGCCATGCAGACAGATTTGCTCTGCGATGTGCCCTCCCCAATGAAGAAAGACAGGCTGCTTCATTTATTTTCTTCACTAATTAAATATGTTTACATATTTATCAGTTCTATATTCAGAAGCTATATAGGAATCTATCAGCTTACTGGTTGAATGAATAACAAACATGGGAGGGCACACTTTAAGATCTATAATTTAGCTAGACTCATGTGCCCCTCAGGTGTAATTGATGCATATTACCTGTAGAATTGTATTAATGAGATCTTTTAGCGCACTTTCATTAATGGGGACAACACACATGGAGGCAAAGTAGGCCACTGCTTTTGTCATTTGATTTAGGTGTTAGAAGTGGAGAGTCCTGTTGTCTTCTGTAAATATTTCTGCTCTCTCACTGTTTGATCATTGAAATTCAACAGTAGGGCTGAAGGCTTTAATCCTTTTTAATAATATAAATGAAGGTGATCCCCAATTTTCTGATAGTACAGGTTTCTGGAGACTGTAGTACAGCTGGCCACATCCAGAAGTTGCTTTCATTCTTAGTATTTTTTTATTCCCTAATTTGTAGCAAACAGCTTGGAAGGTATATGCCAGGCTTTTAAAATTTATTTAACTACTAATAAAAATACTGACACATTGGATGATTTTACTTAAAATTTTTTGTTGCAGATTAAAGCTTTATGTAATTATTTTCTCCCTCTCTGTCACTTATATTATTTGTTATGGTAAATCTAAAGCTACTGTAACAAAGGGACTCCCCAATGTAGTGACTTCCAGAATAAATAAATTTCTTGTATAGCAACAAATCCAGATACTAGTGGTTCAGATTGATCGCTGGCTACGCTGAAAGTAGTTATTCAGGTATTCTGAGGTCCTTTTCATCTTGTTGTTCTACCATCCTTTAGAGTAGGGATCAGCAAATTGTAGCCTGTGGGTTAAATCTGGCTCTCTGTCTGTTTTTGGTAAATAAAGGTTTATTAGCGTGCAGCCTCACTCATTTGTGTATCTGTTGCCTATGGCTGCTTTTGTACTGCAATAGCAGTGTTAAACTGTTGTAATAAAGACCCTATGTGGCCCATAAAGCCTAAAATATTTACTGTCTGGAACTTTACAGAAAAAGTTTGCCCACCTCTGCCCAAGAGAATTGTCTTGATCAGCATAGTCAAAACTGGGTCCTAGACACCTCACGTTTAAGTTTAAGAGAAAGTGGAAGAGCCAGGGTTTGTTTTATACTAGAGATGACACAGAAGTTACACATATCACTTTAATTCACATCCTATTGACCAAAATTAGCCATAAGCCTCAGATAAATGCAAGGGAAGTTTGAAAATACAGTATCTAGTTATTATTGTTCTTGCTTTCTGGAAAAATAGGATAGCTGGTTATGTTGGACAACCAGTGGACTGTCACATTTGTGTTTTTGTAGATGTTCTTAAGGACAAAATAATATATCTTGAATCACAATATCAATGGAAGTATATGCCATTTGTGAACTTGATCTGTTGAGTGATTTGCAATCAATAAATGATTTGAAAAATAAAAGGGTTGAAAAAAGTTAGTGTACTATAGGCACTGTTTTGTTTTGTGTCTGCGGTTACACTGGCTCTTGTGTGGTGTGTGTTGATTTTGAACACTAGTAGGGAGTGGGGAGGGGAAAAGAGCCAAAGAATAAACAAAGCTCTCAAGAAGTACAGGGCAGGTATACTGTAAATAGCAGGATAAAGGACAGAGAATTGGAAAATGGACCCAGAAATTAAAGAGACCACATCTTGATTATAGCTCTGCCAGTTGATAGCTGTGACAAGGTTTGGGTTTCAGTTTTGTCATCTGTAAAATGGGGATAATAATAGGACCCAGTCTGTATGGTTGTTGTAATGATTAAATCAGATAATGCAAATATAACTGTGCTTCACAGGGGGCTGTCAAGAAGTTAACATTCTTTAAAAGTGTGAGTTAATATTATTAGCAGCTTTGACTTATAAGAGCAGTGGAAAACAAAGCTATAAAAAAGGGAAACTCGCTAATTATTAATCACCTACTTGGCATCAAGAATTGTGATAGGGAGTGTATGTGTGTTATCTTGTTGGAGTAGTACAGATGTGTACCACTTTAAAATTATGATTAGTCACTTATGCCTCTGTGTTAAGTATCAGAAAATATCTTAATGGGGCAGGTGTGGAAACTAGAGATCATAAAATAAAAGAGCAAGCATGGGGGGAGGGAAGGATAGAGATCACATTGGGGAAGGGTCAATTACATTATCTTGCCAAAGGCCAAAACTGATCTATTACTTTAAAAATATGAATGAACTCAGAAGCAAATTTGAAATCTATAATGCCGAATATTGAAGAAAGAGTTTACATCGAAATGAAAGTCAAATTTGAAAAATAGGTGCAAGCATTTTTTTTAAATTAGATGACACCTTGGAAATAAGTGTGTTTTTAAATTTTGTCTTTTAAGAGAAGTATTGATTTTCCAGTTTGATTTTGGCTATTTATTTTCATGAACGTTTTCTGAATAAGGAATTTAATTTTTATATTATGATTAAAATTCTCTTTTGCAATTATTTTAATGTATTGTAGTTCATCAAATTTTTGGCATTAAGAATATTGACATTTCACATTCTACTTTCATCATTTTTAAAAAGGATTATGCTAATCAAACATCATCATTGATCTTTACTTTTGAAGTCTTAACCATATATTACTATCGAGTCGCATGCTCAGAAGAAGCAGCCTGCCTTCAGAGATTTATTTTTAGAATGTAATAAAGAATAACTAGAAGAAATAATTTTTCCATAGAGCCAAATATTACTCAGTGGAAGACGTAGAGGTATATTTAAAATACCTTTGCCAAAGTTTAATTTCTTGAAAGAAACATAATACTCTATGCAAAATTTTCCTGAAAGTTCAATATGATTTATTAAATAAGCTGGTGTCATGTTTCATTAACAAAATTGATGACTCCTCAAATTTGTGTTAATGTTAACCCAAGTGTTCATTGTAGGTAGTGAGGGATAATTACTTATGCCTGGGAAGTCTCATATGTTTGCATTAAAAATTGTGAAGAGGAGGAACATTCAATAAATATTGTTGATAGCCTCAAAAATGACCCCCAATGATGATCTACATTTCCTGCTATTTACACCCTTATATAGTCTCCCTGCAAATTGTATGAGGCTTAGAATTTGTGACCAATAGCATATGGTAGAAGTGATGTTATGTCGTTTCAGAGATTAAGTTATACAAGACTGAGCCTTCTGTCTTTGGTGTTCTCTGTCTCTCTCTTTCTCTCTCTCTCTCAGAAGATATGCTGTTGGGGAAACCATGCCATGTGCAGCTCTATGGAAAAGCCCACATGGCAAGGAACTGAAACCTCCTGGCAGCAGTCACATAAATGTGATTGTAAATGGATGCTTCAGCCCCTTTGGAGAGTGCCTCCCTGGTGGATAGCTTGACTACCACTTTATGGGAGACCCTGAGTCAGAAACTCCTAGCTAAGCTGATCCCAGATTCCTGATTCTCAGAAAGTATGTCATATAATAATTGTTTGTAGTTTTAAGATATTAAGCTTTAGAGTAATTTGTTACACAGCAGTAAATGACTAATACAAATATGATGGCTTTAGGCATTTCAAAGAATTTCTCTATAACAGGAAGAAAACAATATTTCATATTTTGCTGGTATGCCAGACAAACCTTATACATTAGTGATTATTAAAATAATAATAATTTCATCTGTCATTCATTGAATCCTCACTATCTGTCAAATAGTATACCAAGCATTTGTTGACCAAAAAAGGCAAGCTCTGTAAAATTTTTAAAGAGGTTTATTCGAAGCCAATATGAGTGTCCATGGCCCGGGAAGTAGTCTCAGGAGGTCCTGAGAAAGTGTGCCTGAGGTGGTCCCGTTTGTTTTTATACATTTTAGGGAGACAGAAGTTATGGGCAAAGACATAAATCAGTACATGTAGGATATGCATTGGTTCAGCCCAGAAAGGCAGGGCATCTTGAAGTGGAGGGCTTACAGGTCATAGGTGGATTCAAAGATTTTGTGGTTGGCAATTAGTTGAAAGAGTTAAATTAAGACTTGACATTAGTAGGAAAAAATACTTGATTTAAAATAAGGGGTGCTGTAGAAGCCAAGGTTCTTGTTATGTAATCGTTACCAGCAGCAAATCCATATGGGGCTGCAGCAACCTTAATTCTTGTTTCTTCAGAAGAGAGAATTCGACAGAGGGGGCATAAGACGAGTGAGAGACTGAGGCAAATTTTAGAGCAGGAGTGAAAGTTTATTAAGAAAGTTTCAGAGCAGAAACAAAAGGAAGTAAAGTACACTTGGAAGAGGGTCAAGTGGGCAACTTGAGAGTGGAGCTCACGGTTACATCTTTGACTTGGGGTTTTATATGTTGGCATGCTTTCAAGGTCTGCGTTACTTCTTCCCTGATTTTTTGCTTGGGGTGTGCTGCCCACATGCACAGTGGCCTGCCAGCACTCGGGAGGGGCTGCACTGTGCAGTGTGCTTACTGGAGTTGTACACATGCTCACTTGAGGTGTTCTTCCCTTACTTGTTGAATGCTCTTAGAAGGTCATAAACCAGTTAAACTCTGCCATTTTTCCTCTTAGTAAGCATGCTTGAAACCCACTCGCCTAACTCCTGAGATCTTACTGGAAAGCTGCTGATTACCAGTTTCAAGTGTTTCTATCTATTGGGAGACTGCCTTTCCCTGGCACTGGCTATGACCAATGATTATTTTAGAGAGATAGTTTAATAACTACCTGACAGTCACCTGATGGTTGTCTGAGACTCCTGGTGGTAGTGGTGGGGTTGGGTGGGGGGGCTTCTCCTGCCCTGCTCATGTCTGACTAGCTACCTATTATAACACAATAAAGGCTCCAGGTAGCAGGCTTCAGAGAGAATAGGTGGTAAATTGCCTTTTTTTGGACCTTAAAAGGTATCATACTCTTAATCTCTCTGAGATTCAGGAAAGGCCTAGTTACATTACTGGAGATTTTATACAGATGCAAAATTTCCCCCACAAAAGATAGCTTTGCAAGACTATTTCAAAATATGTCAAAGAAATATATTTTGGTGTAAAATATTTTGATTTCCTTCAAGGTCTACTATCTGTCATATGATGCTATACCAGAGTCAGGTTGCAATTTGGTATCTTATTGCCAAAGATTGTTCTGTCAGTCTTATGATTTCTATTTTAATGTTAATGCTGGTCAGTTGTGCCTAAACTCCAAAAGGGAGGGGGTATAATTAGGTGGGTACAGCATCCCTTCCCATCATGGCTGGGAATTCAGTTTTTCAAGTTTTCCTTGGTCCAGAGGGGGTTTGTTCAGTCTGTTGAAGAGCTTAGGATTTTATTTTGGTTTACACATTTAACATATATTATCTCCTTTAATTATTTCAAAAATCTTATAACACATTATTATCTTCATTTTATAGATAAGGAAACCAAGGAAGGCTAAGAAAGTTTTAGCAGCTTGCCTATAATCATATACCTGAGAGGTACAGCTGGAACTAAAAATCCTAGTCTCTTTGACTCCAAATTTGGCTTCTAATAAATATGTCAAAAAAGGCCACTATGTCAGATGGCTACAGTGTTGTTGGGAAAGATCCTACTACACCCCGAATCCTCACCTAACCATTTATCTCGCTGTTTTCCAAAGTTGTTTTTACCAAGACTCCCAGAAAGATGTGTATTAGCCCGTTTTCACACTGCTGTAAAGAACTACCTGAGACTGGGTAATTTACAAAGAAAAGAGGTTTAATTGACTCACAGTTCTGCAGGCTGTACAGAAAGCATGGCTGAGAGGCCTCAGGAAACTTATAATCATGGCGGAAGGTGAAGGGGAAGCAAGCACTGTCTTCACATGGTGGCAGGAGATAAAGTTGGGGGAAGTGCTATACACTTTTAAACAACCAGATATTATGAGAACTCCATCATGGGAACAGCAAGGGGGACGTCCACCCCCGTAATTCTGTCACCTCCCACTAGGCCCCTTCTCCAACACATAAGGATTACAATTTGACATGAGATTTGGGTGAGGACACAGAGCCAAACAATATCAAGATAGTTTACATCATGTCTGGTGTACATGCTCATGCACACACACGCACACACACACAATTGAAATAAACACGACAAAATTTACTCTTATGTACTCTGACATTTTCTATTATAATCTATTTTAATCAGTTTGATTAAAACATTGCTGATCACAATTTCCCAAATATCCAACCCTCATTTTGAAAAGCTCATTCTAGGCTGATGCTTGAAACCTTTTTTCAATGATAAATTCTTAAATTTAAGGGCTGCTTTTTGTTAAAATGCAAATGTAACACTAGGCTACATAAAGGCTAGCCTTGCATTACAAGTCAAATCCATTCATTTGAAAAGTAAATACTGCAGCCTGCTGCCATTTCTTTAGCCCGTACAATTTTCAAAAGATGTTTTTGTAATGTAAATGTCTTTAGGTGGGGCCATTTTCTTTTGTTCATCACAGGCCCCACAAACCCTATTGTTTCATATCCATCCATTGCTCAGTTTTCTATGATCTGTTAGGTTCCTTAGAGCACTTGACCTTGCATCCTCTGTTATTTACTTTTGAAGCAGCAGTTATCCAGGTGAATAGTACCATTTTTAGGGAATGTTTCAAAAATGGGGAGAGTGCTTTTTTTTTTGCTTGTCACAATGCTGGAGGTGGATGTCGCCCTGGCATTTAATGGGAAGAGGGAGCCAGGGATATTAGATACTCTGCAATATGTTTGGACAAGCCCACATGACAAAGATTTTTTTCCCCCTGTATCCCACATGACTTTCAAATGCTTCCTCCTGACATTCCCATAGGTAAAAGCCTAAAATTATCTGGGTCTAGATTATAGATCCGTTTTTCATATAAATGCAAAATGTTTTGTATAGTTTTAATTTTCCAGAAACGCAACTATCGTGCAGACCAAGGGAAGATTTTACTTTGTTTTGTTTAGAAATTGTCTAGGGTTGTTTGCCATTTCTGAAAGTCATGACATTAGTGTGAGTGCCCATTTGTGATATTTGAGTTGTCAGTACAACTCTCCATATTCATCTGCATTTGTGGTTGTCACTTACATGGCAATTTTGTCACATTCATGGTAATTCTGTGGTGTATTAGTTAATTTTTTGTTGCTGTTAAAGAATACCTTAGACTGGGTAATTTATAGAGAAAAGAGTTTCACTTAGTTTACAGTTCTGCAGGCTGAGAAGTTCAAGGACATGGCCCTGGCTTCATTCTGCATCAAAACATGATAGAGAAGTTCAAAGGGGAAGTGGACATGTGTGATGAGGAAAATTTGAGAGGCATCCTGGCTTTTTAACAACTTTCTCTCACAGGAACTAACCCATTCCTGTGAAAAATAATCCAGTTTCAAGAGAATGAGAACTCATTATCACAAGAACAGCACCAAGACATTCATGAGGGATCTGCTCCCATAGCCCAAAACCTTCCACTAGGCCCCACTTTCCAACACCTCCACACTGGGAATCAAATTTCAACATAAGCTTTGGTGAAGACAAACTATATACAAACCATAGCATATGGATATATTTTTATAGCCCTTATTTTGAAATGTCAAATATAAATAAAAATAGTAAAATATTCAATTCAATTTTGTTTTACTTATTTATCTTAAATCCAATGTCTTTAAGTAGGTACAAGATCTAACTAATTCATTATGTCTTTTGCTATATTGATGCCTGTATTAGTATGTTTTCACACCACTATAAAGAACTACCTGACACTGGGTAATTTATAAAGATAAGAGTTTTAATTGACTCACAGTTCTGCAAGGCTGGGGAGGCCTCAGGAAACTTACAATCATGGTGGAAGGTGAAGGGGAAGCAAGGCACGTCTTACATGATGGCAAAAGAGAGAGAAAGAAGGGGGAAGTGCCACACTTTTAAACGATCAAATCTCATGAGAACTCACTCACTATCATGAAAACAGCTTGGGGAAAACTGCCCACATGATCCCATCACCTCCCACCAGGCCCCTTCCTCAACACATGGGGATTACAATTTGAGATGAAATTTGGGTCTGGACACAGAGCCAAACCATATTATTCTACCTCTGGCTCCTCCCAAATCTCATGTCTTTCTCATATTTCAAAACACAATCATGCCTTCCCAACAGTCCCCCAAAGTCTTAACTCATTCCAGCATTAGCTCAAAAGTCCAAGTCCAAAGTTTCATCTGACACAAGGCAAGTCCCTTACACCTATGAGTCTGTAAAATCAAAAACAAGTTAGTTACTTCCAAGATACAGTGGGGGGTATGGGCATTGGGTAAATGCTCCCATTTCAAATGGGAGAAATTGGCCAAAATAAAGGGGCTACAGGCAGTCATTAAATCTTAAAGCTCTGAAATGAATTTCTTTTAATCCATGTCCCACATCCAGAGCACACTGATGCAAGGGGTGGGCTCCCACAGCCTTGGGCAGCACTGTCCCTGTGGCTCTGTAGGGTATAGCCCCCAGTGCTGCTTTTACGGGCTGGCATTGAGCACCTGAGGCTTTTCCAGGAGCACGGTGCAAGCTATCTACCATTCCAGGGTCTGGAGGATGGTGGCCCTCTTCTCACAACTCTACTAGGCAGTGCCCCAGAGGGGACTCTGTGTGGGGGCTCCAACCCCACATTTCCCCTCTGCATTGCCCAAGTAGAGGTTCTCCATGAGGGTTCCACCCCTGCAACACACACCTGCTTGGATATTCAGACATTTCCATACATCCTCTGAAATCTAGGTGGAGGTTCCCAAAGCTCAAATCTTGTCTTCTGTGCACCCATAGGCCCAACACCACGTTGAAGGCACTAAGGATTGGGGCTTGCATTCTCTGAAGCCATGGCCCAAGCTGTATCTTGGCCCCTTTTAGCCATAACTGAAGCTGGAGCGGCTGGGACACAGGTTGCCCAGTCCCGAGGCTGCACAGAGCAACACTGGGGCCCTGGCTCGAGAAATCATTTTTCTCTCCTAGGCCTCTGGGCTTGTGAATGGAGGGGCTACCACAAAGATCTCTGTTATGCCCTGGAGACATTGTCCCCATTGTCTTGGCTATTAACATTCGGCTCCTTGTTACTTACGCATATGATCTAATTATGAAGCCCTTTCCTGGCATTTCTCTTTTGTGTTTTAATTAAACCATTTTATTGATTTTCTGAAATTTCATGCTTAGATGGGCTATATTTCTATAATTTTGATTTTAGGATCATAAAGAGGGCATTACAAAATATTTGACAAAACAAGGAGGCATTGGTCTGATAGAGGTGAGGACCAATGCTATATAACTGTACAACAGTGGTGCTTGAGCAACTATTTAAATACAGTCATGCATTGCATAGTAACTTTTCAGTAAATGCCGGGCTGCATATATTAATACAATGGTGATTCTGTAAGGTTATAATACCATATTTTTACCGTACCTTTTAAATATTTATACCTTTTATAGATATGTTTAGATACACAAATACTTTCCATTGTGTTAATATTGTCTACAGTATTCAGTACAGTAACATGCTGTACAGGTTTGTAGCTTAGGAGCAACAGGCTATACCATATAGACTAGGTATGGTAAGCTATACTATTTAGGTTTGTGTATAACGTTCACACCATGACAAATTGCCTAACAATGCATTTTTCAGATCCTATCTCTTGTTAAATAACATATGACCGTATACAGATTTATAGGCCGAAACTAAGGCCTAATGAATTAGAACCTGTGAGGGCTGAGTTCCAAAATCTATCTTTTAAATAAACTCCTGGGGTTTAGAAGTTTCTTATATATTTTGGAAATTAACCCCTTTTTAGGTATATGGCTTGCAAATATTTTCTCCCATTTCATAGGTTGCCTTTTTACTCTGTTGATTGCTTCCTTTGCTGTGCAGAAGCATCTTAGTTTGATGCAATCCCACTTGTCTATTTTTGCTTTTCTTGCCTGTGCTTTTGGTGTCATATTTAAAAACGTGTTGTCCAGGCGAATGTCAAGAAAGTTTTCCTCTGTTTTTCTCTACTAATTTTACAATTAATAAACACAACACACAAATAAAAAACCCAAAGGAACACAAGAAAATATTTGGAGGTGATGGATATGTTTATTACCTGGATTGTGGTGACAGTAACATGTATGTATACATATGTCCAAATTCACCAAATTGTAAACATTAATTATATGAAATTTTTATATACAAATTTTACTTCACTAAAGATGAAAAAAAGAGGCTCCTGGGATGATTCTGATGCAGTTCTTCTAGAATCAGTTCATGAACTGGAATTTGTATAGCATTCTTCTTTATCTCATCATCTACCTTTATGATCTTATAATCAGTCCTAACTTCATGTCATCTCTTTTTTTCTTTTTTTTTTTGTGAGATGGAGTCTCGCTCTGTCGCCCAGGCTAGAGTGCAGTGGCGCGATCTCGGCTCACTGCAAGCTCCGCCTCCCATGTTCATGCCATTCTCCTGCCTCAGCCTCCCGAGTAGCTGGGACTACAGGCACCTGCCACCACGCCTGGCTAATTTTTTTTATTTTAATTTTTTTAGTAGATATGGGGTTTCACTGTGTTAGCCAGGGTGGTCTCGATCTCCTGACCTTGTGATCCGCCTGCCTTGGCCTCCCAAAGTGCTGGGATTACAGGCATGAGCCACCGTGCCTGGCCCTTCATCTCTTTTTTTCTTAAGAGATTGGGTCTCACTCTGCCACCCAGGCTAGAGTGCAGTGCAATGGCACGATCACAGCACTATCATGGCATGATAATAGCTCGCTGAAACCCTGAACTCTTGGACTCAAGCAATCCTCCCTCCTCAGCCTCCGGAGTTGCTGAGACTACAGATGTGCACCACCACGCCTGGCTAATTTTAATTTTTTTTTTTTATAGAGACAAGGTCTCACTGTGTTGTCCAGGCTGGTCTCAAACTCCTGGCCTCAAGCAGTACTTCTGCCTTGGCTTCTAAAAATTTCTGGGATTACACATATGAGCCACCATGCCTGTCCTTCATTTCTTCTTAGGAAAGAAAATAAATTACTTATTCCATCTTTTATTTTATTTTATTTTAATTTTTTTTTAATATTTATGCTTTTTTATTATTTATTTATTTATTTATTACTATAAGTTTTAGGGTACATGTGCATAACGTGCAGGTTACTTACATATGTATACATGTGCCATGTTGGTGTGCTGCACCCAGTAACTCGTCATTTAACATTAGGTATATCTCCAAAGGCTATCCCTCCCCACTTCCCCCACCCCACAACAGGCCCCGGTGTGTGATATTCCCCTTCCTGTGTCCATGTGTTCTCATTGTTCAATTCCCGCCTATGAGTGAGAACATGCGGTGTTTGGTTTTTTGTCCTTGTGGTAGTTTGCTGAGAATGATGGTTTCCAGCTTCATCCATGTCCCTACAAAGGACATGAACTCATCATTTTTTATGGCTGCATAGTATTCCATGGTGTATATGTGCCACATTTTCTTAATACATTCTCTCATTGTTGGACATTTGGGTTGGTTCCAAGTCTTTGCTATTGTGAATAGTGCCGCAATAAACATACATGTGCATGTGTCTTTATAGCAGCATGATTTATAATCCTTTGGGTATATACCCAGTAATGGGATGGCTGGGTCAAATGGTATTTCTAGTTCTAGATCCCTGAGGAATCGCCACACTTACTTCCACAATGGTTGAACTAGTTTACAGTCCCACCAACAGTGTAAAAGTGTTCCTATTTCTCCACATCTCTCCAGCACCTGTTGTTTCCTGACTTTTTAATGATCACCATTCTAACTGGTGTGAGATGGTATCTCATTGTGGTTTTGATTTGCATTTCTCTGATGGCCAGTGATGATGAGCATTTTTTTCATGTGTTTTTTGGCTGCATAAATGTCTTCTTTTGAGAAGTGTCTGTTCATATCCTTTGCTCACTTTTTGATGGGGTTGTTTGTTTTTTTCTTGTAAATTTGTTTGAGTTCATTGTAGATTCTGGATATTAGCCCTTTGTCAGATGAGTAGATTGCAAAAATTTTCTCCCATTTTGTAGGTTGCCTGTTCACTCTGATGGTAGTTTCTTTTGCTGTGCAGAAGTTCTTTAGTTTAATTAGATCCTATTTGTCAATTTTGGCTTTTGTTGCCATTGCTTTTGGTGTTTTAGACATGAAGTTCTTGCCCATGCCTATGTCCTGAATGGTATTGCCTAGGTTTTCTTCTAGGGTTTTTATGGTTTTAGGTCTCACATTTAAGTCTTTAATCCATCTTGAATGAATTTTTGTATAAGGTGTAAGGAAGGGATCCAGTTTCAGCTTTCTACATATGGCTAGCCAGTTTTCCCAGCACCATTTATTAAATAGGGAATCCTTTCCCCATTGCTTGTTTTTGTCAGGTTTGTCAAAGATCAGATGGTTGTAGATATGCAGCATTATTTCTGAGGGCTCTGTTCTGTTCCATTGATCTATATCTCTGTTTTGGTACCAGTACCATGCTGTTTTGGTTACTGTAGCCTTGTAGTATAGTTTGAAGTCAGGTAGCATGATGCCTCCAGCTTTGTTCTTTTGGCTTAGGATTGACTTGGCAATGCGGGCTCTTTTTTGGTTCCATATGAACTTTAAAGTAGTTTTTTCCAATTCCGTGAGGAAAGTCATTGGTAGCTTGATGGGGATGGTGTTGAATCTATAAATTACCTTGGGCAGTATGGCCATTTTCACAATATTGATTCTTCCTACCCATGAGCATGGAATGTTCTTCCATTTGTTTGTATCCTCTTTTATTTCCTTGAGCAGTGGTTTGTAGTTCTCCTTGAAGAGGTCCTTCACGTCCCTTGTAAGTTGGATTCCTAGGTATTTTATTCTCTTTGAAGCAATTGTGAATGGGAGTTCACTCATGATTTGACTCTCTGTTTGTCTGTTATTGGTGTATAAGAATGCTTGTGATTTTTGCACATTGATTTTGTATCCTGAGACTTTGCTGAAGTTGCTTATCAGCTTA
This sequence comes from Gorilla gorilla gorilla, assembly GCF_029281585.2. NCBI lineage: Eukaryota > Metazoa > Chordata > Mammalia > Primates > Hominidae > Gorilla > Gorilla gorilla. Next base: position 124,936,511 of record NC_073247.2, read on the forward strand.
AGGAGATTTTGGGCTGAGACAATGGGGTTTTCTAGGTATACAATCATGTCATCTGCAAACAGGGACAATTTGACTTCCTCTTTTCCTAATTGAATATTCCATCTTTTATTTTTAATACCTTTCCACTGGCTCATTTATATCTGCCTACAGTATGCTTAAAGGGTCAGTAGCTTAAAGAAGTCTTTATTTGACTTAATGTTCTGCCTAAAACTGTCCTTTATCATTCACATTTCCTCCCAAACGAAGGTCTTGAAAAAGTAGTGTATCATCTCTAACTCCACTAATATTTCTCTTTTCTCAATGACTTGTGATATGTCTTCTGCCCTCACCACATTAATAGAGCTGCCCTTTCAAACCATTCTAACTGACAATACAGTGGCATCTTTTCAGTACTCATTCTGTTTAGATTCTTTGCAGCATTATTACTTTTAGAATAACTCCTCCTACTAGAATATTTTTTTTCTTGGTTTCTAAAAGACTGAGCTCTCTTGATTCTCCTCTTACCTTTCTGATACACTCTGATGAAGTTTCTTTCTGACTTATCTTTCATCTACTCATTATAAATCCCCTGAAAGATTCCATCCTAAGATCAATTTTCTGTATGTGTGTATCACCCAAATTGTATCACCAACCATTTTTTGGGGGGATTCAAGACTGTATTTTAATCTGCCTCCTGGTTATTTATTTATACCTAGTAAATCTTTAATATATTTCAGTTTTATGTGTCTAAAGCTGAATCCCTCATTCCTCATAAAAAAGTGACAATTCCTTTTTCCTAGTTAGTTAATATCACTACCAAATTACTCCGACTTGAAACTGCAGTCACTGTAAACATCTCTTTCTCACTCTTCATATACAATCAATTGTCAAATCCTACTGATTCTTCTTTTGCAAAATTTCCTATAAATCATTCAAATTCCTACAACAACTATCATTATTTCAAGTACTATTTCTTCCACTTAGACTGTGGCCTCCTAACTGCTCTTCTTCTAAGCTCTCTTGTGGGAACTATAGCTTAGCAGTTAACTACTTGGCCTTCAGAGCCAGACTATCAATGTTTGACTTTACCACTTACTGCCTGACCTTGTACAAATTACTTAGTCTCTCTCTATGCTTTAATTTCCCCACCTATAAAATAAGGCCATCAAGAGCATTGACCACATAAGATTCTTCTGATGATCAAAAAGGATGCTATATATACAGTGCTTCAAAAATTGCCTGATACAGGTTAAGCACTCAGTAATTGTCAATCATTATTAAATTACCAGCATTTTTATTCAGGTTTATGTTTTTCCATTCAAACTGTCCTAGTGTTCTCTGCTCTTAGAAGTCTTTATGATTGTAAGTAGCCTCAATTATTTAGGCCCACTTGATGTTTTGCATAAATTAAGCATGAAGAAATGAATTGCCTTTCACTTTGCTCCCTTTGTAGTTTTGTATAAACTATTTCATAATAATAATTACTCTGTCCAGGTTAGAATATGTTAAATATTACCATTTTATAGTATTATTTCTATTTATTAGATCACTTATAGTTCATCTGTGAAATCTGGCTGATGTGGCCTCACATTTCTGGGTAAAGAAGTGAACATTTCATGAAATCTATAACCATGTATTTGATGTATACCCTCTGTTACGCATTAGATGCTATAATTTTTGCTATCAGATAGTGTAGTTCCTTCTTATAAGGCAAAGGAAAAAATCTAATTTTAATTAAAAAATGTAACACTGACTTTGAGAATGATATTCCTTGAAATATTCCTATTTTCAGTAGACTAAGAAAATCTTTCTCTTTGGAGGTGAATATTTATATATGCACTTTACAGTGTGTTTCCCTTCTACCTTTCTTTGTTAATCATTTTGTGTGTACTTTATACCGTGTATGTTGAGTTTTCGAGGATAAGCCAATCTCTTCTCTCTGATTAGGTTTAACTTTTATAATCAGGGTGGATGGATTCCCACCTCAACCCTCACCACTCTTATCCTGGACAAACTATGGGGATTTTGAGTTCTTGGAAGTTAGACATAGGTTACACAGAGCTTATGCACAATATAGCTCACCCCATGATATATTCAGTGCTCAAACTTAGAAAACGGCCATGGGTGAGAGGGAGAATACAATGCATTTGCCTTATTGTCCTTCACAGTTTTCAGGGTGTTAAATGCAGAGTTGAGGAGAGAAGTGGAGGAGAAAAAGGATGGAGAGAGATCACCAGGTAGGGAAGAGGGAAAGGGTATGATGGAAAAGAAACTCCTCAGCCTCTTCATCTATCTCCTGGAAGACCTCCTGTAGTATTACCCATCTCCATATAAAGGAATTGATCAGACTTTGGGTATAGGCCCCTTCATCCACTGTAGGTAGCTCTGAAAAGCAACTAATTTATGAATCCAGTACAAAAGATCTTTAAAATCCTTATACTCTTAACTTTTCCAACTCCCCCAGTCACCCCATTCTTCCTCACACTTTCCAGTCTTCTCTCCTTGATTTTACCCTCGATCTTTTTCCGTAGATCCCTTCTTCCTTCTTCTTAGCCCCCTCTCGATTCCTTCCTTTCTTCTTGCTACTCCCTTCCCTGACTTGCTTCTATAGAAGCTGAGATTTCTGCTTATTAGCAGCTGTTAAAGCAGCAGGTGGTGAAACAGTGGGGTGAAGGCCTACCTATATAGTGCAGAGGTCAAAATATAAATTTGCATGGAGAAACATGCTGATATATCAGTAAGTGAGCGTGATACTTATATATCAGTAAATAACTAAGTTGTCACTTAGTTATTAGAACTGTAAAAATAGGTACATCTTCAAATTCCCTATATACCATTTACTTTCCACAGCTTGTTTGACTCTTTTCTCATTCACTGCTCACTAACAATCTCTCACTAGGTTGGTTTCTTCCAGTCTACTGCCTCCCTTCCATAGTCTGCCTAGCTCTTTCCCTGAGTAGTCACGGAATGAAAAGTATACTTTTACATCGATGAAGCTAGTGGAAAAGCAGAATGGTTTCATTGTCTTTGATTGATGAGGCTGTCTTATCAGTTAAATCAAATCTGCAAACTGAAAGATGCTGCAGCATTTATTTAAGAAGAAACAAGGAAAATGTTGCACCCTATGGTGTACCTCACCCCTTGTATGCTTACAGTGACTACTGTAAAAACTGAAGACATGGCCTCTGCCTTTAAAAAGTTGATCATCTACTTGGTATGATTGAACATACACAATGAGAAACATTTAACAATCAAAATATCAACAAATGCAGAGGCTGGGCACAGTGGCTCACTCCTGTAATCCCAACACTTTGGGAGGCCGTGGTGGGTCCATCACCTGAGGTCAGGAGTTCAGGACCAGCCTGGCCAACACGGGAAACCCCATCTGTACTAAAAATACAAAAATTAGCCAGGCGTGGTGGCACGCGCCTGTAGTCTCAGCCACTCAGGAGGCTGAGGCAGGAGAATTGCTTGAACCTGGGAGGTGGAGGTTGCAGTGAGCTGAGATAGCATCACTGCACTCTAGCCTGGGCAACAGAGCGAGACTTCCTCTCAAAAACCAAAACAAAACAAAAACATAAAAAGCAAATACAGGTTGATTTTGTTCCAAGTTGGGCCCCTAGTAAAGGTGGGACCCTCCGGTGGGAGTAATGAAGGAGGGGTCTGATAGAGGTGCTAGTTAGATTTTGAAGAGATATTTCATGGAATTATGTGAGTGAATGAATTTAGATGGCAAAAAGCCAGAGGGCTTAGGACTGAACTATAGGGCCTTCCAAAAGTCAACAGGTAAATTGACACTTGAATCCACGTGATTACCCAGTGCTTTAGGCTTAGTGTTTTTACATATGTTAGCTCATATAATTAAATTCTAACAACTTTGTGATTTTACTAAAGCTCAGAATGTTTATGTAAGTAGACCCAAGGTCACACAGCTGGAAATTGATCAGTTGGATTCTAATGATTGATTTCTGACCCTAAATCTAGTACATTTTTGATTATACTCCATGTAAAAGAAGGGAAATCTAGGAAAGGGAGAAATCAAACCTCAAAGGTAGAAATGGTAATGCAGCTAAGAATCAACCTGATAGAGGACCATTGGATTTAGCTAAGTAATTGCTTCATGTTGAGTGAAGGATCCACACAAAAACAAGGTAGCGAATAGGTGCTAACTCTTACACCTTTGTGGAAACTTCAGGAGCATTTCTACATTCTTTGCATTAAGAAGGATTAAATACAAATTATTCAGGCTACAATGTTTTCCTTGGTAAGTTATGATTAGTGTCTTTCTCCAATAATGATGTGTGCAAACTGAATTCACAGTAATGTGGTTTCTATTTGTACCGTACGTTGCCTTTACATTCTGACAACTTGAGGTCTGTCACCAGGAAAGAAAGAAAATAATTAGCAGTCATCACTGAGGGTTTAATATTTTAATTCTCCAGCTGTTGTACAAAATGTTTTTGTGCATATAGATTCAATTAGTCATAAAGTAGGGAATCAGAATAATGCAGCTGCATTATATAGCTTTGGAATGTGCGCTCCAGGTAGAAATTGATAGGTTCTTTAGTTTATTGCCACTTTTTAAAAAGGGGATGCAGACATTAAAAGTCTTTCAAACAAAAGACTATTAATGTTGACACGGGAGCATTAAGAGAATAGAGATGGTAACAGTAGAATCATAGAACATGTAGAATTTATAGAATATACATTGAGAAAATTTAAAAGAAAATATTATAATTTGACTATAACATATAAATAAATACATATAATGGAAACATCTGTCCACCTAAGTGAATAAGAAACAATATTTAATGGCATATGATAATCTGGGGTGAAAGTTTTACAAAAATATGGTAAAGGGCCAATGACCTTAATATGTAAAGAAAATTTGCAAATTAGTAACATTTAAAAAATACACATAAAATAACATGCCAATAAAAATTGGGCAAAGGCTATGAACCAAAAATTTAAAAAAGAAGAAATATAAACACAAATAAATGTGCAAAAAGGTTTATCTTGATTAGTAAAAAAAATTGTAGGAAATAAAATACACCATAAATTTAAGCCTTAATTTTATTTTTCCCCCATTTAAGACACATAAAAATAATAATAGAAAACAAAATTAGAAAGGCATGGTTATACTCAAAAAGATAAACCACTCAGCTGGGTGTGGTGACCCATGCCTGTAATCCCAGCAGTTTGGGAGGCCGAAGCAGGCGGATCATTTGATGTCAGGATTTCGAGCAACAACATGGTGAAACAACATGGTGAAACCCCGTCTCTACTAAAAATACAAAAATTAGCCAGGCGTGATAGTGGACACCTGTAATCCCAGCTACTTGGGAGGCTGAGGCAGGAGAATTACTTGAACCTGGGAGGTGGAGGTTGCAGTGACCCAAGATAGTGCCACTGCACTCCAGCCTAAGCAACAGAGTGAGACTCCATTTCAAAAAAAAAAATAAAAGATAAACCACTCAGCGGACCAGAAATAGAATGGAGACATCCTTGATGGTGAAGCCACAGTTTTAGATGCAGGCAGAAGTCCCTGAGACTTCTGTGGATAAAAGGGGACCAGAGGCTTGCTTGAGTGGAGGGATGTGAATCAAAAGCAGGGATGGAGACCCGTGACCTTGGAAAGAAGATGAGAAATGTGGTGGGGTTAGGTGGCAAGAAGGGAAAAGAAAAAGGGAGGACCGGCCCTGCCGGGGGCTATGGCTTGTTTAAAGCTACATTACCTATCAAGCCCACCTATTTCCTGGCTGCCAAATAGGAGTGAAGAAGGAGCTCTTGGGCTGTCTCTTTGCCCCGAGAAATATCTACGCACATCCCATCCATCAAGGAGTGAAGTGGAGACGCCAGCTCTAGAAGCTCTTGAGAAACCCCTTTTCAATCATTCCATACACACTCACAGTGAAAGCCAGGCCTATCCTAAAAATTTGCAGGGCCCAGAGCAAGCATGCCAACAAAAGCTCATGTACCATAGTCATACATATTTAAAAGTTGCATATTGAAATAATTTGATCACTCAGGTAAGGCAAAGGATTCTCTTCTAGTCCAGAGATAAGTATCTGCAAAAAAACCTAATAAAAATTACATAAAAATTTTAGAAAAAGGTTGCACATAAAGCTAAGTAAATGTTAACTGATAGTCTATCTCCTACCTTGATGAATATAACTTTATATCGATAAAATTGAAATGTGTAAAACTGTATTTTTCATATGCTGAATGTTAGTAAAATGCCCAAAACTACTAAATTTAATTATTAGTTTATGTATCTGGCCTTCTGTTTACAGTCTCATGGTGTTTGGATAAGTAATAACATAAATACATATATAATTTATAGATTAGTATATGTTTGTACTATTAAATTTACTTTTCTTGCTTTCACTGCTGAAAGATCACTATTACGTTGTTATAATCAAGATTTTCACATAATCTGTGCTCAATTTGCAGTTCTGGTTTGAAGGGATTACAAATGAAAATGTACTGACAGTTTACAAAATTTAACATATTTTATATAAAATGTAAATTTGAATAAAAACTATTTTTAAAAAAGTTATTTTTCTTCCAAAATATTAAAATTAAGAAATTAAAAAGCAAAATTAATACAACCCTTCAACCAAATTTATGTAGCATTTAAACATTTTACTCAATTTAAAAAAATGTATAAATTTACCTCTTAAACATTTGTATATTAGATTATCCAGAAATATTTATTTTGACACACATTAGAGGCATCACAAAGAATTGGTGTTATGTTTCACCTATGTTATGTCTTGATGGATGTATATACAAGTTTAGGAATATTATGAATTGTTTAATAATGTAAAATGTTCCTCAGTCAACGTGTGCAATTGCTGGATTTGTGAGAATCACAAGAACCACAAATTGTAATAGGAAGAGAAGCAAGCAAATGGATGCTGAGCACTGTTTCAAGATGAAACTGTGTCAAGTTATGCAAAAATCTACTGTATTTGTACCACATGAGGATTTGACTAGTTAATCTTTTCTACTACTGAAGTGATTCTGCTACTCAAATCCTTCCCACATTCTAAGGTAGTGTCCATCTCTGACTTAGCAGCAGCACAAACCACAAATCTTCATGGCATGTGTTAGTTTGGATCCTTCGAGAAGGAGATACCAAGACAGGGTTAGACATATAAGAACTTTATTGGGGAAATTCCCATGAAGGACAAAAGGAGGCCATCAGGATTAGGCTGTGAGAGTCTTCAGATAGTGGTGCAGGTCAGACCCCTGTAGCAGGAGAGTGCCGAAAGAGGGGATATGGGAAAGAGTATCAGATTGCAGTGCAGTTCTAAGAAAGCTTCAGCCAAGTCAGTGGGTATTTCTTGACCCAAGGTTGTCTATTAAAGAAGACCCATGTCCTGCAGGAATAAGCCTGCACTTGTTTCCCTTCCTTACTTACATTTTAGCTAGGAGCAGCATGGAGAGAGTGTAGCATTGACACAAATGTGATGGTGCACCCACAGCTGGGGCTGATGGTCAACTATGTTCCATGAAGCAGGAGATTCAGGCAGCCCATTTCTTGGTGGCCACAGTTCATAGGTAAGAGGACTCCAAATTGTTAATATGTCAATTCTCCAAAAATTAACCTATGGATCCAAGTAAATGCTTATCAAAATCCCAGGAGGCCTTTTTGGTCGAAATTGACAAACTGATTCTAAAATTCATAGGCAATGCAAAGGACCTAGAGCAGCCAAGACAACTTCTGAAGAGATGAACAAAAGTTGGAGGACTAACATCACCTGTTTTTAACGACTTATAAAACTATAGTAATAAGGGCAATGTGGTATTAATGTGAAGATACACAAATAGATCAATGGGGAAGAATAAGGAGTCCAGAAATAGACCCATACCTATATGTAAATGCTGAAATCTGAATGTTTGCATCCCCTCAAAATTCATGTTTTTGTTTTATTCATTTATGTTTTTACACTGACATATAAAAATTATACATCTTTATGGTATACAGCATGTTTTGATATATGTATATATTGGCTAAATTGGCTAAATATGTATACAATGACTAAATTAAGCTAATTAACATATCCATTATCTCACTTATATATCATTTTTTGTGGTGAGAATGCTTAAAATCTATTAGCAATTTTCAAGTGTACAATACATTGTTATTAACTATAGTTACCATGTTGTATAACAAATCTCAATTTATTCCTCCTATCTAACTAAAATTTTATATCCTTTAACCAACATCTCCCCCAAACCCCCACCACCTCTGGCAACCTCCAATTCTACTCTCTGCTTCTATAAGTTCAACTTTCTAAGATTCCACATATGAGTGAAATCACATAGTATTTGTCTTTCTGTTTCTGGCTTATTTCTCAAGATTCATGTGTTGAAACTTAATCACCAATGTGATAGTATGAGGAGGTGGGTTATTTGGGAAGTAAGTAGATCATGAGATCAGAGCCTTCAAAAATGGAAGTAGTGGTTCCTTTATAAAAGAGGCCTGAAGAAAACCCCTTTTCCCTTCCACATGTGAGAATACAGCAAAAAGGCACTGTCTATGAGCCAGAAAGTGGTCTCTCACTAGACACTGAATCTGTTAGCACCTTGATCTTGGACTTGCCAGCCACCAGAACTGTGAGAAAGAAATTGCTGTTGTTATAAGCCACCTAGTTTATGGTATTAAGACAGGAAAAGTGATTTTTTAAAATGGTGTAATGACCATTTATTAGGCAAAGTAGAGTCTTTTCAACAAATGGGGCTGGAATATTTGGATATCCATATGCAAAGATAAACTTCAGTCCACACCTTATAATACATTTTAAATTTTACTCAAAATGGATCATAGACCTAAATGTAAAGATTTCTTAGATTAAGCGCTGGCGAACTACAATCTTTAGGCCACATCCAGCCCACTACCTGTTTTTATACATACAGATGTATTGGAACACCTCCTTATCTATTCATTATGTATTTAGCCACAATTACTTTTGTGTCACAAATGCAGAGTTGAATAATTGTGACAGAGACCATGTGGTCCTCAAAGCTTAAGCTATTTACTCTTTGGTACTGTAGAGAATTAGTTTTCTGATCTCTGTATTAGATACAACAAAATCTCAATCCATAAAAGGAAAAAAATTATACATTGCACATATCAAAATTATAAATTTATCCATAATTCTTTATAAGACACTGTTAAGAGAATGAAAAGACAAGCCATAGACTAGGAGAAAAAATTGCAAATCATATATCTGACAAAGAACTTGTACCCAGAATACATAAGGAACTCTTACAACTCAACAATAAAAAGTACAGACAATCCAATAGTAAGATGGACAGAAGACTTGAACAAACACTTCACCAAAGAAGATATATGGGTTGAAAATAAGCACATAAAAATGCTCAACATCATTAGCCATTAGGGAAATGCATATTAAAACCACAATGAGATACAGCTGCATACTTATTAGAATGGCTAAATTTAAAAACACTCACCATGCCACATATTGGCAAGGATGTGAAGGAACTGAAACTTTTTACACTGCTGCTGGAAATATAAAGTTGTACAGTCACTTGGGAAAACAATTTGCTACTTTCTTATAAGGTAAATGTCCACCTATCATATGATCCAGCCATTCTTCCCATAAGTATTTACACAATAGAAATAAAAATGTGCACTAGTACAATTGTTTGTATGTAAATATATAAAGCAGTTTTATTTGTAATTTTCAAAACCTGTAAACAGCTCAAAGATCCATCCACAGGCGAATGGATGAACAAACTGTGGTACATACACCACTGATGCATGCAACAACATGAATAAATCTCTAATTATGCCGAATGACTAAAGCCAAACAAAAAGAGTTCATACTGTATGATTCAATTTATATACAATCCTAGAAAATGAAAACCAATTTATATTGATGGAACACAGACCAGTCGTTGCTTGGAGGGAAGCTTTAGGAGGGGCAGGAGAAGAGTTACAAAAGAGCACAAGTAAACAGTTGAGGGAGGTGGATCTATTCATTAGCTTAATTGGAGTGATGGTTTCATTCTTGCGTAGATAAAATGTATCAAAATGTACAATTTGAACATGCAAAGTTTATTGTATGCCAGTTATACTTCAATAAATCTTTGTTTTAAAGTTAAAAAAAGTGTTCACTGATTTCTGGTTTCATATGAATTTTAGAATTGTTTTTTTCTAATTCTGTGAAGAATGGTGATGGTATTTTAATGGGAATTGCATTGAATTTGTAGATTACTTTTAGCAGTATGGCCATTTTCACAATATTGATTCTACTCATCCATGAGCATGCAATGTGTTTCCATTTGTTTTTGTTGTCTGTGATTTCCTTCAGCAGTGTTTTGTAGTTTTCCTTGTAGAGGTCTTTTGCCTATTTGGTTAGGTATATTCCCAAGTATTTTATTTTATTTTTTGCAGCTATTGTAAAAGGAGTTGAGTTCTTGATTTGATTCTCAGCTTGGCCGCTGTTGGAGTATAGAAGAGCTACTGATTTGTGTACATTAACTTTGTATCTGGAAACTTTGTTGAATTATTTTACCAGTTCTAGGAGCTTTCTGGGGGAGTCTTTAGGGTTTTCTAGGTAAACAATCATATCATCAGCAAGTAGCGACAGTTTGACTTCTTTACCGATTTGGATGCCCTTTTTTTTTTCTTTTGTCTGATTGCTCTGGCTATGATTTCCAGTACTATGTTGAAGAGGAGTGCTGAGAATGGGCATCCTTGTCTTGTTCCAGTTCTCAGAGGGAAAGCTTTCAACCTTCCCTCATTCAGTATTATGTTGGCTGTGGGTTTATCATAGATGGCTTTTATTATATTGAGGTATGTCCCTTGTATGCCGATTTCACTGAGAGTCCTAATCATAAAGGGATGCCAGATTTTGTAGAACGCTTTTTCTGCATCTATTGAGATGATCACGTGACTTTTGTTTTAAATTCTGTTTATGTGGTGTATCATATTTATTGACTTGCATATGTTAAACCGTCTCTGCATCAGTGGTATGAAACCCACTTGATCATGGTGGATTATCTTTTTGATATGTTGTTGGATTCAGTTAGCTAGTATTCTGTTAAGGATTTTAACATCTATGTTCATCAGGGATATTGGACTTTAGTTTTCTTTACCGTTGTGTCCTGGCTTCATAGAATGACTTAGGGAGGGTTCCCTCTTTCTCTGTCTTGAGTAATAGCGTCAATAGGATTGGTACCAATTCTTTGAATGTCTGGTAGAATCCTGCTGTGAATTTGCCTGGTCCTGGACTTTTTCCTGTTAATAATTTTAAAATTACTGTTTCAATCTCACTGCCTGTTATTGGTCTGGTCAGGGTATCTAACTCTTCCTGATTTAAGCTAGGAAGGTTGTATTTTTTACAGGAATTTATCCATCTCTTTTAGGTTTTCTAGCCTATGCGTGTTAAGGTGTTCATAGTAGCCTTGAATGATCTTTTGTATTTCAGTGGCGTCAGTTGTAGTATCTCTCGTTTTGCTTCTTATTGAGCTTATTTGGATTTTCCCTTTTCTTTTCTTGGTTAATTCTTCTAATGGTATATCAATTTTATTTATCTTTTCAAAGAAGCAGGTTTCTGTTTCATTTATCTTTGGTACTCTTTTTATTTCAATTTCTTTTAGTTCTGCTCTGATATTGGTTATTTTCCTTCTTCTGTTAGGTGTGGGTTTAGTTTGTTCTTGTTTCTCTAGTTCCTTCAGGTGTGACCTTAGATTGTCTGTTTGTGCTTTTTCAGAATTTTTGATGTAGTCATTTAGGGCTATGAACTTTCTTCTTAGCACCACCTTTGCTGTATCCCAGAGGTTTTGACAGATTGTGTCATTATTGTCATTCAGTTTGAAGAATTTTTAAATTTCCATCTTGATTTTATTTTTGATCCAGTGATCATTTAGGGACTGGTTATTTAATTTCCATGTATTTGCATGGTTTTGGAGGTTCTTTTTGGAGTTAGTTTTCAGTTTTATTCCACTGTCGTGTGAAAGAGTGCTTGATGTAATTTCAATTTTCTTAAATTTATTGAGGCTTGTTTTGTGGCCAATCCTATGGTCTATCTTGGAGAAAGTTCCATGCACTGTTGAATAGAATGTATATTCTTTGATTTTTGGATGGAATGTTCTGTATATATCTGTAAAGTCCATTTGTTCCAGGGTGTAGTTTAAATCCATTGTTTCTTTGTTGACACTCTGTCTTGATGACCTGTCTAGTGCTGTCAGTGGAGTATTGAAATCCCCTATGATTATTGTGTTGCTGTCAATCTCATTTCTTAGGTCTATTAGTAATTGTTTTATAAATTTAGGATCTCCAGTGTTAGGTGCATATATGTTTAGTATTGTGATATTTTCTGATTGGACAAGGCTATTTATCATTATATAATGTCCCTCCTTGTCTTTTTTAAATCCTGTTACTTTAAAGTTTGTTTTGTCTGATATAAGAATAGTTAATCCTGCTCGCTTTTAGTGTCCATTTGCATGAAATGTCTTTTTCTACCCCTTTACCTTAAGTTTGTGCGAGTCATTATGTGTTAGGTGAGTCTCTTGAAGGCAGTAAAGAGGTGGTTGGTGAATTCTTATCCATTATGCAATTCTGTGTCTTTTAAGTGCAGCATTTAGGCTATTTACATTCAATGTTGGTATTGAGATGTGAGGTGCCATTCCATTCATACCTTGCTTTTTTGTTTTTTGTTTGTTTGTTTTTTAAATTGTATTTTTTATAGGTCGTGTGAAATTTATGCTTTAAAGAAGTTCTGTTTTGATATGTTTGCAGGATTTGTTTCAAGATTTAGAGCATCTTTTAGCAGTTCTTGTAGTGGTGGCTTGGTAGTGGCAAATTCCCTCAGCATTTGTTAGTCTGAAAAAGACTGCATCTTTCTTCCATATTTGAAGCTTAGTTTCACTGGATACGAAATTATTGGCTGATAATTGTTTTGTTTTAGGAGGCTGAAGATAGGGCCCCAATACCTTCTAGCTTGTAGTGTTTCTGCTGAGAAATCTGTTGTTAATCTGATAGGTTTTCCTTTGTAGGTTACCTGGTGCTTTTGTCTCATAGCTCTTAAGGTTATTTCCTACATTTTTAACTTTAGATAACCTGATGACAGTGTGCCTAGGTGATTGTCTTCATGTGATGAATATCCCAGGTGTTCTTCGTGCTTCTTGTATTTGGATGTGTAGGTCTCTAGCAAGGCTGGGGATGTTTTCCTTGATTATTCACCCAAATATGTTTTCCAAACTTTTAGATTTCTCTTCTTCCTCAGAAACACCAATTATTCTTAGGTTTGGCCATTTAACATAATCCCAGACTTCTTGGAGGCTTTGTTCATATTTTCTTAGTCTTTGTTGAATGGATTAATGTGAAGACCTTGTCTTCAAGTTCTGCATTTCTTTCTTCTACTTGTTCAGTTCTATTCCTGAGTCTTTCCAGAGCATTTTGCATTTCTATAAATGTGTCCATTGTTTCCTGGAGTTCTGATTGTTTTTTATTTATGCCATTTATTTCCTTGAGTATTTCTCCCTTCACTTGTATCATTTTTTGGATTTCCATACACTGGGCTTCGCCTTTCTCTGGTGCCTCCCTGATTAGCTTAATAACTAAGCTCCTGAATTCTTTTTCAGGTAAATCAGGGATTTTTTCTTGGTTTGGGTCTATTGCTGGTGAGCTAGTGTGATTTTTTTGGGATGTTAAACAACCTTGTTTTGCCATATTACCAGGGTTGGTTTTCTGGTTCCTTCTCATTGGGGTAGGCTCTGTCAGAGGGAAGATCTAGGGCCGAAGGCTGTTTTTCAGATTCTTTTCTCCCACGGGATATTCCCTTGATGTAGTATTCGCCCTCTTTTCCTATGGATGTGGCTTCCCTGGATCCGAGCTGTAGTGATTGTTATCTCTCTTCTGGATCTAGCCACCCAGCATGTCTACCAGGCTCCAGGATGATACTGGGGGTTGCCTGCACAGAGTCCTGTGATTTGAACCGCCTATGGGTCTCTCAGCCGTGGATACCAGCACCTGTTCCGGTGGAAGTGGCAGAGGGGTGAAATGGACTCTGTGAGAGTTCCTAGCTTTGGTGGTTTAATGCACTATTTTTGTGCTAGTTGGCCTCCTGCCAGGAGGTGGCGTTTTCCAGTGAGCATTAGCTGTGATTGTATGGGGAAGAACAGATAGTGGGTGTGGCCCTAGAACTCTCAAGAGTACAAGCCCTTTGTCTTCAGTTACCAGGGTGCGTGGGGAAGGACCATTGGTTGGGGGCAGGGGTAGGCATGTCTGAGCTCAGACTCTCTTTGGGTGGGTCTCGCTGTGGCTGCTGTAGAGGATGGAGGTGAGGTTCCCAGGTCAATGGAGTTATGTTCCTAGAAGGATTATGGCTGCCGCTGCTGTGTCATGCAGGTTGTCAGACAAGTGGGGAAAAGCTAGCAGTCACAGGTCTCACCCAGCTCCCACACAATCCAAAGGGCCGATCTCAGTCCCGTGGTGCCCCTTCCAACAGTATTGAGTCTGTTTTCAGGCAGTGGGCAAGCAGGGCTGAGAACTTGCTTCAGGCTACCCACCTCCCAGCTGTGAAAGCAAATATGCCTTTCCTTCTTCCATGGCCTGTGAAGCATACAGACCGGATTCATGCCTTCCCCTGCGTTCTAGCCAGGAGGCTTCTTGATCAGTTCAAATTGTTACAAAGTTTAGCTGGAGATTTCCTTCTCCCTTTGGCCTTTTCCCAGCTCCTCTGGCTACCCTTCCAAAGGACCCCTGTGAGGCCCAGCAAAAAATGACTTCCTAGGAGACCCAGCAATCTCCCAGGGGTTTTCCCACTGCTTCTTCTACCCCTTATTTATTCTGGCTCTCTAAATTGACTCAGCTCCAGGTCAGGTCAAAATCTTCTCCCATAATCTAGGCCTTCATTTTCCCCAGTGAGGGTGTATGTTCAGGGTTGGATGATCTCCCTTTCCCACTTCCACAGTTTGGGGACTCACAGTATTTGGGGTGTCTCCTGGTTTCTGCAAGAGCAATCCGCTTCCTTCTGGGGGTCTGTTGGTCCTCTCATGTTTCCTGATTTATTCCTGCAGTCATTATGGAGCAAAAATTCATGACGTGAGCCTCCACACAGTGCTCTGTTCATCCAAGTTGGAGCTTTCTATCTCCCGAATTTCAATTGTTTTGATTTTTAAATCCCACAAATAAGTGAGAACATGTAATATTTGTCTTTATGTGCCTGGCTTATTTCACTTAGCTCAATGACCTCCACTTCATTTATGTTGCTGCAAATGACTGGATCTCATTTTTTTATGGCTGAATAGTACTCCACTGTGTCTATATACTACATTTTCGTTTTTAAAATTTCCAACTTTTAAGTTCAGGGGTACATGTGCAGGATGTGCAGGTTTGTTACATAGGTAAACGTGTGCCGTGCTGGTTTGCTGCACAGATCCTCCCATTACTCAGGTATTAAGCCCAGCATCTACTAGCTAATATTCCTGATCCTTTCCCTCTTCTCACACCAACACCATCCAACAGACTGTAGGGTGTGTTGTTCCCTACCATGTGTCTATGTGTTCTCATCAATCAGCTGAGAACATGCAATATTTGGTTTTCTGTTAATGCATTAGTTTGCTGAGGATAATGGCTTCTGGCTCCATTCATGTCCCTGCAAATGACATGATCTTTTCCCGTTTTATGGCTGCATAGTATTCCATGGTGTATATGTACCACATTTTCTCTATCCAGTCTATCATTGATGGGCATTTAGGTTGATTCCATGTGTTTGCTATTGTGAATAGTGCTGCATTGAACATACATGTGCATGTGTCTTTATAATAGAACAATTTATATTCCTTTGGGTACATACCCAGTAACAGGATTGCTGGGTCAAATGGTATTTCTGCTGCTATGTTTTTGAGGAATCACCCCACTATCTTCCACAATGGTTGAACTAATTTACACTCTCACCAACAGTGTAATAGCATTCCTTTATCTCCACAAGCTCACCAAAATCAGTTATTTTTTGACTTTTAAATAGTAACCATTCTAACTGTTATGAGATAGTATCTCACTGCGGTTTTGATTTGCATTTCTCTAACGATGAGTGATGTTGAGCTTTCTCCATGTTTGTTGGCCATAGGTATGTCTTCTTTTGAGAAATATCTGTTCATGTTTTTTGCCACTTTTTAATGGGGTTATTTGTTATTTCCTGTAAATTTGTTTAAGTTCCTTATAGATACTGGATAATAGACCTTTGTCAAGTGCATAGATTGCAGAAATTTTATCTCATTTTGCATGTTGTCTGTTTACTCTGTTGGTAGTTACTTTTGCTGTGCAGAAGCTCTTTAGTTTAATTAGATCCCATTTGTCAATTTTTGCTTTTGTTGCAATTGCTTTTGGTGTCTTTGTCATAAAATCTTTGCCTGTGCCTATGTCCTGAAAGGTATTGCCTAAGTTGTCTTCTAGGGTTTCTACAATTTGGGGTTTTACATTTAAGTCTTTAATCCATCTTGAGTTGATTTTTGTATATGGTGTAAGGAATGGGTGCAGTTTCAATCTTCTGCATATGGCTAGTCTGTTATCCCAGCACTCTTTGCTGAATAAAGAATTCCTTCCCCATTGCTTGTTTTTGTCAGGTTTGTAAAAAATCAGATGGTTGTAGGTGTGCAGTTTTATTTCTGGGCTCTCTATTCTGTTCCATTGCTCTACCAGTACAATGCTGTTTTGGTTACGGTAGTCTCATAGTATAGTTTGAAGTTGGATAGCGTGATGCCTCCAGCTTTGTTCTTTTTGCTTAGGATCCTCTTGTCTATTTGGGATCCTTTTGGGTTCCATATTAATTTTAAAATAGCTTTTTCTAATTCTGTGAAGAATGTCAATGGTAGTTTAATGGGAATAGCATCAAATCTATAAATTGCTTTGGGCAGTATGGCCATTTTCACGATATTGATTCTTCCTATCCATGAGCATGGAATGTTTTTCCATTTGTGGGTGTCATCTCTGATTTCTTTGAGAAGTTGTTTGTAGTTCTCCTTGAAAAGGCCCTTTACTTCCCTTGCTAGCTATATTCCTAGGTATTTTATTCTTTTTTTTTTTTTTTTTTGGCAATTGTGAATGGGAGTTCATTAGTGATTTGGCTCTCAGCTTGCCTGTTGTTTCCGTATAGGAATGCTAGTGATTCTTGTGCATTGATTTTGGGTCCTGAGATTTTGCTGAAGTTGCTTGTCAGATTAAGAAGCTTTTGGGCTGAGACAACAGGGTTTTCTACATACAGGACAATGTCATTTGCAAAAGAGATAGTTTGACTTCCTCTCTTCCTATTTGAATACCTTTTATTTCTTTCTTTTCCCTAATTGCCCTGGCCAGAACTTCCAATACTATGTTAAATAGGAGTGGTGAGAGATGGCATCTTTGTCTTGTGCCAGTTTTCAAGGGGAATACTTCCAGCTTTTGCCCATTCAGTATGATATTGGCTTATACCACATTTCTTTTATCTATTTATTGGTTGATGAGCACTTTGGTTGATTCCATAACTTTGTAATTGTGAATTGCACTGCAATAAGAATTTAATGCAGTGGTCTTTTTGATATAAAGATCTCTATTCTTTTGGTATTCAGTAATGGGATTGCCAGATCCAATAGTAGATAGATCTTCTTTTAGTAATTTGAGAAATCTCCATACTGTTTCCCATAGAGTTTATACAAATTTACATTCCCACCAGCAGTGTATAAGCATTCTCTTTTCACCATATCCCAGTCAACATGTATTGTCTTTTGACTTTTTAATAATGGCCATTCTAGCTTAAGTAAGGTGGTATCATTGTGGTTTTAATGTGCATATCCCGGCTGATTAGTAATGTTGAGGGGTTTTTTTAATATGTTTCTTGGCCATTTATATATCTTCATTTGAGAAATGTGTATTCATATGAATTGCCCACTTTAGAGATTGTTTTTTTTTCTTGCTGATTTGTGTTCCTTGTAGATTCTAGATATTAGTCCTTTGTCAGATGAATAGCTTGAAAATATTTTCTTCCATTCTGTACGTTGCCTGTTGACTCTGATGATTATATCTCTTGCTGTGCAGAAGCTTTTTAATTTAATTAGGTCCTATGTATTTATTTTTGTTTTTGTTGCATTTGCTTTTGGGATCTTAGTCATAAATTCTTTGCCTAGGCCAATGTCTGGAAGACTTTTTTTGTTTTCTTCTAGAATTTTTGTGGTCTCAGGTCTTAGATTTAAGTCTTTGATCCATCTTGAGTTAATTTTTGTATATGGTGAAAATTAGGGATCAAGTTTCATTCTTCTACATGTGGCTATCCAATTTTCCTAGCACCATTTATTGAATAGGGTGTCCTTTTTGCAGTTTATGTTTCTGTATGCTTTGTCAAAGTTTAATTGGTTGTATTTGGCTTTACTTCTTGGTGTTCTATTCTGTTCTATTGATCTATGTATCTACTTTTTACCATCATCATGCTGTTTTGGTTACTATAACCTTTTAGTATAATTTGAAGCTGGGTAATGTGATGCTCCTAAATTTGTTCTTTTTTGCTTAGGATTGCTTTGGCTATTCATTGCCCACTTTTTAAATGGGCTATTTGTTTTTTGTTTGTTGAATTGTTGAAGTTCCTTATAGATTCAGGATATTATACCTTTATCAGATGCATAGTTGGCTAATATTTTTCCCATTCTATAGGTTGTCTGTTTACCATAATGATAGTTTCTTTTGCTGTAGAGAAGCTCTTTATTAATTAAATCCCACTTGTCAATTTTTGATTTTGTCACAATTGTTTTTGAGGACTTAGGCATAAATTCTTTCTCAAAGCTGAGGTCTAGAATGGTGTTTCCTAGGGTTTCTTCTAGGATTCTTATAGTTTCAGGTCTTACATTTTAATCTTTAACCCATATTGAGTTAATTTTTGTATATGGTGAAAGGCAGTGATCCAGTTTCATTCTTCTGCATATGGCTAGCCAGCTATCCCAGCACCATTTATTAAATAGAGAGTATTTTCCCCATTCAAACTCTAAGTGCTGTTGACTATTGTATAGAGTAGTAGTAATATTTCTATACTTAGTCAGCAGATAGGGAAAAGTAGAAAATGTGCTTGGAAACAACCTGATCAACCTAGAAATATACTATTTAGATTTGCTAAAATGCCACCAAAGTCTTCAAGTTAGCCAACTGTGGATATTTCCCTGTGCAATCTCTTCCATATTCTTTTTTCTTTTCATAAATCCCATTTCTCCTGTAGAATTTCTACAAAAAAGTGAGGAAACATGGATAAATACAATTTTATTCCACAGGCTGACCTTGTACCTTTTCACAAGCTAAGTGAAATAGATAAGAAGCTTATTATTATTATTTGAAAATAAGGTGTTTGTTACAGCAGTTTCCCACAGAAATAATGTGATTCGACTGGAGAAAATGCATTTTGATCAGTCAGTCTGTATCTTTTAACAGATCAGGACTGAGCCTCAGTAAGTATGTAAGAATTCTGTTTCCTGTAGACTGCTTTTTGTCCCCCAGAGACGTTGCTTATTATACATTTTCATTTTCCATTATCTGAATATTAATGGTCTCTTTTGCTTCCTTTTTATCATGCTGATAATTCAAATAGAAAGTTATTTATTGCATGCATGGAGGAAAATATAAATAAAGTGTCAGGATGTTTGCAACTTATATAAACACCACCTTGTAAAGAAAATCTTGTCCTTAAACCTCAATGGCTTAGTGATTTATTATAAGAGTACTCTCTAGTTCCCTTCAGGTTAGGCATACTGAAAATGTTCCATTATTTTTGCTGGAATGTTCTTGATGGAATTCACCTTTTCTCTCATTTCTTCTTAAATTCTGTCTTCAGAATATAAACTTTTGCAAAAATGTGAATATTGTAGGCTGGTGTATATATTTTTACGTATATATTTTTGTGTTTATTTTAGGTCTACTAGTTAGATAAATAAGCAAAGCCTTGTAGCTATATTTTCTTAAGCTAGGTTTCCACAGTCAGAGCTTTTGACATTGTAGCCATTTGAAAGCTCTATAAAGACCAATGAGAATATGGTAAATTTAGAGGATATTTTTATATAAATTAGAATAAAGGCAGTGTCTAATCAAATATACCAGTCTAGATAGTCACCAGGATCTAGCATCCAATAAGGCATCTTGTTCAAGGAAAATGAGGAATTTTAAAAGAGGAGACAACTAATGACATTATTCTTAATTTTTTGCTTTTTCTATGTTTATGACGTACATTAAAAGTCTAGATCACAGAAGCCACAGAAACTATCCGTTAAGAGAAAGGTAGTTCAGTAAGTGTGCTTTAACTAAGTTTACTTTTCTTAAAAACGTAGCCAAAAATACCACGTAAATAAACTAAGAGTCAGCACCCTCAGGACCCTGGGTTGTGTTACCCTTCTGTTCCAAGCTCTGTAACTTATAAATTCTGTGATAGGAAAATTGCTTAATCTCTCTGAGCACCACTTTCCTCATTATTTGATGCGATGTTGTAGGTTCAGATAAGATATTGAATGGGAAAGAGCACTAGAGTTGTAAAACAGTGTGTAAGTATGGGAGTGAGGGTAAAGTAATGGTATTGAAAAATGATACAGCTGCTCAACTGGGGCCTGCTCTGTTGCCAGTAAGTCAGTTTCCTTAGTAGAAAGCAAGTCACATGAACGCATGTGTGGCCTAGAACCAGAGTTGAATGGAAAGGAAACAAATTATGAATCTTTGTCATGGTGAACTTGTAAAACATGTCTGTGCTCCCCCAAGTCTGGGGGGGAGGGGTGGTAGCTGTCCAAAGATTGTACATCACATCAGATATACCAGTTGGTTTAAGTGAGATGAAGTCTAGGTGAGTTCAGAACCTTTGACATGACTGGCTCAGAGAAGTGTTAGTTAGCTGCACCAGCACAGTCAGTCAGCTGCGTAGGCTTTAGTTTTTGTTGTTTTCATGATTTTATGAGCTTTTTTTTAATAGTCTGACTTAAGAAAAAATCAATGTTATTTATCCTTGTAATAAACTAAAACAACATATTAATTTATAAAGTTTTCTGAACCCATTTCCTCATCCCCAGATGTAGCTGCCGTTAAATTTTTGGAGTATATTCTCCAGAGCTTTCTCTTTTCTTCCCCCACCTTTTGGCTTTTTAAATAGCCTTCTCGTTACCTGTGGAAAACACTGCTAATTACTTACTCATTATTCATTTTTTTTCTTTGTTAGCCACAGAATTCGTACGAAATTCAGGATGGTAAAGTCAGAACAGCTTGACTTCCCGGGTTCTTTTGCAGTTATGATTGGCGATGTGATCCAATTCTGGTCAAGGAGATATATACGACATTTTATTGGATGGGGCTTCCAACAAAACTTGGTTTCTTGATCAAAAGAGACGAAACTCAACTGGCATGTGCTTTTCCCCACTTTCTCTTTTCCTTCTTCCCGCAACTATCCTGTGAGCACAAAGAAGGAAGTCTGTATGTACCCCTAATTATATCGTAAAGCTGCCACGACAGTCCTTAAAACTACCTCCAGAATTCTGGTTACATGAGAAAAGGAAATTTAAGTGTTTAAGAATGTTATTTGGATTTTCTGTTACATAAGGCATAGAACTATTAACTGATATAGAAACCTTTTCTCTTTGTATGGTTTGCGAAGTCCTGAAAACTGCAGATGGAAATGACGTGTATCTGATCCTCACAGGAAAGATTTCATAACTTCTGAATATTCTACACAAAGACAAATCTGTATAGCAAGGCAAGAAAGGGCTGATAGGGAGGCTTGTTGCTTTGAGATCTATGTGAATAATGGCAATTCCTGAAGTTTTATGGCTACATTGTTGGTCCTAGGCAAACCTGTGGAAGAAAGGAATGTCCTTTGTGCCTCACTCACTCCATAGTAAAGTTAACCTTTAGGCTCTAGTACCAAGATAAAGAAATGTGATAAGTAAATTCCTTCCAAGCTTCTAGTGATGGCTAAGTTTTCCTTTTCTTTTTTGTGAAAGGATAAAAGAATTTCTAAGAAATATATGACTTAATCTGTTGATATTAATTTCTCCTGATAAAAGTGTTGGAGTCTGCCGCACCAGGTGGATGATGCTCTTCTAGATCAGAGGGTTTTTCTGTGGCTGCTAAACTCATATAGCATTGGTGGTTCTTTAATCCACCTACACCTACTACTGTCTGGTAATGTGGAAGAAGAAAAAAGTCTTACTTCAGTTCTTGTTGGCCCGGTAGTCACATTTATACAATGTTAAGAATTAACTTATTGGCCAGTAAGTCTCCTTTTTATTTTTTATCTTTTTTTTTTTTTTTTTTTTTTTTTTTGAGACGGAGTCTTGCTCTGTTGCCCAGGCGGGAGTGCAGTGGCATGATCTTGGCTCACTGCAACCTCCACCTCCTGGGTTCAAATGATTCTCCCACCTCAGCCTCCCGAGTAGCTGGGATTAGAGGCATGCACCACCACGCCCAGCTAATTTTTGTATTTTTAGTAGAGATAGGGTTTTGCCATGTTGGCCAGGCTGGTCTCAAACTCCTGACCTCAGGTGATCTGCCTGCCTCGGCCTCCCAAAGTGCTGGAATTACAGGTGTGAGCCACCGTGTTCGGCAACTCTCCATTTTAGATTTCAGCCTTCAAGAGTTTCCAGCCTTCATTTTTGGATAAAAACGTTTAAACTCTTCTGCAGATTTATGGTTTCTAGACTCTGTTAGGCCTTCAACATTGCTTGGTGAGCACTGGACTCATACCTAGTCAACCCAATGATGCCCTATGTGGCTGTTTCAAACCTCTATGACTATCTTCCGCATTCCTATATCATGTATTCCTTCTTGCCTCCCAAAGGGGAGGCTATCTTTGGAAAGTCTCCAACTTCTCTTTATGATCTTACATTTATTTCCATACTTTCATGCATCTTAACTTTTTCCTTCCTGCTCAGAGCAAAGATTTCCTTCTTTCTCAAGGCTAATTTCTTTAGTACCACATTGCCTCCTGTGTTTTCAGGGATCTTTTTTTTTTGTTTTTTTCATTAAATTTGCCCCTCAGTCTGGTCAAAAGTGTTTCTTCCACAGAAGAATTAATGGGAATTCATGTCAGTTAATGACATCTCAACCAATGGCCTTTCAATTAATGGCAAATCCATTATTTCAATTGCCTGGGCCAAAAACCTTGGGGTCATACTTATTTTCTCTCTTTCTCTCACCCCTCATCTAGTTTATCAGCAAATCCTCTTGGTAAAGAGTGGTTGTATGCAGCACAAATTTCAGAGGTAAAATGGATTGGATTTTCGGATGCACTGTATGGGAAATATGAGAGAAAGAGACAAGGAAAAGTTATTGCCAAGGATTTTGGTATGAGCAACTGAGAGAATGGTGGTCCCACATAGTAACATGAGAACCACTATAGGAGTTACAAATTGTGGATGTGGCTCAAATGTTCTGTTTTGCACTATTATATTTATATTCCTATTAGACAATCAACTGGATACATATGTTAAGCAGTTAGTTACGACGTAAGATTAGAGCTGGTGATACATGCTTGGCAGATACAACAAAAGCTATTCATTATCTACATAACCTTCCCTCTTTCCATTAAGGTACTTACTAGGCTGAGGTTGGTGTGTATCCTTTCTCTGAATTTTTGTTTGTTTTAAATTTTACAATATAGCCATATCAATGTATGGTATTACTTTGTATACGTTCAAATTAAATGACATGTTGTAGAAACGGCTTTTGCAATTTTCTCTTGTAACTTAGTTTTTGAGATGTATTTGGTTGATCCAAGTATCTATGGCTCATTAACTTTTACTATTCTCTAGTAATTTACTGTATGACTAAATAAGATTTTAATTATCTATTCCTTCTCTGAAAGAGTTAGTTTCTGATTTTTTTCTTCATGTAATCAGTGCTGCAATAAATATTCTTGTACATGTGATTTTCATGTGACCAAGTGCATACGTTTCTCTTGGGAATAAAACCAGAAACTAATTGCTGGATAAATTATTCACATATTTAGCTTTACAAGATGTTTTCAAGCTTATTTTTAAAGGTGTGTACCAACTTATATATCCTATGGCAGGACTTTAGAGTTCCCACTCTCCATATCTGAAAAAAGAATGTGTGATTAAGCACAATATTTACATTATGTTTTGGTAAATACATTTTCTATAGTTAAAAAAACTTCATCGATTTCTAATTTAGATGTACATTTTGTCAAGAATTGATGTTGAATTTAATCAGTTGCATTTCTGCATCTATTGAAATGATCATTTTTTGTTCCTTTAATCTGTTAATAAGATAATTTACATTAGCAGATTTTCTAATATTTATCATGCTTGTATTTTGGGATATATTATACTTGGTATCTATCTATATCTATGTATCTATGTGTCTATTTATAGCTAAGCACCCATCTATGTATCTAATCTATCTACTTAAATATTTCCAGATGGATATCAAGGTTGCAATGCATAGATTTTTCTTCTTTTCTATTATCCGGAACACAGTGATTAATCTGGGGATTATCTATTAGTTTGGTGGACTTTCCTGAAAAATTGTATGGGCCTGTTACCTTTGTGTGTGTGTTGGGGGTGGGTGTAATAGATTTTCAATTTATTATTCAATTTTTTAAAATAATTACATATCTATTCAGGTTATCTATGGGTCTTTTTCTGTTTTACAAGTAGTGTTTAATACATTGTCATTTTCATTTGTTTTCAAACATATTGGTATAAAGTTGTTATTAGAATTTTTATATGGTTTATAAACTTTCTATGGTATATTCTAAAGTTCTTTTCATTTTTAATGAAATGCTTATTTTTGCTTTTCTTTTATTCTTAGTAATTCTTGCGGAAGTTTGTCTGCATTAATTTTCTTTTCTTTTTTTTTTTTTTTTGAGACAGACTCTTGGTCTGTCGCCCAGGCTGGAGTACAGTGGCATGATCTCGGCTCTCTGCAACCTCTGCCTCCTGGGTTGTTCAAGCAATTCTTGTGCCTCAGACTCCCGAGTAGCTGGGGTTACAGGTGTGCACCACCATACCTGGCTTGTTTTTGTATTTTTAGTAGAGATGACGTTTCACCATGTTGGCGAGGCTGGTCTCAAACTTCTGAACTCAAGTGATCCGCCCACCTTGGCCTCCCAAAGTGCTGGTACACAAAGTACAGGTGTGAGCCACTGCATCTGGACTAATAATTTTTTAATGAAGCAACTTTTAGTTTTGTTGATCTTTTCAATGCTTTCTTTGCTTTTCTATTTCATTAATTTCAGCATTTGTTATTATTTATTTCTCTTATTTGTGTTTATTTTTCTTATAAAAAATATCAAGTTGAATGGTTAGCTCACCAATGTTATATTTTTGTTATATTGGATATATTTACATATACATATTCAAATATAGATTTTTGAAGAATACACATCATGTATAAGAATATCTGAAATGCATAAGTAAATTGTGAATCCTCATAATAAACATCTGTGGATACACTATCCAAACAAATAAATAGAACATAACCATTAATGTTCAATAAAAGTCCTTTTTTTTTTTTTTTGAGACAGAGTCTCGTTCTGTCACCTAGGCTGGAGTGTAGTGATGTGATCTTGGCTCAGTGCAGCCTCTGCTTCCTGAGTTCAAATGATTCTCGTACCTCAGCCTCCCGAGTAGCTGGGGTTACAGGTGCACACCACCATGCCTAGCCTTTTTTTTTTTTTTTTTTTTTTGTATTTTTAGTAGAGATGGGGTTTTGCCATGTCGGCAGGCTGGTCTTGAAATCCTGACCTCAAGTGATCTAACCGCCTCGGCCTTCCAAAGTGCTGGGATTACAGGTGTGAGCCACTGCTCTCGGCCTAAAGTTTTATTCTTTTAAAAAATGTACCTGGAATTTCGGTTTCACTGAGGTATAGTGAAGCCAATAGATCAGGAGACAATTGCATTTAAACGAGAGTTAATTATTCACAGTTCCCAAGAGGAGGGGAAAATGCCATACCATGCAGAGCCACAATACAGAGAATACTCAGGTCAGTTGCAGGCAGGGTGAGCAAAACTTCTGGAGAGCCTTCATTGTGGTTTTCTCAAGAATGAATAGGTGAGGCAGTATAAGTGGATTGACCAAATTTAGGATTGGTTAGTTTCAACAATTCCAGTGTACTCCAGGATGTAGGGGCTGCATCTAGTTATCTGATGTCTGGCCCTACAGCAATTAGGGCAGAAGGTTAGTGTCTCACGAATGTAAAAGTTAGATAAAGCAGGTAGGTGGACGGCAAGGCTCTGGATTGGTTAGTTTGTATATGAAAAGCATACTCACTGGAGAGTTGCTTGATATCTCTAAGACTCTGCTAGTTCTTGGAGGGGCAGTCCCTCTTTAGTTATCAAGGCCCTAATATGTCAAACATCAGATACAAAAACTAGAAAACATGGGTAGTACACATCCCTAGCATATTCACTTGGTTTTTGTTTTTATTGTTATCTTTTTTACTACACACAGTAAGATACAATTTGTGTATGGCTGAAAACAAAACTAATCAATATATCATTTAAGTGAGTACACATATGCTACAAAACTAAAAAAGCTCATTAATTTTGTACAATTTTTTCTAATATGTAAATTTAAAGCTGTATATTTCTCTGTAATTTCTGTCATAGATACATCCCCATTTTTCTACATTTTGTTTTTAACGAAATTCAGTGATAAATATTTTTATATTTTTATCATTTCTTCCTTGACACATGAATAATTTGGAACTTTTCCTTTATTTTGCTGAAGGTAATAGGTTGATTTGGTTATATTTTTATTATTAATAATTTAAGGAACTTAATCTTTATTCCATAGATTCTTTGGTATTTATAAAAACTTTTTGGTGGCCTAATGTATGTTCAGGAATACATGCTTTTATTACTGCATCCCACAGTCTTGTAAGTTCAATTACATTTTTTGCCAAAGTATATTTGTTAATAGCTCTTTCTGCAAGGATTTATATGTGATAAACTAAGTATTTGTTTTCACATGACTTTGTTTCATTCTCACTTTTGAATGATAGCTTAGGTGGGTGTGACATTGTAGATTGACAGTTATTTACCCTCAGAATTCTGAAGATATAATTCTACTATCTTCTGGCCTCTATTATTGCTTCCAAAAGGTCTTCCGTCATTCTAATTACTTCACAGATAATCTGTTCCTCTGCCTCTTTATATGGTTTGATTTTCCTTTTATTTCATTTACTGTTTTGAAATTTCACTAAATTTAATAATAATAATAATTACTATTATTATTAATGTTGTTGTTGCTCATTATTTAAATCCTACTTGATATATGGCATACTTCAGTTTGATAATTCTTTTTTAAAAATTATTTCTGGAAATTTCTAGCCATTGCCATTTCGAATATCAACTGGCACTCAAACCACATGATGCAGTTCTTCCCACCCTTCCCTCCCCTTTCCAAAGGCAAAGGAGCCTCACCCTGTAGCCACGGCCATCCTGGGCTACCAGTAGTACTGTCAGACTACTGCAGATATTTCCTTAAAGCCCAAGGTCTCTTTAAGTCAGCTTGTGGCAAATGCTGCCTGGCCTGGGACTCACCCTTCAGGGCAGTGGGCTCCCTTGTGGCCCAGGGCAGGTCCAGAAATGCTTTCCAAAGGTCAAGTCCTAGAATCAAGGACCCCAAGAGCCCGCTTGGTATTCTACCCATTGTGGCCATTCTGTACCTAAGGTTCAAGACAAAGTCCCTTTTACTTTTCCCTCTGAAATGTTATACCGTATGTATACTGGTACAAATTGGTTTTGCTTAATATTATACTTTTGATTTTTATCTACATTGATATCTGTAGTTCTAATATATTTATTTTTACTGCTACCTAGCATTATGTTGTATGAATACGTCACTACTTATAGTTGACTGAAGTGTCCCTGGTTCTTTGTTGCTTTTAATATATCATGATATGTTTCAGTTTACCTGTGTCAAGTTAAGTAAATTTATGAATAATATAATCTAATTTTAAAGAAATTTGACTTCACAAAATGGAAAAGTATCAACATTTCTGGAAAAAATATTAGATTTAAGACAATACTAATAATGCAAGCTTAAATTAATAAGCAGAACATGGTAGAGGTTACAATTCTACTCTTAGTACAAACTTATACAAAACAGTCTAGCAAACTGTATGAAATATGTATATAAACAATATTAAGCTATAGAGACACTAATAACTAAATCAAATCAGAAAATAAGTCATCTAAAAACTTTTAGTACAATCACGAAGAATATCTGAAATATGGATTTGCATCTGCTGTTATAAACAACTTGACTTCAGCATATAATGTGCCTTGACATAGCAGCTTGTAATGACCAAGACAGCTAAAAACTAAGCATCTAGGCCTGGCACAGTGGATCATGCCTGTAATCCCAGCACTTTGGGAGGTCAAGGCAGGAGGATTGCTTGAGGCCAGGAGTTCAAGACCAGCCTGGGCAATATAGCAATAACCTGACTCTACAAAAAATAAAAAATATTAGCAGGGCATGGTGGCCCGCACCTGTAGTCCCAGCTACTTGGGAGGTTAAGGTGGCAGGATCCCTTGAGTCCAGGAGTTCGAGGCTGCAGTGAGTCATGATTGTGTCACTGCATACCAGCCTGAACAACAGGGTGAGACCCTTTCTTTAATCCCCCACCCCCCCCAAAATCCCCCAAAAACAAAAGACCCCAAAGCATCTAGAACATTTAAAATGGTAATAATGATTGTATTAATAACATCAACACTGATATCATTACATAATTTCATTTTTTCTCATTCTTGTTAATTTCTATTTTATGAATTTTAATGTACATAATGTTTAGTAGAGTAGAACATATGAATAATTTGGAAATAAATAATATATACATGTTTATTGACGGTATATGTTCAAAATATTTTTCAGATGGTGTGATGGCTAATTTAATGTGTCAGCCTGACTAAGTATTACTTAGATAGCTGATAAAACATTATTTCTCAATGTGTAGATAGGCATTATCCAATCTGTTAAGGGCCCAGATAAAACAAAAAGATGGAGGGAGAGAGAATTTGCTCTCTCTCTCTGGAGCTGGGGCATCTATATTCTCCTGCCATCAGACATCAGAACTTCAGGTTCTCAGACCTTCAGACTCGGGGATTTACACCAGTGCCCCCAACTCCACCTTGCCCCCGTTCTCAGGTCTTTGGCCTTGAACTGAGAGTTACACCATTGGTTCCCCTCAGACTGAATTACAATACTAGCTCTCCAGTTTCTCCAGCTTGCAGATGGCAGACTGTGGGACTCCTTCGCTTCCATAATTATGTAAGCCAATTCCCATTATAAATCCTGTCATATATATACATACATATATATATATATGGATGGATTATATATATATAAATCCATTAAAAATCCTGTCATATATATATATACACATATATGTGTGTATATGATATATATATGATATATATATGATATGATATATATGATATATGATATATATATCATATATATATATCCTATGCTAGATATATGATATGTATATATATGTATATATATCTCATATATATACATATCATATATATAATGGATTCCCATTATAAATCCTGTCAGATATATATATATATATATATATATATATATATATATATACACACACACACACACATATATATATATCTGACAGGATTTATATATATCCTACTGGTTCTATTTCTC
Source organism: Gorilla gorilla gorilla (assembly GCF_029281585.2). Lineage (NCBI taxonomy): Eukaryota > Metazoa > Chordata > Mammalia > Primates > Hominidae > Gorilla > Gorilla gorilla. The sequence continues at coordinate 124,966,149 of NC_073247.2, forward strand.
TGAAGAACCTTGACTAATAGAAGTCATAATAAAAAATTACATAGAGCCTTTTTTCCGGAGGATAAATATGAAACTCATTAGTATTAACAAAGTCTTCATTTTTAGTCCTTGACCTTATATGTTTATCTTGACTCATATCCTAACCCCTGTTCTCTTCCCTCCACCCTTGTCCCTGAGTATCTTAGACTCACTTTAATAACTATCTCTAAGTATATTGTATCCTTTCACAGATTTCTCTTTAATTCAACTTTTCATATTTTAGATGAACACTTACTTTTCCTTTAAGCCTTAGCTCAAATTCTACCTTCTCTTTGAAAGCTTTGACTTACTTAGAGCTAAGTTAGTATTACTTAGTATTATTGTTGTCATGTTGCAAGCACTTATGGAAGACATTTAATGTATTCCTTTTTTGTTTCTACTACTGGTTTGGAATTTATATATTTGTAGTTTACTTCTTTTTACTAATTAACATTAAGCATGCATATTTCAGTCAACACGGTGAAATATTAACTAGTATTTCTTCTCTCTTGAACATTACAAGGTCCTTAGACTGCTTTAACTTAGATAAATTGTTTCACATATTTTGTATCATTGTCAATATTTTAGTTCCACTTTGCTTTTATATCCCCTCAAATTAGTCATTATTATTTTTCTTCCCTTTTAGGCTGACATTGTTTCTTTAGATTTATCTACATTTGCTTATTTCTTTACTCACTGTTTATTGTTTTCATTTGTCTGAATATGTCTTTTTTAACCCTTCATTCTTAAATATTGATTTAGCTAAATATAAAGTTCTAGGTTAGTATTTATTTGCTCTTAGCACTATAAGACAGGTCATTATATTCCTGTCTTCTGGATTCTATTCTTGCTGCTCAAAAGTCTGCTATTAGTCCAATTGACATTCCTCTGAAGTTAATATGCCTTTTCTTATTAGTTGCTTTTAATATATCTTTGTCTCTAATTTTCTTTTGCTTTACTATGACCCCCCCAATCTAAATTCTGATTGGAACCTGGCATTCACTTCAATCTGAAGATAAAATGTTTTTAACAAATTCTGTGAAGTTCTCTTTGTTATATTTTATATGCCACATTCAGGTGTTTTGTAGAGGGAGAGATTTAAAGTTACATAATCTGCTTTGTTGCCAGAAATGAAACTGGTCTATATTACTTATAATATTGTACTGAAAATTTTGTTTAAACATTTCTTTTCTGCTAGAGAAGGAGATGATTGGATATTATATTCCTTTTTGTTTTCCTGGCACCTGCCATAGTACCAGGGACATAGTGAGATTCAATTATTGTTACTTGACGTAATGCTTATTGGATAAATTTAAAGCAAACTACAGATGGCCCCTGACTGATAAAAGTTTGACTTACAATTTTTTGACTTTACAGTGGTATAAAAGTGTTACACGTACAGTAGAAAGTTGTATGATACTCTATTGCAATGCTGGGCAGTGACAGCAAGTCAAGCTCCCAGTTGACCCTGGGAACACAAGAGTAAACAACCAATACTCTACAGCATACTGTGTTGCCAGATTATTTTTTCCAACTGTAGGTTAATGTAGGTGGTTTGAGGATGTTTAACATAGGCCAGGCTAAGCTATGATACTATGATGTTCATTCAGTAGGCTAGGTTTATTCTGTGCTGTTTCAACTTAGGACATTTTCAACTTACAATGGGTTTATCAGGATGGAATGCCATTGTAAGTTGAGGAGCATCTGTAGTGCCTTTTCTGAATTGTCTGAACTGTTTTTAAATCAAAACAGGTTTGCTTTGTTGTCTGCTACTTGGGTCATTTAACTAAATATACATTTTATTTTGGCTATAAAGCATTTACTTGAATTTCTTCCCCCCCCCATTTTTATTTAAGTATAGCAAAGTTGTTACGAGATTATAAGTAGAATTGATAATTTCATCTCTTTTTGACGATGTATTTTAAGCTCATAGAGCAATAGAAATTTGTTATAAAACTCAGTTGGCACATGGTATCTTCGTTCATTTTAGAGAGCAAAAAGAACACAAGTTTATCTTTAAAATAAACAAAAGAAGATAGATTATAGAAGCTCTTTTTATACACCTTGGAAGTTATTATTGTGCACTAGCCTCTTATTTAAAGCTGTTGTGCTCCATGCATATACACAGATATTTTTGGTAACTAGAAAAACATATATTAGTAGTTATTAGAAACAATAACTCTCCATGCCAACGTGTTCAGAAGTCTCTTATATCGAGACATTTGTTGAAAATGCCGAATGAGCTCTGTTTATGATTCCACTACTTGCTACTCAGTGGGAATTATTCATTGAAATGAAAATAAGAGAACAAAATTCATGCATGATAGCAGCTGATTTAGTATTGCATCGAGGTTTTAGCACATTTACAAAATCCATAAAAGTATTTTAAATACCTATATTTTCCAGTGCTCTAATAGCAAATTAAATGATACATATCTCTGTTTCATCATGCCAGTTAAGGATACATTATTTTCCAGGTGCTTTTCTCTATTTTTATTCAAAAATGATATTGCATTTGAACTTCCATATGAGTTAACAATTAAGAAAATGATATTTGAATAGGTCTATTTTTATTACCCCAAAGTTAAATCAGATTCCTCTCTTCTTCAGAGGAGGAGTGAGAGAATATGTGTGTGAGAACAGACATCATTTGTGAAATTAGAAAAATCTGACTGGGTCTACATACTTGACAACAGCACTAATATCGAAACCTTGTAACTGTAATTTTGGTCAAATTAATCATCTGCCGCCTGTTTTCCAAAAAAAACAAGAATGTCAATGTCATAGCTGTAGGAGTTATACAATGTCAATAGAATACTAGTTCAATCCAATACTAGCTCAATGCATTTACTAAATTTCACTTGCGTCCGTGTGAAGAGACCACCAAACAGGCTTTGTATGAGCAACAAGGCTGTTTATTTCACCTGGGTGCAGGCGGGCTGAGTCCAAAGTCAGCAAAGGGAGATAGGGGTGGGGCCGTTTTATAAGATTTGGGTAGGTAAAGGAAAAAGGGGGGTTGTTCTCAGGTGGGCAGGGGTGGGGGTCACAAGGTGCTCAGTAGGAGAGCTTTTGAACTAAGATGAGCCAGGAGAAGGAATTTCATAAGATAATGCCTTCGGTTAAGGCAGGAACAGGCCATTTTCACTTCTTTTGTGGTGGAATGTCATCAGTTAAGGCAGGAACCGGCCATCTGGATGTGTACGTGCAGGTCACAGGGGATATGATGGCTTAGCTTGGGCTCAGAGGCCTGACATTCCTGTCTTCTTATATTAATAAGAAAAATAAAATGAAATAGTGGTAAAGTGTTGGGATGGCAAAAATTTTGGGGGGTGGTATGGAGAGATAATGGGTGATGTTTCTCAGGGCTGCTTTGAGCGGGATTAGGGGCGGCGTGGGAACTTAGAGTGGGAGAGATTAAGCTGAAGGAAGATTTTGTGGTAAGGGGTGATATTGTGGGGTTGTTAGAAGAAATATTTGTCGTGTAGAATTATTGCTGATGGCCTGGATATGGTTTTGTATGAATTGAAAAACTAAACAGAATAAGAGAAGGAGAAAAACAGGTATTAAAGGACTAAGAATTGGGAGGACCTAGAACATCTAATTAGAGAGTGTCCAAGGGGGTTCAGCATAATTACTTGCTTGGTTGGCAAGTTTTTAGGCTCTATCCTTGAGTTTTTTATGTTGTCATACACCAGGCCAGATTGATTTAGGTAAAAACAACGCTCTTCATTTAAGAATCTACAGAGTCCTCGTTTTCCAGCAGTAAGTCAAGGCCTTGGCGATTTTGGAGGACAACTGCAGCTAAAGAGTCAACTTGGGCCTGGAGGACTGATAAAGTTTGTGATAGGTCTGTGATGCTAGCAGAGAAGTCATTAGAGAGGCTACGGAAGGTCGTGACAGAGGTTGAAATGCCTGCTATTCCAGTACCGAGAGCAATAGTGGAGGCAGAAAGTCTTAAACCAACAAGCAAGAGAATTAGTGGAATAACTCGTTTTTGTTGTGTCGGTGTCATGAGGGGAACAGGGAGCTCTTTGGTCCTATTTGCAAATTGAATTTTGGGAGTAAGGAAAACTAGTGTGCATGTGCCTGTCCAATTAGCAGGTAGATACATGTAGGTAGAGGATCCACAGAGGAAGAAGAGACCTTGCGCCAGGCAAAACTGGAGATGCAAAGTAAAAAGATGAGAAGGAGTGCTGAAAGGGGTGTCTTGTACCTAGACTCCTAGGGATGCAGCTAGGGCGGCAGCCGTCAGAGGTTGTAATGGGGACTGATGAGGTAACTGCGTAGAGGGGAAGGTTTGATTTTCATGGAGTAGCCTTTCACTGTTATTTACGGGGCTGGATATATAAGTAAACAAGAAGAGGGCTTTGGAGATGAAGAGTAAAGGAACATCGAGAAGGTGAAAGGTTACCTAGGGGAATTCCAGTGGGTCTTTGCCGAGAGATACATAAAGGAGCGGCCACAGGAATAGTAGTTTGTGTTGTGAGAGATCTAAATATGGGAGAAGCAGAGTTGATATAAGGAGAAAGGTTTTTTAAGTAAGTGCGGAGGAGGGCGGCAGCTTGCTGATGTGAAATGTCTGGGGAGGTCTTGCTGGACCTGTCTAGAAAGTAAATGAGTTCTTCAGGAGGGTAAAGGTGAGGGCTGTTAAAGGAAGTTCGGAGGTGCAGGGAGACAGGAGATGTTGCCTAGTCTGCATGTAACGCGGGGACAGCTGTGTAGGCGCTGGAAGAAAGGGAAATGCAAAGCCAGTGGTTGTTCGCTAAGGACGGATTAGAAACGGCTAGGAGAGAATGAGTAAGGTTGATAGTGTGGTGGAGTTAGCTGGGGAGAGGTAGAGGGTGGCATAAGAATGGGAATGAGAATAAGAGTGAGTATAAAAGTAAAGAATAGAACTTCATAAGGGTGAAAGTATTGGAGGATCCCCTGCCAGCAAAGATCATCTATCCACTCTAAGAGGGAGTTAAGAGTTGCCAGTCCTGGGCGGGGGCAAATCCTCGAGCTTGATGTGTAGGGAAGGGAGGGGGCCTGAAGAATCCCTGAGGAGTAGTAGAATAGCAGATGGAACACTGAGAAGTTATTTCTTTGAGGATAGATTTCCACGATGGAAAGGAAATGAGAGGTTCTAAGAGGCGGGCTAGTGGCTAGTACTATAGCATAACCTGCCTTTGCTGGTGTGTGGTGATTAGGCCTGGTGGAACTGCCATCAATAAACCAAGTGTGTTCAGGGTGAGAACAGGAAAGGAGGAAATATGGGGAAATGGGGTGAATGTCAAGTGAATCAGAGAGATACAGTCATGGGGGTCAGGTGTGGTATCCGGAATACTGTGGGAGGACGGATTGAAGTCTGGGTCAGGAACAATGGTAATTGTGGGAGACTCAACAAAGAGTGAGTATAGCTGAAGGAGCCGGGGAGCAGAAAGTATATGCATCAGGTGGGAGAAAGAAAATAGATTTTGGAAGTTATGAGAAATGTAGAGAGTGAGTTGAGCATAGCTTGTGATTTTCAGGGCCTCTAAAAGTATTAAAGCAGCGGCAGCTGCTGCATGCAGACATGAGGGCTAGGCTAAAACAGTAAGGTCAAGTTGTTTGGACAGAAAGGCTACAGGGTGTGGTCCTGGCTCTTGTGTAAGAATTCTGACTGCACTAACCATGCCTAGGAAGGAAAGGAGTTGTTTGGTAGAAGGGATTGGGGTTTGGGAGATTAGCCAGACACGATCACCAGGGAGAGCACGTGTGTTTTCATGAGAATTATGCCGAGATAGGTAACAGATGAGGAAGAAATTTGGGCTTGATTGAAGTAATGGGGGCTGTCTGTGAAGCTTTGCGGCAGTACAGCCCAGGTAATTTGCTGAGCCTGATGGGTGTCAGGGTCAGTGCAAGTGAAAGCGAAGAAAGGCTGGGATTAAGGGTGCAAAGGAATAGTAAAGAAAGCATGTTTGAGATCCAGAACAGAATAATGGGTTGTAGAGGGGGTATTGAGGATAGGAGAGTATATGGATTTGGCACCACGGGGTGGATAGGCAAAACAATTTTGTTGATAAGGCGCAGATCCTGAACTAACCTGTAAGGCTTGTCTGGTTTTAGGACAGGTAAAATGGGGGAATTATAAGGAGAGTTTATAGGCTTTAAAAGGCCATGCTGTAGCAGGCGAGTGATAACAGGCTTTAATCCTTTTAAAACGTGCTGTGGGATGGGGTATTGGCGTTGAGCGGGGTAAGGGTGATTAGGTTTTAATGAGATGGTAAGGGATGCATAATCGGTCACCAAGGAGGGAGTAGAGGTATCCTATACTTGTGGGCTAAGGTGGGGAGATACAAGGGGAGGATGTGAATGAGGCTTTGAAATGGGGGAAAAGGCGGCAGTGAGGTGTGGCTGTAGCCCAGGAATAGTCAGGGAAGCAGATAATTTAGTTAAAATATCTCGGCCTAACAAGGGAACTGGGCAGGTGGGGATAACTAAAAGGAGTGCTTAAAAAAGAGTATTGTCTAAGTTGGCACCAGAGTTGGGGAGTTTTAAGAGGTTTAGAAGCCTGGCCGTCAATACTCACAACAGTTATGGAGACGAGGGAAACAGGCCCTTGAAAAGAAGGTAACGTGGAGTGGGTAGCCTCCGTATTGATTGAGAAGGGGACAGATTTACCCTCCACTGTGAGAGTTACCTGAAGATCGGCATCCATGATAGTGTAGGGGGCTTCCGAGGCGATCGGGCAGCATCAGTCTTCAGTCGCTAAGCCAAGAAGATCTGGGAAGGAGTCAGACAGAGAGCCTTGGGCCAGAATTCCAGGGGCTCTGGGAGTGGCTGCCAGGTGAGTTGAACAGTCCAATTTTCAATGGGGCCCCGCACAGATGGGACATGGCTTAGGAGGAATCCTGGGCTGCGGTCATTCCTTGGCCCAGTGGCCAGATTTCTGGCACTTGTAGCAAGCTCCTGGGGGAGGAGGTTCTGGAGGAACCCCTGGCAGCTGCGGTTCAGGCGTTTGGAGTTCTTGTGTGCTGGAGATATGGCTGGGGTTTGTCTCACAGTAGAGGCAAGGAATTGCAACTCAGAAATACATTGCTACTTGGCTGCCTCTACTTTATTAGTTAAGGCAGGAACAGGCCATTTTCACTTCTTTTGTGGTGGAATGTCATCAGTTAAGGCAGGAACCGGCCATCAGGATGTGTACGTGCAGGTCACAGGGGATATGATGGCTTAGCTTGGGCTCAGAGGCCTGACACTAAACTCTTTCTGCATGTCCAGCATATCATTGGCAGCATGGGGGGACTTCAGGTGGTAATTTCTCTCAAAGAGATTAAAGTATCATTACAGGGAGAGAAAAATGTTAAAATATGCCATATGCGTATCAACCTAAGAGGAGATGTTAATGATATTAGCTATGAAAGTTCAGTGGACAACTAGATCAAGGAGAGCTGGAACAGTTGAGAAAGGCTGCTTGGAGGTGGTAATAATGTTAAGATGGAGTGAGGTATATGGAGTGAGCATTAATTTCTCTCTCTGTCCCATCCTTTACTCCCCTTTTCAGTGTTTTCACCTTTCTTCCTCCCTCTTTCTTTTACTCCTCATTCTCTATTCTCTCCTACTGCTTGTTATTCACTCCTGCAATAATTTAGACATTTATCTTAACTCACACAGGTAAAGGTGAAGATGCATAATCACAAGAATACAATTCAAAGCATTGTTTCTCGAGAACAAAAGCATTATTGTAAGTTTATTGTGAATGGTGTGTCTGTGGCTGACCTCCAAGTCTTGCAACATAAAGAAAAACAATTCTTTGCCATTGTCCCAAAGTAGGGCCAGTTTAGTGTTCATTATGGAAACAGATTGCTCAAAATCGGCTTTCATCTGCTTTTGCAAATTACCAAAAAGTCAACTGAGTAATTCTTACTTCTGCCTTTTTACTAAATTATATGTTCTCTTTGTTCTAGCCAGGTAGGCCACAGACACTAAGGCATTGGACTTAATTCTATTCTTCTAGCTTCTGAGAATAACATTGATTTTGTGAAACACCCCAATGGGTAAAAATGATATTAAGTAACATTTTTGCTTGATATGGTCTTTAGCTACTTTATCCACCCCTAATTTGATAGAATGTAGATATTATGTTAAACAGCTAGTTTTCCTAGTGCTAAAAATTAAAATGATAAAGCTTTGGGAAATTTTGTTATGTGAGGGAAGGAATAAAGTAGGCGGCAAACGTTCCAGGAATATTCATCTAGAATAAAATGTATACAGCCAGATTTATGGAAATTCAGAAGTCGGTAGATAAAGATTCCTGCTGTGATTAGAATTTCTTTTTTACATTGTGGATGAATGACAATGACAGTGATATTCTTCCCCAAAGCACTTCACAATACATCCTTTATCTGTACCAAAGTTATAAAGAGTTTTATAAATGCTTAAAAGTGTTTCTGAAGTGGAAAGCGGAAAAGTCCATTCTTATATCCTAAAATCTGAAATAAAAACTCACAGGGGTTTTTGTCTAAGTTATACGAAACTGAATTTACATGAATAGAAAGTAAGCAATGTTTTTCCCAAACCTCACTGATTCTGATATAGTTAGAAATCTTGAGTTCGTGTATCAAATAAGTACCCAGAAAACACCCTAATGTTCTTTGAATCAAAAAATAAATAGGCTACTCAGCCTTTTTCCTAACTTTGACATTTCTAGGAAAGTATTTACTCCTGTGCAGGAAGATAAAGGCAGCAACGTGCAGCACCTGCTTTCCTTGCTCTATCTCTCAGCTTTTCTCAATGCCTTTAAAGACCCATCTGAAAATGTTTCTCAGAGTATGTCCTGAAAAATTTTAGAGGGTTTAGCTGAAATAATCATTCTGCACAACATGTGTGGGGCTTTATGGAACATTAGATGTTAAATGAATTTCATTCTTAACTGTGTGAACTTTGCTCTTGAGCCCTTTTATCTTTGGGTTCCAAGGCACTGCAGAAACTGCTTAGAGGAAAAATATACACCCATGCTACCACTAATCATATGTAACAATGTTGCTTGATCACGAATCTGCCTCTTGGAGCAATCAACTCATAATTATGCATGCATAGTTATTGTTCATCAGGAATTCTTATTGGGTGAATGAACAGTAAGATTCATACAGGGCTGTTTCTGGGGAATAATGTAATGCGACCATTCATTCAGTTGTTCATTCAGCACCTCCCATGTGCTAAGCACTGTGCTAGGCATTAGGGATACAGCAATGACAAGACATTTACAGTGTCTGACCTCATAGAGCTTGTAATTTATTGGTAGATACAATAAACAAACACATTTCAATAATATGAGCAGAATGCTAGGGGAATGACAGGATGCTGGGGGAGCACACAGCCAGAGGGCTTAGCCCAATGCAGAGTACATTAATGTATTCTTGAGAAAGGGATGCTTAAGGTGACACCTAAAGGATAAAAAGAAGCTAGCTAGATGAAGAAGGGTCAGAGAGAGCATTTCAGGTAGTATGAAGAATGTGTGTAGAGATCTCTACTCCAGAGAGAATATGATATGTTTTAGGAATTAAAAGGTGTCAGATTTGGCTTTAGTGTAGATTGTGATGTAAAAAAAATGGCAAGAGAATGTCTATTATCAAAAAGACAATAACACATGTTAGCAAGGGTGGAGAAAAGGGAACTCTTGTACACTGTTAGTGGCAATGTAGCTTGGTACAGCCACTATAGAAAACAGTATAGAGGTTCTTTAGAAAATGAAATAATAAAACAATCATCAGACCCAGCAATCCCTTTTCTGGGTATATAACCAAAATAAATTAAATCAGTACCTTGTAGATATATCTGCATTCTCATATTATATTGCAGCATTATTTGCTATAGTTAAGATATGGAAGCTACATAAATATACTTCAATGGATAAGTAGGTAAAGAAATTGTGGTATATATATATATATGTATATATGAATATTATTCAGCCTTGAAAAAGGAGATTCTGCCATTTGTAACACCATAGATCCATAGATGAACCTGGAGGATATTATGATAAGGGAAATAAGCCAGACACAGAAAGACAAATACTGCATAATCTCACTTATATGTGGATTAAAAAAATTGTATACATTAAAACAGAGAGTAAAACAGTAGTTACCGGGAGCTAGGGGTGATGGGGAGATGTAGGACAAAAAATACAAAGTTGCAGTTATTTAGAATGAATAAGTCTAGAGATCTAATGTACAACATGAGAAATGCAGTTAATAATACTGTATTGTATACTGGAAATTTGCTTTGACAGTAGGTTTTAGGTGCTCTTACTACATGAAGAAAGGTAACTATGTGAGATAGTGGTCACATTAATTGACTTTTCTCCTTTTCACTGTGTATATATATATCAAAATACCACATTGTACACCTTAAATATATACAATTTAAAAAGAATGGCAAGAGGAAACAATAATGAGATACCACTACACACCTATTAGAATCTCCAAATCCAGAACATTGACAACATCTAATGGTGGTAAAGATGTAGAAAAACAGGAGCTTTCATTCATTGCTGGTGGAAATGCAAAATGGTACAGCCACTTTGGAAGATAGTTTGTTAAATCCTTACCAAACGAAATATGCTCTCATCCCACCATTCATCATTCATCCTCCTTGGTATTTACTCAAAAGAGTTGAAAACTCACGTCCACCCAAAAACATGCACACAGATTTTTATATGGCTTTATTCATAATTGCCCAAAGTTAGAAGCAACCGTAATATCCCTCAGTAGGTGAATAGATAAATTTACTGTGGTACATCCAGACAATGGAATGTTATTCATTGCTAAAAGGAAATGAACTATCAAGCCATGAAAAGTCATGGAGGAAACGTAAATGTATATTACTAAGTGAAAAAATATCCGATTTGAAAAGTCTATATACCTTTGCCTTTTCCAGAATGTCAAATAGTTGATATGATTCCATTATGCCATTATATGACATTATGGAAAAGGCAAAGCTATGGAGACAGTTAAAAAAAAAAATCATTTGTTGCCAGGGTAAGAGGGGTTGGAGGAGATGAATAGGCAGGGCATGGAGGACTTTTAGGGCAGTGAAAAATACTCTGTGGTAATATAATAGAAATACATGCCATGATAAATTTCTCCAAACTCATAGAAAGTACATCAAAAGTGAACCTTAATGTAAACTACTGAATTTGGGTGATAGTGTGTCAATGTAGATTCATCAATTGTAACAAATGCACTACTCTGTTGGGGGTTGTTAATGGGGGATGATATGCATATGCTGGGGCAAAGGGCCTGCTGGATATCTCTGTTTACTTCTCAATTTTGCTGTTAGTCTAAAATTGCTCTAAAAATAAAGTCTTTAAAAAAGAGTGGCAAGAGGTAACTAGGGGCTAGATTATGCAGGAAATTGCCAACCATGTTGGGAAGTTTTGTCTTCTTCCTACTGCTAGTTGATTTTGTTGTTGTCATCTTTCAGGCAAGAGCATGTATGCTTAATAACTTTTTAAAACTTTTATTTTAGGTTTCGGTGTACATGTGAAGGTTTGTTGCATAGGTAAACTCATGTTATGGGTATTTGTTGTACAGATTATTTCATCACCCAGGAATTAAGCCCAGTACCCAATAGTTATCTTTTCTGCTCCTCTCCCTCCTCCCACTCTCCCCCCTCAAACAGGCCCCAGTGTCTGTTGTTTCCTGCTTTGTGTTCATGAGTTCTCATTATTTAGCTCCCAATTATGAATAAGAACATGTGGTTGTGGTTTTCTGTTCCTGCATTAGCTTGTTAAGGATATTAGCTTCCAGCTCCATCCATGTTCCTGCAAAAGCCATGATCTTGTTCTTTTTTATGGCTGCATAGTATTCCATGGTGTATATGTACCACATTTTCTTTATCTAATCTGTCATTGATGGGCATTTAAGTTGATTGCATGTCTTTGCTATTTAGTATAGTGTTGCAATGAACATTCATGTACATGTGTCTTTAAGGCAGAACGATTTATATTCCTCTGGATATACCCAGTAATAAAATTGCTGAGTCAAATGATAGTTCTGCTTTTAGCTCTTTGAGGAATCACCATACTGCTTTCCACAATGATTGAACTAATTTACACCCTCACCAACAGTGTATAAGTGTTTCCTTTTCTCTGCAACCTCACCAGCATCTGTTATTTTTTGACTTTTTTAATAGCCATTCTAACTGGTGTGAGATGGTATCTTGTGGTTTTGAGTTGCATTTCTCTAATGATCAGTGATATTGAGCTTTTTTTTCATATGCTCATTGGCGGCATGTATGTTTTCTTTTGAAAAGTGTCCATTGATGTCCTTTGCCCACTTATTAATAGGGTTATTTATTTCTTGTAAATTTAAGTTCTTTATAGATGTTGGATATTAGGCCTTTAAAAAGATGCACAGTTTGCCAATATTTTCTCCCATTCTGTAGATGGTTTGTTTACATTATTGATAGTTACTTTTACTGTGCAGACCCTCTTCAGTTTCATTAGATCCCACTTGTCAATTTTTGCTTTTGTCGTGATTGCTTTTGGTGTCTTTGTCATGAAATTTTTGCCTATTCCTATGTCCAGGATGGTATTGCCTAGGTTGTCTTTAAGGGTTTTTATGGTTTGGGGTTTTACATTTTAGTCTTTAATACATATTGAGATGATTTTTGTGTATGTTGTTAGGCAGGGATTCAGCTTCAGTCTTCTGTATATGGCTAGCCAGTTGTCCCAGCACTGCTTATTGAATAGGGAGTCTTTTCCCTATTACTTGTTTTTGTCAGCTTTATCAAAGATCAGATGGTCGTACGCATGCAGCCTAATATCTGAGGTCTCTATTCTGATCCATTGGTCTATGCACCTGTTTTTGTACCAGTACTTTTGCTTACTGTAGCCCTGTAGTATAGTTTGAAGTTGGGTAATGTGATGCTTCCAGCTTTTTTCTTTTTGCTTAGGATTGCCTTGGCTATTCAGTCTGGTTTTTGGTTTTAGATGAATTTTAAAATAGTTTTTTTTTCTAGTTCTTTGGAGAATGTTATTGGTATTTTGATAACAATAGCATTAAATCTGTAAATTGCTTCGGGAAATATGGCCATTTTAATGATATTTATTCTTCCTGTCCATGAGCATGGGATGTTTTTCCATTTGTTTGTGTCTTCTTTGATTTCTTTGATAAATATTTTGTAGTTCTCATTGTAGAGACCTTTCACCCTCTTGGCTAGCTGTATTCCTAGGTATTTTATTCTGTTCATGGCAATTGTGAACAGGCTTGTTTTTCTGATTTGGTTCTCAGCTTGGCTGTTGTTAGTGTATGGGAATGCTGGTGATTTTTGTACATTGATTTTGTATCCTGAAACTTTGCAAAAGTCGTTTTTCAGCTGAAGGATCATTTGGGCTAGGACTATGGGGTTTTCTAGCTGTTGAATCCTGTCATATCCAAACAGATAGTTTGACTTCCTCTCTTCCTATTTGTATGCGTTTATTTCTTTCTTTTACCTGATTGCTCTGGCTAGGACTTCCAATAGGAAGTTGAATAGGAATGGTGAGAGAAGGCATTCTTGTCTTTTGCTGGTTTTCAAGGGAAATGTTTTCAACTTTTTCCCATTCAGTATAATGTTGGCTGTGGGACTGTCATAAATGGCTCTTATTATTTTGAGGTATGTTCCTTCAACCTCATACTTCAACCACCAGATACTTCTTGGAGGTTTTATTCATTCCTTTTTGTTTATTTTCTTTATTTTTGCCTCACTTTCTTATTTCAGAGAGCTAATCTTCAAGTTCTGAGATTCTTTCCCCTGTTTGGTTTATTCTGCTGTTACTACTTGTGGTTGCATTGTGAAATTTTTGTATTATGTTATTCAGCTCTGTCAGATCTGTTAGGTTCTTTTCTATACTGGCTATTTTATCCTTCAGCCACTCGTATCACTTTATTGTGATTCTTAATTTCCATGGATTGGGCTTTGCCTTTCTCCTGAATCTCAATGAGCTTCTTTCCTATTCGTATCCTTAATTCAATTTCTGTCATTTCAGCCAGTTTAGCCTGGAATATTTCAGCCAGCTCAGCCTAAGAATATAAATCTTAATCTCTAATGACCTCTCAGCTGAAACCCTACAAGCCAGAAGAGATTGAAAGCCTATATTCAACATTTTAAAGAAAAAACATCTTCAACCAAGAATTTCCTATCCTGCCAAACTAAGGTTCCTAAACTAAGGAGAAATAAGATCCTTTTCAGATAAGCAAATGTTGAGAGTTCACTACCACCAGACCTGCCTTACAAAAGTTCTTAAGTATGGGATTACATAAAGAGGCCAAATCTACGAATCATTGTAATCCCTGAAAGGGATGGGGAGAAAGCAAACAACTTGGAAAACACATTTTCTATAAAAACTTCCTCAACCTGGCTAGAGAGGCCAACAATCAAATTCAGGAAATACAGAGAACTGCAAGATTCTACAAGGAAGATTATCCTCAAGATAAAAAAATCATCAGATCTTCCAAGGTTGAAATGAAGAATGATAAAGGCGGCTAGAGAGAAAAGGCAGGCCACCTACAAGAAGGAGGAGAAGTGATGTGGTCATTTGGGGGACATACAACGCTCTGGCCATTTGAATTACTCAAGCTCATGCATTGGCTCTTTTCCATCTCTGCCTGTGGGTGTTCCTTTTACTGCAGTGTAGACTGAGGACAGTCAATAAACTTCTATTCTCAATGACTTCACCAGGACAAGGTTTTGTGCGGGGTCTTTATTTGAAGCTGACTTCTTGTCTCTGGTTTCAGAGAGGGGTATGTTAGCGATGTATTTTTGGTGTTGAAGCTGTGAGCCAGTAGGTGGCACTTAGGTGTGTTGGTCAGTTGGTAGACTCTTGCTTGTTATATGGCTCCCCTATGTTTACTCATAGTTGAATCCATGTTCCCTTTCAATGCTCTGAAAGTGGCTCCTCTACCTCTGGAGTGCTGGGTGTAGATCATGGCTTGGCACTCCTGGACTGCCCACTGAAGCACTGTGGTGATCTCAGTGTTTATGTTTCTTTCCCAGCTTGGAGGCAGCCAAGGGTCTTTTGCTTGTCTCCTGGATGCTCCACCCCACAGAGATGCAGGTCAGCAATTACTAAGTGCAGTCAGCCCAGGATGGAGGGTCTGTGCTGTGGGCCCAAGCAAGGGATTCCCTGTCTGGTGATGAGCAGTAGAGGATTTGTGGGACCCGTAGGAAGTGAACTGGCCTCCTCTCCTTTGATTGACTGCAGCTTGTTGGAAGTATAGATAAGGCACTTAGGGTCTTTGCTGTTTCATTAGTCCAAGGGTATCAAGGGCAGTTCCACTGCAGAGGCAGTGGCAGAGAGGCTTTCAGTTGCCCCCGGAGGCTCTGTCCAGGGGGTTCCCAAGTTGCTGCTGGCTCGATTGGTCTGCTGAGGGGTGGTTGGAGGCCCAGGCCTGGAGCACCTGCTCAGTAAGTAGATATAGGAATGGGCACCAATATAACAGTCTGGCCAATTTTACGTAGGGCTGCTGCAGTATACTGGAGGCTCATTCCAGTCCCTAGTTGCCTCAGATTTTCCAGTACCTGGAGATATCACCAGTGAAGGTTGTGAAACAGCAAAGATGGCAGCCTGCCCCTCCCTTCAGAAGCTCCATCCCAAGAAGGTATGGACCTGTTGCTGGCCCAAATGCACCTGTAGGAGGTGCCTGGAGACTCCAATTGGGCAGCCCCACCCAGTGAGGAAGAACAGGATCAAGGACTTGTTTAAAAAATCAATCTGGCCATGTTCTCGTAGAGCAGCTGTGGTGTGCTGGGGTTCACTTAGCTCTCCAATCGCTTCAGACACTCCAAAGCCTGAATTCTGGAATGGTTAAGTCACCCAAACAGCACAGATGGCAGCCCGCCCCTTCCTCTGGGAGCTCTGTCCCAGGGATCTATGAAATCACCTCTGTCAGCAGGAGAACTCTGGCAGGAGTAGCTTGAGACTCTGGTTGAGAAGTCTCACCCAGTGTAGAGAAATGGTATTAGGGACCCGCTTAACAAAGCAGTCAGGCCACATTTTTCAAAAGCAGTTGTGCAGTGCGGGGAGACCTCTCCTGTCCCCGGTTGCCTCAGACTCTCCAAAGCCTAAAGGGCAGAACATCTAAGTTGACCAAACAGCGAAGATGGTGGCCCACCCCTCCCTCTGGAGGCTCTGTCCCAGGGAGGTTTGAAACTGCTTTGCCAAAGAACACCAGTGATGGTGGCTGAAGGCCCCAGTAAGGAAATCTTGGCAAGTGAGGATGAATGGGATTGGGGACCCACTTAAATCAGCAGCCTGGCCATGTTTGTGGGGCACCTGTGCTGTGCTGGATGATCCCTTCATCCCCTGGTCGGCCTGGACTCTCCAAAGCCCAAAGGCTGGAATGGCTGTCACCCAAATAGCAAAGATGGCGGCCTGCCCCTCCCTCTGGGAGCTTCATCTCAGGGAGGTACAATGCTGCGACAGGTGGTTGGCTGGATTTCCAAGCCAGTGGGTTTTATTTTGCAATGTACTGTGGAAGCAGGGCCTGCAGACTGTCACTGCTCAGCCCCCTGCATTCAGCCTTTTTCCTAGGGATATGTACAGGGGTCTAATCTCCCACTTTGCCAGAGTTCAGCTACTTTAACCAGGAAGCCCGGAAAGTCCAGGTATACAAGGCTCCCAGTCTCCACGTGTGCTTGAGTGGCTGCTCTGCCAAGACTCCACGTAGTTCTGTGCATCAGACTGAAGGCCCTGGTGGAGTGGGTTCTTGAGGGGATCTTCTGACCCAAGGGTTGCAAAGATCCGTGGAAGGAAGGAATTTAGGTTCTTGGGGTCACACATTCACCCATTGTTTCCCTGGGCAAAGGAGGTTCCCCTGGGTCCATGTTGCTCTTGAGTGGGCCATCATCCTGTTTTGCTTTTCTCCATTCTTCATGGGTTGAGTTGTTTCCTTGATTAATCCCAATGTGCATACCAGGATATTTCAGTTTGATATGGCTTGACACTGTCCCCACCCAAATCTCACTGTGAATTGTAATCCCCGTAATCCCCACATGTCAAGAGCAGGACCAGGTGGAGGTAATTGGATCAGGGGGGTGGTTTCCCCCATGCTGTTCTCATGATAATGAGTGAGTCTCACAAGAGCTGATGGTTTTATAAGCATCTGGCATCTCCCCTGCTTGCACTCCCTCCATCCTGCCACCCTGCGAAGGTGTCTGCTTCTCCTTGGCCTTCCACCGTGATTGTAAGTTTTCTGAGGCCTCCCCAACAATGTGGACCTGTGAGTCAATTAACCCTCTTTCCTTTATAAATTACACAGTCTCAGGTATTTCTTCATAGTAGTGTGCGAACGGACTAATACACAGTTGAAGGTGTTGTATTTACTTGCCCCTCCCATTCTTCTCCACGAGAGAAACACACACTAGCTGTTTCTTAGTTGGCTATCTTGGCCACCTCCCCTTAGTAACTTTTTGGCTGCTATTTGGGAGGGCTGTACAGGGGCTGTCACACAGTAGTCTGCCATAATGATTATCTTGTGTAATATTGGTTCCTTTTAAAAGAGAATTTCATAGCCAGGTTATTAGTTGCTACATAGAATGTAAATTTCAAACCATGGAGATCTTTAGTAAAGTTTACTCATCTGTCTTCTAATTTTAAAATGAATATTCATGTTTGTATTAACATACTTTGCAAGAGTGGTTATTATATGCACACATACATAAAATCTTTTACTTCTGATATTTGCCTATAATTTGGCCATCTAATTACATGTAATGATAAAAATGCAAGTATTTTGTACAAGACAATCAATCACCAGCAGGGGAGACTACAATTATATCCTTTAGCCAAACATTGTCTTTGTAAATTGAAGACCAGTAACTGGTACAGCAGTAGTCTTAAAAGTAAAGGAGTAAGCAAACCGCAAAAATCAGTTGTATTTCTATATGCTAGCAGCAGAGAATTTGAAAAGAAAATTAAGGAAACAATTCCCCTTGCAACAGCATCAAAAAGAATAAAATATTTGAAATTAAATTTAACTCAAGAGGAGCAAGATGTGCAAACTAAAAACTACAAAACATTGCTGAAGGAAATTAAAGAAGGACAAAACAAATGGGAAGGCACTCCATGCTCATGCATTGAAGGACTTAATATTGTTAATATGGCAATACTACCCAAAGGTATTTACAGATTCAGTGCAATCTCTAGGAAAACCAACAGCACATTTTTCAGAAACTGAACAAAAAATTTTAAAAGTCTTATAGAATTGTAAGCAATGCTGTATAGCCAAAACAGTCTTAAAAATAGTAAAGTTGGAAGACTCAGGCTTTCTGATTTCAAAACTACCACAAAGATACTGTAATTAAAACAGTGTTGGACTGGCATAAGGATAGCCTTATAGATGAATGGAAGAGAATTAATAGTATAAAAACAAGCCCATATATTATGGTCAATTGATTTTTGACAAGGATAGGAGAAGAATACTGGCTTCAACGAATGATACTGTGACAACTGAATATCTATATTAACAAGAATAAACCTCAACACAATATATTAAAAATAAGTCAAAATAAAATGAAGATATAAATGTAAGAGCTAAAACTATAAAACTCATGAAAGAAAACATACCGGTAAATTTTCCTGACATTGGATTTAGCAGTGGATTCTTAGACAAGACATTAGAAACACAAGCAAAAAGAGGAAAAACTAGATCAATTGGGTTTCATCAAAATTATAAATGTTTGTGCCTATCAAGAACATGAAAATAAAACTTCTAGAATAGGAGAAAATATTTGTAAATCGTATATATGATACAGTTTGAACATCCAGAATATATAAAACAAACCCTTAAAACTCAACAATAAAAAGACAAAAAAACACTGTTAGAAAATGGGCAAAGAACTTGAATAGGCATTTGTTTGAAGAACATATACAAATGACCCACAGGCACATGAAAAGTGTATTAGTCATTATGAAAATGCAAATCAAAGCCACAATTACTTTATGCCCACTATGATGGCAATAATAATAATAATATGGAAAGAAACAAGCATTGGCAAGGATGTGGAAAAATGGAACTTTTGTACATTGCTTGTGAGAATGTGAAATGGTGCAGTCACTGTGGAAAACAATTTGACAGTTCCTCAAAAAGTTAAACAGAATTTCCATGTGACCCAGCCATGGCATTCCTAGTTATATACACTAAAAATTTGAAAACAGGTAATTCAAACAGATATTTATACATTAATGTCCCTAGTCAGTTTTCACAATAGCCAAAAGGTGGAAATAGCACAAATGTCCATTACTTTATGAATGGGTAAATAAAATGTGGTATATCCATGCAATGGAATATTACTCAGCTATAAAAAGTATTGAGCTACTACTTCATGTGAAAACATGAATGAACCTTGGAAAAATGCTGAGTGAAATAAGTCAGACACAAAATTTCACATATTGGTTTACTCTATTTCCATGAAATATGCAAAATAGGTAAACCCATAGAGAAAAAAACAAATTATTCATTGCCAAGTGTTGGGGGAGGGAGAAATGGGGAGTATCTGCTTGACAGGTCTCTTGTAGATCATGAAAAAGTGATGGAACTAGATGGAGGTAATGGTTGCATAACATTGTGAATGTACCAAATGCCACTGAATTCTACACCTTAAAATGGTGGATTTTTTGGTATGTATATTCCACCTTGATAAAAATGTTTTTAAAATTTAAAAATTAAAAAAATAAAAACAAATGAAAGGCATAATGCCCTAGACTTTGCTAAGCCTAATGGAAACCCTGGTTTACCTTGGACTACAGCAATAGGAATCTAAATTAATTTCCATCCACTCCCACATCCCAGTTATTTATTATTGGCATTTTGACTTATTTAAGAATTGTTCTTTATACTTTCAAAAAGTTTTATTCAGTGCTATTTAATTTTAAAATAGATAATTACATATCATTTATAGGAGACGTTTTTGTGTTAATATGCTTCTGGCCATTGTATTTTGAAGAGTATGAAGGAAACCAGATATGGCATGAACTTAGTGAGTCCTTTCCTTTCAAACTCTAGGGGCCACATTGTTAGTTTGGTCATATGCATACATTTTTGTTGTTGTTGTTTAATATACTCATTAGTAGGTAGTTGCCAAGACTGATTCTGGGCAAATGATGAAAAGGAACACTATTTTCAATGCCTGATGTTGGATACAGAGTGCAAGTAAAGGGGTTTCCACATCCCAGTCAACTAGAATTCTAAAATTCTTTTTCACCTTCTCACATACCCTAAATGACTTTTCTCAGACTTTCATTGGCACTAAAATACACATTTTAAAAAATCCCAGCACTTTGAGAGGCTGAGGCAGGTGGATCACGAGGTCAGGAGATTGAGACCATCCTGGCTGACAAGGTGAAATCCTGTCTCTACAAAAAATACAAAAATTAGCCAGGCATGGTGGCTGATGCCTTTAGTCCCAGCTACTGGGAAGGCTGAAGCAGGAGAATGGCGTGAACCCGGGAGGCGAAGCTTGCAGTGAGCCGAGATCACGCCACTGCACTCCAGCCTGGGCAACAGAGCGAGACTCCGTCTCAAAAAAAAATGACTCTTAGACATGATGCCTTTCCTATAAATAATAATTTTTAATTCCTAAAAAAATCTGTTGAGCACCTACATGTGTCAGAAATTGCTCTAAATTTCAGGGAAACAAAGGGAAATAGTTCATGAAACTTTGACCTTAAGGTGCTTGTATTCTAGAAGGGGAAAACATTCAAAGAAAAAAATAGTGCAAAAGGGTTTTATGTTCTATAATAAGTGTAAGAGCAGAAAAATTGGGATAAAAATGAGTAAAGTTCTACCTGGACAATGGAGTTGAAAGGTACTAAAGCTATAAATGTGGTCAGGAAAGGCTTCAAAGAGGAGATGACCTTGTACATTACTCCTGAGATAAGTGAAGCCAAGTATAAGGTATAAAGGGGCATTCCAGAAAAAAAAAAGTACAGAAATAAAATGCAAAGAGGTATAAAATAACATGATATATTTGCAAAACTAAAAGCATGCCACAAGTTTAAAAATGTCAGATGCTGAAGTGGCTATGGTAGGGTACTAAGCAAGAGAGACCAGAAGAGCTGATAGGAGAAAGGCAAAAGCAGCAACAATTTGCTCTAATGTTAATGGCAGACTGTATGGGTTGAACTGTGCCTGCACCCCCCCAGCCCCAATTTATATGTTAAAATCCTAACCCCCATACCTCTGATTGTGACCTTATTTGGAAATAGGGTCATTGCAGACATAATTAATTAAGATAAAGTCATACAGAAGAAAGATGGGCACCTAATCCAATATGACGGGTGTTCTTATATATTAAAATTTAAAAAAAAACAAGTGAAAAAGACAGATACGCACAGAAGGAAGGCAGTATGAAGAAACAGGGGGTACACCATCTACAAGCCAAAAGATTCCTAAAGCTACCAGAAGTAGAAGAAGGGCCTGAAACTGATTCTTCCTCACAGCCATCAGAAGAAACCAACCTTACTGACACCTTGATTTCAGACTCAGCTTCCAAAACTGTGAGACAATAAACTTCTCCTGTTTAAACCACAAAATTTGTGCACATTGTTATGCAGCCCTAGAAAATTAATACTGATGATATTTGGCCACAATTCTTAGGAATATTTGATTCATGCCCTGCCAGTTGCATCCTCTCCAACCTTCACCTACCCACGTGAGGTTCCCAAAGAAGACACATGTATGAACAGCAGTATCACCTTAAGATTAAAGCTATGCCCAGGCCAGTTACCCCAGTTCTGAGATTTCTGTTAAATACGTGCTGAATTGTGTAACTTAGCAAAAGGTTAAGCAAAATAGCCACATATCTCCAATGCAGAATCCAAGTTGTTGCATCTTGCCATCTGTTGGCCAGGTGCATAGATAAAGAAGTTTTTTAAAAAGCTGAGAGAACCCAAAAAGGGTAGATTTGAATTTCCTGGCCTCCAAAACTGTGAGAAAATTAATTTTTATTGTTTATAAATTACTCAGTCTCAGGTATTCTGTTACAGCAGCACAGAAAAATACAGAAAATGATACCAGGAGAGGGGCCTCAGGAGAAATCAATTCTGCTGGCACCTTCTTCCTGGCCTCCTAGCTTCCATAACAGTGAGAAGATAAATTTATATTGTTTAGGCCACCCAACCTGTGGTATTTTGTTATGTCAGCCATAATAAACGAATATAAGCCCCTCTAATACATTTTTCATTGCTCTTATTATACTTTTAGATTCCAGAATTGCTATGTCTTTTTAAAAAATAACATACATTTTAGTTGGCATTCTGTATTTAGTGAGCCATAATTTTCATACTTTGCCTTAGTTATTTATACACAATTTCCTTTAGCTCTTCGAGCATATAAACCTCATTTAAAGTTTTTGCCTAGTAAGTCCAACTTCTAGGCTTCCTCAGAAACAGTTTCTATTCGCTGTTTCCTCTCTTTCCTCATGTATAGAACATACTTCCTTGATGCTTCCATATCTCATAGTTACTTTTTACTGAAAACTGTGCATTTTAAATAATGTAATGTGGCAATTCTGAATATAGATGCCTACTGGCTTTGTTGTTATTGCAGTTTGTTGTTGTCATTATTGTTGCTTTTCTGTTGTTTAGAAACTTTTCTAGACTAATTTGGTAAAGTTAATATGTGTTCATCTTCGAGTGTGGCCACTGAAATTTCTCCTTGGTGCTTGGATAGTTTAATGGACTGTAATAACTGGACAGAGATTTCCTTAAGTCTTGGGAGCCAATAAGTCTACCAGTCTTTGCCTAGAGTCTATGTGTGTGTTGAAGGACACCTTCAACGCTCAGGCAGGCAGTTTACAGCTCCACCCTTTTCCTTTACTTCCTGATTGTTCATAGCTTCAAGGTCAGGTGTGAGAGTTTGGGGCCTTCTCAGGTTTTTCCTGAGCATACACACGGCCCTGCATACACACCCGGCCTTCTAGATTCCCAGGAATTTGTTTCAGCTTTTCAGTGTCTTTTCTTTTTTCTGGCCTAGCAAAAGTCTTACCAGTGTCTTTATGAACATTTCATTCTCCATCTTTTCTTTTTAAGATTTTTTTATTAGCTCATTGCCCGAACTGTTATCACCACCTTAGGCAGCTGCAAAACTAAACAATCACTAGGGAAATTTTGATTGCTTTTTATAAACACCCCCAGGGAAAAGCTATTCCCACAGAGTGACCTCTGGGGAAAATTAAATGAAGAAAAGCCTTGTGAGTGGGATTTTCATTTTCCAGGGAGTAGCCAGATAGGTCCACGTCAAATGACTGGAAATTGAGCTTTGGTGGAAGTCCTATTACAATCCCTCCAGGGGCTTCTAGACTGCCGATTTTCACCATTATTATAGGCTATTGGTTTTCAAGACTACCACAAGGCCGAGGAGAAGGGGATAGAATTTGGGCAAGTTAAAACAGCACAAGGATTACTTTACTTACTGAGTTTCAGCTGTTTCTCTTGAATAAACACTTCCAGAATTTTTGTAAGTTGTTAATTTCCAAAATTTTGAAAATGTTGATTTTGACAATTTTTGCCTGTGATCTTGTTGTTTTTATAAGGAGAGGATTTTCAGGGGTTCTTACTCTGCCATGTCTTCTGACGTCACTCCTATCTATTCATTTTTAATTTAATATGTTTGTGGTCATAGAAATTACTTTTTATGCTTTCAATCTTTCTAAAATTATGGAGAATTAATTTATAGCTTATCATATGATCTATTTTGGTGAACATACTATAGATACTTAAAAAATTGAGCATTTTGCACTTGGATCTAATGCTCTATTGATGCCAATTAGATCATGTTTGTTAATATTGTTGTTTGTTTATTTTTATTTTATTTTATGTTGCAGGGTACATGTACAGGATGTGCAGGTTTGTTACCTAGGTAAATGTGTACCATGGTGGTTTGCTGTACCTATCAACCCATCACCTAGGTATTAACCCCCACATGCATTAGTTATATATCCTGATGCTCTCCCTCCCTCTGCCCCCATGACAGGCCCCAGTCTGTGTTGGTCCCCTCCCTGTGTCCATGTGTTCTCATTGTTCAGCTCCTACTTAAAAGTGAGAACTTGCTGTGTTTGGTTTTCTGTTCCCGTGTTAGTTTGCTGAA
The DNA here is from genome assembly GCF_029281585.2 of Gorilla gorilla gorilla. NCBI lineage: Eukaryota > Metazoa > Chordata > Mammalia > Primates > Hominidae > Gorilla > Gorilla gorilla. The sequence continues at coordinate 124,990,256 of NC_073247.2, forward strand.
GATAATGGCTTCCAGCTCCATCCATGTCTCTGCAAAGGATAGGATCTTGTTTCTTTTTATGCTGCATAGTATTCCATGGTGTATATGTGTCACATTTTCTTTATCCAGTCTATCATTGTTGGACATTTGGGTTAATTCCATGTCTTTGCTATTGTGAATAGTGTTGCAATGAACATATGTGTGCATGTATCTTTATAATAGAATGATTTATATTCTTTTGGGTATATACCCAGTAATGCAGTTGCTGGGTCAAATGGTATCTCTGTCTCTAGGTCTTTGAGGAATCGCCACACTGTCTTCTACAACGGTTGAACTAATTTACATTTCCACCAGCCGTGTAAAAGTGTTTCTATTTCTCCACAGCCTTGCCAGCATCTGTTGTTTCTTGACTTTTTAATCACCATTCTGTCTGGCCTGAGATGGCATCTCATTGTAGTTTTGATTTTCATTTCTCTAATGATGAGTGATGTTGAGCTTTTTTTCATATGTTTGCTGGCCACATAAATGTCTTCTTTTGCAAAGTGTCTGTTCATATTTTTTGCCTACTTTTTAATGGGGTCGTTTTAATTTTTTCCTGTAAATTTGTTTAAGTTCCTTGTAATTTCTGGATAGTAGACCTTCATTAGATGGGTAGATTGCAAAATTTTTCTCCCATTTTGTAGATTGTCTGTTAACTCTGATGATAGTTTATTTTGCTGTGCAGAAGCTCTTTAACTTAATTAGATCCCATTTCTCAATTTTTGCTTTTGTTGCAATTGCTTTTGATGTTTTTGTCATGAAATCTTGCCCGTGCCTATGTCCTGAATGGTATTGCCTAGATTTTCTTCTAGGGTGTTTACAGTTTTGGGTTTTATATTTAAGTCTTTAATCCATCTTGAGTTAATTTTTGTATAAGGTGTAATGAAGGGATCCAGTTTCAATTTTCTGCATATGGCTAGCCAGTTTTCCCAGCACCATTTATTAAATAGGGAATCTTTTGCCTATTACTTGTTTTTGTCAGGTTTGTCAAAAATCAGATGGTTATAGATGTGCAGTCTTATTTCTGAGATCTCTGTTCTGTTCCATTGGTCTATATGTCTGTTTTTGTACCAGCACCATGCTGTTTTGGTTACTGTAACCTTGTAGTATAGTTTGAATTCTCCCTCTCTCTGAAGGTGTGATGCCTCCAGCTTTGTTCTTTTTGCTTAGGATTGTCTTGACTATATGGACTCTTTTTTGGTTTCATATGAATTTTAAAGTGGTTTTTTCTAATTCTGTGAAGAATGCCAATGAGAGTATAATGGGAATAGCATTGAATCTATAAATTGCTTTGAGGAGTATGGCCATTTTCATTATATTGATTCTTCCTATCTATAAGCATGGAATGTTTTTCCATTTGTTTATGTCCTCTCTGATTTCCTTGAGCAGTGGTTTGTAGTTCTCCTTAAAGAGCTCCTTCACTTCCCTTGTTAGCTACACCTAGATATTTTATTCTCCTTGTAACAATTGTGAATGGGAGTTCCTACATGATTTGGCTCTCTGCTTGTCTATTGTTGATGTAGAGGAATGCTTGTGATTTTTGCACATTGATTTTGTATCCTGAGAGTTTACTCAACTTGATTATAAAATTAAGAAGATTTTGGGCTGAAACAATGGGGTTTTCTGGATAGAGGATCGAGTCATCTGCAAACAGACAGTTTGACTTCTTCTCTTCCTATATGGATACCTTTATTTCTTTCTCTTGCCGGATTGCCCTGGCCAGAAGTTCCAATATTATGTTGAATAGGAGTGGTGAGAGAGGGCATCCTTTTCTTATGCTGGTTTTCAAGGGGAATGCTTCCAGCTTTTACCCATTCAGTATAATATTGGTTGTGGGTTTGTCATAAATGGCTCTTAATATTTTGAGTTATTTTCCATCGATACCTAGTTTATTGAGAGTTTTTAACATGAAGGGGTGTTGAATTTTATTGAAGGCCTTTTCTGTGTCTATTGAGATAATCATGTGGTTTTTGTCTTTGGACCTGTTTATGTGATGAATTACATTTACTGATTTGTGTATGTTGAGCCAGTCTTTCATCCTGGGGATGAAGCCAACTTGACTGTGGTGGATAAGCTTTTTGATGTGCTGCTGGATTTGGTTTGCCAGTATTTTATTGAGGATTTTTGCATTGATGTTTATCAAGGATATTGGCCTGAAGTTTTCTTTTTTGTTGTTGTACCTCTGCCAGGTTTTGGTATCAGGATGATGCTGGTCTCATAAAGTGATTTAGGGAGAAGTCCTTCTTTTTCAGTTGTTTGGAATAGTTTCAGAAAGAATGGTACCAGCTCCTCTTTGTACCTCTGGTAGAATTCAGCTGTAAATCCATCTGGTCCTGGGCTTTTTTTGGTTGCTAGGCCATTTATTACTGCCTCAGTTTCAAAACTTGTTATTGGTCTATTCAGGGATTCCACTTATTCTGGTTCAGTCGTGGGAGTGTAGATGTGTTCAGAAATTTATCTGTTTCTTCTAGATTTTCTAGTTTACTTGCATAGAGGTATTTATAATATTCTCTGATGGTTGTTTGTATTTCTGTGGGTTCAGTGATGAAATCCCCTTTATCATTTTTTATTGTGTCTATTTGATTCTTCTCTCTTTTCTTTTTTATTAATCTAGCTATTGGCCTATTTTATTAATTTTTTCAAAAAAAAAACCAGATACTGGCTTCGTTGATTTTTTTCAAAGGTTTTTTTGTGTTTCTGTCTCATTCAGTTCCACTCTGATCTTAGTTATTGCTTGTCTTCTGCTAGCTTTGGGCTTTGTTTGCTAGTTCTTTTAGTTGTAATGTTAGGGTGTTGAGTTGAGATCTTCTTAGCTTTTTGATGTGGGCATTTAGTTCTATAAATTTCTCTCTTAACACTTCTTTAGCTGTGTCCTAGAGATTCTGGTACATTGTCTCTTTGTTCTTATTGATTTCAAAGACTTCTTGATTTCAGTCTTAATTTCATTATTTACCCAGGAGTCATTCAGCAGCAGGTTGTCAAATTCCAGATAGTTGTGTAGTTTTGAGTGAGTTTCTTAATCTTGAGTTCTAATTTTATTGCACTGTGGTCTGAAAGACTGTTATGATTTCAGTTATTTTGCATTTGCTGAGGAGTGTTTTACTTCCAATTATGTTGTTGATTTTACAGTAAGTGCCATGTGGCACTGAGAAGAATGTATATTCTGTTGTTTTTGCGTGTAACATTCTGTAGATTTCTATCAGGTCCACTTGATCCAGAGGTGAGTTCAAGTCCTGTATATCTTTGTTAATTTTCTGTCTCAATGATCTACCCAATGTTGATAATGGGGTGTTAAAATCTCCCACTATTATTGTGTGGGAGTCTATGTCTCTTCATAGGTCTCTAAGAACTTGTTTTATGAACCTGGGCGCTCCTGTATTGGGTGCATGTATATTTAGGATAGTTAGCTCTGCTTGTTGAGTTGACTCCTTACCATTATGTAATGCTTTTCTTTGTCTTTTTTTATCTTTGTTTAAAGTTTGTTTTGACAGAAAGTAAGATTGCAATCCATGCTTTTTACTGCTTTCCATTTGCTTGGTAAATATTCTTCCATCCCTTTATTTTGAGCCAATGTGTACCTTTGCATGTGAGATGGGTCTCTTGAATACAGCACACTGATGAGTCTTGACTCTATTCAGCTTGCTATTCTGTGTCTTTTAATTGGAGCATTTCAACCATTTACATTTAAGGTTAATATTGTTCTGTGTCAGTTTAGTTCTGTCATCATGATGCTAGTTGGTTATTTTGCAGACCTGTTGTTGTAGTTGCTTCGTAGTGTCATTGGTCTTTGTACTTCAATTTGTTTTGCAGTAGCTGGTAACAGTTTTTTTCTTTCCATATTTATTGCTTCTTTCAGGAGCTCTTGCAAGGCAGTCCTGGTAGTGACAAACTTCCTCAGCATTTGCTTTTCTGAATGATTTTATTTCTCCTTTGCTTATGAATCTTAGTTTGGCCAAATATGAAATTCTCAGTTGGACATTCTTTTCTTCAAGGATGTTGAATATTGGCCCCCAAAATCTTCTGGCTTGTTTGGTTTCTGCTGAGAGTCCAGTGTTAGTCTGATGGGCTTCCCTTTGTATGTGACCTGGTCTTTCTCTCTGGCTGCCCTTAACATTTTTTTTTTTCAATTTCAACCCTGGAGAATCTGATGATTATGTGTCTTGAGGTTGATCTTTTCATCTTACTGAGATTTTCTGCATTTCCTGAATTTGAATGTTGGCTTGTCTTGTTAGGTTAGGGAAGTTCTCCTGGATGATATTCTAAAGTATGTTTAACAACTTGGTTCCATTCTTTTCATCTCTTTCAGATACCCCAATCAGTCATATGTTCTGTCTTGTTAGATAATCCCATAGTTCTCAGAGGTTTTGCTTGTTCCTTTCCCTTTTTTTTCTCTAATTATGTCTGCCTGTCTTATTTCAGCAAGATAGTCTTCAATCTCTGAAATTCTCTCTTCTGCTTGATCTAATTGTTTATTGATACTTCTGGTTGCATTGTGAAATTCCCGTGTTGTGTTTTTCAACTCCATCAGGTCATTTCTGTTCCTCTCTACACTCTTTATTCTGATTAACAGCTCCTGTGATGTTCTATCATGGCTTTTAGCTTCCTTGCATTGGGTTAGAACATGCTCCTTTAGCTCAGCGAAGTTTGTTATTACCCACCTTGTGAAACCTACTTCTGTCAATTCATCCATCTCAGCCTCCACCCAGTTCTGTGCTCTTGTTGGAGAGGTGTTGCAATCATTTGGAGAAAATAGGCATTCTGGCTTTTTGAGTTTTCAACATTTTTTCACTGATTCTCATCTCTGTGAGTTTATCTAGCTTTGATCTTTGAGGCTGCTGACCTTTGGTTGGGGTTTATGTGGGGACATTTTTGTTGATGATGATGTTGTTGTTGTTTCCCATTTGTTTTTCCTTTAATAGTCAGGCCCCTCTTCCATAGGGCTGCTTTGATTTCACCTAGGTACCACCCTGCCCCTGCACCTGAAGGTGTCACCAATGGAGGCTGCAAAACAGCAAAGATAGCTGCCTGCTCCTTCCTCTGAGATCTCCGTTGCAGAGGGGCACTGCCCTGATGACGACAGAAATGCTTCTGTATAAAGTGTCTAGCAACCCCTGTTGGGGGGGTTCTCGCCCAGTCAGGAGGCATGGGATCTGGGTCCCGCTTACCGAAACACTGTGGCTGCCCCTTGTTAGAGGGGTTGTGCTGCTCTGGGGGGAATCTCACTCATCTGGACTGCCCAGATTCCTTAGAGCCAGCAGGGGGAAAGACTAAGTCTGCTGATCTATGGAGATCGTGGCCACCCCTAACACCCTGGCTGGAGTTGTTGAAATTCCTGCAGGGAAGCCTTGCTCAGTGAAGAGGGATGGGTCAGGGTTTGGCCTTAAGGGGCAGTCTGGCCACTGTCAGCCACAGCCACTGTGCTGCCCTTTGGGGAATTCCTCCTGGGTCCAAACCATCCAGTCTCCCTGCCACCAGCAGGCAGCCACATTGATGACAGCTGCCCGCCACCCCTTCCCACCCTCCGAACTCAGTAGTGTTAGGCAGTTTCCAGCCGAGTGGTCACTGAGAATTTTCACAGCTTTGTTCTTGGGACCCAAGGCCCTGGTGGCATGGGCTCATGAGGGGGATCTTCTTATCCGTGGGTTGCACAGATCTGTGGTAAAAGTGTGGTTTCTTGGGCAGGGTAGCATGATCACTCACTGCCTTCCTTGGCTGGGGGTAAGAGTTTCCCTTGTCCCATGTAGCTCCCAGGTGGGCCATTGCACCACCCTACTTTTCCTCACTCTACATGGGTTGTGTCAACCACCTAGTCAGTCCCAATGAGAGAACCTGGATTCCTCAGTTGCTGGTGCAGGATTCACTCGTCATTTTTATTCTTCTTGGTGGGCACCTCTGACCACAGCTGTTTCTAGTTGGCCATTTTCAATATTGTTATTTAAATCTTCTATATCATTACTATTATCTAATTAGTGTATCAGTTTACAAAAAAAAGCCAAAATACTTATGATTGTGGATTTATCTAGTTTTTTCTTTAGTTTTGTACCTTTTTTGCTATATATATATATAAACACCCACACAAACATTCTAAATTCTTATAGAGAGAGCTAATATATATGTTAATGTATGTTAGCTATATAATATATATACATTAGCCAATAAATCTATATCCATATCTATATTTATTTATCTATTTATAGAGAAAGAGAGATACGGTCTCATTCTGCTGCCCAGGTTGGAGAGTGCAGTGATGTTATCATAGCTCACTGTACCCTCAAACTCTTAGGCTTAAGCAGTCCTTCCACTTCTGCCTCTCAAGTAACTAGGACTACAAGCATGTGCCACCATGCCTGGCTAACTTTTGAAACTTTTTTGTAGAATCAGGATATTGCTATGTTGTCCAGGCTGGTCTTGAACTCCTGACCTCAAGCAGTCCTCTTGCCTTGGCCTCCCAAAACTCTGTGATTATAAGCATGAGCCACCACACCTAGCCTGCTTTTTATATTTTGAAGCCCTATTATTAGTTGTGCTCACAATTATAATTTTATATGTTCTTGATAATTTGACTTTTGTATCATTATAAAATCTTCCCTTTTATCAATGGCAAAGGTTTTTCTCTTGAAGTATACTTTGGTATTTACTTAAACACTAGCTTTCTTATGCTTAGTGATTTTATGCTGTGATGTTTTCCACTTTTTTGTTTTCATCCTGTCTTCATATTTTAAGGGTCTGTTTGTAAACTCTATGTAATTGGGATCTACTTTTTGTTTTTTTTTTAATGGAATTTCGCTTTTGTTGCCCAGGCCCAAGTGCAATGGCATGATCTCAGCTCACTGCAACCTCTGCCTCCCGGGTTCAAGTGATTCTCCTGCCTCAGCCTCCCAAGTAGCTGGGATTACAGGCAAGCACCACCACACCGGCTAATTTTTGTATTTTTAGTAGAGAGGGGGTTTTGCCATGTTGGTCAGGTTGGTCTCGAACTCCTGACCTCAGGTAATCCATCTGCCTCAGCCTCTCAAAGTGCTGGGATTACAGGTGTGAGCCACCTCACTCGACCAAGATCTACTTCTTTACTCAATCTGACAATCTCTGATTTTAATGACAGTGTTAATTCATTTATTCATAATCATGTGTTTATGTTTCACTTTACCACCTTGGTATTTATTTTTTATTTGACTCATCTGTTCTTTGTTCCTTTGTACTTTTTTTTAATTCCTTCTTTGGCATTTCTCAAGTGTTTAAATAATATTTCATTTTACCTCCTCTATTGGTTTAATTTTATTATCTTTATATTTTTAGTGGTTGCTAGAGAGATTCCAGTATGCATCTTTAACTTATTACAAGATATCTTCAAATAATTTTATACTATTCATATTGTAAGTACCTTACAATAAGATAATTCTATTTAGCTCCTCCTTCTGTTTTTGTCCTCAAAGTCTTGTATTTTACTAATTTATTTTATTCATAGATCTATTTTTATAAGCCCCAATACACAGTTACTTTTTTCCTTCTAATAAGTTAATAGTCTTTTAAAGAAATGTAATATACACGTAAGTAATACAGAAAAAATTTTAAAATATCTTGTGTAATTACCCACATCTTTACCCTTTCTATTTCTTTTCATTCCTTCCTACAGATGTGAATTTCCATCAGATTTAATTTCCATTTAGCCTGAAGTACAACTTTTAGCATTTCTTGTGTTGTATGTCTGGTAAAGATAAATTATCTCAGTTTTTGTCTGTCTAAAAATGTATTCATTTTGCTGGCCTTTTTTGGAGGACATTTTTTGCTGTTTATAAAATTCTTGGTTGGCAGCTTTTTTTTCTCCTGGGCATTTTACAAATATGTTGCTCCATTTTGTTTTTTGCTTCATCATTTCAATCAGGAAGTAAGCCAACATTCTTGTCATTGTATCCTTTTATGCAATGTGTCTTTTTCTCTACTCTGAAAATTATAAAGAATTTCTCCTTCTGTTTGGTTTTAAGCAGTTTGACTATGTGTGCTTAAGTGTGGACCCTTTTCTTGTATTTATCCTTCATGGGCTTAATTTAGTTTTTAGTTCTGTGGCTTGATATCGTTCATCATTTAAAAAACCTTTACAGCTGATTTCTCCAAATATTTCTTCTGCCACACTCTCTCTATGCTTCCCTCAGGGACCCTTACACATATACTATATTATAATATTATCCCACAGATCTAATTTGCTTGGTTCCTTTTTGTTTGACTTTTATTGAAATTCATGATATTTTCCTCTGCTGTATCCAGCCTGCTGCTAAGCTCACCAAATTTCCTCTTCCTTTCTGATATTGTAGTTTTCACTATAGCATTTTCATTTGTATGTATCTTCTTGTTTTATGTTGTTTCTATAATTTCCATTTACCTAATGAGATATCTCCTTTGTTAATGCATGTGTCTACCTTTTCCAGTAGACCCTTTAACATAATACTTATTTTAGAAGCATTTTGTGTTAGTTTCAACACCTTGGACACCTTTTAATATATTGCCCTGAGCTATTTACCCTCTTGTCCAAGAATCCATTTTTCTTGTTTCTTTGAGTGTCTTTTAATTTTTTATTAGTTAAACATTGTATGTTCAAGAAAAATAATAATTGAAGTAAATAATGTTTACATGCAGGAAAAAGGTATATTCATTTTCTGTTAGACTATGAGTTGGGGAGGCTGGTTTTGGCTTTGTTGCTGTTTTATTTAGATTCAGTTTGCCACTGGATTTAATTGTTTTCAGGGTGAGGTTATGTCTTTCTCCTCGAAATTGCTGGTAACAAGAGCACTGGTGTGACTCTGGAATTCTCTTAATGCTTTATAGCTTTGCTGGCAGTCTTTTGGGCTTATGGTAACTTCTCTTTGTTTCACAATCCTCTTCCTCACGTTCAGCTTTACGAGGGATCTTTATCTGACTGATGTGCTGCTAGCCTTCTGAGAGCCATTGTAACACTCAGTGAAGGTCAGAGTACACTGGAGGAGTTTTCACCTCCCTGGGCTTGCCCTTGCCTGTGGCATACGTCCTTTGAATTATCAATGAAAGCCCATGGAAAAGAGTTGGTGGGTAGGTAGGGCATGATTGCAAGTTTTTCCCTGTGTTGTTTCTGCTTGCAAGAGATAATGATCTATCATATATGCTTGTATTTGGTCTTCAGAAGTTTTTTAAGTTCTAGGGTACATGTGCACAATGTGCAGGTTTGTTAAATAGGTATATATGTGTCATGTTGGTTTGCTGCACCCATTAACTCGTCATTTACATTAGGTATTTCTCCTAATGCTATCCCTCCCCCAGCCCCCCACCCCACAACAGGCCCCAGTGTGTGATGTTCCCCTTCCTGTGTCCAAGTGTTCTCATTGTTCAATTCCCATCTATGATTGAGAACATGTGGTGTTTGGTTTTCTGTCCTTTTGATACTTTGCTGAGAATGATGGTTTCTAGCTTCATCTATGTCCTTGCAAAGGACATGAACTCATCCTTTTATATGGCTGCATAGTATTCCATGGTGTATTTGTGCCACAGTTTCTTAATATAGTCTATCATTGATGGACATTTGGGTTGGTTCCAAGTCTTTGCTATTGTGAATAGTGCCGCAATAAACGTACGTATGCATGTGTCTTTATAGCAGCATGATTTATAACCCTTTGGGTATATACCCAGTAATGGGATGGCTGGGTCAAATGGTATTTCTAGTTCTAGATCCTTGAGGAATCGCCACACTGTCTTCCACAATGGTTGAACTAGTTTACAGTCCCACTGACAGTGTAAAAGCATTCCTATTTCTCCACATCCTCTCCAGCACCTGTTGTTTCCTGACTTTTTAATGATCGCCATTCTAACTGGTGTGAGATGGTATCTCATTGTGGTTTTGATTTGCATTTCTCTGATGACCAGTGATGTTGAGCATTTTTTCATTTGTCTGTTGGCTGCATAAATGTCTTCTTTTGAGAAATGTCTTCCATATCCTTTGCCCACTTTTTGATGGAGTTGTTTGTTTTTTTCTTGTAAATCTGTTTAAGTTCTTTGTAGATTCTGGATATTAGCCCTTTGTCAAATGTGTAGATTGCAAAAATGTTCTCCCATTCTGTAGGTTTCCTGTTCACTCTGATGGTAGTTTCCTTGGCTGTGCATAAGTTCATTAGTTTAATTAGATCCCATTTATCAATTTTGGCTTTTGTTGTCATTGCTTTTGGTGTTCTAGTCATGAAATCCTTGCCCATGCCTATGTCCTGAATGGTATTGCATAGGTTTTCTTCTAGGGTTTTTATGGTTTTTGGTCTAACATTTAAGTCTTTAATCCATCTTGAATTAATTTTTGTATAAGATGTAAGGAAGGGATCCAGTTTCAGCTTTCTACATATGGCTAGCCAGTTTTCCCAGCATCATTTATTAAATAGGGAATCCTTTCCCCATTTCTTGTTTTTGTCAGGTTTGTCAAAGATCGTATGGTTGTAGATGTGTGGTGTTATTTCTGAGGCCTCTGTTCTGTTCCATTGGTCTATATCTCTGTTTTGGTACCAGTACCATGCTGTTTTGGTTACTGTAGCCTTGTAGTATAGTTTGAAGTCAGGTAGCATGACACCTGCAGCTTTGTTCTTTTTGCTTAGGATTGACTTGGCAATGCAATCTATAAATTACCTTGGGCAGTATGGCCATTTTCACAATATTGATTTTTCCAATCCGTGAGCATGGAGTGTTCTTCCATTTGTTTGTTTCCTCCTTTATTTCACTGAGAAGTGGTTTGTAGTTCTCCTTGAAGAGGTCCTTCACATCCCTTGTAAGTTGGATTCCTAGGTATTTTATTCTCTTTGTAGCAATTGTGAATGGTAGGTCACTCATGATTTGGCTGTCTGTTTGTCTGTTATTGGTGTATAGGAATGCTTGTGATTTTTGCACATTGATTTTGTATCCTGAGACTTTGCTGAAGTTGCTTATCAGCTTAAGGAGATTTTGGGCTGAGATGATGGGGTTTTCTAGATATTTAACCATGTCATCTGCAAACATGGACATTTTGACTTCTTCTTTTCCTAATTGTATACCCTTTATTTCTTTCTCCTGCCTGATTGCATTGGCCAGAACTTCCAGCACTATGTTGAATAGGAGTGGTGAGAGAGGGCATCTCTGTCTTGTGCCAGTTTTCAAAGGGAATGCTTCCAGTTTTTGCCCATTCAGTATGATATTGGCTGTGGGTTTGTCATAAATAGCTCTTATTATTTTGAGATACGTTCCATCAATACCTAGTTTATTGAGAGTTTTTAGCATGAAGGGCTGTTGAATTTTGTCAAAGGCCTTTTCTGCATCTATTGAGATAATCATGTGGTTTTTGTCTTTGGTTCTGTTTATGTGATGGATTACATTTATTGATTTGCATATGTTGAACCAGCCTTGAATCCCAGGGATGAAGCCAACTCAATCGTGGTGGATAAGGTTTTTGATGTGCTGCTGAATTCGGTTTCCCAGTATTTTACTGAGGATTTTCACATCGATGTTCATCAGGGATATTGGTCTAAATTTTTTTTGTGTGTGTGTCTTCCAGGCTTTGATATTAGGATGATGCTAGCCTCATAAAATGAGTTAGGGAGGATTCCCTCTTTTTCTATTGATTGGAATAGGTTCAGAAGGAATGGTACCAACTCCTCTTTGTACCTCTGGTAGAATTCTGCTGTGAATCCGTCTGGTCCTGGACTTTTTTGGTTGGTAGGCTACTGATTATTGCCTCAATTTCGGAGCCTGTTATTGGTCTATTCAGAGATTCCACTTCTTCCTGGTTTAGTCTTGGGAGGGTGTATGTGTCCAGGAATTCATCTATTTCTTCTAGATTTTCCAGTTTTTCTGCATAGAGTTGTTTATAGTATTCTCTGATGGTAGTTTGTATTTCTGTGGGATCGGTGGTGATATCCCCTTTATCTTTTTTTATTGTGTCTATCTGATTCTTCTCTCTTTTCTTCTTTATTAGTCTTGCTAGTGGTCTTTCAATTTTGTTGATCTTTTCAAAAAACCCACTCCTGGATTCACTGATTTTTTTGAAGGTTTTTTTGTGTTTCTATCTCCTTCAGTTATCCTCTGATTTTAGTTATTTCTTGCCTTCTGTTAGATTTTGAATGTGTTTACTCTTGCTTCTCTAGTTCTTTTAATTGTGATGTTAGGGTGTTGATTTTAGAGCTTTCCTGCTTTCTCTTGTGGGCACTTAGTGCTGTAAATTTCCCTCTACACACTGCTTTAAATGTGTCCCAGAGATTCTGGTACGTTGTGTCTTTGTTCTCATTGGTTTCAAAGAAAATCTTTATTTCTGCCTTCATTTCGTTATTTAACCAGTAGTCATTCAGGAGCAGGTTGTGCAATTTCCATGTAGTTGTGTGGTTTTGAGTGAGTTTCTTAATCCTGAGTTCCAATTTGATTGCACTGTGGTCTGAGAGACAGTTTGTTGTGATTTCTGTTCTTTTACATTTGCTGAGGAGTGCTTTACTTCCAACTATGTGATCAATTTTGGTATAAGTGCGATGTGGCGCTGAGAAGAATGTATATTCTGTTGATTTGGGGTGGAGAGTTCTGTAGGTGTCCGTTAGGTCCGCTTGGTGTAGAGCTGAGTTCAAGTCCTGGATATCCTTGTTAACCTTCTGTCTCATTGGTCTGTCTAATATTGACAGTGGGGTGTTAAAATCTCCCATTATTATTGTGTGGGAGTCTACGTCTCTTTGTAGGTCTCTAAAGACTTGCTTTTTCAATCTCAGTGTTCCTGTATTTGGTGCATATATATTTAGGATAGTTAGCTCTTCTTGTTGAATTGATCCCTTTACCATTATGTAATGGCCTTCTTTCTCTCTTTTTATCTTTGTTGGTTTAAAGTCTGTCTTATCAGAGACTAGGATTACAACCCCTGCTTTTTTTTTTTGCTTTCTCTTTGCTCGGTAGATCTTCCTCCCTCCCTTTATTTTGAGCCTATATGTGTCTCTGCATATGAGATGGGTCTCCTGAACACAACACACTGATGGGTCTTGACTCTTTATCCAATTTGCCAGTCTGTGTCTTCTAATTGGGGCATTTAGCCCATTTACTTTTAAGGTTAATATTGTTATGTGTGAATTTGATCCTGTCATTATGATGTTTACTGGTTATTTTGCCCGTTAGTTGATGCAGTTTCTTCCTAGCATCGATGTTCTTTACAATTTGGCATGTTTTTGCAGCGGCTGGTACCAGTTGTTCCTTTCCATGTTTAGTGCTTCCTTTAGGAGCCCTTGTAAGGCAGGCCTCATGGTGACAAAATCTCTCAGCATTTGCTTGTCTGTTAAGGATTTTATTTCTCCTTCACTTATGAAGCTTAGTTTGGCTGGATAGCAAATTCTGGGTTGAAAATTCTTTTCTTTAACAATGTTGAATATTGGCCCCCACTCTCATCCGGCTTGTAGAGTTTCTGCTGTGAGATCCACTGTTAGTCTGATGGGCTTCCCTTTGTGGGTAACCCGGCCTTTCTCTCTGGCTGCCCTTAATATTTTTTCCTTCATTTCAACCTTGGTGAATCTGACAATTATGTGCCTTGGGTTGCTCTTTTTGAGGAGTATCTTTGTGATGTTCTCTGTATTTCCTGAATTTGAATGTTGGCCTGCCTTGCTAGCTTGGGGAAGTTCTCCTGGATAATATTCTGCAGAGTGTTTTCCAACTTGGTTCCATTCTCCGTATCACTTTCAGGTACACCAATCAAATGTAGATTTGGTCTTTTCACATAGTCTCATATTTCTTGGAGGCTTTATTCATTTTTTTTTTTACTATTTTTTCTCTAATCTTGTCTTCCCGCTTTATTTCATCAATTTGATCTTCAGTCACTGACACCCTTTCTTCCACTTGATTGATTTGGCTACTGAAGCTTGTGCATGCATCACGTAGTTCTTGTGCCATGGTTTTCAGCTTCAACAGGTCATTTAATGTCTTCTCTACACCGTTTATTCTAGTTAACCATTTGTCTAATCTTTTTTCAAGGTTTTCAGCTTCCTTGCGATGGGTTTGAACATCCTCCTTTAGCTTGGAGAAGTTTGTCATTATCGACCTTCTGAAGCCTACTTCTGTCAACTCGTCAAAGTCATTGTCCGTCCAACTTTGTTTCGTTGCTGGTGAGGAGCTGCGATCCTTTGGAGGAGAAGAGGTGCTCTGGTTGTTAGAATTTTCAGCTTTTCTGCTCTGGTTTCTCCCCATCTTTGTGGTTTTATCTACCTTTGGTCTTTGATGTTGGTGACCTACAGATGGGTTTTTGGTGTGGATGTCCTTTTTGTTGATATTGATGCTATCCCTTTCTGTTTGTTAGTTTTCCTTCTAACAGTCAGGTCCCTCAGCTGCAGGTCTGTTGGAGTTTGCTGGAAGTCCACTCCAGATCCTGTTTGCCTGGGTATCACCAGCGGAGGCTGCAGAACAGCAAATATTGCATAACAGCAAATATTGTTGCCTGATCCTTCCTCTGGAAGCTTCATCCCAGAGGGGCACCTGTCTGTATGAGGGGTCAGTCGGCCCATACTGGGAGGTGTCTCCCAGTCAGGCTACATGGGGGTCAGGGACCCACTTGAGGAGGCAGTCTGTCTGTTCTCAGAGCTCAAACGCCACACTGGGAGAACCACTGCTCTCTTCAGAGCTGTCAGACAGGGACATTTAAGACTGCAGAAGTTTTTGTTGCCTTTTGTTCAGCTGTGCTCTGCCCCCAAAGGTGGAGTCAACAGAGGCAACAGGCCTTGCTGAGCTGCGGTGGGCTCCACCCAGTTTGAGCTTCTCCGGCTGCTTTGTTTACCTACTCAAGCCTCAGCAATGGCAGACGCCCCTCCCCCTGCCAGGCTGCTGCCTTGCAGGTTGATCTCAGACTGCTACGCTAGCAGTGAGCAAGGCTCCATGGGCGTGGGATCCTCCGAGCCAGGTGCGGGATATAATCTCCTGGAGTGCCAAATTTGCTAAGACCATTGGAACAGCACAGTATTTAGGCGGGACTGTCCCATTTTTCCACGTATAGTCTGTCACGGCTTCCTTTGGCTAGGAAAAGGAAATACCCCAACCCCTCGTGCTACCCAGGTGAGGCGACACCCCACCCTGCTTTGGCTCGCCCTCCGTGGGCTGTACCCACTGTCCAACCAGTCCCAATGAGATGAAGCAGGTACCTCAGTCGGAAATGCAGAAATCACCTGTCTTCTGCGTCAATCACGCTGGGAGCTGCAGACTGGAGCTGTTCCTATTCGGCCATCTTGGCTATTTTCCGGTCTTCAGAAGTTTTTTAAAAATCCTTTTTGGTTTCTTCTTTCCATAGTTTATGTCTCATTCTGCCTCCTCCTGACTGTTAAGGATAAAAATAGTTATCTGTTAGTTAACAAAGTTAACATCTGTTTTTCTTCTTTCCTTAAAAGTACTTGTCACGTTCCAGAAATTATTCACTTTAGTTCCACTTGTGCCCTCAGCTTACTGATAAATTTTTAAAGTTATGATTTCACAGTGTACTTGGATTATTCTCATTGTTAGTATAAGAGTAATGGCTTTTGCAACTTTCTACATTGTAAGTATAAATCTAATATATTTTAATAAAAGAATTAGACTTGCTTCTCTAAATTGTGACATCTGTGACATCTATTAAAACCATGTATGGAGTAAATCCAGAGATTACACTAAGGTAGACCTACTTTTGAGACCAGCTCTTTACATTGTAACTTATTTCTTAAATCCTGGATAAAGAAAGTGCAGTGTGCTAAGTGAATTATTCATAATCTTAGCTTAGCTCCCAAATTATGATTAAATGCAATGAAAAGTTTTTGCTAAATTTCCAATTTTTTAATTTGGTGTCACAACTTTGCCATTAAAATTAATTTTAAGATTCAGCTCATAATTACTCTCAAGAATTAAGTCACAGATACCAGCTGTGTCCTCTAAGGCCAGCATTTTGTGATGTGAGTTGAAGCACTTTTCTCACTAGGTGAAGCATCAAAATGTCAGGGCTTGAATTAGACACCCTTAAAAAGAGAAAAACAATGAAAAATATTGCTTTTGTTGGTGGTGGTGCCTCAAAGGACCCTTACCGCTATGAGAAGTGTCTGTGAAACAAATCTGTTCATCTTTTCAATTTAACATTTTAAAATGAGTACACACCTGTCTTTTGGTTTTAGTTCCATTTGATTCTTTGCAAGTTAGGAAATCACTAGTCCAGAGATATTATTGTCCACCGAACATACAGTGCTTATGTCTGCCTCTCTTCTTATGCAGGTCTTACCTGTCCCTCAGGATTCAGTTGACCCTTGTACACATGGATTTCTATATCACTAGTGTGGTACTCAGATATGTATCACTGACTCTTTCATGTGGGCACATTTTCACTCAAAAAATATTGCTTTTTTGAAAGTGGAGACCTTGTCTTCTTTTGATCTGGCCCAGCCACACATCTTTCTACACATGTACACATGTGCATATGCATGTACATACACAAAAACACATAACTAAAATACTCATTATACCTGTCAGAGTCACATATTTAGTGTATAAGAATTTATGGGAGTTCATGAATTTACGATGTATTCATTACAGTTATTAAAATATAAGATTCTTTAAATCTATCATTTGCATTAACTAGGCATAAACTTAATAGTAAAATATCAAGCCTAGGCTAAACATTTTATCTGTTTTCTCTATAAACTTTTCAAAGTTACAATTTTTATTGTTTAAATACCATCATATAGATTATCAGTAAAAATATTTAAAATTGGTTTGTCTTTTATTAACTTGAACATAAAAATAAGTTTCTGGGTTGCATTTTTAAGATTTTAAAGCAACAAAGACAAAATATGTGGCTGTAGTTTTCTTTTAGTCATTTTCAGAATTAATATTTGCTTTCTCAAGTCCTTTATATGTTTTCCTTATCTTGACATTACGATTTTATATGGCTTGTGTTTTTCTAGGTTGCTATGGAAATAGAATTGACTCAAATTCATGTTCATTTTTGCATTTGGTTTGATAGAAAAGGGCAGAAAGCAGATCTTCTGGGTATGTTAGGACAAGACACTGGTTTGCACATTACTTTAATACAGTCACTCCCAGACAATGGTTGTGTGTCCATATATGCTGAATTAAGTAAATGGAAAGTATTCATGGTTACTGCTGCTAATAAAGGGGCTTTTGTTGCTGTAAGCAGAGAACAATGGGCAAGTAGTCACATAACAACTCAGATTCTGAAAATCAGACGATCAGTGTTTTGCCCAAAGAGCTATAAGCTATTTTCCGAAACTGGTTTGAAGTATAAAGGAAAGGTACTTTGCATCAAACTGGCCAATATGGTAGTAGTTGTTTGGATTGCTTCCAGTACTCAGTTAGTAGTGGGTAGTTTTCAGTGGCCAATTGTTGGATGGAATTTATCTAGTTATATATAAGCTCAGTCTCAAGATGTATTTGGTTCCTGGTATCTATCTACAAGGCTTCTCCAGGGATGCTTTAGCTGAATACAGGCAGAATGGCAGTTGACTGTTTCTTGATTTCTGGGACTTCTATAGGTTAGTGGTTGAGGATAGGAATTAACTTTATCACTTGTAGAGAGAAACAATAACAATGCTGACTGCCGCTACCGCAAAGAAAATTAGAATTAATTAGAAAAGACACCAACCCTAGCTAACTTCTTGTTTCCTTTTATTATAGAAGAAGCAATTTAAGAATATCAAAATGCTGGGAGAATGCTGGGAGAAGCCTTTTGAAGCCTTCTTTTAATGTAAAGTAGACCAATTGAATTAGATTTCAGATTCTCTCTCTTTTTTTTTTTTTTTTTTTTTTGAGATGGAGTCTCACTCTGTTTCCCAGGCTGGAGTGCAATGACGCAATCTCAGCTCGGCACAATCTCGGCTCTCTGCAACCGCTGCCTCCCAGGTTCAAGAGATTCTCCTGCCTCAGCCTCCTGAATAGCTGGGGTTACAGGTGCCCACCACCACCCCCGGCTAATTTTTTGTATTTTTAGTAGAGACGGGGTTTCACTATGTTGGCCAGGCTGGTCTCGAACTCCTGACCTCGTGATCCACCCACCTCAGCCTCCCCAGATTCTTTATTTTGGTATCCCATTGAGCCCCCTTTCATAAAGTCTTATAAACAAAGGTGTAGATACAATCTAGAAAATCTAGTGATTTTCTAGAATTAAACACATGGAATAATTACATTATGAGACTATTTCTGGTTATGATTTCTGTACTACTTTTATTGGCTTATAATTTAGATGAGTGATAATTTGGCTGAATTTTAAAAGTTATCAATATTGCAAACTGGTTTTAGTGTACATATTTTCTCGTATGGTTTTAGAAAGATTCTAAAATTAAATAACTTTCCTGATCTTATTGATTTCTGTAGCTAAAGCTTTAATTCGCAAATTCCCAAAGTGGCCAGAAGCAGTGACTTTAGGTGTAGAGGTTCTGAGCCCTCCTAAAATGGTATCCTAAGGAAAGGGAACCATCTGAAATGGTTGCAAAGAACTCTGCTGAACAAGAAACAATTGCCCGTGGCTGTGAAAATGACCAAGATAGACCAACAAAGTTAGCAATATGAAACATATTTACCTGGAGGATGCAAAGGGATACTGCATTTTATGAAGATAACAGTGGGCAGAAACTCCAGCAGAATCAATATGTAGATCACTTAATTCTTGCAGCTGACTTGGTTGGCTTTGGCCTTGACAAACGTGCACCAATTCTGTGAAGATAAAGTAGCCCTGGTGTCATCACGGTATAAGAACAGGTAACATAAAGGTTGGGGAGGATGGGACTTCCCTGAGGAAGTGTCCAATGGTAAAATCTGAGTGAGAGTGGTAGACACATGGATGAGCATGCATAGTTTAAACAACTCAATTGTCTGTGGTGGTTGAGGGGTCTCCTCCTGCTGAGATTCCAGAGGCCTTTTGTGAGAGTGGATTGCTCCTCACCAGTTCAACTCACCCATTCCTCCAGAGTCGTCGGGGGCCAGGAACAAGTCCCAATGCATGGTAGCCCCATACAGCATTCCCAGCTTCCTCCTCCTTTAGCCAAGCTTCTGTGTTCTTCCCTCTATCCACACTCAGTGCCTTCTTTCTGAAGATCTGTTAGGAGTGCACGAATCATCCTTGTCACTCAGTGGCAGCTGTTCCACCTGGCTGCATCTAGTCAGCCATCCTGCATGGCTCCAGCAACCTTTTTCTGTAAAAGTCCAAATAGCTAATATTAAAATATTAATATTCTCAAGACATACAGCCCATGTCCCCACTACTCAAGTCTCCTGTTGTGGCATGGAAGTAGCCATAGACAATACATAAACAAATGGATGTGGTTGTGTTCCAGTTAAACTTTATTTACAAAAACGCTGCAGTGAGATTTGGCCCAGGCTGCAGCTAGCTGAGCTGACTTCTACCATAAAACCAAAGGCCTGGGAATAACATGCTCTAAACAGGCAAGGGCAAATTTAGTATATAACCCAGTTTTGCCTTTTTACATGAGCAAATAAACCCTTCTTTAGTTAGCTCTCTCTTCTTCCTTCACTCCAGTTCTTGCTTCATAGTTTAAAGGCAGTTTTAGAAAGTTCCTTGTAGAGTGTTGAACTCTAGTGGGAATTCTACAGCTCTAAAAAAATGGCATATTAGTCAGGATTCTCTAAAGGGACAGGACTAATAGGAAAGATGTATATATGAAAGGAAGTTTATTAAGGAGTATTGACTCACACGATCACAAGGTGAAGTCCCACAGTACGCTGTCTGCAAGCTGAGGAACAAGGAAGCCAGTCCGAGTCTCAAAACCTCAAAAATAGGGGTCAGGCATGGTATCTCATGCCTGTAATCCCAGCACTTTGGGAGGCCAAGGCGGGCAGATCACTTGAAGTCAGGAGTTCGAGACCAGCCCAGTTAACATGTTGAAACCCCGTCTCTGCTAAAAATATAAAAATTAGATGGGCATGGTGGTGCACGCCTGTAATCCCAACTAGTTGGGAGGTTGAGGCAGGAGAAATGCTTGAACTCGGAAGGCAGAGGTTGCAGTGAGCTGAGATACCATTGCATGCCAGCCAGCCCGGGTGACAAAGTGAGACTCCTTCTCAAAAAAAAAAAAAAAAAAAAAAAAGGAAATCCGACAATGCAGCCTTCAGTCTGTGGCTGAAGGCCCTAGAGTCCCCAGCAAATCACTGGTGTAGGTTCAAGAGTCCAAAAGCTGAAGAATATGGAGTCCGATGTTCGAGGGCAGGAGACATCCAGCACAGGAGAAAGATTGTATTAGCCTGTTTTCACGCTGCTGACAAAGACATACCTGAGACTGGGCAATTTACTAAAGAAAGAGGTTTAATGGATTTACAGTTCCACGTGGCTGGGGAGGCCTCACAATTATGGCAGAAGGCAAGGAGGAGCAAGTCACATCTTACATGGATGGCAGCAGGCAAAGAGAGAGCTTGTGCAGGGAAACTCCTGTTTTTAAAACCATCAGATTTCATGAGACTCATACACTATTATGAGAACAATGTAGGAAATACCTGCCCCTATAATTCAATCACCTCCCACCGGGCTCCTTCTATGACACGTGGGAATTGTGGGAGTTACAATTCAAGATAAGATTTGGGTGGTCACACAGCCAAACCATATCAAAGATGAAGGCTGGAAGACAGCCAGTCTAGTCCTTCCATGTTCCTCTGCCTGCTTTTATCCTAGCCACACTGGCAGCTGATTAGATAGTGCCCACCCAGATTGAGAGTGGGTCTGCCTCTCCCATTCCACTGACTCAAATGTTAATCTCCTTTGGCAACACCCTCATAGACACACCCAGGAACAATACTTTGCATCCTTCAATTCAATCAAGTTGACAATATTAGCCATCACAAATTGTGTCACCTTAAAGTCTTTTCTAGGGTAACCCAATTAAATAAACAATTAAGGATACACTAAGTGCCTTCTGGAAAAGCAAACTTAAGCCTACATAGGTGACTCAGAGTGGCATTCTACCCAACACCAACTGAGCTTCAGGGGCCCTCATGAGGCTCTACAAGGATGTTGGATGCAAAGAGACTTCTGAATGCTATTATTTCAACTTGACCTGTCCTGATTTTCCTACTCCAGGCTCAGCTGGCCTTGAAATGTGGTATAGCAAGAAAAACATGAGTATGTGTTTCAGCTCTAAAATGTAGTAGATGTATGACTTGGTTACTTATCCTATCTGTGCCCCCAGTTCCGTCATCTGTAAAGTAGGAATGATCAAAGCCATTTCACAAGATTGTTGTGAGGATTAAATAATATAAAACATATGAAGTACATAGAGCTCAGTGTTTGGAAATTACACGTATATAATTTATAATACCACATACATTTTATTATATTTTAGCTAGATATAGTATAGCTATGTATATCTATGTATTATATATTTATTAAATTATATATTATATATTATTTCCAAGCATATATATGTATAACTCTAATATATAAATTAACTCAAACATCTGTTTTATTCAATTCTTACTTATCTCTGATTTCTGTAACCATGGCAATGACTTAACTAAACTGAAATACAGTTGACCCTTGAACAACATGGGTTTCAACTGGGCAGGACCACTTATATGCAAATTTTTAAAATAAAAGTTACACCAAGTGTGCCTGTCTTTCTTGCCTCTCCTTCCACCTCCTCCATCTCTTCCATCTCTGCCACTCCTGAGACAGCAAGATTAGCCCCTTCTCTCCTCCTCCACCTCAGCTTATTCAACATGAAGCTGATGAAGAGGCTGAAGTCCTTTATGATAATCCACTTCCACTTGATGAATAGTCAATATATTTTCTCTTCCTTATGATTTTATAAATAATATTTTCTTTTATGTAGCTTACTTTATTGTAAGAATATACAGTATATAATAAACATAACATATAAAATATATGTTAATCAACTGCTTTTATTATTGGGAAGGCTTCTGGTCAACAGTGGGCTATTAGTAGTTAAGTTTTTAGGGAGCCAAAAGTTATACACAGGTTTTTGACTGTATTGGGGTTGGTACCCAAATCCCTGTATTGTTTAAGGGTCAACTGTATTCACCAAGTTACTAGGTAATGATGTTATTCTATACTCCTGAATCAGTAGATCAAGATGAACTAGGTTGTCAGTATGTTTAAAATAAACGTGAAGATTTAGAAAGTGCACTTGGTGCCTGTTTGGGATTCAGTTTATGCCTGGCCACATGGAAGGTATGTGCCTACATGAATAGCTTCCTTTAAGAACTTTGAATTGTAAGACTCAAGTGACCTTTCTTGGTCAAGGATACCTCTCAATTATCCCTGAAGTTCACAGCTGGAGAGAAAAAAAGCATCAATGCAATCCTAACAGAGGGAAGATAAGAAAGTTTGTTTTTAACTTCTCTACCTTTTGCCTATGGATATCTTTTTCTTGATGTTCTTACACTGTATCCTTTGCTGTAGTAAATCTTAGCCATGAGTATAGCTTTATATGGAGCTGTGCGAAGTCCTTCTAGTAAATCACGACCTCATGGGTGGTCATGGAACCCTTTAGATGTGAGCTCTATCTATCTACCTAGTCTATCTAGATATATTACATCTATCTATCAATCAACCAGTTAATATATCCACCCATCTATACATTTATTTATCTGGTAATACATACTATGGAATGCCTTGTAGCCATCAAAAACAATGAAGTGTATCTATTTATTCCTATATATATATATATATATATGTATATTTTTCCTTTTTTCAGCTAAGAAAGCCTATAATGTGGCAATATAGTCACCAGTTTGCTTCCAGGACCTACATTGATTGAAAGTCCAGAGGGTGCTCAAACAACTATTACTCTGCTTTGCCTCGTGCATTAGAGTGATGGTAATAATGGACTAGGAGCTTGGACACCTGGACTCTAATATTGTGTAAATCATATATAGAAACCGGGTAAAAGGACCAAATTAACAAGTAAAAGAGACGTAGGTCATGTTCAGATACTGCCCTACACTCCATGAAAGTGCTTTTCAGAAAGGTTAGAGAAGATACAGGTATGATCTCATGTTCAGAAACTTTGAAAATATGATGACTCAAAAGGAATAACAAATTCTGAAAATTGTAAATTATGCAAATACAAGAGGAAGAAGGAGAGAAAATAATGGTTGAGCTTAGATTAACAGAACATGAAAGAAACAGATGGCGTGAGGTTGTTGGTGATAACACATAATCAAGGATGGGTTCAATGAATGCATGGATTTTCCATGAGGATTAAAGTCTAGAATAAGCTCAAGCTTAAAGTGGCAAAGACAAGAAAAGCAGCTGTTTCACCTATGTTCGTAGATGCAAGATAAAAAGGGCAAGGCACTTCATAGGGCAGATGATATGATGTTAGCAGTTAACAGAGAAGGGATCTCTGTTATGCCAGCTCTTGTTTTCACCTTCATTAAGGCAAATGTTCTTCAAACTTAAAGCACATAGCAGATATCAGAGACAGAGAGTGATTAATTGGTGAGGAAAAACTGATATAAGAGAATCTGGAGCTGGAATTGCTGGCAATATTAGCTATGCCAGGGAATACACATTAGGGAAATGTTGTCAACAGATTATATGTTGCTGTACAGAAAGCAATGACAAGGTGCCCCACTTGTCCTCAGCTGATGACTGGCTTGTCTTCAAGTAATACCTGCATCACCCTCCTAACTCCAAACCTATATGCGGCCATCCTAACTTCCATTTCTTCTGTGTCAGATGGCAAGATATTTTTCTCCTTAGTCTATTGATGATATATTCTTGATTTTCCCAACTACCTTGTTTTATTTACTTATTCATTCACTGATTCATTTAATAGATGTATTCTTCAGACATTGTTCTAGTTGCTGAGAACACAGTGGCAAACAAGACAAAGATGTATTTCTCATGGAACTTGCCTTCTAACGGAAGGAAAAAGACAATGAATTAGAAAACAAATAAATATACAATATAATTTCAGATCTGGGAGGTATGAAGGACATAAAATAAGGAGATATACAAGAACATGATATGGTGCTGATAACCTATTTTAGATATGCTGGTCTCAAAAGGTCTGTCTGAGGAGATAACATTTGAGCTGAGACCCAAGGAGGCAAGTATATAAAGGGCTGAGAGAATTACAAATGCACCGATCGGGGTAGAAATGAGGTTGACATTAGAGGAACAGAAAGAAGACCCGTGCATTCAAGTCTAGTGAGCACTTGGAAGAGTGATGTAAGGTGAAGTTGAGAGGTCAATAGAGACCATATCAGATAGGGCCCTGTAGAATATAGAATATGGATTTTATTGTAATACTTTAGAAAGGCATTCGAGTTATATTTTAAAGACACTTTTAGTTCCTACATGGAAAATGAATTATGAGAGAGTGCAAAAGTAAAAACAGGTAGAAAAATTAGAAGGTTTTTCCCGTCTAGGTCTGAGATGTAGGTAGCCTGGATGAGAGTGAATTACTATATAAAGTGATTGGTTTTGGATTTTACTTGGAGATGGAGTGACAGGACTTTTTAATGAATTGCATGTCTTCTAGATTTTTTGACTTGAGCAACTGGAGGGGTGATATTTTATGAGATGGGAAAGACAATAGCTTGAGAGTGATGTGAGGAAAGAAGAACAGGTTTGGAAGGATAAAATAAGTGTAAAGTCAGACGTCATTCATTTTTTTCTCTCTTTTGTACTTATAGCTTCTCTTCCTCTGATATCTCTTTTTACTAGTAGCCTGCAAACATGCTTATGTCTTTCCCACCCCAATTCTCCTGATATTACTTTAACTCTACTTATCTCTTGAGGTATTGCCCACTTATTTTCTTTCCTTTCAGCAATAAGTTTCTTGAAAGAGTAATTAATAGTCACTCTTACTAATTTTTCTCTCAACATTTTCTCATCTACCATTTGCAGTCTGAAGAGTAATACAAAAGTATAAATAATTGCTTTCTCTTTTCTTTTTTACTAACATAATGATTACTATAGAATGCTATATGTAAGCACAAGATGCTGATAAGGCCAAGCTTACAGACTTGTGCTCCACTTAGTCAGCTTTTTCTTGTGCTACTGCTATAGATAACACTCTAGATTCCGGCCACAGCTGCCTTGGAGACATCTGTGACTTTCTCACGGGAGGCTGAACATAATTGTATGGCTGGAACACCACAGACAAACTTTTTAAAAGACATCTACATGCTCAAAGAATTAAAAGTGACTATCAGCAGGGTTCGTTGACCATTTGTGTCCCCCTCAACTCTCAGTAGTTCAGTCCTGTTAAACATTTTGGATGGATTAGCATTGCTTTTGCTCAAGGTCACTCCCTTCTGTTTTTTAAAAAATATTACATCTCACCCTACTTTCTAGGTACCAAGATCATTCTTAAGGATGACGTTACAGTCACTTGCTGTTGGCTTTGCTCACAGTCAAGATGTGTGTCTATTCAAATGTAAAAATAAAGTTGATTAGAGATGTTTATCATGGTGCAAGAAATTTCGTCAGGTAGAACTAAGAAAGTTAGGTTTTTAAAAAGTTAGAAGCTACACAGTTAAGTCAGTTCATCAAAAGTTGTACAAAAGTAGTAGAAGTAATAAATTGCTGCATTAAAATTGCCCATCTACAATTTTTAAGTGTTTTTTATACCTTTTTTATATAAACTATTAATGCATCTTTGTTCAGTGGCAATATCACACTTCATGAAGTTTTTCTGAGTCACAATTATTGCTGATTGAAATTTTTAGAGTAATGATTTTTCCTGCATAATGTTAATTATATAATATAATTATGCATTTTGATTTAAGGATTGTAATGAATATTTGAAAAAGAGATGTGGCTGGGAGTTCATTTGCTGTCTAGTTTCAAGGTCCTGTTCAGGGGAGGCAGAGTCAGAACATATAGTTGAAAAAATATTGGTCTGGGGACAGGACATGTGGGCTTTATAACCTAGGATTTATTTTTCCTAGGCTTCCTCCATTCAATCTTTCTAGGCATCCATTTTTTCATCCAACAAATGGAGAAAATAATACCTGTTCTATATTCCTCATGGAATTGAATTTTCAGAGACAGTTACAATTTCAAATATTCGAACTCCTTGACAGGACATTTGTCTCAATTTCTGGCTCACAAAGCCCAGTTACATCAAGTGTATGTTTCATAACTAAGGTCGTAGAGAACTAGGAGCTACAATTCAGCCTGGCTTTTATGTCTCTCATTTTATGTGCAATTATCGTTCTCTTTGTCTTTATGGTTTTTATGCTCAGGATAAGAAGCTATACAGCAGGAGAATGGAAAGAGCAGCCATTCACATCCCCTAGTAACCTTCATTTTGTCATTCCTTTTGCAGTTTTTTTTTTCTTTTTGAGAAGTATGACAGTTTTCAATTCTTACAGAGACTGAAGGGATGGTAGGAAAGTCACAGACTTATGGATCAATTTTAGAGTTGGAAAGACCAATCCCTTGCTTTCAATCGAGTGAAACAACGTTCAGACACAATTCATTCACAGCCATCTATCCTGTATCTTTTGTGGAGGAGGAAGAGTAAGTAGAAGAAAATAGAGTAGGGAATTATTGGAAGAGAGTTCCAAAGGATAGGACAAGTGGGCAGCTGGTCAGTGTTAGAGTCACAGGTGCAGTGAGAAAAACATAAAATTTGTGTCTCTCACAGATACATAAAGTCTGGAAGCAGAAACCAAGCAAAGAAACTGGGGTTCACATGAAAAAGTAGGGGAACATTGTCAAGGCCTGTTTGGAGAAGCAATAATGCCACTATGACCTACTAATTTAAGAAGAAAGTTCCTATGAAATATCGTACAACAGGCTTGATTTCTAGGAATGCATTTCTGAAATAAAGCCTGACATCATGATAGTGCTTATCCCAATGAAATTTCCCATTTCAGTGACTGTAAAACTTCGTAGGCTTCTATAGCTGCAGGATAACAAATTGTTAGGTGAGAGTGAAGTGAAGGAGGACAATAAAAAGTAGGAAATGTGTGACTTGAGTGAGGACTGAGAGAACCATATTAAGGGTCATTGAGAACCAGATTTAGCTGGTGCTATACGGAGGTTAAGTAGAAGTTTCTCATTTGAACAAAGATCCTCCTGAATAGGAAAAGTTCTTGGTGGTGATAAAAACACCACATATTGTTTTAATATTCTTCAGGATGCCTAGGGCAGATTTGGACATGGCAGAAGTTCACTAATGATTAGAGTTTTGTTTTTTAACAGCAGCACGATCATTTATTTATTCAACAAGCATATTGCATTTATTGAATTGTATGTTTGATATCACAGAAAAATAAAGATGAAAGTGACACAATTACTTGCCCTTGATCTTTTCAGATATAAGCATGCATAAAATTGTAATTCACTTCCAAAAACTTATATTTTGAAACAGACAACACCAAAATGAACAAACAAAAAAGATAACTAAGTTTAAAATAATCAGAAAGTTGTCTTTGTCACCTTTTTCAGATAATTATCTCAGAAATTTTATATAGTGTACTTTCAAAACCATATTATTTTTCTCATATCTGTAGAAGATACAGTGCTTTATATGTTTTTCATACAAATTTAAAGCTTACTCTTGCCGTTTTGCTGCATGAATCTCTGAGGTACAAATACTTTGCTCTTTGTAATAATGCTTGTTTACCTTGCTGTAAGCAGGAGATCTGCTTGAATGTTTTTTCATTGATTTTTGTCTTTCCGCATACCTTCCAT
Organism: Gorilla gorilla gorilla; assembly: GCF_029281585.2. Taxonomy (NCBI): domain Eukaryota; kingdom Metazoa; phylum Chordata; class Mammalia; order Primates; family Hominidae; genus Gorilla; species Gorilla gorilla. The sequence goes on from NC_073247.2 coordinate 125,017,914, forward strand.
TTGTGATGAGAAATGAATTACAATGCTTATGTTGCACCAAAGTGGACAGCATTGGCAATCTGATTTATATACACAAGACTGTTTCCACTGACAAAACAAATAGGGTAATATAACCAGAAGGCTAGAAGGAAATTCAGAATGTTATCAATTCACTCTAGCTACAGTCTATAACTATTCAAAAGATAGATGAATCTCTAACCATTTTAAGGTTATTCGATGAAGAATTTCCAATTCCCTTTTGTTATCTGTGCCTAATATTTGCTTCTGACTTCATCAATTATATAGCTAAGTAAAACAGTCAAACTCAAATATTATTTTCTCGTATTGCAACAATATGTGTTTATGTAAATGCAATAAAATAGACTACTAATAGACAGCAATTTCCCCTTGTTGAAGATGGTTTTAGAATTTGCAGCCCTAAAGAGAGCCAACTCTCCCCCAACCAAGCTTGGGTGAATGTACTTTTTACTTTAATAATCATCAGTTAGCTTCAATTGATCATGATGAAATAACAGCTGCTTAAAATAAGATTATTCTATTGAGCCATGTATTAGGCTGTTGTTGTGTTGCTATAAAGAAATATCTGAGACTGGATAATTTATAAAGAAAAGCAGTGTAATTGGCGCATGGTTCTGCAGACTGTACAGGGAACATGGCACCAGCATCTGCTCAGCTTCTGGGGAGGCCTCAGGGAGATTTTACTCATGGTGGAAGGCGAAGCAAGAGCAGGTATGATGAAAGTGGGAGCAAGAGAGAGCAAGGGGAGAGGTGTTGCACACTTTTAAAAAACTTTTAAGTTCAAGGGTGAAAGTGCAGGTTTCTTACATAGGTAAACTTGTGTCATGAGGGTTTGTTGTACAGATTATTTTATTACACAGCTATTAAGCTTAACACCCATTAGTAATTTTTCCTGATTCTCTCCCTCCTCCCATCCTCCATCCTCTGAAAGGCCCCAGTGTGTGGTGTTTCCCTCTGTGTGTCCGTGTGTTATCAGTTAGCTCTCCGTTATAAGTGAGAACATGTTGTATTTGGTTTTCTGTTCCTGCGTTAGTTTGCTAAGGATAATGCCTTTAGCTCCATCGATGTCTTTGCAAAGAACATGATCTCAATCATTTTTATGATGTGTATATGCACCACATTTTCTTTATCCAGTCTATCATTGATGGGCATTTAGGTTGATTTCATGTCTTTGCTATTGTGAATAGTGCTGCGATGAACACATGTGTGCATGTATCTTTATAATGGAATGATTTATATTCCTTTGGGTATATACCCAATAATGGGATTTCTGTGTGGAATGGTATTTCTGCCTCTAGGTCTTTGAGGAATCACCACGCTGTCTTCCACATGGCTGAAGTAATTTATACTCCTCCCAACAGTGTAAAAGCATCCGTTTTTCTTCACAACCTCACCAGCATCTGCTATTTTTTGACTTTTTAATAATAGCCATTCTGCCTGGTGTGAGATGGTATCTCATTGTGGTTTTGATTTGCATTTCTCTAATGATGAGTGATGTTGAGCATTTTTTTATATGTTTGTTGGCCACATGCATGTCTTCTTTTGAAAAGTGTCTGTTCATGTCCTTTGCCCACTTTTTAAAGGGTTTTTTCTGTAAATTTGTTTAAGTTCCTTATAGATGCTGGATATTAGACCTTTGTAGGATGCATAGTTTGCAAAGATTTTCTGCTGTTATACAGATTGTTTGTTTACTCTTTTCATAGTTTCTTTTGCTTTGCAGAGCTATTTTGTTTAATTAGATCCCATTTGGCAATTTTTGCTTTTGTTGCAAATTATTTTGGTGTCTTTGTCATGAAATCTTTGCCCATGCCTACATCCTGAATGGTATTGCCTAGGTTGTCTTCCAGTGTTTTTATAGTTTTGGGTTTTACATTTAAGTCTTTAATCCATCTTGAGTTAATTTTTGTATATGGTGCAAGGAAGGGGTCCAGTTTCAATCTGCATATGGCTAGCCAGTTATCCCAGCACCATTTATTGAATAAGAAATCCTTTCCCCATTGCTTGTTTTTGTCAGGTTTGTGGAAGATCAGATAGTTGTAGGTGTGCTGTCTTATTTCTGGGTTCACACACATTTAAACAACCAGATCTCATGAGAATTCACTTACTATTGTGGGGACAGCACTAAACCATGAAGGATACACCCCCATGACCCAAACAACTGCCACCAGGCCCCACCTCCAACATTAGGGATTACATTTCAACGTGAGATTTAGGTGGAACAAATATCCAAACCATATCAAGCCACTATGACGGAGACATTATTATCACACCATATAGTTCAGAATTAAGAACACGAAAATCATATCATAATGCAAAATTATGATCAGGAATTGGGTCAAAATACCAGGTTATTGGGAAGAGAAGTTAGAAATCAAGGAATAGTAAGCAGGATGTAGAGTATTAGAGGCATACCCCTAAGTTGAAGTTAAGACAGGTAGGAATCCTAAACTGGAAAAAGAGAAAACTAGAGAAGCAAATCACCAACATAGAAAATAAGGCTTATGAAGGTGCTGATATTTATAGTGGTGGTTTTGATGGATGTGGCAGTAAGTTATTTCCTGTATCTTGACCTTGTATGTTAGATTAACCTCAGGATACTCAAGCATCTTTAACTAGCTTTTCTCCCTACAGAGTTCAGGCAGAGTCAGAGATGGCACAATCTCTGATTTTTGACTTATCAAAGAATGAGGAAGCTTATTCATGGGGCACATATGCATTTATTACCAACTCATTGTGGTGAAATATGAGGTCTAGTGCAATTGGGCACTGGTCTCTAAACCTAATCAATGCTAATTCTAAACTATGTCAAACAAAAGGAGAATAAGTATTTAAATGACTTAGTCTCTGGGAGTTCCTCTAACTATCCAGATTTTTGGTATTCTGTATTCCAAATATATGAACTGTATCCTGAAGCCTATTATAACAAATACAATTTAATACATGACAGTAATGACAATTTAAAGTATTTTCTATCAGCCATCAGAATGGTGATATTTAGGCCATTTCTAAATTGATATCAGAAATGTAAAATGGAAAATTCAGTTAATCAGTGAATTAAATACTCAAACCCAAAGGATACGTGACAAATGGATCTTAAAAATATAAATTTTTTTTGTTGACTTTTTCCTTTAAAAAATATTTTGGCGGATTAACTTCCAAAGCATGATTAAAATGCTCATGGCAGTTTTGTTCCTAGTGTTTCTAAAGGTTTAAAATAAATTTCTCCTTTCTTCTTATCACAAGAATTTTATATATACAGAAATAACAGATAATGTATTTGTCTTCTATTGAGGGATAAACCAATATTTTATGAACGTAACATTTGAGATACACATGAACCCTGTTTTTTACAAGTTGTGGAGAAGGTAGGTTAGATTTGAGCAGCTTGACGTTATGTGAATTAGAGTCTTAATCTTCTCATTTATTCATCTGCAAAAGTGTCTTATCTAGTGAAACAGTTTAGTATACTCTAAAATAAAACTCTAAGTCAGATCATCTGTGTTTTGTTTTTATATGGCTTGCTTATTAAGTTTGTGACTGGATAAGTCAACTAATCATTCAGAGCTTTTAGTTTGCTCACTTGTTAAATGAGAATAATAATAATAAAATGTCTGTCAATTTGTGTGCCAAATGGAGATAATAATAGTAAGTGAAAGCTTTTTGCAAAATTTAAGTGGTAATGTTATTGCTATTTCATTGTTATGTGTCATTCCTCCCTTATTTTTTACTAGTTGTGCTGTTAATTATGGCAGCTGTTTCTTGGGAGAGGGGAATTAATTACTGGAGACTAGTACAAGATATCTGTTACTGTAAAATTCACATAATTCCATAGACAAATAAGTGAACCTAATATGGCAAACAATTAGTTGAACTACCTTGATAGCCTTTTGGATAGAATGGAGATATTGTAGTTAAATGAAAATATAAGTAGGTGGGTCTATAAATGCTTGAATGACTAGTCTTTAAAAATCATTGAAGAGTTGATATTAACCTAGTGAAAGAGATTTCTTTTTTCAAAATTGAATTTCAAAAATACCAATATTTTACATTTGTAACTGGGAAAATGAAACATTTTAGAAATTCTAGATAAAACTTTGAAAAGAAATATAGTACAATGCAAATAACAGTAAATGACAATATGTTATGTTAAAATATAAAGTTTCAAATTTCATGTAAATGTTCTAAAGCAAAGAAAAAATTATTTTCAATATTTCATTTTCCTCAGTTTTATAAAAATTTATCATAATAAGAAGACAACATAAAATATACCTTATGACATTTTTAACTGTACAATACAGTATTGTTGACCATAGGTACAATGCTGAACAGCATATATCTAAAACTTACTCATCTTGCTTACTTGAAACTTTATGTCTGTGGATTACTAACTCCCCAGTTGCCTCTTCTTTAGCTGCTGGCAGCAATCATTACATTCTTTAATTTTATGAATTTGACCATTTTAGATAAACCAGATAAGTGAAATCACGCAGTATATTTCTTTTTGTTACTGGCTTATTTCACTTAGCATAATGTTCTCAAAGCATATCCATGTTTTTACATATTACACACTTTCCTTCTTTTAAAGGGTGGAAGAGCTTTCAAGTATCTGTATATCCTACATTATCTATTCATCTGTTGATGGACATTTAGGTTGTCTCTACATTTTGGCTATTGTGAACAGTGCTGCAGTGAACATGAGAGTGCTAATATTTCTTCAATATCTTGATTTCTTTCTCAAAAATTTTTATTTTAAGTTCGGGGGTACATGTGTAGGATGTGCAGGTTTGTTACACAGGTAAATGTGTGTCATGGAAGGTTGTTATACAGATTATTTCATCACCCAGGTATTAAGCCTAGTGTCCTCTAGTGATTTTTCCTGATCCTCTCTCTCCTCCCACCCTCCATCCTCTGGTAGGCCCCAGTATGTGTTGTTTCCCTGTGTGAGTCCGTGTGTTCTTATCAGTTAGCTTCCACTTATAAGTGAGAACATGTGGTATTTGGTTTTCTATTCCTGTGTTAGTTTGCTAAGGATAATGGCCTTCAGCTCCATCCATGTCTCTGCAAAGGACATGATCTCATTCTTTTTTATGGCTGCATCGTATTTCACAGTGTATATGTACCACATTTTCTTTATCCAATGTATGATTGTTGGGCATTTAGGTTGATTCCATGACATTGCTGTTGTGAATAGGGCTGCAATGAACGTATGTGTTCATGTGACTTTATAATAGAATGATTTATATTCCTTTGGGTATACACCCAGTAATGGGATTGCTGGGTCAAACAATATTTCTGTCTCTAGGCCTTTGAGGAATCTCCACACAGTCTTCCACAATGGCTGAAGTAATTTACACTTCTTCCAACAGTGTAAAAGCATTCCTTTTTCTCCACAACCTCACCAACATGTGTTCTTGTTTGACTTTTTAGTAATAGCCATTCTGACTGGTGTTAGATGGTATCTCATGGTGGTTTTGATTTGCATTTCTGTAATGATCAGTGATGTTGAGCTTTATTTCATATGCTTATTGGCTGCATGTATGTCTTCTTTTGAGAAGTGCAAGATCTTGATTTCAATTCTTTTGGATAAGTACCCCAAAATGGAGTTGCCAGATCATATAGTAATTGTATTTTTAATTTTTGGGGGAAGATCTTAACACTGTTTTCCATAGGCATTGCACAATTTTGCATTTCCAGCAACAACATATCAGGGTTCTGATTTCTTCACATTCTTTCCATCATTTGCTGTCCTTTGCTTTTTTCTTTTGTTTTGTTTTTGATAATAGCCAGCTTGACATGTGTGAGGTGTTATCTCATTGTGGTTTTGATTTGTGGGGGATTTCTTTTAAGATTACTCTATTTTTGGTGCTGTCCAATGTAGTTTTTATCAGTCATTTGGGTGAGGATATTAATGAGATGATAAGCAAATATGTGGAGAAATAGCTCAAATTCAGAGTCTCAGAAGATCATGAGAATCCAGAATGATGGGCTGAAACTATCAAAATGAAATTTAATGGAGACAAATGTAAAGATCTACAATTTATTTCTCAAACACAACCCTTCAAGTAAAAGTAGCAGTTATAAAAAAGTTCTGAGTATTTGAATTGACTATAGACACTGACTGATAGAGTAGTTAAGAGATGCCAATATGAAGAACTCAAGAATATCGGAGTTACTTGAAGCCCAGGAGCACATGGGGAAAGTGTCATAGGGTTACCATTTTGCTTTATAATATTACAAATGGATGTAGTTTAACTTTACTTCCTGCTGGTCTTGCTGTCTCTGTATTTCCATATTAGAGTTGAGTGGGAAACTGGCATAAGAATCAGGAGAAGTGAGGGAACTGCACCCAAGCTCAAGAAGAGTGAGAAAACATGGTTACTTTTATTATGTAGGGAGTATATGCCATATATTAATAACATTTGTGTTCTTTGATTTGGACCTTAAATCTCATGATTATTAGAATGTGTAGCATTATGTAAACAAATGATGTTTGTTTTTATAATCAAGATTTTGACTTAGTCTGTTGTATTTGCAGTTCTTGTTTGAAGGATTAAAAATAAAAATGTACTAAAAGTTTACAAAATCTAACATATTTTATATAAAATGTAAATTTAAATAAAAATATTTTTGAAAAGTTATTTTTCTTCTAAAATATTAAAATTAACAAAACTAAAAAGCAAAATTAATGACACCATTTCAACCAAGATTATGTAACATTTAAATATGTTATATTCAGTTTTAGTTCTTAATTTTTTATTTTTGTGGGTACATAGTAGATGTATATATTTATGGAGTACATGAGATATTCTGATACAGGTATGCAATGTGAAATAAAGCACCCCATGGAGAATGGGGTACCCATTCTCTGCAGTATTTATTCTTTGTGTTACAAACACTCCAATTACACTTTTAGTTATTTTTAAATAAGTTATTATTGACTACAGTCGCCTGTTGTGCTATCAAACAGTAGGTCTTACCCATTCTTTCTTACTTTTTTGTTCCCATTAACCACCTCCACTTCTCCCCCAGCCCCCTAGTACTATTCCAAGCTTCTGGTAACCATCCTTCTACTCTCTATGACCATGAGTTCAATTGTTTTGAGTTTTTTGTTTGTTTGTTTGTTTGTTTCAATCACTATTATCAAGATATATCTTTTTAAAAATTTTCATTTTTTATTTCAGTAGGTTTCTGGGGAAGAGGTGGTGTTTGGTTACATGAATAAATTCTTTAGCAGTGATTTCTGAGATTTTGGTGCACCTAGCACCCGAGCAGTGTACACTGTACCCAATGTGTAGTTGTTTATCTCTCACCATACCCCACCCTTTCTCCCAAGTCCTCAAAGTCCAATGTATCATTCTTATGTCTTTATGTCCTCATAGCTTAGCTCCCACATATGAGTGAGAACATACAATGTTTGATTTTCCATTCCTGAGTTACTTCACTTAGAATAATGGTATACAATTCCATCCAGGGTGCTACAAATGCCTTTATTTTGTTCCTTTTTATGGCTGAGTAGTATTCCATGGTGTATATATATATGTTTGAGTTTATTTTTTTGTAGATTCTGGATATTAGTCCTTTGTCAGATGTATAGATTGTGAAGATTCTCTCACTCTGAGTTGTCTGTTAACTCTGCTGATTATTTCTTTTGCTGTGCAGAAGCATTTTAGTTTAATTAAGTCCATCTATTTATCTTTGTTTTAATTGCATTTGCTTTTGGATTCTTGGTTATGAAGTCTTTGCCTAAGCCAACATCTAGAAGGGGTTTTCTGATGTTATCTTCTAGAATGTTTATGGTCTCAGGTCTTAGACTTAAGACTTTGATACAGCTTGAGTTAATTTTTGTGTAAGGTGAAAGATGAGAATTCAGTTTCATTCTTCTACATGTGGCTTGCCAATTATCCCAGCACCGTTTGTTGAATAGAGTGTCCTTTCCCTACTTTATGTTTTTGTATGCTTTGTTGACAATCAGTTGGCTGTAAGTATTTGGGTTTATTTCTGGGTTCTTTATTCTGTTCCATTGGTCTATGTGCCTATTTTTATATGAGTCCCATGCTGTTTTGGTGACTATGGCCTTAGAGTATAGTTTGAAGTCAGAAAATGTGATGCCTCCAGATTTGTTCTTTTTGTTTAGTCTTCCTTTGGCTATATGGGCTGTTTTTATGGTTCCACTGACCTGCTACAGTGGAGGTAGCAGGGGAGTGAAGTGGACTCTGTGAGGGTCCTTGCTTGTGTTTTTGTTTAGTGGGCTGGTTTTGTGTTGATTTGGCCTCCAGCCAGGAGGCAGGCACTTTCAAGAGTGCATGAGCTGTGGTCCTATAGGGAGGAGGCAAACTTGCCCTAGGGACACCTGGTTAAGTATTCAGGTTTCTCAGGTGGTGGGAAGGGCAATAGAGCTCCCAAGAGAGTATGTCCTTTGTCTTTGCCTACTAGGGAGGGTAGAGAAAGACCACCAGGTAGGGGCAGGGACGGGCATGTCTGAGCTCAGCCTCTTCTTGGGCAAGGCTTGCTGCAGCTGCTGTGGGTGATGGGGGTGTCATTCCCATTCCAATGCTGTTATATTCCCAGGAGGATTATGGCTGCCTCTGCTGAGTCATACAAGCTGCGAGAAAAGTGGGGGAGACCTGGCAGTCACAGGCCGTACCCCACTCCCATGCAGCTCACAGTCCTAAAGGCCAGTCTCACTCCCACCATGCCCCACCCAACAGCACCAAGTCTATTTCCAGGCAGCCAGTGATCAGGGCTGAGAACTTGCCCCAGACCATGAGCCTCCCCACTGAAAGCAAATGAACCCACAGGTTTTCTGCATCTCAGGGAGCCTACAGCAGTGATCCAGTTCCTTCAAAGGGTCTGTGGATTCTCTTGGCTTTCCTCCTATGTTCCTGTGGTAGTTCTTGGAACTACAGTTTACAACGTGACTATCCCCATGCTGCTCTGTCCATCCGAGTGGAAGCTGCAAGCTAGTCCTGCCTCGAAATATATCTTGATTACCTGTTTTGAGTTTTAGATGCCACAAATAAGTGGCAATTTGTGATGTTTGTTTTTCTGTGCCTGGCTTATTTCACTTGGCATAATGATCTCCAGTTCCATCTATGTTTTTGCAAATTACAGGCTCCCATTCTCTTTTGTGGATGAATAATACTCCATTGTGTAGAAATACTACATTTTCCTAACACGGTGAAACCCCATCTCTACTAAAAATACAAAAAATTAGCCAGGCATGGTGGCGGGCGCCTGTAATCCCAGCTACTCGGGAGGCTGAGGCAGGAGAATCCCTTGAACCCAGAAGGCAGAGGTTGCAGTGAGCCGAGATCGTGCCACTGCACTCCAGCCTGGGTGACAGAGTGAGACTTCATCTCAAAAACAAAAACGAAAGACAAAAAAGAAATACCACATTTTCTGTATTCATTCACATGTTGGATGGATGCTTAGGTTGATTCCAAATCTTAACTATTGTGAACAGTGCTGCAACAATCCTCTCTCTCTGTCTCTGACTTCCTTTCTTTTTGGTATATATTCAACAGTGGAATTGCTGGATCCTCTGGTAGCTCTATTTTTAGTTTTTTTTTTAAGAAACCTCCAAACTGTACTTCATAGTGTTTATACTGTTTTACATTTCCAACAGTGAACAAGAGTTCCCTGTTCTCAACATCCTTGCCATCATTTGGTAATGCCTGTCTTTTGGATGTAAGCCATTTTAACTGGGGTGAGATGATATCTCATTGTAGTTTTGATTTGCATTTCTCTGATAGTCAACAATATTGAGCACATTTTCATATGCCTGTTTCCCATTTGTATGTTTTCTTTGAAAAATGCCTACTCAAATTTTTTGCCCATTTGTGGTTCAGATTATTAGATTTTGTCCTATAGAGTTCTTTGAGCTCCTTATATATTCTGCTTATTAATTCCTTGTCAGATGGGTAGTTTGCAAATATTTTCTCCCATTCTGTGGGTTGTCTCTTGACTTTGTTGATTGTATCCTTTGCTGTGCAGAAACTTTTCAACTTGTTGTGATCTCATTTGTCCATTTGTGCTTTGGATGCATGCACTTGTGGGGTATTGCTTGAGAAAGTCTGGTCAGACTAATGTCCTGGAGATTTTCCCCAATGTTTTCTTGTGCTAGTTTTATAGTTTGGGGTCTCAGATTTAAGTCTTTAATCCACTTCGATTTGACTTTTGTATATGGTGAGATATTGAGGTTTAGTTTTATTCCTCTGCATACTGATATACAGTTTTCCCAGTGCCATTTGTTGAAGAGACTGTCTTTTCCCCAGTGTTTGTTCATGGCCTCTTTGTGGAAAATGAGTTTGTAAGTGTGTTGATTTGTTTCTGGGTTCTCTATTCTGCTTCATTGGTCTATATGTCTGTTTTTATGCAATTACAATGCTGTTTTGGTCACTATAGCTCTGTAGTATAATTGTAAGTCTGGTACTGTGATTTTTCCGGTTTTTTTTTTAAATTTAGTATATCTCTGGCTATTCTGGGTCTTTTGTGGTTTCATATAAATTTTAGGATTGTGATTTCTATTTCTGTGAAGAATATCCTTGGTATTTTGCTAAGGATTGTATTTAATCTGTAGATTGTTGTGGGCAATATGGACATTTAAACAATATTGATTCTTTTACTCCATTAACATGGAATATTTTTCCAATCTTGGTGTCCTCTTCAATTTCCTTCATCAGTGTTTTATAGCTTTCATTATAGAGGTCTTTCACTTCTTTGGTTAAGTTAATTCCTGGGTATTTCATATTCTTTGTGACTGTTGTAAATGGGATTATGTTTTCATTTCTTTTTCAGATTGTTTACTGTTGGCATATAGAAATGCTACTGATTTTTGTATGTTGATTGTGCATCCTGCAGCTTTACTGATTTTGTTTATCAGTTCTAACCATTTTTTGGTGGAGTCTTTAGGTTTTCCCAAATATATGATCAAATCATCTGTGAGAAAGAATAATTTGACTTCTTCCATTTCAGTTTGGATACATTTTATTTCTCTTGTCAGATTGCTGTAGCTAGTACCTCCAGTACTGTGCTAAATAACAGTCATGAAAGTGGGCATCCTTGTCATGTTTCAGATCTTACAAGAAAGGCTTTTAGTTTTTTCCCATTCAGTATGATACAAGCTGTAGATCTTTCATATTTGGCTTTTATTATCTTGAAGTATGTTCCTTTTATTCTCAGTTTCTTGAAAGATTTTTTTTATCATGGAGGGATGTTGAATATTATCAAATGCTGTGTCACTCTCAGTTGAAATGATCATATGGTTTATGTTTAATGACCATATGGTTTATCCACTCTGTTGATATTATGTACCACATTGATTGATTTGTGTATGTAGAAACATCCTTGCATCCCAGGGATGAATCCCACTTGGTCATGATGAATGATCTTTCTAATGTATTGTTGAATTTGGTTTGCTAGAATTTTGTTGAGGATTTTTGCATCAATATTCATCAGAGATATTTGCCTGTAGTTTTTTTTTTTAATGTATCTGTGTCTGGTTTTGGTGTCTGGGTAATACCTGTTTGTAGAAACAGTGTGGAAGCATTCCTTCCTCTTCTGTTTTTTGTATAGTTTGAGTAGGATTGGTATTAGTTCTTCTTTAAATGTTTGGTAGAAACCCAGAAGTGAAGCCATCAGATCCTGGGCTTTTCTTTACTGGGAGACTTTTTATTACAGCTTTAATCTCTTTACTTGTTATTAGTCTGTTCAGGTTTTGAATTTTTCCAGTTTGAAATTTGGTAGATTCTATGTATCTAGGAATTTGACCATTTCTTCTAGATTTTTCAGTTATTTATTAGCATATAGTTGCCCACTAATGATCCTTTGAATTTCTGCAGTATCAGTTTTAATGTCTCCTTTTATCTCTAAAGTTATTTATTTGGTTTTTTTCTTTGTTAGTCTGGATAAAGATTTGTCAGTTTTGTTTAGCTTTTCAAAAAAACCAACGTTTGTTGTATTCATCTTTTCTATTATTTTATTTCAATTTTTCTTATTTCTGCTCTGAGCTTTATTATTTCTATACTTCTACTAATTTTGGGTTTGGCTTGCTCTTGTTTTTCTAGTTCTTTAAGACACATGATTAGATTGTTTATTTGAGGCTTTTCCTCTTTTTTCTGTAGGCACTTATAGCTATAAACTTCCCTCTTAGTCCTCTACCTTCTCTTTAAAGTCAGTAACTCATTTTGTTTTACTTTAAGTTCTGGGATACATGTGCAGAATGTACAGATTTGTTACATATGTATACATGTGCCATGGTGGTTTGCTGCACCTATCAACCCGTCATCTAGATTTTAAGCCCCACGTGCATTAGGTATTTGTCCTAATGCTATGCTCTCCCTCCCATTGCCCCCCACCTCCCAACAGGCCCCAGTGTGTGATGTTTCCCTCCTTGTGTCCATGTGTTCTCATTGTTCAGCTCCCACTTATGGGTGAGAACATGTGGTGTTTGGTTTTCTGTTCCTGTGTTAGTTTGTTAAGAATGATGGTTTCCAGCTTCATCCATGTCCCTGAAAAGGACATGAACTCATTCTTTTTTATGGTTGCATAATATTCCATGGTGTATATGTGCCACGTTTTCTTTATTCAGTCTATCATTGATGCGTATTTGGGTTGGTTCCAAGTCTTTGCTATTGTAAATATTGCTGAAATAAACATACGCATGCATGCGTCTTTATAGTAGAATGATTTATAATCCTTTGGGTATATTCCCAGTAATGGGATTGCTGGGATATTTCTGGTTCTAGATCCTTGAGGAATTGCCACACTGTCTTCCACAATGGTTGAACTAACTTATATTCCCACCAACAGTGTGAAAAGGTTCCTATTTCTCCACAGCCTCGCCACCATCTGTTGTTTCCTGACTTTTTAATGATCAACATTCTAACTGGCATAAGATGGTGTCTCACTGTGGTTTTGATTTGCATTTCTCTTATGACCAGTGATGATGAGCTTTTATTCATATGTTTGTTGGCCGCATAAATTGTCTTCTTTTGAGAAGTGTCTGTTCATATCCTTCATCCACTTTTTGATTGGGTTGTTTTTTTCTTGTAAATTTGTTTTAAGTTCCTTGCAGATTCTGGATATTAAACCTTTGTCAGATTGGTAGATTGCAAAAATTTTCCCCCATTCTATAGGTTGCCTGTTCACTCTGATGATAGTTTCTTTTGCTGTGCAGAAACTCTTTACTTTAATTAGCTCCCATTTGTCAATTTTTGCTTCTGTTGCAATTGCTTTTGGTGTTTTAGTCATGAAGTATTTGCCCATGCCCATGTCCTGAATGGTATTGCCTAGGTTTTCTTCAAGGGTTTTTATGGTTTTGGGTTTTATATTAAGGTAACAACCCTTAGATTTTCCATCTTGAGGCTATTTTCTAGATTCTGTAGGCATGCTTGTTTTCCATTATGTTTTCTTTCATCTCCTCTGACTTTGTGTTTTCAAGCAGCCTGTCTTCAAGCTCACTTATTCCTTCTTTTGGATGTTCAATTCTGCTATTAAAAGGCTCTGATGCATTTTTCAGTATGCCAATTGCATTTTTCAGCTCCAGAATTTCTGCTTGATTCTTAATTATTTCAACATATTTGTTACATTTATTTGATGAAATTCTAAATTGTTTCTCTGTGTTTTCTTGAATTTCATTGAGTCAACTACAGCTATTTTGAATTCTCTGTCTGAAAGGTCACATATGTCTTTTTTTCCTGGATTGGTCCCTGCTGTCTTATTTAGTTCACTGGGTGAGGTCATATTTATCTGGATGGTGTTGATGCTAGTAGATATTCTTCAGTGTCTGGACATTGAAGAGCTAGGTATCTATTCCATTGTGGTCAGAGAAGAAGCTTCAAATTATTTCAATGTTTTAAGACTTGTTTTGTGCCCTAATATGTGGTCTATCCTTGAGAATGATCCACGTGTTGATGACAGTAATGTGTATTCTGCCACCATTGGATGAAATGTTTTGTAAATGTCTATTGGGTCCATTTGGTTTATAGTGCAGATTCAGTCTAAAGTTTCTTTGTTGATTTTCTGTCTGGAAGATCTGTCCAAGGACTTGGGTGTTGTGATCTAAGCTGTGTCTGCTTTAGGAGGCATACCAAGCAAAGTAATGCTGTGGTCCTTCAGACTCATCAAGGTACTGCCTTGATGGTCTTGGATAAGTTCTGGGATAATTCTGTAGATTACCAGGTAGAAACACTTGTTCTCTTCCCTTACTTTCTCCCAAAGAAGCAAAGTCTCTCTCTCTGTTCTGAGCCACCTAAAGCTGGGCTGGTGTGACATAAGCACTCCTGTGGCCACCACCACTATGGCTATGCTGGGTCATACCTGAAGCTAGTACAGTGCTGGATCTCACCCAAGGCCTGCCATAACCACTTCCTGGCAACTGTCTATTTTCCCTCAAGGCCCTGAGGCTCTACAGTCAGAAAGTGGCAAAGTCAGCCAGGCTTGTGTTCTTCCCTTTAGGGTGGCATCTTACCCGGTCCCCAGGTGGGCCCAGATGTGCTGTCCAGTAGTCAGGATCTAGAGTCCAAAACCTTAGAAGTCTACTTGGTGTTCTATCTTACTGTGGCTGAGCTCACACACCAAACACAAGAAGCAGTCTTTCCTACTCTTTCCTTCCCTTTGCAAAGGCACAGGAGCCTCATCCCATAGACACTGCCATCACAGAGCATGAGGAGTACTGCCAGACTACTGCCAATGTTCCTTTAAGGCCCAAGGGCTCTTAAATTATCTTGGGGTGAATGCTGCCTGACCTAGACCTTATCCTTCAGGGCAGTGGGCTTCCCTCCAGCTTAGGACAGGTCCAGAAATGCCATCCAAAAGTCAAGGGATCCCAAGAGCCTGATTGGTGATCTACTCCCCTCTGGCTGTGCTGGTAGCTAATGTTCAAGACAAAGTCTCTCTTACTTTTCTGTCCGCTTTTCTCAGGCAGAACGAGTTTTGCCCTATAGAAACTACAACTGGCAATGTGTTGAGTCTCACCTGAAGCCAACAAGACTCAGAGGCTCACCCAAGGTCCTTGATGTGGTACCTGAGTATCGCTGCTCAATATTTTGGGTCCAATGTCTCTTCAGTTAGCAAGTGATGAATGGTGCCAGGACTGGGTGTTTTCCTTCAAAGCAACGGGTTCCCTCTGGCCCAGGATGTGTCTAAAAATGTTATCCAGGAGCTAGGGCCTGGAACACGGGCCTCATGATTCTGACCAGTGCCCTATCCTGCTGTGGCTGAGCTGGTACCTAAGATGCAAGACAAAGTCCTCCCCGCTCTTCTCTCTTGTCTCCTCAAGCAGAAAGAAGGGATCACTTTTGGAGCTGTGAGCTGTGCCACCTGAGGATAGGAGAGGGGAGATGGCAACACTTTTTAGCTGCCCCAGCTGGTGTCTCAGTAGGTCACGTGATTCCCCCCCTTCACTGTCTTGGGCCTAGGTCAAGACTAGAACTCGCCTAAGATTTGCAGTCCTTCTGGCCTAGGCTGCTTTTCAAGTTTACATAGAGACCCAGAACACTTTAGCTCTCAGTGGCAAGGCTTGTGGCAACTCAAGTTCTGACTGCTGGGATTAGTGATTCCTCTCTGGCTGGGGCTGTTTTAAATGCTCCCTCTGTGAGCAGACATCAGCTGAGTTTGCTCCTGTTTTCATTTTTGCTCCAACAGAACAGCACTGAGTTTAATGCCTCATGATTACTGTGCTCTTCCTCTCTCAAGGCCCAGAGATGCTCTCCATACCACACTGCTGGGGCTGGCATGGGGTGAGAGGGTGGAAAGGTTGCTTGGGGATGGAGGGTTGGCATCAGTGATTCAAGACTGTTTTTTTTCTCTCTCTTAAGTGCCTCTTTCAAGGATATGAAGTTAATACCAGGTACTATGAGCACTCACCTGATTTTTGGTTCTTATGAAGGTGCTTTTTCTGTATAGACAGTTCTTAACTTGGTGTCTTTGTAAAGAGGATGATTGGTGGAGCTTTCTATTCTGCCATCTTGCTGTGCCTCTGGTCTATTTTATTAAGGCCCTCAATTGATTGGATCAGGTCCACCCACATTATGGAAGGTAATCTGCTTTACTCAGAGTCCACTGATTTGAATGTTAATGCCATATGAAAAACACCTTCACAGAAACATCTAGAATTATGTTTGACCAAATATCTGGGTACCATGATCCAGCCAAGCTGTCATACAAAATTAACCATCACATCTACTTTGTTTTGAAGTTCTGAAGTTCTTCATACTTAAATCTCTGAGTTTGCTACTTAAATAAGAGGCATCAAACTACTTGATATAATTAGCTAGAATTAAAAATATAGCATAGAAGCATTAATGAAACTCCCTTTAAGACATGTTCTATAACCTCACATTAGAACAGCAATGTTTCAATTCATTCAACAAAATATTTTCAACCATCTAAAACCTGCCAATGCAACATCATGCTGTACATGGAAGATGATATGGAGAGCATAAACAAGCATGGCACCTGCCCTCATGGTATTATAGTTTGGTAAGCTGATGTAACCAGATATCAACTAAAGGTTCACATAAATAAATGTAAAGTTACAACTGGAATGAATGCTAAGATGTATACAGTACTTTGGAATCTTTTTATGAGACTTCTGTCTGAATGATTCAAAAGCAGCATTTGAGCTGAGATATGATGGTTGATGAGACATTAACTAGGCAAAAGCTTTGAAGAAACTAGTGTGTGGTACCACCTGTACTGGGAGGAAACATGGTGAATATGAGTGTCTGAGAGAAGGCTAGTGTAGTTAGGAAAAAGTAAGACATGATTCAAATAATGTAGATGTATTTACGGACAGAACCATCAGAAGTCTTGATGAGCATATTAAGGAATCTTGCCTTAACCCTAAGCATTAAAGGAAAACACTAAAGATTTTTAAGCAAGAGGTAAACATCAGCAGATTTTCTGTCAAACACTTCATTCTGACTGTGGAGAACAGATGGAAGGGAGTGGAAAATGGATGGAAATTAAACCAATTAATAAGTTATTAATTTTTAAAGCAAAAGAAAATGAAAGCTTAGATTAAGGAGGTGATAGAGATGGAAAGAAGTCGATGTATTGGAGAGATGTTCAAGTTGGTTCAATGATAAACTGTAATATGGAGTGAAGGAGAGAACATTTGAATATGTGGTCTTGAAGCTCAGAGGAGAGGTTTGTTCTGGAAATATGCAATTTTGAGTAATTTTCCTATAAGTGGAAAATATTTCAGCAGTTTTTGACCTCTTCATTTTCTTGATCAGAAAAATCAAGAAATAGGTGGATTGACTTTTCCAAAGTTATATAGCTTAAAGTAAACTGCCTACATTGAGACTCCAGGTATTTTTAATCCATAGATTGCAATTAAGCACAGATACACACACACAATCCATATGGTTTCACTTTAGGAATCTGGATCATACTGCAGGTGTGAATAAATTTAAAATAATTTTTTCACTACGAATGAATGATAACATTAAGAGTATAATGCTTATTTTTATAAGGTAACATACTAATTCTATACTGAGTTTACTGAGCTAGATAGTAGACAGAAACCTCCTAATATAAAAACTGTATGGTCTTTTTAAATGCCACTCAAATAACTGTGTGACTAACTTTGGAATTAGGATGTTTAAATGAAAATACAAGTCATTTCACATATTCTGATGTAAATTAGTCCCAGGGGAAATCTCTTCAAATGGAATTTTTAAGGTTTCTTTGAACTGAGTCCTATAATTTCCCAGGAGAGAAAAAATGAATAACAAATAATCTACCTATGAAAGAGTTATTTAATTATACCCCCATATGCCCAATATCTTGATTTACATAATTTATTTTGAGATGCAAGGCCTGTTCTTTTCCTTAGCCTGAAAATATAATCACATTTTAAATTCCACTCTTTTAATATCCATAAATGTGTTGGCTATTTGCTCAGTACCAAGTATTGTGTTAGGTATTGTGGATAATTACAACTACAAAACAAAACAAAAGCTTATGTCATGATTCTTGCACTTCATGTATATTCAAACTTATTGAGACTAGACTTTGATTAAAACTTAACAACAATATGTAAGTATTCTAAAATTTAATAAATGATATTGACTATCAATTATATTGAAATTCCCAGAAGGGAGATTAACCACTCTTGTCTAGTAATTTGGATAGCTTCAGGAAGAAAGAGGGACTTGAGCTAGGTAGTAAAAGAGAGAGAATTGGAAATTTTTATCTCATTGTCTTCTTGCCCTTATATTTTGAACAGAACCTAGCTCATCCATAATCCCTGCCACCATATTTTGTTCTACATGTTTCCTATGCCCTTCACCATACCAGCTACGTGGTTGCCTATCTGACCCATGAACAATCAATCCAAGGACTGTTCAGTGACCCATATCGTAGGCTGATACAAAGAAATCAGCAGGGCCAACCAGATTCCTCGTTTCTAAATTTTCACTTAAGAATACTGACAGATTGAAATGTTAGCAGAGGAAATCTTGACATATAGGATAGTTAGAGAGGCTATGATAACCATTTCCAAGCCTGTCTTAAAAGGAAGTAGGAAATGTGAGGGGGCAGAAAATTTGAACAAGCAGAAAAGTCTATTTGGTAGAGAGAAGAAAGAAAAAAAGAGTAAATGCACAGAGTGAGATTTAAAGTAGGAAATCAGAACTGGAAAGACCATCATGGCCCATAAGAGATAAACAGAGGATAGCCAATTTTCAGAGCTTCCTCAGTTACTAGTGGCTTCCAAGTTAAAATTTTAGTTTTAGTACACATATTTCCTTACAATAAATTTCCTCACTACCTTATTGATATTACGTAGACTAGCTGCATTTATTGCAGTATAAAGAACCAAATTAAAATAGAAAATTTCTATTCAGATAAGTATAGAAGTTGGGTGTATTTCAAATAGGACGGTATAATATAAACCAATGTATGCAGGAATAGGAACATAGTATGTTAGAGGGACTGGTAACATGATAACATTGGCAAAAGTTATAAGTGTGAGTTGAAGGAGTGATAACATAAGATTAGTTATATAGGATGGGCCCAAATTCTAGTACCCTTGCAAAATAAGTTGAATAATTTGGTTGAAATCTTGGATGTTGTGATAGTCAACATCCAAGCGATACGGTAAATGCAGTGTTGGATGAAGGGTATTTTAAAAGATAAATTAATTGGAGCAATGGCACTAGCTTGGAAACTACTGCAGGAATTCAGGGATGAGGTAAGGCACGGGCCATAATGACAAACATACAGCAGGCATTCCACTATCCCTCATTCCTATGCCCATTCTGTGCATTGTTTTTTGATTATGGCACTCTAATCTGTTGAACATGGTTTAACTGTAATGTAAACTTAAGAGTAAAAAAAGTTTAATAATGCTGAAAAGAAAATAACATCTTTTTTATTACCTTTCCTAAAATACTATTGTCAGTATAAGCCTTATAAAACCTCCAAATTTGTTTTTTACTAGAAATTCCATAAAGATATTAATTAACTAATTTTATGGAGAAATGCTTGGCTTAGTTGCTGCAGAATTCTTCCCAAATTTCAAGTTTATGTAATGCATAGTAACTGATTGTGGTAAACAAAGCTCAGACCAATTTTTTAGCATAGGGATGCTGCAAGTGTATTCCTAAGACAAGAGGCCTTAATTTTCTTGGCACTTGTTACTATGTAGTGAGCTTTTCAGAATAAAATCTAGAGCTATGTGGACACTTTGGAGCTCTGATGAAACATAGATAGCGATAGCTTTACAAAATTCTTCTTTATTACATTCACCAGGGTGAGAATATTATGGAATTGTTGCACTCTGTAATATACTGCTCACTGTCTTTTGTCAATAAGAGAATCTTTAATCCAGGCACTCTTTAAAAATACGCTATATTTTCCCAAGAAGAGGTATGCAAATGAAATGTCACTAAATCTAAAGCATATTTTCCCGCTTATTACTGCTTTCTTGCATCCCATATTTTTTTCTTTTTAATTTTTAAGTTGTATGGGTACATAATAACTGTATGTATGGAGTACATAATATATATTGATACAGGAATACAATGCATAATAATTACATCAGGGTAAATGGGGTTTCCATCACCTTAAGCATTTATCTTTTTGTTACAAACATTCTAAATATACCCTTTTAGTTATATTGAAATGTACAATAAATTATTGATGACTATAATCACCCTGTTGTGCAATCAAATACTACATCTTATTCATTGTATGTAACAATATTTTTGTGCCCATTGACCATCTCCACTTCTTCCTATCCCACTACCCTTCTCAACAGCTCGTAATGATCATTCTACTCTGTATCTCCATGAGTTCAATTGTTTTAATTTGAAGCCCCCACAAATGAGTGAGAACATGCAAAGTTTGTCTCTCTGTGCTTGGCTTATTTCAGTTAACATAATGTCCTCCAGTTCCATTCATGTTGTAAATGACAGAATTTCATTTTTATGAAGCATTTCATTTTTACTAGCTGAATAGTACTCCATTGTGTGTATGTTCCACATTTTCTTTGTTCATTCATCTGTCGATGGACATTTACATTGCTTTCAAATTTTGGCTATTGTGAGTAGTGCTGCGATAAAGAAGGGAGAGCAGATATCTCCTCAATATACTGATTTCTTTTCTATTTTTTTTTTTTTTTTTTTGAGACGGAGTCTCGCTCTGTCACCCAGGGCAGAGTGCAGTGGCACAATCTCGGCTCACTGCAAGCTCCGCCTCCCGGGTTCATGCCATTCTCTTGCTTCAGCCTCCCGAGTAGCTGGGACTACAGGCGCCCGCCACCACACCCAGCTAATTTTTTGTATTTTTAGTAGAGACGGGGTTTCACTGTGTTAGCCAGGATGGTCTCGATCTCCTGACCTCATGATCCGCCTGCCTCGGCCTCCCAAAGTGCTGGGATTACAGGCGTTAGCCGCCGCGCCTGGCCTGATTTCCTTTCTTTTGAGTCCATATCTAGCAGTGGGATTGCTAGATTATATGACAGTTCTATATTTAGTTTATTGTGAAACCTCAATAATGTTTTCCAAGTGGCTGTGCTAATTTGCATTCCCACAAACAGTGTACAAGGATTCCCTTTTCTTATTGCCTCACCAGCATTTGTTATTGCCTGTCTTTTGAATAAAAACCATTTTAATTGGGCTGAGATGATATCTCACTATAGTTTTGATTTGTATTTCTTTCATGATCAGTGATGTTGGGCAACTTCTCATATACCTGTTTGCTATTTTTATTTGTATACTTTTATTTCTTCATCTTATTTATATTATTTATTTTCATTTTTAATTTTTGTGGTTATATAGTAGTGTGTATTTGTGGGGTACATGATACGTTTTGATACAGGCATGCAAAATGAAATAATCACATCATGAAGATATGGTGTATCCATGCCCTCAAGCATTTATCATTTCTGTTCCAAACAATTCAATTACAATTACACTCTTTTAGTTATTTTTAAGTGTACAATTAAGTTATACTTGACTACAGTCACCCTGTTGTGCAATCAAATAGTATGTCTTATTCATTCTTTCTATTTTTTGTTCCTCTTAACCATCCTGACCTGCCCCTAGTCCCCCGCTATCCATCCCAGCCTCTAGTAATAATCCTTCTACTCTCTATATCCATGATTGTTTTGATTTATCACATGATTTATCACATGATTATTTGATTTATCACAAATAAATGAGAACATGTGATGTTTGTCTTTCTGTGCCTTAACGTAATGATCTCCAGTCCCATCCATGTTGTTGCAAATTACAATATCTCATTCTTTTTTATGGCTGACTAGTACTTTATTGTGTATATGTACCACATTTTTTTTACTCATTCGTCTGTTGATGGACGCTTAGATTGATTCCAAATCTTAGTTATTGTGAACGGTGCTGCAACAAACATGCAAGTGCAGATATGTCTTCAATATACTGATTTCTTTCTTTTGGGTGTATACCCAGCAGTAGGATTGCTGTATTGTAGGGTAGTTCAATTTTTAGTTTTTTGAGGATCATCCAAACCATTCTTCATAGTAGTTGTACTGATATACATTCCCACCAACAGTGTATGAGGGTTTTCTTTTCTCCACAGTCTCACCAGCATTTGTTATTGTCTTTTGTATGTAAGCCATTCCAACTTGGGTGAGATGATATGCCATTGTAGTTTTGATTTGCATTTCTCTGATGATCAATGATGTTGCCATTTACATGTCTTCTTGTGAGAAATGTCTTTTCAAATCTTTTGCCCATTTTCGGATCTGATTATTAGATTTGATCTTATAGAGTTGTTTGAGCTCCTTTTATATTCTGGTTAATAATCCCTTGTCAGATGGGTAGTTTGCAAATATTTTCTCCCATCCTGTGGGTTGTCTTTTCACTTTTTTGATTGTATCCTTTCTTTGCAGAAGCTTTTCAACTTCATGTGATCCTATTTGTCCATTGTTCCTTTGGTTGCCTGTGCTTGTATTGCTCAAGAAATTTGTGCCAAGACCAATATCCTGATGAGTTTCACTGATGTTTTCTTGTAGTAGATTCATAATTTGAGGACTTACATTTAAGTGTATAATCCATTTTGATTTGATTTTTGTATACGGTGAGAGATAGGGGTCAACTTTCATTCTGCTGCCTATTGATATCCAGTTTTCCCAGAACCATATATTGAAGTGGTTATCTTTTCCACAGTGTTCTTGGCACCTTTGTCGAAAATAAGTTCACTGTAGGTGTGCAAATTTGTTTCTGAATTTTCTATTCCATTGGTCTACATGTTTGTTTTTATGCCATTGCCATGTTGTTTTGGCTACTATAGGTCTTAGTATAACTGGAAATCAGGTAATGTGATTCCTCCAGTTTTGTTCTATTTGCTTAAAATAGCTTTGGCTATTCTGGGTCTTGTGGTTCCATATAAATTTTAGGATTGTTTTTTCTATTTCTGTGAAGAATATCATTTGTATTTTGATAGGGGTTGCACTGAATCTGTAAAATGCTTTGGCTAGTATAGACATTTTAACAATATTGATTATTTCAATCCATGAACACGGAATATCTTTCCACTTTTTGGTGTCATCATCAATTTCTTTCATCAGTGTTTTATAGTTTTTGTTGTAGAGATCACTCACTTCTTTGGTTAAGTTAATTTATGTTTGCAATACTATTTGTGGCCTTCAAAAATGAGATTATTTTTCTGATTTCTTTTTCAGATTGTTCACTGTTGGCATACAGAAATGCTACTGATTTTTGTTTTGTATCCTACAACTTTACTGAATTTGTTTATTGATTGTAATAGTGTTTTTTGTTGTTGTTGTTGGAGTCTTTAGGTTTTTCCAAGTGTAAGATTATATCATCTGCAAACAAGGATAATTTGATCTTTTCCTTTCCAAATTGTGTGCCCTTTATTTTGTTCTCTTGTCTGATTGCTCTAGCTAGGACTTCCAGTACTATGTTGAAAAACAGTGGTGAAAGTGGGCATCCTTTTCATGTTCTTAGAAGAAAGGTTTTCACTTTTTTTCCCATTCAGTATGATACTAGCTGTCGTATATGACTTTTATTATGTTGGGGGTATGTTCCTTCTATGTACCCAGTTTTTTGAGGGTTTATATCATGATGTTGAATTTTATCAAATGCTTTTTCAGCATCAATAAAATGATCATACGGGTTTTTTCCCCTTCATTCTGTTGATACGATTTATTACATTGATTGGTCTGTGTGTGTTGATGCATCTTTACATCTCAGGGATAAATCCCACTTGGTCATGAGGAATGATCTTTTTAATGTATTGTTGAATTCTGTTTGATAGTATTTTGATGAGGACTGTTGCATCAATATTAACTTGTAGTTTTCTTTTTTTGATGTGTCTTCATCTGGTTTTTGCAGTAGGGTAATACTGGCCTCATACAATGTGTTTGGAAGTATGTTTTTTCCTCTATTTTTTGTAATAATTTGAGTAGGATTGGTATTAGTTCTTCTTTAAGTGTTTGGTAGAATTCAGCAATGAAGCCATTGGATCCTGGGCATTTTTTTTACTAGAAGACTTTTTATTATGACTTTGCTTTCATTACTTGTTATTGGTCTGTTCAGGTTTTAGATTTCTTCCAGGTTCAATCTTGGTAGATTGTACATGACTAGGAATTTGTCCATTTCTTCAAGATTTTTCAATTTATTGGCATATAGTTGCTCATAATAGCCCGCTAATGATCCTTTGAATTTCTGCATTATCAGTTGTAATGTCAACTTTTTCATCTCTGATTTTTTTCATTTGGATTTTTTTCTTTGTTAGTCTGGTTAAAGATTTGTCAATTTTGTTTAACTTTTCAAAAAACCAACTTTGTGTTACACTAATCTTTTATATTGTTTTCTTCATCTCGATTTTGTTTATTTCTGTTCTGATCTTGATTATTTCTGTTCTTCTCCTAATTTGGGGTTTGGTTTGTTCTTGGTTTTCTAGTTCTTTAAGATGCATCATTAGATTGTTTATTTAAAGTGTTTCATCTTTTTAGATGTAGGCACTTACAGCTATAAACTTCCCTCTTACTACTGCTTTTGCTGAATCCCATAGGGCTTGGTATGTTTTGTTTTCATTATCATTTATTTCCAGAAAGTTCTCAATTTCTTTCTTCATTTTTTATGACCCACTGGTTATTCAGAAGCATATTGTTTAATTTCCATGTGTTTCTATTGTTTCCCAAATTCCTCTTGTTATTGATCTGTAGTTTTATTCCATTGCTGTCAGAGAAGATGCTTGATATTATCTCAGTTTTTTGAACATTTTAAGACTTGTTTTGTGACTTAACATATGGTCTATTTTTGAGAATGATCTATGTGCTAAGGAAAAGAATGTGTATTCTGCAGCCATTGGATTAAGTGTTCTGTAAATATGTGTTAGGTCCGTTTGGTCTATAGTGCAGATTAAGTCTGATGTCTCTGTTGATTTTATATCTGAAAGATGTATCCAATGCTGAAAGTGTGGTGTTAAAGTCTCCAGGTGTTCTTACTTTGTGGTCTTCTCTTTGTTTTTTCTTTCTCTCTTGCCTTCCTTTTCATGGAGATAATTTTCTCTGTTGATATGGTTTAGTTGCAAATACTATCTTATAACCCATTTGTTTAAGATGATAACAATTTAATATTGGTTGTGTAAACAAACAAGCAAGAATAAAACTAATAGACTGTATTCCTTAACTTCATACACCTACTTTTTAAGATCTTATTATTTCTATTTATATCTCATTGTAATGTTTATATATTGAAAACTTGGCCAGGTGTGGTGGTTCATGCCTGTAATCCCAGCACTTTGGGAGGCTGAGGTGGGCGGATCACCTAAGGTCAGGAGTTCAAGACCAGCCTGGCCAGCATGGTGAAACCCCATCTCTACAAAAAAATACAAAAATTAGCCAGGCATGGTGGTGCCTGCCTGTAATCCCAGCTACTTGGGAGGCTGAGGCAGGAGAATCACTTGAACTCAGGAGGCAGAGGTTGCAGTGAGCCGAGATCACAACACTGCACTCCAGTCCGGGTGACAGAGTGAGACTTCCTCTTAAAAAAAAAAAAAAAAAAAAAAAAAAAAAAAAAAAAAAGAAACCTTATTGTAATTTTATTTTGTGATTAGTTCACCACTTAGTCTTTCTACTAAGATAACAGTAGTTTACACACCACAGTTATAGTGTTATACTATTCTGTGTTTTTCTGTGTACTTACTATTACCAGTGTGTTTTGTTTCATCGCATAATTTCTTATTGCTCATTAACATCCTTTTCTTTCTCATTGAATTACTCCCTTTAGCATTTCTTATAGGACAGGTCTGGAGTTGATTAAATCCTTTAGCTTTGGTTTGTCTGGGAAAGGCTTTATTTCTCCTTCATGTTTGACGTATATTTTCACCAGATATACTATTCTATGGTAAACGTTTTTTTTGTTTTGTTTTGTTTTTGTTTGTTTTGTTTTTTTCATTCAGCACATTAAATATGTCATGCTACTCTCTCCTGATCTATAAGGTTTCCACTGAAAAGTCTTCTACCAGACATATTGAAGCTCTATTGTACGTTGTTTCTTTTCTCTTGCTGCTTTTAGAATCCTTTCTTTATTCTTGACCTTCGGGAGTTTTCTTATTAAATGTCTTGAGGTAGTCTACTCTGGCTTAAATATGCTTGGTGTTTTATATTAATAACTTTCTCATACTTGAATATTAATATCTTTCTCCAGGTTTGGAAAGCTCTTTGTTATTATCCCTTTGAGTAAACTTTCTACCCACATCTCTTTCTCTACCTCCTCTTTAAGGCCAATAACTCATAGACTTGCCCTTTTTAGGCTATTTGCTAGATCCCATAGGTGTACCTCATTATTATTAATTGTTTTTTATCTTGTCTTCTCTGACTGTATTTTAAAATAGCCTGTATTCAAGCTCATTAATTTCTTCTTCTGCATGATCAATTCTGCCATTAAAAGACTCTGATACATTCTTTTTTTTTCTTTTTTATTATACTTTAAGTTCTAGGGTACATGTGCACAACATGCAGGTTTGTTACATATGTATACATGTGCTGTGTTGGTTTGCTGCACCCATTAACTCGTCATTTACGTTAGGTATTTCTCCTAATGCTATCCCTTCTTTACTGTGTCAGTTGAATTTTTTAGCTCCAGAATTTCCACTTGATTCTTTCTAATTATTTTAATCTATTTGTTAAATTTATCTGAAAGAATTCAGAATTCTTTGTCTATGTTATGTCGAATTTTTTTTCTCAGTAAGGCTATTTTGAATTCTGTGCTTGAAAGGTCACTTATCTCTGTTTCTCCAAAATTAGTCCCCGGTACCTTATTTAGTTCTTTTGGTGAGGTCATATTTTCCTGGATGCTGTTGATGCTTGTCAATGTTCTTTATTGTCTGGACATTGAAAAGTTAGGTATTTATTGTGGTCTTCTCAGTCTAGGCTTTTTTGTACCCATTATTCTTGGAAAGGCTTTCCAGATAGTCAAAAAGACCTGAGTGTCGTGATCTAAGCTGTATTTTCTTTAGGGGGCACCGAAGTCCAGTAACACTGTAGTTCTTGCCTACTCATAGAGGTATTCCCTTGATGATCTTGGACAAGATCTGAAAGAATTCTCTAGCTTGCCAGGCAAAGACTCTCATTATCTTCCCTTACTTTCTCCCAAAAAAATGAAATGTCTTTCCTTCTGTTATGAGCCACGTGGAGCTGGGTATGGTATGACACAAGCATCCCTGTGGCCATCAGCACTAGGACTGTGCTGGGTCAAACCTGATGCCTGCACAGTACTGGGTCTCACCCAAGGCCTGCTGAAACCTCTCCCTTGCTGTGACCTATGTTTGTTCAAGGCCCTGTGACTCTACAGTCAGTCAGTGGCAAATCCATCCAGGCCTGTGTGTTTCCTTCAGGGCGGCAAGTTACCCCAGTTCCAGGTGTGTCCAGAGGTGCTATCTGGAAGCCAGGGTCTAGAGTCAAAAACGGTAGAAGTGTACCTGGTGTTCTTTTGTACTGTTGCTGATCTGGCACTCAAATAACAAGACGTTTTCCTTTCCACTCTTTTCTTTCCTTACCAAAGGCAAATGAGCCTCACCCAATGGCTATAGCCACCACAGCCTCATGAGGAGGGCCAGACTACCACTGATGTTCCTTTAAGGCCCAAGGGCTTTTAAGGGAGCTTGTGGTGAATGCTGCCTGGCCAGGGCCTCACTCTTTAAGGCAGTAGGCTCTCCTCTGGCATGGGGCAGCTCCAGAAATGCCATTCAAGGCTCAAGTTGTAGAATCATGGACCCCAAGAGGCTGGTTGGCATTTTACCCTCCTGTGGCTGAACTGTTACCTAAGATGGACAAGTCCCCTTTGTTTTTTTTCTCCACTTTTTACAAGTGGAAGGAGTCTCGCCCCACAGACACCACAACTAGGAATGTGCTGAGTCTCACCTGAACCCGGCAAGTCTGAGGGTCTCACCCAAGACCCTCAATGTAGTACATGTAGTACCTGGGTATCACTGCTTTTCTTTCAGGGCCCAAGGGCTCTTCAATTAGCAGGTAATGAATGCTGACAGGACTGAATCAGCAGGTTCTCTTTTGGCCCAGGGTGTGTCTAGAAATGTCATAGGTGAAGTAGGTCCTGGAAAGGGGGCTTCATGACTCTGACATGTGCCCTAGTCTGCTGTGGCTGAGGTGGTATCCAAAAGGCCAGAAAACGTTTTCCCCAACTCTTCCCTCTCCTCTCCTCTCCTCTCCTCTCCTCTCCTCTCCTCTCCTCTCCTCAAGTAGTGGAAAATGGTCTCTTTCGGAGCCATGAGCTTTGCAGTGTGGGATTAGGGGAGGGATGATGCCGGTACTCCCTTATTCACTGCAGACAATCCCTCCCCCAGGACACTGTCTCTGGGTCAAGTTCAGCACAAGGGCTCACCTAAGATTTTCAGTCCTTGTTGCCTAGACTGCCTTTCAAGTATATTTAATGACCCAGAGCAATTTAGTCTGTGGTGGCAGTCTTGCCTGAACTCAATTTTGTATGTTTTTTGGTTTGAAGTCACCATGAGGTTGGCAAATACTATCTTATAACCTTTTATTTTATGCTGATAACAATTTACCACTGTTTGCAAAAACAAACAAGCAAACAAGCAAAGCAAAAATTTAAAAAAGACTGTACCTTAACTTCATCCACCCTCTTTTTAACTTTTTGTTGTTTCTATTTATGTTTTATTGTACTAAGTCTTGAAAAGTTGTTGTAGTTATTAGTTTTGATTGGTTCATCATTTAGTCTTTCTACTTAAGATAACACTAGTTTACATACCACAGTGTGCAAACTATTCCAGTGTTACACTATTCTGTGTTTTTCTCTGTACTTACTATTACCAGTGAGTTTTGTACCTTCAGATGATATCTTATTGATCACTAATGTCCTTTTCTTTCTGATTGAAGAATTTCCTTTAGCATTTTTCATAGGATAGGGTTGGTGTTAATGAAATCTCTCAGTTTTTATTTGTCCATTAAAGGTTTTAATTCTTCTTCATGTTTGAAGGGTATTTTCACTGGACAAACTGTTCTAGAACAAACATTTTTTCCTTCAGAACTTTAAATATGTCTTGCTGCTCTCTCATGGTCTCTAAGGTTTCCACTGAGAAGTCTGCTGCCAGAGATATTAAGGACCCATTGCATGTTATTTGTTTCTTTTCTCTTGCTGCTTTTAGAATCCTTTCTTTATCTGTGACCTTTGGGAGTTTGCTTATTAAATGTCTAGAGGTAATCTTCTTTGGCTTAAATCTGCTTGGTGTTCCATAACCTTCTTGTACTTAAATATTGATATCTTTCTCTAGGTTGGGGAATTTCTCTGTTATTATCCCGTGAGTAATCTTTCTACCCCATCTCTTTCTCTACCTCCTCTTTAAGACCAATAACTGTTAGATTCATTTGCTTTCTGTTTGATTTGTTAAAGTTATTTTATCTCTTTGTTAAATTTTCTGATTAGATTTTGAATTCCTTCTCTGTGTTATCTTGAATTTCTTTGTTTCCTCAAAACAGCTATTTTGAATTATCTGTCTGAAAGGTTACATATAACTGTCACTCCACCCTTGGTCCCTAGTGGTTGATGTAGTTCACTTGATGAGGTCTTGTATTCCTGGATGATCTTGAAGTTTGTGGATATTCGTCTGTGTCTGAGCACTGAAGAATTAGGAATTTACTGTAGTCTTCACAGTTTGGGCTAGTTGTACTCATCTTTCTTGGGAAGGCTTTTCAGGCATTCAAAAATAATTAAGTGTTGTGATCTAAGTCTTTGGTCACTGCATCTGTATGTGTATTGCATCTGTGTGGGTATTGGGGAGCTCCCCAAGGTCACTAAAGCTGTAACCCTTGCAGACTTGTAGAGGTAATGCCTTAATGTCTTCACTAAAACCCAAGAGTTTTCCTTGAATTAACAGGGAGATACTCTTGTTCTCTTTCCACACTTTTCCACAAACAAATGGAGTATCACCGTGCTGAGCTTCCTGGAGGTGCAGAGGGGTGCCACACGCACTCTCGTGGCTACCAACACTGAGGATGCACTGGGTCAGATCTGAAGCCAGCAAAGAACTCGGTCTTGCCTAAGGCCTGCGACAACCACTGCCTGCCTGGCTACTACCAATGTTCAGTCAAGGCCCAAGGGCTCTTCATTTGGCAAGTGGTGAGTCCAGCAAGGCTTGTGTCCTTTTCTTCAGGGTAGTGAGTTCCTCCTCAATTCCAGCCCAGGGCTGGTCCAGAAATGCCACCCAGAATCCAGGGCCTACAGATGGGAACCCGCTTGGTGCTCTATCCTACTGTGGCTGAGCTGGCACCCAAGCTGCAATACAAAGTTTGTCCCACTCTTCCCTCTCCTTTCCTCAAGCAGAACAAGTCTATCCTCATGGCCATTACTTCCCCAGGCCCACAGAAATCACTTCCTGGCTACTGCCAATGTTTACTCAAGGCCCAAGACATCTTCAGTCAGCTCATGCTGAATGCTTCCAGGCCTGGGTCTCTCTCTTCAGGGCAGTGGACTCTCTTCTGTCCCAGGGAGGGTCCAGAGATGCCATCCAGGAGCCAAGGTCTAGAATCTGGGACCCCAGGAGCCTATTCAGTGCTCTATTTCACTGTAGAAGAACTGATAACCAAGTTGCAAGACAATGTCCCATTCATTTTCCTTCTCCTTTCCGCATGCAGAAGGAGTCTCTCCCTGTAGCCACTGCAGTTGGGAATGCACTGCGTCACACCTGAAGCTAACACAGCACTGGATCTTACCCAGGGTCGATGGTGATTACTGCCTGGCTACAGCTAGTTTTCTTAACTTTTATTTTAGGTTCAGGGCTACACGTACAGATTTGTTGTGTAGGGAAATTTATGTCATGGGAGTTTGGTGTACAGATTGTTTTGTCTCCCAGGTACTAAGCAAAGTACCCAATAGGTATTTTTCCTTTTCCTCTCCCTCTTCCTACACTAGGCTCTGAAGGAGGCACCAGTGTATGTAGTTCCCCTCTTTGTGTTCATGTGTTCCCATTTATAAGTGAGAACATGTGGTATTTGGTTTTCTGTTCCTGGGTTAGTTTGCTAAGAATAATGGCATCTAGCTCCATCAATGTTGCTACAAAGGACGTGATCTCATTTTCTTATATGGCTGCATAGTATTCCATGGTGTATGTTTAAAAGGACGTGATCTCATTTTCTTATATGGCTGCATAGTATTCCATGGTGTATGTTTACCACGTTTCTTTATCCAGTCTATCATTGATGGGCATTTAGGTTAATTCCATGTCTTTGTTATGGTGAATAGTGCTGCAGTGAACATACGCATGCATGTGTGTTTATAACAGAATGAATTATATTCCTTTGAGTATATACCCAATAATGGGATTGCTGGATCAAATCGTATTTCTGCTGTTAGCTCTTTGAGGAATCGCCATATTGCCTTCCACAATGGTTGAACTATTTTACACTCTCACCAACAGTGTATAAACATTCCTTTTCCCTGCAACCTTGCCAGTATCTGTTATTTTTTGACTTTTAATAACACTGATTCTGACTGGTGTGAGATGGTGTCTCATTGTAGTTTTGATTTACATTTCTCTAATAATTAGTGATGTTGAACATTTTTTCATATGTTTCTTGGCCACATGTATGTCTTCTTTTGAAAACTATCTGTCCTTTACCCACATTTTAATGGGGTTCTTTTGAATTTCTTGTAAATTTATTTAAGTTCCTTGTAGATTTTGGATATTAGACCTTTATTGGATGCAGCATGCAAATATTTTCTACCATCCTGTAGGTTGTTTGTTTATTCTGTTGATAGTTTATTTGTGCAGACGCTCTTTAATTAGATCCCATTTGTCAATTTTTGCTTTTGTTGCAATTGCTTTTGGTGTCTTCTTCATAAAACTTTTGCCCATGCCTATGTCCTGAATGGTATTGCCTAGGTTATTTTCCAGGTTTTTTATAGTTTTGGGTTTTATATTTAAGTCCTTAATCCATCTTGAGTTGTTTTTTGTATATGGTGTAAGGAAGGGGTTCCATTTCAGTCTTCTGCATATCCCAGGTATCCCAGCACCATTTATTAAAGAGGGCGTCCTTTTCCCATTGCTTGTTTTTGTCAGCTTTGTCAAAGATCAGATGGTTGTAGGTGTACGACTTTATTTCTCAAATCCCCATTCTGTTCCATTATTCTATGTATTCTATTTTTGTACCAGTACCATGCTGTTTTGGTTACTCTAGCCTGTAGTATAGTTTGAAGACAGATGATGTGATGCCTACAGTGCTGTTCTTGTTGCTTAGGATTGCCTTGGCCATTTGGGCTGTTTTTTTGTTGTTGTTTATTCATATGAATTTTAGAATAGTTTTTTCAAGTCTGTGAAGAATGTCATTGGTGGTTTGGCAGGAATAATATTAATTCTGTAAGTTGCTTTGGCCATTATGGCCATTTTAACGATATTGATTCTTCCTATTCATGAACCTAGAATGTTCTTCCATTGGTTGTGTCATTTCTGATTTCTTCGAGCAGTGTTTTGTAATTCTCACTGTAGAGATCTCTCACCTCCCTGGTTAGCTGTATTCCAAGGTATTTTATTCTTTTTGTGGCAATTATAAATGGGATTGCATTCCTGATTTTGGTTTCATCTTGGATGTTGCTGGTACATAGGAACGCTACTTTTTATACATTAATTTTATTCCCTGAAATTTTACTCAAGTTGTTTATCAGTTCAAGGAGCTTTTGGGCAGAGATGATGGGGTTTTCTAGTTATAGAATCATGTCATCTACAAACAGAGATAGTTTGACTTCTTCTCTTCCTGTTTGGATGCTTTTTATTTCTTTTTGTTTCCTAATTGCTCTGGCCAGGACATTCCACAGTATGCTGAATAGGAGTGATGAAAGAGGGTATCCTTATCTTGTACGATTTTTCAATTGGAATACTTCCAGCTTTTGCTCATTCAATATGATTTTGGCTGTGGGTTTGTCATAGGCAGCTCTTATTATTTTGAGGTATGTTCCTTCAATGCCTAGTTTATTGAGGATTTTTGGCATGAAGCAATGTTGAATTTTATCAAAAGTCTTTTCTGCATCTATTGAGATAATCATATGGCTTTTGTCTTTAGGACTCCTTACATGCTGAATCACATTTATTGATCTGCATATCTTGAACCAAACCTGCATCCCAGGGATAAGCCTACTTGATCAGGGTAGCTTTTTGATCTGCTTCTGGATTTGGTTTGCTAGTGTTTTGCTGAGAATTTTTACGTCAATGTTCATCAAGAATATTGGCCTGAAATTTTCTTTCTTTGTTGTGTCTCTGTCAGGTTTTGGTATTGGGATAATGCTGGCCTCATAGAATGAGTTGGGAAGAATTCCCTCTTTCTCAGTTTTTTGGAATAGTTTCAGTAGGAAATGTACTAGCTCTTCTTCATTCATTTGGTAGAATTCAGCTGTGAATGTATTTGGTCCAGGGCTTTTTTGGGTTGATATGCATTTTATTATTGATTCATTTTTGCAGCTCATTATTGCTCCATTCAGGGATTCAATTTCTTTCTGTTTCAGTTATGGGAGGTTGTGTGTGTTTAGCAATTCATCTATTTCTTCTATATTTTCTAGTTTGTGTGCATAGCAGTGTTCATAGTAGTCTCTGATGGTGTTTCGTATTTCTGTGGGGTCATTGGTGATGTCCTCTTTGTCATTTCTGAGTGTGTTTATTTGGATCATCTTTCTTTTTTTCTTTATTAGTCTAGCTAGTGGTCTATCTTATTAATTTTTTTTCAAACAGAAATCTCCTGGATTTGTTTATCTTTTGCATGGTTTTTCTTATCTCAAGCTCCTTCAGTTTAGCTCTGAGTTTGGTTGTTTTTTGTCTTCTACTAGATTTGGGGTTAGTTTGTCCTTGCTTCTGTAGTTCTTCTAGTTGTGATGTTGGGTTATTAATTTGAGATCTTTCTGAATTTTTGCATATGGGTTTAGTACTGTAAATTTCCCTCTTAACACTGCCTAAACTCTGTCCATAAAATTCTGGAATGTTGTATCTTCATTCTCTTTACTTTCAAAGAATTACTTGATTTCTGCTTTAATTTCATTATTTACTCAAAAGTCATTCAGAAGCAGATTATTTTATTTCCATGTAATTGTATGGTTCTGAGTGATTTTCTTACTATTAATTTCTATTATTGTTATGCTGTGGTCTAAGAGCGTGGTTGGTATGATTTCAGTTTTTTTTTCTTTGCATTTTCTAAGGATTATTTTATGTCCAATTATGTGGTTGATTTTAGAGTATGTACCACATGCAGATGAGAAGAATGCATATTCTGTGTTTTTGTGTAGAGAGTTCTATAGATGTCTATTATGTCTATTTGGTGAAGTATTGAGTTCAGGTTCAGGTCCTGAATATATTTGTTTAGTTTTCTGCCCTGATGATCCGTCTAATATTGTCAGTGGGGTTTTGAAGTCTCCCACTATTATTGTGTGAAAATCTAAGTGTCTTCATAGGTCTCTAAGGAGTTGCTTTAACGAACCTTGGTACTCCTTTCTTGGGTGCACATGTATTTAGGATAGCTAGATCTTCTTGCTGAATCAAACCCTTTACCACTATATAATGCCCTTCTTTGTCTTTTCTGATCTTTGTTGGTTGAAAATATGTTTTGTCTGAAATTAGGATTGCAACCCCTGCTTTTCTCTGTTTTCTGTTTGCTTGATAGATTTTTCTCCATCCATTTATTTTGAACCTATAGATGCCATTGCATGTGAGATGGGTGGGTATCATGAAAATGGCATACCACTGGGTCTCGCTTCTTTATCCAGCTTGTCACTCTGTGCCTTGTAGTTGGGGCAATTAGCCCATTTACATTCGACGTTAATATTGATATGCGTGGATTTGATCTTGTCATTATGTTCTTAGCTGGTTATTATGCAGACTTGTTCCTGTGGTTGCTTTATAGTGTCAATGGTCTATGTACTTAAGTTTTGTTTGTTCTTTTTTCTTGGTTTTTGTCTGACTTTTATTTCAGAGAACCAGCCTTTGAGCTCTGATATTCTTTTCTCAGTTTGGTCTAGTCTGCTATTAATACTTGTGGTTGCTTTATGAAATTCTTATAGTGTGTTTTTCAGCTCTATCAGATCAGTTTAGTTCTGTTTTATTTTGGAGATTTCATCTATCAGCTCTGGTATTATTTTATTGTGGTTCTTAGATTCCTTGGATTGGATTTGATGTTCTCCTGAATCTCTATGATCATCATTCCTATTCATATTCTGTATTTTATGTTTATCATTTCACTTATTTTAGCCTGGTTAAGAACCCTTGCTGGGCAACTGCTGCATTCATTTCAGTGAAAGAAGATACTCTGGCCTTTTTAGTTGCCAGCATTGTTGCACTGGTTCTTTCTTATCTGTGGATTTCTGTTTCTTTAACTGCAGTGTAAATTGAGTGTAGACAGTAGACTTATTTTCTGGATGTTTTCACAGGACCAAGGCTTTGTGCAGGGTCTTTATATGTAGTTGAATTCTTGTCCTTGGTTTTTCAGTGGGGCATATTAGCAAAAATATTTTTGGTGTTGAAGTTTTGATGATCCAGTAGGTGGCACTTACGGGTAATGTCCAGTAGGTGGTCTCTTGCTCAGTCATGTGGCTCCTCTGTATTTCCTCACAATTGCAGCTATGCTACCTCTGAGTGCTCTGAAAATGTTGGCTCCTCTTTCACTCCAGTGCTGGTTGCAGATCTTGGCTTGGCACTCCCGGGCAATCTCAGGCTTTATGTTTCTTCCCAGTTTGGAGGCAGTAGAGGACGAGACCTTAGCAGTGGTTGTGGCAGAGAGTCTTTCAGTTGTTTCTTGGGGTTCCACCCTAGAGATATACAGAGCTACTATTAATCAGCGTGATCAGCCCAGGATGGGGCAGCTGTGCTCTGGGCCCAAGACAGAGGGGCCCTGCCTGGTGACAAATGGGGTGCAGGGTGAGTGGGACACTGGGGAGATGGACTGGCCTGCTCTCCTTAGGATGACTACAGCTTGTTGGAGGTGTGGATAGAGCACTCCTGGTTTTTGCTCATTCTCCAGTCTGAGATCAGCAAGGGTAGTACCATTGCAGTGGCAGTGGCAGAGGGGCTTTTGGTTGCCTCTGGGAGCTCCACCTTTGAGAAACATGGAGCCACTCCTACTGGGAATGTTCAGCCAGTGGGCGGGACAGCTGTACTGGTGGCCTGAGCTGGGGACTCCCCTAGTTGGGGAGTGGGGGTTCAAAGATTCACAGTGAAGAGAGACTGGTTCACTTCTGTATGGTGGCTGTGGTGTGCTATAAGCCTAGGTGAAGCCCTCAAGATCTTTGTTTCTTCCCCAGACCAGGGCAGCAGGGGTAGAACCACTGCTGTGGCAGTGGCAGAAGGGCTGTTGGTTCCCTCTGGGAGCCCCTCCCCAGGGAAATTCAGAGACACTACCAGTGGATATGCTCAGCCATTGGTGGGGTGGCTGATCTGCAGTCCTGAGCTAGGGGCCCTCCCTGGTGAAGAGTGGGGGTTGGGAACTCCCAGGGAAGAGAGACTGGACTCTTTTCCATATAGTGGCTGCCATGTCCTGGAGGTGCCAGCATAGCGGGTAGGTCCTTTGCTCCTTCCCTGTTCTGTGGGCAGTTAGGGCAGTACCACTGTAGTTGCAATGGAGAAGGGGTTGTGGGTTGACTCTGGGATTTCCTCAGATAAATGCAGTGCTGCCTCTGACTGAAGTGTTCAGGTTGGGGCAGGGTAGTTGTGCTGGAGTCAGGAGGCGTCACTCAGTGAGGAAAAAATGTAAATGGGGACCGATTTAAAAAACAGTCTGGCAGCTTTTCTGTGGGATGGCTGCACTGTGCTGGGGTTCTGTACCATGCTCAGCCTCCTGGATTTGGTTCCTTTCCTGGGGACATGTGAGGGAGCATAACCACTCTCTTTGCCAGAGCTGCAGCCACTAATGCTGGGATGCCCAGGGATCCGAGGCTCCTGGGGCTCTGTGTGTGCTTGAGTGGTGGCTCTTCTCAGACTACATGTAGCTCTCCACATCAGTCTGAAAGTCCCACAAGGGGATCTCCTGAGCCCAAGGTTGCAAAGTTCCATAGAAAAAGTGTGGATCCCCAAGGTCTCTCGCTCACTCAGTTTCCCTGTGGTGAGGAAGCCTCTCCTGGCTTCATGTGACTCCCGGGTGGGTGGTTGTCCTGTGTTGCTCCTCTCTGTTCTCCATGGGCCACGTTTTTTCCTTGATGAATCCCTGCATGATGTTTCAGTTGAAGATGTAGTATTTATTCACCAATTTTTCTTCTCTCTGTGAGAGTGGCATACACTAGCTGCTTCTAGTCAGTCATCTTGACAGTTTTCTTGATGTTTACTCAGTGTCCAAACATTCTTTAGTCAGCACGTGTTGAATTCTGCCAGGACTGGGTCCTTTCCTTCAAGGCAGTGGATTCCCGTGTCTAGAAATGTTGTCTGAGGGCTAGGGCATCAGGACTCTGCATGGTGCTCTGTTCTACTGTGGCTGAGTTCATATCCAAGTTGCAAGACAAATTCCTCTTTGTTGTTTTTGTTGTTGTTGAGACGGATTCTCACTCTGCCGCCCAGACTGGAGTGCAGTGGCTGGATCTCAGCTCACTGCAACCTCCACCTCTCGGGTTCAAGTGATTCTCCTGCCTCTGCCTCCTGAGTAGCTGGGACTACAGGTGTGCACCACCATGCCCAGCTAACTTTTGTATTTTTAGTAGAGACAAGTTTTCACCATGTTGGCCAGACTGGTCTTGAACTCTTGACCTCAAGTGATTCACCCGCCTCAGCCTCCCAAAGTGCTGGGATTACAGGCGTCAGCCGCGGTGCCCGGCCAACAAAGTCTTCTTTACTCTTGTTTCTCCCCTCCTCAAGCATAAAGAAGGAGTCTGTCCTGGAGCTGTGAGCTGGGCTGCCTGGGTTTGGGGGACAGGTGATGCAAGCACTCCCTTGGCCACTCCCACTGGTACCTCACTATGTCACATACACACCAAGTCTGCTGGCTCCAAGCCCAGCACAGCACCAGGACCTCCCTAGGAACTGCACTCTTTGCGTCCTAGACTACCTTTTGAGTTATTTTTGGACCCCAAAGCACTTTAGCCTGTGGTGGTGGGACTAGCCAGACCTCAGGTTCTGCCTGCTGTAATGGACAATTCCCCTCTGGCTAGGGCAAGTTTAAATGTTCCCCCGTAGGTGCCGGTTGAATTCTGCCCCGTGTTGCTTTCTGCTATGACAGGACAATACAGAGTTCCAATGCAGAGTTCCACAATCACTGTGCTTTTCTTCCCTCAAGCACACAGATTTTCTCTCTGCACCACCTGGCAGCTGCTGGGGGATGGGGAAGGGGTGGTACAGGCAATTCAAACTGTCTTTCCTCCCTTGTTTAGTGTCTCTTTCCTTGATGTGATGTTAAAACCAAGTATTGTAATTACTCACTTGATTTTTGGTTCTTTTAAAGGCACTTTCTTGTGCAGATAGTTGTTCAATTTGGTGTTCCTATGGGGAGGAAGATCACTGGTGGTTTCTATTAAAACATGTTTTTCTGCCTCTTCCCCATATCCCATAAGTTTTAGTATGTTATGTTTTTGGCTTTGTGTGTCTCAAGATATTTTCTAATTTCTCTTGTAATTTCTTCTTTGACCCATTGGTTATACAACAGTATGTTGTTTAATTTCCACATATTTGTGAGTTTCCAGTTTTTCAATGGCTGTTGATTTCTAGTTTAATTCTCTTGTGGTCAGAAAAGATACTTGGTAGGATTTCAATCTTTTAAAATTTGTTAAGACTTCATTTGTAACTAACGTGTGATCTTCCCTAGAGAATGTTCTGTGTGCACTTGAGAAGAATGTATATTCTGCTCCTGCTGGAAAGAGAGTTCTGTATATGTCTGCTAGGTACCATTGGTCTATAGAGTTGTTCGAGTCCTATGTTTCCTTATTGATCTTCTATCCACTTTTCTATCCATTTTTGAAAGTGATGTATTAAAGTCTCCTATTACTGTTTCACTGTTCATTTCTTCCTTCAATTCTGCCAATGTTTTCTTCAAATACTTGGGTGGTCTTGTTTTAGGTGCATATATATATATATATGTATATGTATATATATTTGTTATATTTTCCTGGTGAGTAGGCACTTTATCATTATATAATGTCCTTTATCTCTTGTGATAATTTTTGACTTAAAGTCTATTTTGTCTGATATAAATGTGGTCACCCTTGATTTCTTTTGGTTATCATTTTTATGGAATATATTTTCCCATCCTTTCACTTTCACCTTATGTCTGTCTTTACATCTAAGGTGATTCTGTTGTGGACAGCATATAGTTACATCTTGTTGGTATTTTTCTTTAATTCGCCACTCTACTTCTTTTGATTGATAACTTATTCATTTATATTTACAGTAATCACCGATAGAGCAGGAGTTACTATTGCCACTTGGTTAACTGTTTTGTCTCTGTCTTGTAACAATTTTGTCACTCTTTTTTTTTTTCTCTTGCTGCCTTCCTTTGTGTTTTGGTGATATTTTTGTTTTGACATGCTTTGATTCTTTTCTCATTTTCTTCTGTGTATATTTTTTTGTGTGTGGTTACCATGGGGCTTACATATAGATCTCATAGTTACAACAATCTATTCAAAGCTGATAACTTTAATAACATACAAAACTCTACTTTTTAAATATCTCTCCATTCCCACTTTATGTTATTGATGTCACAAATTACATCTTTATATATTGCATTTCCATTAACATAGTTTTATAGTTATAATTATTTTTCATGTTTTGTCTTTAAAATTATTTTTATTTTAATGATTATGGCTACATAAAAGTTATACATATTTCTAGTGTACGTGTGTTGTTTTGATAAAGGTATACAATGTATAATGATCAAATCAGGGTAACTGAAGTATCCATCATCTCAAGCATTTTATATTTCTTAATGTTAGGAGCATTCCAATTTCACTTTTTTAGTTATTTTAAAATATACAATAAATTATTGGTAATTATGGTTACCTTATTGTACTACCAAATATTAGATCCTATTTATTCTATCAAACTGTATTTTTGTACCCATTAACCATCCCTACTTTATTCCCCCATCCACTACCTTTTCCAGCCTCTGATAACCATCATTCTATGCTCCTATTTTTATGAATTCAATTTTTTTAGATCCTTCATGTAAGTGAGAACGTGTGGTATTTGTCTTTCTGACCCTGGCTTATTTCACTTTACATAATGTTGTCCAGTTTGATTCACATTGTTGCAAATGACAAGATCTCATTATTTTTAATATGAATACTTTCTGAATTATATTCCATTGTGAATAATATTCCATGTGTACATGTACCACATTTTTTTTTACCCATGAATCTGTTGATGGACACTTAGATGGATTCGAAATCTTGGTTATTGTATATAGTGCTGCAATAAACAGGGAGCACAGATGTCTCTTCGTTATACTGATTTCCTTTCTTTTGGGTACAGTAGTAGATGTTAAAACCAAGCAGCAGTAAGATCGCTGGATCATATGGCAGTTCTATTTTTAGTACTCTGATAAATCTCCATACTGTTTTCCACAGAGGTTGTACTAATATGCATTCCCACTAACATTGTACGAGTGTTTTCTTTTCTCTACACCCTTTCCAGCATTTGTTTTTGTTATTTTTGTCTTTCTGATAATAGCCACGCAAACTGGGATGAGATGATGTCTCATAGTGGTTTTTACTTGCAGTTCTTGATGATTAGTGATGTTGAGCATTTTCTTTTATATATCTGTTTATCATTGGTATTTCTTCTTTTGAGAAATGTCTATTTAGGTCTTCATTTCTTAACTGGATTTTGTGTGGTTTTTTAGCTATTGAGTTGTTTGAGCTCCTTATAAATTCTAGTTATTAATTTTTTGTCAGATAAGTAGTTCACCAACATTTTCTCCCATCCTATGAGTTGTCTCTTCATTTCGTTGATTGTTTCCTTTGCTGTGCAGGTTTTTATCTCGATGTGATCCCATTTGCTCATTTTTGCTTTGGTTGCCTGTGCTTTTGTTGTCCTACTCCAGAAACATTTGGTTAGACCAATGGAAAAATCAATATTGTTAACATGTTCATACTACCCAAAGCAATATACAGATCCAGTCCAATCCCTATCAAAATATCAGTGATATTCTTCACAGAAATATAAACAAATTACTAAAATTTACATGGAACCAAAGCTATCCTGAGCAAAAAGAACACATCTGGAGGAATCACATTACCTGACTTCAAATAATACTACAAAGTTATAAGCAAAATTGCATGATGCTGGCAGAAAAATAGATGCTAGACCAATGGAACAGTATAGAGTACCCAGAAATAAATTGATATATCTACGATGAACTGATTTTTCACAAAGGCATCAAGAACATACACAGTGGAAGAGACAGTCTCTTCAGTAAATGATGTAGGGAAAAGTGGATATCCATATGCAGAAGAATGAAACTAGATCCCTATCTCTCACCATATACAAAAATCAAATCAAAATGAACCAAAGACTTAAAATCTAAGACCTGAGATGTGAACATACTAGAAGAAAACATTGGAGAAACACTGTATGCTTTGTCTTTTAAATTCTACACCAAAATTAAAAGTGCTTTATATATCATGATTACAGTATTCTATTGAGACCACCATGGAATTTTTTTCAAAAAAGTATCTCTGAGAAAGGGTTATTATACAATCTTTAGTTCAGATTAAATGTGTTTCTTCATTTTGCCAAAGCCATCCCATGAAAAGTAAACATTTCAAACCATTATCAACTGGTTTTCTTCTGATTACTAAAGCTCCTCTGTTAGGCCATTTCAGACTTACCTATATCTTTTAAATTAGAACAGGTAACTAAGCTGTTCCCTCTCTGCTATTTACTCTACTCTTCTCATTACCTCCTACCATCAAGCTTTTTTCTCCACGTCTCTTATAGCCCTTTCACTACTGTGTATCTCCTACAACACGTATCTCTCTGTGCTTCCTCAGTAGCTTCCAACATAGCTGAAGAGAAAAAGAAAAACATAGTGAAGTTAAATTCTCTTTAGTCAGGCTTCCCAAGGCCCAATTTATTGTCCACCTCATTACTGCAACCATTCAAAGCCTAGTTCTGCCGCTCACTCCAGGCTAATGTGGGTGTCATAGTGTTCAGAAGGATCAAAGACACTGAAAACACTTGCCCTCTAAAAATTGATTAACTTCACTCAGATCTCTATATGCTTCCAAATTTCCCTTTATGTCCAACTTGGAAAACTTAAGAAAGACTTAAAATTTCTGCATGCTTACTATATGCCAAGTTCTTTTTTCAAATATTGTACATGCAACATGGTATTTAATTTGTACAAAAACTTACAAGTGTTTTTAGTGTTCCTTTTTTACTGATTAAAAAACTGAAATTAGGAGAGGTTGTTCTTTGCCAAAGGACACACTATTCCTATGGAACACAGTCAAAATTAGTGAAAAGAGGATTATCTGTGGACCAAGGAGCCAAAAATTCATTAGACATGAAGCAAGGATTGTGATTAATCTGATTCTGTGTATGTAAGGTTCAAAAATGCCTAACATCGGCCATTTCTTCAAGGACTCCTGTTTGTTTTTAAGTAAGTATTAGAAACATATATGTGGGCAATAGGTGTAATTATTGTTGCTGGGGTGCTATTGCTTCTAGGTCATCTCAACTGAATAAGAAATGCAAGTGTATATGCTAATCCCTGTGTATACACATATTTACAAGTATTTCTATTTGTAACTATCTGTACCTATATTAAGCTAAACACATGTTCGTGTTGATATCTCCTACTATAAAGCCTCCTACCCTTGTTTATTGTAAACTCCCACCCTAACAGTGAGAAACATGATTCCAACCACCGGCCATCCATTTACTTAATTTTTCAATTCTAGTACATGTGTATAGTAGTATTGATATAGTTAACCTATGCCTCCATGAGGGAAAAATCTCTATCAACTAAAGCTTATTGCTTATGAACACTTTCTTTTGCTTTTAATCTTATAGTCTCTATTTTCTTCCAAAGATTTTAGGTCAACACCTTTGTCCTTTACTCCCTTTAGTGAGATTGTTTCACGCACTTATAATACAGTTAGATTGACTTGTCACATTCTTCATTCCATGCCAGAATTTCTTTTCTCCTAGATAATGTTTTAAAATTTAGATACCTTATGTTTTACTCCTTGTTTTATATAAGTCTATGGGCTTTGATAAATGCATACTGTCATGTATTCACCATTACATTTCCGTACAGAA
Organism: Gorilla gorilla gorilla; assembly: GCF_029281585.2. Lineage (NCBI taxonomy): Eukaryota > Metazoa > Chordata > Mammalia > Primates > Hominidae > Gorilla > Gorilla gorilla. The sequence goes on from NC_073247.2 coordinate 125,061,135, forward strand.
TAGCTTCATCATCATCAAAACAAAACCAGTGCTTCATCTATTTCATTCTTTCTTTCTCTTCCTGAACCACTGGCAACCCCTGACATTTTTTTTTTTTTTTACCATCACTATAGTTTTTCTTGTTTTAGAATGTCATGCCATTGTGATCATAAAGTATATAGCCTTTTCAGACTGACTTCTTTCACTTAGTAATATGCATTTAAGATTTAGTCATGCCATTTCATGACTTAATATTTTATTTCTTTTATTGCAGAATAATAGTTCATTCTATCAACATACCACAATGTGTTTATCCTTTGATCTACTGAAGGACATCTTGGCTGCTTTCAATTTTTGTTAATTAGCAATTACAGTGCTATAAACATTTGCAGGCAGATTTTGTGTGGACCTAACTTTTCACATCAGTTAGATAAATACATAGGACTGAAGCATGGAAAAAGGAAAGTGAGCCTCAAGCATCTTGTCATACCAGAAAGTAAGGAAGTGCTCAAAAAAATGAAACAAACCCCACAATAGTGGATGGTATGTCAAAGGGACACAGGAACTGAAAGTGCGCTAAATGGCAAAAGCTGGAATAATTTGAGTAATAAAATAAATAAATTAGCAATGTATTATAACCCAAAGTAAAAAATAAATATTCGTGAGTCCATGTTATCATAAGGAAATGACTGGATAAATAAATGAAGAAGAAGAATCAAATTTTTGTGCAGAAAAATTAGAAATAATTTATGTCGATACTACTTCCTCAGTGAGGAGGAGCATAACTCTATGCTCCTTCAGTGGGACATGAAAATACTCATTTCTTTCCAAAGAGTACAGTATGGAAAGAGGGAAAAAGAATAGCTGTACAGTAAAGAAACCTGACAATTGCTACCTTGGCCAGGTCAACATCAACAGTGATAGTGATGTATATATCATGTACCCTTGATATGATGTGATAAAAAAGGCACTTTACCTCTGTGTTCTTCTTCCCATTCCCATAATTCCAGACTAATTATTTAAAAATTATCATATGTCTTCCAATTAAGGAGCATTCTATAAAATATCCAACTGGCAATTCTCAAAACTGTCTAGGTCATCGAAACAAGCAAAATTTGAGAAACCATTACAACCAGAGGAGCCCACAGAGTTATGATGACTAAATGTAATACCTTAGCATGGATGGGATTCTGAAACAGAAAAAGGACATGGGATAGAAACCAAGAAAATCCAAATAAAATATGGACTTTAGTTAATAATAATTTGTCAGCATTGTTTCCTTAATTGTAACAAATGTACCATACTAATGTAAGATGCTAATAAGGGAAACTAGGTGTGGGGTACACAGGAATTATCTATAATCTATTTACAATTGTTCTGTAAATCTAAAGCTGTTCTAGAGTTTTATTTGTTTGTTGTTTAGATGCCTCAGTTTGGAGGCACCATATACTGATCCTTGAAAGGAAGTGGTCAGGTCTCTCAGAAGGAGAGAAGAAAGTGACTGGATAGTTGACCTGGTATTTATATTACTGGGAGGCACTGACCCTATCTAATGTTGGATTTCTGGGCTTCCAGTATGCTGTTTTCCTTTTTCTCTCCTGTTCTCAATCAATATTTTAGCCCACTCTCCCCAGAAAAGGGCTTTTGGTGACTTGGAAATTAATGAGTTTCATTCCTCTTGGCTGAAATATAGATTTAACTGTAAAAGGGATAGTATCTTATTTTATTACCAGTACCCCCAAAGCATAACCCTAGTTTGGGGAGAGGTCTGATCTTTATGTGGTTTGAGTAGTAGACTAGAACCACCAATTTGTTTCTGGTATTGCTAAATGAACTAGACTTATACTTTTGTTGTTGTTATACTACATATAATTGCTGTTTCGTTACTTTAAAAATTCAAATATTTGTAATTTTATCTGGTTTGACCAAATAATAATGCCAAGAATAAAAAAAGAATAAACATTTATTTGAGCATCGTGTTAAGGGTTTCCATGGATTATGTGATTCAATACTAATAGTAATCCTATAAGATAGGTACGATTAATGTCTCTGTTTTATAGATTAGTCAAATAAGACCCAAAGTAGCTACCCAATGTCAGATATATTGAAGGAACACAGGATTCAGATTCACTTCTGATGTCTAAACTAGCTTTCTCTTCACAATAGCATACTAAAGGGTGAAAGCCATCTATATCTGTTACATATACATCTAAAAGTCTGTTACATTAAGGGGCTACCTGTTGGCAATAGATAGATATACTAGGCTTTTTTAAAAAAATTACTGGCTCTGGACTGGCCTATACGGGTATAGGAAATTATTGGTGTCGAAAGCCATGCTTTTACATTATGGGCATTATCTGGGTGGAGACATGAACTACAGTTTTGTAAAAGCTTTTCATAGTGCTATATGAGGCACCCTATTTCTCTAATGGTACGGGGGTAACGAAAAGGGTGTTAAGCTAACAATTTCTTGCAACCTTTTATCTGGTCCATTGGCTTGAAGGTACATGAGAAGAATAGGTGAACATACTTTTAAGGGTGTTGAAAAAGTCTGAACTCCAAATTCCTATATGCAACTGCCTGCTTGGCGTCTTCATTAGAATGTTGAATAAGCATCTGAAACTTAACATGTCCAAATATAATTCCATCTCCTCACTCCCTTTCCCACCTCCTGCAAAATTGCCATCTCTTTCTCAATCTTCCCCATGAAACTGATTGGAATTAAATTTTCTCAAGTTAATTTATTTACTCAATTTAATATTCTTACTCTATTAAAAAATCTTGATTTCTCTTTCTAGCTTATTCCTTATATCTAATCCATGAGCAACTCTTATCAGCTTTATTTTGAAAATGCTTTTCAAATACAACTACGTCTTACCAATTCCACAACTATCTATCCTACTTCTAGGCCTCAATAACCTCTCATCTGTATTTTCTTCTTACTGCTTTACTTGCTTTCACTGTTGTCCTCTTACAGCCTATTCCTCACACAAAATGTAAAGTAGTTTTCACTTTTTAGTGTGAATTAAATCATTACATTTCTTTGCTTAAAGTCTTCTAATGGTTTTCATTACAGTATAAAATCTAATCACTGTCTCCTGGTTTACAGGTCACTGTTAGATGTGTCTTCATCTTTATCAATCCCTTCCATATTCATTTAGTCCCCAGAGAGTGATCTTTTTGCTGGTCCTCAAACAGAGCGAGCCTGCCCTTCCTCAAAATATTTTCTTTTGTGTTCCCCTAGATCTTTATTTATCTGAATTCTTTTGCTTGTTTTAGCTCAAATGTTACTTCCTCAGTGAAGTTGCCCTTATTTGATGTCTTTCATCTCTCTCCTGCAATAGCTCTTTATGGCAGCATTCTGTTTCATTTTCTTCACAGAATTTGTTACTATCTAAAATTACAGTATTTATTTATAATGCTCCTAATGAGACTAGGAATTAGCAACAGTTGGTGCACAACACCTTTGAACTTCCCCCGAGAGCGAAATAGCATAATAAAAAAATTATATGATTTGAAATGAGACAGACAACTTTAAATCCCAGTTTTGTTGCCATCTGTCTGTATGACTTTGGGCCAGTTGGTTAATTTTCTGGCTTTTGGTTTTCTCATCTGTAAAACAGAAATAAAAATGAGACATCAAAAGGTCAGTGTGATGATTAAAGAAGATGAGGCTAGTGCCTCAGTGTAGTGAATGGTATGTAGTAGATGTTCAACTTTTCTTTCCCCAGGGTTCTGGTATCTTTCGTCTAAAAACATCTGCCCTTTGTTCTCATCTTCTGGCCTAATCTCACTTCCTCATGCTCGGATCAAAGGCCACTGGAAAATTTTCCGGTGGTAGTGATGTCTCTTGAAATGCCCTCCAGATTCCTCTCTGTAAAATGAAGGCAATATTAGTTCTTACTTAATAGGGTGGTTTTGAAAATTAAATACAGTAATACATATTGAACTCATAAAATAGTGCCACCAGGAATTATTAGTGCCGTAAGAAGTATTAGTGCAATAGGAAGCACTCAGCAAGTTTTAACTTTACTATTAAACACATTCCTTTCCAAAGTGGGGGTAGAGAGAAACTATGAGTTTTCTACATCACATGGGGGGGTCTCATGTAGTGATTTTCAGACTTTAGCGCACAAAATTGATATGGGGGAGATTTGTGAATTGCAGACTCTATGGCCTCAGCTCTAGGCTATCTGATTTCTTAAGTATAAGATATGGTCTATTCACAAAGCATTTGAGTTGATTCTCCACAAATCACACTTAGAAAAAGTGATAAAAATGAACATACCTGATTTTAGTCGACATTAATAATTTACAAGATTTTAAGTGTTTTGTCACCAGTAAAGGATGAGAGAGAGGTATTTTAGATCTTTTTTATGTCCACAAGGTCATAGAATCTCTTTATTTTCTCCTCTGTGAATCTGAAACAGCCAGTGCTACTACCATCATGTATCACCAGTAAAGGAATAGCTACTGATGTAGAATTAAAAGGCAAAAAGGACATATGAAAATAGGTAGTTATAAACTTCCCAGGATCAAACTGAGGCCTTTATATGAAAGAATTTCAGCAATGAGTGATGTCATGGATTTTCTGTGTATTGTGTGTGTGTGTGTATATATATATATTTGATGTTTTCTTGGCAAATAAAAAGCAACAGTGGCCGGGCGCGGTGGCTCACGCCTGTAATCGCAGCACTTTGGGAGGCCGAGGAGGGCGGATCATGAGGTCAGGAGATCGAGACCATCCTCGTTAACACCGTGAAACCCCGTCTCTACTAAAAATACAAAAAATTAGCCGGGCGCGGTGGCAGGCGCCTGTAGTCCCAGCTACTCGGGAGGCTGAGGCAGGAGAATGGCATGAACCCGGGAGGCGGAGCTTGCAGTGAGCCGAGATCGTGCCACTGCACTCTGGCCTGGGCAAAAGAGTGAGACTCCGTCTCAAAAAAAAAAAAAAAAAAAGCAACAGTGACTCCTAATGCATCATATACATTTTGAGTCTAATAATTGCTTTTGAGGTATCTCATTCAAACATTTAAAGATAATAGCAGATGCTGGTTGAAAAGTTAAGCATTAGTCACATCGGTAAAAGGACAATGGTATTCTAAGTTGCCCTTTTGATTTCTGTGGCTTTAAAATTTATTCATTCCACATTTTCCCTCTCAAACAGACCTGATAGGTGAAAATACCACTTTCAGCTTTGTTGTATTTTTTTCTTACCACAGGCTCCCAAGCATATTATCTTATTAGCTCCCTGGTGGTCTGCCTTATTGACAAATATTGTCTATTTGAAAGCTGGCTTCCATGTTTGCTTAACTTGATTTTGCTTCTGCTATTGTTGGGGAAGTTAATATTAAGTTAAGCAATAAGAAATAATTCTCTTGAATAGTCTTGTCCTCTAACAGCTCTCATCACTAAGAACATGTTAAGTAGATATCTCTATCATGATTTATAGCTATCTATTGTCTAACATCTATCTATCTGTCATCTATCATCAATATACATTTTGTGTATCTATATACACAAAAATGTGAAGTATTTGGTCAACCTTCTGTTCATCCACTAGGAAAGAAAATGAATAAGTGAATGGAAAAAGGAAGGAACTTACCATATATTTTCGTGTATATAGTGGTGTTAAGATTATGAATTTTCTCAAGTCTGGTAGACCCAGATTTAAATCTTGGCTCTAAACACTGTATGACTTTGGGCAATTATACAAATTATTTTAGGCCCAGTTTCCCTCCGTCTGTTAGAAGGGACAATAATAAAACCTTTTATAAGCAACCTGGAGGGAGTGTGGGGCAAAGCTGGCTGCAGGGACCCGGTGACAGCATGAGAGCTCCAGATCGACTGCAAGAACAAACCAGCAATCCCAAGAGGACCCACAGACCCTCTGAAGGAAGCGGACTGCTCCTGTAGGACCCAGGAGACACCCCAAATACTGTGAGTGCCCCAACTGCGGAAGTGGGAAAGGGAGACCCTACTCTCCCTAACACATGCTCTCGGGAATCAGGCATGCAGACTTCACAGGTTGGGGAAGAACTAAAGCCCTTTTCTTTGGCAGTTGGGAGGTGGGTAGCCTCGGGCAAGTTTTCGAGCCCCTCTCAGCCTCCTCCTGGAAACAGACTTGGGGCTGTTGCAGGGGACATGATGGGAGTGAGACTAGCCCTTCGGATTGTGTGGGTGTGGCCTGTGACTGCCGGATTTCCCCCACTTCTTTGACAACCTGCATGACTCAGCAGAAGTAGCCATAATCCTCCTAGGCACACAACTCCGGTGACCTGGTAATCTCACCCCCATACCCCACAGTAGCTGCAGCAAGACCCGCCCAAGAAGAGTCTGAGCTCAGACATGATGAGTGCACCAAAATCTCACAAATCACCACTAAAGAACTTACTCATGTAACCAAACACGACCTGTTCCCCAATAACCTACGAAATTTTTTTAAAAAAGAAAGTCAAGCACCTGATCAAATATAGGGCTTATTATGTTTTTCTCTGTTAACTCACATATTTCAAAATGCGAAGGGAGTGTACAAAGGGTGATGGAGATAAATTTTGACTTCAGGAGATCTTTCTGTAGTAGAATGACTTGAATAAAATCTTTAAAAGAAATGTGTGAGCAAAAAGAAACAGTGAGGCATTATGGGTAAAAGAGATTCTGAGTAAAACCACAAAGTTAGGAGAGTGAGTGGTATGTTTGGGTAACAGCTGCTTGTGTTGGGTGGCTGAGGTTGATGGCGGAGATCAGTATTAGATAAAACTGAGGCTGTTTACTGGGATTATTCTATAGAATAATAAGAAATATCAATTTTATATCATAAATGGTGAAGATCTTGTTAAGGGTTCCTGAGGAGAGACAGGATATGAGAAAGTTTATACTTTAGAAGGTAATTGTGATGATATGTAGGGTGGGATTGACGACAGAAAGCAAGATAGGAGTCTAATGCAATAATCTAAGTGTGAGATGGCATAGGCTTGAACTTAAACTATGAGAGAAGAAAAATCAAGGTTAAGAAAATTTAAATGGAAGAGGTGTGTGGAGAAACCGATCCGGTGGTAAGAGTGTGGGCATATTGAGCAGCTGTGATCCAACTGGTAGGAATAAAACAACAAGAGTGGATAATCACGAGAAGACAAAGACAGACAGAGTCTTGAAAATAAAAGTGGCGGGCAATGTTAACAGGAGGACCAAGGCAGTACTATGAAATGTGGGGATTTGGAGTTCCAAAATGACTTTTGCAAGAGTTTCTAGAAGAGCTAGGGGCAATCAAAGTGAAATTCTAAAGACATCTATAAAAATGATTTGAAAACTGATTTGTATATCCCACTTCTTCTGTTAGTAAAGACTTCACGCTTACACAGATTCTTGTCAAACTGTTACAGAGTAATAATTGCAATGTAAATTACCTGCTTTCAAAAAGCATTTTAATTAGATATGATGAGACATTTATTGTGTTTTAATTAAACAATAGGTGATTTGAGGGAAGTATTGTTGAGGTACATTCAGTTTAGAAGAGTTAAATATTATTGCTTTTTAATTATGTCAAAATTACTGAAGCAGTGAATCAAAGTAGACAAAAAGCTCTGAGGAAAGTGTGAAGTGCTGAAGGGCATACTGTCAACACTTGCAGTAACATCAGCACTAGCTAGAGGACTCTGTTGATTCTATTTCTGGGCAGAGCAACTGACAACAGTGTGTATAGCAGATGCACTGTATCTCCAGTGTTAAGTCAAAAGCTTTAATGGGCCCCCGTTTTCTTCCAACTCAGTCCTATATTGCTTTTACATCACTCTCTTACTCAGATGGCAGGACGATAAGGCAGTAGGCAGTCTTGCCCATAAGCACACTAACACTGCCTCTATTTCTGTATTGCTGCCATCTGCTGAGAACTTAGCCGCAGGTCCAAAAACACTCAAAAAAAGGGAACTGGCTGGGTGTGGTGGCTCACGCCTGTAATTCCAGCACTTTGGGAGGCCAAGGCAGACAGATCACCTGAGGTCAGGAGTTTAAGACCAGCCTGGTCAACATGGTGAAACCCCGTCTCTACTAAAAATACAAAAAATTAGCCAGGTGTGGTGGTGTGCACCTGTAGTTCCAGCTACTGGGGAGGCTGAGGCAGGAGAATTGCTTGAACCCGGAAGGCGGAGGTTGCAGTGAGCTGAGATCGCGCCATTATACTCCATCCTGGGCAACAAGAGAGAAACTCCGTCTCAAAAAAAAAAAAGTGGAAGGGGGGTGCGGGGAACTGTTAAGTACTTGGAGGATTGGATGTATTTTCAGACTGTTCCTAGGACTCCACATATTCAGGGAAATTGAGCTCTTGAGAATGATGATAAGACAAGAGGAATCTCAGGCTGTTGTTTAAGCACATGCTACCTGCTTAGTAATTAGTATGATAACTATTTCTTATAAAGAGTATTTGTGAGTAAATTTTCTTATTATTCCTAGTATTAGTTTCCTATTATTTCCTAACACTTTTCATCCCACTGGATGAAAAGAAAAAAAGACTATAGGTAGTTCTTTACCTGGTTCTGCTACAGACCTTAGAAAATGCTTTTGAGCTTTGGGGTGAAGGCTAAGGTACAGTTGTGATCCAATAACACGGCAGAGATAATTGATCCTTACAAAGATTTTTAACTCACAACTTTGCTATTATTAGCACCAGCTGAGCTCACACAATAATCGACAAATTCATTTCAGAATGGTAGCAAGGCATAAAATAATTTTGTCTACAGTCTATCCTTGATCTATCAAGAAAGCCAATGCCAACTTCTAGTTAAACATGGTAGAGTGAATATGCATTAATCTCTGCTCCCTTCTAAAACCCACTAATAGGATAAAACGACATAAATCCACAGGGAAATAGAGAGCAGCAGAACAGACGACATGCTAACACAATTTTGGAAGTTGGAAAGCAGGTAAACAAATGGCAAGCCATGGGGCAGAAAGGAGAAAGGTGAAACCTAAGCTTGAGGGGGCAGGACAAAGATTGTGGTGGGACATAAAGTTAAGAAGTCAAAAGAAAAAAAAAGCTAATAGGTACTTTAGAGTTTAGGAAAGAGGTAGAAACTGAGGTACCTTATAGCTCTGTAAGGCAAATGTTAACAGGATCATGTTGAAGGTCTGTTTAAGAAGGACAGCTGCCAAATCATCTCCCAGACCGTGTTCATCCACACCCACACATACCTCTGGGCAGAACACTAGAGATTTATTCTCCAAAGAAGTTTAAGTAGCAGGACCTGGACTTGGAGAAACCAGACAAAGCTGAGGGTAGTGGTCCTATACTGAAAACAGAAGGATTAAGAGGGAATCAACATACTACACAATGAGATCCCCAGACCTTTCTGTAATTTAACTCCGGGAAAACCAGCAGTCCAGTTTAAAGTTCTCATGCAGAAATTAGAAAGATTCCTCTTTAGAGAAATTTTCCAGGCTGATAATAAAGGTCTACAGAGAGTAACAATTTAGAGATCCCAATAAAACAGCTATGTACTTATTAAATCAGTGTACAGTGAAGTACATCATTTGATAGGCCCTGCTCAAACACATAAAGCTATTGATAAACATTTTTTGTCTCAATCTTAAATTAAAAATGAATAATCAAGGAATGACATTTGAGGAAAAGCTCCAACATGAAAAGCAGAAATCAAAACAGAAAAGTAACTAAGAAGTAGAGTGACACATGGAAGAGGAAAAAAAAAAAAAAACAAGCCTTAGTATTTTCATAAAATGTTTTAAAAGGGCTATTGAATAGCAGTATATCATAATGATTAAAAAGGTAAGGATATAGGCTTTTGAGTTAAACTCCTTAAATTTGAATCCCAACTCTTAACATTTAGCTAGTTCCATGACCAGGGACATGTTACATAAACTCCCTCTTTCTCAGTTTCTTCACATGTAGAGTGAATATAATAAAAGCACCTCATAGGATTATTGTAAGGATGTAATAAATTAATGCATATGAAGAAGTGTTTACACGAGTTCTTGGTACATAAAAACTTCTCCATAATTATTCTTAGTTGTTAGGAGTAACAAAACATGAAGGCCATCTGATTCCTCTCTTTGGAAGATTGTGATTTCGTTAGAGAGGTAGTAATTATTAAACTGCATTCAAGAAACAAGAAATGGATTCTAGCAACATAGAAAAAGAGAGTTCAAGAAAGATAGGCTGAGTGTGGCGGCTCATGCCTGTAATCCCAGCACTTTGGGAGGCCGAGGCGGGTGGATCACTTGAGGCCAGGAGTTCAAGACCGGTCTGGCCAACATGGCGAAACCCCATCTTTACTAAAAAGACAAAAATTAGCCAGGCATGGTGGTGCTCACCTGTAATCCTGGTACTCAGGAGGCTTTGAGGCACTAGAATCACTTGAAACTGGGAAGCGGAGCTTGCAGTGAGCTGAGATGTTGCCACTGCACTCCAGCCTGGGCTACAGAGTGAGAAAAAGAAAAGAAAAGAAAGGAAAGGGAAAGGGAAAGGGAATGAAAGGAAGAGGGAAGGGGAGGGGAGGGAAGGGAAGGGAAGGGAGAAAAGAGGAAAGAGAAAGCAAGCAAGCAAGCTAGCTAGCTAGCTCTTGGATGTTAACCAAAGCATGGCATAAACGTTTACAAAGTAGTTGGAAAATAAAGTTTAATAACATTTTGATTTGCATTAATTTCCAACCTAAAAGTCTACACTCAGATTGTTAAATATGTGCATTAGAATGAGGATATTTTCAGATATTTGATGTCTTAAGAATTTACCTCTCATGTATCCCTTTCTAGGAAACTCTGGATGATGTACTCCATCAAAATTAGTTGGGAAACCAAGTTAGAAAAGAATATGGGATCCAGGAAACACTGGATTCGACAGAACAGAAAAGAGAAGGGAATTCCCTTGATGTTGTGGGGGGAGCTTTGGGATGAGCACCTCATAGCAAGTCCAGATAGCTATAGTTCAGAACAGAGCAGGAGGGCAGAGAGCTCCCAAAAGAATGACAACCAGAATAAAGAAAGGAAGGAAGGAAGGAACAGTGTGACTATTTGACATGGCCGAGAGGATTTTCATGTCTCCTACAGAGAACTTAGCACTAAATCAGTGAGTTATATTGATGATAAAGTGAATGGAATGGAAAACTAAAATCATGTTGAATTCCAGGTAAAACAAAAAATTGTGAAAAAAGGAGGTAATCATGGCACCCTGCATCCCTTGGCAGTGAATAGTAGTTATATAGTCCTAACAGTTTAAGTACTGAATACTAATTTAACCTAAATTGATTATATAAATCTATGGTGCAGATGGGTCAAGGGGAATGTGTACGTGTGTGTGTGTGTGTGTGTGTGTGTGTGTGTGTGTGTGTGTGTGTGTGTGTGTGTGTTGTGTATAAGACAATGTGTAAAAGTGATGAGTTTTTATCTTCCACAGCAGGAAGATAGATGATGGAAAATATACAAAATGGGAAATTTAGGAAAAACACTATAAGCATGTTATTAATATTTATAATCACAGAGGTAAAAACAAAAAGAAACAGCTCAAATAGATGAACATTTTCTGTGGAGAGAAATCTAGGATGTGGTGGAGAGGGGCAGGGGACCTGTTTCCTGTTATAAGCCTTACGGAATGATTGGATTTTTAAACAATGCAAATATACTAATTTAATTAAAAACACCGTTTTTAAAAAAGCAAAAAAGATACAGAAAAAAATGAATGCCACATTTCTATTGTTTCTCTGATAGAGGGATAGAAAATAAATATTGGTCTATATTTTGCATCTTTGCATGTTTTTTCCCCTATACTGCAAGGAACTTTTCTTTGTGTGAAGGTGACTTTGAAATCAGTGGGAAATTCTTACTTAAATGTACTGCATGCGGGTGTTGCCCAACCTTCACAATCTGACTCATGAATGGAAAGCAATAAGATGTCAAATGTGCATGCTGTTTCTTCAGAAAACAAGCACTTTTTGAAGTTGCTGTGGTAAGTAATGGACCATTAGCCAGAAATTTCATTTATAGAACATTTTAATGTTCAACTGGTCATGTTAACAAATGCCTCTTGATCATGTTGATGGTGCTATTATATTTTTGTTATTGACATTAAGGACCCATCATAAACTTATTTTCTGGCATAAAGGAAGCCTGCTCCTTCCATGGAAAACTATTTTCTGTGTCATTGTTTGGAAAAATTATAGTTGTTTATAACTAAATTCAAACCTATTTCTTAGGGAATTTATTGATTTATTATTTAGTGTGTGCTTCTACTTCCAAAACTTTACTGTTAATAAGGTTTTGAAGAATTGCTCTTATATATAAAATAAAAATTTTCTTTAAGATATTTGAATTACTCATTTATGCCTGACATTTGTTTAGCCACTGTGTCCAATTGTATTTAAACTCAGAAAAATATTTTTTGTTATTTATATGAACATTATTAAATACACTCAGAGAAATATAGACTAAATCACAAATAGGATGAGTGTTATGAAATATTTATAACCTGTGTCCGTCTCATAACCGCAGAAAGTATACAGATTTTTAAACTGCATTTTTTGTTTTTAATTTGCAATAGATGTGAAAATCAAACTTTTCAAATTTTTGTGCATCGCTTTTAGTTAATTATTGAAAAATATTTATTTGGCTGCAATGTGTGGTACTCACAGTACTAAAATGGTGGAGATGTGATTAAAAAAAATGAGAACTGTAGGATCCCTTCTTCATTCAAGTCAAGGAGAAAGAAAAAAAAGTAAGATGACAATATAAATAAAAGAATTGCAAATTGTATTCAGTGCAGTGAAGGAGACAAACAAGGAGCTAAGCTAAAAGAATAAGGGAAGAATACTTTTAGACCAAGTTTTTAGGAAAGGTCTTTTTGAAGAAGTGACATTTAAACTTAGACCTAAAAATTGAGGAGTTGGCTATGTGAAGATGTGTGTAGTGGTAGTGGAAAGATCATTTCTGACAGAGGAAGTAAAACCTATGAAGAACCTCAGGTGGGAAAATGCTTGGTGCTTTACAAGAAGAGAGTTGAGCCCTCATCTTTTATAAGAGAAAGTTGATAGATAATACCTAAAAGTCAATAATCAATGAACAGCAGTACAAGCGTGTTTATTTCTAAATATGTGGCTAAATACTAGAGCAAGTGTCACAAAAGTGGTTGGAAGAGAGTGATCAAGGGGAGAAGGACAGGAAATCAGATTGGAAAGTTGGCAGGGGCCACATACTGCAAGGAATTCTAAGCCCTAGTAAAGAGCTTGACTTCTACTCTAAACGCGATGGGGAGCCACTGCTAGATTAAATCAAGGGAGTGACATGAATTGATTTACATTTTAGGAAGATCATTTTTGTTTCTGTGAGTAGAATGGATTGGGGAAAAAACAAGACTGGAAACAGGGAGACAGGTAGGGACATTGTGACACAGAAATGATAGTGACTTGCATGAGAGCAGTGTTAATGCAGATGGAGAGAAACTGATGGCTCAAGATATATTTTGATGGTAGAATAGCAGGTCTTCTTAATTGATTGGATGTAGAGGTGGGAGACAGGGTGGATTTGATGATAACTCTTAGGTTTCTAGTTTGGAGGAGGAATATGATGCCATTTACTTAGATGAAGAAGACTAGGATAATAGGGAAGAATCAAGAGATTTATATAAAGGATGTTAAGTTTTTGATGTCTGTGAACTATCCAAGTCGAAATGTCAAGGAGGCATTTTATTTTAAGAGACTAAGGCTGTTTCTGATGCTCTATTTCTGGGGAACAATGAACACACTTAACTTTTTAAATTTAGCTCCATACAAGGTAAATGAAGTACAAATACCAGTTGCTAACCTTTCATACTTATTATTCAACCATCTATGTTAGGCACTGTAAGAATTGCCTATTTACTTGTCTATCATATCTATCTATCTGTCTATCATTATCTATCTATCTATCTATGTATTTATATCTATGTATGTATGTATGTATCTATGTATCTATCTCTATCTATCTACTATCTATTCCATCATCTATCTCTAACTATCTTATGTCTCTCTATCTAGTTATCATTGAATATAGCTGTATATCCACCCGCTACTAAAATTAATTTGAAATGGCTTATGTTAAAAGACACAAATACAATAGAATTGTTAAACTAAATCATCAGGGTTCCATGGAAAAGTGGGGAAGAAGTTGACAGGGTAACAATTAAGTATGATCCCTGTAATGACTGTATTTTCGGAACTGAAAATCGTTACTTGACACACAATTTGACAAAGGCATTTTTTCTCCATAAATTTGCAAATGTATTTATAGAAAAAGTTTTGCAAAGGTGGAAAAAAGCATATGTGTATGTATATGCATACATGTATATATCTATATATGTATAAGTCAACAACTTGTTTTGAAAAATAAGCTTACATGAAGTCAAGATTTCATATATTGTCTGTGAATCAGGTTTCATACTTTTTGGCCAAATAGGAAAAAAAGAATAGTGCTTTCTGAGATGGCTCTACCTAATATTTATCTCCCTTTTCCTAGCTCATCAAGGTGACAAGTGGTATACCAACGAAACTTTCACTTACCTGAGGGAGAACTTGATGCTCTTTAGTTCACTCATTTCTTTATTCATTCATATATTTAGTCAACATTAACTGATCACTTATTATGTGCCCACTACTTGGCTAGAAAATGGAAATACAGAAATAAATTTATAGTTAAATTCTGTAAAGTTAACTTCAAGGACTTCACAGTGTACTAAAAATGTTATAAGTATAATGGTTGACATTTATTGGGCTCATAATTTGCACTAAGTACTTTCCATATATTGTACCATTTTACCTACATAACAACCCCATTAGACAGTAAATTTATTTTTTAAATACCAGGAAATAAAGGCACAAGAAGGCCTGGTTTAAGGTCAGATAGTCAGTGATGGAGCTGGAATTCAAATCCAGGCAATGGGTTCCCAAAGCTGTGGTCTTCATTACTGTGTTCTTCCTCTTGGATCACTAACCTCAGCTTGTGATATCTAGCTGCTCAGGAAAATGCCTGATAGGACCCAAAGAGCCTGAAGAAGGAGAAGGATGTTGACTAGATTTTGTTAAGAAACTCTTTAAACTATATTGTTTCCCCTTCTTTTGTTCTCTCCCATGTCCCCAGATCTTATCCCAAACTGAAAACTTGTACACACACACACATATACACACAAATCTACCAGTTTCAGGAAATAGAGTCTTATTGACGAAATTGCAATAGAGTAAACACTTGGGGCTTGGGTTGTAAATGCTTGTGGTCTCTTAAGGACAAAACCCAGAACACATTTATGTTGAAGTGATTTCAAACACTAAAATAATTATTATGTTCCTATAACATAAACAAATCTTGGATTATCACGGATTGGAAAAATAGCCTCTAATTAGTTGGAGTGTTCTCTTGTCTGGACAATTAGGAAAGTAACATGAAAGCCTCACATCTTACTCCAAATCACTTTTCCCACCTTTTATCAAGTTGCCTGAGATTACATTTTCAGTAATCATTCCTTTGGAAAAAAGTATTGCCATTTCCAAACATTAAGCAAGTACTTTGTCAGCTTTTTGGAGTGTGTGAAACTATTGGATGACTATCTTTTCAGAGAACAAGGATCAGAGGGAACGACTGCTGTTGTAGTGGCAGGTGTGGGGTGGTAAGGTATCTTCAGAGCTTGCATATTTTGCCTATTTTCAAATGCCTCCTAGGGTTGATTTATACTGCAAAACATAGAAGGGTCATCAAAAAATAGCCTAAATTTCTCTCATAAATGTATGTACAAGATTAACCATTGCAGCTTTATTTGTAATAATAGAAAAAGATGAAACCAATCCATATCCTTGTCATAAAGGGATTGTTACATAAATTATGGCACATGTACACAGCAGCTGAAGAAAAGAATGAGGAATATATATACTCTATATAATATACAGAATGAGGAATATATATATATTCTATATACTGATACTGAAAGATCTCTAACATACCTTGTTATGTGAAAAAGGCAAGAGTCAGTACAGTGTTTATAATATTCCATCTATTTTTTTGTAAGAAAGTGGTGAAATGAAACTATATATTCCTCTTTTCTTATATTTGTGTAAAGAAATACCGCAGTGATAAATCATCAATGGATAGGGGCAGCAACAGGAAACGAGTGAACTAGGGTAGGGGTTGGAGACAAACTTCTCCAATTTATTTTGAACCACATGAAAGAATCACCCATTCAAACTATAAAAATATCAAAACATTAATTGCACCATGAAATTTCTACCTAAGGAACGCTTTTACACTGTTGGTGGGAGTGTAAATTAGTTCAACCATGGTGGAAGACAGTGTGGCGATTCCTCAAGGATCTAGAGCAGGAAATACCGTTTGACCCAGCAATCCCATTAGTGGGTATATATATAAAGGATTATAAACCATTCTACTGTAAAGACACATGCACACCTATATTTATTGCAGCACTATTTACAATAGCAAAGACTTGGAACCAACCCAAATGTCCGTCAATGATAGACTGGATAATGAAAATGTGGCACATATACACCATGGAATACTATGCAACCATAAAAAAGGAATAAGTTCATGTCCTTTGCAGGGACATGGATGAAGCTGGAAACCATCATTCTCAGCAAACTAACACAGGAACAGAAAACCAAACACCGCATGTTCTCACTCATAAGTGGGAGTTGAACAAGGAGAACACATGGACACAGGGAGAGCCTTAGGACAAATACCTAATGCATGCGGGGCTTAAAACCTAGATGACGGGTGGATAGGTGCAGCAAACCACCATGGCACATGTATACCTATGTAACAAACCTGTACGTTCTGCACATGTACCCCAGAACTTAAAGTAAAATTAAAAAAAAAAATTCTACCTAAGAAAACATATATATTTTAGATGAAGCAATGCAGTTTGGGGGTAAGAGTCCTGAACTTTGTATCAGAATATCTGTGAAGAGATGAATTAATTTTGAGAGAAGTTACTAAGAGGCACTGTCATGTAGTAATGTTTAGCATGGGCTGTGGAGATGGACGGCCTGGGATGAAATTCTGGCTATCCAATTCTTAACTAGGGATTAAACGAGATAATGTATGGAAAGAATCGCCTGGCATAGATTAATGGCTCATTATAAAATATAAGATGTCCTTCTGTTTTAAAAAGAATAATTGGGGATATTTTAGACCTTATGGTAGAGCATAAGAGTAATAATTTTGGAAAGAGTTGACTTAAGACCAGGCAATATAATTCGAATTTCAAGAAGCGATTCCCAAACTTGGGACTAATGCTGAGATCAGAAGCTACTTATAGCTGGCCTACAACCATCTTCTACCTGAGTTCCTACTATAATTCCAGTTGAATGTCTTTTACTATGACCGTACAGGTTGCCAAATTATCTGCAAACCAACAGGGAGAACCATTTCCATAGGATCATGTCTGTCTAACAAGTATAGTCCTACCTTGTTGCAGCCAGAATAAATCTGATGTCCCATGGTGACTAGAGTCTCCGTACCCTGTGTTGACAACAGCTAATGGGATGAGTGTGCATTTTTGATGCTGAGCAAAGATATGAGGGGTGCATGGAAGCTCTCTGTACTATTTTTGCAAAACATTTGTAAATCAAAAATTATTTCAGAATAAAAATTTAAAAATATATGTAGCTTCACAAAATCGGGATATACAAATGCTACAAAAACATAATAAAACATGCTCAAGCTCATGAATAAGCATGGAAATGTACATTAAAACAAAAATGCTTATAAGAAATTTACTGGCATTTTTGAGATGGATACCATAGATACAATATTTCTAACCAACAAAATTACACTGAGACTTTGGTCTCACCCTGGTATTCTAAAGGGAGAAATGATAAAGCTGGGATATCAGTTTCTTGCTTCTCAGACAGTGAAGAAATCAGGAACTGTCTATTTTTCTTTTTTTAATTTTTTTTTTTTGCAATGAGCACATATCTCCTTCAGTCCGACTAGAATGATTTTTGTCTGAAAGTGCTTTTGTTAATTTGACATACTTAAAAAATTTATTTTGCTTTATTTTCCAAAAAGACAGTAACAATGTAATTGAGATCAGTTAATCAGTGGTAAGAAAGATAATTGCTATAGTTTTCCGATAATAGTCTCCCTATTGTAAGTAAAGTGTTATTTCAACTGTACCAGGACTAATGTAAATATTGTCATTTACATCAGTAGATATAGACAAAACCATGATTTAAACAAATGGAAATCACTGGTATGGAAAAGAAAACTTATTAAAGTAAAATAATATCTACCAATTGTATGAACTTTTCCATGTACTCTCAAAGAGTTTCTTTCAGAAGGTATTTTCAAGTTAACAGCAGTCATAACAACAAAATAAAGCCACATTTGGCAGTAATGTGCCTGGGTTTAAGCTTAACATAAATGTAAACCTTGAACAGCTTTACCTCTCTGGACTCCAAGATATCATCATATGTAAAGGAACCTATTATTTCTTTGGAGGTTAAAAAGAGTTTGGATGAGGAGGCTATAGTGAGAAGGACCCACTAGTTCATGTTGTCTGCTTGATGTTAATCTGCTTTCTCTCAGGGATTCTCAACCAAGGTCCTCCTACTTCTGTATTACCCTTGCCCTTTAGGTAGCACCCCAGATACCTCACAGGTGTTAGGTTGATAAGTGGTACTTATGACATGGCCTGATACATTTTATAATAAAAATTCCCTCTTTGGTGGCACTTTTAAGTGCTAGTTAGGGTTCAAATCCAATCAATAAATGTTGTAATAGAAATTCCCTCTTTGGTGGCATTTTTGAGTGCTAGTTAGGATTCAAATCCAATCAATTGACTGATGACTCATTAGAAATGTATAGTCTCTCTAATTAGCACATAAATACTTTCCTTCCATAATACTGCCACTTCTCTGATTACTCTTTCATTACCAACCTCTGGCTGGTGAAGCTCCTAGTCTTCTGGAAGTCTTAGAAGGTGAGTTATGTATTAATATTTCTACCTTTAATGTTTGGTGGTGGTCATATCCTTATCACAGCCATCCAGTAACTTCCTGTGTGAGGAATCACAGGGGAGGCGGTGCTTTGGGGTAGTCTCTTTAGGGTCTATAAAACAAGAGCTCCCTTGTTTTCCTCCTAAGTTGAATAGCTCTCCTTTACCCTAGAAAGGTAATGGTAATTAATGGACTCTGGAGCAGACTGTTCCTGCCAGCCTGCCGGCCTTCAAATCCTGGATTTACCAATTAGAAGCATTCTATTAATGCTCTTGTGTGTTTTCCTTATCTACAAAATAAGGGTGCTGATAGTAGAGTTTTGTGATGATTAAATGAGTTAATATGTGTTCAGGACTTAGAACAATGTCTGGCAGATAGTTAATACTATTCAAGTGGTGGTTGTCACTGTCATTGCAATTATCATCTACATTTAGGGCTTCCTTTTTAAACAATATTTGTGGAAAGAATTTCTCTGTTAAAGTCTGAAAATCCTTAGAGTAAGTGATGGCTCAAGGCTCTTCTTGGACTAACATTCTATTGCCTTAACTTACTTTAGGTCACATTTTTCTTTCATGGTGAGCTGGTAATTATATTAAGATGATGTGATTTGATGTGAGCAGCTTTCAAGCACAAGAGTGGTAATACCAAAGGATTAGTACTAAAGGTTTGTTGCCTTTTAATTAAATTATATAAACCAAATCAAAAACGGAATTGCCCCAATAGTGCATTTTAAACTACTTTCAATTGAAGAACATATTCTGCTTTAACTGCTCCTTCTCCATGACAGATTTTAGTCCAATGCAATGAAAGTTAGCTAAAGGATATCTGTAGCCTCCCAAATTAAGTTTGTATGATCCGTACTTAAATTTGTTACTTCAAAACACTCTTCATCATATTGAAGGCAAAGCGATACCAGAGCTAAAACGTTAATGAAAAACCTAATTAACTTGTCTAGGTAGCTTTCTGCTGTCAATTTTACTAGGGCAAATAACTTACAGAGCATCAGATAATGAAAATGTTGATTTGGACAGCAGCAGACACTTAGCCAGAGGAGCATTAAGAAATATCATAAAATTGGTGCCTCAGAAATCCCCTCTAAAACTCATCTATGTCAGCCTCCTACTTCCCAGCTCTCTGAATGCCACTGCTGAGCATGACCTCTGCCCGCAATGTGCTTTCTTTAATTTTAATGCTAGAGATACAATTATAAAGAGTAAAAAAAAAAATCTATGTTTTAAAAAGTAAGTCTGTGGATACAAATGTAAACCTGTGTGTGTGTGTGTGTGTGTGTGTGTGTGTGTGTGTGTGTGCGTGCATGCATTTGGACATAAACGGAGGATTAGCTTAGAAAAATTACTGGCTGTGTCTTACTCAAAATCAACTTAGTAGATGATATGATATAACCAGACATTCAAGTTTTTAAGGGTCTCGTTGAGGATGATTCCTTCTGATCCTTATTGGATTATTTAGAAGCTGTACATGCTAGAAAGGCAAGAACATTTAGGTTGACGGCTCACCCACAAAGCCCTCATAAGTTGTCCTTATGTGAATGTAAAATGGTCATGGTCTGTATGGAAATTAAAATATTCAAATAATGCCTTCTAACTGTTGCAATGAAAATATATTGTCATACTCGTACAATATTTTATGTGTGGGAAATCAATACACACAGTGGTACGTATTCAAGAAACCTATAGATATTAATATGTATCAAGTTGTTGCTGCTTACTTTACTTACTGAATCATTTAACCAATATTTATTGAATGCCTACCATGTGCCAGGCACTATGGTAGTGCTACAGATATCGTGGTGAATAAAACAGTTATAATTCCTATTCTCGTAGAGATTACATTGTGGTGTAAGAAAGTAGCAAGAAACAAGGTGTAAGAAAGCAGCAGGAAAGTGCATATATAGATCAGTGTGCAGGTGCTATAAGAGTAATAGAAACACCTACTTTAGATACAGGGTCATGGCAGGTCATCCTGCAGAAGTGTGCTAAAACCAGATGAAGAATGGGTGGACAGTGTTTCAGGCAGAGACACAGTGTGTGCAGAGGCCTTAAAGGGGCAAAGGGCTTGGCCTATCCAAGGAACGAAGACAAGTGTGGCTGATGCCAAATAAGTGATGGAATAGAAGCCTGGGATGAGGCTGGACTGCAGACAAAGGCTAGATCACTCAGAGACTTGCAAATCCACATGAAAAAGAAGTCTGGATTTTATTCAAAATGAATTAGAAGCAAGTAGAGTTTTACAAAGAGTTACATAATGTAATTTTATATTCAGGATCACTCTGGTTACTCTACGTATAATAGAAGAGATAGTCCAGAGAGGAAGTAGGGAGACCAATTTGGAGGCTTTTGCTGCATTCCAAGTGGTGACAGTGTCAGTGGGAATGAAGAAGCAAGTTGAAGATATATTTTGGAAGTGGAATAAACTGCATTTGGTAGTGGAATGAGTGTGGGGTGGGAGGAGGAGAAAGAGGGACGTGTCTCTGTCTTGAGCAACTGGGCAGATGGTGGTATTATTTACTGTGATGTGGAATATTTGCATAAGGACTGTGTTCAGGAGAAATGTTAAAGAATTTGCTTAGGACATGTTAAGTTTAAGATGCCTGTGAGACATCCAACCCACTTGAAATTCCTCCTTTCTGGACGAGACTTGATTACTAAAGCAATTATTCAAGTTAGGCCATAGTTGCAGTTCTGTAACAAAAATCCCTTCCCCAGAAGATGTGTTTCTCACAGCCATCTTTGGCAAATGGCAGTTTTATTAGTAATAGAAAAACTACACTTACATCACATGCTTGTTGTAAACATAAAGGGCTAAGTACTCCAAGCACTTACTATGTATATACTGTTAGGCATCTTAGAAACATTAGGCTGCAACTGAGCTTCAAACTGTATGGGGCTGGCAGCGCAATGTGATCCCAATTTGACAGATGATAAAGATGAGTTTCAAAGAAATAAGTAGTTTTCCTATGCTTGTACATCTACTATGTGATAGTGATATGTTTGAAATGTATAAAAGTATTAAAGTATTATTATATACAGTCTGTCTGCCTCACTTATTTTTTAGTTTTTTATTGTGGTATAATATACATAATATAAAATTCTAATCTTAACAATTATTAACTATTCAACTCAGTGCCATCAAACGCATTAACAATGTTGTAAAACCATCACCACTATCCATTTTCAGAACTTTTTCATCATCCCAAACAAAAACTCTATACCCATTAAGCAATAACTCCCATTCTCTCTTCTCCCTGTCTCAGGTAACCTCTAATCTACTTTCTGTCTTTATGAGTTTGCCTAATTTAGATATTTTATATTAATGAATTTATGCAATTTCATATTAATGAATTTATTCTTCCGCGTCTTCTGACTTATTTCACCTAGCATAATGTTTTAAAACTTTATCCATGTTGTAGCATGTATTAGAATCATTCTTTTTTATGGCTGAGTAATATTTTATTATTTTTATATACCACATGTTGTTTATCCATTCATTTGTTGATAGATGGGTTGTTTCTGCCTTTTAGCTATTGTGAGTAGTGCTGCTGTGGACGTTGATGTACAAGTATCTGTTTGAGTTCATGCTTTCATTATTTTGGATATGTTCCTAGGAGTGGCATTGCTGGATCACATGGTAATTCTATATTTAACTTTTTGAGGAATCATCATAGTGTTTTCCACAGTGGCTGTGCCATTTTGCATTCCAACCAGCAATGGATAAGGGTTACAATTTCTCCACATCCTCGCCAACACTTGTTATTTTAGATTTTTTAAATAAAGCCGTTCTCGTGGATGTGAAGTAGTATCTCATTATGGTTTTGATTTGCATTTCTGTAATGACTAATGGTGCTGGGCATTTTGTCATATGCTCCTTGTCTATTTGTATATCTTCTTTGGAGAAATATCTGTTCAATGTCTTCATTTTCATTGGAGAAATGCCTGCCCAATTTTGAATTGAATTATTTTTGTTGATGTGTAGGTGTTTGTTATATATATTCTGGATATTAACCTCTTGTTATGTATATACCTGCAGATATTTTCCCTAGGTCTTTACCTGTTTTCGAAATGGGAATCTGTGCTTTTATAGCCACTGGGCCTTTACTGTATGGATCTAAGAAACGGATGGAGAGGAGAATTGAAGAAGCCAAACAAAGGATAAATTGGCTTATGGAAAACTCAAAGAAATACAAGGAAAAAGTTAAATGATCCAGAAGGTGAAAGATGAGGTCAGGGATAGAGAAAGGAAGAGTGAAGGGAGAGAAAGGTGATTAGAGTAAATTATGTGAGGAGAGAGGGAAGAAAGATTGGGCATAGAACTTTGGTGTAGAGTATTTTTTGAAATATAACTTATCTATTGAAAAAGCCAAACTGTATAAATTATAAACCTTAAACAATTTTATTATTTCTCCCTGTTGAAGTTATGAGGTGACCTGAATTTTCCCCATCTGAATTTTGAATTTATTAAAATATTTATAGATACAAATAAGAAAAAAATAAATACATCATCTCTATAATTAGTAAAGCTGATATTAGATATTGTGGCTTGTATGTGTGGGCAAGAAGCCTTTCTTTTATAATACTCCAACATTAGAAAAATTTATCCTCCCAGCCACAGGAAGCATTGGAAAACCTTAGACTACCCCTTATGGGGGATCTGGCCGTGCTTAAAGCTTATCGCATAAAGGAGTTGACCAGAATATGTACTTCATAGTGGGTGCAGGATCCCAAGTGAAAAAGGAG
Organism: Gorilla gorilla gorilla; assembly: GCF_029281585.2. Classification (NCBI taxonomy): domain Eukaryota; kingdom Metazoa; phylum Chordata; class Mammalia; order Primates; family Hominidae; genus Gorilla; species Gorilla gorilla. The sequence continues at coordinate 125,084,842 of NC_073247.2, forward strand.
AGGCAGAGGCTGAGTGATACATGTCTGGTTCGTTATTCCAAATTCACCAATCAATCACATAAGTCACAACTCTTATCCCCAAGAGTAGACTGAATGAGGAGGATGGAGAGAGCTCAGGGATGTTTCTTTAAATTGATCTCCTGCTACATAGAAGAAAACATTAGAGGGGAACAGAAGCATTCCTCTTTAAAATGCAGCACTGTCCCTCCAACTCCAATTTGTTGAGTAGTTCTTTCCTGCTCCTTTTATTACATTCTAGGGAGATATCACAGCTTTTCTGGTCATTCTTGCATAACAAAACTCCAGTACAGCTGATGGAATATTCTTATTTATCTTGGTATTTACCTGTGTGACTTTGGATATTAGGAATCCAGGAAACAACTTGGAGTTGAAGTAACTGTGAATATACTAAAGGATCTATATCCCATTTATGATGTGAAGGAACCCAACACTAGCACAGACTAGCTCTCTGATATCACCTATATAATGTGAATAGGGGTTCAAGCCACCTATATAAGACCAGGCATTTCTACAGAAGCTCCTAAGTGAAAAAAAAGTACAAAATTATTAAGCAAGGGGGGAGGGTAAAGGGGAAAAGAGATAGAAATAGATGAGTACCCTAAGTACAATGAATCTATAAGTCACACATAGCATAAATAAAGCTAGGAATAGTAGCCCAAATATCCACAGTTAGAGGATACATTTGTTTTATTTAAAATAAAAATTTTAAAAAATTGGGAAAAGATTTAAATTAAGTGTATAGTTAGGATCCACAAAGACATAAATGAATAGTCATAAACAGAATTGTAAAATATATATGAAAAATAGGGAGAATAAAATATAAACAGAATGAGATAAAAGGGACCCTATTAGAAATTTTAGAAATGAAAAAATATTATTATCGAACAATTCAGTAGACAAACTCTAAACTGGACACAAAGAGGGAATGCATGCAATCAAATATGTGGCCAAGAAATCTACTTAGAATGCAGCACATAAAAATATAAAAATGATGAAAGATAAGTTAATAAAAATAGAAGATAGTTTAACAGATTCCACTATGAGTCTAATCGGATTTACAAAATAAGGAAAGAGAGAGAATAGCAGAGAAACAACATTCAAGGAGGTTTTGAAGACGACTTCCAGAATTGAAGAAAGGCATGGGTCCTCACTCAAAAGTTAACTGTAAATAGCAAAATAATTAAAACTAAATTTGTAAATATATACAAGTTAATGAAACTGCTGATGACCACTGCCGAATATTAAGGATAGAGGGAAATCATTTAAAACTAACATACATAGAAGTCAATGATCTACAAAAGAACAATAATTTAACAGCTGGATTTCTCATCAGTATGAAGAGATACCAGAAGTACATGGTATAATATATTCAGCCCAACTACCATCCAAATGCAAAGATAAAGACATTTTTAACAACAGAAAGAATAAGATGTATAACCATAAAAAGACTCTTGTAGAAAGACACTCTAAAGGATGTCTTCCAACAAGAAAAAAGGTGAAAGTAAAGATGTGGAATGCAAAAAACAATTGCAAGCCATGAATGATGATATTTTAGTAAATTTAATTCATGACCGAATAGAAAATAGCATTTTGCAGGAAGGGGAACATCACACTCTGGGGACTGTTGTGGGGTGGGGGGAGGGGGGAGGGAGAGCATTAGGAGATATACCTAATGCTAAATGACGAGTTAATGGGTGCAGCATACCAGCATGGCACAGGTAGACATATGTAACAAACCTGCACATTGTGCACATGTACCCTAAAACTTAATGTATAATAATAATAAAAAAAAAAGAAAATAGCATTTTGCAATTAAATGAAAGATTAAAATGGCAGACAACAATAGCAACAATGGGGGATTGAGTGCATGCTCTTCAATATGTTTAGTGATTACTTAAAGGAAGCCAAGATTAGTATGTTTGTGTGTGTGTGTGTGTGTGTGTGTTTATGGAAGAGGAAAGGTGTACCAAATAATGTGAGACACTACTGAAAACAGTTTTAGGTAAAGATATATGCAAAAATAAAGTCTATTCATAAAATAGAAATGTAATCCACATATTTCATGATAGTTGAGGTAAGAAAAAAGCTTATAGAAAACTTTAAGAATAAAAGTCAGTAAAGGGGGCAGATGAAATATAAAGGATAGTAAAAAGAAAACATTTTTTAAAAGTGGGTGAAAGGTATAACAGATACGAAATTATAGCTAGATAGGAGGGATGATTTCTGGTTCTCTGCAGCACTGTAGACTGAGTACAGTCAACAATTTATTGTATACTTTCAAAAATTCGAGGATTTTGAATGTTTACAACACAAAGAAATGATAAATGTTTGAGGCAATGGATATGCTAGTTACTCTGATTTGATCATTATACATTGTATACACTTATCAAAATATTGCTCTGTATCCCATAAATATGTGCAATCATTATGTGTCAACTAGAAACAATGAAACAAAAAAAGAGAGGTAACTAAGAGTATCAGATTGGGGTTGCAAAATTCAGTTATATTCTGCATAAAAGACAGACCCAAAACACAGTTTAACTTTGGGAAATGGAGATATTAGAAGAGGTACATAAAACTGTCATTACTTACACTTGATATGATTACCTACATTAAAAAACTGAAAAAAACTACAGAATTAATTAATCTACAGAATTAATAGAATTAATAAGACAGTTTGGCAAGTTTGTTGGATATAAAAATCCATAAAGTACATTTATATTCTCCACAATATATAAAAAGATACTATGATTAGTAGGATAAAGTATTTTAAGATTACAAAAGTTTCTAAATTATATGTAAGGGCAAAGGCCAAGGAGAGTCAAGACATTGCTAAAGAAAGAGGTCATGTTGGAATGCCTTGCCTTACCAGATGTCAATAATTATTATGAAACTATACTAATTAAGACTGTGGTATTTGTGATATCTGCACAGGGATAGATAACCTGACTATAGGAACCAGATAGAGTGCCCAGAAAAAAAGTCATGCATATGTTGTAGTAAACAGTATTATTCCTCCCTCAAATTCCTTCTGTTGCTATAAGATTATATATTTCCACTCGTGGCCATATAACTTGCTGTGCCTCCCTGGAAGAGGAGTGAACTCCTCCCTACTCCCCCCATACCCTGCCATTGATGTTGGGCTTCGCCTACCTTGCTTTGGCCAATAAAATGCTAGCAGAGGTGACATCACACCTGACAGAAACTTTAATCATGGTGAGTATATAACTATAATGACAGAAATCTCATTGCGAGGTTTGACAATTCTTTTCCTTCTGCCAAAAAAAATGTCATATGCCAAATAAGGACTGCTCTTTCCGTTTTAATCTTGAAATAAAGAAAAAAGAACTGTAGATGGAACTCAGTGCTGACATGCTGTCAGTATGTAGTGTGAGCAAGAAATAAGCTGCATAAGCCACCATGATTTGGGGATTGTTTGTTATTGCAGCATAACTTAGTGAGAACTTCATGTGTGACAGAATCAGCATTCCAGTTCAATGGGGGAAAGGATGAACTTTGCAATAGAAAAATATGACATTATACTCCCATATCACTTTGTATATAAAAATAGATACTGGGTGTATGAAAGACTTCAGGCTAATATTACAAAAACTTTCAGGTGACAATCTAAGGGAAAAGAAGTAGATATAATAGAGAAAAAGTAGATGGACTACATCGAGATTAAAAGTTTCTGTTCAGCAAACAAGACAAAAACTGGAAGTTATGTGCAACACATATCACTCAGAAGGGACTAATACACAGGTCATAAGAAAAAGCAATCCACTTGAAAAATGAGCAAATGTCTTCAATAGTCATTGCACAGAAGAGGAAACCCAAGTGGCCAATAAACATACAAAATGATGTTCAGCCTCATTAAATTAAAATCACAATGAGATACCATTTCACATTCCTCATTTGGCAAAAATATAAAAGTTTGAAAGCTGTTTCATCCCTGGCTGTTTTCTCTGCAGGGGTTGGTACTTGGGTCATGGGCAAGTATGTCCTATGGCCTGTTTTGGTAAGGTCCTGCACACTAAGAATGATTTTTAAATTTTTAAAGGGTTGTGGTCCTGCACACTAAGAATGATTTTTAAATTTTTAAAGGGTTGTAGAAAAAGAGAGAATATGTGACTGAGATCATATGTGCTCTAAAAAACCTAAATTGTTTATTGTTAGGCCCTTTAAAGGAAAAGTTTGCCAACCCCTGAGAGAAACTCGTGTGTGTAGAGAGAGAGAGAGAAAGAGAGAGAGAGATTTATAAAAATATTCCTACAAGCACTATTTGTTAATCCCCCTAATCTGGAAACAATACAAATGTTTATCCATAGTGGAACAGACAGATTGTTGCATATTCATGCAAGTGGCTATATTCAGCAATGAAAATGAATGAACTGAGTTGCACACCAACATGAATGAATCTCCTAGTACTAATGTTGAGTGAGTCACAGAAGAAAGTTACACAAGAATATATACAATATAAGTTCACTTATCTAACGTTAAAAATATAAAGGATTAAATAATATTTTAGGATTCAAATATAACTAAACAAGTTAAAACACAAAATTCAGGACTGAGGCTACTTACATGAGGAGAGAGGAGGGATGGGTAAGGCTTCTTTTGATAGAATTTAAAGCACAAAGCATTAACTGAAATAAGCGATATCACATAATAACAGGAAAAAGCCACCAATAAGATATAACTGGTATAAACTTTTATGCACTGAAAAAACACAGCTTCGAACATATACATGGTATTAACAAATTTAAAGTAGAAATTGGTAAAATTGTATTACAGTGAAAGATTTTCACACATATCTATCTGAAACCAGTAAATCGAGCAGGCAAAAAATTAGTAAGTATTTAGAAATCTAAAAAAAAGGCAATTAGCAAGCTTAATCTAACACATATATACATTTCTTCAGAGAAGAAATGCATAATATAATTTCTGAGCTTGATTTTCAAGCTTGCATATAAAATTTACAAAAATATATTATGTTTCAGATCCTGCAAAAAATCTAAACAAATTTTTAAAGAGCCAATATCATGCAGGCAGCTTTCTCTGAATGAATTTCAGTTAAAAGATAGAATATATATGTGTGTATATATATATATATATATGATTAAGAACCACGTGCTTGGAGATTAAAAATATGAATTATTAAATAACTTTAGGAATAAGAAATCAGAGAGGAAATCATACATATTTAATAGTAGATAACAATAAAAATAAAAATTCCAGCATGATATGCATAGGAAAGTACCATTTATGTAAATTAAAAATATAAAACATTAGTACATATTTTAGAGATGAATACATATGTAGCCAATATATGAAAACAAATTAGAATTGTATTTATCATCCTTAGTATTGAAATGGGGGAATGGAAAATAATGGGATTTGAGAGATACACCCAAGAGGCTGCAATTCTGTGTTTTTTAAAGGTACAAAAGACATGAAAGAGTTAAAATTTATTTAAGCTGGGTAGTGATTAAACATTCTATTATTATCTCTACCCTTCTGTATGTTTGCAATATTTCATGATAAAAAGAAACATAAAAATAAAATAAGAGAAAGAAAATGCACTGTGCATAAAATAGTACATTTTTTTTGTTTCTAGTGTGAATAAGAGATAATAAATGTAATTTTTAGAACTTTTTCTCTCTGGGAACAAGAGATTGCCTTTGAAAACAAAAGGGACTTTAAACTGACGCATGCTGTAAGGAGATAGCAAATGTGATACATTTTATGTTTTCTTGAAGTGTTTCTTGCTTTTTATCTGGTGGATGTTTTATAATCCCTCTCTGGTGAACTAGGTTGGGCAGTCTACCTGGATATAGCTGAATATAGCAAATATAATGGAGATACCTATTTGGCTTAGTTTGTGGATAGCTTTGGGTTAAGCTTTGTTACACTAAAATCCTGGCCAGAGTGAGTCCTGCTGGAAAGCGGGCAGTAAGCTGTGGACACCGAGAGAAAGCTCCATGTGGGTTCACTTTCTCATGCCTCCTCTTATTATTGGTAGTCAAATGACAAGGGTATGGTTTTAGGGGGATGGTGCCAAGGAACAGGGCACTTGACTTGCTTCTACCTCATTCCTGAGCCAAAGGTCAAAAGGAGTTTGTTTAGCTTCTACTGGTTCAGCCCAGCTCAGTGGATAGGTGGATCATTATGTGGTACTGGATAAGGTCTTAGTTAATAAAAAGTATGGATTTTCTTGGTTTCTTGGTACTTTGTAGCTTGTGAATATACTGTGGCAATAGACAGCTAGTTGAGAATTCAGGGATGTGGGATATGATCAGACATCTGTTTCATCTCAAAGCATGATGAAGGGAATCTACTATCCCTTTCTTGTTGAATTTTCTCTCCTGTCTTGGCTAGGGATCTACTTACCTTTTCAGAATGTCCTGCACTCTCACAGTTCCATTTCATTCTCTCCCTCTGATTCTTCATCTTCTAATCCCTCACTAAATATTTATGTCCTCTAGGGTTTTTCAGTCCTCTCCTCTCCTCTCCCCTCGCCCCTACCTACCCCCTGCCCTGCTTCTCGCTCCTCTCCCCTCCCCTTCTCCCCTCCCCTCCCCTCCCCTTCTCCCCTCCCCTCCCCTCCCCTTCTCCCCTCCCCTCCCCTCCCCTCCCCTCCCCTCCCCTTCCCTCTCCTCTCCCCTCTCCCCTCCCCTCCCCTCCCCTTCCCTCTCCCCTTCCCTCTCCCCTCCCCTCCCCTTCCCTCTCCCCTTCCCTCTCCCCTCCCCTCCCCTTCCCTCTCCCCTCCCCTCCCCTTCCCTCTCCCCTCCCCTCCCCTTCCCTCTCCTTCCCTCTCCCCTCCCCTCCCCTTCCCTCTCCCCTCCCCTCCCCTTCCCTCTCCCCTCCCCTCTCCCCTCCCCTCTCCCCTCCCCTCTCCCCTCCCCTCTCCCCTCCCCTCTCCCCTCCCCTCTCCCCTCCCCTCTCCCCTCCCCTCCCCTCCCCTCTCCCCTCCCCTCCCCTCTCCCCTCCCCTCCCATCCGCTCCCCTCCCTTCCCCTCCTCCTCTCTCTGTACTTTTTCTGTGGGTGGTTTCACGCCCCTTCTGCTTTGAAGCCTAAATGCTCTATCTTTAGGCATAGCTTCAGACCTGCATATCCAGCAGGGTGTTGCACAAATTATCCCAAACTCAATTCATTACTGCTGCAGACCTGACTTCATACTTTTTAAATTTACATTCGTTTTGCCAATGAAAGATGCAGCTATCTATTAAGTAAATCAGGTTAGTAACCAAGGAGTTATAGTTGCTTGATTCCTTTCCTCACTCAATATGAAGTCATTCTCTGGGTTTTGTTTTTATTTCTTCAGATTCTTTCGTGTTGCTTATTTTCCATCTCTACTCCTTCTTCCCTAGTTCAGATTCCTAGCCTTTCCTACCAGCCTTCTAATTGGTCTCTACATCTCCACTGTTTTCTATAACAAATCCATTCCTTACATTTATGCCAAAGTAATCATTCTGAAACATGTCTTAGCACATAATTCATTTGATTAAACATTTTTAGGGCCTCTTTATTGTCTACAATATAAACTCTTTCTTCCTTTGCCTGGCATTGAAGACTGATCACTTGACCCTGGCCCGCCCTTGATTCCTGGCATTTAATTTGCCCCTTATCATTGTTTCCTTATCATTGCAAACTCTGTTTCAGCTCTACTACACTAATTGCTGTTCTCTGAATCTGTAGTATACTTAGATATCCCTTGGCATTTGCTCATGCTATTTCATCTGCCTGAAATTCCCTTGTGATTCCACCCATTATACAATTTTGCCTTATGAAAACCTACTCATCCTTCAAGATTCTGCTCCAATGTTACTTTTTCTATGACACGGACCTGTTCTTGATCAACATGCTTGTATTTAATTGTTTATGGCATTTTGGGGTTTTGGAATTGGATTTGCTTTCTTTGGATGCACTGCCATGCTTAGCCCAACCTCCATAAAACCTGGTTTTATTTGAGTAAGATACTAATGCATCTTATTTCTAATTGCATCTTTTAGCTAGGAAAAATGTCTTTCTGGTTTTTTAAATGCACTTTTAGCACTCAAGAAAGTGTACACAAGATATTATATATCATTATTCTCATTTAATGAAGAAGAGAATTTATGCTAAGTAAATATGTGTAAGCAGACTCTATAGCCTACTCTCAAAGTAGCTAAATAGCTCTAATTTTGTTAATTAAGAGCACTATCTGAATTCCAAACCAATTTTTAAAGCTGATCACTAAAATGTAGAAGTACATTAAGTATCCGAAAATCAAATTTAAAATATAGCACAATAAAGACTGAAAACATTAATCTTAGGCCCCATGTAAACAAAATAAATCTTTCTTTTGCCTTTAATCAATATTAGCTGAACAGAACTTCAAACTATAGTGACTAAAGGAATGTCACCATGCCCTGGTAAGGCAGAAAAGAAGAAAAAAAAGAAAAGAAAAAGGAGCAACCAAAGAGAGTGCTTCAAAAATGGGAAACATAGATGAAAAATCTGAGAGAAGATTCAGAGATTCTTGTTCTACCAAATTCTCTGGATTCAATAGCTTTGAGTAGTCTGGTCATATCTTGGTTACCCTGGAACTTCATTAAGCACCTCTAGATGCTTGATGAAATTTCATCTTTTCTTTTCCTCATAGTTTATATGTTCTGTCTGAAGCCTCTGGAATTTAAGAGATTCAGATAGTCTAGTAAATAGCTTTCAAATTTTGGAGTTATTACCAATAATTAGAGCATCTATACATTTCTGTACCAACACAAAAATCAGGTGTCTCCTTGGATTTTGTATAGAACATCATAGCAATAACAATGAAGTAATTTCCTAATATATAATTTATTTTTAGAGATGGTGCTGTTTAATGAAATCTAAGCACATGGTAAAGTTTCAATAGGCTGACTTTATCCTACCTTGTTTGGAATATGCGTTTCTATCAAAATGTTAACTCTCCTGATTTCATTAATTTATACTAAAGAGATTTCCCATAATTTCCAGTTTGTACTTTGTTTGGCAGGACTTGGATTTTGTTAGGTAATATTCAGGCAATAATGTTTCAATATGCCATATTCTCACAAGAAAATAATCTAATAATTTTCACACATACATAGAGTCTTAATCAAAATTTGAGAGAACAGGTCAAATAAATTTCTGGTGATATAAAGGGTGTTGTTTTAATATGATTTTCATGAGGTAATGTTAAATGGGAAAAATAAAGCAAAAATAATGTTTTAAAAAATTTTATAGTCAGATCATTCAGAAATGGAGAAATCTGCAAATTTTCTGAAAGCAGAGTACTTAATATTCTTTTACTTTAGTAATTGCCGAAAATATTGGAGATAACACATTCTCCATTTATCCCAGCATGAATATTCTGCTCCAGCTATTATCCCCTAAACACATATTAGTCATTTTCATCTCTGAACATTTTTCTCATTGTGTTATTAATTCATCTTGCCTTCCATGTCTAGTTGCCTGAATTTTCCCATACTCAAAGCTTTCTTATCCTCATTGGTCCACATCAACTTATTCATAAAACTTTTGTCACAACCTGGCCTGTTTCTCAAATACTGGATACCGTTTTTACCTGGTTATGGGACACCTAATTATGACATAGCTTCAAGAAAGGACTGGCACTGCTCAAATAATGAGACTACTTTCATTATAATGAGATGAAGTGATGGAGTCTATGAATTGATCTACTCTCCTCATTGCTTTCTGAAACAAATTCACCTTCCCTGACCTTCACTAAGCTTAGTCATAGTTTTGGATCTTGGTATTGGTGCACTAGCATAGAAATCTGGGTCTACTGAAAGTTCCCATCTCTAGCTCACTACAGTAATTTAGCAAGTCACAACACCTCACCTGTCTGTTTCTCCTTGTCTCTGCCAAAAAATGGTGTAGTTGAGGCCACTACCCCTCTTTTTTTAAAAAAAATTTCTTAAATTTTTGTGGGTACATAATAGGTGTATATATTTATAGGGTACATGAGATGTTCTGATACAGGCATGCAATGTGAAATAAGCATATCGTGAAGAATAAGTTATCCATTCCCTCAAGCATTTAACCCTTTGAGTGACAAAGAATTCAATTACACTCTTTACCTGTGCTACCAGTTGAGTCTCCCAACTAGTCTGTTTGCTTCCAAAGTTTCCCTCATCCAATCAACCCTTCATACTTTAGTCACAGTTATCGCTCCAAAATACACTTGATCATACCACAATTCTGCCCCTCTTAAAAGCCCTCTGTGGCTTCCTGTGGTCCTTAGAATAAAGCCTAGAGCTCTTTTTTTAAGAACATGTTAAGTTTATGAACTATTGGTTATTCTAGATCATCTTATGTACAGCCAGCTTTCTGGTTGGTTTCTATCATAACGCTTTAAAAAGCCAAACTTCTGTCATGGCACTAATCTGGTTAATCAATTGTAATTTTTTAAAATTTGACTGAATTCTTCAGAATGCAAGTTTCACTAGGGTGGGGTTCTCTCTGCCCTGTTCTCTGTTGTATTCCCAATGCCTAAATCAGTATCTTTAAGCTCCCATTGAATGAATATGTGAATTTATGTATATATGAATGTATACCTACTCTTCCAGCCTCCTCTTTAACCACTTCGCCCAAATACTTCCTTTGCTCCAGTCATAGGGAGAAAACTTACACTTCTCTGAAGAGTCATGATGTTTCCAGTTCTCTGCTTAAATAAATGCCATTCCTTTACTTTGATTGTCTTTTCTCCCTCTCCTCTATTTTTTCACACAGTGACTCCTAATTGTCATTCATATCAGCTTCTCCCGAACCCTAGTTTTATATACTCTCTCACAACACTCTATGCTTATTTTAATTACATTGTATTTTTCTTTTTTCACATTTAATTGTTTATTTTTTTGTCTTTTTGCCTTACTAGACTGAGCAACTTGAGAGCAGGGACCATGTCTTACATGTTTTTGTCTCCTTGTTGCTTTGGAGAGACATGGTAAGTTCCCAATAAGTATGTGTTGTAGGAAGAGTTTGTCTTTCATGGTCTTATATGGTGCTTCATCCCATACTACCTTCTTGGTATTGATCAGCTAAATTATAGAATTCAGTACTTCTTTGACAGCATTTTCCTGAATTGTGATCTCACCTCATATTATTAATGTGCTCCCCAATCCAGTCTCCATCTGGTATATTTCCAGGTGGATGGTCTCCAAGTGGCCAGTAGGAGGAAGTTTTTCTCTTTTTCTGTTCCTAGTCCCTAAAAAAGAAGTTACAAATACAGTTTTTCACAGAATCTAGGCAAGTAGCATAAATGAGTACAGCAGGCAATAAAATACAATAGGGAGTGGAGAGGATTGTGGTAAACTAGAGAGTATAGAGTTAATTGATTTAGATGAGGCAGTTGCTGCTTAGTTACACTTGATTTTTGTCATGCAGAAATGTAGGGGCCGGGGTGTCTAATACTCCACTTTTTAAAAAAGAAAAATGCAAATCTGGATATTTAGTAGAATGTCCTGATCTTTTAGCCTTTGTGTAGGCTAAACAAAGCACATCTGCATGTTAAATGCAACCCAAGGGTCTGTCTGTTTGCAGCTTCTGTAATTTAACCCCTTTGAAGCTCTATAAGTCCACAATGGCCAAACCAATTCACATCATATCTATAATTGAGCCCTTGTGTGCTAGACTTATTTGGTCAGCATTCTGGGACCCCCACAGTCTACAATGATGTCATCCATTTCTGAAATCCTGTGACAGTGATATGTGTGGGAGATGTAGTTGGGTGTAATATAATATTAAAGGACCATGGACTTTGAAGACAGACGGACATATATTTGAAGGCCTTCTCTGCAGGTTATTTAGTTATGTGATTTTTTTGAGAATTACTTAAAGTCTCTGAAGCTCAGTTTACTAATGCTTAAAATGAAAACGATTAGACCATTATCATGGTTGTAGTAAAGGTTTTTTGTGACAATGGGTATAAAATGCCTGGCACAAATTGTGCTGCCTTGTTTGGTTGTTCACCAATCTTGGTGAGCTCAAAACTATTTCCCCCCTCAGATACTTATAATATTATGATTGTTCTGTACTCTGTGCATTTTGCATTTTCAAAAGGTAGAAAATCTCACAGAAAACAGTGAACACGTACTTCTTTTTCTGTTCCCAAAGATCATTTTTAAATTTCATCAAATCAAGATTTTTTTTAGTTTAAAGGAAATCCAATGAGAAATCTTAATATATCAAAGGATAAATGGGAAGCTACTCTGGTTTAAGCAGAGGTAGGGATGGCAGGCAAGCCATGCATAGTCAATCTTACTTCATAAGATATTGCCACAGGCCGTTTTCTGTGGCTCATGCCTCTAATTCCAGCACTTTGTGAGGCCAAGGTGGGTGGATCACTTGAGGCCAGGAGTTCGAGACTAGCCTGGCCAACATTGCAAAACCCAGTCTCTACTAAAATAAATAAATAAATAAGTATTGCCAAAGGATCCCAGGGTCACTGAGTGGAATGTTAGCTTTCTATAGATCAGGGTTTGAGAAACCGTGGGCTAGGGGATAATACTTTACACTCAGGGCCTCAATAGAAGTCTATAATTTGACTCATCTGTTGACAAAGTGAGTTTCTCCAGAAATAGAGTATTGCATCTCCAGTAGCAGCTCTAAACTTCTGCGGTATGTGTACCCATATTTCTTCAGTGCAGTCATGCTGATGAAGGCTAAAGACATTTTGCTTCACAAAGTTATGTCTTTGAATAGCTGTGCACTGATGACTCATTGATGATATTTTAGTATTGTTTTGGTTAATTGTTAAATTTTAAAAGGAATATGTCCATGCCAAAATTGTATTCTGTACAGAAGTCAAATTAGTTTTGAAGCAAGAGTTTCGTCATAACTGAAGTATTGAAAAATTATATCTTCCCATTTGAAAGCTGTAACACCCATGAGGTGAAATAGCTGCTGTAACACAATGATTGCTTCAGTGGGCTGAGTCTCTGAAAACATTTAAAGAATATTTTAATGCATCTATCGGGGGACCTGCCCCGATAATCACGTAGGTTCTTTTCTATTTTCCTAAGCATCGGCTGGCTTGAGAAATAAAGGGACAGAGTACAAAAGAGAGAAATTTTAAAGCTGGGTGTCTGGGGGAGACATCACACGTTGGTAGGATCCGTGATGCCCCACAAGCCACAAAAACCAGCAAGTTTTTATTAGGGAGTTTCAAAAGGGGAGGGAGTGTGCGAATAGGTGTGGGTGACAGACATCAAGTACTTAACAAGGTAATAGAATATCACAAGGCAGGTGGAAGCAGGGCGAGATCACAGGACCACAGTATGGAGGCGAAATTAAAATTGCTAATGAAGTTTCGGGCACCATTGTCATTGATAACATCTTATCAGGAGACAGGGTTTTGAGATCAACCGGTCTTACCAAAGTTTATTAGGCGGGAATTTCCTCTTCCTAATAAGCCTGGGAGCGCTATGGGAGACTGGAGTTTATTTCACCTCTGCAATCTCGACCATAAGAGACAGGTATGCCCCGGGGGGGCCAGTTCAGAGACCTACCCCTAGGTGCGCATTCTCTTTCTCAGCCACGTTCCATGCTGAGAAAAAGAATTCAGTGATAATTCTCCCATTTGCTTTTGAAAGAAGAGAAATATGGCTCTGTTCTGCCCGGCTCACTGGTGGTCAGAGTTTAAGGTTATCTCTCTTATTCCCTGAACAATTGCTGTTATCCTGTTCTTTTTTCAGGGTGCCCACATTTCATATTGCTCAAACCCACATGCTGTACAATTTGTGTACTTAACGCAACTATTACAGGGTCCTGAGACGATATACATCCTTCTCGGCTGACAGGATTAAGAGATTAAAGCAAAGACAGGCATAGGAAATCACAAGGATATTGATTGGGGAAGTGATAAGTGTCCATGAAATCTTTACAATTTATGTTTAGAGACTGCAGTAAAGACAGGCATAAGAAATTACAAAAGTATTAATTTGGGGAACTAATAAATGTCCATAAAATCTTCACAATCCACATTCTTCTGTCATGGCTTCAGCCGGTCCCTCCGTTTGGGGTCCCTGACTTCCCGCAACATGCACCATGTCAAGACTAGGGAAGCTTCATTCACATGGTGACAGCTCCTCCTTGTCTGCTGTGTATAAATTAATTGCTAAGTAAGAGAAAGTACTTAAGGCAAGTTCACTAAGACTGGCCAGAAAGGGCAAAGATTTTTTGTCTAAGAGCTCAAAAGCACAAGCAACCAAAACAAAAATAGACAAATGTGATTACATCAAGCTTAGAAGCTCTACACAGCAAAGGAAACAATTAACAAAGTGAAAAGACAACCTGCAGAATGGGAGAAAATATTTGCAAGCTGTCCGTCTGACAACGAACTAATAACCAGAATACATAAGGAGTTTAAACAACTCAATAGCAATAAAACAAATAATACAGTTAAAAATGGGCAAAAGATTTGAATAGGCATTTCTCAAAATAAGATATACAAATGGCCAACAGGTATATGAAAAAATGCTCAACATCACTAATCATTAGATTCAAATTGAAACCACAATGAGATATCATCTCACACCAGTTAAAATGGCTACTGTAAAAAAAAAAAAAAAAGCAGGAAATAATGGATGCTGGCAAGGATGTGGAGAAAGGAGAACTCTCAGAAATTTAAATTAGTACAGCCACAATAGAAAACTATATGGAGGTTTCTCAAAAAAAAAAAAAAAAAAATAGAACTACCATATGATCCAGCAATTCCACTATTGGGTACATATCCAAAGGAAAGAAAAATCAACCTATCAAAGAGATACCTGCACTCCCATGTTTATTGTAGCACTACTCACAATACCCAAAGTATGGAATCAACCTAAATGTCCATCAATGAATAAATGAATAAGGACAATGTGGTATATATACACAATGAAATACTATTCAGCTATAAAAGGAATGAAATTATGTCATTTGCAGCAGCATGGATGGAACTGGAGGTCATTATGTTGGGTGAAGTAAGGCAAGCACAGAAGGATAATTTTTGCATGTTCTCACTAATATGTGGGAGCTAACATAGTGGATCTCATGAAGATAAAGAATAGCTTGTTGTTATTAGAGGACAGGAAGGATAGCAGGGAGGAGGGATGGGGGGGTTGATTAATGGGTACAAATAACAGTGTGATAGAAAAAATAACACATAGTATTTGATGGAACAATAGTGTGATTATCGTTTACAATAATCTGTATTTTAAAATACCTAAAAGAGAATAATTTGAATGTTTCTAGCATGAAGAAAAGACAAGTATTTAAGATGGTGGATATCCTAAGTACACTGATTTGATCTTTACAAATTATATGAATATATTAAATTATCACATGTACCCCCCAAATACATGGTACATAATACATGTGTATATCTATTATGTATCATTAAAAAATAAAACAAAAAGAATTGGCCAGCAAAAAGGAAGGCCTTTTAATAAAGGGAGGAGGTAGCCGCCAGTGACTTCTCAGATCCTGGAAAGACTTCTGTTCCCCCCAAACACAACCTCGAACCATTTGTTGAAGCCTAGAGTCCCTTTAACAAGGGAAAAAGCTTCTCAATTTTTAGAGAGGATATTTCTCATCTCCCGTAGAAGGAATTATAGAAATAGAAACTCAACTGCATCCCAAGAGGCAGTGTAATGTAGTTGCCAAGTACACGGTTTCTGGAGACAGGCACTATGGGTTTGAAACCCTGCTCTTCAGCTTAACTAGTTGTGTAGCCCTAGGCAGGTCACTTTGCCCATCTGCCTCAGTTTTCTCTTCTGTAAAATGGTGATGATAGTGTTACAGTTGGACCTCCATACCCGTGGGTCCCGGCTCTGTGGATTGAACTAACGGTGGATTAAAAATATAGTCACGTACCACGTAGTCAATCAGTGATGGACCATATATATGGCAGTGATCCCATAAGATTATAATACCATATTTTATTGTACCTTTTCTATGTTTAGATACATAAATACTAACCATTGTGTTACAATTGCCTACAGTATTCAGTGTAGTAACATGCTGTACAGGTTTGCAGCATAGAAGTGATAGGCTATAACACATAGCTAGGTGTGTGGTAGGCTATACCATCTAGGTTTGTGTAAGTACACTCTAGGATGTTTACAAAATGATGAAATCACCTAATGTTGCACTTCTTATAACGTATTCCCTTTGTTAAGCAACACATGAGTGTACTAAAAAAAACAGGTCAATACTAAAAAATAATACAGATAAAATACAGTATAACAACTATTTACATAGCATTTTCATTGTATTATATGTAATCTAGAGATGCTTTAAAGTATACAAGAGGCTGTGCATAGGTTATATGCAAATATTATGCCATTTTATATCAGTGACTTGAGCTTTCGCAGATTTTGATATACACCAGGGATCCTAGAACCAATCCCCAGGGAGACCAAGGGATGACTGCACTTATCTTAAATGCTCGATAAGGATTCATGTGTGATTGCTTAGATAAATATTATCTAATTTGCCCATATTTTTGAATACTTACTTTTGAATACTTGCCAAAAACTGCATTGAGAATTTTGTGTGCATTTCCAAGTTTAATTCTCACTACAGTTCTGCATGGTGGCTACTATTAGTATCTCCTTTTGACAGATGAAGGAATTGAGGCATGTAAATGGTTATGAACTGTCTCTAGTAAGTGGGGAAGGCAGAATACAAAATCATATCTGTCTACTCCATGGCCCATGTCAGTGGCCACTATATTATACTCTCCCTCATCATATTTCATCTGGAAATGGCTTAGCAGTTGACACTTACTGAAGGAGATGCTACTTTTTCCAAAGCCCTGCATTATATGTTTATTTATTCACTTTTCATTATTAAAATTTCAAAATTCTGGGTAAGCTTTATGAGAGTATTTCAGAATAACAAGGGTATAATCCTCCTGCTTCAAGTAACTCCTGCCTATCTATGGTGATGAGGCTCGGGTGCACATAAAAATTAGGGAATAAACAAAAAAGGCTTACAATATGAGATAACCAGTAATTTCCCCTTTTTATTTTACTAAGCAGCAAGACATTAAAAAAAATTACCTAGACATAGTTGCAACTTATATGTCTTTTCTCCTGATCCCCTCTTCCTCAAGCCTAAGGTCACAATATAGAGAAAATAAATTGTCAGTTACTTGTCCACAGTAACGTTTGAGTCAAGAAACACTGGTAAGAATTGGACAGCATATGTATGAATGCCTGTTCAACAAGGAGATTAGACTCAATCAGTAATAAGATTTCACTGGATGTACTTCAATGTTCATTTTCAGAAAGTCTGCTTTTCATGTCATATCTCCATGAGAGACAATGTAACATAAGGAAGCCTGAATTTAAACTGGCTGGATCCAAATCCTGGTCCTACACTTGGTATCTGTATAACCCTGGACAAGTTATTTACACCCTCTGTACCTCAGTTGCTTAAGTCATAAAACAGGGATGATAAAAAGAGTATTTGTGCCACAATATAATTGTGAGGATTAAAAAAACTAAAGCAATTAGGCTAGTGCCAAGACCATAACAACTTCCTTAACAACATTAATTACCTATGATGGTGGTAATGACAATGACAATGTCAATTATATTAATGAAAGATTTCATTTGCAAAAGCTTTTATGGCTGTGATTATTAACTTTAAGTGTCAATTTAGAGGACGTATTTGGATAAAATTCATACATGGGTGTCCTATTCAACATCTTATTGGAAGTTCTGGCCAAAGCAATCTGGCAAGTGAAAGAAAT
Organism: Gorilla gorilla gorilla; assembly: GCF_029281585.2. Classification (NCBI taxonomy): domain Eukaryota; kingdom Metazoa; phylum Chordata; class Mammalia; order Primates; family Hominidae; genus Gorilla; species Gorilla gorilla. Next base: position 125,102,628 of record NC_073247.2, read on the forward strand.
AAAAGGTATCCCAATAGGAAAAGAGAAAGTGAAACTATCCCTGTTTGCAGATGACATGATTCTATATCTAGAAAACCCCATAGTCTTGTCTCAAAAGCTCTTTGATCTGATAGACAACTTCAGCAAAGTTTTGGAATCCAAAATCAAGGTAAAAAAATCAATACCATTCCTATACACTAACAGCATCCAAGCTGAGAGCCAAGTCAGGAACACAATTCCATTCACAATTGCCACAAAAAGAATAAAATACCTAGGACTACAGCTAACCAGGGAGGTGAAAGATCTCTACAATGAGAATTACAAAACATTGCTCAAAGAAATCAGAGATGATACAAACAAATGGAAGAACATTCCATGCTCTTGGATAAGAAGAATCAGTATTGCTAAAATGGCCATACTGCCCTAAGCAATTTACAGATTCAATGTTATTCCTATCAAACTACCAATGGCATCTTCACAGAACTAGAAAAAAACTATTCTGAAGTTCATATGAAACCAAAAAAGAGCTCAAATAGCCATGGCAATTTTAAGTAAACAGAACACAGCTGGTGGAATCGCATTGCTGGACTTCAAACTTTACTACAAGGCTACAGTAACCCAAACAGCATGGTACTGTATAAAAACAAACACATAGAACAATAAAACAGAATAGAGAGCCCAGAAATAAAGCCACACACCTACAACCATCTGATCTTTGACAAAGTCTACAAAAACAAGCAATAGGGAAAGGACTTCTTATTCAATAAATGATGGGATAACTGGCTAGCTATACGCAGAAGACTGAAACTGGACCGCTTTCTTACACCATGTACAAAAATCAACTAAAAATGGATTTAAAGACTTAAATGTAAAACCTAAAATTGTAAAAACTCTGAAAGATAACCTAGGAAATACCATTTTGGACATAGGAACTGGCAAAGATTTCATGCCAAAATTCCAAAAGCAATTGCAACAAAGGCAAAAATGGACAAACTCGACCTAATTAAACTTAAGAGCTTCTGCACACTATTTTAACAGAGTAAACAGACAACCTACGGAATTGAAAAAAAAATTTGCAAACTACACATCTGACAAAGGTCTAATATCTAGAATCTACCAGGAACTTAAACATATAAACAAAAAACAATCCCATCAAAAAGTGGACAAAAGACTTGAACAGAAACTTTTCAAAAGAAGACATACATGCAGCCAACGAGCATATGAAAAAATGCTCAGTATCACTGATCATTAGAGAAATGCAAATCAAAACCACAATGAGATACCATCTCACACCAGTCAGAATGGCTACTATTAAGAAGTCAAAAAATAACAGATGCTGGTAAGGTTGTGGAGAAAAGGGAACACTTACACATTGCTGCTGGGAGTGTAAATTGGTTCAACCAGTGTGGAAAGCAGTGTGGCGATTCCTCAAATAACTAAAAACGGAATTACCATTCAACCCAGAAATCCCACTACCTGGATTTATATTCCCAAAGAAATATAAATCATTCTACCCTAAAGACACAGGAACATATATATTAATCACAGCACTAGTCACAATAGCAAAGATATGGAATCAACCTAAATCTCCATCAGTACTAGATTGGATAAAGAAAATGTGGCACATATACACCATGGGATACTATGTAGCCAAAAAAAAAGAATGAGATCATGTTCTTTGCAGGGACATGGATGAAGCTGGAGGCCGTTATTCTTAGCAAACTAATGCAGAAACAGAAAAGCAAAAACTGCATGTTCTCACTTATAAGTGGGACTTAAATAATGAGAACACATGAACAGAGAGAAGGAGAACAGACACTGGGGCCTACCCATCTGTACACCAAATCCCCGAGTAATGAGTTTACCTATATAACAAACCTGTACATACACCCCTAAACCTAAAATATTTTTAAATAAAAATAATAAACAGATATCTAATACACAGACAAAAGAAAATATCTATTACTATAACTGTTTGCAGATATACAAGCAAAAATTATATGCCCAAGGTGAACACATTGGTCCATGGGAAAACTAGACACAGAAAATGAAATGGATTCTGTTGGAACTGCTTACAGGTTTTAAAAAAGTTTTCCTTTTCTATGAAGAAGAAGCCGTACTCAAGAGATGTGCAGTCTTGGCTATAATCAAAGAAAATATATTGAAGTGCTATTTTTCACCTATTGGGTTGGCAAAATAAAAAATGGTCACATCCATTGTATGTATCAAGAGTGATAAAATACCATTCCTTTTGAGCCAGGTACAACCACTCTAAGAAAACAATGGAAAATATAAAGAGCAAACACTGTGAAACATAAAAATACATAAATAAATAAATTTACATTGGTGAACTTTGAGTAAGAGGGATTGCCCTCCATAATGTGGGTGGGTTTCAATCAGTTGAAGGCCTGAACAGAACAAAAAGCCTGGCCTCCCCAAGCAACAGGGACTTCTGCAGCATATTGCCTTAAGACATCATCTGAAGCATCAGGTACCCTGGATCTCCAGCCTGCTGGTTCACACTGTGCAGATTTTGACTGTCCAGCTTCCATAATCACATGAGCCAATTCCTTATAATAAAGCTCTTCATGTATATATACACATCCTATTGATTCTGTTTCTCTGGAAAACCCTGACTAATACAATGGCTAATATAAATGTTAAAGCCACCAGACTACATTTTTCCTAAGCAATCTTCCTATGTTTGCTACTCTATGAATATAATTAATTTTATTTTAAATCCTGAATGTACGTAAAGGGATACAATTTATGTTTACTGTAGGTTAGCTTAAGGCAGATTTCTTGAGAAAAGAGGATTGCGAAGGAAATAGTGCATAGAAATTGGAGGAAAGGAGGAAGAAACGTTCTCCAGGTAAGAAAAAGCATGGAATTACGCATGGGAAAAAATATGTGAAATGCATATATTTGTGTGATGTGTAATTGTAGAATTGGTCTGACTGAAGTCAATAACCTTGTTAAATTTTGTATATCTGTTATCTATCTATCTACCTACCTATCCTGTTGGCCCTCTCTATTCACAGGTTCTGCATGTGTGGATTTAACCAATCATGGATCAAAAATATTTTTTTTTCAATTGCGTTTGTACTGAACATGTATAGGCTTTTTTTGGCCATTATTCCCTAAACAGTACACTATAACAACTGCTTACATAGGACTTCCATTGCATTAGGTATTGTAAGTAATCTAGGATTACTTAAACTATACAGAAGGATGTGCAAATACTGCATAATTTATATCAGGGGCTTGAGCATTTGCAGATTTTTGGCATCCATGAGAGGTCCTGAAGCTAATCCCACACAGATACAGAGGAACTACAGTATATATATGCACAAGCATATTTAAATAGAACAGGTTCTTAGAAGAATTGTAGAGTCAAAATTATGCAATTTAAAAATTTTATAGATGTTGCCAAGTTGCCATCTCAATAAGCTATACAAATACATAGTCATCAATTGTATATGAAAGAACCCATAATATTCTATTAAATAACTGTATAATACACCTTTTTCAGTGGTGCCAAACATGGGGTAAAATCTTACTTTTATTTTAATGTATATTTATTATATTATTTGTGAGGTTTAACATCTTATGCTTATTGATCCTTTGTTATACTTCTTTGAATTTCCTGTTCATATTTTTTGCCAAATTTTATATCTTTTCTTATTGATTTGTAGTGATTTTGTTTTGAATGATGATCCTTTGCTTATTATTTATGCAACAGGTATATTCTCCAAACTTATTTTTTCTTTACTTTTATTGTGTAAAATATTTTCATTTTATGCAGAAAAAAATCTGCCAACCTTCACTTGTGAATTTTTGTTTTTGTGCCCTTTCCTCTTCCAAGATTTTTTTTTCTAAAAATGCACAGTTTTGTAATGATATGTTTAACTCTTTCATCCGTCTGGAGTTTTTTTCATATGGGATAAAATAAAGGCCTACATTATCTTTTTCTAAGTGAATATCTAATTGTACCATATTTATATGTTGAATACTCTGTTCTTGTGTCAGTACGACAATATATTAAATACCATGTAGCTTTAAAGGGTTTTGAAGTTTAGTATGACAACTTTTGCCTCATTATTCTTGGTTTAACAAATGTTATTGACTATTTGGAAGGATTTTTCTCTTCCACATGAATTTATAGTTATATTACCATGCTGGTATTTTAAGAGTAAATTCATAGGTTAATTGTTTTCCAAGTTCGTTTGCCATATAGTCAATGCAAAAGAGTGGTATTAGATACGTGTAACTAAATGCAGTTCCAACAGTTACCTGCAACAGCCAGATAGATTGACGTTTTTTCTTTGGATTGACCAAATATTTGAATAAACTAATAGGCTAAGTCTTATGCATAGTCGTAGATGAGCCACATCAAGTAATATCAGGCATGCTGTCTGCAACCTAATACCTATACTGTCCAGTATGGTAGCTACTAGTCATGTGTGGCTATTAAGCACCTGAAATGAGTCTAGTGTGATTGAAAAACTGAATTTTTAAATGTCATTTTATTTTAATTCTTTAAAATTTAGATTTTATAACTGAAGCAGTATAAAATATTTTCTATTAGATACAACTTTATTATTTTGGTAGGACAACATTTTATTTTACCATTGATTCACATAAAAGAAAGATACTATTCTTGCATTAGAGTTTTTATGTCATATTCGTGTGTCATTTTTAGTATTACACATAATTACATCATCAATCTAGTTAGTATCAAGACATTGATTCAGTTTAAATGATTTATTCTAAGCACTGACATAAGATAGTAATGTTTATTTTCACATTTTTTGCAGACAGTTATGTTTTATAGTCATACTATATAAATTGTAATTGGTTATTAAAATACTTATTTTAAAAATACAATATAGTTAAATTATTTTTCTAGTTTAAAAAAAAGCATGAGAAAATTTGAAATTTAAAATGAAGCATACTGTAGATACAGAATTGAACGGAGATGCAGAAGCTAAAAGCACAACTGGAGCAATAAAAAAAAAAGAGTGGAAGAAAGTATGTTAAAAATTTCTCAATGAATGGTAATTGCAGTTTGCTGTGACAGAGCAAAATGAAAAAGGAAAAAAAAATTATTTGCAGTTTAAAACATAACAAAACAGAAAATATTCAGTGACATTTTTCGGCAAAAACATAATGAATTTGATGTTTCCTCTCAATGGTCAAGTGCAATCAATAAAACGTGTAGCCTGAAATAAGATGTCCAAAAATATACATAAATTTTATTAGGTTGGTGCAAAAGTAATTGTGTTTTTTTTGCAGGTGAAAGTAATGGCAAAAACCGCAATTACTTTTGCACCAACATAATAATAGGGCCTGAGCTTGTGATTTTAGCCAGCTATAAAACTACTTGAATTTTTGCAAAGAAAGAAAACCATATTTAGGTAGAGAAGTGATAAGGTAAATTATTTCAACATTATGTATTTTGTTAGAAATTCATCAGGAAATGAATTTAAAAAGATATATATTTTTTAAAAGTTAAGATATTTAATTGAGATATCAAACCAATTCCCATAGACCACAAGACACTTCTAACTAACTATATTATAGCTCACAATTTCAAAAATGAACTGAATGATGTCAGGAAGATGGCGGAATTGGTACACACTGATTCAACAACAAAACATGAGAAAATTCCCTTTGTGGGAAATTCAGAAACCAGTTGACAGGCTACTATACCCTGGGCAAGAGTGAAACCAGCCACATCAAAGCCAGTAGGGAAATTTGATACATTCACTATACCTGCCCCTGTCACAATGCCGTACAATCAGGAGGAAACCTTTCAACTCCCATCTTCTCCCTAAGTAGGAAAAGAGTCGGACTACATGTTCAATACCCCAAGTTCTCTGAGGACTTTCTAGAAAACTGACTTCTGTCTTGCCTGTTTTGGAACAGTGATGGAACCTGATATACTTTAGCTGCCTGGGAACCAGTGAAATCAGAGATGGTGATTTGGGCTATTAGTATTATGGCCCTTCCCCCCAGTTCAGCACAAAGAAAGTGGACAAAAACTCCAAGATCCTAGCTTCTCTTAAGGAAGGGAAGGAGTTGAACTGTCCATCCAAAGCCCCAACTTCTCTGGTGGTTGCACAAAGAACTGGCTTCTGTTCCGCTTGTCTTGGAGCACTGACAGAACCTGGCATACAAATGATTCCTGGAGGCCACTAAGAACAAATAAAGTGTTTCAATTTTTACCTTCCAAAAATAAGTGAGAGCATGTGAGGTTTGTCTTTCTGTGCCTGGCTTATTTCACTTAACATAATGACCTACAGTTCCGTCCATGTTGTTGCAAATGACAGGATATCATTCTTTTTTATGGCTGAATGGTACTCCGTTGTGTATATGTACCTCATTTTGTTTATCCATTCATCCACTGATGGGCACTTAGATTGCTTCCAAATATTGTCTGTTGTGAATAGTGCTGCAATAAACATGAGAGTGCAGATAGCTCTTCAATATTCTGATTTCCTTTCTTTGGAGTATATACCTAAAAATGGGATTGCTGGGTCATATGGTAAAACTCTATTTTTAGTATTTTTTAGGAACCAGAAAAGTGACTCACCACATGCAAAGAAACCTCCATAAAACTATCAGTGGATTTTTCAAGAAAAACTATGCAAGGCAGAAGTGAACAGGATCACATGTAGATTCAACGTGCTGAAAGAAAAAAACATTCAACCAGGATTATACTTAGCAAAAGTGTCCTTCAAAAATGAAGAACAGATAAAGACTTTCCTAGACTAACAAAAGTTGAGAGTTCATCACGACCAGACCTGCTTTATAAGAAATAATAAAAGGAGTTCTTCAAGTTGAAATGGAATGATGCTAAAGAGTAACATAAAAGTATTTTGTCTTACACATGCACACGTATGTTTATTGTGGCAGTGTTCACAATAGCAAAGACTTGGAAACAACCCAAATGCCCATCAATGATAGACTGGATAAAGCAAATGTGGCACATATACACCATGGAATACTATCCAGCCACAAAAAAAGGATGAGTTCATGTCCTTTGCAGGGACATGGATGAAGCTGGAAACCATCATTCTCAGCAAACTAACACAAGAACAGAAAACCAAACACCGCATGTTCTCACTCATAAGTGGGAGTTGAACAATGAGAACACATGGACACAGGGAGGGGAACATCACACACCGGGGCCTGTCGGGGTGAGGGGCTAGGGGAGGGATAGCATTAGGAGAAATACCTAATGTAGATGATAGGTTGATTGGTGCAGCAAACCACCGTGGCACATCTATACCCATGTAACAAACCTGCACATTCTACACATGTCCAGAACTTAAAGTATAATAAAATAAGTAAAAAGTACTTTGTCTTAGTCGGTTTGAGCTGCTATAATAGCTTATCACAGAATAATTCTCCTTGATTCCATACTCTTCCCTCCAGGCCCACTTGGGCAATGGTACCATGTTCCAGACCCATGAGCATGGGAGTCCTGCCCGCAGGGTTCTCCTGGGCAGGTTTTGAGCCCCCTTAGTTTTGGAAGGTCCTGCCCCCATAGCATTGAGTGGAGGTCATATGGTCTGTTGAAAGTGAGGTGGTTCCCCCACAATTTTGAAAGTGAGGAGGCAGCCCTGATATTCTCTGAATTGCTTTCAGGTTTGTTCTTCCCTTGTATTGAAAAATAGAACATGCTTACAGCAAAATACCTACAGGGTCTGTCTTATAAAATCCAAAAGGTCTGGCAACCTTCTTTAATTTAGTTTAAACTAGAGATTTTCCTGTCGAAGTAGGTGATTAAGTCAGTGTTTGACACCCATATTAATCTCCTCATCAAATGTTTGCTCAGCCATACCCTTAGTGCTCTCTTCAGTACATGTTTTCTGATTTTTTTAGCAGCATGGAAAGCCTGAGAATTTTCCACACCTTTAAGTTCTAGTTCCCTTTTGCTTAATAATTCTCTCTTTAAGTAACTTCTGTCTTTTCACGTTTTACTATAAACACAGTCAGGAGGAACCACTTTGCTTATAATTCGCATCAGCTAAATATCCAATTTAATCATTCACAAGTTCTGTTTATTACAAAACAACGGAACATGGACACAAGTCAAATTCTTTGCCACTGTATAACAAGGATCACCTTTTCTCTATTGTCGAATAACATATTCTTTATTTCCATCTGAGACCTCATCAGAATGGCCTTTCTTGTCCATATTTATACCAACATTTTGTAAATGATGATTTATGTATTCCCTATGCAGATGGAAGCTCTCCTCTTTTCTTTCTGAGCTCTCACCAGAATCACATTTTAATGTCTTTCCACAACATTCTCAACTTTTAGCATACACTTCAAAACTCTTTTAGACTCTTACCATTCCCCAGTTCTTGAACCACTTCAACATTTTTAGTTTTTTGTTTTGTTTTGTTTTTACGGTAGCACCCACTTCTTAGTGCCAGTTTCTTAGTCAGCTCTGACTATTATAACAGCTTACCATAAACAGAGTGAGGTGAACAACATTTATTTCTCATAGTTTTGAAGGTTGAAAGTCCAAGATCAGAGTGCCAGCATGGATAGATTCTGGTGAAGTTCTTACTCTAGGTTGCAGGAAGCTGACTTCTCCTTGGATCTCCACATGGCAGAAATAGAGTGAGAGCTATCTGGGGTCTCATTTTTAAGGACACTAATCCCATTCATGAAGTCTCCACTCTTATGATGTTCCAAAGGCCCCACCTCCTATCATCATGTTGGGATTAGGATTTCAGCATATCAATTTTGAGGGTACAAAAGTATTTAGACCACAACATATGTGAAAATATAAAACCTACTGGAAAAATAAATATATAGACAAATAATGTACTACTGTAACAGTGTTTAGTAAATTATTTTTAATTCTAGTATAAAAGTTAAAGAATATTAAAAATAGCAACAAATAAAACATGTTAATGGATGCACAATATAAAAAGTTGTAAACAGTGATATCAATAACATAAAATGAGGAGGAAGTAGTAAAGAAAAAAATTTTGGTATGCAATTGAAGTTAAATAATAAAATACACTACTATAAGAAATTTTATGTAAGTCCAGTGATAAGCACAAACAAAATCCCTACAAAGACACACACACAAACACAGAGAAAGAAAAAGGAATCAAAGAATATAAATACAAAAAAAAATCAATAAAACGAAGAAAAGCAGCGAGAGGAAAAGAGGGACAAAATTTCAGGACAAAGAATAATAATAAAATGGCAATAGTAAGTCTTATGAATAATTATATTACACAAAAATGGGTTGAACTGGCAAATTAAAAGGTAAAGAGTGGCTAAATCAATTTAAAAAAAGTCTATATACTGTCTACAGAGATTCACTTTAGATTTAAGGACACAGGGTGAAGTTGAAAGGATGGAAAAAACGGTATTTCATGCAAATGGTAAACAACTAGAGCAGTGGTGGTTAGATTTATGTCAGACAAAATAGACTTAAGTCAAAAACTTCCACAAGAGAAAAAGGAGGACATTATATAACGATAAAATGGATAAAAAGGATAATTCACCCGGAAGATATATAAATTACAATTAGATATGAGCCCAACACTAGAGCATCTAAATATATAAAACCTTGTCACGGGTGAGGGGAAGAATAGATAGCAATACCACAGTAGTAGGACACTTCAATACTCCATCTCCAATAATGAATAGAACACTGAGACAGAAAATCAGTAAGGAAATAGTGGGAGTGAAAAGTACTGTGTCTCAAATGAACTGAACAGACATATACAGAACATTCTTTCAAACAGCAGCAGAATATACATTTTTCTCAATGGAACATTCCTATGAATAGATAACATGTTAAGCCACAAATCAAGTCTTAACAAATTTAAGATGATTAAAATCATACTAAGTATCGTCTATGACCACAGTGGAATGAAACTAGACATCAATAGCAGAAGGAAAACTAGAAAAATTACAACTATGTGAAAATTAAAGAACATGCTCCTGAATAATCAATGGGCCAAAGAAGAAATCAAAATTGAAATTAGAAAATATCTTTAGAAAACTGCAAATTAATACATAACATACCAAAAACTATGAGATACAGCAAAAGCAGTACTAACAGGGAAGTTTATAGTGATAAATGCTTATATTAAAAAATAAGAAAGATCTTTAAGCAACTGAACTTTACACTCAAGGAACTAGAAAAAAAGAATAAACTAAGCCCAAAGTTAGTAGAAGGAAAAAAATTATAAGGATTAGAGAAGAAATAATTAAAGTAGAGAATAGAAAAATAATAGAAAAAATGAGCATAACTAAGAATTGGATTTTTCAAAAGATAAACAGAATTGAAAAAATTTAGCTAGACTAAATTTAAAAAGGGAGAACACTCAAAGAGGTAAAAATAGAAATTAAAGAGGAGATGTTTTAACTGCTACAACAGAAACAAAAAGGATCATGTGACTACTATGAACAATTGTATAGCTCCATATTAGATAATCTAGAAGAAATGGATAAATTTCTAGAAACATACAGCCTACCAGACTGAATCATGAGGAAATAAAATATCTGAACAGATAAAAAACAAGTAGATTTAATTGGTAATCATAAATCTCCCAAGAAGAAAAGTCCAGGAACAGATGGCTTCACTGGGGAATTCTACCGAGCATTTAAAGATGATTTAAAGATGAAGTAACACTACTCTTTCTCAAACTCCTTTAAAAAATTGAAGAGGAAGGAAAACTCACAAAGACTCTATGAGAAAAAAAAAAAAACACAGGCCAATATCACTGATAAATATTGAGGTTAAAATTCTGAACAAAATACTAACAAACCAAATCCAAGAGTACATTAAAACAACACACACTGGGGCCTATCAGAGGGTGGAAGGTGGGAGGAAGGAGAGGATCAGGAAAAATAACTAATGGATACTAAACTTAATATATCTGGGTGATGAAATCATCTGTACAACAAACCCATGATACATGTTTAACAAAGCTGCACATCCTGAACATGTATTCCTGAACTTAAAAGCTTCCAGTCATTTTTTTTTAAAAAGTATTATACACCATGATCAAGTGGGATTTATCCCTGGGTGGCAAGAATGGTTCAACATTAAAATCAGTTAAGGAGGCATACCATATCAACAGAATGAAGAATAAAAATCACATGATCATTTCAATAGATACAGAAAAACATTTGCAAAAATACAACACACTTTCATGATAAAAACTCTCAACAAACTAGGAGTAGAGGGAATTTCCTCACCATAATAAATGCCATTCATGAAAATCCTACAGCTCGCATCATACTCAATAGTAACAGAGAGAAAGATTTACCTTTAAGATCAGGAACAAGGCAAGGATGCCCATGCTTGCTACTTCTATTCACCACAGTACTGGAAGTCCTAGCCAGAGCAATTAGGTAAGAAAGAGAAATAAAAAACATGATAACTAGAAAAGAAGAAAAATTATTTGTTTGCATATGAAACGATCTTACATGCAGAAAGCCTTAAAGACTCCAAAGAAAGAAAAAAAAAAAACAGAACTAATAAACTAATTCAGCAAAGTTGCAGGATACAAAATCAACATGTAAAAATCAGTTGCATTGTGTTTGTATACATTATCTATGCATAATGTTTCTAAATATTAACAGTGAAGAATCTGGAAAGTAAGAAAAGTTCATTTGCATTAGTATCAAAAAGAATAAAATACTTGAAGATGAAAGACATACAATCAAAACTATTAAACACTGATAAAAAAATTAAAACACAAATAAATGGAAAGATATCCTGTGCTCATGGATAGGAAGAGTTGATGGTGTTAAAATGTCCATAGTATCCAAAGCTATCTACAAGTTCAATGCAGTTTCTATCAAAATTTTGATAGCATTTTTTTACAGAAATAGAAAAAAGCAAATCTGAAATTCATATGGAACCACAGATGACTCAAATAGCCAAATCAGTCTTGAAAAAGAATAACAAAGCTGGAGATAACACATGTCCTGATTTCAAAATATACTATAAAGCTATAGTAATTAAAACAGTGTGGTACTGGCATAAATATAGATATATAGCTCAATGAAACAGAATAGAGCCCAGAAGCAAACCCATGTACATATGATTAAGTGATCTTTGTTAAGGGTGGTAAGAATACATAGTAGGAAAAATATTGTCTTTTTGACAAATGGTGCTGGGAAAACTGGATATGTGCATGCAAAAGAATGAAATTGGAGACTTATGCCATACACAAACTCAACTAAAAATAGATTAAAGGCTTAAATGTAAGACCTAAAACTGTCAAACTCAGAAGAAAACATAGAAGAGCTTCATGACATTGGTCTTGGGAATGATTTCTTTGATATGGCACCCAAAGTACAGGTAACAAAAGCAAAATAAACAAGGGGAACTACATTGAACTTAAAAGCTTCTGCAGAGTGAAGGAAACAACAGAGTGAAAAAGCAACCTATAAAATGGGAGAAAATATTTGCTAACCATACACCAGATAAATGGTTAATATTCAAAATATAGAAAGATCTTCTACAACACTACATGAAAAAAATATTTACAAATGGGCAAAGGGCTTGAATAAACATTTATTCAAATAATACATACATTTGCCCAAGTCATATGAAAAGATGTGCAAAATTGCTAATCATCAGGGAAATACAAATCAAAACCACAATGAGATATTATCTCACACCCGTTAAGATGGCTATTATAAAAACAAGCAAATAAACAAAAGATGACACATGCTGTTGGGGACGTGCAGAAAAGGGAACCCTTGTACTACCATAGGTACAAATGTAAAATGGTTCAACCACTATGAAAAAAACGTACAGAGGGTCCTCAAAAAATTAAAAATAGACCTCGCCATATGATCTAGCAATCCCACTTCTGGGAATATATATTCCAAAGAATTGAAATCCGGCTTTTGAAGAGATAATTACAATTTATGTTCACTGCAGTATTACAATAGCAAAGATGTAGAAAAAACCTAAATGCCCATTGATGATGAACAGATAATAAAAATGAAGTATATACATAAAATATGAGAGGATGGCAAAAAAGTCATAGAAAAATTGAATGAAAAGATGAAGGTATAAGCTTCATTATCCAACATAAGCTCCATCAAGTTTAACACACTTTTGTAATAATGATACCAGACACTTAGTCCATCCCCAAAGAACTTAGGGTCCTTGCAATTTAACCATATTATGCAGTCTTTTTTACATTATTAATTAAATAAAAATGTGTGCCATTTAAATACTTTTTAAGATTAGGAAACAAAAAGAAGTAGAAAGAGCCAAATCAGGACTTCAAAATGGAGGATTAATAATTTCCCATCAAAACACTTGCAAAATTTCCCTTGTTTGATGACAAGAATGAGCAAAAGCATTGTCATGGTGGAGAAGGACTCTCTGGTGGAGCTTTCTTGGGTGTTTTTCTGCTAAACACTCTTACGTTAAGCAGATGCCATCATTCATTGGCCCTCCAGAAAGTCAACAAGCAAAATGCCTTAAGCATCCCAAAAAACTATTACCATGACCTTTGCCCTTGACTGGTCTGCTTTTGCATTGACTGGACCACTTTCACCTCTTGGTAGACATTGCTTTAATTATGATTTATCTTCAGAGTCATACTAGTAAAGCCATATTTCATCTCTTGTTCCAAATCTTTGAAGAAATGCTTCAGGGTCTTAATCCCACTTGTGTAAAATTTCCATTGAAAGCTCTGCTCTTGTCTGCAGCTGATGTGGGTGCAATGGTTTTGGTATTTATTGAGTGGAAAGTTTGCTCAACTTTAATTTTTCAATCAGAATTGTGTAAGCTCAAGCAAGTGAGATGTCTATGATGTTGGCTATTGTTTCTGCTGTTAATTGTTGGTCCTCTTCAAGTAAGAAAGGAACAAGACTTTTTTTTCCCTTGCAAATAGATGTGGATGGTCTGCTGCTGCGGGCTTCATCTTCGTTGTCTCGTCCTTTTTTAACATGCATTATCTATTTGCAAACTGCTAATTTACTTGAAGCATTGCCCCATAAACTTTTTGTAAAGCATAAATGAATTCACCATTTTCTACCCAAGCTTCTACATAAATTTAATGTTTGTGCTTGCTTTAATTTTAGCAGAATTTATGTTGCTCTGAGAGGGGCTCTTTTCAAACTAATGTCTTATGCTACTTAGTACCTCAAGCTAGATCCTGTTTAGACGTGTTGTAACAAGTTAATATGAATTTATTTAGGTGTAAAAAATGTTTCTAAATCCATGCATAATTGTTTCCATAAAATGTATTTTCCATGAACTTTTTGAAGACCCCTCAGCATTTTATTCTGCCTTAAAAAGAGAAGGAAATTCTACCATTTGCAACAACATGGATGAATCTTGAGAATATTATGCTAAGCAAAATTCGCCAATTACAGAAGGACAAATCCTGTATGATTCCACTAATATGAGGTGTCAAAAATTGCCAAACTCATAGAAGTAGAGAATAGAATGGTGGTCGCCAGGGCTGAGGAGACAGGGTAATCCAGAGTTGCTATTTAGCAAGTACAAGTTTCAGTTAGGCAAGATGAGTAAGTTCTAGAAACGTGCTGTAAAACATTGTGCCTATAATTAACAATTTTTAAGTATTATACACTTAAAAGTTTGTTAAAAGGATAGATCTCATGTTAAATATCTTACAACAATAAAAATAGATTCATTTTTACTAAAACTTTTGAAAAATTACAAGTATTTTTCTTTAATTGTATATGTTATTCTATACCTATTAAAATATCTTTAAAAATGAAGGTAAAATGAAGACATTTTTAGGTACAAATCTGAAAGAATTAATCAGCAGCAGATCTGGACTATAACAAATGTTAATTGAAGTGTTTTTTGGCAGAAGGAAGATAGTAACAAATGGAAATATAAATCCACACGTCTCCCAGCATAGTAAGGATTAAATGATATAAAACACGTAAGCTACTTAGACATTGCTTGACACATTGGCAGTCCTTAATATTATCCATACTAATAATAGCAATTATTATTATTTAAGGGAATACAAACTAACTGGAGAGAAAGGCCAAGGAATAAAACTGGTCATGTAAGGAGGTGAAGTACTCCTAGTAAAAATCTCATGGATAGTGCTAATGGAAACTTACGAAGAAAGATAGTGGCAATAATCCAGTTCTTTTTCTGTTTGGTCCTAAGTTTGGGGAGGGACAATAGTGGGGAATTAGACATGATCCTAAAAAATGATTTGGTTATCTATAACAATGAAAAAGAGGCCCAATTCATATAGCGAAAAAATAGATATATTGCAACTGGCACAGTGAAGCATAGAATTCTTTATATTTATTATATAGCATATAAAGCCTATCTTATTTCACTGTATATTCAAATAGAAGGAAAGCATTTTAAGGAAAAGAACACTTCAAAATTATGGTACTTCAAAAGATATAATGTGTTATATTAATATTGGTTATTAAATATTCCAAGTATATGTCCAAAATAAAATCATAGGCTGTTTAATATTTCAATATATTAATACAAAGCATTTCAAACATTCAAAAATATCAAAAGACTTGTAGAGTGAACACTCATATTTCTACCACTCAATCTATAATTTACATTTTACTATCAGGTTTTATCACACATCTTTCCCTCTATTTATCCTTCTGTATACCCATACTTAATCTTATAATTTGAATCCTTTCAAGGTATGTGGCAGACATTGGTCCATTCTCCCCTAAACACTTCAGTCTGCATATATTTAATTAGATTTCAATGCTTTACTTTTTGTTATTTTTTTCCTTTTTAAGGTGAAGTGCTATTCTATAGCATGCATTGGCAAATGCATACAAGTATGTATTAAAATTTTGTTCGAGATACAGAGCATTACTATAATCCCTTAAATTTTCCTCTTGCACTTTTCCATTCTAACCATGCCCTGAACCCTACCAGAGGCAGTATTGTACTGATTTTTTTTTGTTGTTCACTCTATATTTGATTTACCTTACTTCAGTTATCACTTAAATGAAATTATACATTTCAATTTTTTTGTATAGCTTCTTTCATTTAGCATAATGTTTTTGGAAATTAACTCTGTTTTTGCACACATTCATTTTTTGTCCCTTTTCATCGCTGAGCAGTATTTCTTTGTGCAGCTATACCGTACTGTGCTTATTCACTCTCATGTTGATAACAACATGACTTACAATTGCGAATTGTTTAGGGAGCACTCTATAAAGTATTTTTCACCTCCATATTTTTTGTTTCCATCATATAGCAAAATTTGCCATGCAATGGTCAATTTAGATTTGCTGTTTTCTCACCATGATAGGGAAGGAAGCATGGGAGTTTTTGAGCTGCCCAGTTGAAACGTGTAGGATAGCCAACCTCTACAATGGCTTATCTAGCCAAAAATAAATTCTTTCAAGTTTTCCTATCAGCAGAAAAATGTTTATGTTGTGGGAAAATGTCTCTATACAATTTGAATAGTAGTATTCTATTATTGAATTTAT
This sequence comes from Gorilla gorilla gorilla, assembly GCF_029281585.2. Taxonomy (NCBI): domain Eukaryota; kingdom Metazoa; phylum Chordata; class Mammalia; order Primates; family Hominidae; genus Gorilla; species Gorilla gorilla. Next base: position 125,119,092 of record NC_073247.2, read on the forward strand.
CATTACAAATGAAGTTTATCTAGCTTAGTTGAACAAAAAATAGGACACCACTAAAACAGAATGAAGGAGAAAAAGCATATTTGAATATAAAGATAATGTATCAGAATTTAAGGGGTGTTATGTTTGAAATGTCTGTGGAATCTTAAAATAAGTCCTAAACATAAGTATGATATAGAATGATACTATTGCGCTTAGATCATTGGTGACATTAAGACATTGTTTTTTTTGTAGAGTTTGGGGGTTCAGGAAGTGTGGACCACTTTCTGAAGACATTTATGGTGATGAAACAAGAAGAGAAATAGTAGTAGCTTGACGGATACCTTAGGTTAAAAGAGAATTTTACAAAAATAAAATGGGGTCTTTGATCATGATTGTAGACTAAGGAGAAGGATCTCCTGGGGGCTACAAGGAATATAATCATGAGAACAATGTGAGTATTTAGCCTCTGAAAGAAAGATGGACCCCCTTTTTTTTTTTTTTGGAAAAAGGAAAGAATGTGGCCGTTTGCTTTTTACCTTATGTTTGTGTGAGATGGTGATATTTGTTGTTGTGTATCGACCATTGACAATTGACGATTACCCTTCACCTTTGCTATTTTATGTAGACAAATCAGCCCTCTATAGTGTCCCATCAGATTAATTAAACTAGAAAAAAAATCAACACACACACACACACACAAATACAGAAGATGGAAGAGAAGGAGTAGAGTTAAAAGTGTATTTGTGAGGCTTCCTTTATCTTACTGGATGTAAAGCACTTATATTAAACAAAACTGTGCTAATATGCTAGGTGCTAAGGATATATTGATGAATCAAATATGGTACCACATAACAACTATTGTTATACGAGTGCATAGGAAGATTTTTGGGATTGTATTAATCATGATTCTGCAGAGAAACAGAACTAGTAGGAGATCTATCTATCTATCTATCTATCTATCTATCTATCTATGCTCATAATCAGATGAGCCAATATCTTATAATAAGTATCTTTATATATATGCTATTTTAAAATAAAGATAGTTATTCTAAAGTATTTATATAGTATATCTTTATACATTTACTATACATGTGAAAATAGTTATAACTATATATAAAGTTTGTATATATATAAAGAGTATATATAAAGTTCATAAACTATATATATATATATACTAACTATGTAGATAGTTTATATATAAACTTTATATGTGCTATCTTTATATATGAAGATAGTCATAACTTTATATATACAGTATAAAGATAGTTATTATAAGGTATTGGCTCATCCGATTATGGAGTCTGAAATGTCCCCCAATCTGCAATCTGTTGTCTGCAAGCTGGAGACCCAGGAAAGCCAGTGGTGTAATTTGAAGGCCTGAGCACTGGACTGCCAATGGTATAGATTCCAGCCCAGGTCTAAAGGCCTGAGAATCAGGAGCGCTGAGGGCAGAAAAGCAATGTTTCGCCTGCAGTCGTCAGGCAGAGTTAATTTAACCTTCCTCTGCCTTTTTGTTCAATTCTGGCCCTCAACAGATTGGATGAAGCCTACCCACATTGGGAAGGGCATTCTGCTTAACTCTGTCCACCAATTCAAATGCTGATCTCTCCCAGAAATATCCCCACAGCCACACCCCAAAATAATCTTTAATCAGCTATCTAGGCATTCCATGGCCCAGTCAAGTTGACACACAAAATTAACCATTACAAAGAGCATAGCTAATAAATACTGAATTATCTGGGGCAGGTCAGTAAGGGCTTTATAGGGAAGGTGAAGTGCATCTCTGTGTGTTTTTGTTGTTGTTGTTGTTGTTGTTGTTGTTGTGAGTCAGGTACACCCTGGCTTCCAATAAAGCAGCAAGATTTTGCCAAAATGAAAACACATGATTGCTTCCTAATCTCCACAAAGCTCATTATAAAAGTTTTCCATCTCTAATTGTTTATTGCTTTAAATGTACTTAATTTTTCCTCCTTTGACACAAGAAGTTAACATACAATTTTCCCTAAGGTGTAAGAGATTGATAGTAACTCCTGAGCTATTATCACAGACATTGTTCTTTAAAACATTCTCTCAAATAATGAAATTTATGAGGTTTATATCCTGTTACTTTTAATTTTTATCAGTTCTCTAATGTTTGCGTCTTTCATTTCTATAGTCATAAACATCAATTTAGTGTCATTGCAATGGAATCATTGAAAGAAGCCTTTTAGATTAAAGTAGACAATATGTTTAAAGTTGGCATTGGCTTCATAATAAACAATGTCTGTCATAAAACAAGAAAATTATTATGTCCTAGCTGTTGCTAACATAGTCAGATTTTAGTCATTTAAATGGCATGAATGTGCTTTGGAGGAATTATGGATGCCTCACTACATTGTGCAACATGTTGTAGTCCATTGAAGGTTATGACATGCTCCTGAATTGAACAAGCACTTTATTATGTTTATTCAATCAAAACTATTCCAATTCTAGAGGATCAGTGCAACATAAAGGCTTCTGGAAATTTTGTTTTTTTAACTTTTATTTTAAGTTCAGGGGTACAAGTGCAGGTTCGTTACATAGGTAAATTTGTGACACAGGTTTGTGGCACAGATCATTTTATCACACAGGTATTAAGCCTAATACCCATTAGTTATTTTTCCTGATCCTGTCCCTCCTCCCCTCTCCACCCTCTGAAAGGTCCCAGTGAGTGTTATTCCCCTCTATGTGTCCATGTGTTCTCATCAGTTAGCTCCCACTTATAAGTGAGAACATGCATTATTTGGTTTTCTGTTCCTGTGTTAGTTTGCTAAGGATAATGGCCTATGGAGTAAAAGGAACACTTATACACTGTTGGTGGGCTTGTAAATTAGTTCAGTCATTGTGGCAATTCCTCAAAAACCTAAAGATGGAAATTATTGAATCACAATTTGAAGATCAACTAGAAAAAGGTCAAGAGGAGAAAATAGGGAGGAAAAGTCAATAAAGATAGATAGTAACGGGGATGATATTGTTCTTTTAAAAATGTAAATCCCTATTCTTTTGATTTTTTTTTTTTTCAGTTTTGGGGAGAGGTCACGTAACCTAACATAGAACACCTAGACTAAGACAGAAGAGGCCATATTGTCAAGAAAACTCTTGATACTTTCATGAAATACAAAAATTTACTTCTGGAAGTAGCTTGTTAGACACTTCCTTTTAACTTCTTTATAATATTTCAGAAATTTGCGAAGGTCAAAAAATATTGCTCTCTCCTGACCTCATATTTATACTCATCATCAACCATTATGGTAAATATATAAGAAAAATGTCTTCCTTGTTCTTAAAGCCTCAAAGCCTCAAATTGTTTTCTGATTACATCAATGCTTTTGAAAAAAATAGCATTGGATCATGGAGAGAGAGGCTGCAATTCTGGTCCCAATGCCCCATTCCCTGGGTTAACTATGGTGCATCCCTCTGTTTCATTCTTAGGTCTACCTGGGAGACCTAAGAATTGTTTGGGCAGGGACATTTATTACATGTAAGTGATTTTGCTGGCTGTATATTTTCAAATTTTATTCAGGGACTCTGAATGTAAACCATATGAATGTATCATATGGTTGTTCCTTGAATTGAGAAAAGACTGATTTTTCCTTTTCCATTCCTCAGAAGGAAAGCCCACTGGTTTTCAAAAAAGCCTGAGATTAACAGAAAATTCTTGTTCAAAAATTCACATTGGCTTTTCAGATCACAAGTGTCTAAGACAAAGAATATTTAAGAATTTGATTTTCTGCTAAGAAGGCATAGATGTGTTAAAAAAAAGAATTCGACTTTCAATAACTCAATTAAAAGGATATATATAAAACCTTAACTAATCAAAATGATGGGGGAAAGTGACTATAAAAATGTTTACTTGCTGGGTGCGGTGGCTCATGCTGAGGCCAAGTCAGGTAGATCACTTGAACTCAGGATGTTCGAGACAAGCCTGAGTAACATGGTGAAACCCCATTTCTACAAAAAATGCACAAATTAGCCGGGCATGGTGGCATGTGCCTGTAGTCCCAGCTACTTGGGGAGCTGACATGAGAGGATCACTGGAGCGGGGGATGTTGAGGTTGCAGTAAGCCGAGATCAGGCCACTGCATTCCAGCCTGGGTGATAGAGCCAGATCCTGTCTCAAATAAATAAATAAATAAATAAACAAACAAACAAACAAACCCACCCACCAGCAAAAACTGTTTACTTTTTTTGCTCCAGCATAAGTTATTCCTTAATTTTCCCTTAGTCTACAAGCTTTTTAGAAAATCTCCTGAAATATATGAAATCAAGTTTTTTTCTAATTTAAAGTTTCTAAAAGTTGATATTTAATAGTGGTACATATTTTGGAGGTACATGTTTTATTTTGATACATGTATACAATGTGTAATGATCAAATCAGGGTAATTGAAATATCCATTACCTCAAACATTTATCTTTCTTTTGTGTTGGGAACATGACAATACTTCTCTTCTAGTTATTTAAAAATATGCAATAAATTATTGTTAGCTATAATTTTCCTACTGTACTATCAAATGCTAGGATGTATTCCTTCTATCTAACTGTATTTTTGTACCCATTAACCAACTTCTCTTCATCCCTCTTTTTTCTTCCCTTTACAGCCTGTGTGGTAATTACCATTCTACTCTATACCTCCATGAGATCCATAGTTTTTTAGTTCCACCTATGAGTGAGCACATACAATATTTGTCTTTCTCTGCCTGGCTTATTTCCCTTAACATAATGACCTCCAGTTCCATCCATGTTGCTACAAATGACATAATTTCATTATTTTTATGGCCAAATAGAATTCCATTGTGTGTGTGTGTGTATATATATACACAGTACATTCTCTTTATGCATTTATTCATTGATGGGCACTTAGATTGATTATATATTTTGGCTATTGTGAACAGTGCTGCAATAAACGTGGGAGTGCAGATACCTCATTTTTATACTTATTTCCTTTCTTTTGGATATATACTCAATAGTGGAATTGCTGGATCACATAGTAGTTATATTTTTAGTTTTTGGAGGAATCTTTATATTGTTTTTCATCATGGCTGTACTAATTTACATTCCCACCAACAGTGCCTAAGAGTTCCCCTTTCTCCATATCCTTGCCAGCACTTGTTACTTTTTGTCTTTTTGATAATAGCTATTTTAGCTGAGGAGACTGATATTTCACACTTGATCTTAGCCAAAAGGCCGAGAAGCGATGAGACTGATATTTCAATGTTGCTTTGATATACATTGCCCTAATGATAAATGATGGTGAGCATTTTTTCATGTACTTCTTGGCCATTTGTATATTTTCTTTTGAAAAATAACTGTTTGGTTTTTTTTGTTTTTTTTTTTTTTTTTGCCCATGTTCTAATTGGCTTACTTGAGGGTTTTTATTTTGCTATCGAGTTGTTTGAATTCCTTATATATTATAGTTATTAATCTCTTACCAAATGGATAGTTTGCAAAATTTTTATCCCATTCTATAGGTCGTTTCTCTACCTTGTTGATTGTTTCATTTGCTGTGCAGAAGCTTTTTAGCTTGATGTAATCCCATTTGTCTGTTTTTGCTTTTATTGCATTTAGACTGCATTTCAGTCAGATATTATGTTGTAAGTACAGGCTTTTGAGGTCTTGGCCAAAACATTTTTGCCCAGACCCACGTTACGTAGCATTTCCCAGATGTTTTCTTCTAATAGTTTTATAATTTTAGGCCTTACATTTAAGTCTTTAGTCCATTTTGAGTTGACTTTTATATATGCTAAAACATGGGGATCTAGCTTCATTCTTACGTATATGAATATCCATTTTTCCCAGCATCATGTATTAAAGGGGCTCTTCTTTCCTCAATGTATGTTCTTGGCACCTTTGTAAAAAATGAGTTGGCTGTAACTGATTAGATTTATTTCTGGGTTCTCTATTCTGTTCCACAGGTCTGAAATCATTTTTCCTGGGATCAATATTATTTATTTGATTCTTGAGGATATCGTACCATTCTGATAGTCTATGGTTATTGACTAGGACAGAAAACTAGAAAAGTGGTAGGTGTAGGATATGCCTCATACATAGTCTTAAAAATGTGCTTTTTGTAAATGATCAATGCAATTTCAAATATGAAACTGTGTTTTGATCTATGACATCTGCCTAACTGTGGAGCCAGCAAAACAAAAGCTGATCAGTAAGTTTAACAGTCGTGGTGCTGAACATCTTTTTCAAAATAATTACATGATTTCTCTTGCTTTCCACTCGACAAACATCTCAACATTATCATTGCAACGTAACATTCTGTTTGACCAGAAAGGGGGGAAATCTTAACTGTCAGAAAGAAAATAGAAATTAATTATGTACATAGGTCCCTGTTCAATTTATTCTGCCATAGATTAAAAGAAAAAAAAATCCATTAGAATAAAATACTAAACCCAAATACAAATTATGACACCTTCTGCCACCTATTTTATATCCACTTAATGGTCTCTATTCCTGGTTGATGGAGAAATTTGGTGTTCTAATGAAGTAAGGGTTGTTTATGAATACAATTAAATCATGGTGGAGACATGAGTGTGCATTTTATTATATATATCATGCTGGATGGCTTTACCATAATGTTACAGCTACCGAGAATTAATTCCAAGAGAAATAAAAGTTCTACAGTGCTCACTAGAGTCTGAACTTAAGTTTCTCCATTCATGTTGCTACCACATCTGCTTCCTGACATCACAGAGAATCATGACATTGAGCCACTCAGCTGAGTGGAGATGTCCTGGAAGGACTTTAAAAAGTTGATATCCCCAAGGTGTATTATATTGAGTGGTTTGTGACTCAGCTATGACATTAAGGAAATCTCATTGTTTTTGTTCCCTCATCTGTAAAATGAGGAGAGAATTGGCTGGCCTCAAAAACATTTTAGGGAAATTAATTCATTAACTAAGGTGACGGAAAAAAGAATTACACAGAAGTTAAATTTAGCACTGAAAATGGTACATTAACAGTGGTCCATAACCAGATCTACTGATATGAGTTACATGAAGAAAGAGGTGCTATAAGGTTCGATTATTTTCCTAATCACCAGAACATAGTGTGATTCTTGCTGACATTTTAGACTGCATTTCAGTCAGATATCATGTTGAAAGAGAGGGAGGAAGAGATAGGGAGACATACTGCTTTCTTCATATGTCCCAAGTAGATTGACTCTGCAAGCTTTCAAATGAGAAGATTCAGTGAAATAACGCATATCAAGTGCCAAGCATAGAGCCTGACATAGAGTAATTGCTTAATAACTGCAAATTCCTTTTCTGGATCACAAAAGCAGTATCTTCTCTTCTCTGACAGCACCATTCTAAAAGGATCGTACTCACCCAAACTGGCATATCTCCATTTATCACACCACCTCCACAAGCACACTGCATCTCTTAATGTATTAGTAAGCTAATTTTACTTGTCTTCTTCCACATCTACCTTTTACAGATGAAGAAACTGCAGCACAGAGAGGTTAAGTGACTTGTCCAATGTCACACGAGCCAGTTAGGGTGTTCATTCCAGTCATCAACTATGTGCCAGGTAGTGTGCTAGAATCTGGGGATAAAATGGTAAGGAAAATTGATACAGCTTTTGCCTTTATGAAACTTACAATCTGGTAGTGGAGAGAAAGAGTAATCAATCATCAAACACACAAAGAAATGTAAAGTCAAATCTCTGGTAGGTGCTATGAAGAAAAGGTACATGTGCTATGAGAATATATAAAAGAATATATAACTGGCATGGTCTGAGGGGTCAGAGAGGGCTTATGTGAGGAAATTATATTTGAGATAATTAAAGTGCTAAAGAGTTAAGTTAAAAATAGGGGTGAAGGTGCCACAGAGGACTGATTTAGTCAGAAGAATATGGAAAAATCTTTATTGTAGGGATGTTAGCCTAGAAAATCCACACATACATACACACAAGGTTAGTGTGATTGGAGCATAGAAACTGCAGGGGAGCTTGGTGCAAAGATGATATTGCAGGTGTGGGCATGAAGGAGCCTAAGCTGTGCCTACAGGCTATATTAAGAAAATTTATTTTTGTGCTAGAGCAATGAGAAGTAAATGAAAGATGTTAAGTCTGGCAGAGGCTGGGAAAGGGTAGAGGCATGACATTACATAATTTCTGTTTTTAAAGGCCAATCTTGTGGAAATATAGAGAATAGATAGGAAGGGGGTGGAGGGGAGATCAGGAGGTAAACTTAGAGGCCATGGCACTAGTCTAGACAAGAGGTGGTGTTGGCTCAGACAAAGGTCATGGCAGTGGAGATGCTGAGAAGTAAAATGTCTTAAGACACACAAAAGGGGTAAAATAAATAGAACATGATGACTGATGGAATATAGAAGTGAATAAAGGAGATGAGTGAACTTTGGCAGCAAATGAAAAAAAGTAATTCCTTAACAAAATGGTTTGCATTAATGCTATAAACTTTGCTGGCATAAAAATGAAATTTGTGAATTTCTTTTTCCCTTAGCTCCAACCCTTCCCTTGCCCCCTTCCTGCTATATGTAAGGTGATGCAATCAGCCTCTAGCTTCCAGCTATTGAACTCAAGGTTCTTGGCCAGAGTGTAGCTCTGCACTTGTTTAGAAATGAATGCCTCAGGATGAGAAGTTAGGTTAAACAAGCTTCTTGGCATAAAACCTGAAGATAACAGATGGAACACTGCACCCTACCCCAATATAGGGTTCCAGAATCTTAGACCAAAGTGGTCTGAAAAGGAAATGAATCTCTATTCAGAGCCTGCTAAAGATAAAAGATGCCAACACCTATGAAAGCAGTTAGACAACTCCAAGTGTTGCCCAGATAAAAGCTTTTAAAATTTATCAATTTTTGCTTGATTAAGGCAAGAGCTCTCTGCCACTGTTTTAGAGGCATTGTTTTTTATCAAGATGATGTGAGCATGGAAGAAAACAGAATTCACTTGAAATAAAACGAATGGTATATTTATGTGATGAATCACATTTATTGATTTGTGTCTGTTTAACTAACCTTGCATCCTGGGGATGAAGCCTACTTTATAGTGGTGGTTTAGCTTTTTGATGTGCTGCTGGGTTTGGGTTGTAAGTATTTTATTGAGGATTTTTTCATCAATGTTCATCAGGGATATTGGCCTGAAGATTTTTTTTTTTCTGGTTGTGTCTCTGCCAGGTTTTGCTATAGGGATGATGCTGGACTCTTAGAATGAGTTAAGGAGTAGTCCCTCCTCCTCAATATTTTGGAATAGTTTCAGTAGGAATTGTAACAGCTCTTCTTTGTACATTTGGTAGAATTTGGCTGCGAATCCATCTTGTCCTGGACTTTTTGTTGTTGTTGGTAGGCTATTTATTACTGATTCAATTTTGGAGCTCATTATTGGTCTGTTCAGGGCATCCATTTCTTCCTGGTTCAGTCTTAGAAGGGTATATGTGTCCTGGATTTGTTGATTGTTTGCATATTTTTGTGTGTGTGTCTCAGTTTCCTTCAGTTCAGCTCTGATTTTGGTTATTTCTTGTCTTCTGCTAGCTTTGGGGTTCATTTGTTCTTGTTTCTGTAGTGCTTTCAGTTGTGATGTTAGGTTGTTAATTTGAGATCTAACTTTTTGATGTAGATATTTAGTGCTATGAATTTCCCTCTTAACATTCCCTTAGCTGTGTCCCAGAAATTCTGGTATGTTGTATGTTTGTTCTCATTACTTTCAAAGCACTTCTTGACTTTTGTCTTAATTTCACTGTTTTCCCAAAAGTCATGTAGGAACATGTTTAATTTTCAGGTAATTATGTGGTTTTGAGTGATTTTCTTAGTCTTGACTTTTATTTTCTCAGTCTTTCTTCTATTACATTGTGGTTTGAATGTGTGTTTGGTATGATTTTGGTTATTTTGTATTTGTTGAGGATTGTTTTATGCCCAATTATGTGGCTGATTTTAGAGTACGTGCCATGTGGGCATGAAAAGAATTATATTCTGCTGTTTTTGGATGGAGAGTTCTTGTAGAGGTCTATCAAATCCATTCGGTCCAATGTTGAGTTCAGGGCGTGAATATCATGTTAATTTTCTGCCTTGATAATCTGTCTAATACTGTCAGTGGAGTGTTGAAGTCTCCCACCATTTTTGTGTGGGAATCTATGTATCTTTGGTGGGTCTCTAAGAACTTGCTTTATGAATCTGGGTGCTCCTGTGTTGGGTGCATATGTATTTAGAATAGTTAGGTCTTTCTGTTGAACCAAACCATTTACCATTATGTAATCCTCTTTTTTGTCTGGTTTGATCTTTGCTGGTTTGGAGTCTGTTTTGTCTGAAATTAGGATTACAATGCCACTTTTTTCTGTTTTTCATTTGCTTGGTAGATTTTCCTCCATCCCTTTATTTTGAGCCTATGGGCGTCCTTACATGTAAGATGGGACTCTTGAAGTCAGTGTGCTATTGGGTCTTACTTCTTTATCCAGCTTGCCATTCTGTGCCTTTTAAGTGGGGCATTTAGCCCATTTACATTCAAGGTTAGTGTGGATATATGTGGATTTCATCCTGTCATTGTCTTGCTAGCTGGTTATTATGCTGGCTTGTTTGTGTGGTTGCTTAATGGTCTCCCTGATCTGCATATTTAAGCATGTTTTTGTATTAGCTAGTAGTGGTCTTTCTTTTCTATATCTAGTGTTCTTTTCAATATCTCTTGTAAGGCAGGTCTGGTGGTAACAAAGTCCCTCAACATTTGTTTATCTGAAAAGGATATTATTTCTCCTTATCTTAGGAAGCTTAGCTTGGCTGGATATGAAATCCTTGGTCGAAGGTTTTTTCTTTAAGAATGTTGAATATAGGTCTCCAATCCCTCTGGCTTGCAGGGTTTCAACTGAGAGGTCCACTGTTAGCCTGATGGAGTTTTCATTGTATGTGACCTGCCCTTTCTCTCTACCTACCTTAACATTCTTTCTTTCATTTCTACCTTAGAAGATCTGACTATTTTGTGAAATTCTTGTATTGTGTTATTCAGCTCTGTTAGATCCATTAGGTTCTTCTTATACCATCTATTTTCTTCTTCAGCTCCTGTATCGTTTTATTGTGGTTCCTAGTTTCCTTGGATTGGGTTTTTTTATTCTCCTTAATCTCAATGAGCTTCACTCCTGTTCCTATTCTGAATTCTATTTATGTCATTTCAACCAGCTCAGCCTGGTTAAAACCTCTTCTTGGAGAATTGGTGTGGTAGTTTGGAGGATATATGATACTTTGGCCATTTGAGTTACTGGAGTTCTTGTGTTGGTTCTTTCTCATCTCTGTGTGTGGGCGTTCTTTTAACTGCAGTGTAGATTGTGTACAGTCAATAGACTTCTTTTCTGGATGTTTTCACCAGGTCGAGGCTTTGTGCAGGGTCATAATTTGAAGCTGACTCCTTGTCTTTGGTTTCAGAGGGGGGTACGTTAGTGAGGTGTTTTTGGTGTTGAAGCTTTGAGGTGCAATCCAGTAGATGGCACTTAGGCATACTGGTCAGTTGGTAGACTCTTGATTGGTTGTGTGGCTCCCCTGTGCTTTCTTACAGTTGCAGCTGTGTTCCCTCTCAATGTTCTGACAACGTGAGTTCTTCTCCCCCTTGAGTGCTGGGTGTAGGTCGTGACTTGGCACTCCTGGGCTGCCCACAGCAGTTATCAGGTGATCTCTGTGTTTATGTTTCTTCCTCAATCTGGAGGCAGCAAAGGAAAGGACCTTAGTAGTGGTTGTGGCCAATGGTCTTTTGCTTGTCTTCTGGGGTCTCCAACCTGAAGAGATTCGGGTCAGCAATTGCTCAGTGCAAACAGCCTAGGATGGTGGGTCTGTGCTGTAGACCCAAACTGGGGGTTCCCTGTCTGGTGATGAGCAGGGGGTCATGGGTTGGACCCATGGCAGATGAACTGGCCTCCTCTTTTTGGGGTGACTGCAGCTTGTTGGAGGTGTAGATAAGGCACTTAGAGTCTTTGCTCCTGTTCTTGTAGGTATCAATAATGAAGGCTGCAAGACAGCAAAGAGGGGTCTGCCCCTCTCTCTGGGAGCTCTGTCTCAGGGAGGTTTTAAATCTCTATTGGCCAGAAAACACTGGTAGGGATGGCTGGACACCCCAGTAAGGAAGTCCCACCCTGTGAGAAGGAATGGGATCATAGACCTATTTTCAAAAGCAATCTGACCACATTTTCATATAGCCGCTGTGCTTTGTTGGGGGACTGCTTCTGCCTCCAGTCAGCTTGAACTCTCCAAAGCCTGAAGGTTGGAACAGCTATGTTGCACAAACAGCAAAGATGGCAGCCCACTCCTCCCTCTGGGAGCTCCATCCCAGGTAGGTTCCAAATCTCTGTCTGCCAGAAAACACTGGTGGGGGTTGCTGGAGACCCTGTTTGGGAGGTACTGCCCAGTGAGTAGGAACAGGATCAGGGATCTGTTTAAAAAAGCAGCCTGGCCATGTTTTTGTAGCACAGCTGTGCTGTGCTGGGGGATCATTTCTGTCCCCAGTTGGCTTGGACTCTCCAAAGCCCGAAGGCTGGAACAGCTAAGTTGGCCAAACAGCAAAGATGGCAGCCTGCCTCTCCCTCTGGGAGCTCCTTCTTAGGGAGGTGCAATGCTGCTACCAGTGGCTGGCTGGAATTCTAAACCAGTGGGTCTTATCTTGTGAGGTGTCATGAAAATGGGGCCTGCAGACAGTCAATGCTCAGGCCCCTGGATTCATCCACTTTCTTAGTGGTATACATGGGGGTCTAACCTCCCGCTTTGCCAGAGTTGCAGCTACTTTTGCTGGGAAGCCTAGAAAGTCTGAGTATCTAAGGCTTGCAAATCTCCACGTGTGCCTGAGTGGCTGCTCTACCAAGACTCCACATAGCTGTGTGTGTTAGACTGAAGGCCCTGGTGGAGTGGGCTCATAAAGGGATCTCCTGATGTGAGGGTTGCAAAGATCCATAGGAAAAGTATGGGTTCCGGGGGTCACATATTCACTCCCTGCTTTCCTGGGTGTGGGAGGTACCCCTGGCTCTATGTTGCTGCTGGGTGGGCCATCATCCTGCCTTACTTTTCTTCATTCTCCGTGGGTAGAATTGTTTCCTTGGTTAGCTCTAATGTAAGTACCTGCCATCTTTTTATTATGTATTTCTTTATTCAGGTTTTCCTCTACCAAAGTTGGGATAACTGAAATTTCCTTCTGTTTTACAGGTACATTAATCTCAAAGTAATGCTAAGCTATTGGTGAATTATTTTGTCTTTTGCAAGTGTTCCTTAATTCTTTCAGCATTTCAGTGGCCCTATTGATGGTAATGAAAGTGAACATTTTTCTCATTTGCAAACCATGAAGTAATGGTCAAAAAAGAAATTGCCTATGGGATTTTCCAGCTTTCCAAATAGATTTTAATAACAGCTTTTAAGATTTCCTTACTAGTGACTTGGGTTGAGGATAATGTGGTAGGTGGAAGAAATAGCCAAATGGCACACTCTCTTCTAGCCACCTTTCCTATGGCATATTGTTTCTCCCTCTCTCTATTTTTTTTATATTTTCAAATTATGGTGTTCTTGCTCTACTTTTTAATATTTTATCAAAATGCTACTGTAAAGAATATGTGTTAGATTTATGGCCATATTGATATTTACCATGTAGATAAACATAAAGTTCCAATCATGTAACTTTAAACAGAAATCTATGACTATATTTATTTATTTATTTTCTGATCAGGAAAGATTGCCTTGATAATGAATGTACTCTTCCCTTCCAACCAATCTGAATGGCTTTGGTGTTTAGTTAATTTATTTAGAATAGATTGTCTTTTGTGTACATGTGGCTTAATTTTATCTACAAAGCTAGCAACTTTTATCAACTCAAAATCCATTTTTATTAGTTCTTAAAATTCTACTCTACCTATAAAAATGACTAACACACAAATTACTGTCTATGATAGCTTATTCTACAATTATTTTCATATAGAACATGCACATTGCTATACTCAGGACCATTACTTCTGTTTTGCACTTCTTTTGTTCTCATCTACCCATTTAGGAAAAGGAACTTGGGTCCATCTTACTGAGTCACTAGGACTAGGCTGATTATATCTTAGAAATAAACAAAGATTAGAAGTTCAAAGAAAATCATTAAACCAAATCAATAATTACTATTTTGAAATCAGATTACTGAATTGGGGTTAAGTAGATGTAGATCAGGGTCGGACATAAAGCATCCGTCCATTTCTTGATCACTTATCATGTATTACATACTGTACTAAGCACTGGGGATACAAAGATAAATAGCACCTAACCTCAAGTAGTTCACAGTTCGATCAGGAAGTTTGGTTGTCAAGGCAAAGTCATAAAGGTTGGAGATCAGATGAGCTGTGTTTGAATATATTTTAAATAGGTATATCCTGTGTGCTCAGCACATAGTATATGTGCTAAGGGCTGTAATAATGTTTGTGTTGAATGAATCTATGTATATAATGCACTGGATTCACTAGTTATTTGGATATTTTCAAAACCTGGCCAGAGAGAAGAGAGGGGTTAGATACACCAAACTCCCCTGGACACTGCTGGCCTCTGTTAGATGAGCATGGCTTCAATTAAGCTACATGTACACAAAAGTCAACTGGGCAAGTTGAACTTAGAAAGGTTGTCATTTAAAGTGTGACTTTCTCACTGGGCATGGCGGTTCACGCATGTAATCCTAGCACATTGGGAGGCCGAGGCAGGTGGATCACCTGAAGTCAGGAGTTTGAGACCAGCCTGGCCAACATGGCAAAACCCCATCTCTACTGGAAAAAAAAAACAAAAACAAAAATTAGCTGGGCGTGGTGGTAGATGCCTATAATCCCAGCTACTCTGGAAGCTGAGGCAGGAGAATTGTTTGAACCCGGGGCGGGGGGGGGGGTGAGTTGGGGAGGGGAGGTTGCAGTAAGCCCAGATGGCACCACTTCACTCCAGCCTGGGTGAAAGAGTGAAACTCCATCTCAGAATAAATAAATAAATAAAGCATGACATTCTCTATTAAGTAATCTCTATATCCCATAAATACAGGAGTTTACTAAAACATTCACTAAATCCATGTTAAAAATCCATTTTACTAAAACATGTCTCCCTTTATATTAGCTGGTCATTCAGGTTTTGCTAACCCCTGTGTTTCCATGTGACTAGTACAACATTCATTTGCTGTATGATGTAATTGAGCACTCACACTCATTTTCAAATAGAAACTGGATGATTTTTTTAGAGAAATCTGTGTTCATGTCCCATAAAACCCAAATACAACTTCTCTGTAGTCTCAGTAAATTAGCATGTAAACAATGTTGTTAAACTGTAATTCATGCTTTTTATAATCTACCAGATATGCTGCTTTTTTGTTGAAATTATTATTTTCATTTTGCAAATGTAGGGTTTTTTTTTTTTTTTTTTTTTGGTCTTGCAACTGAGCAGCTGTAAAAGGCTCTTTGTTTTAAGAATACACTGCCACACTTTATTTTTTTTTGTTTTGTTCCCAGGAAAATCATACACATAGATTGTATTGAAGACACCAGCAGGCTGTGTGAGATGACTTTTGTCCAGGTTCTGAATTCAGAATTCAGATGATTGTCAATCACTTGAAAACTGTCACCCACAGCCCAGTAAATGAAAGAAGGAAAGTTCTTCACTATATGACTTGAAAATATTGAGTTCAACTGTTCATAAAAAATGCAAAAGTTTCGGTTTTGCAGCTATCAAAATCAAAATTCCAGTGTTCTTTTCTAAATTAGATATAATTTGCATTGTTCTTTCATAAACTTTCAAGTACTCAAAATATTTTTCCCTGAGGTGCAGCTATCTTGTTTTTCTAAATGCAAGATGCCTTTAGAAATCCATGATTGAGCTTAATGAGAAATTTGTCTGGTGAATCAGCCACAAAAAACAGCTGCAGAAATCCATATAGTATGAGGCTGATGGAGAGAATTAAAACATATTTTTAAAGCTGAAAAACAATTATATAAAGTAACTAAAGGCATTTAAAGTCTATAATGTATGCTATGATGTAAAACACTTGTCTCTAGTTGGTATTAGAAGATATCTAGGAATGGTAATTAGGTCAAGACACAGACAGGGCACCACTAATTAGAGTGCAGTTTTATATAAATAATCAAATCTAAGGTATTTTTCTAATGCTTTATTGATGGAGCCATTTGATAGGATCTCAACAGAAGAATGGGAGGAACTCTTGATATAGTTTTTGCTACTGAAACTTGTGGACTTAATACAATAGGAACAATAAAAATTTCTGAAGAGCTCTTTTCATCATCATGGTTGACAGAGATCATGCCTCAGGCAATTGGCCTTGATGTCTTTTTCTTTGCCAGGTGTAAATGTATTTGTGGTATGCTTCTTGAAAGATCATCTTGAATACTAGTTCAAGTATTTTCTGCCTAACCTCCATTTATGAGGTCTCAGTATTAGCTAATGTGTGATACAAGGACACAGGGAGTCAGTGGAGTCAAGTAGTCATAGTGCGGCCTAAGAATACTGCTAGGCTTTCTGGGTGGTTTATTGATTTTCTTCTGAGAAAACCAGAGATGACTTGGTGGTCAAGCCAGTGTCTACATAAGAGCAGAGTCATGAGGACTGATTCAGGAACTTAGATGCAGAGAAAAGTCAGATCACTGTGGGCTGCCATACCTGTGCATGGCAACAACCTCAACACTACTTGTTCTGTGAGGCAAGGCTAAGCGTCCAATGACAGTGATGTAATTTTATTTATCACTTGTGTGCTTAGTTCATTCACAAACGCAGTACTAAGTGCCGTATAATAATGATTGTGCATAGACTGAGTTTCTGTCTTCTGGTTGCTTTCAACCACACCCAGAAAGTGTTTCCTATTGGCTCAAGTACTCCAGTCTCTTAATCAAATTACTGTAATTCCCACAAATTATACCACTCACTGCTTTTTTCTTTTTTTGGGTATTCACTCTTGTGTAGTTCTGTCTCACAATAATATATTTGTCTAATGAGATTGTTAACTTCTTGAAAGTAGGGATCTTATAGTTATTTTGTACCTTTCATAGTGCACAAAATAACAATGACCTGATTTAGATCTACTGTTCCAAGCGTGTAGCACATTCAGTATATGTCCCAAATTTTCATTTTCAATGAAATATCATCATTAATGATTGTATGAAAATTAGTAATGATGGGTTTGGTACCTCCACTTTGTATCTCCAGCTTCTACCATGACCTCATCAAGTAATGTGTGAGGTGCACGTGCGATATGCAGAGTTCTCACTTGTTTTTTTTTTAAAGACGGGATCTCGCTCTGTCCCCCAGGCTAGATTGCAGTGGCACCATCACAGCTCACTGCCACCTCGATCCTCCAGGCTCAAGTGATCCTCCTACCTCAGCCTCCTGAGTAGCTAGGACTACAGGCACATGCCACCATGCCTGGCTAAATTTTAAAAAATTTTTGTAGAAACAAGGTCTTTCTATGTTGCCCAGGCTGGTCGCAAACTCCTGGCCTCAAGCCATTCTCCCGCCTCAGCATCCAAAAATGCTGGGATTACAGGCATGAGCCACCATTCCCAGCCAGAGTTCTCGCTTTAATGTCTGGTTAAATTGGCAAGATGGCCAGGTAGAGACTAGCTCTTTGTTCATCCCAACCCTTTCCATATCCACCATAGCTGATGCCTCCCTTTCAAAAACAACACGCAAGGGCCCTCACTGGAAAAGCAAAACGTGCTCAGAAAGGAGCAGCTATGGACAGATAAATTGTTCCAGTCTTCAGTGGTGATGAGAGAAGAATTCACTGTTTCTTTTTCTACCAGCCATTTTAGGTAGCTGGGAGTTGCTCTATGGCCAGGATCCCAAACTCAAAAGATGGATGGAGATGTCACATTGCCAGTCAGTGAGATTCATAGAAATAATAGCTTAGATGTGTGTGAAATATTTACAGGAAATAAAAGCTGAATGGTCCTGCTATGGAGAATACAGAAATAAGTCTGGTTATTCTTCCTACAATGAGTTTGTTAATTCCTGTATACTGAAAGCCTACAAATGATACAGAAGGGAAATGCTGGGTAGAGGAGGGCATGGTCCCTTTAAATGATATGGAAGTGGGGAAGGGAAGTGCTTGGTGGAGGAGGGCAGGGTCCCTGGTTAGGGCTCCACCCCACTGGGCCTGTGCCCATGTACCTGAGGACAGGCATTTTTGTTTTCCTGCCCAAATGTGGCATTTCCCAAGACTTCCCCTGGTCTGCCGTAGCCCCATCCTGTGCCTATAAAAACCCCGAGACCCTAGCAGGCATACACACAAGCTGCTGGACCTCAAGAGGAGAAGATTGGCGGAGGAAGACACAGGTGGCTGGATGTCCAGAGGTGCACATCAGCAGAGGAACACACAGGTGGCTGGACGTGGAGAGGGGCACATTAGTAGGCCCTGACAGGCTGGCAGGCCACCTACAGGCAGAACAACGTGGAATCTGGCTGGGGCAGTCGGAGAGCCCAGGCTACTGAGTGGCCTGACTCCGGGTGGAAAACCATCCCCCTTCTGGCTCCCCCAACTGCTGAGAGCTCCCTCCAGTCAATAAAACATTGCACTCATTTTCCAAGCCCACGTGTGATCTGATTCTTCCAGTACACCAAGGCAAGAACCTCTGGATACCGAAAGCCTGTCATTGTGATAAGGAAGGGAGTCTAATTGAGCTAACACAAGCCACCTATGGGCGGCTAAACTAGAAGAGCATCTGTAACACATGCCCACCGGGGCTTCAGGAGCTGTAAACACTCACCCCTAGACATTGTCGTGGAGTCGGAGCCCCACAGCCTGCCCATCTGTATGCTCCCCTAGAGGTTTGAGCAGCGGGGCACTGAAGAAGCGAGCCACAACGCCATCTCACATCCTGCAAGGAGGACTAGAAAACTTTTCCCATTTCACAAATATGTATACAATTTATCATTTGCAACACTTGTTATACATGGAAGAGGTATAAATTCTGCCCATTTTAGCAGCAGCCTTATGCATTCCAGAGGTATGTGGTATATGTTCTATTAACACCGAGGAAGGAAAGAATAATTGCACCAGGAATGGCAGGGCATTTCAATTTGAAAAAGACTTCACAGAGAGGACGCTGTTGTTGATCCAATTCTTGAAGGACAAATATTAGTTTAACAAGTGGACTAGAGGGGTAGATACATGTAGATATGAAATAAAATGATGTGTTATGAGAATTGAGTTATTTCATCATCTTGCAGCATGGGATGTTTGTAGAAAACTTCAGGAGTTGAGGCTTGAAAGGTCAAGCAGTGATTAAACAGCTATGTCAAATTCAGGAATTTGGCTCCATTTAAATATTTCATGCAAGGGAATAATATGATCATATTTTAGATAGATCTCTGGCAGCAGTATAGAAAATATATTAAAATGAGAGTCTGAAGGTATAGATTGCAACTAAAGGTTTGTACAATTCCAAGTAATGTTGAAGGCCTGAATTAGAATTGTAACAATAGGTACGGAGAGGAGTGAATAAATCTGAGAGATAGTTAGGAAGTAAAATCTACCAAAATAGATGACCTACTCATTTTAGGGTAAAGCAAAGAGAAAAATTAAAAATGACACTGAAGTTGATAGCCTGAATAATAGGGCAGGTGGTAAAGTTTTCAAGTGAAACACAGAGCTCAAACAAGGGAGCAGTTTAGGAGAGATATGGAGAAATTTTATGAAATTTGTTCCTGGGCCTTTGAGATTTAGGTGTCAGTGGGCCATCCAGCAGAGCTGTGTTGTCATTGAAAATGTCAGTTCAGTGTACTAGAGGGTACCCTGGGAGGTGGCAGAATAAGAAGAGATGTGGACTACACATGGATTCCTGAGGACTACTAAAATTTAAGGGCATGGTGGCAGAGAAAATGTTATTATCATATTCTAAGAAGGAAAGAAATATATAATTCCTTCTTATTTCTCCTGATCTGCTGAAGTACAGGTGTTTCAGTGAGAGACAGTCTGGTTAGTGACCAGATAGTCCCTACATTTAGACAAAATTTAGCTATTTCTAGTACACACAATCTTCAATTAAGGCTTTTAATAGAAATTTCAAACTAAAAGAGAATTGAGCTTAATTTGAGCAAGCCATGGATAAATTATAAACATATTTACTAAGTAGATGTGAGTTTCTCATTTCAACTCTTTATTTTCATAAAGGTGTTTTCTTAAATCACTATGGGAATTAGTTCTGTGGGTGAGGTTGACTAGATAAGGATTATAGATCTATTCTTGTCTCATCTTCTGTCTTCATTTCCCTTTTCTTTATATACACATTTCTGTGTGTGTGTGTTTCAGTGGCTTTTAAATTTCCCTTGCATTTTAATTAATATCGCTTTCTGTTATTAGCATTATTATATAATGACATATTATCTTATTAGCCTTTATGTAAAGCTTAATAAAGATAATTTTATTTTTTTCAACACTCTCGCACTGCCGTATATTTTTCTATCTCTTCTTTTTTAGAGAGATGGAGTTTTACTCTATCACCCAGGCTGGAGTGCAATGAGATGACCGTAACTCACTGCAGCCTTGAATTCCTGGGCTCAAGCAATCCTCCTGCCTCAGCCTCCCACATTGCTAGGATTACAGGCATGTACCAATATGCCTGGCTATTAAAAAATAAATCTAAATACTGGGTCTTGCTTTGTTGCCCAGGCTGGAGTGCAGTGGTGGATCATAGCTCACTGTAACCTTGAATTCCTGGACTGAAGTGATCCTCCTGCTTCAACCTCCCAGGTAGCTGGAACTACAGGCACATACCACTGTGCCTGGCCACTGACATATATTTCTGTGTATCTTTCCCTTTCAGCAGAACACAGTTATTGCTCTGCAGTAAAATCATGTTGTTTTTCATTTACCACAGCCATCTGCCGCTTTTCTTTGGTCTACACTTGCTAGTACCTCATCTCTTGTGCTGTTCCTGCTATACTCTGAGCTTACCCTATCCCTCTGTGCTTGGTCACCCTCATTTTGTGCTGCCAGTATCCTCACGAAATGCTGCAGAGCAGTTCTACTCTCTGCGGTTTTTTCTTGAATAATTCTGCACTGCTTATTTGGACAAAGAACTGGCTTCTTTGTAGATAACCGTAGAATGACCACTTTTCAAGTGAAAAATTCACATGCATACATATAAACATGCTACACATATGCACACATACATACATACACATAACAATTTATGGCACTTTATGATATCCTCACATACCCAACGTGCAAAAATATCATCTTGGTGCTTTTTAAGAGTTTATACTGCCTCTTACATGTGAGTTGAATGAGCATTTTTCGGTGTGATACTGAGTATAAAAATAAATAAGGAAGGTTTAAAATTAGGAATATAAATCAAAATGCTTATAATTTTCCACATGTAATTAGAATAAATCTCACTTCATGAATCAGAATCATCAATGACATCACATGCACTTAGAAATATGAACAAAGGAATGCTTTTAGAACAGGTACCAGAAGTCTTAAAATTAGAGATATGAAAGAAGCATAAAAATGTAAATTTCCCTTTACTTTGTCAACATAGTGTGTCTTCTTTGCAAGAATTAATCATTCCTGTAATCCTATTTCAGTGCCCTGATATCCATGTGTCATTGAGTCTGAAAGGCTTTCATTTAGAAGGACATATAAATTTTGGTACATAATGTTATATGGTATAAAGTTGTACAAACTATATCTTTATATAATGCCAAACAAGTGGTCACTTTATTGGGAAATCAATCAATATAACTCTTTGAGTGTAGGTAAAAAATAGCATTGATAACAATGGCTTACATATTTTATATGTAGCACTTCATTCTCTTTAAAGCCTTTTCAAAAATAATCTCTGATTTGCTTCTAATCAATCCTATGAAGGGGCAGGATAGGTAATAGTATTATCAATTCAAAGATAAGAAAACAATTATGTCCATAGGTAACTTAACTGGATTTACACAAAGTTCAAAGTCAATGTTTTCTGACTTGTAACCTGATGATTATTATTTCAGATCCAGAGCCATAAACTGGAGCATGGAAGAATTCTGTTATATAACATTATTTTATAAAGGAATTACATAAGGATATAGGTAAAGCTGAGAATTTTAACTAATAAAATTGCAGAATTAGGAACCAAAGAAGGGTAAAATCTAAGAGGTTGATGTTTTCCTGGGAAAAAATGAAAAGTTTTATACTTGAAATCATAAAACTAAACAATATACAACTTTACCAGTATAGAACTTAAAAAAAGCCAAAAAACCTTCCAATCATATTTACTAGTTTTAATCAAATGTAAGTTCCGTATGAGTCAAAAGAGGAATTAAGGTGATCGGAAAACCTAATGTGATACAAAGCTTCATCTGCAGAATTAAAAAACCTTAGGATGAGCAATATTATGTATTCATTCTATTCTGTCCTGATGGACACATATGGAAAACTCTTCATTTCTAGGCTCTATTCTTGAAGAGAAGGCACACCAGTATGTGTTCAGACAAAAAGCAAGGAGGATCTAAAATATTCATAGTATATTAAAGTAGTTGAAGTAACTAGAAAGTTCTTTACATATTTACAGATATGTAATGTGCAAGATGAATTAAAATGGTTCTGTTTTGCCCAGAGAATATAAATAGGTCCAATGACGGAAAAACTAAAATAGAAACAGATTTCAGCTCAACAAAGGAAACATTTTCAAAAAATTAAAGGTCTTCACAAATAGAATGAGTTGCATGTTGGAGTGTTCATGCCGAGGTACAGTGACCACTAGGCAGGGATACACAAGGGATATCAAACTATTTATTTGTGGGTTGGACTGGGAAAACTGATTTCTTCAATCTACAAAACATCATTCTCTCAGAGAATCTAAAGTATCTTACTTATTATTCTTAGAATGTGTCAAATTTTGTATCAAAGCGATCTCCAGTATAGGGCCCATTCATAAAAATCTATGCCAGCTCCTTGAGGTCAGCTCCCTGAGGTCATTAAATACCTTGTTAGATACCCTATGGCATGGGAAATTGTAAGTAATCCACAAATAATTTGGAGGTCTGTTATTCTAAGTGGAAAACAGTGATAGTGGAGCACCATTTCGCCCCACAAATCTATATGAGACATCTCTCCCTGAGTTGAGTGTAATCAGCCCACTTTCTATCCTGACCAGGAGGCTGGGAGAATCGAGCTAATGGAGGAAATTTTTGTGTTGTGTTGTTTTTTACTTTTAATACATTTTTCTCTAGGGCCATGATTCATCATCAACACAAAAAACCAGCAAGGAAGTCTTTGAATAGAGCTAAGTAATGATATTTAATTGTCACTTGCTCCGTTAAATATTCATATACTTTAAAACAATGGCTGAGAAAATAAAGATTTTTTTATTTTAATGAGTTTTTAAAAACCCACTGGAGCAAGCCACTATATGACTATTATAGAGCACTTCCAGTGCTTTCAAAATATATTTCATTGTAATAATCTATTTACTTCTATTAGATTTAAATCAAGGTCGGTGAATCTTCTACAGATTGCTTCATGATTAAAGATCCTATGAGGATCAGTAATGATAATCTTTTGCACTTCATTTATGTTCATTCAAAGAAATGATCTCATGCCAGAAAACGAAGTCATTGGCTCTGTGTTTTGGGCTAAAAAATGAATAGCCTGATTATACCGTTAGTAGTATATATGCAATTTACATCAGACTGAATATTTCATGTAACATTTCAAAGCATTGAATATAGCCTTTAAAATTGTTTATTTGATTTTACTAGGTTTTAATACTCATTTCCTTCATCAATATTTACTTGTATGTAAAATAATACATAAGATATTAGGAAACTTCTAAAACCCAGAGAAATACTGACAATTTCCATGCATACAAATTAGCTTAACAAAATTGGTTGAATTCCAAAAATCAAGTTAAAGCAACTTATTAATGTCAACTCACTAGTTTTAAAAATTCTCTCTACCACTATACATATTCCTAAACATATAAAAGAAATGCAAATTTATATAAATGTATATGCATATGCATGTGATATATATAACACAAAAATCCCTAAATCTGTTTCTTCAATTTTGTTGCTCATACTGCATGTAGACCATTGTGTGTCAGCTGTAGCTCAACTCCATGTACCATCTCATTCTGAAATCTAAGCTAAGGGAGATTACCCTGTGAGATATGCTGTTCTTGTAGCAGATTGCAAATGGTACAAGTCTTGATGCTTTTTTGTTCTAAAATGAACAGGTATGATTTTTGCAAACTGACAATGTAAACAAAGGGTTTTTTGTTTTTTTTAAGAGAAGGCTAATTTTTTTTCCCAAGAGAACATGACTAGAATGGAATGATGTAAAGATATTGTAATCTTAATGTGTGACAATCTAGGATTCAAATACAAGTAGGATTTGGAATGGAATCATTTATAAAAGGTGACAAAAGTGCCAAAATTAATCAGGGACCCTTTGGATATTCCAGTGAATATGGCACACTGACTAGCCCCCAGGATTGTTCCAGTCTCTTTTGCAAGAGTGTCAATATAGTGAGGAGAGGTTTCCATAGCTTGTCCAATTCTCCCATGTTAAAAAAAAACTAATAATATCTTGACTTTATATGCTATTTTTAGTAGACTTTTCATTCAAGTGTAATGTACAAGAAGAAAATTATACATATTCTAAGTGTACAGCTTGTTGGATTATCACCAAATGAGCACACTTGTATAACCAATACCTTGTATAACCAATACTCAGATGAAAAAATAGAACATCACGAACACCTCAAAAGCTCCTTTTCTGCCACCTATCAAGAATTAACCATTTTCTTCTTCCCCAGAGGAAACTACAATCCATACTTTGTTGTCATAAATTAATTTTGTCTGTTTTTGAACCGTATAGAAATGAAATCATATAGTAAGTATTAACTTTCATCTGGATTCCATAGCTGAACATTATGGTTGTGAGATTCACTCATAGTTGTTTCATGTAGTAGTGATTTGTCTATTTTCATTGCTGTATAGTATTCTATTATATGGATATGCCACAATTTATCTGTTCTGCTATTGACAGATAGTGAATTGTTTCCAAATTTGGCTATCATGAATAACGCTATTATGATCATAGGCAAATATACCATGAAGATGATGAAGATTAAGCTTCAGGTCTCCTCACTTGTACACACCTCCTTAAGGGCTAGTGTTGCTACAATGTGTATGATATTCTGTATAGAAAGGAGAAGTCATAACCTATGAAATATGTCTATGAGAGCAGTTCTTTTTTGTGGCTACATAGGTGTATATATTTAGAGGGTACATGAACTATTTTAATACAGAAATGCAATGTGTAATAGTCATATTATGGGAAATGGTCTATCCAGCACTGCAAACATTTTATGCTTTATGTTACAAACAATTCAATTATACTCTTCTGGTTATTTAAAAATGTACAATCAAATTATTATTGACTGTAGTCACCCTGTTGTGGTATCAAATACTAAGTCTTATTCATTCCTTCTTTATTTTATTTTATTTTTATTTAAGTTCTGGGATACATGTGCAGAATGTGCAGGTTTGTTACATAGGTATATGTGTGCCATGGTGGTTTGCTGTACCTATTGTCCCATCCTCTAGGTTCTCTCCCCACACACCTCACTCGTGAACAGGGCCTGGTGTGTGTTGTTCCCCTCCCTGTGTCCATGTGTTCTCACTGTTCAACTCCCACTTATGACTGAGAACATGCGGTGTTTGGTTTTCTGTTCCGGTGTTAGTTTGCTGAGAATGATGGCTTCCAGCTTCATCCATGTCCCTGGAAAGGACATGATCTCATTCCTTTTTATGGTTGCATAGTATTCCATGTGTATATGTGCCACATTTTCTTTATCCAGTCTATCATTGATGGGCATTTGGGTTGGTTCCATGTTTTGCTATTGTAAGTAGTGCTGCAATAAACATACGTGTGCATGTGTCTTTATAGTAGAATAATTTATATTCCTTTGGGTAAATACCCAATAAAGGGTCAAATGGTATTGCTGGTTCTAGATTCTTGAGGGGTTACCACACTGTCTTCCACAATGTTTGAAATAACTTACAATCCCACCAACAGTGTAAAAGCATTTCTATTTCTCCACAGCCTCCCTAGCATCTGTTGTTTCTTGACTTTTTAATAATCGCTATTCTGACTGTCATGCCATGGTATCTCATTGTGGTTTTGATTTTCATTTCTCTAATGATCAGTGATGTTGAGCTTTTTTTCATGTTTGTTGTCCACATAAATGTCTTCTTTTGAGAAGTTTCTGTTCATATCCTTTGCCCACTTTTTAATGGAGTTGTTTGGTTTTTTCTTGTAAATTTGGTTAAGTCCCATGTAGATTCCAAATATTATACCTTTGTCAGATGGGTAGATTGCAAAAATTTTCTCCCATTCTATAGGTTGTCTGTTCACTCTGATGATAGTTTCTTTTGCTGTGCAGAAGCTCTTTAGTTTAATTAGATCCCATTTGTCAATTTTGGCTTTTGTTGCAATTGCTTTTGGCGTTTTCGTCATGAAGTCTTTGCCCATGACTATGTCCTGAATGGTATTGCCTAGGTTTTCTTCTAGGGTTTTTATGGTTTTGGGTTTTACATTTAAGTCTTTAATTCATCTTGAGTTAATTTTTGTATAAGGTGTAAGGAAGGGGTCCAGTTTCCGTTTTCTGCATATGGCTAGCCAGTTTTCCCAGCACCATTTATTGAAAAGGAAATCCTATCCCTACCGCTTGTTTTTGTCAGGTTTGTCAGAGATCAGATGGTTGTAGATGTGTGGTGTTATTTATGAGGTTTCTGTTCTGTTTCATTGGTCTATATGTCTGTTTTGGTACCAGTACCGTGCTGTTTTGGTTACTGTAGCTTTGCAGTATAGTTTGAAGTCAGGTAGTGTGATGCCTCCAGCTTTGTTCTTTTTGCTTAGGATTGTCTTAGCTATATATGTTCTTCTTTGGTTTCATATGAAATTTAAAGTAGTTTTTTCTAATTCTGTGAAGAATGTCAATGGTAGTTTGATGGGGATAGCATTGAATCTATAAATTACTTTGGGCAGTGTGGCCATTTTTACAATATTGATTCTTCCTATCCATGAGCATGGAATGTTTTTCCATTTGTTGGTCTCTTCTCTTATTTCCTTTAGCAGAGGTTTGTAGTTCTCTTTGAAGAGGTCCTTCACATTCCTTGTTAGCTGTATTCCTAGGTATTTTATTCTCTTTGTAGCAATTTTGAATGGGAGTTCACTCATGATTTGGCTCTCTGCTTGTCTGTTGTTGGTGTATAGGAATGCTTGTGATTTTTGCACATTGATTTTGTATCCTGAGATTTTGCTGAAGTTGCTTATCAGCTTAATGAGTTTGTGGGCTGAGACGGTGGGGTTTTCTAAATATATAATCATATCATCTGCAAACAGAGACAATTTGACTTCCTCTCTTCCTATTTAAAGTCCCTTTATTTCTTTTTCTTGCCTGATTGCCACGGGCAGAACTTCCAGCACTATGCTGAATAGGAGTGGTGAGAGAGGGCATCCTTGCCTTGTGCCAGTTTTCAAAGGGAATGCTTCCTGCTTTTCCCCATTCAATATGATATTGGCTGTGGATTTGTTATAAATAGCTCTTATAGAACTCTCCACCCCAAATCAACAGAATATACATTCTTCTCAGTGCCACATGGTACTTATTCTAAAATTGACCACATAATTGGAAGTAAAACACTCCTCAGCAAATGCAAAAGAACTGAAATAATAACAGCAGTCTCACAGACCACAGTGCAATCAAATTAGAACTCAAGATTAAGAAACTCAGTCAAAAACCACAAAATTACCTGGAAATTGAACAAACTGCTCCTGAATGACTCTTGGGTAAATAATGAAATTAAGGCAGAAATCAAGAAGTTCTTTGAAACCAATGAGAACAAAGAGAAAATGTACCACAATCTCTAGGACACAGCTAAAGCAGTGTTAAGAGGCAAATTTATAGCACTAAATGCCCACTACATATAAAGCTAGAAAGATCTCAGATTGACACCCTAATGTCACAATTAAAAGAGCTAGAGAAGCAAGTGGAACAATTTCAAAAGCTAGCAGAAGACAAGAAATAACTAAGATCAGAGCAGAATTGAAGGAGATAGAGACAGAAAAAACCCTAATAGATATAAATATATCAATTAGGTCCATTTGGTCTATAGTGAAGATTAAGTCTGATCTTTGTTGATTTTCTGTGTGGAAGATGTGTCCAATGCTGAAAGTGGGGTGTTGAAATCTCCAGCTATTACTGTATTGGGGTCTGTCTCTCACTGTAGCTCTAATAATATTTGCTTCATATATCTTTGTGCTCTAGTATTGGGTGCATATATATTTACAGTTGCTATATCCTCTTGCTGATGTGACCCTTTTATCATTATATAATGACCTTCTTTGTCTGTTCTTACAGTTTTTGTCTTGAAATCTATTTTGTCTGATACAGAAATAGCTATTCTCACTCTTTTTTTTTGGATTTCATTGGCACGGAATATCTTTTCACATCCCTATATTTACAGTCTATGTGTATCTTTATAAGTAAAATGTGTTCCTTGTGGGCAACAGGTCATTGGGGCTTGCTTTTTTATCCATTCAGCCATCTACATCTTTTTATTGGAGAGTTTACTCCATTTATATGTACTGTTATTAGAAAAAGTAAGAACATACTTATGCCATTTTGTATTTGTTTTTCTTATTGTTTTTTGGTCCTCTCTTCCCTCTTTCCTTATTTCTTGTCTTCCTTTTAGTAAAGGTGATTTTTATCTGGTGGTATTGTTAATTTCTTGCTTTTTATTTTTGGGTATTTGTTGTATGATTTTTGATTTGAGGTTACCATGAGGCTTACAAATACAATTTTATAGACCATCATTTTAAACTGATGACAACTTAACAATCAATGTATAACCACACAAACAAACAAGCAAAAAGAAAACTTATAAAACACTTGATATTTGTCACCCTGCTTTTTAACTTTTTGTTGTTTTTCCATATGTCTTACTATACTGTTTATGTCTTGAAAAGTTGTTGTAGTTTTTATTTTTGATGGCTTCATTGTTTGGTCTTACTACTTAAGATAAAAGTAGTTTATACACCATGCTTACAAAGTGATAATATTCTGTGTTTTTCTCTTTGCTATTACCAGTGAATTTTCTACCTTAAGTTGATTTCTTATTGATCATTATGCTCATTAACATGTTTTTCTTTCAGATTGAAGAACTCCCTTTAGCATTTCTTGTAGGACAGGCCTTATGTTCATAAAATCCCTCAGATTTTGTTTGTCTGGGAAGACATGTTTCTCCTTCATGCTTGAAGGACATTTTTTCTGGATGTACTATTCTGGCATGAAAGTTTTTTTCCTTCAGCATTTGAAATACACCATACCACTCTCTCCTGGCCCATAAGATTTCCACTGAAAAGTCGTCTGCTGGATGTATTGGAACTCTATTGTATGTTACGTGTTTCTTTTCTCTTGCTACTTTTAAGATCCTTTTCTTATCTGTGACCTCTGAGAGTTTGATTATTAAATGCCTTGAAGTAGTCTTCTTTGGGTTAAATCTGTTTGGTGTTCTATAACCTTCTTGTACTTGAATATTGATATCTTTCTCTAGGTTTGGGAAGTCCTCTGTTATTACTCCTTTGAGTAAACTTTCTAATTGTCTTTCTCTCTACCTCCTCTTTAAGGCGAAAAATTCTTAAATTGCCCTTTTGAGGCTATTTCTAGATCTTGTAGGTGTGCTCCCTTATTTTTTCTCCTCTGACTGTGCAATTTCAAAAAGCTTTTTTTCAAGCTCACTAATTCTTTCTTTTGCTTAATCAATTCTGCTATTAATGGACTATGATGCATTCTTCAATATGCCAATTGCATTTTTCAGCTCCTGAATTTCTGCTTCTTTTCAATTATTTCATTCTGTTTGTTAAATTTATCTGAGGGAATTCTGAATACATTCCCTGTGTTCTCTTGAATTTCTTTTAGTTTCCTCAACACAGCTATTTTGAATTCTCTGTCTGAAAGGTCACATATCTCTCTTTCTCCAGGATTGGTCCCTGGTGCCTTATTTAGTTCATTTGGTAGTGTCATGTTTTCCTGAATGATTTTGATACTTTTAGATGTGTTTCAGTGTCTGGATATTGAATAGTTAGATGTTTATTTCAGTCTTTGCAGTGTGGGCTTATTTGTGCCTATCCTTTCTGGGATGGCTTTCCAGGTATTCAAAGTTTGAATTTGGGCCCCAAACTCAATAAGACTTTGGTTATTGCAGGCTCATAGGGGTACTTCCATGTTGGTCTTGAATAAGATCTAGAAGAATTCTCTGGATTACCAGGAAGAGACTCTTGTTCTTCTCCCTTATCATCTCCCAAACAAATGGAGTCTCTGTCTCTGTCCTTAGCCATCTGCAACTGGAGATTCAGGGACACAAACACCTCTGTGACCACATAAACACCACTGAAACTGCCCTGATTTAGACCTGAAGCCAACACAGCACTGGGTCTTGTCCAAGGCCCTTTGTAACTATTACCTGGCTACCACTTATGTTCACTCATGGTCCTAGTGCTTTACAGTCAGCAGGTGGTGAAGCCAGCCAGTTTGAGTCCCTCTGTTAGAGGTGGTGACTTTTCCCAGGCCCTAGGTGCGTCCAGAGATGCTGTCTGGGAGCCAGGGATTGGAGTAAAAAAACTATTAGAAATTTACTCTATGTCCTATTCTACTGTGACTAAGGTGGCACTCAAACAACAAGACAAAGTCCTTCCTGCACTTCCCTCCCCTTTCTGCCAGGACACAGCTGATGTTCTCTTAAGGCTGAAGGGCTCTTTAACCAGTTTTTGCTGCCAGGCCTGAGACTCACCTTTCAGGGCCGGGCCTCCCCTCTGGCCTAAGGCAGGTTCATAGATTCTGACCAAGAGTGTAGACATAGACTCAGGGACTCCAAGAACCTGCTTGGTGCTCTACTCCACTGTTGCCAAGCTGGTACCTAAAGTGCAAGACAAAGTCCCCCTTACTTTTCCCCCTGCTTTTCTCAAACAGAAGTAGTCTTTCACCATAGCCAACATAGCTGGGAATATGCTGGGTCACACCTGAAGCCAGCACATTTCAGAGCCCAAGGCCCATGGCATATTACCTGCATATAACTGTTGGTTATTTGGCACCCAAGAATTCCTTAGTCAGCACTGATACATGCTGCCAGGACTGGGTATTTCCCTTTTGGGCAGCGGGTTCCCTTTTGGCCAAGGCTATGTCTAGAAATGTCATCCATGAGCTATGGCCTCAAGCCTGATTACTCCACCCAGTGCCCTATCCTACTGTGGCTGAGCTGGTAAGACAAAGTCCTCTTTACACTTTGCTCTCCTCTCTTCAAGCAGAAGGTTAAGAGTCACTTTTGTTGCTTCCAGTTGCACTGACTAGGGTTGGAGGAGAGGTGAGGCAAGCACTCCCTTAGCCATGCCAACTGATGTCTCCCTAGGTCATGTGCCACCCTAGTCCACTGGTACTAAGCCCAGCCCAGCACTAGGTATCGCTTAGGAATTGCAATCCCTGTGCCTTAGACTGCCCTTCAAGTTTACCTAGTACCGTGGAGCACTTTGGCTTGTCATGGCAAAGCCTGCTGACAAACTCAAGCTCCAAACACTGGGATAGGCAATTCCCCTCTGGCTAGCTCTGGTGCAAATGCTCTTCCATGTACGGGTACTGGCTGAGCCCAGCACAGCTTTTCTGTCTACTATAACAGGACAGCACTGAGTTCATTGTAAAGTCTTGCAGTTGCTGTGCTCTCCATCTCCCAAGCATACCGATTTCTCTGGTGCTCTTCTCCCAAGCATACAGATTTTTCTGCACCATGTGGGTGATGCCAGGGGAAGGGGAGAGGTGGCACAATCACTCCCTTAGCCACCACAGCTGATGTCTTAGTAGGTCACATGCCCCACTAGTCCACTGGATCTGAGCCCAACTCGGGATTAGGACTTGCCTAAGACTTGCTGTCCGTGTGGCCTAGACTGCCCATCTAGTTCACTTAGTGTCCCAGAGCACTTTAGCCCTTGGCGATGAGGCTTGCTGAAACTCAGACTCTGACTACCAGGATAGGCAATTCCCCTCTGGCTAGGGCCAGTCAAAGTGCCTCAGTGGGCAGGCATCATCTGGGTACAGTCCAATTCTGCTCTCTGCTGTGATAGGGCAGCACTGAGTTCAATGTAAAGTCTCCCTGTCAGTGCACTTTCCCTCCTGTGCATGGTGCAGAGATTCTCTATACCATGCAGCCACTTCAGGGGAATGTGGGAGGTGAGGTATCAGCAATTTAAGACTGTCTCTCCTACCCACTTATAGTGCCACTTTCAGTGATATAAAGTTAACACTAGGTCATGTGATTGCTCACCTAATTTTTTGGTTCTTGTGATGGTGCTTTTTGTGTGTAGTCAGTTGTTAACTTTTGCTGTTCCAACAGGGGGACTGAATAGGGTAGGCTTCTATTCAGCCATCTTGTTCTGCCCCAGGAAAACATTTCTGGTCAAATGCCTAAAGAAGTTGCAGAAGCAACAGGCCTGAATCCCAAAGCCTCCTGCAATTTTGGTGATTTTAAAAAATGATCCTAGTTACATACTTATTATTTCTGTATCTAATCTTACATTCAAAATTTTGTGTTTTTTTTTTAATCAGAGTCCACCACCCCCAAGTTATATAACCTTCCCATTCCATGTAGCATGTATTCACCTCTGAGTATGGGAATTTTTGTACATGTTTTTAATATATATTCTGTAGAGAATACACTTTAGGAGCATTGTAGCTGGATTATATGGTATACTCATTTCAGCTTTAGTAGATACTACCAAATAGAGTTCCAAATTGGTCGTACTCCTTTACAACCTCATGGGTCATGTTTGAGAGTTCTTTTTGCTTACATGCTGGCCAATAATTGGTATTTTGGTGAGCTTTAGTGTTATCACATCATGGTTTTAATTTCTATTTCCTTGATAAAGGAGTTGAGTTGAGCACTTTTTCAATATGCTTATTACCCATTTGGATATAATCCTTTGTGAAATGTCTGTGCATGTCTTTTATCCATTTTCATTGAGTTGTTTGTCTTTTTCTTATTGATTATTAGGAGTTCTTATATACTCTGGTTACAAGACCTGAATTGGTTACAAACATATTTTTCTACTTGGTGCCTTGCCTTTTTACATTTTTAATGGGCCCTTTATTTCATACAATTTTCTAATTTTAATGTAGTCTGATTTATCAATCTTTTCTTAATGTAATTCTTGTACATTAAGTACTCTAAATAGTACTTCTTGTATTCCATTGAAGAAATCTTTGTCTGCCTTAAAGTTATGAGGATATTCTCTTATGTAATCATCAATAAGTTTTATTGCTTTATCCTTAACATTTAGATCTATAATTGAGATAAATTATTTTTTGTAAATGGCATAAATTAGAGGTCAAATTACAAATTTTTTTCCTAGGGGCCTTGCATATTTCTTGCTAGATTTATCACAAGGTATTTAATATTTTAAGTGACAATTGTATATTTTATAAATTGTGTTTTCTAAATTTTTACAGAATACAATTCATTTCTGCATACTGACTTTAATAGCAGCAACCTTGCTATATTCATTATTTATTCTAGCAATATTTCTGAGATGTCTTTTAATTTTCTACATTAAAAATAATTGGTATATGAATAAAAATACATTTCTTTTTTCCTAATATTTATAATTTTATTTATTTTTATATTGTTATAGTGACTAGGAACTCCAGTACAATGGTGCACAAAAGAGATAAGATGAGAATCATTGTCTGGCTTCCAATCTCAGGATTAAATCTTTTAGTGTTTTACCATTTTCATGACTCAAATGTCATCTTGTCTAAGATTACTTCCCTAATCACACTGGTCACTCTCCCACCTCCCTCTGTTAAATTTTTATTCATAGAAACTTTCATTCTCTGAAATTATATTCTAAATTGTTTATGTGTTTATTATCAGGTCTCACTAGAAAGTAAGCTCTGTTAAGATAGTGCATTTAGTGATATAGCCCTAGAATTTTTAATAGTGAGTGGGAAAAAGTAGATGCTAAATAAACATTTATTGAATAAATGAATGTACAGTCCAATTCTGTACATTCATTGTACAGAATGTACAGAATTGGACTGTACATTGTAATGCTCATGACAGTCCTGTGAGGTAAAAAAAAAGTAGGACAGGTGATGACCTAATTATCCCCATCTCCTCATTTTATGAAGAAAGAAACTGAGGTTGGAATGAATAAGTGATTTGCTCAAAGTCAAGCAGCTTGTAAGTGACGGAGTTTTAGCAGAATCAAACCCTTTGGATTTTCTTTGTTTGCTGGTTTGTTTTTCTAATCCCTGTAGCAGCTGAACACAAAAGGAAGGCTTAGCCTTGCAGATAGGAGGAAAGGAGCAGCAAGATAAAGACAGTGATTTTAAAGGAGGCAAATTGAGGGAATTATTACTTATTTATTTATTTTTATTTATTTATTTATTTTTTGAGATGGAGTCTCTTTCGCCCAGGGCTGGAGTGCAGTGGTGCGATCTCGGCTCGGCTCACTGCAAGCTCCAAAATTGAGGGAATTCTTATCAAGGAGGAAGAGAATTTATGTGAGGAGCCTAGAAAGCAAAATAATGGGAATAATTTTGAAAGAATGAGAAAGGTGAACAATAGGACAAGGCACAGCTATAAAAACTAAAGCTG
Source organism: Gorilla gorilla gorilla (assembly GCF_029281585.2). Lineage (NCBI taxonomy): Eukaryota > Metazoa > Chordata > Mammalia > Primates > Hominidae > Gorilla > Gorilla gorilla. Next base: position 125,153,732 of record NC_073247.2, read on the forward strand.
GTGAGGAGTTGTAATTTGAGTAGCTTAAATACATGTTGTTAAAAATGGAGAAATGACTACTCAATGAGGGAGGAACCATCTATGGTTTGGAGCATAGAGAGAATGATGGTCTTGCCATCGGAAGACAATTTCATGCATTTTGGCATGAAGTGAGGTGGTAGTAGTTCTAGAAACAGAAGTATAAGTAAAGAAATAATGCTAAAGATGAATAAGAATTTGGTGACTGATAGAATATCCAGAGGGAATGAATACCGGTTCTGAGCCTGGGGGTCCAAGAATCATAAACTGTTTATTCTTTGAAGGCAGGGAAGTTAAAAGTAGCTACTGAAAGGTGAAAGTTCCCTTATCCCCCTCACAGGACGTGTGACACAGGTGTGCCCCACTGCTCTAGTGGGAGCATGCAGATGGGCAGGTGCAGAGGTTGTGGGAAGTGCTTTTGGGCTCTAGCCCCAAGGCAGAGTCTAGGGGTGGGTGTCTACAGCTCCGGAAGCCCAAGTGGGCGTGTATTACGGTGTGCTGTTTCAGCTTTGTCATCTGCAGGCGGCTTGTGTTAATCAGCTCAATAGACCCTCTGCCTTATCGCAAGGGCAGCGGGCCAATGTGACAGCCTGAGTTCTTGCCCAGTGTACTGGAATAATCAGATCGCACGAGGGCTGGAAGGAATGCAAGGTTTTACTGAGTGGTGAAGGTGGTTCTCAGTGAGATGGATAGGGGGCCAGAAGTGGGGGATGGAAGATGGTCTTTCCCTTTTCCTTTTCTGACCAGTCCTGCCTGAACTCCCCTCGGTTTCCAGACATCTTTCCTCATCTCTTTCTCTGCCATGCTGCCCCGCCGCTCTCTGCTACTCTCTGCAACTCTGTTCCTCTGCTCCTCTCATTGTGATGTTCAGCTGCTTGTGTCTGTGCCTGCTAAAGTCTTGGGTTTATATGGGGGCAGGATGGAGGGGCGTGGTGGGGCCAAAAGGCAACTTTTGGGTGCGAAAACAGAAATGCCTGTCCTCATTTAGGGCCACGGGTACAGGCCCAAGGGTGGAGACTTCACCAGGGACCCCGCACTTCTCTAACCAACACTTCCCTGCCCGCCTCCTGTATCACTACTATATAAATGCATTTATTATTTATTATACTTCTGGGAAAAGTAGTGTGCTGAATACTAAATGCAATCATTAGATAATATTCTTAATTTTATACCACATAAAATACAAACACTAAGTTGAAGAGCATTAGGTACGGATATGCTTTTTGGACCATTACATCAGAATAATTTTGGGTCTTCACTTTGTTTAGAAGGAAGTGTTAGAGTTATAAATTTCAGTTCCGTTAACTCAACTTGATTCCTGACATGGTGAATTTCAAACAGAAAACAAGATAGCAATTCATACTTCATATTCACTAATGAACTTAAATTCACCTAATTAAAAGATAACAAAATATTTGACAATGGGAAATTATCTTTCAAGCAAAGACTTTGATTATCTCTTTTTCTGAAAATAGTTAATAGCAAACAGACTCATACACACACAAATCCTGATAAAATTATATATATATATATTTTAGAACAATATAATACGCTTCCAGAAAAAATCATTTGCATTTATATAATTTAAAATGCCTTATTGTGAATTTTTTTCCAAAGTAGTCTGCAAATGGAAGAGTTTATATGTTTGATATTGATATTAATAAATAAAAGACAGGTGACTACACATTGTGTCTTGGGGCTTATTTATACTTAACTGCTGGGTCTTATTATTTATAGCATTCATTACAGGAAGGAGAAGTGACATATTCTGGGAAAAGGAGGATAGCAACCAATATATTCAGTCAAAAATGCTTAAACCTATCAGGGATGTTGCATTTTGTTACAAACCAAAATGCAGGCAGGATTTTAAAATTTGCAAAAGACTGACCTAGAGCTAACAAGTGAGCAGCTATAGAAGAAAAGTGAGTCTTTTCTATATGCCAAGGCAGCTGAGCAAACTAAGTGGGAGGTGACTGTATATTTGGCACTAGATAGAACAAATAACTGGCTGAAAGCATTATTGGCATATGATATGGGAGTTGCAGATAAAATCTGAAGCAAGTGAGGTGTCTCTTCTTTCATCTTTATATTAGGGTCTAATCAACATACAGAATTGGAAATTTCACAAAATGGACACATCTGAGTAATCAGTACCCAGATCAACACATTGAACATTACCAGGACTACAGAAGCCCTCTTCATAATCCCTTCTCATCACAACCTCCATGCCCCTACAAATGGTAAACTCCACACTGACTTTTAAAAGCTCACAGGTTTTTGTACTTTATTTACATGGAATTATATATCATGAACTATTTTTCTAGATTTTTTCACTCAAATTGTTGTATATGAGATTCATACAGATTGTTATATGTAGTTTTAGATAGTTTATTCTCATTGCTGTATAGCATTCATCATCTCTCCATACAGCATTCATTGCATGACTATACAACATTCTACTGCTGATGGACATTTAGGTTGTTTACAGTCTGGGGTTATTATGAGTAGAGTAACTATGAACATTTTAGTACATGTCTTTTGGTGAATATATGTGCTTTTTCTGTTGGGTGTATACCAGGAAGTGTAATTGCTACTTGGAGTATGCAGCATCATTCAACTTTAGGAATTACTGACAAAGAGTTTCCTAAAGTGGTTTTATCAGTTTTACTACTGCCAGCAGTATGAGCATCCTAAATACTTGGTGTTAACATTCTTTGTCAAGTTTATGATTCTGGTGAATGCCTATTGATAGTTCATTGACTACCATAGTTGAGTTTCTTGTTATATGTTTATCATTAACTTGCATGTCTTCTTGGGTAAATTGCCTATTCTAGTCTTTCTTCTCTTGGCTTGTCTGTCTTTTTTGTAATTGATATCTTACAAATATTATGGATGGTAGTCTTTTATTGGATATAAGTATTGTGAATATTTACCCTACTCTAAGAATTCTTTTTTACTCCTTTAAGGGTGATTTTTTAAATAGGACACCACACATATACAACCATTTAATCTTTGACAAACCTGACAAAAACAAGCAATGGGAAAAGGATTCCCTATTTAATAAATGGTGCTGGGAAAACTGGCTAGCCATATGCAGAAAACTGAAACTGGACCCCTTCTTTACACCTTATATAAAAACTAACCCAAGATGGATTAAAAACTTAAATGTAAGACCTAACACCATAAAAACCCTAGAAGAAAACCTAGGCAATACCATTCAGGACATAGGCATGAGCAAAGACTTCATGACTAAAACACCAAAAACAACGGCAACAAAAGCCAAAATTCACAAATGAGATCTAATTAAACTAAAGAGCTTCTGCACAGCAAAAGAAACTATCATCAGAGTGAACAGGCAACCTACAGAATGGGAGAACATTTTTGCAATCTATCCATCTGACAAAGGGCTAATATCCAGAATCTACAAAAAACCTAAATAAATTTACAAGAAGAAAGCAAACAACCCCATCAACAAGTGGGCGAAGGATATGAACAGACACTTCTCAAAAGAAGACGTTTATGTGGCCAACAAACATGAAAAAAAGCGTATCATCACTGGTCATTAGAGAATTTCAAATCAAAACCACAATGAGATACCATCTCATGCCAGTTAGAATGGCGATTATTAAAAAGTCAGGAAACAATAGATGCTGGAGAGGATGTGGAGAAATAGGAATGCTTTTACACTGTTGGTGGAAGTGTAAATTAGTTCAACCATTGTGGAAGACAGTGTGGTGATTCCTCAAGGATTTATAACTAGAAATATCATTTGACCCAGCAATCCCATTACTGAGTATATACCCAAAGGATTATAAATCACTCTACTATAAAGACACATGCACACGTATGCTTATTGCAGCACTGTTCACAATAGCAAAGACTTGGAACCAACGCAAATTCCCATCAATGATAAACTCAATAAACAGAATGTGGCACATATATACCATGGAATACTATGCAGCCATGAAAAAGGAATGAGTTCATGTCCTTTGCAGGGACAAGGATGAAGCTGGAAACCATCATTCTCAGCAGACTAACACAAGAACAGAAAACCAAACACCACATGTTCTCAGTCATAAGTGGGAGTTGAACAATGAGAACACATGGGCACAGGGAGGGGAACATCACACAACTGGGGCCTGTCAGGGGTGCGGGCCTGGGGGAGGGATAACATTAGGAGAAATACCTAATGTAGATGACAGGTTGATGGGTGCAGCAAACCACCATGGCACGTGTATACCTATGTAACAAACCTGCACATTCTGCACATGTATCCCAGAACTTAAAGTATAATAATAAAAAATAAATAATTAGGTGCTCTTAAGTTTAATAGAATCTAAATTATTATTGTTTTATGATGAATGCTGTTTGGTTTCCTTTGCAAAAAGTGTTGGCTAATCTAAGTCCACCAAGATAGACTTATTTTATATTTCATGTACAATATATTTGGACTGATTTTTATGTTTAGTATGAGGTAGGGATCAAAATATTTTTTCTTATATGAATATCCAATTGACCCAGTACTATTTATTGAAAAGTTCTTCATTTGCTCACTGTGCTCTAGTGGAATTTTTGCATAAATCAGATGACTATAGATGTGGGACTGTTGCTGCACTCTATATTTTCCTTTTTTCTTTTTCTTTTTTTTTTTTTTTTGAGATGGAGTTTCACTCTTGTTGCCCAGGTTGGAGTGCAGTGGCACGATCTCAGCTCACTGCAACTGCTGCCTCCCAGATTCAAGAGATTCTCCTGCCTCAGCCGCCCAGTAGCTGGGATTCCCTGCCACTAGCTAATTTTTTTGTATTTTTAGTAGAGACAGGGTTTCTCCATGTTGGTCAGGCTGGTCTCGAACTCCCAACCTCAGATGATCCACCCGCCTTGGCCTCCCAAAGTGCTGGGGTTACAGGTGTGAGCCACCATGCCTGGACTCTATTTTATTCAACTGGTTAGCTTATATATTCTTTTGCCAATATCACATTATCTTATAGCTTTATAATTGACCTTGAGATCTGAAAATGTAAGTCCTCCAACTTTGCTCTGGTTTTTTGTTTATGACCATCAACAGAGACTACAAGAGTGATCTTTACCTGTCAGACACATCATAACATGTCTTCTCCAAACTATTACTAATGTACATTCAAATACTGTGATGATTTTGACTAAAAACGCTCAAATTTGAAGGTTGGCTTTGAGCTATCAGCTTCAAATAAAGTTTAATTTCTTTTTAATGCAGAGTAGAATGTACAGAATACTATTAGAAGAAATGAAAAATATTAGGCAACACCAAACAAATATACCTGTCAAACTTACTAAAAATATTTTGGGGAAAAAAAGTCTATTCTCCTTGAATGGTAATAGTTGGGCCAAAGGAGGAGGCTAGGGGTCCAGGATCCAAGACTAATACACTCAGATTCCATATAGTGTTTTTCCATTGGTTCAATCTTCTCCAATTCTTTTGCAGAAGGTGAGCAGTTTTTCTTAAGTGTGGACAATAAAGTACCTGCATCAGAATCATATACTGAATTAGAATTACTGGGTGTGGGCCTTGAGAATATGCATTTGAACAGGCCTTTTAATTGATTCTTATGCCCATTATACTTTGGAAAACATTCATGTAGAGCAGTGGTTCTCAACCACTGGTAATTTTGTCCCTGAAGGGATATTTGGTATTTTGATTGTTACACTGACATGGAAGACATGCTGCCAGCATCATGTTACAATTCACTGTACAGTCTTCTACAACAAAGAATTATCAATTTCAAAATTTCAATAGTGCCACTGTTGAGCAACCCTGATCTAGAGATAATGAGGGAACTAAAGGAACCTGGTTGAAACCAGCAAGCATTTTTATTCTAGAAGAAATAGCTACACAAAATGACTTAAATCAGTGCCCAGCCTCCAAAAACAGCAGAAGCCTTCAGTCATTTTTCAGCATTAACTTTTGCCAAGACATGTCCTGGCTGCTATGACCATTAATTCCAAGGAATTTTGCTGCCATTAAGCTTCAGCCTTCACTCCTTACAATGTAGATTCTTTAGGGCCTGCCTCAGTCATTCAGAGTAACAAGAAAAAAATTTAATTCAAGTGTTCACTCCATTGAGGGGAATTTTCAGGCATTTTTCATATGTGATTCCAAGTTATTTTCACAACAACATTGTGAAACAGATAGTATCATATATTTTTAAGTGTTAGGACATTTTAGATAAGTGAAATGGAACTCAGAGGAAATAATTTCCTTTGAATATAGGTTATGATTGAAACTTCTGTCATAAATAGCTCACAGTGCATTAGTAAGTAGTATTTGTATTAGCTTGTTTTCATGCTGCTGATAAAACATACCTGAGACTGGGCAATTTATAAAAGAAAGAGGTTTAATTGGACTTACAGTTCCATGTGGCTGAGGAAGCCTCATAATCATGGTGGAAGGCAAGGAGGAGCAAGTCACATCTTACATGGATGGCAGCAGGCAGAGAGAGAGAGCTTGTGCAGGGAAACTCCCCCTTATAAAACCAACAGATCTCATGAGACTTATTCACTATCATGAGAACAGCATGGGAAAGACCTGCCCACATGATTCAATTACCTCCCACCAGGTCCTTCCCACAACACATGAGAATTCAAGATGAGATTTGTGTGGGGACATAGCCAAACCATATCAGTATTGTATATAATGTATGGAGTATAATGAAAGTAATTAATATTTATAAGCCTTGCACTTAACACACATAATAATATTTTGTTACATCTTAGTGTTATATCACATATAGAAAACAAAGGTCAGAGAGGTGAAATTAGTTGTACAAGGACACATAACTAGTAAGTGATGCTCTGTTAGATTCCTAAGTGCTGTAACCACTACACTGCTATATTAACTGATATATGCATGTTAATGTAACTTATAAACCAGGAAGAGATACAAATATTAAATGCTATTCCAAAAGTCAAACTGGATGCAATTTAAATAAATTATGTTCCTGGCATTGTAGATAACAGGAAAAGAAAAATATTTTAGTATTTAATATTTTGTTTATTACAGGCAGAAACTATATAAACATCTGTGGGATTTGCTTTTTGATAATGTAAAGTTTTAAAAGCAATCCTCTAGTCTGAAGTTCTGAAATCTATTTGACTGAAAGCTTTCATTGTCATAATTACTTTTATTAGCTAATCAACTTGAATTGTGCAAAATTACTTCAAATAACATTTGAGTAATTTTTCTCAGTCATTTAACTTTATTTCTCAAAATAGAATCAGTAAGGAACAACCTGTCTTTGGAGATCAGAACTGTCAATATCTTCTCCAGGCTTGAACTGTTTAGAGCAACAGCTTTCAAGGGTGGATTACTTGCATTTGACAGTAATTGTTCCTGTTTGAGCTAAATTCTTTTGGAGATTTTTGGAAATTGTTTCTCTGATCTATAGGTAAGTTAAAATTTTCTTTTAGCAGTGTTTTTGAGATATACAAGTTCTGTGCATAATTTTACAAGGAAGAAAAATGTCAAATTTTACCAAGGTTTCAAGCACTACACTGTAAGAGGATTATCTATTGTAGAGTACAAAAATTATCATTCTTTGCATTTTAATATAGCATTGATTTATGCTGCATACTGAACACAGGACAACAGATTTTCATACTTGCTTTAAAAAGTATAATATTCCATATTACAAATACAAATCTTATTTATATATAAACATTTTACAGTAGTTTTTCATATATATACAATGTGATTTTAAAGTCTAATTTACCCACTATAAACTTCATACATTGTAAATACTCTGTTCAATGATTTTGAAAAAATTTACAAAGTTGCTCAACACATCACTACAATTCATTTTAAAATATGTCTACCACCCCACTTAATAGTCAGTTCCCTCCACCACTACCAGAAAATCACTGATCTTGTTCCCGTCTCTCTATATTTATCCTTTCTGGACATTTCATACAAATAAAATCATGTAGCGTGGTATTTTGTGTCTGAATTATTGCACTTACATGTTTTTAAGGTTCATGTTGTAGCATGTATCAATACTTTGTCACTTTTTATTGATAGATAATATTCCATTGTACAGACATAGCACATTTTATTGATTCATCCTCAGTTGATGAACAGTTAGATTTTTCCCCATGTTTTGGCTATAAATAATGATGCTATGAAAATTCATGTATAAGTCTTGATACAGATACATATTTTCATTCCTTTTGGGTAAATAGCTAAAAGAAATGGAAGTGGTACCATTTGACCCAGCAATCCCATTACTGGGTATATACCCAAAGGATTATAAATCATTCTACTGTAAAGACACATGCACATGTATGTTTACTATAGCACTATTTATAATAGCAAAGACTTGGAACCAGCCTAAATGCCCATCAATGATAGACTGGATAAAGAAAATGTGGCACATATACACCATGGAATACTACGCAGCCTTTAAAAAAATGAGTTCATGTCCTTTGCAGGGACATGGATGAAGCTGGAAACCATCATTCTCAGCAAACTAACACAGGAATAGAAAACCAAACACCACATGCTCTCACTCATAAGTGGGAGCTGAACAATGAGAACACATGGACACAGGGTGGGGAACATCACACCTCAGGGCCTATCAGGGGGTGGGGGGCAAGGGGAGGGAGAGCATTAGGACAAATACCTAATGCATGCAGGGCTTAAAACCTAGATGACGGGTTGATGGGTGCAGCAAACTACCTTGGCACATGTATACCTACGTAACAAACCTGCACATTCTACATATGTATCCCAGAACTTCAAGTATAATTTTTAAAAATGCAAAAAAAAAAAAAAAAGAAGTGGAAGTGGAATGGCTAGGTCATATGGTAAATCAATGTTTAATATTTTGGGGGAACTGTCAGACTGTTTTTCAAGACACAGGCATCATTTTACATTTCACCAGTGATATGTGAGGGTTCTGGTTTCTTCACATTCTTACCAACACTTGTTATCATCGGACTTTAAAAATTATAGTCATCCTTATGGGCGTTAAGTGGTATGTTATTGGTAGTTGGATTGCATTTCCCTAATGGCTAATGATGCTGGTTATCTTTTCATGTGCCACTTGTCTATAAACACATCATTTTTGGAGAAATGGCTATTCAGATAAGTTTTCCATTTTTTGAATTGAGTTGTTTGTATTCTTATTATTGAATTGTAACGGATTTTTTATATATTCTTGATACATGTCCCTTATTAGATATAGGATTTGGAAATATTTTCTAACCTCAGATTGTGTGTAAAATGGGGAAATGGGTGACCTTTGCTCTGTGGGCTTGACCTGCCATTTTGTCATTAGCCATTTTGGATCCCTATGTCCACATCTGAAAAGGAAGTGCTCAAAATTCGTGCTACATGGTGGTATCTTATGGGTACTTGTGGCAAAAAGTTAAATATACCACATATTCTGGAGGCAGCCATTTTACTAAAACAATTCAGGCAGATAACATTCTGTCTATCAAAATAATATTTTGGTTTTACAAATTAGCATTGATCCTCACACCTTTCCCCTAAAAAAATTTTGCATTTATTTATGTATGTGTATGTGTCTATCTATATGTGCTTTTAAGCATGCTTTGGTTGCACAGTTTATGAATCATTGGAAGTTCTTAATAACATTTGATGTTCTATGACATATAATAGGGATATGACAAATATCTCCTACTCTTTCACCCTCAAATATCTCTGACTTCTAAGCAAGCTCTGATGGAACCCCTTATATTCTGGCCTCTGCGATGTATAATATGTGTAAATATTTACAATATTTGTAAATATTTACAATATGTGTAAATATTGAACTGTATCAGAGGAGATCATGTTTAAGTTAACCCAGAAGTAAACTTTTGTTAACGTGAAAATTTTATGTAAACAATGTCTCCCTAATTTATCTCCTTTGTAAATTTAATTTGTATCTTGTTATGCTTTCTTAAAGCAGGATAAACTATCTTACATTTTTTGTTTTTAATTTTCTTGAAATCATGGAAACATTATGGTTAGAGAAACTCAGAATCAGATAGTCTGTATTATTCAAGGTCACTCAGCTAGTTAACAACTAATTCATAATAAAGAAAGTCCATATAGCTGGTTATTATTGATTGCTATATTCTTTTACATTATTGACAACTCAAGGCAGAGATAACATTACACTAGTATGAATAAGCCTGCTTGAAATTTATTTCCTATAAATGACATTATTTAAATTTGATTTTATATAAAACATTGTACCCTAGATAAATCCTGAATTTTTATTCCCTTTCTGTAGAAACCTTTGGTAATTCATGGGGCACTTACAGTCTGAATATTATAAATTACAGTAGATCAGAATGTTTACCTTGAATACCTGAATTTGCATGCCATCTTTCAAAATCTAGTCCATTTTTTATTTCTTTGCCAAATATGTGTGCTTTTGGAAAATTTATGAGTGAGAATAAAAGGTAAGAGCATATAAAGAAATATAAATGAAACTATAAATAAATATGTTTTTCTCCATTTGCTTATTGTTAGCAGAATGTTATGGCTTGAGTTTTCTTCACATTTGCAGATTATTTATAAACAAACTTCAATATGACTTTTTAAAAATATGCATAAAATTTTTTAATCCAGTATAATAAAATGGCTGAAATTGAAAAATAAATCTAACCATATATAAAACTTAAAGAACACTTTACTTATAGCTAAACACATTAAATAATGCACTTTTCAATTCCATGAACAATTAATTCCTTCAAAAAAGTCCATCATTTGTAAGATAATATGGGAATATTGCTTTAAAATTCTTTGAAATTGAAAAATTAAACATGGTGTTCAAACGCCATACCTATCGTTAAAGGGATGCTGGATTTTATGAAATGCTTTTTCTGCATCTATTAAGATGGTCAAATGGTTTTTGTTTTTAAGTTTATTTATGTGATGAATCAAATTTATTGACTTGTATATGTTGAACCATCCCTGCATCCCTGGAATGAAACCCATTCGATCATGGTAAAATTTTTTGGATGTACTGATGGATTCAGTTTGCAAGTATTTTGTTGAGGGCTTTTTCATCTATATTCATCAAGGATATTGGTCTGTAGTTTTCTTTTTTTGTTACATCTTTTCCTGGCTTTGTTATTAGGGTGTTACTGGCTTTGTAGAATGAGTTAGAGAGGATTCCCTCCTTCTCAATCTTTTGGAATAGTTTCAGTAAAATTGGTACTAATTCTCCTTTGAATGTTTGATAGAATTCAGCTGTGAAACCAACTGACCTGTGCTTTTTTTGGCTGGAAGTTTTTGTATTACTAATCCAATCTCACTGCTTGTTTTTCGTCTGTTCAGGATTTCTATTTTTTCCTCATTCAAGCTGTTGGGTGGGAGTGGTTGCATTTTTCCAAAAATTTATCCATTTCCTCTAGATTTCTAGTTTGTGTGCATAGAGGTATTCATAGTAGTCTCAAAAGATCTTTTGTATTTCTGTGGTGTCAGTTGTAATGGCTCCATTTGCATCTCTAATTGAGATTAATTGAATTGTCTCTCTTCTTTTCTTGGCTAGCAAGTGATCTATCAATTTTGTTTATCTTTTCAAAAAAGTCTTCAACAAACTAGGCATTAAAGGAACATACCTCAAAATTTAAAAAGCTATATACAACAGACCCACAGCCAACATCATACTGAATGGGAAAAAGTTGAAAGCACTCCCCCTAAGAACTAGAACCAGACAAGGATGCCTACTTTCACCATTTCTACTCAACATAGAGCTGGAAGTCCTAGCCAGAGCAATCAGGCAAAAGAAAGAAATAAGGGGCATCCAAATCAGAAAAGAGAAAGTCAAACTATCTCTTTTTGCCAATAGTATAAGCTTACATCTAGAAAACCCTAACAACTCCTCCAAAAGACTCTTAGATCTGGTAAATGAATTCAGCAAAGTCTCAGGTTACAAAATCAATGTGCACAAATTAGTAGCGCTGCTATACACCGCAATGACCAAGCTGAGAATCAAATTAAGAAGTCAGTTGCTTTTATAATAGCTACAAAATAACATACCTAGGAACATACTGAACCTATAAAGTGAAAAGTCTCTACAAGGAGAACTACAAAGCACTGCTGAATGAAGCCATAGATGACACGAACAAATGGAAATACATCCCATGTGCATGGACTGGAATAATCAATATTGTGAAAATGACGATACTCCCCAAAGCAGTCTACAGATTCAATGCAATTTCTATCAAAATACCAACATCATATTTTACAGAATTAGAATGAAAATAATCTTAAAATTCATATGGAATTCAAAAAGAGCCTGAATAGCCAAAGCAATTCTAAAGAAAAATAATAAATTTAGAGGCATCATATTACCCCACTTCCAATTATACTGCAAGGCTACAGTTACCAAAACCACGTGGAACTGCTATAAAAGTAGATATATAGACCAGTGGAAAAGAATAGAGAGCCCAGAAATAAAGCCAAATACTTACAACCAACTGATTTTTGACAAAGCATACAAACACAAATTGGAGAAAGACTACCCTATTTAATAAATGGTGCTGGGAAAACTGGGATAGCCTCATGTAGAAGAATAAAACTGGATCCCAATCTTTCACCACATAGGAAAATTAACTCAAGATGGATTAAAGACTTAAATTAAAGACCTGAAACCATACAGATTGTAGAAGAAAACATAGAAAAAAATCTTCTGCACGTTGGCCTATGCAAAGAATTTATGACTAAGACCCCAAAAGCAATTGCAACAAAAACAAATATAAATACATAGGACCTAATTAAACTAAAAAGCTTCTGCACAGCAAAAGACATAATCCAGAGTAAACAGGCAACCTACAAAAAGGGAGAAAATACTTGCAAATTATACATCTAAAAAGGACTAATTTCAAGAATCTACAAGGAACTCAAAAAAGTCAGCAAGAAAAAACAAATAATTCATTAAAAAGTGGGAAAAGGACATGAATTGACATTTCTCAAAAGAAGATATACAAATGGCCAACAAACATATTTAAAAATGCTTAACATCACTGATCATCAGGGAAATGCAAATTAAAACCACAATGAGTTACCACCTTATGCCAGCCAGAATGGCCATTATTAAAAAGTCAAAAACCAATACATGTTACTGTGGATGTGGTAAAAATGTAATGCTTATACACTGCTGGTGGATATGTAAATTAATACAACCTCTATGGAAAACAGTATGGAGATGTCACAAAGAACTAAATTGCAGCACAATTTACAATTGCAAAGATATGAAATCAACTTAAGTGTCATCAGCTGATGAGTAGATGAAGAAAATGTGGCACATATATAGCAGGGAATACTACTCAGCCATAAAAAATAATGAAATAATGTATTTTGCAGCAACTTGGATGGACCTGGAGGCAATTATTCTAAGTGAAGTAACTTAGGAATGGAAAAGCAAATATCACCTGTCCTCACTTATAAGTGAGACCTAAACACAAAAGCATACGGAAGGGTATAGTGAAAATGGGAGATTCGGAAGAGGGGAGAGTGGAAGGTGGGTGAGGGATGAAAAACTACTTATTGGGTACCATACTACTTGAGTGATGAGTACAATAAAATCCTAGACTTCACCACTATACAATTCATCCATGTAACTAAAATCCACTTGTACTCTAAAGGTATTGAAATAAAAAAATCAAAAACAAAACAAAAAAAACAGAAAAAAACAAATGCCATAACTAAAATTTGTAACTGTTTTAACATTCTTAAAAGTTTGCCAAAAATAAGGACAGATAAATCTATTGTATTTATTGTTGTTATTTTTTCCAACCAAACAGCATCATGTTGAGGCTGAGATTGGTTCATTTAGTTTAAAAGACAGTGTTTGGAAAAAATCTACTGCATATTTACTAAATCGGTCATCAAAATTTCACAGATAGATGAGTTAATTAGCTGAAGAAAAGGACTGATTTCTCACTTTTTATGAGAATAAATGTTTACATTCCAGCAACTCATAAGTACAGTTGGGAATAGAGCATATCTCTTATTCAGTGGAAAAAAAAGTGTCCAGTGAAGTTTGCTTGTACTTTTTTGTAAATTTAAAAGGGTGAGTTTAGATAATAAAATTAATTAATTTTATTCCCCAAAACATCATCATATAAAAATGAATTTTCTTACACAGAGAATGAGCAGACTTTGGAAGTTTGTGATCCATGCTGTAGGCAGAAATGCTTAAATGAAAGAGCAATTAAATCATCTTATGGGATAAAAATGCAAGGAAAAATGAAGATGTCTTCTTTTTTAATGTTACTCTGGAAACTGGTACTTTTTTTGCTTCTTTCATTGTTTTCACAAAAAACTAGCTCAGATAATATTGTAATGACAAAGAGTGTATTTTTTATGTTTTATTGCAGGACAAAAATTTCTATATTCATTTTGTACAAAATAGCTTCATAGTTTGGCTCAAAGATGGCTAAGAATACAAGAGATCATGTAGAATACTGTTATGGCACTTTAATTCCTGAACATACAATTACTTCTACATAATACATCATAGTCCAACTGTGTCTACTCAATAGTAATCATTCAAAACCTGTAAAAATGTTTAAATCAATGTTAAGGGTAGTATTTATGACCATAGTGAATTATTTATCTTTGACCAAGTAAACTAATTCCATCTTCCAGCTTTCCAACAGTTATCATAATACATCACGTATAATTAAATAACTAGAACCATTTTATAGTTTTCTCTCTCTTGCTCATCTTACTCTGAGGATGACTGGTTGAGCTAATGGAGAAAGGGAAGCTGCAGAGGAGTATTTGGGGAGACTGCTTGGATTAATATTCTAGCTCAATTTTTTTTATGTCACGGGCCTTGTGGCACTTCACCATCTTGATATATCAGTTCCCCGGCCCATGAAGTGAGAGTAGCAATAGTATCTTTCTCATTTTTTTGAAAGAATGAAATGAAATAATCTATTTAAAGCACTTACACAGAGCCTAATACCTGGTAGGCACTCAGTAAATGTTAGCTGTGATCCTTTTTCCAGAATTTCCAAACCTATTTGTGAGGAAAGCCAAGGAGTGCTTACAGATAACCTGTATCAATGGTCTCAAACCTTCGTGTGCATCAGAATACGCTGGAAGGCTGTCAACACAGATTGCTGGACTGCACTGCCAGAGCTTCTGATTCATTAGATGTGGGATGGGGCCCAAGAGTTTGCATTCCAAAGAAATTCCCTGGTGATGCTGAAACTTAGTTGGACGAAATCATGAATTATGTGTCCAACACAACAATTGCAAGCACATGTCTGATTCACAGGCCTCTTAATTTAGAAAAAAAAATTTGTGCTTTACTAATGTTTATATTTACATTATCATAAAACATAGCTTTATGTTCAATATTGAAACTTTACTGAGAACTCAACAAAATATTAGATATTTTATTTTCAAAATACAGACTTCTCTAAAGCTTTACTTGCCATTTGTCCATTGGTTAAAAAAAAAACCCTGAAGATTATTGGAATAATCCGATTTTCTATTTGAAGCATTTGATCACACTACACTGATATAAAACTGGTATATTTTGCTGTTTATGAAGTTTTTCTGCTAATGAAGCCTGTGTAATCACAACTACCAAGCCACTTTTTATACATACATAATAATAGAAAATTAAAGCAATCAATTTAGAAAAAAACAATCATTTGATCTAAATAAGTCATATTTTATAGAATGGTATGTGAATATACCTTCTTCACCAGTGCATATTATATTATTGTCTTCTATAATAACCTATTTTTTAACTTTTAGGTTTCGGGTACATGTGCAGTTTTTTTAAATAAATGTAAATTGAGTGTCATGGGGGTTTGGGTGTACAGATTATTTCATCACCCAAATAATAAGCACAGTACCCAATAGATAGTTCTGCGATCTTCATCCTGCTCCCTCTCTCCACTCTCGATTAGGCCCCATTGTTTGTTCTTCCCTTCTTTGTATCCATGTGTACTCACTGTTTAGCTCCCATTTATAAGTGAGAACATGTGGTATTTGGTTTTCTGTTTCTGTTAATTCATTTAGGATAATGGCCTCAAGCTCCATTCGTGTTGCTGCAAAGGACATAGTTTTGTTTTGTTTTTTTAATGGCTGCATAGTATTCCATGGTGTGTACATACTGCATTTTCTTCATCCAGTCTGTCATTGATGGGCATGCAGATTGGTTCCATGTCTTTGCTATTGTGAATAGTGCTGCAATGAACACACACGTGCATGTGTCTTTATAATAGAATAATTTATATTCCTTTGGGTGTATACCCAGTAATGGGATTGCTGGGTTGAATGGTATTTCTCTCTCTAGGTCTTTCAGGAATCACCAAACTGTCCTCCACAATGGTTGAATGAATGTATACTCCCACCAACAATATAAAAATGTTCTTTTTTCTCCACAACCTCGCCAGCATCTGTTATTTTTTGGCTTTGTAATAATTGCCATTCTGACTGATATGAGATGGTATCTCATTGTGGTTTTGAATTTCATTTCTCTGATGATGAGTGATGTTGAGATTTTTTTCATATGTTTGCTGGCCACATGAATGTCTTCTTTTGAGAAGTGTCTCTTCATGTTCTTTGCCACTTTTTAATGGAGTTGTTTTTTTCTGGTAAGTTTGTTTAAGTTCCTTATAGATGCTGGATATTAGCCATTTGTTAGATGCATAGTTTGGAAAAATTTTCTCCCATTCTGTATGTTGTCTGTTTACTTTGTTGATAGTTTCTTTTGCTGTGCAGAAATGCTTAAGTTGGATTAGATCCAATTTGTCAATTTTTGCTTTTGTTGCAATCGCTTTTGGCATCTTTGTCATGAAATCTTTGTTCCTCCCTATGTCCAGAATGGTATTGCATAGGTTGTCTTTCAGGGTTTTTATAGTTTGGGGTTTTACATTTAAGTCTTTAATCCACCTTGAATTGATATTTATATATGGTATAAGGAAGGAGTCCAATTTCAATTTTCTGCATATGGCTAGCCAGTTATCCCAACACCCTTTATTGACTAGAGAGTCCTTTCCCCATTGCTTGTCCTAGTCAACTTTGTCAAAGATCAGATGGTTGTAGGTGTGTGGCATTATTTCTAGGCTCTCTATTCTGTTCCATTGATCTATATGCCTGTTTTTGTACCAGTACCATACTGTTATAGTTGCTGTAGCCTTGTATTATAGTTTGAAGTCAGGAAATGTGATGCCTCCAGCTGTGTTCTTTTTGCTTAGGATTGGCTTGGCTACTCGAGCACTTTTGTGGTTCCATATGAATTTCAAAATAGTTTTTTTTCTAGTTCTGTAAAGAATGTCATTGGTGGTTTGATAGGAATAGCTTTGAATCTGTAAATTGCTTTAGGCAGCATGGCCATTTGAATGATATCAAGTTTTACAATCCATGAGCATGGCATGTTTTTCCATTTGTTTGTGTCATCTCTGATTCCTTTGAACAGTGTTTTCTAAATCTCATTGTACAGATGTTTGCCTTCCTGGTTAGCTGTATTCCTAGGTATTTTATTCTTTTTGTGACTATTATAAGTAAAATGGTTTCCTTGACTTGGCTGTCAGCTTGGATGTTGTTGAAGTATAGAAATGCTACCGATTTTTGTACATTGATTTTGTATCCTGAAACTTTGCTGCAGCTGTTTATCAGATCAAGGAGGTTTTGGGCTGAGACTATGGGGTTTTCTAGATATAGAATCATGTTATCTTCAAACAGCGGTAGTTTGACTTCCTATTTGAATGCCTTTAATTTCTTTCTCTTGCCTCATTGCTCCAGTCAGGACTTCCAGTACTATGTTGAATAGGAGTGGTGAAAGAGGATATCTTGTCTTGTTTTGATTGTCAAGGGAAATACCTCCTGCTTTTGCCCATCTAGTATGTTGTTGGCTGTGGGTTTGTCATAGATGGCTCTTATTATTTTGAAGTTTGTTCCTTTAATGCCCAGTTTGTTGAGTGTTTTTAACATTAAGGGATGTTTAATTTTATTGAAAGCCTTTTCTGCATCTATTGCAATAATCTTGTGGGTTTTGTCTCTAGGTCTGTTTATGTGATGAATCACATTTATTGATTTGTGTATGTTTAACCAACCTTGCATCCCAGTGATAAAGCCTACTTGATTGTGAAGGATTAGCTTTTTGATGTGCTGCGGGATTTGGTTTGCAAGTATTTTGTTGGTGATTTTTGCATCTATGTTCATCAAAAATATTGGCCTGGAGTTTTCTTTTCTGGTTATGTCTCTGCAAGGTTTTGGTATCAAGATGACACTGGCCTCATAGAATGAGTTAGGGAGGAGTTCCTCCTCAATTCTTTGGAATAGTTTCAGTAGGAATGTTACCAGCTCTTCTTTATACATCTGTTAGAATTCAGCTGTAAATTCATCTGGTTCTGGGCTTTATCTGGTTAGTAGGCTTTTCATTACTGATGCAATTTTGGAACTTGTTATTGGTCTGTTCTGGGATTCAATTACTTCCTGGTTCAATCTTGGGAGATTGTATGCTTCTGGGAATTTATTCATTTCTTTTAGGCTTTCATGCTTGTGTGCATAAAGTTGTTCATAGTAGACTCTAAGGACTTTTTGTGTTTCTGTGGGGTAAGCCTTGATGTCCCCTTTGCCATTTCTGATTGTGTTTATTTGGATCTTCTCTCTCTTTTTTTATTAGTCTAGTTAGTGGTCTGTCTTATTTATTCTTTCACAGAACCAACTACTAGACTCATTGATCTTTTTTGTGTGTGTTTTGGGTTTTTTTTTTTTTTTTGCATCTCAATTTCCTTCAGTTCAGCTCTGATTTTGGTTATTTCTTGTCTTCTGCTAGCTTTGGGGTTCATTTACTCTTATTTCTATAGTTTCTCTAGATGCGATGTTAGGTGGTTAATTTAAGATCTTTCTGGCTTTTTGATGTGGGCCTTTAGCGTTACAAACTTCTCTCTGAACACTGTTTTAGCTGTGTCCCTGAGATTCTGATATGTTGTATCTTTATCCTCATTTGTTTCAAAGAATTTCTTGGTTTTTGTTTTAATTTCATTGTTTACCCAAAGGTCATTCAGGAGAAGGTTGTTTAGTTTCCATGTCATTGTATAGTTTTGAGCGATTTTTTAGTATTGATTTCCGTTTTTATTGCATGGGTATGATTTCAGTTTTTCTGAATTTGCTCAGAATTGTTTTATGTCCGACTGTGTGGTCAATTTTAGAGGATATGCCATGTGCATAAGAGAAGAGTGTATATTCTCTTGTTTGGGGGAGAAGAGTTCTGTGGATGTCTATTAGGGCCATCTGGTCACTTGTTGAGTTCAGGTCCTGAATATCTTTGTTCGTTTTCTGCTTCAGTGATTTGTCTAATACTCTCCGTGGGATGTTGAAGTTTCCCACTATTACTGTGTAGAAAATCTAAGTCCTTTATAGTTCCTTAAGATCTTCCTTTATGAATCTTCCCTTAGGAATCTTCCTTATGATCTTCCTTTATGAATCTTCCCTTAGGAATCTTCCTTATGATCTTCCTTTATGCTCCTGTGTTGGGTGCATATATATTTAGGGTTTTTAGGTCTTCTTGTTGAATTGAACCATTTACCAACATGTAATGCCCATCCTTGTCTTTTTTGATCTGTATTGGTTTAAAATCTGTTTTGTCCGAAATTAGGATAGCAACTCCTGTTTTTTCCTGTTTTCCATTTGCTTGGTAGATTTTTTTCTCCATCTCTTTACTTTCAGCCTATGGGTGTCACTGCATGTGAGATGAGTCTCTTGAAGACAGTATACCATTGGGTGTTGCTTCTTCATCAAGCTTGCCCCTCTGTACCTTTTATTTGGGGCATTTAGCCAATTCACATTCAAGGTTAATATTGATATGTATGGATTTGATCTTGTCATTTTGTTGTTAGCTAGTTATGCAGACTTGTGTGTATGGTTGCTTTACAGTGTCAACGGTCTATGTACTGGCCAGTAACAGTCTTTCCTTTTCATATTTAGCTCTCCTTCAGGACCTCTTGTAAGGCAGGTCTGGTGATAACAAATTCCCTCAGTATTTACTTGTCCAAAAAACATCTTATTTCTCCTTTGCTGATGAAGTTTAGTTTGACTGGACATTAAATTCTGGGTTGGAAATTCTTTTCTTTAAGAATGCTGAATATAGGCCCCAATCCCTTCTGGCTTGTAGGGTTTCTGCTGAAAGGTCTGCTGTTAGCCTGATGGGGTTCCCTTTGTAGGTGACCTGTCCCTTCTCTCTAGCTGCCTTTAACATTTTTTCTTCCTTTTCAACCTTGGTAAATCTGAAGACTATGTGTCTTGGGGATGGTCTTCTTGTGTAGTAACTTGCAGAGGTTCTCGGCATTTCCTGAATTTGAATATTGGCCTCTCCAAAGAGGTTGGGGAAATTTTCATAGATAACATCCTGGAATATGTTTTCCAAGTTGCTTGCTTTCTCCCCCTCTTTCAGGGATACCAATGAGTCATAGATTTGGTCCCTTTGCATAATCCCATATTTCTCAGAGGCTTTGTTCATTCTTTTTTTTTTTCTGAATGAGTTAGTTGGGAGAACCCACCTTCTACCTCTGAGATTCTTCCCCAGCTTGGTGTATTCTGCAGTTAATACTTGTGATTGCATTATGACATTCTTGTAGTGTGTTTTTCAGCTCTATCTGATCAGTTTGGTTCTTTCTTATAATGGTCATTTTATCTATCAGCTGCTGTACCATTTTATTATACTCCTTAGATTCATTGGATTGGGTTTTGACTTTTTCTTGAAAATCAATGTTCTTCATTCCTATCCCTATTCTAAATTCTGTTTGTTATTTCAGACATTTCAGCCTGGTTAACAACCCTTGCTGGGGAATTAGTGTCACCATTTGGAGGAAAGAAGGCACTCTGGCTTTTTGAGCTGCCAGAGTTCTTGCACTGGTTCTTTCTCATCTTTGTGGGCTGATTTTCCTTTAACTGTGGTTTAATTTGAATACAGTCAGTTGACTTATTTTCTGGATGTTTTCAGAAAAGACTGAGCCTTAGCTCAGGGCCTTTATTTTTAGCTGAGTTCTTGTCCTTGGTTTCACAGGTTGGGTATATTAGCGAAGTATTTTTGATGTTGAAATCTGGGCTATGATCCAGTAGATGGCACTTAAGTATAATGGCCAGTAGGTAGGCTCTTGCTTAGCCACGTAGCTCCTCTGTATTTCCTCACATTTGCACCTGTGCTCCCTCCCAGTGTTCAGAAGGTGTGGGCTCCTCTCCCACTTGAGTGCTGGCTGCAGATAGATATTGTCTTAACACACCTCGGCTGCACACTGTAGCCCTGGAGTGAGCTCAGGCTTTATGCTCCTTCCCCAGCTTGGAGGCAACAGGGGAAAGGATCTTGGCAGTTGCTATGGCAGAGGGCCTTTCACTTGTCTTTTGAGGCTCCACCCCAGAGAAATGCAGAGTCACTTCCAATCAGTGTGATCGACCCAGAATGGGGTGGCTGTGTTGTGGGCCCAATCCAATAAGCCCTGTCTGGTGACGAGCAGGAGGTGCTGGAAACTCCTGGGGAAGACTGAGTGGTCTCTTCTCCTTAGGGCAGCTATGGTTTGCTAGAGGTGTGGTTAAAGCACTCAGGGTCTTTCCTCCTTCTTCATTTCGAGGACAGCAAGGGAAGTACCACCATAGTGGCAGTGGAAGAGGGGTTTTCAGTTGCCTCTGTGAGCTAAAATATAGAGTCGCTGGTACTGGGAATGTTCAGCCATGGAGTGGGATGGCTGCACTGCTGGCCCAAGCTGGGAGACCTTCTTGGTGAAGGGTGAAAGCTTTTCTCTATATGTCGACTGTGGCATGCTGGAAGCACAAGTGAAGCCCTCAGGCTCTTTATTTCTTCTCCATTTTGAGGGCAGTAGGAACAGAACCTCTGACATAGTGGCAGAAGGGCTGTCGTTTGCCTCTGGGAGCCCCTTTTTGGGGAAGCACAGAGATGCTAGCAGTGGGAATGCTCAGCTGGGTACAGGACAGCTGTTCTGTGTTCCCAAGACAGGGGCCCTGCCTGGTGAAAAGTGGAGGGTGGGGACTCACAGGGAAGAAAGACTGGATCCTCTCCATATGGTGACTGTGATGTGCTAGAGGTTCCAGCCCTTCGTTCCTTCCCCATCCTGAGGGCAGTAAGGGCAATACCACTGCAGCTGCAATGGCAGAGGGGCTGTGGGCTGTTTCTGGGATTTCCTCCTCAGAGAATCACAGAGCCACCACTGACTGAAGTGTTTGGGTGGGGACAGGGTGGTTGTGCTGGAGGCCCGGGTCTAGAGGCACTGCCCAGTGAAGAATAGCAGAGGTGGAGACCTGTGTGGAAAACAGTCCCGCCACTTATAAGTATGGCTGAGGCGCTGTTCGGCACGAAGAGGGGGTCAGGGGTTGGGGCGGTCCTGTGTCACTCCCCAGCCGCTACGCTCTCTCCTGAGGGCAACATGAGTCAGGAGTCATGGCTTTAGAGCAGTAAAATGGCGGCCTGCCCCTCCCTCTGGGCGCTCTGCCTCAGGGAAGTGCAGAGCTGCTACTGCCCTGAGAACCTAGGAGACGAGTGGCTGGGGTGCCAGGTCGGGAGGCGCTGCCCAGTGATGAGTAGTGGGGTTGGGGACACACGTGGAAAAACTGGCTGCTTTTCCTTGAGATAGCTACACTGCTGAGCATCTGCATTAGTTCCTAATCACTGCACACCCTCCAGATCCTGAGGGCAACAGGAGAGAAGGTTGTGGAATAGCAAAAATGGCAGCCTGCCTCTCTCCCTGGGAGTTCCATCCCAGGGAACTGCAGAGCTGCTCTCGGCCAGAACTCAGGCTGGGATAGGGGGGCCTCACTAGCATCCCAGGCCGGTGGGCCTTATCCTGAAAGATGCAGTGGAGGCAAGGCCTGCAGTCCATCACTGTTCAGCCCCTGGATTTGGCCCCTTTCCTGGGGGCATGCTAGCCTCCTCTGTTGCCAGAGCTGCAGCCACTGGTGCCGAGGTGCCAGGGGATCCAATGCTCCCAGAACTCTGCATGTTCCTGAGCAGCAGCTTTGCCCAAACTCCACGTAGCCCTCTGTGCGGGTCTGGAGACCTCAGTAGAGGGAGTTCACGAGGGATCTCCTGAGCCCAGAGATGTAAAGGTCCATGGCAGTAGTGTGGGTCCCAGGGGACTCTGACTCATTCACCATTTCCCCGTGTTAGGGGACCTCCCCTGGCTCTGTGCCATCCTCAGGTGGGCAGTTGTCCTGTGTGGATATTTGTTTTCCATGAGTCGCATTGTTTCCTTGATAAATCTCAGTGTGTCCACCTGGATGTTCCAGTTTAAGAGGTAATATTTACTCGCTGCTCTTTCTCCTCTCCTTGAGAGAGGTGCACATTAGCTGCTTCTAGTCAGCCATATTGGCCGTATGATAATAATCTTAAAATAACTGCTGACTTGTGTGATAGAGGCTGATGTTTCTTCGGCAGATATGTGTCTCCTGGTTAACATGTGGTCAGTTATATTACTACCACTCCACTAACATTTTATGTAAGTTACATATTCTTTGTCAATGTTCTTGAGAAACAGAAACTCAGTATTTAATTTGCCATTAAGCATACACTTTCTTTTAATCATTGATGCTGAAAAGACTCATTGAAAAATTAAATGTGTTAATAGTAAGAAGATTAGTAAGCAGTTGAAATTTTACACCATGACAAAAAAAAAACCATGTAGCAAGAGTGTCAGAACACTCATCAGTACTCTACAGCAGGACTGCTTAAGATTTTGTAGCCAGGTGGCAAGATGTGTTCACAAATTTAGAGAAGGCTACTCTTCTGTCTCTTCCTGTCCTCGCACTGCTCTGTCACCTTGAAGATTTGTGGGATTGAGTAAGAACACCCTTAGTATTGTTGCTGGCATTCCTGTGTCAGAAATCTATCAGAAATGACAGATGTAAAGCTTCATGTAGCAGTTTTATAAATAAAAATAGCAAACAGTTTTTGAGTGTTTACTGTTTCAGGTAAAGTATATACTTTCTTTGACACTGATCTGTTAAAATAATAAAAACAGTTTCCCTACCTATAGTTTTACTACTAATAATAGTAATAGTAATAATAATAAGCATATATTGAGTATGCATCAGACATTTTATGTGCATTAGTTTATTTAATTTCCTTTATTATTTTCATTTCCCTCTCTTCCTTCAGTTTCTGTTCCAACAACAGTAAATTTCCTCTTCCTCTTATAAAAACTTTCCACTGTGTATACAACACAATAAGCAGTTTACCTCCCTTTGTTCTGAAACAGATGGCATCTTTTCCCTGCACAGCCCCATTTAAAGATTTGGAACCTGAGGCATAGGAAGATTAAATTACTTGTTTATGTGATGTGGTTAGGGAAGAGTAAGGATTATTTTACCCCAAGAGACAGGCTTCAGAGCCCACATGCTCAATTACTTAGCTAGACTCGTTCCTGACCTTAAGTGTCAATAATTGGAAGTTCCAATCAATGAAAATTGGAGTAAATAGGATAGGAAAATCAGTGGTGACCAAAGCTTCAAGACTAATTGTAAGCCTCCTGTGAGAACCATTTTGTGGGTTTTCAAAAATAATTGGAGGATACTTTGAGGAAATGTTGTTTCCTGATTGAGAAATCCTTTGTAATTTGAATATGAGTGTAAAGGGAATTTCATTTGTATCTACAGGTTGGAGAGGCTTGAGTTGGGTTGTATGGAAATTAATGGGTTTGGATAAGATGATTCCTAAATTTCCCATGTGAGCTAATTACTATTCTGTTTCTAAGACCTCTTAACATGGTACCACAAACATTGCATTGTAGTATTTCTGTTTGATTGATGCAAATAAAAGAACAGGTGATGTCCTAAAACCTGTATTCTATTTTGTTTCTAGTAGAAAATGACTTTCTAAAAGGTGCTTCATTTTTGATGATTCTGTTTTTGCATTCTGCTTCTCCAGGCTGAGAAGAAGAGAATGTGTCACACAATATCATGTGGTGCATATTTAAACATAAAGCCAGGCTGTGGAGAATATGCCATGTGTTCCTGCTAATATGGGAAATTAGGTTCATCAGGAAAAAATCAAACGCCCACTGGGCATTCAGCACACTAACCAGGTTGTAACCTTTTGTTCCAGTTGATCCAGACAGCTGTGCTGGGAACCAACCAGGAACACTGGAGAAAGTACTGTTAAGATGCATTACACTCCTAATGATACAGGGCAGAGCTTTGCTAACCTAAGGCAATTTTAGGAGTTTGAGCAGGCTTTAACACTCTAAGCATTATGGGACAAAGAAAAACTGAATCACAATTTTTTAATAAGATACTATAATATAGAGAAAATGCACTACATGCCTATCAAAACCCAGCCCCTCCAAATGTGTTTAAGATCCTTTATCTTCATTTCTCAAAGATTTTGCTTTTCAATGATGCCCTCTCTCTCTGTGGCATTATCAACCTCTCACTTACTACTGGCTCATTCACGTAAGTGCACTGACATGCTCTATCAACTTAACAAAATAAGTACATTTCTCTTGACCCCACTTCTTCCTTCAGCTGTCATTCTATTTATCTGCTTTCTTTAATGACAAAATTGAATGACAAAATGGTATGTGTGGTTTCCATTTTCTCAGAATCAGTTTGCCTTGTTTTTTTATTATGAAATATTTTAGGTGCACAGAAACCTATAGGGAATAATATAGCATACATAACTATGCATCCACTCTGCAGCTTATCAAAGCTTAATATTGGACATTTGCTCCTTTTTAAAAGAGATAAAACCTAAGAGATGGATTTGAAGTCTGTGTATTACTCTCTGATTCTATTCCATCCTTCATTTTAAAAAATCAAACAAAAATCAACGATTACTGTGGTTTAGTATTAGTATGCCCATGTTTTCCCCCTTATTTTTAGTACACATATATGTAGACAATGTGTGTGTGGGGATAGGTATGTGTATACAAACACACACACACACACACACACACACACACACAGTAATTAACCATTCTTGCATGGTAGGAAAAATCTCCATACCTTATTTCCTTGTTTAAAATCATTTTGACATTCTTTTATTATTATTATTACTATTATTGTTTTTTCTCTAGTCTTTCAGATAGATTTTAGAATCAGCTTGCAAAGTTTCATCAAAAATCAGTTGGGATTTAGATGGAAAATACACCGCAATTACTGATTTACTTGGCAATAATTAGCATCATTAGCAACTGGAGTGTTTCTATTCATGAACATGGCAGATTTCTATACATATTTGCATATCAATTTATGTCTTTTACTGAAGTTTTATAATTTATGCCGCAAATATATTGAATCTTTTAAAGGTATTTATTCCTAAATATATTATAGCATTTGTTGCAATAGTCAATTGCTTCTTGTAAAAAACTACATTTTATAATAATATTGGGGCTCAGAACACAATAAAGTATAGCACCTTGGTATGCTGAAAACTTTGAACTGAAGGGGATTGGAAGGGCCTCAGAAGTAAGGTCTCTCTAACCTTCTCCTCTCTGATCTTCTTCTGCCCTCCTGTCTCCTGATCCTTGTTTTTCTCCAAAGCTAGTCATAGTTATCAAAATTCCTCATCCCATGGCAGGTCATAGAAACTAGACCTCCTCTTCGCTAAAGCAAGCCCTAAAACCTAGAAGGTTACTCTCTTCCTTCTCCCTTAAAGACTCTAGTTCCAGAGACAGGGTTCTTGCCCCATACCTAGGAGGAACAAATTGTACACAGAGAGGCCAAGAAGAATCTCAACAGAGAAGCCTTGCTGGGTCCGTTGCTCCTCTGTCTGTTACCATTAGATCATACCCTTTGTCCAATCACATTTCTGCATGGCTGTCTATGATTCATTAAACCTAAGTATAAAAATAGACAGTATTCCCTGGGTTTTGGGGTCTTCAATTCTGAAGGCTCCTGCATCACATAAAACTTTGTTAAATAAATTTGTTATGCTTTTCTCTTATTATCCTGTCTTTTGTTATAGGAAGGTTGTCAGTGACCCTCGTGATGGGTAATAGAAAAGGCATTATACCTTTTTCACCCCTAAAATTGTTTCTTAATGTTATTTAGGAATTCATTGATTTCTATTTTTAACTAAACTTTATACTTCGAAAAGTTTTAGTTTTATAGAAAAGTTGTGACTATAATATGGAGTTCCCATATATCCCACACAGTTTTCCCATTGTTGACATCTTACATTAGAATGGTACATTTGTTATAACTTGTGAAACTACATTGATATATTATTATTCACTAAAGTTCATACTTTATTCAAATCTCATTTACCTAATACCATTTTTTTCCATTTGAGGATCCAATTCAAGATACCACATTACATTTAGTCATCATGTCTCCTTGGCCTCCACTTAGCTATGACAGCTTCTTATACTTTCCTTGTTTTTGGTGGCCTTGGTAGCTTTGAGAATTACTGGTCAGGTATTTTGTAGAATGTCTCTGAATTAGGAGACATTATGTGAAGTTTTTCTCATGATTAGAATAGCGTTATGGGTTCTAGAAAGGAAGATCATAAAGGTAAAATGCCATTTGCATTAAATAATATCAAGGGTATATACTATCAACCTCACTTATCACTGATGATGATGATATTGAACACCTGGCTGAGGCAGTGTTAGGTTTCTGTACTCTAATATTACATCACCCCCTCCCCCCACTTTCCATATTCTACTCTTTGAAAGGACGTTTCTATATGCAGATCCTCACTTAAGAAAAGTTATATTCTACTTCCTTAAAGGTGGAGTAGAATATAAATTATTTGGAATTCTACATATTGTCTCCTCTCATTTACTTATCTAATTATTTACTTATATCAGTATGAACTCATAGACATTGATTTTATTATTCAGTATATAATGAACAGCACTGTATTTTACTGTTCAAATTTTTCCAGTTTTAACCATTGGAAGCTTTCTCAGCTGGTTCTTGTGTTCATGTGATGTACCCCCATCATTTTGGAATTTTTTTTATCACTTCCTTACTTTCTGATACTACAAGGTGCTCTAAGCTCATATATTTCTTGAACCAGCACTTCCATGGAAAACAACTTCTACTCATTTTCAATGTTACATAAGTCAATGGTTGTTGTGAGGTTGTTTAATACATTTGGAATACAATAAGATTGTTTTGTCACATTCTGCATTCTATCCTGGTATCTCCTAGACCTCATACATAATTTTCAACATTTGTATACATTAAGGTTGACTCTGTTCCATAAAGCTTAATAAGTTTTGATAAATGCATATTGTCATGTGTTGACCATAACAGTATCATGCAGAATAATTTTACTACCTTGAAAAATTCCCCACGCTCCTACTATACAACACCTTTCCACACCTTCCCTGAGCTGGCAACCACTGTTGTTTTTACTGTCTCTATAATTTCGCCTTTCCCAGTATGTCATATAATTGGAATCATCCAGTTAATATCCTTTTTCAGCTGGTTTCTTTCATGTAGCAATATTCATTTAAGATTCATGTATGTCTTTTTATGGCTTGATGGCTCATCTCTTTTTATTATTATGTAACATTTCATTGTATAAACGTAAAACAGTATGTTTATCCATTCATCTACTGAAGGACAACTTGCTTGCTTCTAGTTTTGGCGATTATGACTAAATCTGCTATAAACACTGACATTTTTGTGTGGACATGTTTTCAACTCATGTGGATAAAGACAAAGAAGCACTATTGCTAGATCATATGGCAAGGGTATGTTTAATTTTATAAGAAAGCGATAAACGGTTTTCTAAAGTGACTGTACCAATTTGGATTCCCGTCAGCAATGAATGAGAGTTATTGCTTCATATCTTTGTCAGCATTTGGTGTTATCGATGTGTTGGATTGTAACCGTTCTTTCTTCTTAAATTGATTTTGTGCACAGGAATTCTGTTTAACTCTTTTAATAGTTTAATAGTTTAATAGTTGTGATAGTTTGCATTCCAATTTTTCTTTATTTCCTATATAAATAATTATATAACTGTATATAGACTGACAGTGGATGATGTTAGTTTTCTTTTTCCTTTTGGTCCTTATAAGTTTAATTTTTCTTTTATTATTGAACTTTCTAGTACTTGCATTTCAGTGGTAAATAGAAGTAGTGATAGTAAACATATTTTAAACTAAGGGTGTTTTTTAATGTTTAACAATTAGATATCATGTTTGCTGTGAGATCCTTATTGATACACTTTATTGGGTTAAAAAGTTTCCTTAATCTATGGTTTGGTGAGTTATTTTAATCATGAAAACATGTTTAATTTAATCAATTATTTGAATCTATTGGAACTGTAATATAATATTCTCCTTTAATCTGTTGATGTAGTAATTACAGGTAGTTTATTTTCTAATGGTAAACTATTCTTGAATGTCCAGTAGAAATTCAGTTTAACCATAAACCACTTTTTAAATACACTGCTGATCAGCTAATATCTTATTTAGAACTATTATTTCATCTATGTTTATAAAAGTGCTTGGCCTTAAATGTGCTTTTCTCTTACTACCCTTGTTAGATTTTGATGTAAAAGATATATTGTCCTTACAAAAGTTTATTTGATGCTTTGGTATTTTGTCTATACTTCAAACTTTTGTAGAAGATTGATACTTTCTCTTATTTAAATATATAACACACCTATTAATATGTCTGGTAATAGTGGAGAAATATTTCTGGGCAGATTTTTAATTTATTGATTCAGTTTCTCTAATGCTTACTTGAATAGTTGGAATTTGAAAAAAATTAAAACTAGTTTTGAAATTTATATTTTCTAGGAAATGTCCATTCAGTCTGAATTTTCAAATTTAGTAACATAAAGGTTTTCATAATTCTCTATTATATGTAATCTGAAATCTATATATGCCTGTTCTTTTTATGTCTAGTATTTATACACTAAATTTTGACAACACTTTGTCTATTTTATTATCTTTTCAAAGGATTAGCTTTTAGTTTTGTTAATTCTGTCTCTTTTGTTTAATATTTTAAAAGTACCTGCAATATTTATCTTTATCTTTACTTTTACCAACTTTAGTTTCACTCTGTTGTTCTTTCTCTAACTTCTTGAGTTAGACACTGTAACAGAGAAAGCTAACTTTCCACCAAATATTTGAACTCTCATAGTGTGGACTTGCTGACATGTCCAACTAAGGACAACATTAACCTGTGACTCATATGCATAGTTTCCTCCAATGGAATGTCAGAAGAATTGATGAGTTTAACTTTTGGTCCAAGTAGGTTAATTATCAGATACAGGGTCCACTATACACTTTCCTTTTGTGTGCTTTCCAATAGCAATTTTCTGACACCAACTGGCTGTTCTACAATTCAATTTAATTTTGACACTCAATAACCAGAGTTAGTGCAGATCACCCATGTTAAGGGGAAAGTCTTTCAACTCTGACACTAGCTACCCAGAGTTAGTGTAGATCCCACAGGTTAAGGGGTCCCACAAGACTGTTTCCACTTCAGACTCTAGTTGCACGTTCCAGGTTCCCAGGTTACCTGCACTTCTGTCTGACTTGGCTAAAAATTCATTAGGTCCTACAACTCCCTTTCATGTTGTTTGATAATTTGCTAGAATGACTCACAGAACTCAGGAAAGTGCTACGTTTACAATTAATGGCTTATTATAAAGAATACAAACAAATGACTCAGTGAAGAGGTCATAGGATGAGATACAGAAGAGTCCAGAACATAGGAGCTTCTGTTTCTGTGGAGTCTAGGTGTGTGCCCTCCCATTACATTGATATGTTCGCCAACGAGAAAACTCTTTGTGCCTCATTATTCAGAGTTTTCCTAGTCCCTCTCCCATACTCAAAGGTTGAGGGTGGAGCTGAAAGTTTCAGCCTTTTAATATCACATGTTTTTTTCCTCTGGCAGTCAGCTGCCATCCTGATGCCATCTAGTGCTCTCCAGCATGAGTCAGCTCATTAGCATTAACTTAGGTATAATCAAAAGGAACTTCTATGAATAACAATAGACCCTCTTATCCTTCAGGAAATTCCAAGGATTTTAGGAGTTCTATGTGAGGGACCTAGGACAAAAATCAAATACATTTTTGGAATACCTTACTTTGTCTACAGGCTGAATGAACATTGAAATTACTATGTTAACATTTCAAGGTGATGAAACCACAGGGCGGAATTAGCTGAGATCCAGAGTCATCTCCTTGAGGACAACTGTCTAAATTGATTATATGGTCATGTGAGTGAGAAATAAAAACCTAATTCTATCAAGGAATTTTGATGTGAGCACTGCGACAGCACATTATTTTTTCTGCCTTTTTTGTCTAAAAGGAAAAATTTTGACTAAATTGAAGAATCTAAAGACAGAATTTGGGGTAAACATGTAACCATAATAGGTTCATTGACTGATGCATGTGGCAAGTCAATACGCTGAGACACTGGGTTATAGCATAGAAAAAGATTTAACCATAGGGTCACAGAACAAGGAGATGGGAGGGAACCTCAAATCAATCTCCCCAAGGAGTTTGGGGCTAGGGCTCTTAAAGGTTTTGAAATGGGTGCAAATGTGGATATCATTGATTGGTCAAGAGTGCAGGTGAAGTCACGGGACAGAGAGGTGAAGAAACTGTATTATTCCAATTCTGTTCCTTTGTAAGAGTCTTCTAGCTGGTTGGCATTAGCTGTTTCACTGATATTTGGCATCTGAAAAATAAATTCTTAAGCAAAAGTATTGTGATTCTAATGTCAGAAGTCCTGTCTATAGGAACAATGTGGGTGCAAATATTCAGTATCTATCTAGTGACTTTTGGTTATAAGGAAGTAGATTAAAGTGCAGCCTGATTAATGCTTAATTGTAACTATATTTCTGTCCAGAATTATTGTTTACCCTGTGACTATGGCTTCAAATGCAGCAAAAAGCAAGCAATGAGGGAAACCCAAGAAAATGGAGAGCCACAGAGGAAAAGGCCTACAGTTTGCATAAAATAAGCATTATAAATGTGTATGTTTCTAAAAACAGCCTCCAAATATACAAGGCACAACTGACAAAATTATTAGTTGGTGTGTGGTGGCATGCACCTGTAGTCCCAGCTACTCAGGAGGCTGAGGCAGGAGGATCTCTTGAATCCAGGAATTTGAGGCTGTGGTGAGTCAATTGTGCCAGTGCACTGTGGCCCAGGCAACAGAGCAAGACCCTATCCCCAGAGAAAAAAAAAATGACAAAATTAAAGGAGACATAGACAAATCTTCAAACTTTGTTGTATATTTAAAAACCTCTCTTTAGTTGACATGAGTAGTCCAAAGGTGAATAAAGTCATGGAAGAACTAAAAACACTATAAACTATCTTGACCTAATTA
The DNA here is from genome assembly GCF_029281585.2 of Gorilla gorilla gorilla. Classification (NCBI taxonomy): domain Eukaryota; kingdom Metazoa; phylum Chordata; class Mammalia; order Primates; family Hominidae; genus Gorilla; species Gorilla gorilla. Next base: position 125,186,021 of record NC_073247.2, read on the forward strand.
ATATTTATACATTACACTCTAAAACTGAAAGACACATTCTTTACAAGTACATATGGCATGTTCCCCAATATAGACAATATGACTGGTGTCAGGCCTCGGAGCCCAAACTAAGCCATCGCATCCCCGGTGACTTGCACGTATATGCCCAGATGGCCTGAAGTAACTGAAGAATCACAAAATAAGTGAAAATGCCCTGCCCTGCCTTAACTGATGACATTCCACCACAAAAGAAGTGAAAATGGCCGGTCCTTGCCTTAACTGATGACATTGTCTTGTGAAATTCCTTCTCCTGGCTCATCCTGGCTCAAAAGCTCTCCTACTGAGCACCTTGTGACCCACCACTCCCGCCTGCCAGAGAACAACCTCCCTTTGACTGTAATTTTCCTTTACCTACCCAAATCTTATAAAACGGCCCCACCCCTATCTCCCTTCACTGACTCTCTTTTCGGACTCAGCCCGCCTGCACCCAGGTGAAATAAACAGCCTTGTTGCTCACACAAAGCCTGTTTGGTGGTCTCTTCACATGGACGCGAGTGAAAACTGGCTATTAAACAAGTTGTAATACATTTTTAAGGTTTGACACCATACAGAATGTAATGTAGTTTAACATGATGGAATTACATTAGAAATTTATAACAATAAGAAATCCAGAAAATCTCAAATGTTTGAAAATTAACTGATATACCTCTAAGCATTTCATGGGTCAAAGAATTGTTGTATATGTTCTTTCCATTTTAATTCAGTTATAAACATTTCTAATATCTATTATCACATATTTTTGGGTCCTGGAGATGTTTAGAAGTAGTTTCTAAAACTTCCAAATAGGCAAGCTTAATTTTTTAGGTATCTTTTTGCCCTTGCGATATGGTTTGGCTGTGTGTCCCCACTCAAGTCTCATCTCAAATTGTAATCACCATAATCCCCATGTGTCGAGGGTGGGACCTGGTGGGAGGTGATTGCAGCATGTGGGCTGTTGCCCCCATGCTGTTCTCATGATAGTGAGTGAGTTCTCACTATCTCATCTGACGGTTTTTTAAGCCTCTGGCATTTCCTCTGCTCACACTTCTCTCTCCTGCTGCCATGTGAAGAAGGTTCTTGCTTCCACTTTGCCTTCTGCATGATTGTAAGTTTCCTGAGGCTTCCCCAGCCATGCAGAACTGTGAGTCAATTAAACCTCTTTTCTTTATAAATTACCCAGTTTCAGGCAGTTATTTATAGCAGTGTGAGAAAGGACTAATACAGTTAATTGGTACAGAGTTAGTGGGGCACTGCTATAAAGATACTTGAAAATGTGGAAGCAACTTTGGAACTGTGTAACAGTCAGAGGTTGAAACAGTTTGGAGAGCTCAGAAGAAGAGAGGAAGATGTGGGAAAGTTTGGAACTTCCCAGAAAGTTGTTGAATAGTTTTGACCAAAATGCTGATAGTGATGTGGACAATGAAGTCCAGGCTGAGGTGGTCTCACATGGAGATGAGGAACTTATTGGGAACTGGAGCAAAGGTCACACTTGCTATGCTTTAGCAAAGAGACTGGTGGCATTTTGCTCCTGCCCTAGAGATCTGTGGAACTTTGAACTTGAGAGAGATGATTTAGGATATCCAGTGGAAGAAGTTTCTAAGAAACAAAGCATTCAAAACCTGACCTGGATTATTCTGAAAACATTCAGTTTTATGCATTCACAAAGAGATGGTTTGAAATTGGAACTTACATTTAAAAGGGAAGTAGTGCATAAAACTGGAAAATTTGCAGCCTGACAATGCAATAGATAAGAAAAACCTGTTTTCTGGGGAGAAATTTAAGCCAGCTGCAGAAATTTGCATAAGTAACAAGGAGCCAAATGTTAATGGGGAAAATGTCTCCAGGGCACATCAAAAATCTTGATGGCAGCCCCTCCCATCACAGGCCCAGAGGCTTAGGAGGAAAAATGTTTTCCTAGGCCAGGCCCAGGGACCCTGCTGTTCTGTGCAGCCTCAGGACATGGCACTTGCATCTCAGCCACTTCAACACCAGTGGTGGCTAAAAGGGGCCAAGGTACAGCTCAGGCCATTGCTTCAGAGGGTGCAAGCCCCTAGCCTTGGTGGCTTCCATGTGGTGTTCAGCCTGCGGGTGCACAGAAGTCAAGAATTGAGGTTTGGGAATGTCTGCCTAGATTTCAAAGGATGTATGGACATGCCCGTATGTCCAGGCAGAAATCTTCTGCAGGGGCAGAGTCCTCATGGAGAATCTCTGCTAGTGCAGTGCGAAAGGGAAATATGAGGTTGGGGCCCCCACACAGAGTCCCTACTGGGGCACTGCCTAGTGGAGCTGTGAGAGGAAGGCCACCATTCTCCAGACCATAGAATGGTAGATCCACTGACAGCTTGCACCCTTGCCTGGGAAAGCTGCAGGCACTGCCAGCCCATGAAGGAGCTTCTTAAGGCCATGGGAGCCCACCCCTTGCGTCAGTGTTCCCTGAATGTGAAACATGGAGTCAAAGGGAATCATTTTGGAGCTTTAAGATTTAATGACTTCCTTGTTGGATTTTGGACTTGCATGGGGCCTATAGCCCCTTTGTTTTGACCGGTTTCTCCCATTTGGAATAGAGTATTTATCCAATGCCTGTACCTCCATTGTATCTTGGATATAACTAACTTGCTTTTGATCTTACAGGCTTCTAGGTGAAAGAGACTTGCCTTGTCTCAGATGAGACTTTGGACTTGGACTTTGGGTTAATGCTGAAATGAGTTAAGACATTGAGGGGCTGTAGGGAAAGCATTATTGGTTTTGAAATGTATAAAGGACATGACATTTGGGAGGTACTGGGGCAGAGTGATATGGTTTGGCTCTGTGTCTCCATCAAAATCTCATCTCAAATTGTAATCACCATAATCCCCAAGTAAGTGTCAAGGGTGGGATGATTAGATCATGGGGAAGGTTTCCCCCAGGCAGCTCTCATGACAGTGAATGAGTTCTCACAAGATTTGATGGTTTCATAAGGGTCTGGCATTTCCCCTGCTTGTACTTCTCTCACCTGCTGCCATGCAAAGAACGTTCTTGCTTCCCCTTCACCTTCTGCCATGATTGTAAGTAAGTTTCCTGAGGCCTCCCCAGCCATGCAGAACTGTGTCAATTAAACCTCTTTTCTTTATAAATTATCCAGTCTCCGGCACTTCTTTATAGAAGTGTGAGAATGGACTAATATACCTTGGTTTATAATTATATTCTATGGGGCACAGAGAGTATGGTCTGTATCATATACTACTTTATACTATATGGGATAGGCTTTATACTATATTAGGATATGCTTTTGCATCCCACACATGTTGAATTTTCACAAATGTCCCCTATGTGCTTGAAAGAATGTGTCTTTATAAATTAAATTTGCCAAATTCTATGTACGGACAAGGAAATATTTTATGTATGTTTTTCTAATATTCTATATGCTTACTAAATGTGTGTTAATGTTAACTTTTCTTTCAATGTGGTACATATATAAATTTCTCCTATCTATCTTGTTAACTTTTGCTTCATATTTTGGACTATACTGTTGGATATGTAGGAACTCAATGTTACTGTAGCTTCTAAAACTTTTATCTTTAATAATTCATAGTGTTCCAAGAATACAAAAACATAAATTAGGGAAAGGACACCCTATTCAATAAATGGTGCTGAGAAAACTGGCAAGCCACATATAAAAGAATGAAACTGGATCCTCATCTCTCACCTTATGCAACAATCAACTCAAGATGGATAAAAGGCTTGAATATAAGACCTGAAACCATAAAAATTATAGAAGTTAACATCAGAAAAGCTCTTCTGGACACTGGCTTAGGCAAAGAATTCATGACTAAGACCCCAACAGCAAATGTAACAAAACAAAAATAAATAAATGGAACCTAATTAAACTATTATAAAAAGCTTCTGCACAGCAAAAGGAATAATTAGCAGAGTAAACAGACAACCCACAGAGTGGAAGGAAGTATTCACAAACTATGCATCTAACAAAAGACTAGTATCCAGTATCTACAAGGAACTCAAATCAGCAAGAAAAAGAACAATCCCATCAAAAAGTGGGCAAAGGACATGAATAGACAATTCTCTAAAGAAGATATCGAAACAGCCAACAAATTTATGAAAAAATGCTCAATATCACTAATCATCAGGAAAATGCAAATTAAAATCACAATAAAATATCATCTTACTCCTCCAAGAATGGCCATAATTAAAAAGTCAAAAAATAGATCTTGGCATGGATGTGGTGAAAAGGGAACACTAGTAACTAAACTGGTAAACTAGTTTTACTAGTACAACCACTGGGTTGTACTAGTTACTTCCAAGATACAATGGAGGTACAGGCATTGGATAAATACTCTATTCCAAATGGGAGAAACTGTCCAAAGCAAAGGGGCTACAGGCCCCATACAAGTCTGAAATCCAACAAGGAAGTCATTAAATATTAAAGCTCCAAAATGATTCCCTTTGACTCCATGTTTCACATTCAGGGAACACTGATGCAAGGGGTGGGCTCTCATGGCCATGCAAAGTGGTAGTAAACCAGTACAACCACTATGGAAAACAGTATGAAGATACCTTAAATAACTAAAAGCAGATCTACCATTTGATCCAGCAATCTGACTACACGGTATCTACACAAAGGAAAAGAAGTCATTATATGAAAAAGACATATGCACACACATGTTTATAGCAGCACAATTTACAATTGCAAAAACATGGAACCACCCTAAGTTAAGTGCCCACTGACCAATGAGTGGATAAAGAAAAGGTGATATGTAGACACCATAGAATACTATTCAGCAATATAAAGGAATGAAATAATGTCTTTGGAGGAACTTGGATGGAGCTGGAGGCCATTATTCTAAATGAAGTAACTCAGGAATGGAAAGCCAAATATCATATGTCTTCACTTAAGTGGTGGCTAAACTCTGAGGATGCAAAGGCATAAGAGTGATATAATAGACTTTGGGAACTTGACGGGGGAAGCTAGTGGTGGGGTGAGGGAAAGACTACAAATTGGGTACAGTGTACACTGCTCGGGTGATGGGTACACTAAGATCTCAGAAGTCTCCACTAAAGAACTCATTCATGTAACCAAAAACCACCTGTATCCCCCAAAACTATTGAAATAAAATAATAACAATAAATAATAATTTACAGTATGCCTAATGTAAATTCTAATAATGCCACCTCCTCTAAGGTTCATTTATTTGGTCTGATATTAATACAGACACATCACTATATTATTTGTTTACTATTTACTGGGCTTATCTTTTACATTTCTTTCAATCTTGCTCTCACCTATGTTTCAGGGTGTCTCTTAGGGACAGCATTAAGCTAGATTCTTTTTAGACCGATCTGCCAATCTGTTAACTGGTGAATTAGGTCCATTTATATATGACTTGATTACCGATAAATTTTTATTCAGTTCTATATCTATCTTCCTATAGACCTTGTATTTTTTTTGCCTCTCTTTCCCTGCTCTCCCTTGTATTAATCATGTTCTTCCTCTTTCCTTGTGTTTCCTACTGATTTGGAAGTTATACATTCTGTTTCTGATAGTGATATCAAGGGCACTCAACTACCTCTAAGTTTCCTCCCCAAAATAAAATATATGACAATAATCTCTCTCTTCTTACACATTATTCTTAAATACTTTTTTCTCTACCTTATTTAATACCTACATATTTGTATCTATTATTTTTCAAATTATTGTTTTATATAGGGAATACTTATTTAGACATGTTTATGTGTGAAGTTTCTTATATGTCTTCCTTATAAAAAGCTTATACACAGCAAAAGGAATAATCAGCAGAGTAAATGCACGACACACGGAGTGGGAGAAAGTGTTCACAAACTATGCATCCAACAAAGGAATAGTATCCAGAATCTATAAGGGACTCAAATCAGCAAGAAAAAAAAAGACAAGTAATCCCATTAAAAAGTGGGCAAAGGACACTTTCTGCCTTTCTGAAGTATACATTTTAACACTTTTTTTTTAGTAAGAAATTATTGGTGATAAACCCTTCCAGACTTTTACTGGGATTGCATTTAATTCTTACACTAGACTGATAATTTAAATGAGTCTAGAATTATATATTAATATTCATTTATCACCATCAGCCCCGTTGCCTTAGTTTTTCAGGTCTCTGTTCAAATTTCACCTTATCAGTGAGAGCTTCCCTAACCACTTTATTTAAACAGCATGTTTCCACCACACCCCACAGTGTTTTCAGTCTCCTAAATTAGGCCTTATTACCACCAGCATCTTTTGTATTTCTTAATTCTTCTTTATTGTCTATCTTTTTCCCACTAGCATGTAATATTCATGCAGAACTGTACTTTGTTTTGTTCACTCCTACATTCCTAAAAACCAAGAATAGTGCTGGGCACATAGTAGGAAATCTATACACAGTTGTTGAATGAACGACTGAGTTCTGCGTGTGCTATTGAGAAGTCTACTGTCAGTCCAACTTTCATTCTTTTTCTTTCTGGTTGCTTTTTAAATCTCTGTCTTTGGTGCTTTGCATTTTAGTTATGACTTGCTTCTAACATATAGCTTTCCTATAACTCTTTACTCTCCTATAACTAACTTTCTTTTCTCTCTCTCTCTCTCCCTTCCCTCCCCTCCCCTTCCCTCCCCTCCCCTCCTCTTTCCTTCCCTTCCCTTCCTCTTCTTTATTTCTTGGACTTTTATGACCCCTGAATATGAGCATACCTATCTTATTAAATTCTGGAAATATCTCACCATTATTTCTTCTAAATATCATTTTTTCCCATTCTTCATTTCTTCTTGAAATCCTATAAGATGAACACCAGATCTAATAATTCATTTCTTGGTGTTACTTAATGCCTTTTTAATACATTCTATTAACTTATCTCTGTAATGAATTTTGGCAATTACCTAAGAATGGAATGTTTTCCATTCCCTGAATTCTCTGGGTCTAATTTGTTGCTTGCACAATCTATCTTTGTGCTCTGATCATTGTGTACTTTTTCATTTTAGAAAATTTAATTTATTTAAAGATGTCCCACTTTTACATAGTGGTGTCTTTTTTATTACATTTTTATTTATATTTTCTTAATTCTTTAAAGAATACTGTTTTGTAATTTCTATAATATTGTTCTTGAGAGTCTGATTCTGCTGTTATGTCACGTGACTCTTCATGATGGATGATTTTCGTTATATACTTTTTCATTCTAATCTCATATCTAGTAGGTAGTTTTCTGTGATAACCCTTTGTTAAATGAATTGAGAGTGTGATCCCAGAGTGTTTTTGTCTGTGTGTCTTACAAGTGTCCTATAGTTATCATGGGGCATAGGTTGTACTAATATTCCAACTTAGGAATTCTTGTGTCATGTATATAATATATATTTTGACCTCCAAACCACATGTGTAGGCCCATGTTCTCAAACTCTCAAAGACCAACAAGCTTCCTTGTTGTTTTCTTCTGATATTGAGTGGATTTTCCCTATTTCACCCTTTCACTGAGGTTATGACCTTTGATATTTACAATCAGAGCCTCCTAAACTTTTTACATCATGTTGCACTTACTTAGAAAACTAAAACATTTCTAAGGTACACTAAGGTAAGTCCCACTACACTCTGGTTAAGAAACTCTGTTCTCAGTTCATACAGAGGTCTCTGTTCTAATTTATTACTTTTGAATGAACAAACCCTGGTTTTTTGTCATATGATGCCATTAAAACCCTCAAACTCTGGCCGGGTGCCGTGGCTCATGCCTGTAATCCCATCACTTTGGGAGGCTGAGGCAGGTGGATTATGAGGTTGAGAGCTCGAGACCATCCTGGCTAACATGGTGAAACCCTGTCTCTACTAAAAATACAAAAACTAGCTGGGTGTGGTGGTGCACACCTGTAGTTCCAACTACGCAGGAGGCTGAGGTGGAAGAATCACTTGAACTCAGGAGGCGGAGGTTGCAGTGAGCCGAGATTGCACCACTGCACTCCAGCCGGGCGACAGAGTAAGACTCCGTCTCAAACAAAACAAAACAAAACAAAAAAACCCCTTCAAACTCTATTGGTATTGTAACCCACATTCCTCCTCCTCCCCACCCTCACCATCCAAGGGTGGCTGCTGTGTTACTTATGTGCTTAGATTCTGATTGATTATCCATTCATTTTGTTTTGGCATTGTTATTGTTGTTCCTTGGTCCTTTCTGTTTCCTTTAAGCCCAACCATGTATGTAAAATAAGAATTTATTTGGCATTTCCATGTACTTGCAATGTGAACATTTTGGGTTAATCTTATTTAAAATTGATGCTACAATAAAGTATTCCTTCTTCTTCAACCTGTTCTAATCTTGTCCCATCAATATCATTCCATTATAACTGCTTTTACAAAGTGTAACAATTGGTTAGACTAGGTTATGCTGCAGTAACAAACAATTCTGAAATTTTAGGGCTTGCCTACAACAAACATGTTTTTCTCTTCTTTTTTTTTTTTTTTTTTTGCACATTACATGTTGGTTGCATGACAGCTGAAATTCTGCATCATGTCCTCTTCATTCCAAGAATTAAGCTAAGTGAAACACCTATCTGGAATACGGTTATTCCTGTGGTAGAAGAAAAGGAGGAGGTATATGCTTCTGCTCACACCTATGACGTGAGAATATTTCTATGACGTGAGAATATTTAATTTCCCACGCTATAGGGAAGAGACATAGAAGGTACTGTAATGACAAACGGCTAATATTTGGAACAACTTAATATCCCACACTCTAAAACACTAGATTATAAATGATCTCTGTTGTTAGTTCCCATAGATACACTTTAGACCTCCTTTTTCTCAGTTTATCACCAGTATTTGATACAGGGCATGGCTCCCTATGTCTCAAAGCAGTTTATATACATGGCTTTGCTCAGTACCTACTTTTCTGTTTTTACTCTAGTAATCAAAGTATATGTGATATAACTGGTAGAATCTAACACTTTTTAAAGATGACCACATTTAAAAATTATTTTATATTAAACAAAACATAAACTTATCTTCATCATTCTAAAAAAAACACATACATACTCAATTCTCTCTTTTAATGTTTGATCAATGAATTGAAAATAAGCATGCTGTCATGTTAATAATATCATTCTCACTAATGCCTGACTTTTTAAAAATGTATTTATTTTAGATAAATTTGGAAATGTATGTATTTAGAGATATTTATTTTAAAATGTATTTATTTATTTACCATGGGAACTGAAACTTTTCAAAGTGCTTAGCCCTATGTTAAAAGTGGTGTGAATCATCTCAATTCATCTCATTTATCCTTTTAATTTAATAACAGGCCTTATATTAATAGCGTATTTGAAACCATCACTTAAAATGTTTGTTTGCTTCTGCTTCTCCAGTAAGCATAAGCTCAAGGTGAGATAAACCATTTCATTATTGTAATAAATACAGCTTTGGAAAAGTTGAAAGCACCAGGTTATGTACCTTATTTGACCAGGTATACAACATAGTTCTTTCAAAATGCATTTGTGTAAACTCATGCATTCAGGGTTTACAAGACTTATAAAATAGTATAATTTGGCATAATTTAATCACATTAATACAAGTTGCCTCGGTCCATTTTATATTGTTATAAAGGAATAGTTGAGGCTGGGTAACTAATAAAGAGGTTTATTTAGCTCACAGTTCCGTAGGCTGTACAAGAGGCATGGCACCCATGTCTGCTTGGCTTCTGGTGAGAGCCTTTTTGCTGCTCAAAACATGGCAGAAAAGGTCAAAGGAGAAGCAGGCACATGTGAAGAGGACCCAAACCCGGATGTTTCCTGGCTTTATAACAACCCACTCTCAAAAGAACTATTTCATTCCCATAAGAACCAACCCCGTCTTGTGAGAGCAAAAACTCAGTTACTACCAAGAGAATGGCACCAAACCATTCATGTGGGATTCACTCCCATTACCCTAACACCTCCCACTTATCCCTGCTTCTCAACACCACCACACTGGGTAGGAAATTTCAACATGAAATTTGGTGGGGACAAACACACCATATCCAAACCATAGCATAACCTTAATTTTTTTTAATTTATGTTTTGTTAAATGAATAATTGATTGTTGAAGATTCTGACATCTCAGAGAACTTCTCTGGAATATCAACAACCACATACTGGTTGATATTTTAAGACTGAAAACATTACTTCTCAGAAAGATATGGGCTAGATACCCTTGAAATCAAATTATCACCATTACCAATTAGAGCAAGTTTTATTCTCTTTCTTCTCTGTGTTCCATATCCCCAAAATAAAGGAGTTCGATTAGATGATCTTCAAAGCCTTTTCCAGAAGCTTCTGCTTTTACTTGCTATAAATGTCCAATGACATTTATCATTACTTTTGGAAAGCTAAGTCATAGTTGGTTATGAACGGAGCCATTGTCTTTCCCAAATGATATGTCCCAGATTTCCTTTCTTTCAGTCACTCCCTGGTGGTCAAACTCCATGGGAACAGTATTATCATTGTGGTCTGAAAATGCTTTTCAATTGCCTAATTTGCAACCAGTAACTTGGCTTTGGAGAAGGAAGCACTCTCTTCCTAAATATGCTAGTTTTATACATTTAAAAAACTCAACACATAATGCATATGAAACATAGAATAGCATCATCAGATGGGTACTAAACTGAATGTCAGGGAGCCTAGTTCTAGTTCTGCCACTGAACTATGTAACTCAACCAAGGCAATAACTGCCATTAAATTGGTGGGGTACATTATTTCAGAAGTCTTTATTTAGTTCTAAAATTTTACATAAAATATGTCACAATTTGCTCTCATCTTTATGTTGGCAAAGTCAAGAAAAAAGTCAGAAAGGTTAACTTTAATGAAAGGTTAAATTTAATGAAAGGTTTGGACACTTTTAGGCTTCTATGGCACTTACATTTCCGGCCTTCTGGGATTTTTGAGACCCTACATTTCATACATGTTTAGTTCACTTAACCCCCTGGGACTTTCAAACATTTTATATGTTCACTAGGAAAGACTTTTCATTTCATTTTAGAGTTTTTGGTTGATTTACATTCACTTAGATCTTCTTTTATTTTTGTTTAGACTTTATAATAAACTGTTTAGATTGCTTTTGGTTCGTATAATCCATAAATTTTATCTGAATCTTGTAAGCAAGTTTAGACCAGCTGGAAACTGATTGATTAGATTTTAACATTCTGCTTCTCTCACAGCTGCCTGTGACAGGGGCACAGCATTAATTATGATTAGTGATGAGATGAAGGTAGAGAATTGTTAGGAAAATGTCAGACATTGTGAGGATGCCTGATAGAGATATTTCTTGGTGAAGCTTGAAAATAAGAAATGTCAAGAAATGTAGTGATGAACAAATTAAGATATTATATGTATGTATATATTACATATAATGGAACCTTTAAGACCTAGATCATACTAACCACTCACATTGGATGAGAAGTTGCATATTCATATAGCAATACCTCTACTTGGTGCAACTTCCAGGAAAGCTGTTTTTGAAATTGACTATAAACTTTAGGAAATGATTACTAGTGGACGTCATTATTCTTATTGGCAATGAAGTTGTTAATGTTGCCATTCCTGTCTATATTTAAATTCCAGGAGGTTAAATTTTAGCTGGTATTTGTTGAATTATTATTTTCTTATTTCCAACTATTCCTAAGCTATGCAAAGCTTCTCTTTCAGTATTTGTAATATGCTCATATAAAAAAAGCTACAGAGGTAGAGTATGTATTTATGTAAACAAATAGGTTTGGCTGTCTTGCTATAGGGAAATTTGAATGTTCATAAGCATTTCACTTTTTTTTTCCTTTTTTTTTTGAGACGGAGTCTCGCCCTGTTACCAGGCTGGAGTGCAGTGGCGTGATCTCGGCTCACTGCAACCTCTGCCTCCCAGGTTCAAGCAATTCTCCTGCCTCAGCCTCCCGAGTTGCTGGGACTACAGGTGCCCGCCATCACACCTGGATAATTTTTGTATTTTTAAGAGAGACGGGGTTTCACCATATTGGCCAGGTTGGTCTCGAACTCCTGACCTTGTGATCCACCTGCCTCAGCCTCCCAAAGTGCTGGGATTACAGGTGCAAGCCACCGCGCCCGGCCAAGCATTTCACTTCTTTTTTTTTTTTTGAAACGGAGTCTGGCTCTGTCGCCCAGGCTGGAGTGCAGTGGCGCCATCTTGGCTCACTGCAAGCTCTGCCTCCCAGGTTCACACCATTCTCCTGCCTCAGCCTCCCGAGTAGCTGGGACTACAGGCGCCCGCCACAGTGCCAGGCTAATTTTTTGTATTTTTAGTAGAGAAGGGGTTTACCATGGTCTGGATCTCCTGACCTCGTGATCCACCCACCTCAGCCTCCCAAAGTGCTGGGATTACAGGTGTGAGCCACTGCGCCCGGTGCGTTTCACTTCTTAATAAAATCAGGAGGCAGTAGTGTATAGTAATGACTAGCTCTGATGTTGAAGTGCTTAGGTTCTAATCTTACTTTTGTTATATACTGGCTATGTGACCTTCACAAATTGCCAATTTTTTTTTCCTGATATCAGTTTTCCATTCTGCAAAATAAACACTCTAATGCAAGATTTACCGATTAGGGTCATTGGAAATAAATGAGTAAATGAGGCAAGATGGCAGAATGGAAGTTTCCACCAATTGTCCCCCCACAGGGAAACCAATTCAACAAGTATCGATACATAAAGGCACCCTCATAAGAACAAAAATCCCACTCTAGAATCTGAGGGTGGGAATTAAGAGCTTGAAAATCATATAGTCCAAATATCCATATGACATTTGAGTCTGTTCTGTGACATAACTGTCAAGTAGATTTGCCTGTGCAAATCACTCTAGTGATTGAGAAGTCCCTATTGACCAGTCTATTCAGAGGATTTAGAATCATACTAAAGCCAGGTGAACACTCACAGTACCTGGTTTAAACTTCGTATCACTAAAAGTGGCATGGAAGAGGTAGCAAAACAAAGTATTGAATCAAAGATGCCACTCCTCCCCTATATGCCCTGGCAGCAGTAGCGTGGTGCAGATGGTGTTGTGTGTTGTGGAGAGGGAGATCACAGCATTTTTGAGGCAATGAACTCAGTGCTGCCCTAGTATAACAGAAAACAAAACCAGATCAAACTCAGCTGATGCCTGCCCACAGAGGGAGCATTTAAACCAGACCTAGCCGGAGGTAAATCACTGATCCCAGCAGTTCAAACTTGAGTTTTCACAAGCCTTGCCACTGAGGACTAAAGGGCTCAGGGGCACAAAATACACTTGAAAGGCAGTCTAGACCACAAGGACTGCAGCTCCTAGGTAAGTTCTAGTGCTGAAATGGGTCCAGAGACAGTGGACTGGAGGGGAGGGGCACATTACCTACTGGGACACTAGCTTGGGTGGTGAAGGGAGTGCTGGCATGACCTCTCCTCTAACCCCAGGCTTCACAGCTCATGGCTAAAAAAGAGTTCCCTTCCCTCTACTTGAGGAGAGGGAGGAAAGAGTGGGAGGACTTTGCCTTGCATCTTGGATACTGCTCAGCCACAGCAAAATAGAGCACTAGTCAGAGTTATGAGGCCCTATTTCCAGGTCCTAGCTCCAAGATAACATTTCTAGACACCCTTAGGCCAGAAGGGAACCCATTGCCTTGAAGAAAAGAACCTAGTCCTAGCAATATTCATCACCTGCTAACTGAAGAGACCTTGGGCCATGAATAACCAGCAGCAATATCCAGGTGTTGAGGGCCTTGGGTGAGACTCTGAGACTTGCTGGCTTCAGGTGAGACTCAGCACATTCCCAGCTGTGATGGCTAGGGGGTGATACTCCTTCCATTTGAGAAAATTGGAGGGAAAAGAAAAAAAGGTTTTGTCTTGCATCTTAGGTACCAGCTTGGCCACAGAGGGGTAGGGCACCAAGCAGGCACAGAGAGGTAGAGCCCTAATTCCATGATTTGGACAGCATTTCTGGACCTTCCCTGGGCCAAAGGAAAGCCCACTGCCCTGAAGGATGGATCCCAGGCCAGGCAGCATTCACCACAAAATGACTGAAGAGCCCTTGGGCTTTAAAGGAATATCAGTGATGGTCTGGCAGTACTCTTCATGGACCTCTGGTAGTGGTGGCCATGGGGTGAGGCACCTCTGCCTCTGGAAAATGGAGAGAAGAGTAAGAAGTACTCTACATTTTTTGACTTGAGTGCCAGCTCAGCTGCAGTGCAAAAGAATACAAGGTAGACTTCTAAGGATTTTTTTACTATAGTCCATGGCTCTGGACAGCACCTCTGGACATGCCCAGGGCCTCGGAGAACTCACCACCCTGAAGGGAAGGACATAGGCCTGCCTGGCTGCTTTGCCACCCGCTGTTTATAGAGCCCCAGGATTTGAGTGAACGTCGGCCATAGCCAGGGAATGGTTACAGCAGGCCTTGGGAGACACTCAGTGCTACACTAACTTCAGGTCTGACCCAGTGCATTCCTAGTGGTAGTGGCCACAGGGGTACTTTTGTCACACAACTTTCAGTCCAGGTGGCTCAGAACAGAGAGATAGAGAGACTCTGTTCATTTGAAAGAACGTGAGAAAAGAAAACAAGAGTTTCTGCCTGGTAATCCTGAGAATTCTTCTGGATCCTGTCTAAGACCATCAAGGCGGTACCACTATGAAACTGCAAGAATCAGAGGATTACTGAGCTCAGGGTGCTCCCTAAAGCAGATAGCTCTTAGATTTTTTACACCCCAATTTTTTGAATATCTGGAAAATCTTCCCAAGAAAGATGAGTACCAACAAGCCCATACTGAAAAGGCTGCAATAAATACCTAACTCTTCAATGCTTAGACACCAACAAGGATTGACAACTGTAAAGACCATCAAGGAAAACATGACCACACCAAATGAAGAAATTAAAGCACCAGAGACTACTCATGGAGAAACAGAGATATGTGACCTTTCAGACAGAGAATTCAAAATAACCGTGTTGAGAAAGCTCAAAGAAATTAAAGAGAACACAGAAGGAATTCAGAATTCTATCAGATAAATTTAACAAAGAGATTGAAATAACTAAAAAAGAATCAAGGAGAAAATCCAGAGATGAAAAATGCAATTGACATATTGAAGAATGCATCAGAGTTCTTTAATAGCAGAATTGATCAAGAAGATGAAAAAATTAGTGAGGTTGAGGACAGGCTACTTGAAAATACACAGTCAGAGGAGACAAAAGAAAAAAGAATAAAAAACAATAAAGCATGCTTACAGGGTCTAGAAGATAGCTTCAAAAGGGCAAATCTAAGAGTTATTGGCCTTAAAGAAGACGTAGAGAAAAAGATAGAGGTAGAAGGTTTATTCAAAGGGATAATAACAGAGAACTGCCCAAAACTAGAGAAAGATATCAATATGCAAGTACAAGAAGGTTATTGAACACCACACAAATTTAATCCAAAGAAGACTACCGAAAGGCATTTAATAATCCAACTAACAAAGGTCAAGGATACAGAAAGAATTCTAAAAGCAGCAAAAAAATAGAAACAAATATCACACAATGGAGTTCCAATATGTCTGGCAGCAGACTTTTCAGTGGAGGAATTACAGGCCAGGAGAGAGTAGCATGACATATTTAAAGTGTTGAAGGAAAACTCTTTTACCCTAGAATAGCATATTCAGTGAAAATATCCTTCAAACATGAAAGAGAAATAAAGACTTTCCCAGACAAACAAAAGCTGAGGAATTTCATTCATACCTGTCCTGTCATACAAGAAATGATAAAGGGAGTACATCAATCAGAACCAAAAGAATGTTAATGAGCAAGAAGAAATCATCAGAAGGAACAAATCTCACTGGGAAGTAAACAGAGAAATACAGCATGTTATAACACTGTAACCATGCTGTATACACTACTCTTAAGTAGAAAGACTAAATGATGGACCAATCAAAAATAATAACTACAACATTTCAAGACATAAACGATACTAAAAGATAGAAAAAGAAACAACAAAAAGCTAAAAAGCGATGGGATGAAGATAAGGCATAGGGTCTTTTGAATTTATTTGTGCTTGTTTATGCAAACAGTGGCAAGTTATCATCAACATAAAATAACAGGTTATAAGATAGGATTTTTAAGCCTCATGGTAACCTCAAACTAAAAAACGTACAACTGATACACAAGAAATAATAATAATAATAAAAACTAAATCGTATCACCAGAGAAAATCACCTTCACTAAAAGGAAGACAGGCAGGAAAGAACAAAGAAATAGAAAACCATAAAACAACCAGAAAACAAATAAGAAAATGGAAAGAGTAAGTCCTTACTTATTAATAAAACGTTGAATGTAAATGGACTAAACTCTCCAAATAAAAGACATAGAGCAACTGAATGGATAGAAAAACAAGACCCAGTGATCTACAGAAGAAACACATTTCATCTATAAAGACACACATAGTCTCAGAGTAAAGGAATGGAAAAAGATATTTCTTGTCAATGACAACCAAAAAAAGAGTGGGATTAACTATACTTATATCAGACAAAATAGATTTCAAGATAAGAACTGTAAGAAGAGACAAAGAAGGTAACAATATAATGATAAAGGGGTCAATTCAGCAAGACAATATAACAATTGTGGATATATATGGACCCAATTCTGGAGCACACAGATATATAAATCAAATATCATCAGAGTTATATATAGAGAGAGAGACAGACCCCAATAAAATAATAGCTGGAGACTTCAACACCCCACTTTCAGCATTGGACAGATCTTCCAGATAGAAAATCAACAAAGAAACATCAGACTTAATCTGCACTATAGATCAAAGAGATCTAATAGATATTTGCAGAACATCCAAGCACTGCAGAACACACATTATTTTCCTCAGCATATGGATCATTCTTAAAGATAGACCAAATGTTAGGTCACAAAATTAACCTTGAAACATTCAAAAATTGAAATAATATCAAGCATCTTCTCTGACCACAATGGAATAAAACTAGAAATCAATAACAAGAGGAATTGTGCAAACGATACAAAGACATGAAAATTAAACAATATGCTCCTGAATGACCAGTAGGTCAATGAAGAAATTAAGAAGAAAATTGAAAAATTACTTGAAACAAATTATAATGGAAACACAACATACCAAAACCTGTGAGACACAGTGAAAGATATACTAAGGGGAAAGTTTATAGCAACAAGCATCTACATCAAAAAAGCAGAACAACTTCAAATAAACAACATAATGATACATTTTAAAGAACTAGAAAAGCAAGAGCCAATGAAACCCAAAATTAGTACAAGAAAAGCAATAATAATGATCACAGCATAAATAAATAAAATTGAAATGAAGAAAATAATAAAAAATATCAATGACACAAAAAGTTGGTTTTTTGAAAAGTTAAACATAATTGCCAAACCTCTAGCCAGACTAAGAAAAAAAGAGAGAAGATACAAATAAATAAAATCAGAAATGAAAAATAAGACATTACAATGGATACCACAGAAATTCAAAGGATAATAAATTAGTGGCTACTATGAGCAACTGCATTCCAGTAAATTGGAAAAACCAGAAGAAATGGATAAATTGCTGGACACAACCTACAAAGACACATAAATTGCTAGACACATACAACTTTGTAGGTTGTTTGCGTCTAGTTTTAATTTTCTAAAACTATAAAACACTGATGAAAGAAATTGAAGAGGTTACCAGAAAAAATAAAAAAATACTCTATGTTCATGAATTGGAAGAATCAATATTGTTAAAATGTCCATACTACCCAAAGCAATCCACAGATTCAATGCAATGTGTATCAAAATACCAATGACATTATTCACAAAATAAAAAAAAATCCTAAAATATATATGGAACCACAGAAGACCAGGATAGTCAATACTATCCTAAGCAAAAAGAACAAAACTGGAGGAATCATATTACCTGACTTCCAATTATACTACAGAGCTATAATAACCATAAGAGCATGGTAGTGGCACTAAAAACAGACACATAGGCCAATGGAACAGAATAGAGAACCTAGAAAAAAATTCATACATCCATAGTGAACTAATTTTCTACAAAAGTGCCAAGAACACACACTGGCGAAAAGACAGTCTCCTCAATAAATAATGCTTGGAAAACTGGATATCCACATGCAGAAGAATGAAACTAGACCCCTATCTCTTTCCATGTACAAAAATCAAATCAAAATGGATTAAAGACTAAAATTTAAGACCTCAAAACATGAAAGTACTGCAAGAAAACTTCAGGGAAACTCTCCAGGACATTGGTCTAAGTAAAGATTTCTTTAGCAATACCTCATAAGCATAGGCAACCAAGTTAAACATGGACAAATGGGATCATATCAAGTCAAAAAGCTGCACAGCAAAGGAAACAATCAACAAAGTGAAGAGACAACCCACAGAATGGAAGAAAATATTATAAACTTCCCATCTGACAAGGGATTCATAACCAGAAAAATATAAGGAGCTCAAACTCTATAGGAAAAATTCTAATAATCTGATCCAAAAAGGATGAAAGATTTGAATAGACATTGCTTCAAAAAATACATACAAGTGACAAACAGGAATGTGAAAATTTGCTCAACATCAGTGAGGTTGCTCAACATCATCGATTATCCATATGCAAATCAAAACTACAATGAGGTATCTACTCACCCCAGTTCAAATGGTTTGTATCTGAAAGACAGGCAATAACAAGTGCTGAAGAGGATGTGGAGAAAAGGCAACTCTTGTACACTGTTAAAGGAAATGGAAATTAATACAACCACTATACAGAACAGTTTGGAGGTTCCTCAAAAAACTAAAAATTGAGCCACCATATGATCCAGCAATCCCACTGTTGGGTATATACACAAAAGATAGAAAATCAGTATATTGAAGAGATAATCTGCACTCCCATGCTTGTTGCAGCACTATTCACAATAGCCAAGATTAGGAAGCAATGTAAGTGTCCATCAACATATGAATGGATAAAGAAAATGTGGTACTTATGCACAATGGAGTAGTATTCAGTCATAAAAATAATGAGATCCTGTCATTTGCAACAGCATGAATGGAACTGGAGGTCATTATGCTAAGTGAAATAAGGTAGACACAGAAAGATATACATCACATGTTCTCACTAATTTGTGGGATCTATAAATCAAAACAATGAAACTGATGGATATAGAGAGTAGAAGGATCGTTGTCAGAAGCTGGGAGGTTTAGTGGGAATAGGGGGAGGATTGGGGATGGTTAATGGGTTAAAAGAAATAGAAAGAATGAGTAAGAGTAAGTATTCGATAGCCCAGCAGGGTACCATAGTCAATAATAATTTTGCATTTAAAAAGAACTATATTTGGATTGTTTGTAACACAATGGATAAATTCTTGAGAGAAGGGACACTCTATTTTCCATGAGTTCATTATTATGTATTGCATGCCTGTTTCAAAACATCTCTTGTACCCCATAAACAAATGCACCTACTATTTACCCACAAAATTAAAAAAGAAGGCACTGTAAAAATGACTTTTCAGAATCTATCCTATTTAGCTATATGAATGCAGTGTTATTTTCTGAGACTGAGAACCCTTGGAGAGATGGCTTTGAGCAGAAAGCTCATGATTTGGTTTGAGAGATATTTTTATTATGAGATGACTTGGAGACATCCAAGTAGAAATGTCAAGTAGATAGTTAGATGTGTGTGTTGGAACCTAGAGCACAGAATGGGGCTGGCAGATTCAAATTTGTGAGTCATCTTTTTCTCTTCAGTGATGTAAGTTAAGTGTGTGGGTGAAATACCCTGGGGAAAGATATAGAGTGAGAAGAAGAGGACCCAAGAGGAAAACTGAAGATTCGACATCTATTCCAACCCCACTCTTGGGTTCCTGCTTGCCAAGCAACCTTCAGATTCTGGAGTGATATGACTACAGTGAGAGCACACGTCCTGAAGATATCAGGTGTATCAGATGTCCTCGTTCCTGTGCCAGCCCCTTTACAAAGTGGATTCAGAAGGTTTTTCTGATAATGATGTAAATTCACATGTACAGGTGCACATGAAGGGAGAGTATGCAGATCTTGTGAATGAGACAGTTACATTTAGTGTTTTAAATGAATAGATGATTGATATTCTGCCACTGTCTCACTTTCATGCATTTCAGATATGGTGAGTCAGTCTCTCAGAACCACACAGGGGAGTCTCTGAATCTTTTTCACTTTCTCAGGGTCACGTCCAGCCTGGCTCTCCCTCCTACTCACACCACTTTTAGCTTTCATATGCTTTAATTACTTTTGTATCCCAACGTTCAATCTCCATGAAACCAAAAGCAAGGTCCTGCTATCAAGAGATTCTGGAGAGACTGTGACTTTGAAAATGATGGAAATGATCAGAACTAGGCATTATGTGGCATTCTAAGGAATCAATATGGTGATATGGTTTGGCTCTGTGTCCCCACCCAAATCTCATCTCAAATTGTGATACCCATAATCCCCAAGTGTCAAGGGCAGGACCTGGCAGGAGGTGATTGAATCATGAGGGCAGTTTCCCCCATGCTGTCCTCATAATGAGTGAGTTCTATTGAGATCTGTTGGTTTTATAAGTGTTTGACAGTTCCTCCTATGCACACTTTCTTCTCTCTCCTGCTGCCATGTGAAGAAGGTTCTTGCTTCCCCTTCACCTTCTACCACCAGTGTAAGTTTCCTGAGGCGTCCCCAGCCATGTGGAACTGTGAGTCAATTAAACTTTACTTCATAAATTACCCAGTCTCAGGTAGTATCTTTACAGCAGTGTGAGAACGGACTAATACACATGGTATGAGTTAATAATTGCCTGGCAGTAAAGACACAATTTAAGGTAGAGATTCTGAATTTGTAGAAAACAGGGACGGCACTGTTACATGACTTTGTTCCCTAAAACCTGTCAAGCCTTAATGTCTTATGCTTTCTTGACACTCTTTTTTAGAGAAAAGCAGTTCAGAGTTTAACACTTAACAGTGATTGATGTTTACAGTAGGAAAGCATAAAGAAAAAAATCTATTATATTTTGGTTCATACTTTTATTATCAAAGCCATTTTGTTTAAAAAGCTTCTTCCTTAATTTTGGTTGCTAGTAAATGAACACATGCTCATGTCTCCATAATTATGTTCATATTTGACACATTTTGCTTTTCAACCCTTTTGTTTTGCTGTCATGTAACCAAATTATGTCTTACAAATAAAAGCATAAATAAAAGCAAAAAATAAATGAGTTAATGTTTTAAAAGAACTTAGATAATATTGTGCTATGATGGGGCTCGGGCCACAGGACTCCAAAATATGGCTGTAGTAGACCAGAATACACCATACCAAAATATACTTCTTTGGTATATTTCAAGCTGGCTATTTTGAGAAACTGCAGACACAGGAGTAGCTCTAAACAGCTGCCCTTATGTTAAAAAATTACATCTATAAAAGATATTTTCATTAGTAAAAGATGTCTTTATCAGGAACAGAGCTGCTCCAGACAACTTTTAACACCTGAGAAACACTTATCTACATAACAAAGCAAACTTTATTAACCATATGTTTTCTCCCCTCACCCTCCCATAATTTGTCTCTACCACCTTCCAGAAACCCTAAGTCCCTATTCCTTTTTGTAGCTCAGGATGCTATGTAAGCTTCAGTCATCTGGTTCTTTTTTGAGTCTCATATTTTTTGGGACTCTCATGTGTATGCATGTAATTAAAATGGTTTTACTTCTGTTAATCTGTCTTATGTCAATTTAATTTGTAGCCCAGCCAAAGAATGTAGGATGGTGGAGGGAAGCTCTTTTCCCCTCCCCTACAGTTAGTTACAACAGACTTGAACCCATTGTTACCATTCTTTTTAGAACAAAATATTTTACAAGGCAGTACTACTCTTCTGCTTATTGATACATTATTTAATGCCAAAAAAAATTCTATTAAGCAAAATAATTTAGGCAGACGCTACAAACAATCACTCCAATAATATTGTTGGGGCTCATAAAATGATACCCCAAAGAATGGTTCTTTGACATGCTCAGTACTTTAAACTAAAGAAGCTGCCTCAAAACAGAGGTCTCTCTCTCTGACCTTGCCCCCACCATCTCATGCCCCTCTTGTTCTTCGAAATCACTTAGAGGGGCTTTCTCTGAAGTTCCCTTATCGGACTCAGAAAAGTTCCTCCAGAAGGAAGGCAATTGTTCTTCCAACCCATTCATCTCCCCTAGAAACTCCCTTATTCTTGCTTTAAAATTACATACATCCCCCACTTCCTTTTTTCCTATGAAGAGGACATTTAGGCTTCAGTCATCTTGCCCTTCTTTGAGTAACTCTGGTGCACGTGCATGTTAATTAATTTGTATGCTTTTTCTTCTGTTAATCTATTTTCTTTTTGTTTTATAGACTCAGATTATTGAACTTTAAGGGGGTGGAAGAAAACTTTCTTTCACTGCTACAATATCAAGTAAATACTTCCGTGACTCCAAATAAAAATACAAGGCTTTACTGCAGCCTTATTATCTTTTTTGGATGAAAAGGTTTGACATTAGGTTACTTTTTAAAATTAGTAATAGATATCCTCCTGGTTACAGGGTGAGAGCAGGCAGATTTGAAAGTTGAGCTCTGAATACAAAAGAGGTGAAGGGAGACCATGAAGTAATACTCAGAGTAGGAGCAGGTGAGGAAGGCTGAATAAGTATAAAGTGAAATATTTAGGAAAATAACAATTTGGATGTTAAAAATTACTAAGAGGAAATCTGTTCTTGAATTTTTTCACAGTCCTTCAAAAAGCAGTCGTAATAGTATTCGGATTGTGGGAATTAAAGTTTTGTGGGTATACGCCAAGCTAGTTAATATAAATTTTATTTAAAGCACCACAACTTAAAATTATTTTATAATACATGAGATAAATATGTCTGGTTTATATTGATTGGCAGAGAATCCTTTCACATGTGTGCATGTTCTAAAAGTGCCTAGGTTAAATATGTATTGTGCAAATGGCAGCTCTGGCAGATAGGAGCAAAGATTTCAAAGTGTAGCATTAAAGTGACTATGGAAAAAATGTCTCCTCTTGGTTGTTTTCATTTTTAGTTTGTGGAGCAAATAGATGTAATATTACCCCTTGATAACATTAAACACAATGTTGTGCCATAAAATTCCTGAAGATATGTAAACTTCCAATAGCCCCAGAGAGAGTAGAGACAGAGTAACCTTATTCTGATTCAATTTACCTTTTCAAATGCTGACGATTTTAGAAGTTTGATGTTTCCAGATTTTAAAATCATAAACTCATATTGCTAGTGTAGTGTTTTAAAGAAAGTAAATTTATGTTACATACATGCACATGAAACCACTAATTCTTGAAGTATACAAGTATGTGGAGAAGTAATAGATTGTGTGCATTTTGGAAAATGGATAGCTGATAACCTTGTAAATGCATTAATTTACTGCATGTATTTTGACAAACTGAATGGTAGTCTAGAATTTTTCTTGTCATTTATTTTTATGAAACAATAGTTGAAAATGGCTTTCCTCAGAGAACATGTCTACTAAATTAGATTATTAGTGAAGCCATACCACCATTTTTCTCCCTAGCCCCAACTATTCCCCAGTAGTTGGCCACTGGATTATTTGGATTACAACTTTTAGACATACTACCACATTCCATCTGCCACAAGGTGTTATTTGGGGAATGATTATTTCAAGTGTGTACTGTGTGTCTCTTGGCTATATAATTTTTTCACGTTAGCAGGTTGACCATAATTTGCCATCAGTTCAGTCAATATATTTTTGTTGGACAATCTCTGTGCTTTAAAATGTACTGAGTTGCAGATTGTGGAAGAAAAAGTAGGGAAAGGAAAATAAATATCTGGTTTCATCTTTGCTCTTAAACATCTCACAACCCGAAGATACATATATGTAATACTCAGTGTGGTAGAAAGAATTCTAAATTGGCCCTCATGAGTTACTCCCCCTGGTGTGACTCCCATGATTATGTAACATGGCATAAGAGATTTTGTAGATTTAATTAAAGTTACTAATCAGCTGACTATAAAGTAATTATATTATTGAGGTGAGTCTGACATGAGTCCTAATAACACAAGTCCTTTAAAAGCAGAACATTTTCTCTGAATAGTAGCAGAAAGAAAAGTCAGAGATTTAAAGCACATTGGAAATAAAGGCACTACAGCTCACTTGCAGATGGAAAGAATCACATGGAGAAGACCTGAGAGCAGCCTCTGGTTGCTGATTAACAGCCAGAAAGAAAAGAGGCACTTTAGTCCTACAACCACAAGGAATTTAATTATGGCAACCACTTGAATGAGCTTGGAAGAGGACCTTGAGCCAAATATGAGAATGCAGCCCCCACTGACACTTAGATTTCTGCCATGTGGCACTCTGAGCTAATAATACTGCCAAAAATAAAGCCAGTGTAGCTACAGTATGGTGGGCAAGGACAGAAAACTAGACAGGACCATGCAGAGACAGGTAGACCATGGTAAATCAAAGAAGGTTGTTTGAGTTTTGTTGTTGTTTTTGTTGTTTTTTAAAGCAACGGAGTGACATCATCAAATTTACATTGTGAAATGGTGACTGAGATTGTTGATTGGTTGTGAGGGATGGTGAGTTGAAAAAGAGAAATTACTTTGGAGCTATTGCAGCAGACCAGGCAGGTGTTGATAGTGGCTTAGACCAGGGTGATGATAATATTAGACACCCATGGAAATGGTAAGATAATAAGTGTGTATGTATTGTTTTAAGCAGCTAAGTAGTAAAATATGCCTAGTGAGAAAAGTGTAAATAATGACATGTGAGATATTGTATTGTTTTAAGGTTTTGAGAGACAGGCTTTATATAGAAAGTTGCATTTGAAGTGGGCCTGCAAGAATTTGGACTTGATTTTAACAGGTAGGCTTATGGGGAAATAATACCAGGTCAGTAGTTCTCAAATTTGGCAGCATATAGATTACAGGTGTGCTTTAGAAATACTCATGGAAGAGGTTTTTATTTAATTGGCCTGGGTGCTACCTAGACACTGAGATTTTTAAAAATTTCTAATTATTTTCATCATGTAAGTAGGGTTGAGAATCATTGTTTGAGGCAGAAGGAACAGCATGAACAAAGGCATGGAATAGAATGAGTTTATTGAAGAGTGAGTAATTCCATCTGGTGAAAACAAAGCAAATACGAGAAACTAGCAGATAAAAGATCGTAAAGCGGGGGTTTCAAATTAGCATCATACAGGCACATTGCAGCTCTAGGCATATTTTTGACAAGAAAAGTAGTTTTTTTTTTTAAATTATTACCCATTTGAGTTTTTTATTCATTTAATTTGAATACACTCAGGCAAGCCCTCACTGTTCAGTTTGTCACAGGTCTCACCACTCACTGTTTTATATATGGCATGGTTTAATTCATGAGATGAAAGAAATTTTTGGTTATTGTCCACATAAAGTCCCTGGGAATGGGCTTGAAAGGCTTCAAGCAGCAACTGGTATACCACATTCAATCAGGTTCAAGAGCAAATATTTGTTAAACATCTATATGTGCCAGATGCTGTGCTAGACTCTAAAAAAAAATCAATGGCAAAATGATTTTTAATTTCATTTCATCTTGTCCTGATGAAGCCTGGAGTCTAAAAACTTAAATAATTATTTACGTGTATATATATATATATATATATATATATAAAATACACACACATATATATACATATATAATTAACAAATAGATAAAGATATGATTATAAAGTGAGATTTTAAAAACATATGATAAAAACCACAGGGTGATATGGGAGAAAATAATGGGGAAAATCTGATGTACAGAGATAAAAGAAATATCTCTGTAAAGAAATGACATTTGAGACCTCATGAAAGAGTGAGCCACATGCAGAGTGGGGGAAGTAGTGTAGTAAGGAAAAGGAGAGAAAGCAGCTTGTACAATTACTCTGAGACAAAGAAGGCCTTGCCTTATAAAAGGCTAACACTGGTGTGGAACAGTGGACAAGGAGGACAGTGGTGAGAGAAAACTGGGCAGGATCATGCAGGGAACATATTTATTAAAAATTGCATTCAGATTACATTGGTAAGCCAAATAAGGTTGTTTATTTATTCGTTTTTAAAAACCAGGTAGTGGCTGGATGCGGTGGCTCATGCCTGTAATCTCAGCACTTTGGGAGGCCGAGGTGGGCAAATCACTTGAGGTCAGGAGTTCGAGACCAGCCTGGCCAACACGGTGAAACCCCATCTCTACTAAAAATACAAAAATTTGCCAGGCATGGTGGCATGCGCCTGTCCTCCCAGCTACCCAGGAGGCTGAGGCCACGTGGATAGGCCACGTTTACTAGCCACTTGCCTTTAGGATTCTTACTAGTGAATCAAGTTCAAGTTCCTGTATTGCTGGAATTATAGAAGATACTTCTCTGAATGGATATCTTGAAGCTCTCTTTCACTTGAAGAGAAAAATGCCTCAGCACTACAACTCTTTAAAAAAATCTTCTCAACCAACTCCTTTAACTAATTAATTCTTAATCTTGTTTTATGTAGCCTTTTTTTTTTCTGAGACAGAGTCTTGCTCTGTTTATCTAGGCTAGAGTACCGTAGTGTGATCACAGTTCACTGCAGCCTCAACCTCCCATGCTCAAACAATTCTCTCACCTGAGCCTTTCAGGTAGGTGGGATCACAGGTGCACACCATCACGTGGCTGATTTTTAATTCCTTTGTAGAGACAGGGTCTTGCTCTGTTGTCCAGGCTGGTCTTGAACTCATGGGCTCAAGCCATCCTCCCACCTTGGCCATAGCAGATTCCTAACTATGGTGGCCACAGGGAGAGACTCCTTCTGCTCGAGAAAAGGAGAGCGAAGAGTAAAGGGGGTTTTGTGTTGCAGCTTGGGTACCAGCTTGGCTATAGTGGGGTAGAGCAAGTGGGTATCTGGGGTTCCCAATTCCAGGCCTTGGCTCATGGACAGCATCTCTGGACCCTTCCTGAGAGAGAGGAGAACCCACTGCCTTGAAGGGAGAGACCCAGTTCTGGCAGCATTCACTAAAAGTTGACTGAACAGCACTTGGACCTTGAGTGAATATCTGCAGTAGCCTGTCAGTACTCGCTGTGGGGCCGCAATGATAGCCATGGGAAGAGAAGAGACTCATTCAGCTTGAGGAAAGGAGAGAGAAGACTGGTAAGGACTCTGTCCTGAAGCTTGGGTGCCAGTTCAGCTGCTGTAGAATAGAACACCAAGTAGATTCCTAAGTTTCCTGGCCCTGGCTCTCGGACGGCATTTCTGAACCTGCCCTGGGCCAGGGTGGGAGCTTGCTACCCTGAAGGAAAGGACAAAAGCCTGCCTGGATTCACCACCTGCAGACTAAAGTGCCCTTGGGCCTTGAATAAACATTAGTGGTAGCCAAGTAGTGGTTGCACACAGGCCTTGGGCAAGATTCAGTGCTGTGCTGGATTCAGGTCTGACCCAGCACTGGCTCGGTGGTGGTTGCCACAGGGGTGCTTGTGTCATCCTTCCCCCACCTCCAGGCAGCTCAGCACAGAAAGATTCCATTTGTTTGGGAAAATGTAAGGAGAGATGACAAGAGTCTGGGCCTGGCAACTCAGGGAGTTCCCAAGAACACCAAGGCATTACCCATATGAGTCTTCAAGAGTCATAGCATTACCCATATGAGTCTTCAAGAATCACAGCATTACTGGACTTGGGGTTCCCCCTAATGCAGATACAATTGCAGTGATCAAAGACTTAGATCACAAAATTCAATTCCCTTTGAATATATAGAAAGACTTCCCAAGAAAGATGGGTACAAAGAAGACCAGATTGCAAAGACTACAATGAATACCTAACTTTTCAGTGTCCAAGCATCAAAACCATCCAGAAAAATATGACCTTACCAAACAAACTAAATCAGGTACCAGAGATCAATTTTGAAGTGACAGAGATATGTGACCTTACAGATAAATCAAAATAGCTATTTTGAGGAAGCTCAATGAAATTAAACATAATACAGAGAAGAAATTCAGAATCAGATAGGTTTAACAAAGAGATAAATAATTTTTTTAAGTATCATGCAGAAATTCTGGAGCTGGAAAGTTCAGTAGGCATACCAAAAAAATGCATTAGAGTTTCTTAACAGCAGAATTGATCAAGCAAAAGAAATAATTAGTGAGCTTGCAGGACAGGCTATTTGAAAATACAGTCAGAGGAGAAAAGAAAGAATAAAAAGGAATGGGACATTTCTACAAGATCTAGAAAATAGCCTCAAAAGGGCAAATCTAAGAGTTATTGGCCTTAAAGAGGAGGTAGAGAGAGCTATCAGGGTAGAAAATGTTTTCAAAGGGATAGTATTACAGTACTTTCCAAACCTAGAGAAAGATTAATATTCAAGTACAGGACAGTTATAGAACACCAAGCAGATTTAACTTAAATAAGACTACCACGGGACACTTAATAATTAAACTCTCAGAGGTCAAGGATTAAGAGAGAATCCTAAAAGCAGCAAGAGAAAATAAACGAATAACACATAATGGACATCCAGTACATTTAGCAGCAGACTTATCAGTGGAAACTTTACAGACCAAGAGAGAGTGGTATGACATATTTAAAGTGCTGAAGGAAAAGTTTTTTGAAAACGTTTACCCTAGAGTAGTATATTCTGTGAAAATATCCTTCAAACATGAAAGAGAAATAAAGACTTTTCCAGACAAACAAAAGGTGAAAGATTTTATCAACAGCAGACCTACAATAACTTATAAAGAAGAGTTCTTCAATTTGAAAGAAAAGGATGTTAATAAGCAATAAGAAATCATCTGAGGCTGGTCACGGTGGCTCATGCCTGTAATCCCAGCACTTAGGGAGGCCGAGGCAGGTGGATCACAAGGTCAGGAGTTCGAGACCAGCCTGGCTAACATAGTGAAACCCTGTCTCTACTAAAAAAAAAAAAAAAAAAAAAAAAAATTAGCCAGGCATGGTGGCACGGGTCTGTAGTCCCACCTACTTGGGAAGCTGAGGCAAGAGAATCACTTGAACCTGGGAGGCGGAGGTTGTGGTGAGCCGAGATTGTGTCACTGCACTCCAGCCTGGGCAACAGAGCGAGACTCCATCTCACAAAAAAAAAAATTATCTGAGATACAAACCTCACTAGTAATAGTAAGTACACACACAAACACAGGATACTATAACACTGTAACTGTGGTATGTAAGTTATTAATATTTTTTAGTAGAAAGAATAAAAGATGAACCTTCTGAAAATTATAACAACAACAACTTTTTAAGATGTAGACAGTGTAATAAGATATACATAGAAACAACAAAATATTAAAAAGTTGGGAGCACGAAGTTAAAGTGTAGTGTTTTCACATGCATGAGTATGTTTATTGCGGCACTATTCACAATAGCAAAGACTTGGAACCAACCCAAATGTCCATCAATGATAGACTGGATTAAGAAAATGTGGCACATATACACCATGGAATACTATGCAGCCATAAAAAAGGATGAGTTCATGTCCTTTGTAGTGACATGGATGAAGCTGGAAACCATCATTCTGAGCAAACTATTGCAAGGACAGAAAACCAAACACCGCATGTTCTCACTCATAGGTGGGAATTGAACAATGAGAACACTTGGACACATGGTGGGGAACATCACACACCAGCGCTTGTCATGGGGTGGGGGGGAGGGGGAGGGATAGCATTAGGAGAAATACCTAATGTAAATGACGAGTTAATGGGTGCAGCACACCAACATGACACATGTATACATATGTAGCAAACCTGCACGTTGTGCACATGTACCCTAGAACTTAAAGTATAATTTTAAAAAATAAATAAAAATAAATAAAGTGTAGTGTTTTCATTAGTTTTCTCTTTTCTTGTTTGTTTACTTTTGCGATTATGTTAATATCATCAGTTAAAAAATAATAGGCTATAAGATGTTATTTGCAAGCCTCATAGTAACCTCAAATCAAAATCTTACAAGAGATATACAAAAAAATAAAAAGAAAGAAATTAAAACATACCACTAGAGGAAATAATAAAACAGGAAAGAAGGAAAAGACTACAAAACACCTAGAAAATAAATAACAAAATGTAGTGAGTCCTTACCGATCAACAATAAGATTGAATATAAATGGACTAAACTCTCTTGCCAAAGACATAAAATGGCTGAAAGGATGAAAAACCAAGATCCAGTGATCCATTGGCTACAAGAAGAACACTTTACCTATAAAGACACACATAGACTGAAAATAAGAGGATGGAAAAAGATATTCCATACCAATGGAAACCAAAAAAGACCAATAATCACTACACTTAGACAAATTAGATTTGAAGATAAAAACTATTAAAAGATACAAAGAAGGCCATTGTATAATGATAAAGGGGTTAATTCAGCAAGAGGATAAATCGATTGTAAATATATATGCACCTGACACTGAAGCACCCAGATATAAAGCAAATATTATTAGAGCTACAGCAAAAGATAGACCCCAATACAATAATAGCTGGAAACTTCAACACTCTAGATCATCCAGAAAGAAAATTGAAAAGAAACATCAGACTTAATCTGCACTATAGATCAAATTGACCTAATAGGTATTTACAGAATACTTTATTGAGCAGCTATGGAATACACATTCTTCTCCTCAACGCATGAATCATTCTCAAGAATAGACCACATGTTAGGCCAAAAAACAAGTCTAAAAAATTCAGAAAATTGAAATGGCCTCAAGTATCTTCTCTGACTATCATGGAATAAAACTAGAAATCAATAAAAAGAAATTTTGTAAACTACACAAACATATGGATTTAAAAATATGCTCCTGAATGACCAGTGGGTCAATGAAGGAATTAAGAAGGAAAATGAAAAATTGTTTGTAACAACTGATAATGGAAACACAACATACCAAAACCTGTAGGATATACTGAAAGAAATACTAAAGGGAAAGTAGGTAACAAGTGCCTACATCAAAAAAGTAGAACAACTTCAAATAAACAACCTTATTATACATTTTAAAGAACTAGGAAAGCAAGAGCAAACGAAACCCAAAATTAGCAGAAGAAAAGAAATGATAAGAGCAGAAATAAATGAAATTGAAACGAAGAAAAGCAATACAAATATCAGCAAAACAAAAACTTAGCTCTTTGAAAACAAACAAAATTGGCAAACCTTTAGCTAGACTGGAAAAAAGAGAAAAGACTCAAATGAATAAAATCAGAGATGAAAAAGAGACATTACAACCGACACCACAGAAATTCAAAAGATCATTAGAGAGTACTAAGAGCAAATATATTCCAATAAATTGGAAAATCTAGAGGAAATAGGTAAATTCCTAAACACATACAACCTACTAAGATTGAACCAGGAAGTAATCCAAAAACCTGAACAGAGCAATGACAAGTAACGATATCAAAGCTATAACAAAAAGTCTCCCATCAAAGAAAAACCAGGACCTGATGACTTTACTGCTAAATTTTACCAAATATTTAAAGAAGAACTAATACCAATCCTACTCCATACATATTCTATGAGGTCAATACTACCCTGATACAAAAACCAGACAAAGGCACGTCGAAAAAAAAAAAAAAAAAAACTACAGGCCAATATTCCTCAGGATTACTGATACAAAAATCCTCAATAAAATACTAACAAACTGAATTCAACAACACATGAAAAATATTATTCATCATGACCAAGTGGGATTTATTCGTGGGATGCAAAGACACTTTAACATATGAAGATCAATCAGTGTGATACCTCATATCAACAAAATGAAAGATAAAAACTGTATGATCATTTCAATTGATGCTGAAAAAGCATTTGATAAAATTCAACATCCCTTCATGATTAAAAAAAACTTAAAAAACTGGAGATAGAAAAAATACACTGCAACATAATAAAAGTCATATGTGACAGACTCACAGCTAGTATCATACTGAATGGGGAAAAATGGAGAGCCTTTCCTCTAAGGTCTGGAACATGACAAGGATGCACACTGTCATCACTGTTATTCAAAACAGTCCTGGAGGTCCTACTTAGAGTAATCAGACAAGAGAAAAATATAAAGGGCATCCAAACTGGAAAAGAGGAAGTCCAGTTATCCTTATCGGCAGATAAGATCTTATACTTGGAAAAACCTAAAGACTCCACCAAAAAACTATCAGAAATCATAAACAAATTCAGTAAAGTTGCAGGATACAAAATCAACGTACAAAAATCAGTAGCATTTTTATATACCAACAGTGAACAATTTGAAAAAGAAATAAAAAAGTAATCTCATTTACAATACCTACAAAGAAAATTAAATACATAAGAATTAACCAAAGAAGTAAAAAATCTCTATAATAAAAACTGTAAAACACTGATCAAAGAAATTGAAGAGGACACCAAAAAATGGAAAATATTCCATGCTCGCTCATGAATTGGAAGAATTAATATCATTAAAATGTCCATACTACCGAAAGCAATCTACAGATTCAATGCAATCGCTATGAAAATACCAATGACATCGTTCACAGAAATAGAAAAAACGATCCTAAAATTTATGTGAAACCACAAAAGTCCCAGAATAGCTAAAGCTATCCTAAGAAAAAGAAAAAAAAAAACTGGAGGAGGAGGAATCACATTACCTGACTTCAAATCATAGTACAGAGCTATAGTAACCAAAACAGCATGATACTGGCATAAAAAGAGACACATACATCAACGGAACAAAATAGAGAACTCAGAAGCAAATCTACACACCTACAGTGTGGACACCTACATTTTGACAAAGGTGCCAAGAATATACACTGGGGAAGGGACAGTCTCTTCAATCAATGGTGCTGGGAAAACTGAATATCCTTTGCAATGGAATGAAACTAGACCCTTTTCTCTAATCACATTCAAAAATCAAATCAAAATGGGTTAAATACTTAAATCTAAAACCCCAAACTATGAAACTACCACATAAAAACATTGGGGAAAATCTCCAGGATATTAGAGTTCGTAAAAATTTCTTAAGCAATACCCCACAAGCACAGAAAACCAAAGCAAACCTGGACAAATGGGATTACATCAAGTTAAAAAGCTTCTGCACAGCGAAGGATACAATCAACAAAGGGAAGAGACAACTCACAGAATAGCAGAAAATGTTTGAAAACTATCCATCTGACAAGGGATTAACAACTAGAATATGTAAGGAGCTCAAACAACTCTATAGGAAAAACATTTAATAATCTGATCAAAAAATGGGCAAAAGATTTGAATAGACATTGCCCAAAAGAGGACATACAAATGGGAAAAAGGCATATGAAAAGTTACTCAACATCATTGATCACAAGAAACATGCAAATAAAACTACAATGAGATATCATCTCACCCCAGTTAAAAATGGCTTATATCCAAAAGACAGGCAGCAACAAATGCTGGGTGAGGATGTAAAGAAAAATGAACCCTCTTATACTGTTGTTGGGAATGTAAATGAGTACAATCACTATAGAGAACAGTTTGGAGGCTCCTCAAAAATACTGAAATTAGAGCTAATATAGAATCCGGCAATCCCACTCCTAGGTATATACTGAAAAGAAAAGAAATCAGGATACTGAGATATCTTCACTCCCATGTTTATTGCAGCACTATTCACAACAGCTAAGAATTGTAAGCAACATAAGTGTTCATCAACAGATGAATGGATAAAGAAAATGTGATACATATGCACTATAGAGCAATATTTACCCCCCACAAAGGAATGAAATCCCTTCATTTGCAACAATGTGGATGGAACGGGAGGACATTATGTTAAGTGAAATAAGCCAGGCACAGAAAGACAAACTTCACATGTTCTCACTCATTTGTTGGAGCTAAAAATTAAAACAATTGAACTCATGGGGATAGAGAGTAGAATGATGGTTACCGGAGGCTAGGAAAGGTAGTGGGGGTGGGAGAAGTGGAGATGGTTAATGTATATAAAAATGTAGCTAGAGAGAATGAATAAGAGCGACCATTTGATATCACAATAAGGTGATTACAGTCAACAATAATTTATTGTACAATTTTTAATAACTAAAAGGGTATAATTAGATTGTTTGTAACACATAGAAGTGATAAATGCTTCAGGTGGTGGATATTCCATTTACCCTGATGTGATTATTATGCATTGTATGCCTGTATCAAAATATCTCATGTGCCCCATAAATATATACACCTACAAAATATATGTGCCCACATAAATTAAAAATTTTAAAAATCACTAGTAAACCTCTAAGAACAATAATTTCAGTTCTCTTGTCATCTTTACATATTATTTTTAGAACATGTTTATGTGCGTGCATGGTTTTTAACAGATACATTGAAAAATTTTTCTGTAGTAGGCTAAATAGTGGTCCCCAATGATATTCAGTTCATGACCATTGGAATCTGCATATATTAACTTATATGGTTGACTCTTTGCAGGTAATTAAGTTAAGGACTTGGATAGAAAAATTATTATAAAGTATTTGAAAGGACCTTAAGTGCAATCGTAAGTGTCCTTATAAAAAGGAAGCAGAAGGAGACTTGATTGATGGAAGAAGAAAAGAAGATATAACCACTGAGAAAGAGATTGGAGTGATGCTACCACAAGCCAAGAAATGCCAGCAGCTACTAGAATTTGAAAGAAGCAAATAATTAATTTTTCCCTAGAGCCTAAGGAGATTGCAGCCCTGCCAACACATGACTTTGAACAAATGAAAATGATTTCTGATTTCTAGGCTCCAGAACAGTAAGAGAATAAACTTGTGTTGTTTTAAACCACCTAGTTTGTCACAACTTGTACAGCAGCAATAGGAAAGAATAAAAATTCACATACTACTGAATGGATTTATTTACAATGTATATGATGTTTAGCACATTTGCAGAATTGTGCATTCATCACCACAACCAATATATACACATATAATTTTTAGAGCAGTTTTAGGTTCACAGCAAAATTGAGTGAAGGTACAGAGATTTCCCATATATTCCATTCCCGTACATACAGCCTCCCACCCTATCAAAATTCTATACCATAATAGTACATTCATTACCATTGATGAACGTACATCGATATATCGTTATCATCCAAAGTTCATACTTTTTTGCAGTTATATATTCTATGAATTTGGACAAATTTATAATGACATATTCACCATTATAGTATCAGACAGAGTATTTTCCCTGCCCTAAAATTCCTCTGTGCTCAGCCTATTCACCCCTTCCTCTGCACTAATCCCTGGAAACCACTGATCCTTTTTCTGTTTCTATAGTTTTGCCCTTTTCAGGATGTCATACAGTTGAAATCATACATAGGGTACGTATCCTTTTCAGATTGGCTACTTTCATTAGTAATATGCATATAAGGCTTCTCTATATCTTTTTATTGCTTAATAGCTCATTCCTTTTTAGCACTGAATAATATTCCATTATCTGAATCCACTTAAAAAAAAGACATCTTCCTTGCCTTGAAGTTTGGGCAACTATGAGTAAAGCTACAGTCAATGTCTATGGGTAGGTTTTGTGTGGATATAAGGTTTCAGTTCCTTTGAGTAGATACCAAGGAGCACAATTGCTAGAACAAATGTTAAGAGTATGTTTAGTTTTGTAAGAAACTGTCAAACTGTCTTGTAAAGTTGTACCATTTTACATTCCCACCAACAATGAATGAGATTTCCTGTTGCTCCACAAGCCCACCAGCATTTGGTGTTGTCAGTATTCTGGATTTTGGCCATTCTAATGGGTGTAGTGGTATCTCATTGTTAATTTGTGGTTCTCTAATAACATGTGAGCATCTTTTAATATGCTTATTTGCCTTCTGTATACCTTCTTTGATGAGGTGTCTGCTCATGTATTTGCCCATTTTTTAATCAAGTTGTTCATTTTCTTATTGTTGAGATTTAAGAATTTTTTGTGTATTTTGGATAATCGTCCTTCACCTGTTATTTCTTTTGCATATAATATGTACCAATCTGTGACTTGTCTTCTTATTCTTTGGCAGTGTTATTCACAGAGCAAAAGTTTTTAATTTAATGAAGTCGAGTTTATCAATTTTTTCTAGTTTCACAATTTTATAAATTGTGACTTTGGGTTTACATCTAAAAAGTCATTTCATACCCAAGGTTGTTTAGGTTTTCTCCATCTTTATCTTCTAGGAATTTTGTAGTATTATGTTTTACATTTAGGACAGTGATCTATTTTGAGTTAATTTTTTGTGAAGGGTATAAAGTCTGTTTCTAGATTCACTTTTTTTGTATGTGGGCTTCAAGTTTAAAAATAGCAATCCTACTTCTTTGGATATATCTGAAGAAAATTGAGTTAATATATCAAAGAGCTATCTGCACTCCCATGTTCATTCCAGCATTATTCACAATAGCCAAGATATAGAAACAACTTATATGTCCATCAATGAATAAATGGGTAAAGATGATGTAAGATGTGTATATATGTGTGTGTATATATATATAATATAAATATTATATATATTATAAATATATATAAATATAAATATTATATATATTATAAATATATATATTATCTCCTTTTAAATGGGTAAAGGCAATGTGTGATATATATACTATTATCGCCTTTTTACAGGAAAGGCAACAGGATATAAGGAAGTTAAGAGACTTGCTTAAAGCAACTAATCTAGTAAGAAGCAGAGCTCATATGCAAACTCAGGTGATTTACACCCACAAACTCATGCTTTCAATCAACATGCTGTACTGATACATGCAACGACTTGAATGGATCTCCACAAAATTATATTGAGTGAAAATTAAGTCAATCTCAAAAGTTTACAAACTGAATGATTCTATTCATATAACACTCTTGAAATCACAAAATTATCAACACAGAGAACAGATTAGTTGATGCTTGAGGTTAAGAATGGGGATTAGGGAGAGGTGAGTGTGGTTATAAAATGAAAACATATGGAATCATTGTGGTTATGAAACTGATCTTTGCCTTGACTTTGGTGGTAGAAACATTAACCAGCATATGTGATAAAATTGTATAGAAATACACACACACAAATGAGTATAAGTGAAACAGGATATCAGCATATGGCTGATGGATTATATAAATGAAAATATTCTGGTTGTGATATTATACTATAGATTTCCAAGCTATTACTGTGGAAAGGACATAAAGAATACATGGAATTTTTCTGTAAAATTTCATAAAACTACATGTGAAACTGCAATTATCTCTACAATAATTTAATTTGAAAATGTAAATAAAGAAATAGATGATATAAAATAGCTGAATCAAACTTCTAGAGAAAAAAGAATCATGTCTGAGAGCAAAAATATATGGCAGATAATATATAGCAAAATAAAAGATTAGTGAGTTTAAGACATACTAATAGAAAGTATCCCCCCCAAACTTCCAAAGATAAAGAGTATATAAACAAATAAAATAATATGTGATTACAAACCCGTAGATTCAAAACTTCAAGAGAAAGAAAATACATCTGATTGGATTCACTCAAAGAGGAGAATACATAAAAAGATTTGAAAAAATAATGACCAAAATTTTGAGGAATGGATAAAAACTATTAACCTATAGATCCAAGCAGCTTAATGCATCTCAAGGAGAAGGGTCATGAAAAAAACTACACCAAGGCATAAAGCTACATTATAATCAAATTGTTTAAACCAGTGAATGATTAGAAAATCTTAAAAGCAGTGCAAGAGGAAAACACACAGTATGTACAGAGGAACAAAGATGATGCCAAAGTCAGATTTATTTTCAGAAAATATTCAAGTGAGAAGACATAGACACAACATCGTAAAGGTCCTAAATGGAAAAACTGCCAACTAAGTAACCTATACCTGGCAAAAATATTATTCAAACATGAAGGGAAATAAAGACTTTTCAGAAATATGAAAGGTGAAAAATTTATAACTAACAAACCTGCACTAAAAGAAATGTTATAGTAACTCCTCCAGGCTACAGAAAAATGACACTAGGTGGAAATATGGACATACATAAAGGATTAAACCATAATAGAAATGATAACTACATGAATGAACACATGATTTTTTATTGTTTATTACATTATTGACTATTTAAACAAACACACAAAAAATGAACTGTGGAGAATCACTTGCAGAATAGTGGTGTGGGAATCTCTGTGAACCCTCTCCCCAGTGAAACAACTGTAATTCTTGAAAAAATGAAATGTAAAAAAAAAAAAAAAAAAAAAAAACTGCTGTGGGAATTGTCCTAAGGGCATATAGCAAATGGAGAAACATTTATTAAAGGAAATCTACTAAACCTCAGTAAGAACAGTAAGAATTTGTGATGCTTGAGCCATTCCCCTTGGAGCTCAGTGTGATGGAAACTCTACTATAGGCAGGTGTTAGTAAGAAGATCAAGCTCCCTCTCTTCTTCTTTCCAATCTAGCATGATGATTTATCCCCAGAAAAAGTAGGATACTGACATTTCTCATCTTCCCAGATCCGTATAGCTGAAGCTCTATTTCAGGAAAGAATAGGCGAGAGATATGGGGCTCCCTTCCTCCCCACAACCCTCACACATAGGATAGAAACTCCATCCTATTGGCAGCAAGCTAAGAATACTGGACTTCAGTTACTTCCGCCAAAGATTGCTCATAGAACAAATATTTTATTGTGGGAGAGGCTATATGAAAAGACCAAGAGCTACTACTCCCACACGTTTCCCTACTTGTAGAGTGAAAGAATAACTCACAGAGAAGTTGATCACTGTCCCTGACTCTGGCTTTGAGCACTGGCACAGAGATTTTGCCCAGGGAAAAAGGTAGGCCTTAAGAGCAGACAGCTCCATGGATATTTCTAAGGAGACCGATTTTATTTGAAACAGAGCATGAGAAATTCAAGCCTACATTTCAGGAAAAGAGATGTTCATGGTAGGCAATTAAGAGGACTTCTGCAGCTCCATGATAGCCACAATTGAAATGGTAGTCTAGCTAGTAATGTATGAAACAGAACCAGTGCAAGAGTCATCTAAGAAGTGCTCTTGTGTGTTTGGATCAAGCCACAAAAACTGACATCAAAGACTGCCCCTGCAAAGTGACCTGATTTTATTTGGATCAGACTGTGAAGCCATGAATGACCCAGGGAATTGTTTTGAAAATAATAAAGCAATCAGCCAGCAATCAGTGGAGGCTAATACCTGAGTGTAATATAAATAGAGGTGGACTAGCCAGAAGATTAACAGGGAATTCAGGGAAACAGTAAAACAGAGACAGTTAAAACCAAGACTCTGTTCATACCCTAGACCTGTGTTCAGATGAGTGAAAACAGAAGTTATACACTGAGGGGGAAATAGACTTCATTGACATTGTCTATCTATGTTACTAAACAAATAAACAAGAAACAAGTGAAACCAAAAACTACAACAACAACAAAATAACAGGAAGCCTTATGTTGGTGGGGAAAGCAGCAACAAAAGATGGAGAATCAGATCCAGAGTTGCTAAAATATATTATCCAAATGTCCAGTTTTCAACAACCACAACAACAAATGAGACGTAAAAAGAAACAGGTGAGTATGACCTATATAGACTGGAGAAAAATAAAAGCAGGTAATAGAACATGCCTTTAAGGAACTCAGATGGTGAACTTTGCAGGCAAAGGCTTCAAGTCTGCTATTTATAAATATGTTCCAAGAACTAAATGAGGTTGTGCTTAAAAAATTAAGGTAAGACAGTATGACAATGCTTTATCAACTAGAAAACTCCAATATAAAGATACCAGTTAGTAAAACAAGCCTAATGGACATTCTGGAGTTGAACACCTGGAGTTGAAAAATACAATAACTGAGATGAAAAATTCACAACATGGACTCAACAAAAGATTTGAGTTGTCAGAAGAAAAAAATAGTGAACTTAAGGGTAGCTCAATAGAGATTATGCAATATGAGGAACAAAGAAAAAAATAAAAAATAAACAGACTCTCTGAGACATGCCGGACACTATTAAGGGCACCAACGCATGCATAATGGGAGTGTCTACAAGGGAGAAGAGAAAGTAGCAGAAAATATTCAAAGAAATAATTGCTGAAAATTTCCCAAATTTGACGGAAAACTTTAATCTACACATTCAAAGAGTGCAATAAAGCCAAGAAGGACTAATGGAAAGACATCTATATCAAGAGCTAACATAGTCAAAATGTTGAAGAAAAGCACAAAAGCAGCAAGAGAAAAATTATTTATCATATACAAGGGAATCCTAGTAAGATTAACAGCTGACTTCTTATTAACAAAACAAGTGAAGTCGGGGGCATGTGATGATATATTAAAAGTGCAGAAATAAAAAAAAGTCAAACAAAAACATAGCTCACAAAACTATTTTTCAAAAATAACAGCAAATTAAAGACATTCCCAGGTAACAAAATATAAAAGAATTTTATGAAAGCCGACCTACCTGACTAGAAATACTCTAGGAAGTTCTTTAGGCTGAGACTAATTGAAACAAGACAAAAATTAGAACCCACACACATAAAAAGACAAAGACTACCAATAACGTTAATTATTAGGTAAATATGAAAGATATTAATTACATATTTCTTCTTTTATCTCAACTTATTTTAAAATAAATGCATACAACAATATGTGCATAATTGCATCTTGGGCTTATATATAGAAATATGTTTGACAATGATGGCACAAAGAGAGAAACAGAAAATTCAAAAGGAACAGTTTGTATATCTCACTACCAAATTTATAATTATTACTATAACAACTAGGTAGAATACCAAAAAGAATAGATAAGACTTGCACAATGCTGCATAACAACTAGACTTAAAAACATCTATAGAACGTTCCACCCAACAAGAGCAGGATACTCATTCTTCTCAAGTGCACATGAAACATTCTCCAGACAAGACCATATGCTATGTAATAAATAAAGCACCTCAATGCATTTAAAAGAATTGAAATAACACAAAGTATATGTCTGATCACAGTATAATGAAATTAGAAATAGTAAGAGAAAATTTTTTTTGACTACAAACACGAGGAACTTAAACAGCACACTCCTAAATAACCAATGTATCAAAGAAAAAATAACAAGGAAAATTAGAAAATATTTTGCGATGAATGAAAAAATATCAAAACTCTGGGATATTGCTAAAGCCATGTTTACAGGGAAATTTATAGCAATAAATGCCTATATTAAAGAAAAAAGAAGCACCTCAAATCAATAACCTCACCTTCCACCTTCAGAAACTAAAAAATGAGGAACAAACAAAACCTAAAGCAAGCAGAAAAAAAGACTAATGAAGAACAGATAAGAAATAAATGAAATAAAGAATACAAAAACAATAGAAAAAAATCAATAAAACTAACGATTTTTTCCTTGTAAATATCTATGAAATGACAAAGGTTTAGGTAAACTCATTGAGAAAAGATAAGAGAAGACTCAAATTACTAAAATCAGGAATTTAAAAAAGGACATGACTATTGACTATCCCCCCCACAAAAAAAATATAAAAAAATGCTAAGCCAGCAAGTTAGATGAAATGGACAAAATCCATAGAAAGAAACAAACTGTCAAACTGACTTAAGAAGAAATAGAAAATCTGAATAGACTAATAAAGGAAAAAAAGAGAGATTGAATTAGTAATTTTAAAACTTTTCACTAATAAAATCCTATGCCTATATGGCTTTACTGGTGAACTCTATTTTTTTAAATTAATACTTACAAACCCTTCCAAAAATAGAAGAGAGGGGGAAAAATTGCAATTGATTTTATGAATCCAGTATTATTCACCAACCAAAACCAGACAAAGACACGACAACAACGAACTAATATCCCTTATGAATATAGATACAGTATTCTTCAACAAAAGACTAGCAAACCAAATTGGGCAACATTACAAGAGTTATACTCAATGACCAAGTGGGATTTATTCTAGGAATATAAGGATGGTTCCATACATGAAAATCAGTCAATGATTGATTAATATTCACCATAAAAATAAAGGATAAAAATCACACGATCATCTTAACAGATGCATAAAAAAGCATTTCACAAATACAACACTGCTTCATAATAAAAATCTCTCAATAAACTAGGAATAGAAGGGAACTTCCTCAATCTGATAAAGTGCATCTAGAAAAACCTATAACTAATACCATATCTACTGGTGAATAACTGAAATTTTTCCCCTAAGATCAGAAAGAAGATGAGATTTTCACTTGACATTTATTTCCAATATTGTTCTGGATATTCTAGTGAGTTCCATTAAACAAGAAAATGAAATGAAAGGGCTCCAGATAGAAAAAAAAAGTAAAGCTATCTGTATTTGCAGATCATATATTCTTGTATGTTAAAAATCCTAATTAATCATAATCCTAATTATTAGAACTAAAAAATGAGTTCAGAAAAATAATATGGAATATACAAAATTCAAATTTATTTCTATACACAAGAAATGAAAATTCAAAAATGAAATTAAGAAAACAATTTACAATAGCATCAAAAAGAACAAAATACTTATGAATGAATTGTGCAAAATAAGTGCAAAATAAGTATTCTGCAAATTATAAGACATTGTTGAAAGAAATTAAAGAAGACATATGGGGGAGGGTGGAGGGATAGCATTAGGAGATATACCTAATGTAAATGACGAGTTAATGGGTGCAGCACACCAACACTGCACATGTATACATATGTAACAAACCTGCACGTTGTGCACATGTACCCTAGAACTTAAAGTATAATGATAAATAAATAAATAAATAAATAAATAAATAAATAAATAAAAGAAGACATAAAAAATGGAAACACATCTAGTGGTCATGAATTAGAAGTCTTAACATTGTTAAAATGCATTATTTCCTGAATTGGTTTACAATGCCAATGCTACCTCTTTCAAACTCCTAGTTGCCATTTTTTCCCTTAAACTGACAATGCAACTGACCCAGAATAATAAAAAAACTGTTTTTTGAGTACTAAATTGGAGGATACCTCCTGATTTCAAAACTTACTACAAAGCTAAAATAACAAAGACATTGTGTTACTGGCATAAGAATCTGCATGTAGATTAATGGAATAGTATATGTGTGTAGAAATAAATTCATATTTATGGCCAATTTCTTTTCAAGAAGAATGCCAAGACAATTCAATGGAAGAATGAATAGGGTTTTCAACAGATACTGTTGGACAACTGGATATCCAAATGCAAAATAATGAAGTTGGCACCACCGTAAACATCTTGCACAAAGGGTAACTCAAAACGGTTTATATATCCAAATGTATGAGCTAAAATTATAAAATTCTTAGAAGCAGAGTAGTACATCTTCTTGGCCTTGTTTATGCAAAGGCTTCCTAGATACAAAAACAAAAGCACAAGTGACAAAAGAAAAAAACAGATCTTTAGACTTCTTCAAAATTAAAATATTTTGTGTTGCTAACAATAATATCAAGAAAGTTTAAAATGATCCAGAAATGGGAGAAAATATTTGCAAATCATATATATGATATGGGACTTATATCCAGAAAAAAAAAGAGCTGTTACTAATGAACAAGTAAAAGAAAAAAAAAAACAGGCCAGGCACAGTAGCTCACCCCTGTAATCCCAGTACTTTGGGAGGCCAAGGCGAGCCGATAATGAGGTCAGGAAATCGAGAACATCCTGGCCAACATGGTGAAACCCAGTCTCTACTAAAAAAAAACACACACAAAAAAAATTAGCTGGGTGTAGTGGCATGTGCCTGTAGTCCCAGCTACTTGGGAGGCTGAGGCATGAGAATCACTTGAACCCAGGAGGAGGAGGTTGCAGTGGGTGAAAACTGTGCCACTGCACTCCAGCCTGGCGACAGAGAGAGACTCTGTCTCAAAAAAAACAAAAAACCAAAAAACAACAACAACAAAAAATGTTATAAATGGGCAAAGGGTCTGAATAAATATTTTTTCAATTTAAGGTATACTAATGGTCAATAAACACATTAAAAAATATTCAATTCCATAGGCATTAGGAAAATGTAAGCCAAACTCACAATGAAATACCACTTCACACTCACTAGGATGGCTAGAATTTTCTTTAAAATAGACAATAACAAGTTTTGTATACTATGTGGAGAAATTGAAACCCTCATGCACTGCTAGTGGGAATGCAAATGTTG
This sequence comes from Gorilla gorilla gorilla, assembly GCF_029281585.2. Classification (NCBI taxonomy): domain Eukaryota; kingdom Metazoa; phylum Chordata; class Mammalia; order Primates; family Hominidae; genus Gorilla; species Gorilla gorilla. Next base: position 125,230,069 of record NC_073247.2, read on the forward strand.
TACTCCCTTTAAAAGCAGTATTCCCAGGGAAGGAGCCAAGATAGCCGAATAGGAACAGCTCTGGTCTACAGCACCCAGCGTGAGAGACGCAGAAGACGGGTGATTTCCGCATTTCCATCTGAGCTTTGAAGAGAGCAGTGGTTCTCCCAGCACGCAGCTGGAGATCTGAGAACGGGCAGACTCCCTCCTCAAGTGGGTCCCTGACCACTGACACCTGAGCAGCCTAACTGGGAGGCATCCCCCAGCAGGGGCAGACTGACACCTCACATGGCCAGGTACTCCAACAGACCTGCAGCTGAGGGTCCTGTCTGTTAGAAGGAAAACTAACAAACAGAAAGGACATCCACACCAAAAACCCATCTGTACATCACCATCATCAAAGACCAAAAGTAGATAAAACCACAAAGATGGGGAAAAAACAGAGCAGAAAAACTGGAAACTCTAAAAAGCAGAGCGCCTCTCCTCCTCCAAAGGAATGCAGTTCCTCACCAGCAATGGAACAAAACTGGACGGAGAATGACTTTGACTAGCTGAGAGAAGAAGGCTTCAGACGATCAAATTACTCCGAGCTATGGGAGGACATTCAAACCAAAGGCAAAGAAGTTGAAAACTTTGAAAAAAGTTTAGAAGAATGTATAAGTAGAATAACCAATACAGAGAAGTGCTTAAAGGAGCTGATGGAGCTGAAAACCAAGGCTCAAGAACTACCTGAAGAATGCAGAAGTCTCAGGAGCCGATGTGATCAACTGGAAGAAAGGGTATCAGCCATGAAAGATGAAGTGAATGAAATGAAGCGAGAAGGGAAGTTTAGAGAAAAAAGAATAAAAAGAAAGGAGCAAAGCCTCCAAGAAATATGGGACTATGTGAAAAGACCAAATCTACATCTGATTGGTGTACCTGAAACTGACGGGGAGAATGGAACCAAGTTGGAAAACACTCTGCAGGATATCATCCAGGAGAACTTCCCCAATCTAGCAAGGCAGGCCAACATTCAGATTCAGGAAATACAGAGAACGCAACAAAGATACTCCTCCAGAAGAGCAACTCCAAGACACATAATTGTCAGATTCACCAAAGTTGAAATGAAGGAAAAAATGTTAAGGGCAGCCAGAGAGAAAGGTCGGGTTACCAACGAAGAGAAGCCCATCAGACTAACAGCGGATCTCTTGGCAGAAACTCTACAAGCCAGAAGAGAGTGGGGCCCAATATTCAACATTCTTAAAGAAAAGAATTTTCAACCCAGAATTTCACATCCAGCCAAACTAAGCTTCATAAGTGAAGGAGAAATAAAATACTTTACAGACAAGCAAATGCTGAGAGGTTTTGTCACCACCAGGCCTGCCCTAAAAGAGCTCCTAAAGGAAGCGCTAAACATGGAAAGGAACAACCGATACCAGCCACTGCAAAATCATGCCAAAATGTAAAGACCATCGAGACTAGGAAGAAACTGCATGAACTAACCAGCAAAATAACCAGCTAACATCATAATGACAGGATCAAATTCACATGTAACAATATTAACTTTAAATGTAAATGGACTAAATGCTCCAGTTAAAAGACACAGACTGGCAAATTGGATAAAGAGTCAAGACCCATCGGTGTGCTGTATTCAGGAAACCCATCTCATGTGCAGAGACACACATAGTCTCAAAATAAAAGGAGGGAGGAACATCTACCAAGCAAATGGAAAACAAAAAAAGGCAGGGGTTGCAATCCTAGTCTCGGATTAAACAGACTTTAAACCAACAAAGATCAAAAGAGACAAAGAAGGCCATTACATAATGGTAAAGGGATCAATTCAACAAGAAGAGCTAACTATCCTAAATACATATGCACCCAATACAGGAGCACCCAGATTCATAAAGCAAGTCCTGAGCAACCTACAAAGAGACTTAGACTCCCACACATTAATAATGGGAGACTTTAACACCCCACTGTCAACATTAGACAGATCAACGAGACAGAAAGTCAACAAGGATACACAGGAATTGAACTCAGCTCTGCACCAGTGGACCTAATAGACATCTACAGAACTCTCCACCCCAAATCAACAGAATATACATTTTTTTCAGCACCACACCACACCTATTCCAAAATTGACCACATACTTGGAAGTAAAGCTCTCCTCAGCAAATGTAAAAGAACAGAAATCATAACAAACTATCTCTCAGACCACAGTGCAATCAAACTAGAACTCAGGATTAAGAATCTCACTCAAAACCACTCAACTACATGGAAACTGAACAACCTGCTCCTGAATGACTACTGGGTACATAACGAAATGAAGGCAGAAATAAAGATGTTCTTTGAAACCAACGAGAACAAAGACACAACATACCAGAATCTCTGGGACGCATTCAAAGCAGTGTGTAGAGGGAAATTTATAGCACTAAATGCCCACAAGAGAAAGCAGGAAAGATCCAAAATTGACACCCTAACATCACAATTAAAAGAACGAGAAAAGCAAGAGCAAACACATTCAAAAGCTAGCAGAAGGCAAGAAGTAACTAAAATAAGAGCAGAACTGAAGGAAATAGAGACACAAAAAAACCCTTCAAAAAATTAATGAATCCAGGAGCTGGTTTTTTGAAAGGATCAACAAAATTGATAGACCGCTAGCAAGACAAATAAAGAAAAAAAGAGAGAAGAATCAAATAGACACAATAAAAAATGATAAAGGGGATATCACCACCGATCCCACAGAAATACAAACTACCATCAGAGAATACTACAAACACCTCTATGCAAATAAACTAGAAAATCTAGAAGAAATGGATAAATTCCTCGACACATACACTCTCCCAAGACTAAACCAAGAAGAAGTTGAATCTCTGAATAGACCAATAACAGGCTCTGAAATTATGGCAATAATCAATAGCTTACCAACCAAAAAGAGTCCAGGACCAGATGGATTCACAGCCGAATTCTACCAGAGGTAAAAGGAGGAACTGGTACCATTCCTTCTGAAACTATTCCAGTCAATAGAAAAAGAGGGAATCCTCCCTAACTCATTTTATGAGGCCAGCATCATCCTGATACCAAAGCCAGGCAGAGACACAACAGAAAAAGATAATTTTATACCAATATCCTTGATGAACATTGATGCAAAAATTCTCAATAAAATACTGGCAAAACGAATCCAGCAGCACATCAAAAAGCTTATCCACCATGATCAAGTGGGCTTCATCCCTGGGATGCAAGGCTGTTTCAATATACGCAAATCAATAAATGTACTCCAGCATATAAAGAGAAGCAAAGACAAAAACCACATGATTATCTCAATAGATGCAGAAAAGGCCTTTGACAAAATTCAACAACCCTTCATGCTAAAAACTCTCAATAAATTAGGTATTGATTGGACGTATCTCAAAATCATAAGAGCTATCTATGACAAACACACAGCCAATATCATACTGAATGGGCAAAAACTGGAAGCATTCCCTTTGAAAACTGGCACAAGACAGGGATGCCCTCTCTCACCACTCCTATTCAACACAGTGTTGGAAGTTCTGGCCAGGGCAATTAGGCAGGAGAAGGAAATAAAGGGTATTCAATTAGGAAAAGAGGAAGTCAAGTTGTCCCTGTTTGCAGATGACATGACTGTATATCTAGAAAAACCCCATTGTCTCAGCCCAAAATCTCCTTAAGCTGATAAGCAACTTCAGCAAAGTCTCAGGATACAAAATCAATGTGCAAAAATCACAAGCATTCTTATACACCAACAACAGACAAACAGATAACCAAATCATGAGTGAACTCCCATTCACAATTGCTTCAAAGAGAATAAAATACCTAGGAATCCAGCTTACAAGGAATGTGAAGGACCTCTTCAAGGAGAACTACAAACCACTGCTCAAGGAAATAAAAGAGGATACAAACAAATGGAAGAACATTCCATGCTCATGGGTAGGAAGAATCAATATCGTGAAAATGGCCATACTGCCCAAGGTCATTTACAGATTCAACGCCATCCCCATCAAGCTACCAATGACTTTCTTCACAGAATTGGAAAAAAGTACTTTAAAGTTCATATGGAACCAAAAAAGAGCCCGCATCGCCAAGTCAATCCTAAGCCAAAAGAACAAAGCTGGAGGCATCACACTACCTGACTTCAAACTATACTACAAGGCTACAGTAACCAAAACAGCATGGTACTGGTACCAAAACAGAGATATAGATCAATGGAACAGAACAGAGCCCTCAGAAATAACGCCATATATCTGTAACTATCTGATCTTTGACAAACCTGACAAAAACAAGAAATGAGGAAACGATTCCCTATTTAATAAATGGTGCTGCGAAAACTGGCTAGCCATATGTAGAAAGCTGAAACTGGATCCCTTCCTTACACCTTATACAAAAATCAATTCAAGATGGATTAAAGACTTAAATGTTAGACCTAAAACCATAAAAACCCTAGAAGAAAACCTAGGCATTACCATTCAGGACATAGGCACGGGCAAGGACCTCATGTCTAAAACACCAAAAGCAATGGCAACAAAAGCCAAAATTGACAAATGGGATCTAATTAAACTAAAGAGCTTCTGCACAGCAAAAGAAACTACCATCAGAGTGAACAGGCAACCTACAAAATGGGAGAAAATTTTCGCAACCTACTCATCTGACAAAGGGCTAATATCCAGAATCTACAATGAACTCAAACAAATTTACAAGAAAAAAACAAACAACCCCATCAAAAAGTGGGCAAAGGACATGAACAGACACTTCTCAAAAGAAGACATTTATGCAGCCAAAAAACACATGAAAAAATGCTCACCATCACTGGCCATCAGAGAAATGCAAATCAAAACCACAATGAGATACCATCTCACACCAGTTAGAATGGTGATCATTAAAAAGTCTGGAAACAACAGGTGCTGGAGAGGATGTGGAGAAATAGGAACACTTTTACACTGTTGGTGGGACTGTAAACTAGTTCAACCATTGTGGAAGTCAGTGTGGCGATTCCTCAGGGATCTAGAACTAGAAATACCATTTGACCCAGCCATCCCATTACTGGGTATATACCCAAAGGACTATAAATCATGCTGCTATAAAGACACATGCACACGTATGTTTATTGCGGCATTATTCACAATAGCAAAGACTTGGAACCAACCCAAATGTCCAACAATGAGAGACTGGATTAAGAAAATATGGCACATATACACCATGGAATACTATGCAGCCATAAAAAATGATGAGTTCACGTCCTTTGTAGGGACATGGATGAAATTGGAAATCATCATTCTCAGTAAACTATCACAAGAACAAAAAACCAAACACCGCATATTCTCACTCATAGGTGGGAATTGAACAATGAGAACACATGGACACAGGAAGGGGAACATCACACTCTGGGGACTGTTGTGGGTTGGGGGGAGCGGGGAGGGATAGCACTGGGAGATATACCTAATGCTAGATGACGAGTTAGTGGGTGCAGCGCACCAGCATGGCACATGTATACATATGTAACTAACCTGCACATTGTGCACATGTACCCTAAAACTTAAAGTATAATAATAATAAATTAAAAAAAAATTTTTTTTAAATGTTTCCAAAAAATAAAAAATAAATAAATAAAAGCAGTATTCCCAATCCTGAAAATGTTAAACACAGAGTTATCATATTCAACTCGCAGATACATACGACAGATAAATAAAAATATATGTTCACACAGTAAGTTGTAGACAAATGTTCATAGCAGCTTTATCACAATAGCCAAAAAGTGCAAACAAAAATGTTCATCAATAGATGAATAGATAAACAAAATGTGGAATATCCACACTGCAAAATAGTATGAAATATTGGTTTTTGTTACTGGTTTCTGACACAGAGCTCTTAAAGCTGTTTACATTTTTCTGGATTATAACAGCATGTTTTGTTCCAATGAGATGACTCTTGGTGGACTTCAGGATAGGGGCTGGTCACTAGAATGAACAAGCCATGATTAGAAATTGGTAACTTTCAGCTCCTTCCTCCATTCTCTGAGATGGGGAGAGGATCTGGTGATTGAGTTAGTAATCCACCATGCTTTTTTGATGAAACCTCCATAAAAAGGGTTTGGAGAGCTTCTAGGTTGGTGAACACATCCAAATGCTGGGAGGGGGCTCCCCCATCTCCACAGAGACAGAAGCTCCTGTGCGTGGGACCCTTCCAGACCTTGCTCTGGGTACCTCTTCATCTGGCTGTTCATCTACATCTTTTATCATATCTTTTATGATAAACTGATAAATGTGTTTCCCTGAATTCTGTGAGCTATCATAGTGATATATCCAACCTGAAGAGATAGTCCTGAGAACACATGATTTGTAGTCAAGTTGGACAGAAGTGTGAATAACTTGGGGACCCACTACTGGCAATTGGCATCTGAAGTTAGAGGGCAGTCTTGGGGGATTGAGCCCTTAACCTGTGGGGTCTGCACTAATTCCAGGTAGTTAGTGTCATAAGTGAATTGTAACATACCCACTGGGTGTTCACAGAGTTGAAAAATTTGTTGGTGTGAGAAAAAAATCCCCACATATTTGGTGTCAGAAGTGTTCAGTGCAGTAGAAAAAGAAAAAAAAAGTTTTTCATTTGGTGTCAAAGTAGAATTTGTTAATTGACCTGGCTTATGGAAAGAAGTGGTTTGAGAAGAGAAAGGATGAAAAGGTGGGAGTTGAGAAAGCTTCGGTCCCTGGATTGCATACCCATGGTATGAAACTACAGCTGTGCTGCCATTAGATACCAAAGGTAAATGTTACCAGTGGAATTTAGAAATGGTGATATACCAAGCTCCTAAGGAGCTGGTTCATTGGATACAAAAGAAAATGCAAAATGAGAAGCCTGCTAAATATATGATCCCTTGGTTATAGACATCTGTAATAAGTAAAAGGGAAAAAACGTGCTAGGTTAGACCTTGATGCTAGATTAAGCTCATTTTGGACAGGTTGGAGATTTAGTACTAGCCTCAAAGCCACACTCAAAGGTAAAAATCATGCCAGGAAAACAGAGTGTTTCTTTAAAGCTCTGATCACCAAGAAGCTAGTGAATATTGGGAGAGCACAAAAACCAAGAAACTACTGAAGCCAGGGGGTATAGTGTGAAGGAGTTGTCTCATTTTATAGACTGGTATCCTCAGCTCCCTGAAGAGTCTTTACTAAAAATGGATTGTGAGAGTGACTAATTTGGGGGCAATATCTTTGGCTTTGTATGCTGCAGAATAGAAAAGCATGTCTGGTATAATACAGGACCTGTAGCTCACTGTGAAAAAACAACCACAGATGGCTGTACATGATGAATAAAATGGTCATTGATGGGGTTAAAACAAAGGTTTTAATATGAACCACCAAAGGATGGGCAGGCCAAAGGGATCTCCTAGTGGGCCCCCAACATTAAAGGCTTCCAAAGAAGTTCGCTCTATTTAGCCTAGTTTGAAGAAATGTTTAAAAGTCAGAGAGCACAGATTACAATAAGAAACCTGATCAGCTATTGCTTGGGCAGTGGTTAGGCAGATTAACCATGATAAGGACTGCAAAAGAGTCAGGTCTCTTGGCTTAATCCCATGCTGGGGACCCAAAGCCATTGCATAACAGTGAGTAAAATGGTCGTGGGGTGAAGAAGTTCATGGGACAACTTAATACCAGGAATCCTATGCACTATGATACCAGTGGTGAAGCACTGATGCAGGCTACAATTTTTATTTTATTTCAATAGTTGTTGGGAACAGGTGGTTTTGGGTTACACGGACAAGTGCTTCAGTGGTTATTTCTGAGATTTTGATGTACCCATCACCTGAGCAGTATATGCTGTCCCCAGTGTGTAGTGTTTTATCCCTTACCCTGCTCCCACCCTTCCCCTTTGAGTACCTAGAGTTCATTATATTATTCTTATGCCTTTGCATCCTCATAGCTTAGCTCCCACTTATAAGTGAGAACATACAATATTTGGTTTTCCAATTCTGAGTTACTTCACTTAGAATAATGGTCTCCAACTCCATCCGGGTTGCTGCAAATATTATTATTTCATTTTTTTATGGCTGAGTACTATTCCATTATGTGTATATATCACATTATTTTCATCCATTCATTGATTGATGGGCATTTAGATTGGTTTTATGTTTTGGCAATTGTGAGTTGTGCTGCTATAAACATGTGTGTGCAAGTGTCTTTTTAACATAATGACTTCTTTTCCTTTAGGTAGATACCCAGTAGTAAGGTTGCTGGATAGAATGGTAGTTCTACTTTTACGTATTTAAGGAGTCTCCTTATTGTTTTCCATAGTGGTTGTACTAGTTTACATTTCCAGCAGTGGTGTAAAAGTGTTCCCTTTTCACCACATTCATGCCAACATCTATTATTTTTTTATTTTTTAATTATGGCCATTCCTGTAGGAGTAAGGTGATATCTCATTGTGGTTTTAATTTGCATTTCCTTGATCATTAGTGATGTCGAACATTTTTTCATGTTTATTGGCCATTTGTATATATCCTTTTGAAAATTGTCTATTTATGTCTTTTGTCCACTTTTTGACGGGATTGTTTTTTTTTTTTTTTCTTGCTGATTTGTTTGAGTTCTTTGTAGATTCTGGATGTTAGTCCTTTGTTGGATGCATAGTTTGCAAATAGTTTCTCCCACTCTGCAGGTTGTCTGTTTACTCTGCTGATTATTTCTTTTGCTGTGAAGAAGCTTTTTAGTTTAACTAGGTCCCATTTATTTATTTTTGTTTTTGTTGCATTTGATTTTGGGTTCTTGGTCATGAACTCTTTGCCTGAGAAAATGTCTGGGAGACTTTTTCTGATGTTATCTTCTAGAATTTTTGTGGTTTCAGGTCTTCAATTTAAGTCTTTGATCCATCTTGAGTTGATTTTTTAAAAGGTGAGAGATGAAGATACAGTTTCATTCTTTTACATGTGGCTTGGCAATTATCCTGGCTTCATTTGTTGAATAGAGTGTTCTTTTCCCACTTTACATTTTTGTATGCTTTGTTGGCTGTAAGTATTTGGCTTTATTTCTGGGTTTTCTATTCTGTTCCATTGGTTTACATGAATATTTTTATACCAGTACCATGCTATTTTGGTAACTATAGCCTTGTAGTATAGTTTGAATTTGGGTAATGTGAAGCCTCCAGATTTGTTCTTTTTGCTTAGTATTGCTTTGGCTATGTGGGCTTTTATTTGGTTCCATATGAATTGTAGGATGTTTTTTCTTGTTCTGTGAAGCATGATGATGGTATTTTGATGAGAGTTGTGTTAAATTTGTAGATTGCTTTTGTGGCAGTATGGTCATTTTCACAATATTGATTCTACCCATCCAAGAGCACAGGATGTGTTTTCATTTGTTTGTTCTATCTATGCTTTCTTTCAGCAGTGTTTTGTAGTTTTCCTTGTAGAGATCTTTCACCTCTTTGGTTAAGTATATTCCTCAGTATTTTATTTGTTTGCACAGGCTACAATTAAGTTGAGTGAATATAAAAATGTAAGGGGTGATAGGATTATGAAAGTTGGAATGCACAAATAGGCTTTATGTAAAGAAGTGTATGTCCTTTACCTAAACGTTTTATAGTAATGGATATTATGCCTGGCTTGAAACATTTCCCCCACCTAGTATTGTAAAACCAAAACCTTCTAATGAAGTACTAATGAAGGCTACAGTTAAGAATGTAAGAGTTGATAAAATGAACGTGAAAGCTTGTAGGATAATTGGTATGTTTTAATTGGCTTTACATGAAGTAGTTCCATCTATTTTACCTAATTGTATTATGAGGATGGACTTGGGAGTGTTTCCCCTACATAGTATTGCAAAACAGAACATATGTAAATCTTCCCTTGAGGCAATGTTAATTAGACATACTAAATGGGAACCTGTAAGATTGCCAAGCCCACAGAATGTAGAATAGAAGCTGGAGTGCTGGTAGGGACAAATTCACTATGTGACAGCCCCGTGTGAAGTGCAGGCTGAGGCTTATGGCAAAAGCCTGAGAGTACCTCCCAACATTGACTACTGGGTCTTTGGGCTAAAAAAATTCCACTAGATGGGTAATTCTTAGCTTTCTATTGGATGTTAATTGAAACTGCCACTATGACTAAAGGACATAAAATAATCTTAAAACCTGAAATCCTCATGGTGTCTTGGGTGATGTCACTCTAATAAGAATGGCAGTGCCCAGAAGAGGTCCATAAGAAAATCGAAATGTTTTATACAGGATTATGCTACCTAAGGAATGTGAGAGGAGATACTCAAGAGCAGAGAGCCTCTTTTCCTCCAGGACTGACTCTCGAACTGTGTGAGGAACTACTAGATTAGATCATCATTTATGCAGTGCCCTATAAACAGCTCTCAGTTGATCAACAAACAGCTGCTTGGTTTGTGGAGAGCAATTTTAAGGTGATCAGACAAAAATCCTTTTTAGAAGGCTACTGTAATCAAAGAAAGTAAAAAAATATTTAGGTCAGTGGGCTGAATTACATGCTGTTTTTCTAGCAGTGATAAAAGAATTGAAAAGTGGTAAAAAGCCCCTTTTTTTGGGTTTTTACTAATTCATAGGCAGTGTCCAACAGCGTGGCCATATGGTCAGGCATAAGGATAATGCAAATCTGGCCAATTTACTAAAGAGATACCCACAAGGGACACAGCTCTATGGATACCTGAAGGACGCATTAAAGCAGAACATGTCAACACCCATCAGAACTCCTTTCCATGTTCATAAGGTGATTAGAATCAACAAGCAAATTTCCTAAGTAATTGCTTAACATGGCCACCTAGGTCCATGAAAGTAGTGGACACGGGATCCTACAGCAATGCAGAAATGGACTGAATCTAGGCATGCTCCTCTTGCACCTTCTGAGGCACAAAGTACCAACAAGAACTATTCTGTCTCCCTGCAACAGAGACAGAAACTGCAGATGGCTATCTGGCAGATTCTCTTGAGGGAAGGCCCTGAACATAACTGTCAAATGATATGAATGCTGGTATCCCTAGGGGGGGACTACAAATGAGACTTGACAGGAATAGACACTGGGTGGTTGGCTTTGTCCTCATTGACTTGGAACCCAGAAATAACCAAGTCATGGTTATTTATCATGTCTACATGATAAAGTCTCCATAAAAATCCCTAAAGTATGGGGTTTGGAGAGCTTCCAGGTTGGCAAACACATCCACACACTGGGAGGGCGGCTCATTCCACTTCCACAGGGACATGCATTTATCATCTCACCTGAAAATTTGATTTCTAGATATTTGCCCAGAGAAATAAAAATGTATATGCTCACAAAGACTTGTTGACAAATATTTATAGAAGTATTATCTATGATAGCTAAAAGCTAGACTTAATTCAAATGTTCATCACTGGGTGAATGGCTAAATTACTATATCCATAAAATAGTATACGACTCATACATTTAAAAAACCAAGATACTAATACACATGACAACCTGTATGAATAGAAAAACATTATGCTGAATAAAAAAGCTATATATAAGATACTACTTACTTTGTAATTTTACTTATAAGAACTTCGAAAGCAGGCAAAACCAATACATAGTGATGAAAGGCAGATAAGCGGCTGTCTTTGGTTGAGCGTGTTGGGGAGGAGTGTGAGTGATGCTTTTGGTGATAGAAATGTTTTGTATTTTAATTGTGATGGTGATTACATGGGTGTTATTTTTTGAAATTCCTTGAACTGTATACTTAAAATAGGCATATTTACTTTTTGTATATTATTCCTTAATAAATTTTATTTAAAAAGTTAAAAAAATCATTATGACAGACAAAGCTATAAATAAATGAAAATAAAAACAAAACAAAACAAAGCCAGATGTAGTACTTAGCAATGGAGACTAATGATAATTTTATATATCATAAACTATGACAGTTACTATGTATAAAAACTGCTGTTAGCAAGCATCATCAATAAGACTGTAAAACAAGAAGACTGCTTTACCCTGGGGCTTTAAAGAAGACTTTGTCAGGAACTGACATTTGTGACAAGATATGAATGATGAGCAGAGATTAACTATGCAAAGGGGGAATGATGAAGGGCAGGGGAAGAATGTTCCCAACTGCAAGAAGAGCACGCGCTATGTGGTGGTGGAAAGTGAAGTCAGCCCTGACTGGGGAACAAAAAAACTGGCTGGAATTTGGTTGAGATAAAGGTGAAGATGTAGCCAATAACTAGACCATGTAGAGCTTTATAGGATTTTAGTCTACTATCCTAAGGCTACTGAAGGATTTTAAGTTGGAAATGTTTATGTGTACCATGATCAGATTTGCATTTTTAAAATATTGTTCTGGCTTCTGGGTAGAGATTGATGAAATGGGGTTTTGGAGAATGGAAGCTGGGAAAATATTTATGTGTCTATTGCTATAATTCTGTAAGGAGATGCTGGACAGATAACAAGCTGTTGTGGTAGAAGTGGTGATGGAGAAAAGTGGACAAGTTTCAGAAATATTTGGGATCATAAAATCTGGTGTTATTTGAATAAAAAGGGAAAGGAGAGTATGCTGATGAGGTTACTTCCTACGTTTTCCTCTTGTAGAACAGGACACATAATGATGCCATTCATTGAGATACGAAACACTGGGAAAAGATGCAATTTGGTGGAAGAAAAGTCATGAGTTTAGTTTTTGGTATATTATGGTATATTTTTTCACCCATTTGGGCTGCCATAACAAAGTACCCAAACCAGAATGACTTGTAAACAACAAAAGTTTATTCCTCACAGTTCTGGAGGCTAGGAAGTCCAAGATCAAGGCATTTTCAGAGTCGATGACTGGTGAGGGCCAGTTTCCTGGCTCATGCATGGTGCCTTCTTGCTGTATCTTCACATAGTGGGAGGGGCACTTCCCAAAGGCCCTGCCTCTTGATACCATCACATGAGTAATTAGTTTCCACATATGAATTTTGGGGAGAAACAAACATTCAGATCATAGCATTTCACCCCTTGCCCCCTCAAAATTCATATTTTATCACATTGCAAAACACATTCATCCCATCCCAATAGTGCCCAAAATCTTAACTCATTTCAGCCTCAACTTTAACATCTAAGCCTAAAGTCTCAACTAAATATCACCTGTAAGGATGGTTAATGGGTACAAAAAAAAATAGAAAGAATGAATAAGACCTAGTATTTGATAGCACAACAGGGCAATGGTAGTCAATAATAATTTAATTATACATTTTAAAGTAACTAAAATAGTATAATTAGATTGTTAGTAACACAAAGGATAAATGCTTGAGGAGTTGGATACCCCATCTTTTATGATGTGATTATTGCACATTGCATGCCTGTATCAAAACATCTCATGTACCCCATAAATATATATAACTACTATGTACTCACAAAAATTAAAAGTAAATAAATAAACATCATCTAAATTATATATGGGTGAGACTCAAGGTGCAATTCATCCTGAAGCAAATTGCTCTCCAGCTGTGGACCAAATCAAACATGTTATATGCTTCCAAAATACAATGATGTGACAGGCGTAGGATAGACATTTCTATTCCAGAACAGAGAAATCAGAACAAAGAAAGGGATACAGGTCCCAAGTAAGTCTGAAATCTGACATGGTAAACAACATTAAATCTTACAGCTTGAGAGTATAATTTTCCTTTATGCTGTATCCCACATTCCAGACATACTGGGGTAATGGTTTTCCCCAAGGCTCTGGGAGGCTCCACGCCCATGACTCCATTAGACATTGCCCTAGTGGGGACCGTGCAGTGGTCCCACTCTTGTGGCAGCCCTTTGCCAGGATCATACACCAAAGGCACCAGGCTGGACCATCCTTTAAAGTCGAGGTGGAGGTAGCCACACTTCCACAGCTGTGCACTCTGCACACTGGCAGTGACAGTAGTGCATGGACACTGTCAAGGTTTAGCACCTGCATCCTCCAAAGGGACAGCCACCATGATCTGCACTGTACCTGGGGCCACTGGAGCCACACCTGGGGCAGCTGAGGAGCACTGCACCAGAATACTGTCAGGCCCTTGCACACTTGGTCTGTGATGAGAGGGCAGCCATGATCTCCAAAATGTCCAGGGTCATTCTTTCATTATCTTGATGAATAACACCTGGCTTCCACTGAGTTGGCCAATTCATATCAATGTCCTTATCAAACAGTGATTTGGCAACACCATTGTTCTCTTCCAAATAGCATTTTCTATTTTTTCCAATATGGATAGGCCAAGAATTTTCCAAATTTGTAAGTTCAGCTTCCCTCCCGATTAACAATCCTTTCTTTAAGTAATTTCTTTCTTCTTATGTCACACCTTCAACACTTAGCTTGGAAGTTTATTTAGCCAAATATTCAATTTCATTGCTCACAAGTTCTACCATCCACAAAACATTAGGACATTCAGTCATGTTTTTGTCACTTTATAACAAGGATCACCTTTCCTTCAGTTTCCAATAACATATTCCTTATTTCCATCTGAGATATTATCAGAATTTCCTTTTTCATCCATATTCCTTCTAACATTCTGATCAGAATTACTCAGGTATTCTCTAAGAAGACTGAGGCTTTCTCTACAGCTCTCCCCCCTTCCATCTGAGCCGTCACCTAAATTATACTTACCAATATATTTTTGGCAATGTGGGCTTTATTAAGTATGCTTTAAATTCTTCCAGCCTCTACCCATTACTCAGTTTCAAAGCCACTTCCACATTTTTAGATATTTGTTATAGCACCCTTACTTCTCAGTACCAATTTTCTGTCTTCATCCAATTGAGCTGCTATAACAAAATACCATAAATTGAGTAGCTTATGAACAGCAGAAATTTATTTCTCACAGTTCTGAAAGCTGGGCAGCCCAAGATCAAAGTGCTGGCAAATTCAGTGTTTGGTGGGGGCCCTCTTCTTTATTCATAGATGGTTCCTTCTAGTTGTGTCCTCACATGGTAGAAGGGGCAGACTAAGTCTCTGGGGCCTTTTTCATAAGGGCACCAATCCCATTCATGAAGGCTCCACCCTCATGACCTAATTACTTCCCAAAGGTCTCTACCGATTACTCAGTTTCAAAACCACTTTGGCATTTTTAGATATAATCCTCATACGATCGCACTGATCGTCAAGTTTCAATATGTGAACTCTGGGAAGACACAAACATTCATACCCTACCAGTGTCCCCGAGATGACTAAATGGAGTTGTTAGGGTGCAGATATAAATTTGAAATTTGAACCAATTGTATTTCTCATCTTTACCCTTTTTTTCTAGTTCCTTTTCTGTCTTTATAAGATTTTTCTCTTTGTTTGAAAACCCAGGGCATAATTGTTGTCTACCTAAAGTTAGATGATGAGCACAGTATATTACGTAAATTATCATGGAACATTTTGCAGAGTCAGTGCGGTGCTATGGGACTGATGTCAGTATGAAGGACTTTGAGGTCAGAAATCAGCCTGCACTAGAGATGTGTCAAGCAATATTTTTATTTGTAAAAGTTGAGGTGAAGCTTATTAGTAAGCTCAATAATTTATAGTCAACAAATATTTTCTGAGCAACTACCAAGTGCAAGCATAATCTAGATACTGCAAGACATATAGATAGTATGTTGTCTAATAATGGTTTTAAGAATGAAAAGTAAAAAAGAACCAAAGACATCATGTCCTCTTGGAAATTAGCCAAGTATAGTGTCAAAGTGACATTTAATTTCACATAGTACTGGACTCAAAAACAGTAGTAGAATTCATTATTTCTGCTGTCTACCAAATGCCTCCTCACTCCAATCCAGGGACTATAACACTGAGATATACCCAGGATACCTAGGGTATATCCAGAAGCCATTTTTGAAAGCACAACTGTCTCACTGCTTAATCTTGAAAAATTGAGCACATTTTGCATTGTTTCTCAATGTATTTATACTTGTTTATATGTGAAATATTTCCAATTACTTAAAATAAATAAAAATGATACTTCAGAAAGATGTGATGCTTGTCCTGTGGGATCATCTATTCTCTAACTTAATCCAAATACTCTAAATCTATGTATAATCTAGTTTGAAACATGTTACCATAGGTAAACCTCAGTTTAATAAATAGACATGTTCACAAAAAACTGTAAATTTTTTAAAAAAATTTACAACATGCTATTTCCAATTTATTTTTCATTATAGATTTTGAGATCTCTTTTTTGTTGTTGTTGTTGTTGTTGTTGTTTTTGAGACAGAGTCTCGCTCTGTCGCCCAGGCTGGAGTGCAGTGGCGCGATCTCGGCCCACTGCAAGCTCTGCCTCCCGGGTTCACACCATTCTCCTGCCTCAGCCTCCCGAGTAGCTGGGACTGCAGGCGCCCGCCACCACACCTGGCTAATTTTTGTATTTTTAGTAGAGACGGGGTTTCACCGTGTTAGCCAGGATGGTCTCGATCTCCTGACCTCGTGATCCATCTGCCTCGGCCTCCCAAAGTGCTAGGATTACAGGCGCGAGCCACCACGCCCAGCCATTGAGATCTCTTTCTTTAGAATAATTATATGTATAATCGTGACATGTATGTTTACCAGCCGAATAACTGGAACAGAGAACAATGAGCATTTTCATTAGATAGACTACTGTTTATATTTATGTTTCGGTGATAGCTACTTAAGAAAGTTCTGTTGCTTTGACTAGAACGATGAACACATAAAAATGTTTGCTAATCGACTCCTGAGTATGATTTAAAACTACTGGCAAAAATTAAAATGTATATTTGAAATACAAGCATATTTTTATTATCATACATGATTGTAAGAGCAAGGTACTGTTTCTCTGCCAGTGACATCATGAAATAGTGAACTTTGACAGCTAAATCAATAAACCCCACACATACTTATATGTGAATACCTATCTGGTAGATTGTCATCATATTGTACACATCTGATTGAACAACAAGGAGGCTCCCCAAACCCCTATCAAAATAACCTGGAAGCATTTCCAACAATTTGAAACTTTAAAAAATTATTTTTTGGCCTGGCACAGTGGCTCATGCCTGTAATCCCTGCACTTTGGGAGGTCAAGGCGTGCGGATTACTTGAAGTCAGAAGTTCAAGACCAACCTGGCCAACATGGTGAAACACCGTCTCTACCATAAAAAACAAAAAAATAATTAGCTGGGCATGCTGGTACATGCCTGTAGTCCCAGGTACTCAGGAGGCTGAAGCAGGAGAATCGCTTGAACCTGGGAGGCAGAAGTTGGTGTGAGCTGAGATCATGCAGCTGCACTCCAGCCTGGGCAACAGAGCAAGACTCCCATCTCAAAAAAAAAAAAACTTTATTTTTTAATTTTTAGTTTTTGTGGGTATATAGTAGGTGTATATATTTGTATATATTTAAGAAGTGCCTGGGATGTTTTGATACAGAAATGCAATGTGAGATAAGCACATCATGGAGAATGGGGTATCCATCCCCTCAAGCATTAATCCTTTGTCTTATAAACAATCCAGTTAAACTCTTTTACTTATGTTCAAGTGTACAATTAAGTTATTATTGACTATAGACACCCTGTTGTAGTATCAAATAGTAAGTCTAATTCATTCTTCTCAATTATTATTTGTACACGTTAACCATCCCCCCACCAACTCCAGCCCCCCCACCCTTCTCAGACTCTGGTAACAATCCTTCTACCCTCTATCCCCATAAATTCAATTGTTTTGATTTTTAGATCCCACAAATAAGTGAGAACATGTGATGTTAGCCTTTCTGTACCTGGCTTATTTCATTTAACATAATGATCTTCAGTTCCATCTATGTTGTTGCAAATGACAGGATCTCATTTTTTTATGGCTGAATAGAACTCCATTGTGTATAAGTACCACACGCTCTATATTCATTCATCTGCTGATGGACACTTAGGTTGCTTCCAAATTTTAGCTATTGTGAACAGTGCTGCAACAAACATAGAAGTACAGATATCTCTTCAATATTCTGATTTCCTTTCTTTTGGGTATATACCCAGCAGTGGGATTGCTGAATCAAATGGTAGCTCTCTTTTTAATTTTTTGAGGAACCTCCAAACAGTTCTCCATAGTGGTTGTAGTAATTTGCAACCCCATCAACAGCGTACAAGGTTATTTTTTCTCCACATCCTTGCCAGCATGTGTTATTGTCCGTCGTTTGGATAAAAGTCATTTTAACTGGAATGAGATATCTCATTGTAGTTTTGATTTGTAATTCTCTGATGATCAAAGGTGAGCACCTTTCATTATGCCTGTTTGCCATTTGTACCTCTCTTTTTTTCAGAAATGTCTATTTTTCCTAGAGAGTTCTTTAAGCTACTTATATATTCTGATTATTAATCCCTTCTCATATAGGTATTTTGCAAATATTTTCTCCCATTCTGTGGATTGTCTCTTCACTTTGTTGATTGCAGCCTTTGCTGTGCAGAACAATACTCTGTAAGTACAGGTAACCCAAATGAACTTGGAAAAACGGGATCACATCAAGTTAAAAAGGTTCTGCACAGCAAAGGCTGCAATCAACAAAGTGAAGAGACAATCTTATTGTACTATGTCTTGAAAAGTGGTTGTTTTTATTATTTTTGATTGGTTCATTGTTTAGATAGTTGTTAACTTGGTGCCCTTGCCAGGAGACAATTGGTAGAGACTTCTAGTCCACTATCTTCCTTCGCCTCCTCTCCCGAGATCCAGAATTTAAAACTTGAATATGGTTATAATATAGGCAACAGAAAAATAATCAACTTTATTATATACTGTTTTGAAAAAGACAGCAAGAGCAGCAGTCTTGACAGCAGTAAAAGCAGCACGCATCCCCCACCACTTGGGTAGAGCTCGTCCTCACTTCACCTGTGCAGTTCCCATTGATAGAGCAGTAGCAAGAAGCCAGTCTCTCCATCCCAGTAGAGGAAGCAAGATAATGGGGAAAATGTTGCTATCACACTCTAAACGTAAACCAAAGTTTTAAACCAGAGGTATACTTAAACAAATGATTCAAAACCAAAGCAAATAAGCACACACGAGACCCAAACCAAGAAGCCTTTTGTGACTTTAACCAGGGTCTTCAAAGAGGGAACAAAAGCTGCAACCTTTCCAAAATCCAGACTACTTCCAATGACAGCTTAAAGAAAGGAATATCTTGCTAGCTGCAAATGGGGTACAACCCACAACTCTGTTTAGCTATATTTTCTATGGTCCCAACTTCTCAGGTGGCCATCTGCACCTATAGGTATGTGTGTCCCTATACAAAAAATGAAAAGAGACAAACAGTAGGTAACACAAGAAATCATAAGCTGTTTATGGGAACAGAAAGATACAAACAAATGGGTGCCCCAAAAGGTCAGGAGTCATACTAATGTAAATTAAAAGCAAGTATTTCAAACTATTTTTTAGAAACGTTTCTTTTTCCTCTTGACTTAAAGGATTTCCATTTTCAGAGAACTGGCTCCCTGACCTGTAATCAAAACTGGATCATGGCAAGGAAAGTGTGAATGCTAGCCAGTACACTACAGGATGAAGTGCCCTTTGGCAAAACTTACAGGGAATCCAAAGCAGGCAGTTTGCACATTCAAAGGATTTTAACTTTTAAATCTGATTTCTGTTTTTTAAATCTTACCTAGGAAGTTGCTAAGGCTATATTTCTGTTGTATCTTTTCATAGGTACTAAAAATCTCACTGTTTAAGACAACAGCTCTCTAAAACTTTTTTTTTTTAATATAGCCCCTTTATTTGTCTGTGAGCTAAAGCTATGAGGACTGGCTGCTGGGCTTCCCTGAAGCCTTGCACACATCTTGCTGTGAGCTTCTGTCTTTTGTTTTAAGCCTCTCAATCCTGGAGTCTGGATAGGTGGCTACGATGATGTCTGGGGTCATATGTGTCTGCAGTGCCTGGGCCACTAGCTACAAGGAGAGCTTAGCCCAATATGGCTCCATCTTTCCTGGCCTAGCTCCGCTTCCTGGCCATGCTGGGAGGGGTTGGATCCTCTAGGCATCATCTTCACAGCTCTATCCTCTCTCCTTGGCTCTGTATCTGGTGTGTAAATCCAAAACCCAGATAGGCCTTGCCTTTCTTAGCTTCTCTGGGTGCCATGTGGGAACTTTGGACAAATATGTTTGGGAAGAGAAAGGGGAGGGTACTTGTGTCCAGTATTTCAAAGACCTTGGTTAAGATAAGATTGGTTGATGCGGGGTTAGCCTAGTTTTGCTTTTTCAATAGAAAAAATAACTTAAATGGCTAGCTTTGTTTTCCATAAACAATTCAAATATAATTGTTAAGAATGAGTAAATTAGGTACATGTAAATTAAATAAATGTTTATAAACAAAACTTGGTTTCAAAAATCTATTCGGTAATTTAAAACTTTAAAGGTCTGTTATGTTCAATTAAGTAATAGATAATCATGAAATGGCTGAGTCATTTTAAGTAAGCAAAAATACTGAAATATTAATTATTAAACGTAAGTTTAAGTTTAAACATATGTACTTTGACATTTTGTTTTTATATGGTACAGAAAAGTTAAATATATCTAGATCTGCTGGAAAACATTTTAAAAATTGAGAAAAACATCTTTCTAGAAATTATAAAATGATTTTCATCCCTGAATACTGATATAAAACAATTCAAAAGTACTTGCTTCTTAGGTTTTCACTAGAAATTAAGGTTACTAAGAGTTATAATTGTAATTCATATATGTAATTAAAACTACTAAATATAAGAAACAAATATAGAAAATATAAAACTACTAAATATACATAGTATATAATGAAAATAAGATGTTATAAGGTATGAGGATGTGTTTTTTGTTGAGAAAAATGATTTTTGTCTAGGTGGAAGTTATTTAAAAGTTGTTTCTGAAGAAAAATTAATGAGTAAAGGAATGAATGTTATAGATAAAAATAAATGGATATTAAAAGTTGAGAAAATATGAAAAAATGTAAGAGATTCAAGAAAGTTTATTGTAATCTTGTGTGGTGAAAGCTGACTGAGGTAGAATGGATTTGTTTACAAGGTTTTATTAAAATTGGCTTTAGTATTAATAGCACCCTGGTACAAAACTAAAATTTAGTGTTCTTTTTTATAAAATATTTTCATGTAATACTGATAAAAGACAATAGAGATTTTTGTTCACCTTTTGAGTAAACTGCAAAAAAAAAAAAAGAGAGAGAGAGAGAGAAACATTCTGTGTGCCTCATACTGTCTTTTTTGGTCTTTTGGTTATTTCTGAAACTGAGTCTCCTCTCCATCAATGAGTAAAGGTTTTTGTTTTTTGAAGTCTTTCAATTATCATTTTGGTTAAATAAATGACTATTATTACACAGGCAGTGTGATTCTATTTTTGATCAAGTGTTTTGAAACTTTCTTTTTGATAAACTTTCCAAATCAAATTCAAATTAAGTCTTTTTGACCTCAGACTAACTTTGAAATGTTTTAGAGGGTTCCAAAACATTTTAAATCTTTTTCAAATTGTATTTGTAAAAATATGTTATTATGTGTTCCAAATTGTATACGTTTTTTGAAATACTGGTATGTCTTTGTATATGTTATCAGCAAAAGTTATGATTATTATGTTAAATTGTTGTAGGCCACATAAAATAACCAGATTTCCCTGTAAATTGTGTCTTTAAGCATGACTGTTTTAAGTCTTGTCCTCAGTTAATCGCCTTATTTTGGTATTCTTTATAAAAGCATTTTACAGTCAACTGAAGCCCAAAATTTGCTTCTTTGTCAATGAAGTTTATGGAAAGGACCCTGACAAGTACTCTTAGAAACAAGTTTCTTGATATTAGACCTTTGTCAGATGGGTAGATTGCAAATTTTCTCCCATCCTGTAGGTTGCCTGTTCACTCTGATGATAGTTTCTTTTGCTATGCAGAAACTCTTTAGTTGAATTAGATCCCATTTGTCAATTTTGGCTTTTGTTGCCATTGCTTTTGGTGTTTTAATCATGAAGTCTTTGCCCATGCCAAGTCCGGAATGGTATTGCCTAGGTTTTCTTCTAGGGTTTTTATGGTTTTGGGTTTTACATTTAAGTCTTTAATCCATCTTGGGTTAATTTTTGTATAAGGTATAAGGAAGGGGTCCAGTTTCACTTTTCTGCATATGGCTAGCCAGTCTTCCCAGCACCATTTATTAACTAGGGAATCCTTTCCCTATTGCTTGTTTTTGTCAGGTTTGTCAAATATCAGATGGTTACAGATGTGTGGTGTTATTTCTGAGGTCTTTGTTCTGTTCCATTGTTCTATATCTCTGTTTTGGTACCAGTACCATGCTGTTTTGGTTACTGTAAACTTGTCTACAAGGAACTGAAACAAATTTACAAGAAAAAACAAACAACCCTATC
Organism: Gorilla gorilla gorilla; assembly: GCF_029281585.2. Lineage (NCBI taxonomy): Eukaryota > Metazoa > Chordata > Mammalia > Primates > Hominidae > Gorilla > Gorilla gorilla. The sequence goes on from NC_073247.2 coordinate 125,252,309, forward strand.
AAAAAGTGGGTGAAGGATATGAATAGACATTTCTCAAAGGAAGACATTTATGCAGCTAACAAACATATGAAAAAAAGCTCATCATCACTGGTCATTAGAGAAATGCAAATTAACACCACAATGAGATACCATCTCACTCCAGTTAGAATGGGAATTATTAAAAACTCAGGAAACAACAGATGCTGGGGAGCCTGTGGAGAAATAGGAATGCTTTTACACTGTTGGTGGGAGTGTAAATTAGTTCAACCATTGTGGAAGACAGTGTGGTGATTCCTCAAGGATCTAGAACCGGAAATACCATTTGACCCAGCCATCCCATTACTGGGTATATACCCAAAGGATTATAAATCATTCTACTATAAAGGCACATGCACACCTATGTTTATTGAAGCACTATTTATAATAGCAAAGACTTTGAACCAACCCAAATGCCCATCAATGATAGACTGGATAAAGACAATGTAGCACATATACACCATGGAATACTATGCACCCATAAAAAAGAATGAATTCATGTCCTTTGTAGGGACATGGATGAAGCTGGAAGCCATCATTCTCAGCAAACTAACACAGGAACAGAAAACCAAACACTGCATGTTCTCACTCATAAGTGGGAGTTGAACAATGAGAACACATGGATACAGGGAGGGGAACATCACACACCAGGGCCTGTCGGGGGGTGGCGGCCAAGGGAGGGAGAGCATTAGGACAAATACCTAATGCATGTGGGGATTAAAACCTAGATGATGGGTTGATAAGTGCAGCAGACCACCATGGCACATGTATACCTATGTAACAAACCTGCACGTTCTGCACATGTATCCCAGAACTTAAAGTAAAATTAAAAAAAAAAAAAGAAGTTTAATAAAAACAAAAAGTTTTTTTTTTATCACTTTAAGACCATATCATTGGACTGGGTAAAAATGTCAGAAGTCTAAGAGAAATAGTGGACTGATAAAATTGCTAACCCAACATCAATCAAAACAAGAATTAATTTCATGGGTCTAAACTGATGGGCCAAAATGATGACTTTTTTGTATGAATTATTGCTCATTCTCTTTTTATGTTTTGTTTCCCAGAGTTAAGAAATCTTTCTTTCTTTCTCTTAGCTACCTATAGCTTTACAGTAATTTGATAAAGTATACTTTTGTGACCAAAATCAAAACATTTACCTTTCTCCTTACCTGGTTCCCCTAGAACTTGAAAACTATCCATGAGTATTCTTATTTCATGGCAAAATATTTATTTGCATAAGTTCAATAAAAATTTGTTTTCTTTTGCAACAGGATACAATTGGAGACTCTGATTATTTTACCAAGACATTGACTGAAATGTTATGTTTTCAGATATACCTGAATTGCTTTGAAGGAATGAGGTTGACTTTATATAGCCAATATGCTTGGAAAAAGACTGGCCTGGTATCTTGTGTACACCGTTTCCTTACAAGGTTCCTGGCCTTGGGTAAGTAATAACTGTCATTTTCTGACAGACCCAGGAACCTCAGGGTATTTGAGGGACCTCCAAAAGAGAGAAATTCATCAAATCCATACATGTATTACAGACACAGTCTGATCATGAGTTCTTGGCTTGACTCTTAAACTTTTGATAGGCTTTTAAAAGTCTAATCTGACATTTCTTGTGAAAAGTTCCAGCAAATCCAATTTAAAAAGAACCTATGTGAGATAAATCACTCTTCTTATTGTACTTTATGCAAATAGTCAGCCCAAGTTTATGAATCCAAATATATTTAACAAATAAATTAGTCTTGTAAATACATTTGGTAGAAATGGGGGACCGGAGAGAGAAAAATGATGTTTCTCAACAAAATCTATACTACACTCATTATTAGATTCCAGCTCATTGGTTTTTGATATTGTAACCACCCAGCAGGTTCACCTTGCCTGCTGCCTCGACAGAGCTGATTTATCAAGACAGGGAATTGCAGTGGAGAAAGAAGAATCCACACAGAACTGGCTGTGTCGCAGACAGGAGTTTTATTATTACTCAAATTAGTCTCCCTGAGCATTTAGGGGATCTTTTTAAAGATAATTTGGTGGGTAGGGGCTGGGGAAGTGGGGCATCCTGATTGGTCAGGTTGGAAATGGAATCATAGGGGGTCAAAGTAAGTTTCTCTTGCTGTCTTTTGTTCCTAGGTGGGATCGAAGAACTGGTTGATCCAGATTACAGGTCTGGGTGTTGTCAGCTGGTGAATCAAGTCGGCAACATATCTCAATCACTGATCTTAGGTTTTACAATAGTGATGTTATTCCCAGGAGCAATTTGAGGAGGTTGAGATTCTTGCAGCTGGAGGCTGCATGGCATCTAAACCATAATTTTTAATCTTGTAGCTCATTTGTTAGTTCTACAAAGACATACTGGTCCTCAGGCAAGAAGGGGCTCTTTTTGGGAAAGGGCTATTATCAACTTTGTTTCAACATCAAACTATAAACTAAATTCCTTCCCAAGGTAAGTTCGGCCTACACTCAGGAATGAATGAGGGCAGCTTAAAGATTAGAAGCAAGATGGAGTTGGTCAGGTCTGATCTCTTTCACTGTCATAATTTCCTCAGTTAGAATTTTTGCAAAGGCAGTTTCAATATTTTGTTATTTACCGGCAATTTGAACTGCATCTGAATTTTTTATGGTTTCCTCCAATATCTGGCTGTGAGTTGCCAAATTAACATTTTCTTTTTTTTTCTCTCCAACCCTTCTGCATCACTAAAATTAAAACTGTGTTTTCCTTGAAGCCTTACAAACTGATAAATAGACTCCAGAGAAATCACAATGATGGCATGAGTATGGATAACTTTTATGCTTGAAAACTCTGTCAGATTACCACTGTCTTCCCTGCTACAAGTGAAGATGCTTCAAACCCATTCCAGAAGTCGTCTAAACTCACTGCCCTCTAGACTCTAGAAAAACTAGCCTATAGACTACTCCAAACATTAATCTTTGTTTTTCTTCTGTTTCCATAGAAATGCCTCTTATTAAAGATCTGTTTGCTGCATCATATATACAGGCTGAGCTTTCTCAGTCCAATTGCAATGCCATCTCCTGAAATGAAACACAAGTGTTTAACTGAACTAATCTATTCCCAGGACTAAGAAACTGATTCAAAACGGTATGAAACAGCGTACTAAAATTTGTTCCTTTTTGCTTGTTCTTCCCTTTGCCAATCTCTTATCTCATAACTTCTAACCCAAAGTTTTCTATAGCTACCAATTCTACTTTAATATGTACAACTTTCTGAAAATAAAGATTCAAATGGGGAAATGAAACAAATATTTCACCCCAAAACATACTTCTGTAGCATATTTTAAGATGACTAATGAGAGGGGCTACAAATACAAAAGAATAGCTGAAAATCTGCATTTTGTGGAGGAGATTTGCATCTGTAGAGGAAATCTACATTAGTAAAGTGAAGTAAACAACAGATGCAAACATGTTGCTCTGAGCACCTACCTACTCACCATCTTAGATATAGAAAAGATTATCTAACAGGAAAAGGAGACTAAAGGTCTGTCAGAGAAACTTGTACCACAGGCTACCATCTTTTCATTTTTGAGAGATGCCACCTGTGAGGTTTTATCTGCATAACAAGATGACCTTTGCTCTATACCTTTTCCCTTCTCTCCCTTCCATAACCTGTCTTGCCATGCTCTAAGCATCTATTTTTTCTGTAACCTCAGGATAGTTATAAAAACTTCAGACATCTGATCCCTCCTTTGAGCCTCATACTCTGTGAATGACTCCTGTGCCCACATGCATGTTAATAAATTGGTATCCCTTTTTTTCCTGGTAGTCTGTCTATTATTAGTTTGTTTTATAAACTCAAATTATTGAAACTTCAGAAAACATTGAGAAGAAAACTATTTTTGTCTCTGCAAAGTCAACTGATTTTCTTTCTGGAAGCATTCATCTAATTACAATTCTAGCATTATGAGGTTGAAGGTATTCTGATATTTTATCAGACTTAACAACAATAATATTTCACATTGAATTAATGTTCTCTTGAAGTTACAAGAATTGACTACTCAGCACGTGGTGAATAACTTTTAGTTTTAATGTTCTTTGATGATGGAGCCGTCTCAGAATTCAAAAGCTGCTCACACGCCATTTAACATTACAGTTAATTGGAGTTACAATCAGCTTGAATAAAGCCCTATTGGAGAGAAGTTTTTAAATAAAGCAGTCATCATTCAACGCTATTGATTACATTCTCCTTGGGGATTGGCTCCAGCTCTCATTTGTGGTTTCTCTTTTTAATACTTTGTAAAGCATTCTGCAAAATGAAATACACAAGTAATAGAGGGCTCATTTTCTGGAATGTGTTAGCAGTTGTCACATTTTAGATTTATAAGTCACAGCACCATTCATTTTTCATATTACACTTTTAAAATGGGCTCATTTCTTTGCAATTTTATGCCAGAGTTAAAATGTCAGCTACACATCAATTCCAAAAATTCAAATGGAATTTGGTGGGAGTCACGGGAATTCTAAAGATATTGGTTCTGCTCAAGTCATTCTTCCAAAATATATTCTTCCTTTACCTCCACTGAAAAAGCATCCTCTAAGAGGATGGGGATTTCGCAATTTTAGCCTGCCTGAAATTAATTTATTATTTAACCCTCATGGTTTATTCTCTCAAATCCTTGTTTTCTATTCTTATCTTCTTTTGATGTTTCTTCACATTATAGGGCATGTTAGTCACTTCCCAAGGCATAGTTTCTAGCAATGTATTAAAACACATATACATATGTAGCAGGACGAGCCACAGACAAAACCCCTCAGACACCGAGTTGTAGAAGGAAGGGCTTATCTGGGAGCATCGGCAAGCTACTGCCTTAAAATCCGAGCTCCCTGAGTGCACAATTTCTGTCCCTTTTAAGGGCTCACAACACTAAAGATTTTACATGAAACGATCGTGACTGATTGAGCAATCTAGGGGATACGTTAACAGGGGTTTCATGCACTGGTAGTCAGAGAGAAACAGAAGAGGGCAGGGAGTTTCACAGTGTTCTTCTATACAATGTCTGGAATCTATTAATAACATCGGTTTCTAAGTTATGAGTTGATTTTTAACTACTGGGTTTAGGCCAGGCAGACCCAGGCCTAGTTTCGGGCCTGGTGCCAGGCTGCCTGTCTTTGGTTTTACTTCCTTCTTGTTGTTGTTTTTTTCTTAAAACAGGTACTGAGTATAAAACAATATAAAAGAATATAAGAGGGTCTCTCTCTTCCCTCATATACAGAGTTAGAAAAGTGTCTCTTGTATTCTCATCCTACAAACATAATCTCTCCCCTTCAACTCTGCTGGACGATTCTGTTGAGGTACTTTCAAGTTGACAAAATAAATATTGAAAGTTTGAGAAAGAGAGGGTGCACATTAGTTGCCACAAAATTTACATGTGTCATTGAGAATGATCTTTCTTCCTAGCTGGCAGCTCTTCTGAGTGTGTTTGTAAATAGTCATTTGTTGCTTAATGATGGAGATATGTATTGAGAAATGCATTGTTAGGTGATTTCATCATTGCACAAACATCATACACAAGCCTAGATGGTGTAGCATACTACACACCTAGAATATACGGTATAGACTATGACTGCTAAGCTTGCAAATGTACAGAATGTTACTGTACTGAAAATTGTAGGCAATTATATCATAATGGTAACTATTTGTGTATCTAAACATATTTAAACATAGAAAAGATAGAGCAAAAATAAAGTATTATAATCTTATGGGACCACTATTATATGTAGTCCCTTGTTGACTGAAACATTGTTATATGGCACATGACTATATTTGTATGTGTATCCATACATTAATTCTTCACACACTGGATGTACACTCTATTCAGAGCACAGAGTTAGAAAGTTAGATGCTAAGGAGCAAAAACGATTCAGACAGAAATAATATTTTCAAGGTGGAATCTTCTTTTTAATACCTATTTGGTACAGGCAATAATTACTATAAGTGTAGATACATAGAATAATCTCGGATGGTAAGTAATAAAGAAAATTGATGGCATTGCATTGGACCTTAAAGGATGAGTAGATGTCAAATAGATGGAAAAGATGGTATTTCAAAGATAAATAACTGTATGAGCAAACATGCAGGGAGAGGTGGAAGCACTATTGGCAGTAAATACATATGTCTGATAACATTATGGGGTTCACTTTGAGGAGTAGGAACAAATAGAACTGGAAAGATAGACCGGAAACTGTAGATGTTTAAACACAAAGATGAGTCAGCCCTCACTAAGACAGGCTGTACCTTGAGAGTTTCATCTCCCGAACGAATGAGAAATGGAACTGATCTTGTAGCTTGAAATTCGGTATTTCTAGGAAAACTTGAACCGCACTTGCCCACTTAGCAAGTTTTTAAAATCTTTATATCTAGGATACTGTCATGGTTTTCTGATTTAATCTACAATAGCTCTTGTTGTAATTAAAGTTCTGCTGTGAAGCATTGTCTGCTTGGCTGATCCCTTCCTTCTAGGGACTGCACCTAGGATTCTTTTTTTAATTTAGGACTTATGTTGACTTTTGGTTTAGTATTTTTATTTTTTTAATTTTTTGTGGGTACATAGTGGCTGTATATATTTATGGGGTACATGAGGTGTTTTGAGACAGGCACGCAATGTGAAATAAGCACATCATGAAGAATGAAGTTTCCATCCCATTAAGCATTTATCCTTTGAGTTACAAACAATCCAATTACACAGTTTAAATTATTTTAAATTGCACAACTAAGTTATTGTCAACTATAGTCACCCTTTTGTGCTATCAAGTAGGTTTTATTCATTCTTTCTAACATTAATTTTTTGTACTTATTAACCATCTCCATCTCCAGCCCAGCCCACTCTACCCTTCCCAGCCTCTAGTAACCATTGTTCTACTCTCTACTTCCATGAGTTCAATTGTTTTGATTTTTAGATCCCACAAATTATTGAGAATATGCAATATTTGCCTTACTGTGCCTGGCTTATTTCAGTTAACATAATGATCCCCAGTTCCTTCCACGTTGTTGCAAATGACAAGATCTCATTGTTTTTTATGGCTGAATAGTACTCTGTTGTATATTATGTACCATATTTTGTTCATTCACTCATCTGTTGACAGATATTTAGGTTGCTTCCAAATGTTAGCTATCGTAAACAGTGCTGCAGCTGTAGGAGTGCAGATATCTCTTTGATATACTGATTTCCTTTCTTTTGAGTATATAACCAGCAGTGGGATACTGTATCATATGGTAGCTCAATTTTTAGTATTTTGAGGAACCTCCAAACTGTTCTTCGTGGTGATTGTACTAATTTACATTCCCACCAACACTATGCAAGTGTTCCCTTTTCTCCACATTCTCACTATCATTTGTTATTGCCTGTCTTTTGGATATAAGGCATTTTAACTGGGTTGAGATGATATGTCATTGTAGTTTTGATTTGCATTTCTCTGATGATCTGTGCTGTTGAGCACCTTCTCATATGCCTGTTTTCCATTTGTATGTCTTGTATTGAGAAATGTCTATTCAATCTTCTGCCCATTTTTAGATAGGATTATTAGATTTTTTCCCTTGAATTGTTCGAGCTCCTTATATATTTGGGTTATCAATCCCTTGTCAGATGGATAGTTCGCAAATATTTTCTCCCATTCTGTAGGTTGTCTCTTCATTTTGTTGATTGTAACCTTTGCTGTGTGGAAGCTTTTTAAATTGTGATCCCATTTGTCCACATTTGCTTTGGCTGCCTTTACTTCTGGGGTATTGCTTGAAGACGTTTTCGTCCAGACAAAATGGAGATTTTCCTCAATGTTATCTTGTAGTATTTCCATAGTCTAAGGTCTTAGATTTAAGTCTTCAACCCATTTTGATTTGATTTTTGTATATGGCAAGAGATAGGGGTCTAGTTTCATTTTTCTGCATATGGATATCAAGTTTTCCTAGCACCATTTATTGAAGAGAACGTCCCTTCCCCAGTTTATATTTTTGGCACCTTTGTCAAAAAGGAAGTCACTGTTGAAGTGTGGATTTGTTTCTGGGTTCTCTATTCTGTTCCTTTGGTCCATGTGTCTGTTTTTATGTCAATACCATGCTGTTTTGTTTACTATAGCTCTGTAGTAAAATTTGAAGTCAGGTAATGTGATTCCTCCTTTTTTTTTTTTTTTTTTTTTTTTTTGCTTAGGATAGCTTTGGCTATTCTGGGCCTTTTGTGGTTCCATATAAGTTTTAGGGTTGTTTTTTTTTTTCTATTTCTGTGAAGAACGTCATTGGTATTTTGATAGGGATTGCATTGAATCTGTAGATTGCTTTGGCCAATATGTCCATTTTCACAATATTGATTTTTCCAATTTATGAGCATAGAATATTTTTCTATTTTTCAGTATCCTCTTCAATTTCTTCCATAGTTTTTTTATTATAAAGTTTTATAGTTTTCATTATAGAGATCTTTCACTTCTTTGGTTAATTCCCCAGTATTTAATTTTCTTTTTAGGTATTGTAAATGGGATTATTTTCTTGATTTCTTTTTCAGATTGTTCACTGTTGGCATGTAGAAATGCCACTGATTTTGCATATTGATTTGGTATCCTGCAACTTTACTAGATTTATTTACAGGTTCTAATTGTTCTGTTTTGTTTTTTTTCAGAGTCCTTAGGTTTTTCCAAATATAACACCATATTATCTGCAAAAAAGGATAATTTTATTTCTTCCTTTCCAATTTGGGTGCCATTTATAGCTTTCTCTTGTCTGATTGCTCTAGTTAGAACTTCCAGTACTATGTTGACTAACAGTGGTGAAAATGGGCATCTTTGTTGTGTTGCAGATCTTGGAGGGAAGGGCTTCCGTTTTTCCCCATTCAGTATGATATTAGGTCTGGGTCTGTAATATATGGCTATAATTATGTTGAGGTATGTTCATTCTACCCCCAGTTTTTTCAGGACTTTTATCATAATGGCATGTTGAATTATATCAAATGCTTTTCTAGTATTAGTTGACATAATCATACAGTTTTTATCCTTCATTCTGTTGATACGATGTATCACATTGATTGACTTGCCTATGTTGCACCATCATTGAATCCCATGGATAAATCCCACTTGGTCATGATGAATAATCTTTCTAATGTATTGTTGAATTTAGTTTGCTAGCATTCCGATGAGGATTTTTGCATCAATATTCATCAGAGATATTGGCCTGTAGTTTTCTTTTTTTGATGTGTTTTTGTCTGGTTTTGGTAGAAGGGTAATACTGGCCTCATATAATGCATTTGAAAGTATTCCCACCATTATTTTTCAGAATATTTTGAGTGGGCGTTACTGGGAAACTTAAGTCTCGCAGTAAAGAAAAGCCTGGGACCTGAAGGTTTCACAGATGAATTGTACCAAAAATTTAAAGAAGAACCTCTCTCTTGCCATATACAAAGACTTATGGCTTATTACGACTTTGACCTCATTACTGTTGTTGTTCAGGTTTTGGATTTCTTCATGGTTCAATCTTGGTAGGTTTTACGTATGTAATAATTCGTCCATTTCTTCTAGATTTTTCAATTTATTGGCATATAGTTGTTCATAGTAGCCACTAATGATCCTTTGAATTTCTGCAGCATCAGTTGTAACGTCTTCTCTTTCTTGTCTGATTTTATTTATTTGGACCTTCTTTCTTTTTTTCTTAGTCTGGCTAAAGGTTTGTCAATGTTGTTTAACTTTTCAAGAAACCAACTTCTTGTTTCATTGATCTTTTATATTTTTTTATTTCAATTTTATTCATTTATCTTCTGATCTTTATAATTTCTTTTCCTCTACTAAATTTGGGGCCTGATTTGCTCTTGCTTTTTTAGTTCTTTAAGACACATTGTATTGCTTATTCTAAGTTTTTCCTTATTTTTGATGCAGCTACTTGTAACTATAAACTTCCATCTCAGTAGTGTTTTTGCTGTATCCCATATGTTTCGGTATGTTGTGTTTCTATTATCATTTCTTTCAAAGAATTTTTCAATTTCCTTCTTAATTTCTTCATTGACCTACTGGTCATTTGGGAGCATATGGTTTAATTTTCATATATTTGTATAGTTTCCAAAATTCCTATTGTTACTAATTTCTAGTTTCATTTCATTGTAGTCAGAGAAGATTCTTGATATTACTTCAAATTTTTGAATGATTTAAGACTTGTTTTGTGACTTAACGTATGTTTTATCCATGGGAATAATCCATGTGCTGGTGAAAAAAATGTATATTCTCCATCCATTGAATGAATGAAATCTTCTGTAAATATCTATTAGATCCATTTGCTCTATAGTGCAGATGAAGTCTGATGTTTCTTTGTTGATTTTCTGTCTGGAGGATCTCTCCAATGCTGAAAGTGGGGTGTTGAAGTCTCCAGCTATTACTGCACTGGAACGTATCTCTCTGTTAACTTCTAATAATATTTTCTTTATATATTTTGGTGCTCCAGTGTTGAGTGCATATATATTTAAAATTCTTATATCCTTTTGCCTAATTGACCCCTTTGTCATTATATAGTGACCTTCTTTTCCTCTTTTGATTTTTGTCTTGAAATCCATTTTGTCTGATATAAGTATAGCAACTTCTGCTCTCTTTTGCTTTCCATTGGCATGGGATATCTTTTCCGGTCCCTTTATTTTTATCCTATGTGTGTCTTTATAGATGAAATGTGTTTCTTGTAGTCATCAGGTCAATGAGTCTTGTTTTTCTCATCCATTCAGCCAGTCTATATCTTTTGTTGGACAGTTTAGTTTATTCACATTCAATGTTATTATTGATAAGTAAGGACTTACTCCCACCATTTTGTTATTTGTTTTGTGATTGTTTCATGGTCTTCTCTTCCTTTTTTCTTTCATTCCTGTCTTCCTCTACTAAAGATGGTTTTCTCTGGTGATATGATTGAGTTTCTTGACTTCTTTGTGCGTGTATCTATTGTATGTTTTTTGGTTTGTGTTTATCATGAGGCTTACATATACTGTCTTATTACCCATTATTTTAAGCTGATAAGAAGTTAACACTATCTGCTACAGTGCACAAAACAAACAAGCAAAACAAACATAAACAAACAAGCGAGAAAAAACTAATAAAAACTTGACTTTGAACTCGGGGGGGGCGGTTCCAAGATGGCCGAATAGGAACAGCTCCAGTCTATAGCTCCCAGTGTGAGCAACACAGAAGACAGGTGATTTCTGCATTTCCAACTGAGGTACCGGGTTCATCTCACTGGGGCTTGTCAGAGAGTGGGTGCAGGACAGTGGGTGCAGTGCACTGAGCATGAGCTGAAGCAGGGCAAGGCATCGCCTCACCCGGGAAGCACAAGGGGTCAGGGAATTCCCTTTCATAGCCAAGCAAACTGTGACTGACAGCACCTGGAAAATCGGGTCACTCCCACCCTAATACTGCGCTTTTCCAATGGCCTTAGCAAACAGCACACCAGGAGATTATATCCCGCGCATGGCTCAGAGGGTCCCACACCCGTGGAGCCTCGGTCATTGCTAGCACACCAGTCTGAGATCGAACTGCAAGGTGGCAGTGAAGCTGGGGGAGGAGCGCCCGCCATTGCTGAGGCTTGAGTAGGTAAACAAAGTGGCCGGGAAGCTCAAACTGGGTGAAGCCCACCACAGCTAAAGGAGGCCTGCCTGCCACTGTAGACTCCACCTCTGGGGACAGGGCATAGCCAAACAAAAGGCAACAGAAACCTCTGCAGACTTAAATGTCCCTGTCTGACAGCTTTGAAGAGAGTAGTGGTTCTCCTAGCACAGAGTTCGAGATCGAAGAATGGACAGACTGCCTCCTCAAGTGGGTCCCTGACCCCCGAGTAGCCTATCTGGGAGGCACCCCCCCGTAGGGGGCAGACTGACACCTCGCACGGCCGGGTACTCCTCTGAGATGAAACCTCCAGAGGAACGATCAGACAGCAACATTTGCCGTTCAGCAATATTCGGTGTTCTGCAGCCTCCGCTGCTGATACCCAGGCAAACAGGGTCTGGAATGGACCTCCAGCAAACTCCAACAGACCTGGAGCTGAGGGTCCTGACTGCTAAAAGGAAAACTAACAAACAGAAAGGACATCCACACCAAAACCCCATCTGTACATCACCACCATCAAAGACCAAAGGTAGATAAAACCACAAAGATGGGGAAAAAACAGAATAGAAAAACTGAAAATTCTAAAAATCAGAGTGCCTATCCTCCTCCAAAGGAACGCAGCTCCTCACCAGCAACGGAACAAAGCTGGATGGAGAACGACTTTGACAAGTTGAGAGAAGAAGGCTTCAGACAATCAAACTTCTCCAAGCTAAAGGAGGAAATTCGAACCCATTGTAAAGAAGTTAAAAACCTTGAAAAAAGATTAGACGAATGGCTAACTAGAATAACCAATGCAGAGAAGTCCTTAAAGGACCTGATGGAGCTGAAAACAATGGCACGAGAACTACGTGATGAATGCACAAGCTTCAGTAGCCGATTCCATCAACTGGAAGAAAGGGTATCAGTGATGGAAGATCAAATGAATGAAATGAAGCAAGAACAGAAGTTTAGAGAAAAAAGAGTAAAAAGAAACAAACAAAGCCTCCAAGAAATAGGGGACTATGTGAAAAGACCAAATCTACGTCTGATTGGTGTACCTGAAAGTGACAGGGAGAATGGAACCAAGTTGGAAAACACTCTGCATTACGTTATCCAGGAGAACTTCCCCAACCTAGCAAGGCAGGCCAACATTCAAATTCAGGAAATACAGAGAACACCACCAAGATACTCCTCAAGAAGAGCAACTGCAAGACACATAATTGTCAGATTCACCAAAGTTGAAATGAGGGGAAAAATGCTAAGGGCAGTCAGAGAGAAAGGTTGGGTTACCCACAAAGGGAAGCCCATCAGACTAACAGCTGATCTCTCAGCAGAAGCTCTACAAGCCAGAAGAGAGTGGGGGCCAATATTCAACATTCTTAAAGAAAAGAATTTCCAACCCAGAATTTCCTATCCAGCCAAACTAAGCTTCGAAAGTGAAGGAGAAATAAAATCCTTTACAGACAAGGAAATGCTGAGAGATTTTGTCACCACCAGGCCTGCCCTAAAAGAGCTCCTGAAGGAAGCACTAAACATCGAAAGGAACAGCCGGTACCAACCACTGCAAAAACATGCCAAATTGTAAAGACCATTGATGCTAGGAAGAAACTGCATCAACTAACAAGCAAAGTAACAAGCTAACATCATAATGACAGGATCAAATTCACACATAACAATATTAACCTTAAATGTAAATGGGCTAAATGCTCCAATTAGAAGACACAGACTGGCAAATTGGATAAAGAGTCAAGACCCATCAGTGTGCTGTATTCAGGAAACCCATCTCACGTGCAGAGACACACATAGGCTTAAAATAAAGGGATGAAGGAAGATCTACCAAGAAAATGGAAAACAAAAAAAGGCAGGGGTTGCAATCCTAGTCTCTGATAAAACAGACTTTAAACCAACAAAGATCAAAAGAGACAAAGAAGGCCATTACATAATGGTAAAGGGATCAATTCAACAAGAAGAGCTAACTATCCTAAATATATATGCACCCAATACAGGAGCACCCAGATTCATAAAGCAAGTCCTGAGCAACCTACAAAGAGACTTAGACTCCCACACATTAATAATGGGAGACTTTAACACCCCACTGTCAACATTAGACAGATCAACGAGACAGAAAGTCAACAAGGATACACAGGAATTGAACTCAGCTCTGCACCAGTGGACCTAATAGACATCTACAGAACTCTCCACCCCAAATCAACAGAATATACATTTTTTTCAGCACCACACCACACCTATTCCAAAACTGACCACATAGATGGAAGTAAAGCACTCCTCATCAAATGTAAAAACCAGAAATTATAACAAACTGTCTCTCAGACTGCAGTGCAATCAAACTAGAACTCAGGATTAAGAAACTCACTCAAAACCACTCAACTACATGGAAACTGAACAACCTGCTCCTGAATGACTACTGGGTACATAATAAAATGAAGGCAGAAATAAAGATGTTCTTTGAAACCAATGAGAACAAAGACGCATTGTACCAGAATCTCTGGGACACATTCAAAGCAGTGTGTAGAGGGAAATTTATAGCACTAAATGCCCACAAGAGAAAGCAGGAAAGATCTAAATTTGACACGCTAACATCGCAATTAAAAGAACTAGAGAAGCAAGAGCAAAAGCTAGCAGAAGGCAAGAAATAACTAAGATCAGAGCAGAATTGAAGGAGATAGAGACAGAAAAAACCCTTCAAAAAATCAATGAACCCAGGAGATGGTTATTTGAAAATATCAACAAAATTGATAGACTGCTAGCAAGACTAATAAAGAAGAAAAGAGAGAAGAATCAAATAGATGCAATAAAAAATGATAAAGGGGATATCACCACCAATCCCACAGAAATACAAACTATCATCAGAGAATACTAAAAACACCTCTACACCAATAAACTAGAAAATCTGGAAGAAAACGATAAATTCCTGGACACATACACTCTCCTAAGACTAAACCAGGAAGAAGTTGAATCTCCGAATAGACCAATAACAGGCTCTGAAATTGAGGCAATAATTAATAGCTTACCAACCAAAAAAGTCCAGGACAGATGGATTCACAGCCGAATTCTACCAGAGGTACAAGGAGGAGCTGGTACCATTCCTTCTGAAACTATTCCAATCAATAGAAAAAGAGGGAATCCTCCCTAACTCATTTTATAAGGCCAGCATCATCCTGATACCAAAGCCTGGCAGAGACACAATAGAAAAAGAGAATTTTAGACCAATATCCCTGATGAACATCGATGCAAAAATCCTCAATAAAATATTAGCAAAACAAATCCAGCAGCACATCAAAAAGCTTATCCACCATGATCAAGTGGCCTTCATCCCTAGGATGCAAGGCTGGTTCAACATATGCAAATGAATAAACATACTCCAACATATAAAGAGAACCAAAGACAAAAACCACATGATTATCTCAATAGATGCAGAAAAGGCCTTTGACAAAATTCAACAGCCCTTCATGCTAAAAACTCTCAATAAATTAGGTATTGATGGGACCTATCTCAAAATAATAAGAACTATTTATGACAAACCCACAGCCAATATCATACTGAATGGGCAAAAACTGGAAGCATTCCCTTTGAAAACGGGCACAAGACAGGGATGCCCTCTCTCATCACTCCTATTCAACATAGTGTTGGAAGTTCTGGCCAGGACAATCAGGCAAGAGAAAGAAATAAAGGGTATTCAATGAGGAAAAGAGGAAGTCAAATTGTTCCTGTTTGCAGATGACATGATTGTATATCTAGAAAACCCCATAGTCTCAGCCCAAAATCTCCTTAAGCTGAGAAGCAACTTCAAGAAAGTCTCAGGATACAAAATCAATGTGCAAAAATCACAAGCATTTTTATACACCAATAACAGACAAACAGAGAGCCAAATCATGAGTGAACTCCCATTCACAATTGCTTCAAAGAGAATAAAATACCTAGGAATCCAACTTACAAGGGATGTGAAGGACCTCTTCAAGGAGAACTACAAACCACTGCTCAAGGAAATAAAAGAGGATACAAACAAATGGAAGAACATTCCATGCTCATGGGTAGGAAGAATCAATATCATGAAAGTGGTCATACTGCCCAAGGTAATTTATAGATTCAATGCCATCCCCATCAAGCTACCAATGACTTTCTTCACAGAATTGGAAAAAAGTACTTTAAAGTTCATATGGAATCAAAAAAGAGCCCGCATTGCCAAGTCAATCCTAAGCCAAAAGAACAAAGCTGGAGGCATCACACTACCTGACTTCAAACTATACTACAAGGCTACAGTAACCAAAACAGCATGGCACTGGTACCAAAACAGACATATAGACCAATGGAACAGAACAGAGCCCTCATAAATAATACCACATATCTACAACCATCTGATCTTTGACACACCTGACAAAAACAAGAAATGGGGAAAGGATTCCCTATTTAATAAATGGTGCTGGGAAAACTGGCTAGCCATATGTAGAAAGCTGAAACTGGATCCCTTCCTTACCCCTTATACAAAAATTAATTCAAGATGGATTAAAGACTTAAAGGTTAGACCTAAAACCATAAAAACCCTAGAAGAAAACCTAGGCATTACCATTCAGGACATAGGCATAGGCAAGGACTTTATGACTAAAACACAAAAAACAATGGCAACAAATGCCAAAATACACAAATGGGATCTAATTAAACTAAAGCACTTCTGCACAGCAAAAGAAACTACCATCAGAGTGAACAGGCAACCTACAAAATGGGAGAACATTTTTGCAATCTACTCATCTGACAAACGGCTAATATCCAGAATCTACAAAGAACTCAAACATATTTACAAAAGAAAAACAAACAACCCCATCAACAAGTGGGTGAAGGATATGAACAGACACTTCTCAAAAGAAGACATTTATGCAGCCAACAGACACATGAAAAAATGCTCACCATCACTGGCCATCAGAGAAATGCAAATCAAAACCACAATGAGATATCATCTCACACCAGTTAGAATGGCAATCATTAAAAAGTCAGGAAACAACAGGTGCTGGAGAGGATGTGGAGAAATAGGAACACTTTTACACTGTTGGTGGGACTGTAATCTAGTTCAACCATTGTGGAAGACAGTGTGGCAATTCCTCAGGGATCTAGAACTAGAAATACCATTTGACCCAGCCATCCCATCACTGGGTATATACCCAAAGGATCATAAATCATGCTGCTATAAAGACACATGCACACATATGTTTATTGCGGCACTACTCACAATAGCAAAGAGTTGGAACCAATGCAAATGTCCAACAATGATAGACTGGATTAAGAAAATGTGGCACATATACACCATGGAATACTATGCAGCCATAAAAAATGATGAGTTCATGTCCTTTGTAGGGACATGGATGAAGCTGGAAACCATCATTCTCAGCAAACTATCACAAGGACAAAAAACCAAACACTGCATGTTCTCACTCATAGGTGGGAATTGAACAATGAGAACACTTGGACACAGGAAGGGGAACATCACACTCTGGGGCCTGTTGTGGGGTGGGGGAGGGGGGAGGGATAGCATTAGGAGATATACCTAATGTAAATGACGAGTTAATGGGTGCAGCACACCAACATGGCACATGTATACATATGTAACAAACCTGCACATTGTGCACATGTACCCTAGAACTTAAAGTATAATAAAAAAATAAAATTTAAAAAAATGCAAAAAAAACCAACCTTAACTTTGTCACTCAGCTTTTTAACTTTCTGTTGTTTCTATTTATATCTTATTGTACTATGTCTTGAAAAGTTGTTGTCATTGTTAGTTTTGACTGGTTCATTATTTAGTCTTTCTACTTATGATATGAGTAGTTTACACATCACAGTTGCAGTGTTATAATATTCTGTGTATTTCTTTGTACTTTCTATTACCAGTTGATTTTGTACCTTCAGGTGATTATTTATTGCTCATTAATGTTCTTTTCTTTCTGACTGAATTACTCTCTTTAGCATTTCTTATGGGACAGCTCTGGTGTTGGTGAAATCCCTCCACCTTTTTTGTCTTTTGTTTGTCTTGGAATGTCTTTATTTCTCTTTCATGTGTAAAGGATATTTTCACCAGATATACTATTCTAGGGTGAGAGGTTATTTATTAATTAATTTATTTTTCCGTTAGTACTTTAAATATATCAGGCCATTCTCTCCTGGCCTGTAAGGTTTCCACTGAAAAGTCTGCTGCCAGATTTATTGGAGCTGCTTAGGCCTCACAAGGGAGGGAGGGAGCTAGGGCCTGAACGAGGTCCTCAGGACCCTGATGGGTACCCTGTCTTGCTGTGGCTGAGTTGGTATCCTAGGTGCAAGACAAAGTTCTCCCCATTCTTTCCTCTCCTCTCCTCAAGCAGAAGGAAGGGGTCTCTTATGCAGCTGAGAGCTGTGCAGCCTGGAATTAGCAGAGGGGTGATGACAGCACTCCCTTGGCTGTTCCAGCTGGTGTCTTAGTATGTCACACCCTGCCACCGCTGCCACCCCTCCACCCCCACCCCCAGTCCACTGTGCCTGGACCTAATTCAGCAACTGAGCACTAGGACTCGCCTAAGAGTTGCAGTTTTTGTGGCCTGGACTGCCTTTCAAATTTACCTGGAGACAGAGAGCACCGTAGCCCTTGGTGGCAAGGTTTGTGGGAACTCAAGTTCACACTGCTGGGATCAGAGATTCCCCTCTGTCTGGGGCTGGTTTAAATGCTCCCTCCATGATCAGGCATCAGCTGAGTTTGTTCTGGTTTTCCTTTCTATTTTAACAGGACATGACTGAGTTCAATGCTTCACAATTGTGTTCTCCTTCCCCCAGTACCCAAAGACTCTCTCTCTGCACCACCATGCCTTTGCTGCAGGGAGTCAGGGAGGGGTGGCATCAGTGATTCAAGACTATTTTTAAAACCAGGTACTATGAGTGCTCAATTGATTTTTGGTTCTTATGAAGGTGTTCTTTCCGTGTAGATAGTTGTTAACTTGGTGTCCTTGCTGATGGGGGTGGGGGGGGGGCAGTGCGGGGACTATCAGTGGAACTTTCTTTTTCACCATTTTGCTCTGCCTCCCCTACAGTCTCTAATTCTTCATAGAAGCCATTTCTATAGTTACTTTGGTTCCTGCTTCTTCCTCTCTGCTACTAGTTTCCTGCTGTGGTACTCCCAATTGAAGTAACACAAGATTAAGCTCTCTGTCTTAGAATGGACTCAGATTTATAGACAAC
The DNA here is from genome assembly GCF_029281585.2 of Gorilla gorilla gorilla. Taxonomy (NCBI): domain Eukaryota; kingdom Metazoa; phylum Chordata; class Mammalia; order Primates; family Hominidae; genus Gorilla; species Gorilla gorilla. Next base: position 125,271,085 of record NC_073247.2, read on the forward strand.
AGAACTAAAGTCGTAGAATGCCAGAACTGTAAAGGACCTTACAGTTACTTCAGCAAGTCTAAGCCCTTCATTTACAGAGGAGGGAATCTAAGGCCCAGAGGATTTTAATTGACTTGCTCAATCACTAATTAGTAAAATAACCAGTTCCTATATTTTTTCTCTATATTTTTAAAAACAGAAAACGGACAAATATGTTAGCAAAATATCCCTCTAATATCTCTAAAACCTGGAAGAAATTGTTTTTATTTCTCACAAAACTGTTTCACATTTTCACCATTGTTCTCAACTCTTTTCTCCACCATTACCCTTTTTCCTTTTCTGCTAATAACCATGTCTCCTAGTTCATGGAGAAAACGTATGTGACAGAGTAAGTGCAAGGGTCTAATAAATGTTGGCTATAATTACTCTTTCCCTATTTTTCCCACTGTGCCTAGCCAGCTCTGGGGATCCCTTTCAGCTTTCTACTCCTTTCTCCACTGATCTACATCCAGACTTATCCTTAAAACTTCCCATTTTTTTCCTAAATAGAGTCCTATCTCATGGCTAATCCACCCACCTCTATTTTGGATTCCAGTCTTTCCCACTTTTTCAGGTACCTCCTCATTTGATACATTTTGATATTCACTAAGTTCCAATTCTCCCTTTCTATTCTGCTTTCTTTCATTAGTTGCATGTATACATTTTCAAGCTGTTCCCATTAAAAAAATCAAAATTATCTCTCAATTCTAATACTCTATTCATTTTTTTTTCCTCGGAATGCTAGTTTCTAAAAAGTGTAGTGCACTTCATATATCTATTTTTCATCTTCCATTATTTTTTTCAATCATTTAAATTTGGAATATATTATCCCTTTAATTCAACTTAAACTGCTCTTGCCAAGGTTTCTAGTGGTTCCTTTATTGCTAAATCTCATGGGCATTCTTCTCTATAATACTTGACATTGATAACTCTACTTCCTCCTTGAAATACTCTTCTCTCTTGACTTATTTGAAGCCAGACTTCCCACCCTTCTGGGTATTTCACTTTTTATTTATTTCCTCTGTGGGATTTTTTTTCTCCCTTATATACATCTTATAGGTTAGCTTTCCTATATGCCATGTCTGGAGGCAAATTTTCTTCTCTTACGCTACCCACTTTTTTTGGGGGTAGTATCATACACCATCATGGCGTCACCTGTCACAATAAGTGGATGACTCCCATGTATTTACTTTCAGTGTCAAAATTTCACCTGATCTCCAGAATTTATATCCAATTGCCTATCAGACACATCTACATGGCTGTACTACAAGTGTATTGAACTCAGTATCTTCCAGCTTTTCCTCCAAATCCTTTCTTCTCCCTATGTTCCTTTTCTTGTTGTTACTTACTACCATTCACCCATTTGTCAAAGACAGAAATCTATCTAATTCTTCTCTTTTAAGCACACCTCGTATCCAATTAGTCACTGTTCTTGTCCATTGTGCATTGCTATAAGAGAATACCTGAGGCTGGGTAGTTTATAGAGAAAAGAGTTTTATTTGGCTCACAGTTCTGCAGGCTATATAAGAAGCATGGTGCCAGCATCTGCTTCTGGTGAGGGCTTCAGGTAGCTTCCACTCACAGCAGAAGGAAAAAGGGGAGCAAACAAGTAGAGATCACTGGCAAGAAGTGAGAGAGGGGAGGGAGGTGTCAGGCTCTTTTCAACAACCAACTCTGGGAGGGAGAGGTGGCTCTCATAGGAATTAATAGAGTGAGAACTCACTCGTTACTGTGAGGACAGTACCAAGACATTCATGAGGGATCCATCCCATGACCCAAACACCTTCCTTTAGGTCCCTCCTCCACCACTGGGGATATAATTTCAACATGAGATTTGGAGGGGAAAAATATCCAAACTATATCAGTCACCAAGTCCTGTTTCTTCTCCTAACTTAATATAGTTCCTTCTTTACCTACTGCTACTATCTTGGTTTAGTCCTGCATCATTCCTAGATTATGATTACATTATTTACTAAATGTTTACTGAGTGCCTACCATGTGCCAGCTACTGTTCTAAGTGCTGGTAATACAATAATGAGCAAAACAGAACAATCCCTATTCCCATGAAACTTGCTTTCTACTGGCAGGTCAATAAACAAATGAATAAATAATATAATTAATTTCAAACAATGACAAGTGTTATTTTTTAAAAAGTAAGATAAGAGAACCAGGATCAAGTGTGCATGTGTGTTGTGTGTTTTAAACAGGGAAGACCAGAAATGGGCTTTATAAAGAAATGTTATTTGAATAGAAATCTGAATGATGAGAGGTCAGCCAAATAAATGGAGGAAGAACATTCTAGAAAGAAATAGCCTATGTAGCTCAGAGAGAGAAATGAGCTTAATGATTTCATAAATAGCAAAAAGGTCACCATGACAGAAGCTTAATTGTGAAGAATGGAAGGACATGAAGTAAGAAAGGAGATCAGATCATGTAGGTCCTTTAAGGTTATGCTATTGAGATTAGATTTCTAGTAAAAGATTTCTAGATTGTATTTCTGGAAATACAAATGAAGGAAGGATTCTGATTTACATTTTAGCTTCCGTGTAGAAAATAGACTATAAATGAGCAGGTATATACATGAGATCAAGTAAAAAATTAATAAAGTCTGTGAGAGATTATTAGAATGATAGCTACTGCAATGGTAAGAAGTGGTTAGATATCAACTATATCTCAGAGTTGGAGCTAATAGGACTTGCTAATGTAAGAGATAAGAAAAAGAAAGGAATCAAGGATGTTTCTCAAAAAACTGACCTTTCTTTTTCTGGTTTTGGCCTCCTTTAAATCTATTCTCTAAAATAGTACCACTATTGTTTTTCTAAAAGAATATCCTGATAATGAAACTTTCTACCACAGTTGTTATCAACCGGGGTTAATTTTGCCCTTCAAGACAAGTTTCGCAATGTCTGAAGACATCTTTGGTTGTTGCAATTTGTGGGGAGAGGGCTTTCTACTGGCATCTAGTGGGTAGAGGCTAGGAATGCTTCTAAACATTCTACAAAGCACAGAACAGCTCACCACAAAAAGAAATTATTTGGCCTCAAATTTCAATAGTAACAAAGTTGAAAAATCCAGCTCCACTTAGTTTAAATGTCACCTTCTCTGGGAAACCTTTTCCAGTTTAACAATATAGCAATAATAGTTAACATTAGCTAAGACTTGTTATGCCTCTAGTGTTAAGAGGCATGCATGCATTTGTGAATTAAGAATTATCCTCATCACAGATAAGGAAACTGAGGCTAAAGTGATGAATAATTTGCCTAAAGATACAATGTTAGAGAAATAACAAAGCTGAGATTTGACCCCAGATGTATTTGACTAAAGGGTTCTTAATAACTACACGATACTGCCATTCCACTCTGAAGGTTGAAGTAGAGGTGCTCCTCCGTGGTAAATGGTTTGATTTTAGAGCTAATTACATTGTCTTTCAACTATTTATTTGGCTGTGCCTGCACTAAACAGTGAGCTCCTTGAAGGCAGGCAATGTGCCCTTTGTCTATGTATCTATAGCATCTAGAGAAGTGTCTGGCACACTACGAACCCTCAGTAAATGTTTACTGAATGAATACTTACATCGTAGAGATGTGTACACAGATTATTATTTCTCCAGGGTAGCTATTTGGACTTCATTAAATTCACAAATTTATTTAACAAGTTTTACAGATGGGGATTAATCTCTAAGGGAGATAGCAACGGGCAAAATGTACATTTGTAGTCACTGTATTGAGATTATGTTGGTGGTAGAGTGGTGGGAGTCGAGGATGAGATGAGCAATTGTCATGCATTTTATAAGCTTTCAAGTGTGATTTCAGAATGCCGATAGCTTCTTTTTGATAGAGAAATTTAGAAGCATTCTATATCCTGACAATTCTCTGAGAAAGATCCGAGTTTCTATCTCTGGCCCAACACTCACTTAATAAGAAAATATATGAAGGGGCAAATAAGATTAATTTAGTTCATGTTTTCAGAAGAATGCTAGTGACCTTGCAAAGATAGACACAGATTTAGAAAAACGGATATTGTTGGTAGAAAACTACCAAACTACAAATACACAAAAATAACAATTTTCTGGATTTATTTTAAAACTAAAATTGTTGAATATCACATGGCTGTGCTGATGTAATAAGCCCATTTTGCTAATCTTTGCCTAACTCTGCTCTGGCATGTCCAAGATATTCTTGATTTTGAGAAAAAAAAAAAAAAAAAAGGCATAAGACTAGTTTAACTCTCTTCCTGGGCCACTCTGGATCCAGAGCCTGGTACAAGTTGTAGCCTGGCTTGGCTACCTACCCAATTTTGAGAATTGGCCACTCTGGATCCAGAGCCTGGTACAAGTTGTAGCCTGGCTTGGCTACCTACCCAATTTTGAGAATTGATCAGGTCATCTAGTGAAATAATGCTGTGGACCCACACAGTAAATAATCAGTATTCTTTCTACCTAATAGAACGCTTCTGAATAACTAGTAATAATTAATGATAACTAGGGATTTATTATGTAAGACAGCAGTGCTGACAGAGGAGGAGGGCATATCTAGGACACTTAGAAGAATGTTAGCAAGTGGCAGGCAATTATGATCACAATCATGGAGTTACAAAATTCCAGTCAATAAAGAAGAAGATAAAGCTAATGTTGGATAGATAAAAAAAAAAGTTGGCAGGGAACAAGGTTTTAAGACTGAGTGCACACAGGAAGACACTGTTCCTAGGGTAGTTGGCAAAAAATGAAAATGGGGACCCAGGAATTGGAGGAAAAGACATGGGTTTTAGAATAAGTCAAGAGAACCAGTGTTGAAACTTAAGAGTGTTATCAATAGCTAGATTGATTTGATCTTGAATTCTTGAAAAATAGTGGTCTAAAACACCTTCTATTCATCTGGACCAGGAATAGGATTGGTTTGAAAACCTAGGAAAGAAAGGGTTTAATTTTCCAGAGCTATAAAATTTAAGGGACTTCAGTGAAAGAAAGCTCACCATATCATTTTGTGTCCCCCTCCCTGGGGTTGAAAAACAGGGTGGATGACTGTTCCCTTTTTTCCACTGGTTGACTCACTCTGGGGGTGGAGAGGAACAAGAGGGTCTGGTGGCCTTCAGGTAGAAAGACTTTCCTTAGCCCAGTGCTCTATGTTCTGGTTGATGTCACTTAATGCATTTTTTTCTCTATGTGGAGATTCAGAGTTTTGTTCATTAACTATACAAATACCATAATGCTTTTCTTCTCTAAGATAACTTCTGATATGTTAAGCTCATCACATGTCTTCATTGAATGATGGTTGGTATTTCTGAGGTTGTCTTCCTCTACATACAGGTACCAATAGCCTATATTCATTGACTGAGTCTACAGGATGCTGGTGAGCATCACTAGTCTCCCTTCCTGGAACACCATTTGTGGCTATCTTCCAGCACCTTTCCAGGAGAGCCAGTAGAAATGCTGTCATTTAACCCTCTCATGGCAACTAGGAAATCATGCAGTTTTTTTTCAGGGTATGACTCATTTCAATTCACTCAGTACTCCTTGACTTGGCCCAGACGATTAAATCTTAAGTCGAAGTAGAAGGTAGATCTATTGAACAGCCCCTAGTCTCCCATACACTCAAATGTAGGTTTCCCGTCATGTGACAGGGTGGAGTACATTATTACATCTTTGTAAATATCATATCAAATTATTTCAGGGATTTGATAACAGCACCCAAAATACCTCTTCAAGACATATGACTTAGGAGGCCAGGTGCAGTGGCTCATGCCTATAATCCCAGCACTTTTGTAGGCCAAGGCGGGTGGATCGCTTGCGGTCAGGAGTTTGAGGCCAGCCTAGCCAACATGGTGAAACCCCATCTCTACTAAAATACAAAAATTAGCCAAATGTGGTGGTGCATGCCTGTAATCCCAGCTACTCAGTAGGCTGAGGGAGGATAATCACTTGAACCTGGGAGGTGGAGGTTGCAGTGAGCCGAGATCATGCCACTGCACTCCAGCCTGGGTGACAGAATGAGACTCCATCTAAAAAAAAAGAAAAAGAAAAAAAAAAGACATACGACTTAGGAAACTCTGAAAAAGATTTCTGACTTACAGGGATAAGTCACTTTAAAACATCAGATATTTATTAAACTGACTTTGATTTAGTGACAGAGTTCCAATTATTAGTCAGAAGAGTTTCCCACATACAATAGCCACAGCTTTGTATAGTAATCACTGATACTAAGAAAGGCAACTTTGAGGCCCTTTATAAGTTTCAGTCTTAAATAAAATATTAATAAGCATGCTAAGTCACAGAAGGAGATTCAGTGAGTTCAACATGTGTATGGAATTCTCTTGATTAGAGAGATACAAAATGTTGTTAGGATGGTAGAAGAAGGAGCAATTATTTCCAATGGAAATTAGAGTTGGGGCAGTTGTGAAGACTTTATGGAAGAGGTGATAAGTAAGTTAGGCTTTAAAGAGTGAGTTATATTTTCATGGGTGGAGAAAGCAGAAAGAACATTTGAGATTGAAGGACCAGCATGAATAAAGTCACTGGAGGAGTAAAATTTCATGGTGAATAATTTGATTCAGCTAGAGTATAAAAATGTGTGAAGGGAAATAGTATTTAAAGGTAGATAGATTGGGGGCATATATATATACAAAGGGAAAACTCATTCTTGGCTCTCTGAAGGTTTGCTGAAAAATCAACTGACAAAAGGCAGATCAATAGGAGAAAAGGCATATACATTTATTTGATCATAGTTTTATGTGACAGAGGAGACTTCAGAATGAAGACCCAAGATACAGGAAAGATTGTCTATTTTTATGCTTAGGTTCAACAAAGTATGGATACCCAAGTAGAAATATGATTGGACAAAAAGATCATGATCTAATGCTAATAGGCTGAGTGGGGAAACCCAGCAAGGCCTCTTGTCTAGATTCTTCTAGGCCTCTCTGAGCACGCATTCCTTCCTTCTGGATGTGGGGCAGGACCCTCTCTGGAATGAGGCTCTTACGGTCAAACAAGGTAGGTCAGATCATTTCTTTATGGCCAGCTTTTACACAGAAAGGTGGAGCTGGAAAAAAACGCAATATTTTATGGCTGGCTTTGCGGAAAAACAGCTCTGGTTTCTATGACCTGCCTTGGGGAAGTGGGATTCTAGTTCGTATCTCTAGCCTTGCGGGAGAATGGGTCTGAGAGACAGGAGGGCAGGAGAAAGTCAGAGAGAAACTTGCTTCTGAGGCCTTCATTTTGGTGTATCATTTTCTGAGCCCCAATAGCCAGATCACAGAGAGCCTGCAATGCCCATTGAATAGCACAAAATTATGCCCAGAATGATTCAGATGTTTTAAAAATTGAAATTGCCTAGATTTTCTATTACTGAGCACATCTTGCTCTGAAGTACCCATACCAGCTGATATGGACTTGTCAGTTAAAGGTAATCCAAACTCTTCTAATTTATACAACAATCTATTTTAAGTAAATATCCTGTCAATTCTAGGTGAAATCTGCCTGTCAGGGTATATTTGCCCTTTCAAAGGGTATTCTTTCTTCTCTGCCTTCTCAGGATGATATCTGAATGGATAGGCAAGTGTATATCTCCTTATAGCACGGGAAAAGCCTCAATTCCACATGCTGTCCTCTGGGTCTTCTTTGGTCTCTGCCAAAATGCTCCTAATCTTGATTGGTCACTAGTAAGCCTTTGGTGGTGTCTGCTGAAGTGTTACTTGCCAATGCCACAATTTATGAAGTCTCTATATTATATAGCCTCCTCATCCAGACCCCAAGCCTCTAGCTCTTTCAGGAGTTCTGCCACCCTTCTCTAAGGTGTGTGGAGATTTCTGGATTTCTTGTATATTATGTTCCTGGCTGTGGGAAACTTCCAGCATTTTTCCTTTTTCTAATTATGCTGTGTCTCCACTTCTTCTCTACTGGGACTCTCTATGTTGATGCAATGTGCTCTCTTTCCAGCATTCCAAATGGGAACCATTCTGATTTTATCTTCCCCCAAAGCCAATTTGGGATGTCTCACATACCTTTATCCTTCCTGTGGCAGGTACTGAGGCATGAGTACACCATACGTTTTCTCAGAAAATCAGACCTTAACCTTAGTCTCATAACCTATGAATAACTCTATTATCTGCTTATTATTTAAATTTTTATTTACCCTTCAGTCCCAGGAAAGCTGTTTTTTGTCCTCTCTGTTTTATGGCTTGTGGCAAAACATGAAATTCATAATTCTATGCTTTGCTCTTAACATTTAAAAAGAAGCATTTGGAATTCAGAAACACAAAGAGGCACACACACATACACATACAGACATAACTCTTTTTCAGAAAAACCTGGCTCCCCACTGGATTTTTCACTGTGGACTTCAAACATACAAACAAAACCATTTAACCTAAACTAATCAATGACCCTATTGTTCAATGCCATATCTGCTGTACCCATAAAGCTATGACAGCCACTGATTCAAGAAGTGAAAACAAAATAAAACCAGCAATATCAGAAATTGAAATAACTTGATGTCATATATCTAAAAATATTATTATTATTATTATTATTATTTTACCAAAGTATAAGGACCCAAAGGTATCTCTGGGGACAGACTACAAGGTGGCTTGGAGGCAATATCAGGAGAATGTTGTAACAGTCCAGATGAGAGATGCCAATGCAGGAATGAAAAGGAAGAGATGGAGTTGAAAAAACTTCAGATATAGAATTACTAGGATCTGGTGACTAATTAAAATGGAATGTGTGAGAGAGAAATTAAACATTAATGGGTTTTTAGCTAGAAGTGTGTTATAGATGGCAACTTTACACCTCTATTAACACAACTCTTCACCTGGAGCAAGAACTTCAAAATAGATACCAGAGTTATTTTAGTGGTAGAACCAATAAGACTTGATGGCTGAGAAAGGAGTTGAAGTTGATTCTGAGGCTATTATACTTGAATAACTAGGTTAACGCTATTGCTATTATCATCTGAGTTAGGAAACAGTTGAGAAGCAGGTGAAAGAGTGGAGAAAAAAGATGCTGGATTGGACATATGGTTTCTTAAGCCAGTGGAAACACCATGTGGGAAAACAAAGCAATCACTTGAAAATTTACGTTGTGGAATTTGGTAGTAAGCTTGGGGCTGGAAATACATACTTGGGAGTCACCAATGCTAGGGTGATATTGAATTGATAGAAGTAGATGATGTCATGAAAGAGAGCGTGGGCAAAGCAGAACAGAGAACCAAGCAATAACAGAATTTTGAAAGATGTTTAAATTTAAGGAATGCATGATAGGCAAAAAGATCCACCTGTATTAGTCTGTTCTCAAACTGCTATAAAGAACTACCTGAGACTGGGTAATTTATGAAGAAAAGAAGTTTAATTGACTCACAGTTCCACAGGCTTAACAGGAAGTATGACTAGGAGGCCTCAGGAAACTTATAATCATGGCAGAAGGCGAAGGAAAAGCAAAGACCCTCTTCACATGGTGGCAGGAGAGAGAGAGAGTGAGGAGGGAAGAGCCACACACTTTTAAGCCATCAGATCTCGTGAGAACTCACTCACTATCATGAGAACAATATGGGGAAAATCTGCCCCCATGATCCAATCACTTCCCACCTGGCCCCTCCTCCAATTTGACATAAGATTTGGGTAGGGACACAAAACCAAACCATATTACCATCTAAGGAGTCTGAGAAAAAGAAAATCAAAACAGATGGAAAATCAGAAGATAAGAGTGCCAAAAGCCTAAATAGGAGAGAGATACAAAGAGAATCCACAGAAGGCTATTAATAATTGCTATCAATGATCTTTGAGAGAGTTGTTTTATTGTAGTGATGTCAAGATATGAGTGGAAGTTCTGAAGGGTAGCTAGTGGGAAAGAGATACTCTGGAAAGACGAGATAGGCAGAGGTTGCAGTGAGCTGAGATCGTGCCACTGCACTCCAGCCTGGCATCAGAGTGAGACTCCATCTCAAAAAAAGAAAAAAAAAATAGAGATGCTGTTTTGTTTTTTTTTTTTTTTCCGACGAGCACAAGAGTTTAGGATCAGGAAGATATGAAGAAATTTGCAACCATGAAAGAGTCATGACATCTCAAGTCTTAGCTATAATAATACACTTTTAAAACTTTCTAGATAATCAAAGAGTTGAAGTTTTCAGTTCATTATTGTAAAAGGGGACACATATGACATGGAGTACTTGATATCTCTATTTAGGAAATTTACAGATACATTCTTGTTGGGAAATGCAGTCACGTGCATGCAGTCTTTTGAGCCCTGCATAGTTGCATAAGCATGTGTCTTGGGCCTGGATCATTTCCTTGCAAAGAGATAAAGAGCCCTTACAGTTTGTGTTGGGCATATCTTTTTGTTTTGGAATATTTTTCCCTATTCCGGACTTGATTGGCACTTCTTTGTTCTGATTAAGCATGCACATCATATGGCACCTGAACAACCCTACTACTGTATCTGTTCCCAGTTGGGAGGCAATGGGATCCTTCACCTGTAGCACAGGAAGGACTCATCCAAACCCTCTCACTGCATTGGCTGAGGGGTGAGTTCTCCTGGTCATGGGGGACCAAAACTCTCTATTGAGGCTGATCTTGCTCTGTCTCTTCTCTATGTGAATATAGTGTTATTCCATCTGGTGCCTGAGTGAGCTGTATCTTTCTTGGCAACCCCAATACCTGCAAATTATGCAGTGAGTTGACATCCTCAAACTGCTGCTCCTGGTGGTAGACAACAAATGTTAATTGCTCAACAATTTCAGCCTGACCAGTCTTTCAAAAATAAAGCAAAAGACCAGGCTTTTGCTCTACATGATACTGATTCCCTGAGAGCCAGACTCATTTGGGGGCCTTGCTGCAGTTTGCTAGGTCCAGGCTCTCAACTGAAATTGCATTTTCCAAGATCAATTTCTTTTATGGCTTACTTCAGTGATATGTGACATCTCCGAAATAATAAAAATGAATCTTTCCCTTTGAAAAGAATAACGTTGGGCTTGCACCAAACCGTATGGTGTAAGGTACTGAATTGCAGTGATGAAGTTCTAAATCACATTGATTGAGCTTTACTCATGGTGAAAAATTATTTTTGCAGTCACTGAGTGATTGTATGTGTGGTGAGAGGAGGGCAAAGAGAGGGTGAGGAAGTACTACTATAATCAAGAGTTATGTGTGCCAAAAAACTATTTTCTAGACTTTCTGTGTTTTGTTTGATAAAACTAGAAATAGCTATCACTTCTAGACTATTCACTACATGCTATAAACTGGACTACATAGATTTGCATATTGTCTTAGTCCATTCAGGCTGCTATAACAAAATACCATAAACTGGTTGGCTTATAAACAACAAACACTTATTTCTCACAGTTTTGGAGGCTGGGAAGTCCAAGAGCAAGGAGCCAGCCAGTTTGTTTGATGAGGGCCTGTTTTCTGGTCCATAGATGACACTTTCTCACTGTGTCTTCGCATGGTGGAAGAAGCTAGCTTTTCTCTTTACGTATGTGTCCCCTTTACAATAATGAACTGAAAACTTCAAATCTTTGATTATCTAGAAAGCTTTAAAAGTGTATTAATGCCCTTATAAAAGAGATCTGGGATCCCTTCCATTCATGAGGACTCCACCCTCATTACCTAATAACTTCCCAAACACCCCACCTCATAATACCAACAACTTAGGGGTTAGAATTTCAACATATAAATTTTGGGAGAACACAAACATTCAGACCATAGCACATATATTATCTCATTGATTCCTCAAATAACACTGTAGGATAAGTATTATCCTTCTGAGATTTGCAGTGGTTAGGTAATTTGCTTAAGGCCATAGGCTGGTAAAGGGTAATCAAATTTTGAATACAAATCTATGTGGCTTTGAAGTTCATGCTCTTAACCAATATTGTATCTCATTTTTTCTAAGACCTTGTTAATCATCCTGATCACCTGGAGAGCCTTAGCAATAAAGATTCCCACATAAACCAAGTTTGAGAACAAGTGTTCTATACTAAGCAGGGAAGAAAGATGAACCACATACTACAGCACTAGACCACTACCACCCCCAACCACCCCACTCTACCATAAAATAGCAACACCAAACAAAGAAATTAATACAACTCTGTGGGTAATGATGGAAGTAAAGTGAAAAGTACAGTGATAACATTCTTGGACCTTGTGGTTTTAGTTGAATCCTAGCCAGGTTTCCATTGTAAAAGATTCCCTCTTCTACCCTATGTTGTTAGGAAAATAAAAGGAAATCCTTCTGCTACATATACATGTACTTCAGGAGCAAGCTCAAAAACAATTAGACAATGATGACCAATATTTTAATTAGGTTTAGACATCCTAGTCAATAAGACATAAGAAAGGATTTGAACGTGTCTATGTGAAGACAGACTTTGGATGGTATTAGAGTGGTTGGTGTAACATGGCTTCCACAAATTCCTATAGCTTCAGCAAGTTAGTCTTATTAATTCTCTTAGAATAGTATTTTCTCTTCTTGCTCAATTGTCCTTGAAATTATTCTATAAAATATATACTACAATTTTCTATTCAAAAGTTAGTAATACTATCTTACCTCTGTTGAAAACCGATATTCATCCTAGCCAGTGCTCTGCAAGCTGCCATCCCTTTTTGTCCTCAATGTTTTCTGAAAACCATTCTACTTAGAAATCTTTCCTCTAAACTGTGGTTCTTCAAAAGATGTCTACTTTTCTGCATGGGACAATTTTAGCCATTACTAAATTGAAATCACAGACACACACAGTGTCTATGATATATATGTTTTAACATGAACAGAAAATGTAAACATGAATAGAAATTAAATGGACATAGAAACTATGGCAATCTCACCAGATATTAACATATTAAAAATGAGAGTTAAAACCTTGGCTTGGTTTTTCTGTGGCTAGAAATAAAGGTCAACAGGACTTGGCAAGGCACCTGTAAGTGGATTAATTTCTTCTCATTCTTGCAAGGATCTGGATTATCACAAGCATTTTTTGTTTGATGAATCATCTAGAAACTGTTAGAGTATCACCTAAAACTTTGTAAGAAAATCTTTATTAAAAGAGCTTTTCTCACCCACAGAGAAACATAGCATGTCTCAGTCTGCAATAGATAAGAGAAGGAAGTATTTTTAGACAAGATAGTTAGAAAAACATTTTTTGTTATCCCTAATATTATACCAAAGAGTCATTCATTCAATATGTATTTATTGAATTACTACTATGTACCTAACACTGTAGCAGGGAGACTAGAGGTAAGGCTTTTAAATTACCCAATACCTACTTGCAATCCTTGCCATATTCTGCAATGGCATTTCCATTTTGTTGCTTTTGGAATTATTTTATCTGAGCCCATATTCGCAGATAATTCTGAGAGTCTGTTTTTCCCTTGGATCAAGCCTGAACCCAATTGCAGAGTACCTAGCAGGGAGAGTAAAGAATAATTTTAAACCTGGTCTTTATGCAGGCCATAGCTGGCATAGACTTCCAAAGATGGAAGGTGACCATGAGGAATCTTGTTGCCATATAAGATAAGAGAGAAGAAAGGACATCAGAACTTCGCTTAATCTGTTTCCAAGGAAAATGCTGCATTTTTGTGCTTCTATATATACCTTCACAATTTTCTGTATCTCTTTCCTGAAAAATAAGATTTATGTTTTGAGGATTTGTATAGATTTTTATTTTTTTGTGTATATATATATGTATATATATATATTTATGGGGTACATGAGATGTTTTGATACAGGCATGCAATGTGAAATAAGCACATCATGAAGAATGGGGTATTCATCCCCTTGAACATTTATTCTTTGAGTTACAACAATCCAATTATACTCTTTGAAATATTTTAAACTGTACAACGAAGCTATTATTGACTATAGTTACACTGTTGTGTTATCAAACAGTAGGGGTCATTCATTCTTTCTGTTTTTTCTGTACCCATTAACCATCCCCATCTCACCTGCCCCAGTCCCCTGCTAACCTTCCCAGCCTCCGGTAACCATCCTTCTACTCTCTATATCCATAAATTACATTGTTTTGATTCTCAGATCATAAAGATAAGTGGAAACATGCAATGTTTGTCTTTCTGTGCAGGACTTATTTCACTTAACAAAATGATCTCCAGTTCCATCCATGTTGTTGCAAATGACAGGATCTCACTATGTTTTATGGCTAAATAATACTTCATTGTATATATATACCGCATTTTCTTTTTCCATTCATCTGTTGATGGACACTTAGGTCACTTCCAAACCTTAGCAATTTTAAACAGTACTCCAACAAATGTAGGAGTGCAGACATCTTCTCAATATACTGATTTCCTTTCTTTTGGGTATATACCCAGTAGTGAGATTGCTGGATCATATGGTAGCTCAACTTTTAGTTTTTTGAAGAACCTCCAAACTGTTCCCCATAGCGGTTGTAGTAATTTACATTCCTACCAACAGTGTATGCAGGTTCCCTTTTTTCCACATCCTCACCAGCATTTGTTATTGCCTGTCTTTTGGATATAAGGCATTTAAACTGAGGTGAGATAGTATCTCATTGTTTTGATTTGCATTTCTGTGATGATCAATGATGTTGAACACCTTTTCATATGGCTGTTTGCCATTTGTATGTCTTCTTTTAAGAAATGTCTATTCAAATCTTTTGCCCATTTTTAAAATTGGATTATTAGATTTTTTCCTTTAGAGTTTTTATGAGCTCCTTATATATTCTGATTATTAATCGCTTGTCAGATGGGTAGTTTGCAAATATTTTCTCCCATTCTGTAGGTTGTCTCTTCACTTTGCTGATTGTATCATTTGCTGTGCACAAGCTTTTTAACTTAATATGATCCCATTTTTCCAACTTCACTTGAGTTACCTGTACTTATAGAGTATTGCTCAAGAATTTTTTCCCAGACCAATATCCTAGAGTTTTTCCCCAATGTTTTCTTGTAGTATTTTCATAGTTTGAAGTCTTAGATTTAAGTAATTAATCACTTTGATTTGATTTTTGTATATGGCAAGAGATAGGGATCTAGTTTCATTCTTCCACATATGAATATCCAGTTTTCCCAGCACAATTTATCAAACAGACTGTCTCTTTCCCAGTGTATGTTTTTGGCACCTTTTTCAAAAATGAATTCACTGTAGGAGCGGATTTCTTTCCAAGTTCTCTATTCTGTTCCATTGGTCTATGTGTCTGTTTTTATGCCAATACCTTAGTGTTTTGGTTATGATAGCTCTGTAGTATAATTTGAGGTCAGGTAATATGATTCTTCCAGTTTTTTTCTTTTTGCTGGGGGTAGCTTTAGCTGTTCTGGGCCTTTTGTGGTTCCATGTACATTTTAAGATTTAAAAAAAAATTTCTGCAAAGAATGCCTTTGGTTTTGCACTGAATTTATAGATTGCTTTGGGTAGTATGGACACTTTAACAATATTGATTTTTCTAATCCATGAACATGTAATATTTTTTCATCTTTTGGTGTCCTCTTCAATTTCTCTCATCAGTATTTCATAGTTTTCATTATAGAGATTTTTCATTTCTTTGGTTAATTCCTAGGTATTTAATTTTATGTGACTATTTTAAATGGGATTACTTTTTAAATATCTTCTTCAGATTGTTCACTGTTGGCATATAAAAATGTGACTGATTTTTTATGTTGATTTATGTTCTCCAACTCTACTGAATTTGTTTATTAGTTCTAATAGTTTTCTTATGCAGTGTTTAGGTTTTCCCAATGTAAGATCATATTATGTGCAAACAAGTATAATTTGACTTCTTTCTTTTCAATTTAGATACCCTTTATAGGTTTTTCTTGTCTGATTGCTCTAGCTAGAATGTCCAGTACTATGTGGAATGACAGTGGTGAAAATGGGCATGCTTATCATGTTCCAGATCTTAGAAGAAAGGCTTTCAGGTTTTCCCCATTCAGTATGACACTAGTGGTGGGTCTATCATAAATGGCTTTTATTGTATTGAGGTATGTTTTTCCTATCCCCAGTTTTTTGAGGGTGAAGTTATGTTTTGACAGAGCAGTATTATATTGTTTCTGTACAAAATTGGAGACAAATATTATTTATTCATTTAATTTCTCATTTCAGGGTGCTATGTGCTTTGTTTGACAGCAATAGCCTTTTTGGGTTGAATTATGGTTCATTAGCAGATTATGTGTAAACTAAGTAAGAATAGACTGGGACATGTAAACCAACATCTTAGCAGGCACATTATTGTTTTATGTCTGCGTGGATCGCTGTGAACAACAACAAAGAAAAAACTAAAATTGAGGCACTGGTGGAAGAAAGACTCCGAAAGTAATAGCTGAATATGGATGCTGGTTAAAATCATGGGACTAGGTGAGACTGTCTATGTAAAATGTCTAGAGTAAAGGAGAAAAGCAGACTGAGTCTAACAAAACACTGGAGGAAACTAACATTTTGTCGATGAACAGAGGAAAAGATTCTAAAGATATTTAAAAAGAGCAATCATGATAAGCATAAGAAGAAACAAAATATTGTGATGCTATGGATATCAAGGGATGCATTTCAAAACAGAGGCAAAATTGCATGCCTTTATCAAAATATGTCATGTATCCCATAAATATATACACCTACTATGTATCCACAAAAACTAAACAATCAAAATTTAAACAGTAAAAAGAATACCTACATTAAAAAAATACACAAAATAGAGGAAAAAAATTAACAAGATTAAAGGCTGTCGAGAAGTCAGCTAAAAGATGACTCAAAATGACAATTTAACTTGATCAATTGATAAATCTAAGGTAAAAGGGTAGGAATATATGTCTTATTGAAATGGTATGAGTAGTCGCAAAAAGGTGAGAAAATGCATATAATAGGATGAAAGAATATTTTTAAAATTAAGGATTAGAGTTGGTAGAGGGTTTTGATAATGGCAAATATTCGGAAAACTGCTAACAGGCACTGTTCTGGGGTCTGGGAATAAAGCAATGAAGTCCCTAGCCCCTTGAAACTGACATTACTGTTTTGGGGACAGGTGTGGAGGACAAATTTTTTTTAATTGTCAGGCAGTAAATAGTTCTATAAAGAAAAATCAAGGTAAGGGGATAAGAGGAATGGAATACTATTTTCTAAGGAGTGGACATGGAAGATCTTTCTAATAAAGTTGTATTTTAGCTAAAGTTTTGAATGAGATGAGGGATAATCTGTGAAGGTGGTGGTTGGGGGTGGGGGAAGAAATCATTTCAGGCACAGATTAGAGCAAGATTTCTAACAGATATATGTGCTTGTCATGTTTGAAGAAAAGAAAGGAATCAGTGTGGTTGAAGCAGAGTGTATAAGAGCAAAGAAGTAACCTGTGGTCAAATTGTAAAATGCTTTATCAACTACTCTGAATGAGACACAAAGTCATTGGTGACATTTGAACCAGAGGAGTCCTATTATCTCATTTGTTTTTTAAAGGATGATTTTGTCTGATATGTAGAAAACAGACCACAAGAGAAAGGCTGGAATTCAGAAGATCATATCCGAAGTACTTGAAGTCATTAATACAAAAAATAATGCTGGCTTGTAGCACAATGGTACTAGTAGAGGCAATGAGATATAAGTGGATTTTGAATATATTTGAAGCAAGCATTGTTAGGATATGATTAACAATTTGATGTGGTATATGAGAAAGAGAGAAGTCAAGAATGACTACTAGAAATGTCAGTCTAAGCAATTAGGAAAATGGAATTGCCATGTATTGAGACCAGGCAGCATGTGATAAGAGCAGACTGACAAAAGGTGGGAATCAAATTCAGTTTGAGATAGGAAATATCAAGTTGGCAACTGAATATATACATCTGGATTTTGAGTCAAGATATATGTATCTTGATATTTAGAGAGGTCAGGCTGGAAATATACATTTTAAGGTTGTCAACCTACAAGGTTTATTTATAATTGTGGAATACAATACGTCCTCTTGAGCAGTGATTTGGACTAGAAAAGAGAAGAATAGAAAAAAAATGAGCCTTAAAAATTGAGGTCTAGAAGGAGAAAAAATATCATCAAAGGAGAATAGGAAAGTATGGCCAATAAAGAAGGAGGGGTCTCAAGAGTGGATACCGAGAAAAGTGTTTTGAGAACAAAGGAGTGATAAACAAGGTAATGCTGCTAACAAGTCAAGTAAAATGAGGGTTCAGAACTGACCACTGAAATTGGAGACTTGGCTGTCTCTGGAGTTGTTCAGGGACAAGTAAATTAGATTAGATGCAATGTACAGTATCTGCCTGAAATTGGAAACCACACAGTTGAATTTTTTTTCCTCCAGTATCCCTTAGTTACACGTGTGTTAGTGTGGAGGAGGCAAATTGTACTTTTCAAATTTCAACCTTCATTTTAGATATAGGAGATAAATGTGCAGGTTTGTTACATGGATATATTGCACCCAGGTAGTGAGCATAGTACCCCAATAGGTAGTTTTTCAACCCACGACTCATTCCCTCCCTCCCTGTTCTACTAGGCCACAATGTGTATTGTTCCCATCTTTACATCTATGCATGCTCAAAGTTTAGCTCCCGCTTGTAAATGAGAACATGCGGTAATTGGTTTTCTGTTCCTTCATTAGTTTGGTTAGGATTGTGGCCTCCAGCTCCATCCATGTTGCGGCAAGGGACATGATTTTATTATTTTTTATAGCTGCATAGTATTCCTTGGTATATATGTACCACATTTTCTTTATCCAATCTATCATTGCTGGGCACCTAGGTTGATTCCACGTCTTTGCTATTTTGAAGAGGGTGGCAGTGGACATAAAAGTGCATGTGTCTTTTTGGTATACTGATCTATTTTCCTTTGGGCATATACCCAGAAATGGGATTGCTGGGTCGAATAGTAGCTGTTTTAAGTTCTTTGAGAAATCTCCAAACCGCTTTCCACTATGGCTGAACTAATTTACGTTCCCACCAGCAGTGTATAAGCATTCTCTTTTCTTGGCAGCCTTGCCAGCAACTGTTTTTTTTTTTTTTTTTTTTTTTACTTTTTAATAACAGTCATTCTGACTAGTGTGAGATGGTGTTTCATTTTGGTTTGTGTAGCTTTATTTCTGAGTTTTCTGTTCTGTTCCATTGCTCCATGTGTCTGTTTTTTGTACCAGCACCGTGCTGTTAGGGTTACTATAGCCTTTTAGTACAGTTTGAAGTCTGGTAGTATGACGGAGAAGGCAAATTTTAAGATTTGTCTGGAATTGGTGGTTTTGTGGGGAAGAAGCATAAAAAAGCAAGAGAATTGAGGAAGCTGATGAGATACTAATTTATTGATTAATTTAATGCAATTGACAAACATGGTCTAGTTTGTACAGGAAAGAGTGAGGCCAAGAATGTTAATAGATTTGCATAAAATAGAGAGTTAAGATGCTTGTGATATCAATAAATTCAAAGAGTAAGTCCAATGGGAATGGGATTGCTGGAAGAATAAGTCATTGTGGTTAGAAAGTGAGATAATGAAGTCAAAATAATTTCCAAAGGTGGAGTAGTTGCAAGTGAAGACAAAGTCTAGCAAATGGTAATGGATGTGGGTATCTAAAGCAAAATATAGGTCAGGGTCTCCAGGATTGAAGAGTGGGCAATAAACTATGTTGCTAAGATTTGAAATGCAACATCCCAAATGACTGTTACAATCACCCATAATTGTAACAACATTTGAGAAGCAAAGGATGATTACACACTGAGTATCAAAGCCTCCAATGAATGTCAGGGTTGTATCTGGGACCTTGGAAGTCTAATTGATCCTTACACAATGTCTAAAATAATTTTTCTCCTTTGTGCCCTACAACTTCAAAAAAGTTACATCATAATTTTGTGTAATATCAATATGTGGCTATCATCATTTGAAAAGTGAGCTTTTTTCAATGTATAAACTCATATCTTTTAGCTCTTCAAAAGAACTGGAATACCTTTCTCAATAGTATATTCCATATTGCTTCCTCTTTCTTGTATTCTTTTGTTTTGGTGGAGTGTGTCCTTGACGATTTTCTGAGATAGGGTAAAAAGGAAGTCAATCTTTTAAGAACGTGCATATTTGAAACAAATTTCATTCTACATTAATATTTGAATGGTATATTTTCTGGGAATAGAATTATAAACGGGGCATCATCTTCCACTTGTGATGGCATTGCTCCAGAATCTTAGTTCCCACTGTGGTAGTTGAGTAGTCCAGTGCAATTCTGACTTCTACTCCTTTGCATGTGACATATTTCTGGAAGTTTTTAAGATCCTACCTTTATTCATAGTATGCTAAAATTCAGTGAAGATGTGTCCTGATGTGGGCTTTTTTTTTCATTCTTTTAATTGGAGAGTAGGGGAAGAGACATATGGTAAGCCCTTTTAATCACCAACTGTGTCCTTCAGTTATGGGAAATATTTTTGGAGTAATTGTTTGATACTTCTCTTCCTATTTTCTGTGTTTTCTTTCTTCACTTTGTCAGACTTCTTGGATTCATCTTGTATGTTTTGTACCACTTTCCTTTTATTTTTTTTCTTTTCTCTAAGGAGGGAGTGTAGTGGTTAGATAAGCATTTCCTCTGGTGCTAGAGGTTCTGGGTTCTAATGTGAGCTCCACCATTTACTAGGTTTTGACTTTGGACAAGTCACTTGTCTTCTTTGTTACTCAGTTTCCCTATATAGAAATTGAATAGTGTCTATCTTAGGGTTTGTTGTTAAGAGAAAATGAATTAATGCATGCAAAGTGCTCAGAACAGTGCCTAACACATTATAAGAGCTATATAGAATTTTTTATTATATTGTAATTATTACTTTATAGCTTTGATGTTCTACCTTCTGTACATGTCCTCAACTTTGCCTTTAACTTCTTTTGATGATTTTTTTAGAAGTTTTGATATTATTTAATTTTCAAGATTTTTTTCTTGAACAGCATGGTGACAGTAGTTAGTAATACTTTATTGTATACTTGAAATTTACTGAGAGAATAAATTTTAAATGTTCTCACCACACACACGAAAAGATATGTGAGGTGATGAATATGTTAATTGGCTTGGTTGTAGCCATCATGAGACAATGAATACATATATAAAAATATCACATTATACACTGTAAATATTTATAATTTTTGTCAATTATACCTTAGTAAAGCTGGACAAAAAGAGACTTTTTTTATTTGGCAATCTATCATGATCCTATATCTTTTCTTTCTCCAAGGTGTTAGAGTTTTTCTTAAATCTTTCTTATGCTTTCTCACATTGTCTGTTTCTGTTTCTTTCCTTTTTCTATTTGTTCATTTCGGCCTATGTTTCACATTGAAAATTTTCATCAAATATCGGACATCCTTGGCTCTTTACTCACATTTAAGAGTGAAGAAAGAACTGTCCATTTATATTTAAGAGTAAAACTAAAAAGCTATTTGAAAGGTCTTCGTTATTTTCTTAGTTAACTGGTGATATTCACTGTAAAGTGATTGTATAGAGACACAGATACCTGGAAGGGGGACTGCCAATTTGTTTTTCCCCTTTGAGGAGGCACTGATTCTTCAAAAATAAATTCTCTCAGCTCTTTCCTGGTTGCTTGTGTTTGAGAAGAGTTTAGGCATTTCAGTTCTTCCTATGAAATAATTCACTTAATCTCACTGTTTTTTGTTTGTTTCTTCCTTCCACCCGCCACTGTGCTTGAAATTTCAATCTGGAGCCTTTCTTAAATCTTTCCAAAGAATAGACATTTGATCACCTACTAGAGTGAAGAGCACCTGGAATTCTAGTATCTCCTTATATAGTTTTTAAATAATTCCTCTCTTTTCTGCCCTATACATTTTTCTTCCATCATCTTTCGAGATACCTGGTGTTTCAAACTCTTGAGTCTTTGCAGTTTCCATGGGCTGCAATAACTCGCTTCTTACCAGCATTTCCTTCTGTAAGCATTTCAATCTTGATTTAATTAGCTTTGTTCAGTCAACATGCTTCCATCTGTTTTCTATCTTTCAAATTTATGCTAATATTTCTCATCAATTTTTGTCTCTTCTTGGGGTTCCTTTATCCTCGTGGGTTTATGCCTTTCATTCCTCATAGTACTTGAGGGCACAGGTTCTAAAGCTGAACTCTTTGGGTTGGAATCCTTGCCGTGCCGTATTACCAGCTGAGAGAGCATAGGCCATTTACTTAAGTTGTCTGCATTTCTATTTTTTTCTTTTCATTTATTTTCGTGTTGAAAAATAAAAATAAAAAAGCACTTGTATCATAGAAGTTAGTACATGCAAAGTACTTAGAACAGTGTCTGACACAAAGTACCTGTTCAATAATCGTCAACTGTTATTATTGTTATCACTATTAACACTGTATTATTATTTAGAAGTTTCAGATAGGAGTAGAGATAAACATGTGCATTTAATTATCTATGTTTAACCATTAATTTATTTTTTAAATGTAGATGGGACAAGTGAAGACTCTATTATTAATTGTCCTGGAGAACTGAGAAGAATAGGACAGAGTAATTGTGGTCAGCTTTTATACATGACATTACTTAAGAGCCTGGAATGAATAAAGTTTAAATAATTAGGTGCATGAGTCATTGCATTTCTCTACTTTTCTGAACTCATTATCAGTTTCATCTTAATGCTGTTTTTTTAATAGTCACAAGATGGATATAGCAGTTACATATATCACATGCATATATGACAATGTCCAGATGCAGAAAAGGTGCAATGTTATCTATGTCTTCTTCTGAAGAATGAACAAATCTTTCTCAGAAGCCCCCAACAGATCTTCATTCATGTCTCATTGGCTACAATCCATTAATTACCCTTGAATCAATCACTGGAAATAAAAATAGAACCACAAAAATTGGCCTAGATTGATTAAGGCTTATGTCTGGGGCTGAGACTAGAATCCTAAGCCCTTGGGTCATATGGGGCAGGAGTGCACACATGAAATAAATTGTGTTGTTGTAAGAAAAAAGCCAGGCGCGGTGGCTCATGCCTGTAATCCCAGCACTTTGGGAGGCCGAGGCGGGTGGATCACTTCAGGTCAGGAGTTCGAGACCAGCCTGGTCAACATGATGAAACCCTGTCTCTACTAAAAATACAAAAATTAGCCGGGCATGGTGGTGCGTGCCTGTAATCCCAACTAATCAGGAGGCTGAGGCAAGAGAATCGCTTGAACCCTGGCAGCGGAGTTTGCAGTGAGCCGAGATCACGTCATTGCACTCCAGCCTGGGCAATAGAGCGTGACTCTGTCTTGGGGGAAAAAAAAAAAAAAGGAAGGGCAAGTAGATATTTAGTAGGCAAACAAGTGATGCCGAGAAAGGGATTCTCCAGGTTGTTCCATAAAGTCATAAATATTGAGTATACCTCAATAAAATTCAGACCTATAATTTTAATGAACACGTTGGGAAAGCAAAAGTTGATTTCCCTAATGAGTCTTTGCCTAGTAAGTATTCTGTAATGCCGAATACTAGGCTTATTGGTATTCAAATCAAATTGCTATTGTAACTTAAAGCTTGCTTACTACAGTGTTGCAAATAGCCAGCATCGTTGTTCAGATAAAAACAGATAAACTTTCCCAAGTTAACTACTTCCTTCCTTTTTAGACATGCATAAGATAGACGAAAACTGGGTAAAATAAATATAAATGTATATACTGCATTCAGAAGTGAATGTCAGTGGAGTTTCCTGACTCTTACCTATGCCCAAAGAGTATCTGAGAAAAGTGAATGAATTGCTTACCTGACTTCCTGTCTTCCTGAGTCTTCAGAGAATGAATTACAATTCCCCATTTTGCCTTACACATTTTAGTGAGCTAATTACAACACTTTTACAGTTCAGCCTCCTTAAAAATCAAATTGGAAGTTGTGATAAACCTACTGGCAATTAAGAGACAGCAAGATGGATTATCTCCAGATGCTCATGGGACTTCTTGAAGTTTGGAGTCACATCTGTTTCCGCTACACTTTGGTATTTTTTGTTGTTGTTGTTGATGATGGAAGCTTTCTGTGGCCCTGTTGAGTTGCAGTATGCAAATAAGCTTTATCCAAGCATGCTTACTTCCTGGGATGAAAAGTTTCCAGGCAGATACACAGCAAGAAGTCATGGTACATTCATTCTCAGAGCCTGAAAAATGTATGCTAGGTCTCATAAGTAAACTTCCAATTTTGGAGAGAGACAGTGGAAGCTTGTGATATTTTTCAGTGTGATTTGGATTGGAAAAGAGGTGAAACATTTTTCTACTTTGGAATGCACTGATAAGAATAAAAATAATGCCCCTAAATAAGTCCAATAAAGCCTGGAGTAGTCTTTCTTTCAGTTTCCTATTTCTTCTTCATTCAGGTTTCCTACAAAACTTCCATATAATTCTGCATTAGGAGCACATATGTAGAAAGTTATAAAATGAAGAGACATTTTTCTTTGGCACAGATACTTTAGTGACATTAAAGATTAAAGTTTTTTTTTTATAACAGTTTTTTTTGGGGTTTCTTTTTTTTTTTTTTTTTTTTTGAGACAGAGTTTCACTCTTGTTGCCAAGGCTGGAGTGCAATGGTGCAATCTTGGCTCACTGCAACCTCCTGCCTCCCGGGTTCAAGTGATTCTCCTGCCTCAGCCTCCTGAGTAGCTGGGATTACAGGCGTGAACCACCATACCTGGCTAATTTTTGTATTTTCAGTAGAGACGGGGTTTCACCATGTTGGTCAGGCTGGTCTCAAACTCCTGACCTCGTGATCCACCCACCTCAGCCTCCCAAAGTGCTGGGATTACAGGCATGAGCCACCGCGCCCAGCCTGCATTTATAATAATGTTTAACATACAGTACATTTGGCATGCAACAACAAATAACATTTACAAAGCTACATGTCTAGTACAGGGTTAAATGTGATGATGCAAGATAGGTAAGAGTTAAAACACACAGTTTGTACCCCTAATTCTGATTAGGCTTCTTTGAGAGAAGTATAGTGTCTGGAATGAAATAGTTTTATTCTACTGTGTGATGGTGAGCCTATGCTATGGTCTAAATGTTTGTGTCCTTGTGCCTCCCAATTCATATGTTGAAACCTAGTCTCTAATGTGGTGGTATTAAGAGGAGGACATTTTAGGAGGGGATGAGGTCATGATGGCTCTATCCTCATGGTTAGTATTAATGCCCTTATAAAAGGGGCCCCACGGAGCTTCTTCACCCCTTCCACCATGTAAAGATGCATCAACAAGGCACCATCTATGAAGCTAAGCGAGCTCTCACTAGACACCAAATCTGCTGATACCTTGATCTTGGACTTTCCAGTTTCCAGAACTGTGAAAAATAAATTTCTGTTGTTTATAAATTACCCAGTCTAAGGTTTGCTATAGCAACCCAAATGAACTAAGGCAGGCTATACCTTGAATAATATATTTATTTCTGGTTGTCACACTAAGAAAAGCCATCTAGGGGGTAGAACTGTGTATGTAGAATAGAAAGGACCTAAAGGGGTAAGAACTGTCATGGGCATATGTGAAAGAAGGATTGTACTTGTTTTGTGTGATAGAGGATATAACTAGGACCAAGGAGTGGATGGGAATTATATGAAGAAAGAATTCACTATATTTTAAGAACTTTTTTTCTTATTGCCTCTCTGTTGAGGAAAATTGAGTTTATCACACTCCTCAGTTGATGGCACACTGATTATCATTGCTGCTTGCAAGGACCACACTTATTTGATTGTTTTTATCTATTTCTATTTCTCATACCTCCAGGCAATTATTGTAATCCTTTACTGTTTGTCTACTTGTAAAATATGTTTTGTTGTTTTGTACTTGCATATTTTTAGTTTACATAAGTGGTATTTTGATATAGATGTCATTCCATTTATTTCTGTTTTCACTCCACTTGTTTTCTAAGTTCTATTTAGTTTGTTGCATGTATATCTATTTTGTCATTTATAAATGCTACGTAATCTCCATAATGTACATCTACCACACTTTACCAATTAAATTGACTGATGACTCGATTATCTATCATTTCTGACTCATAACCCCAAATCCAGCGATGAGTATCCTGAGTGATCCAACTTCCTGCCACCATAAACAACGTTGCAATGAATAGCCTTACATGTCCCATTTTATACTTTTGTAAGCCTATGTATTCTGGGTCACACAGTGTATGTATAAATAGCTCCATATTGCTCTATAGAATGACTTCTTCCACCAACAGTGTATGAGGGATTCTAGAGCCTAGGGCTTCACAAACTTTTTCTGTAAAGAACCGGATTGTAAATATGTTAGGCTTTTCAGGCCACTCGGGATTGTCTTTGCCACTCCTCCTCTTCCTCCTCCTCCTCCTTCTTCATCCACTTCTTCATGAATCACCCGTCAAAAATGTTAAATTCCATTCCTATCTTATGAGCTGTACAAAAATGGGCCAAGAACCTCATTAAACTCTTGGGCTATCTAGATCTAGCCCTGCATTTCTGCCAACATGTGGCAGATAACTCATTTCTCTAATTTTGACCAGTGTAGTGAATATAAAGTGAGTGCTTACTATTTTAACTTCCACTTCTCTGATTATTAATTAGCTAGATCATCTTTTAAATTATTTGTTAATCTTTGGGTTTTCTCATCAGTAAACTTCCTATTGAAATAATTTACTCAGAAACTCACTATCTGTTGTGGTGGCTCATTCACTCTGTTTGTAGCTTAGGCTGGTAGAAAACTCTCAAAAAACATCAAAATTAAGTATTTCTGTTCAATAAAAGACACCATGGATAACGTTAGTGAGCAGATAACTGATTAGAAAAAGAGACTTAAAGTGCCTAAAACTGGCCATGAATTAGTATCCAATATATAAGAAACCACAAAAAATCAACAGATAGGGAGTTTCTGAGCACTGAAGTGTTTCTTGAAAGGCTGAATGGTCATTTGGCATCAATGTTATATTGTAGTGTTTCAAACATTAAGTGGGTGTGTGGAAAAGAGTATTATGGTCTCTTTCAACCCTGAGATTATTTGATATGCATGAAGCAGTTTGAGAGCAACATTTGGAAATCACAGGATTTGGGTAGTAAAAGGGATATTAGTGATTCATTTAATCCAGATTTCCCATTTTCCATGGTAAGAAACAGAGGCCAGAACAGGGGATGTACTTGCTCAAATTTCCCACAGCTAGTAAGTGGCAGAGGCTGGACCAGAATTTCTCACTTTACAGTCCACTGCGCTTTTCATTACCTCAAGATAAATTCTAAATTTAATGGTTCAGCAGTAAACACTCTAGGATATCACTAAGGTAGAAAACGTATGCAGAAAGGGGCATCTACAAGTTCTCCTAGGATTGACTGGTTCATGGTAAATGCTAATGCTACTTTTATGACTATACATAATCTGTGTTGTTGCCATTTATGGAAACAATTATAAAGTCATTATCCACATTTTCCCTCACCCAAATTATTATGAAGCCTGAAGCTTTTCCAAGCACCCCAGGCACAAATTGTATTGTCTTTTTGTTCTAATGTCAGATACTAAAGACTACTGTGCCTTTTCAGCTGAGCTAGGACTGTGTAACAAACTAAAACATTACAGAATCCTTAACAGCATACATTTAAGAGAGCCACTAGCTGCCAATACTTGATATGTGCAAATCAGCAATTCAGTCCCCCCCACAGTGCTTGGCAACAAAGACTTTCAAGATCTGTGCACCATTATCCACTCTAGTGGAAAAACTTATGAGAGAATATGGAGTTGTTTAAAGCTGGTGCCACCCTAGGTAAAATCAGCTTATTTTAGACCCACCCTGGCACTGCTAAAAAAAATAGTTTCTCTAAACAAGTTTTTTTTTCCTACCATAAGTCTCAGACTTTTAGTGTTTTACACCTTGTTAGATCACAAAATAAGACTGTGAGATCCTTTCCGTGAGGCTGTATCAACAATACCAAACAACTCTTACACTGTATTGATACTTATGTATGAATATCTAACATTAGAGATTTTTGTATTGGTGGAGGGTGAGGGACAAGTGGTCAACAGGCAGGGAAAATGTCTTTGCAATATCATAGGACAGCCATACTTTCAATGGGCTTTATAGGTACATGTAAATGACAGGAGTTTGGTTAAGATACTCCTGGTTTTGTTTTTGTTTTTGTTTTTCCCCTCAATAGGAATAATCCTTGAACTAGCTCGTTTCCTTTTCTAAGCAGCACAGTGGGAGATTTCACCGTTTTCTCCCAGGCCTTTTCCAAACTTGACAGCTAAGTGGAAGAGTACAAAGGCCACTTTCACAACCTTTGCTCAGCTGCAATTCTTCTCTCTTGCCTACCCCCTTCCACAATGTGTCTAATTGTCCTGTACAAGAGTGTCTGTTTGATGTATCTTGAGTACTCTGACTGTCCTGACAAGTGCTGGCAAAGTTCAGAGTGACTGGGAGCAATTCTTTATACCACACTTGTCCTCATTTTTCAGTGTTGTCTACTTTTGATGTGGACTAGCTGCTATGCTGAAGCTATTTCTATTTCCTTTCTCTAGGAATACTGAATACTATTCTTGGATTGAATAGTTTTCCCACCAGCCCCTTCCCCTAGCACTACACCTGCTTCTGTTATACTCTTTCTTTTTGCTGTGTAGCTTAAATATACAATTTAAACACCCTGCTTATTTTTACACAAGTCAAAACATATTCCCTGCTTGAATCAAGATGAAATGAAAAAGGAAAGGAAGAAGAAGGAAGTCTGTCTTCATTGGCCCTTCTTGGGCAACAAATGGCCTATGTGAGAGTTCTAGCTAGAATGAAATGCAGTTCAGTGATTGAACAATGCTAACTCAGTTCCTTTTCCATTCTAAAAGCTGAAAGAGTAGATGGGAAACCAGCAGTCCCCCCTGTAGTATGGTGAAGCACACTCCCTTTTCTATGTACAAGCAAATGAACCCTTCAGAGTGTCTCAGATCACTCCCACTGCTGCTCATGATTGGACTAAAGTACCTAACTCTACTCTCCTTGAGGAAAGAGGATACCAACTTGCCACTGTCCCCATACTCTCTTTTAGGTTTCCAACTCCCTACTGTAGCTCATTACAAGTATGGGTGAAGCCTAGATAAATATGGATATGATGAATAGGGATATAGTAAACAAGTGCTTCAAGAAAGGCAGAATAGGATACCAAAACATAATAGAATCGCCTGCTGGTACTATAATGAATTGAGGTAATATATTAATTGAGTAATAAAATCTTAATTGTACCAAACATGACTCCCGCAGGTTATAATTCAGGATTCTTTCCTTCTATGTCCTTAAGAGAAAATTAGGGATGAGAGATGAGAAGATGACACATTTTTTAAGATTCGGTGTGTGTGATGTCTAGACATCCTGAATAAAATAGAGGTAACCCCCTGTCATCTGTGATGAGATATTAAATTTGTATAATAAACTGTCAAAAGTATGGTCTCTCCCAATCACCCCTAGTAAGAATGCTATTGTTTTCATAATTCATGATTTTCTTTTCTTTCTTTCTTTTTTTTTTTTGAGATGAAGTTTTGCTCTTGTTGCCCAGGCTGGAGTGCAATGGCACGATCTCGGCTCATCGCAACCTCCGCCTCCCAGGTTTAAGCAATTCTCCCGCCTCAGCCTCCTGAGTAACTGGGATTACAGGCATGCGCCACCGTGCCTGGCAAATTTTTGTATTTTTAGTAGAGACGGGGTTTCTTCATGTTGGTCAGACTAGTCTCAAACTCCCAACCTCAGGTGGTCTGCCCGCCTCGACCTCCCAAAGTACTGGGATCACAGGTGTGAGCCACTGCGCCCGGCTGATAATTCATGATTTCCTTATCAGTTTCCAACACCAGCAAAAATCTTGTGTCTCACTACTGAACTTCTGACCATGAGAACTACTGAGTACCTGGCTGCCCATATTGACATTGTTTTGCACATGCATTCATGAGTATGAGAGTAGGTCATTCCATCCATGTCAAAAAGCTAAGTGTATCAGGTGCAGTATTAATTGACTATCAGGTATATTGACCCAACTCTCATTATTAGGAGTCTTTCATCACCTATGGGCCTTTTTCTCCCCACAAAACATATTTATTTTTGGTTGTGAGGATAGTAAAGAGGTAAATGGTATGAAGAGTCATTGTTGTTTCTTCTCATGAAAACATTAAATAGAATCATGAACTATCAGAAAAAGTTCATCAAACCTTGCTCTACTGCCTTTCTCTATGAAGATAATGCAACCCCTAGATGAGGACTTGTCAGTGGTGAAAACCAGAGTTGCCAAGTATCCATTGGAAATTTCACGGTAAAGAGCATAAACATGATGATTTTCTTTCCTTTTATGAAATTCAAATAAAGCCTTAAAAATGTATTCTCTCTCTTTCTATTTCAGTGAGCTAATACTCTGCTTGAGATTCATTAAGTCAAAGGCTGACATTTCCTCTGACCACAGACTCGACTTCAGTCTGCAGATATTATCC
Source organism: Gorilla gorilla gorilla (assembly GCF_029281585.2). NCBI lineage: Eukaryota > Metazoa > Chordata > Mammalia > Primates > Hominidae > Gorilla > Gorilla gorilla. Next base: position 125,301,431 of record NC_073247.2, read on the forward strand.
TGCAATTCAGCACACATTGCTATCTGCTCATCGTGGAGGAAAAGCAAATTGCAGATATTTTACTCTGCCAAATCATTATGTGCTTAGGATATTCAAGGTTAGAAAAAGCTAAGTGACATGTACTTTTAGATACTTGGCATTGTAATTACAATGTAGTGCAAATCAACAAGTATTTATTGGGTACTTATGTGTCTAGCATTGTAATCATGGCTTTTCCTTACACAACACTTGACATAGCCAGATGGATACAAGAGATTTTCTGGGCAGAATTTCTTCTGAAATGTTCCCTCCACTGGCCCATTATTTTACTATTGGAGGCTTTTTTTTTGGATCTAAAAAAATGTTGGTTTTCAGATTGAGGGTAATCAAGATACCCTGGTTATGGCAATTAGAGCAAGCATTGTAGTTGTCATTGGCAGGAAACAAGAGTCAGAATTGGAATTGAGATGAATATCAGGAGTGAGAGAAAGTTGTAGTTTGAGAGAGAAGATGTGTATTAAATGAGAAGGGAGAGAAGGTAGAGATCATCTCTGACTAACCTTCTCTACTTCTTAGTTTTGCCAATAATCTGTCTTTCATGTGGAACAGGGAAGCTCTACATACCTAAATTAGTATGATGTTGTGTTAATGAGTGTAAACTTACAAAAAGAAGCAGAGCCAGTTATGTCCAAGTTGAAGCAAAAAAGTACATTTCACTGTTAAAGACTTCTTTGATTATCCAAGCCACTGCTTTTTTTCTTTTAAAATGGATAATGTTGAAAAGTTCAGAATCTAGCAAATTCTTGAAATGTCACTTTGGGTAACATGTGCCAAATAATTCAGAGGTACAATTAACACAATATCTATATCACAATGATTGAATGTTCTCAACTAGTTTGTCCCTTTTGCTTCTCTCTCCTTCTGGCAAGTCTTTTATAAGTTGGAACACTGAAATTGCATGCAGATTTTAAAGACATTGATGTATAATTCAATAGCAACTCATATTGTTTTTAAACATCAAGATTTCACTACTGATTTTCTTCAGAGAGATTTCATTTCCACATTTGTCATTCATAGAGAAGACACAAGGCGACCTCTTTTGAGGTGATTTTCATGAGCAAATGATAGAAAACATGAAGGAAAAATATTATTTCTTGTGTTTTATTTGTAATACCCTATGTATCTGCCTGCACTCTAACAGTTGAGGACACAAGAAAGGAAGTTTGATGAGAAAGATGTAAAATATCAAGATGATTTTTCATCATAATATGTAGTCAGAATCTTGAGAATTGGGAGGAAAGGTAGAGAAGGCCAGCAAGACAGCGTGTTCATGAGTATGAAGGTGGGCTCAGAGTGAACCAGGTATTCAAGTATTTTATAATACCACGCCACCACCTTCTCGGATGATGTTATACGGATAGTGAGAGATTCATTACTATTTCTGAGTTGGAAAGTAGACCAGCAATCCTGTAGTATAACATTTCATTTCAAATCATTCAAAGTGGCTTGAAATTATACACTGGCTGATTTTAAAAGGTGGGTTAGAATCATAACTTATTTGTTTTAAAGAAAACTATGTCATCTGCTTGCATAATGATTTTTCACTTAATGTTTTATTCAGTCTTTCTATATAATTGAGCCTAATTGTTCTCTAATACTGAAAGGACTCAGCTTTATATGCAGCCATCCCTATTTTTGATATTCCTATGAAGGTGCTTTTGAATAATAATGAATACGCCTTTTAGATTTGTTGTAAGTGTTTTATATTCCAGGACTGCTATTTATACTTATTTGTATTCTTGGTTTATAACATGTAGTACTCAGGAGAATAAACCCTTGGGAATGCTGTGCAATAAGGATTCTAAGAGACATTTATGTCCTATTTATTTTTATAGTTTCTGTAAGAAAGTGCTTATTGGGCAGAAACAACCAGGATAGCTTACAAATATGAATGCCTGGAAAGATCCCCAGGGTCTTCATTATTTATGTTGTTTGATAAGCACATTCTAATTGTTGATAGGTTAAGGCCAGTGTTCTTAGACTGATGTTCTCAAGGTTTTGTTTCTTCTACCTTAAGAGTTAAAACATTCAAGAGAATTAATAGCATGTATTGAGCAATTACTACACCAGAGATACAAAGGATGGGTAATTAGAGAGCAAGAAGAAGTATTTGAATTTGGAATAAACAGTACAAATAAGAGAGACAGAGTGCAGGATATGTTGTATATCAGTGTTTGCTTGAAATGGAGGAAGACTTTCCTGCAGGATGAAAAATGGAGAATGGCTAGAAAGGTTAGAGTTAGATTGTAAAAAAGCCTGAATGTTAAACTGCCTTATAGGCAGTGGGGAGACATGGAGTACCATCAGTAATTCACTTATTTTCAGAGTAGAAGCATTTTGGCATTCTGTTATCTATTACTTAATATAGAATGCAGACATTTATTTGGAAATGCAATAGTCATTTAACTCTTAGCATGAGAACTCATGTGATATACAGTATTACATTTTCCCTATATTAAATACTATACAAAGAATAAAATCGATTTATATTTCAACTCTCTTTTTACTTGGAGATGGGGGTGAATGTTGTTGATCTTCATCTTTAGGCAGTGATACTGATCATTATCATTACCTTTATTAAATTCCAACAAAGTGCAAAGTGTAAAACATACAACTTGGCAAGGGAGTCCTTCTCATGGTTGAATAATTGGAGATATTTCAAGGTGAATTATCAAACTATTAACCTCTTTGGATTTTTCTTTTGGTCAGAATCATTAAAGGGACTGGTATTTGGGTGAGATTTGAACTCTGTGAGGTCAGAAACTATGACATACTTACTCTAATATTGACAATATCCAGCACGTAATTATATGCCTGGCACATATTTAAGAGACTAAAAGGAACTTATTGAGTGAATGAGTGAATGAATGATATTCTGGACTTCTGTGATTTTTCCTAATGTGATTTCACCCCCCTTTCACTTAAGTCACCTATTGGCACTTGTACATTGTTATCACTAAAATTTATCCACTCTTAAGACATGGTAATTAATGCAACACATGATCATGAATGGATCTCAGGCAAGAAGGAGCCATTAGGAGGAAAGTCTTAGCTAGGTGTGGTGGCACACAACTGTAGTCCCAGGTACTGGGGATGCTGAGGTGGGAGGATTGCTTGGGCCTAGAAAGTCAAGGATGCAGTGAGCTGTGATAGTGATATTCAAACAACATCTTTAGATAATAGAATTATATCAATGTTAATTTTGTGACATTGATCATTGTTCTTTGATTATGTAAGAAGGTAACAGAATTTTTGCAGAATCTGGATAAAGGTTACACAATAATTATTTTATAATTTTTGCAATATTTGTGAAAGGCTGAAATTATTTCAAATAAAAATTTTAAAAATTGAAGGAAAAAGATTTTTAAACCTTTTCACCCTCAAGATTATATTATCATTACATTGTAGTACTCATTTCATCCCCCTTGAGTTTCACTCCTACATATACCCTCATCATGATTTTTTTTGTTAGTCTGTTTTTTAAATGTATAGTTCATATGCGATTGCACATATTTATGGGTACAATGTGATGTTTCAACTCATATATAAATATATAATTATCAAATCATGGTAATTGCCATTTACATTACTGTAAACATTGATAGTTTATTTGTAGTGATAACATTCAAATTATTCTCTTCTAGCTCTCTTGAAATGTATGTTATATTGTTATTTGCTGTAGTCACCCTACCGTGTAATAGAACACCAGAATTTATTCTTCCTCTTCTTGAGGTTCAGAAAACAATATCCCAAAATGAAAGCCTCAGTGGCAGCCTCAGAAACAAAAGTTTTTCTCTGACCTTCTCCTGCCCCCCTAAGTTCCATTCTCCTCCCCACCCTAAAACCCTGGAAGTAGGCATAGAAACTAGAATCCCTCTTCTTCAAGGTGAGTCATAGAAACCAGAACCCCTTTTCTCCAAAGCTAGACACAAAATCTAAAAATATTCTATGTAAAAACTGGTTATAAAGAAATGATCTGACCTACCTTGTTCGACTGTAGGTCATGAGACCCCCATGACCCACACCTAGAAGGAAGGAATACAGGCTCAGAGAGACCAAGAAAAGTCTAGACAGACAGGCCTTGCTGGGTTTTCCTACTCAGTCTATTAGCATTAGATCATACCCTTTTCTTCAATCGTACTTCTAGACCATTGTCCATACGTTATTAACCTCAGCTTTATAAAAGTTAATCATTTCCCTTGTATCTTTGAGGTCATCATTCTGAAGCCTCCTGTGTATACATGTTAAATAATTTGTATGCCTTTTCACCTATTAAGCAATCTGCCTCATGTCAGTGATTTTTTTTCAGCAAATCTTGGCCTCTACACTTTTTTTTTTTTTTTTTTTTTGAGATGGAGTTTTGCTCTTGTTGCCAAGGCTGGAGTACAATGGCACCATCGTGGCTCACTGCAACCTCCACCTCCCAGGTTCAAGCGATTCTCCTGCCTCAGCCTCCCGAGTAGCTGGTATTACAGGAATGCGCCACCACCCCTGGCTAATTTTGTATTTTTAGTAGAGAAGGGGTTTCTCCATGTTGGTCAGGCTGGTCTCGAACTCCCGATCTCAGGTGATCCACCTGCCTCGGCCTCCCAAAATGCTGGGATTACAGGTGTGAGTCACTGCACTTGGCCGGCCTCTACACTTTTTAACTGTAACTTTGTACACGTCCCTGCTCCCATCCCCAGATTCTGCTAATCATTATTATACTATTTCTATAAAACCAACTTTTTAAAATTCTGCATGAGTGAGATCACGTGGTATTTGTCTTTCTGTGTCTGGCTTATTGTACTTAGCATAATGTCCTCCAGGTTCATCTGTGTTGTTGCAAGTAACAGGATTTCATTCTGGTTTTTTGTTTGTTTGTTTGTTTTTGAGAAGGAGCCTCACTCTGTCACCCAGGCTGGAGTGTAATGGCGTGATCTCGGCTGACTGCAACCTCTACCTCCCAGGTTCAAGCAATTCTCCTGTCTCAGCCTCCGAAGTAGCTGGGATTACAGGCATCCACCACCATGCCCAGCTAATTTTTTGTATTTTTAGTAGACACAAGGTTTCACCATGTTGGCCAGGCTGGTTTCGAACTCCTGACCTCAAGTGATCCACCCACCTTGGTCTCCCAAAGTGCTAGGATTACAGGTGTGAGCCACTGCGCCCGGCCGATTTCAGTCTGTTTTATGGCTGAATAATATTCCATTGCATATATGTACATTTTCTTTATCCATTCATTTGGAGACAGTAATTTGGGTTGACTCCATATCTTGTGCATTGTGAATAGTGTTACAATAATTATGGGAGTGCAGATATCTCTTTGATATACTGATTTAATTTCCCTTGGATACATACCCAGTAATGAATGGGATTGCTGGATCATATGGTAATTATAGTTTCAATTTTTTGAGGAACCTCCATACTGTTTTTCACAGTGGCTGTACTAATTTACATTTCCACCAACAGTGTTGGTTTTCTTTTGTCCCTATCCTCCCAACACTTGTTATCTTTCATTTTTTTTTTTATAATAGTCATTTTGACTGGGGTAAAATGAAATCAATGTGGTTCCAATTTGCATTTCTGTGATGATTAGTGGTGTTGAACATTTTTTCATATATCTGTTGGCCATTTGTATGTCTTCTTTTGAAAAATGTCAGACTTCTGCTTCTGAGTCAAAGCCATGGTGGTGGCAAATTCAAGCCCTGAGCCCCCGTGGTGTTCTTTGATGTCAGCATTGGCAGTCAGGAAGTTGGCCACATGAAGATCCAGCTCTTTGTAGACATTGTGCCTAACACAGCTGAGAACTTTGGGCAGTTCTGCACTGCAGAATTCAGAAAAGATCGGGTTCCAGTAGGATACAAAGGGAGCACCTTTCACAGGGTCATAAAGGATTTCATGATTCAGGGTGGAGATTTTGTTAATGGAGATGTTACTGGAGTCACCAGCATTTACCAGGGACCATTTGCAGATGAAAATTTTAAAATCAGATACCCAGCTCCAGTCCTGCTTTCCATGGTGAACAGCAGTCCCAGTACAAATCGCTGTCAGTTCTTTATCACCCGCTCTAAGTGCAATGGTCTGGATGGGAAGCATGTAGTGTTTGGAAAAATCATTGATGGACTTCTACTGATGAGAAAGATTGAAAATGTTCCCACAGGCACCAATAATAAGGCCAAGGTACATATGGTGATCTCACGGTGTGGGGAGATGTAGTTCAGACCAAGACTGAATCAGACTTTCACTTCCTCTTGGCAATGTTCTTGAGTAAGATAATCTGGACTGGCCCCTGTGTTTGCTTCCCTGCCTGCTGCTACGCCATTTGATCAACAGACTCTAGAAGTATCAGAGATTCAGGATCCAAGATTGTGTTTAGGTTTTTAACTGTAAATAAAGTTTTTTGTATGTTTAAAAAAATAAATAAAAATGTCTATTTAGACCTTTTGCTCATTTTTAACAGGATTATTTGGTTGCTTGCTATTGAGTTGAGTTACTTACATATTTTATTAGTCTCTTCTCAGATGAATAGTTTGCAAATATTTTCACCCACTCTATAGATTGTCTCTTCACTCCATTGATTATTTCCTTTGCTATGCAGTAGCTTTTAGTTTTATGTAATCTCATTTGTCTATTTTTACTCTTGTTGCCTGTGCCTTTGAGTTCTTATTAAAAAAATCCTTGCCCAGTCCAATTTTATGAAGCATTTATCTGTATTTTCTTTTAGTAATTTTATAGTTTGGGACTTACATATAAGTCTTTAATATATTTTGGGTTGATTTTTGTATATAGTGAGAGATAGGTGTCTTGTTTCCTCCTTCCGCATGTGGATATCCAGTTTTCCCAGCACTATTTATCAAAGAGACTGTCCTTTTTTTCCCATGCATGTTCATGGTGCCTTTGTTGAAAATCAGTTGGCTATACATGCATGGATTTATTTCTGGGTTCTCTATTCTGTTTCATTGGTCTATGTGTCTGCTTTTATGCCAATACCATGTTGTTTTGGTTACAATAGATTTGTAGAATATTTTGAAGTCAGGTAGTATGATGCCTCTCACCATCTTTTGTTCTTTTTGCTCCAGATTGCTTTGGTTATCCAGCGTCTTTTACATTTCAATACCTCATTATGATCTTTGGTCCCTTGCTCTTACAGTATTTTCTAAGTCGATCACAACAGTTTTTAATATCACTGGCTTCCCTAACTAGCCTTTAGAAACAAAGTCTACAGTTTAGAAACTATTAAATGCTTTAATTGATATCCTTGCATGGTCAGACTGAGTCAGACTTTTGGCCTTTACCATTTCCCCCATGTCATCCACAAACCTGGGCCACCAACTTCTCACCTGTTCTTAGAATCCTAAGAGCTACTAGGAAATTAACAAAATTGCATGATAATTTTCTACCACTTTCTTCCTTCAACGTTGGGTTCTAAATTTTTTACATTCCTTTTATTTATATCTTATTATCTTCCAACCATATTCTGCTTATTCTTTCCACAAATCTCAAACAGCCTTAGTTCTACCACATAGACATAGTAACCACAGTTAACCTTAAGGAGTATATGCTGTTAATATGTAGAAAGAGGATAGCTCACTGCTGAAATTTTCAAAGTGAGTTTAGCCTCAAGTGCACATACTCTTTGTAACTTAATTTTCTCATTTGATAATATAACTTGAGAATTTCCAATGCCATGAAATATTATTGAGGACAGTAATTTTTGAATGTTACAATATATTTTATGTCACAATAATGTTGCAATGAGGATACACCAATTTCTGATCCTTTCTTAGCATAAATTTTTAGTAATGGAATAATAATAATAGAAACAAGAGAAATATGTATTTTTAAGACTTACTGATCCATATTGCCAAATTTTCTTTAAAAACTCTGAACAAATTTGTGTTCTTGCCAGCAATGTAAAAGCGTACTTATTACAGAGCAAATGCAGTGCTATAATTTTTATTTTAATTTTTCTAATTTAAATAACACAAAACAACAATAATTACAATAATATCATAGATTCATTTTGCATTTCTTTGGTTGAAAATATTTTTAATATTAATTGGTTGTCTTTCTATTTTACTTTTCTTTCTTTTCAACCTTTGTTTCTTTACCTGCGATTGTATTTTATGTCCATAATTTATTTTGGGGGACTTAGGTATAGAATGAGATAGTTAATATATTTAATATATATTTAGTATTGATGATAATAACATTTAGCCTACCATATACAGAATAAATTTTTCTGTTTATTTTTCTTTAAAGTTGAGTTTTTATTTTTAGTATATACTTTTTTAATGTGAGCATAGCTTTTAATATTTTATTTTATGGTTTGCCTCTTTCATTTATACTTATATATGTATCTGAAATTAATACTTATGAATTGAAATACAAAGCATACTTGTATTCTTATCATCATTTATTTTGGTAAGCAAAGGTTTTTTTTTTCTTTTTTGGCTTAATTTTCTTGTTTTTGTTTGCTTGTATAAATGTATTGGGTACATGAGAAATTTTGATACATGTATGTAATGCATAGTGATCAAGTCAGGGTATTTAAGATGTCCATCGCCTAAGTACAATACATTTTTTGTTCATTATAGTAACCCTACTCTGCTATCAAGCATTTAATCTATTCCCTCTCTCCTACTGTGTGTTTGTACCCTTTAACCCATTCTCTTTATTCTCTCCCCATCCCCCCACTCACTCTTCCCAGTCTCTGTTACCTATCTTTACACTCTCTGCCTCCATGTGATCAAATTTTTTTAACTCCCACATACAAGTGAGAACTTGCAGTATTTATCTTTTTAACTTTTACAATCATTTACACAATTCCCAGCACCATCGACTAGATGAACAAGGTTTTTTTCTCCACTAACTTAAAATGCGACTGTTGCATGAACTAACTTTGATAAGTTTATGATGAACTTTTTTTTCTGTTTCATGGATTTCCCCACCAATCTCATGCCATTAGCAGACTATTGAAATTACTGTGGTTTCTACATACTTTTACTATCTCATAGGGTAAGTCTTTACTCAGTAATTTCTTCAATCTTTGACAAATCTTACACATGTAGTCCTCCACTGAAACATTTAGAATTATTTTGAAAAGTTAAAAAAATTATTTATATTTTTATGCTAATTTGGAAAAAAAGATCCAGATATACGCTATAGGGTCATCTCCTTTGGAAAAATAGTGTCTTTCAGGCTGGGCGCAGTGGCTCACGCCTGTAATCCCAGCACTTTGGGAGGCCGAGTCAGGCAGGATCACCTGAGGTCAGGAGTTCTAGACCTGCCTGGCTAACACAACAAAACCCCGTCTTTACTAAAAATACAAAAATTAGCTAGGCATGGTGGCGCGTGCCTGTAATCCCAGCTACAAAGGAGGCTGAGGCAGGAGAATTGTTTGATCGTGAGAGGCAGAGATTGCAGTGAGCTAAGATCACACCACTGCACTCCAGCCTGGGTGACAGAGTGAGACTTCATCTCAAAAAAAAAAAAAAAAAAAGAAAAGAAAAGAAAAGAGAAAGGAAAGGAAAATAGTGTTTTTCCATTATTTCTTGTGTAATTTTACATGACTCCAAGTTTTATAGTTTCTTCCATATAGGTTCTATTAGGTTTTATACTAAATATTTATTTTGTTTCTGTTTTGAAAACTGTGTTAAGAATCTTTGAAAAGTTTTCTCAAATTCATCCTTTAAATGCTTTTATGAATGGAGATTAGATTTTCAGTTTTACCAATTGCCTTTCAGGTTTCCATCAAAATCATATGTGATGAATTACTTTAATAATTACCTCATAAACTTTCATGTTGAACTTTCCCAGCATGCCTAAAGTAAATTTTGTCTTTGTATAATAAAACAGGTCTTAGTATCGATTTTTTTTTCAGTTAGGTTTATTGAGTTATAATTTACATACATAAAATTCGTCATTTTTAGTGGTGCAGCTCAAAGATTTTTAACAAATACATGCATCCATGTAATCACAACTGAAATAAAAATATAAAACTTGTTCATTACACCCGGTAGTTTCCTGTTATATTTTGGATTCAATCACCTTTATCCACTCCCAACCTCTGGCAACTATTGACTATATCCTTTAAAAACAGTTTTGCCTTTTCCAAAATAACATATAAATGGAACCATACAGTATGTAGCTTTTTCAGTCTGGTGTTTTTCACTTAGCATAATGCATGTGAGATTCAACTTTGTTGTTGTGTGGCAATTTCCAAATGCTATTCATTGTATAGATGTACAACAATTTGTTTATCCATTAAAAAGTTGATGGACATTTGAATTACTTCTTGATACTTCTTGATTTTTACACTGTAAATAAAGCAACTATAATTACTTCTGTACAGATTTGTGTGGACTTATGCTTTTATTTCTCTTGGATAAATGCTTATAAATGGGATTGCTGAATCACATAAGTGAATGTTTAACTTTATAAGAGATTGCAAAAATCCCAAAGTAGTTGTAATATTTTACATTTTCCACCACAGTGGATGAAAATTCCAGTTGCTTCACATCCTTACCAACACTTTGTAATGTCAGAATTTTTTTCTTTTAAGATATATTTATTCATTCGAATACATCTGTAGGCATAGCTAATTTATTTTATTTTTATTTTATTGTATTGTATTTTTTGAGACAGAGTCTTGCTCTGTCACCCAGGCTAGATGGCAGTGGCGTGATCTCAGCTCACTGCAACCTCCGCCTCCTGGGTTCAAGTGATTCTCCTGCCTCAGCCTCCCTAGTAGCTGGGATTACAGGCATGTGCCACCAGGCCTGACTAATTTTTGTATTTTTAGTAGAGATGGGGTTTCACCATGTTGGCCAGGCTGGTCTCGAACTCCTGGTCTCAGGTGATCAGCCCACCTCGGTCTCCCAAAGTGTTGGGATTACAGGTGTGGGCCACCACACCCAGCCCTCATTTTATTTTTTAAGTTTTATTGAGATTTAATTTACATAGCATTCAATCCCCCATTTAAGTGTATAATTCAGAGTTTTTTAGTATATTCACAGATATGTGCAACCACCACCATGGAGTCAATTTTAGAACATTTTCACCACCTCAAAAAGAAACCCCACACCCTTTACCTAAGGACTGCCTATCTCCCCACTGCCTACCCTCAACCTTAAGCAACTACATCTACTTTCTATCGCTATAGATTTCTGTGTTCTAGACTTTGACATGAATGAAATAACATAATGCATATTCTTTTGTGACTGACTTCTTCCACCTAGAATAATGGTTGTGAGATTTATCCATGTTTTAGCATCCATTAATGCTGCATTCCTTTTTACAGCCAAATAATATTCCGTTGTATAGATTCCACGTTTTTTAATCCATTTTCCATTGATGGACATTTGTGTTGTTTCCACTTTTTGGCTTTTATGAGTAATGCTTCTATAAACATTCCTGTACTTTTTTTTTTTTTTTTTTTTTTTGAGATGGAGTCTAGGTCTGTTGTCCAGGCTGGAGTGCAGTGGCACAATCACGGCTCACTGCAACCTCTGCCTCCCAGGTTCAAGTGATTCTCCTGCCTCAGCCTCCCAAGTAACTGGGATTACTGGTGCTTGCCACCATGCCCAGCTAATTTTTGTGTTTTTAGTAGAGATGGGGTTTCACTGTGTTGGCCAGGCTGGTCTGGAACTTATGGCCATATGTTTTTATTTCTCTTAGGCTAAAATGTCTTTTAATAGACATTGTCTAGGTTCATAGCAAAACTGAACAGAAAGTACAGAGATTTCCCACATATCATCTGCCCACACACATACTCAGCTTCCATACCATCACATCTCACAGGTGAGTAGTATATTTGTTATAATTGATGAACTTACATTGATACATTGTTATCATGCAAAGTCCATAGCTTACGTTAGGGTTCACACTTGGTATCGTACAATCTATGGGTTTGGACAAATTCATAATACATGTATCTACAACTATAGTATGATATAGAAGTTTCACTGTCCTAAGAATCCTCTGTGTTCCACCTATTAATCACCAGTCCTCTAACCCCTCAGCAACCACTGATCTTTCTACTGTCCTCATGGTTTCACCTTTCCAGAATGTTATGTAGTTGGAATCATCTCAGAATGTCTTATTTCACTTAGTAATATAAAGTTATGGTTTCTCCATGTTGTTTCATGCAGTCATCTATATTTATCTTCATATTTTCTATTTTTTGGTGCTTCTTATTTCCTTCTGTAGCTTTACGTTTCCATCTGGTATCATTTTTCCATCAGCACTTATAATTTCCTTTAGCATTTTTCACAGTTTATGCCTCCTTGTGAGAAAATCAGTTTTCATTTACCTGAAAATATCTTCATTTCTCCTTTTTTTTTTTTTTCTTTTTTGAGATGGAGTCTCAATCTGTCGCCAGGGCTGGAGTGCAGTGGCATGATCTCGGCTCACTGCGACCTCCGCCTCCCAGGTTCAAGCAATTCTCCTGCCTCAGCCTCCCGAGTAGCTGGGATTACAGGTGCCCGCCACTACACCTGGCTAATTTTTTGTATTTTTAGTAGAGACGGGGTTTCACCATGTTGGCCAGCCTGCTCTCAAACTCCTGACCTTGTGATTCACCCACCTCGGACTCCCAAAGTGCAGGGATTACAGGCGTGAGCCACCGTGCCTGGCCTCTCCTTCATTTTTGAAAGATATTATCACTGGATATAAGATGCTGTTTCACAGACTGTTGTTCTAGTGTTGTTGTTTTAGTGTTCAGGTTTTTTACTTTGCTGCACAGAAGAATTTGAGAGTGAGTCCAAAGTAAGAGGAGGCAAGAAGTTTACTGCAAAGCAAAAGTACACTCTGATAGTTGGGTCAGAGCAGGCTCCTTGAGAATGAGACAGTGCCTACTGGCACTGAGGAAACTCCCTTTATGGGTGTCTTACATGATTATTCATGAAGGGGAAGGAACGGTCATTGTTGTTAGTCATGTCCTGGGTGGTCTCCTAGCATCCACAGTCACTGTACACGCTAGCACATACATCGCATGTCTCATTAGCATTTAAAATTTCCACCCAGGGGTGTGTTTTTTACTATTATAATGATCAAAGTTCACCTTAGGGACATGGTTCTTTACTACTACGTATGCTCGGCCTTTGGGACTTTCCCTCCAACAGTTCCTCCTTTGACAAAGAAGTTGCCAACTGCAGGTGGCCACAGATATCTTTCCTGGCTCCTTTCTGGGGCATCATGCGTTACTGACTGGGGTCCTTGTGCTAACCTGTTTGGCCTCATTTGTATTGCTCTTACCCACCTGCAAGTAATCATGCTCATTCCTTCACTAATTGTCAGCCTTACTAGGACTTGAAGGATGTCATAGGTGTCATATTTTCACTGTACTCTACTGTATCTGTTGAGAATTCAGCTGTTCCTTTTCTTTTCTTCTTCTTCTTCTTTTTTTTTTTTTTTTTTTTTTTGAGATAGAGTTTCGCTCTTGTTGCCAAGGCTGGAGTGCAATGGTGAGATCTCGGCTCACTGCAACCTCTGCCCCCCAGGTTCAAGCGATTCTCCTGCTTCAGCCTCCCGAGTAGCTGGGATTACAGGCATGCACCATCACGTTCAGCTAATTTTTTGTATTTTTAGTAGAGACAGGGTTTCTCCATATTGGTCAGGCTGGTCTCAAACTCCTGACCTCAGGTGATCCGCCCGCCTCGGCCTCCCAAAGTGCCAGGATTACAGGTGTAAGCCACCGTTCCCAGCCTTATTTTTTTTCTTATTTATATAATGGATCCTTTTTCTCTAGATGCTTTTAAGATCTTCTATCTTTGTATTTCAACATTTTGAGTACAATCTTTTCTTTGCATCTTTATTGAGCTTATAAAACCTGTTACACTGACCTATAAGTACAGAAGTAAAGATCTTATTTTTTTTTTCTTTTAAAGTTTTGATCATGTTTTCTTCAAACATCTTATCTGTCTTTTTCTTTTTTCTTTCCTGCTGGGACTACAAAAACATATATTAGATTATTTAACAGTGTCCCAAAAGTCACTGAGGCTCTGATCTTTTATTCTTCAGACAGGTAATTTCTAATGACATATTTTCAAGTTCATTGGCTTTTTCTTTTGCTCTAATCTGCTGTTAAGATCATCCAGTAAATTCTTCATTTTAGTTATTCAATTCTAAAATTCGCATTGTGTTCATGTTTATGATTTTACTCTTTGCTGATATTGCTCATCTGTTTAGATATCATGACTATAATTTCCTTAAAGTTCTAGAACATATGTTAGCTATTTTAATCTATTTATTTACTAATCTCAACATCTTTGACATTTTGTGGTTGGCATTAGAGGCTTTTTTTTCTTATTACTATATTTCACATTTTTCTCTTGTTGTATGTCTTATAATTAAAAATATATAATGGACAGAGTAGGTGATACATTGTACAAAACATGGACTCACCTATGTTCTACAAACAGTTATCTTGTCTGGACTTGAACTTTTAAGTCTGTCTCTCCTGTGGTAGCTACCAGATGAAATTACCATTCAATTTGTCTTCAAGACTTGTTTTGTGCAGGATTCTTGGAAGCTTCTCTGCACATATGTCCTTTGATGGTTATAATTTGAGCAGGGTTCACACATTGATTTTGGGGCTCACCCCTCTGCATTTCTCTTTGTTTCAGGATTTTTAACCTTATTTTTCTAGCCATTGTGCCATCATTAAACTCTTCCTCTAACATGTCAAGACAGTAAGAGTGAGATTTTATGCTACAACATGATATATGGATCAGAAAGTGCCTTTTGGCAAAATGGAGTAAAGACTCAAAATTCACTAAGTGCAATTCCTGTCTTTCAATAGTTGACTTCTCTTCCATTTCTGCTGTTTTTAGTTGCTGTCCACTGTATTCAAATCACTAGATTAGAATGCAGATTTTTTGGTATTCTGGTAGGTTTTCTTGGTATTTTTTCCCAGATTTTATAATTTTTGTTTTCTGGAGGGTTGGTATGACTAAAGTGCTGTACCATTAATGGAAGCTGGAATTCTTATACATAAATTTCCTCTTTATGATTTTATTTCTAAGAAATGTAATTTGCATATTTTTCAAATCTGAAGCTTTTTTTTTTTTTCTTTTTTCTTTTGTTTTTGAGACAAGGTCTTGCTCTGTTGCCCTGGCTGGAGTGCAGTGGTGCAATCGCAGCTCACTGCAGACTCAAACTCCTGGGCTCCAGTGATCCTCCCACTTCAGTTTCCTGAGTAGCTGGGACTACAAGCATGCACCACAACAGCCAGCTAATTTTTTTGTATTTTTTTGCAGAGATGGGGTTTCGCCGTGTTGCCCAGGCTGGTCTCAAACTCCTAGGCTCGAGCGATTTGCACACCTTGGCCTCCCTAAGTGCTGGGATTAGAGGTTTGAGGCACCACGCCCAGCTGTAGCTCTTTTTTTATGGTCACTTGGGCTTTATTCATATTTTTTAAATTTATTTAAATATTTTAGATATATTTTGTTTTTGATATTGATATTTAGCATCCTTCTGGGTCTGTATCTGATGTTTGTTTTATTAATGGTACCTTGTTTCCTTGTGTGATTTATTACATTGATTGTAAACTTAAAATTTTTGGAAATTGTGGGACATTTTTGAAACCTGTGAAGAAGAGTGGAACCATCTTTTCTTTTGAACACCTATAGAGGTTTATTCCTCTGTTATTGAACTTATGGCATTTCACTGTAAGGTGTTTACATATCTCTTTCATTTAGAATTAAGATTGCCTGCACAGAAAACTCCAAGTTATGGTAGCTTAAAGAAGATTGGATCTTATTTTTCACCACATAAAAGCACTTTAGAGAAAGATAGTTTAGGTCTATTATGTTACTCCACTTCATCATAAATATGGCTTCATTTTTTATTGTTGTATAATCACGTCTATATTTTCCTCTGCATTGCCTAAGATAGTTGCTTCAGCTCTAGCCATCACACATGCATTCCAGCAAATAGAGAGGAAGAAAGAAACGAGAGGGTATGTCCCCTCTATTTATATTTATGTCATGATAGCCCTCCAGACACTATGTACCATTGCTCAAAACTTATTTACATGGGCACACCTGCTTCGAAGGAGCTCAGAAATGCAATTTTAATTCGGGACGACCAGATGCCCAGCTAAAAATTGGGAATTTATTAGTAAATAAGATAGGCATAATCTATACTAGGAGGGAATAATTACCTCCTACTTTGCCTCATCTATACTACTATATTATAATTGTATTGACTGAAATAATATCTTATCATTTTATACCCCCATAGAAGGTAGTTTTTAATGTCTTCCATGTAATATGTACTCAACAATTTTTAGTTGAATACACAGCGGAAGATTTTTTTACAGCCTTTAAAGTCACAAGGTGTTTTGCCCTTCCTAGTATTTTGTGTGACTCAGCTTAAATTAGCTAGTTATGAGATATTATTATGTTATTAATGTCGTATTTTTAGAGCTGTATGTTGATGATAGGAGATTTAAGTAGTTTGAATCAAAATTTTCTAAATGAGTGAATGAGTTATCCACTCAAGCTACAAGGATGTTTTTAGATATTTACTTGAATAAATTTAAATTTAAATTTGTTATTTTGTTATTTTATTTATATATTTTTTCTATTTTACGTATATTTTATGTATTATATATACATAAAATAGAAGGCTATTTGTGTTGCAGCAGCAAACATGTTCACATATATTTCTGGTACTAAGTTACCAATCAAGATAATGCTATGAATATTATAATAAGTAATAACTGGGTATTCTATGAATAGAAAATGAAAAACAGAGAATGTAGCTGTCTTAGCCAAGGTAACACATCAGCAGGAAATATTAAATAGGAATACATAAAGAATCAGTTTTAGAGTTCATCATCAACGTTAGACAGTTACGATTAGGACTTGCCAATAGCATCTAAAACACAGGAATTTTTGGTTCCTCACATAGGTTTAAGCAGATATATGCTTGCCTCTCATTAGCCTAATTGTGAAATTCCTTTGTCACCTTAATTATTCCTTTTTGATTGTTTTTTGCTGAGATCCTGAAATTCTCTCTACTTCCCCCAGTACCTTATGACCCCTCACATAAGAGACACAACACACCATGATGCTAAGCAGACCTCTGTAGTTCATGTATTTTCCTAAAACTATTAATGTATCAAAACGTAATTGTCTCTGGTCTGCAATTATCTTTAGCAGTCTACTCTCTGCTGGTGGTAGAAGTTGATGACAGGCTAAAACTTACAAATGAATCTTTCCTATATGAGAAATGTAAATCTCTAAGTGAGATTAAATACAAGTGTCTTTAAAAGATACTCTGATATGGCTGATTAAGGAGCATTCTTTCTAGCCAGGTGCAGTGGCTCACACCTGTAATCCCAACACTTCGGGAGGCTTAGGCAGGTGGATCACTTGAGGTCAGGAGTTTAAGACCAGCCTGGCCAACATGGTGAAACCCCATCTCTACTAAAAATACAAAAAATTAGCCAGGTGTGATGATGTGTGCCTATATTCCCAGCTACTCCGGAGGCTGGGGCAGGAGAATCCCTTGAACACAGGACGCAGAAGTTGCAGCAAGCCAAGATCGCGCCACTGCACTCCAGCCTGGGAAAGAAACATTCTTTCTTCTTCAAGCATATGGCAGTGAGAAAGAAAATCTAATAAGAAAAAGAAAAGGAAAACACAATATACAAGGTAATCATCTTTATGGACTAAAAATAGCATGGAAATATGCAAAGTGAAGAGCAGAACTCAACAGTCTCAACTGATAGTCTCCAGGTCCAAATGAAAGCAGAGGCAGCTGAGAGATCATTTCCTATGTTAAATAGGCTAAAAGTCCTCCAGCCAGAGTATGAGTCCAGATCCAGACTCACTGCCAGAGACCAAAGCATTGGGAAGGTTATCCCTATTCACGGGCGGAGGTTGAATTAAGTTACTTCTGAACACTGCCTAGAGGTGGACACAGACATAAATTTATAAGTAGTAGCTTAGCCAAAATGCCTGCTGAATTGGTCATTGGATCAGCAGTACTCCATGGATACTCTTCAGTTAGAAGCACCAGAAGAAGGCAACTCTAAGACCACTAGGCAGGAAGAGAGTAGGAGAGATGGTAAGAAATGAAAGAGAGTTATTAGTCAAGACTAGACTAAAAACTCAGACTTAACAAGAGGAAAATATCTAACACTGAGAAAGGCAGATTAAATAATCAGCAATCAAAAGATGATTTTGTTCCAGTTAAAACTAAAAAAGGAGATCCAAAGACTTTAAAATAAGTATGTTTACTATCCTCAGAGAAATAATGGATGAAAGAAAAACTAGAAAAATAAGAAAAATTATGGAAAAATCAAATGTTAAACAATAACAAGGACATATGAAATTATTTAATTAGATAATTCAGAAAGTAAATAGCTCTTTTTCTCTCTTAATATATTCTCTGTGTGTTTACGTGTGTGTATTTAGTTATCGAAATTAAAAAAAAAACTCAACAAATGAAGTAAGCCCTAGAATGAGTATATTAATACAAAAATAAATTCATGAGTTGAAAGTTAACAATGATGAATACAGCACAGAATATAGCTATATTACCCTGACTATAGTACAAAGGTCTAAAAGATGAAAATAAGTAAATAAGTTAGATGAAAATAATGCTGATTAAGTGGTTCTAATTATGTCTATTATGAGTTCCTAAGGTAGAGAATAGTCAGAGAATGGGGGAGATGTGATATTACAGGGGAAAAACAAGATATTTAAAGATTTGAAGAAGTATATAATTTAAAATAACTCCTACATTTCAAACAAATTTTAAATATAAATCCACATGGAAAAATTTTGAAATATTGAAGAAAAAAAGAAAAGCAAAAATGATACCAGAGAGAATAGCAGGTTATCCGTCAAAGAAAAGCAAGCACTCTCACCACCAACTTTATATTTAGAACAATGGCTTAGTAATAATAGATGACGGCATAATAGTGTCAAAATGCTGATGGAAAATAACCCTGCACCTGAAATTAATTCAAGTGTGGGGTTTAAGATATATTTTCACACCAATCAGGACTAAGTTTACTGGCAACAGACCCTTACTGAAAGACATATAAAAGCAAAAAGTTGGCTGGGCATGGTGGCTCACGCCTGTAAACCCAGCACTTTGGGAGGCTGAGGCAGGCGGATCATGAGGTCAGGAGATCGAGGCCATCCTGGCCAACATGGTGAAACCCTGTCTCTACTAAAAATACAAAAATTAGCTTGGTGTGGTGGTGCGTGCCTATAATCCCAGCTACTCGGGAGGCTGAGGCAGGAGAATTGCTTGAACAAGGATGTCAGATGTTGCAGTGAGCCAAGATAGCACCATTATACACCAGCCTGGTGACAGAGCGAGACTCCATCTAAAAAAAAAAAAAAAAAAAAAAAAAAAAACCAGCAGAAAGTTAAATACTAAATAGTGAATAATACTAAATAAATAAAAAATAAATTGAACATAAAGTTAGGGAAATAAGAATGAGAATAAAATTAATTTTAAAATATAAGTATATTTAATCATTGATATTTAAAGATAAGTAAATTTTGTGTGTATAAGTATATTTATGCTTGTGCTTAATAATGAAAGGAAAATTCTAAAGACTAGACAGTGATAACATCAGATATGGGTGGGAGTATGGAGGAAGTGTTTTAGAATGAGTTACTAAGGTTGTCTAAAATTTTGTCTTCTTTGGGAGGAAAGTAGAGATATGGAATTAATTCATACTTTCTTAGAGAAGTCTAAAAGTAAGGATGCATATTAAAATTTTATGGTAAAATTTTAAATAAAATTGTCTTAAAATTTAAAATAATCATAGCATTCAAATTTTAACTGAAAATATAATAACTGCAATAAACATTATCCATTCAACACAAGATAGAGTATAAGCTTGATAAACAAAACAAGTAAATAATGCACAAAATAAAGATGATAGGAACAATTACAGATATCAGTAATCATAACATAAACCAATAAACTCACCTATTAAAAGACAGAGTTTCAAATTGAATATACATACACATAAATATGTACACAAAGAGAAATGCCTAAAACGAGCTTATATGGACACTTTAAAAATGTTAACAGTAGAAAGCTGATAAAGCATTTTAAATTCACATAAAATAAAACGAGGGCAAAAAGGCAGTAATAATCGAGGGCAATACACAATGAAACAAGAAATAATCAACTAAGAATATAGAAAAACTAAAGTGTATGAAGAATATAGATTTTACATACATGAAGCAAAAATGGAGACATTATGAAAAGCAATTTATAAAACCATGAACTCTGTGATTCAACACAATGCTCTCAAAGACTATAATGTCACACAGGAAAAGTTCTCAAGGTTTGAATAACAAAATTAACAAGATAGATTTGTAGATATATATAGAAATGTCCAAGTAAAGGAAATGTGTTGGTTTCAAGGACATGATAAATATTTAAAATTTGACCTTGTTTAAAATAATTTTAAACACTAAAAGTCCACAAACTGTTTTCTTTCAACACAAAAACTTTATTAAAAATTAACAATAAAGTATGTGTAAGAGACGGTGAAACTGGAAATGCACTATTGAAATAATGTATTTATAAAAAAGGAAATAAAAATTGAAGTTACAAAATGTTTTAACCAACTACCCTTGTCAAAACTAAGTTTTAAATTGTGATACAGCTAACTAAGTATTTAAGATAAAATTATAGCAACAAGTTATCGTATTAAAAGTGAGGAGAGATTGAACATGAATGAGTTAAAGGTTAGGCTCAAAAAAAGCTAGGGAAAAAAATAACAGGGTAAACCTAAAGAATATAGAATTAATAAGATACTAGAGATAAGAACAGAAATTTTAAAAGCGGAAAACAGAGAAAAAAACTAAGAGAATCAGTTATTCGACAGGCCTAATAAAATAGATAAACCTCTGTCAGGGATGATTACGAAACCAGAGAAAAAGGCAAAAATAAATAATATTTGGATCAGGAAAGGTTTTGTCAAATAAGACAGAGATTTTATAAATAACAAAATATTCATTTCATAAAATTAAAAAATAAATGAACAAAATTATACAAAATTTTTATTGTGGATATTAATAATCAGAAATAAAAAAAATCTTAGTAAAATAACATCACAGATATTTAGCAACTAAATTACCATTTTTCCCAGACTTGCCCCTCAAAACAGCAGGCCCAAACTATTTCATGGGTGAATCTTACTACATTTTTATGTTATAGCATAACTTACCTTAACACAAATTGTCACAGAATAAAAATGGTAGATCTATTTATAAGGCTAATCTAACCTTGATAACAGAGACAAGGAATGTACAAGAAAAGTATAGACAAATCTTGTGAACATAAATGCAAAAGTCCCAAGTTAAAATATCTCTAAAACTAGTTCAATAGGCCGGGCACGGTGGCTCATGCCTGTAATCTCCCAGCACTTTGGAAGGCCAAGACGGGCGAATTGCTTGAGGTCAGGAGTTCAGTGCCAGCCTGGCCAACATGGTGAAACCCTGTCTCTACTAAAAATACAAAAAATTAGCCGGGCATGGTGGTACACGCCTGTAGTCCTAGCTACTCAGGAGGCTGAGGCAGGGGAATCGCTTGAACCCGGGAGGTGGAGGTTGCAGTGAGCCGAAATTGCGCCACTGCACTCCGGCCTGGGCAACAGAGCGAGACTCCGTCTCAAATATAAACAAACAAAAAAAAAAACAAAAAAAAAAAACAAAACAAAAAGAAACAATTAGTTCAGCAGTCTGCCAGAAAAAAAAAAAGCATTGCAACTAGGTGGGCTCCCTCAGAAAACTCATCAAATAATTGATGACCGATTAAAGGAGAAGTATGCTCATTTCAGTGGCTCTTATAGGGGCCAAGTTCTTGGCCCCCTGAAGGTTCACTGAAAAATTACCTAGCAAAAGGTAGGTTAATTAGGAAAAAAAAAAAGGATACAAATGTATTTAATGTGTATACACAGGAGTCTTTAGAATGAAGACCCAAAGATACAGGAGAAATTGTCCATTTTAATGCTTATTTTCAACAAAGTATGGACAACCATGTAGAAATATGATTGGACAAAAAGATAGGATCCAATGCTAATAGACTAAGAGGGGAAATCTAGCAAGGCCTTTCTGCCTTTCTGTCTAGAGTCTTCTTGGCCTCTCTGAGCACACTTTTCTTTCTTCTGGGTGTGGGGCAGGGCCCTCTCTGGAATGGGGATCTTATGACCCAAAGTCAGACAAAGTAGGTTAGATCTTTTCTTTATGACCAGCTTTGATACAGAAAGGTGGAGGGATAGTTAGAGCAATATTTTTGGGTTTTATGGCTGGCTTTGGGGAAAAGGGGTTCTGCCTTCTATGACCCACCTTGGAGAAGAGGGATTCTAATTTGTATGGTTAACCTCAGGGGAGAATAAGATTAAGAGACAGGAGGGAAGGAGAAGATCAGAGAAAACATTTGCTTCTGAGGCCTTCATTTTGAAGTATTGTTTCCTCAGCCCCAACAATCCAGAAAAATTATTAGATAAAAATCACTTCTCCATGAGAACAGCTATTTACAAATAGCTATTTAGAAATAAAAAGAAATTTTCTTAAACTGATAAATGTTTTCTACCAAAAACCTAGAGTAAACATCATGCTCAATCTAGAATAAACATTATTCTTAATGGTGTTAATGAAAAAAAAAAAAAACCTCTCCAAAATATTTAAAGAGGTTTATTATGAGCCAGTATGAGTAGCTATGGCACAGGAAATGGTCTCAAGGAGTCCTGAGAAAGGGTGCCCAAGGTGGTTGGGTTACAGTTTGGTTTTATACATTTTGGGAAGACAGGAATTCTAAGGAAAATCATAAATCAATAAAGGTGTACATTGGTTCAGTCTAGATAGGTGGGATATCTTGAAGTGGGGTTTACAGGCAAGAGGTGGATTCAAAAATTTTCTGATTGGCAACTGGTTAAAAGAGTTAAGCTTTGTCTAAGGGATTAAGTCAGTAGAAAGAAAGAAATGCTTGAGTTCAGATAAGGGAGGGTGTGAAGACCAAAATTTTTGTTATGTAGATGAAGCCTCATAGGTAGCAGCTTTCAGACGACATAGAAGGTAAATGTCTCTTATCAAACCTTAAAGGTATCTGACTCTCATTTAACCTCACCTAGATGTGAGAAAGACCTAGAAAGGGAAGGCCTGGCTGCCTTAATGGAGATGGTCTATAGATGCAAATTTTCCCCACAAAAGAAGGCTTTGCAGGGCCATTTAAAAATATGTCAAAGAAATATATTTAAGGGGAAAATATTTTTACTTCCTTTAGGGTCTGCTATCTGTCACATGATGCTATACCAGAGTCAGGTTCTAATTTGGTGTCTTATTGCCACAAAGAGTTTGTTTTGTCTTATGGTCTCTATTTTAATGTTAATGCTGGTCACTTGTACCTGAATTCCAAAAGGAGGGGAGTATAAGGAAGCCTGTCTGACCTTCTGTCTTGTCATGGCCAAGAACTCAGTTTTTCAAGTTTCTCTGGGATCTGCTTGGCCAAGATGGAGTCCATTCAGTTGGCTGGCGGGCTTAGGATTTTATTTTTGGCCTACAATGGCAATACTAAAGAAGTATTATTTAACAATCGTTATAACACAAAGATATCTACAATCACATATTATTTTCAACATTGTGCTAAAAATAAAAATAACGTTTAAAAAAGAAAAAAAGCACATTGTCATTATTAATGTAGTTCAATAACTTTACTAGATGCAGTATCATACGCAAAGTGTATTTCTCTACACTGACAATAAAAATTATAAAATGGAATAAAAACATATGATTTAAAAAGGCAACAAAAAGTGGAGGAAATCTAGAAATAATTTTTTAAATGATGTGCAGCCAATTTGAAAGAAATTTGTAAGACAATATGAAAATGTAAATAAATGATGAAATCTATCATGTTCATAAACGGGAAAATTCAGTATGATAGACATTGACTGTCACCAACATAAACTATAATCCAACGCAATATCGTTTAAAATCTTAGAAGATATTTTCCCCACAGACCTTAAAAAAACGTGATTTTAAAATTCATATGGAAGACTACAAGGCTAAGAAATTTCAAAATTTGCACAATTAACAAAAAATAGGCAAAGTGGTTTTATTTTGTTATAGGTTGGTTATAAATCTATGGTAATTAACAAAGTGAGATATTAACCCATGGACAGAAAAAGACATTAATGGAACAGAACAGATAACAAAGAAATAGACCCATGCATACACGAAGACTTTATGGTAAAGGAAATCAAAATATTTTACCCCAAAATGTACTTCCTTGACATATTTTGGCTCTTCAGAGAGCCAGCAAACAGAAGTAGTCCTACAAACCCATCATTTGTTGGGGAGATATACATCTGTAGAGAAAATCTGTAATGATGCAGCCAGGTTTTCTCTGAAGCCTTCCCTTGTCTGGATTTAGGAAAGATTAATAAGATCAACTTTACTAGTTAGGGCTCCTCTTCTTCCCTTCCCATAACCTGTTTGCCACTCTAACCTGATTTACCACCATAACCTGTTTTGTAAGGATCCAAGCTCTCATTCTTTCTGTAACTTCAAGGTTGTATATAAGCCTCTGAACTATATTGCAGGGTTGAGAGTAATCACTCTTTGGTTCTCCTCTGTGTGCACATTAATAAATTTGTTTTCCTTTTCTCCAATTAATCTGACTTTTGTCAGTTAATTTTTTAGCAAAATTTCAGAGGGCAAAAGGGAAATTTTTTCTTGGCCCCTACGATGGGCAATACTAATCAGAAATGAAAAAGATGCATCAGTCAGTAAATGATGTTTTGAAAACTGCTTGTCCATATAGAAAACAATTATGTATCTCTTTAACCTATATCATATATATATTATATATAAATAACCTATATCATATATATAAATAAACCCAGACTAGTCAAAAACTCAAATTTTTGACAATTTTAGGGGAAGAGAATGTTATTAGGAGAATGTTATTATGACTTTAGCATCAAAAAAAATTTCTTAAACACAATGTAAAATGTCTAAATCCTAATGGAAAAATATGGATAAAGTTGGCAAAATTTTAAAAAGCAAAATCCGACACTAGAAAAAGCCATAAACCAATTTAAAATTTAAGCCACAGATTGGGAGTCAATGTTCTCATGTGAATAACTATAAAAGACTTTGTATCTGAAATACATAATTACTGCAAAATAATTACACAAAAACACTCAATTAAAAAACAAATAGGCGAGTGATGTGAAAAGCCAATTAACCAAAATAAACTATAAATGGCTGAAAAACATATTAAATACTGTTTCATAGTCTTATTAAAATGTAAATTGAAAAACAAAGACATTCCATCCCTACCCCCACCCTCATTAGATTTAGCAAACATTTTTTAAGTTTAACAAAACAAAGTGTCTGTAAGGTTTTGAGGAAGCAGGAACTCTATACATTGCAGATAAGATAAACGCATTGTTTCAAACACTTAGAAGAACATTTGGCAATATCCAACAAAGCTGAAGACATTTATGCCCTACAACCAATATTACCCTTTACCAGGTGTGTATCTTAAAGAGGTTCACATATCCAGGCAAGAAAACAGATGATAGTATTTTTGAACTATTGGAATAGTGAAAAAGAGTAAGAACACTCCAAATATACTTCAGTAGGAGAAAGGATAAATACATTGAAGCATGTTCATTCAATATAATACTATGCAGCAATTAAAATGGGTTAACTATAGTTACAAATACCAACATGAATAAATCTGTAAAATATGATGTTGAGCGTAGAAGATAAACAGAGTGCAAAGTTAATGGTTGGAGATTATATGCAGTGTGGCATGCTGCTGGCAAGAATTTTTAATAGGAGAAGTTAATTGTATTGTTTTTAAATAATAGTAATAATATTAAAAACTAACATTTGAATGTTTTTAGAGTCTTACAAGATTTTTCACGTATGTTATCTGTCGTCATTTTCACAAGACATTTGTGAGTTAAGTACTATTTTTATCTCCATTTTTTAAAAGGGCCAATTCAGTCTCAGAGAGTTTGTTTACACAGTGGAAAGGAGACTCAAGCCCAGGTCTTTAATATCAAATGTCATGCTTTGTCTACCAAGTAGTATTCATAAAATATCATCATTCTGGTCATCTATTTGATTTATGCCAAAGCATGGTATTGTGTATGTTCAACTCCTTTCCTCGACTTCATGATCCTCTCATTACTGTAGGTAGAGGCCTATTAAATTTCCCCCAGCTGTGTCAGCAATTCTAGTCATAGATTTATTCCCTCTTCATTATTAACCACAGGTCTTTTATCACCAAGACCTGCCAGTTCCACTTCCAAAAATGTATCCCAAATCTCTTTATGTATGTGCACATGTTATGCTTTAACCCTAATCCCAACTACCATCATTGCTTGCCTACACTACTGCAGTAGCCTCCTAACCTATACTGACCTGTGTTCCTAGCATCTGCTTCTTCAAGTCCTTACTATTAAACACAAAATGCCTCCTATGTTTGATTAGAAATGTTTATTTAGGAACATGAACATACAGGGTTCTGATGGGAAGAAAAAATGTATAAGAAAATCTTCCACAGTGGTTGCCTTTGCATATTGCCTCTCCCATTCCTTTGTTCAGTTAATTAACTGTCAGCCAGCAAATACGTATGAAACAGTGGGCAGAAAAGATCTGAACATTCTGACTCAACCTGATTCAACTATGTCATGATTGATAAAAAGGCAATTCCAATAAAACTCTGTTTATTAATATAAGTATTTACTTTTTAACAAGAAAGCACAAATAAGACAATAAAATGTCTGCCCCCACTGACATAAAAGACAGTTTGTTTAAACTTCTAAAATTCAAAAAATTATAAAATGAAAAATGAATGCTTTTTATTCCTGCACTTCCTACCCACTAATCTTTCCCCTAATAGTTAATTCTATAAAGCACTTGTTATTCCTTCTTTAAGAAAAAGTATATTCCAGCATATATATGTATCTGTGAATATATTTTTCTAAATTCAGCAAATATACTATACATAATTCTGCATCTTTCTCTTTCACTTAATATTTGTATACTTTTTCATATTAGCTCAAATGGATGTACTTTATTGCCATTAGTGACTATATAATATCCCATGAAATGGATGCATTTAACTATTCTATTCAATCTCATCTTACCTGCTTTGTGTCTTTAAGGAATTTTCATGTTTTATGATGCACTGAAGTCTCTTCTTGTTTGCAACCCAATAATAACTTAGGTGTTTATTTTTAGACTATTTCTAGCATTTTAAATTACTTAGGATGTTAGAGGAAAGCTGCTATGTGTATTACAGTTCACCAGCTTCAACTGGAACCAAAAGGAAATCTTAAGCCACGTGGCTAATAGAGTTTCATTCTATTCTGCTCTGGTTAGACTACATATTTAAATCTGGGTACTATATTAAGATGACAAACAATGAATTAAAGTGAGCCCCTGAAGGATTTTGAAGGTATATTAGAACTAATCAAGGTAAGTCAGCCTGAAGAAGTGAAGCCTTGGGGTGTGGATATAAAATTTATTCTGATATATTTGAAAAGCAATCAAGGATTAGAATAAGAATTTTGGTTCAAGCTTATAGGAGGATGTTTAGACAGAGAAAACCAGTGATTTTCAGATGAATAGATTTTGAGGTTGGTGAATACCTATAGGTGATAGGAGAATTTCAAAACAGGCCTGTGGAGCACAATATCTAGAGAATATTGAAATAGACAATTGTTGGCAGTATAGACAGGTAGTCCTATCAGTGTGATCCAATTTATCAAGTAAGAAGAACAGTGTGATAGCGAATCTGGGAACCAGAACTGTAGTATCACCATAAAGCCTCAGTTTTAGGAGGGACACACTCAAACAACCACCTGAACCCGGAATACCCTCTGGAACATCCACACAAAGGGGTCATTTAACATAAGAATAAATGCATATATTGTCCAGGTTCTCATTTCAAGGCACTGTATTTTATTTTGGGGAAGCCCTGTTTAAGAAAGTTATTTGTAATACTGAGTTTAAATTTATCTCTTTAGTAGCTCCACCAATTAATACTTCTCAAAAGTGCCTCCACACTTCTGCAACCAACTTTCCTTTTGCCCCGAATGCCTTATGCCCATCCCTTCTGCCCATGTGCCAAAGGTTTACTGAAGTCCTGTCTTCTTTTCAAAATTTCTACTGTTAGCCCCAGCCCGTAGTACATTTCTGAACTATTATAGAATGTCCTGTATGTGTCATCTATCAGACATATAGATACAGATATGGATGCAGATATAGATCTGTCTCAGGTATATATAACATTAGATGCCTTTTCCAGGATACCTTTCTTACATCCCCAACTTCACTGTAAATGTCAAGGCCAAGATTATATCTTGTACATCTCTGTATCCAAAGAACAGCTAGCACACTATTGAGCCTATTGAGTGCTTTCTAAAGAAAACTGCTTGCTGCTGGCCTTCTCTAGTTGAATACTTGCACTTCAAAGATGTGAATAACCTCTGTGTTGTGCAGATGAGCAAGGAAGTGAGACTTGAAACTGGAAAGTAGGTGGAGTGTATCAGGACTACTTCTTAGCCAAATAGCTAAATAGATAAGTTTGTGTTCCAGTCCTTCTGTCATCATTTCATCAGCCCTTTGGGTTGTTTTAAAATTTCCACATGGTTAGTGCCCACAGGCAGTTGTTGGCTTCTTAGAATATAGCATTGTAACTTCGTACCGGTTGTAAAATTGCTCTTTGCTTCTGGCCCAGTCTGTTTGCTTAGAGTGTGCTCCACCCTGGATATAATGCTTGGAAATTTCCCCTTGTTAGTAAGTTACCAAAAAAACATCTTAAAGTTTGGTCTTCTTAAGATTGGTGCCTTCCAGTGAGTGGAAGAGCAGAAATTCCAATAGGCCTCATCAAAGGAGGGTTGGACACTATGCTTTTTATTAAACCTCTCCAATTACAACAATCCTTTCTGCTACTTCTTTCCTCGTGAATCCTAGAGAAAAATATTATTTTATTTTGCTATAAATGTGAATACAAATTCCTTAGATTTATTGGCATCAGGAGCAGTCTGATATTCTCAGAGAGAGACGTTGAGAACAATTTCGGGTTTTTCTGTGTTAGCATATCTAAACATACAATGTCTACCTATGGCTGTTTTACCTTTTTATCTTAAAATAAAAGTATAGATGCACAGGAAGTTGCAAAGAAATGTACAGGAAACTGCTGTATACCTTTCCCCCTTTCCTGGACACTCCTAATGTTAGCATTAAGAAATTGATATTGGGATAATTCTCAAAGTTTATTCAGATTTTATCAATTATGCATACAGTAATGTGCGTGTATGTGTGTGTGTGTAGTTCCTTGAAATTTTATATATGTAGCTTCATGTAACTAGAACCAAAATCAAGATACATAACTACTATGTGGCACAATAAATCACCCCATTCTACCCTTTCATAATCAACTCCCTCATCCTTAACACCTTTCAACCACTAAATTGTTCTCAATCTCTAATTATGTTATTTCAAAAACGCTATAAAATAGAATCATACACTATGTATTCTCCTGAAACTTTTCTTTCATTCAGAATAATTCACTTCAGATTCATCTAAGTTGTTGTTTGTATTAATAATTTGTTCTTTTTTATTGCTGAGTGACATTCTCGTGGTATTGATGTTTGTTTGTTTATCCTTTTACCAATAAAAGACATTTGAGTTGTTTCCAATTTGGGGGTATTATGAATAAAGTCAGATACAAGATTTACAACTAACAGTTCTTTTCTTTCAGAAAGTATGTCATTTCCTCCTGACCATCATGGTTTCATATGTGAAATCTACTGTTATTTGAATCAGTATTCCTCTATAGGTAATGTATCATTTTTCTCTGGTTGTTTTAAGACTTTTTATTTGTCTTTAGTTTTCAGAAGTTTAATTATGATGTTGTTACCGGTGGGTCTTTGTTCTTAGAGCTCCCAAGATGGCAGCGGGCAGCTCCCAAGATGGCAGCGGGCAGCTCCCAAGATGGTGGTGGGCAGCTCCCAAGATGGTGGTGGGCAGCTCCCAAGATGGCAGCGGGCAGCTCCCAAGATGGCGGCAGACACTCCCAAGATGGCAGCAAGCCTTTTGTTCTCTGATCTGGGGTTCTTGGCCTCACGGATCCCAAGGAATGGAACCGTGGGCCATCTGGTGAGTGTTATAGCTCTATTAGAAGCTGTGAGTCACAGAAGAGAACCGTGGAACCCAGCGACTAGTGTTCAGCTCAATTAGGACGAACCCAGGCACTTAGCCACTCGAGAACAATGGCGAGCCTCTAGCCCAAACGGGAGCAGCAATGGGCGCCTGGCTGGATCAGAAATGCAGTGGACACCCTGCCGGATCCAGAGCGATGGAAGTCAACGGCAGGTCTGCGAGGGCAGCAAACAGCAGTGGTGGACAGTGAGCCAAAGCTCAGCTCGAGCCGGAACAAACACGGACCAGAAGAGTATGCAGTTGCAAGATTTAATAGAGTGAAAACAGAGCTCCCATACAATGGGAGGGGACCCAAAGGGGGTTGCCCACTCCCGGCTCTAATGCCTGGGGTTTATATCCCAATCATTGTCCCTCCCCCTATGCTCTCAGGCGATATATGATTTGACTATTTCTTTACCTCCTGCTTTTAGCCTAATTTGTATTTTAGTGAGCCCTCTTTACTACCTGATTGATCGGGTGTGAGCTGAGTTACAAGCCCCATGTTTAAAGGTGGGTGCAGTCACATTCCCCAGCTAGGCTTAGGAATTGTTAGTTGGCCTAGGAAATCCAGCTAGTCCTGTCTCTCAGTGTGTCTGGGTATGAATTTTTCTGGGCTTATTTCGTTTACGTTTTCCTCAGCTTCTTGAATCTGTAAGTGAACTTCTTTCACCAAATTTGGGAAGTTTTCAGCCATTTTTTTCAAATAGTTTTGAACTTTATACTTTTTCCTCTTCTTCTATAACTCCAATGATACAAGTGTTAGATTTTATTTTATTATCTCATGTGTTCCTGAGGCTCTGTTAATAATTTTTTAAAGCCTATTTTCTTTCTGTGGCTCAGATTTAGTAAAGCCTATCAGTCATCCAGTTCACTGATTCTATCACTGTCATATCCATTGTAT
Source organism: Gorilla gorilla gorilla (assembly GCF_029281585.2). Taxonomy (NCBI): domain Eukaryota; kingdom Metazoa; phylum Chordata; class Mammalia; order Primates; family Hominidae; genus Gorilla; species Gorilla gorilla. The sequence continues at coordinate 125,332,568 of NC_073247.2, forward strand.
TATTGAGCCCACGTAGTAAGATTTTTTTAAATTTCAGCTTTTTTTTAATATTCTCTCATTTCCAATATTTTCACCTTTCTATATCTTTTTTGGATTTTCTATTTTTTTTTACTTGTTTAAAGAGAATTTACAGTTATTGGTGAAAACCTGTTTATAATGCCTGCTTTACATCCTTGTCAGACAATCTCAACATTTGTTTTATCTCAGTGTTTGTGTCAATTAATTGTATGTTCTCATTAAAGTAGTATTTTTCATCATATTGTATGACTAGTGATTTACAATTATATTCTGGACATGTTGTATATTATGTTAGGAGACTTGTTTCTATTTAAATCTTTTATTTCATCAGCCAGTCACCCTACTTAGATTTTGCACGTGGGTCTTTGCCTACTTTCGTGAGCTGTAGTTACAATGTCAATTTAATTTTTAGAGCCTTGAGGGTCTATTCTGATTGGCTTTGTACTTCTGGCTCTGCTGGATTTCTACTCAATCCCTGCATGTGCTATTTAGACGGCCCAGTGTCACTGAGTGGGAGTGTCAGGATACTCTGGGCTTTGGTTGCTGCTCCTGGGTAGGATCAGTCTCATTGTTCTCCCAGGTATGTCACAGGAACCCTGCTGTGCTATTGCTGCTATGGCAGACTGGGCTGCCACTGATCTGGGTGTAGAGTGGTGAATGGATTCCTGATTGGCTCTACTAACACTCCTAATGTAGCTGCTGTTGCTCTGAGTATAGGACAGAGACTCAGTTATTGCTGCTACTGTGGTGGATTGGGTTCCTACTAGTTTGGATGTGTTGTGTGACCTGAGTCCCTTACTGGGTCCTATTGATTCTGTTGCTACCCTAGGCTTAGGCAGGGACCCCCCTGCAACTGTCACAGTGGTGGAACAGGCCACCTGCTTCAATGTGGGGTAGATTCGATTGCTGCAGCTGCTCCTGTGGTTGACTGAGACTGCCACTGCTCCAGGTGTGAAGTAATCAGTGTGTCCATGTTGGGTCCTCCTGCTTCTGTTGCTGCTGTTACAGGTCTGGCCTTTGCTGTCCTGGGTGTTGGTGCTGCTGCTATGGTACTTTGGCCTATGTGCTTCCCTTAGTATTACATAGGATGGATCTTTCTACTAGGACTCTGTTGGGTTGCCCTTTTTTGAGGGGTCCTTTGGCCAGTGAGATGAGAATTTTTTTGTTTTCTTTTATTTATCTGTCTACACTCATTGGAGGTTCCTGATTACAGGCCTCTCCAGAACACAGTATGGGATATATGGAAAAACCTGGGCAACTCACTATGGTGTCATTATTCAAGTCCTAAAGTTTCTGGACAGTCTGACTTCTTTTCTCCATCCTTCAGGGTCCTTTTATGATTGTTTGTGAAATAATTTCCAAGGTATTTAGGCATATTTAGAGGGGAAAAGCAGGGAAAAGTGAGTTTACCCCATGTTTTTCTGGTACTCGAAAACCTATGCCTTTGGCCAGGTGCAGTGGCTCAGGCCTGTGATACCAGGACTTTGGGAGGCCAAGGCTGGCGGATCACCTGAGGTCAGGAGTTTGAGACCAGCCTGACCAACATGGAGAAACCTTGTCTCTACTAAAAATACAAAATTAGCCAGGCATGGTGGCACATGCCTGTAATCCCAGCTACTCGGGAGGCTGAGGCAGGAGAATCACTTGAACCTGGGAGGTGGAGTTTGCAGTGAGCCAAGGTTGCACAATTGCACTCTAGCCTCGGTAACAAGAGTGAAACTCCATCTCAAAAAAAAAAAAAAAAAAAAAACTATGCCTTTTATGATGTTTTATAACAGGAAGGCTTAAGTATAAGAGTATATAAAACTAACCATGTTGGAGCAAGATATTAAAAGTAAATATCTGTACTCCTTTCTCCCTTCAAAAGTAATAGTGTAATTGTGAAGAGGATTAGAGATTTGTTTGACTTTTATTTCTTACTAATGGGGTATCAATTATTTGCAATGAAGATCCATACCCACTGGGTATATTAGCTTCCTTTCAAAGAGGAATGATACATCAGTTATCATTATTGTAACAAAATGGGGCATTTCTTTTAATTTTATGAGATTTTTCTCATTCATTTTTGCAGAGATGTTAATGTTTGCATTCTAGACTTTGATATTAAATTATACAGCAGGATAACAGATGATAATTTGGAGATCCTAGACAAATGTCAGTTAACACAGAGTGAACAATTATATCAATAGTCAGCGAGGTTTTGATCCACTAAGTTTCTAAGACATTTGCCTATGATTTTGATTAACATGAAAAGATACAGAATTTAATTAAACATGGTATTTTTAAAGGTCATTCTTTCAGTAAGCTTTCATCTTAGTCTTAGCCTTCCTTATCATTATCCCCATTGTTTCCATCAAGTAGGTAGATATAGATCTAGAATTGCAGTTGATGAAATATAGTGCAATAGTAATTTAACTAGCTTTTAAATTACTTGGGCTATTTTGTATAGTATGTGGCCTATTTTAACCCAAAGACTACTTACTTATTTAAATAGACAGAGTCCACATTTTATTCAAAGTAATGGCAAAAACCACAATTACTTTTTGCACCAACCTAATATTAGAAACCTATATTCCGAAGAAAATATATTTTAGGCTATTTTGTAAAGAGACTTCTTGTAAGAAAAGGATATCTTATGTCTATCTGTGTTCCAGGCACTTAGCTCACTGCCTTACAACTACAAAGTATTCAATATATGTTTGCTCTTGATGATATTGATGAAATTGCCATTCCCACAAAGGATACCCTATACCCTTTGAAATGCAGCAAATACACCATCACCTTGAAATCTTTGCAGGAAAAATGCTTTTAAAGTGACAAGTACAAGTAGGAGCTCTCTGAGTGTTTGTTAACCTTTACCACGAAAGCAGATTAAAATTCTCCGGAGTGTAATAAGTCGACTGTTCCACTTGTTACAAATTTCCTTCATTTATCTCATTACCCAAAATGACATTTAACATCTTGCTCAGTTGGAATAATTTGGTCTAATGCACATTATCTTTCTATGAATGATGATTGTTCTAGTAAAAGATGAAAGCCCAGTTATAACAAGATCATTTGGTCAAATGTGCACAACGCTGCTAAAAATTCAGATAATAATTTAAAGACGCTTTTTAAATCCAGTTTGAACTACCAGGTTATTTTTCTAAGGCTCTTTTCAGTCTATTACCTTCAGGCTATTTCCACATAATGAGTATCTTGACTCTCCTGTCATCCCTTTTTCTGACCTTGTTAACTTTCTTGACTTGATGCTATGCCTTATCTGACATCTGAGCTGATGAGGTCCAAGATCTGTTATAAAAGAGGCAACAACTTGAGGTCTACTGTGGGAATTTGTCCAGTCCTTATTGTATTACACTCTGGATGCTAAACTGTGTTTTTAACAGCCACATATTTAATTATTAGTTTTAATATTCTCTTTGAATTAATATCCAATTATCTACATTCCTGATTCTAGCTGGTTAACCACCGTATTTCTTGACTGGAACCCGGCTGTGCCAGTATACTGGGCATTTACATATCCTTTATAAAAATTGTTTAAAATTAGAAGTATACTGTCTTTCTAAAAATTGTTCGAGGAATACATGCTTTCCCTAGAAGAGCCAAACTCAGTTTCTTAGCTGCCTAGAGCTCTACTTTATGCTCTGGGAGCTTCCTCAGTATTTTCAGTACTTGACTATCTCAGTTTTTACTAACCTCACAGCTTTTGTATATGGCCAAAGAATGTGAATACCTCTAAAACCTAATGCAAAAAAAAAAAAAATCTATTAACACCCTAGATTTAGCCTAGAGAACATGGCATGCCTCCTCTCCACATGAGGTTAATTTTATGTGTCAACCTGGCTAGGCCATGGTACCCAAATACTTGGTCACACATTAATCTAGATGTTTATGGGAAGGTATTCCAAAAACAGGATTAATATTTAAATTAAATTAGTGGACTTTGAGTAAAGCAGATTATCTTCTATAATGAAAGTAAGTCTCATCCAATCATTTGAAGGCCTTAACAGAAAAAGACTGATCTCTCCCAAAGAAGAGGAAATTCTGCCAGAAGACTGCCTTCGGACTGGAACTTCAACTCTTCTCTGGGTGTCCAGCCTGCCAGCCTACCCTGCAGATTTTGGATTTGCCAGCCTCATGATCACATGAGCCAATTCCTTAAAAGAAATCTCTCTCTCTCTCTCTACGCATATCCTATTAGTTCACTTTCTCTGGAGAACCCTGACTAATGTACTGTACAACCACCAGTGGGGATTAAACCTGCTGAGATAATTACCCCATTGTTGAGAAGGAAGAAGCCACATACTTCTCTTTCTATTCTGATATTTTCAATGATATTGCTGAAAATAAAACTAACATTTTAAAAAACTTTGCTATGTGCCACCTTGCTTGTTTTTTTTTGTTTGTTTGTTTTTGTTTTTTTTGTTTTTTTGTTTTGAGACAGAGTCTCCCTCTGTTGCCCAGACTGGAGTGCACTGGTGCAATCTCGGCTTACTGCAACCTCCCTCTGCCTCCCAGGCTCAAGCGATTCTCCTGCCTCAGCCTCCTGAGTAGCTGGGATTACAGGCACATGCCACCACTCCCGGCTAATTTTTTTTTTTTTTTTTTTTTGTATTTTTAGTAGAGACAGGGTTTCACCACATTGGTCAGGCTGGTCTCAAACTCTTGACCTCAGGATCCACCTGCCTCAGCCTCCCAAAGTGCTGGGATAACAGGTGTGAGCCACCACACCTGGCTGCCACTTTGCTTTTTTAGGCACCAACCTTCTGAGGTAAGCAGTACCATCCCACTTGACATTTGTAGAATCTAAAGCTTGAGGAGTTAAATTATTTTGCTCCATGCAGCTAGGGAGTGCTGGAGTCAGATTTCAAGTTCTGTTTTGTCTGGCCTTAAAGTTCATGTTGCTCCAATTTGACCCACAATTTCACCCACAGATTTAACCTCTTCTGTTGTAAAAATGATTAATTCACTTGTTCCTTATACAGAAGTCTTGGATGATAGTGATGGAGAAATTATACCTAAAATCAGATTTTGGTCCAGATAAGAATTTCATCCTTCAAGGAAGATTCAGTAATCACATATACATTTTGTGTCAAAATCATGAACTAGTACCAAACCACAGGAATTAGGCAAGCTGTGGCATAAGGTTTGCCTGAGATGCTCCCGTTTCTAGCACTGAAAGTGTGATGTCCTAGGAAACCTCTCAATCTCCAGCAAACCAGCAGAGTGGGTCACCATAGGTTAATGAAACTAACCCTACAGAAAGTAAAAAAGACAATAGAGAAGAGGCTTTTCTGCAACGAATTAACCAAATATTTATGTGTAATTTAAGGCAAGCCTATGGACAATGAAAATACTCTGTTCATTTTTCTTAATATTGGTCTATTGCTATTTTGATGCTATATTTGACTTCTTGGATTTCTACTGTTCTGAATTTTAAATTTGTAGAATTAAACATGTGTAATACTATTAATCTCAAGGAAAATCAACCTGCTTAATCTGTTATGACCTACGTTCTTTTTATTATTTATAAAAGTTAGACTTTGCAAATCCTTTTTAAAAACTTAGGGTCAAGGCCAGGCACGGTAGCTCACATCTGTAATCCCAGCACTTTGGGAGGCCTAGGCAGGTGGATCACGTGAGGTCAGGAGTTTGAGACCAGCCTGGCCAGCATGGTGAAACCCCATCTCTACTAAAAATGCAAAAATTATCCGGGCGTGGTGGGGCATGCCTGTAGTCCCAGCTACCTGGGAGGCTGAGGCAGGAGAATGGCTTGAACCCAGGAGGTGGAGGTTGCAGTGAGTCGAGATCACGACATTGCACTCCAGCCTGGGCAGCAGTGAGACTCCGTCTCAAAAAAAAAAAAAAAAATTTAGAGTCAAATGATCTGTGAAATTTGACATTAAGCATTTTTTAAAAACCCAGCTTCATTTTTTATAATTGCACAGCATCTAGACTTCCTTCTCAGTCTTGTTAAATTTCAGGGAATGGGCTCCTTACAAGTAAAGTAATTTTGAGAGTCAACACTCCTTATAAGTAAAGTAATTTTGAGAGTCAACAATCACAAAATGTATGACCTTGATAGAGCATCAGTCTACCTGCACTGACAGGACATCAGAGCAGCTAGCTGAAAACAGAACGATTTAGTAAACAAAAAAGTTTGCTCAAATGTCAAAGAACCAATTTGTTGTGTTTAAACATTTTCCTTCCACTTAACACAGCAAGAATACATTTAAGGTAAACTTTTATCCCATATAATTTTCCTACTATCATAAACTGAATTTTCTTCAAAGTCTGGGTATTATCACTCGAAATAGTGTCAGTATTTTTGGAAGAACTTTGATCTAAAGAACAAGCAAAATTACAAAGACAAAACTTTTCTTACAATCTTTCTTCCCTTTAGGTCTTTTCATTACTGAAACTGGAAAGGTTCCCTTGTCCCCCTCGCAGGGCATGTGACAAGGGGAGTGGCTCGCTTCTTCAGTGCCCTGCTGCTCAAACCTCTAGGGGAGCATACAGAGGGGCAGGCTGTGGGGCGCCAACCCCACAGCAGCGCCTAGGGGTGAATATTTACAGCTTCTGAAGCCCCAGTGAGTGTGCGTTACAGGGTGCTCTTTTAGTTTAGCCATCCGTTGGTGGCTTGTGTTTATCAGCTCAATTAGACCCCCTGCCTTATCACGAGGACAGGGTGCTTTCTGCATGCTTGGGTTTCTTGCCTTGGTATACCGGAAAAATTGAATCACACCTTGGCTTGGAGAATGAGTGCAAGGTTTTTTTTTTACTGAGTGAAAGTAGCTCTCAGTAGATGAGGAAGCCAGAAGGGAGATAGAGTAGGAAGATTTTCCCCTGGAGTCGGGCGGCCCAGTAGCCAGACTCTTCTCTGACCACCCGGGCCAAACTCCGTGTCGTTTCGCCAGTGGATGGCCTCCTGGTGTGCTGGCGTCTGCTGGTGCCTGTCGGCATGCTCTTCAACTGCTGTGCTCCTCTCCACGTCCAGCCACTTGTTCTCCTTCTGCTGATGTGCATCTCTTGACGTCCAGCCGCTTGTTGTTGTCTGCCCGCTAGGATCCTGGGGTTTTATAGGCACAGGATGAGGCGTGTGGGCACAGAGTGGTCTTGGAAAATGCAACATTTGGGAGTGAAGGCAGGAGTGCCTGTCCTCACCTAGGTCCGTGGGCACAGGCCCGAGGGTGGAGCCCTAGCCAGGGACCCGCCTTTCTCTACCCAGCACTTTGCTGCTCCCCTCCCATATCATTAACACTTTGACTACCCTTACTTTATTGATTTATCCGTGGAGAAGACATGAAGAGGACCTCTAAATTTAAGGAAGTTTTTTTTTTTTTCTCGAATGACTCCTTTCATAGTGCTCTGCTGTCCACCCATGGTATCATTATATTCCATCCAATATACTTACATATAGCCCCATCAAACTTGAATCACTTCTAATCCCAAAGTGACTGTATTCAGTGCCATGCTATGTTCTCCATCCTCCTCAGACACAAACTTGTTAGATCCATGTATTACAGCAAATCATATCTTCTAAACTATTCTACAATATTTTGAGTTACCCTTCCGGTATTTTTCTTTTTTTTTTCTTTTTTCTTTTCTTTTCTTTTTTTTTTTTTTTTTTTTTTTTTTGAGACGGAGTCTCACTGTCCCCCAGGCTGGAGTGCAGTGGCATGATCTCGGCTCACTGCAAGGTCCACCTCCCGAGTTTACATCATTCTCCTGTGTCAGCCTCCCTAGTATCTGGGACTACAGGTGCCAGCCACCACGCTGGGCTAATTTTTTTTTTTTTTTTTTTGTATTTTTAGTAGAGACGGTTTCACCATGTTAACCAGGATGGTCTCAATCTCCTGACCTCGTGATCCACCCGCCTCGGCCTCCCAAAGTGCTGGGATTACAGGCGTGAGCCACCGCACCCAGCCTGCCTTCCGGTATTTTTCTATTCCTTGTCTATAGATCATCACAGAGGAATAGGAAACCTGGAAGATTTAGAGTATTTGTCCAGACCAGGTAGGAGACAGAATTCTAAGCAATGGGAATGACACACATAAAGAAAGTAGGTAGAACAGAAAAGGTCACCATCACTGGGTTATAGGTAGGAAGGTGACCAATGTCATAATAAGGCTAGAAGACTATGTAATTTACTTATTTCTTTGAAATTGTACATTTCAAGAAATGTCTAATTTAGTAGAGACACGAAGTCAGGAGTCTTTTATTCATGGTTTTTCTTTTGAGCTTATGAAAATAGACAGCTAAATTGAAAACTTCAGATTCACAAAAGAGCTTTTGAAGACCCTTTCACTAAATAATACTTTCTTTGAAGGCATCTGGATTTCCTTATCCATAAGGGATATCACTGTATATCTTAAGGGCAAAAAAGCCTGGAGGATATTTTTGAGCTTGACTTCTTTGAAAATATCCAGGTGCTAGAGACAGTGTGCGTTTGAAGGAAACCGCAAATGTAGAATTTTTTTTTTTTTTTTTTTTTTTTTTTTACGTATTTCAAACCTCATTTAGAATCTGGATGCTATTTGAGCTGGTGTCAAGGATGCATGAAATTAAATTTAGAAAATCTCAGCTCTAAGAAATGCCAATATTTTTCCTGCATCAGGTAGTTAGATGTTAGGTAAGAATTAAAACTGGATGTTTTCCCATGGAAATGAATGACACCGGTGAGAATATTTTCACAATTTTGCACATCAATAATATACTGATAATTTAAGGGGCTGAGGGCAGACTCAAGGAATCTTATAAAAAGGAAAGGGGAAGATCTGTGGAATGGAAAAGGATCTTATGGGAGTTTGCTACTTTTTGACTAAAAAGCAAAAGTCAGATTTTTAAGAGTATCTGCAAAAGTCATTCTCATAGAAAGTATATTTTTAAAAGAATGATAAAACATTTTAAAAATAGTATTCGACTAAATGTTTAAATTTAAAAGACTAGAAACCCACTTTGTATATTTTATGAATAACTTAGTGATTAAATACTGAAGTTTTCAAATCAGAATATATTTTACTATTACATTTGAAAACACATTAGGCTGTTTTTCATACACATCATTTTTATTCACATGAATGATACTGATGTGAGATATTTAAGAGCTTTATTAAGCAAAAATTATGATTTCATTTTATAAATGTTTTATGATATGAATTATAAAATTGAACAAACGTCACCTGTGTTTGTTATTACATTTTTAAACATGAGGTTTGTATTAGTCTGTCTTCACGTTGCTGATAAAAACATACCCGAGAATAGGAAGAAAAAAAGCTTTAATAGACTTACAGCTCCACATGGCTGGGGAAGCCTCACAATCATGGTGGAAGGCACAGAGGAGCAAGTCATGTCTCACTTACATGGATGGTGGCAGGCAAAGAGAGCTTGTGCAGGGAAACTCCCTCTTATAGAACCATCATGTCTCATGAAACTTATTCACTATCACGAGAACAACACAGATAAAACCTGCCCCCATGATTCAATTACCTCCCACTGGGTCACTCCTGCAACACATGGGAATTCAAGATGAGATCTGAGTGGGGACACAGCCAAACCATATCAAGGTTGTTTTGTGTAGTGAGGATTTTCTTCTGAAAGCAATAACATTTACTTTTCCCTATATTGCAAAGTTTTTAAATTCTAAATCAAACAGTTCTTTCATCACAGATTCTCTGCATGATAAAATTGTATATTGTGAAAGTGCTTGCCTGCTTACCGTTCTCTTTTGTCATTTGACCCTTTCAATAATTCTATTAAATATTTAGAAATGATATTGTTAATCACAAATGAGGAAACTAGAAATCAGAGAGATAAAACTTAACTAAGTTTTACATGGCTAATAGGTTGCAGAAGGAGAACTAGCACTTGGGATTCCTGGCTCCCAATCCAATGTTTTTTCCATCATGTTGTGTGGTCTGTTCTTAATCAGACACTTAGTTCAACATAAATATTTTCCCTAAACCCAATAAAAATGATGCTTATTAATCACGCTACTGACTTGTATGCTTTGTATCTGAAAGAAAGGAACGGATGGATCATCTGAAATGTTCATGAAATAGTAAGAGCATTAGTGTGGCGACACCTTTCTACTTAACAACTTTAGTTTGATAAAGTTGGACAGACAGCAGGGTGTCTTTCATGATTCTTTCATGAATGGCTTAAATGAGAAACTACCACTTACTACTCACAGATTCACTGTGTTAGCCACAGTGAATAATACAGAGATGATCTTTGGCACTCATGGCATTTTCTTTATAGGGAAAGAGGTAGACAAATAAACAAGCAATTAAAATAGAGATTAATGTTACAATAGAGGAAATAGGTGCTATGACAACATATAAAAGGGACATCAAACCCTAATTTAGGGACTCATGGAAGGCTTACTAAAGGAAGACATAAAAGATGAGTAAATAACTGGGTGATGAGTGTTCCAAAAAGAGGAAAGAGCATGGACTGAGACCCAAAGAACATAAAATATTTGAAAAACTAAAATGAGTTCATTATGGCTGGCATAAAAATCACTAGAGGAGAAATGATGATCAAGGAAGTATTTTCATTATCTTAGAAGAGGCTGAATGGAAGGAAAGTCTGAGAGAAGGAACATAGAAGGAGGCAAACAAAGCACCAAAGACTATAACCCTGACCCATCTTATTCCAGGTTCTAGGTTTCTTATTGCTACCAGGAGATTGTCTCCCATCCTTCACAATATTATTGTGGCCTTTAAGCAAAAAAATACTAGTGTTTATGAAATGCCTACTATATGCCAGGCCATTTTTGATGTGCTATCTCTGAAGTCTCATGGCCCTTGAGGCAGATACTGGTACCCTTATCTTACAGATGAGGAAACTAAAACTCAGAGAGGAGATGAAAATTGCCCAAGGTCGCATGATTAGTAAGCGACTGTGCAAAGACCTTAGTCTAGGTCTCTCTGCTTTCAAACCCAACACTATTTGACTGTATTCTATTGTCTCCTTAGATTTCAGTATGATAATTATGGTTCTTCTACATTATTACTGCTTGAATAGAACAACTTAACAGAAAATTATTTGGTTTATCTCAGTTAAAAATAACTTCTCCTAACACCATTAAGTCAGAGTATATTTCCTGAATGAATGGATTTGAGGGCTGACTAGTCATGCAGACATGACTAGGAGACCGACAAGGACTTTAATAAATTTTTTGTGTGTAAAATTCCGTTCACTCTCAGACCCCAAAGAGAGAATCCCCTAAAGCTTTTACAATTTTGTAGAAATCTCGGGTTGAGACAACCACCCTAACAATAATAATTTTAAAAAAGGCACCTGTATCTGAGAAGATTCTGCCTTGATAGATTTTTTTGAATGCAGAGTAGGAGGTGGTAGGATGCAAAACTGATTGGGAGCTGTTCCAATTTAAGCAAGAACTTACATATGTGAAATCTAATATTGGAGAAACTGACTTGGCATACAGCAGTCTGTTATAAAGGACATGCCCTTCCTATGTATTTTTGTAACAGTTCTGGTCTTGCATTAAAAATGACATCTATTTTAAAATTGCTAAAAAAGTAGATTTTTAAATGTTCTTACCACAAAAAAAAGATAAGCATATGAAGTGATGGGTATGTTAATCAGCTTGATTTACTCATTTCATAAAGTACACATATATCAAAACATCACACTGGGCCAGGTGCAGTGGCTCACACCTGTAATCCCAGCACTTTCGGAGGCCGAGGCAGGTGGATCACGAGGTCAGGAGTTCAAGACCAGCTTGGCCAAGATGGTGAAGCCCCGTCTCTACTAAAATTACAAAAATTAGCTGGGTGTGGTGGCAGGTGCCTGTAATCCCAGCTACTCAGGAGGCTGAGGCAGGAGAATCACTTGAACCCAGGGGGCGGAGGTTACAGTGAGCTGAGATTGTGCCATTGTGCACCAGCCTGGGCAATAGAGTGAGACTCTGTCTTAAAAAAAAAATCACACTGTACACCATAAATATATATAACGAAAAAAACCTGCATCTGGCTGGGCATGATGGGTCATACCCATGATCCCAGCACTTTGGGAGGCCGAGGCAGGTGGATCACCTGAGGTTGAGAGTTTGAGACCAACCTGACCAACATGGACAAACCCTGTCTCTACTAAAAATACAAAATTAGCCGGGCGTGGTGGCACATGCCTGTAATCCCAGCTTGGCAGGCTGAGGCAGGAGAATTGCTTGAAACTGGGAGGCGGAGGTTGTGGTGAGCCAAGATCGTGCCATTGCACTCCAGCCTGGGCAACAAGAGTGAAACTCTGTCTCAAAAAAATAAATAAATAAATACAAATAAATAAATAAACAAAAAATTGAAGGCCATGAAAACTGCTCTTTTGGATATGAAATAAAAAATTCTCAGCTGGTCGCAGTGGCTTATGACTGTAATCCCAGCACTTTGGGAGGCTGAGGTGGGCAGATCACGAGGTCAGGAGTTCAAGACCAGCCTGGCCAACATAGTGAAACCCCATCTCTACTAAAAATACAAAAAATTAGCTGTGCATTGTGGTGGGCACCTGTAATCGCAGCTACTTGGGAGGCTGAAGCAGGAGAATCGCTTGAGCCCAGGAGGCAGAGGTTGCTGTGAGCAGAGATTGCGCCACTGGGAGCCAGGGCAAGAGTGTGAGACTCCATCTCAAAAAAAAAAAAAAAAGAATTCTCTCATGTTCAAAGTATTGGGAAATGGCACCTTGCATTACTTTTGGATTGACATTTTAAATATAATGCTTTTGTTAGATGTCTACATAATAACTGATTTTAATGTATGTGCAAATTGTATTTTTTAAAAGAAAATAATATTTCTTTTATACTTTAATATGGCTACCCATATTTTAATAAATTCTAAACACAAAGTTCTTTCAGTTTCTTTTTGGCAGTAAAATAAAGAACATTTACAATTCATTACTTAACATATCACGTATGATATTCATTATCTTCATGTTTTGTTTGAAATTGGTTAAAATTGATATAGCCTCTGCAATAGCAGAAATCAGTTGCTCTATTGAGTATAAATCCTATGATGAATACAAATTTGAACTTTTCATTCACAAGAAGGCACCAAATACTGTGTTACTATTCCATTTTTTTTTTAAACCAACTATAACCCAAGGTTGTTACTGGTGCCTGCCCCTATGCACTTTGAGATACTTAAGTTGAGATTGTTTCAGGTTGGAACCTCTAAGTAATGTATAATAAACTTTCCTACATTAACCTGATGTGAGAAATTATTCTTAAACAAAGGAACTTTTGTGAAGCAATGCTTTGCTTCTCCTTAAGATGATAAGAAAGTAAGAGTGCTTTGCTTTTTTGAATAATTTTAATGGACTCTGGTTTGAGACTATCATTTATAAAATCGAATATCTGGTGAAAACACTGGGCTAACTTCCAGATAAGAGGAATTGAAGATACTGAGGACAGTGATAAATAAAAATAGAAGCAAATACATGGAATGTCTTGAGCCTTAAAAGACCGTCTTACTTCTTAATTCCTATATATTAGGAACTGTGGCACAATAAAATAAGACATCAGTATAAGTGGCCAGAAGAATTTCTAGCTTAAAATAATGCCTGATTAACAGCCCATAATTCAGACTTTCCTAGCTTCCTGCTAAAATACCAAATAAAGGCATACATTAATGTTAAATCTCATGCCACTATTGAAAACAAGCACTGACCTAATGTTAGACTGTGGAAGAAATGTCTATTAACTATAAGAATCTGGAAGTGGATTAAGAAAAAGACTTCAGGTCTTGCTTGCTGAGCTTTCTATATTTCACTCCATGAAACAGCTTTTCTCTAAAAGTCAAGAAGAAACAAGAAGGCTGAGTACAGCTTCTCTTCTCATTAAAAACATTCAGAAATGGCTATAATCAAAATATAACAGGACAGGAACAAAGGGAGATGGATCCTAGGGATAAAGTTTTTTGTGAGGAGAGGTCAGGGAGGAATGAGAAAGTCACAGAGAGAAGTCTTGGAAGCAGTATACTCAATTTTTCTGAAAACCAGGCAAAGTGGTAGAAAATTATCCCACTTCAGAACATCAAAGTTGTACTGATCGTTGCTAAAAGTGGGCTTGGGATGAAATCTAAGTGCATCAACCTGCCCCCAAATATTGATTTTAGAAGTGAATTTATCTATAATTTAAGTAAATAAAAGGCAGCTCATAGGCTGTCAAATAAGTCCAAATAAAGCTTACTTCTTTCAAGAAAAAAATAGAAGAAAAACATAAACCACCACCACCACCACCGCCACCACCACCACCACAAGCACTGTGGGTTTATGGGAAATGTTCAAGAATAAAGAGTAGGAATATAAACTCACACTTTCAAAGGAAGCATATATATTTGAAAAATAAATGACCTCCTGAATAATTCTGAGGAAATTTCTAAAGATGTTGCATATCTTCAATAGACTGTAAGGAAGTATGGTATTTTCAAAAAAGGAACAGAAAATTATAAAAAGAAACAAGCTCAGATGTAAATGATAATGGCTGAAATAAGGAAGTATTGCAAGGATACTATACTATAATAATAGAATTAACAGCCACATTTGAACTGAGTAAAAGAAATAGTTAAGACTGTCAAAAATTATTTCAGCCCCATAAGTGAAAAGAGTAATAAACTGTGTCAGGTAACAGAGAAAAATGGCAAAGACAAATAAATACTGTAAGATTACAGTGGAAAGGGAATAGAAATGCAATCTAAAAAGTATAGGTGTTTCTGAGGAAAAAATAGGAAAAGTAGAGTCAAAAGAAATAATCACTTATCTTTTAAATCTGAAATAAAGAAAACTTGTGTTTACGGATCGAGGGTCTCACAATTTTCCTGGCAAAATAAATGAAAAAAATCCATATATATATACATCTCGGATTTTTTAAATAACAAAGGTATATATAACTATCTGACAAACATCCAAGAAAATTTCATAGTTCTCTATAACCTGGGAAACCAGAAAATCTGAGACAGGTCTCAGTTAATTTAGAAAGTTTATTTTGCCAAGGTTGAGAATGCTCCCATGACAGCCTCAGGAAATCCTGACGACATGTGCCCAAGGTGGTCAGGGCACAGCGTGGTTTTATACATTTTAGGGAGACATGAGACATCAATCAATATATGTAAGAAGTACATTAGTTCGGCCGGGCACGGTGGCTCATGCCTGTAATCCTAGCACTTTGGGAGGCTGAGGCGGGTGGATCATGAGGTCAGGAGTTCGAGACCAGCCTGACCAACATGGTGAAACCCCGTCTCTACTAAAAATAAAAAAATAAAAAAATAAAATAAAATAAAAAAATTAGCCAGGTGTGGTGGCGGGCGCCTGTAATCCCAGCTACTCAGGAGGCTGAGGCAGGAGAATTGCTTGAACCCAGGAGGTGGAGGTTGTGGTAAGCCGAGATCGCGCCACTGCACTCCAGCCGCGGTGACAAGAGTGAGACTCCATCTCAAAAAAAAAAAAAAAGAAAGAAAAAGAAGTATGTTAGTTACATCCACAAAGCCAGGGACAACTCAAAGAAGGGCCCCCCCTCTCCCTTTCGTCCCTGGGGCTTCCAGGTCACAAGTAGGAGAGAGACAAATGGTTGCATTCTTCTGCATTTCTGATAAGTGTTTCCAAACGAAACAATTAGAATATGCATCTATCTCTGTGAGCAGAGGGATGACTTTGAATAGAATGGGAAGCAGATTTGCCCTGAGCAGTTCCCAGCTTGAAGGGGCCCAAGATATTTTCCTTTCACAAACCCTAATTAAAAAACAATTTTTTTTAGCAAAGTTATTGTGTTTTCAGAGACATACCATATGGTCTATCTTTAGTGGATGCTAAAAAGAGTTGTAAAATTTAACATCCATTACCAATATAAAAAATTCTTAGGAATATCACAACATATTACTGACCAATATGAATTATAAATATAGATGCAAAAATTCTAAATAAAATATTAGATAATAGAGTCTAGCATTATATGGTAAAAGATTAATGCACCATAACCAATATGGTTTATTCCAGGATTTCAACAATGATTCTTTGTAAGGAAATCTATGAACAAAAATCATAACAGAAATAGATCAAATGACAGATGTACACTGATCTATATAGTGCAGAAAAGGTAGTTGATATAAGGCAACACTTATTCCTGATAGCGACAACATTTTAGAAACCTAGAAATGAAAATCTTTCTTAATATCTTATTGAATATGTACTTCCAACTAACAGCTTCTGTGATATATACTGTTAAAACTGTAATCACATTGAAATAGGAATAAGGCAAATCCTCCTACAAACCTACTTATTTTTCATCCTTCTGGAAGTATTATTTAATACATTAGAACACGAACAAAAAGTAAAATTATAGCTTTGGGGATGGAGAAAATAAAATTATAATTATTTGGAAATGTGTTTTACTAGTAAACTCAGGGCAAAATAACTGAAAAATGAATAGATATTTTAAGGTACGTGACTACAAATTTAATATATAAAATCATTAGTTTTCCTATAAAACTCAATACCAGTGAGAACATATAATAATAAAAATCACATTCATCGTAACAACTGTGAAATACCTAGAAATAAACATAAAAGCAACTGTATAGTGTAAATCTATCTATCTCAATCTATCAGTATAACTTTACTGAATGATCCAATAAGTGAAGAGTAGTATATTTTTAGATAAAACGATGCTATACCAAAAAGATATCCATTCTCCCCCAGTTAATCTGCATACTTATTAAAATTACAATAAAAATTTCAATAATTTTTTTTTTTTTTGAGGCGGAAAAAAAACTGTCGCCCAGGCTGGAGTGCAGTGGCACAGCCACGGCTCAATGCAACCTCGGCTTCCTGGGTTCAAGTGATTCTCCTGCCTCAACCTCCTGATTAGTTGGGATTACAGGCACGTGCCACCATGCCTGGCTAATTTTTGTATTTTTAGTAGAGATGGGGTTTCACCATGCTGGTCAGGCTGGTCTCGAACTCCTGACCTCATGATCCACCCACCTCGGCCTCCCGAAGTGCTGGGATTACAGGCATGAGCCACCGTGCCCGGCCAAATTTCAATGGATTTTTTATATTGACAAAATTATTCTGAAGTATAATAAAAGAGTAGACGCATGAAAATAGACACTTTTTAAAGGTTAACATAGGGCTTCTTCAATCAAATCTGAACACAATAAAGCAAAACCAATGAAAATAATATGGTATTTTCACTAGAATTGAAAAGTAAATCAATGAAGTTTTTTGCATTTGTAATAAAAGTCAAACTCTTTATTGTGATTCAAAATGTCTGTGTGATCTAGCCCTTACCTTCTTCTCCTACCTCAGCTTGGGGTGCTCTACAGACACAGATTATTTGTTGCCTCAGACCTTTGTACATTCTGCTTTCTCTGTCTAGAATACTCTTCTCCTTTCTGTCTCCACGAGACTCCTGTCATCCTACAGTCTTCACGTTGAACTGTGTCTTCTTAGTAAGAGATGACCATGATGAGAATATATATTTTGAAATTATCTATATAGAGATGGTGATTAAAGACACAGGTTGGATGAGGATACTCAGAGTATGTTGTAGAGACAAAAGAATGTAAGAATATAAGCTCCTTGAAGTCAAGGTTTGTTTATCTGTTTTAATCATTGCTTCCTCTCAGTTCCTATGACAGTGCTTAGCACATAGAGGTGCCTAATAAACATTTCCAACATGCAGAGAGGAGGGCCTAGGACAAAGTCTTACGGTTAAAAGCATTTGAAGAAAGAGAAGAACATGAACCTATAATAGCTACTAGAAAGTAGTGCCCAGACATACAGGAAGAAAAACCTTAAAATATGATGTCTAAGATAACAAGACTAAGAGTCCTTTTTAAAAGACCAAGATAACCCATGCTCAGTACTGATAAGGCACTGTCAAGATACCGACTAAAAAGCATCCCTTGGGTTTAGTGGCACACAGTTCATTGATGCCTTCAGTAAAAGAAGTTATGGTAGAATGATGGAGGCAGAAGCCAGACAGCAATGGATGTATAAACAGGGGGTGAGGAAATGGGTTGAATACAAATGGTTCTAAAAGAAAGGGAGTGTGGAGTGTTTTAAACAGTAAGTGCACTGAGGAGAGGATTTGTGTAAGATGAGAGAGGCTTATATATGTAAAAATGAGTAGAGTCAGAGAATGAGAGTTACTTATAAGATTACAGAAACCTATAAAGGAATATACTGTAAAGTCTAATTGAGCAAATCAGTTAGAATTCTCTATTAAAGGGAATGTATTTTTCTAGAGTTTAATGTCAGGAGAGACAGGACCATCTGAAGAAATATTAAAAAAAAAACTTTTTAAATGGAAGCAATATCTAAGTGAGTGTCAGATGACCTGGATTTCAGTTCCAGGTAAGTAACATTGACTATCACTTTTGCCTGAGTCTCAGTTTTCTAATCTGAAAAATGACTATATTCTATTTAAGAAATATTTAAGAAATAGTTTAATTCTAAAGGTCTTTGGAGCTCAGCGGGAGTATTTCCTGGTAAAGTTCATGGCTTGGTAATGTGGGTCACTGCTACAGAGACCTAGGTTTGAAACCAAAATGAAGGGCTCTGGGCCACATGAAAACAATAGTTATGAAGGAAAATAAGCATGGTTTTGTGCAGTAGGGGTGAGATGAAGAAACACTGACAATTGTTTCCTACTTTGTAATATTTTAGGGGGCAAGCAGTGATGTGCACTTGTTGACATCTCCAACTTCTGTTTTGATCTCCAAGTACAACTCTCACAATGGGCGTTTTGAATGTTATTTTACTCAAATTACCAATGGAACAAAATAGGTTAATGAGGTCATGAAAGAAAATGCTTAATGTTTGCCAAAGAATCCCTGAAAAAAAAAAAACAAGACTGACTATAAATGAGTAGAACAAATTCCTATTAAATACATATTCATTAAAATTTATATTCACTTGCAGAACATAGGTTCAGGTGTAAGAAACACTAGATAATACATAAGATCTTGTGTTTAATAATAATAGTTATATAATTAACTAATAAAGAGTTATTTTGAAGTAATTATAAATACAAATTACAAATTTCTGGCAGTTAGAATGCATGCCATTACTACAGAATCGTTAATAAGGAGTACATTTAATGCTGAGGTTTCATGCATTTATAATTTTCTTAGAGTAAAAGAAATCAACAATTGCAATATGCACTTAAAATTATAAGATATATATACATGTATATTTTATGTTCACATCGAAATTGAGCAGAAGATACAGAGATTTTCTATGTAATCCTCTGTTCTCCAACTCATGCATAGGCTCCCCAATTATCAACATCTCCTACCAGAGTGGTACACTTGTTACAATTGATGAACCTTACTGACACATCATTATCTCCCAAAGTCCATAGTTTACATTACGGTTCACTCTTGGTGGTATATATTCTATGGGTTGGGACCAATTTGTGATGGCATATATCCACCATTATAGTATCATACAGAAGAACAGATTTACTGCCCTAAAAATCCTCTGTGTTCCATCTATTCATCCCTCTCTCCCACCTAACCTCTGGAAAGCAATGATCTTTTTACTGCTTCCATAGTTTTGCCTTTTCTAGAATGTCACATATAGGCGTACCTCAAATATACTATTAACTCAGTTCCAGATCACTGCAATAAAGCAATATTGCAATAAAGTGAATCACACAAAGTTTTTTGTTTCCCACTGCATAAAAAGTCATGTTTACACTATATTTTAGTCTATTAATTGTGCAATAGCATTACATGTAAAGAACGACATACATATCTTAATTTAAAAATACTTTATTGCTAAAAAATGCTAACAATCATCAGAGCCTTCATCTTTTCACTGGTAGAAGGCCTTGCCTCCATGTTAGTGGCATCACCTTTTTTCTGGTGGAGGGCCTTGCCTCTATGCTAATGGCTGCTGACTGATCAGGGTGTGGTTGCTGAAGGTTGGGTGGCTATGCCAATTTCTTAAGACAACAATCAAATTTTCCACATTGATTGATTCTTCCTTTCACAAAAGAGTTCTCTATAGCATGCGATACTGTTTGATAGCATTTTATCATAGCAGAATTTCTTTCAAAATTGGAGTCAATCCTCTCAAACCCTGCCACTGCTTTATTAACTAAGTTTATGTAATATTCTAAATCCTTTGTTTTCATTTCAACGATGTTAACAGTATCTAACCAGGAGTAAATTCCATCTCAAGAAATTATTTTCTTTGCTCATCTATAAGAAACAACACCTTCCCCCATTTAAATTTTATCATGAGATTGCAGCAATTCAGTTACATCTTTAGTGATGGATTTTAGTTTTCTTGCTATTTCCATCACATCTGCATTTATTTCCCCCACTGAAGTATTGAACCCTTCAAAGTCATCCTTGTGAGTTGAAATCAGCTTCCTCCAAACTCCTCTTAATGTTGATATTTTGACCGCTTCGCATGGATTACAAATGTTCTTTTTATTCTATTTTCCAGGGTACATGTACAGGTTTGTTACATAGGTAAATGTGTGCCATGGTGGTTTGCTGCACTTATCAACCCGTCATCTAGGTATTAAGCCCATCATGCATTAGCTATTTTTCCTGATGCTCTTCCCTATCTGCCCTCCCCTGACAGGCCCCACTGTGTGTTGCTCCCCTCCCTGTGTCCATGTGTTCTCACTGTTCAGCTCCCACTTATGGGTGAGAACATGCAGTGTTTGGTTTTTTTGTGCCTGTGTTAGTTTGCTGAGGATAATGGCTTCCAGCTCCCTCCATGTCCCTGCAAAGGACAGGATCTCATCCCTTTTTATGGCTGCATAGTATTCCATGGTGTATATGTACCACATTTTCTTTATCCAGTCTATCATTGGCAGGCATTTTGGTTGATTCCATGTCTTTGCTATTGTGAATAGTGCTGCAATGAACATACATGTGCATGTATCTTTATAATAGAAAGATTTATATTCCTTTGGGTATATACCCAGCAATGGGATTGCTGTGTCAGATGGTATTTCTGGTTCTAGGTGTTTGAGGAATCACCACACTTTCTTCCACAATGGTTGAATTAATTTACATTCCCACCAACAGTTAAAAGCATTCCTGTTTCTCCACAACCTTGCCAGCATCTGTTGTTTCTTGACTTTTTAATAATAGCCATTCTGACTGGTGTGTGTGAGATGGTATCTCATGGTGCTTTTGATTTGCATTTCTGTAATGATGAGTGATGTTGAGCTTTTTTTCATATGTTTATTGGCCGCATGAATGTTTTCTTTTGAGAAGTGTCTGTTCATGTCCTTTTCCCACTTTTTAATGTGGTTGTTTTTTTCTTATAAATGTGTTTAAGTTCCTTGTAGACTCTGGATATTGGACCTCTGTCAGATGAATAGATAGAAAAAATTTTCTCCCATTCTGTAGGTTGTCTGTTCACTCTGATGATAGTTTCTTTTGCTTTGCAGAAGCTGTTTCGTTTAATTAGATCCCATTTCTCAATTTTTGCTTTTGTTGCAATTGCTTTATCATTGTCAGTGCCTATGTCCTGAATGGTATTGCCGAGATTATCTTCTGGGTTTTTTATAGTTTTGGGTTTTACATTTAAGTCTTTAACTAATCTTGAGTTAGTTTTACTATATGGTGTAAGAAAGGGGTCCAGTTTTAATTTTCTGCATATGGCTAGCCAGTTCTACCAGCACCATTTATAAAATAGGAAATCCTTTCCCCATTGCTTTTGTCAGGTTTGTCAAAGATCAGATGGTTGCAGATGTGCAGTCTTATTTCTGAGTTCTCCATTTTGTTCCATTGGTCTATGTGTCTGTTTTTGTACCAGTACCATGCTGTTTTGGTTACTGTAACCTTGTAGTATCGTTTGAAGTCAGGTATCATAAGGCCTCCAGCTTTGTTCTTTTCGTTTAGGATTATCTTGGCTATACAGGCCCATTTTTGGTTCCATACAAATTTTAATAGTTTTTTCTAAATCTGTGAAGAATGTCAATGGTACTGTAATGGTAATAGCATCGAATCTATAAATTACTTTGGGCAGTATGCCCATTTTCACAATATTGTTTCTTCCTATCTGTGAGCATGGAATGTTTTTTCATTTGTTTGTGTCCTCTCTGATTTCCTTGAGCAGTAGTTTGTAGTTCTCCTTGAAGAGGTCCTTTACTTCCCCTGTTAGCTGTATTCCTAGGTATTTTATTCCCTTTGTAGCAATTGTGAATGCCAGTTAATTCATAATTTGGCTCTCTGCTATACAAATGTTCTTAATGCCATCAAGAATGGTGAATCCTTTCCAGAAGGTTTATCAATAGACTTTTCCCAGATCTATCAGAGGAATAACTATTTATGGCAGCTATAGCCTTGCAAAAATGTATTTTTTTAAATAATAAGATATGAAAGTCAAAATTGATTCATGGGATGTAGAATTAATGTTGTATAGCCAAGCATGAAAACAACATTAATCTCTTTGTACATCCCCATCAGAGGTCTTGAGTATTAGGTACATTGTCAATGAACAGTAATATGTTAAACGAATTGTTTCTTTCTTTTTTCTCATCAGCAGGTCTCAACAGTGAACGTAACATATTCAGAAAACCATGTTGTAAACAGATGGGCTGTCATCCCCGCTTTGTTGCTCCATTTATAGAGCACAGGCAGAGTAGGTTTAATATAACTCATAAAGGCCCTAGGATTTTTGGAATGGTAAATGGACATTGGCTTTACTGTAAAGTCGCCAGCTTTAGGCCCAACAAGAGAGTCAGCCTGCCCTTTGAAGCTTTGAAGTGAGGCACTGACTTCTCCCTTTCTAGCTCTGGAACTTCTGGATGGCATCTTCTTCCAATATGAGACTGTTTTGTCTACATTAAAAATCTGCTGTTTGGTACCACTTGCTACTTCATCTTGCACTTTTACGTTATGGAGACAGCTTCTTTCCTTAAACCTCATGAACCAACTTCTAACAGCTTCAAACATTTCTTCCTCCGCTTCCTCACCTCTCTCAGCCTTCATAGAATTAAAGAGAGTTAGGGCCTTGCTCTGAATGAGGCTTTCACTTAAGGGAATATTATGGCTAGTTTGATCTTTTGTCCACACCACTAAAACTTTCTCCATATCAGCAATATGGTTGTTTCTCTTTCTTATCGCTGGTGTGTTCACTGGAGTAGCACTTTTAATTTCCTTCAAAAACTTTTCTTTTGCATTAATAACTTGGCTGTTTGGTGCAAGAAGCCTAGCTTTCAGCCTATTTTGGAATTCGACATGCCTTTCTCACTAAGCTTAATCATTTCTAGCTTTTGATTTATAATGAAAGATGTAAAATTATTCCTTTCACTTGAACACGTAGAGATCATTGTAGGGTTATTAATTGACCTAATTTCAATATTGTTGTGAGAACAGAAAAGCCCAAGGAGAGGGAGAGAAACAGGGGAGTGGTGGGTCCCTGGAGCAGTCAGAATACACACAGCATCTATGGATTAAGTTTGCTGTCTTATTGGGTGCAATTTGTGGTACCCCAAAACAATTACAATAACAACATTAAAGATCACTGATCACGTGTCACCATAACAGATATAATAATAATGACAAATTTTTATACATTGCCTAGAATTATCAAAATGTCACACGGAGATATGAAATGAGCACATACTGTTGGAAAAATGGAGCAGATAAACTTTCTCAATGTAAGGCTACCACAAATCTTCAATTTGTAAAAAAACACAGTATCTGTGAAGTTCAATATAGCAAAACACAATAAAACAAGATATGCCCGTAATTGCCAGCATAGAGAATGTAGCTTTTTCCGACTGCTTTGTTTTACTTGGTAATATGTATTTAAATTTCTTCCATGTTTTTTTCATGGCTTGATTGCTCATTTCTTTTGAGTGCTGAACAATATTCCATTTTCTGGAAGTATCACTGCTGATTTATCCATTCACCTATGATATCTTGGTTGCTTTCAAGTTTTGGCAATTGTGAATAAAGCTACAATACAGATGCAAGTTTTCAACTCCTCTGGGTAAATACCAAGGAGCACAACTGCTAGATTGTATGGTAAGAGTACGTTTAGTTGTGTTAAGAAACTGCCAAACTCTCTTCCAAAGTGTCTGTACCTTTTTGCATTCCCACCAACAATAAACGAGAGTTCCTGTTGCTCCACACCTTCATCAGCATTTGGTGTTGTCAGTGCTTTGGATTCTGGCCATTCTAATAGATGTGTAGTGATATCTCACTGTTGGCTTAATTTGCATTTCCCTGATGACATATGATATAGAGAGATGTAATTAACCATTTTTAAGTGTATAGTTTAGAATTGCTATGTATAATCACAATGTAAAGTGTCTTTCATATGGTTGTGAAACAGAGCACCAGAGATTTTCATCTTGCAAATTTGAAATTCTACAACAATTAAACAATGATTCCTCTTTCTCCCTTCCGCAGCTCCTGGTAAGCACTGTTCTACTTTCTTTCTTTATAAATGTGACTTCTCTAGGTACCTCATATAAGTTTTGTCATGTACGTTATAAAAGTTTAAGTATTTATATGTAATATATGGATATATAATTTAGAAACATATAGGTATATGTAAGTGTGTGTAAGTGTATATAATAAGTGTATTAGTATAAATATATAAGTGTATAGGTACATAAGTCATATTAGTGTCTGTTTTTCAGCGTTATAGAGTTAAAATTAACAATTAAAAATTGTATATATTTAAGGTATACAAACTGATGTTTTGATATACATATGCACTGTGAAATATGTATACATATAATTACCACTATCCAGCTAATTAACATATACCACTTCATGTAGTCACTTTTTTGTGGTGAGAACATTTATGGTCTACTCTTTTAGCAAATTTCAAGGATACAATACATTATTGTTAACTATGGCCACCATGCTGTACATTAGATCTCCAGAACTTATTCATTCTGCATAACTGAAATTTTGTATTATTCGACCATCTCCCCATTTCCCTGACCCTCAGCCCCTTCAAACTACAATTCTAATATCTGCTTCTATTAGTTCAACTTTTTCAGATTCCAAATATGAATGAGATAATGTGATATTTGTCTTTCTGTGCCTGGCATGTTTTACTTAACGTAATGTCCTCCAAGTTCACCTATGTTGTCATAAACAAGATTTCTTTCTTTTTTGAGGCTGAATGGTATTCCATTGCATATATATATATATATATCCCACATTTTCTTTATTCATTTATCCATTGATGGACACTTAGATTGATTCCATATCTTGGATATGGTGAACAATGATTCAAAGTACTTGGGGATGCAGCTATCTTTTCAACACGTTGATTTCATTATCACTGGATATATATGCAGAAGAAAAATTGCTTAGTTATATGATTGTTCTGTTTTTATTTTTTGAGCAACTTCCATACTGTTTTCCATAGTGGCTGTACAATTTACATTGCCACCAACTCTATAGCGAAGTTCCCTTTTCTCCACATCCTCACCAACACTTGTTATCTTTCATCATTTTTATAACAGCCATTCTAACAGGTGTGAGGGTGTGAGGTAATATTTTGTTGTGGTTTTAATTTGCATTTATGTGGTGATTAGTATTGTTAAGCATTTTTCATATAGAAGTTATCCATTTGTATGCCTTCTTTTGAGAAATGTCATCAGGTTTTTTGCCCATTTTTAAAATCAGGTTATTTATTTTCCTTCTATTGAGTTGTTTGGAGCTCCTTACATATTTTGGACATTAATCCCTTATCAGATGTATGGTTTGCAAATTTTTTGCCCATTCCATAGGTTGTCTCTCATTTTGTTGATTCTTTCTTTGGCTGTGCAGAAGCTTTTGAGTTTTATATAATCCCATTTGTCTAATTTTGTTTTTGTTGCCTGGGCTTTTGGGATCTTATCAAAAAAGCAATTGTCCAGACGAATATCATGAAGCTTTTTTCCTATGTTTTCTTCTAGTAGTTTTAGTTTCAGGTCTTACATTTAAGTCTTTAATCTATTTTGGGTTGATATTCATATACAGTATACGATGAAGGTCTTATTTCACTCTTGTGCATATGGATATTCAGTTTTCCCAGCACCATTTATTGGAGAGACTGCTCTTTCCTTATTGTGCATTCTTGGCATCTGTCACAAACCAATTCATTGTAAATGAATACATTCATTTATAGGCTCTCTATTCTGTTGCCTTTGTCTGTGTGTTTGTTTTATGCTAGTACCATGCCATTTTGATTGCTATGGCTTTGTAGTATATTTTGAGATCAGGTAGTGTGATGCCTCTAGCTTTGTTCTTTTCACTTATGACTGCTTTGGCTATTCAGTGCTTTTTGTACTTCTTTTAAAATGAATGCACAAAGTCAAGTATGAAGCTGGTTTTTATAAATTCATACTAATATATGATTTTATTCTAAAGTTATTTAAAAATGAAAATTGAAGTTAAATATCTATGTTATAGTATACATGCATTTTATTCTGGAAATAAATTTGAGGAAGGTTGGGTAGCAGAAATAGGGATAGATTTTAGGCAACATGAAATTTGTTACTGTGTTCAAGTTTGTTTAAAATTTAAAATTCTGGCCCTTTACATGATGGCTAGTCTTACATTTTTAAAGCTATAACTAGATATCGTTGGTTTAAATATTTTCTCATTATTATTTCCAGCACATGCTTTTATTTCTGCAAGGAGGTTTATATCTATGAAATGTTACAAATAATTCAGTATCATTTTAAAACATGCAGTGTCTTTTAAAGAATTATCAATCTGTGTTTTACAAACCTCAGCAGATATGATTACAGTTTGTTTAGAGCTACAGTTGATGAGCTCTACTTCACTCCAAAGATGTGTAACTATCCTACAAGCTTGATTAGTAGAATCTGACATTTAATGCTTGATGATTTGGAAAAGAACAAATGACATCAACCTTCAGAATATCCATTCACAGCTGGGCGCGGTGGCTCATGCCTGTAATCCCAGCACTTTGGGAGGCCAAGGCAGGTGGATAACAAGGTCAGGGATTCAAGACCAGCCTGGTCAATATGGTGAAATCCCGTCTCTACTAAAAATAAAAAAAAATAAAGAAAATAAAAAATTAGCCGAGGGTGGTGGTGGGTGCCTGTAGTCCCAGGTACTCAGGAGGGTGAGGCAAGAGAATCGCTTGAATCCAGGAGACAGAGGTTGCAGTGAGCCAAGATCACATCGCTACACCTAGCCTGGGTGACAGAGCGAGACTCCGTCTCAAAATAAATCAAATAAATAAGTAAATAAAATGACAAAGAATATCCATTCACAGTATTCGTTGAAATTAAATATAGTGGTGCAAATTAGTTGTCACCTTGACTGGCTCTCACAGGCTAAGAATACTATGGTCACAGTCCAATCTTCATGCTGAGTGATCTGCTTTGCACAGTGTGAATGTTCACCTGTGGCTGCTGTTACATAAGTTTCAGTTATCCAGGAAAAAATGGAAAAAGATATAAATAGTTGGGTGAAGCTGAAGGTACATACTCTTAATAGAGAGTACATGAATAGTTGTTACCATTTTCTCTTAAAATTATATTCAGTAAAACCACCTCAAATTACTTTGGCTAATTTTTTAAAAATACAAAATGGATTTTTTTCCACAGTATGCTACAAGTGAATCAAATTAATCAGCTGTATTGAGAAGCTAAAGGTCAGATTGTATGTAGCAGAAAGACATCCGTTTGTGATTACTTGGTTACCTTATCAGGATATTGAGTCTATGACATACTTTGCTGACAAAAACTTGAATAGGTCTAGAAATTCATTAGCTGTCTTCGTTAAGTTGAAAATATTAGTGGTGACTTGTGAGACTTTGGTGTACCCATCACCCGAGCAGTGTTCCCTGTACCCAATGTGTAGTATTTTCTTCCTTGCCACCCCCCTACCCTTACCCCCAAGTCCCCAAAGTCCAATGTATCATTCTTATGCCTTTGTGTCCTCATAGCCTAGCTCCCACATATGAGTTAGAACATACAATGCTTGGTTTTGCATTTCTGAGTAACTTTACTTAGAATAATAGTCTCCAATTCCATCCAGATTGCTATGAATGCCATAATTTCATTCCTTTTTATGGCTGAGTAGTATTCCATGGTATATATACCACATTTTCTTTATCCACTCATTGACTGATGGGCATTTGGGCTGGTTCCATATTTTTGCAATTGCAAATTGTGTTGTTATAAACATGTGCGTGCAAGTATCTTTTTCGTATAATGACTTATTTTCCTCTGGGTAGATACCTAGTGGTGAGATTACTAGATCAAATGGCAGATCTACTTTTAGTTCTTTAAGGTATCTCCACACTGTTTCCATAGTGGTTGTACTAGTTTACATTCCCACCAACAATGTAAAAGTGTCCCCTTTTCACCAAAAACACACCAACATCTATCATTTTTTGATTTTTTGATTATGACCATTCTTGCAGGAGTCAGGTGGTATTGCATTGTGGCTCTGATTTGCTTTTCCCTGATAATTAGTGATGTTGAGCATTTCTCAATATGCTTGTTGGCCGTTTGTATATCTTCTTTTGAGAATTGTCTATTCATGTCCTTAGCCAACTTTTGGATGGGATTGTTTGTTTTTTTTTTTCTTGCTGATTTGTTTGTGTTTCTTATGGCTCAAAGGAAAAATATCAGTATATATTTCAAACCTACATGGTCACAGTATCCCCTTTTTTGTATCTTTAAATAACTTACCACCTATTTGTATGTTGAGCCAAAAGCCGAGCATAGCTCACTCAAATCATCCTGTGTGTGTGTTACACCTATATACATATATATGAAAATATAAAAATAATAGAGAAACTTCTGGTTCAAGATGGCTGACAGAATATATATATATGTGTATGTATATGTGTATATATATGTGTGTATATATGTGTATATATATATACATATTTTCCTCTCCTCTTCTCTCCAAATCCCATTGAAATGACAACAAAAGTGTAAACATTTATTTATATGTATATATATATACACATAACATCATATATTTAAATATATATATCATATATAGATGATGTCCAATGGCAATGAATTAGCAATGAAATCAAACAGAGCTGATAAACTTTTCCATATATGCAAAGAGCTGAGACCTCTAAAATACGGAGTTTCCCAAGACAGGCCACAGGAATACAGCTATACTGTTATCAGAGCCAGTGGAGGCTGGAAGAAAAAGGGTGACTTCGATATTTAAAGACAGATGGAACAGCTATGCTAGTCCCCTACGAGCCTGAAAGATTTAGGCACCTACCTCCCATGTAAAGCATGCACAGAAAGCCAAAACAACAATAAGTATTGTGTGTTCACTCTTTACTAATTACTGTCCTGATCACTTTTATATTTTAACTCATTTTACACTTGTAACATTCATATGTAATTGGTCACATTAATCTCATTTAAAGAGTGAAGTATCTAAATTGTAGTAGTTATTTGCCCAAGGTCATATGAAGGGTAAAAATGTCTGAGCCAGGATTCAATGTCAAGCAGCAATATCCAGTGTCTATACTCTTATTCAATATACTGTGCTGCCTCAGCTCTCATACAATGAAATATATCACCTATCATAATAACTAAGAAAAGCTTCCTATTAAAAGAAAGTGAATAACAAGTTCTACTTCCAACTATTATGGAATAAATGTTATCAGACTTGCCATGCCCTGTAAACAGCTCTAAAACTGGACAAAATATAGGAAGCAACTCTTTTAGGAATTATATACCAGGCAGAAGAGGACTACATTTTTTTTGAGAGAAGGGATTCTAATGAAATGAGCCCCAAGTTCAATTTGAATTTCTTATTGGGAGACCTTTTCTCATATGGCTTAAGTCAGTGGATTCCAATTGGAGCATTTGCCTTGAGGAATTGAAGAAACAAGGAACAAAGTTAAACGCTGCTGAAAAAGTTGAAATTTGCTTGCAGAGTACTAAAAAAGAGGAAATTATGACATTACAAAATGGTCACAACTTAGCAGTAAAGACCAGACCCTAAAATAAGAGCAATGCCCTAGGACTATGGATAAAACTAATAGTCTTGCCCAAATAAAGAATAAAACCTAGAATTACAGGATAAAAAGAGCAGAAGGTAATTTAATTTCCTGACAAAAACAAAAGGTAAAAGCCTTTAATGGACGATGATATAATCTAGACATCTTAAAAACTATCATTTACAATACAGTATTCCTTGATATCTCCTGGGAATTGATTCCAGGACCCCTGCAAATACCAAAATTCACAGATGCCCAAGTCCCTTTCATAAAATGACAGTACAGTCAGCGTCCCCATATCTGTGCATTCTACATCCACAGATTCAATCAACTGCAGATAAGTTTTGTTTGGTTGAATCTGAAGATGTGGAACCTGCAGATACAGAGGGCTGACAGTGTTGAGATATTGAAAATTTTTAGTCATAAGAAGTATGATAATATGGACTGTAATTTTAAAAATGGACTGGAATAAGCCTGAGTTACCAGATAAAAGTTTGAGTAACTATTATAAATATATTCAAAGAATTAAAAGGAAATGGATATAATTGGTAGCAGATATGTAATCTCAGAAAAATAGTAGAAATTACATAAAAGAAACACATAGGAATAATAGATATGGAAAGTACTGTATCTTCAATGAAAAACTCACTGCATGGAATTAACAAGGACCATAGACAATGAGAAGCCTCTGGCACCAGTTTCTACTGCAAACATTAAACTTAGCCAAACTTCTAGGCTTATTAACCTAAAATCTCACATCAAAGACTTTTATCTCAGTTTCTATTACATGAAATGTCAGGTCTGGCTTTGAAGAAAAAGGTCACAAGTCATTCTAAAAGGCAAGACAAAATACAATCTGAAGAAAGAAAGCAAACATCAGAATCAGATTCAGATATGATACATATTTCATTATTAACAGGCAATTCTAAATAATTATGATAAATATGTTAAGGGATCTAATAAAGTAAGTTGACAACAAACAAGAACAGATTGAGAATGGAAGCAGAAAGAAGGAACTCTAAGAAAGAATCAAAAGGAAATGCTCGGAATTAAGAGTGCCTCTGACAGGCTCATAAGTCAACTGAATACAACTGAGGGAATAATTAGAGAGCTAGAACATAAACAAATGACAGCATATCAGTATCAAATGTGAAGAGAAAAACACAAACAACACCACAGAATATTGAAGAACCCTGGGACAATTATGTCTCCTTTTGAGAAATATCTGTTCAGGTCTTTTACACATTTTTAAATTATGTTATTTGCTTTCTTACTATGTAGCTGTTTGAGATCGTTATATATTTTGGATATTAACCTCTTATCAATTTTATTATTTGCAAATATTTTCTCCCAATCCATAGGTTGTTTCTTCACTCTGTTGTTTGTTTCCTTGGCTGTCAAAAGATGCTAATATCCTCTGTGGAGTAGGCTGCTGGGGATAATAGTGGTTCTAGCCATATGACTGATATCAATAGTTTCCTCATTTCTTTGTTCCTAGGCAACTCCTGCAATCTCAGGAAGGCAGTCTCATCAGCAATCCTTTCTGGGTGGATAATCCCCATTGTTTTTTCTAGACTTTGTTGCTATAGATTCTTCAGTGGGGCTTCAAGCCTTCTCAGGGCTATTTCATTTTGTGAATAGCTCTGTCTATCTTGAGAGGTGGGAGGGTAGAGAATGAAGGCTCCTATCTTCTACTCTGTCGCCTTGGTGATGTCACTCCTCTTCCTAAGTTTTGAAGGACAATTCTGCCATGTATTTAATTCTAGTTGACTGTTCTTTCTTTCAGCATTTTAATATATCCCTCTTCCTTCTGGACTACAAGATTTATACTGAGAAATACACTGAAAATCTTATTAAGAATCCCTTTTATGTAATGAGTTGCTTTTCCCTTGCTCCTTTCAAGATGTTCTATGTCTTTGGCTTTTGACAATTTGATTAGAATGTATCTTGTGTGGGTCCCTTTGGCTTTATCCTACTTGGAGTTCATTGAGTTTCTTGTGTTTGTAGAGCCATATCTTTCATCAAATTTGGGAAGATTTTAAGACATTATTTCTTTAAATAATGTCTTCCCCTTTCTTTTTGTCTTCTTCTGAAACTCTCATAATGTATACATTGAGCTTCTCGATGACAACCCATAACTTCCTTAAGTACTGTTTACTTTTCTTAACTCTTTTTCTCTTTTTCCTCCTCAGAACCAATAATTTTAAATTTCCTGTCTTCAATTACATTATTCTTTTTTCTTCTATCTATTTGATTCTGCTGTTGAATTCCTCTAGTGGATTTTTCAGCTCAGTTATTGTACTTTTTTGTTTGAGAATATCTGTTTGGTTCTTTTACATAATTTATATGTCTTTGTCAATATTCTTATTTTGTTTATATATTATTTTACTGAATTCCCCTAGATTTTTTTACATTGTGCATTATCCCTTCAAGTATAATTAAGACAATTGTTTTAAAATCTTTGTCTAGTAAATCCAGTGCCTATGTTTCTTTATGGACTATTTACACCACACTACTTTCTTTTGTTGAATGGGCTCTGTTTGCCTGTTTCTGTGCATGCCTTGTGATTTGTTATTGTTGTATTTAAAATTGTACATTTGAAAAAAATAACCACCTCTAAGGTTTATTCTAGGATATTAGGTCATGCCTTGAGCCTTGGTACCAGGCTGGAGGGAAAGCCTAAGGTCTTCTCAGGTCTTTTCTGGTTATGCATCTTTTTTTAATCCCTGTGTGGATTTTTCAATTTTCCTATATATATGAATGCTTTCAAATGTCTTAATTTCTCAGGAGTATCACTTCATCTTCTCCTTGGAGCCTAAAATGTTCTATTGTATTCCTCTACCTGTAATCTCTTGCCTCAGACATGTGGGTCTGTAGTACAGTTCACATAAGCTGTGGTTGCTGTTTTTATGACTTTCCTTGCCTGAGATCCAAGCTATGCTGTTTTTTTTTTCCCATCTGAGCTCTGAGTCTTGGCTCAGGAGAAAGACACATGAGGTCCTGAGGCAGTTCCCAGACAGAGTATAATATTGCTAATGTGTCCTGTGACCTCTGGTTTGAGGGAGGGAATTTGGAGCTGAATTGTTGCTTCCTTCTGACCAAACTGCCATGTGCCAGAAATGGCATGGAACAAGGGTAAGTAAAAATGCCAGCCAGGCAGGGTGGCTCATGCCTGCAATCCCGGCACTTTGGGAGGCCAAGGTGGGGACACTGCTTGAGGCCAAGAGTTTGAAACAAGCCTGAGAAACATAGCAAGGCCCCCTTTAGACAAAAATAAGCAAAAAGTAGATGGGCATTGTGATGCATGCCTGTAGTCTGAGCTCCTCAGGAGGCAGAAACAGAGAATTACTTGAGCCCAGGAGTTTGAAGATGCAGTGAGCTATAATTGTGCTACTTCACTCCAGCCTAGGTGACAGAGTGAGTCCCTGTCTTTCTAAAAAACAAAAAGCCACAAAATGGTTCTGTTGTCTTGAATGTGGCTTTTTTATAATCAGGCATTTTTTTATTGCTGCTGATCTTTGACTATTTTCTAGAGCTTCAATAGAGATTTTAGTGAGTCTTTTTTTTGTTTGTTTTTTAATGTTTCAATGTGGGGGACTAAAGGCCTGGAGCTTCCTAGTCAGTTATCTTGCTGAAATCACTCCCTTCTACCTAATTTTTTAAATACTTATTCTCAGATTTTATTTTAAATATAAATGTGTAGTTTACAGTTGATAAATTTAAAAGTATGAAGTATCAGTAAAGATAGGTGATAAAATACTACAAATAGAAAGAAGACATGGCAATATGAATAAATAAAATAGAAAAAAGGTGAAAATTGTGTTCTCTAATTTGTAGGTTTTTGAAGGAAGAGCACCTGTGTGTGTGTGTGTGTGCTCATGTGCATGTGTGCTTAAGAGAGAGAGAGAGAGAGAGAGAGAGAGAGAGAGATTTAGAGTGTATTATTTAGAGAAAATGTGATGTTTGATGCTCTGGATACATTTTTCCCAGAGGTCAGCCCCACTACAGATTTTACATTGTTTGTTCACATGAGTTAATAAATTCCACATTCTTGCTTAATGTAGCTGTGTTAGTCCCTTTTGTGTTGCTATAAAGGAATACCTGAGACGTGGTTATTTATAAAGAAAAGTAGTTTATTTTGGCTCATGGTTCTGCAGGTTGTACAAGCATGACGCCTGCATCTGCTTTGCTTCTGGTGGGGACCCAGGAAGCTTTTACTCATGGTGGAAGGTGAAGGAGGGGCCAGTGTATCACACAGTGAGAGAGGAAGTAAGAGAGAGAAGGAGGTGCCAGGCTCTTTTAAACAACCTCTCACATGAACTAATATAGAGGGAAATTGTTCATCACCAAGGGGATGGCACCAAGCCTTTCACAGAGGATCTGCTCCTATGACCCAAATATCTCCCCCCTAGGCCCCACCTCCAACATTGGGGACCACATCCAAACCATAACACTAACTTAAATTGGTATGCAACTAGAGTCCTGACTAAGTACACAAATTATAAACTGCCTAAGATAAATCTAACAACATTTGTGTAAGTTCTATATAAAGAAAACAGCTTTTCTTAAACACATGTAAGTGAGCTTGAATAATTGAGATACAAAATATGTTCCTGGATGGAAGATGCCAATTATTCCTAAATCTATCTATAAATTCAATGCAACACCTCTCAAAATACTAAAAGAAATGTATTTTTATCATGTTTCACTAGAAAAAAGTAATTTGATATCTTAAAATAGGTTGCAGTCTGTAGTTAATTGTGTTAAGTTTACCGCATTTCTTATACATTTGGGGTTTTAGAAAATGTTATGATAAAAATCATACATAACTCAACATCATTATATTTACCAAGTGACAGACCGCATAAGAATCTTTGAATTCATTTTGTAGTATGATTTCATTGACTCATACTTTTCTACCTATGAGTATATAGAAGACAGTGTCTTCAAAGTTTGTTTTTCTTGATAGTAAGCAATATCTATGTGATTTTCACCTATTGCATTTTGTTTGAATTTCTATATGAACAGTGATTATTTTAATTTGTATATATTTGCATCTTTATTTTCATAGGGTACAATATTGTTACTGAGACTTAGGATATTCCAAACATGAATAGAAATTGGACCTTTATAATTTTGATCCAGCCAAAGAATACTCTATTCATGTTGTATTTTCCTTCTATTAGAAAAATTCAGTTGGATAGAAAATAGACCTGATCCTTACTTCATATCTGTGGCACTTCTCAGTATGGAATTCATCTGCCAGAGGACACAATTCATGGTCACCCTTTTGTATGAGAGCTGCTTGGTTGCTTCTGAGCAGCATGCTGTCCCTGGTAAGAACTTTATCAATCAAGGTTCTCAAGTTTCAGGGGTCCTTGTGTGGCTGAGTCTGTAATTCCAGACTTTCAAGAGGATATGTAGAGCTTATGATCAGAATCAACTTTTCCATCTTGGATAAATTACATAATATATTTGAAAGAACACCATGGGGAGTAAAGCAAAATAGCATTCCTTCTTGGCCTGCATCTGTTGTTATTTTTGGATCACTGGTGACAGTTTTATTGATTATGCATTTTTAAAATAGCCTGTGGAATTATAATGATAGAAAGAACTCCTTGAGAAGAGATAAACATATATTCTAAACCTGGGTTTCCAATTTGTTGGCTTTCCTGTTATACTAGTAGAAGCGGGATGACGAATATGTAGGTCTTTTTTGGGGGATTTTCTGTGAATGTAGTTAGGCCTCATCCTCATTTGCTTATAACGTGTAATAATGCTCATCCCAATTCTTTTGTTCTTTGTCTTCATGTCACTCCCCTCGTGTAAGGAAAATGTCTTACAGCTTCTCACCAGAAGCTTGTTATCATAATACCTGTTAAAGCATAGGATTCAGATAGAGTAGAGACCCAGGGATTAATATTACCGACAAGTTAGTGCTAAAATAAACACACAGATGCAGTCTACATATTATTTTATACAATCTTCTCTTGTTATTTTTATTTTTATTGTACCCGACCAATGTACCTAACCTTCTTTTACAATTATTTTTACCTATTCATTGTATAAATTGAGACGACTATCTTAGAATATGAAACTGTCCTGGATCCACTATGTTAAGGATCAGGAGCAAACTGAGGTAAAAGCCTGGTAGGCTACTATGGAGCCTAGTATGTACTGTGGTATCATGCTAATTCTACAGCTTTTTACTTACTGATTTGTGTGTACTCAATTTTTTGTGCTATATCATGTAATAATAAATAGTTGAATAATACTCCCTGGCATGTCTATACATTTTAGACAAGCATAGAATTGTTCTTCTTCCATTTTTTTTTTTTTTAGTTTAGTTGCACTTTCCATCCACATTTGGTTGTTTAGGAAACTGAATTTTGCTTTAGCACAATGCTTAGCTTGATACTCTGCCAATTTCTTGCTCTTCCACAGTTTATGATGTATTCAAACTAGAGGTTAGGTATTCATCTATCACTTTTGTCAGACCAATCTGAGAATCTGCCTTTTTTTGATAAGACGGATTGCTAATTTAATGTTGATTACAGCCCCCACAACCTCCAATCACAGTTCTATCTACTCCATTTCCAACACTGCTGTCAGAATTAGTCATACTGTAAAATAGCAGCATTTAGCTTTTGAAGTTTTTGAAGCAAAGTAATTAAATTGGACCGTTTACCTTTGCCCAGTCTGGATTTTTTTTCCAGCAGTTTTGGATGTTTTTGATGCCATAGTTTTGCTGTTGCTCTAGACGTAGCGCTCTTTCTTTTGCAAGCTGACAACCAGACTCTTTGATGATATAGCACTTTCATAAAAACAAATTATTCAACCTGTGTTGCCTTATG
This sequence comes from Gorilla gorilla gorilla, assembly GCF_029281585.2. Taxonomy (NCBI): domain Eukaryota; kingdom Metazoa; phylum Chordata; class Mammalia; order Primates; family Hominidae; genus Gorilla; species Gorilla gorilla. The sequence continues at coordinate 125,369,395 of NC_073247.2, forward strand.
CAATGCCTGCAGTCAATATTTACTTGAATGACTTTTAAGAGTTACTGTGTCTTCATGAAACTGATATTGCACAAAACCTGGCTTGATGGTGGAACAACTACTGAGATTGGTTACAGGCAAGCATTGTTCCCGGCTCTAGCATTGTTCTCTACACAACTATCTAACTGCTGGGCTGAGTTGATTATCACCCTCAAAGATCAGCAAAAGTAACATTTTCTCTTCACAAGTACCAAAATACAGTGAATTACTCACAGCTGCGACAGGACAAAACATAGTAACAACAAAAGCATGCACATGTTATTTATTGATCTCTTCTTTTGCTTGGGCTCTTGCCTCAGCTCAGATGCTCAAGGATTTATCTATGTTCTTTTCTTATACCTAGTGCCAAGTTAATCGTTGGAGATACATGTGTGAAAGTACAATACATATAGTGAAATGGGAAAAGTTCCCTTGTCCCCCTCCCAGGTCATGTGATGGGGGTGTGGAAGACTTCTTCAGTGCCCCACTGCTCAAACCTCTAGGGGAGCATACAGATGGGCAGGCTGTGGGTCTCTGACCCCAAGCAGTGTCTAGGGGTGAATGTTTAAAGCTCTTGAAGCCCCAGTGGGCGTTTGTTACAGGGGTGCTTCTTTAGTTTGTCACCTAAAGCCGGCTTGTGTTAGCTCAGTTAGACCCTCTGCCTTGTTGTAAGGACAGAGGGCTTTTTGTATCCTGGGTTTCTTGCCTTGGTGTACCGGGAAGATTCGAAAACACGTGGGCTTGGAGAATGAGTGCAAGGTTTTATTGAGTGGAAGTAGCTTTCAGCAGATGGTGGAGCCAGAAGGGAGATGGATTTCCCCTGGAGCTGGGCCGCTTGGTGGCCCAGGCTCTCCTCCGACTGCCCCAGCCAAACTCCGCATCTTTCTGCTGGTCAGTGGCCTGCCAGCATGCTGTCTCCTGTTGGAGCGTTTGTCGTGGGAGCATTCCTCTCCACGTCCAGCCATCTGTGTGTTCCTCTGCTGATGTGCTCCTCTCCATGTTCAGTTGCCTCTATCTCTGCCTTGCTAAGGTCTCCGGTTTTTATAGGCACAGGATGGAGGTGTGGCAGGCCAGGGTGGTCTTGCGAAATGCAACAAAAATGCCTGTCCTCACCTAGGTCCGTGGGGGTGGAGCCCTAGCCAGGGACCACGCCCTTCTCTACCAGCACTCCCATATCAATAGCAGTAAGTCAGGTGTGTCTTTAGCCAATTATACTAATTATCTTGGGCTAAGTCTAAAAGAAGTCAGGCAAGATTTGCAAAAAACATGATTTCTTCCTTTTTTTGAGTTTTTTGGAAACTTTAAATTACAATTATTGTTTTCATTTCCTGGTATAGAAAATGAAGCTCAGGCAGTTTCAGAATTATATAATGTGTCTCTATTCAATTACTCCTGCACAGTCAACCATTCTAATTAATGTGTTTTTTTATTCTTACAAAATGCGCATTTTTTATATGTACATGTATTTGAAGTTTAAGTATATGATATTGCATTATATATCTCATTTTTTCTTACTATTCCTACCCAGAATTATGTTTATGTGTACATCTAACCCTTTACTTCCACATAGTATACAATACTCCAGTGTGTTTTTCCACAATTTTACACTAGCTCTGATGACATCCCTTATTTCTCCAGCTTTCTGCCATCAAAAACAATGTATGTCATCTTAAGGACATATGGGATAATTTCCTAGGAATAATACTCAGGAATAGAATTGATGGATCACTGGGACACATCATTTATGATTACTTAAGGCACAGACACAAATTATTCCTTAAAGGTTTTGTCAAAAATCTGCTTCTAGAAGAGTTTGTCTTTCTTTGATTGGATATGTGATCGAGGAAGTAGCATTTCCATTTAAAAATAATTAATTGTTCATTTACATTTTCTATTTCTTTTGGAGTTGTTTTATTTATTTCCTTTCGCCACCACATCAGGCTCCAATTTTCTCCTCCTTTTTGCCAACACAAGCAGCCTTTTTCATTTGGATGTGTTCTTACAAAATGATTAGTGTTGTTGTATACATATTTTCAATTTACCTATGTGGTTTTTTATCTCTTTTTAACATTTTTTTACTAAGCAGTGTGCATTTAATATTAATATCTGTTTATGTTGCTATGTATACATCTAATTTGTTGCTTCTAAATGCAGTATCATATTTTATGGTGGGCATCCATCTCACTTTACCTATCTACCCACCCAATAATGGATACTTAGTTGCATCAGGCTTGCCACCACCACAAATAATATAGCAAATTATATACTAGTATATGTCCTTTTATAAATCTAGGTGAGAATTTCTTTGTGTTATATATACAGGAGTATAATTGCTGAATCATAGCATATACACATAGCGCTAGATTATTTTCTAGAATATGTGTACCAGTGTACTCTCACACTAGCAGTAATTGAGCATTTCTGTATTACCACATTTCTGCAAATGTTTGCATTTATCCAGCTTTCTACTTGTTTTCAATTTAATACATGTTAAGTGATACATCAGTTTTAATTGGGATTTCTCTGATTATTGATGTTGGAACATTACCTTGTACATTTGTTAGCTTTTTAAGTTTTCATCCTCCCAATGTTTATATTATTTGCATAGTTTTTCTACTTTTATTCCTGTCTTCTTATGATTGAATTGTAGGACAATCATGTATACTGTAGATATTAATCCCTTGTTAGCATTAGACATTGCAAATAAATCCTCCTGTCATCTAACTATAAACTTTTTCCATAGTATCTTACATCAAACAGAAATCCTAAATTTTTGATGTCATCCAATTTATAAATTTAGCTTTATTGTATGTGCTTTGGATTTCTTTTTTTTGTGAAAGATCTTCCCCAGATTTAGAGTACAAAAATTGTATCCTACACTGTTTTATTAATATTGCACTTTTTGATTTTATAGATAGACCTCCAGTGAATCTGGAGTCCATCACTTTAAGTGTATTCTGAAGAGATACAGGATTTTCTATTTATAGTAAGATAGATTTTCCTCACATAATCTCAAATACCATTTTTTCTGTTGATTTTAGGTATCAATTTTGTCATATATTTTCTTATACACATGTGAATCTATTTGTCTCTGAGTTTCTCGTTTGGTCCATTGGAGTATTTGTTAAATATGTGTTCTTGTACCAATACCACACTGTGTTTGTTACTATGATTATGTAGTCTGTTTTGTTTAAATATATCAGAAAGCAAGAATTCTGTTTTCTTTTTCTTTTTTTTTTTGTGGAGACAGGGTCTCCTATGTCACCTCAGACTGGAGTGCAGTGGCTATTCATAGGCGTGAATGCAGTGCACTGCATCCTCAAACCCCTGACCTCAAGTGACCCTCCTGCCTGCCTCAGCCTCCTGCGTAGCTGGGAATAAAGGCATGCACCACCATGCCCAGTTTATTTTCTCCTTTTTAATATTGACTTAGCTACTTATAAATCTTTATGTTTCCCTAAACATCTCAGAGTAACTTTATTGTTATTAAAACACAACTGCAATTTTTATTTAGACTCTACTTTATACATTTAGTGAGAATTGACTTCTTTTTAATATTGAACTATCTCCTCCAAGAGCATGTTTATGTTTTTCTCTCTATTTAGATTATCTTAGGGCTTGTATATTCTATTCTAAGTCCTAGATTTTTTATAAATTTTACTACCAATGTGAATTATATGTCTGAATACATTTACTAATTCATTAGTGCTAAAATGCTATAAAATGTGATATTAAAAAATTTTTAATTATTTTTAAAAATTTTTAAAAATTTTTGTGGGTACATAGTAGGTGTATATATTTATGGGGTACATGAGATGCTTTAATACAGGGAATAATGTGAAATAAGTACATCATGGAGAGTTATGTTTGTATTTGTTTGTATGTTATATCATTTTCTAAGAAGCATACATTAAAATCTCCGACTACAATTGTTGCTATATCTATTTCTTGAAACTGCTGTTTCAAAGCCTCCTAACTTCTCAACCAATATACAAGTATAACTTGACTGTTGGTTCACCTCTGTTGGCACTAACAGAGTAATTCTCGAAATTTTGTAATGCTTTCCTGACAACATTTTTTTCTTATTTTTTTGAGACATGGTCCTGCTCTGTCACCCAGGCTTGAGTGCAGTGGTGTGATCTGGCTCACTGCAACATCTGCCCCCCAGGAGTCAAGCAATCCTCCCACCTCAGCCTCCCAAGTAGCTGGGACTAGAGGTGCACGCCACCATGCCAGGGTAATTTTTGTATTTTTTGTAGAGACGGACTTTCGCCATGTTGCCCAGGCTGGTCTCAAACTCCTGGACTCAAGCGATCCACCCGCCTTGGCCTCCCAAAGTGCGGGGATTACAGGCATGAACCATCGCACCCAGCCTAACAATGTCTTTTAATCTTTTATTTTGAACTTGTAAACTTACAGAAAAGTTGCAAAAATAATAGAGAGCTCCTATATAACATTTTACCCAACTTCTCCCAATGTTATTGTTACATAATCTTAGTATAATTATCAAAATCAGGAAATTAACATTAGTAAAAGATTATTTACTAAATACAGACATTACTTCAAAATTCACAAGTTTTTCCATTAGTGCACTTTTTCTCTTTCATAATCTTGCTCAGGATCCTGCATTGAATTTATTTACTATTTCTGCTTTGTCTTTTCCAATCAGCGACAGTTTATCAATCATCTTTCCTTTTCTTTCATTACCTTGACACTTTTGAGAAGCATTGGTCAGTTATTCAGACAGAATGTCCCTCAATTTAAACTTTTTCTGATATTTTCCCATAACTAGATTAAGATTATGGGGTTTTTCCCAAACATATCACAAGATGGTGTTGTGACCTCAGTGTGTCATATTAAGCAGCTTATGATGTCAATAGTCTTATTATTGTTGTTGAACTTGATCACTTGGTTAAGTTGGATTTTGCTGAGTTTCCCCATTGTAAAGTTACTATTTTCTCCCTTGCAATTAATAAATGTCTGAGGGAGACACAATGAGACTATGCAAATATCCTATTTCTCCTCAGACTTTTCTCACACTGATTTTCACATCCATTTAGGGAACTTGCCTGCAGATGTTACTATTGCAGTGTTTGCCTAATGATGACTTTTTGTTGACCTTATTCCTTTTATGCTTGTTAATTGGAATTGTTTTGCAAGAAATAATTACCTTATTATTTATTTATTTATTCTGTTATTTACATTAGTATCAACTCCTGAATACTTATTTTATTCTATGGGCTGACATTTAACACAACCATTGTTTATTTTCTTGCTCAATTTTGTTTCAGCTTTCACCTTTAGGATTTCCTTCAATTTGGCCCTTGTGTCCTTTTGACAAATCCCCATTTTTTTTTTTTTTTTTTTGGTCACTTTCTTATTTTCTGGCACCATAGGATTTTCCAGGATCATCATGGTTTTCCTTGTCCCAGCTTTAGGTTTAATACATCTCCAAGGAGAAAATTTTGCTTATTTCTGGTATAAACAAAAAGTAATTTCTGAATTGCTAACCCAAACCCCTGTGTGAAACATATTTATTAACTAGATTATAGCATTTATGACATTCTTTATGTCCTTTTTTTGGGATTCTGAAAAAACAGTATCTGGTCAGGATAGTTTTCCAGATTGGTTCTTACATTAGTTCCTTTCTCCCTCACCACTAGTGTGGTTAACTTATTTATTTTTGATAGAGGTAGGTTGCGGTTTTTTAAAACTGTCTATATTCCATTTTGGTTTATTTTCATACTTTGGTTTTAATTACTTGCTTATTAATATTTTAAGTTTATGTTACACATTAATATAATTCTGAGTCTGAGATATAAAACAGTTATAGTCAGAGAAATGTTACATCCTTCTCATCATTATTCCCCTGTATCCTTCCTCCTTTTATTACGAACTCTTCCTCTTTTTCACATAACCCCAGGCTGAGGCTGTAATCCATCTCTTTACTGTTCATTTTTAACCATTCCTGTGTTTCTTTTGCACCAATACTCAGGGATGTGCGTATTTTCTGATATGCAATTCTTTCTTACATGAAGGGTGGCATACTACAGACTTTTTTTGTGCTTTGCTTTTTTCATTTACCACTGTTTATTGTTATGACTCATATACCTGGTTTTGATGCCATCCTATTTATTTTTATTTGTAATATATGGTTTTCATTATATTTGCTCTGCTCTTTCTCTATGAGATATGTACTGTATGTCTATGTGTGTGTACATTTCATATTGAGAAAGATTTGTTTTCTAGTGGCTGCCTTTATTCTTTTATCTTTGTATGTTTTCACTAATAAAATTTTTCTTTTGGAAACATTGTGTATTTACAGAAAAGATGCAAATATAACATTGAAAATTCTAAAATCCTCACCCAATTTCACCTAATGCTAACATCTTACATGCTGACATTTGTAAAGATTTGTCAAAACTAAGAGACCAACATTGGTACATAATTGCCTAAACTCCAAACTTTATGAGAATTTCACTTTTTTTGTTTGTTTGTTTGGAGACAGAGTCTCGCTCTGTTGCCTAGGCTAGAGTGCAGTGGCACAATCTTGCCTCACCACAACCTCCACCTCTGGGGTTCAAGCAATTCTCCTGCCTCAGCCTCCTGAGTAGCTGGGACTACAGGCAAGCACCAGCATGTCTGGCTACTTTTTGTATTTTTAGTAGAGATGGGGTTTCACTATGTTGGCCAGGCTAGTTTTGAACTCCTGACCTCATGATCCGCCTGCCTCGGCCTCCCAAAGTGCTGAGATTACAGGTGTGAGCCACCGTGCCTGGCTGAGAATTTCACCATTTTTTATACTAATGCCCTTTTGTTCTTTTAGGATCCAATCCAGCCAGGGTCCCACCTTGCATTTAGTCATCATGTCTCCTCAGTCTACTATATGCTGTAATAATGTCTCAGTTTCTTCTTGTTTTTTATGACCCTGACAGTTTTGGAGAGTACTATAAAATACCTTGTAGAATGTCCCTCAGTTTAAGTTTCTTTGCTGTTTTTTTCACTATGAGATGAGGACTATGGGTTCTTGAAAGGAATACCACAGAAGCGAAGTTAACTTCTCATCATATCATGTCAGGGAAAAATGATGTCAACATAACATTGTTGGTTATGTAATATAAACATAAATATTTTCGTATATAATATGTTACTTATTTCATTGTTCTAGTTTTGCTATTGAAAGTTCTTTCCGATTGACTCTTGTGTCTCTTTGGCATGCTCTCATCCTTCTGTTTCTTGAGCACAATCCTGCTTTCTGGTATAACAAGATGCTCCAAGCTCATTTTGTCTTTCACCTGCTCCAGCCTTAAAATCAGTCATTTTTCCATAGAGCTATGGTTTCTTTCACTAAAGAGAAAGAGCAGTCCTTAGAAACCAAAATCTGGCCACAGAGTGTGCTTTGCTACTGAGTTGTCATCGTGGCTAGGTCCTCTTAACAAACAGAACTAGGAAACATTTGTATGTATAGTAACCGACGCGTATATCTTCTAAAAAATATGCTTAGTCCCCTGTTTTTTAAACTAACCTTTTATTTTTATTATCTGGTTTAGTATCTTTTGTGTGTTTTGTTTTGTTTTTCCTTAATGTTATTTGAAACCCATCTTTACAACTATCAGCATTTTCTATTTTTTCTTTTTTCTTCTCCCTTTACTTTTTAAAGATGCATTATTTTTATTTTGTGGCAATATATAACATTTGTAAATTAGATTTCTACCTTCACCTCCACTTAGGTTTTAGTCTTTTTTTTTTTTTTTTTTTTTTTACAGAGTCACTCTGTCACCCAGGCTGGAGTGCAGTGGCATGATCTTGGCTCACTGCACCCTCCACCTCCCGGGTTCAAGCGATTCTCAGCCTCCTGAGTAGCTGGGATTACAGGCGTGTGCCACCACGCCCAGCTAATAGTTGTATTTTTAGTAGAGATGGGGTTTTACCATATTGGCCATGCTGGTCTCGAACTCCAGACCTCGTGATCCACTCGCCTTGGCCTCCCAAAGTGCTGGGATTACAGGTGTGAGCCACTGCGCCTGGCCGGTTTTAGTCTTATGTGTACATTTCTGTTTTGAAATGCTCAGCATTAGTCTTTTTGCAGAATTACCTCTGTCCTCACTTGTATACTATTCATCCTCCAGCAAATTCCTCAAGAAAGGATAATGGGTGATTATTTCATTAAGTTCTTTTATGTTAAAACTTGTATTTTAATACCATTGATATTTAAAGGACACCTTGGGTGGATATAATATTGGTTCATACTTTTTGTTCAATAGTCTAATATTTTAAGTCAACTTTCCATTTTATAGTAGTTTTAGATTTACAGCAAAATTGCAAAGATAGTAAAGTGTTCCTGTAGACCCCAAACCCAGTTTCCTTTGTTATTATATCTTTTAGTAGCATGGCATATTTGTCATGTTAATACTCCCATACTGATGCATTATTGTTAATCCGTCTCCTGGGTTCAAGTAATTCTCCTGCCTCAGTCTACCAAGCAGCTGGGGCTGTAGGTGCATGCCACCATGCCTGGCTAGTTTTTATATTTTTAGTAGAGATGGGGTTCCACCATGTTGGCCATGCTGGTCTTGAACTCCTGACCTCAAATGATCCGCCTGCCTCAGCCTCCCAAACTGCTGGGATTCCAGGCATAAGCCGCCATACCCAGCCAAAAGGTATTTTCTTAATAAGTGAAATAAAAATTGCATTTTCCGAGGCAGGGGCCCCTCCCTCTGACTCACTGGTTAAGTCAAGGAAAGGCAGAAATTCAAAGGAGGCCTCATTTATCCGGAGGACTAATCTGTTTGACAGCTTTACTAAGAAAAAAGGGTATTATGACCCTGTGATTAGGACTCCTTCATAAATTTTGTCAAGAGTCATAATTTAGAGATTAAGAAGTTCTTATTTTATTTAGATTTCTTTAGTTTATATTTAATACCCTTTCTGTGTTCCAGGATCACATCCAGGGTGTCATATTATATTTAGTTGTCATGTTTCCTTAGGCTCCTCTTGGTTGTGATAGTTTCTCAAACTTCCCTCATTTTTGAGGACTGTGACATCTGGTCTTTTGATGAGGACTACTGGTCAGGGATTTTGTAGAATGTCAGTTGCGATGTGTCTGATGTTTATCTCATGATTAGATGGAGGTTATGGGTTTTTGGTAGGAAGATCACAGAGATAAAATGCCATTCTCATCACATCATATTAATGGTATATACTATCAATATGACTTATAACTCTTGATATTAACCTCAGCCTCCTAGCTGTTAGTTTTTGTCATGTTTTTCTACTGTAATATTACTCTCTTTTTCCTTTTTAAAAAAAGGAAAAAAAGTTACTATGTTGCTGCTCACACACAGGAGCAGGGAATTATGGTCCACATCCTTGAGGGTGAAATAGCTACATTAATTATTCGGAATTCTTTTGCACAGGATATTTATCTCTTATCTTACATTTATTTATCCAAACATTTATTTATATCAGTATGGACTCATGGATATTTACTTTGCATGTTGCATTATAATCTAATATGGCTTCATTTATGTTGTTGCTCAAGTTATTTTGGATTTAACCACATTGATCTTTTTCAGTTGGCTCCTGTGTCCATTTGCATATCCTCATCAATGTGTGTGTGTGTGTGTGTGTGTGCATACATGTGTGTTTGCGCACTTCTTTACTTCCTGGCACCAAAAGATTCTGCAGGTTCATACTGTACATTTTATATCCCAGCCCTACAATAAACCATTTTTCCAAGGGCCCTGTTTTCTTTTACTGGAGAATGTTACTAGACACCAATTTCTGCGTGCTAGATATACTCACTGCTATTGGGTATCATTGCTTCTAGGCCCTCTTAGTGGACAGATCAAGAATATGTATATTTTTTATATTAATTCATGCATATATGTATACTTATAAAGATTTCTATATGTAATTGCCTGGATCTATATTAAACTAGGTATGACTGCACAATGATGTCTCCAACTCTAATCCATTGCCACATACATAATTCTAGCCTTCTCCCTTTGCTGATCTGTAACCAACAAAGAGAAATTTGGTTCCTACCATCTGCCATTTATTCACTGATGTTAAATTCCAGTGTACATGAATGTAGTTTCAGAATTGTTAACCTATTTCCCCATGAGACAACTTTATTAACTAGACTACAGTGCCTTTGTACAATTTCTTGTCTTCAGTTTTATTGACTCCACTCATTTGCAAAGTTACCTAGACTAGCACTCTACCCTGCTCCTTCAGTGAAGTTGTATCATACAGTTGTAATAAATTTAGATTATAGTCTCATAGTCTGCATTCCATCCTGGAATTCCCCAATCTTTTAAATAATTTTTAAAATTTTATACATTACAGTTTAATATTTGTGCTGTAAAGTTCTGAGTTTTGAAAAAGGCATACTATCATTCATCCACTATTAAAGTTCCATATATAATAGTTTAAATGCCTACAAAATGCCTGTGATTCACTTATTTAACCCTCCCCACACTGAACCCATGGCAAGAACTGGTTCGTTTACCACCTCTGGAATATAGCTTTTCCCCAAATGTCATATAAATGGAATTATATAGTATGTAACATTTTCACATTGTCTTCTTTTACTTAGCAATGTGCACTTAAGATTCATCCATGTTTCTGTGTATTGTGTACCTTGATAGATCCCTTCTTTTTATTGCCGAATAGTAGTTCATCATCTAGACATACCAAATCATTTACCAATTAACCTACTGAAGGATATCTTGGTTGACTCCAGTTTTTGGAGATTTTTAATATATTTGCTATAAGCATTTGTGTGAAGGCTTTTATGTAGACATATGTTTTCAAATAAGCTGGGTAAATATCTAGGAGCATGATTTGCTGGCTTGTATGGTAAAACTGTTTAGCTTTGTCAGAAATTTCTATACTGTTATTTAATGTAGCTGTATCATTCAATTTTGCATTCCTAACAGCAAATAGTGAGATTTCCTTATTTGGTTTTGTTTTCTTGGGGGTTTTTTTTAGTTTAATTTTTTTCACATCCTTAAGTACTTTAGTATATTAATTTTTTGGAGTGTAGACTTACAGTTTTATTCTGCTTCAAGGTTGTTTTTCAGAGTTGGTCTTCAGTTGATATGAATAAAATGTAATTTTCTGATATCATAAGTGTTTTTCTATGAACATTACTTTCCTCCTGTTCATTTTTATGGCATTGGAGTAACTTATAGGAGTCCAAGTTTAATGGTGCCTTTACTGTCAATTTATCAAAGTCCAGGTTTTTTGGTGGTGTTTCATTTTATTGGGTTTGTTTCCTTTATTTTGGTTGTAAGGGAAGAGTTACAAATTTTTGACTTTATATTTAACTTTTATTTTGCAGGACTTTAAATTTTCTATTTTTTCTACTTTCTCCCTTCACTATCCAATTACCATAGACTGCCTCCTCCTCCTTTCAGCCTTTATTCTCCTTCAGAAACTAAAGGCTTGTAAAATTGTCCCTTTAAATTTCATATAGCCCTATAAATTCTTTCTGGACCTTTAAATCAAGCTTATTTGGAAATTCCTTACCCGTAGTCCTGAAGCAGGAGATGTTAAAAGAAATAAACAAGTTTTTTACTAGGGTAATTCACCCCAAGGTCAACCGATACACAGCAGAGCTCTGGCAGGGCTTTGATAACACTATCTGCAGAGCTGGTGCCCTCAAGAGATGGACTCCAGAACCCCCTCCCTCCCATTTCAGCGTAGGGATGAGAAAACAAGTTTTTCTCCTCTCCCAACTTCCCCCTCCCTTTTACCAATCCTCCCTTAGTAAAATTCATAATTATTCTGCAAGGTTTTGTACGTTCCTGTTTTTCCTTCTGTGCAGCAAGGTCACAAGATATGCTTAAGTTACGAAACCTGTCACTGTTTGATTAACTGCCTTTGTTCTGCTTCTGTAAGCCTGCTTGTCCGGCCTCACAGGTTTCATGCCCTCAGTTTCGTGCCACACTATCCAAACCATCCAATCCCCTTTCAGATGTACGTATAAAAGTCAAGCCCTGTCTTTGTTTGGGGCTCAGCCTTTGGATGCTAATCTGCTGAGCTGGTGTGCACCTTAATAAATTCCTCCTGTTCTACCCATTGGTCTCTCTGGTCCCTTAATTCCTGCAACATTTCATACTCTGATCTGCCTGGACACTTTCCCACTACATTTAGATTTAGGGTTGGTTTAATCTTTTGGGTACACATTGCAAATCACCCTTGGTCCCCTTTGTTAGCCTCAGTCTTCTTCAGTTTTCCTCAGGTTGTAGTTGCTCATCACAAAACTCTGGAGCAGGGCAGAGGTTAGGGGCATGAATGTTAGAAATTCTGTGCTCTCAGTTATTTGTTCCAGCATTTGTTGTCTTGAAATAATGCTGAGGTGTGGTTTTTGTGTAAAATGTTTATAGTTTTAAAATTATTTCACATAGTTTGGAAAGGAAATTTTGAGAATTGATAACTACACATTCTTTTCAGCTATCCAGAAGTTCCAGCTTTCTTTCTTTAATATTCATTACAGAATACTGCATTTTTCAGAGATAATTATAAGATAAAGGGAGTATTTTGGTAGTTGTGAGTACAAGCTTTGGATTGAAACCTGAGTTGTAGCTTTGGCTTTTCAACTTTTCTTGGGCAAATTGTTTAACCTGTTTCAATCTCAGTGTATTTGTCCAAATATGGATAGAGTAAAACGTTTTTTATAATGTTATTGTGAAGATTAAATTAGAAAACAATATGAGAAGCACCAAATGCATCAAATCTCAATAGCAAAGCATCAGTATAACACAACGATTATAGTGGGTTTGCATTTCTTCTATTTTGGGATTGTTTCTGTATTAAAAATTCACTCACAAGCTCCATTTGGTAAATTCAGTCATCAGTAAAATATACTAGAGTCCAACCTGCATGTTGCATTGTAGACAGAAAACACTATAGACTTGTAGCCCATAAAACTTGGCATTTAAATTTAATTTTATAGACTAAAAATACAAAATAATAGTAATAATCTTATATTGCCATGAGAAGTAAAATGTGGCAAAGTGAAATTTTTTCTAGTAGATGCTTAACTGGAAAAATATGAATAGATTATTGAGATAAACCATTTATTATTAATTTTCATTCTATGCCTTTGCAATTAACATTTACAGAAAAATTGATCAAGAGAAAATGTTAGAACCTCTTATTTGATTAATGTTCTGGGAATGAAATGCTATAATTTTTGCAAAGTGCTCATTAACACATTTCCTGTGCATAGATACATTTATTCCTACATTTTTTTCCTCTAGATTACTTGAAATTATCATCATTTTGCTCAACTGCTTTCATTTAAATTATTCTTTTACTTATGTAGTAAGGAAATAAGGAAGAAATATTCTAGTTCTACAATTTTGCTTTTGATTCACTAGTATTTTATCCATTAAATTATTTGTCATTACAAATCCAATATTTTAATTAATATAGCAGAATTTTAAATTTATCTATTGTTGGTTTCATGAATATTTACTTTGGGCAAAATTGATAATGTAGGTCAGTTAGATTGTTTATAGATAGAAAACTAGATGAAGAAAAAATTTAAAACCAGCTTTTTTTTTTTTTTTTTGGTGGAGTCTTGCTCTGTCACCCAGGCTGGAGTGCAGTGGCACATCTTGGCTCACTGCAACCTCTGCCTCCCAGGTTCACATGATTCTCCTGCCTCAGCCTCCTGAGTAGCTGGGATTACAGGTGCTCACGACCACACGACCACGCCCGGCTAAATTTTGTATTTTTAGTAGAGATGGGGTTTTGCCATGTTGGCCAGGCTGGTCTCGAACTCCTGATCTCAGGTGATCCACCTGCCTCGGCCTCCCAAACGGCTGGGAGCCACCGTGCCTGGCCTAAACAAGCTTTCAAACAGTCAACCTTTTTGTTAAATTTCCAAATATTTTGATCATTCTAAATAACATTTGAATTGAAATACCTATCTATTATCTATCTGTATCTGTATCTGTATCTGTATCTGTATCTGTATCTGTATCTATCTATCTATCTGTTCTGTTTCTCTAGAGAGCCCTAATACAGATATTATATAATGATAAAAGGGTCAATTCACAAGGTAGATATAACAATTATGTATCTACACTGAGTCCCAGGGCATCCATATATATGAAGCAAGGATTCACAGAATTGAAGGGAGAAATAGACACTGACACAGTAATGGTAGGATATTTTGATACCTTACTTTCAATAACAGATCAAAAAAACAGACAGGACATCAATAAGGAAACGGAGGATCTTAACACTATAGACCAGTTGGATCTAACAGACATAAAGAACACGCCATCCAACAGCAGCAGAAAACACATTCTTCTCAAGTGCGCATGGAACATTCCCAAGGATAAATCACAAATAAAGTCACAAAACAAATCTTAACAAACTTAACAAGATTAAAATCATACCAAGTATTTATTTCTGAATACATTGAAATGAAACTAAAAATCCATAGTAGTAGAAAAACTAAAAAATGTACCAATATGTGGAAATAACACTTTTTTTTTTTTTTTGAGACAGAGTCTTGCTCTGTTGCCCAGGCTGGAGTGCAGTGGCACAATCTCAGCTCACTGCAACTTCTGCCTCCCGGGTTCAAGCGATTCTCCTGCCTCAGCCTCTCGAGTAGCTGGAATTACAGGCACCTGCAACCATGTCCAGCTAATTTTTGTATTTTTTAGTAGAGACAGGGTTTCACCATGTTGACCAGGCTGGTCTTGAACTCCTGACTTCCGGTGATCCACCTGCCTCAGCCTCCCAAAATATGGAGATTACAGGCATGAGCCACCACTCCCGGCCCAATAACATATTCTTGAACAACCAATGGGTTAAACAAGAAATCACGGGGAACTTAGAAAATACCTTGAGACAAATGAAAACAAAAACACATATACAACAACTTATGTAATGCAGCAAAAACAGTACTAACAAGGAAGTTTATAGCAGTTAAATGCCTACTTTCGGGAAAAAAAGGGAGCTCTCAAATCAATCTAACTTTACATCTCAAGGAACTAGGAAAATAAGAACAAATGAATCAAAGTTAGCAGAAGGAAGGAAATGATAAAGATTAGGGCAGAAATAAGTGAAATAAAAAATAGAAAAACAATAATAACAATACTAAGAGTTGGTTTTTAGAAAAAAATCAACATAATGGACAAGTCCTTAGCTAAATTAACTATGAAAAAAGAAAGAAGACTCAAAGAAACAATTTCAGAAATGAAAGAAGAGACATTAAAACTGATGTCATAGAAATGAAAAGGATTATAAGAAACTACTATGAACAATTACACTCTGACACACAGGTAACCCAAAATAAATAGATAAATTCCTAGAAACATACAACCTATCAAGATTAAAACATGAAGAAGTAGAAAATTTAAACAGACCTATATGTAGTAAGGTTTAATCAATAATCAAAAACTTCCCAACAAAGAAAATATTTAAAGAACTGACATAATTCCTTCTCAAACTCTGCCAAATAGTGAAGAGGAGGGAACACTTCCATACTCATTTTATGAGGTCAGCATTGGTCTGACACCAAAGCCAGAAACACAACCCTACAAGAAAAGAAAACTACAGGTCAGTATTCCTGATGAAGGTCGATGCAAAAATCCTTAACAAAATACTAGCAAACTGAATTTAATAGCACATTAAAGGGATTATACACCATGACTAAATAGGATTAATCACTGGAATGCAAGGATGAATCCACATTAAAAAAAAATCAATGCAACATGCTACATTAACAGAACAAAACGTAAAGTCACATGATCATCTCAACAGATACAAAAAAAAGCATTTGGCAAAATTTAACCCCTTTCCATGATAAAAAAAAATTCAACAAACTAGGAATAGAAGGAAATTTCCAGCATAATAGTGACCATTTATGAAAAGCCTACAGCTAATATTACAGTCATAAAGACTGAAAACTTTTCATACAAGATCAGGGAAAAAATAAAGGTGCTCACTCTCACCACTCCTTATCAACATAGTACTGGAAGTTTTAGCCAAGCAATTAAGCCAGTGAAAGACATAAAAGGCATCCAAATCAGTAAAAGAATAAGTGAAATTGTCTCTGTTTGCAGATGACGTGATCTTAGGTATAGACAACCCTAAAGACTATATAAACAAAAAATTATTAGAAAAAATATATGAATTCAGAAAAGTTGCAAGATACAAAATCAACACACAAAAATCAGTAGCGTTTCTGTATGCTAACAATAAATGATCTGAAAAGAAAATTAACAAAAAATATATTTGCAGTAGTACCCAAAAGAACAATATATGTAGGAATAAACCAAGAAAGCAAAAAATCTGTCCATAGAAAATTAAAAAATGTTGAATGAAATTAAAGAAGACACAGATAATGGAAAAACATCCTATGTTCCGGAATTAAAAGACTCAATACTATCAAAATGTCCAATGTACCCAAGTGATCTACAGACTCATGACAATCCCCATAAAAAACCCAATGGCATTTTTCTCAGAAATAGAACAAAAATCCCAAAATTAATATGTAATCTCAATGGACACTGAATAGCCAAAAAATTCTTGAAAAGGAAGAACAAAACTAGAGGACTTTCATTTCCTGATTTCAAAACACATTATAAAGTTACAGTAATCAAATCAATGTATTATTGACATAAAAACAGAAATGTAGACCAATGGAACAAAATAGAGAACAGAGAAATAAACCTTCATATATTTGGTCCACTAATCATCAACAAGGGCTCCAAGACTACACAATGGAGAAAAAATCATCTTTTCAACCAATAGTGCTTGGAAAATCTGGAAATCTACAGGAAAAAGTTGAAATTGAACCTTTATTGTATACAGATGTATAAATTAATTAAAAATGGATTAAAAGCCTGAACATAAGACCTGAAACTATAAAATCCCTAAAGGAAAACCTTGAGGAAATTCTTCCTGACATTGGACTGGGCAATTATTTATTTGGATAAGATGCCATAAACACAGTTAACAAAAGCAAAAATAGATAAACAGGACTGCATCAAACTTAAAATTATTTGCAGCACAGGAAACAATCCAGAGTGAAAAAGCAAACTACAGAACGAGAGAAAATATTATCTAATAAGGGGTTGAAATCCAAGACATACAAAGAACTCTTACAACTCAATAACAACAACAAAATGAAACCTAGTTAATAAACAGGCAAATAAACTGAATAAGAATATATGTTTCTCCAAAGAAGACATACAAATGGCTAACAGGTATATGAAAAAAGATGCTCAAGATAATTAATTATCAGAGAAATGCAAATAAAGACCACATGAGATATTACTTTACACCCATTAGGATAGACACTATCAAAAAATAGGAAATAACAAGTGTTAGTGAGGATGTAAAGAAACTAGAACCCTTGTGCATTGTTGGAATTATAAAATGGTGCAGCCACTATGAAAAATAGTCGTAGTTTCCTCAAAAAATTAAAAGTAGAACTACCATATGACCCAGCAATTCCACTAGTAGGTATATACTCAAAAAATTCAAAACAGGATCTCAAAGAGAGATATTTGTACACCCATGTTTATTGCGACATTGTTTACAATAGTCAAGATGTGAAAGCCACTTGAGTGTCCATCAACAGATGAATTATTAAAGAAAATGTGGTATATACACACAACCACATGTTATTCAGCCCCAGAAAAGGAAATCCTGTCATATGCTATAGCATGGATGAACCATAAAGACATTAAAAGTGAAATAAACCAATCACAAAATAATACTGCATGATTCCACTTGATACTGCATGAGTTATCGAAAGTAATCAAATTCTTAGAAGCAGGAAGTAGAATGGTGATTGCCAGGAGTTGGGAGAAAGGGGAAACAGAGTTGTTTTTCAATGGGTAAAGAGTTTCAGTCATGCAAGATGAAAAAATTCTAGAGAGATCTTGTACGACAATGTGCATGTAGTTAATAATACCATAACGTATGGTTTAAAATTGTTAAGGTAAATTTATGTTAATACTTTTTAATCACAACACAAAAACACAAGGCAAATATTCAAAATGTGTGACATAATTAACTTTACCCATTACCAGAAGTCTTTCTGTGATGACACTGGAATGCATATATGTTGTTATGTTGTGGAATCAGGCACTGGTTGATCTATTGCCCCCCCTCCAGGATTGCTCAGTCAGTGCTCTGGGCTGGGAACATTCCCTTCTGTGGAGATTGGATGCCTGAGCTGTCCTGAGCTGTCCCAGGCTCCAGATTCTTCTTCTTTATTAGGAGAAATCTTCCCCTGTTCTGAGTACACAGTTAACTTCCTTGTACTGCTTAAGCATGTGCATCTTATAGCACCTGGCCAGCCTGACTAGTGTATCCGCCCTCAATAGCGAGAGAATGAGTCTTCACCTGTAGCAAGAGGAGGGGTGTGCTGTCCATCACTCTGTGTCACCTATTGGGAGGAACCTTCCACCCATGGGAGACTGACACACACTAAATACACTGATCTTTCTATACCTTTTTTCTTTTCTGGTGGTTGGCATGGTTATGATCTTTGCCATCTTCCATATGGTGGAAATCCTCACTAAAGATTGGTTGCTGGACCTTCCTATTTGATAATATCAATAACTAAAAAGAATGTATTGACTTTGGATGTATAAAATTAAAAACTGAAGTGTGTATATGTATTTGAAAAGATTTATTTTGAATCTATGCTGAATCTCAACTAAGTTCTTAGGTCATCTTCTGAAGACTAGCTTCTGAAATACCGGTTTGTTAGAATGTGTTTTTCCAAGTATTTTTAATATAAAGGGAAATTGGTGGGAGAACCAACACGTGATATATGTTCTCTTCTGCTCTATGAGGTAGTAATATGTGAAGGAACATAATGCTTTGTGAGAAGATACGTTTAAAGAGGTAAATGCACACTGTGTACTTGATTTACATTCCCTTACCTACTAGGGAGAACATGGATATTGTGAAATGTAGTCCTTAATGGCTTATGCATAAACAAAGTCTTTTCCCTTTATAAATCATAAAGATATGAAATTCAACAGTAAAATAATTCAGGATTATAATCAGCCAGCTCCTTCTGTACTCTTCCTCAGGCAGTCTTTACTTCTATGACTGATTCAGTTTATTGCAGAATTTAGTTTCTCATTTTTCATTGATGTGTAGTCTATTTATATTTCACTTTATTTCAGATTTATTGATGTATATTTACAAATAAAATTGCATATATTTAAAGTGTATAACATGATGATTAGCTGCGGCAGTATACACTAAATGTTGTGTTGCTTTTCCACTTCCCGTTTTAACATAATGAGTTTGATGCAACAATCATCACAATTATTATTTCTATATTAAATGCTTTTGCAACTACCATTTCACAGTCATCACGTGGCCTCATTTTCTTTCTTTTTTGTAGAAACATTATTCTCCCACATACTCTTGCTTATTTATTTATATATTTAATTTTATTTCCTCTCTCTCCTTATGAATGTAATTCTCATGATAGCAAGTGCCTTATGTCTTGTTCAGTGTGTCATATACTATAGCTGTTGAATAAACATTTGTTGAATTAATTTTTTAAATTATTTGCTGCAAATTATTCATTGACTGAAAGTATTCATCCCCTTATTTGGCACTATTGTATGAAGCATTTTGTCAGCACCTTCAATTTTAAATTTGCGGTTACAGTGTGAACTAAGACATAGAGAGTTTATTTTCTACTATGGAGTACTGAGAATTTAAAGGTGGAAACTAAAAAGAATGGATGCATGTGCAAGAATGAACTGAAGGAATTGACAGGTCTGAGTAGTTTAATAAGAGGTGAACAGGATAAATTAGTTTCCCATTCTTATCTGAGGGAGTTAGTATGTTAAGGGAAAAGTAAGAAGGAAACTAGGTAACTGAAGGACATTCACAGAAATGTTCAATAGGCAATTTACATCAGGGAACTTGAGCGCTGATGTTACGATAGGTTAAGCCTAAAAATCTAGAGAAGGTGATTGAAGGTATAAGATAGAATTCACCAGAGTAATAAGTTTAGAACAGTAATTCCAGGGTCAGGAAGTGAACCTTAGTAAATGCTTACATTTGAAAAAATTTGGAGGAAAGCTAAAAACAATAGAGACAAAGAAATGGTAATTAGAAAAGTAGAAGATGAAGCTGAATAATAAAATATCTTGGAAACCAAAAGAGTAAAAGTGCTCCAAGCCAGCCTTGAGAGACCAGTTAACAGTGTCAAATGCTACAGAAAAACTGAGATAGAATACCAAAAAATTGACTGGATTTTGTACTTATGACATTAATTACCTTCAACAAAGCAGTTTTGGGGAATTGGGAGGCTAGAAAAAAAGATGATTTTATGAAATTAAAGAGTGAAAGAGCTGCGGCTTAATGAAGATAAGCAATATAATTAATTCCTATAAGAAATAGATATTCACCAAACCATTCATTCAACAAGTACCTGATCGTCCGCTATGTGCCATGCACAGTACTACATGCTGGGCACATGTGATGCCTACACTTAGATGGAGACACACATTTTAATCAAATATTTGTACATATAAACTAATGTGAATTATAAAACTCTGATAAGTGGTATGGGTGAGGAGTATTTGGTTCCAGAGAATGTCAGGTATGAAGATTCGAACTAGGCTTGGAATCATACTGTGAGAAGGTAGTAACAGTCTTCAGGGCAGTGTAGAGTATGAGGATGAAAGAGGAAACAGCAATGCCAAATGATTTTATTTAATTTTTAAATAAATATTGGAGAAAATTATGCATATTTAAAGGCAGAAGAAAAGGAGCTATGGTAATATAAGTGGAAGTGGGTGTCTGGGTTGTGGGGGGTGGACAATTTTACTGTGTTTAGAAATGACCTCAAAAAGTATCTGTATTCTGACAGGATTTTCACAATTTCAGAGTTATAGACTTATTTAGATCAATTTAGCATATGAGATTTGACTCTTGGGTATTGCTAGCTATACCCTTAAAAGAGTGATTTTTAAAAAGCAAAAAACATCAATATATGTGTTAACACTAAGCAATAAAAGTGCCAAGTGGAACAGAATCTTCCTATTGACTAACTCGCACGCCTGCCCAGTGGGGAAACCAAGTCAATATCAGAGAGTTGCTTGATGAGAGGTCAATGCAGTGATTTCAAGATAGCGTTGAAGTTAGAATTACCCATTGTGAAAATAAATCTCTAGAGGAGGTAGAAAGAATAAGAGAGGAAAAGGTTTTGTGGAAGGGTTTAAGAATGCTATCAATAGATTGGTTATACTACAGTATGATAAGCTGAAATTTGCCTTTATTTTCAGTGCTGAGTAAAAGCGAATATGAAATTGAGAAGACAGGCTCATTGAAAAATATTTTCCCAGGGCAATAACTGAATATCAGTTTAGTAAATACCAAGGTATTTGTAACAAATTTAAATTTTTATAGTGCTGTTCAATTTGAAGTATTCACATGAAGTACACAGTTATACAGATTTGTATACACTCACACACCCCTACACATTCATTCCCACAGAATGGCCATAGAAGAAAAATTATTAATCGCTTATCTGAATATCTTGAGATTGCTGTTCTTTGCAACTTTTAGAAACTATTCAGCAGCCTCATGACCTACCTAGGACAGAATCAAGTAAACTTAAAATGTTAAGAAATGCTTGGAACCATTTTTCTATTTTCACATGGGATATCTCATCACTGTCCCCTATCCTGACTCTCTATTTTTAATCACATGTATACCAGAAGTCAAATTAAATCTACTCATGGCTTTTTTTCCATCTGTTCAATTTCTGAAACATGTGTCCGACAGGAATCATGTTTATTCGGAATGCGAATTTCCCTAAACATACCATATAAGTAGTGGGTTACAATTGAAGGGTATGTTTTTCCAGTTAGATTTACTCTATCTTATATTTCCTAGTCAATCAAAATTCTCTGAGCTTCTTTAGGCTTTCAGACCATATATAGCCCTCTTTTATTCTAGCAAAGATATGAAAACTTGTCTTTTCTTATTACTCTAGCAAACACAATATTGAAAATGTTTTAAAAACAGAGAAAATCTGTACAAAATTTGATTTGATGATATTACAGAAGTCTCCGTGATACACCTTAGGTAGCATAGAGTCTTTAGTTCTTTTCTCATCCTTTAACCTTGTCTAGGCTGTGTGCAAAACATAAATAATATAAATTGTCTGATGGAAATATGGGCAAACCCCACTAGGAAGGCTGGTGGGAGCCATAGATTCCCCCAGAAGCTGTTTACTCTTCATCTGTTCATGAGTAAACAGGTGAAGGATCTGTATTAATTTTGCTCTGCAGATGACCTAATCCCTTACAAGTTCTGCTTCAGTCTCTGATCTTTCACTATTAAGCTGCAGAAGGCAGCTTTGAATCTGATTTAGAAAATCACCTCCACTCAGTTTCACATTGCCTTAATCTAATTTTTGGTGTACCAGCTTTTCCCCTTTTGTATGGGTCCAGTGTTATGTTAATGTGATCTCATCCACAGATCATTGTTTTTGACAATTCAAATAAAAATAGACAGCAATGTCCCTCAAAATGTGCTCCACAGGCCCTGCAAGAGACACAATTGGCACTCTATTCAGATCATCTTAGATCTATCTCTTCTCCTCTGCTTGAATGTGGGTTTGTTTATAAGAACCTGCAGGAAAAAGTCTTCTTTGAGAGACTGACTAGGTTACTATAGCCACACACTCAGATATATACATGCAGAGCCAGAAGCACCTGGGAGTTAACAACTCAGCCTACGACTTACAGTTGAGGCAGGGTATGAAAACCTACCTCCTTTGACTCAAGTTGGGACTGACTGAATTTGAAATTTATGCCCTTAACCTCTCCAGAGGATCAGACCTGAGGCTGAGACTTTGCCCAAAATGTCACTCCTGTTTGGCTTCTTTGCATTTTCTCTACTCTGTTTCCTTTCCTTTATTATTTTCTCCTAGGAGCATTTTCTTAATAAATGAATCCTTATCTTAGGGTCCACTTTTGGGGACTACAATCTAAGATATACCTCTTTATCGGAGTCACCTGTGATGCCTGTTAGAGTTGTTGATACCTGGCCCAATCCCAAGGAGTGAAATCTGCATTTTTATTAAAAAAACTCTGAATAATGTTTATGCATAGCAAAATTTAAGAGCCAATGGTTTGAGTCATAATTATTAGCCAGTTATTGGTGATTCTAAACCTAGGTTTCTTTCTTAGTCTGTTTTGTGCTGCTATACAGAATGCCTGACACTGAGTAACGTATAAGAAACAGAAATGTATTTCTCGCAGTTCTGGAGACAAGGAAGTCCAAGATCAAGGCATCAGCATCTAGTGAGGGACTTACTGCATCTTCACATAGTGGAAAGCAGGAAGGTAAGAGGGACAAACTCCCTCTGTCAAGCCCTTTTACAAGGGGCATCTAATCCCATTCACCAGAGAGAAGCCCTCATGGCCTAATCAACTCTTAAAGACTCTAATACTATCTCATTGGCAACACCCGAATTTTGGAGAGGATACATTCAAACAACAGCAGTTTCTATCCAACCTACTTGCTTAGCCCCTCTAAATGATCAATACCATCCTCCCTTGATACCTTCCTTCTTCACATCACCTCCCTCCAATATCCAGAATGACAAAAAGTAAATAGAGATTTTGTCATTTATTTTCTTTTACAAAATAAATTTTAAGCTTCAAATAATTTGTACATGGCAGAGGCTTCATAAATAAAATGTAGCCAGATGGGCACGGTGGCTCATGCCTGTAATCCTAGCACTTTGGGAGGCAAAGATGGGAACTTGCTTGAGCCCAGGAATTCAACACCAGCCTGGGCAACATGGTGAGATTCCATCTGTACAAAAAATGAAGAAAAATTAGCCAAGAATGGTAGCACACATCTGTTGTCCTAGCTACTCGGGCAGCTGAGGTGGGAGGATCACTTGAGCCCAGGAGGTCAAAGCTACAGCGAGCTATGATTGTACCACTGCACTCCAGCCTGGGTGACATAGGGAGACCCTGTCTTAAAAAAATAATAATAAAATGTTCACTCTTTTGGGAATGGTCATAAAAGGAGTTAAAAATATTTACTCTTGAATTTTGGAGTTTATATAAAGTTATGAAAAATATTGACTACAAAACATGAGTAAGTCTAATTTTGATTTTGAATGTGTTTTCAGAATAAGCTGTAAATTCCTGAGCTTAAAATTCAAGTTCTTCTATAATCTAACATTAAACTACACTGACCTTGTTCATTAATCTAATTGTGTGTTACTTTGTATTTTTAGAGACAACTACTGGTCTCTAATGACATAAACTGTGTTTTTTATAAAATCTCTTCAGCTATTATTTACATATAATAACATCACCACCCACAAATTTCTCCAATAAAGCCCTGGAATGTAGAAAGAACTTGTCTCAAATTTGAGAAGGCAGGATGATTCACAGGAACACACGTTATGTTTACACCTGCTAGATTTAATTTTAGGTGAAGGTGGAGATGTATGTTGCTTTTTGTCTAAATGTGAATCTGTACATCATTTTATAGGGTCACAAGGCACTTTAGTGGAAGAAATTGATTTGCTAGCTCTCTCCCCTTTTCAGTCATATAACCAATATTCTTTGACGGAACAGAACTCTCACATCCCATAAGGCTTGAAATTATATTTATAATCAACGCTTGTTATTGCACTGAGCCTATTCTATAGCCTTCGTATTTTTATCACAATGATTTTTCTTCTTCAACTTGTTCATGTTTTGGATTATACTGACTGATTTTCAAATGTTGAACTAGTCTTGCATATCCACAATAAATCTCACTTGGTCATGGTAGATAATTCTTTTTATACATTGTTGGATTTGATTTGTTAGTTTTTTGGTCAAGTATTTTTGTATGCATGTGTGTGAGATATATTGGTGAGTAGTTTTCCTTTCTTGCAATGTTCTTATCTGGTTTTGGTATTAGGGTAAGTCTGGCCTTATAGAATTAAATAGAACAGGTTTTCTCTGCCTCTGTTTTCTGGAAAACATTGTGGAGAATGGGCATCATTTCTACCTTAAATGTTTGGTAGAATTCATCAGTGAAACCATCTGGGGATGGTGCTTTCTTTTTTGGAAAGTTATAAATTATTGCTTCAATTTCACTAATATATATGGGTCTATTCAGATTCACACAGGTTTCTGTTTGTGTGAGTTTTGATAGTTTCTGTTTCTTAGGGAATTGATCCATTTTATCTAAGTTATCAAACTTATGGACAGAATGGTTTGTACTGTCCCTTTATTAGCATTTTAATGTCTTCAGGATCAGTAGGGATAAGTCCTCTTTCAGTTCCAATTTGGAAATATGTGAATTTTGTTTTCTTCTTGAGAAGGCAGGATAGAGATTTTTGTTTGTTTGTTTGTTTGTTTCAATTTTATGAAATTTTTGAAGAACCAACTTTTGGTTTTGTTGATTTTCTCTATTAATTTCCTGTTTTCACTTTCATTGATTCCTATTCTAGTTTTTATTTATTTTTTATTTATATATATATATTTATTATACTTTAAGTTCTAGGGTACATGTGCACAATGTGCAGGTTTGTTACATATGTACACTTGTGCCATGTTGGTGTGCTGCACCCATTAACTCGTCATTTACATTAGGTATATCTCCTAATGCTATCCCTACCCCCTCCCGCCACCCCACAACAGGCCCCGGTGTGTGATGTTCCCCTTCCTGTGTCCAAGTGTTCTCATTGTTCAATTCCCACCTATGAGTGAGAACATGTGGTGTTTGGTTTTTTGTCCTTGTGATAGTTTGCTGAGAATGATGGTTTCCAGCTTCATCCATGTCCCTACAAAGGACATGAATTCATCATTTTTTATGGCTGCATGGTATTCCATGGTGTATATGTGCCACATTTTCTTAATCCAGTCTATCATTGTTGGACATTTGGGTTGGTTCCAAGTCTTTGCTATTGTGAGTAGTGCTGCAATTATTTATTTTTTCTGCTTGCTTTACACTCAAATTGTTCTTGTTTTTTTTTTCTTTTTGGTTCCCTAAAGTAGCTCAGATTATTGATTTTAGAAATTTCTTTATTTTAAATATATACATTTAGTGCTATAAATTTCCCTCTAACTCTCACTTTTGCTGCATCCCACAAATTTTGATAAGTTGTATTTTCATTTCATTTACTTCAAAATATTATGAATTTCCTCTTGATACTTTTATGGGGCTTATGTGTTATTTATAAGCGTGTTGTTCAATCTACAGATATTTGCAGATTATTCGGGTCTGTCTGATATTCATTTCTAGTTTAGTTCCCTTATAATATAAGAACATAGTTTGTATTGTATCTATTTCTTTTAATTTGTTGAGGTGTGTTTTATGGCCCAGAAAACGATCAATGACGGTGAATGTTCCAGGAAGCTTAAGAAGAACATATATTCTGTTGGTATTGGATGGAGAAATCTATAAATATCAATTAGCCCTCTTTTATTGACAGTCCTGTTACATCAACTATATGCTTGCTGATATTCTACATGCTTAATCTATTAATATTGAAAGAGGGGTACTGAAGTTTCCAACTATAATAGTGAATTCATCTATATCTTCTTGAAGTTCTGTCAGCTTTTTCTTCGTGTATTGTAATGCTCTGTTATTAGGTGCATACACATTAAATATTGTTATGTCTTGCTAGAGAATTGACCTCTTTATAACTATACAATTTCCTTCTTTATCCTTGATAACTTTCCTTGTTCTGAAGTCTGTTTTGTCTGAAATTCACATAGGAACTTTATCTTCTTTTCCTTAGTGTTATCATGCTATATTGATATAGCTGGATTAACATATACCATGTTTGTTATTTTCTATTTGTTACACTTGTACCTTGTTTCTTTTTTGCCACTCTTTTTCAATGTTCTCTGGTTTTGAATATTTTTATGACTCCATTTTATTATTAGTTTTACTTTTAAAATTTTGGTAATTGATGTTTACAATACATATTCACAACTAATTAAGCCCACTTTTAATAACACTATTCCACTTTACATGTGGTGCAGCTACTTTATAAAAGGGTATTAGGAATTTTTTCCCTCCTATTCCATATTTTATTGCTATCATTCCTTTCACTTATTTATATGCTATTATCATTCAATATACTGCTACTTTCAGTCTTTTAAACAAAGTTATGTTTTTGATCAATTAAGACTAAGAAAAACAAAAGATTTTATTTTACCTTCATTTCTTACTTCTCTAAGGCTTTTCCGTTGTTTATGTAGTTCCATATTTGTGACCTCTGTCATTTTCCTTCTGCTTATAGAAAATGTGTTAATTTTTTTGCAGGAAAACTCTGCTAGTGATAAATTCCCTTTTTAAAATAATAGATTTCAATTTTTAGAACAGTTTTAGTTTCACAGCAAAATTAAGAGAAAAATATAGGTAGTTCCTATACACTCCTATCCCCACAGGTACACAGCCTCTCCCACTATTAACATTCTGCACCAGGCCGGGCACAATGGCTCATGCCTGTAATCACAGCACTTTGGGAGGCCAAGGTGGGCAGATCACGAGGTCAGGAGCTTGCAGCCAGCCTGGCCAGCATGGTGAAACCCCGTCTCTACTAAAAATATAAAAATTAGATGGGCATGGTGGCATGTGCCTGTAATCCCAGCTACTCAGGAGGCTGAGGCAGAAGAATCGCTTGAACCCAGGAGGCGGAGGTTGCAGTGAGCCGAGATCGTGCCACTGCACTCCAGCCTGGGTGACAGAGGGAGACTCCATCTCAAAAAAAAAAAAAAAATTCTGCACCAGAGTGGTACAATTGTTACAATTAATGAACCTATTTTGACACACCATTATTGCCCAAAGTCTATAGTTTACATTAGGGATCACTCTTGGTGCTGTACATTCTATGGGCTTTAACAAATCTATAATGGCATATATCCACTATTATGGTATCATGTTGAATAGTTTCACCAAGCTAAAAATTCTCTGTACTCTGCCTATTAATTCCTTCTTCCCCGTAACCCCTGGCAACCACCGATCTTTTTACTTTTGCCATAGTTTCCCTTGTTCCAGGATGTTACATAATTAGAATCATACCATACGTAGCCTTTTCAGTTTGGCTGGCTGCTTTCACTTGATAGTATGCATTTAAGGTTCTCTATATCATTTCATGACTATGTATATATTTTTAACCTATGTCATTTTCTTTCTGCCTATAGAAAAATGTGTTAATTTTTTTGTAGGAAAAGTCTGCTAGTGATAAATTCCGTATATATATATGTAGGGCTGAATGCTTTTCTATTGTCTGGATGTACCAGTTTATCAATTCACCTACTGAAGGACATCTTCATTGCTTCCAAGTTTTGGCAATTATGGAAAAGCCTGCTATAAACATCTCTACAGGTTTTTGTGTGGATGTAGTTTTCAGCTCATTTGGGTAAATACCAAGGAGTGTGATTGCTGGATCATATAGTATAAATATGTTTAGTTTTATAACAAACTGCCAAACTGTCTTTGAAAGTGGCTATATCATTTTGCATTCCCACCAGCAATATATGAGAATTTCTGTTGCACCATCTCCTCATCAGCATTTGGTGTTGCCAGTGTTTCAGATTTTTGTCAGCCTAGTAGATGTTTAGTGGTATGCCTCCACTTTTGAAGTATAATTTCACTGGATATAGAATTCTAGTTTGTGGGGGCTGGGCCCGGTGACTCACACCTGTAATCCCAGCACTTTGGGAGGCCAAGGCAGGCAGATCACCTGAGGTCAGGAGTTTGAGACCAGGCTGGCCAAAATGGCAAAACCCCTTCTCTACTAAAAATACAAAAATTAGCTGGATATGGTGGTAGGCGCCTGTAATCCCAGCTATTCAGGAGGCTGAGGCAGGAGAATCACCTGAACCCAGAAGGTGGAGGTTGCAGTGAGACAAGATTGTGCCACTGCACTCCAGCCTGGGCAACAAAGAGATACTTCATCTCACCAGAAAAAAGGAAAAAGAAAAAAGAAAAAAGAAGAAAAAAAAGAATTCTAGTATGTTGGGTTTTCTTTTTTTTTTTTCCAACACTTTAAATATTTCACTTCACTCTCTTCTGCTTTCATGGTCTTGGATCAGAAGTCTGCTGTAATTCTTATCATTTTTTTCTGTATAGGTAAGATGGCTTCCTTCATCCCCACTCCCCAGGCTTTATTCAAGTTTTTTTTAATCTTTGTATTTTTGCTGTTTGAATATGATATGCCTATGTGTAGTCCTTTCAGATATATTCTGAATGGTGTTCTCTGTACTTTCTGTATCTGTGGTTTGTTTTGTGTGTCATTAATTTTGAAAAGTTCTAAGCCATTCTCCTTTATTCTGAATAAGCACACATGTTAATATTATTCTACAGTTCTTACATATTCTTTTTTATTAATATTTTTTCTTTTTCATTTCAGTACAGGAAGTTTCCACTGACTTATCTTCAAGCTCACTGATTCTTTCCCTGCCCTATTCAGTCTATTGATGAGACCATCAGGGGCATTCTTCATCTCTGTTTTAATGCTTCTAGCATTTACTTTAGATTTTCCATTTCTCTGCTTACATTAACATCTGTTCTTGCATGTTGTAGATTTTTTTTTTCATTACATCCCTTAACATTTTAATCATGGTTATTTTCCAACGTCTCTGCCATATTTAAGTCTGGTTCTGATGCTTGCTTTTCTTTTCAGATTGCTTTTTTCCTGCCACTTGGCATACTATGCAATATTTTTTAAAGGCTAGATGTGTTGCATTGGGTAATAAGAGCTGTGGTAAGTAGGCTACTAGTGTGAGAATTTATGTTAATTTACCTAGGAGTCAGTTTTTGTTTAATATTAGCTGTAGCTGTAGTTACCAGATGCTTCAGATTCTTCCAGTGTCTTATTTTTGTCACTGCTCTTGACTATGGTATTCCCTAAGTATTCCTAAAATGAAGCTTGAGTCTTGCAGTTCTTTCAGCTGTAATATATTGTTATTGTACCGGTAATCATTTCAAAGTGTGGAAAACTAGTCCTATATAATCTTCCACTTAATTCTCAGTCTTTTAGTGGCTATACATTTTGGCCTGTAACCTTTATAAATATTTTTTCTTGTATAGCTTAGTTTTTCTTCTATCTTCCACTTTAGATGAGACGCCTCTCTCACCTAAATACTAGAGGAAGCTAAATTGAAAAGAATGCCATTTTCTCAGGGCTCTCGGGCAAAGCTCCGTTAATTATTTTCCCCTGGAGAATAGGTCTTTGTTACGGAAAATGCCCTAGAAATGTTTCATAATGTTACCTTTCCTCTCCTCCTACCAGAGCCCTGCCATCTGTCTTGGTTCTTGGCAGTGAGAACATAGAAAACTTCCTGGAGGTAAAATCCATGAAAGTGTGGGGGCATCCCTAAGACTGTGGCCCCCAGGAGTCTCTCATTTTCATGTTAGCCTACACTCAGTCTTCTGCAATTTGTTAAAATTACCATTTAGGTGTCCCTATCAATTTATGTATGGCTCTAGAGATTTATGCTCCATTCAAGGAAATTACAGCTGGGACTCAATGAATTTGCTTGTCTTTCCAGATTTCAAAAGGGCAGTTTGCTCTGTGATTTTACTTCTCTTCTGGGTTGAAGAAAAGTCATTCATTTTCAGTTTGTTCAACTTTTTTCTTATTGTAAGGAGAGTACTGATTACTTCTAGATTATTTACTTGTTAGAGCTGAAACCAACAAAAAGACGTTGTTCTTTGAATTTGAGTTTATTCTTTGACTAATTTGGCTTCAGCCCTCATTGTTTGTGGCATATCAGGGCCAATACAACTTATATTCTTTTCTTACTCCTCTTATCAAACAATGCCCTAATCCATGAACACTCACACTGTATCAAGTAAGATTCATTTTAGCTGCTCATAATGAAAAAAACCTAAAGTAACAGATTTTAAGGTGATAGAAGCTGTTTCTGTCTCATGTAAAGGAGGTTTGGAGATAGGCATTCCAGGCCGGTATAGAGATACCTTGGGGACATAGAGATTTAATTTCTTTATTTCTTCTATAATAGCCTTAACATGTAATTTCCAGTTCAGAATGGCTGCTGAATCTTCAGCCATTAACTTTCCTGTCAGGAGAAAGAAGACAGGAGGTTAAGGGAAAACAAGGGCATGCATCTGCCCATCTTTTAGAAACTTTCAAAATACTTTCATCCTATAACTTCTACATACATCTTAGTCTTAATACCACACCTAACTGTAAGAGAACCTGGGAAATGAAATCTTTTTTGCTGAGTGCATTGGAATCCCAATTAAAACAATAGTTAAGACACTAAGCAAAGAGTAATAATGCATATTGAGTTGACAAATAATAGACCCTGTCAACAAGATTCAAAATCAATAGAAATTGAAAGCTAATAGCAATATGACTCCAAGTTATCTTTCTAAAACCAAAATTAAAATGAACACACACACACACAACAACTACATTTGACCTTGTTTTCATTGGCTGAGGGAGTAAAAATTCACGATGATACGGCTTTGATGACTGGAGGAATGCCAGGGTCCTTGGTTTTGCACCGATTAAGATAAAACGAGACCATCCTGGCTAACACGATGAAACCCCGTCTCTACTAAAAATACAAAAAATTAGCCGGGCGTGGTGGCGGGTGTCTATAGTCCCAGCTACTCGGGAGGCTGAGGCAGGAGAATGGCGTGAACCTGGGAGGCGGAGCTTGCAGTGAGCCGAGATCGCGCCACTGCACTCCAGCCTGGGTGACAGAGCGAGACTCCGTCTCAAACAAACAAACAAACAAACAAACAAACAAAAAGATAAAACGACACAGACACACGTGGAGTGGTTTTAACAAGCGGAGAGTTTAATAGGCAAGAAAGAAGGAAAAAGCTCCCCCATTAAGAGACAGACGGATGGGGACTTCAATGAGTAAAACAAATCACTGTTTAAAACAAATTTCTAATCAGATCTTGCTTTGTGTTTCTGGAGATGGAATAAATATATTCCTATGATGGTTCACTTTCACATACTGGCTTGATTATTAGGCAACAACTGATGAACACAATTGTTGGATTTTTGGAAGAAGAGAAGAAGTGCCATGTGGGACCGCCAGTTTACTGACAGGGAAAGTTGGGTTGGGGGAATCAAAGAAGTAAGAAACAGCTATTTCAGCCTGAGCATTGTGCTTTTTATGTTTGATTCAACTACAGAAGTTACAAAGATAACATTTCTTTTTTATCAACAAAGTGGGGTGAGACATCACCACTAGACAGTTGTTATCTAATTGTTAAATTCAGCTAAAGAGGTGAAGGCATCACAGTTCTGTTTCCAATAGTAGAAACATTAGTCTAAAATTGGTCGATTCCTCCACAAATTTTTGAAAAGTAACTATATAGCAAATTCCTAAAATAAGAACTCACTTGATAGGTTCAATACCTGAATCTTTTTCTAATTTTCTATGTGATGCTACTTTAAATAAAACTGTAATTATGGGTTTAAACTTACACGTACTAAATTTTGAGACAAGTGATCAGGTTTAGGACATCATCAGCACGTTTACCAGATGATTTTCTATAGTTTCTGTGTTTTAATTGAAGTGCTTTGACACTGAGAAAAAAAGGAGAGAAAACAGTAAGGATTTAAATAATGTCAATTTCTACAGTTAAAAAAACGCTAATGATTGAAATGGATGAGCTACTGACATTGCCATATTTAAAGTGTTTATAAATAATTTTACATACTATATTGTGAAAATTATGACCTAATAAAATATAAACAAATTGATGATTTTTTCTGAAATCGAAAGAACTTAGGTTCAATCAGTTTCTTACACATCACTTATACATCACTGTGATGTTCGAGATTTACTATGATATCCCTGAGGTCCTGTAACTAGATCATGAGGTGCCTTCTCAGTAATTAAAGAATATAAATTGTGTTCAGTGTTGCCTACAGTGAAATGCCATTTTGTTGAAAAGGGGTAATTCATATAAAGTATATATGTTAATTGTCAGTGAAATAGAAGAACAAATGAACTGAATCATCCAATTAACCACCCAGACAAATGAAGATTTATTTGGGTCAAATAAAGGTACTCAGCTCAGTTTGAGGAATCACTTAAAGGGAGTTTGCTTACTGTGGTGTAAACGAACATTTAATACTTTTAGAGGTGCCCGCCTGGGCTGATACCCAAGCTATCTCAGCAAGGTCCTATTTCTCTATTGTTTGACTCATATGACTAAAATCTCTAAGAAGTAATTTCCCCTGAATTTACAGAATATGTATTATCATCTATGTTAAAGCAAGGTTTTTAAAAATGGAGTTAATATTTTCATTTCCTTCATTATATTATCCTGTTTTTTTAAGCATCTGTCAGCCTGTGTAAAGTAGGGAAAATGGTTTAGTATTTTAAAATGTATGTAGGACTAAAGGTAAAATCAAATAATATCCCTT
This sequence comes from Gorilla gorilla gorilla, assembly GCF_029281585.2. Classification (NCBI taxonomy): domain Eukaryota; kingdom Metazoa; phylum Chordata; class Mammalia; order Primates; family Hominidae; genus Gorilla; species Gorilla gorilla. The sequence goes on from NC_073247.2 coordinate 125,402,834, forward strand.
TATAGCCAACTGTTATGATAATCTCTTTATAGCCAACTGACTGTTATGGTAATGTCTCAAACTCTAAATAAATAAACAAACTAAAAGCAAACATAGCATGAATGATTGATTGCAAATGGAAAATAATTTTTAACAAATTGACAAAACAATGCAGTTTAGGGAATTATCTTCTTTCATCTTCCTCGTAATTTATAGGTTGACAAAGAGTGATTACTTTCATGATTGAGTTATATAAAATAATTTTACCAGTCTTTGTACAAATCAAAAACTTGTCATCCCTCAGACTCACAGTGCTTTTTTTTTTAGATGAAGTCTCACTCTTGCCCCCCAGGCTGGAGTGCAATAGCGTGATCTCGGCTCACTGCAACCTCCACCTCCTGGGTTCAAGTGATTCTCCTGCCTCAGCCTCTTGAGTAGCTGGGATTACAGGCACCTGTGACCACGCCTGGCTAATTTTTGTATTTTTAGTAGAGACAGGGTTTCACCATGTTGGCCAGGTTGGTCTCGAACTCCTGACCTCAGGTGATCCACCTGCCTCAGCCTCCTGGGATTACAGGCATGAGCCACCGCACCTGGCCCATAGTACTTTTTAAAAATAAATATGTTATTCCAGAATCAATTCAAGTACTATGAGATCTCTTACTTTTCTGGCTGCTATGGACTGAATTTTGCTCCCCGAAAATTTATATGTTGAAGTCCTAACCTACAATGTGATGGTATTTGGAGATGGGGTTTTTGAGAAGTAATTAGGTCAAAAGGAAATCACTAGGATGGGGTCCTCATAATGGGATTAGTGCCCTTATAAGAAGAGACAAGACAGCACTCTTTCCCTCTCTCCTTCTCTCTCCAAACCTCTCCCTCTCTTTTTGCCATGTGAGGACATGGCAAGATGATGGCCATCTGCAAACGAGGAAGAGGACTCTCACTAGGAGCCAAATAAGCTGATACCTTTATCATGGAGTTTCCAGCCTCCAGAACTGTGAGAAACAAAGCTTTCCTCTTCCCTGGTTCTCCCACTTTTTTGTTTAAGCCATCAAGATTAACAGGAAAGCCCTATAAGATGATTGTTCTTCCCTGGAGAAAATGGATAAAATATAGAAATCCTACTGTATCTGATAGGTTCATCTCATTTTCCACAGTTCCTATTGATCCTTCTTGGACCAATACAATAGACATTCTAGCTGAGTGTCCTCCAGAGTTTCAGAAATTGGTCAGTATAGGAACTTAGTTAACTCTAAGGGCTCCCTATTCCTGAAGCTGAATGTTTATCTCTTATTTTTTAGTTCAACTAATAATGTGTAAACCTACACTGTCCTACCTAATTCTTCAGAAAAGGTTATAAAATGAGTAGCACATTGTAGAAGAGCTCATATCAGAGGCTGATATGGGCAGTTGGTATAAGGTAGAATGAAACCTGCACAATACTGTTCACTGTAGCCATGGCTGGAATCAGAGTTCAAGTTGAGATTATGTGAGGTGACACAAAAGAGATGACTGACACTACCATGCCCTCCATGAAGTGGAATAAATCTTGAAGTTGATGGCCAGTCACAATCTTTATGATAGTCTTAATACAGAAAGGTCAGTGGAAGAAGGTTAGTATCTGCTTGCTATTACTGATTTGGAGGCATAATTGATATTCATCCCCATCCTTCAGCATGTCACTTTACATGGTGATTAACAGTAAATAAGAGGGTGCATTTTCCAAACTCTTACCAATAACAGATATTGCTAGTAAAAACAAAAGTTACAATATCAGATGAAAAATTGAATCTTGTTCCTTTAATTTTGTTGCTTGATTTACATTGAATTTAAGCATATTTTACAGTGTCCTTTTACATTTCTTCATTTTTGAGGAATATATTCTTTTTTTTCTTATTTTTCTGTTGAACCTTTCTGTAAATTGTGTTGATTTTTAAAAGCTCAGGTAATAAGTTATACTGTAAGTCTGGAAAATGTGAATCACTCTTGGGAAACAGATGTGGGGCAATGGCAGTTTCATATTGGCTTTTAAATTGTACTGAATAGGTTGTTACTTATTTCTCTGCACTAATTGTAAAATAGACTGATATAATGAACCAGTTTGAATCACTAAACTTGAGCTTTAACCTGGGATTATGGTGAGTAGGTCATTCTGCCTACAAAAATTAAAAGAAGGGTACTTTTAAAGTGTATACTATATTGATATTTCTGGATTCAGGTGTCATTAATTATTTGAACATATTTTCTAGCTCTGTTTAGATAATAGTGTGTGAATGAGATATGCTCATGCCCATTACTCTAATTTTCCCAATTGGTTATTACCAAGGTAGGGTATCAATTGAGTTTGCAGGTTTATCAGTCACTTGCAGCACTGTTTATATTATGTTGGCTTCCTTAAAACTCATGTCATGGAACCAATTTAATTTTCTACTCAAGAGCGCTGTTTAATTTACATTCAGTGTGTTCTGTTGTTTGAGATTTAGGCTTTTTCAGAAAATAGTTTTAGCAGAACACTTCCTGAGGCAGGTAATAAATTCTAAGTTGCAGAATGTCACTGAAGAAATTTATACAAGTGCCTGTTCATTAACTAAGCTCATTATGTAAATTAGCTTTTGAGTGGAGGTTACAGAAAGGCAAGTTTTGGTTCAAAACAAAGAATATTTAATAATTTTTACTGCTTAAAATTGGAGAACATTATTTCAAGATAGTGAGTTCTTAGTCATTATCAATGTTAAATGTCCAGAGACTCAATTGTTTTAGAGGGAGACCCTGCTAGGAGTGAGGATTGACTGACTCACTGGTGTCTGTATAAGGATGGTCTAGGTTCAGCCACATTAACAAATAACCCTAAAGGAGGTTTAGAACAACAACATTTTCTCATATGCTAAAATCCAAAGAAGTTGAGAGGTGGAGCACAGCTGGCTCTGCTCATTCCCCTTACTTCAGGACTCAGTTTGACAGAGGCTTCATCTTGAAATGAGCTTCTATTCTTACTAGTGTATAGAAAAAGAAAGGTGGTGAACAAAATAATGGCTCTTAAAGGTTTCTCCTGTAAATGACACTCTATTTTTTTGGCCAAATATTATTCAGCCTTGAAAAAGGAGGAGATCCTTTCATTTGCCACAACATGGATGGACCTGGAGAACATTATGTTAAGTGAAACAAGCCAGAAAGAAAAAGATGGCATGATCTCAAAAAAGGTCAAATATATAGATAGAAAATAAAATAGTGGTTACTAGGGTCAGGGAGGGGGTGGGAGGATGAGAATGGGGAGGTGTGGATCAAAGGATACAAACCGGCAAATATGTAGGGGAAACAAGTTGAAAGATCTAATGTACTAACTATATCTAATAGTAGTGTATTATATTCAAGATTTTTTTCTAAATGAATAGATTATAGCTGCTCATGCCATGGGGGTGGATGGGTAACTATGGGAGATGATGGATATGTTAATTAGTTCCACTACAGTAACTATTTTACTGTACACATATGTTTCATAACATCATATTGTATACCTTAAATATACACAGTAAAATTTATTTTAAAAAAGACAAACAAATAAAAACACTTTGCTTAACTTCAACAGCTGCGAGTGCCATCCTACCACATTCCCATACGGAAACCAGATTTGTGAACAGCTCTACAAGCAACCAGAGTCTCCAATTGTCATTCATTTTTGAAATGACTTTGAGTCCAAATAGCAGAAAGCCAATTATAGGATATGGAAATAGATCCTCCTTTAATACAGCAGACTCAACTTTTCTGCATTCTCTGTGCCTTTGAAAGCAAACAGTAAGTACAAACAAAAATTGAATGACTGTGGTTTATTGCCATATATCATATCTGCATGAATATTGCCTTTTAAATTTTTTATTTAAAATTGTTACGGATACATAGTAGCTGTACATATTTATGAGGTACTAGATATTTCAATACAAGCATACAATGTATAATGATCAAATCAGAATAATTGAAGTATCTACTACCTCAAGCATTTATCATTTCTTTGTATTAGGAACATTCCAATTCCATTCTTTTAGTTATTTTGAAAATTACTGTAAATTATTGTTAACTGTACTTGCCCTATTATGCTACTGAACACTGGATCTTCTTTCTTCTATCTGTATTTTTGTGTCCATTAACCATCTCCTCTTTATCTCCCTCCCCCCACTACCCTTCCCAGCTTCTGGTAACCAACATTCTACAGCATAAGTCCATGAGTTCATTTTTTTTTCTTAACTCCCACATATTATGGAGAAAGTGCAAAGTTTGTCTTTCTGTGCCTGGCTTATTTCACTTAACGTAACGACCTCCAGTTCCATCCATGTTATTAAAAATGACAGGATTTCATTCTTTTTTATGGCTGAATAGTACTCCATTGTGTATTTGTACCACATTTACTTTAACCATTCATCCATTGATGTTTGTCTCCATATCTCGGCTATTGTGAATAGTGCTGCAATAAACATGGAGATGCAGATATTACTTTGATATACTAATTTCCTTTCTCAGTGGGATTGCTGGATCATATAGTAGCTCTATTTTTACTTTTTAAAAAAATTTTGAGGAATCTCCATACTGTTTTCCATAGTGGCTGTACTAATTTACATTCCCACCAACAGTATATAAGGGGTTCCCCTTTCTCCACATTCCCCACAGCATTTGTTGTTGCCTGTTTTTTGGATAAAAGCCTTTTATTTCTCTAGAGACAGGGTCTTCCTGTGTTGCCTCGACTGAATTCAAACTCGTGGATTCAAGTGATCCTCTCACCTTCGCCTCCAGAGTAGCTAGGACAGTGCCTCGCCTAAAAAGCTATTTAACTGGAATGAGATTATAGCTCATTGTAGTTTTAATTTGCATTTCTCTGGGGATTAGTGATGTTGAGGTTTTTTATATACCTGTTGGGCATTTGCATGTCTCCTTTTGAGAAATGTTTATTCATATTTTTTGTAAATTTTTAAGTTGGATTATTTGGTTTTATCCTTATTGTGTTGTTTGAGCTCCTTATATATTCTAGTTATTAATCCCGTCTCAGATTAGTAGTTAGCAAATGTTTTCTCCCATTCTGTAGATTCTCTTTTCACTTTGTTAATTGTTTCCTTTGCTGTGAAGTAGCTTTTTATCTTGGTGTGATATCATTTATCCATTTGTGCTTTGATTGCCTGTGCTTTTAACGTCTTACACAAGAAATCTTTGCCCAGGCCAATGTGCAGGAGTGTTTGTTCAATGTTTTCTTCTAATAGTTTTATAATTTGGGGTCTTACATTTAAGTCTTTATTTTTTATTTGATTTTTGTATATGATGAGAGATGGGATTTAGCTTCATCCTTCTGCATGTGGATATCCAGTTTTTTCCGCACCATTTATTGAAGATGCTGTTCTTTCCTCAGTGTATGTTTTTGGCGCTTTTGTGAAAAATGAGCTGACGATAAATGCATGAATCTATTTTGGAGTTCTCTGTTCTATTTCCTTGGTCCCTGTGTCTGTTTTTATGCCAGTACCATGTTGTTTCGGTTACTGTAGCTTTATAATATAATTTGAAGCCAGGTAATGTGATTCCTCCAGTTTAGTTCTTCTTGCTTAGGATAGCTTTGGCTATTTTGGATCTTTTGTGGCTCCACATAAATCATAGGATTGCTTTTTCTATTTTTGTGAAGAACATTATTTTGATAGAGATTGCATTGGATCTGTAGATTCTTTTGGGCTGTATAAACATTTTCACAACATTGATTCTTCTAACCCATGAACATGGAATATCTTTCCATTTTGTTGTTATGTCTTTAATTTCTTTCATGAACATTTTATAGTTTTCATTGTAGAGATATTTCACTTCTTCGGTTAATTCCTAAGTATTTAATTTCATTTGCAGCTATTGTGAATGGGATTACTTTCTTGGTTTCTTTTTCAGATGGTTTGTTTATGGCATACAGAAATGCTACTTTTTTTGTGTGTGGATTTTGTATCCTGAAACTCTACTGAATTTGTTTATCAGTTCTAACAGTTGTGTAGTGGAATCTTTAGGTTTTTCTAAATATGAAATCAGATCATCTGCCAACAAGGCTAATTTGACTTCATTTCTAATTTGGATGTCCTTTATTTCTTTCTCTTTTCTAATTTCTCTAGCTAGGACTTCTAGTACTATGTTGAATAAAAGTGATGAAAGTGGGCATCCTGGTCTTGTTCCAGATCTTAGAGAAAATGCTTTCAGTTTTTTTTTCCTACGCAGTGTGATACTTTCTGTGGATTTTTCTTATATGGTTTTTATGATGTTCAGGTATGTTCCTTCTATACCCAGTTTTTTGAGAGTTTTTATCATGAAGGGATGTTAAGTTTTATTGAATACTTTTTCTACATCTAATAAAATGATCATATAAGTTTGTCCTTCATTCTGTTGATATGATGAATCACATTTATTAATTTATGTATTTTAAACCATGCTTGCACCTCTGGGGTAAATCTCACTTGATCAAGACGAATGATCTTTTAAATGTGTTGTTGAGTTCTATTTACTAGTATGTTGTTGAGGATTTTTACATCTATGTTCATCAGAGATGTTGGCCTGTAGTTTTGTTGTTGTTGTGTCTTCATCTGGTTTTGTTATCTAGGTATTACATCTGTCTTGTAGAATAAGATTGGAAGCATTTCCTTTGCCTCAATTTTTTGGAATAGTTTAAACTGGATTGGTATTAGTTCATCTTTAAATGTTCGGTATAATTCAGCAGTGGAGTTGGTGAAACGCTGGTATGGACACTCCTGTGGCCAACACAGCTGGCACTCCACATTGTTGCACCTGAAGCTTTGCAGACCAGCACAATACTGGCCTGTGGCCACTGCTGCCTGGCTGCTGCTTCTGTTTATTCAAAGTCCAAGACCACTTTAGTCAGTGGATGGTAAATTCTTCTGAAACTGGGTGCATCTCATCAAGGCAATGGATTCCTTTCTGGCCACAGTGGGTCTGAAAATGCTGTCCAGGAGCAAAGATCTGGACTCTGGAGCTTCAGGAATATGCCTGCTGCTTTTTATTACTATTACTATGGTACCCAGATTGCAAGACAAAGTTATCTGTATTCTTCCTTCTCCTTTCCCCAAGTGGAAGGAGTCTCTCTCAGAGCTGTACTGCCTGGAGTTGGTGGAGGGGTGATGCAGGCACTCCTTTGCCTGCCACAGCTGGTGTCACACTGGGTCATTCACCAAGTCCACTGCCTCCAAGACTGTTGTAGCATCAGGGCTTGCCCTAGGACTGCAGTCCTTCTAACCTGACTGCCACTCAAATTTATTCCAAGCCCCAGGTCACTTTTGTCAGCTGGTGGTGAAGCCAGCCAGAACTGTTTCCTCCTGTTGGGGCTGGGAATTTCTAGCCCAGGGCTGGTCTAAATGCTCCCTTCATGGGTGCGAGCAGAATTCTTCTCTGTATTGTGTTCCACTGTGACAGGACAGCACTGAGTTCCAAAGGTCCACTCTCACTTTGGTCTTTCTTGCCTAAGCACACAGATTCTGTCTTCATGCTACACTACATGGGGTTCAGGGAGGGGTGCTGTAGGCAATGCAAGACTGTCTTTTCTACCCTCTTCAATGACTCTTTCCTTGATAATATAGTCAAACCAAGTACTGTGGTTGTCACCTATTTTGGTTTCTATGAAGGTGCTTTCTTGCATAAATAGTTGCTCAATTTGGTCATCCTGAGGGGGAATGATCACTGAAGGGCTATATTCAGTCGTCTTGCTCCAGCTCCCAAATATTGCCTCTTTTAAGTATCGAAAAAGAGGAAAAAAACATTAACCACTCCCCACCCAACTCCCCTCTATAGTGACATAAAAAACAACAGATATGTCAGAGTAGCAGAAAAAAATATAACCCGGGCCACCTCAATGGAAACTATCAAAATATTTTTGTAATCTATGTACTTATTTTTATATTTATTGTTACCTTTCAAGTCCAAGCCACAGTAATCTCTAGTTTGAAGTACTTCAGTAGTCTCTTAATTGGTCTTCCTGGTTTCTGTTTTACTACCCCAACTATTCTTATTACCAAACTGCAAACATACTGGTATTTTAAAAAAAGCAAACCTCATTTTATCAGTCATTAACACATGTCAAGGCTTCCAATGGCACTTAGAAAAGACCCAAACATGTATATATGAAAATGTATGCACTCACACACATATTTTTACCATAACCTACAGGGAAATAAGTAATTTTGTCTTTATCTGACTCTCCAACTCCATGCCAATGGGGTATACTTACTTCACTAAACCAAATAATGGGGTTTCAGAGGAGATTAATATGTGTTGCTTTGGGGGGATATCTTGAGGACAAAGGTGCTGGTAACTGATTCATGTCTGCAAAATCTAAAGGTGAAAGACTGGATCACGCATTTAAGTAGTAGAACAGAAAGACACTGCTATTTGGAAATAGTCTTCACCTTCAGAGATTGGCTTATGTATATAGGTGTATGCTTCCAATGTTTTCCATGGACTGGATGTGAATCCCATATAAAAAAAAGTTCAACTTGTGTTGTCTTCAGGGAAATGCCTGTAGAAGCAAAGTAACCACAAATTTAACAGTGATATGTATTTTTCCTCCCTCTGACTGCTTTTAAAATAAAAAATTCAATTTAATGAGTTTTATTATGAGGAGCCTACCTGCATTTTTCTTTGCATTTATCCTACTTGGGGTGTGTAGTACATCTTGAATCTGTAGCTTGATATTACCTATCAGTTTTGAAAAATTCTCAGCCATTTCTCTGCAATTATTGTATCTGCCCGATTTTCTGATTTCTCTCCCCTTCCATGATGCCAACTACACGTATACCAGAATTTTTCCCATGTCCCATATATTTCTTGAACCTTTTTGTCTCAGTGCGTCAGTCTAGACAGTTTCTCCTCAGTCCTCACCCATACTTCGGTCTGTTTTCTTTTTTTTTTTCTTCATCTCTAATATGCTATTAAACTCATCCATCTATTCTTAGTTTCAATAATTATATTTTCTGATTCTAGACTTCCTGTTTGGTTGTTTTAGTTACCAGCCCTCTGCTGAATACTTCACCTTATCACTGAATAAACTTGTTAATCATTTTTAAAGGTTCATGTCTAAAAACTAAATAGCTAGATTCTACATGAGTTTGTTTATATCGTCTGTTTATTTTTCTTGGTTTTCAGTTAATTTTTGACTTTTTCCATGCCTGATGGTTTTTTTATTTGCTGCCGATTATTGTATATGAAAAATAGTTGAGATTATTTGAAGCTCTGGATATTGTAATACTTCTGGGATAATTTAATTTTGCTTCTGGCAAGCAGTTAGGCTAAGGACAGATTGTATTATTCCAATCAAGGATTTAACTGACTTAAAGTTGGCCTTTAGTTTTGGTGAGGGCTATTCTATTTCTCATTCACCCTTACCCTTAGAATATAACCCTTCCAGGTCCTAACTTAAAGCCTCAAGTGTTTACCAAGTCTTCTCCTTCTTGTCAAGTTTTAAACTCCAATTTTTCTCCTGTAGATCTGAGATCCTGAAAACAGCTCTCTTATGTTTTCGGTCTTCAGTCACTGCATTTGGCTATGTCTGCATAAATCCTTTAAGGGACTTAGTGGTGCCAAATTGGTCTCACCTTCTAGGTTTCCCTTCTCTGAGATATCATGTCTCTACAAAGGCGAACTGTCTTGGTAGGTTGCTTTGCGCTCAAATAGATGTTATTTTATATGTTATCCGGATTTTCTAGGTTTCTCAGAAGTATAATTGGTCCAAACAAACTACTCCACGACTGCTGGAAGTGGTAGAGTGCTATAAATCTTTTACCTCTAATATTCCAGTTGATTTTATAATTAAAATTTGTCTTGGCACGAATTATAAATATCTGCATAACACATTTTAAAAACAACCTATTTAAATATTTATAGGTGCACAATCACTTTGGCGTATGAAATTCCTTTCAAAATTAATTCCCATAATTATCTATTGTAGATTAGTTCAACCTAGATATCCTCAGAAATCTGTGCTGTCGACACAAACATTAATTTATTTTTAGCTATGATACTATAAATAACAGTTCTTGTTTATAAATTATGGCCACTGAAAGCAATACTTTTTCCTTTGATTTCTTCTGCTATTCTGAGAATCAATTGAAATTGCTTTAGTAGTGTATGCTTCCTTAAATTAAGATCTCTTGCTTGGCTATCATTATTTAAATACCTACTGTTATGGACTGACTGGTTGATTTATTGATAGATTTAGCCATTCAACAAATATTTTTTGAGCATCCACTTTGTATTAGTCACATTTCTGAGATAATGTGTGTACAGAAAAGAGTGAGACGGGCAGACAAAGGACTAAAATGCAATAATGTAATAGCCACAATTGAGAAATGTACATAGCACAAAAGGAGCATAATTCTGCCTGGAGAAGTCAAGGAAGGAGTCACAGAGTAGTTAACCTTTTAACTGATCTGTGAAATATTTTTAGCAGTTTTCAAGTCTGATAAGTCCTATGGCATCATATAAAGTGGTTACCAAATCCGGCCTTGAGAAGTCTTGAAAAGATTATTAGTTTTCAGCAAATGGTGCCAGAATAACTGGTCATGCACATGAAAGAAAATGAATCAAGACAAAGAGCTTACACCCTTCACAAAAATTACAAAATACTTCGCAAAAATTTAACTCAAAATCCTCATGGAGATAGAGAGTAGAATGATAGTTACCAGAGGCTGGGAAGGGTAGTTGCCGGGAGGCGGTGGGGTGGAGAAAAGTGAGGATGGTTAATGGGTACAAAAAAATAGAATAAATAATATCTAGTATCTGATAGCACAACAGGGTGACTATAGTCAATAATAATTTTATTGCACATTTTACAATAACTAAAAAAGTATAATTCAGTTGTTTGCAACACAAAGGATAAATTACTGAAGTGATGAATACCCCATTTACCCTGATGGGATTATTATGCATTGTATGCCTGTATCAAAATATCTCATGTACCCCATAAATATTTACACCTACTGTGTACCCATAAAAATTAAAAATTAAAAACAAATGAACTCAAAATGGATCACAGACCTAAATGTAAATCACAAAGTACAAAACTCCTAGAAAATAACATAGGAGAAAATCTACATGATCTCGGGTTTTGAGATGACATTTTAGATATGGCACCCGTTACAATCAATGAAAAAAGAATTGACAGCTGGATTTTATTCAATTTTCAAAAATTCTTTTCTGCAAATGACCCTGTCAAGGGACAAAATGCAGACTGAGAGAAAATATTTGCAAAAGAGATATCTGACAAAGTATTGTTATCCAAAATATACAAAATACTCTTAAAACAATGATAAAACAAACAGCTCAATTAAGCAATGAGCCAAAGGCCTTAACAGACATCTCACCAAAGTAGATAAAGTAGATGCACACACGACAAAAAGGTATATGAAGCCGTGGTCCACATCATATGTCATAAGTGAAATGCAAATTGAAACAATAATGAGATACCTGACATACCTATTAAAATGGCCAAAATCCGTAACACTGACAACACTGACTACTGGTGAACATGTGGAAAAACAGGACCTTTCATACATTTCTGGTGGGAATGCAAAATAATATAGCCACTTTGGAAGATAGTTGGGAGTTTCTTACAAAACTAATCATACTCTTACCAGATGATACAGCAGTGACGCTCTTAAATATCTACCTAAAGAAGTTGAGAACGTGTCCACAACTGCTTTGGGTAGATATTTAGGAGCGTCACTGCTGTATCATCTGGTAAGAGTATGTCCAAATCCATAGAAGGTACAACACCAAGAAATAACCCTAAAATAAACTATGGTCTTTGAAAATAATGTGTGTCAAAATACATCCATCAATTGTAACAAATGTGCCCCTCTGGTGGGGCATGTTGATAATGGGGGAGTCTGTACATGTGAGGAAAATGGGGGTGTATGGGAAAACGAGAACTTTCCATATTTTCTGCTCTATTTTTCTGTGACCCTAAAACTGTTCTAAAAAATAAAGATTATTAGAGACTTAGCATGTGAAAAGAGCCCAAAGCTAATGAGAAAATACAATGACACTGAGGAATTCTGATTATTTCAGCATTACTGGCTCTTGAGGATAAGACAGTGACAGCAGTGAGCAAAAAGAGGAGGAGAAATGAGGCTAGAGAGAAAAACATAAGTGTGATGAAACTTAAAGGGCATTGTAACAAGCTTGGCATTCATTTTGAAAGAAATGGATTGTCATTAAAAGATTTTCAACAGAGGAGTATAATTCTGGTTGCATCACAGAGAATGGTTCGGATAGATGGAAGACTGGAGGCAGGGAAGCCAGAGAGGAGACTGTTGCAATGATCTAGCTGAGACAGGTTTTGAGCATGGAATAAGGAATGCAGACGGGAGATGATGAGATCACTGCTATCTTTGTTCTATATAACCTCCACTTCTACCCGTAGTTCTTTTTCTTTTTCCATACCTAACCAGAATTTGAGGCTACCCTCTTTCCAATAAAAACAGTATTTAACTGGCAACCATATTTCTCTATTGTTCTCTCAAATTCATTCCTATCAGGACACCATTTCTTTCCAAATTTCCTAGATTTCACTGAAAGTTTCTTATTTAAATTTCACCAAATTTTAAAGTGATCATGACTTTAAATATGTTAACTCACATTTGAACAGTACAGATTTTATAAAGTGTTGTACAAAATGGATGCCTCATAAATATTTTCAAACTATGATGAGGCTTAATTTTATTAATCTATTTTAAGTTCTGCAGTATGAGCACAATTAGAGTTTTGTTCTCTCTCAGCCACACATATATTTCACATGAAAGACATTTCAAAGTTATTTGATAATATGAACCAGAGGAATAAGTGAATTTAATGAAAAAATGTGAAACACTGTACTGCCCTTAGAAGGGAAGAAATACATGACCGAAAAAAGCTCACATTTCTGAAAAATGTCATTTGTCAACTCATTAATTATATTAATAGCTTGCATTTGTAAGGTACTTTAAAATTCTTTCACATTTATTATTCAATTTTAATTACAATAAAAATAATTGTAAAAATTTGAGTTTGTAACAGGCTGCATGGATCTTAATGCGGAACTAACACTCATTATCTCCAGGATCCTGTAAGGTGTGCAGGGATTAGGAAGACATTAGCTGAATACCTACTGTGTGTTCATGATTATTCTCAATGCACTGACAAATAGTAATGGTTTGCATAAAGTCCCTCCCTTGATTGTCTAACAATTCCATCTTTCCCACTGGCCAGGGACAAATTGTTAAATAAAAGGTATCATTTACTATTAGCAAGAAAATAGCCTGAGTATATAGAGACACACTTTTTATTAAGTCTGGGATTCTGAGTCACAAAGAAGTCGAGATTTGCATTACAGATTTTCATTTCTAAGCAATTCCTAGGGGGAAAGACTCTCTCAAAATTTAAAGGAATTGCTTTAATGTTAATGTATAAAATTGACAAGACAAGATTTTCCTACGTTACAGTGTACATGACAATGTTTTTTATTTCTAAAATAGTTACTTATTGTTATACTGAGTGGAAATGTTAAGTCTCATATGACAGACAAATCTTAGTTTGTTCAGGAACTGATTAATCAGGTAGGATTTTCTTTTGAACTTTCAATTCCTTGATTTTGTCCATATTCCTATTTCTTATTATTTCTACAAGTAGATGGCTAACAACGCAGAGAAAAGTTGTAAGAAGTCAATTGTACTGAATGCCTTCCTAAATTTTTCCTTCGATTTTTTCTTTAAACTAAGTATATTTCACTGAGAGGTGAAAAGATTTGTGAACATCTGGGTCCTAGTCTGCTGCCACCTGTGACGAGCTGCATTAATCTTTAGATCCTTTCCCTGTTTCCTAAAAAACACGGGCAAAGTTAATCAGTGACAAAGTTAATTAGAATTTAGTTCTCCTAAAATGTCTCATCATCAACAGCAATTCTATGTACCACTGGAAGATGCAGTTAAGAGAGAGTGTCTGCAGTGATGCTTATCAAAGTAATTGAAAAAGGAGGGTGGGAGTGTTTCAGAATTAATCACTAAAAAAGTGCAAAAAGCGTCTCAAGTTTGTAGTGTGTTACGAATTGAATTGTGTCCCACAAAAAGATATGTTAAAGTTCTCGCCCCTGGTACCTGTAAATGTTAACTTATTTGGAAATAGTCTTTGCAGATAGAGGTCATTACAGGGGGCCTTCATCCAGTATGACTGATGTATTTATAAGAAGAGAAGAGACACCGACAGAGACACACCATGAGGCCATTATGTGATGACAGAAGCAGAAATTGAAATGCCTGCAGCTGAAAGCCAAGGAATACTAAGGATTGCCAGCCACTACCAGAAATCAGAAAGAGGCAAGGAAGCATTTTCTGCCCAGAATCTCAGGGGGAGTAAGGCCCTGTTGACACCTTGATTTCAGACTTTCAGCCTCCAGAACAGTGACAAGATAGATTTCTGTTGTTTCTAGTCACTCAGTTTGTGGCACTTTGTTACAGCAGCCCTAGCAAACTAATACAGAATGTAAACAATATTTTTTTCAAGAAAATGAAAAACATGCAGGCATGTAATACAAGTCAGTAACTCCATGCTTCTAAGACACAGACTCGTTCAGATGGAAGAATGGCTGCTATTTTTTAATTACTTGCAAGGAGAAGGCTGCTCCTTAAATTTTTCTGACTCACTTGTTTTTTAAAGTAAACTTCATTTTGACATATTTGTAGTTCCACCCGCAATTGAACTATTTGGATATTGCTATATTTCTCTGAACTTCAGAAAGAGAGAGATCAAGGGGTTAAGCAGAAAGGTAGGCTTGATCCCATTATACGAGATTCTAGAATACAAGATAATGATTAAAGAGTGTTGAATGTTCTCATAAATAGAATTATGTCGATGATAATATGAATAATAATGTAGAGAAGAAAAAGAGGAAAGTACCCAAAGCAATCAGTGAAACTGAAAATTAAGCTTTTTGTTGAACCTAGAATTATAAAGTTTTGTGATTGTGTCCAAGGTAAGTATGAGAAGAATGTGTAGGCGGGTAATGGTCAAAGTGAATTAAACTCTTAAAGAGATGGTAGAATTTTGATAAGTGACAAGAAAAAGCAGAAAATCTCATTCTTAAGTTGCGTTTTTTCACCATATGTCATAATTGCAGAGCATTAAAAATATTATTTAAAATAACTGAAAAAAACATGGGTGTATAAGGTGGCAAAGAGGATTGACCTGCCCTGAAGAAATCTGTCAATGGAATCACCAAACTTTACTATTCATGTATGAGGAATCATAGGGAACTATACGGATGTTGCCAAATTTTAGAGAATAATTGAAGAAGGTGGTGATATTTAACCTAGGAAATGGAAGATGACAAAATAGTTTTCAAAATCACTGCCTTGGAATTTGGAGTGACGTCAGAAACATGGCATAAAAGGAAACTCCATGCACTTGTTCCCCCACAGGCATGTAGGTAGGTAGGTAGGTAGATAGATAGATAGATAGATAGATAGATAGATAGATAGATAGATAGACAGACAGACAGACAGATAGACGGACAGACAGACAGGCAGATAGATGATAGAGATAGAGATAGAGATAGATAGATAGATAGATAGATAGATAGATACATAGATAGATAGATAGATACATAGATAGATAGATAGATAGATAGGCAGATAGATAGATAGATAGATAGATAGATAGATAGATAGATAGATAGATATAGATAGACAGACAGACAGACAGACAGACAGACACATAGACAGATACATAGATACATAGATAGACAAATATTGGCTAAAATAATTTTTTTCAGAGCTCCGAAAATAGTCAAAGGTCTATAGTGGTCAAATGAATGCCTAATCAAGAAAAAGCCACATTCAAAACATAAGGAAATGTGATGTTTTTACTCACTTTTGCCTCACCCATTTCCCAACGTGGCATAATGCAGCAGTGAAAAGGCAACAACCCAGTTCCCAATTCCTTCCCTCAAAATGGAGGGAGCAGAGCAGACATTTTTTCATTGTTCTAACCTGTCTGGGGGTGGCCTGAAAGACTGATTGCAGGACACAAAATCAATGCGCAAAAATCAGATCTCTTTCTGTACATCGATAATTGACATTCTACAAAGGAATTCAAGCAAACAATCCCAGTTATAAGAGCATCAAAAACATAAAATGCTTTGGAATAAACAACCTAAGAGGTAAAAGACTTGTACACTGAAAACTATAAAATTCTGCTGAAGGAAAAAGAAAAATAAATAGAGAGATCTCTCATGTTTATGGATTAGAATACAATTCCTATTGTTATGATGTCAATACTACCCAAAGTGATCAACAGCTTCAGTACAATTCCTATCAAATACAAATTTCTGATGACATTTTTTGCAGAAATAGAAAAATCCATGCTAAAATTCATATGGACTCTCAAGGGATGCTGAGTATTCAAGACGATCTTGAAAAAGGAGAACAAAGTTGAAGGTCTCAGATTTTCTGATTTCAAAACTTAATACAAAGCCACATAGTAATCAAAAGTGTGATACTGGCATCAAGACGGACACATAGGCTAATGGAATAAAGTAGATATTTCATAAATAAACCCTGTATATATGGTCAAAAGATTTTCTTCAAGGTGCAAAACATCTTTTTTGCACCTTGCAACAGCTTGCAAAAAAGGTGTTTTGCACCTTTGGGAAAAGTGTTTTTCACCTTTAAGAATGGGGAAACGAGGATCTTTTCAACAAATGATGCTGGGAAAACCATATCCACATGCATGAAGATGAATTTGGACTTTTACTTTATATCATATACAAAATTAATTCAAATAAAGACCTCAATGTATGAGCTGAAAATGTAAAAGCCTTAGAAGAAAACATATGCAAAAAGCTCCATGACATCGAATACAGCAACAATTTCTTAGTTATAGCCCCCAAAAGCACAGGCAACAGAAGGAAAATAGATACATTGGATTTCATCAAATTTAAAACTTTTGTTATCAAAGGAAACTATTAACAGAGTGAAAAGGCAACTCACAGAATAGGAGAACATATTTTCAAATCAGGTCTCTAACAAGAGATAAATATCCAGAGTATACCAAGAACTCCTACAACTCAACACAAAAAAACAATCAATGCAATCTAAAAAATAGACCAAGAACTCAAATAGATATTCCCCCAAAGAAGATATACAATGGCCAGTAAACACATTAAAAGATAGTGGGTATCATTTATCATTAGGGAAATGCAAATAAAAAACACAATGAGTGGCCAGGTGCAGTGGCCTATGCCTGTAATCCCAGCACTTTGGGAGGCCGAGGCGGGTGGATCACCTGTGGTCAGCAGTGTGGCAGTTCCTCAAAATATTAACCATAGAATTACCATATGATCTGGCAATTCTATTTTTGTGTATATACCCAAAAGAATTGAAAGAAAGGATTTGAAGAGATATTTGTACCCCAATGTTCATAGCATCATCATACACAATAGCCAAAAAGTGGAAAGAACACAAATGTTGATTGACAGATGACTTAATAAGCAAAATGCAGTACATATGTACAAAAGAATATTATTCAGCCTTAAAAAGGAATGAAATTCCAGCACATGCAAAAACCTGGGTGAACCTTGAAGACATTATGTTTAGTGAAATAAGCCAGACGCAATAGGGGAAATATTATGTGATTCCACGTACATGAGCTATTCACAGCAGTCAAATTTATACAGGCAGAAAGTAGAATGGTGATTGCTAGGGATTAGGGGGAGATGGGAATGGGAAGAGTTTCAAAAATTTGGAAAGATGAAATTTTTCTGGATACAGATGATGGTGGTGGTTGCACAGCAATGTGAATGTAGTTATTGCCACTGAACTATATACTTATCAATGTTTAAAATGGTAAATGTATGTTTTACTACAATGCAAAAAATTCAATGGAGACTGAGGGTAGGGAAAAGATTGACTGAAAGGTGCCATTAGGAAAGTTTTAGCAGTGATAAAAATGTTCTATATGTTTACTGCAGTGGTAGTTGAGGGTGTATGCTTTTATGTATTCATTGAGTACATTTTATCTGGTTTAATTTTATTGTATGCAAATTATACCTGAGTAAAGTTGATTCAAAAAATTCTTAAAAATATCACTTGCCTTTAAATTTAAAAAAAGGATTAGACTGAATCAGGATAGGAGTTGAGAACAGAAGTGGACAGAGGCTACAGAGAGGCATATGTCTTCTCTATATACAGGATGCATTGCTTAATAATGGAGCATTGTTAGGAGATATCATCATTGTGGGAACATCACAGAGTGCACTCAACACAATCTTAGATAGTATAGCCTGTCGCTTCTAGACTACAAACATGTACAGTACGTTACTGTACTGAATATTGCAGGCCATTGTAACACAATGGTATTTGTGCATCTGAACATAACTAAACATAGAGAAGGTACATTAAAAATATGTTATGAAAGATAAAAAATGGTACACTTGTATAAGGCACTTACTGTGAATGGTGCTATCAGGATTGGAAGTTGTTCTGGGTGAGTCAGTGAGTGAGTGGTGAGTGAATGTGAAGGCCTTGGGCATTACTGTACTCTACTGTAGAATTTATCAACACTAGACACTTACGTTACACTAAATTAATAACAAACCTTTTCTTTCTACAATACTAAATTGCCCTTAGCTTACTGTAACTTTTATACTTTATACACTTTTTATTTTTTTTTTTACTTTTTGACTGTCTTGTAAAAACTCTTACCTTAAAACACAATCATATTTTACAGCTGTACAAAAATATTTTCTTTATATCCTTATTCTACACAATTTTTAATTTTTTAAAACTTTTTAAACATTTTGCTAAAAACTAAGACACACACACACATTAGCCTAGGCCTATATGGGATCAGGATCATCAATGTCACTCTCTTCCACCTCCACATCTTGTCACACTGGAAGGTCTTCAGGGGCAATAACACACATGGAGCTGTCATGTCCTGTAACAATGACTTTTTCTGGAATAACTCCTGAAAGTCTGTACCTGAGGCTGTTTTACAGTTAATTTTTTTAATAAGTAGAAAGAGTACACTCTAAAATGATAAGAAGTATAGCATAGTAAATACCTAAACCAGTATATAATCATTTATTTTCCTCATCAAGTATTATGTGCTATACGTAATTGTATGTGCTATACTTTTATATGACTGGAAGCACAGTAGGTTTGTTAATACAATCATCTAACAATGTAATTGAGTTCTTGCTACAAACGAAGCGTTGTTCTAAACCATTTTATATATTATCTAAACTAATACTCACAAAATAGCTCTAATGTTAGGTACTATTATTGCCGTCATTTTTAAGTTGAGGAAACTGAAGCTTAGTTTCAACAGTTTCCCTAATGCCTTATATAGATAAGTAGTGGATTCTAATGTATATATTCCATTTTGAGAGCAAAAGTTATTAATCAGTATACTATAGTGCTAAATAGAGATTTTCGTAAATATAACTGCCATGCCAACGAATTGCCTCCAATTCCTGGAAGTATCTGGGCAGGTATTGAGGAGCTATCAGTCAAAGAAATTATAGAGCAGGCATCAGCAAACTAAGGCCAGTTATGAAATCAGGTCCCGCCAGTTTTTGTTGTTGTTTTTTAATTGTGATATAATTAACATGCCATAAAATGTAGCCTTTTAAAATGATGTTATATTTAGTGGTTTTTAGTATATTCACAAGGTTGTGCAAATATCACCACTATATAGTTCCCGAATCTTTTCATGACATCCAAAACGAAACGCTATATTCACTAGTACTCACTCTTCACTATCCTCTTGCCTTACCTCCTGGCAACAATTAATCCACTTTCTGTCTTTTTGCCTATTCTGAATATGCCATAAAAATGACATATGCTATGTCTTTAAGTTCACTAATATTTTCTTTTCTGGCTTTGAGTCTGCCGTGAATCCTACCCAGTGTATTTTTTGTCTTAAATATTGTAGTTTTCTTCTTTAAAAGTTTTATTTGGGTATTCTAATATCTTCCATGACTCTACTTAACATCTGTCTTTTTGAATATATAAAAAATTATTATAAGTGCCGGGCATGGTGGCTCACACCTGTAATCTCAGCCCTTTGGGAGGCCAAGGCAGGCGGATCACCTGAGGTCGGGAGTTCGAGACCAGCCTGACCAACATGGAGAAACCCCATCTCTACTAAAAATACAAAATTAGCTGGGCGTGGTGGCATGTGCCTGTAATCCCAGCTACCTGGGAGGCTGAGGCAGGAGAATCGCTTGAACCTGGGAGGTGGAGGTTGTGGTCAGCCAAGATCACACCATTGCCCTCCAACGTAGGCAACAAGAGCAAAACACCATCTCAAAAAAAAAAAAAAAAAAATGAAAGCACACAATAAATGACTTTTTGTGACTGGCTTTTTTCACTTGGCATAATGTTTTTAATGTTCATCCATGTTGTAGCATCAGTATTGTATTCTTTTATATGGCTGTATAATATTCCATTGCTTGTATATACATTTTGTTTATCCATTTATCAGTTAATGGCCATTTGGGTTGCTTATATTTTTGGTGTTATGAAAATTAAAGCTATGAACATTCATGTACAAAATCGTGCTTGAACCTGTGTTTTCAATTCTCTTGGGTATAGTCTAGGAGTGGAATTGTTGGATCATAAGGTAACCCTTATGTGTGATACTGGCAGTTTAACAAATGAGGAACTGCCGCACTGTTTTCCAAAACTACTGCACTATTTTGTATAACTCTGGGCAATATGTGAGGGTTCCAATGCCTACAGATCTAACGTTTGTTATTGTCTATCGTTTTGCTTATAGCTGTCCTGGTGGATGTGAAGTGATATCTCATTGTGATTTTAGTTTGCACTACCCTAATTTATAATTATGTTGAGCATCTTTTCATGTACATATGGACCATTTTATTTGTATAAATGTGTATTCAAATATATTATTATTTTAATTGAGTTGGTTATTTGCTTTTATTGATTTGTAAGAATTCTTTATAGATTCTGAATATTTGACCCTTATTAAACATATAATTTGCAAATGTTTTCTATAATTCAGTAGTTTGTCTTTTCACTTCTTTGAGAATGTCCTTTGATGCACAAACACTTTTAATTTTACTACCGTCCCAGTTATTATTTTTTGATTGTATGTTTTTAGGTGTCATATGTAAGAAATCATTGCCTAATCTAAGGTCACAAACATTTACACCTATATTTTCTTCTAAGAAGCTTATAAATTTAGCTTTTACATTTAGGTCTTCAATCTAGTTTGAGTTAATTTTTGGATATGGCAGGTGGAGGTATCCAACTTCCTTTGTTTGTATGTGGAGATCGTTTCCCAGCTCCGTTCTTTAAAAAGACTATTCTTTATTCATTGTATTTTCTTGATACCCTGGTAGAAAAACATAAATGTCCATTTCTAGACTCTATTCCATTGGTCTATGGGTCTATCTTTATGCCAGTAGCACAGTGTTGATTACTGTGACTTTGTAGTAAGTTTTGAAATCAGGAAGTGTGAGTTTTTCAATTTTGTTATGTCTTTTCAAGGTTGTCTTTGGTATTCTGGATCACTTGAATTTTTTTACTTTTAGAATCAGCTTGTCAGCTTCTGCAAAATCCAGCTGTAATTTTGATAAGAATTGCATTCAATCTACAGATCACTTTGAGGGTTATTGGTATCTTAGTAATATTAAGCCTTCTTATTCATAAACACAAGATGTTTACCATTTATTTAGTTTCTCTTTAATTTCTTTCAATGATGTCTTTTAGTTTTCATTGTACAAGTCTTGCATTTCTTTTAGTTAGAGTTATTCTTAACATTTGACTCTTTCATACTGTTGTAAATGACTTAATTTTCTGATATTTCGTTGCTAGTGTACAGAAATTCAACTGACGGGTATATTGATTTTGTATCCTTAAATCTTGCAGAAGTCATTTATAAGCTCTAATCCTTTGTTTTATAGATTATAGATTCCTTAGGATTTTCTATATACAAGATTATGTCATCTGCAATAGAAATAGATTTTTTAAAAATAATTACAACTTTTATTTTAGACTCTAGGGGTACATGTGCAAGTTTGTGAAATGGATGTATTGCATGATGCTGAGGTTTGGGATATGAATGATGCTGTCACCCAGGTAGCGAGCATCACACCCAATAGTTAGTTTTTCAAAACTTGCCTGCCTCTCCCCCATCTGGTACCCCTGAATGTCTATTGTTTCCATCTTTATGTCCATGAGTACCCACTGTTCAGCTCCCACTTATAAATGACAATATTATTTGATTTTCTGTTCATGTGTTAATTTGCTTAGGATAATTGTCTCCAGCTGCATCCATGTTGCTGAAAAAAACATGATTTCATTCATTTTTAGGACTGCATAGTATCCCACGGTGTACATGTACCACATTTTCTTTATCCAATCCACTTGTGGTCTGTGCCTAGTTTGATTCCATGTCTTTGCTATTGTGAATGTAGGTGTGATGAACATACAAGTGAAAGTGTCTTTTTGGTAGAATAATTTATTTTCTTTTGGATAAATATCCAGTAATAGGATTGCTGGATCGATTAATAGTTCTGTTGTTAGTTCTTTGAGAAATGTCCAAACTGCTTTTCACAGTGGCTGAACTAATTTACATTCCCACCAACTGTGTGTAAGTGTTCCCTTTTCTCTGCAGCCTCACCAGCATCTGTTATTTTTTGACTTTAATAACAGCCATTCTGACTGGTGTGAGATGGTATCTCATTGTGGTTTTGATTTGCATTTCTCTAACGATTAGTGATGTTGAGGCCCTTTGCATATGTTTGTTGGCCACTTGCGTGTCTTCTTTTGAGAAGTGTTTGTTCATGTATTTTGCCCATTTTTAATGGGGTTGTTTTTTGCTTGTTCAATTGTTTGTTAAAAATTCTGGATATTAGACTTTTGTTGGCTGCATAGTTTGTGAATATTGTCTCCCATTCTATAGGTTGTTTATTTACTCAGTTTATACTTTATTTTGCTGTGCAGAAGCTCTTTAGCTTAATTAGGTTCCATTGGTCAATTTTCATGTTTGTTGCAATTGCTTTTGAGGATTTAGTCATCAATTCTTTCCCAAGACCAATGTCCAGAATGGTGTTTCTTCAGTTTTCTTCTAGAATTCTTATAGTTTCAGGTCTTACATTTAAATCTTTAATCCATCTTGAGTTAATTTTTGGAAATAGTGAAAGGTAGGGGTGCAGTTTCATTCTTTTGCATGTGGCTAGTCAGCTATTCTAGCACTATTCATTAAATAGGGAATACTTTCCCCATTGCTTATTTTTATTAACTTCTTTAAATGTTTGGTAGAATTAACCATGGAAAGCCATCTGGTTCTGGGCTTTTCTTTAGTAGGAAGTTTTTACATTTCTAATTTAATCTCTTTGCTTGATATAGTTCTATTTAGGTTCTTCTTGATTCAGTTTCAGTAGTTTTGCATTTCTAGGATTTTTTTCATTTTATCTAAGTTGTACAGTTTGTAGATATAAAATTGTTCATAGTATTTTCTTATAATCCTTTCTATTTTTGTAAGGTTGCAAGTAACATCTCTGCTTTCATTCCTTATTCTAATAATGTGAGTCTTCTCTCTCTCTTTTCTTGGTCACTCTTAGCTATAGGTTTGTCAAATTTGTTGATCTGTTTAAAAAAACATGTTTTGAGTCATTTCTTTTCTCTATTGGTTTTTTTCTTCTGTATCACATTTATCTTCTCTCTAACATTTATTATTACCTTCATTCTGCTTCTTTTGTGTTTAATTAGCTCTTTGTTTTCTAGTGTTGTAAGATGGGAAGTGAGATTATTGATTAGAGATTGCTCTTCTTTTTAAATATTGCTTTCAGCTATAAATTTCCCTCTAAGCACTGTTATAAAACCCTGCTATAGTTTTAGTTTTTATTTATCTCAAAATATTTCCTAATTTCTATTGTAATTTTAATTTGACCCATTGGTTATATGAGAGTGCATCATTAAATTTCTGCATATTTGTGAATTTATCAAATTTCCTTTTGTTATTTTTAATTTTATTTCATTTTGGTCAGAGAATATGCTTTGTCTAACTTCAATTATTTTAAATTTATTGACTATTGTTTTATGGTCTATTCTTAAGAATGTTCCATGTGCACTTGAGAAGGATGTCCGTTTTGCTGTTTTTAGAGTGTTCCACAGGTTTCTATTAGGCCTAGTTGCTTTGTTGTCTTGTTTAAATATGTTTTTCTTTATTGCTATTCTGTCTAATTATTCTATCCATCATTATAAGGGAGATATTGAAGCCTCCCACTATTATATTAAATTGTCTATTTCCCCCTTCAAAGAATGAAGTTTTTACTTCATGTAAAAACTTACTGCATGTTTATAATGATTACAACTTCTTTGTGGGCTAAACTTTTTATCATTATAAAATGTTCCTTATTGTCTTAGTAACAATTTTTGTCTTAAAGTCTGTTTTGTTTGATACCAGTATTGCCATTCCAGCTCTCTTTTGACTACTATCTTCTTGGCGTATAATTTTTCTTCCTTTTACATTCAACTTATTTGTACCTTGAGTCTAAATTATGTCTCTTATGGAAAGCATATCATATGTTTTTAAATTAACTCTTTCAACCTCTGGCTTTTGAGTGAAGTGTTGAATTCATTTACGTTTAGTATAATTACTGATAGAGTTTACATCTTCCATTTTGATATATTTTAATGTCTTATGTCTTTTTCCGTCCCTCTATTCTTCCATTGCTGTCTCCTGTTAAATAGATATTTTTTATTGCATCATTTTAATTCCCTTGTCATTTGTTTTAATATGTTTTTAAAAGTTATTTTACTAATTGCCCTGGGGATTGCAATGAACATCTTAACCCATAATAGTCTAGTCAAATTAACACCAATTTTAATAATATATCAGAACTTTTATCCTATACCTCTCTATTCCCACTGCCTTTCATTGTGCTATTACACAGAAATTAATTTTTATAATTCTGTATCCATCAACATGGATTTATAATTATTGGTTTATGTGGTTGTCTTTTATATGAGATAAAAGAAGAAAAATATAACAAGCAAGAATACGTTTTGTCTCTTATGTTTACCTATAGCTACCTTTAGCAATACTACTCATGATTTCATGCAGATTCAAATTATTGTCTAGAGTCCTTTCATCTGATCCTGAAATTACTGTCTGGTGTCACTTTCTCTCAACCTGAAAAACTACCTCTGGTATTTCTTGTACAGCAGGTCTACTAGCAATGAATTATCTTCTCTAGGAATGTCTTAAGTTTTCACTTATTTTTTGAAGTATGGTTTTGCTAGCTATAGAATCTTTGGTTGAAAGTCTTTTTTTCTCAGTACCTTAAGTATGTCATCCCATTGCCTCTGGCCACATCATTTCCGATGAGAAAGCAGCTGTTAATTTTATTGAGGATCCCTTAAATATGAGTCACTTCTCTCTTGGTGTTTTCAAGATTCTCCATGCCTTTGGCATTCGACCATTTGACTATGATGTGTCTCTTTGTAGATTTCTTTTTTTTTTTATCTTACTTGAGATTTGTGGAGCTTCTTGGATAAATTTATTAATGTTTTCTATCCAACTTAAAAAGAGTTTGACTATTATTTATTCACATATTTTTTTCTGCCCAGTTTCTTTTTCTCCTCTATGGTTTTTCATTACATAAATGTTGTCCTTAATGTCGTGCCACAGCTCTGTAAGTCTCTATTCACTTTTCTCCATTCTTTTTTCATTCTGTTCCTTACATTGAATGCACTCAATTGACCTGTCTTCCCACTATCTTATTCTTTTCTCTGCCTGCTTAAATCTGGGGTAAAATTCCTTTAATTTTTCATTTCAGTTATCATATTTTTCTTTTTTTTTTTTTTTTTTTTTTTTTTTGAGACGGAGTCTCGCTCTGTCGCCCAGGCTGGAGTGCAGTGGCGCGATCTCGGCTCACTGCAAGCTCCGCCTCCCGGGTTCACGCCATTCTCCTGCCTCAGCCTCCCACGTAGCTGGGACTACAGGCACCCGCCACCACGCCCGGCTAATTTTTTGTATTTTTTAGTAGAGACGGGGTTTCACTGTGTTAGCCAGGATGGTCTCGATCTCCTGACCTCGTGATCCGCCCGCCTCGGCCTCCCAAAGTGCTGGGATTACAGGCGTGAGCCACCGCGCCCGGCCCATATTTTTCAACTGAAGAATTTCTACTGGTTTATTTTTCAGAACTTTTTATTGAAATTCTCAATTTGATGGGACATCATTCTTGTATTTTCTATTAGGTCTATAAACATGTTTTATTAAAAGTTATTTAGATATACTTAAAACAATTGATTTGAAGTCTTTGTCTAGCACATACAATGTCTGAGCATTCTCAGGGAGACATTGTATTAATTGCTTTTTTCCTTTGTGTATGAGCCGTATTTTCCTGTATATTTGCGCATCTCATAAGTTTTTGTTGAAAACAGGACTTTTCAAATAATCTAATGTAGCAACTTTGGTAATCAGATTTTCTCCATTTCCCACGGTCTCTTGCTGTTGCTGTTAGTTGTTATTTGTTTCTTCAGTTACTTTTCTACACTAATTCCTTAAGCCTATATTGTTTATTCTGTGTCACAACTGAAATTTTTGCTAAGTATAGTGGTCATATGGCACCAATAATTTTCCTAGCCCTTGCCAAAGGGCTTTTGTGCATGTTTGGGCCCAAATTCAACACTCAGCCAGGCAATTGAAAACTCCATTTTATCCCTCACTGCCTGCTTGTGTAATGTCTTAAGTTTAGCCAGAAGTGAGAGATTAAGACCTTGTCATATCTTTCTTGGACATGCAAACAGCTTTACAAAGGCAATGTGGCCTTCTACATTCTCGGGAACACATCTGAGCTTTCAAAGCTTCTTTGGTCATCTTAATTGCTAGATTTTAAGGTTTTTGGATAGTTTACCTTAGGCAGCCATTGAAGTTAATCAATTTCCTCTCATTTTTATTTTTCGGAACAAATGTCCCTAAGAAAAAGGCTTTTCAAACTGTGCAAGCTCCATGTCTAGTCAAATAAAGAAGGCTTTGCAAGTAGAGTCTTCCAGTCACCAGAAAGATCAAATAATGACAATGTGATAGAACTTTGAAGAGGCTTCAGATCCATTCTGCCTCCTGGCTGTGAGGCTGTCTGTTTCCAACAAGATTGAGGACCTTAGATTTTCAAGCCTACTGTGGAGGTGGAGGAGGGAAAGATAGGAATAGGGTGAGTTAAAATGGCACAAACTTACTGTTCTTACTAAGACTCAGCTTTTTTTCTCTCAAATAAAACCATTCTTCAGATTGCTGCAAGCTTTCGATGAATCTCCATTGTTCTGAGAACGTTGATTCTGTTGTCTCTGTTTTCTCATTGATTTTATGGAGGAGAAAATTTTCAGAGATTCTAACTCCATCATTTTTACTGACCTCCCTCTGTTTTTATAAATAATATTTTATTGGGCCTGTGAACTCAAAAGTATCTGAGACATATCTCAATTTAGAAAGTTTATTTTGCGAAGGTGAAGGACATGCGCATGACACAGCCTGATGACATGTGCCCAAATGTGGTTGGGGCACAACTTGATTTTATAGATTTTAGGGATACATGAGACATGAATCAATATGTGTAAGATGTACATTGGTTCTGTCCAGAAAGGTGGAACAACTCGATGCAGAGGAGGCGGCTTCCAGGTCATAGGGAGATAAAGACAAACGGTTGCATTTTTTTTAAGTCTCTGATTAGCCTGCTACTGAATACACAATTTGCATGTGAGAGGAGGGTAAAGACAATACACAATTTGCATGTGAGAGGAGGGTAAAGACATAGCCACTTATGCCTTAGTCTGGCTCAGTGAAACAACAGGGCAGAGGAAGTGATCAAATACGCATTTGTCTCACATGAGCAGAAGGATGACTGTTTTATCCATCCTTTGTCCACAAGGAATTTTTTTTTTTTTTTTTTTTGAGACAGAGTCTTGCTCTGTCGCCCAGGCTGGAGTGGTACGATCTCGGCTCACTGCAAGCTCCACCTCCCGGGTTCACGCCATTCTCCTGCCTCAGCCTCCCAAGTAGCTGGGACTACAGGCACCCGCCACCACGCCAGGCTAATTTTTTGTGTTTTTAGTAGAGATGGGGTTTCACCGTGTTAGCCAGGATGGTCTCGATCCCCTGACCTCGTGATCCGCCCCCCTCGGCCTCCCAAAGTGCTGGGATTACAGGCATGAGCCACCGCACCCGGCCTGTCCACAAGGAATTTCTTTGTGGGCAAATTGTGTGGGAAGTAGGTAGCTTTTTCACCTTTGTAGCTATCTTATTTAGGAATAAAATGGAAGGCAGGTTTGCCTGATGTCGTTCCCAGCTTGGATTCCCTTTGCTTTAGTAATTTGGTGGTCTCAAGATGTACTTTTTTTCAAGGACACGGTAGTGTTCATTCATTTTGTGTATTATTTCGCATTACAATGGGAGAACTGAAGAGTCATGACAGACTGTATGCCCTCCAAGTCTAAAATATTTACTATCTTGTCCTTTACAGAACAAGTCTTCCAACTTCTATTATATGACATTTTTATATTGTTTTGGAAGTTAGACTAGTTCAGTTGCTCCTAACCTAGGTTCCCATCAAAATCATTTGCGATGCTGGCTTAAAACTCAGATTTGAGGGCCCCACACTCAGAAGTCTGATTCAGTGGGTATGGAGTACAACCAGCAAGTCTGTGTTTTTTAAAATGCCTCAGGAATCCTGATGCAGATAATTATATTATTAGGAACAACTGAAGTAACTGGTTTCTCGTATTCTTTCTAAATGTATGATTCTGTATGTTAGATTTCCAATAGCAAGCCCTAGTAACATCAAATGGGGAAAATAGTCATATGCTCATTATCAAGCATTGTTTTCACTCCTATTATCAACAAAAGTTCCATTTTGTTTAAATGGATTCATCTCTAGTTTGTTACAGTCAATAGTCCATGGAGGAAGAATTAATGGACCTGAAAGCCTGAATTTTTCCAAGTGTGTGTGAATTGCCCTTTACTGACATTTTCTTTCAAGGACCCAAACTTACTCAATTTTCTTACTTGATTGACAGATCTCAAGAAGGCTCAGGGCCCTATCTAAGATAATAAACTGTTCTTTTTAAATAATATAACATAATTACAAGTAAGCCTCTAATTAATAAAATTTGCAGTAGAGGCTCTCTTTTTATAAATCCATTTCATGTTTATGAAATACACATAATTATGAATACTTTATTTGATGAATGGGCACTAACAGAGGGACTTACTCATATATGAGAAAAGGCCACTCAAGTTTATGTATTCTTGCTCTGAAGCCCTTTTCCAATACCCCCTGTTCCTAAAAGTCTTTACTAATAAAGTTGACTGATTTTAAGGTATTATTTAACTAAATTTATCCCTTGAAACAGATGAGCAAATTATTTAAACATGCCCTTAAAACCCCAGAATTACTCTTTAAGTTAAATATCAAAAATATCTAAGAATAAATACTTTTATGTGGGTGGCTAGGGAGTTTAATGAATTTTGATTCCCTAGGCCCACAATTACTAAAGGATTAAAGTGGATTAATTATACACAAAGTTTCATTTTTTGCTTAACAAAAGATAAATAACCAAAACTACCTAAAATTTTACTTGTCTCAGAAGGATGCTTAAGCCAGTTATGACATCGAAGGTAACTTTCGTTTGGCGAGTAACAAAAATTATTACCAAGAATTATGGAATAGCCCATAAGTAATTCAATAAATCACTAACTTTCTAATTTGGGAAAATTTTTCTTCATTGTAAATACAACTATTTCTCACTATTTAATGAAGAAAAAGTGGGTCCAAATAAATTGTATTAGTTTGGTAGGGCTGCCATAACAAAATACTACAGAATGTGTGACTTAAACAACACAAATTTCTTTTCTTACAGTTCTGGAGGCTGAAAGTCCAAGATCAAGGCATTGGCAGGGTTGATTTCCTCAGAGGTCTCTCTCTTTGGCTTGCAGATGGCTGCCGTCTTGCTGTCTCTTCACAAGGTTGTTCCTCTGTGGACACACACCCCTGGAGTCCCTTCCTCTTCTTATAAGGACCCCGGTCATATTGGATTAGGGCCTTACCCTAACGGCCTCATTTTGACTTAATCCCATTTTTAAAGGCCTTACCTTCAAATACAGTTACATTCTTAGATACTGAGTGTTAGAGCTGCAACATATGAGTTTTATGTAAATATAATTCAGCCCATAACATGGCTGATGACATAGTAAACTATAATTTACAAAATTAATGTTTATCTGGGCCTGTGAATCTTCTTAAAAGTCATGTAAATGAAAAATATGTAGAAAATAGAGGAAAATGAGGTCAGATCATACAGGAATGATGGAACCAGTAAAGTGAATATTTACAGAAAGTTAGAGTGGAAATCTACTTCATGCAATAGCAGTAGGACCAATGTAGAAATGATCAAGTTCATCACCTAAGTAGTGCTTTAACTGTATTCTACAAGCTAGGTGTAGTGTTTTCATTATCATCTACTCCCAATTATGTGCTCACTTTCTTTCTGATTGTCTGTGGTCCATTAATTATTTGAGAAGTGCCTTTTAAAAAACTTCCAAACAAACGAGATTTTAGCCATCTTTCCATTACTGATTGTAAATTTTAATACACTGTGGTCATAGAATGTGGTCAGCATAGTATTTATGTTTGGTATTTATTAAAAACTGTCTTAGGAATAGGCTATGTGTGCTTGAAAATAATGAATATTTGTAAATTATTGGGGGCACAGTTTTATATATATATATATATATGCACACTAGACTAAACTGTTTAATTGAATTATTCAAATATTTTAGGCTATTATAAATTATTGGTGTACTTAATCATTCAATGTCTGAGAAAGACGTTAAAATTTTTTCCAGTATGACTGTGGACTTAACAACATCTGCCTATATGTATAATAATTTTTCCTTATACACTTTGAGGCTATACTGTTTAAGGAGAACAGGCCCAGAATTTTACAACTTCCTAGTGAAATGTTCCTTATGATTTTTAAGTAAAGATGATCTTTATCTTTTAAAATGCCTTTAATCTAAAAGTCTATTTTGATATTTTTGCTGGGCCGATTTTTTTTTTTTGGATTGCATCTATCTAGTGTATTTTTTCTTCTTCTATACTTTTTTATTTTTGTATTTAAATTTTATTATGAAAACGTTCAAGCTTGCAAAAATCAGATAGGTCTAATAAGCTGTCATGTAATTATCTCCATGCTTAAATAGTTGTCCACATTTTGCAAATCTTGTTCTGTCTGTCTCACACCTTCATATGTATCTAGGCACCTTATACATTACAGAAAAAACAGGATATTTTATCCCAGATCATACTCTTTCCAGCTTATTTTTTTCTAGTATTTTAGTCCCTCCTGGTTAGACAGCCACCAAAGTAATTATTATTAAGAGTGGTTTTCACAGTCAGTGCTAAGTTAACATACACATTTACTAATTTCTTTATTCATCAGTGCTTCTTACGTTCAACTCATTTTTTTTTTCTGGGGTTCAGTTTTCTTCTTCCCAGGGTAAAACATTAGTAGCTTTAGAATAATTTGAGCTGAGGTATTGGCTATTAATTATAGAAGAAAGAGAGTACAAGCAGATAAAAGGTTTTTACACTATTCCTGTTTTGAAACCCTACGAGTCTGAACTATGGTGTTGCCAATGGAAATGAAAAAGAAGTGGTGAATCTGAGAGACATTACAGGAGTGACTGATTAGATATAAAGGGGGCTGTCATCTAAGGTAAATTAGATTTCTATACAGTTTTACTATATTTTTGGTGAAGTCTCAACCTCTATTCAGAAACACATGAAGAATATTTTTAACTGTGGACATACTAAATTTGAGCTGTTTGGGAGACATTTGGGTAGTAAGCGTTCTATAGACATTTGAAAATGAGCCTGTCTTAATGTAGAAAGTTGAATATGGAGATACACAATTGACAAAAGGAGAACATTGTTGTCCAATATTCTAAATTCACCTCATCTTCTCCACCACCTTCTGAACATGTACATACATCTGTCTTTACTTCCCTGGGGAAGGCAGGGTAGGGGGTGCTTCATTAGATTATCTCTGGTCATCTAATATATCTTAATTTCACAATGGTTTCAAATATTGTTATTCAAAATGCTGTCTGTAGACCAGCAATAGAACTTGGAAGCTTGTTGGAAGTGCAGAATCTCAGCCCTGTCCCAGACCTTGTAATTCAGAATCTGTATTTTACCAAGATCCACAGGTAATTCAATATGTACATTGATTGTTGAGATTCACTATTTTGAGGTAGTCTTAGAGCTGGCCTTGTTTGGGCATATGACTAGCTCCGAACATATCTCTTCACCTGATTTTACTTTTGAATGAGAAAAACAGATAAAAACATTCAGCCTGAAGGGTCAAAAATTGACATCATAGTTTTTCCTGAAAGTAGATTTGGGTAAGAATTAGGAGACATAATAGTAGATGCAGAGAATAAAAGGTAACTTTGAGGCGCCTGCAAAAGCCGACTTGTGGAAGCCTCTTTGTTAGATTACACATTAGCATTTCAGTTGTTGGATCATGAGGAGGTCTGGAAGTCCAATGGGAGGGGCCAAGCAGGCAGGGTAAATTTGTGGTGGAATATAACACCCAAGGGACTTAAACAGTTATTTGCTAAACCATGGGTAGTATTTCAGTATTGTAACAAATAGTATAACCTTACCCTGGGGAGTCAAGAAGGGAGCGGCTCAGGGATATTCATTTCATAGCCTAATGGCATATATTTCACAAACAGAGATTATCCAAGATAAAACTCTTGGTAGCAAATTTGTAAGGAAGAAATAGAGATATTTGGGGAACTTTTTGGAAGTACCCCTTCAATTTCATATTTGAAGTAGCTACTGCTATTCTTATGTTTTTTTATTCTTATGTATGTTTTACTCCTGGAACTTTTATGCTACTGAGGAGGAGATATAATTTTCCCTCAACCCTCATAATTTAGTAGTGTGGAAAAACCCCTGTAATTAAAGACAAATTAACAACAGAAAAACAAGCAAGTTTATTAATGCATGCAGTGTACATCACAAGGGAGGAACCTCAATAAAAGGTAACTCAAGGCAGTGGCTTAGAACTCTGGCTTCTATAGCATCTCCAATAAGGAACAATAAATTTGTAGAGAAATTACAGGATAAAAGAAAACAGCTTTATGCTTCCAAAGACAGGAAACTGTGGGAAGGTAAATGCAGTACATGGGAAGAAACTAATGGAATAAAGTTCATTTACAGATTCCCCGGGTGTCATTTCTGGGCTGATAAGAATTGTTCCCAATAAAAGAGAATTTACATCCTGTCTTTAGGATAGGGAGAGTTTTTCCTCTGGTTGCTGCTTCTTAATTGCCTTGACCTCAAAAATATTTTTATGCCAAAGAGGTATATTTTGGGGTGACATAGTCTGCATTCCTTTAGTACTATCAATTACACACCTTAGGGACTAAATATATTATAATTGGTTTTGACTTTTTGCCATCACTAAAATGAAAAAACTTCTCCTCTCTATCCATATCTATATGCAAACACTTGGCACAAGGCCTGAGAAAACCAATGGGATATAATTACATCTGTTATATTCTCTCCTTATTTCAGGTGAGATACTATCATTGATTTTATGCCATGGGTATTAAAAAATAGTATTTTTCTTCAAAAGATATTATTTCATTTAAATTGGACAAATTACAACATGATTAATATTTTAAATTGCAAGACTAAATATAAAAACCAAAAATAACGTAGTAAACATAATCTAATTTACAAAAATTCAAACTAGAAAAATGGGCAGGAAACATCAGCTCTATGTTTGTTGCAGTGCTTGAAAGTTACTAAATAACAGAGTCAATTTGTGCTATTTACAAATTTACAAGTTTCCTTCTAGGCTAAATTTAGATGTTGTGCTTTAATGGATACAGTTCATAATAAAACAATAACATTTAATAAAATTTATATAATTGAGTAAATCATTGGTGCTTACATTTTTTGCTTAATATAAGTTGGAATATATGGCTCAGTGTAACAGACATTAAAACTGCAAACTAGGTGAAGTCCTCAATATATATACCAGAAAGGAGGAAATGAGGAAGAAATAAAAGTTGAATTGGGGCCATCATTCTAATCTTTACCATCTGCAGTAGATAGATGTGAGCCAGTGAAACATAAAGGTAGCCATTAATAGATTATAATATTACTTCATGTCAGTTGGTGTTAAAATTGTCTGGAGGAAGGCTTGTGGTTTCAGCTGTAATGTGTAAAGAGCTTAGAAGTCATCACTACATTTCTTATAATAAGAAAAATCTGAAAAGGACTTATTAGAGAGATGAATTTACAGGGCAAACACTAGCCCAAAACTTGGAGTGACAGTTGAACCCAGAGAGTTATAGCTGAGATTTGCTTACCTGGAGTAAAAGCTGCTGTAAGCCATAAACTCATAGAAACACTTAAATGGTGATTTTGATGAATTGCTAGAGACTGAATGTGGTATAGTGTAAAAATGAAAAACTCCTGGCGGCAGCAGTCTTAAGAGACACACCTACACTTCTGTGGGCTTTATGTCTAGCAACCCCACAAGATTCTCACAGTATAGATTTAAGGAAGATCTCCTCAAGTGTCAAGCAAAGGGAACAAAAGAATAATCCTCATAAGATACTACAGAGCATTCTCCATAACAAAGTCCTACTCTCCAGAGGTAAAGACTTTACCAGAACATTTTCCCAGAGCCATGGGGGTAGAGTCATTCTCTGGCCTTCCTGTTTCACTTAAATTTGGAGATGGGATAAACATTTTTAAAAAAAACAATAAAAAACCACTTGTGAAGGTCATAGGCCAAAGACATAGGCCCACTAAAAACTGAGATTTAATTGGAAGATTATAGAATTCTTCCACTTCTCCATACCTTACCACCATTACAACAGGAATCCAGTATAATAATAATGACTACAGTTGAAAGAGTTGTAATATACAGAATCTCTATAAGGAAGAATACTTAGAAAAGGCCAAGGCAAGACTGGAGGTGAAAATAAGGGCACTACAAGAATTTGAAGTCTTTTCACTTATAGATATAATGACTATTAAATACAGCCCAATTTTTAGCTACATTACCATCAATCTTCACATTAGAGACAGATTTACTTCAGTTCCTATTACTTAAAACATCATGCTCAGTCCTCAACAACAACAAAATACAAGGTACACCAAAAGGCAAGTGAAAACAGTCTGAAGAGGTGAAGCATTAGAATGGGGTTCAGATATGACAGCAATGTTGAGCTTATCATACAGAGAATTAAGATAGCTATGATTAGTATGTTAAGGGCTCTAATAGAACAGATAGCATGCAAGAACAGATGGATAATGTAAGCAGAGACATGAAAACTCTAAGAGAAAATCAAAAAGAAATGTTAGACATCAAAAACACTGTAAAAGAAATAAAGCATGTATTTGATGGGCTCATTAGTAAATTGGACGAAGTGAGGAAAGAATCAGTGAGCTTGAACATAAGTCAATAGAAACTTCTCAAATGGTAATGCAAAGAAAAAAAAGAATAAATAATAGAACATCCAAGACATGTGCAACAATTACAAAGGTATGATGCATGGGTAATTAGAAAGAATTGAGCAGAAGTAATATAACATAATTATATACGAGAACTGTCCAAATAGGACAGACACCAAAGCAAAGATCAAGAAAGCTCAGAGAACACAAAGCAGAATAAACATCAGACATACTAGGCACTGAAGTATCATACTCAAATCGCAGAAAACCAAATATAAAGAGAACAACTTGAAAGAAGGTGGGAGCATGAAACACATTACTTATGTAGAAAAAAGAATAAAAATTATAGCAGACTTCTCATAAAAAAAACATGCAAGTCAGAAAAGAGTGGAGTAGGATATTTGGTGTTCAAAGAAAGAAACTACTAACCCAGAATTCAATATACAGTAATATAATTCTTCAAAAGCTAAGAAATAAAAGACTTTCTCAGACAAACAAAAACTGAAGGAATTCATCACCAGTATACTAGCAGACTTGCCCTGCAAAAAAGTTAAAAGATTTTCTTCAGGCAGAAGGAAAGTGATATAGTTCAGGAACTTGGATCAACACAAAGAGAAAGAGTGTTGGAAAAAGAATAAATGAAGGTGAAATAAAATCTTTTCTTATTCTTATTCTTAAATAATTTAAAATATAAGTCTTTATTGTAATAAGAGAACAATGCACTGAATAATTTTAGCATGTAAATAAGTGAAATAAATGACAACAACATCATAAGGAAAAGGAGGGGGAAATTGTGGATACTCTGCTAGTATGTATTGGCAGTACATGTAATATAGAATGGTATTATTTGAAGGTTGACTTAGATATGTAAATATATATATTATAAACTTTAGGAAAACTTCTATTTTTAATAACAATGATTGTTACACCAAGAGAGATTATACATAATCATATAAAATGTTCAATTAAAGCCAGATAAAGCAGAAAAAGAAGCCTCTGTCATGAATAAAAGCAATTACAACTGCATTTGATGTGAATCCACAATATTATATCAAATATATCAATAATCATTTTAAATATTAGTGGTTCAAGTGCACCAATTAAAATACAGAGATTACCAGAGTAGGTAAAAAGACAAGACCGTAAGATATAATTCAATAACAAATCTGCTTAATTAGAGAGAGCCCTATGTGTTAAAAGTAGTGGGATGAAGAAAGATATATCATGCTAACACTAAGCAAAATAAAATTGAAGTACCTACATGAATTTCACAAAAAACAAAATTCACAGCAAAAACAAGTGATCAGTGATAAAAAGGATAGTACACAATGATGAAGGGATCAATTTTCTAAAAAGATATAACTATCCTAAACATGTATGCACCTAATAACAGAGCATCAAAATGCCTGAGGCAAAAACTGATAGAATTGAAGGAAAAATAAACAAATCTTTTATTAAAGTTAGGGATTTCATCAGCATACTTACAAACATCTCCATCAGTAATTGATAGATTATACTGGCAGAAAGTGAATAAGGATATATTTGAATTGAACAACACTATCAATGAATTGGATCTAATTGACTTTTATAGAACAACCCATTATCTTACAGAATTAGACGTCATCTTACCATACCATTTAGCAATCATGTGTCTAAGTATCTACCCAACTGATCTGATAATTTATGTCTGCAAAAAAAACCTTCATGTGGATATTTACAGGTTTTGTTTATAGTTATTATATTATCATACTCACCAAAGTCAACAAAGCCTAGAAGCAACCATAGTATCTTTCAATGGGTGAAAGATATTATCCATTGATGTCTATGCATTGATAGACAATGGATTAACATTCAGTGATAAAAAATAAATGAGCTATCAAAGTATAAAAAGTCAG
Source organism: Gorilla gorilla gorilla (assembly GCF_029281585.2). Taxonomy (NCBI): domain Eukaryota; kingdom Metazoa; phylum Chordata; class Mammalia; order Primates; family Hominidae; genus Gorilla; species Gorilla gorilla. Next base: position 125,440,268 of record NC_073247.2, read on the forward strand.
GGATTAAACCTAAATTTATATTTCAAAGTAACAGAAGCTAGTCTATAAAAGTTACATATTGTATTATTCCAATTATGTGACATTCTGGAAAAGGTAAACCCATTGAGATGGTAAACATTTCAGTGATTCCCTGCCATTTCAGTGATTCCCTGTGCAGACAGGGAGGTGGGGGATTAAATCACACGGCTTTTTTTTTAAGGAGTGAAACTGTTCTTTATGATACTATAGTGACCAATAGCACGTTAAACATCTTTGAAAATCCGTAGAATCTTAAAAGTCCAGTACTACTATAAAGACACATGCACACGTATGTTAACAAATGATAGTGATAGTGTATACCCTTAAAATGATGTGATGGGAATTGTACTTTATTGCTGTGGTCTTCTTTCCCCAAAACTTTAATCTAATAATGAGAAAAACGCCAGATACATCCCAGCTGAGGGACATTCTACAAAGTACTTGAATTCTCAAGGACTTCAAAAACATGGAAAGTCTGAGATGTCAGAGTCAGTAGAAGTCTAAGGAAACATGACAACTAAATGCAATAGGATCTGCTGGATAGGATTCTGTAACAGAAAAATAACCTTTGGAAAATTTGGAAAAATCTTAATAAAGTATGTACTTTAGTAACATTAACATATCAATATTGATTTATTAATTGTGGCAAATGTACTATACTAAGATGCTAATAATAGGAAAAACTGTGTGGAGGTGTACAAGAACTCGCTGAACTATCTTTGTAACAGCTCTATAAATCTAAATCTGTTCTAAAATAAATTTTTTAAAGTTTATTTTAAAAATGTGACCTGAGACATATATATGTATCTGTGCCAGATTTAAACTTCACAGCCCCTCACCTGAACAAACACACTTTCCAAGGCCCTAAAATCAATATGCTTACATGGTCTCATATTCTTGTAATGTTTTTAAAACTGAGATATTTTAAACACAATTGGTTAAATAACTGTTCTTTATACTTCAAATCTCTCTCCATCATTTTTTCTCTCATGTAGTTTTGGAGAGGGCACAGGCACTTTGGGGATCATGGTGAAAAGAGGTTGTGTTAGAAATACGTTTAGTTTGGCTGTGGAGTAATGTGTGAAATTTTGGTTCTCACTTATTGTCATCTATAATTATAGCTAGGATTACTGGCATAAGAATGGCTTCCAAGTATACTCCTACAGCTCACTATGCTAACTTACCTTGCATTGTGACAGGAAAGTGTAAGGTCATGTTATGTTATGAATGTGTGCGGCAGTGAACAGCCAGAAATATAAGGGTAGTGGGGAATCTAGATTTGAAATATACATAGCTAGAAGGTGGTTTTCACATATGCCCAATTTGCCAATGTCTACCTTTTTATTGGTGTCGTTAGACAATTTAATTATTGATATGGTTGGATTAAAATCTATCACATTGAGAGTTGTTTTTTATTGTTCTCTGTTATAGTTTCTTTTCTTTCTGCCTGCTATTGAATTATTTATTTCATTTGCTTCCACTATTGGCTTATTATTTAAATTCTTTAAGAAAAATGGAATGTTTCTCCCAGCTTTACGTTATGCATTTTTAATTTATCACAACCTACCCAAATAATATTTAGAGACTGAATTAGTCCATTTTGCATCGCTGTAAAGGAATACCTGAGGCTGGGGAATTTATAAAGAAAAAAGGTTGATTTGGCTAATCATTCTACAGCCTGCACAAGAAGCATGGCACCAGCATCTGCTTCTGGTTAGGACTTTAGGAAGCTTTTACTCATAGCAAAAGGCAAGGGGGAGGGCAGTGGCATGTCGAGAGGGGGAGCGAGAGAGATGCCAAGCTCTTTAAGACAACCAGCTCTCATGTGAACTAATAGAGTGAGAACTCATTCATTACCATGGGGAGGGGACCAAGACATTCATGAGGGATCTGCTCCTATGACCCAAACACCTCCTACCAGGCTCTACCTCCGACATTGGGGGTTACATTGCAACATGGGATTTGAAAAGGACAAACATCCAAACTGTATCAGAGCTCCATATTTACTATAAGAGCCATAAAAATGTATACTTAAATTTTTCTCTCTCCTCTTTTGTGCTATTGTTACATAGTTTACTTCTACATATATTATAAACATACAATGTATTGTTACTATTTTTCTTGTATACAGTAAATTATACTTTGGAGTTACTAAAGTAAAAAAATACATTATAGTTACCTTCATTTAAACTATATGCAGTTTTTCATTGTTTTGTCTATGTATGTATATCCAAGTTATTGTCTGGTATCATATTCTTATGCCTGGAGAACCTGCTTTAACCTTTTTTTTGTTGTAATGAATTGATCCTTTAACCACTTTTTTGGTCTATAATAAATTCTCTCAGCCTTTTTTTTCTGGTTTGCAAAAGCATGTTTTCCCTTTATTTTGAAAAATATTTTCACTTGATATAGAATTTGAGTTGATGGTGATTTTCTTTGATTACTTTAGAGATGTCATTGCATTGTTTTCTTAGTTGCACAGCAGCTGATGACATAGTGAATCTAATTATTTTCTTTCTTCTTGTATATAATCTGTTTTTTCAACTCTGGCTGCCTTCAAGATTTTCTCTTAATCATGGGCTTAAGCCTTTTAACTAGGATGTTTCTAAGTCTGTTATTCTTTATTTTGTTTCGGGTTCTCTAGGACTTTTAGGGTATTATGACTTGATTTTCAGAAACCTCTGTGGCACCACTTAAATATTTATTCTGCCCATTTCTTTCCCTCTTATTCTGTGATATCACTACTCAGATGTTAGACCATTTGATACTGTTCCACAATTACAGGATATTTTATTATTTTGTTTATTCTTTTTTTCTCTTTGAATAATAATTTGGGTAATTTTTGTTGACACCTTCTAATTCATTCATTCATTCCTCAGCTAGATGAAGTCTACCTAAAAAATTGTTTAAGGCATACATCATCTCTATTACCATGTTTTTTTTAGGTCTAGTATTTCAATTTGATTGTTTTATATAGTTTCAATCTTTTTGTTGAAATTCTACTTCTATTCACTTATGTTGCCCTCCTTTTCCACTTGAGCCTTTAATATATTTAACAATAGTTAATTTTAAATCTCTATTTTATATTACCAATATCTAGCTCATCTCTGAAGCTGGTTTTGTTGATTGTTTTTAGAAAATGTTAGTTTTTTCTGGTGTCATCATTTTTAATTGATTATTTAATATCGTGTGTACAATACAGATGGTAGAGTACATATTTTAAATGAATTTTCCTCTATTTCTATTAGGCTTGTATTGTGTAGCGTCTAGTCAATCTTCTCAAGAGTTGCACTGGGCTTGGCATTTGTTGTTGCTTGATACTGGGTATGGGAGAAGGGTTTAACTACAAAGATCATGAGAGAAATTTTTGAACTGATAGAAAATATTCTGTATCTTAATCTTCACGGCAACTACACAATAGTATGCATTTGTCAAAACTCATGGAGCTGTACACTAAAATTTTTGAATTTTATTATGCACAAATTATACTTCAGTAAGCATTTTTTAAAGTACCATCTATGTACCTAGACCTTGAAAAACACTACTAAGTGTTACAAAAAGTGTAAAAAATAAAATCTAGAAAGTTCTCAAATCAACACCCAACATCACAACTAAATGAATTAGAGAAACCAAACAAATTCAAAAGCTAGCAGAAGACAAGAAATAACTAAGATCAGAGTAGAATTGAAGGAGATAGAAACACGAAAACCCCTTCAAAAAATCAATGAATCCAGGAGCAGGTTTTTTTTTAAGAAATTAATAAAATAGATAGACCAACTGGCTAGACTAATAAAGAAGAGAAGACACAATAAAAAATAGTAAAGGGGCTATTAGCAATGACCCCACAGAAATACAAAAAATCATCAGAGAATACGATAAACAACTATACACAAATAAACTAGAAAATCTAGAAGAAATGGATAAATTCTTGGACACATACACCCTCCCAAGACTAAACCAGGAAGAAGTCAAATCCCGAATAGACCAATAACAAGTCCTGAAATTGAGGCAGTAGTAAATAGCCTACCAACAACAACAACAAAAAGCCCAGGTTTAGATGGGTTTACAGCTAAATTCTAACGGAGGTACAAAGAAGAGCTGGCACCATTCCTTCTGAAACTGTTTCAAACAATTGAAAAGAAGGGACTTCTCCCTAACTCATTTTATGAGGCCAGCATCATCCTGATACCAAAACCTGGCAGAGATACAACAAAAAAAGAAAACTTCAGACTAATATCTTTGGTGAACATGGATGCAAAAATCCTCAATAAAATACTGGCAAACCAAATCCAGCAACACATCAAAAAGCTTATCCACCAGGGTCAAGTCGGCTTCATCCCTGGTATGCAAGGCTGGTTTAACATATGCAAATCAATGAACGTAATTCATCACATAAACAGAACTAAAGGCAAATACCACATGATTATCTCAATAGATGCAGAAAAGACCTTCAATAAAATTCAACATCTCTTTATGTTAAAAACTCTCAATAAATTAGGTATGGATGGAACAAATCTCAAAATAATAAGAGCCATTTATGACAAACCCACAACTAATAGCATACTGAATGGGCAAAAACTGGAAACACTCTCCTTGAAAAATGGCACAAGACAAATGCCCTCTCACCACTCCTATTCAACTTAGTATTGGAAGTTCTGGCCAGGGCAATCAGGCAAGAGAAAGAAAGGAAGCAAATTCAAATAGGAAGAGAGGAAGGCAAACTGTCACTATTTGCAGACGACATGATCCTGTATCTAGAAAACCACAGTGTCTCAGCCCAAAAGCTCCTTAAGCTGATAAGCAAATTCATCAAAGTCTCAGGACACAAAATCAATGTGCAAAAATAACAAGCATTCCTATACATCAACAATAGACAAGCAGAGAGCCAAAATGACTGAACTCCCATTCACAATGGCTACAAAGAGAATAAAATACCTAGGAATACAGCTAACAAGGGATGTGAAGGACCTCTTCAAGGAGAACTGCAAACTACTGCTCGAGGAAAACAGAGAGGACACAAGCAAATAGAAAAACAGTCCATGCTCATGAATAGGAAGAATCAATATTGTGAAAATGGTCATACTGCTCAAGGTAATTTATAGATTCAATGCTACTGCCATTAAACTACCATTGACATTTTTCACAGAATTAGAAAAAACTACTTTAAAATTGATATGGAACCAAAAAAGAGCCTGGATAGCCAAGACAATCCTAAGCAAAAAACAAAACAAAACAAAAAAACAAAGCTGGAGGCATCACACTACCCAACTTCAAACTATACTACAAGGTTACGGTAACCAAAACAACATAGTACTAGTACAAAAACAGACACATAGACCAATGGAACAGAATAGAGATCTCAGAAATAAGACCGCACATCTACAACCATCTGATCTTTGACAAACCTGATAAAACCAAGTAATGGGGAAAGGATTCCCTATTGAATAAACAGTGCTGAGAAAACTGGGTAGCCATATGAAGAAAATTGAAACTGGTCCCCTTCCTTACACCTTATACAAAAATTAACTCAAGATGGATTAAAGACTTAAATGTAAAACTTGAAACTATAAAAACCCTAAAAGATAATCTAGGTAATACCATCCAGGACATAGGCATAAACAAAAATATAATGACAGACACCAAAATCAATCACAACCAAAGCAAAAATTGACAAATGGGACCTAATTAAACTAAAGAGCTTCTGCACAGCAAAAGAAACTACCACCAGAGTGAACAGACAACCTACAGAATGGGAGAAAAATTTTGCAACCTATCCATCTGACAAAAGTCTAATATCCAAAGTCTTCAAGGAACTTAAATTTACAATAAAAAAAAACCCCATCAAAAATAGTGCAAAGGATATGAACAGACACGTCTCAAAAGAAGACGTTTATTTGGCCAACAAACATACGAAAAAAAGCTTAACATCACTGATTATTAAAGAAATGCAAATCAAAACCACAATGAGATATCATATCACACAAGTCAGAATGGCTATTACTAAAAACTCAAAAAATATCAGATGCTGGTGAGGCTGTGGAGAAAAAGGAACACTTTTACACTGTTGGTGGGAATGTAAATTAGTTCCACCATTGTGGAAGACAGTGTGGCAATTCCTCAAAGACCTAGAGTCAGAAATACCATTTGACCCAGCAATCCCATTACTGGGTATGTACCCAAAGGAGTATAAATTATTCTATTTTAAAGACATATGCACGTGTATGTTCATTGCAGCACTATTCACAATAGCAAAGATATGGAATCAACCTGCATGTCCATCAGTGATAGACCGGATAATGAAAATGTGGTACATATACACCACAGAATATTATGTAGCCATAAAAAAAGAATGAGATTATATCTTTTGCAGGGACATGGATAGAGCTGGAGGCCATTATCCTTTGCAAACTAACACAGGAACAGAAAACAAAATACCGCGTGTTCTAACTTATAAGTGGGAGCTAAATGATGAAAACATGGACACAGAGGGGAACAACACACAATAGAGCTTTTTGGAGGATGGAAGGTGGGAGGAGGGAGAGGATCAGGAAAAATAACTAATAGATTCCAGGAATAATACCTGGGTAATGTAATAATCTGTACAACAAACACCCATGACACACTTTACTTGTGTAACAAACCTGCACATTTTGCCATGTACCTCTGAACTCAAAAGTTTAAAAAAATCTATATTTATTCACATGTTTTTATCCACATGTGCAAACATATTTGGCAGATAAGCATTCCAACATGACGACCACCACACCTAACATGAAGCCCACATAGATGGCTCTCTTCTATTTTTATGACTTATTTTCTACATCAAGAAAGGCATTACCATTTCTATTATGCTAATTTTATGTGTGTATGTATCTATCTTCTTTCTTTCTATGGCTATATAATATTTTGAAGTATTAAACAATATATAATGCTATTGCCCCAAAACATGATTTTAATACAGTATTTTCTAGCCAAGGAAACTATAGCATTCCACCTTCATTGCCCCAGGAAAATGAAGCTACAACAAAAATGTTCTTGAAAGGTATGTTAGTTTATAAAAAAATTTCTTTTCAAGTTTTAATTACTAGAATTTTTGCAGTTCAACTCTCTAACCTATGAAAGTTTGGAAATAACATTTATACCACAAATAAAAAATTTTCAAACAATGCATAAAAAATACTATACTCCCTTAGACTTAATGAAGATTCCACAAAAACAAGAAATGAAGGTAGAAGGAGAGTTGCAAAAGGAAAGAGTGGAAAAATAGAATGTTGAAAGGCAAGCTACAGACTTACAAGTTTGTGTAATATCTGGATCCAAGAATCCACGAGTAGACAATTTCTGTGTTCTCCCTACTGGAACCCTGAGAAGCAGCACGAGAACAGCAGATAAGAAATAGCTGCATGATAAGACAGTACCTGGGGATAGCTCCACTGAGTTTTCTTCAGATCCAAATTGGAAAGATAAAGAAGCCAGCTTTTACCATGCTTGAAGATAGCTGAAAGAAAGAAAGAGTAAGTTGACAGACCTGATGGGGTCATGCAGTTGTAATTAGGGAATGCTACAGAGGAAAGTTGTGAGGAGCATATGGGAATGAGGACATCTTGACACATGTCAATGTGGAACAATAATGACAGCCAAGAACTAGAGACTGGATGATCTGAGGATGCAGTGTGAAAAGATGCCATCTTGGAACCAGACTTCATGATGTTACATAAGCTTCCTGGAATGTAGGTGTTACTAGGAAGAGGCGGAAAAAGTTCTGAATTAACTGATGTTAAGCAATAAATTAATCGGTTTAGCTAGAATTGACTGAGATTATATTTTATATTCTCAATAGAATGAAAACTCAGAATATGGATCACTGTGAGCCACAAATTAAATCCATTTTTGCATACCTTAGCTCTGTGGCTTAAGAAATGTGTACTCTTTCCCAGTATTTGGAGGGATATGTTTACAGAGGGAGAGTAGCAGCATAGAGCTCACACTGGTTTTCATTGGTGAGTGTGGCATCCCCTTAAGAATGTCTATGACCAAAATTAGAGGAGCTGAGTAAAGTTGGAGCCGTGTTCCTTCAACCAGCTAAGCTCAGTATAGTATGTTTCACTGAAATGTATTTATTCACTCCAAAATATTTATTAAATGCATACTATGTACCAGCACTGTTTTAGAAGTTCGGCATATGCCATGAGCAAACAGACAAGGAAGGTTCTTGCCATCATGAAACATGTATTTCAGCTGAGGCAGTGTACTAAAACTGCTAATTGATTACCATATCTATCTTTTCTTCTTTCTGTAATATAGCTAGACTGCATTTTCCAGTCTCTCTTGAATTTATAGGAACATGTGACTGAGTTCTAGCAAAGGAAGTATAAATAAAAGTAAAGTGTGATAATTTCAGGTCTGGTTCATAACACTGTTCATATGTGTTTTTCCCTCATGCTCTTTCTCCTCTTGCTAGCTTGATGCAGAAGACAATGAGGCTCTATGGGAGTACAAATCCATAAGATGGAAGGTGCTATTGAATAGAGATGAGCCAACAGTGAAATCTAAACAGCCACCTGGAACTGTTAGGTGAACAATAAACAAAATTCCATCTACTGAGCTATCACGTTTGGGTCTATTTTTATCAGTTAGCCTACTCTTAACTACCATGGGGAGAGAGACAATAAACAACAAAAAGGAAATATATAATGTACAATGTCAACATGCGCTTCAAAAAAATAAAGCAGACCAAGGGGAGGGTGGCTAGGAAAGACCTCTATGAGAAAGTGGCATTCGATGAGAAACCTCAATTAAATGAAGGAGTCAATCATGCAAATATCTGGAAAAAGAGTGTTTCAGGAAGAGTGAACTGGGAAATGCAAAGACCCCAAGAAAAACAAATCAAGCAAAGGAAAGAATATTAGAAAAGGAAGACAGATATATGGGAACTAGATTATGTAGAGTTTCACAAGCAGTGGTAAGGCACTTGGATTTTATTCTAAATATAGTGGCAAGCCATAAATAATGACACTCTAATTAACATTTTTTTTTTTTTTGCAAATAATACTTTACTGAAAAATTACCTAGAGTAAAATGCATAAAGCTTAAGTGTATACCTCAGTGAATTTTTACAACTAAAGTAGTCCCCCCTTATTCTTGGGGATACGTTCCAAGATCCCTAGTGGATGCCTGAAACCTTGAATAGTACCAAACTCTGCAGGGGCCCTCAATCCCTGGGCTGCCGATCAGTACAGGTCTGCGGCCTGGTAGGAGGGAGGCCGCAGAGCAAGAAGTGAGCATCCAGCAAGCTTTACCTCCTGAGCTCCACTCCCTGTCCGGTCAGCTGTGGCATTCAATTTTCATAGGCGTGCGAACCCTATTGTGAACTGTGCATGGGAAGGATCTAGGTTGGGTGCTCCTTATGAGAATCTAGCTAATGCCTGATTATTTGAGGTGAAACAGATTCATGTCAAAACCATCCCCACCCGCCACCCCCATGGAAAAACTGTCTTCCATGAAACCCATCCCTGGTGCCAAAAAGGCGAAAAGTTTGGGGACCACTGCTATAGAGTATATACTATGTTTTCTCAATCTGATAACTGAGACAGCTACTGACTACTAGACAGGTAGTGTATACAGCGTGCATACACTGGATAAAGGGATGATTCACATCCCAGGATGGCATGAGATTTCATCACACTACACAGAAGGGAGGACAATTTAAAACTTACGAATTGTTTATTTCTGGGATTTTCTATTTAGTATTTTCAAGACTGAGGTTGATCTCTGGTAATTGAAACCAAGGAAAGCAAAACTATAGATAAAGGGGGACCGCTGTATATCTACCTATCACCCAGCTCAAAATAAATAACATTCCCATTACCCCCAGAAATTTCCCTCACAACTATATCCAGTCAATCACCTCACCCCGCCACCCTCCACCACCCTACAGGGACATGTTATTCCAATGTCTATCACCAAAGATTGAACTCGAATGTCAACATGGTACATTGACAACCTTCACGATATACATTGTGTTCATGTTTTTACACATACTGAACAAAATGATAATGTGCAGATTGGGTGGGAGGTAAAATTTTGGACATTAAGGAGAAAGCACTGCGAAAGAGGTATCTGAAATTCAGCAGCAGTCTGACAAGCAGATGGCAGGAGCCTTGAAGAATTTGAACACCTTCTTTCTCTAATTTGCTTCTGTGAGCAACCTCTTTTCTCTCCCTCTGAGTTCTGCAATCTTTGACTCTTTGTTTCCTGGTAAATTGATTTCAAATGTATGACTCAGATTGGATGCTGGGCTGTTTAATTTGATCTTTTGAGTTTTCCAAAAGAAAGGCACTTGATTTTGCTCTGTGAGGAAATCAACAGAAGTACAAGCATTAGAAATACCATTTGATTAAATCAGATAGGATTTTGTAAATGACAAGACCCATCTTCAAGTTTTGAAAATGATAATTTCCTAGAAATAATAGCAACAATAATAACTACTTATTTTCTCCTTAAGGATTAACTTTAGAAAACTAATATAAATATCAGAGAAAGCATGATTCATTTGATTTACTCTCAGGTATATTAGTGGGGCAATTTAGAGACATGCCTTTGGGGATATTGTTGCAACTTAGTATTCCAAAGGACCTTTGAATCACCAAAGCTAACTTTTCAGGACCAGTTGGTAGGGAATTGCTGGCTTGCATAATATCTCTTTCAAACCTGATTTCCACTCACTGGAAGAACAGATGAAGTGTCTCTTAGTAAGGAGTGGTAATTATTAATTCAGTTATTTGGATATGCCTTGACATACATGAAGAAACATGAGAAAATTAAATAAATACACTATTTAGCATCTCTGTGGCAAGGTTTTTACCAGCTTTTTGGTTCAGTGACTGTGAAAATATCGTCTTACCCTTAATCAAAAAGGAAATTAATTTCAAACAAAGTTTCCATTTTGGGTCAGAATGAAAAGGAAAAAACATGTAGGTAGCTGCTTGTGTGGAACACAGTGTACTAAGTGTCATCTTCCTTTTCAGCTTGGAAGCAACAGTTCATGCATGGTAATTGCAGACATATCTTACTGAAGAGGACTAACAGATGAACACATTATTAGCAAAAGGAGGGTGGTCACTTTAGAATCAGCTCATACAATAATCTCTTAATTTTCCAGCATCCATTTAACATGTATTTGCTAGGAAACAGCACCTACCAAACATTAAGAAATTTGAAGTGAACTATGGAAAATCCTGATATTACAGTTTATGCTTTATTTTTATTTTGGTATGAAATAATTGAAACATTACTTACAATTTGTGAAAAAAATTTCTAAAAAGAGCACAGTGTACCTAACACACAGCACATAAAATATCATATTCTGAATACCTTTGATGTCTTCTGTGTACCCCTCCTTGATCTTATTCATCTTCTTCCCTCCCTGCCAGGGGTAACCACTGTCTTAAATTTTGTTCATTATTCCTTTGCTTTTTGCTAAATATTACCACTTGGGTATGTGCCCCAAAATATTATGCTCTTTAATTTTGGACATATGCAAATTATATAAATAGCATCAGACTATTATTTTGCAATCGTTTTGTTCATTCAACTTGGTGAGATTCATCCATATTGAGATAGATAGCTATAGCTCTTTCAATTTCATTATTGTATGGTTTTCCATTGTATGAATACAAAATGATTTATGAGTTTTGTTCCTCATGTAGATTTGGTTTCCAGTGTTTTGTTTTCCAACATCACTGCTATCTGCATTCTTCTACATGTCATGTTGCCTACTTATGTGAGAGTTTCTCTAACATCTATATCTACAGATGAAATTGCTGCATCAAATGATATGTGTATCATCAACTTTACTAGATAATACTATTTTTTTCCAAAATGATTGTGATAATTTATACTCCTAGCAGGAGTACATGAGAGTTCTAGAAGTCTTACATTCTCACAAATCAGCAAGGTCCAATTTATAATATTTGCCTATCTAGTGGGTGTGAAATGAAATGATTTTAATATATATTTTCCATGTTATTTAACAAGGGTATGCTTCTAGCTATAGATTTTTTATTGGCTATTATTTTTTCCTCATTCTGTGAAATAGCTAATTATATCTTTTGTCCTTTTCTATTAGGTTTTTAAAAATCAATTTGTAGAAAGTATTTATATATAATTGATAATGTGCTTTCCAGTTACATGTACTGCACTATTTTCTCCTATTTCATAGATTTTTTTGCCATTTATGCTATTTTTAATAAATAGTAGCTCTTAATTTTAATGTAGTTAAATTTTATAATCTCTTTCATTTTAGTTTTCATTGTTTGTGGCTTCTGTAAGAAATATTTTTCTACCCCAAGCTCATAATATTAACATTTTATATAACTTCCTCTATTTTTAAAATTTTTGACGTTGGATTTAAGTATGTAACCTACTGGTAATTATTTGTGAATTCTATACCTATACTTTGGTCCTGTATATAATTACTAAGTTATGTGTTTGTGTGTATGTGTGCATGCGTGCATGTATTTTCTTTTTTCCTCCATCAATGTGCCTGAGGTTTCTTAATATTGTTAGTATGTTCAAAATTTTGGCCTTGTAGAACAAAGCTGGAGGCATCACACTACCTGACTTCAAACTATACTACAAGGCTACAGTAACCAAAACAGCATGGTACTGGTACCAAAACAGAGATATAGATCAATGGAACAGAACAGAGCCCTCAGAAATAACACCACACATCTACAACCATATGATCTTTGATAAACCTGAGAAAAACAAGCAATGGGGAAAGGATTCCCTATTTAATAAATGGTGCTGGGAAAACTGGCTAGCCATATGTAGAAAGCTGAAACTGGATCCCTTCCTTACACCTTATACAAAAATCAATTCAAGATGGATTAAAGACTTAAATGTTAGACCTAAAACCATAAAAACCCTAGAAGAAAACCTAGGCAATACCATTCAGGACATAGGCATGGGCAAGGACTTCATGTCTAAAACACCAAAAGCAATGGCAACAAAAGCCAAAATTGACAAATGGGATCCAATTAAACTAAAGCACTTCTGCACAGCAAAAGAAACTACCATCAGAGTGAACAGGCAACCTACAAAATGGGAGAAAATTTTCGCAACCTACTCATCTGACAAAGGGCTAATATCCAGAATCTACAATGAACTCAAACAAATTTACAAGAAAAAAACAAACAACCCCATCAAAAAGTGGGCAAAGGACATGAACAGACACTTCTCAAAAGAAGACATTTATGCAGCCAAAAAACACATGAAAAAATGCTCATCATCACTGGCCATCAGAGAAATGCAAATCAAAACCACAATGAGATACCATCTCACACCAGTTAGAATGGCGATCATTAAAAAGTCAGGAAACAACAGGTGCTGGAGAGGATGTGGAGAAATAGGAACACTTTTACACTGTTGGTGGGACTGTAAACTAGTTCAACCATTGTGGAAGTCAGTGTGGCGATTCCTCAGGGATCTAGAACTGGAAATACCATGTGACCCAGCCATCCCATTACTGGGTATATACCCAAAGGACTATAAATCATGCTGCTATAAAGACACATGCACACGTATGTTTATTGCGGCATTATTCACAATAGCAAAGACTTGGAACCAACCCAAATGTCCAACAATGATAGACTGGATTAAGAAAATGTGGCACATATACACCATGGAATACTATGCAGCCATAAAAAATGATGAGTTCATGTCCTTTGTAGGGACATGGATGAAATTGGAAATCATCATTCTCAGTAAACTATCGCAAGAACAAAAAACCAAACACCGCATATTCTCACTCATAGGTGGGAATTGAACAATGAGATCACATGGACACAGGGAGGGGAATATCACACTCTGGGGACTGTTGTGGCGTGGGGGGAGGGGGGAGGGATAGCATTGGGAGATATACCTCATGCTAGATGACAAGTTAGTGGGTGCAGCGCACCAGCATGGCACATGTATACATATGTAACTAACCTGCACAATGTGCACATGTACCCTAGAACTTAAAGTATAAAAAAAAAAACATTGACCTTGTTGATTATCTTTATTAAATTTTTATATGATTAATTCCTGATTTTACCTTTGTTATTTAACTACTTTTGTTTTATTTGAATCTATTACATTGCTCTTTTTCTAACTTCTTAAATTATATACTTAGATAATTTTAACCTCTCTTTTATATTTATATATCCATCTCTATATATTGCTGAAGCTGCATATCCCAAGTTTTGATATTTAGCATTTTCTGTGGACAATCTAAAATATTTTGACTTTCATCATTATTTCAACCTGATCCAACTAATTATTTAGAAGTTGATGTGGTTTGGTTGTGTCCCCACCAAAATCTCATCTTGAATTGTAGTTCCCATAATCCCCACACGTCGTAGGAGGGACCCAGTTGGAAGTGATGAATCACCGGGGCAGTTACCTCCATGTTGTACTTGTGATAGTGAGTTCTCACAAGATCTGATGGTTTTGTAAGGGGCTTTTCCCTCTTTTGCTCGACACTTCCCTCTCCTGCCACCACATGTAGAAAGACGTGTTTGCTTCCCCTTCCATCACGATTGTAAGTTTCCTGAGGCCTCCCCAGCCCTGAGGAATTGTGAGTCAAACCTCTTTCCTTTATAAATTACCCAATCTTGGGCAGTTCTTCATAGCAGCATGAGAACAGACTAACACAGAAGTGTACTTCTTAATTCGCAAATGTTTTTCAGTTATTATTGATTTGGAGCTTAATATTTTTATTTTAGAATATGCTCTATTATTTTGGTTCTTTGAACTTTGGTAAGATTTGCTCTCTAAAGCTGTATATGTCCAATTTTCATAAATGTTATGAACTTATTTGAAAAAATATGCATTCCACAGTTGTACTAAATACTCTGTAGTCATTTGTTAAGTCAATTATTCATTTCTTTCAAATTTTCAAGTTTCTATCAAATTTTTGGTTACTTGTTTTATTAATTACTTAGACATGATGAATTTTCCTGTTATGGTTGTGGAGGATTCTTGCTATGGTTGTGGAGTATTCTGTTTCTCCCTGGATTTTGTCAATTTTTGCTTTATATGTTTTGAAGTTTTACTACTTGCAATACGCAAATGTAACCCTGTTATATCTTTCCAGTGAATTGAAGCATTTATTATTATAAAATCACCTATTTACTTCTAGTAATGCTTTTTATCTTAAAGCCTACTTCATCAGACATTTTTTAGCTACACCAAGTTTCTTATGGGGGTGATAGATACTCCTTTATTGTTTTATAGGAGATCATTATATGCTACCTAAATATTAATTCTTTTTCTAACATTTGGTAGGTTTTTAACCCCAACTTTTACATTGCCTTTTAATTAGTATTATGATATCTTTATAAAATATTTACTTTGTATGATTAATATCTACTTTCTTTTTGATGTCTTATATTGGTTGTATGCACATAAAGCATTTCTCAATCTGGAAGTAACATAGGTATTATCATATAGGCTTTTCCAATGTTTTAAAAGTTATACATAAAACCTCTTATGATCACCTGGAATACGTTTTATTTTGTAATGAGCAATCGTTTTTCTAATCATAATTAACACATTTTATTATGTGTTATATCGTTCTTTGCCATTGATTTATCATTTTAATGTTTCATTTTGAAATAATTTTATATTTACAAAATCACTTGCAAAATCGTACACATATTTTCTCCCATTTTGTCTCTTCACTTTGTTGATAGTTTTCTTTGCTGTGCAGAAGCTTTTTAACTTAATGTGATCTCATTTGTCCATTTTGCTTTGTTGCCTGTGCTTGTGTGGTATTGCTCAAGAAATTTTTCTCCAGATCAATGTCCTGAAGATTTTCCTTAATGTTTTCTTGTAGTAGTTTTATAGTTTCAGGTCTTACATTTAAATCTTTAATCCATTTTGATTTCATGTTTTTCATATGGCAACACAGAGCTCCTGTAGACCCATTCCCTACCTCTCTCAAATATTAAAATCTCATATAACTAGTATAATTAATAATACCAGGATATTATTGATACCTGGCTCTCATTATTGAAAATATATTTACTTATTTGCTCAATCCTATTATATGCAAGTTCCAGAATTGCTAACTCATACCTTCATGAAAAACAAATTTATAAGCCAGCATATAATATTCATTTACAGTTCTTTTTTCTCCCAGCCTTAATATGTAATATCAAAACACCATTTTCCTTATTTTCTTCCTTGACCCTCTCAATGTCACTATGTTATTAATTTGAAATGATGTTAGGCTCACTTATTTCTGTTTGTATTCTATTTCCCCCCTCCTCTGCATTCTCATTTAGTCTGTCTATCTATCTATGTATCTACCTACCTATTTATTTATTGGTTGCATAAAATTTTACCATGGTTCTAAAGGTCAAAACTATTTTTAAAAATACTCAAAGAAGCTTCATCACTTTTATTGTTTCATCACTTTTATTCTCATTACTTTACTTTTCCCATCCCATTTTCCCCCATCTCCTATACATAACTAATCTCATTAGTTTCTTGTTCTTTCTTCTTGTTTTTGTTTTTGAAAAAAAAAAAATACTTGTACATCTTATAGTCCCTTCCTTTTAACATGAAAGGTAGTGCACTATAGATATATACTCTTTCACCTTTGCTTTTTTTCATTTAATATAGACTAGAAATCACTCCATATCAGTTTATAGATCTTTCTCATCACTGAATTTTTAAATTTTTAAATTTGTAAATTTTCTGGGTACAGAGTAAATGTACATATTTGTGAGGTATCTGAGATGCTTTGATACAGGCATGCAATGTGTAATAATCACTTCATGGAAAATGGGGTATCCATCCCCTCAAGCATTTGTCTTTTATGTTACAAGCAATCCAATTATATTCTTTTAGTTATTTTTAAATGTACAATTAAATTATTGACTATAGTTACTCTGTGGTGCTATGAAATAGTAGGTCATATTCATTCTTTCTATTTTTCCTCATCATTTCTTAAACCTGCATAATACTTCAGTTTGTGCATATACCATGGCTTATTCAACCACTCTCCTATATATGGACATTTAGTTTCTAATATTTTGCAACTGCAAGCAATGCTGCAATGTATAATTTGTACATATGTATTTTCATATTGTCAGAAGTGCATCTTCAGGGTTAAATCTAGAATTGTAATTACTGAGTCAAAGGTAAATGTATATGTAGTCTTATTAATGTTGCTAAATTGACCTCCAGAAGGGTTGTGCCAATTTGCAACCCTATTATTAATACATTGAGATTGGCTGTTTCTCACAGGCTCACCAATAGACTGCGGTGTCATATTGTTTAATTTTTACTAATCTTTTAGGTGAAAAATAATATCTTAGTGCTGTTTTATTTTGCATTTCCTTAGTGAGTTTGAATATCTTTTTATACATTTTAGAGCAAGTTTTATATATTTTTGGTAAATTGTCAGTTGATATTCTTTCTCAACGTGACAACTTCATAATTTATGACGATTTTTGCTTGGCTTTTTTTCAATGTTATGTAGTCAAATTTATCAATCCTTTCATTTACTTCCCCTGAATTTTAAGACATTCTTGCAATAACTTTCCCTGTGCCAAGGTTAAAGAAGAATGTATTCATTTTTTTAGTACTTGTAGGGTCTCATTTTCTATATTTAGATCTCTGATCGATTTAAAATTTATTGCTATGGTGAGAAGTATGAATCTAATTCTATCTTCTTCTTTTTATTTATTTTTTAGACAGAGTCCCATTTGTCACCCAGGATGGAGTGCAATAACATGATCTCAGCTCACTGCAACCTCCACCTCCGAGGCTCAACCGATTCTTGTGCCTCACCCTCCCGAGTAGCTGGGATTACAGGCCTGCACTATCACACTCAGATAACTTTTGTATTTTTAGTAGAGACAGGGTTTCACCATGTTGCCCAGGCTGGTCTCAAACTCTTGACCTCAAGCGATCAGCCCATCTCAACCTCCCTATGTGTTGGGATTACAGGCGTGAGCCACCATGCCCGGCCTCTAATTCTACCTTATTGCAAATTGTTACTAATATGTTCTAGAGCAATTTATTAAAGTCTATATTTTCCAATTGATGTGAGATGCTACTTTTATCAAATACATTTCTGTATGTGGTTTGATCTACTTCTGGACATTGTATTCTCTCTCATTGGTCTATTTGTCTATTAATATGCCACACTGTTTTAGTTATAAAAATTTCATAAGTTTTAATGTCTGTTAAGGCTAGCTTCACCACTTAATTTTCTTCAATGATTTCCTACCTATTTTGCACGTTTGCTTTTGTGTATGAATTTTATTGAGGTTGAATAACTCCATAAAACAGCTTGTTCCCTATCCAAGAATAAAAAAAAGTTTTGTCATTTATTCTACTCTACTTTTCTATCTTTGATAAATGTTTAAAATTTCCTTTACATATATTTTTGTTTCTTATTGTTTATTCCAAAGTTTTAGTCTGCTTTGTTGCTGTCTTAACTGAATACTTTCCTATCATCATTCCTATAACTGATTATTGTTTACCTATGTGAAGTATATTGATTTCTGTATGCTAATTTTATATCCTGTTAATAGCGCATTGTTCGTGGTTTGAGTTACTTTCATCATTGATTTTCTTTTTCGTATACTATCATATCGTCTGCAAACAGAAATAGTTTTGGTTTCTCCCTATGAATCCCTCTGCCTTAAAGTGATTCATATTACCTATTTGCATTGCCAAATACAACTAGTGCAATGTTGAATATAAGTGTCAATAGTGAGCATCATTGTTTCTTAACTGAGACATAAAGAATTCACATAGTTAGTTAATAAAAAGTATATCCAGAACTTGGACCCAGTATTCAGGCTCTAAAATCTGTGTTATTGATTAGTATACTATTCACTTGTCATAATCTGAATTATTTTAGCTACTATGGCTTCTCATTTTTGTATTTCATAATTATTCTACCAAAACAACATTATTTAATTATATTGGTTTTGTATATGTAGAGAAAAGAGAAAGGATCCTGCTCAACTTCCTCTCCCAGCTCACCAGTAACCACTGTTAGCAGGCTCTTTGTTATTCTACTTATGAGAAAGTTAGATCCTTAAGAGTATAATAATTCTACTTCCAAATTAACAAAGTAGCATTTAAATTACAGGCTCCTTCCAGGAATGTGAGTGATATTTGTAGCTTTGAAATTATA
Organism: Gorilla gorilla gorilla; assembly: GCF_029281585.2. NCBI lineage: Eukaryota > Metazoa > Chordata > Mammalia > Primates > Hominidae > Gorilla > Gorilla gorilla. The sequence continues at coordinate 125,459,490 of NC_073247.2, forward strand.
ATATGCTTTTCTTTCTGATATATATTCTAATAGGCACCATTTTCCAAAATAGACCAGTTTGAAGTTTTGATAATGCAAACAGTGTAGTTTGAATACTATTTGTAGGACACCTCAAAAATCAGCACATATACAGAATACATTTCATAAACTAGAAAACAATTTGACTAAGGGCAAAATATCTACAAACAACGATATTTTTGATATATTTGGCAAACAGAGTCAACAGAATGTGCTGAAGGACAATGTGTGGGGTGTAAAAGAAAGAAAAATAAAGAATCACACCAGGATTTAGATCTGACTAACTGGAATCATGGGGATAGCATTTGCCTAGATGTGGAACACTACAGAAGGCGCTCCTTTTGAGGGGTAGATTGGGTGGGTGTTCACTTCTTCTGCTTAATACCAGAAGGCAGATGTCCAGAATATAATTGAATGAAAGAATCTAACGTTGCGTTAGTGATCTGAGCTGGAGATGTACTGAACAGATGACATTTAAAGTGAGATGACTGAGAGACTTGAATATAGACAGAGAAGATAAGGTGGCAAACAACTGAGCTCTGCAGTATTCCAATGTGAGAATTCAAGGAGAAGAGGGTTGAGCAAAGGGAACTGTGAAGTAGCAGCTAGTGGGGGAAAAAACCCCCACCCAAAAAAACAAAAACAAACAACAACAACAAAAAACAAAAAAAAAACTTATAGAGTATATCTGGGACGTTACAGAAAAAGAAGGTTTTTCCTGTAAATAGGAAAAAGTTATCAAACATGTTAAATGCTTCTGTTATGTCAAACAAAATAAGATCTGAGGATTAATTACCAACTACACTGAGAGTGGCGCTCCACTTTTAGTTATGCAGTGGAGAACCATACTGAAGTTGTCTGCAGTTGGTATGGTAAATGTCATGCAGGGAGCATGTGGAACATCTTTTCTGATTGATTCTGTTTCATTACGGAAATAAGAAACAAAAGGATTAGGATTAGTGGTCTTAGTTGGTACCCTTCCTTATTTTTGTTTTTGGCTTCATGTTTTTTCCCCAATCACTAGACAACCAGGGAAAGCATCCCTTAAAACAGACCTTGATAGAAGGATTTGAATACAAGTAGTTTATTTGGGAGATGCAGGAGTCAACAATAGGAGAGTGGCCATGGAAAAGGAAGGAAGCCAGTAGAGATGCTTTAGTAAACCAGTTACCACAGTGAGCAACTGAAGTTTATTTCCACCAGTAAACTCTAAGTGCAAAACACACACCTCAGGATTATGCCATCTGAGTTGTGAAAGAGCTATGCTATTTAACCACTCCTGAGAGTCATAGGAATGCTGGGGTAGGGAATTACCCAACACTTCTGGCCTCCCTTGGGTACTAGAAGAGTTACCGTCTGTCTTTTTATTAAACTCATTTTTTAAAAATTATAACATTTATTTTTGCTCTTATTCTAGTTATTCTTTCATCTTCAGAAACACCTATGTTGTTTAGGTTATTTCATTCTTATCTATCTTCCACATATCATATTTCATTATTCTCTTTGTCACTATCTGCACCAGTTTCTTAAATCTGTCTCACTCTATATGATGTGATCCATTTCAAACGATATACATTTTGCCATTTTGCTAATTGTAACATTGACTTTATTTCTGCTCTTGCATTTTAAGGTTTATTCCAAGCTACAAGGGCCCAACCCAACTGGACAAAAGTTAAAAAGGAGAGTTATTGGTTTACATCAAATGATATGATCAGCTCTTTTAGGACAAGTCTCCTTATTTATGTCTCTCCAACATCCAGTCTCTCTTCTTTTCTTTCTTCTAGTTGCTTGTTTTATGCTCCCTTACTGCAGATAGGCTCTTGCCATGCAGCAGGCAATGTTGACCCCTGATGGATTCAGTTGAACATTGATCGAGTATCGCAAAACAAAATTGTAAAAGAGAACTTTTCACATGCACCTGTATATAATATTTCAGAACTAAACTGCAGAATAATCATTGAATTCAAGGAAATGCGTTATATGATTGGCCTGAATGTAGCAGCTACTGTGGAATTGGGGAAAAGCTGTTTCCTAAAGAAAGGGGAGATGAAGGTTGTTACCAGAGGGAGTGATTAAATACGCTGGACAGAAAATTAAAAAGCATTACCACCCTTCATCACATCTTGGCGCTTACTTGCCACTATGCAATTTACCATTGACAGATCAAACAGTCTTTCAAATCATATCATATTTACTAGTAAATTGTAGTATTAAAATATATGTGACACTAAACTGGGATGAGAATTCTACACATTAAAATTATAATACATTGAGTGTTTATTAAGCTATACATACTCTGATAAATTATACCCACTATGTGTGTCTGCTCCCACACCTATCTTGGCGTGAATGACTGTTGTAGTGAATGGTTATTAGTGATTTTTTAGATAATATTTCTCAGGCATATTGCTTGGGAAGAAATTGATAATCATGGAAAACTGATGCAGAAAGCTCAACGTGAAGATAGGGAACGGTGATCTTATTGTGCTAGAAAACAGCGTTCAGGAAATAAGAAGGAAGATATCCAGGAAATTTTTTAAATTCTTATTTTTTACTCCCGTAAAAGGTTACCGGGGAACAGGTGGTGTTTGGTTACGTGAGTGAGTTCTTTGCTGGTGATCTGTGAGATTTTGGTGCACCCATCACCCAAGCCGTATACACTGCACCCAATTTGTGGTCTTTTATCCCTCACCCCCTTCCTTCCCTTTCCCTCCGAGTCCCCAAAGTCCATCGTGTCTTTCTTATGCCTTTGCATCCTCATAGCTTAGCTCCCACATAGGAATTTTTTAAATTGTTTTAAATTGTTTTAAATTGTTGTTAGCACACATCCTGAGGAGAAAACCAAACTGTCTTCCCACCTTATTTTACAGGGATCTTTTTTCTTCTTCAAATTTTGGGAAGGCACTAAGATGAGGTCTAGATAGGTTATTTCCCAATCTAACTCCAGAGACTTAAGAAGCATGCCATAGAGTTGGAGTATCTGAAGAAACACCCTTGAAAAAGTCAAGTGTCAAATTATGTGCATCGGCTCAGTACCACAACTGCTCAGAAGAATAATACAAACTGCTAAACATAACTTTTATGAAAGCCTAACAATCTCAGGCTAAATTCACAAATAAAAAGTTAAAATTAATTAAGTGCTAAATTGCAGCCTAGGTATTTGTTTCTTTAAAGTACAATTAAGATACAGCTTGGAAGACAAGGGTGTGGTAAGTATAGTTGCAAATTCAGCTGCTTTAATAAAGAGGTATGTTTTTAACATAATAAAAATCGAAAGATGGAAAATCTTCCTCACAATAAGACATGGACTTTGAAAAAAGCATCACAGCTATTTTACTGATTTAATTTATTTATGTATTTATGGTTTAAGTATATATTATATATTCATTTAAATACAGTAAAATTCATTCTTTTGGGGATACAGATCTATGAGTTATAACTAATGCATGTGATTGTGTAACTGTTACAGCTGTTGCACAGGGAAGTTCTATTACCCTGCAATTAAAAAAATTTCCTTGTACTGACCCTTTGAAATTAAAATCTCCCCAGACTCTCAGATGCTGGCAACTGTGTTCTGTCCTTACAGTTTTGCTTTTCCCAGAATATCATACACATGGACTCATACCTTTTGAGTTTGGTTTCTTTTACTGAACATAAGGCACTTGGGATTTATCTATGTTGCTGGGTGTGTTGATAATTTGCTCCTTTCTATTGCTCAGGAATATTCCAGTTGTATGGATATGGCACAGTATGTTTCTTAGCTTCCAAACTGAGGGATGTTTGAGCTGTTTCTAGTTTATGATTATTATGAATAAAGCTGCCATGAACATTAGCATCCAAGATTTTTGGTGAAATATGGTTTCCATTTTTCTCAGGTAAATACTTGGAGGAGGAAATTTTTTTCGTTCATATAATAAGTTTAACCTTTTGAGAAGCTGCCAAATTATTTTCCATAGTGGCAGTATTATTTTGCATTCCTATCAGCAAAATATGAGTGTTCTGCTTGTTCCATATCCTTCTCAGCTCTTGGCATTGTCAAATTTTTGGATTTCAGTCAATCCAATAGGTATGCAGCAATATCTTATTGTGATTTTAATTTGCACCTAACTAAATAATGATTTTGAACATCTTTTCATGTGCTTATTTGCCATTAAAATATCTTCTTTTGTGAAGTGTCAGTTCATATTGTCTATTTTTTCATTGGGTTTTTTTTTCTATAGTTAAGTTTTGAGTGACCTTTAAATATTAGGATAAAAGTGATTTGCAAATATTTTTCTCTACAGATTTTTTTATTTATTTATTTGTTTATTTATTTATTTATTTATTTGAGACAGGGTCTCACTTTGTCTTCCAGGCTGGAGTACAGTAAGTGACATGATCGCCACTCACTGCATCCCCAAACTCCCAGGCTCAAACTATCCTCCCATCTCAGCCTCCTGAGTAGCTGGGACTACGAGGAACCACCACACCCAGCTAATCTTTTTTAAAAATTTTGTAGAGACAGGGTCTCACTATGTTGCCCAAGATGGTCTTGAACTCCTCGGCTCAGGCAGTTCTCCCACCTTTACCTCACAAAGTGCTGGGATTACAGGTGTGAGCCACTGTGCCTGGCCCACAGCTTGTCTTTGTATTGTCTTTCACAGAGCAAAATTTTAAATTTTGATTAAATACATCAATTTTTTTCTTTAACGGGTCATGTTTTTAATGCCATACTCAATAAACGTTTATCTAACCCAGGGTCACAAAGATTTCCTCCTTTTGTTTCTTCTAAAAGTTGTAAGGGAGGTAAAATTTCTCCTTCATCCTCTTATGATCTCTGGCTGGGCCTAAGAATTAAACTGGCATAAGACATATTAACAGGAGAAATGATTACAAATTTTATTTCATAATGTTTGCATGTCCACAGGGGCTCTCACAAGAAAAATGAAGATCCAAAGAAGTAGTTAGGACCAAAAGATTATATACTAGGTTAGACAAAGGGTAGTAAACTGTGAAAATTTGACCAGCCAAAAGGTTTTGGGCAAAGGCAGTTAATTGTGGAAAGGTGACTGGGAAGATAAAGATGATTCTAATGTTTTTTCTGTACAGTTATCTCTCAGTCTCAACTTTTCATCTCTGGTGATAAGAATGTTCTTCCTAGTGCAGCAAGGACACCTTTCACATGAGAGTTTTATCTTCACCTGTTTTCAGGAAGAAAAAGGAAGGTCAGAGTGCCCTTCTTGCATCTCCTGTTTTCCAAGTGTCCTTAACTCAAAATGATAAATATGCCAAAGCGGCATCTGTTGGAATGGCATGCTATGAATGCCATCAAAGTTTTATAAATTTATGATTTAGTCTGTGGTCCATTTGAGTGAGTTTTTGTATAAAGGGTGAAGTGTTGATTATGATTCTTTTTTTCCTTTTGTATTTGGATAAAAAGACTATCCTCTCTCCATTGAAATTGCCCTTGCATCTTTGTCAAAAATCAATAGGTCATATACATAGTGTCTATTTCTGAACTTTTTATTTTGTGGCATTGATCTATGTGTCTAATCTTTCACTAAAACCACAGTGTCTCAATTATTTTTAAAAAAGATCTGAATATATTTTAATATTCCATTTTCTTTTATCTTTTGGTTCATATGCACTTATCTGTTTTGTGGTTGCACTACAAATTTTAATATATACTCTCACAGTCTTTTTAGAGTAAGCAAAGTGTCTTATAACCATATAGATCTATTTATTCTCTTTTCTTTATGTTATAGGTTTTTTTTTTCAACCTTTAATATAGATTAAAGGTACACATGCAGGTTTGTTACATGGGTAAGTTTTATGATACTGAGACTCGGGGTCCCCACAATCCCATCACCGAGGCCATAAACATAGTACCCAGCAGGTGGTTCTTTAACCCACACCCCTCTCCCTCCCACATCTAGTGATTCCTACTGTCTGTTGTTCCCACCTTTACAATCATGTTTATTCAGTGTTTAGCTCCCACTTGTGAGAACATGCAGTATTTGGTTTTCTGTTCTTGCATTAGGTCCCTTAGAATAATGGCCTCCAGCTCCATCCACGTTGCCGCAAAGGGCATGATTTCTTTCTTTTGTAATTATTATGGGTATTACATCTACATACATCAAAATGCCCCCCAGAAGGTGTTCTAATTTTTCCTTCAACAGTCATATTACATCGAAGATCTTAAGAGGAGATCTATTATCTATTAGACTTACCTGCATCTTTATCATGCCTATTACTCATCCTTTAATAACTTATGTTCCAAGTTTACTTCTGGTATTATTTCCTTTCAATGAGAAGAAGATCCGCTGGCATTCTTTTAGAGTAGGTCTGCTAGTGATGAATTTTCTGGGCTTCTGTTATCTAAAAATGCCTTTATGTTGCCTTCATTCCTTAAGGTTATTTTCTCTGGTTATACAATTCTACATTGACAGTTCCTTTATTTCAGCACTTTAAAAATATTGCAGCTTCCATGGTTTCTGATAAGAAATTGCAATTATTCCCATTGTTGTGCCCTTATATGTAGAGAACAATATTTTTTCTTTATTTTTGGTGCTGAGCAGTATATGATGTGTCTGAGCATGGCTTTCTCTGAGTATGTCTGGTTGTGGCTCACAGAGCATCATGAATATGTTAATTTATATATTTTACTGAATCTTAGAAGTTTCATCATTAGTTTTTCAAATGCTAGCTTTTCAAATATTTCTTCTCTCTGTGCTAATCTCCTCTTTTTCAGAGACTCCAGGGCATGAGCATTAAATGTTTTGAAATCATTCTAGAAGTCTCTGAAGTTCCATTTAAGTTTTTCATTTGTTTCAGTCTGCTCTTCAGTTTGGATAATTTCTGTTGATCTAATTTCAAGTTCATTGATTCTTTCCTTTGCCATTTCCATTCTGTTACTGAGATCATTTAGTACATTCATTAAATTTCAAATATTATATTTTTAAGTTCAAACTTTCTATTTGTTTTATGCTTTATATTTCTATATTGAGAATTTATCTCCTTACTACATTTGTTTTGAGATTGTTTGCTATTACTTAATGATGCATAATAACAGCTGCTTTCAAGTCTGTTGACAATGTTTAACTCTTTTATCTCAGAGCTGATATCCAGCTATTGATTGTATTTTTCTTAAGATTTTATGAGGCTTTTTGTTTCATGGTATGTTGAGTAATTTTTCATGGTATCCTGGACATTTTGAATATTTTGATGTGAGGCTTTGGTTCCTTTTAAAATCCTCTGGAGAATGCTGATTTGTTTTTGGTGCTGTTGCTATCAATGTTGTTCTTGCGGTAGGTAATCAACCTAGTTATGTTAAGACTCCACATTCTTTCTTGCTTTCTGTGTGAGGTGGTTGCAATGCCAGTTCATTTTTCAAAGACTTTTCAAGAATGTTTATGTGTGTCTCTTGCATATGCCACTTGGGGTTTGATCTGGGCAATGTTTATATTGCATCTCAGGTGTCAAATGGTTTATTATATTTTTTATGTGTATTTCATGCATGATGTGGTTTGGCTTTGTGTCCCCACCCAAATCTCACCTTGAATTGTAATCCCCACGTGTCGAGGGAGGGACATGATGGAAAGCGATTGGATTATGGGGGCAGTGTCCTCCATGCTGTTCTCATAATAGTGAGTGAGTTCTCATGAGATCTGAAGTTCTTAATAAGTGGTGGTTTCCCCTGCTCTCTCTTTTTCCTGCCACCTTGTGAAGAAGGTACTTGCTTCTCTTTTGCCTTCTGCCATGATTGTAAATTTCCTGAGGCCTCCTCAGCCATGTGGAACTGTGAGTTAATTAATCTCTTTCCATTGCAAATTTCTCAGTCTCAGGTATTTCTTTATCACAGTGTGAAAACGGAGTAAAACAATGCATGCATAGCTTAGGGGGTGAGCCCTGAACTTCTGTAGCTTCATACTCAGAATCAGTGATCTTTTCCTTCTTCGCTCAGGGATTTTCCCCACACTCTCCACCCAGAAGGGGTCTATCTTCCTATTCCTCTGGCTAGAAAGATGGAATTTTCTCAAAGTTTTATCTTCCCACAATGATGTGCAGATCCTTGTCACTTGAGGTCAAGTGATAAGAGAGAGATATGAAAATGTGATATTTCCTCCACACTTACGTAAGGGAAACATCTTTTCCTAATTTCTCTATTCAGAGAGATGAGCTTTCTCTCCTGGTTTTAGGTGATCATGCCATACCTCTGTGCCTCAGATGGGGCTGGTCTTGAGGCAGGGCTGACAGGAAATATTAGAAAGGAAGAAAAAATAAATATTTCTCTTGCACTGAAAGATGAGCTTTTTGTGGAGTATTTGCTAGCCTGTCTGCCGTGCAATTACTGGTTTAGCCTGCCCTAGAGTTAATGCTGGAAGATAAAGGAAGAAAAAAATAAACCTCCTCTACATTAGCCTTTATCCAGGTTTTGATTTCCTGCTCAAATATACTTATTGTTTACTTTTCAGAGTTCTGAAGTAAGTCAGTGTTTTGTATTTTGTGATGGCTTTAGATATAATTAATGCAATATAATAGGATTACTCATTGCGGCTACAACCGTGTCCTATCTTCTTATTTTTAAGTGATGAAGTTATTGTATAGGTTAACTCCACAAATAACACCAAGAAGTCATGGCAAATGCTAAAACATGACCTTTTTTCTTAAATTAATATTTTCTAAATAAAATATAATTCTCTTTATCATCAACAATTCATTAGTTTAAAAAAATCATTATTAGCTAAATTTGAAGGAGGTAAAAATTGTGTGAATTCATCTGCTCTCTGGTTTTCCTTTTGAATGCGAAACCAGGCCTCATTTCATCTCAACCTGAATACAAAACAAAATAAGAATATTTCATCTTTAAGATAAATCACAGTCAACAAAGTAGACAGAGGAAGAAGAAGAAAGTTCTTATAATTTACTTCCAAACAAAGTTAGCAGTGACTCTTCAGTTGTCATGTTGTCTTCAATTTCACAAAGACAAACACTTTTATAAACAATTATTTATATAGTGTATCCTCAATGATCTGAGGGGACAAGAGAAATGATGCAATTTCTTTTAAGCTGGAGATCTCATAATAAAAAAGACACACCTCAGCAGGCATGGTGAAATTTCAGATAATCAAATAGCAGGTAGTCATATTCTGATTTTCAAAATATAACTGTGCACATTTTTCTTTGCAGGCAGTTTCTGCAAATGGACACATCCTCAAACCTACGTGCTTGCTACTTTTTGATGATCATCAGAGACTAATAAAACTTCCTTTAATAACCCTGAAAATGTAAAGTAATAAGCCTGTGCTTTTTTCATCACAAAATGGTTTATAGAAATTGACAGAAGTTCATTTTAGTAGATAAATTTACTTAACCCAGTAGACCAATAAAACCAACATTATGTCCCATTTCTCTTACCTGCTGTCATGATCATTCAATATTTTGAGTTAAAATTCACATTTTTAAAGAAAATTAGACTTTATTTAAAAGATTAAAATATGTAAGTAAATGAGTAGCTAATTAATCCTATTACATTTGGCTTAAATTCAACTCCAAGCTTCTGCCAAAACGTATGTAATTTATAAATTTTAATTTAAAAGAAAGTTTAAAATTCACAGACACAGAAAACAAATCCTTAAAACTAAACTCTATGAATAACTACAGATTGGCCAATATATAAAATATGTCAGACAAAGTAACAGGCAGCTTTCAATCTCTGTCTTTTGGAAGATATTAAAGTTTTCCCCTAAGAAAAATTATTTAATTTACCTCTACTCCAAAAATTAAAGCAGGATGAATATTATTAAAATTCAGAAGAGTCATTTATGCAAGAATTGGAAATGCCTAATTGTACAGCAATCTAAATTGATTGATCCGAACACTTTCCCTTGACTTCCAATTGGCTTAATCCTTTTATAATTTTTTTATAATTTAGCTATTTAGATATCATATATCTTTGAACTTGAAGAAGTTAGATAAATGTTTGCTTGTGTGTTTAAGGTGCTCCCAAATGATGCCTATAATTCAGTATTGTTCATTTGTATCTCTGGGAATCAGAATATAAATGCCACACTCAGGAGTATAAAATATAATTCTCTTGGGTCCTGTTTTGAGAAAACAGCAAAAATTACTAATATTTCAGAAGACATCAGATAGCTAAGCCTGAAATCAATAACTATAGTAAAACTGCCTCATAGCCTCTACTTAAACAACACATAGCAGTGAAAGACTTTTCCAAAGACAGGCTAAATATTCTTCCTTCTAAAATTTCTAAACTTCTCTGAAAAAAGACACAACATTTTAAAGTAGAAGGAGAATTTAGTGGTCATTCATTGTAAAGACTACAAATTCATTTCTTATATATCTACAAGTACATGACAGACGTGAACTCGAACTTAAGTATTACAACAGAAAGACTGGGGGTGATTTCCAGAGCAGAGTTTGGTCTGGGTCTTGGACAGTGTTTATATGGAAGTTCAGTTCCCAAGGCCTTTATTGTACTTCTTCAGGTGTGTTCCATGCATGTGCCATTAAAGGGCAAACTGCACATGTCGGGGGACTTTGGCAAATCTGCGATTGCAGACTTACGTGAATATTTCTAATTCATTTCTTAATGCCACTCAGACCCAAAATGTTTTTATAAAATCCATCTGATATGGCATTCAAACTGTGATATTGTAGTTTGCCACCTCTGATCTAGTCAAGCATATATTTTTCTGGAAGAGAAAATTAGAGTCCACAGGAAAGTTACTTAGTCTAAGACCCGCCTGCCTAATTAGCTAACAAAGTAAAGATTGGACCCTAGGTCACATAAAGCCCCAGTCAGTGCTTTTTTCACCACTCTCAAAGACTTTCCTTTCTCTTTTACTGTATTTTCAATAGCAGTAATTTCCCAAATATCAACAAAATATTTTTAAAGTGGAAAGACATTTAACCTCTGACTAAATGAAAACATATTTATAGTTGTATTTATCTTTCTCAAAATTATAATGAAGATCATATAAATAGGAAAGGAACGCATAATACATTGAGATAATTAGCAAAACAGAACTGAGATTCCCAGACTAACTCATGTGAAAGGAAAGACTCTAATTCATCTGAGAATCAAGCACCTTCTGATTAACTTCAGCACTCAAATTTCTTTCTCCACAATGTATTGCACAGACACTGTATTAGTCCGTTTTTCATGCTGCTGATAAAGACATACCCAAGAATGGGTAATTTACCTAGAAAAAGAGGTTTAATGGACTCATAGTTCCACGTGGTTGGGGAGGCCCCACAATCATGGTGGAAGGCGAAAGGCACATCTTACATGGTGGCAGACAAGAGAGAATGAGAGCCAAGTGTAAAGGGCTTCACCTTATAGAAAGGCCATCAGATTTGTGAGACTTATTTACTACCATGAGAACAGTATGGGGGAAACCTCCAGTATGATTCAATTATCTCCCATCTGGTTCCTCCCACAATAACTGGGAATTATGGAAGCTACAATTTGAGATGAGATTTGGGTGGGGACAGAGCCAAACCATATCAGACACTATAAGCAATAGCACTGGATAAGCTATTTCCTACAAATCAGTGTTGGGAAATGTGGTTTATAGCTTGGGCTGCTTCTAGATAAGATTGCACATGTGAACAGTGCTGTACATGACCTTTCTCATTGACTGTAATGAGGTCACCTTGTAGGCTTTCCAACTGTTGACACATGGAATCACTTCCATTAATTAAAACATAGCTACAAAATATAGCCCTTGAAATGAAATCCATTATAAAGATAACTGCCCAGTACAAATTATTTGAACATTACAAAACATACTTCTGAGTCTCCTGCCTTTTGTCTCAACTTGAAAATACTATGGCCCCAAAACACTTTCAAACTGAGTGTTGTGGAGGCTTTTTCTATTATTCCTTTCTCTTCTCTGCTTTCCTGTTCTCTCACCTTAGCACTTTTACCCTAATTCACTGATTTCATCATGCATCCTTTTATTTAACAAACATTTTGACATTGCTTCTATGCACTACGGATAAAAATACTTGCAAAATATGCTAATATAACTTAGACTCTAGTCAGAGAGCAAGACGTATAAGTGAATAAAATTAGTAGGGCAGTAAGTATTATAAGAAAAATGTGCACAAGGTATTAGGGGATGCTGAAGAGGGAGTGGCTATCTCTAATTGGTTTCATCAGGAAAGGCTTCACAGAGGAAGCCATGTCTAAGCTCAGTCCAGATGAATGAAGAGAGCTTTCCAGACTGACAAAATGGGAAATGTATTACAAAGTAGAAATACTACAATTAAAGAATATTATTGAGGGCATGGGCTTAGCCTTATCCATCTTTTTATACATAGAACCTACTTCAGTGTCTGAAATATTACAGGCAATCAATAAATGGTATTTGTAAAAAAATGTTGTGCATTGGGAGCTAAAAATGCCTTGGATTATTAGAGCATAAGATTAACGTGAAGGATTGTTGAGAATGATGTTATAAAGGTAAGTTGGGAATAGATCACAAAAGATCATTAATACCAAGATAAGGAGTTTGACCTTTATATAATGATCGGGTGAAAGGCATGAGCAGGTTATAATATAATATTGGCTGATTTAAGCAGAGCAACAGTAGGAGGAAAAAACAAATTAGTAGTCTCTAGAAGTAGTCCTAGTAAGAGACAATATGCCTTGATGAAAAGAAGTAGGATTTGAGAGTAGCAGTGTGAAGAACAAAATGGATGGGAACAAAACTTAGTGACAGTAGGACCAGTTACAAATATATGACAATTAATAGTCCATGGAGAAGATAGGTCCTTAAGCTAACACTGCAACAGTGGAGACTAAAAAGAAGATGTGGATTTTAAAATTATTTTAAAAGGTGTAAATTCTAGGCCATGTTACCCAAAGGATGATTGTGTTGGAAAGAAAAAAAGAAGTTAAGAATGAAGGTCACTCACAGACAAACAAAAAGACAGCAGTAACCTCTGCAGACTTAAATGGCCCTGTCTGACAGCTTTGAAGAGAGCAGTGGTTCTCCCAGCACATAGCTGGAGATCTGAGAATGGGCAGACTGCCTCCTCAAGTGGGTCCCTGACCCCTGACCCCCGAGCAGCCTAACTGGGAGGCACCCCCCAGCAGGGGCAGACTGACACCTCACACGGCCGGGTACTCCAACAGACCTGCAGCTGAGGGTCCTGTCTGTTAGAAGGAAAACTAACAAACAGAAAGGACATCCACACCAAAAACCCATCTGTACATCACCATCATCAAAGACCAAAAGTAGATAAAACCATAAAGATGGGGAAAAAACAGAGCAGAAAAACTGGAAACTCTAAAAAGAAGAGCACCTCTCCTCCTCCAAAGGAATACAGTTCCTCACCAGCAACGGAACAAAGCTGGATGGAGAATGACTTTGACGAGCTGAGAGGAGAAGACTTCAGATGATCAAATTACTCCGAGCTATGGGAGGACATTCAAACCAAAGGCAAAGAAGTTGAAAACTTTGAAAAAAATTTAGAAGAAAGTATAACTAGAATAACCAATACAGAGAAGTGCTTAAAGGAGCTGATGGAGCTGAAAACCAAGGCTCGAGAACTACGTGAAGAATGCAGAAGCCTCAGGAGCCGATGCGATCAACTGGAAGAAAAGGTATCAGCAATGGAAGATGAAATGAATGAAATGAAGCAAAAAGGGAAGTTTAGAGAAAAAAGAATAAAAAGAAACGAACAAAGCCTCCAAGAAATATGGGACTATGTGAAAAGACCAAATCTACGTCTGATTGGTGTACCTGAAAGTGACGGGGAGAATGGAACCAAGTTGGAAAACACTGCAGGATATCATCCAGGAGAACTTCCCCAATCTAGCAAGGCAGGCCAACATTCAGATTCAGGAAATACAGAGAACGCCACAAAGATACTCCTCGAGAAGAGCAACTCCAAGACACATAATTGTCAGATTCACCAAAGATGAAATGAAGGACAAAATGCTAAGGGCAGCCAGAGAGAAAGGTCGGGTTACGCTCAAAGGGAAGCCCATCAGACTAACAGCAGATCTCTTGGCAGAAACTCTACAAGCCAGAAGAGAGTGGGGGCCAATATTCAACATTCTTAAAGAAAAGAATTTTCAACCCATAATTTCATATCCAGCCAAACTAAGCTTCATAAGTGAAGGAGAAATAAAATACTTTACAGACAAGCAAATGCTGAGAGGTTTTGTCACCACCAGGCTTGCCCTAAAAGAGCTCCTGAAAGAAGCGCTAAACATGGAAAGGAACAACCGGTACCAGCCGCTGCAAAATCATGCCAAAATGTAAAGACCATCGAGACTAGGAAGAAACTGCATGAACTAACGAGCAAAATAACCAGCTAACATCATAATGACAGGATCAAATTCACACATAACAATATTAACTTTAAATGTAAATGGACTAAATGCTCCAATTAAAAGACACAGACTGGCAAACTGGATAAAGAGTCAAGACCCATCAGTGTGCTGTATTCAGGAAACCCATCTCACGTGCAGAGACACACATAGGCTCAAAATAAAAGGATGGAGGAAGATCTACCAAGCAAATGGAAAACAAAAAAAGGCAGGGGTTGCAATCCTAGTCTCTGATAAAACAGACTTTAAACCAACAAAGATCAAAAGAGACAAAGAAGGCCATTACATAATGGTAAAGGGATCAATTCAACAAGAAGAGCTAACTATCCTAAATACATATGCACCCAATACAGGAGCACCCAGATTCATAAAGCAAGTCCTGAGTGACCTACAAAGAGACTTAGACTCCCACACATTAATAATGGGAGACTTTAACACCCCACTGTCAACATTAGACAGATCAACGAGACAGAAAGTCAACAAGGATACCCAGGAATTGAACTCAGCTCTGCACCAAGTGGACCTAATAGACATCTACAGAACTCTCCACCCCAAATCAACAGAATATACATTTTTTTCAGCACCACACCACACCTATTCCAAAATTGACCACATACTTGGAAGTAAAGCTCTCCTCAGCAAATGTAAAAGAACAGAAATCATAACAAACTATCTCTCAGACCACAGTGCAATCAAACTAGAACTCAGGATTAAGAATCTCACTCAAAACCACTCAACTACGTGGAAACTGAACAACCTGCTCCTGAATGACTACTGGGTACATAACGAAATGAAGGCAGAAATAAAGATGTTCTTTGAAACCAACGAGAACAAAGACACAACATACCAGAATCTCTGGGACACATTCAAAGCAGTGTGTAGAGGGAAATTTATAGCACTAAATGCCCACAAGAGAAAGCAGGAAAGATCCAAAATTGACACCCTAACATCACAATTAAAAAAACTAGAAAAGCAAGAGCAAACACATTCAAAAGCTAGCAGAAGACAAGAAATAACTAAAATCAGAGCAGAACTGAAGGAAATAGAGACACAAAAAACCCTTCAAAAAATTAATGAATCCAGGAGCTGGTTTTCTGAAAGGATCAATAAAATTGATAGACCGCTAGCAAGACTAATAAAGAAGAAAAGAGAGAAGAATCTAATAGACGCAATAAAAAATGATAAAGGGGATATCACCACCGATCCCACAGAAACACAAACTACCATCAGAGAATGCTACAAACACATCTACGCAAATAAACTAGAAAATCTAGAAGAAATGGATAAATTCCTCGACACACTCTCCCAAGACTAAACCAGGAAGAAGTTGAATCTCTGAATAGACCAATAACAGGATCTGAAATTGTGGCAATAATCAATAGCTTACCAACCAAAAAGAGTCCAGGACCAGATGGATTCACAGCCGAATTCTACCACAGGTACAAGGAGGAGCTGCTACCATTCCTTCTGAAACTATTCCAATCTTGGACCTTTTAGTAGGTTTATTGTAAGTGGTGGTATTAGATAATAATTTTGCAAATGAGAAAATGTATTTAAGTTTTGGGGATCCAGATTTCTCACTGTATGAGTATGGAATAGAAAAATAGTATATGGAGATCTTCCCTACTTCTATAGAGAAAAATAGATACCTATACTTTATAAAAAGGCATATACTTAACAAAGGAAGACAGATAAGCATATATATCTGCTCTCTGTTATCATTCTTTTTATATTAACTTTTTATATTCTTTAAATTAAAAAATTTATAGTTTTATTCCATTGTGATCAGAGAAAGTGCTTGATAGTATTTCAAGTTTTTTGAATGTTTTAAGATTTGTTTTGTGACCTAACATATGGTCTCTCCTTGAGAAGGATCTATGTGCTGAGGAGAAGAATGTGTATTCTGCAGCTGTTGGATGAAATGGTCTGTGAATACCTATTAGGTCCATTTCCTCCATAGTGCAGATTAATTCCAATGTTGCTTTGCTAATTTTCCATCTTCAAGATCTGTCCAATGCTGAAAGTGGAGTGTTGAAATCTTCTCCAGCTTTTATTATATTGGGGTCTATCTCCCTCTTTAGCTCTAATAATATTTGCTTTGTACATCTGGGTGCTCCAGTCTTGGGTACATATATTAATATATTTAAAATAGTTATATTCTTTAGGTGATTTGACCCCTTTATCACTATTCAACGACCTTCTTTGACTCCATAGCTTTGTCTTGAAGTCTGTTTTGTGTGATGTAAGTACAGCTATTCTTGTCCTTTTTTGGCTTCCATTGGCATGAAATATCTTTTTCTATAACTTTATTTTCAATCTGTTTGTATCTTTATAGGTGAAGTGTATTTCCTGATTGGATTGCTTGGTCTATTTACTTCCAATTTTATTATTGATAAGTAAGGGTTTACTCCTGCCATTTTTTAATTTGTTTTCTGGTTATTTTGTGGTCCTCTCTTCCTTCTTCCTTTTACTTTTTGTATACCCGTTTTATGTTTTCAAATTTGAGGTTACTGTGAGGTTTGCAAATACGGTCTTACAACCTATCATTTTAAACTGATGACAACTTGACACTGATTGCATACAGTGTCGAACAAACAAAAAGAAAAAAAATTAAAACGATACACTTTAACTTCATCCCCTTTTTAACTTTTTGTTGTTTGTCTTAAAAAGTTTTTTATTGTTTCATTGTTTAGCCTTTCTATTCAAGATATGAATAGTTTATGCACCACTTTCACAGTCTTATAATATTCTGTTTTTCTGTGTGCTTACTGTTACTAGTGTGTTTTGTGCCTTCAGATGATTTCTTATTGCTCATTAACATCGCTTTCTTTCAGATTGAAGTACTTCCTTTAGCATTTTTTGTAGGACAGTCCTGGTGTTAATGAAACCCCTCATCTTTTGTTATTCTAGAAAAGTTTTTATTTGTCCTCCATGCTTAAAGGATATTTTCACTAGATATACCATTCTAGGGTAAAAGTATTTTCCTTCGTCACTTTAAATATTTCATGCCACTCTCTCCTGGCTGGTCATATTCTACTGAAAAGTCTGCTGAAGACAGATTGGACCTCCATATTATATTATTTGTTCTTTCTTTTCTCTTGCTGCTTTTCAGATCCTTTCATTATCTTTGACCTTTGGAAGTGTGATTATAAATGCCTTGAGGTAGTCTTCTTTGGCATAAACCTGCTTTGTGTTCTATAACCTTTTCGAACTTGAATATTGCTATTTTTCTGTAGGTTTGGGAAGTTCTCTGTTACTATCCCTTCAAATAAACTTTCTGCCACTATCTCTTTCACTATCTCCCCATTAAGGTCAATATCTTTTAGATCTGGCTTTTGAGGCTATTTTCTAGATCTTGTAAGCATGCTTCATTCTTTTATATATTTTATTATACTTTAAGTTCTGGGGTACATGTGCAGAACATGCAGATTATTTACATAGGTATAAACGTGCCATGGTGGTTTGCTGCACCCATCAACCTGTCATCTACATTAGGTATTTCCCCTAATGTTATCCCTCCCTTAGCCTCCCCACCCCAAAACAGTCCCCAGTATGTGATGTTCCCCTCCCTGTGTCCTGTGTCCATGTGTTCTCATTGTTCAACTCCCACTTGTGAGTGAGAACATGCGGTGTTTGGTTTTCTGTTACTGTATTAGTTTGCTGAGAATGATGGTTTCTAGCTTCATCCATGTCCCTGCAAAGGATATGAACTCATCCTTTTTTATGGCTGCATAGTATTCCATGGTGTACATGTGCCACATTTTCTTTATCCAGTCTACCACTGATGGGCATTTGGGTTGGTTCCAAGTCTTTAGTATTGCGAATAGTGCTTCAATAAACATACGTGTGCATATGTCTTTACAGTAGAATGATTTATAATCCTTTGTGTATATACCCAGTAATGGGATGGCTGGGTCAAATGGTATTTCTAGTTCTAGATCCTTAAGGAATTGCCACACTGTCTTCCACAATGGTTGAACTAATTTAAACTCCCATCAACAGTGTAAAAGTGTTCCTATTTCTCCATATCCTCTCCAGCATCTGTTGTTTCCTGACTTTTAATGATCACCATTCTAACTGGCATGAGATGGTATCTCATTGTGGTTTTGATTTGCATTTCTCTAATGACCAGTGATGATGAGCTTTTTTTCATATGTTTGTTGGCCACATAAATGTCTTCTTTTGAGAACTGTCTGTTCGTATCCTTTGCCGACTTTTTGATGGGGTTGTTTTTCTCTTGTAAATTTGTTTAAGTTCTTTGTAGATTCTGGATATTAGCTCTTTGTCAGATGGATAGATTACAAAAATTTTCTCCCATTCTGTAGGTTGCCCGTTCACTCTGATAACAGTTTCTTTTGCTGTGCAGAAGCTCTTTAGCTTAATTAGATTCCATTTGTCAATTTTGGATTTGTTGCCATTGCTGTTGGTGTTTCAGTCATGAAGTCTTTGCCCATGCCTATGTCCTGAATGGTATTGCCTAGGTTTTCTTCTAGGGTTTTTATGGTTTTAGGTCTTATGTTTAAGTCTTTAATCCATCTTGTGTTAATTTTTGTATAAGGTGTAAAGAAGGGATCCAGTTTCAGCTTTCTGCATATGGCTATCCAGTTTTCCCAAGACCATTTATTAAATAGGGAGTCCTTTCCTTGTTGCTTGTTTTTGTCAGGTTTGTTGAAGATCAGATGGTTGTAGATGTGTGGAGTTCTTTCTGAGGCCTCTGTTCTGTTCCATTGGTCTATATGTCTGTTTTGTTACCAGTACCATGCTGTTTTGGTTACTGTAGACTTGCAGTATAGTTTGAAGTCAGGTAGCATGATGCCTCTAGTTTGTTCTTTTGCTTAGGATTGTCTTGGCTATGCAGGCTCTTTTTTGGTTCCATATGAAATTTAAAGCAGTTTTTTCCAACTCTGTGAAGAAAGTCAATGGTAGCTTGATGGGGATAGCATTGAATCTATAAATTACTTTTGGCAGTATGGCCATTTTCACAGTACTGATTCTTCCTATCCATGATCATGGAATGTTTTTCCATTTGTTTCTGTCCTCTCTTATTTCCTTGAGCAGTGGTTTGTAGTTCTTCTTGAAGAGGTCCTTCACATCCCTTGTAAGTTGTATTCCTAGGTATTTTATTCTCTTTGTAGTAATTGTGAATGGGAGTTCACTCATGATTTGGCTGTCTGTCTGTTATCAGTGTATGGAATGCTTGTGATTTTTGCACATTGATTTTGTATCCTGAGACTTTCTTGAAGTTGCTTCTCAGCTTAAGGAGATTTTGGGCTGAGATGATGGGGTTTTCTAAATATACAATCATGTCATCTGCAAACAGACAATTTGACTTCCTCTTTTACTAATTGAATACCCTTCATTTCTTTCTCTTGCCTGATTGGTCTGGCCAGAACTTCTGATACTGTGTTGAAAAGGAGTGGTGAGAGCAGACATCCTTGTCTTGTGCCGGTTTTCAAAGGGAATGCTTCCAGTTTTTGCCCATTCAGTATGATAGTGGCTGTGGGTTTGTCATAAATAGCTCTTATTATTTTGAGATACGTTCCATCAATACCTAGTTTATTGAGAGTTTTTAGCATGAAGGGGTGTTGAATTTTGTCAAAGGTCTTTTATGTATCTATTGAGATAATCATGTGGTTTTTGTCATTGGTTCTGTTTACATAATGGATTACGTTTATTGATTTGTGTATGTTGAACCAGGCTTGCATCCCAGGGATGAAGCTGACTTGATCGTGCTGGATAAGCTTTTTGATGTGCTGCTGGATTTGGTTTACCAGTATTTTATTGAGGATTTTCACACCAATGTTCATCAGGGAGATTGACCTGAATTTTTTGTTGTTGTTGTGTCTCTGCCAGGTTTTGGTATCAGAATGATCCTTGCCTCATAAAATGAGTTAGGGAGGAGTCCCTCTTTTTCTATTGTTTGGAATAGTCTCAGAAGGAATGGTACCAGCTCCTCTTTGTACCTCTGGTAGAATTCGGCTATGAATCCGTCTGGTCCTGGACTTTTTTTGGTTGGTTGGTTAATAGCTGTCTCAGTATCAGAACTTGTTATTGGTCTATTCAGGAATTTGACTTCTTCCTGGTTTGGTCTTGGGAGGGTGTATATGTCCAGGAACGTAACCATTTCTTCTAGATTTTCTAGTTTATTTGCATAGAGGTGTTAATAGTATTCTCTGATGGTGGTTTGTATTTCTGTGGGATCAGTGGTGATATCCCCTTTATCATTTTTTATTGCATCTGTTTGATTCTTCTCTCTTTTCTTCTTTATTAGTCTGGCTACTGGTCTATTTTGTTGATCTTTTAAAAAAAAACAGCTCCTTGATTCATTGATTTTTTGAAGGGTTTTTCATGTCTCTATCTCCTTCAGTTCTTCTCGGATCTTAGTTACTTCTTGCCTTCTGCTAGCTTTTGAATTTGTTTGCTCCTGCTTCTCTAGATCTTTTAAATGTGATGTTAGGGTCTTGACTTTAGATCTTTTCTGCTTTCTCTTGTGGGCATCTAGTGCTATAAATTTTCCTCTAAACACTGCTTTAAATGTGTCCCAGAGATTCCAGTACATTGTGTCTTTGTTCTCATTGTTTTTAAAGAATATCTTTATTTCTGCCTTCATTTTTTTATTTACGTAGTAGTCATTCAGGAGCAGGTTGTTCAGTTTCCATGTAATTGTGCGGTTTTGGGTGAGTTTCTTAATCCTGAGTTCTAATTTGATTGCACTGTGGTCTGAGTACTGTTTGTTATGATTTCTCTTCTTTTGCATTTGCTCAGGAGTGTTTTACTTCCAATTACGTGGTCAGTTTTAGAATAAGTACGATGTAGTGCTGAGAAGAATGTATATTCTGTTGATTTGGGGTGGAGAGATCTGTAGATGTCTACTAGGTCCTCTTGGTCCAGAGCTGAGTTCAAGTCCTGGATATCTTTGTTAATTTTCTGTCTCATTGATCTGTCTCATATTGACAGTGGTGTGTTAAAGTCTCCTACTATTATAGTGTGGGAGTCTAAGTCATTTTGTAGGTCTCCAAGAACTTGCTTTATGAACCTGGGTCCTCCTGTATTGGGTGCATATATATTTAGGATAGTTAGCTCTTCTTGTTGCCTTGATCCCTTTACCGTTATATAATACCCTTGTCTCTTTTAATATTTGTTGGTTTAAAGTCTGTTTTATCAGAGCCTAGGATTGCAACCCCTGCTTGCTTTGCTTTCCATCTGCTTGACAAATATTCCTCCATCCCTTTATTTTGAGCCTATGTGTGTCTTTGCATGTGAGATGGGTGTCCTGAATACAGCACACCAAAGGTCTTGACTCTTTATCCAATTTGCCAGTCTGTGTCTTTTAATTGTGGCATTTAGCCCATTTACATTTAAGGTTAATATTGTTATGTGTGAATTTGATCCTGCCTTTATGATGCTAGCTGGTTATTTTGCCTGTTAGTTGATGCAGTTTCTTCATAGCATCAATGATCTTTACAATTTGGTATGTTTTTGTAGTGGCTGGTACTGTTTGATCCTTTCCATGTTTAGTGCTTGCTTCAGGAGCTCTTGTAAGGCAGGCCTGGTAGTGACAAAATCTCTCAGCATTTCCTTGTCTGTAAATGATTTTATTTCTCCTTCACTTATGAAGCTTTATTCGGCTGGATATGAAATTCTGGGTTGA
The DNA here is from genome assembly GCF_029281585.2 of Gorilla gorilla gorilla. Taxonomy (NCBI): domain Eukaryota; kingdom Metazoa; phylum Chordata; class Mammalia; order Primates; family Hominidae; genus Gorilla; species Gorilla gorilla. Next base: position 125,481,506 of record NC_073247.2, read on the forward strand.
AAATTCTTCTCTTTAAGAATGTTGAATATTGGCCGCCACTCTCTTCTGGCTTGTGGGGTTTCTGCTGAGAGATCTGCTGTTAGTCTGATGGGCTTCCCTTTGTAGGTAACCTGACCTTTCTCTCTAGCTGTCCTTAATATTTTTTCCTTCATTTCAACCTTAGTGAATCTGACGATTATGTGTCTTGGGGTTGCTCTTCTCGAGGAGTATCTTTGTAGTGTTCTCTATATTTTCTGAATTTGAATGTTGACCTGCTTGCTAGGTTGGGGGAAGTTCTCCTGGATAATATCCTGGAGAGTGTTTTCCAACTTGGTTCCATTCTCCCTGTCACTTTCAGGTACACCAATCAAATGTAGATTTGGTCTTTTCATATAGTCCCACATTTCTCAGAGCCTTTGTTCATTTCTTTTCACTGTTTTCTCTAATCTTGTCTTCTTGCTTTATTTCATTGAGATGATCTTCAATCTCTGATATCCTTTCTTCCACTTGATCGATTTGGCTATTGATACTTGTGTATGCTTCACAAAGTTCTCTTGCTGTGTTTTTCAGCTCCATCTGGTCATTTATGTTCTTCTCTAAACTGGTTATTCTAGTTAGCAATTTGTCTAACTTTTTTTCAAGGTTCTTAGCTTCCTAGCATAGGGTTAGAACATGCTCCTTTAGCTCGGAGGAGTTTGTTGCTACCCACCTTCTGAAGCCTACTTCTGTCAATTCATCAAACTCATTCTTTGTCCAGTTTTGTTCCCTTGCTGGCGAGGAGTTGTGATTCTTTGGAGGAAATGTCTGGTTTTTGGAATTTTCATCCTTTTTGCACTGGTTTCTCCTCATCTTCGTGGATTTATCTACCTTTGGTCTTTGAAGTTGGTGATCTGCGGCTGGGGTCTCTGAGTGGATGTCCTTTTTTTGTTGATGTTGATACTATTCCTTTCTGTTTGTTAGTTTTCCTTTTAACAGTCATGCCCCTCTGTTGCAGGTCTGCTGGAATGTGCTGGAGGTCCACTCCAGACCCTGTTTGCCTGGGTATCACCATCAGAGGCTGCAGAACAGCAAAGATTGCTGCCTGTTCCTTCTTCTGGAAGCTTCATCCCAGAGGGGCACCTGCCAGATGCCAGCCAGCGCTCTCCTGTATGAGGTGTCTGTCGGTCCCTACTAGGAGATGTCTCCCAGTCATGATACACGGGGGTCAGGGACCCACTTGAGGAGGCAGTCTGTCCCTTATCAGAGCTTGAATGCTGTGCTGGGAGATCTACTGCTCTCTTCAGAGCTGCCAGGCAGGGACGTTTAAGTCTGCTAAAGCTGTGCCCCCAACCACCCCTTCCCCCAGATGCTCTATCCCAGGGAGGTAGTGGTTTTATCTATACATGTCTGACTGGGGCTGCTGCCTTTTTTTCCGAGATGCCCTGCCCAGAGAGGAGGGAGTCTGGAGAGTCAGTCTGGCCACAGTGGCCTTGCTGATCTATGGCTGTCTCTGCCCAATTCAAACTACCCGGCAGCTTTCCTTACACTGTGAGGGTAAAACCGCCTACTGGAACCTCAGCAATGGTGGACGCCCTTCCCCTCACCAATCTCGAGCATCCCAAGTTGAGCTCAGACTGCTGTGCTAGCAATGAGTATTTCAAGCCAGTGGATCTTAGCTTGCTGGGCTCCATGGGGGTGGGACCCCCCCACAAGCCAGACCACTTGGCTCCCTGGCTTCAGCCCCCTTTCCAGGGGAGTGAACAGTTCTGTCTTACTGGCGTTCCGGGTGCCACTGGGGTATGGGGGAAAAAAAAAAAAAACAAAACTCCTGCGGTTAGCTCAGCGTCTGCCCAAATGGCCACCCAGTTTTGTGCTGGAATCGGAGAGCCCTGGTGGCGTGGGCACGGGAGTGAGTCTCCTGGTCTGCGGGTTGCAAAGACCACAGGAAAAGTGCAGTGTCTGGGCTGGAGTGCGCGGTACAGTCCCTGATGGCTTCCCTTGGCTAGGAGAGGGAGTTCACCAACATCTTGCACTTCCCACTGTGCTTCAGCTAGCCCTCCTTGGGCGGCACCCACTGCCCAACCAGTCCCAGTGAGATGAACTGTGTACCTCAGTTGAAAATGCAGAAATCACCCACCTTGTGCATCAATCTCGCTGGGAGCTTTAGACCAGAGCTGTTCCTATTTGGCCATCTTGCCAGCAGTTCGTCTTTTGTATTCTTTATTCATCTGTCTCCTCTGACTGTGTATTTTCAAATACACTGCCTTCAAACTCACTAATTATCCTGCTTGATTGGTTCTGCTATTAAGAGACTCTGATGTGTTCTTCAGTATGTAAATTTTATTTTTCAACTCTAGAATTTCTGCTTGATTCTTGTTAATTATTTCAGTCTCTTTGTTACATTTATCTGATAGAATTCTGAATTCCTTTTCTGTGTTATCTTGAATTTCTTTGAGTTTCCTCAACACTGCTATTTTCAATTCTCTGTTTGAAAGGTCACATAACTGTTTCTCCAGGAGTGTCCCTGGTGCCTTATTTATTTGGTGAGGCCATGTTTTCCTGGATGGGCTTGATTTTTATATAAGTTGGTCAGTGTCTGGGCACTGAAGAATTACTTATTTTGTCTTTGCAGTCTGGGCTCATTTGTACTCATCCTTCTTGCGAAGACTTTCCAGGTATTCAAAGGGATTTGGGTCCCAAGCACAATAAAGCTGTGGTTCTTACAGACCCCTAGAGGTATTACCTTTGTGGTCTTGGGAAAGATATGGAAGAATTCTCTGGACTACCAGTCAGGTACTCTTGTTCTCTTTTCTTACTTCTAAACAGAGTATCTCTCTGCTGAGTTGCCTGGAGCTAGGGATGGGTGGGTGCAAGCACCCCTGTGGCGACCACCACTGGGACTGTGCTGGGTCAGAGCTGAAGCCAGCACAACACTGAATCTCATCCAAGGCCTGCTATAACCACTACCTGGATATTGCCTATGTTCAATCAAGGCTTTAGCGCTCTACAATCAGAAGATGGTGAAATCATCCAGGTTTGTGTCTTTCCCGTCAGGGCAGCTAGTTCCCCCAGGCCCCAGGGAAGTTCCAAGATGCTATCTGGGAGCCAAGGATTGAAGTTAAAAACCTTAGAAATCTACCTGGTGCCCTATTCTACTGCAGCTAAGCTGGCACGCAAACACAAGACAAAGTCCTTCAGGCTCTTCCCTCCCCTTTCCGTAGTTAGAGGAGCTTCTTCCCATGACTACCGCCACCACCAGCCAATGCAGAATTCTGCCAGGCCACTGCCGACGTTCACTTAAAGCCCAAGTGCTCTGCAGTCTTCAGTCAGTTTGTGGTGAATGCTGGCCGGTCTAAGGCTCACCCTTCAAGGCAGTGGGCTCCCCTCTAGCCCAAGGCAGGTCCAAAAATGCTAAGAACCTAGGCTTAGAATTGGGGACCCCAAGAGCTCACTTGGAGCTCTATCTCACTGTGGCCAAGCTGGCACTTAAGGTGCAAGACAAAGTCCCCTTTACTTTTCCCTATGCTTTTCTTAAGCAAAAGTATTTCACCAAAGCCACAATAAGTGGGAATGTTCTGAGTCTCACCTAAACTTAGCATGTCTCAGTCTCCCCCAAGGCCCATGGCATACTACCTGGGTATCGCTATTCATTCTTCAGGGCCCAGCAACTGTTTTTTCGGCAGGTGATTAGTCCTGCCAGGACTGGGTCCTTCTCTTCAAGGCAGCCAAGTTGCCTTGTGACCCAGGGTGTTTCTAAAAATGTCATTCAGAAGCTAAGGCCTGGAATGGGTTCCTCACAACTGTAACCAATGTCCTGTCTTGCCACTTCTGAACTGGTATCGAAAATGCAAAACAAAGTCTTCTTTTCTCTTCACTCTTCCCTCTCCTCTCCTCTCCTCAAGCAAAAGGAGTCACTTTCATTGCTGTGAGCTGCACTGCCTGTGGTTGGGGGGAGGGGTGGCACAAGCACTACCTTAGCCACAACAACTGGTATGTCCTCAGGTCATGTGCCACCCTAGTCCTCTGGCTCTAAGCCCAGCGTAGCACTAGGAATTGCCTAGGAATCACAGTCCTTGTGTCCCAGAGTGGCTTTCAAGCCTAGGGCCCCAGAGTACATTAGCCTGTGGTGTCAAGGCTTGCCCAGAAACTCAAGTTCCGACTGCCGGGATGGGTGACTCCCCTCTGGCTAGGTCTGGTCCAAATGCTCCCTCCATGGCAGGCACCAGCTGCGCCCAGCACAACCCTGCTCTTCACTGTGACAGAGCAGCACTGAGTTCAGGCAAAGTCCCCCAGATGCTACACTCTCCCTCCTCCATGTGCACAGATTCTGTCGGTGCATTACAAGGCTGCTGCTGGAGGCTGGTAGAGGAGTGGCATCAGAGATGCCAGACTGTCTTTCCTACTCATGCCAGTGCCTCTTTCAATGATATGAAGTTAAAACCAAGTACTATGATCGCTCACCTAATTTTTGGTTCTTATGAGGGTGCTTTTTTGTGAGTAGTTTGTTATTAAAACTTGGCATTACTGCAGTCGGGGGACAATCAGTGGAGGCTTCTGTTCATACATCTTGCTGCCAACCCAAGATTTCTTTATTGTCATTTTGGTGCTTAGAATATATGTGTTCAAGTTAACAGATTTATTTTTTGTCTGTGTTTACCAATTTTATATATTGCATTCATTTATCTCTGTGTACATTTTAGTGTTTGTTTTTTTCCCCAATCTTTTGGATTCACTTCAATTTTTGAATATGTAAAATAGTCACATGAATATAAGTCAAAATTATAACTCAATACTCATCATCAGTTCTTTTGCCTATCGGCAGCTATGTCTTGATTGAATAAAGCCAGTCTTCTACTAGATTCATCTGTAAGAATTTCTGAATGCAATATTATCTGAGTAAGTCAAATGATTGAAACTGGTTTTCTATAGCCTTGAAAATGAAATGACAATTTTGTTAGATATAAAAGCTTTGTCTTACAGTTTATTTATTTAAGGTTATTTTTGTTTGTTTTGTTTTTGTTTTTAATAAAGTTTCACTGTTGACTTGCATTGTGACTGGTGGTTGAGAAGACATACCAACTTGATTTTCTCTTCTGTGTAAATGACTCATTTTTCCCCATCCCCAAAAGACCTGAAGATGTAATCTTCATATTTAAGGTCTAAAAATTTTATTAGAATAACTCAATGTAGACAACTCAGTCATCACAAGAAGTCTTTTAAATATTTAGATTCATATTATCTTTTAACTATGAAAAAGCTATGCCTTATTTTCTTGTTTTTCTTCTTTAAGGATTTAAATTATAAGTATGTGGTATTTTCCTTGCTTATCTGCTACTTTAGTTCTCTCATATAATTTTTATCTCTTCATTATTATGTTTTAATTTTCTTGGTTGTTTTTCCACCCATTTTTATTGGGGTAAAAATTACATATATGTAAACATTATATATATATATATAACAAATTATAAAATAAATTACACCAGTATGTATGCAATAATATAATGAGCAATGACCATAATAAAAATATAGAATATTACCATCCTGCTATTGTTTTATTATTACCCTTTACATTCAATCTCATCCCACAAACCACAGCCCTAGATGCCAACTAATATACTAATATGCTTCCTAATGCTATATTTTTGCCTTCTCTAGAGTTCCATGCAAATGGATAATTTATATTTGTATATTATATATTATGTAATATATATTAGATGTAAATATTACATTATACATTTTATATAAAATACACAATATATAATGTTTACATATATACTATATACTATATATTACATATTTTATATAGTATGTTATATATATTTTAATATTATATATACTATATGTTACATATATTATATATTATGTTTACATATATTTTACTTATATATTTTATATATGTATTTTTTTCCATTAGAACAAGATCACTCCATGTTGTTTTATGTTATCAATGGTTCATTTCTTTTTATTGTTGAGTAATTGTAAACAGTATAGATTTACTGTTTTTAGAAATCTATTCACCAGTTCATGGACATGGATGTCACTTGCCATGTTTGGATATTATAAGTTATGCAGCTGTGAATAATGCAGTCTTAACTCACATACAAATCTTTTGTGAATATATTCATTTATTTCTTTAGCTTAAATACCTAGAATTCTCGATTGCATAGTAAATGTATATTTAACATTATAAAGAATTGCAAAACTGTTTTCCACTGAGATTTTACCATTTTGCTATCCTACCACCAGTTTATTCACATCTTTGCAAACACTAAATTTTGTCAGTCTTTTAAATTTTATCCTTTCTAGTGGGTGTATAGTATTGTAACATTGTGCTTTTAATTTTTATTTTCCTGATGCTTAGTGGTGACATCTGTTATGTGCCCATTGGCCATTCACATATCTTCTTGGCTGAAGTCTCTATTAGAATATTTTGCCAGTCTATATTGGACAATTTCTCTTAACATTTGCTTTATATATTTTATTTACAAACCTTTGTCATAGACATGTTTGCAAATATTTTCTCCATGATTTGCCTTTTCATTTGTTTCACTATGTCTTTCAAATAAAAAAGATGTATAATTTTGATAGAGAATATACTGGCCTTGCAGCCAGGTGCAGTGACTCACGTCTGTAATCCTAGCACTTTGGGAGGCTGAGGTGGGTGGATCACCTGAGGTCAGGAGTTCAAGACCAGCCTGGCCAACATGGTGAAACCTTATCTCTACTAAAAAATACAAAAATTAGCCTGGCTTGGTGGCGGGATCCTGTAATCTCAGCTACCCAGGAGGCTGAGGCAGGAGAATTGCTGGAACCCAAGAGGGGAAGGTTGCAGTGAGCCAAGGTCTTGCCATTGCACTCCAGCCTGGGCCGACAACAGCTAGACTCCATCTCAAAAAAAATGATAAATAAATAAATAAATAAAAAACAAAAACAAACTAGTTAATCCTAAATCTGTTTATGGCAGGTGTATAGTGACCTGGAAGATGAGAGCCTGATAAGGGAGATGCTTGGGGGTTTGGGCTTACTTGGCTACCGAAGAATGGGAACTGACTTGCTCCTAACCTGGGTCTCAAAACTGATCCAAGATAGTACTTTTGAAACTACATAAGAGGATTAAAGATACATTCTTAACATTTCACGATCCACCTACAGTTAATGTTGCATGACTTCAAATAAAATATAGAAACCTTGTAACCACAAAGCTCAACTTATGTCCTTCCCATCTTTTGTGCTATAGTTGCTATATGCATTATATGAAAAACAGCAAGCAATCTATAAACTATATCATAGATTATACACCCTAAAATACAATGTTATAAAGCTTGCTTAAACTGTCATATGTTTTATGAAGGAATTTCAAGGAAACAATTGTCTTTTTATATTTTCCATCTCCTTCTATTCCCTTCTGAGGATCCAAATTTCCATCTGGTATCAACTTTCATTAATAATGAAAATAACTTTCATTATTAATTCTTGTGATGCAGGTCTAACAGCAACATATTCCCTTATTTTTCTTTTATTTGAAAATGTCTTTATTTGTCCTTCATGCCTGAAGGATATTTTCATGGGATAAAGAAAACATGGTTGAGAGGTGTATTTTTTCATTCAGGACTTTACAGATATTTTGCTCTCTTCCAGCTTCCTAGCTTTCTAATGACTAGCCAACTATTAATTAAATCATGGTTCCTTACTACATAATACACCATGTTTTCCTTACTTTTAACATTTTCTTTATTTCAGCTTTCAGCTATTTGATTATGAAGTGTTCCGACAAAGATTGCTTAATGTTTGTTCTGCTTGGAGTCCCTTGAGCATCTAGATCTATAATTTTATGTGTTTCATCAAATTTGGAAATGTTGTAACCATTATTTATTCAAATTTATTTTCTACCCCATATTCTCGCTATTCTCCTCCTGAGATACCAATTACATGTACTTTAGCCAGTTTGTTATCATCCATCAAGTCTCTAAAGATCTGTTAAATTTTTAAAATAAGATTTATTCTTAAGAGCTGTTTTAGGTCCACAGAAAAATTGAATGGAAACTACACAGTGTTACCATATATTTCTGCCCCCTACACACACATGCATAGCCTCCTCCACTACTCTTTGTTCTTCCGTGTGATGATCAGTCAGATACAGCCAGAAGAGAGGCTCAGGAAAACAAGGTCTATTGTACTCACAGGTTCTAGAAACAAGAGAAATGGCACATCACATAAGACCACACGGAAAAGTACCAGCATTGGTCAGGAGTCAAAAGGTGCAGGAGCAAGGGAAAAAGCCTAAGTCATGCCTTTATTGGAGTTCCCATGGCAAAGGCAAGGCAGATCAGGGTAAACAGTTTGGGGTTGGCTAGCTTGAAACATCTGGGAAGGCTCTAAGCTATAGGGGTAGCTCTATACACCTGGTTGCCTGGTACCTGGCCCTGGAATGATTAAAGCAGAGAAATATTGCTTCCTGGGGTGTATGGGCCAGATAGAGGAGGTATGACTCTAGATTGGTTAGTTTGCATACAGAAGGCATATTCCAGGCTGAACCTTTTGCTAGCTCTAAAGAATTAGCTAGCCCAAGAAGGGTCAAGCTTTCCTGAACCAGAACAATTTTTTTTTTTTTTTTGAGACGGAGTCTCACTCTGTCGCCCAGGCTGGAGTGCAGTGGTGAGATCTTGGCTCACTGCAAGCTCCGCCTCCCAGGTTCATGCCATTCTCCTGCCTCAGCCTCACAAGTAGCGGGGAGTACAGGTGCCCGCCACCATGCCCAGCTAATTTTTTTTTTTTTTTTTGTATTTTTAGTAGAGACGGGGTTTCACCGTGTTAGCCAGGATGGTCTCGATCTCCTGACCTCGTGATCCACCACCGCGCCCGGCCGAGCCAGAACAATTTTTAAGAGGCTAAACATCACAATACATACATATACAATAAACCATATACTTATTCTTAATATTCTGCAGTAGAGTAATACACTTGTTACAGCTAATGACCCTACATTAACAAATCATTATCACCCAAAGTGAATAGTTTACATTAGTGTGCATTCTATCAGTTTGGTCAAAGGTATTATGACATATATTCATCATTATATAGTAGTATCATACAAAGCAGTTTTGCTGCCCTAAAAAAATCCTTTGTGCTTTACTTATTCATTCCCTCCCCTGAAACCCCTGGCAACCACTGATCTTTTTACTGTCTTCATATTTTTCCTTTTTCCAGGGTGTCATGTACTTGAAATCACATAACATGTAGCTTTTTAGGCTCGCTTTTTCACATAGTAATATGCATTTAAATTTCCTTCATGTCTTTTCATGTCTTGATAGCTCATTTCTTTTTAGCACTGAATACTACTCCATTGTCTAGATGTGCCAAAGTCTATTTTATCTATTCATCTACTGAAGAACATCTTGGACACTTCCAAGTTTTGCTAATTATGAACAAAACTACTATAAACATTCCTGTGCCGGTTTTTGTGTGAACATAAGTTTTCACATCCTTTGGGTAAATACCAAAGAGCATGATTGTTGGATCATACGTTAAGAGGATGGTTTAGTTTTGTAGTTTTGTAAGAAACTGCCAAACTGTCTTCCAAAGTGGTCGTACCATGTCGCATTTCCACGAGCAGTGAATGAAAGTTCCTGTTTCTCCACATGCTCACCAGTATTTGGTGGTGTCGGTGTTTTGAATTTTGGTCATTCTAATGGGTTTATAGTGGTGTCGTATAGTTGTTTTAATTTGCAATTTTCATAAGTTTATTTGTTATCTGTATACCTTCTTTGGTGAGATGTCTGTGTAGTCTCAGGCCCATCTTCTTAAGCAGGTTGTTTGTTTTCTTATCGTTGAGTTTTAAGAGTTCTTTGTGTATTTTGGATAACCATTCCTTATCAGATATGTCTCCGGCAAATATTTTCTCCTACACTGTGTCGTATCTTTTCATTCTCTTGACAGTGTCTGCCACAGAGCAGAGTTTTTAATTTCAGGGAAGGCCAGCTTATCAATTATTTCATTTATGAATAGTGCCTTTATTGTATCTAAAAACTGACCACCATACCCAAAGATATCTAGATTTTTTTCCTATGATATCTTCTATGAGTTTTATATTTGTGAAATCTTCTTTGTTCTCCTTCAATATTGTGTTGACTAATCTGGGTCCTTTGTATTCATTTTTAAAATATCCTTTCCCTCCTGTTCTTAAGATTATGTAATTTCTACACAAATGTCTATTATCGTGGTGTTTTTATTTATTTATTTATTTTTTGATGGAGTCTCCCTCTATCGCCCAGGCTGGAGTGCAGGGGCGCAATCTTGGCTCACTGCAAGCTCCGCCTCCCGGGTTCACGCCATTCTCCTGCCTCAGCCTCCCGAGTAGCTGGGACTACAGGCACCTGCCACCATGCCTAGCTAATTTTTTGTATTTTTAGTAGAGACAGGGTTTCACCGTGTTAGCCAGGAAGGTCTTGATCTCCTGACCTCGTGATCCGCCCACCTTGGCCTCCCAAAGTGCTAGGATTACAGGCATGAGTCACCGCGCCCAGCCGTGGTTTTTTTTTTTTTTTAATTTTTATTTTTAACTTCTTCAGCTTCCATTTAGTTCTTTTAAAAATTCTACTTATCTACTGAGTTCTTTAATTATTTCTCTCTACCAAGCATTCAAGTGATGCACCCCTTTTCCAATTTGCCTTTCCTTTTTCCAGATACGGTGTTTTCCCAAGTCTGCTACTTCCAGCTGTGCACACTTCTATGCCCATTTCTTGCAATTCATCGCTGTCCTGCTTTGTGATCTACCAGTTTTCAGGGTTTTATAAGCATTTTCTCTCTCAAAGAGTATCCCTCTTCTTCTGGAAGTGATATATTACTGGTTCTACCTCTCATAGTTCCCTGCTTCTTTCTCTTGTTTTTCGCATGTTCTACCTGCTTTTCTAATATGCCTTGGGCCCTGGAAATGGTTGTACTGGTTTGAAATGTTCATTTACACTTGCAAGTACTTTAAATTTTGTTCTAGTCTCTGTGTCTTGGCTAAGTTGTAGACATAGGATATGGGTAATTCTATTTGCTCTTCTCATTTATCTGTATGGTTTTCAGATGATATATGTAAAAATTCACATGTTGTTAGCTGAATTTATCCTATGGGAACCCAGAAGTCCCTGGACGTCTCTTTGTTACTAATGTACAAAAAGACAGTATTGTGCCTATAAAAATATATTTATCTTGTTTTTTTATTTTGTTAAAATGTGTTGCATTATTTTATGATAATGATGTGGTGATATATGGACATTTTACTGGCCTCCACTAAAGAAAAATTATTAACACTACTCAAATTCAATCAAACTCTTATTTCAATGTCTTACAAAATGGAAAAAAAATTAAGTACTAATTGTAGGGTCTGTCATTTTCAGGTTGTTAAATTAAGCAATCTGCCTCCTTACATATTTTAAGTTTGTATTAAAGGTCTCTCCCCACCTAGTAAACTGGAACTTAACTGGATGTGTAAACAGACTGAAAGCTACTCTTGTACTAATCACTAAGTTTTGGCTAATCGCAGGTGGCCAGCTGCTCAAACCATGTTCAACTAAGGCAAAGGCCAAGCTGTAACCAATCCAGCTGTTTCAGTACCTCACTTCCATTTTTTTTTTACATGACTTTTCTTTTTCTGTCCATAAATCCTCTATGACCGTGTGGCATCACCAGAGTCTCTCTGAACCTACTCTGGTTTGGATGCCAGGGAAGGGGGTTGGCAAGGTGCCCAATTTGCAAATTGTACTTTGCTCAAACTCTGTTAAATTTAATTTGTCTAAAGTTTTTATCTTAACAAGGTAAAAAAATATTTCTAAATATGCTTATTATGCTATTCTTTTTATAGGATAATTAAATGTAAAATGTATATAGCAAACCATTTTTGTAATCTCTATCATCACGTTTCACTATAAATCTGTAAAACTTTAATTATGTGGCACTTACATATTTAGAAAGAATTAATCTATTTTTCATTAGTGTTAGGCCTTTTATGTAGCCATCTGTGCTCAGCAAATCGTAAGACCTGGAAAGGGTCTATGAGCTTTTCTTACAGATTCCATTGCACTGAGACGATGGGGTTTTGTAGATATACAGTCATGTCATCTGCAAAATCTCCTTAAGCTGATAAGCAACTTCAAGAAAGTCTCAGGATACAAAATCAATGTGCAAAAATCACAAGCATTCTTATACACCAACAACAGACAAACAGCCAAATCATGAGTGAACTCCCATTCACAATTGCTTCAAAGAGAATAAAATACCTAGGAATCCAACTTACAAGGGACGTGAAGGACCTCTTCAAGGAGAACTACAAACCACTGCTCAACGAAATAAAAGAGGATACAAACAAATGGAAGAACATTCCATGCTCATGGATAGGAAGAATCAATATCGTGAAAATGGCCATACTGCCCAAGGTAATTTATAGATTCAATGCCATTCCCATCAAGCTACTGATGACTTTCTTCACAGAATTGGAAAAAAACTACTTTAAAGTTCATATGGAACCACAAAAGAGCCTGCATTGCCACGTCAATCCTAAGCCAAAGGAACAAAGCTGGAGGTATCACGCTACCTGACTTCAAACTATACTACAAGGCTACAGTAACCAAAACAGCATGGTACTGGTACCAAAACAGAGATATAGATCAATGGAACAGAACAGAGCCCTCAGAAATAACACCACACATCTACAACCATATGATCTTTGATAAACCTGACCAAAACAAGAAATGGGGAACAATTCCCTATTTAACAAATGGTGCTGGGAAAACTGGTTAGCCATATGTAGAAAGCTGAAACTGGATCCCTTCCTTACACCTTATACAAAAATTAATTCAAGATGGATTAAAGACTTAAATGTTAGACCTAAAACCATAAAAACCCTAGAAGAAAGCCTAGGCAATACCATTCAGGACATAGGCATGGGCAAGGACTTCATGTCTAAAACATCAAAAGCCATGACAACAAAAGCCAAAATTGACAAATGGGATCTAATTAAACTAAAGAGCTTCTGCACAGCAAAAGAAACTACCATCAGAGTGAACAGGCAACCTACAGAATGGGAGAAAATTTTTGCAATCTACTCATCTGACAAAGGACTAATATCCAGAGTCTACAAAGAACTCAAACAAATTTACAAGAAAAAAACAACCCCATCAACAAGTGGGTGAAGGATATGAACAGACACTTCTCAAAAGAAGACATTTATGCAGCCAACAGACACATGAAAAAATGCTCATCATCACTGGCCATCAGAGAAATGCAAATCAAAACCACAATGAGATACCATCTCACGCCAGTTAGAATGGCGACCATTAAAAAGTCAGAAAACAACAGGTGCTGGAGAGGATGTGGAGAAATAGGAACACTTTTACACTGTTGGTGGGACTGTAAACTAGTTCAACCATTGTGGAAGACAGTGTGGCAATTCCTCAGGGATCTAGAACTAGAAATACCATTTGACCCAGCCATCCCATTACTGGGTATATACCCAAAGGATTATAAAGCATGCTGCTGTAAAGACACATGCACACGTATGTTTATTGCAGCACTATTCACAATAGCAAAGACTTGGAACCAACCCAAATGTCCAACAATGATAGACTGGATTAAGAAAATGTGGCACATATACACCATGGAGAACTATGCAGCCATAAAAAACGATGAGTTCATGTCCTTTGTAGGGACATGGATGAAGCTGGAAACCATCATTCTCAGCAAACTATCACAAGGACAAAAAACCAAACACCACATGTTCTCACTCATAGGTGGGAATTGAACAAGGAGAACACTTGGACACAGGAAGGGGAACATCACACACCGGGGCCTGTTGTGTGGTGGGGAGAGGGGGGAGGTATAGCATTAGGAGATGTACCTAATGTAAATGACGAGTTAATGGGTGCAGCACACCAACATGGCACATGTATACATATGTAACAAACCTGCATGTTGTGCACATGTACCCTAGAACTGAAAGTATAATAAAAAAATATATATATATATAAAGGTTCCATTGCAAAGTCCATGCTCCTTTTTAACTGCCTTTACCGTCAGCCTGTTCACTTAAGAATATTTACACATTTTTGCTTAACATATGATAATTTATTCAGTATTTGTCTGCTGAGCCTCTCCTGAAGTTTCTCACTAAGAAAAGAGTATAAACCAATTAAGAACCTAGATAACAAGAGACATTCTTAATTAACTCTGTGGAAATCATTTTAAAGCTCTCCTTAATGCAATAATTGTGACCAATCTGAAATTTATATTTGTTCTGCTTTTTACAACAAAATGATCTCAATTAGTTTGTATGCCTCCTCCTCCGGGGCCATGTTTTAACTCTATCTTGAAAGCCCTTGCTATGTTGTCAGTGCACAAAAGATGTCAAATAGTAAAGCAACGATCCAAAAATGGATGACATATTAGAACAAGGCACTAGGGTCTATTTTCTCATTAGAGTATAAGCTGAAGATAGGTTCATTCATTTATTTAGCAACCACTTATCGATTATCTAATGAAGTGGCAAGCATTAAGTCAGGCCCTATGAATACAGAGAGAAAAGACAGACTCTGCTATCAAATGGCTTGCCACCTAGGGAGGAAGAGGGACAAATGAACCCCCAGTTGGTATTGTGGCAGTGACAGAATGAGAAGAATGCACAGTGTGCTCTGCGAGCACAGAGGAAGACCACCCACCCAGCTCAGTCTCAGTGGTTAGCACAGGGCTTGGTGAGACAAACACCCTCTCTGCTAGGTGCCTTTATGCACAAGACAGGTTTCTTGACTAGATGTGGTAGCTCTGAAGCCAGACAGGCTATGGGATTATAAAACTTGTTCTGTCAATATTATTTGTTCATCCACTTAGTGAATATTTAAGACTTGATGTGAAAATGAATAGTGGATTAATCTATCTTTAGGGAGAGTTTCACTTTTGTGCATGCTCTGTAATGGGGAACAAGAGGACTCGTACTTTTCTTAAGTCTTACCTTAAATGAGTTAGAGAGAAAGGCTTCAAGGGTATTATTGGGAAAGTTTTATGAAAAAGTGTTTATGTAATTTGTGAAACAGATTTACAATTGCCTGAGAAAGCTAAACGTAAAAGACTAGCTAGTACTATTGGTGTAGGGCAGATAAACAGAGGGCTCTGTTGACAGCAGGCTGAACTTCCACAGAAAGTAGGGCAAAGGTGCATGTTTTTAAGAAGCAAATGTTGACTTCCTTATAGAGAACAACTCTGGTGTTTCTCAAAAGGGACAATGGTGGGATGATCTGACTCTGATATTGTGATGAAACCCAAAACTCATGAGATAAAGGAGAAGATTTTAAGAAGTCAGTTAAGAAGAGACATTTTCTCATTAAAATATCTACATTGTGGTGGTCCTTGGTATGGAAACTCCATAAGGAACCTCTCAAGTGAAAGAACAAATAACATTACATTCTCCATATTCAAAAAACAAACATGCTAGTTTACCACCTTTTTGCACCTTATGTTTCCCCCTTACCAAAGCTTTGTAGAGGCCAGGACCTTTGGATAATAAGAAGGAAAGAGATGGATTAGAAAAGAGGGAAGTGATCTACTGTGCTATCCTTCCCAGCACCACCAACTCTGGGCTTTTTGTTTGTTTCAGATCCCAGCTAGAAGAAGAGGAAAGATTTAAATTAAATGAAAACTTGGGGGAGGGGGAAGGGATAGCATTAGGAGATATACCTAATGTTAAATGACGAGTTAATGGGTGCAGCACACCAGCATGGCACATGTATACATATGTAACAAACCTGCACGTTGTGCACATGTACCCTAAAACTTAAAGTATAACAAAAATAAATAAAAATAAAAAATAAAAATATTTTTTAAAAAAGAGTTTTAGCTATTATGCTGTACTGAACTAAAGTAACGTAACCATTACATTGGATTAGACTCTTAAATGTTAAAACAAAGGAAATATTTGCTTATGACTTAAGAGGAACAGAAAAACTGGGATACGGGTGAGTTTTCAGCCTGGGGTAGAAAAAAATAAAATCCCAGGGCAGGTTTTAAGGGACAACGGAATAAACAAATAAAATTGCTTTCTGCTGACATCCCGTTGAGTCCTGGTCTCTCAATAAACCAGTTAAGAAAGTATCATATGACATAAGTCAAATTGTTACCTATTTCTTGTGTGGTTGTGTTTTGATTGAGAATGATTTATATAAAAAGTCTTACACTGAATTGTAATTTCTGTATTTTTCTTTTGAAACATATTTATTTCTAAATGTGCTTTAATGTTCATAATAGTGTATACTCATTAAAAAATTATGGAGCCACAGAAAGATAGGAAGGAAGAAAATAGCCATGGGCCAACCCTTGGTTAATAGTTTGACATATTTCCTTTTAGTTATTTTAGGCATGTTTTCTTTACTTTTTGCTAACATTTTTGTAAATATACTACATTTTAAAAATTTGCATTCTGATTTTATTCCACCTAAAATTAAAATGAAAAGCATTTTCAGTGTTACCACAATTACTTTCAACCATCACTTTTTTCTTTTACTTTTTTATTATTAAGGTTTATGTTTGATATATTAACATGCACAGATCCTAATTACACAGTTCATTGAGTTTTTATAACACTCATTCATGTAACCATCAACCTAAAGAAGATAAAGAATAATTCCATTACCTTGAAAGTTCCCTTATGCCCCTTTAAAATCAAAACTTCCCACCCAAGAGCAACCATTGTTCTGATTTTTTTCTACTATAGTTTTGTTTGCCTTCAAATTTCATATAAATAGAATTACTAAGTTTATGCTCCACTGTATCTGGCTTTTTATGCTTAACATATTTTGGAGATTAATCCATGTTGTTGTGTGTGTCAGTAGTCAATTTCTTTTTATTGTTGAATAGTATTCCAATATACGACTACTTCACAATTTGGTTATCCATTGTCCTGTTGGTGGACATTTGGGTTATTTCTAGTTTGGGGCTATTTTGAACAAGGCTGCTTTAAACATTATTGTAAAAATCTTTTTTGTATATATATGTTTTCATTAATCTGGGACAACTGCTGAGTCACAGGTAGTTGCTTATTTAATATTTTTAGAAACTACCGATTCTTTCTTCCAAAGGTTTGAGAGTTTCTTTTACTCCACATCCTTTCTAACAGTTTTTCTGTCTTTTTCTTTCGTTTTTCATTTTTAAATACTTATAAATTCACAAGAAGTTGAAAAAAGAGTATGTAGAGTGCTGTCAACTTTTTTCACTTAGCCTCCCCAAGTGGTGATACGTTACTTTAGTATAATTTGGAAGTGGACATTGCTACAATTCTGCTAAGTAGACTACAAACCTTATTCAATTTTCACCAGTTTCTACATGTGCTCATTTGAATGTGTCCGTGTGTATGCACCAGTGTGTGTGTGGCAGGGTTCGGGGTAGTCGTAAGTGGTTCTATGCAATTATATCCCACTTCTAACCACCACCACAAAGGAATACTCCAGTGCTATCCGTTTTTAGTTGCACCAACACCCCAAGATATCTTATATCTTGTCTGTGTGCTCTGGCAATCACTAATGTATTGTCAATCTCTACAACTATTATTTTGAATGTATTATATAAAAGGAATTATTCATTAGGTGACCCTTTGAGACTGGCTTTTTTTTTTTTTTTTTACTAAGCATAATACTCTTGAGATTCATCCAATTTGATGGATGTATCAATAGTTTGTTTCATTTTATTGTCGAGTAATAGTCTATGAAATTAATATACCAGAATTTATTTAATCATTCAACTATAGAAGGTCCTCTGGATTGTTTCCAGTTTTAATCTATTGTAAATAAAGGTGCTGTGAAAATAAATGTACAGGTTTCTGTGTGATGCTCAAGAATGCAATTGCTAGTTTGTATGGTGATGGCATGTTTAGTTTTATAAGAAACTGCCAAAATATCTTCAGGAGTGGTTGTATCAATTCTGCATTCCTACCAGCAGTGTATGAGTGATCTGTTTCTCTCCATCCTTACCAGCATTTGGTATTAACCACTAATTTGTTTTAGTTCAGCTGTTTTTATAGGTGATGTTGAACATCTTTTCACATGCTTATTTGCATTCCATATATCTCTTTAGTCAAATGTCTCTTCACATCTTTTGCATATTTTCTAATTCAATCTTTTGGGATATTTTTTAATTTTGAGCATCATTTATTCATTCTAGATACAGGTTCTTTGTTGTGTGTGATATTTCTCACAAATCTGGAGCCTGTCTTTTTATTCTCTTAACAGCCTTTCTCAAAGCAAAACTTTTAAATTTTGATAGAGTGAAATTTATCATTTTTCCTTTTGAAGGATCATGCTTTTGGTGTCATGGGTAAGGACTCATCACTTGGCCTCCAGTTCCAAAGATTTTCTTCTAAGAATTCTTCTAAATGTTTGATAGATTTACATTTTACATTTAAACTCATAATCTATTTTCAAATAATTTGTGTATAATGTGAGAGCTTTAGGCTGAAGTTCATATTTTGTCTATTACTCCACAAGTATTTGTTGAAAAGACTGCCTTTCCTCGTCTGAATTGTTTTTATACCTTCGTCAAAAATCAGCTGGGGTATTTGTGTGGGTCTGTTTCTGGTCTCTCAATTCTGTTGCATTGATCTGTGTATCTGTCTCTCAGTCAATAATACACTCTCTTGATGCTATTAGCATCAGATCGAATGATTCATCCAGTTTTATTCTTTTTTTAGAAAATTGTTTTAGCTATGCTAGCTATTTTGCCTTTTTATATAAATTTTAGTTTAAGCTTGTCAGTATCTACCCAAACTCTTGATAGAATTTTAATAGGCATTGCATTAAGTCTATATATCACCTTGGGGATAATTATCATCTTCGTTACGTTAAGTCTTTCATTCCATGGACATGTTATGTATCTCCATTTATTTAGATCTTCTAGTTCTTTCATCAGCATTTTATTATTTACAGCATATCATTCCTATATTACTTTTAGATTTATACCAAAGTATGTCTTTTCTATCAACTGTAAATGATATTGTACTTTTAATTTTGATTTTCACATGTTCATTGCTAGAAAATAGAAATCAGATAAATTTCTGTGTATTGATCTTGTATCCTGAGACCTTGCTGAACTCTCTTATTAGTTCTAGGAGGTTTTTGGTTTTGTAATTTCCATGGGAATTTTTTACATAGACAGTTGTGTCATCTGTAAATAAAGAAAATATATTTTATAATTTCTAATCAGTATGTCTTTTTTTACCTTATTGCCATGGCAAGGAATTTCAGTACTACGTTGAATAAGTGTAGTGAGAGTGAGCATCCTTGCCTTGTTTAGATTTTTTAACTTTTGAAATTCTAGCATGTGAGGGTTGTGGTATCTCATTGTACTTTTAGTTTGCATTGCCCAGATGAATAATGGTACTAAGAACCTTTTAATGTGTTTAATCTCCATTCTTATATCTTATTTTGGAAATTTTTTTCCTACATTCTAATCTAAAATCATTAAAATATTAGATTGGTATATTTAGGTGCATAATAAATAACAAACATCTAAATAATTTTTGGTACATAGCAGAAGATAGAGTTCCTTTGTTTTTGATGTGAATATCTTCTTGCAGCACAATTTGTTGTGAAACATTTTCTTTACCCATTGAATTGAATTTGAAATCAGTTAATATATGTATGTATTTATTTCTGACATTCTATTATTTTCCTTTAGTCCTCATGTCTACATTTATGCCAATCCCACAATGTCCTAATTATTGTAGTGATACAGGAGGGGGCAGGGAAGTGCTGGGTAGAGAAGGGCAGGGTCCCTGGTGAGGGCTCCAATCTCGGACCTGTCCCACAGACCTAAATGTAGACAGGCATTTCTGTTTTTACACCCAAAAAGTTGCTTTTTGGCCCACTATGCCTCCATCCTGTGCCCATAAAAACCCAAGACCCCAGCAGGCACACACACAAGTGGCTGGATGTCAAGAGGAACGGAAGAACACACCAACAGATACCAGCAGATACTAGCAGACCAGCAACAGTGGAATGACACAGACACCAAGGGGAATTCAGCCGGTGGCAGTCGGAGGAGAGTCCAGGCACTGGGAGGCCCAACTCCAGGAGAAGACCACCTTCCCACTCCATTCCCCTTCCGGTTCCCCATCCATCTCACCGAGAACTACCTCCACCAATCAATAAAACCTTGCACTCATCCTCCAAGCCCACGTGTGATCCAATTTGTCTGGTACACTAGGGCAAGAACCCAAGATATAGAAAGCCCTCTGTCCTTGCAATAAGGCAGAGGGTCTAATTGAGCTGATTAATACAAGACATCTGCAGATGGCAAAGCTGAAAAAGCACACTATAATACATGCCCGCTTGGGCTTCGGGGGCTATAAGCACTCAACCCTAAACATTGTCGTGGAGTCGGACCCTAAAAACACTCCCCACGACCTGCCTATTTGCATGCTTCTCCTAGGGGTTTGAGCAGTGGGAGAAGATAAGGGAACTTCGATTTCAGTAGCTTCATAGATATCTTGAAATTAGATAGTGCTAAGTCATCAAACTTTGTACTTCATAATGCAAGTTTTTTTGACTATTTCAGATTATTTTCATTTTTATATAAACTTTAGAATTATATTGTCAATTTCTAGAAGAAGGAAGCTGCAGAAATTTTGGAGGAAGTATGTTGAATCTACTGAAAAATTTAGGGAGAATGATATCTTAAAATTTTTATTTTTTCCTATCCATGAAAATATTATATCTCTTCATTTATTTAGGCCATCTTAAATTCAGTGTAACGCCTTCATTAGTTTTTAGCTACAGCTCTTCATTTTATTTTTTATGCTTGCTTTAGTGATTACAGCAGGCATCCTCATCTTATTTCAGTATGACTTAAGTCCTTATTATACCATTTCACACACAAAATAAGAAACTTAGAAAAGTATAATACCATTTACAACTCTCCAAATAGTTGCGTTAGTGTTGTTCAATTTTTCACTTTTACACACGATATAAACTCCAAAATACAGATTTTTAACTTGATTATTATTTTTTGGCACTCGGTTTCCCATTCATTGATATCAAAGCAAAATGTTATCTTTTTTTTTTTTTTTTTTTTTGAGACGGAGTCTCGCTCTGTCGCCCAGGCTGGAGTGCAGTGGCGCAATCTTGGCTCACGGCAAGCTCCGCCTCCCAGGTTCACGCCATCCTTCTGCCTCAGCCTCCCGAGTAGCTGGGGCTACAGGCACCTGCCACTACACCCGGCTACTTTTTTGTATTTTTAGTAGAGACGGGGTTTCATCGCATTAGCCAGGATGGTCTCAGATCTCCTGACCTCGTGATCTGCCCGCCTCGGCCTCCCAAAGTGCTGGGATTACAGGCGTGAGCCACCGCACCCAGCCGCAAAATATTATCTTAAAAGGTTCAGAATTTCATTTTTCTTGGGTGAATACCTAGGAGTGACTTTCGATAGGAGAATATTCAAAGTTTTAAGAAAATACCAAATGATTTTCCAAAGTGTTGGTAGCATTTTACATTCCCACCAGCACTACAGAAGTGTTCCAGGGCTTCACAACCTTGCTAACTCTTACTATAGTCAGGGTTTTACATTTAAGTTGCTTAAGTTGGATTATAGTATTCTCTACTTGCAGTTTTAATTTGCATTTCCTTAATGACTAATGACATTGAGCATCTTTTCAAGAGCTTATTTTCCACTTGCATATCTTTTCTGATTAAGTGTCTGTTAAAATATTTAACCTATTTTTAATTAGATTGTCTTATAACTGAGTTGTAGAAGTTCTTTATGTAGTCCAGATACATGTCCTTTGTCAGGTATGTTTTTTAAAAAATATTTCTCCTGCTCTAAAATTTTTTTTCTAACAGTTTTCTTAGAAGAATAAAGGGATTTTTCTAATTTTTAAAATGTTTAATTTGTTGATCTTTTATAGGTTGTGAGGTATTTTGGTATTGTTCCATCTTAAGAAATCTATTTTTAGATCTATGATGAATTTTGAGTGAATTTTTATATATGGTGAGAGGCAAAGAAAAAGGTCTTCTTTTTTAATCACAGAGATATCCACTTATTTTATTTGTGTGTATGTGTGGAGTTGCTTTAGAGTTTACAATATACTTCTTTAACTTCTTATAATCGGTCTTCAAGTGATACTCTACTACTTTATGAGTAGTATAAGAACTTTGCAAGAGAATATTTCCATTTTCTCCTTGTGGCCTTTGGTCAATTGCTATCCAATAACTTTACTTCAGACACATCATTAAAAATTTTTAGAATCACACAGTGGCAACTCCCTTTATATTGTATGTATTTCAGATAGCTATTGAACATAATCAAACAAGCAAGAACTCCATCCAAAATACAACAGAAATTTAATCTTCTCACAGCCTACTGACTACTGATTTCACTTTGAAAGCATCCTTATATGATTGTACCAACAGATTTGTGTTTATCAGAATAATGTCATGTAAATGGTAGTAAACTATATTTCACATATGGAGAGTTAATTACTACTGCATTATAATATAAAGTTAAAAGAAAATTATACTTCTGAGATAAATGTAGACTTAATTGAATTTCTCAAATGCATTTAGGCTCACAATAAGTATTAATAGTTTTATTAAATATTAAATGGCAAGTGATTATCTAGTTTCAAGAGCAAAGAAATTATTGTCATTTTTAAGCTAAATTCTCCACCATGAAAACACTGCAACTAATTTAAAAAAAACAACAAACAGAAGTACAAACACATTCACGCCTATAATCCCAGCACTTTGGGAGGCTGAGGCGGGCAGATCATGAGGTCAGGAGATCGACACCATCCTGGCTAACACAGTGAAACCCCGTCTCTACTAAAAATACAAAAAAATTAGCCAGGTGTGGCGGCGGGCACCTGTAATCCCAGCTATTCAGGAGGCTGAGGCAGAAGAATGGTGTGAACCCAGGAGACGGAGCTTGCAGTGAGCAGAGATCGCGCCACTGCACTCCAGCATGGGCGACAGAGTGAGACTCCGTCTCAAAAAAAAAAAAGAAGTACAAGGACATTGGCTCATAGGTATTATCAACCAGTGAACCAATATCTAATTGTCAAATTATGATTGTCAATTTCCTTCCACCAGACATTCCTTTGTAATAGAGTGTTTGCACATCTGTTGATAGATAACCACTCAGTCATCATTTGGGGCATTAGTCCACCAGGTGGTGTATATATTTGATACAAGGTAATTTTTCTAAGGACACACTGAAACTAGAATTTCCAAAGTAGCCATTTGTTTTATTTCATGTTTTGGCATGGAACACAATTTTATGTCATTCAAAACAGAATATAGCCATTTCATCACTGTTCCTGCCTTGTAAGTGTCAACATTATTGTATTGACAAATAATGTTTTGGAATGTATCTTTTGATAATGCTGATAACTTATGTTGGAACATTCTAAAAGATAACTAAATATTATAGCATCGTTGAATGGAAAAGGATTTTGAAAGCTCATTTATATTTATTCTCCAGCTTTTGAACTAAACCTCAGTCACTTTAATCTACCCCTAAATTTAATAAGTGTTTTAGTCTCCTAGAAAAGGAAATGTTCATTTCCTGTGAAATAATTTTAATATGTAGAAATTTTTAAAAGATATAACCCCAAGGCAAACAAATGAAAACTTTCATGTGTATATCATTTGCATTGCCCAAAACTTTACAATAATAATAGAGTAATGTCTAAAATTCGATCAGCAGTTTAAATTTTACAAAGTTAATATTAGCAATATTAATATTATTCCCAGTTTATAGAATACTGGGGGAACCAGCCCCCCATATTTCAACATAGGTTCTTTTCTATTTTCCCTAAGTGTCGGCCAGTCTGAGAAATAAAGAGAAAGAGTACAAGGAGAGAAATTTTACAGCTGGGTCTCCGGGGGTGACATCACATATCAGCAGGTTCCATGATGCCCACCTGAGCCACAAAACCAGCAAGTTTTTATTAGGGATTTTAGAAGGGGAGGAGATGTATGAACAGGGAGTAAGTCACAAGGATCACATGCTTCAAAGGGCCATAAAAGATCACAAGGCAGAGGGCAGAGAAAGATCACAAGGCAAGGGCAAAATTAGAATTACTGATGAGGCTCCATGTCCCACTGGGCACGCATTGTCTTGATAAACATCTTAACAGGAAACAGCGTTCGAGAGCAGACAACTGGCCCAACTAGAATTCACCAGGCTGGAATTTCCCAATCCTAGTAAGCCTGAGGGCACTGCAGGAGACCAGGGCATATTTCATCCCTTATCTCAACCGCATAAGACAGACGGTCCCAGAGTGATCATCTATAGGCCTACCCCTGAGAATGCATTCCTTCCCCAGGGTTATCAATTATTAATATTCCTTGCTGGGAAAAGAATTCAGCGATATTTCTCCTACTCACACATTCATTTATAGGCTGTCTGTGAGAAGAAAAATATTCTGCCCGACCCTGCAGGCAGTCAGACCTTGTGGTTATCTCCCTTGTTCCCTGAAAATAGCTGTTATTCTGTTCTTTTTCAGGGTGCACTGATTTCATATTGTTGAAACACACATGTTTTACAATCAATTTGTACAGTTATTGCAATCATCACAGGGTCCTGAGGTGACATACATCCTCAGCTTATGAAGAAGATGGGATTAAGAGATTAAAGATAGGCATAAGAAATTATAACAGTATTGATTGGGGAAGTGATAAATGTCCATGAAATCTTCACAATTTATGTTCAGAGATTGCAGTAAAGACAGGCATAAGAAATTATGAAAGCATTAATTTTGGGAACTGATAAATGTCCATTAAATCTTCACAATTTATGTTCTTCTGCTGTGGCTTCAGCCGGTCCCTCTGTTCAGGGTCCCTGACTTTCCACAACAATAGAAGAGACAAGATCAGAATTATATATGCTGTACTCAAACTCATAGTAAAATAGCAATTGAAATGTATACTGTATATATAAAACTAGTTTGTAAAATGTAAATAGGTCCGATAAACCAGTTTTGAAGTACATGAAAAACATCTCATATTTGAACCTAAGTCTTCTGTCCCATTCTCTATTCTTTTTTTCATTCGGCCACACTGCTTCTCTAGTACATATTCACTAAAGGCATTAAGTAACTCCTGTGATTATGTCTATGTGGGACTACAGGTCTGCTAAGGTCTGCTAATTTGATTGAAGTATCCAACCAATTCCTTTAAATAAATGAATTTTCAACATCAAATTTGATATTCTTCAGAACTCAGTTTAGACCCTTATTCTTGAAAGTTATAACTTAATCCTCCAAAACTGGGTTACGTGGCCATTCTCTATCATTACACAGCACACTTTATTTACTCTATCTTAAAGTTTATTATATATAAGGCCAGGAGTGGTGGCTCATGCTTGTAATCCCAGCACTTTGGGAGTCCGAGGTGGGCAGATCACAAGGTCAGGAGTTCGAGACCAGCCTGGCCAATACGGTGAAACCCTGTCTCTAATAAACACACACAAAAAATAGCCAGGCGTGGTGGCACATGCCTATAATCCCAGCTACTAGGGTGACTGAGGCAGAATTGTTTGAACCCGGGAGGCAGAGGTTGCAGTGAGCCGAGAGCGTGCCACTGCACTCCAGCCTAGGTGACAGAGCGAGACTCTGTCTCAAAAAAAAAAAAAAAAAAAAGTTTATTATTTTCCAGTATTTGTAATTATTCTATTATTTGTTTTCTGATCAACTGGATTGTATGTAACTAAAGGGTAGGCAATTTTTGTTCCCCTTGTTCATTTTATAGCTGTAGTACCTAACATAATTGTTAGTATGTAGTAGATATCATATAAAAAATCTATGCTTAATGAAAATAAATTTAACTGTTGGTAGTGAAATTAGGGTAGGAATGGTTATAAACAGTTGATTTGTCTAGCCTCCGTCAAGACTGGTTACAGATCTGAATGGATACAGATTTCTTAATGAATGAATAATCTGTTCTGTTTCTACTCCTACCTTAAGCCACTAGGTTGAAGCTTAGACAAGGAGGATGAATAACATTGTCCTGCCAGTTGTACAGATGTTCACCCAATATTCATCAATTACAAATTTAAGATCTAATCATTAGTGATGCCTAAGTCAATGACTTAGTCGTGTGCTGATTAAGTTTTCTGATGATTAATGATCAACAGTAGCATCCTACCATAGCAGAAGGCTAGCTCCACTTGCTTATCGGGCCACTGATTCTGCTCTAATCACAGCTAGCTGTCCAGAGGAACTTGGTTAAAGACCAAGATTCTGAAGAAAAATCAATCCTCATAGTTGAATATGTAGCTTAAATTACCTGCTCAAATGTTGATTGGTTGCCTAATCATTGCAGAATAGACTATAGACTCTAATTAGGGTGTAGCTCTGAAATTACGCGAAAAGGTCAGGAAACATCATTCTCCAAAGCTTACACTGATTAGGATCAATACTAAATGGATTAGATTGCTCATATGGAGAAATCATCCACCATAAGAGATGAACTGTAAATGTTATTTCTACTGGGGTTTCTTCCAGAACTTGATATTAGGCACTGTAACCCCACCTCGTCAAGAGGACTAAAATATACACTTTTTGTAAAACTTTGGTGGTGGAGCTGTTTGCAGAGTGTTTCAGAATTAAGACTGAACTGGTGTCTACACAATGCTCTCCAGGAGAGCAAGAGTCTATATTCAGCAGATGTTATTTTTCTGTTCACATGCTCTCAAAAAGTGTTCTTTACAGTGCAATGAGGAGAATTCTCTATTCATATAAGATTCTTCAACTCCTTCCCACATTAAAGGGCCTCCTTTTGACTTATATATTGAATGCCACACGAAGGGTATATCATAGACAGCAGGAATTATCAGGAAAGTTATGCCTGTTCATTCTCTCTTTTTTAAGTGTACTCTTTGAGTGTATCAATCCATTTTAAGATGTTGGTTGGCATGATCAAGGGAAGAGACTGCCACAAACCCTTCTCTCTGCTAGTTAATATGTGTGTGCTTGTAACACTTTAGATAATAATGCACTTGGATAGTTTGTTCTCAGGTGGCTATAACTTTTTCCTTTTCCTTTTTACTTTCAAAATAGCATTTTTTCCTTAAGAGCACTTGAAAATAAAATATTTGTTATTGCTTAAAAACAAAATACCTTTTATAGAAATGTCTCTTTGTGTGTGTTTGTTTATTCTCTTCCTTGTCCAACCCCATTTTTTCCCCTTAGAAAGAACTACGATCTGTTATAAACTTTGCTTATTTATAGTAGATCAAATGAGTCTCTAGGTGCACATTACAAAAATTAAAACATGACCTCCTGGCCAGGAGTAGTGGCTCAAGCCTGTAATCTCATGTCTTTGGGAGACTGAGACAGGAGGATCACTTGAGCCCAGGAGCCCAGGAACTCACTCAAGACCAGCCCTGGCAACATAGTAAGACCCTGTCTCTCAAATAAATAAATAAATAAATAAATAAATAAATAAATAAATAAATTAGAGGGGCATGGTGGCACACACCAGTAGTTCTAGCTACTTGGCAGGCTGAGATGGGAGGATCACTTGAGCCCAGGAGTTCCAGGCTGTAGTGAACCATGATGAAGCCATTGCACTCCAGCCTGGGTGACAGAAGACTCTGTCAAAAAAAAAAAAAAAAAACCCAAACCTCATGGCTTCTTATGACTTTTGATTGATTTAAAAGAGAAGCTGCTCCCTGCCCCTCTGTGCCTTATTCTTACAGTCCAAGCTGGTCCAACCTGCAGCCCACTGGCCTCATGTGGTCCAGGACAGCTTTGAGTGCAGCCCAATACAAATTCATAAACTTTCTTAAAACATTAGAATTTTTTTGACCCTTTTTTTTTTTAGCCTATCAGCTATGGTTAGTGTTAGTGTCTTTTATGTGTGGCCCAAGACAATTCTTCTTCTTCCAATATGGCCCAGAGAAGCCAAAAAGATTGGACATCCCTGTCGATCTGTGAGCACTCTCATATCTTTGCTTGCTATTAGGGATTTTCGTTAACAAAATTGAAAACCTTATCCCAAATATTTTATTTTCCAAAGGTGCATGCATACCATTTAAATAACAAGGACATGTAAGTACTTGTGCAGTGTTTTCTGTAGAAAAATTCCCCCAAATTGTACATCTTATATTTTGTAGTATTTGACTTGTATAAAGCTGGCTTTGCAGATGGACCAAAACTATTCTGTGGTCAAATTTTAGAGGCTCACTTTCTTCAGAATACACACACACACACACACACACACACACACACACTTATTATAACATTTAACATTACATTATTAGATAAGCATTCCTTTGGATTTAAAACATATTTATATCTTCTAAAGTTTTCTTTTTAAATAGAAATACATTTGGTTAGGGGAGCTCCTTAAGCCCTTATCAGATACATCATTTGCTAAGAATCATGTAATGCAATAATAACAGCAAAGTTTTAAATTGGTGGGATTTCAGCAGCACAGCCGTTTAATAGACATGCTAACAGGGTGGCTGCAAAGAAGCGATAAACCCCAACATCACTCATTTCCAAATTTTTGTCAGAGCCTAATGTAATCACATATGTAAGGACATTTGTTCAATAAAATATTGGTATAAGCCTTTAACATTTAGTAAAAATGTTGGAGCAGGAAGAACTCTTAGAGATCCCCTCATTCAAATCCTTCACATTACAGAGGAAAAAGAAAAAGGCTTAAAGAGTGGCTTGAGTCCTAATTCAGTTTTTCTTCCTCTAAGCCAAACTGATCTTGCCACTGTGCTGTAGAGAAAGTGTTGGTACAAACTTACTAATTAAAGTTTTTTATGTGACAGAAAAGTATATATCCCTGCCTTTTGATAACATAAGCCATATGCTCTCACATAAACCTGATCTTCTAAAGCTAGAGTACACAGGCAAGACATATAATTTTCTTTTTCTTTTTTTTGAGTTGGAGTCTCGATCTATCACCCAGGCTGGAGTGCAGTGGTGTGATCTTGGCTCACTGCAACCTCCGCCTCCTGGGTTCAAGCGATTCTCCTGCCTCAGCCTCCTGAGTACCTGGGATTATAGTTGCCTGCCACCACACCTGGCTATTTTTTGTTTTTTTAGTAGAGAGGGAGTTTCTCCATGTTGGCCAGGCTGGTCTTGAACTCCTGACCTCAGGTGATCCACCCACCTCAGCTTCCCAAAGTGCTGGGATTACAGGCATGAGCCACCGCGCCCGGCCGAGACATACAACTTTCTACACAAGTTAAGAGAAGATAAATGCCTTACTTTAGCACACATTGAAAGCTCGTTTACGCTACAAATGGTGTTCAAGGTGAAGGGTTAGGGTTAGTCATCATGCACAAATAGAATAAGTTGTCCTCCAATATCTGATTCACCAATATTTCCCATTATATCTGAAATTTCACTATCAGAGAAATCATTCATCTCTACAAAAGTTTTTAGTTTAAAAAACATTCATAGTTGAGGAGCTCTTAATTTTTCTGACTGCTTCCCAAGGGTCCCACTAGATGCTGGCAGGCCCCACAGGAATGCATGACCAGCAAGGTAAAGTATGTTAAAGAAGAATAAAAATGGAGGCCACAGTGTAGATATACCCTCAAAGCCAACGCCTGGAGCCACGTAGTTAAAATTTAAGTCATTCTGATTTCCCCCAAACACTAGCTCTCCTTATAAACCTAACACAGAATGTAAGCATCATGTTCTTTCAACATGATTCAGTGAAATAAAGCCAATCAGCTATAGACAAATCAATTTAAACATCTCTGCTTGCCGTAACAAGAATGTTAATGTTAGCAGCCAATCACAGAAAAGGTCGAAGTACTTTCTTCTTTATACTTTATAAACCATGCTATAACAACTGTGAGCAGGGCTTCTCACCACTTTCAGCTTGAGGTCTCCCGGTTCACAAACTGATTTTTTGTATGCACAATAAACTTTAAATTTTTTTCTAACTTGATTTCATTTTGGTTTTGACAAGGTTGATGGAGAAGTGAAACTACGTACAGAATGTAAGGCACCATTTATGAGGGTGACACTTGGCACTGCATTAGAGAACGTTGGACTATAATTAGCACCTATGGGATTGTATAAATTGGGATGTGAATGCAGTATGTGGAGATGATCAAAAAGTACTGAAAACTCCTTCCATTTTGCTAAGAGCCAGCTATGGTTATGGGAAAAGATCTGGAAGAAAAGAGAGCAGTGACCCATACAAAAGATGGCTGGCATTTACTGGTGTTTTACATGTGGAGGGCTTTGTGCTAGGCTCCAGGGCTAGGCAATAATACATATTTCTGAAATTTTAAGGACAAAAAAATTGAAAACTTCTCAAATAAAGTGATTTCTTACATACAATAGCTATAAACTTCTAAGAAAGCATCTCTCTGTTCAGACCTGCACTGTATCTTCTGTTTATAAAAGTACCAAAGTCTGCTCAAGCTTAGAGATAAAGAAAGTGAAAGATCCAACATTTAGAGTTCTTAACTAGGTTCAATTCTCCAAGTTTATTATTCTGCAGGGCAAGTAGTTGCACATCGTTGAGAGACTAATGGTGCAAAATGAAGAGAAAGTTTCAATTCATTGAAAGTCGATTATATCATTCTCAGCATAACACAGTACCCCAATGATTTCAATGTAGCCTTGCTACAAATTTTGCTAACTTCTGGCTACAGTCTGGATCCTTCTTTAGACTGGCAGCTTCAAAAGTAAATTAACCCAAAGTCAATAATATCTGACACTTTTTTCTGTCTTTCAATATATGTTTCAGCTTTTCCTCCACTTACTGTATCTTCAGCTCAGGTTTTGACTCTAAACTAGAACTTGACATTCAGTTAGACTGCTTTGATGGGCAAAGGAAGTACGTGCCTCATGAACGTTTTCTATTTTGAAGTGGTTCAACTGCCTGTGGTGAGCCTGGAATGTAAAACCAATGCCTCCTTGCTAATTGTGAAATCCTTCAGCTTTGTGCTGGGGGTCAAACCCAATCATTCCATTTGTTCAATAGGCATCTAATTGAGAGCTATGGAAATCTAACATGTTGGTTAAGACAAATGATCTGTACATACCAATATAGGTCCCCTTGTTCTGGAAATGCTGCCGTGGCTAACATGAGAAGAGTGCAGGATCCCTCCCCCAGGTGAGGACCACTACAAAATTTACATTTAGAGAGTACAGTGGGGTAGTTAAGTTCCCAGGCTATGGAGCCAGACTGCCTGGATTCAGATATTTGCTCCACTTTCTGCAGTTTGACCATGTGGTACATCTGACTTAACATCTCCATGTCCAGTTTTCTTATTTGCAAAACCAAGAAAATAATGGTACCTACTGCATGTGGTCTTAGTGAGGGTTAAATATATGTAACATACTTAGAACACATAAAAATCACTCATGTTATTTATTATTACTATGGTTTCTAATTTTATTAGATGCCAAGCCCTTTGCTGGGAGCTGAAAGTATTTTCAGGGATGAAAATATGTTTTAGTAGGGGAGGCAAACAATTATCATACATGTGATCATTGAGGTAACTAGCCAGCTCTCAGGGGAATCAGGGAAGGTTGCATTGGGGATATTATTCTAAAATTGTGCATGGAAGATGTGTAGGAGTTAGGCAGAGTGTGAAGGCACATTACGGGAGTAACAGTGTTATAAAAAGAGAGAACAGCCATGAGACTAGAGAGCATGTGGTGGGTTTAGGGTACTGAGAAAAGTTCAATATGGTTGATGGAGGCTCATACTGATCCAGACTGGGGAAAGATCACACAGGACCTTGAAATGCATCTCTAGAAATTTCAATATTACCATACAGGCAATGGGAAATCTTGAAGCATTTAAGCAGAAGGATGACTGGATCACATTCGCGTTTTAAATGATTACTTTGGCTGCAACATATATTGAGGGTAGGAATAGAAAGAAAAGTTAAGAGGCTGCGGGGAGGACAATAATCTGAACTAACATAGAGGCAATGGGATGCAGATAAGCAGAAGGAATAGAGAGATTCTAAGGAGGTAAGTCAGCAGCACTCGCTGACTGATAGGATGTGAGGGTGAGACAGAAGGATTCAAGGATTTGATTAATGGAGTGATTGTGGTGTATCCACAGCATGGAGACCAAGGCCATCTCAAGTTTTTACTTGATATTTTCCCCTTATCCCGGTATAGGAAACAGAAGACGAGGTGCATACTAGGAAGGGATGAGTAATAATTTGGTTTTAGACATTGTGGTGTGAAGTGCCTGTAAAGCTACTAAATGAAAATGTCTTGGGAAATGAATCTGGAGCTCAGAAGAGAAATCATGGTGTAGCCTGTGTGTTAATAAGGTCCATTGGTGACTCCCTGGAGCTGGATCAATTAGATAGGTTTCTTTTTAATGTTTTTTTTTTTAATTTTTGGGAGTACATAGTAGGTGTGTATATTTATGGGGTACCTGAGATACTTTAATATAGTCATGCACTGTATAATAATCACATCAGGGTAAATAGGGTATCCATCGCCTGAAGAATTTATCATTTCTCTGGGTTACAAACATTCTAATTATACTCTTTTAGTTATTTTTAAATGTGGAATAAATTACTGTTGACTGTGATCACTATGTTGTGCTATCAAATACTAGATCTTATTCATTCTGTTTTTGTACCCATTAACCTGGATAGGTTTCTTAAATTGACCTACAATGGATTTTATTTCAAGCTTTTGTCAGCTATATTCTAGTGGTGCTCTCAAATCTTTGAAGAGTTTATCTAAACAGTTTTCACATTTTTCCCTGAAAATGTGACATTTTAGTTTCAATAATAATTTAATTCAGCCTAAATCAGCTGAGAGCCCAAGGTATCACATAGTTAGCAACCATGCTAAGGTATTTTAGACAACCATATGGTGTCTATTCTTGGTTTTAGTTTTCATTCTAAGTGTGATCTTTGCCAAAGCCATTCACTTTCTTGGCTACCAGCTTAGTTGTTTCTAATGAGGGGATGGTAATAGTGGTGACATCTTGCCCTTCCTTAGCAGAAGGGTTTGGTAAACAGTGGTGACTTTCTCAGTTCAACATTCTATTTGTCAGTCATTAAGTACTCATTTAAAAATGTTCAGGCTCCTCAGAGTCAATCCAGTGCACTGACACGAGTTTCTAATACTCATAAAAACCTAAATCTATCTGATTGAAACAGTCAATATAGCAATTAAGTTGGGACACGAACTGCTCATGTTGCTACTTATCAAAAGAGTTTCAGTGGGCCTTTACCACAGAATAAAAAATAATAATAAAACCTATATTTCACTTTGGATATAAGGATGTAGCTATATTTCCCTATCTAGAGAAGATTTACAATAAAGAGGACAAATAAAACCTTAAGTCAGATAAATTAGCCATAGTGAAATTAGATCCATCCCAGGTTGCCCAGATACAGCATCTCCAAACTTCAAGTAAATCATCTTTGAGTACTTTGGATCACAATGATAACTCTAAGCTCTAATATTTATTACATTTGTTATCTATTTTTGTATGGGAATTCTTTTTATTATACTTTAAGTTCTGGGATACATGTGCAGAACATGCAGGTTTGTTACATAGGTATACACGTGCCATGGTGGTTTGCTGCAACCATCAACCTGTCATGTACATTAGGTATTTCTGCTAATGCTATCCCTCCCCTAGCTCCCCACCCCAATAGGCCTTAGTGTATGATATTCCCCTCCCTGTGTCCATGTGTTCTCATTGTCCATCTCCCACTTATGAGTGAGAACATGCAGTGTTTGGTTTTCTGCTCATGTGTTAGGTGGCTGAGAATGATGGTTTCCAGCTTCATCCATGTCCCTGCAAAGGACACGAACTCATCCTTTTCATGGCTGCGTAGTATTCCATGGTGTATATGTGGCACATTTTGTTCATCCAATCTATCATTGATGGGCATTTGGGTTGGTTCCAAGTCTTTCCTATTGTGAACAGTGCTGCAATAAACATATGTGCAAATGTGTCTTTATAGTAGAATGATTTATAATCCTTTGGGTATATACCCAGTAATGAGGTTGCTGAGTCAAATGGTATTTCTGGTTCTAGATCCTTGAGGAATCGCCACACTGTCTTCCATAATGGTTGAACTAATTTACACTCCCACCCATGTGTAAAAGCATTCCTATTTCTCCACATCCTCTCCAGCATCTGTTTTTTTCCTGACTTTTTAATGATCGCCATTCTAACTGGCATTTGATTTGCAGTTAATGACCAGTGATGATGAGCTTTTTTTCATATGTTTGTTGGCCACATAAATATCTGTTTCTGAGGAAGTGTCTGTTCATATCCTTCACCCACTCTTTGATGGGTTTGTTTTTTTTCTTGTAAATTTGTTTAAGTTCTTTGTAGATTCTGGATATTAGCCCTTTGTCAGATGAATAGATTGTAAAACTTTTCTCTCATTCTGAAGGTTGCCTGTTCACTCTGACGATAGTTTCTTTTGCTGTGTAGAAGCTCTTTAGTTTAATTAGATTCCATTTGTAAATTTTGGCTTTTGTTGACATTGCTTTTGGTGTTTTAGTCATGAACTCTTTGTCAATGCCTATGTCCTGAATGGTACTGCCTAGGTTTTCTTCTAGGGTTTTAGGTCTCACATATAAGTCTTTAATCCATCTTGAGTTAATTTTTGTGTAAGTTGTAAGGAAGGGGTCCAGTTTCAATTTTCTGTATATGTCTAGCCAGTTTTCTCAACACCATTTATTAAGTAGGGAATCCTTTCCCCATTGCTTGTTTTTATCAGGTTTGTCAAAGATCAGATGGTTGTAGATGTGTGGCATTATTTCTGAGGCCTCTGTTCTTTTCCATTGGTCTAGATATCTGTTCTGGTACCAGTACCATGCTGTTTTGGTTACCATAGCCTGGTAGCATAGTTTGAAGTCAGGTAGCATGATGCCTACAGCTTTGTTCTTTTTGCTTAGGATCGTCTTGGCTATACTGACTCTTTTTTGGTTCCATGTGACATTTAAAGTAGATTTTTCTAATTCTGTGAAGAAATACAATGGTAGATTGATGGGGATAGCATTGAATCTATAAATTACTTTTGGCAGTATGGCCATTTCATAATACTGATTCTTCCTATCCATGAGCATGGAATGTTTCTCCATTTGTTTGTGTCCTCTCTTATTTCCTTGAGCAGTGGTTTGTAGTTCTCCTTGAAGAGGTCCTTCACATCTCTTGTAAGTTGTATGTATTTTATTCTCTTTGTAGCAATTGTAAATGGGAGTTCACTCATGATTTGCCTCTGTGTTTGTCTATTATTGGTGTATAGGAATGCTTGTGATTTTTGCACATCGATTTTGTATCTTGAGACTTTGCTGAAGTTGCTTATCAGCTTAAGGAGATTTTGGGCTGAGACGATGGGGCTTTCTTTTTCTATTTTTTTTTTTTTTTGAGATGGAGTCTTGCTCTGTTGCCCAGGCTGGAGTACAGTGGCACAATCTCGGCTCACTGCAACCTCTGCCTGCCAGGTTCAAACAATTATCCTGCCTCAGCCTCCCGAGTAGCTGGGAATACAGGCGTGTGCCACCATGCCCGGCTAATTTTTTTTTTTTTTTGTATTTTTAGTAGAGACGTGGTTTCACCATGCTGGCCAGGCTGATCTCGAACTCCTGACCTTGTTCTCCACCCGCCTAGGCCTCCCAAAGTGCTGGGATTACAGGCGTGAGCCACTGCGCCTGGCCTGACAATGGGGTTTTCTAAATATACAGTCATGTCATCTGCAAACAGAGACAATTTGACTTCCTCTCTTCCTATCTGAATACCCTTTATTTCTTTCTCTTGCCTGATTGCCCTGGCCAGAACTTCCAATACTATGTTGAATAGGAGTGGTGAGAGAGGGCATCCTTGTCTTGTGCTGGTTTTCAAAGGGAATGCTTCCAGCTCTTGCCCATTCAATATGATATTGGCTGTGGGTTTGTCATAAATAGCTCTTATTATTTTGAGATATGTTATAGCGATACCTAGTTTATTGAGAGTTTTTACCATGAAGGGTTTTTAATTTTATCGAAGGCCTTTTCTGTATCTATTGAGATAATCATGTGGTTTTTGTCATTGGTTTTGTTTATGTGATGGATTACATTTATTGATTTGTGTATGTTGAACCAGTCTTGCATCCCAGGGATGAAGCCGACTTGATCGTGGTAGATGAGCTTTCTGATGTGCTCCTGGATTCAGTTTGTCAGTATTTTATTGAGGATTTTCACATTGATGTTCATCAGGGATATTGGCCTAAAATTTTCTTTTTTTGTTGTGTCTCTGCCAGGTTTTGGTATCAGGATACTGCTGGCCTCATAAAATGAGTTAGGGAGGAGTTCCTATTTTTCTATTGCTGGAAATAGTTTCAGAAGGAATGGTACCAGCTCCTCTTTGTATCTCTGGTAGAATTTGACTGTGAATCCATCTGTTCCTGGGCTTTTCTTTTTTAGTTGCTAGGCTATTGATTACTGCCTCAATTTCAGAACTTGTTATTGGTCTATTCAGGGATTCAACTTCTTCCTGGTTTAGTCTTGGGAGGGTGTATATGTCCAGAAATGTAGCCATTGCTTCTAGATTTTCTAGTTTATTTGCGTAGAGGTGTTTATAGTATTCTCTGATGGTAGTTTGTATTTCTGTGGGATCGGTGGTGATATCCCCTTTATCATTTTTTATTGTGTCTATTTGATTCTTCTCTCTTTTCTTCTTTATTATTCTGGCTAGCAGTCTATCTATTTTGTTAATATTTTCAAAAATACAGCTCCTGGATTCATTGATTTTTTGAAGGGTTTTACGTATCGCTATCTCCTTCAGTTCCACTCTGATCTTAGTTATTTCTTGCCTTCTGCTAGCTTTTGAATTTATTTGCTCTTGCTTCTCTAGTTCTTTTAATTGTGATGTTAGGGTGTCAATTTTAGATCTTTCCTGCTTTTGCCTGTTGGCATTTAGTGCTATAAATTTCCCTCTAAACACTGCTTTAGCTGTGTCCCAGAGATTCTGGTATGTTGTGTCTTTGTTCTCATTGGTTTCAAAGAACTTACTTATTTCTGCCTTCATTTCATTATTTACGAAGTAGTCATTCAGGAGCAGGTTGTTCAGTTTCCATGTAGTTGTGCAGTTTTGAATGAGTTTCTTAATCCTGAGTTCTAATTTGACTGCACTGTGGTCTGAGAGACTGTTTGTTATGATTTCCATTCTTTTGCATTTGCTGAGGAGTGTTTAATTTTCAATTATGCGGTCAATTTTAGAATAAGTGCGATATGGTGCTGAGAAGAATGTATATTCTGTTGATTTGGGGTAGAGAGTTCTATAGATATCTAGTAGGTCCACTTTGTCCAGAGCTGAGTTCAAGTCCTGAATATCCTTGTTAATTTTCTATCTCGTTGATCTGTCTAATATTGACAGTGGGGTGTTAAAATCTCCTACTGTTATACTGTAGGAGTCTAAGTCTCTTTGTAGGTCTCTAAGAACTTGCTTTATGAATCTGGGTGCTCCTGTATTGGGTGCATATATATTAAGATAGTTAGATCATCTTGTTGCATTGATCTCTTTACCATTATGTAATGCCCTTCTTTGTCTTTTCTGATATTTGTTGGTTTATCTGTTTTATCAGAGACTAGGATTGCAATCCCTGCTTTTCTTATGTTTTGCTTTCCGTTTGCTTGGTAAATCTTCCTCCATCCCTTTATTTTGAGCCTATGTGTGTCTTTGCACGTGAGATGGGTCTCCTGAATACAGCACACCGATGAGTCTTGACTCTTTATCCAATTTGCCAGTCTGTGTCTTTTAGTTGGGACATTTAGCCCATTTACATTTAAGGTTAATATTGTTATGTGTGAATTTCATTCTGTCAGTATGATGCCAGCTGGTTATTTTTCCTGTTAGTTGATGCAGTTTCTTCATAGTGTTGATGGTCTTAACAATTTGGTATGTTTTTGCAGTGGCTGGCACCGGTTTTTCCTTTCCATATTTAGTGCTTCCTTCAGGAGCTCATGTAAGGCAGGCCTGATGGTGACAAAATCTCTCAGCATTTGGTTGTCTGTAAAGTATTTTTCTTCTCCTTTGCTTATGATGCTTAGTTTGGCTAGATTTGAAATTCTGGGTTGAAAATTCTTTTCTTTAAGAATGTTGAATATTGGCAACCACTCTCTTTTTACTTGTAGGGTTTCTGCTGAGAGATCTGCTGTTAGTCTGATGGGCTTCCCTTTTTGGGTAACCCAACCTTTCTCTCTGACTGCCCTTAACATTTTTCCTTCATTTCAACCTGGGTGAATCTGACGATTATGTGTCTTGGGGTTGCCCTTTTTGACACGTATCTTTGTGGTGTTCTCTGTATTTCCTGAACTTGAATGTTGGCCTGTCTTGCTATGTTGGGGAAGTCCCCCTGGATAATATCCTGAAGAGTGTTTTTCCAACTTGGTTCCATTCTCCCCATCACTTTCAGGTACACCAATCAAATGTAGGCTTGGTGTTTTCACAGAGTCCCATATTTCGTGGAGGCTTTGTTCATTCATTTTTATTCTTTTCTCTCTAATCTTGTCTTCCCACTTTATTTCAGTAAGTTGATCTTCAATCTCTGATATCCTTTCTTCTGCTTGATCAATTGGGCTATTGATACTTGTGTATGCTTCACAAAGTTCTCATGCTGTGTTTTTCAGCTCCATCTGGTCATTTATGTTCTTCTCTAAACTGGTTATTCTAGTTAGCAATTCCTCTAACCTTTTTTCAAGGTTCTTAGCTTCCTTGCATTGGGTTAGAACATGTTCCTTTAACTTAGAGGAGTTTGTTATTACCCACCTTCTGAAGCCCACTTCTGTCAATTTGTCAAACTCATTCTTTGTCCAGTTTTGTTCCCTTGCTGGCAAGGAGTTGTGATCCTTTGGCGGAAAAGAGGCGTTCTGGTTTTTGCAATTTTCAGCCTTTTTGCGCTGGATTTTCCTCATCTTTGTGGATTTATCTACCTTTGGTCTTTGACGTTGGTGACCTTTGGATGGGGTTTCTGAATGGACGTCCTTTTTGTTGATGTTGATGCTATTCCTTTCTGTTTGTTAGTTTTCCTTCTAACAGTCAGGCCCCTCTGCTGCAGGTCTGCTGGAGTTTGCTGGAGATGCACTCCAGACCCTGTTTGCCTGGGTAACACCAGCAGAGGCTGCAGAACAGCAAATATTGCTGTCTGTTCCTTCTTCTGGAAGCTTTGTCCCAGAGGGGCACCCACAAGATGCCAGCCGGAGCTCTCTTATTTGAGATGTCCGTGGACCCCTGCTGCGAGATGTCTCCCAGTCAGGAGGCATGGGGCTCAGGGACAAACTTGAAGAGGTAGTCTGTACCTTAGCAGAGCTCGAACGCTGTGCTGGGAGATCCACTGCTCTCTTCAGAGCTGGCAGGCAGGAAAGTTTAAGTCTGCTGAAGCTGCGCCCACAGCTGCCCCTTCCCCCAGGTGCTCTGTCCCAAGGAGATGGGAGTTTTATCTATAAGCCCCTGACTGGGGCTGTTACCTTTCTTTCAGAGATGCCCTGCCCAGAGAGGAGGAATCTAGAGACGCAGTCTGACTACAGCAGCTTTGAGGAGCTGCTGTGGGCTCTGCCCAGTCTGAACTCCCCCTTTGTTTACACTGTGAGGGGAAAACTACCTACTCAAGCCTCAGTAACGGCGGATGCTCCTCCCCCACCAAGCTCCAGCGTCCCAGGTTGACTTCAGACTTCTATACTGGCAGCAAGAACTTCAAGCCAGTGGATCTTAGCTTGCTGGGCTCCATCAGGGTGGGATCCACTGAGTCAGACCACTTGGCTCCCTGGCTTCAACCCCCTTTCCAGGGGAGTGAATGGTTCTCTCTCGCTGGCCTTCCAGGCACCACTGGGGTACGAAAAACAAAAAACCAAAAACCAAAAAAAACCTCCTGCAGCTAGCTCAGTGTCTGCCCAAACAGCCACCCAGTTTTGTGCTTGAAACCCAGGGCCCTGGTAGCATAGGCACCCAAGGGAATCTCCTGTTCTGTGGGTTGTGAAGACAGCGAGAAAAGCATAGCATCTGGGCTGGAATGCACTGTTCCTCACGGCACAGTCCTTCAAGGCTTCCCTTGGCTAGGGGAGGGAGTTCCCCGATGACTTGAGTTTTCTGGGTGAGGCGATGACCCACCCTGCTTCGGCTCACCCTTCATGGGCTGCACCCACTGTGTAACCAGTCCCAGTGAGATGAGCTGGGTACCTCAGATGGAAATGCAGAAATCACCCACCTTCTGCGTTGCTCTTGCTGGGAGCTGCAAACCACAGCTGTTCCTATTCTGCCATCTTGCCCACAACCCTGTATTATCTACTCTTATTTGGCATTTTATTATATCAATTACATAATATATCTTGAACTTAGACTTGTCTTTTAATCAAGATTGCAAATTAATCAAGTAAAAGGGATTATATTTTAATGGAAGCAGGTATAATGCGCTTAGAAAAGCATAGGCTGTATATATATTATATAAAACTGGTATAATAGTACACATATAGATCAATGAAACAGAATTAAGAGGCCAGAAACACTTACATTTTTGATAAGTTGATTTTGCCAAGACAATCCAATGGAGAAATAATAATTATTTCAAAAAACAGTACTGGAGACAACTGGATATCCATATGCAAAAAAAAATGAACTTAAGACCTTTGCCTCAGATAATATGCAAAAAATACCTCCATATGGATTATAGACCTAAATTTAAGAGCTAAAACTTATAATTTTTAGAAAAAAGGGGATAAAATCTTTGACTTTGGGTTATTCAAAGAACTTTTAGATGTGATGCTGAAAATACAATTCATAAAATAATAACTGGAGTTTATTGAAATTGAAAACTTCTGCTCTTTAAAACATACCACTAAAAATGAAAAACAAAAAAGTCAGAATGAGAGAAATGAAACTATAATCCAAGATACCTGAAATATCAATCCCTTGCTTTTATAAAACATGATCACCCCAATATCCGTGAGTATCAGATGCACTTTAAGTAATGAGGAAGGACTCAGAGAAATCATTACTTAGAATACATTGCTGGATGCCCTATGAAATTCTGATGAAATCAATTATTAGAAACTTAGTGTGCTGAAATGAAAATCTGACTTCAAATTCTGTGGCCTTACCGCAGATAATGTTCTTCAAATATTCTATTCCCTTTTTAATCAGTCTCTCTAAGCAAAACACATATTTCACCCTTCATCCTAACCCTTTAAAAGTTATATTAAGACCATAATAAAAGGATCGGAACTACTAAGCCATCATTTTACTGCTTCCCCCTCAGATTTCTCCTTCGTGCATTTCTTTCTGAAGGAATTGCACAAGGCTTTTCTTGAGAGAATTAGAGCCAGTCATAATGCAATTATTACCAGGTGCATGGACTTTGAAATAAGTGAGATTGGTTTCAAATTGATTGGATAAGGTGAAATGCTTGACCTCTCTCCAATCTTCAGTTTCTTTAGCTGTTAAATGGGACAATATTACCTATTTCTCAGGAACTACATGAAATTATGCACTTAAAGTATAGTTCAGTGAATGGTATAAAGCACTTAAGGAATAGTTGTTATTTTTATTGTTGGAAAATGGATTTATCTGACATGTTCACATTAGATATATATTGAACAGCCCCATGCACATATTTACAATTAAATTAGACACTACATCTCTGCAGAGATTAAAAACTAGAGTTAACGTTAGTCAGATTTTCTTAGAGCACAGATATACAAATAACAAGGTAGAAGGAATGCTGGATTATATTTTGGTTCTGGTTGTGTCAATAGTCATTCATTTTTGTATTAATAGTCATTGAGAACTTATTAGGTTATAAATATATATTGGGGAATAAAACAAATACCATGCCTAAATTTATGGAGTTCACATTCTGGTAGGAATGACAGAAAAGAAATAATTAAAGAATCAAGTAATGATATAAATAAAATTATTATGTTTGGTGAAGAAGATGAATACATAACAGATGGTGAAGTATAATGAGGGCCCCATGGTGGGTACAATATTAGGGATGATGTCTCTGAAGAGCTAACACTTAAGGTAGTCCTGAAGAATGATAATGAGCCACTCGTGCAGGCAAGAGACGGAAATCTATTCTAGATGGAAGAACGAGCACGTATGAAAGCCCTGGAGTGGGGAGGGGCCTGTCATGTGCCATGAACCGAAAGGAAGCCTGTATGACTGTAGAGTGGTGAGCAAGGGCAGAATGGCCCACACTGAGTTGAAGTAGCAGTTAGGGGATGAACCACTCAAGGCCTTGTAGGCCATGGGAATTAATTTGGATTTTATCCTAAGAGTGAAGAAAAGTCATGAGTGTTTTAATCAATAGAGAAACATGATACAATTTTATATTTTTAAAAGACCTCTTTGA
Organism: Gorilla gorilla gorilla; assembly: GCF_029281585.2. Classification (NCBI taxonomy): domain Eukaryota; kingdom Metazoa; phylum Chordata; class Mammalia; order Primates; family Hominidae; genus Gorilla; species Gorilla gorilla. The sequence goes on from NC_073247.2 coordinate 125,523,791, forward strand.
CTTCTACATGTGGCAATGATGTGGAGGAGGCAACAGAAGTACAAAGACCATTTAAAAGACCCTAGAAATGGCCTCTGAGAGACATGCTGGTAGCCAAAACTATGTTGATGATAGTAGAGATGAAGAGAAATAGATGTGTTTGATATTTATATTTAGAAATTATAAACAGCAGTACTCACTGAATGATTGTCCACATAGAGTAACGAAAGAAAAATATTAAGGATGACTCCAAGCATTCTGGTTTGTAAATCTAGGTTGCTTGTACTGCCATTTACGGAGATATGAAAGACTGAAACGGAAAAAGTGAATAGAGGTATGAGGTAGTTACATTTCAGATGCCCATGAGGCATCCAAGCATAGATGTCAAGTATGCAGAAGGAATATCAATCAAGAAATTTCAGGGATAGATTAGGTATATATAGAGAGAGATTTCAGAAATTTAGGGTATAGATAACATTTGTGGTTATAAGACTGACTCAGAGCACTTAGAGAAAGAGTACAGGTAGAGAAGAGATGCAAGAACTAAGAACTGTGACACCCAACATTCACAGGTAAAGAAGAGGGGAGGGACAAGCAAAGAGAACTAAATGCAGTCCATCTCCAAAGCCTCCCTAATCTGCCTTTGTTTCTCCTTCCCATTGCCATTATTTCAGTTCTGGCCACCACTAGAGTTCTATTGAATCAAAAAGGTGTGATTTTTCAAGGTGTGAGAAGTATCTTGGAGCTTCATTTTCTCACTTCTTCCTATTTATGTAGTTTACACAGCCTGTGAAACAATCTGAGACAGGAACTAAAAGACAGATTCCAATGTTTTGCATCAGCACAACCACTCTCTAGATGATGCACTTCTGTTACTATGTGAGTTTATTTACAAAGGTCTTGATGACTTTTTTGAAGGAATGATATCTGTTTGGTGAGTCTTTACTCAAGGTATAGCTCTACATGCAGAATAAAAGATTTAACAAACACATTAAGTGTACATGCTCCTTTTGCTGATGACATCTGTGAGGTTTTGACAGATTACAGAGCATTCCCCATTTGGACACATTTGCCAACCTGAGAAAATTACAAATTGCAGCTGACTTTCAAAATAAGTGACAAGGAAAAACTTCCATCATTCTTGCTTTATGGCCTCTGCCATTTCTCTAGAAGTTAAAAAAAGAATTATAAGGGTAGGACTGAGTGGTTTTTGTTATTCTTGAGTTTAGGTTTCTCAGGAATTGGAATAGATCAGAGTGACAGGAGATTAACGTGCCAATCCAACCACCAGTGTCTGGATTTCCATTCACTCAAATACCTAAGGATATTAACACATATTTGTTTTACAGGTTGGGAATTATCTCCAGAATTATCCCATCATTTGAGATGTGCCATTAAAAATGAGCCTTTTTTCCTTTTCTTTCAGAGAAAGCAAGGAATATTTTATTCAAGGGGAATTACAACAGTGGGGTTTTGTAGTAGAGGGAAGAGATTGGATTCACCTCCCTAGTCTTTTTTCTTAACATTGGGATTTAAAAGTAGGTCTGAAAAAGATGGTCTTTTAACTTCTGCCATACTATTAATTTATGTTGAAAAAGTATCTTGTACATAATACTTTCTTCGTGAGGTAAATACATTGCAAAGAATTTTACTGATTTCCAAGATAAATAATTGTTGCTAGCCAAGCCAGTAATGGGATAAATTCCCCCCAATACACACAAACTCAGTTACCTGCCTTTGATTTTGCTCATTACCAGTAAACAAGGTAGGAGGATATATAAACTTGAAAAACTGAGACCCAGTTTCACCATTTGTGAATCTTTAACCAAAATTAACTAAATCTTCTCTGATAGTGTCTATTAATGTTTGAGACAGAATTTTCTAAGCACCTAAAAAATGTCTGGTTGCAAAATTTTCCGAGTGTCTATCCCTTCTTAAAAACATAAATTAAAATAATTATTTTAAAAATGTGTACATGTTTGTTTATATCTTTATATCTTAACTACAGATTAAACTTCAGGTAGTGGCCACAATAACAAGAGTCAATAATATTGAGATCTGGTTTTCTTTTTAGAGGAGGCAGAGAAAGAAAAAGAATTTGTATATTCCTGGTGCCTAGCATGGTACAGACGCATTGTCAGTGCTCAATACATGATTGTATAAGGAAATGATACTAGTTGTTTTATTTGGATCTTACTTTTGTTTTGTTTTGAGACAGAGTTTCACTCTTGTTGCCTGGGCTGGGGTCCAATGGCACAATCTTGGCTCACCACAACCTCCGCCTCCCCTGTTCAAGTGATTCTCCTGCCTCAGCCTCCCGAGTAGCTGGGATTACAGGCACGTGCCACTAAGCCTGGCTAATTTTGTATTTTTTAGTAGAGACAGGGTTTCTGTATGTTGGTCAGGCTGGTCTCGAACTCCTGACCTCAGGTGATCCGCCCGCCTCGGCCTCCCAAAGTGCTGGGATTACAGGCGTGAGCCACCGCGCCCAGCCTTACTTTTGATTTTAACTATAAGCAAATGAAGGGACTTGCTGAGCAAATTATCCTACCTACCTGCACCTCCTCCAACGTTATCTGTTTTACACAGGTTGTTTTCACATTATGAAATGGATATTTTTAAAAGTATAAATTGATTTCCCAGGTCATATTCATTACTGAAAAAAAAAATTAGGGTTTGAATTATAGTAACAGATGTATTTGGTTCTTGATGCCACCTAATTTAAATTTTACTGAAATTCTGACCCCAAAAATGCTCTATCCCCTGTTCCTACCTTTTATCTCCCTCTGAAAAAAGGAATTGGTCAGAAAGGAAACAGTCCTCTGTTTTCCTATAGGTACTTCATGCTCAGAGTATGGCCACTTCTCTCTGCTGCTGCTGTAGCATTGGTTGTGTTATATAGCTGCTTCAGAGTCAACCACCAACCTCCAACTGCTTAAACAAGATTCATAGTGATTTCTGTGCTGGACAGAAAAGACCTTTCCAGTCAAGAGACAACCTGGCTTCTAAAAGCTCACAAATATTTGGTACCTCTTTCAGGTTTACAGCACCCTCTGTTGGGAAAAGTTTGCCAAATCCAGAAATTGTGCAATAGCCTTAACGTTGCTCAACCAATCCTGAAATTGTGCCACATGGAAGTTCTACTGCTTTTTAATAGAAATGATTATCAGAATTTCCAAGACCCATGCCCATAGAGCTCTGGAAGGCTTCTTTCTTTTGTGCAAGGCTCTTAATTTGGGGGCTTCAGAGACCTGATAAATATACTACTAAAATCCCCCTTCACATTTTCTTCCATGGGACCTGAGGTACTCTTGCAAATGAGGCTTCTGGTGACTATCATGAATTTCCCAGAATTCTTGAGATGTCTATGGATACCCAGTCTTATCATAAATCTTGCTATACTAAAGAAAAATATAAAGTGTCCGTCTTTGCCTATATATACAGTCAAGGCTTAATTTAGTCTTCGATTGTACAAGAAATTTTGTAAGAAATGAATTAATCAAATTCAAAGCTTACAAATAAACACATTTTTAAAGTAATAAAATAATAAAATAAAATGCTTTTATTTCTAGGCCAACCTGAATCAAAGTTGACAGTTCAACATCTGCAGCTCCTAAAGAATAGGGCAATTTCCCAGTCCCTGAATGAGCCTGTATGAGAGGTTTTGGAGACACTTGGCCAAAATGGTGGGAAATGTGAGTTGTTGGACAAGTTATAATGACAAAGACAGATTGAATATTTAAATATTATATACATTCCTATTAAATATGAATGGCATATAGTATATCAGGGAAATATTCTCAAAGGTTCAATTTCGGTTTACCATCTTCAACATATGTAAGTTCTCTTAAAAGTGCTAAATCACTTTCTGCCACATTTTGAAGAACACGTCCATGCCAAGAAAAGGCGTAACTCAGATTGCATTTTAGCCTAATTTCTGAGACACTGGGCTTTTAAAATAGAACCCACTAGGTATTCATTAATGTGCTACGTCTGCCATCCTTTAAAATAGAACATGTAGCTCATTTCTTTCACTGTTTACTTGCATCACATTGATGTTTTTGTTAGTTCCATGATACTTAACAGTTTTAGATTAAATCATCTTGATGCGTTCCCATCCTGTATGTGTCATACATGTCCTCTGTTCAGAGTAAAATGTGTAGTTACTGTGAATTCCATGAAACACAAACTACTATGCAAAATGATTTTTTCCCCAAAACAAAATCTAATTTATACCTCGAGGCTCCATTTTCTGTTGTTGAACACTTCATCTTAGGTGATTCAAGCTTAACTCAATGAATATAAGCTTTTCTCAGTCAAGTTGTGTTTCTTCCTCATACCCTGCATTTTTCCCAGCATATGAAAGCTCCAAGGGTCTAATACCACGGCATTGTTGGGAAGGGGTGCCTATTTCTTGGTCCTTGGCCAATATTCCTGTTAGCATCTGCCGAAATCCATATAATATCCCGCCAAAGGTCCGTGTGAGACACTCTGTATCCTCTTAATTCTGTTATCTTTTGGTCTCTCACTCTTTTCTTAGCTACCACGTTCTCCACTAATAGCAGATAGAAAATATTTAGATACCCTCCCCTCCCTCTCTTGGGCCTCAGAAAACTACTGGAACTGTATCAGGCCCTCTATCATAGACCCACCACACCACCATTTCCATGGTATTGCTGCTGAACTATGGTGGCACCAGAGACCTTTCAAGGTCTATGACCACCGTGGACTTCACCTGAAGTATAAAGCATGAGTGCTTCTCTCTTTCAGATCCCCAAACCTATTTTCAGTTTCTATTTCCCCCACCCCAACTCAGGGACACAGCTTGTGAAGAGGAATTCTCAGAATCACTTCTGGGAAGTACTAACCAGAGCTTCCTCTCTTGCTTCTTAAATATTCTCTGTTTTCCTCCAGTTCAGAGGATCTCTTATTTCCTTTGGTGTGGGAAAATTTGCTTATACATCATTATGCATTCTTCCAAATCAATTTTTTATGACTTTGGGTTCTGACTCTCAATGCCTAGGCTTCTGAAAGTTTTCTCTCTAAATTGTTTCTTTACCACTAGTTCCAAAATAGACTTTAAATTGATTTTTTCTCTGCATTTCTTCCATAACCTTTATGTCCTGAGGCAGTGAATGTCAAGGTCTAGTTTGAAATGGAGAGAGCTTCGAGGTAAAAGGACATTCAAGAAAATTGGAAAACATATTGGTTAATACTTCTAAATGTTATATTGTAACAATAAAATTTCCAAATAACACTGTTATGAAAGTTTGGGGATATGCCCTGGGATTGCCAACTGGAGCATATAAGAATTAAAACATTTCTTTTCAGCATCAACAACTATTACAATTACACACATTTTCTTAAGCCATTTACCTGTCAACAACATTGTTCTTCTCTGTGCATTGAAAGTGGAAGAGACCCACTCCATAAAGAATGATGCCAAACGTTGTGAAAACCTGCCCTTCTCTACGAGTCAACAGGTTGCTTCTAGTTAATGAATGAGGAGAAAAATAGAACAAGTTTGCTCCACTCTAATCTTAGAAACTCAAACCCTTGAGCAGGGGAAGTCTTTTTCAAGCTGCTAATTTTCTGTTCTGGTTCCAATTTGTTGGTTGAGAGATAGAGGATATAGAAATCTCCTTCAGATATACAACATTTCTTTTAAAACTTAAGATTTACTGCCTTTTTTATTTCTCCTTTTCACCTGAAATCTTTTCTGTTATTTGATGTTGCCTCCACCTGCTATGTGTACTCAGATAAACATGCCTCGTCAGGATAGTATACAAGGATGTCACCAGCACCAAAATGAATCTTTCTGGTAACAAGCATCACAACAACCCATCCCCCACTTAATTAAATGTTGCTCCTCTGATGGCCATGTTGTTCCTCTGATGGCCATGTTGTTTCATCATGGTGATGTATCAGCTCCCAAAAGCTTTACTACCTTATTCTGGGACTCTTTGACTAATATCACTGTTGCCCCTTATGCTCATACTAGGTTGGTGCAAAAGTCATTGTAGTTTTTGCCATTCCTTTCAATAGATAAAGAATAGAGACTTTCTAGTAGAAAAAGAAATTCCGTCATTACCTACATCTTAATAGGTACACTATATTGTCTAGTATTAACTCTGTGTCAACCACGCTCATAGTCTCCTATGCAATACAGTGAAGCCGCTGAGAACCACATTTCCCAGAGTATCCCTCCTCATGTTAAAATTTGCCAATGAAAGACATACAGAATATGGGAAACAGAAGAGAAGGAGGGGTTATTACTCTCTGGAAACAACTGCAGTCAGACAAGTGGGCAGACATGAAGTTTGAAGGAACTTCTTAAGAATCACCGACATCCCTGTTTTGTATATCATACTTGTATAGTTATAGTTGATTAGAGTCCTCCAAACATTTCTGGCATTCACAGCAGCTTCAAGGGACATTCTTGAGACCCGCTCACTTCACTGCTGCAGATTGAAATAGTTAGGGAATCTTCTAAATGTTCCTGGGATTTGCTGTGGCTTTGGGATGACCTTAGGAGAACCACCTGCTTCAATGCTGAAGGCTGAATTCACTGGCTGTGGCTTCCTTGACCTTTGCTCCACCTGTTTTTTCCTTTCAAATGTTGAATAACTTTCAATTCCCCCAAGTAAAACTTTCATACTTTCCATATACAGAGTGGCTCTGATTTCTTGATCTAGCCCTAATTAATACATTAAACTTTATCCCTCTCCACTTTGTGAATTTAGTGAAACCCTTAATAAGATTTCTAAATTCCAATCTCTCCCTATTTGGGACAAATAGAAGCATCCTCTAAAGTGTTCACTCTGGTTTGAATTAGTCCAAGTAGAGGTTGTAAGTATCTTTCTTCTTCTGTAGTAACTTCACCATTTCACAAGGTAAGATGAGATCAAGGTGTTAAAACATTTACATTGAGATGATTGTTGCATCCACAGAACCTCATACTTCCTAAATTTCTGGAACATGTAGCACTAAAGTTCCCATTGTCTTTTTTATGGGTAGATCCTCTTTGAGCCTTGAAGACTAGGTTCAATGGCCTATAAGTTATTCATTTGCTTCTTACTAGTTTTAGCATTTGTGATTTCAAAGAATAATTCATTAGTTGCATAATTACTACCAAAAATAAATTATTCAATATATATACCTAGAGAAATTTTCTTCATAAAAGGTTAATTCTGTGTATCTGTTAATTCATGCCCATCTCAGAAAGTATACTGTGTCTGTTTGAAAGGACCATTTTGAAGATTCAATGAATCTTAAAATCTTCTTAAGTTCCTGAATACATTATTGACCAATCAAAACTTTGCTGAAATGTCCACTTACCCTCTGATACACTTAGGTACTTATCATACTTCAAGAGATCTGATTGATCAAGATTATAGCTGAGACTTGGCTAAAATATTGGCAGATGTTTCCTTATAAAAGTTCACTTCTGAAGACATTACCAGTCTTAAAAAGCTGTCATTGATATTTGAAAGACTACCTTATATAAGTGATGTGCTATTCTGATTTAATTATGAAAGCAAACGGAAAGCTAAGGGGTTTATACTCTGGAATGTGAAATAATGGTGTTAAGCCATCATGTCTCAGTTTTTTGGATATAAAGGAGTAAAAGTTCGTCTTGTTAAGCATTAAATGAATGTCAAAAATACGGAAATAGAAATTGGAATTTGGGGTTTGTTTGCTGCACCAGGTGGACTCCAGCTATCAGAACCAATAAAACACCTGTTGAATCCTTTAGAATAGGCATGTTATACATTTGTTTTGACCATTGGGACATAAGAGGCAAATACGACAATCAGCAACTTCACTGAAGGCATCACCAAGTTACATACTCCTATGAATTCTTCATGTAAATCTAGAATAAAAATGAACAAATTCATAACTTTTCAAGGTATGCAGAATTTCCAGACTTCCACATTGTCTCTTATTTGGCCTATAATCATCTTAGAAATACTCATAAAGCTCTGAACAAGTACTACAGTATAAGCTTTGGGAAGAAAGTTGAAGGTTAAAGAGTGTGTGCCAGGCGAACATGCAAAATAGGTATTGTACCATAGACACTCTTTTTCTCCTGCTAAAAACATCCTTTTCGTCTCTAGCCATTCAGCATCCTCATGTTCCCTCAGCTACATCTGTGATAATAAATAGTCTAATAAACTCATCCATTCTAAAAAATCATTGATGTGCTGTTCAAAGGAAATTTTTAGCTAAAGAGAATGACTGGACAAGTAATGATAAAACCTAATCATTGCTAATAAATATTATTGGAGCAACTAAAATGGTACAGCAAGACATTTGGAGTCAGGGACACATTCCTAGTATCCTTTAAATCACAGCATATTTTACTTCTATGTAACACTGAGCTTGTTTATTTTTCTATTTCTTTTTATTTATTAATGTCTATGTTCTATTTATCTGAACTCAGATTTGGTATCAGCAGCCGACCTAGGCTTTCCTTACCAAAATAAGTTAACACAGGTGAGTGTCCAGATACTCAAGATTTACATACCAGGTTCACACATTGCTAAATCTAAACTAATTTTCTTTTTATTCTATTTCAAACTCCACTACTGAGCCACCCAGTGAACTCCATGTTTCCATTACAAAGCCAGTACTAGTAGAAAAGCTGTGACCTGTAAGAAGAGCTCAAAATAATGGTGGAATAAAAGGGAAAAAATGTCAAAAGAATTCATTAGGTTATAATAAAGTTGTGTAATAAGGACATCACTAAAATTCCACAAGAAATTCTTACATAAGAACATTCAAGGAAACACCTGTACACTACCTTCCTATACTTGTTCTTATGAGGGAAATAGTGATCCATGATTTTTAAATCCAATAGTACTTAATACAGTCAGAAAGTTGTATTTATCCCATTATTTCCTTTGTAACTTTTTAATTCTCTCACTGCCTCTATCAGCCCTCAGGGGATACCAGCTGTGTTTCAGGACCCATAAAGAACCTGATTAGAGAAACAGGATATGAGAAAGCTAATTATAGATGAAGGCAATTCAAACTACAAAATAGCTACAGGAAAGAAAACATTTGGCCAAGATGAATTTGGCAAAATGAAAAAGTGCACAGCCATCTTCTGCTAGGCCTATCCCTAGGTAAGAAGAAACTAGAACCCACCCCCGACTACCTGCAAAAGGAAAATTCTTTGGGAAAATATTTTTAGATGTGTTTTCTAAGTCACACACAGAGAGATATTGTAATTACCCAGAGGAAATCCGGTCACTCAACTTCCTGTTTCTTATCTTTCACTCACAAAGTTACATAAAGGTAGGTGGAACTATCCAACAATAAACCAGACTGATAATTATTACAGTGTGCTTAATGACAAGTAAAAAGTGCACTTGCTCTAAGTCAGAGCTGCCAACTTGAGAATAAAGAAAAGATCTGAAGACAAACATAATAACTCAGTGATTAGACTGAGGGCAATGATGCTATTGCCATGGAAACCATTGAAAAGAACCCAAAATGTATTGTAAATACCATCTCTTTGTTGTATTACTTATTTATTTGTCAAAAAGCTCTTTAATGTGTTCAATAATATTAAGAACAAATATTTTAAAGGTTATGTCTCAAAATATTTTGTAGCCAATATTCTATGAACAAAATAACATGAAAAATTGGCAACAGGATGGCAGTAAATTCCGAAGTTTGGAGGTATGCTTAATTGATTTTGGTTTTGCCTGGAATTTCTTGACAGAGATATTCTGCCCTGGCAATACAAACATGCCTTATATATAACATGAAATAGTCTCTATGATTTGCATGTGCCAACATAGTATTTTCTAATGTCATTTAATTGCATTTTTTTTTTTTTTTTTTGAGACGGAGTCTCTCTCTGTCCCCAGGCTGGAGTGCAGTGGCACTATCTCGGCTCACTGCAAGCTCCACCTCCTGGGTTCACACCATTCTCCTGCCTCAGCCTCCTGAGTAGCTGGGACTACAGGTGCCCGCCACCACGCCTGGCTAATGTTTTGCATTTTTAGTAGAGACGGGGTTTCACCTTGTTAGCCAGGATGGTCTCCATCTCCTGACCTCGTGATCCGCCCACCTCGGCCTCCCAAAGTGCTGGGATTACAGACGTGAGCCACCGCGCCTGGCATTTAATTGCATTTTTAACATTTCATACCATCGGCCTCCTTTCTTCTGTTTCTAAACAGAATAAACGTCCTAAAACAAGAAAATTAAGCAAGATATCTTCTGTTGCACAACCTGTTTTTGTTCATTACCAATTTAAATTAACTTGACAATCATTGAATAATCCCAACAAAGTGGTATTAGGTGCTGAAATAGCAATGGTGCTATTCAAAATTCATAGATGACGACACACATTAAGTACTAAATAAATATTTTGGAATGAATGAATCTGTTATTAAAAGTCCCACAATTAAAACATCTTTTCACAAATTCCAAATCTGCTCTTCTAGATCCATGAACCAACCAAGATTTTTTTTTTTCTTTTGGTCTGTTTCACTTCTCCAATTTATAAACAGACATGAAAACCCCAAACAGCTTTCCTCTCTTTCCCTAGGAGGGCACCTATCACAAATATCAAGGATTTTATTTGATTTTCACATTATGCCAAAGTAACACCAACAGCTTAGACTCAGAATTTCTACCTAACTTTAGTTGCACATAATGTCTCTTCCTGTCTTAGAGAAAAAAGATCGATGTCAGTATTGATTCACTTAACACTAAGGCCTGACAACATAACGTAATTGTAAAATAGCCTCTCCATCATTTCAACAAATTGGAGAGAAACATCTTCAAAAACACAGTTCATGAACACATTTAGGAACTCTATAAAAGAGGCACATATGTGTGGAGACAATTTTTGGAACTACAATTTTGTGATTCCACGGAAAAAATAGCTAAACTACGTTTCAACATTTGCAATTTTTAAATAATTACAGTTCCCACCTGTGTGCTAAGATTTCTGGTGGTAAAAATGTGGATGCTGGCTTATTCTGCAACAAAACTGAAACATAATAATGAGGACAATGGATTCTACTTCTAGGATTCCCCTCCCTTAGGGATTACAACTTCTTTTCAATGGTTCACTCCATTAATCCTTATACCATCCATCCAAGTTAGGCAGGAGGTAACCATATCATCCTTGTTCTATACACAGAGGAATTGATCTGCTGAAAGATTAAGTGATTTGCTTGCAATCAGACAATGAGCCAGAAATGGAGTGGGGCAAAGGAACATGGTGTGACAAAAAAGACTAAGGATAAAAAGCAATAAGGAAAGTAGGGAACCTGGTGTACTAGTCAACCCACTGCACTCAATTGGAGTTCTAAATGTATAACCAAACCACAGAAAAAAGAAAAAAAAAGTAATATTTGATGGAGAAGCAGTGCAAGAAGGTCTCATGACTATGAATTTTCAAAACTAAAGACAGCAATTTTAAACCACAATAAACACGCGGCAAGATAAGCTACCTGGCTGACACTGAGCTGCAAATTCAGACTCCCAATGCTTTATGTTTATGTCTCTTGTAAAGTTACTTACTACATAGTCTGGAGGACTTTATAATTCCATCATCATGTCAACAAGTGCTTTCATTTGTGAACCAAGGCACATAAGACCCCTTAATCCCCAAACTGAATGTTTCCCTGTCTCTTCCATTTTATACCTATTTAATTGTTTCACCTCTTTCTTAGTCACCTTGGCTAGGCACTATAGATCTCAAAGCATTTTGGAGTTAGATAGAATAGCTTAAAAAATCACTTAGTCCTATGTTCTGCAAAGGATTAAGTAAATCAAATATTCCTCAAAAAAAAGTGTGTGGTCAAATAAGTATGTAAAACACTTCGTTTTCAACTCCTTTTTAGAGTTTTACAGAACATGTAAATACATTAAGTGTTCTGACATGTTAACCTGTAAATAAACTGTTTCATTTGTTAAAGTCAAATTTTCAAAAATATTTACCCATCAAACCATTATTGTGCAAGTGTATCACATCTGTATAACACCTGTGGAACGTATTTGGGAACACATATAAAGTCTAACTCATTTATTTCACATTTTACAGAACACAGAGGGAGAAATAAATCATGCGCCCAAGGTCACAACAGCTAATAGGAACAGAGGCAGGATGTGCAGTGAGGTCTCCAGAATCCTAAACCTGTTTTCTTTCCATTAAGTCATTCTGTCTCTGACTCTTTCCTCACTTTTAACATATAAATCTGGCATTGTATTTTATCTATTATATCATGAATAGGTTTTCTGAAGAAAATATCCTCTTTCCATTCTCAATATCAATTAATTCTTTCTGTAGTTCTTAAACTTGGAAAATTATCAGAATCAACAGAGGAGCTTTTTATTTTAATTTTTGCCCCAGAACTGAGCAGATGGAGGAGCTTTTCAGAAGTAAAGATTCCTGGGCTTCAGATATATAGAATCAGAATCCCAAGGGTGGGAGCCAATATCACCTAGCTATGCATAAGTGATATTGGTGAGCCCTAAAGTATGAGAATTTATTCCTTTAGAGCAGAATTTAGTGGGTCTAACATCTTCCTTGGGGTATTTTTGAAAAAGTAGATTAAGCCTTGTGCCTAGAAATTCTAATTTTGTAGATCTGGGATGGACCCTGATAATTGGAAGTTAACAATAATTTTCCCCTTTCCCCCAGGTAATTCTGATATAAATGGACCTTAGATGATGACTAAATTTGCCTGGACTTCTACATTGTTATCTTCTACATTCCATCCCATTCTACATACCATCTGGGAGTTATTTTTATCAACTATGAACATGGTGTCATGTCTCTGCTTAAAATCATTGGCTAGGCCGGGCACGGTGGCTCACACCTGTAATCCCAGCACTTTGGGAGGCCAAGGCTGGTAGATCACCTGAGGTCAGGAGTTCGAGACCAGCCTGACCAACATGGTGAAACCCTGTCTCTGTCTCTACTACAAATAAAAAATTAGTCGGGCGTGGTGGGTGGCACATGCCTGTAATCTCAACTACTCGGGAGGCTGAGGCAGGAGAATTGCTTGAACCCGTATGGCAGAGGTTGCAGTGAGCTGAGATTGCACCACTGTACTCCAGCCTGGGCAACAAGAGCAAAACTCTGTCTCAAAAAAAAGAAAAAAATCACTGCATAAATGCTGACCTACTTAACAAGGCATTCAAGTCTTATCTCTGCAGACTGATTGCAACCTCCCAATAGACATCTTACACTCTAACCCTAAAAAGTTTTCTGCTGTTCCTATACATGCCTTGCTTAATCAGGCATCATTTTTACTTTCTAAAGGGTTACCAGTTACTGTGTGATTATGTTCACTACCTGATACTTGAAAGTCCCTTGACTACCATTACACTGGATCCTCTGATACTCCTCCCAATGGCATGAATGACATGCTTCTAAAGATATTCCTACAGTACCTTCCTCCCTCCAGTTCTCTAAAGCTCATAGACAATCCATGGAATACTATGCAGCCATAAAAAATGATGAGTTCATGTCCTTTGTAGGGACATGGATGAAATTGGAAATCATCATTCTCAGTAAACTATCGCAAGAACAAAAACCAAACACCGCATATTCTCATTCATAGGTGGGAATTGAACAATGAGATCACATGGACACAGGGAGGGGAATATCACACTCTGGGGACTGTTGTGGGGTGGGGGGAGGGGGGAGGGATAGCATTGGGAGATATACCTCATGCTAGATGACGAGTTAGTGGGTGCAGCACACCAGCATGGCACATGTATACATATGTAACTAACCTGCACAATGTGCACATGTACCCTAAAACTTAAACTATAATAATAAAAAAAAAAGAATCTAACAATGGCGAGGATCCATTATGTTCTCAAATTTTTAAAAGTATATATTTAATATGAGCTTTCTCAACCAGGTAAAGCTTTCAGATTAATTTTGAGGTAGCCAACTTATTCCCTATAGCATCAGCCTTCTATTTTATTTTATTTTATTTTATTTTATTTTATTTGAGATGGAGTCTCACTCTGTTGCCCAGGCTGGAGTGCAGTGGGGCAATTTCAGCTCACTGCAACCTCTGCTTCCTGGGTTCAAGCAATTCTCCTGCCTTAGCCTCCCAAGTAGCTGGGATTACAGGCGCCTGCCACCATGCCTAGCTAATTTTTGTATTTTTAGTAGAGATGGGGTTTCACCATGTTGGCCAGGCTGGTCTCAAACTCCTGTCCTCAGGCAATCCACCTGCCTCAGCCTCCCAAAGTGCTGGGATTACAGGCATGAGCCATCACACCCGACCAAGCTTTCTCTCTTCATACTTTCCCTCTATAAACTGACACTGTCTTCTCCACAAGTACGGATTCCTTTCTGCTTTTCATTGATATGAGCTCATTCATGTAAACGTGTTGCTTCTCCTGGGAGAATTTGCCTTGCACTTGGCACACATATGCCTAACAAATGCATACATAGAATCTGCAGTCAGGTTGCAGGGTCCTACTGGAATTTAAGTAGAATTTTAGGCTTCAACAGGTGGCAATGTTCTGGTGTGGGTGGTCTTTTTGGCAAACTAAATTCATAGTAAAGAGGGCAGCCACTCTCTTCATTTATGCACAATGATCATTATTCCCTGATCCTCTTCTATCAAATTGAAAAATATGTGATATCATACTAGCTAATTTAACTTCAACGACAAAGTTGGAAGAGCAGAATAGAGCATTCCAGAGTTTCAGAGTTTGCTTTTACCAATATTAGGAGAAGAAAAATGCTGAGATACTTTTACATTTATTTTTTAACTCTAAGTTTTGGCTTCATACTTTGTAATAAGTGAGTTTTAATCAATTTTTCTTGATGCAACCGAAACCCTTGTTAACTGAAAGGCAACTGATCTCTCTATAGCTAAAATCTTTGATATAAGTAGAATTATATTTGCTATAATTTGAATGTGTCTTCCAAAGTTAACGTGTTGAAAACTTAACCCCAGTGCAACAGTATTGAGAGATGGGATCTTTAAGAGGTGATTAGATCATAAGGGCTCTGCCTTCATGAATGGATTAATGCAGTTATTGCAGCAGTGGGTTTGTTACCATGGGAGTGAAGTCTTTACTCACCAAAGATGAGTTTGGCCCCTTTTCTTGTTCTCTCTTGCTCATGTGATGCCTTCTGCCATGTTATGATGCAGCAAGAAGGTTCTCTCCAGATGTGTTCTCTCAATGTTAAACTTCCTAGCCTCTAGAAGTGTGAGCCAAATACATTTCTGTTCATTATAAATTAATCAGTCTGTGGTATCTGCAATAGCAGCATAAAGCAGACTGAGACAGGATTGTTTTCTATGTGTTGTGTGATGGAAGGGGAATTAGACTAGATGGAGCAAACTTGGGAAGCTAATTTACCCAGTTTACTTACTGTCCTCTTCCTCCATCTAGAAAGAAACCTTCCCTACATCGAGAAATGGGTTATTCTCACAGAATATATACCACATATCAAACTGTATTTACACAATAACTTTAAAACTCATTCACTGACCAATCCACAAAAGTAGTAGTCTCAACCTGCAGCTTGGTAACAGTGACTATAGCTATAAGCCAAGCTTTGCTCATGGTTGGAAAAGGCTTCACATAGAAAATGACACTTGTTAGTGTGTTTCATGTAGTTCAGCCGATACTTGTTGTGTGCCTCTATGTGACAGGAACCATGGTGGACATAAAGAATACAAAGATAAATAACACTTAATTCTTGACTTTGAGAATGAAGTGGAAGACAAAGTTCAATAAATAAATGAGCTCACCATATAAGAGATCTGAAAAAGGTGCTATGAGAAAATTAAGAATATATACTTAGCTTTAGCTGAGGATTTGGAGATGAGCTAAATCATGAAGGATGAGCTGGATATAATCAAGTAAAGAAAGGTGGTAATGGAATTCCAGGAACAGAGTGGGCAAAATGTGAGCAACAGGTTAGTAGCTTGGTACAGTACCTTAAAATGTACAGAAACCTAAAAAAAGATTCCCACTATTACTGATTATAAGGTATGAGTGAACGATAAATGAAGCAGAAGCTCATGTCAGAAGTCAAATTCTATATCATGGGAGAATGTGCCCATATGAATAAACTCACACTTATCCAACCTTATCTTCTGCTTTTCCTTGATCCAGAACCTCATGATCCAGTACCATACAGAGGTTAAGTACCCCTTACCCAAAATTTTGGGACCAGAAGTGTTTTGGATTTTACAATTTTTTGGATTTTGAAATACTTACACTACTGGCTTAGCATCCCTAATCCAAAACTCTAAAAATCTAAAATGCTCCAGTGAGAATTTCCTTTGAGTATCATGTTGGCACTCAAAAAGTTGCATATTTTGGAGCATTTCGGAGTTTACATTTTTAGATTGGGATAGTCAACATGTATATTTTCCCAGCTTCTGCTAATAAGTATTGGCTGGGTCCCTCAGCTCCTTTTGAAATTTAGTCCCTTTTCTCCCTTAAATGGCCGGCCCAGGGACCAGGAGGGGAGGTGAGAGCATATCCTGATACAGATGCAAGTTGATTTGCAAGGCAGAAGCTTTTGCATAGTCTTCAAGCAATACTGGAGAGGCAGCCTGTAACAGGGAGAAATGAGCTACTTCAGGGAAATCTAGGCTTTCAAGGTTTTTGATGAATCAGTACAAATGTTTCCATCCCCCAGTATCAGGGTCCCACCCTTCCTAATAACCAGGCCTTGATCTTGGCAAGCAGATATTTTAGAACTGAGCATTCCTTTTTCTCAGCTCTTCGGTTACTCTTATGATCAGGTCCTGGACAAAATCCTTAGCTTTTCCTGCCCTATCACTACAGGAGATAACATTCTGTTTACATGATCCCAAACAGCTCCTATGGCTTTCACATTTGAACTTCCATTTCTGATTAATTACCCTTAGCCTTTCCTTCTTTTTCTCCAGTGAATTGATGGCATTTAACAAAAAACATTTGATTCCATTACCCTTATTAGTAATATTCCACCCAAATATTTCAAAGGCCTATTTTACAACCTGTGAAAATGTTAATAAGTTTTTGTATGTCAGGGATTATCAGTGCTTTACCTACCCCTAGCAATGAAGACCCTAATTGCCAGCTAATTAGCAGCAGAACTAGCTGCAAAATCCCATTTTAGAGCCTGCTTCTTTCTATTATTTCTGAAACCATCCCTCCTAGATTGGGTTACCTGGGAAACAGACCCTAAGGTCAAGATTTGCATTCAGGAAGTTTATTAGGAAGTGACCTTGGCATCAAAACCTGCAGGGAAGTGAAAGAAGTAGGATTATAAAAGGGAAATAGTGATCTGTGAGGCAGTCTCAGCCAAGGCCTTTGCTAATCCCCCTGAGAAGATTGGAACCGGGTTGGAGATAGATCTGTTTTAATGGGAATAGACTTTTCCAAAGTCAGTCATTTGGGGGAAGAAGCAAATCGTCACATAGAAAACTAAAATTTAAAAGGTAAGTCTTCAAGGAAAAAAAAATAAAGTCTTGCATCTTTCAAAAATATTTGGAAGCAAGTTTCTACCCATCTCCTCTTGCCACTCATTCAATCTTATGCATGGGAGGAGGAATAACTCGATGAGATTCAGAAAAGGGTTATAATGGATAGACAGCCTAGGCCCCTCTTGGCTCTTGAGCTTATTCCACACAGCAGGGTGTGGAAAAGACTGCAGTCCTTCACTACCTGGCCTGCCAAACATATGCTATGTAGACTCAACTCTCTCCCCTCGGAGTGGGGGATCTGAAAGTCCGTAGATTTGTGGTAGAAGTTCATTTCAGCTTCAGGTCCAAGCCACATTCTCCAATTCAGCTTATTAGCTATAAAGCTGGTATTTATTTGTATTCTTTTTAAAAACTGTAATATATAAATTGTTTTTTAAAAAATAACATATGCCCATGGTAAAAAGTCAAACAATACAAAAAGGTATACAGTAAAAAGTTTATTTTCCTCTTTCCCACTCTTGGCCTCAATCCTCCAGTCAAATTTTCCAAAAGTAGCCACTGTTACCAGTTACTTATGTATCCTTCCAGAGATACTCCATGTATTTACAAGCATATTGTATGTAGGTATGTGGGAGTATCCCATTTTTTTGCACAAATGGTGGCCTACTATACATGCTGTTTCAAATATTGCTATCTTCACTGAACAATACATTAAAGTTGATATTTTAATTCCCCTCCAAGATAAAAGGTGAGTCGTAAGCAACAACAGCAAGGAAAATAGAGTCCCTCTTTAGCACCTCATTCTAGGAACCCTTACATAATTGCAAACG
This sequence comes from Gorilla gorilla gorilla, assembly GCF_029281585.2. Lineage (NCBI taxonomy): Eukaryota > Metazoa > Chordata > Mammalia > Primates > Hominidae > Gorilla > Gorilla gorilla. The sequence continues at coordinate 125,542,029 of NC_073247.2, forward strand.
TTTCTAGTAGTGGTTACAGTGGCCACATGGAGATATTCTGGGAGCATGGTCTGAATATATCTTTTGGGAAATGACAAGCTGAGGATGAGTATCTTGGATTTTAGAAACAAGATTATCTAGTTACATGTTTTTGAGTTTGTTTCCCTCCCACTGTCTCTAAACGTTTATTCATCTTGTAAAAAATAAGAGCCTGATTTCAGCTGTGCTACAGAAAATGATGACGAATACCTCATTATCTGTAATTTGTCCATCCACGGGGACAAAGGGGAAACAGCCTCTCCCCTGCTAACCATCACTACCTTGTAGCCAGCATGGAGATGGCAAGATGGAATAGTAACACTCTCAAGAGGAAGGCGAGTCTAGGGAAAAAAAAGCCAGGTCCCGGGGTTCTAGCTATCTTTTCTATATGCAGATGCTGTTTTCATTATTATCTTGGAGACTTCGATTTTTAATTTATTAAAAGACACTGCCTAATTTCCTACCACTTCCTTGGCAGCTGAAGTACCAGTTTCTTATTATGACCACTGATAAAGGCATTGCTGTCATGAGCTTCATCATCCTCAGCGTTCCTTGCAGAGCTTGAAGGAGTCATATAATAAATACCAATCATAACATTTTGCACTTGCACCTTTCCAGGTGCTTTCAGAATCTTAACAGAAAGTACTATTAGAATATAAAAGTGAAACACAGGCACGGATTTCCTATTGTGTGACTTTGGGTAATTATGAATATCAGTGATTTTCTAAAATATCGGGCTGCTTTAGATGATTTCTAAGTTCTCTTTCTTCAGTGACACCATTTGATGTTCTTCACTAATTTGGTAACTGCTACAAACAAGTGATACAGGTAAGTGAGGCCTAATGAACCTGATTTGACAGTTGAGAATACTGAGGCACAAATAGGCTAAGTAATTTTCTTAAGGTTGCAAAACCAATTTGGCATAGGGTTGGAACTGGAAATTGGGATCTTTCTGCTATTTTAAGATCTCCCTAAAGAATATGGCGAAGGTGACTTTGGCCAGTAGCGGAAATGGGGGGTATAAATTTTCCTTAGAACTCAGGAGATTAAGCCTGCCTTAATGGATGCTGCTGACATTGTTGTAGAGTATTGGGAATTGGTAAGAAAGAGCTAGACCATATATCCTCAAGTGCTAAAGACAGGAAGCCTGGGAAATTTTATATGAACAAACAACTAATTGTGTGTATATTTGTGTGTGCTTCTGTGGCATTGAATAAAAAAAAACAACAAACATCTATTTTATATCTTCACCTCTGATGTGAAAGCTCTGCAGAGTATACAAAGATATGACCCTTGTTTTCAAGAATCTTGAAACTTACAGAGAAATCAAATGCACAAATGTAAAAAGTTGACAACCCAGGATGGGAGCCAGAAGCTTGGCTTGGAAGGAAATATAAGAGGCAGTGTCTTTCTTCAATCCTCCACCCCATTCTAAGAGAGGAGGGCTGCAATCCAAATTGCTCTCTCTCAGGACAGTGTATGTTGACATTCCCACCTTCAACCTTAAAATATTTTTATCTCTTTTTCTCTCTTTCTTTCTCTCTCCCCTCTCCTCACACAGAGAAAGAATGGGGACTTGGGGGTTCTATCCTTTAGCAAAGACATAAATACAGCCTACTTTCAAGGGAAGGAAATAACTTTTCCCTCGGCCCCAAAATAAGCCCCACTGAAATGTAGTGTTCTAGGAATTTATTCCTATGATCTACAAGATTTAGAATATTTGTGAGATTACAAGATCCTGGAGAGCACTTCCAAAGTATGAAGTGTATGCAAATGAAAGGGATTTCAAAAATACTAATTATTATCATTATTTAAACAAATCTTTGTTGATCTGAATATAATACACTCTGCATAATGATTATCCCTGCACAAGGGCTCTCTCTGGTTTCCATCCTTGTAACAATTGTGCTCTCTATAATGAATGAACTAGACTATATTGTGCACTGAAAGGGAAGCTGAGTTAAACTGAATTATTAGCAGTTCTTTTGTTCTGCATTCAAGAAGCAATTACTCTTGAATTATGACAGCCGCCTCCTTTCCCATCCCCTACATTTCAAAAAGCAAGCAACATCCCACCCAAAGTCCCTAGATTCAAAATACCAGTGCACAATCCCCAAAACCAACGGGACCTCAAAACATTAAATAACTAAATATAATGTACAAAATATGTATATTTTTATAAATATACATAATATATAAATTCTGTACATTATATAAAATTCAAATGTGTGTGTATTTTACATCTTTAATTCTTTATTGTCAGCCTAGCAGTTTTCTCTTTCAGACCTGCAAACTTTGATTTCTGACAAGAGACTGGATCTGGTGCCTTGCACATAGTAGGAAGTCAAAATCAAATTTCTAGATGAATGAAGCAATTCATGTTAATTGAGTATTCAGAGAAACCTGAGCAAAGCCAATCGACTGAGTTAGTAAATTGGTTGCTATGGCAACATTTTCCTGATTGGAAAGAAATTATAGCAGGGTCAAGAGCAGATTTTACACAACTGACAATAATGGGAGAGGAGAGAAGCAGCATGATCTTTTCTTCATTTTTTTCCTGTTTTGGAAATGAATTAACAGATATACAGAAAAGACAATTTGTGGTTTTCTCTGGGAGCTCTCTTTCAGGAGAGAGGCCAACTATCTTAATAACAAGCTGTTTTCTTGACTGAGTTCTGCCATTAGTAACTCTCAAAAATGCAGGTGGAAAAAAAAAGTACTGTAATGAATTTTGGTAGTAAGGTTGTAAGGGGCTTGCTGAAGGCTGTGAACAGGCAAAGGACATAAAGATTTCCATTGCCTGGAACTACTCTTGGTGAGAAACAGTAATGTTGTTTTTGTTGGTTTGCTCGTTTTGCTTTTAGTTTCATTTAGTTTTGCTTTGTTTGTTTCTCAGTTGGAAAAAGAACACTCAGGTCTTAGGTTAATAATATTAAAAGATAAACTTGGGCACATTAAAATTTTAAAGAGTTTATTTGAGCAGACAGCAATTCATAAATCAGGCAGCTCCACACCACAGGCACTTTGGGGCTCCACCCCAACAGATGCAAAAGGAAAACTTATAAGGTAGTCATGGAAGCATAATTTAAAAATATATATTTGATTGGTTAAAGTTAAAAGTCCCCAATTATAGGTTAGTGGGCAATTTCTGATTGGTTAAATTACTCTGAGATGAGTTTCAGTTTGGTTATTTTGGAACCCAGAATGCTGGAGCCATCTCAGCCTAATGGCCTCTCATTTAACTTTTATCTACTTACTTATTTATTTAGAGATGGGGTCTCACAATGTTGCCCAGGCTGGTCTTGAACTCCTAGGCTCAAGTAATCCTCTTCCCTGAGCCTCCCGAGTAGCTGGGATTACAGGCCCATTTAATTTTTTTTTTAACAATAGTGATTGAATAACCATTGAGTTACTGACAGAATTTCAAAGGGATACCAATTTGTGGTCATTTTTGCATGCTTATTATTTCTGTCATTGCATACTAACAAAGTGTATCTAATTAACAGGTAGTTACACTTTTGTGATGCTGTTTTCATAAAGAAGCAATGTAGTATAGTAGAAGGAGCAATGGAAGAGATGTTAGAAGGCCAGAGTTAGAACTCCATCACTGTGATGGTTAACACTGAGTGTCAACTTGATTGGATTGAAGGATGCAAAGTATTTATCCTGGGTGTGTCTGTGAGGGTGTTGCCAAAGGAGATTAACATTTGAGTCAGTGGGCTGGGGAAGGCAGACCCACCCTTAATCTGGGTGGGCACCATCTAATCAGCTGCCACTGCAGCTAGAATATAAAGCAGGCAGAAAAACGTGAAAACACTAGACTGACCTAGCCTTCCAGCCTACATCTTCTCTCATACTGGATGCTTCCTGCATCAGACTCCAAGTTCTTTAGTTTTGGGACTTGGACTGGCTCTCCTTACTCCTCAACTTGCAGATGGCCTATTGTGGGACCTTGTGATCATGTGAGTTAATACTTAATAAACTACCCTTTATATATCTCCTATTAGTTCTCTCCTTCTAGAGAACCCTGTCTAATACAGATTTTGGTGCCAGGAGTGGTTCTAGAGGAACAGAATACTAAGGATGGAGTTCTTTAGTATGTTTTGGGGTTTCTGGAGTTGGCTGCTTAATAAAATTAGACCCTCAAATCCTAAGGATTCTACTTCAAATAGTATGGAGAACACTGATAGTCCTTGGCATGAACTGCTTACAGAGTTATGCAAAATAAATGCATTTGACACTCCTGATTCATCACTCATGAGAGGCAAGGAGTTTAGTGACTCTATACATAATACCTTTGACCATATGTGGAGAACCGAGGAACATAATGAAGCTGGTTGGTTGCTTCTAAGTTCAGTGGACCAAGTGATGAAAGAAAAGGATAAACTCAGGGATTCTAACTCCCAGCTTTAGAAGCAGATACTGAGCCTCAAATCTATTAAGATTGCCCTGAGTGAGAGTCTTATCTCCTGTAGAGAAAGAACTGAAATTGTGGAAAAACAGACACAAGCTCTTATCATACGAGTGGCTGACCTGCAATGAAAGGTGCATGCACAGCCCCACCAGGTGTCTACTGTTAAAGTGAGGGCATTGATTGGAAAAGAACAGGGCCCTGAAACTTGTAATAGGGATGTGTGGGAGGACCCTGTTGAAGCTGGGGACACTGAGTTTGTAAACTCTGATGAATCTTGTTTGCCAGAAGAAACAGCTTCCCCATCCCCAGTAGTGGCAACATCCCCCCAACCCCCAACCCATGAGGACCCTGTTGAAGCTGGGGACAATGAGTTTGTAAACTCTGATGAATCTTGTTTGCCAGAAGAAACAGCTTCCCCATCCCCAGTAGTGGCAACATCCCCCCAACCCCCAACCCATGAGGACCCTGTTGAAGCTGGGGACACTGAGTTTGTAAACTCTGATGAATCTTGTTTGCCAGAAGAAACAGCTTCCCCATCCCCAGTAGTGGCAACATCCCCCCAACCCCCAACCCATGCTGCCATCAGCCTTTCCACCTTTGTCTGAGGAGATAAACCCTGTGCTGCCTGAGGCAACAGTAATGGCCTCCCCTGAGGCAGCTGCCAGACAAGATAGTATTGATTATCCTCAGGAGCCACCCCCAACACCCCTGTTTGCTTTCAGACCTATAACTAAAGTCCCAGCAGGCCCCTAGAGGTGAAGTTGAGAGTGTGAACCATGAGGAGCTGAGCTACACTTGAAAAGAACTGCCTGAGTTTTCTAATTTATATAAGAAGAAATCTGGAGAACAGGCATAGGAATGGATATTAAGGGTGTGGAATAATGGTGGAAGGAGCACAGAGTTGGATCAGACTGAATTTATTGATTTCGGCCCACTAAGTAGGGACTCTTCATTTAATGTTGCAGCTCGGGGAGTTAAAAAAGTTCTTATAGTTTATTTGCTTGGTTAGCTAAAATATGGATGACCTACTGTGAGTGAGCTGCAAATGCCTGATCTCCCTTGGTTTAATGTAGAGGAAGGGATCCACAGGCTTAGAGAGATTGGGATGGTGTAGTGGATTAGTCACTTCAGACCTATTCATCCCAGCTGGGAGGGTCCAGAAGATATACCCTTGACCAATGCCTTGCGAAATAGATTTGTGGGGGTAGCACCTGCATTTTTGAAGAGCGCTGTAATTGCTCTTCTCTGTATGTCAGATCTAACAGTGGGAACTGCAGTCATTCAGCTACAAAATTTAAATACAATAGGAATAATTGGATCCCAAGGTGGCAGGGGCCAAGTAGTGGTACTCAACAATCAAAGGCAAGGTAGGCGTAGCTACCATAATGGACAGCAGAGGCAAAGCAGCAATCAGAATAGTCTGACTCATGTAGAGCTCTGGCATTGGCTAATTAATCATGGTGTTCCTAGAAGTGAAATTGATAGGAAGCCTACTGCATTCCTACTTAATTTATATAAGCAGAAAACTTCTAGGTTGAATGGAAAAAAGATTAATTTGAATTAGAAAAACAGAGATTCACGGCCCCTCAATGAATTTCCAGACTTGAGCCAGTTTACAGACCCAGAACCTCTTGAATGAAGGGGAGGCCAGGTCCACTAGAGGAAGGACCCCACTACAGTACTGACAATTTATGCTGTTAATCTTTCTCCCATCATTCTCCAAACAGACCTCTGGCCTTTTACCAGGGTAACTGTGCATTGGGGAAAAGGAAATGATCAGACATTTTGGGGACTACTGGACACTGGCTCTGAGCTGACGTTTAATCCAGTGAACCCAAAACGTCACTGTGGCCCTCCAGTTAAAGTATGGGATTATGGAGGTCAGGTAATTAATGGACTTTTAGCTCAGGTCTGATTTACAGTGGGTCCAGTGGGTCTCCGGACTCATCCTGTGGTTATTTCTCTAGTGCCAGAAGGCATAATTGGGATAGACATACTTAGCAGCTGATAGAACCCCCACATTGGCTCCCTGACTGGTAGAATAAGGGATATTATGGTAGGAAAGGCCAAATGGGAGCCATTAGAGCTGCCTCTACCTAGAAAAATAGTAAATCAAAAACAATATCACATCCTTGGAGGCATTGCTGAGATTAATGCCACCATCAAGGACATGAAAGACGCAGGGGTGGTAACTCTCCCCACATCCCCATTCAACTCTTCCATTTGGCTTGTGCAGAGGACAGATGGATCTTGAATGACAGTGGATTATCGTCAGCCTAACCAAGTGGTAACTCTAACTGCAGCTGCTGTACCAGATGTGGTTTTATTGCTTGAGCAAATTAACACATCTCCTGGTATCTAGTATTCTGCCATTGACTTGGCAAATGCCTCTTTCTTCATTCCTGTCCGTAAGGCCCACCAGAAGCAATTTGCCTTCAGATGGCAAGGCCAGCAATATACCTTTACTGTCCTTCTTCAGGAGTATATCAACTCTTTCGCTTTGTGTCATAATCTTATTCGGAGAGAGCTTGATCACTTTCTGCTTCCACAAGATATCACACTGCTCCATTATATTGATGACATTATGTTGATTGGATCCAGTGAGCAAGAAGTAGCAAACACACTAGACTTATTGGTGAGACATTTGCCCACCAGATGATGGGAAATAAATCCAACTAGAATTCAGGGACATTCTACATCAGTAAAACTTCTAGGGATCCAGTGTTGTGGAGCCTGTCAAGATACTCCTTCTAAGGTGAAGGATAAGTTGCTGCATTTGGTCCCTCCTACAACCAAGAGGCACAACACCTAATGGGCCTATTTGGATTTCGGAGGCAACACATTTCTCATTTGGGTGTGTTACTCCAGCCCATTTATCGAGTGACCCAAAAGGCTGCCAGTTTTGAGTGGGGTCCAGAACAGGAGAAGGCTCTGCAACAGGTCCAGGCTGCTCATGCTCATGGAATTCACTGCTCTTTCCATGTTCCCCACCATCCTGAAGCAGCTGGATTGACAGAACGGTGGAATGGCCTTTTGAAGTCACAATTACAATGCCAACTATGTGACAATACTTTGCAAGGCTGGGGCAAAGTTCCCCAGAAGGACATGTATGCTCGGAATCAGCTTCCAATACATGGCACTGTTTCTCCTATAGCCGGATTCACGGGTCCAGGAATCAAGGGGTGGAAGTGGTACAACTCATCATCACCCCTAGTGATCCACTAGCAAAATTTTTGCTTCCTGTTCCCACGACATTATGTTCTGCTGGCCTAGAGGTCTTAGTTCCAGAAGGAGGAACACTGCCACCACGAGACACAATGATTCCATTAAACTGGAAGATTGCCAGTGGACACTTTGGGCTCCTCCTACCTTTAAGTCAACAGGCTAAGAAGGGAGTCACAGTGTTGGCTGGGGTGATTGACCCAGACTATCAAGATGAAATCAGTCTACGGCTCCACAACAGAGGCAAGGAAGAATATGCATGGAATACAGGATATCCATTAGGGTGTCTCTTAGTATTACCATGCCCTATGATTAAGGTCAATGGGAAACTACAACAGCCCAATGCAGGAGGACCTAGACCCTTCAGGAATGAAGGTTTGGGTCACTCTTCCAGGAAAAAAACCACCACCTGCTGAGGTGCTTGCTGAAGGCAAAGGGAATACAGAATGGGTAGTGGAAGAAGGTAGTCATCAATATCAGCTACAGCCATGTGGCCAGCTGTATAAATGAGGACTGTAATTGTCATGAGTATTTCATCCTTTTGTTAAAAATGTATTTGTGCATGTATACACTTGCGCTAAGAAAATATCTTCATTTAATTTCCTTTTTCCTTTATCATGTAACATAAGATTTATTGACTTCATATCAATATTTAAGAATTGTTAACTGTATGTAATAGTATTTGGGTTGGGGATTGGTGCATTTTCAGTTATATGAAGGATAGATGTATTACGTTAGGCATAATTATGACCTTATTATTGTCTTTATTTGAAGATTATGTATAATCTCAGGAGATGTATATGAGTTCAAGTTGACAAGAGGTGGACTTGTGATGGTTAATACTGAGTGTCAACTTGATTATATTGAAAGATGTAAAGTATTGATCCTGGGTGTGTCTGTAAGGGTGTTGCCAAAGCAGATTAACATTTTAGTCAGTGGGCTGGGAAAGGCAGATGCACCCTTAATCTGGATGGGCACCATCTAATCAGCTGCCAGTGTGGCTACAAGCAGGCAGAAAGACATGAAAAGACAAAACTGGCCTATCCTCCCAGCCTACATCTTTCTCCCATGCTGGATGCTTCTTGCCCTCGAACATCGGACTCCAGGTTCTTCAGTTTTGGGACTTGGACTGGCTCTCCTTGCTCCTCAGCTTGCAGACGACCTATTGTGGGACCTTGTGATCATGTGAGTTAATACTTAATAAACTCTCCTTTATATATATCCTATTAGTTCTGTCCCTCCAGAAAACCTTGACTAATACAATCACTTACAAGTTGGGTGGTGATACATGTTGTTTGAATATCAGATTCTGTACATGTCAAGAAAAAAAATAAGACTGCTGTTAGTTTCTCTGCTTACCTCACAAGTGGTTATGAGAATCAAATAAATTAGTTTATGTGTATTAACTATGAAATTAACGTATAAACATAAGTGAGGTCAGCTTCATGGGCATGCAAGCTGTGCAGCTGGACAGTGCCCTATGCTTAGAAGGGCCCCACACTTGGTTTATTGCACTGTTGTCACCATCTTGAAATTCTTAATAATTTTTTAACAAGGGGCTCACATTTTTATTTTGCACATAACTCCACAAATTTCATAGCTATTTCTGAATGCAAGATATTATTAGAAAGACATGTCTTCTTATAGAAGAAGCAATATTTGTGAGTTGCAGTTAACCCAGACTGTTTTTTGAATTGCAAATAGGACAGAATGCAAGAGATTTTTTTGTAATTCACTTTTAAGTGATATTAAGAAAACTACATAGGTCAAGGTTAAATAACAAGGTTGAGTTTAAGAATAATTAAAATCTAAATGAGAGAAATAATTACATATTTCAATCTGCATCAGTTTATATTTGACCTTGTTTGGAGCATTTCAAAGGGAATAGTGTTGTGTACATTTGTGTTAGGGTCAGGGGAAGGGAGGGTTGTCAAATTTGTTACTATTGCTAGCCTCATTGGCAGCAGGTACCTGGATGGGAATGACAATTCCTTGTCTAGTTGTTTTTATGACCCTAATCCCATGGTAAAAAATCTTTTCATTGTAATAGTTAAACGGATTAGACCACAGTATACCATGGCTTTCTTCTCTAACCCTTTAATGGCATTTATTCTTCATGGTACCACCTAAGATAGCTAATGTCTGTGAAGAGAAAAATCTTGAAAATGCAAATAAATTAGGGTCCGAAATGTAGCTTTAATGTGTGGCATCTTCATGTGGGAACTTGAGGAAAGCCCAGGGCCTTGAATCCAACAGTTAAACTAAGAAAAGAAAGAAAAACTTTAAATTTCTGCTAGAAAATATGTGACTTGTAAAATTCACCTTATTTTCAAATGCTTTGCACATTTTCTCTAACAGACACTAATGACTTTTCTGCACTAAAATTCAGTTGCTGATAGGATTGCAAATAAGACTCTGGAGAATTAGTCTATGTATCTCCTTGGATTGCCCCAAGCTCTTCTTTGGACAAATGTAAAGAAAGGCTCGCCTCTCAATAAAGCAGGCATATTTAATTTAAAAGATAGAAAGTAATTAAACAGGGAAAACATTCTCAACCTATAGAAATTGGAATTTCTGAGATAAAATTTTGGGTAGGAATTACTAATTAATACTAAAACTCTAAAATGTTACCTGATTTCTTGGTGAGAAATGAGAGGGTGTTGAGTGCCAATTTCTGTGTGTGCATCTTCCCTGCTCCCTCTCCCTATGAAAAAATTTCTAGTTGATATTTCAGCTAAAAACAGCCCCTCTGTGACTGTCAGATATGTGAAATCAGCCATCTGGAATTCTTTTACTCTTTTTTTTTTTTTTTTTTTTTTTGAGATGGAGTTTTGCTCTTGTTGCTCAGGCTGGAGTGCACCGGTGCGATCTCAGCTCACCGCAACCTCCGCCTCCCGGGTTCAAGTCATTCTCCTGCCTCAGCCTTCCAAGTAGCTGGGATTACAGGCATGCGCCACCATGCCTGGCTAATTTTGTATTTTTAGTAGAGATGGGGTTTCTCCATGTTGGTCAGGCTGGTCTCGAACCCCCGACCTCAGGTGATCCACCCTCCTCGGCCTCCCAAAGTGCTGGGATTACTGGCGTGAGCCACTGCACTCGGCCGGAATTCTTTCCTTTTTACTGCATCACTGTAGCCTCACTCTAAATCATCATGGGGGAAATGCATTTGCTATACAGGTAGTTTTTGTGGATTACACATGTGGCAAAATAAATAATAGATAAAAATAAATACAATCTAGAATGGCCAGGTAGCATATGTCATTCACCTTCAATGCCTGAACAATTTTTTTCTTCCCTGAATAATGAGCAATTTTAAACATAAATGGATTCATTTCACACAGGACATGGTACACACCAGCCACACAAAATAAACTTCTCAAACAAAAAGTTGGGTCAAAAATTAAAACTAGTCCAGGTGTGGTGGCTCATGCCTGTAACCCCAGCACTTTGGGAGGCTGAGGCAGGAGAATCGCTTGAGCCCAGGAGTTCAAGGCTGCCTTGAGCTCTGATGGCACCACTGCACTCCAGCCTGGGCAACAGAGCAAGACCTAATCTCTTACGTTAAAAAAAAAAAAAAAAAAAAAAGGCATGGAAGGAAGATACTCTTGGATACTCTTGTCTCTTCAGCTACTTGTCTGTTTAAATGCTGAATGCTGACTAACTATTATTGACATTATTAATAATAATATCCTTCAGGGCACTTTGAAATAAACTATTTCAAATGTAATTCTAATGTAATACAGTAATTACAGAATTTACAGTTATGAACAAGGGTCAGATCTTTCATCAGGTAAAATATTAAAGGAATATAAATTAGTCCTTGGGGGGCCCTGCTTTTGCATTGGGTCCTCTTCCGTTTGATCCCTCTGATCCTGGCTTCAAGAACCTCTCTACAGAAATATTCTACCTAGGTACGAACACCCTAAGCAACAATGCAGTTTCCATTTTGGTCTCTTTCTTATTTCTCATCAGATTTTGGATTTGGGTGGGTTATCTAACACCTGTGGCAGAATTTTGCTGTTTTGGGAATTTACATAAAAAGTTAAATTAAATTTGCCCACTGGATGGCTTTCTGGGATAATAAAGCTAACGTGCTACCACTCTTAAGATGTGACATGGTCCTTAAGATTGGAAATCATCCATTCTTTCCAAAGTGTTTCTTCGGATGGGAGAACATCATGTTTCTGAAGCTGGTTTATGGTTTAGCTCAGAACAAGAAACTCAGTACTTTATTCTCCCGAAAATGCTTCTTAAACACCAGCATGTAAGGAATTCTTTGTTGTTTTCATTTAGTTTCTGCCTAAGTTCAATCCTGCTTAGTTTTTGAGAACTAGCAAGATTATAGCCCAAAGGTGTTAGGAAATTTAATATTTCATAACAGCTGCTCAAGAGTTTTAAAGAGAAGTTATAAAATTGGATAACTAGTATTTTCTGCTTCCCACTAATTATTTTGGAACAGTTACAATGGCTATTTATGACTACATAAAAAGTTGTTCCTAACTTTGTATCTCAGACTTGCAGAATTCTAAAAATACTGAGAGAATCTTCTTTCTGAGATCCACTTTGTTTGTCAGTAACTTATTTGTGCCATGCTTTCCCATTTTAGGGGCTGGCCTTTCTGCTAGACTGTGAAATAGACAATGTATTTCTAATGTTCTGCCCAGGGTTCAGTGCCACTGTGACATCCTCCTTGGGCCTGTCTCTTCCCACTGGAAGGGGATTAAGGCTCTAGTGGAGACCTTTGCTTTCCTGTTTCCTCTTGTCTTGTCAAAATATGAAACCCCCTGTTATCATCTTCATTTAGAGCAGTGTTACTCAACATATAGTCTGTAGACTAGTGTTGCTCCAGGACTGGATTAGATATGTACAGAAATTGAGAGTGTGCATTTAGAAAACTTTGTAGCGATGGATGAGATGAGCTGGAATCTTGTTTTTTGAAAATAGTTTGAAAATATTGTTTTGGAGTCTACTCTGACAAACTGGATTTTGATCCCATGTGCTACAATGTACCGAGATGCATATGTTACTCCCTCAGGGTAACATATTCATTTCTGAATAGGCATGTCCGGGACGCCCAAAAGGAATAGTGATCAGAAGTGCTGATTCCAAGATTGTAATTAACTCAGAATATGGTGCAAAAGGGAGATTTGATTTTCTAAAATACAAGACAAAATATAGCATATTACCTGAGAAACTCTGCTGAGGAAGTTCCTAGGCTAAATGATATATTAGGCATTCCTAGATGACTTTTTTTCCTATTACAGACTTCATACTATGTATATGTATATCACATGTGTAATTTTTACAAAATCAAATTATACCTGAGTTCCTCCCAAGATAAAAGTTATGAGTCCAGTGTTATTCAGTGGTAAAAGAGTAAAATACTCTTTCTCATCAGCACCGAGAGCTCATCTGACTGATGTAAATTGGTTCCCCGGAAAAAGAAATGCCATCTCAGGAGGAATTATATTTCACTTTGTTTACTTTAAGTCAGGATCAGGCCCACCAGTCTCTGATGTTGGTGATGAGAATAGATTGCTCCCATAAGTAGCTCTACCTCCTTTTCCTTGGCAAACTCGCCAAGAATGTATATCAAGTAACACTTCTTTCTAGTCCCACGAAGATGCCAAGGACTTGAACAATTCTCACTCTGCCTCATTGGAGTGGCAGTAAACCCCTTGATCAAATCTGACTCCAATCCTCAGGTGAAATGGACAGAATAAGTAGCTAGAACTGAAGTGCATTTATATTAGTCAAACCATTTTAGCTCTGTGCTTGCTAAAACAGTAGCAGGGAGGAAGGAAAAGTAACTTGTTACTTAGTTAACTTGCTAGAATAATTTTAATTGGGGTTCTTCTCATTTGGGGAAAGTAAATATTTCTTCTGTTGTTGTAAGCTTCTAAAAGGAAGGGGGTAGGGGAGTATTTTTTTTTATATCATTCTCTGTTTTGTGCTTTGTTTTCTTTTGCTTCTTTGTGCCTGACAAAAGTACAGACAGAATACACTAAAGATAAATGAAGGCTCCCAGATGCTGGCACGGTCTAAGAAAAGTTCACATTATCTTCCAACGAGTCCAATTCATCTGCTCTCTTTTGAAATTATTCCTAGAAATGTTGTCTTCATGAAGGAACGAAGTCACTACAGCAACAAAACCATCTGATGTGTTATGAACATTTCAGGGCTGTGTCTCTGTGGGAATATTTCTAAATACGACAATAGCAGCATGACAATCAATGAGGTGATTAATTAACTAAATGATGTTTCAGCTGAATTCAGAAAGAAAGAATCTCCAAAGCATTTGCCTAAACCACAAGCAGATTCCTTTGTCCAAACTGAAAGTTTGAAAGCATTTTGGTACCCAGGGTTATTCTGCTTTACAAATATAAAAGACATTTAAAATCCTTGTAGCTGTCTCTGGGTTTTACCCACCTTACCAAAAGTATCTTTGCATGAACCTTAAATAAGAATCAAAGTTTCTAGGTTAGAACAAAGCAAGTTAGAACAAAGGTGACCTTAAAGACTTTCCCCATTATTTTAGCTTAATTCAGTAGCAAATTAACTTTTTTAAAATAATGAATTGAGGGTTCCGAAGCCCCTAAATCATGCATCATTTTAGCAATTCTCCCTTGGAGGAATGAGATATAGGATCTTCCAGATATAGAAAGTTTTAGGACTGCAGCAGCCTTTCAGGATTCATGCCTAGGACTAGCCAGGCCTAGAAAGTCAGCCAGCTAACCTTTCTTTCAGAAATCTGGCTTTCTTTTTTTCCGGATGCACTATTTCTGAATGCTCTCAATCTTCTGTTGTTCTTACTGCATTCTTGGCTTTGGACCATTGCACTGGCTTAATACCTTATTTCTATGTGATCTCTGGCCTTTGGCTACTTGTTTGGATTTTCTTACATCACTTTCTTGTCTTCTAGCTTTTAGATATAATCTATGGCTAGACTACTCTTTTTATTTATTCTTCCCATTTTCTCCTGTACCTTCTATTGTCAGTACTGGTACTGACTCATAGGCCTTCTCTTAATCATTGTTGTTCATGACCTTGCATTACAGCTGAAGAACAGGGTGTGTTCGTACCATATAGATATACTATATTCCATTTGGCAGTAGCAAGGTAGAGGAAAGCTTGTCTGTGAAAATGGCTACAATTTTCATTTGACTTTCTTTTGCTTTGGATGTTTTTGGCTTGTGTCACATTGTATCTTAACATGTATAAAGTCTTTTTATAGTATCAGAGCCTTAAAACTATGAATTATTACTTTCACAGGGCTTACCACTTGCTGTATATAAACCAGTTTTTATTTAGCTTTTGTTAACGACCTATTTTTTGAAGAAACACATTTACCTTTCCTTATTATGTGATCATGAAGGCATCTAGAAGACAAGTTGGGTAAGAATTAAATTACATGCAATATACTCAACTACAAAGACTGACCCATTTTCATCCTGATACCATTAATAGGCAGAAACATTCACCTCATCTAGAGCACTCATTGTTTATACCACTTAGTTTATGTGTTCTGGATTTAACTGTCATTTATATGGATGACTTTTCTTCCCATACACAATCTAAGATCCATACTACCTCTGTATCCCCAATATTTAGTGTATTACTTTGCATATGATAGTTTATTATCAGTCAATAAACTGACAGACAATATACAATGAACCCTGGAGGTAAAATGAAGGTTTTGGTTTGTCCCTTTCAGCAGTCATTCTGAGAATCTCTAAGAAGATACATTTATCAAGGAAAGACTCTAGAGAAGTTAATAGATCAATATAAACCCTCCAGCTGGCTTTTCTTCTAACTATAAAATGAGTTGGTTCAGCAAAGAATAACAGTTGTGATAAAAAATCCTTTTTTTCCCCAAATATAAAACCTGAAGCCTTTCTGAATAAACTAGGACAAACCTTATGACACACGTATGCTAATTCATGTGCTTGTAAATTATTTCACATGTGCTAAACTCTCACACTTTAGCAACCAATATATCTCAGATTCAATACAAAAGCTTTATGTTTATGCTTTTCAAATTTTCTCCTTCCATGTCAATAATTAGTGCAGAATATACTTTGTTGATTTAATACAAACATTATCTTGCACTCCTACTATGGAATAGATTATCAAGGGGATGCATTGACTTGTTGAAAACCTACTCATTGTACCTATTTTATTTCTACTTTATCTTTTTGGTTCATGGTAAACCAACAGAGAGTTCACATGTATAATGACATGTGTGTTTGATATAAAGTATATTCAAAAACTGCAATGTAAGTTATATTATGCAGTTTAGTTGGTACCTAAATTTTCCATATATTATAAGATAGTGCAGAAAGTATTCTGAATGTATTTTGAATTGTGATGTCAAGCTGAGGGAAATTCGGTAGTTCCTAGAGAAAAAGAGCCAGTCTTAAGACATGCACAAGAGCCGTTTGCGCACATAGCATGTGTATTAGCTCGTTTTCACACTGCTATGAAGATACTACCTGGGACTGGTTAATTTATAAAGGAAAGACGTTTAATTGGCTACCAGTTCCACATGGCTGGGGAGGCCTCAGGAAACTTACATTCATAGTGGAAGGTGAAGGGGAAGCAGGCACCTTCTTCACAAGGCGGCAGGGGAGAGCCAGAGTGCAAAAGGAACTGCCACTTTTAAACCATTAAACCTCATGAGAACTCCCTCACTATCACGAGAACAGCATGGGGGAAATCGCCCCCATGATCCAATCACCTCTCACCAGGTCCCTCCCTCAACAAGTGGGGATTACAATTGGAGATGATATTTGGGTGGGGACACAGTGCAAAACCATATTAGTATGATTTGAGGAGCACTGATTAAAGAACTCTTTATAAAAAAAATACTGAGAATGGACTTTGGAGCCAAATAGGCCAGAATTTTCAAACTGCTTTTTCAACGTATTAGTTGTATGATTTTAACTATATCATCTCTTCTCTCTGAGCCTTAGTCTCCATATCTCTGAAATGGAAGAGAATAATAAATTCCATGCTTGAGAACTAACTGAGATGTCATAACAAATATTCAAAAGTCATTGATTCCCTTTCCCCTTACTGTTGTCCTATCACAATATCTAAAATTCTATAAGTGGATATTAATCTTATTGTTGAGGTGACAACACTACAGACAATCTTGATTAAAAGTACAATATCCTTTGAAAGGGCAACATACTGAACAAATATGCCTTAACATTTTAGATATTACTTCATGGAGCCCTGAGGGAGTGGAATCAGGAAGTTCTAGTAAAGAAGAAATGGTTGGCAATTGTTTTTTCACTTTGCTTTGTTTTGTTTTTTTAGAGATGGGGTCTCGTTATGTTGCCTAGGCTGGAGTGCAGTGGCTATTCACAGGTGTGATTATAGTGCACTGAAGCCATGATCTCCTTAGCTCAAGAGATTCTCCTGTCTCAGTCTACTGATAGCTGGGATTTCAGCTGTGTACCACCATACTTGGATTTAGGTTGGCAAATTTGAACACAATTGCTTCCAGAGGTGGACAGAACCAAGCAGGACATTGCAATTATGGGATATAGACAATATAGTCAGAATACTAGGTGCCCAAGGGATGCTCAGCAAGGAAGAATGAATACAGAAAAGATAAACACAGCTGCTTCCAAATTTTGCTAAGATTAGGCACTGGTAGAAGGCAATGCCCCCAACATGGGAAGATGTTCAAACTGCTGATTTAGATGATCAAAATAATATGAAAACACATGTTTCAGGCACATTTTTATGTATTTCATACTCATTAACTCATTTATTGCTCACAACAACTCCAAGAGGTAGGAGATACTATTATTTTCATTTTCTAGATGAGGAAACAAGGTACAGGGCAATCTGTTACTTGTCCAAACACAGAACTAGTAAGTGTATATGCCAGAATTTAAATCTAAGCAGTGTGGCTTCAGAGTTCATGTATTTAAACTTGGAGTAACAGTCAGCCTATTATTTCTTATACTCAAAACATGAATTAACATCCTTAATTCTGTATTCTTGAGGCACAAATAATTGGCATATTGGAAACATCAACAAACTGGGAAGCAAAAAACCTGTATTCTAGTTTGAGATGTATTAGCCACAGGACCCATGGACAGGTAATTTCCTGTCCTTTGGACCTCATTTTCCTGATCTGTCCACTGATGGGTTTGAGCTAAATAAGATTCCTTTTAATCCTGGTTCTAGGAAACATTGTAACGAGTAATTGGTTTTAAAGGTATTCAGAATTTTATTATGTATTTACTCTGAAAACACTTCTTGTGATTTGGATAACAATCACCTTAATTCTCTCTTTTTAGCAGCTATAGAATTTCAGAGGGATTTATAACTGTATCTGAGCTTTGGAATGTATAATTATGATAGGCGTATGCTGATGATCTTGATTACCATAGAAATCATTACCATTGAAGTTTCTTTCAGAACCCTCTTAACTTTTGAATATTTTTCTTGCTGTTTTTCAATGATGAAAAGCAGGATGGTCTTTTAAATTTATTTTCATTTTTAAATTGTTCATTCACCAACAGGAATTATTGCCAATAATGATGGGTAGTGTAGAGTAAATGCCTCTCTACCCTACAAAGAAAATTACGAATGGTCCACCACGCATTTAATTAATTTTTTTTGTCCCAGCAGCGGCTCAACTTAAATGGTATTTTTGGTATCATAAATTTCATGAAATGGCTGTCATTTCAGCTTCATTTCCGTCCTCTTGGCAGGTTTTTTGTACACTTGGCCTGGAAAAGTTATGGCTATGTTCTATTTAGATTGATGTAGGATTAGGTACATTTGATTGAACTGCTGAACTAATTCAGCAGCATTTTCATTTGACACAGATGTATTACTCTGCATTCAGCAGCTGCAGTACTCAGCTTTAACCTTCTGGTCTCAAGGATCAGTTATCAAAATGTGGCTGCAAAGTTTTCCCAAGTTCACCTTCTAGAATTTTAAGTAAAAGCAAAAGACCAAAAACTGATGTTAATATATATTCCTAAGAAGAAATCCAGACATGATTAATCTCTCTCTCCTCTGGGCCCCACAGCACTTTGTTTTGATCTCTATTAAAGCATTTATTGAATGTTGCTTTGAATTCATGTTAGCTGTGTACATGTTTATCTTTTCCGCTAACCTAAGTTCCTTGTGAATAGCAACTACATCCCTTAGTGAATATCCTCATAGGGCCTAGCATAGCACAGAACACAAAATAAGTGCCCAATGCATAATAGCTGAATAAATTAACTTGTCAAATTCAGGAAGCTGCTCAGGAAAATTCCTTCTCTGAACTCGATGTAACTCTTAAGTGAAAAACAGTATTACAAGATATTTATTTCCTGCCAAATTAGAGGGTGCTGTATACTCTGGGAAACCAAACCTAACAGCAGGTCCTTTTGCATTTCTCGCAGAATCTACCATTTTGCTGTGATATAGGTGTTTTCTGCTTTATGAAAATATATGGCATATAGAAGAAATGCTAACCTGATTGTATGAAGTATACCGGCAACTTCCCAGGGTATAGTCTGCCTGTCTCTAATTCTTCACATTGTGAATGGGGAGAAACATAGATGCTTCCAATTTCAAGATTGTTAAATATATCTGGGACCTCAGTAAATGCCAAAATTGAGGGGAGAGAACTAAAAAAAAAGATGGGAAAAACTTTTATGTAAAGATGAAGCATCCTTAATTGCAACAGATTACATTATTCCATCTCAGAAGCCTAGATGACTGGTGAAATGAGACTGAAGATGGAGTTGAGATTCCCCAGCAACAAGAAAATGTGCCATAATTCTATGTGTCACAATCTGTTTCGTTAGACAATACTATTTAGCTGCAGCGTGATTATGTGTACGTGAGACTGCTTGTTCCGAGTTGAATTGCGTCCCTCCAAAAACGATGGGTCGGAGTCCGTACCCCCAGTACTTCAAAATGTGATCTTTTCTGGAGATAGGATCTTTATACAGGAAATCAAGTTAAAATGAAATCCTCAGGGTGGGCCCTAATCCATATGACAAGTGCATAAAAATGGAAAATTGGACACAGAGGCAGACATGCATAGAGGGAAGATGATATGAAGGGACTTAGAGAGAAAATGGACATCCTCAAGCTAAGCAGAGTGGCCTAGAACAGAACCAACCCCGCTGACACCTTGATTTCAGACTCCTAGCCTCCATACCTGGGAGCCAATACATTTCTCCAGTTTAAGCTACCCAGTCTGTTGTACTTTTTTCAGTTAGTCCTAACAAACTAATCAGCTGTTACACTACAGAAATTTAGAATTCTAGATTGAAAGAGGCTTTAAGAAATCATTGATTCTGGTTCCTTCTTTGCACCCTGGGCCAATGTCTAAGACATTCACATCAAAGAGAGGTTCGTTTGCCCAAGAAGGAAAAAAAACAATAATGTGCATTGTCTTAAGTGAATAGTCGAGAGATTTTTCAACCTCTTACGAAATTATTTCTTATGATTAACCATAGCCAAATATTTACTATAAATATAAGCCCATTTGTTTTTGCTTTTTTCTCTATGAGACGGATAACTGGTCACCAGTAGTATCACAAAATCATTCATATGTCAGAAGGCATACTGCAGTCTTCTTTAATGGAATAAAAACAAATTCCTGCATATTAATCCTCAAAAGGTCCACTTTCCATTTCTTTAACAGTTTAGTTTAGTCACTCTTATCTGAATTATCTCCATTAATTTTCTCACATAATTTTAAAAAACTATAGCGGCCAATCAAAATCTAGGTGTGTGCCATTTACACTGTAACATATCCCAGAAACACAGTCTTTCCCTCTCCCCACAATGCTGCTACAGTATCTTATTATCTTGTAATCTTTCTTTTTCTTGTTTGAATATCCAGCCGTGTATTCTCCATCTTACGTAGACGTTCTTGCCCTTGGTTGTTTATCCCTATCTTTCAGGATCTTTTTTTCCTGCTTAGTAAAGATTATTTCAGATGTTACAACAGTTCTTCAAAAAATGGCATTGGCGGAATTTAATATATATAAATCTCACTGTATTCTTGTTTGTTATATCCAGTAAATCACTCATTCATTAAATATTTATTGATTGCCTATAACTCGCAAGCATATTTCCAGATACTGTTTATAAAAAAAGCACTCTTCTTGTATTCAAGAAACCAATCATCACATATAGAACAGACACACACATACATAGTAAAAAAAAAAAAAAGTGTGATGTAAATAATAAAGTTCAGCTCTCTGCCTGAAAGTAATATGGCTAAGATTATGTAGGCAATACCTAACTTATAATTGAACTGCATTTCAGAGGTTCACTTAAAAGTAAGTTAATTTGAAATCAAAGTGAATTTTCTGATAGAAACACCATCATAAATGATGATCAGGTCCCAAGTCAGCCCACAGACTCTTTAATCCACAATGTAACTACCCTATGTTATTAACTGTACTTTATTTATTTATTTTGAGACAGTCTTGCTCTGCTGCCCAGGCTGGAGTGCAGTGGAGTGATCTCAGCTCACCACAACCTCCACCTCCTGGTTCAAGTGATTCTTGTGCCTCAGCCACCTGAGTAGCTGGGATTATAGAGATGCACCAGCATGCCTGGCTAATTTTCGTATTTTTAGTAGAGATGGGTTTTCACCATGTTGGCCAGGCTGGTCTCTAATTCCTGGCCTCTAGTGATCCTCCCGCCTTGGCTTCCCAAAGTGCTGGTATTACAGGCTTGAACCACTGCAATCAGCCTGTGTTACTAATTGTAGTTTAGACGTCTATCATCTTGTTAACAAAGTATATATTAGGAAAATATAGTTTGAGTTCTAAAGACACTCAGGGCACATTTCTTTTCCCATTCTACTTTAATCAATTCTAGAAGTCACTGGGAACTTGGCTTCTGCTCCTTTAGAGATGGAGGCAGCCAATCTCATTTCCCAACATGGCCTCAGCAGTGCAAGAAAAGAACCTCTCACACTTAACTGTTAGGAGGATAGGGGTAGAAGCTCTGTGGCGGGAGTTGTGGCAGCACAATAAAGATTTGATGGCATGGATTCTTACAACAGCAGCAAAAAGGATGGAGGTGATCATATTGATGGCAATATTGGTAGCAGAGAGGAGATGGCAAGGTGTCTAGTCAGCATGGGAAAACTTCCGTGTGTGACTAATTCATAAAGGGTAGAAGGAAAAAGCCAAATACATAGAATCTGAAGCCAATTTCTTTAATATTTGTATGAATTTGAATGAACTACTTAAACTTTTTATGCATTTCTATACATTTGTTAGTTGTGGATAATATTTCTTTCAGAGGATTGTGTTGACATAGTTATATAATAGTACCTAGCTCATGTCTAGCACATGGGAGGTGTCCAATTAATGCCATCAAACTCAAGTCTGTGCTTTGTATCCTAATTTGAGAATGTCATGTGGGAAAGAATCAATGGCCTTGCATGAATTGAATTGATTAAATATGTTTTTCCCTTTTTCAATGAAACCCATTAAGCCATTAAGCTGACGCTGAATGAAATTAAGTTACACTGGCATGATATGCTGTTTTCTTTTCTTTTTTTTTCTTTTTTTTTTAAGAGACAGATGTCGCCCAGGCTGGAGTGCAGTGGCAGGATCTCGGCTCACTGCAACCTCCGCTTCCCGGGTTCAAGCAATTCTCCTGCCTCAGCCTCCCGAGCAGCTGGGATTACAGGCACGTGTCACTGAGCCTGGCTAATGATATGCTGTCTTCAAATCCACATTAATTAATATTCATGATTCTATGCATCTATATGTTTTATAACGGCTGTTAGATCATTTTTTTCCTAATATATATTTTACATGACAATGCTAAAATGACCAATCTACTATTTGAAGGGGCATCTTTTTTACCTTTTAAATACGTGCATATTTGTTCTTTTCCAGTTCTTAGGAATATGAGCTGATCCATAATTTCTCAAATTAGAAACAGTGGATCTCTAATATTTGCCAGTGCTTTATATAACCAAGTGGCTGGCTGCAGGCTCTGCAAATTTGTTTCCATTTTCTTTTCTAAAGTCATCTCTCCCTTTATTTTCTTAAGTCATCCCTCTCTGCATTTGAAGCTTTATCTGCTTAACTAGACTTCGAACACAATAGGCAAAGTAGAGGACTCAAGAAAATGTTAGACAATAAAGGGAAGCTCACATCAAAGGATTTGTGGGACTTTGTTATATTTTATTTTCCCTTTGTTGAAACTCATTGTCAAAAGTTTTCCAATGAAGGCCAAGTGGGAGGACTGCTTGAAGCCAGGAGTTCAAGACCAGCCTAGACAACATAGCAAGTCCTCTGTCTCTACAAAAAAAATTTTTAAATAGCCAGGCTTGGTGGTATGTACCTGTAGTCCCAGCTACTCAGGAGACTGTGGCCAGAGGATTGCTTGAGCCCAGGACTTTGAGGCTAAAGTAAGCTCTGCTGGCACCATTGTACTCCAGCCTGGCAGCCTGGGTGACAAAGTGAGACCCTGTCTCAAAAAAAAAAAAAGTTTCCAATGAACAGTATCTTGTTGTTGTTGTTGTTTTAATATGCTAAGGTGCTTTATTGCTATGATGCCGGAATTGAGAACGCCAGGCAGCAGACTTAATCACATTATTCTTCCTAAAAAAATTGGTCCAGAGAGATAAAAACAGAATAAACAAACCTTAATATCTTAATGTCTGATTCATATATAAAGCCCATCTACTTTAGCTAGTTGATTTGTTTTCAGTGTAAACTATATTACCTCTGTATTTGAAATCAAATAAGTACTAAAACCAAATTTGGGGAGAGGAACATTTTAATTTTATTTTCAATTCTTATTATAGTTTGGGGGACTTTATTTGATAAGTATTCAAGTTACAGTAATTGTTTTAGCTGCATATTTTACCATGATCCTTTTTGTTTCTAAGTAGTGTCTTCCATAGCTAATCATTATGACCCTGATATTAATCCAGTTTATTTTCTGCTTAACTTTCTGCTCACAATTTGTTTTAAGCTATGATGTAAAGAATAAATTCAAGTTGGAATTGTTTGATAAAATAAAGCAAGTTTCTCACTAAAGGAAAACAATAAGTATATTTAATTTGTTTAACAGGATTCTATAAATTATGTGGCCTTGGTGGACTGAATTATCTATAGGGAAAAGAGATGAAGCCATGGAGAGACAGGACTGGGGATAGGGCCACTCGCCTGGCTGAAGGGCTGGGTTAGTCTAAGTTACAGTACCTAAGGAAGGTGCCATCCTGGTTGGGTTCACCATACAAGAGTTCCAATGAAGTTGGTGGGATGAGGCAGTAGGAACATTGAGCCCAGTGGTTTTCGACACTTGGCTACACATGAATATCATTTGCAACCAACAGACACATGAAAAAATGCCCATCATCACTGATCATCAAAGAAATGCAAATCAAAACCACAATGACATACCATCTCATGCCAGTTAGAATGGCAATAATTAAAAAGTCAGGAAACAACAGATGCTGGAGAAGATGTAGAGAAATAGGAATGCTTTTACACTGTTAGTGGGAGTGTAAATTAGTTCAACCTCCATTCCAGAGATTGTCATTCAATTCATCTGGGGCATAGTTATGGTGACCAAAGCACTCCCCCAAGGAGATTCTTAACTGACAGCCATAATTGAAAACCATTAATTTTATCAGGTGTTGTGATAGAGCAAAGACATTAGACACGCTAAGTTGTATGAAAGATGACATGGGCCAGCTGCTTGGATTATGATGGTGGAAAGATACCTAGAGCTAAGGA
Organism: Gorilla gorilla gorilla; assembly: GCF_029281585.2. Taxonomy (NCBI): domain Eukaryota; kingdom Metazoa; phylum Chordata; class Mammalia; order Primates; family Hominidae; genus Gorilla; species Gorilla gorilla. The sequence goes on from NC_073247.2 coordinate 125,566,434, forward strand.
TGCTGGGTTGAGCAGTAAAGTTTTTGTTCTAGTGAAACAATCAAGAAACCAAGTGAGCAAAGTAGTTACACTAACTGAATAAATAAAAAAGGAGGTGAGATAAATTATGTAATTTATAATAAGCGAGTGGTTACACACTAGACAGCTACAAAGCTCAGGGGAGTAAAAATCATTGAGCAAGTGAAGAGGCTTTTGGACATATTTAGCTACCATCAGAGTGCTTATTAAACTTCATTAGTCAGTGAAAACTATTCCCCGAAGATATTTTGAACTTATTCCATTGCTACTGCCCCTTAGGAAAAAATGATTATATAATTAATAAAAACAAAAGCTGGACTGTGAGAGAATAAGTGTATGTGTAAGAGAGTGTATAAATCATGATGTTGGTTTTCTTAGGATGGAGTTTAGTTTTGATTTCATAATACAAACTAATGGAAAGAAGAGCAAACAGGCAAAAATAGCCTATTTTTAGTACCTTCATTGTTCGGAGAAATCTGTTTCATTGAGTCAGTAAATGTCAAGTGTCTACTATGTCCCAGGTATTGTTTTAGCCACTGGAGATAAAGCCGTGAGCAAAAATATAAATGAGCCCTATCATCACAAAACATATATTATTATATTTTTGACATACTTTACAAAAATCATTAAAATAATTACGTTTAAACAAATAGAGAATCCGCTTCTGAACAAGACTAGGTTGGTAGGAAATGATAATGTAACATACAGGTCAAGCAATATTCTTCTCTTAATTTAATCCTTTAGCTAGAGTTGGGACTGTTTTATGTGTCATTATTTGGTAGATTGCATCCCTACCCTTTCACCCGGTCATACTTATTCACCCCAACCTTCTCAGCACACACACCTTGATTTTTCTAAAATGAATAATCTTGGTCCCAATCTGGGTTTGCATACACTTTTTTTTTCAGTTTTTATTATCTTGATGTTTGTCATTGGATTTATTTATTCACTTATAGGAATAAATGTAATTTGAACCACTATATTATCTTCTTTATACATTGACTCATATCAGACAACTGGCCTTGACATCAAACCAACTTGGCAGATAGCAAAAATAATGTAACATGGACAAAGTTATGTCTTTCATAGTTTGCTTTAAACTAGAGTCTTGGCAACCAAATTGAAAATACCTGAATAGTTTCAGGGTATGAGATTAAAATACAGATTGCTCAAAATTGATATTATTGAAATAATACAAATATATCCCATAGCAATATTTGTAAATATTCATGATGTGTCAAAATAAAAGCAGCTACCATTCCCATAGGGACAAATTTGTTACCAAAAAGGACAGTATTTCCCTTAGAAAATGGGAAAATGGAACCACTAAATACAATTAAGCACACCTATTCTAGAAAGTTTATATTTGCTACAGTGTATTATCACATTTTTAATGCTGATTAAGTACACAAATACTAAATACTGTATTGTTTAATTGTGGTTTCCCACCAAGAACTCTAAGTCAAAATGCTAATGGTTCCAGTCTTCTAGGATCTCTGAAAAACCGGACAGCTAAGGGTACTCCCCTTTAGAAATGATTAACTATCTCTTAAGATGTTCATTTCATTAATTAAAGAGCTTCTGCATGGCAAAAGAAACTACCATCAGAGTGAACAGGCAACCTACAGAATGAGAGAAAATTTTTGCAATCTACCCATCTGACAAAGAACTAATATCCAGAATCTACAAAGAACTTAAACAAATTTACAAGAAAAACACAAACAACCCCATCAACAAGTGGGCAAAGGATATGAACAGACACTTCTCAAAAGAAGACAACTATGCAGCCAATAGACACATGAAAAAATGCTCGTCATCACTGGTCATCAGAGAAATGCAAATCAAAACCACAATGAGATATCATCTCACACCAGTTAAAATGGCAATCATTAAAAAGTCAGGAAACAACAGGTGCTGGAGAGGATGTGGAGAAATAGGAACACTTTTACACTGTTGGTGGGAGTGTAAATTAGTTCAACCATTGTGGAAGACAGTGTGGCAATTCCGCAAGGATCTAGAACTAGAAATACCATTTGACCCAGCCATCACATTACTACTTTATGTAATTATATAAATCATGCTACTATAAAGACACATGCACACATATGTTTATTGTGGCACTATTCACAATAGCAAAGACTTGGAACCAACCCAAATGTCCAACAATGATAGACTGGATTAAGAAAATGTGGCACATATACACAATGGAATACTATGCAGCCATAAAAAAGGATGAGTTCATGTCCCTTGCAGGGACATGGATGAAGCTGGCAACCATCATTCTCGGCAAACTATCACAAGGACAGAAAACCAAACACCACATATTCTCACTCATAGGTGGGAATTGAACAATGAGATCACTTCGACACAGAGCGGGGAACATCACACACTGGGGCCTGTTGGGGGGTGGAGGCCTGGGGGAGGGATAGCATTAGGAGATATACCTAATGTAAATGATGAGTTGATGGGTGCAGCAAACCAACATAACACATGCATACCTATGTAACAAACCTGCACATTGTGCACATGTACCCTAGAACTTAAAGTATAATAATAAAAAAAGATGTTCATTTTATCTTATGAATTTTCTCTTTAAATTGAATCTTTAAAATCCATAATAATCAACAAATCTAAAAATATTTCAAATAATATTTAGAAATTTATGGTAGCAAAATGTATTTATTCTTATTTTTATAAATGTACCATGAGTCGTTTTTTTAAAGTCCACAAGAAATTTAAATATTTGACATTGAAATATTTCTTTATAATGTAACACCTGTGCATCATATAGTAAATTAGCTTCCAGATTGGTAATACTAATATTTTCACTTCTAAACCAATTTTAATTTATATTACAGATGTTTCTCCAAAGTACCACAAACTCAACCACTGCCAAGACCCTCATACACTGTAACAAACAGAATCATTCTAATAATATTAGATAACACACTCTACAAATCATGAGTTAGACTACTTCCATGGGGATATAGAGGCTGTAAATTAGAATATTTGCTTTGCATACCACACAATACATTATTATACTATACATTATCGTACTGGATTAACTTTTAGTGAAAAACAAACAATGGTGCTTTACAAGCAAATTAATCAATTAAATACATGTTTTAACTGAGAACAGCCTTGTCTCTTCTGAAAAACTGTTGGAAACAGATTCAAGTAAGTAAGCATAATATTTTAACGAAAGATTCAAAAGCCATGCCATGTGCAGAACTAACTGCAAAACCTTAGTCAAATCACTGCATTCTTCCTTCATTCACCCATTCATAAGCCACTGATTATATACTGTGCCAGGAACTGTGCTAGTTTCTGGGAACACAAGAATGAGTGAGACAGAATTCCTTACCTTGCAGAGTTCACTGTCAAGTGGGAAAGCAGACCAGTTAAATAAAATATTTACAATATAGATATCACTCAATATTTGAAGTCCTACCCTCTAAATATTTGGTATAGTTAATTGCAAAAAAAATGTTTACTCAAAATTCACTATGTGAATTGTAAATTTACTATAAGGACCTCAAAGGCACTCCAACTAAAATGATTACCTTACACTAGCGTCCTTTCCAGAAGCTGTAGAATATACAACAGTATCTCCACTGTTCTCCTGATAGGATTGTATCTGTGTTCCAGTTGGTTTAACCTGTTGTACGTTATCAGTATCATTTTTCCCACCCTTTCTTGGAGATTTTAACAATTTGGAAAATGCAAGCAGTGGCACCGACATTCTTCATTTATATCACAGCACTTGTTTTTTTACATTGTAGAAAGAAACATAATTGGAAAAACCTGCTGTATTAGTCTGTTCTCACCCTGCTAATAAAGACATACCTGGGACTGGGTAATTTATAAAGGAAAGAAGTTTAATTGACTCACAGTTCCACATGGCTGGGGAGGCCTCACAATCATGGCAGAAGGTGAAAGAGGAACAAAGCCACGTCTTACCCGGCATCACGCAAGAGAGCTTGTGTAGGGGAACTCCTATTTATAAAATCATCAGATCTCGTGAGACTTACTCACTACCACGAGAACAGTATGGGAAAACTGCCCTCATGATTCAATGATCTCCACCTGCCCCTGCCCTTGACACGTGTGGATTATTACAATCCAAGGTGAGCTTTGGATGCAGACACAGCCAAACCATATCACCTGCTATTCAATATCATGGGATATTGCCCCAAAACACACCTGAGTTAATCTAGTATTGAATTATTATGTGTTATGCTTCTGGTGTTTTAACTGCTTTATGTTATGCAGACATCTTGGTAGATTGTAATTTAGGCATTTAAACAGGTTTTCATGATATCTGGAGAAACTAGAATTTTGGATAGTAGCTAGAAGTGCATTATTATCTTTCCTACTGAAAATAATGAAATATAGACTTCTATTATTTGTGAACTTAGACACTTACAATATATTTTGATAAAAAATTAGAATCAGATTGAGAGGCCTGAATTTGAGCCTCTATCTCTGATATTAATACTACCAGTCTTATTCTTTTATTGTTTGCATTTGCCTAGTATCTCTTACTCATTTCTTTATTTTGGTCACTTTATTTTTGGAGAGTGTCTTATAAAAAGTACCTTTTACACAAACTGAGGATCTTTCTTCTTTTGCTATGGCAATTTAGTACATCAGCATCCAAGTTAACAGGTAAGATATTTCTTATACATTAATTTTATTTTTAGAATTTCTTATATTTCGCAGATTCTTTTTCCCTCTCTTTCAGATTCTTTACTTTGGCTGGATTGACAAAAGTTCCTTTCAATGCAGTCCCCCACACACGAACTGCTGCAATAATTTGGAATTTCAGTGACTCTTACATGTTCACCTTTCAACTCTGAGGGCATCTATGCCTGCTTATTGAATGCTTGTAAACCCTGATGTGTAAGAGAAGTTGGCTGATGTCCAAATTGCTGGATCTTTAACTGTCCATGTAGTTAAAAAGAACAATGTCCCAAATGTACACATTCTTCCTGAAGACTCACTATCTCAGCTGTATCTGAGCTCATCTGCCAGCCCCAACAATCAGGGTTATTTTAGTGGTTAGTTGTCTAAAATGTAGTAAGCAATGAGATGGGAGGAAGAGAGTACCAGAAACATATACTCAGGCTACAATTTTCTTTATTAGTTTTAGTTTGTATTGGATTGTCATGTTCTTAGCCCTCTGGCACTAAAGTTGTACATTTCAACTTTCTCAGGTCTCAGTATCACAGAAAACAAATAGCAAATTCTTCTCAATTCTAAATGCTATAAGAAGACAGAATGTTGAGTTAAATTTTTATTAGTTTTTGCTATTTCAAAATAAAACAAGAATAATACAGTCACTCCTATTGAGAATACATTTTTATTCAGAATGCCAAAATAATTTTAAGTCCTTATGTTTATATAATTCTTTATAGCAACATTTATATGCATTCATTATTCCAAGTATATTCCCATAGTAACTCTGTGAGAAAAGAGATAGTCATTAAGTCTACCTTACAGGTAAAGAAACTGAGGCTGAGTGATTTTAAATGACTTGTCCAGCTCATATAACCAGAAAAAGGCAGGCACTGTTTAGGTATTGTCATGCTAAATTTATAATCTTTTCCCTATATACATTGTATCCTAATACATAAAGCCACTCACATCAGATACAACTTGATCACTTTTCCCTCCTCATTTTTGGGGATCTAGAAAGAAAAATAGAATAAAGATACAGAGAAAAAAAAGCCTAATACCTGATTGGGACCACTAAAAAGGAGCAATCAAACTTGCAATCTCCCCCAAATACGAGTGCTTCAAATAAGTCTTTTGACATAACTTTCTGCAGGACACACATAACTTTCATACTATGAAACTAACACCCCTGTGTATTCTACTTCACTCATTTCCCAGTCATTTGTTTTAGTCATGTAGACACAGTCTGAATGTCAAGCGATTATTAAAAATGCTCCAAATCCCTGAAGGCTTCCTAGACCCTTTGTTTTCAGTTGATAAAAGTGTTTCTGCACAATCTGTTACCCCCAAGCTTATTACACGTAGAGAAAGAGCAAAGATAGGTTCACTGAAGTGAAAAACCTAATAAAGTAGAGAATTTCAGAGCAAAAGAAAACTTCCAGAGAGGGTGTCATAGTCAAAACTGAGCATAGGTAGGCTGGGAGAAATGACCAGTTGACAGGCATTTGCTATGGTAACTCTTATCGTATATTTTTAAGTCAGGCCCAAGTCAGCTACCGCCGCCATTTACCCACAAGGTAGAACTAATGCCTCACATTTATATGGTAATAAGACTCTTCACAGCAATCCCCATGTCGTAACTAATTTGATACTCACAGCAACCCTATGAGGTAGGCTAAGTAATAATTATGCTAATTTTGAAAGGGCACAAAGAGGTAAAGTGATTCTTTCTAAAGATACATAGTTACTTAATGCCAAAATTAAATGTCCAATGATTTTCCCACTATGCCACATTCTGTGATTATGAAAACTTTTTATTCAAGTACAGTTGTCACTTGGTATCTGTTGGGGATTTGTTCCTGGAACCCTCTGGGATACCAAAATTTATGAATGCTCAAGTCCCTGATATAAAATGTCATACTATTTGCATAAAATCTAACCACATCTTCCTGTATACTTCAAATCATCTCTAGACTACTTATAATACCTAATACAAGTCCTACACATCTCTTCATTCATGTGGATTCAGCCTAGTACTCATCACATGGCAAATTCAAGTCTTGCTTTTCAGAACTTTGTGGATTTTCTTTTTTTTACTGAATATTTTTGATCCATGCTTGGTTGAATACATGGATGTGAAACCCACAGATATGGAGGGCTGTCTGTACAACCTTTTAATGTACGGTAAAGTTTTCAATATGCATGAAAATAACTAACATGAAATTTATATTGGTTTGTGGCTATTTTTGTTGCTGGAGGAGGTGGTGTCTGAAATATTCTTTTAGAATATTTGACCCTCTCAAATATACATCATTTCTATAATAATCTCAACAAGTTGAATATAAAACTTTGAATCCTACAAATAGAGAATACAAATAACCATGAAACATTTAAATAAATGCTTTTGTTCACAAAGTTGTTAATGATAATAAATAAAAATAATAAATTACTTCAATTATTCTAAGCTATTAGAGATTATATTAGCTCATTCTCCTGAACTACAATTAAATAAATTTAAAAGTCAACAATACGAAGACATACCGTCAGACCTAAACACATAAAAACATTTTGTTAAATAAGCACTAAATCAAAGTAAAAATAAAACATAAATGATTAATTATTTACAAAATGATAAAAATAGAGATGGCATATAGAGTCAGCTGAAGTAAGAGAGAAATATTTAGTATTACTACTTTATTGCTTAAATAAAGACTAAACACAATTAGCTAAACATTAAACTTCAAAAACTAGTGAAAGAATAACAAAATGAGCCAAACAAAAGTAGAAGGAAAAAAATTTAAAAATATAAACATGGAAATCAAATATAAAACACAATTAAATAGTGAAAAACTGTGTAAGTAATGCCAAACTATACTCATATGAAGAGTGAATATGATGACAGGAGGAAATGACCACTTAATAAAAATATTTTCCAGTTCAAAGTAACCAAAATTTATAATGGATAGAGTATTTTGAAGCTGGGAAATTTATAAATTCTTTAAGTCAGAGTACATGTACCATTTCACTTAAAACATATTTTCTTTCATTCCTATCACTAGTCAATCTGATATCCTGACCCCAGGTAGTCATTTTCCTCTTTAGGTACAGTCAAACTGGGACACAATTTTCATTTCAGAAACACAAATTCAATTTCTGACAGAGCACACTATTGCAAATAGCAGCCCTCATATTACCTCAATAGCTTAAGTTTCAATGAAATAAGTTTGTTTCAGCAGCTGTTAAACTTTGACCTACTGCATCCTTCATTCTGACCTCTGCTAAGAAAAAAAAACTGGACGAAATTAATAAGCTGAAACCTCTAAGACATGTGACACTGATAAGGTAAACTATAGAAATAAGACTATGGCTGGGCATGGTAGCTCACTCTTGTAATCCCAGCACTTTGGGAGGCTGAGGCAGGAGGATCCCTTAAGCCTAGATAAATCTGGGCATCATGGTGAGACCCTGTTTAAAGAAAAAAATTAATGAGCTGAGCATGGTGGTGACTGCCTGTAGTCTCAGCTACTCAGGAGACTGAGAAAGGAGAATTGCTTCAGCCCAGGAGTTATAAGTTATAGTGAGCTATGATCACACCACTGCACTCCAGCCTGGGATACAGAGTGAGATCCTGTCTCAAAAAAAAAAAAAAAGAGAGAGAGAGAAGAAGAAGAAGTGAAAAAAAAAGAAAAAAAAAAGATTATGTAAAAATAATTTTTAAATGCCTCGTTTAGGTTTTACTCTTTCTGACTTCTTTCATGAGGAATGCGAGGTGGGATTCTCACTCAGAATGCAACTGGGTTCAATGCACAGGAGATTTATTTCATTCTCAACAAATATTAATTCTCCATTCCCACCTAGAGGATCAAACAAATGGGAATACACTTCTTCATAATGCTATAAAACATCATTTTCCTAGAACTTGATATTCAGTTGATAATACTAATTGGCGATTATTTCATATTTTAATCTCTATATTTGAACCTCTAACACCTCCTCCACCATCTTCAAAGCTTCCCATGAAGAAGAATTTTAGTTGCTAGAACCTGCTTCATGAGAGAAATGGGAGGAGAAGAAAGGAGGGCAGAAGTTCAGGGGGAACTTCTTGCTTCTAAGGAACTTTCAATCTCCTTTAGTTCAATGTATTCAGCATGTCAAAGTACCATAATTTTGGGTATTGTGTTCTGAGGCCAACATTAGAGAGGTTTAAATTCTTTAAAGAAGTTTGTTGCCTTTTAAACACAGACTCTGCCTTCTTGTTGAAACTGCTAATAAATCTACTTAAGAAAAATAATGTAATAGAGTTTTTCCTATATCTTTACGTTGCTTTCAACCCTTCCTCCGATTTCCAACTTCTGAGAGGAACATGCTAGCAACAGCATTCACATCCCATGATGCAAGCAATTTTATTCGCAGCCGTAGGTGTTTCCCACCCCTAACTCTGGTCATACACGCTTAATAACTTGGTGATCTCAAAGTTTTCAGGAAAAGCAATTCCTACCACAACTCATAAAAAGTAGGGGACCACTGCCTTTTAATATTAGGTATGACTTCCTTGAAGTAAAACAGTTTCATACTCCAAAACTGATCAATCTTAGCACAGAGAAAACATGAAATGAGCCAGAAGCCTTGAGTTCTTATCCTCCCCTTCAGTATTTTGAATTATGTATTTTTCTCTCCATAAGTATCCTCCATCCACTCCTATTATGTGGGTATTTTCTCTACATTCTTTCCCATTTTAACCCGATGCCAGGTTACTTAGCTTGATGACAGGAGTGGGCCTTGCCATCCTCTTGACTTGGAGAAGTTAAAGGGGAGTGAAAAATCTTATTTGCTAAAAATATAAGTCGGAATGCTTAGAGATCAATTCACAGTAGTTAAGTGTACCAAAGAAGCATCTTCCTCCTCCAGGGGGAGAAAAAACTATAGAATTAATCTCCATTGTTAATTGTGTAAGTCTTCCCACTGCTTCCACTTTAAAAGAAAAATATTGAGTCAAAAGAATTAGATATCATCTGCTCAAACTAGTGGGTCACTTGTCTTACCTAATCTGAGTTTTTATGAACATAAATATGGAAAAGATAGTTATTGAACGTATTTTTAACAGTGCCACCCAAATGTTGGGTATTCATATAATTCTAACATTGTGCCTATTGGTCCAACTGTTCAATGGACCCTTGCCCACTGCAAAACGACATGAGAATAAATTTGCCCTTCTGATGAATCTAACCAATTACTACTATTCTTCTCTCTGGCTTGATACTACAAGAGCCCTGGAGAGATATATGATTATTGTTACAAACCTAATGCTTTCCATTTTCTGAATTGAAGCAAAACCCATTGAATTTGCAGAGAATGTCCCCAAAGCAAAAAAGTAACAGCTGGGCCCTCTTTGGTAATGGGCCTGCAGCACTGAAAACAAAATCCAGCATTTAAATTGCATAAATGAGTGACTAATACGGCTTGATGTCTCACAGAGAACAGGAGTCATCCATCAGTAGTGATTTCTTTTTTATCATGATGAGAGTAGTATGTGAGAGGAATTCTAGGGCTCTGCTTCAGAAAATGTGCCCTTGTGTTCATTCATATCTCTTCAAGAATCAAAGAAATAAGAATAAGAAATGAGTCAAACATCCATATTATCTACCAGAAAGAATGTCTATAATCACATTATTTAAAATGACTTTAAGGCATTTAGGCATTATTTTTAGGCGTGGGTAACCACAACTGCTGTTGCATACAAATTTTTTCCCAGTTCTTGGCAAAAAAAAAAAAAAAGCATTTTTTTTTCAAGCTAATATCTTTTAAATAGTTATTAAGTCCTCAAACTTGAACATACATCAGAACTACCTGGTGGGATTATTAAAACACAAATTGCTGGGCCTAAGACTGAAAGTTTCTGATTTGATGGGTCTGAAGTGGGAACCAAGAATTTGCATTTCTAACAAGTTCTCAAGTAATACTGCTACTACTGGACCAAAGCCTTTCAAGGACCACACTTGGAAAACCACTGGATTAAAAGACGTCATTGATATTGCTGGGGTCCAGAAAACAATCCCTTAAAGTATCGTGCTTTGGCATGCTGAGTGCTTTGAACTAAAGGAGATTGGAAGGCCTCAGAAACAGCCTCAGAAACAAAATATCTCTCTGACCTTCTCTCGCCCTTCCATTTCTTCCTTTTTTTTTTTTTGCCCCCCTGAAGCAAGTCATAGTAACCAGAATTCCTCCTTCCCAAGGCAGAGCATGGAAACTGCAACACCTTGTCCCCGAAAGCAAGCCAGAAAACCTAGAAAAGTGATTCTATTCTTTTTTTCTTGAAGACTTTCATTCTAGAGAGGTCCTGCCACATATCTCGGAGGAAGAAATGCTACACAGAGAAACCAAGAAGAATGTGAACAGACAGGTCTTGCTGAATCTGCCTCCCCCTCAGTCTATTACCCTTAGAGCATACCCCCTTGTCCAGTCACATTTCTACATGGCTATCTGTACTTCATTAAATTATCAAATCAGAAACTTTAGCATAAAAAGTTTTCCCTGGGTTTTGTGGTTTTCATTTCTGAAGTCTCTCGTGTCACATAAAACTTGAATTAAATAAATTTGCATGCTTTCTTTTGTTAATCTGCCTTTTAATATAGGCGTGTCAGCTGTGCCACTTATGGCACCCACTTATGGTGGGTGAAGAAAGGGATCGCACCTTTCGTCCCCTACAATATTAATGGGAATAATAATAACAACTTGTAATGATCTCACACAGCACCATACTCAAAATAACTCATAGCAAAATATGTCTTCTCGTGTGTCACCCTGAATACAGACCGTCCCTGACTTACATGGCCAACTTTTGATTTTTTGACTTTACAATGGTACAGACTTTACAATGGTACAGAAGTGATATGCATTCAGTAAGCTCCTTGATTCACAATGGGCTTTTTGGGATGAAACTCCCATCATAAATTGAGAAACACGGGTATGTTTTTCTGGTGGAAAAAGGAAGAACTCACTATTCCCACTTTAGACATGAGAAAATTGAAGCCTCGTTCACGTAATTATTTGTGGGGAAATTCTAGAATATGATACTGTCTGCTGTCTAAGTTCTGCGCCCCCCACCCCCTACCGTAAAAAGAGACATGGAAGTCTTGAAGTTAGTAAGAAAACACTTCATTAAGGGGGACTATTGTAATAGAGGCAGAGGGACTTTTGCAGTAGGGAAACACTCAAAGACCAAGCTGAGCAAAGCATATAAGCAGAAATTGCTGGACAGATAGCTGGGAAAAGGAGAAGGGGGAGCCAGGTGAGGCTCAAAATGACTAGGAGGGTATTGAAGCTTAAACTACATCAAATATTTCAATAACAGGAAGTTTGAGGCAGGAGATATTTGCACATGGGGTGGAGGTCTGGGCCAGAGATGGAGCAAACAAGTAGCAGTATGGGAGATTCATAAGTTTAGGGCCTAGACGTCCTGATCAAAACAGCCTAAACTTATATCCAGCATAAAGTTTGATCAACCTTGTCACTCTGTAGCTGACGGGCTATCTGTGGAAGCAGAAGTCGCAATCTTCTATTTTATAAGAAGAATTACTGTTGTCTCTACTTAAGGGTAAGAACTTTATTGAATCATGGAACTTGGAGAAACCAGTCTTGTACTTGGCATTCTTTTTATTTTGTCTCCTGTTGTGTAAACATAGTTTTGAGGAGAAAATAATATATCGATTGGCTATCAACAAGTCAAGTTCCCACCTGGATTTTTCTTTAAGAACAATTTAACAAAAAACAAGAGGAGAAGTAGTAGAATAAAATAGTTTTGGTCAAACCATACATTTGAGAAACTTTTCCTATAGACCTAGATTTAATTAATTGATGATCAGCAGTCACTTATGATAAAAGCTTTCAGGAAAAGCAACTCCTACATATTTGCATATAACCCTTTACAAATGTGATTCTATGGGTATTTACATGAAGTTTTGCAACCTAGAGAAGTCTCAAGTTGGAAACAATTAGAATGGTAGCTTTAAAAGTAGAGCAAAATTCTCTAAAACTACTGAAAAATGTAAACACTCATGACCTCTAAATGCCCCAAATCCTGATGATTATTTCAGCTTGGCAGTTTTCCCAATGGGTTTTACTATGGTCATCAGCATCTATCATGTCAGCAATCTAAATGAGCATGCGAGCAATGTTGCAGTCTGGTTCATATACTATCTATACACAGTCTGAATACAGACAATACAGACACACAGCATCTGCCACATTTGTTCCTCAGCCCCTTTGTGATGTTGTCAAAAAGGATAAAAAAAAAACATGGAGAAATTGGAAAGAGCCAGTACATTCTCTTAAGGTAATCATTTGATGCATTTTTGATGCCTCAAGCTGTTTTCTTGTGCTTAGTTATAATTTACTCATTAATCGTGTATGGCATATCATTTTCTAGAACTCTGTATACAAAGAAATAAATACTAGAATAAAAAAATTGTGTTCTCAGATGAGTTAGTTCCTGGTTCTAAAAAAGTTAAGGCCATAAGTTGGATGTTCCTGTGGCTCAATTAAATATTCTTTGATTGCCATAATCATGAGCAAACATACTGAATGTTTACTCCTGTAAATCGTTGGACTAGACATACAGAACAGAGTGTCTTATAAGGCACACAGATATAACACAAATTATATACATAACAATAAAAATGTTTTCAAACTGTGCAAATAATCTGATAAATATCTGTTCACATAATGAGTGCCAATTTAGCAGTACAGACAATAAATGCTCCCAGAATTTCAAAGGTGAAAGGCATTATTGAATTGACCTAATGCTTCTGGGAAGAGGTTGGGCACATTTAAAGAACATATGTAACTTAAATAAATTCATTTTAGATCAGAGGCATAACAGATCAGGTCAATAAAGGGAATAAAGACTACACTAGGCAGCTTTTGAACCAGTTTGATTCAAGGGGAGCATTAACATAAAAATGCACGGAAGAAGAGCTGAAAATGCTAGCTTCTATAGCACCAGGCTATTGTCTACACCCTGATCCTGGACAACTTTTGGTCTTATTAGAGATTAATGGCATGATATGTCAGTGTTGGGGCTCAGGACACACCACCTAAAAAGATGACAGTAGGGTCTGGCATGGTGGCTTATGCCTGTAATCCCAGCATTTCGGGAGGCCAAGGTGGGTGTATCTGCTGAGCCCAGGAGTTCAAGACCAGCCTGAACAACACGGTGAAACCCCATCTCTACTAAAAATACAAAAAATTAGCCGGATGTGGTGGCATGCTCCTGTAGTCCCAGCTACTTGGAGGCTAAGGTGAAAGAATCACCTGAGCCTGGGAGGTCAAGGCTGTAGTGAACTGCAATCGTGTCACTGCACTCCAGCTTGGGTGACAGAGTGAGACCTGTCTCAAAAAAAAAAAAAAAAACAGGAGACTAAAGTATGCCACCCAAAATATATTTTGTATATTTCTAGCTGTTTATTTTGAGAAACTGCAGACACAAGAGTAGCTCTGAAAAACTGCTCTTTTGTAAAAGAAATTTATATTTATAAAAGAAATCTGCATTTGTAAATGTACCTGTATCAGAAAGACGGCTGCTCCCATGGCAATTTTTTTTAACCTGAAAGATTTTTTATCTGCATAACAAGGCAAACTTTATCCAGCATACATTTTCTCCCTTCACCCTCCCATAACTTCTCTTCACCCCTACCACCATAATCCCCAATTCCCTATTCCTTTCCATTGCATAGGGGGCTATATAAGCTTCAATCATCTGGCCCTTCATTAGGTCTCCTATTTTGTAAAACCCCTGTACATATGTACATAATTAAATATGTTTTTTCTCCTATTGATCTGTCTTATGTCAATTTAATTTGGAGCCCAGCTAAAGAACCTATGAGAGTGGAGGGAAGCTGATATGGTTTGGCTCTGTGTCCCCACCCAAATCTCATCTTGAATTATACTCCCATAATTCCCACATGTTGTGAGAGGGACCCAGTGGGAGATAAATGAATCATGAGGGCGGTTTCCCCCATACTGTTCTCATGGTAGTGAAAAAGTCTCACGAGATCTGATGGTTTTATTAGGGGTTTCCACTTTTGCATCTTCCTTATTCTCTCTTTGCCTGCTGCCATCCGTGTAAGACAGCACTTGCTCCTCCTTGCCTTCCACCATGATTGTGAGGCTTCCCCAGCCACGTGGAACTGTAAGTCCAATTAAACCTCTTTTTCTTTTTTTTTTTTGTAAATTGCCCAGTCTCAGGTATGTCTTTATCAGAAGTGTGAAAACGGACTAATACAATAAATTGGTATCAGTAGAGTGAGGCATTGCTGAAAAGATACCCAAAAATGTGGAAGCAACTTTAGAACTGGGTAACAGGTAGAGGTTGGAACAGTTTGAAGGGTCAGAAGAAGACAGGAAAATGTGGGAAAATTTGGGACGCTAGGCCTAGAGACTTGTTGAATGGCTTTGAGAAAAATGCTGATAGTGATATGAACAATAAGGTCCAGGCTGAGGTGGTTTCAGATGGAGATGAGGAAGTTGTTGGGAACTGGAGCAAAGGTGACTCTTGTTATGTTTCAGCAACAGACTCGCAGCATTTTACCCCTGCCCTAGAGATCTGTGGAACTTTGAACTTAAGAGCAATGATTTAGGGTATCTGGTGGAAGAAATTTCTAAGCATCAAAGCATTCAAGAGGTGACTTGTGTGCTGTTAAAGGCATTCAGTTTAATAAGGGAAGCAAAGCATAAAACTTTGGAAAATTTGAAGCCTGACAATGTGATAGAAAGGAAGATCCCATTTTCTGAGGAGAAATTCAAGCTGGCTGCAGAAATTTGCATAACTAATGAGGAGCCAAATGTTAATTCCCCACGACAATGGGAAAAATGTGTCCAGGGCATGTCAGAGGTCTTCATGGCAGCCCCTCCCATCACAGGCCTGGGGGCCTAGGACAAAATGGTTTCCTGGGCCAGGCCCGGGGTCCCTGTGTTCTGTGCAGTCTAGGGACTTGGTGCCCTACGTCCCAGCCACTCCAGCTGTGATTAAAAGGGGCCAAGGTACTGCTTGGGCTGTTGCTTCAGAGGCTGGAAGCCCCAGGCCTTGGCAGCGGCCACGTGGGGTTGCGTCTGTGGGTGCACAGAAGTCAAGAATTGAGGTTTGGGAACCTCCACCTAGATTTCATAATATGTATAGAAATGCCTGGATGCACAGGCAAAAGTTTGCTGCAGGCGTGGGGTCCTCATGGATAACCTCTGCTGGGGCAATGTGAAAGAGAAATGTTAGGTTGGAGCCCCCACACAGAGTCCCTACTGGGGCACCGCCTAGTGGAGCTGTGAGAAGAGGGCCACTGTCTTCCACACCCCAGAAAGGTAGATCCACTGACAGATTGCACCATGCACCTGGAAAAGCTGAAGACACTCAATGCCAGCCCATGAAAGCAGCCAGGAGGGAGGCTGTACCCTGCAAAGCCACACAGTACAGCCTCAGCGTGACCTGGATGTGAGACATGGAGTCAAAGGAGATCATTTTGAAGCTTTAAGATTTGACTGCCACACCAGATTTTGGACTTGCATGGGCCCTGTAGCCCCTTTGTTTTGTCCAATTTCTCCCATTTGGAATGATTGTATTTACCCAATGTCTGTATCCCCATTGTATCTAGGAAATAACTAGCTTGCTTTTGATTTTACAGGCTCATAGACAGAATGGACTTGCTTTGTCTCAGATGACACGTTGGACTGTGGACTTTTGAGTTAATGCTGAAGTGAGTTGACTTTGTGGAACTGTTTAGAAGGCATGATTGGGTTTGAAATGTGACGACATGAGATTTGGCAGGGGCCAGGATGGAATGATATGGTTTGGCTCGGTGACCCCCCCCAAATCTCAACTCGAATTGTACTCCCATAATTCCCACATGTTGTGGGAGTGACCCAGTGGGAGATAATTGAATCAAGAGGGCAGTTTACCCCATACTGTTTTTGTGGTAGTGACTAAGTCTCACAAGATCTGATGGTTTTATCAGGGGTTTCCGCTTTTGCATCTTCTTCATTCTCACTTTGCCTGCTGCCATCCATGTAAGATGGGACTTGCTCCTCCTTGCCTTCCACCATGACTATGAGGCTTTCCCAGCTACGTGGAACTGTAAGTCCAATTAAACCTCTTTCTTTTGTAAATTGCCCAGTCTCGGGTATGTCTTTATCAGCAATGTGAAAATGGACAAATACAGAAGCCATCTCTCCACTTCCCCACCACTTCAATTACTAGGTAAGTGACTGAACCTCTTTCTGCCTCCATTTCCTAAAATAAAACACACATACAACACTAATAACAACAAGCAAATAATAGCACCAATTTCCTAAGCCTATTGTGAAGGTTGAATAAAAAGAAAGCAAACAAATAAATAGCCTAGCCTACTATATATTAAACTTAATTTATATTTTCCTATAACTATTTGTCATTGGCAACAAATGGTAGAGATAATAAATCAGTCGCATATATCTCACCAGAAGAAAAACATTTCAAAATACCTGACTTCCTTAACAGTGATACAGTAGTCATTATCTTCACTTCTGAAACATAGTCTTATTTCACTGGAGAAAGGGAAATACCAGTTTCGGTTTCAATTATGACTTAAGTTTTGCAATATAATTTTTTTTTTTTTTGAGACGGAGTCTCGCTCAGTCACCCAGGCTGGAGTGCAGTGGCACAATCTTGGCTCACTGCAAGTTCCACCTCCTGGGTTCACACCATTCTCCTGCCTCAGCCTCCCGAGTAGCTGGGACTACAGGCGCCCACCACTATGCCCCGCTAATTTTTTTGTATATTTTTAGTAGAGACAGGGTTTCTACTAAACCAAGATGGTCTCAATCTCCTGAACTCATGATCTACCCGTCTCGGCCTCCCAACGTGCTGAGATTACAGGCGTGAATATATATTTTTTTATATTGCTTGACCATGATTTTTTATTTTGGTTTAAATGTATGAAATTCCATTTCATATCGTATAGATTCTCAGGACTGAAAGAGAACTTAAGTGTTATTTATATGCAACTCATCTTTGTATTTTTCATAAAACTAGGGAAATCTTCAGACCATTCTTTAATACAAATCTTGAACAGTTTTATCGACCTGATTGCATTTTGAGAGATATGGCAATGCCAGTGCACCTCTGGAAAGTAAGCTTTGGTGGCCTCAGTTCTCTTAGTTCTGCAATTCATTAAAATTCCTCTTTATCCACAGCTGGATTTCATGTGGAATGAACCTAATTTTATAAAACTAACAACCATGCCACAGTCACTCTGCATGGCTGACAGTATATACATATTTGTAATTTGGCTTATCCGGTGAGAACATAAACTATATAACGCTATGAGAATAGCAAACTAGATGCAGTTTTATGAGCACACCTTCCCTTGAGCCTCCCTGGTCCTACACATTTTGTTTGATCTCCGCTAAAATGATCTACACCCCTACCCTGTCCGAACTATTCCCCTGACAATTCTCTAAAGTCTTTCAAGCCCCACCAGACTCTCTCAGGCCAAGTGAAGTGTGCTCCTTCTGAACATTCATTGTACTTTCTATGTATTTAGATATATTCCTAGTGGTGTATAGACTAAATAGACTGTGTCGTTAACTGATTACATGTCTATATCCTCCTTAAGAAGTGATCTCTTGGGGTATCAGGTTATCTTTGTGTCTTAACACCTAGTACAATGTGAAGGAAACCAATGTATGCCACCCCAAAATATACTTCTTTGGCATATGTCAAGATGGCTGTTTAGAGGGGCTGCAGACAGGAAATAATTTTGAAGAGCTATCCTTTGTGGAGGAAATTTGCATCTGTAGAACCATTTCTACATTATCAAAGTGGATGCAAACAGGCTTTCTCTGAGATTCCCTTATTTGCTGATATAGATTGGATACTTGTCCCCCACCCCAAATCTCATGTTGATTGGATACTTGTCCCCCACCCCAAATCTCATGTTGAAATGTAATACCTAATGTTGGAGGTGGGGCCTGGTGGGAGGTGTTGGGGTCATGGGGGCAGATCCCTCATGACTTGGTGCTGTCCTCGTGGTAGTGAATTCTTGAGAGATCTGGTTGTTTAAAGTGTATGGCACCTCCCGTACCCACTCTCTCTTGCTCCTGCTCCCACCATGTGATATGCAAGCTCCCTCTTTGCCTTCAGCCATGAGTAAAAGCTCACTGCGGCCTCCCCAGAAGCTGAGCAGATGTCAGCACCATGCTTCCTGTACAGCCTGAGGAACCATAAGCCAATTAAACCTCTTTTCTTTATAAATTACCCAGTCTCAGGTATTTCTTTACAGCAAAGCAAGAACAGCCTAATACATTTGCCTTTTCCAGATCTAGGAAACATTTACTCACAGGAAAATGAGATTAAAAGTCTGACACTTTTAAAGTTCTGACAGAGAAACTTTTACTACAGGCTACCATCTATTCTTTCTAAGGGCTGCTTCCTGTGAAGTTTCATTTGGATAATATGACAGCCTTTGCTCACCACTCCTTTCCTCCCTTCTCCCTCCCATAACCTGTCGCTATACTTCAAGCCTGTATTCCTTTCTATATAGTATAAAAACCTCACTCATCTGGCTCTTCCTTGAGTCTCATATTTGCAGAATTCTCATGTCCATATACATGTTAATGAATTTGTATGCCTTTTCTCCTGTCCATCTACTGTCAGCTTATTTCTCAGACTCAAACATCAAACCTCAGCAGGGTGGGAAAACGCCTTTTGCCCCTACAAATGCATGGCATATTGTAAGTGCTTAATGTAGGTTTTATGAGTGAGGGAAACAATGAATGAATTGATAGAATCAAAGTCACTTTCCATTTCAGTTGTTGTCACTTTGTTCTCTGCCATTGCCTTCACCCCAAATTCTGGGCTCTGACAGTAAGGAAACTGGGAATAGAGAAGGTGTATGTCTAAAAAACTACCCAATGCCACAAGTAAACATAGAGCTCAGGCCGGCAAGGTGGCTCACACCTGTAATCCCAGCTATTTGGGTGGCTGAGGCACGAGAATCACTTGAAACTGGAAGGCAGAGGTTGCAGTGAGCTGAGGTCATACCACTGTACTCCAGCCTGGGCAACACAGCCAGACCCTGTCTCAAAATAAATACACAAATAAATAAAAAAAGAAAATAGAGCTCAAACTGCACACCCTGCTATCACTAAGTGAGTAAGAGCGTCTCCACATACAGCCCTAATATTTAAAGTGTGCGAAGAGATCCCCTGGCACTTTCCATGACAGATCTCTTTAGCAATAAAGATGTTTATCATTGACATGGGAATTATTTATATTTGAATACTCCATCAGAATAGGAACCAAAAATTCACTGTCCCCTTGCTGTAGTCCTGTCAAAACATATGCAGGAAAACAAAAAGGACAAAGAAATAACTACTGGTTTCTTCTTAAATATATTTTCACTCTTGGTTTATCTTATCAAAATCAGAATTCTCTCTGTGTAATGAGGAACATGCCATTAAGTTCCTGTAAAGCTGAGGAAGGGTATCATGCTACAATGACTGCTTCAGTCATCACTAGCTGCTGACAGTGAATACCAACAGAATCAGAGGCACAATGGAAGGGACACTGATGTAGCAAGCTAGAAAGATAACTTTAATTGCTGTGAGGTTTCATACTGATTGTCAGAAAAATCAAGTTTCCCAGCTGATTGAAGAGCAGATTCTTCAATTTCAATAATAAAACTTCTCTACCACTGGAAGCTATTCACAGTGTCACCTTTATTAACTTTTTTATAAAAATAAAATCATCACGGCTGCTTTGTAAGGTAGGAAGGATAGGTAGCATTATCCCTTGGGAGAACATAGTCCTCTTCCCCAAGAAACTGATGTTCGATCTTTGTAGAGGAGTTCTGAAATGTTTGTTTCAAATGTTAAAATACTCCCAAGGATTTTAAGAGGGAAATAGAAATCCACAGGACTGCTTTTAAAAACGTGATTATGTATTAAAGTCCTGGATAGTCTAGGACTGCAGGTGAAAGTGGTCTAGAGGAGGCTCATGGTAAGCTTAAAATGTATTTAAGAGGAACTTGAGATGGAAGACAAGGCCCTAGAGGAATCAAGAGAAATAGGAGATCTAAGGGCCTGAAAATAAGACAGAGAAATGGAAGTAGCACTTGAGAAGGGCCTATCAAGTACCCCGGCCTGTGCTAGGTACTTTCCATACCTGTGAAAGTCTTATATACATATAAGCACTCATACATATAAAGACGCCAGTCTTTATATACAAGCACTCATGTGTATAAAGACACCCGTCCATATACCCTCCTAAACTTCTCTTTCTCAGGTTAATCTCTCTCAGTACGCAGTTCTTTCTCAAGTGATATGATTTCTTTATCATTCTCGGTTCTGTTTATCCTTCAATAAATACAGCTCTATTAAGCCAAGAGTTTTGTTAAAATACATAGCTCAGAACTACCAACAATGTTTCTGACCCATTCTGATCAGTTAAAGGAGGCTCATCCCCTCATCTCACAGAGAAGAAAACTGAGTGCCAGAGAAACAAAACAACTTATCAAAGCTTACACAGCTAATAGGTGATTGATCCACGACCCAAGATCTGAATGAAATAAAGAAGGTCTTATAATGAGCCAATGAGAGTCCCTAGGACTCCAGGAAAGTGAGCCAAAGGATTTAATAATAATTATTCTTATTGATGAGTATATTTTATTGCTGAAGAGCACATGGTTAGAGCAAGGATTTAAACCTCCATGATTAAATAGTTTGGTTGCCAGTGTTCCTTAGCTTTTAATTGAGTTTAATTATTTGCCCAGTTTGTGTACAGTGGAATATAATACAGCATGATGTCTTATAGTGAACAAGAACAGAGAAACAGAATACTGATGTAAAAAAAAAAGAGTGGGTGGGTGCCTAGTAGTGGCACCAGGGTTTCTCTCTTTTTACGGGGAAACCTTCTCTTTTTATATTTAACGGCTCATGGCAGCGAGGAATCTACCAGTGTGTGAGATCAGGCGTCAGAGGGCCATTAGGTAAGAAATGAAGAAACAGGCACAAAGAGTTGATTTGCCTGAGATTACACCTTTAGTTTAAAATCTTTGCTGAGATTAAATTCAGAGTCTCTTGATTCCCAGTCCTGTGTTTATTTCAGGATTTGGTTTCCTACCCTCTCATTCACCTCTATGTATAGAGGTATTAAAGAGAAATATATTTTTCACTCATAGGCAGGGACCTAGCTTTGCATCTGAGCCTGTCTAACATAAGTTTGATCATTGTATTATTTTCCATTAAAGTTTTTGAAAAGGGCAGTTCCCGACCTCCTGCTCCTGCCAGAGGAATGTCTGATGATCTATTATGAAAACAACATTCCATTGATTGGGAAACAGGCTCTCGGTGAATTTCTTTGGAGAAGAAGCCAGAATGATAAGAAATCCTCAAGGAATGTAGGATAGAAGTAATCCATTTTTTGAAAAGAACAGATACCACTATTTGCTGTTCACTGGCATTTTATATATTTGTTTGACAGAGTAGAGGAAAGAGAGGGCATACAAACGAAAGGTCATTTTAAAACAATGAATAGTTTTGCAAGAATTACATTCAGAATTTGGATATTTTTAAAAACACAGTAAAGGCCAAGTTATTGCCCTCAAGGAGATAAGCATCTAGGAGGAGAGAAAAATGCTTCCAAGAGTAATATTTACTTAAATCAGAAATTCAGGGCTAGAAGGAAATTTCAGTTACAAATATCCTAGATTGATTTTTATGCAGCCCCTCTTGGGATTTGTGACTTGGGCTTGTTCTTACGTCACAAGTTATCACAGTCCCATTTTTGAGCAGTTCTTGTTATTAAGTACTCATTCTACTGATGTGAAATCCATACATAATTTGGATCTATAACTGACTTCTTTTCTCTGGATGTATGTGAAATATTTTATCCCTCATTTGCATTTACAGCACTCATATATATAAACACACCAGTCCATATACTCTCCTAAATTTCTCTTTCTCAGGCTAATCTCTCTTAGTTCTACAGTTCTTTCTCGAGTGATATGATTTCTTTATCATTCTTGGTTCTGTTTATCCTTCAATAAATACAGCTCTATTAAGCCAAGAGTTTTGTTAAAAATATATAACTCGGAACTACAAACAATGTTTCTGACCCATTCTGACCAGTTAAAGGAGGCTCATCACCTCCATGGGTTTAATAGCTTTTTCTTTCTTTTTTCTTTCTTTCTTTTTTTTTGAGAGTCTTGCTCTGTCGCCCAGGCTGGAGTGCAATGGTGCAATCTCGGCTCACTGCAACCTCTGCCTCCTAGGTTCAAGTGATTCTCCTGCCTCAGCCTCCCAAGTAGCCGGGATTACAGGTGCCCTCCACCACGCCTGGTTAATTTTTGCATTTTTAGTAGAGATGGGGTATCACCATGTTGGCCAGGCTGGTCTCGAACTCCTGACCTCAACTAATCTGCCCACCTCAGCCTCCCAAAATGCTGAGATTACAGGCGTGAGCTACCGTGCCCGGCCAGCTTTTTTTCTTTTGCATGCCACTTCCCACTGCTACTTTAAATGAGCTTAGAGTAATTCTAATATTCAATTTTTTCCACATATACTGGTAAAAGAATATGTACATTTCATTATTTAAACCTAAGGGCAGGACTTTATATTTATATCTATAGCATTTAATTTTCTTGATCTCACAAAGTGTTAGTTAAGCTTGAGGGAAATCAAAACATTTTACCCCCAAATATACTTCTTTGACATATTTTGAGATGGCTGTTCAGAGAGCACCAAAAAAAAAGTACCCCTGCAAAGCTGCAAAGCTGTCTTTTGTTGAGGAGATTTGTATCTGTATAGAATCTGCACTGAGGCAGCCAGGGTTTCTCTGAGGCCTTCCCTTGTCCAGATCTAGGAAAGATGAGAGTCTGATACATTTAAAGGCTTGAAAGAAACACTTACCTCCTATTCTCTCTGAGGGCTGCTACCTGTGAGGTTTCATCTACATAACAAGACCACCTCTGCTAGCCTGGCCTCCTCTTCTTTCCTTCTCATAACCTGTCTTGACGCTATAACCTGTTTTGGGCCATGCTCTGGGCCTCTATTCTTTCTGTAACCTCAAGATGGTAAGTATATAAGCTTCTGCACCCCATTGAGGGGTTAGGGTAAAAAACTCTGGTTCTCTTCCACATGTATGTTAGTAATTTTGTATGCCATTTCTCCTATGAATCTTTTGTGAGTCGATTTTTCAGCAAACCTTCAGAGGGTGAAGGGGATGCATTCCCTTGGCCCTTACAGCTCTTTATGGATGCAAAGAGATGGCCAAACTAAAATAATAGAGACAGATGTAGGTTACCTTAATAACTGGTGGTATTTTATAAAGGCGCGTGAGCAAGTAAGGGAGAAAAGAAACTGTCTAGTTGCTGCAGTGGCATTAGTGACTGAAGTCCAGTGAACATCTCACAAGTGAATGTCTACTGTTCTCTATAATAGTGCTTCAATGTAATAGTGACTCAGCTCTTCTCTGCCTCTGCTTCCACTGCTCCTGAGGCTCCTGCTTTCCCTCTACTCCCACATTTAGACTCGTTACAAACAATGGAGAATCTTATTGGTTCAGCAAATCAAATATTTTAGAGAATCTTTATTAGTTCATATTATGATCCAACCTCCCTCACAGATTGCTGTCCAGTTTTTAGATTGCTGCCTTTGTTTCAGATGTCAGTATCAGATCAAACCTGCTGTGGTTTAGTGTAGCAAGCCCATGAGTTACAAATTATGGAAATATAATTTCACAGGGAAAGGCTCAGAAAGAAGCTACTGGCCTGGCAGGCTTCAATACTTTGACTCATTTTTGTCTAATTAAACAACCCAGCACACATAAAAGCTGAAATCTCTGTTAATTTTAATGGTTCTCTATTTTGCTTTTCTGTCAATCAAAATCATCTCTTTTTGTTATTTTAGTCAGGGATCATTTGGTAACAAGGAACAAAAACACAACCAAACTAACTTAAGTGAGTTTAATCAAAAGGGAAAATTTATGGAAAGGATATAGGATTATCTCACAGATAATTAAGAATAGAAAGTGAACCTATACTTTATGACTTTCCCAAACTGGAAAGCTACCAGAAACCATCTCTCATCTGTTTTTATTTTCTCTCTCTCTCTTTTCAGACTGGCTCCATTTATACACAGACCCTAATAACAGACCAAAAATAATGTGTTCAGTACCATTCCAAATTAATATCTATAGCTAAATGATGCAGCTGCTTCAGACTTCTGATTTATCCAGCCCAGTCATTGGATTGATTTCTCCTGAATCAGGTCCAGTTATCTGTGGTAAGAAAGTGGTGAGGTCTCAGAATATAAACATGGCGGCCAGGAGCCATCCTTGGGGGGAGAGTAGTTCTCAGAGAACAGGGAGAATTCCAAGATCCACCAAATACATCTTGCCCTTTTCAGCTTAAAGAATATTTTTCTTGACATTTCACCACTGCAGATTTACAAATGGTAATTAAGCACATGAAAAGATGATAAACATCATTAGTGATTAAGGAAATGCAAATTAAAACCCACAAACTCACACCTATCAGAATAAGGGACGTCTTGGTGAGTATGTAGAGCAAAATAATACAGCTGCTTTAAAAAACAGTTTAATAGTTTCTGATAAAGTTAAATATATGCTTCATAAATAGATATGAAGACATGTCCTCAAGAAAAAACCTATACATGAATATATATAGCACCTTAATTCATAATCACCAAAGTAGAAATAACCCCAAATATACACTAATTGGTGACTGGCTGAGCAACATGTGGCATGTTTAAAAAATGGAATGCTATTCAGCAATAAAAAGGAAGAACCTACTGTAATAAGAAAACCATGGATCAATCTCAAAAGCATTACACTAAGTGCAACAAGCCAGATTAAAAAGGCTACATGTTATAATTCGTTTTTACAATGATCTGAAGAAAGCAAAACCATAGGGATGGAGAACAGATCAGTGTTTGCTAAGAGCTTGGGATAGTGGATGGAACTGACTACAAACACGCAAAAGAAAATCTTTTGAAGTGATAGAAATATCCTATATCTTGATTGTAGTGATGGTCATTTAACTTTACCCATTTTTCACAGTTCACAGAACTGTACACCGAAAAAGTTTGAATCTTATTCCATGTAAATTTTGCCTTGATAAACCTGATATAAGAAAAATATGATTTTCCTTGACAAGGAAGTCAGAAAGAAAGAAAAATACAGTGTTTATTCTTGCAGTTTAATAGAATGTCAGTTCGTTTAATATCATTATGCAAAGGGGATTGTAATCAGGCTTCACAGTTTCAGCTGCGATCTCTCTGCTGGCCTCAAACATGTAAACAACCCACTAGATACCCAAACTTTCAGACTTCTACCACAACTATTTCTTTGTTCATTCAACACTTAAGCACATACTAGAAATATCATGAGTATTAGATTGTTCACTAGCTCTAACTTGGACAAGGGCTGTACCTGTGTCTTCTGTTTCTTCTTTTTTTTTAAGAGATGAGGGTCTCGTTGCAGTGGCGTGCATGATCATAGCTCACTGCAGCCTTGAATTCCTGGGTGATCAACAGTATTCCTGCTTCAGTCTCCCAAGTAGCTGGGACTGCAGGCACACCCCACCACACCCAGGTAACTTTGTTTTGGTTTGTAGAGACAGGGGTCTCACTTTGTTGCCCAGGCTGGTCTTTCCTGGCTTCAAACAATTCACTCACTTTGGCCTCCCAAACTGCTGGGATTACAGGAATGAGCCACTGTGCCTGGCTCTTCTGTTTCTTCTACTGCTGACCTTGTACTTACCTACTCTCATATCCAATCTCAGCAACTCATTCTTCCTTTAGCCATTTTGTCTCCCATGAACAGGATATAGAAAGAACCCTACTTTAAGATTAGAGCAAAAGTGCAAAGTAAATATAAGGGTTAGAGAAATAATAAATAAAGGTTTTTCCCAGCACCTCATTTACCTAATAAAATAAGGGTAATTGATGGTGATTTTTTTGGTAAAATGTGTTTTCATATCTAATTATATCATATTCACTTCTGAAGAAGATTTTTTTTTTACTGTCTATGGAATCCAATACAAACAATATTGCTCTGAGTTCTAGAACCAAGCACTACTAATGCATTTGCTGTTTTTAATGTTTGCTTTCTTTTTAGTCCTTATTCTTATGGGAGGCAGTATGTACTAAAATGTATTTACTTTTTTTGCATAACTGCTTCTACTCTCTTGAAATTTTCAATTTCACAATTTATAATAAATGTAAGCAGCTCCTTATAACAAATTCCTTCTTTTGGAAAACAAACCCATATGTGCAAAAGCTATTTTAAAAAGACATTAAAATGTTATTAGGTGAACATTTTAATGTTTATGAACTGAAATGATAATTATCTATACTCTATTTCCTGCACTGACATTGAGCATTGTTGAGCTTGATGGTATTGAGTTTATTTACTTTCAAAACTCCATAATAGAGAAGGCTTTAGCAACATTTTAAAAAAGAAGAAAATGAAATAGCAAATGTAATGCAATTTATAGGTACTATTCTATTGGCAATAACCTGTTTGTCTTTTGATATATTTTCTCATACAAAAGCAAACATCTGGATATTCAGCTAAGCAGAAGATAATAACTAGTTAAATAATGAATTAGAATCTATTTATAATTCAAATAAATAACTTGATTATTTAGCTAGCAGATTATGCCTTTACTAGCTTTATTAGGAGCCACTGATAATGATTTTTTAAGTGCATTTTCACAAACGAGATGTAATTTCTTTCATAAGAAAAGCGCACACTTTAAAATGAACCCGTTTGCAAAAGTTGAGTGCCAAACCTGCTATCACTTACTTAGAGAATAGGAGTTTGCTAAATATGATATTGTGATGGTGATGAATAAAGTATGACAATTAGATTATGGCCTTGGAAAATGAAAAATAAATCAAAAGTTAATTTGTGAATTAACTGTTTGTTCTCTGCATGTTGCAGATATTCCTATTTCTCCCATTAAAATAAGATCATCTGTAGTTTGAGCATACCCCATAGCAATGTCTACTAGCTGAAGGCTGAACACAGAATGTGTGCTTAGTTCATTCATTCATTCTCTCAAAATATTTATTGAACACTCACTATGTGCTAGATGGTAGAGATAAAGCACTGAAGAAACAGTCCATGTTTTGACACAGCTTACATTTAGCAAATGCACTTACTGAACCACTGTTTTTCTCCTTAATTATTATAAAGTGAACACTAGTAACCAGCACTCAAATCAAAAATAAAATATTGCCAGAACTCTGAACATCTTCTCAGTCACAAACCCTTCTATGTCCAGCTCCAAAGATAGCCACAAAGTTGACTTTTATAGAAGTCATGATCTTGCCTTTCTTTATACTTTGATTATAAAGTTGTATACAGTTAAGCATCACGGTTTATATTTGCTTACTTGTGAAATTTATATAAATTGAATCATTCAGTATTAGATTTTGTGCCTGGCCTCCTTCATTCAATTTTATGTTTGTTACGTGTGTGAATATAGATTATTTTTGTTGCTATTGAGTATGATTCAGTATTTTTAAATGACTATGCCTTTCTTGGCTTAACTTTTGTCAATATAAAATTAATCCATGTATATTTCTTATTTTTTCCATGATAGGTGCATTTTACCTATTCTAGAACTTCACATAAGTATAATCATAGAGCTATATTCTAGCTAATTTCTAGAATAGGTAAAATGCACTCTTTCGTATCCGGTTTTTCCCCTCAAAATAATTCTTTTTGAAATTTATTCATGATCTGGTATGTGTTAGTAGTTCACACTTTTTAGAAAAAACTTGATTTCTGAAAGTACCTAATAGTAGCTCATAGGCTACTGGGGATCTGTTCATTATTTTTCAATTTTTATTTTCCCTCTGTTCTTCAGATTGGATAATTTTTATTGATGCATCTTCAGTTTGAACAACATTCTTATCTGTTTGACTAACTTAATTCAAATTAGAAACATTAGAAGTGAATTTACACACATTGGTTTAATATGAGAAAATTTACATGTTTTAGAAGGTAATCATTTTGATATTGTAGGAAAGTTTAAACGTTCCCTCTAAAGATTTGATCATTCAGTCTGCTAAAATAAACTGACAATAAACAGATTAACAGGATAAAAACCATTTTAATTATGTGCATGCAGAAATGAACCTAATAAAAAGATACGAGTCTTAAAGAAGGGGCAGATGGGTGAAGTTTTTATAACATAAAAGAATAAAGTCTTGAAGCTTTGTGGGAAAGTGATCACAAATAATGGAAGGGAAAGGGGAGAAATTGCATGGTGAATAAAGGTTGTCTTATTTTGCAGATAAAATCTCTCAGGTAACAAGAGTTGTTCCAGAGAAGCCTCCAGAAGAATAGGCAATAGCCTGTCTGGATGTGGTGATGACTTTTAATCTCCTCTTTGGTAATTAATACCCCTGGTTGTTTGAGATTCCTAGGGAGGGAGTTCAAGACAATTGCATTCCTTTTGAATAAGGGAAGAGAAGACAATTTCAGAGAGATCCCCTCCCTGCACTTGCGGGCAGAAACAAAAGAAGATAAGAGAGACCTTGAGGCCGGGCGTGGTGGCTCACAACTGTAATCCCAGCACTTTGGGAGGCCTAAGTGGGTGGATCACGAGGTCAAGAGATGGAGACCATCCTGGCCAACATGACGAAACCCGTCTCTACTAAAAATGCAAAAAATTAGCAGGGCGTGGTGGCGGACGCCTGTAGTCCCAGCTACTCGGGAGGCTGAGGCAGGAGAATGGCGTGAACCCGGGAGGCAGATCTTGCAGTGAGCCGAGATCGCGCCACTGCACTCCAGCCTGGACGACTGAGCGAGACTCCATCTCGGAAAAAAAAAAAAAAAAAAAAGAGACCTTGATTCTGAGACAGCTTCTAAAGCATTTCAATTTTCTTTAAATTCAAAGTTCTTAGCGTGTCAAAGCACCGTACTCTGGGGTATCATTTTCTGAGCCCCAACATCATTCTGATAAAAATTTACTTAAAGTAGGAGGTAGTCAGTTGAAGAAAAAAAAAGGAAAAAGAATATTTCAGGCAAGAGCAGCATGTGCAAAAGTCCAAAGACATAAAAGAGAGCATTTCTTATTTGGGAAATCACAAATAGTATTGCTGGAATGTTGGATGTGAGATTGGAGAAGGGAGAGAAAGTGAGGCTAGAGAAATAAACCTGATGGAGATCATAAAGGTCAAATATGTTCCACTAAGTAGCTGGAAAGAAATGGGGATTGGGAGAGTTTTACAATCAGATTGAGAAAAAAATAGTAGCTCAGAGCAATCTGAGCTATGTGAGGTCTGCAGGCCCAGAGAGATAGGACTATGGACTTCAAACCATTCTCTTTTCACTCCTCCCATCCCTGCACCCAAGCCCAGGAACAAGTGTTTAATCCTTCTTTTCCTGACTAGCTGCCTCACCCATTATCTTCATGTTCCTGGAATTTGTGATACAAAGAACAATGTGTAGCTAATCAATAACATGTTGTTTTAATGTAAATTCTTGATAAATAACTCAGGAACTGCCTCTTTTTTCCTTTTAAAAAATCTACTTGTAACTGCTGCCAATTGGAGAGTATATTCAGGGCAACTCTAATCTATGCTCATGGGTTGCAATCCTCAAGCTTGGCCCCAATAAACACTCTTACTTATATTAATTTTGCCTCAGCTTCTTCCTTTTAGGTCAGCAAGATTTATGTTTAAAAAAATCATTTTGTATGCAGTGTTAATTCTTCATTGAGAACTCTAAGAATGGAAGCCAGGTAAATGATCAGGATTAGGTTCCAATGAAAGATGATATTGGCCTAAGTTAAGTTCGTTTCAATGGAAATTGAAAAAAGTTCACAGTTTATGAGTCATTAAGGAGATAAAATGAAATGATTTGGCAATGACTAGATGCTGGTAATCAAGGATGAAACCCAGGTTTCTTTTTCTGTGTTAGTCTCTGTCCTTTAAGAGGCAAGTTGCCAGACTAAGAAATGATGCTCGGTTTTTATCTAGATTTTAGTAAAGAGATCTGGCCTGGAGTTACAGATGTCAAAGTCATCAACATATGAATAATAATTGAAGTCAGAGAATTATACAAAAGAATCCAAGAAGAGTGTGTGAAGTGGGAAGCAGGGCTAACACAAGATTCCTAATATAAAAGACTGAACGAAGGAAAAAGCTTATACAGAGAAGATTGAAAACAAGTTGCTAAAGACGTAGAAATTATTTAAATCGGAAACAAAGGTGTATTAAATGCTATCAACAGTGTTAAAAATGGCAAGAGGTCAAACAAGACAGTAAGTAAAAAAATGTCATTGTATAATGGGAAAACAGTAGTATTCTGCTGGGCATGGTGTTAGAAATTGCAATGAAGAGATATGGGAATCTCAGCAGATGTTAGGAAGGTAAAATAGGTTAGAATTTATTGCGAGATGAATATGAGAAGACGTGGAAACAAAACTTCAATTTTTAAGAAAACTTTGATGAAGAGGAGGAAACAAGTAGCTGCAAGGACTTTTTTATTCTTATTTTTTACTTCTGTTCTTAAAATGGGAAAGGTATCATATCATAATAAAATTAATAAGTGAATTTAGCAGTGTCTTCCAAATTAGATATATGTATTTTAATATTTTAAAGTCCATTGTATTTGTATATACTAGCAGTAAAATATCTATTTATGGTAACAAAATATAAAATATTTAGAAATTAACCTAACAAATGATGTCCAAGATTTCTACCCTACAAACTACAAAATATTGCTAAAGAAATTTTAAAAGGCTTAAGTAAATGGAGAAATATAATATGTCCATGAATAAAAAGATACTATTTTAAGATGGGAATTTTTCCTTGATTAATCTATACATTAAATGCAATCACAATCAAACTTCCAGAAGGCTTAAAAGAAAAAAAAACTATAAATTGTCAAGCGGATTCTAAAATTTATATGGAAATGCAAAGCAGCCAGTGTGAGAGAAGAGAATATATCACCCCAAAATATGAAGGATTGCTGAGCTGAAGACAATCAAGAAGAAACAGATGCAGGAAAGCTCATGGCCCAGAGCAGTGGCTCACGCTTGCTATCCCAGCACTTCGGGAGGCTGAGGCGGGCAGATCACAAGGTCAGGAGATTGAGATCACGGTGAAACCCCGTCTCTACTAAAAATACAAAAAAATTAGCCGGGCGTGGTGGAGGGCATCTGTAGTCCCAGCTACTGGGAGAGGCTGAGGCAGGAGAATGGTGCGAACCCGGGAGGCGGAGATTGCAGTGAGCCGAGATCGCGCCACTGCACTCCAGCCTGGGCGACAGAGCAAGACTCTGTCAAAAAAAAAAGAAAAGAAAGCTCCCTTTCCTCCCTCTGTTTGCCTAAAAGCAGGACATAGATTTACAAAGACAAATGGCCACCCCCCAAACAGGGAGAACAAAGGTTAACCACCAAAAACAAACTTTAGACCCTTATCATCTAGAGATGGTACTGAGACTGTCCCTATAAACTGTATAGAATGAATCAGAGAAGGGAGGGGGAGAAAAAAAATTAACCAAGCTTGCAGCACATTTAACATTAGTCCTGAGGTCAGCTTGCTCCCCAGCCTGCTTCCTCCTAGTCCTTTGCTGTCTATTGCCTCAGAATCACTGAGACCCTGTTATAAGATTATAGTTCCTCTTAAATACCCTAGATAATAACTTGAACATTATGAGGCATTGTTTCTGCTTTCAAATAATTTTTTAGGTTCTGCATACCAGTGACACTACTGATGTCAGCTGGTCTGAGGGACCCCAGGAGAGGCCGACTCACAAAAGAATGCAGTTTCCACATCCTCTTTAACCCAACCAATCAATAGCCCCGATTTTCCAGCCCCTTGCCCTCCATGATCCCTTTAAAAATCTCAGCCCAGAACTCCTTGGAGAGATGAATTTGATGGCCTTGCTTGATGCCCTACAATCGTCAAACTTCCTCTGCTGCAAACCCTGCTGTTTTGATGTAATTGGTCTGTTACTCTGCAGTGGGCATATAAACTTGTTGGTCCTGTAACAGTAACAGAGGAATCTACATTAACAAGCTTTACTAACTAGCCTTTATCTGCCATTTATTTGGTTTCCCGCAAGTTATTACCCCTAGAGAATCACACTCCTTTTCCTTTGCCTTGTCACTTCTCTAAAAACTTACTGTTTTTTTTGTTGAAGATGATATATGTGCTGAAATTCAAAGCTACTTCTTTGAGAACAACCGCATTCCCTGGGTGTTGCCATGTATATACAAAATATACATGCTAATAAACATCTGTTTTTCTCATGTTAATTTGTTTTTTGTTACAATGGCATGTTCCATCTAGGAACCTATGGGGATTATTCTTCCTCTACACTAGAAAAGTAAAAAATTTTTGAAAAAAAGAACTTGGAGAACTTACACTACCTTATAAGACTTATTGTAAACCTATATTAATTCAGATTAGCATTGTTGAAATGATAGACATATAGGTAAACGGTACAGGATGGAAGTACAGAAATAAATCCCACCCACACCCACATATACTATCAATTTACATAAAGGTGCCAAAGACATTAAGTGGTGAAAGAGAAGTTCTTCACAAGTGGTTCTGATTCAACTGGACATCATGTAGAATAAATAAACATGGACATTTACCTTACACCACATGCAACAATAAAATCTAAATGAATCATGTAACACCTAAAACTACAAAATGTCTAGAGAAAAACATAGGAGAAAATCTCTGTGACCTTGTTGTAGGCAAAGGTTCCTGTGCCAGAACACAAAAAACACAAACCACAAAGAAAAAGATAAAACACATATTTTAAAAATATTGCTATACAAGAGAAACCCTTAAGAAAAGCAAAAAGCCCTGTCTTCCACAATGGTTGAACTAGTTTACAGTCCCACCAACAGTGTAAAAGTGTTCTTATTTCTCCACATCCTCTCCAGCACCTGTTGTTTCCTGACTTTTTAATGATCGTCATTCTAACTGGTGTGAGATGATATCTAACTATGGTTTTGATTTGTGTTTCTCTGATGGCCAGTGATGATGAGCATTTTTTCACGTGTCTGTTGGCTGCATAAATGTCTTCTTTTGAGAAGCGTCTGTTCATATCCTTTGCCCACTTGTTGATGGGGTTGTTTGTTTTTTTCTTGTAAATTTGTTTGAGTTCTTTGTAGATTCTGGATATTAGCCCTTTGTCAGATGAGTAGATTGCAAAAAGACACTGTGGCGATTCCTCAGGGATCTAGAACTAGAAATACCATTTGACCCAGCCATCCCATTACTGGGTATATACCCAAAGGATTAAAAATAATGCTGCTATAAAGAAATGTGCACACGTATGTTTATTGTGGCACTATTCACAATAGCAAAGACTTGGAACCAACCCAAATGTCCAACAATGATAGACTGGATTAAGAAAATGTGACACATATACACCATGGAGTACTATGCAGCCATAAAAAATGATGAGTTCATGTCCTTTGTAGGGACATGGATGAAGCTGGAAACCATCATTCTCAGCAAACTATCGCAAGGAGAAAAAACCAAACACCACATGTTCCCACGCATAGTTGGGAATTGAACAATGAGAACACTTGGACACAGGAAGGAGAACATCACACACCGGGGCCTGTTGTGTGGTGGGGGGAGTGGGGAGGGATAGCATTAGGAGATATACCTAATGCTAAATGACAAGTTAATGGGTGCAGCACACCAACATGGCACATGTATACATATGTAACAAACCTGCATGTTGTGCACATGTACCCTAGAACTTAAAGTATAATAAATATATATATATATAAAGAAAAGCAAAAAGCAAACCACAGAGTGAAAGAAAAATTTTGTGACACATATAACAAAAAAAGAACTTATATCCAGAATATTTAAAGAACTCTTACAACTCAATCCAGAATATTTAAAGAAGTCTTATAACTCATTAGCAAAGAAAAATAACCCAATAAAAATGGATAAAAGGTATGAACAGACACTTCACAAAAGAAGATCTATGAACATCTAACAGCTAATAAGCAGGTTAAAAATGTCCAACATCAAACCTGGGAGCGGTGGCTCACGCCTGTAATCCCAGCACTTAGGAAGGCCGAGGCAGGCAGATAACGAGGTCAGGAGTTCGAGACCAGCCTGACCAACATGGTGAAACCCCATCTCTACTAAAAAATACAAAAATTAGCCGAACGTGATGGTGGGTGCCTGTAATCCCAGCTACTCAACAGGCTGAGGCATGAGAATCGCTTGAACCTGGGAGATGGAGGTTGCAGTGAGCTAAGATCTCACCACTGCACTCCAGCCTGAGTGACAGAGTGAGCTGTCTCAAAAAAAAAAAAAAAAAAGTTCAACATCATTAGTTACCAGAGAAATTTAAGTTAAAACTACAAAATTATCCCAAAATAAACAAACAAACAAAAACCCACCCACTAGAATGGCTAAATTGAAAACACTGTATATGCCTATATAAACATTGGAAAAGACTGGTACTTCTAAGAAGGGTAAAAACATTTTTATATGTAGCCGTTGATCATAAAAAGCAATTTCTACAAAGCGTGATCCAAAGATGATTTTCATTTTAATTTTCTGAATCCCTCCATGGTCAGTATTATGTCTAACTAGAATAAAACACATAATACCAGAAACAAATACTGGAATATAATATTGTTAAGAGCTTTATCTCAGTCCGGGTGCGGTGGCTCACACCTGTAATCCCAGGACTTTGGAAGGCTGAGGTGGGCGGATCACTTGATGTCAGGAGTTCGAGACCAACCTGGCCAACATGGTGAAACCCCATCTCTACTAAAAACACAAAAATTAGCCAGGTGTGGTGGTGCGCACCTGTAATCCCAGGTACTCAGGAGGCTGAGGCATGAGAATCGCTTGAGCCCAGAAGGCGGAGGTTGCAGTGACCCAAGGTTGTGCCACTGTACTCCAGCATTCCAGCCTGGGTGACAGAGTGTACCAGCCTGTTCCCCTCCACCCAAATAAAGAGCCCAATCTCTGTTGTCACAGACCATTGTCTATATGCACCATTTACTAGCTACACAATATTAGGCAAGTTACTTAATCACCCTAAACTCTCAAGTCTGAAAAATGGGAGATATTAACAGTACCTACCTCACAGGATTGTTAGAAGGAGTAAATTAGGAAATAAAGAATATTTTATGCAGGATAAATTGCAGTCTGTCTACATAAAGTGCTCAATAAATGCTAGTATTAAAAAAAAAAAGCAGTCATGTGGTTGATACTTTCATTACATGTGCTTATGGCATATTTCCTCAAAGGCAAACAAGGTACACTATTTAGTTGTTAGTAGGCAACAGTCTTTGTGTTTTTCCGAGTGGAAGTAGTCTTATTTGGAATCCAGTTATCTCCTCTTCCCCTCTACAAAATAGCAGCATTGTTGTGAAGGTCTTTGTCTAATGGCAAAATTTTCCTACTGAAACTTTTCTGTAAAACCCCATTCCGAAGTGTTCAACAGTGGCTTTTTTACAATATTTTCAACTATTTGTAGCTACTGATGGATAGAGATTACCCTTTAACTATCAGGACCCTCTACAGGTGTTTTCTTAGTAGTAATGTAAAAAGACAACAAATATCACTATAGCCTTACAACATTTTGAGATATATATAATATTAATTATATTATAAATAATATGATTATAAATAACATTATAATTATATGATTATGTGATATATTAATTATAATTATGTTATAATTATAATATATAATATATAATTTTATATATATATTTTTAGAGACAGCATCTCTCTCTGTCACCTAGACTAGAGTGCAGTGGCATGATCATGGCTCACAGCAGCCTCAAAGTTCTAGGCTCCAGTGATCCTCCAGCCTCAGCCTCCTCAGCCTCTCAAGTAGTTAGGACTACAGACCTGTGCCACCATGCCTGACTAATTTTAAAACTTTTTTTAGAGATAGGGTCTTACTATGTTGCCCAGGCTCAAGTGATCCTCCTGCCTCAGCCTCCAGAATAGGTGGGATTACAGGTGCAAGCCACAGCTCCTGGCTCAATTTTGGTAATATTTTATATCTGTTTCTTAAGATCTAATACACCTAGAGGCTGAGATTCCTAGCGTTGTTAGGCAACATTTAATATAGCTTACAGCCCCAGGCATTGCCTTCAATATTTATTTACGTTCCAACCCTTAAGTTTGCCACTTACTGTGAAAAACAGTGTTCACTTCAGTGAACCAAGTTTTCATACTTCATTTTCTTTCTCACCTTTCACTTACAATTTTATTTTGAATCACATTACCTTCAGGTCATGTAATGTATTATCCAATATGTTTCACTTAAGTAACCCAAAGTTCAACATATATTCCTGTTATAGGCCATGAAGTTAAAATAAAAAGAATTGCTGACTGAATGAGACCCACAAAACTTCTTGCTACCTGAGATTATGTCAAGTTTAATGGAGAAAGCTGGCTGTCTTTCTCTAACCTGGTTAAGATCAATCAAGCAAAAGGTGTATTTGACTTCAATTTAATTCCAATTAGCCTTGTAATCACATTTTGGAGTTATAGTGCATAAATGAGCAGGGTAGGTTGGCATAACATTAAAAGCCTCTGTTTTGTATAATTCATTTTTAAATATTAAATATGCAGTTATTCTGCAGGAATTCTGCTTGTGTTTTCAAGATCCTATTTAAAAAATATAGATGTTTTTTGGGAAATAGGAAAATAAGAGGGGAAGGCCCATATTTCATAGTTTTCTGTACATTTATATGGCTATAATAAATATGTATTAAATGTTTCCTTATGTGAGCATTTCCTAGCCCCATCCCAGAACCTCTGGAATCTCTCATTCACCTTATCTATGGCAGATGGACCCTTACTCTTCATAGGTCTGTGATGACCTGTAGGAAATAGAGGAGGAATGGATTGTATATACTAAGAACTCTCCATCCCCGCATTTGGCCCATACTCAATCATGCTACCAATTCTGTCAAGCTTTTACAGATATGAATAAGAGCCAAGGTTACTTTCCTGATATAAAGGGAAAAAGAAAATAGCCATTGTAAAAATTTTAAAAATGAATCTTTTCTTAAAGACAGGCCAGAAGCCAAAGAAAATCACTGGTAGTTGATTTGGACTTGGCATGATCTCTACTGCTCATCTAAATACCCAGTAGAGTGACTCAACTTTATAAGAAATAATAAATATTTACGTATGTCTAGATAAGATTTACAGTTTATAAGGCCCTGGCAATTAGGCAAGAAAAATAAAAGGCATTGAGATTGGAAAAGAAGTAAAACTATCTCTATTTACAGATGATGCCATCTTATATAGAAAATCCTACAGAATCCACTAAAAAACTATCAGTACTAATAAACAAGGACCAAGCACAGTGGCTCATGCCTATAATCCCAGCAACTTGGGAGGCCAAGGCAGGAGGATCGCTTGAGCCCAGGAGTTCAAGACCAGCCTGGGCAATATAGGGACACCCTGTCTCTACAAAAAAATAAAAGAAAATTAGCTGGGTATAGTGGTTCATACCTGTAGTCCCTGTTACTCAGGAGGCTGAGGTGGGAGAATCCCTTGAGACCAGGAGTTCAAGGTGACAGTGAGCTATGATCATGCCACTGTACTCCAGCCTAGCTGACAGAGACCTTATCTCTTATAAATAAATAAATAAGTTCAGCAAGGTCAGAAGGTAAAAGCCAACATACAAAAATCAAAGGTATTATTATTACTGAGACAGAGTCTCTCTCTGTTGCCCAGGCTGGTGTACAACGACACAAGCTCTGCTCACTGCAACCTCTGCCTCCTGGGTTCAAGTGATTCTCCTGCCTCAGCTTCCTGAGTAGCTGGGATTACAGGTGCCTGGCACCACACCCAACTAATTTTTATATTTTTTTTGGCTTATTATTATTTTTTTATTTTTATTATACTTTAAGTTCAGGGATACATGTGCAGAATGTGCAGGTTTGTTACATAGGTATACACATGCCATGATGGCTTGCTGCATCCACCAACACATATTTCTCCTAATGCTATCCCTCCCCTAGCCCCCAACCCCCTGACAGGGCCCCGGTGTGTGATGTTTCCCTCCCTGTGTCCATGTGTTCTCATTGTTCAACTCCCACTTATGAGTGAGAACATGCGGTGTTTGGTTTTCTGTTCCTGTGTTAGTTTGCTGAGAATGATGGTTTCCAACTTCATCCACGTCCCTGCAAAGAACATAAACTCATCCGTTTTTATGGCTGCATAGTATTCCATGGTGTATGTGTGCCACATTTTCTTTATCTAGTCTATAATTGATAGACATTTGAGTTGGTTCCAAGTCTTTACTGTTGTGAATAGTGCTTCAATAAACGTGTGTACATGTGTCTTTATAGCAGAATGATTTATAATCCTTTAGGTATATACTCAGTAATAGAGATTACTGGGTCAAATGGTATTTCTGTTTCTAGATCCCTGAAAAATTGCCACACTGTCTTCCACAATAGTTGAACTAACTTACACTCCCACCAACACTGTAAAAGTGTTCCTGTTTCTCCACATCCTCTCCAGCATCTGTTCCTTCCTGACTTTTTAATGATCGCCATTCTAACTGGCATGAGATCGTATCTCATGGTTGTTTTGATTTGCATTTCTCTAATGACCAGTGATGATGAGCTTTTTTTCATATGTTTGTTGGCCACATAAATGTCTTCTTCTGAGAAATGTCTGTTCATATCCTTCACACACTTTTTGATGGGGTTGTTTGTTTTTTTTCTTGTAAAATTGTTTAAATTCTTTGTAGATTCTGGATATTAGCCCTTTGTCAGATGGAAAGATGGCAAAAATGTTCTCCCATTCTGTAGGTTGCCTGTTCATTCTGATGATAGTTTCTTTTGCTGTGCAGAAACTCTTTAGTTTAATTAGATCCCATTTGTCAATTTTGTCTTTTGTTGCCATTGCTTTTGGTGTTTTAGACATGAAGTCCTTGCCCATGCCTATGTCCTGAATGGTAATGCCTAGGTTTTCTTCTAGGGTTTTTATGGTTTTAGGTCTTATGTTTAAGTCTTTAATCTATCTCAAGTTAATTTTTGTATAAGGTGTAAGGAAGGGGTCCAGTTTCAGTTTTCTACATATGGCTAGCCAGTTTGCCCGACACCAATGATTAAATAGGGAATCCTTTCTCCATTGCTTGTTTCTGTCAGGTTTGTCAAAGATCAAATGGTTGTAGATGTGTGGCACTCTTCCTGAGATCTCTGTTCTGTTCCATTGGTCTACATATCTATTTTTGGTACCAGTACCATGCTGTTTTGGTTACTAAAACCTTGTAGTATAGTGTGAAGTCAGGTAGCATGATGCTTCCAGCTTTGTTCTTTTTGCTTGGATTGTCTTGGCTATACGGGCTCTTTTTTGGTTCCATATGACATATAAAGTAGTTTTCTCTAATTCTGTGAAGAAAGTCAATGGTAGCTTGATGGGAATAGCATAGAATCTATAAATGACTTTGGGTAGATTGGCCATTTTCATGATATTGATTCTTCCTATCCATGAGCATGGAATGGTTTTCCATTTGTTTGTGTCCTCCCTTATTTCCTTCAGCAGTGG
The DNA here is from genome assembly GCF_029281585.2 of Gorilla gorilla gorilla. Lineage (NCBI taxonomy): Eukaryota > Metazoa > Chordata > Mammalia > Primates > Hominidae > Gorilla > Gorilla gorilla. The sequence goes on from NC_073247.2 coordinate 125,606,724, forward strand.
TTTGTAATTCTTCTTGAAGAAGTCCTTTACATCCCTTGTAAGTTGTATTCCTAGGTATTTTATTCTTTTTCTAGCAATTGTGAATGGGAGTTCACTCATGATTTAGCTCTCTGTTTGACTATTATTGGTGTATAGAAATGCCTGTGATGTTTGCATATTGATTTTGTATCCTGAGACTTTGCCAAAGTTGCTTATCAGCTTAAGGAGATTTTGGGCTGAGACGATGGGGTTTTCTAAATATACAATCATCTCATCTGCAAACAGAGACAATTTCACTTCCTCTCTTCCTATTTGAATACCCTTTATTTCTTTCTCTTGCCTGATTGCCCTGGCAAGAAATTCCAATACTATGTTGAATAGGAGTGGTGAGAAAGGGCATCCTTGTCTTGTGCAGGTTTACAAAGGGAATGCTTCCAGCTTTTGCCCATTCAGTACGACATTGTCTGTGGGTTTGTCACAAATAGCTCTTATTATTTTGAGACACATTCCATCAATACCTAGTTTATTGAGAATTTTTAGCATGAAGCGGTGTTGAATTTTATTGAAGGCCTTTGCTGCATCTATTGAGATAATCATGTGGTTTTTGTCATTGGTTCTGTTTATGTGATGGATTACATTTATTGATTTGCATATGTTGAACCAGTCTTGCATCCCAGGGATGAAGCCGACTTGATCATGGTGGATAAGCTTTCTGATATGCCACTGGATTCGGTTTGCCAGTATTTTATTGAGGATTTTCACATCGATGTTCATCAGGGATATTGGCCTGAAATTTTATTTTTTGTTGTGTCTCTGTTAGGTTTTGGTGTCAGGATTATGCTGACCTCATTAAATGAGTTATGGAGGAGTCCCTCTTTTTCTATTGTTTGGAATAGTTTCAGAAGGAATGGTACCAGCTCCTCTTTGTACCTCTGGTAGAACTCGGCTGTGAGTCTGTCTCGTCCTGAACTTTTTTTGGTTGGTAGGCTATTAATTACCGCCTCAATTTCAGAACTTGTTATTGGTCTATTCAGGGATTCGACTTCTTCCTGGTTTAGTCTTGGGAGGGTGTATGTGGGGTCAAGAATTCATCCATTTCTTCTAGATTTTCCTTTTATTTATTTATTTTTTTTTTTTTGAGATGGAGTCTCGCTCTGTCACCCAGACTGGAGTGCAGTGGCGCAATCTGTGCTCACTGCAAGCTCCGCCTCCCGGGCTCATGCCATTCTCCTGCCTCAGCCTCCCGAGTAGCTGGGACTACAGGCGCCCACCACCACGCCCGGAGAATTTTTTTGTATTTTTAGTGGAGACAGGGTTTCACCATGTTAGCCAGGATGGTCTCGATCTCCTGACCTCATGATCCACCTGCCTCGGCCTCCCAAAGTGCTGGGATTATAGGTGTGAGCCACCGCGCCCGGCCATTTCTTCTAGATTTTCTAGTTTATTTGAGTAGAGGTGTTTATAGTATTCTCTGATGGGAGTTTGTATTTCTATGGGATCAGTGGTGATATCCCCTTTATCATTTTTTATAGTGTTTATTTGATTCTTCTCTCTTTTCTTCTTTATTAGTCTAGCTAACATTCTATCTATTTTGTTGATCTTTTCAAAAAACCAGATCCTAGATTCATCAGTTTTTTCATCTCCTTCAGTTCTGCTCTGATCTTGGTTATTTCTTGTCTTCTGCTAGCTTTTGAATTTGTTTGCTCTTGCTTCTCTTGTTCTTTTAATTGTGATGTTAGGGTGTTGATTTTAGATCTTTTCCACTTTCTCCTGTGTGCATTTAGTGCTATAAATTTCCCTCTAAACACAGCTTTAGCTGTGTCCCAGAGATTCTGGTAAGTTGTGTCTTTGTTCTCATTGGTTTCAAAGAACTTGTTTATTTCTGCCTTAATTTCCTTATTTACCGAGTAGTATTCAGGAACAGGTTGCTCAGTTTCCATGTAGTTGTGCAGTTTTGAGTGAGTTTCCTAATCCTGAGTTCTAGTTTGATTGCACTTTGGTCTCAGAGACTGTTTGTTATGATTTCCGTTCTTTTGCATTTGCTTAGGAATATTTTACTTCCAATTATGTGGTTGATTTTAGAATAAGTGTGATGTGGTGCTAAGAAGAATACATACTCTGTTGATTTGGGGTGGAGAGTTCTGTAGATGTCTAGTAGGTCTGCTTGATCCAGAGCTGAGTTCAAATAGTGAATATCCTTGTTAATTTTCTGTCTTGTTGATCTGTCTAATATTGTCAGTGGGGTGTTAAAGTCTCCCACTATTATTGTGTGGGAGTGTAAGTCTCTTTGTAGGTCTCTAAGAACTTGCTTTATGAATCTGGGTACTCCTGTATTGGGGGCATATATATTTAGGATAGTTAGCTCTTTTTGTTGCATTGGTCCCTTTACCATTATGTAATGCCCTTGTCTCTATTGATCTTTGTTGGTTTAAAGTCTGTTTTATCAGAGACTAGGATTGCAACCCCTGCTTTTTTTTTTGTTTTGTTGTTTTGTTTTTTGGTTCTTTTTTTTTTTTTTTTTTGCTTTCCATTTACTTGGTAAATCTTCCTCCATTCCTTTATTTTGAGCCTATGTGTGTCTTTGCACGTGAGATGGGTCTCCTGAATACAGCACACCGATGGGTCTTGACTTTATCCAATTTGCCAGTCTGTGTCTTTTAGTTGGGGCATTTAGTCCATTTACATTTAAGGTTAATATTGTTATGTGTGAATTTGATCCTGTCTTTGTGATGCTAGCTGGTTATTTTGCCCATTAGTTGATGCAGTTTTTCATAGCATCGATGGAGTTTCTTCATAGTGCCAATGGTCTTTACAATTTGGTATGTTTTTGCAGTGGCTGGTACCAGTTTTTCCTTTCCATATTTAGTGTTTCCCTCAGGAGCTCATGTAAGGCAGGCCTGATAGTGACAAAATCTCTCAGCATTTGCTTGTCTGTAAAGGATTTTTATTTCTCCTTCATTTATGAGCTTAGTTTGGCTGGATATGAAATTCTGGGTTGGAAATTATTTTCTTTAAGAATGTTGAATATTGGCACCCACTCTCTTCTGCCTTGTAGCGTTTCTGCAGAGAGATCTGCTGTTAGTCTGATGGGCTTCCCTTTGTGCATAACCCAAACTTTCTCTCTAGCTGCCCTTAACATTTTTTCCTTCATTTCAACCTTGGTGAATCTGACGATTATGTGTCTTAGGGTTGCTCTTTTTGAGGAGTATCTTTGTGGTGTTCTCTGTATTTCCTGAATTTGAATGTTGGCCTGTCTTGCTATGTTGGGGAAGTTCTCTTGGATAATAACCTGAAGACTGCTTTCCAACTTGGTTCTATTCTCCCCATCACTTTCAGGTACACCAATCAAATGTAGATTTGGTCTTTTCACATAGTCCCATATTTCTTGGAGGCTTTATTCATTCCTTTTCATTCTTTTTTCTCTAATCTTGTCTTCACACTTTATTTCATTAAGTTGATCTTCAGTCTCTGATATCCTTTCTTCCACTTGATCTATTTGGCTATTGATACTTGTGTATACTTCACGAAGTTCTCGTGCTATGTTTTTCAGCTCCATCTGGTCACTTATGTCCTTCTCTAAACTGATTATTCTTGTTAGCAATTCCTCTAACCCTTTTTCAAGGTTCTTTGCTTCCTTGCATTGGGTTAAAACATGCTCCTTTAGCTCAGAGGAGTTTGTTATTACTCACCTTCTGAAGCCTACTTCTGTCAGTTCATCAAACTCATTCTCCATCCAGTTTTGTTCCCTTTCTGGCAAGGAGTTGTGATCCTTTGGAGGAAAGAGGCACTCTGGTTTTTGGAATTTTCAGCCTTATCTACCTTTGGTCTTTGATGTTGGTGACCTTCGGATGGGGTTTTTGAATGGACATCTTTTTGGTTGATTTTGATGCTATTCTTTTCTGTCTGTTAGTTTTCCTTCTAACCGTCAGGCCCCTCTGTTGCATGTCTACTGGAGTTTGCTGGACGTCCACTCCAGACCCTATTTGCCTGGGTATCACTGGCAGAGTCTGCAGAACAACAAAGATTGCTGCTTGTTCCTTCCTCTGGAAGCTTCGTCCCAGGGGGACACCTGCCAGATGCCAGCCAGAGCTCTCCTGTATGAGGTGTCTGTTGATGACTGCTGGGAGGTGTCTCCCAGTCAGGAGGCATGGGGCTCAGGGACCCACTTGAGGAGGCAGTCTGTCCCTTAGCAGAGCTCAAATGCTATGCTGGGAGATCCACTGCTCTCTTCAGAGCTGGCAGGCAGGAACATTTAAGTCTGCTGAAGCTGTGCCCACAGCCGCCCCTTCCCCCAGGTGCTCTGTCCGAGAGAGATGGGAGTTTTATCTATAAGCCCCTGACTGGTGCTGCTGCCTTTCTTTCAGAGATGCCCTGCCCAGGGAGGAGGAATCTACAGAGGCAGTCTGGCTACAGTGGCTTTGCGGAGCTGCAGTGGGCTCCACCCAGTCGGAACTTCCCAAGGGCTTTGTTTACACTATGAGGGGAAAGCTGCCTACTCAAGCCTCAGTAATGGCAGATGGCGCTCTCCCCACCAAGCTCAAGCGTCCCAGGTTGGCTTCAGATGGCTGTGCTGGCATTGAGAATTTCAAGCCAGTGGATCTTAGCTTGTTGGGTTCTGTGGGGGTGGGATCCACTGAGCTAGACTACTTGGCTCCCTGGCTTCAGCCCCCTTTCCAGGGGAGTGAACAGTTCTGTCTCGCTGGTGTTCCAAGTGCCACTGGGGTATGAAAAAAAAACTCCTGCACCTTGCTTGGTGTCTTCCCAAATGGCTGTCCAGTTTTGTGTTTGAAACCCAGGGCCCTGGTGGCATAGGCACCCGAGGGAATCTCCTGGTCTGTGGGTTGCGAAGACCATGGGAAGGGCGTACCATCTGGGCTGGAATGCACTGTTCCTCACAAAACGGTCCCTCATGGCTTTTCTTGGCTAGGGGAGGGAGTTCCCCAACCCCTTGCACTTCCTGGGTGAGGCAACGCCCCACCCTGCTTCGGCTTGCCCTCCGTGGGCAGCACTCACTGTCTAACCAGTCCCAGTGAGATGAGTTGGGTACCTCAGTTGGAAATGCAGAAATCGCCCACCTTCTGTGTTGATTTCACCGGGAGCTGCAGACAAGAGCTGTTCCTTTTCAGCCATCTTGTCAGTCACCTAATTTTTGTATTTTTTGTAGAGATGAGGTTTCATCATGTTGGCCAGGCTGGTCTCAAACTCCTGACCTCAGGTGATACACCTGCCTGGGCCTGCCAAAATGCTAGGATTACAAGCGTGAGCCACCATACCTGGCCGAAAAAATCAATTGAACTTTTTATATACTTGCAATGAGTAATTTGATGTTAAGAGAAGAAAACAATAGCATCAAAAATATGAAATATTTAAGAATAAATTTATCAAAAAAGTACAAAACTTATTCTCTAAAACTACAAACTGTTTTTTAACTTTTTGGTTCAGGTTTGTTATATAGGTAAATTGCATGTCACGGGGTTTGGTGTATAGATTTTTTTCATCACTTGGATAGTAATCATAGTACCTAATAGGCAATTTTTCAATCCTCGCCCTCCTCCTACCCTCCAGCTTCAAGTAGGCCCCAGTGTCTGTTGTTTCCTTCTTTGTGTCCATGCGTACTCCATGAAAAACTGCAAAATATTGGCAAAAAATTTTTAAATAGAAACACATTCCATGTTCATTGATTAGAATACTTAATATTGTTCAGATGGCAATACTTCCCAATCAATCCACAGATTCAACAGAATCCCCATAAAATCATAGCTGGATTTTTGCATAAATTGATAAACTGATCCTAAGATTCATATGCATATTTAAAGGATCAAGAAAAGCCAAGCTAATATTGGAAAGAAAGAATAAAGTTGAAGAATTCTTGCTTCTGAATTTCAAAATTTGCCATAAAACTACAGTAGTAAAGAAAATGTAGTGCTGGCATCAGTTTAGACATATAATTCAATGGAATAAAATTGAGCATACAGAAATAATTGTGAATTTATGCACAATTGATGTTTGACAAAGGTGCCAAGAAAATTCAATGGGAAAAGAACAGTCTTTTCAACAATTGGTGCTGGGACAATTGGATATTCATATGTGAAAGAATGAAATTAAACCTCTTTACCACACCACACACAAAAATTTACTCAAAATGGATCACTGATCTAAATGTAGTAGCTAAAAATAATTTTTAAAAAAACTTTTAAAAGAAAACATAGGCATAAATTTTTGTGACCTCGAGTTAGGCAAAGCACAAGTGACATCTAGATATGACAACAAAACTTCAAATGACAAAAAAAATAGATAAATTGAACTTCATCAAAAACTTTTGTGCTTCAAAGGATGCTATCAAGAATGTGAAAAGTCCACCCCAAAATGGAAGCAAATATTTGTAAATTACATATCTGATAAGGGACTTGTATGTAGAATATAAGAGAAACTCATGTCTCAATATTGTAAAGACAAATAAGCCAACTTTAAAAATGGCAAGAAATCAGAATAGATATTTATCTGAAGAAAATATACAAATTGCCAATAAGCACATGAAAAGATGTTCAACACCATTAGTCATTAGTAAAATGTAAATCAAAACCACAATGAGATAACACATCCAGTAGGACAGTCATGATTTAGAAAAAAATAAAAGGAAAATACCAAGTGTTGACAAGGATATTGGGAAATTGGAGCCTTCATATATTGCTGGTGGGAATATATATACTAGTGAAGCTGCTATGGAAGATAGTTTGGTGGTTATTGAAAAACTTGAACACAGAATTAACATATTCTGTTAATGTTTTAACATATTCTGTTAAGCTATTTTACTTTTTGATATATATCCAAAAGAAATAAAAACAGATGTTCAAGCAAATATGTTTGCCAGAATGCTCATAGTAGCAGTATTCATAATACACAAAAACTGGAAAGAACCCAAATGTTCATCAACTAATGAGTGGATAACCAAATATGGTATATCCATACAATAAAATATTATTCAGCCATAAAAAGAAATGAACTACGGATTTGTGCTATAACGTGGATGAACCTTTAAAACATCATGCTATGTGAAAGAAGCCAAAGATAAAAGGCCAAATATTTTATGATTACATTTATAAGAAATGTCTGGAATAAGCAAATCTATAGAGACAGAAATTGGATTACTGGTGCCAGGGATTGGGTGGAGGGGGCAGTGAGGAGTGACTACTTAAGGAGGACAGGTTTTCTTTTGGGGGCTATGAAAATGTTCTAAAATTGATTTTGGTGATGGTTGTGATACGGGAGCAGGGCAGGGAAGTGCTGGGTGGAGAAGGATGGGTCCCTCACGAGGGCTCCACCCTCAAGCCTGTGTCCACGGACCTCGGTGAGGACAGGCATTTCTGTTTTTGTGCCCAAATGTTGCATTTCGCAAGATCACCCTGGTCCGCCATGCCCCCATCCGGTGCCTATAAAAACCCCGAGACCCTAGCGAGCACACACACAAGTGGCTGGATGTCGAGAGGAATGCACTGATGTCAGAGCACACCAACAGGCACCAGCAGATGCCGGAACAACGTGGAGTTTGGCCAGAGTGCTCAAAGGAGAGCCCGGCCGCTGAGCAGCCCCACTCCAGGGAAAAAACCACCTCCCACTCCATCTCCCTTCTGTCTCCTGCTGAGAGCTACTTACACTCAATAAAACCTTGCACTCATTCTCCAAGCCCACGTGTGATCCAATTCTTCTGGTACACCAAGGCAAGAAATCCCGGGATACAGAAAGCACCCTGTCCTTGTGGTAAGGCAGGGAGTCTAATAGAGCTGATTAACACAAGCCACCTACAGGCGGCAAAACTAAAAGAGCAACCTGTAACACAGGCTCACTGGGGCTTCAGCAGCTGTAAACACTCACCCCTAGACACTGCCGTGGTGTCAGAGCTCATGCTCCCCGCAACCTGCCCATCTGCCTGCACCCTCTAGGAGTTTTGAACAGCTGAGCACCCCCATTGCATGCCCTGGGAGCGGGACAAGGGAACTTTTCCCACTTCAGTTGCACTACTCTGAATATGCTAAAAACCATTGTACTGTTCACTCTGATTGGGTGAATTGTAATGGTATGTGTATTTTATCTCAATAAATCTGTTACTCTCCCCTCCAAAAAAGAAGGGAGGGAGGGATGGAGAGGGAGAAAAAGGAAAAGAAAGAAGGAATGAAGAGAAAAGAGTTATTACAAGTTTTTCCTTTGGCTGGTGTCTGAGACTTGACTGGTAAACAGTTTCTTACACTGATTTTTTTCTTTTTTAAAATCCTCAAATGAGAAGCACGGCTCACTATGCCTAGACTGTTAGTGCAAATGCTAGGAGTTCCTTTTGATGGTCTGGAATTTTAGCACATGCTGGGCAGAAACTACCTAAATGATGAGACTCCAGTAAAAATCTGGGCACCAAGTCTGTAGTCAATTTTTCCTTGGGCAGAAACATCCCACACAAATTACTACATTTCCATTGCTGGTGGAAGTGCTCTCTGTGAGTGTTCGTGGGAGAAAGAATAAGGAAACCTGCACCCTTCTTCCTCCAGACTCCTCTTCTGCCTATTTTCCTTATGATCTGGCTGTGTAACTATAACACATCACTTTCAAAATTTTTAGCTGTGAGGAAAACAATATGCTGAGTTCCACGAGTCCTTCTTGTGATTCAGGGAACATGGAAGTGGTCTTGGGGACCCTGGACACAGCAGTGACTGTGGCAGGATTCACTAGAGCGACCCCTAACTTACTGAAATATAACTACAGAGCTATTTGAAAAAAAGTGTGGGAGGGTGATGACAAAACGTTTCTTCCTGGGTGGCTATGGAGTCATGCAAGGTATGAAATAGCAGCTAAGTTGCTGTCTTTGCTGAGAGGCAAAAGTTACCTGTGAAATTTCAAAATGATAGATCCAACCTCAGGCAAACTGGCTCCCCTGGATCCCCTACCTGCTTTTGGCCTTGCTAAAGTGATGACAAAAACACAGATGGGGTGATGCCTTTGGTTTTTGTTCTTTCTTCCAGGTGGGAGTTTAAAAGACCCAAACATTCCCCAAAATGGGCTTTTTTTGGGGAGAAAAGTTAAAAAACTTTAGTTTGTAGTTTTCTTCTCCAGGTGGCAGGAGAAATGATCTGAAAACTCCTATAGGTGGGCATTGAGTAGACCAAGAATGTTAAAGATCTTCATTGCCCTTTTCTCCAAGTGGTATGAAAAAAGGTTAAATTAGTTCACACGGCTGGCGCAATGAACTGGAGAAATCAGGAGAAAAAAAAAAAAACCGATCAAAAAAGAAACCACTCCAGCCTAGCTGCTACCACAGCTGCTGCACCCCTTCTCTCCTTCCCCATAACCTTCATCTTTTAATTGCTAAATTTACTGCTAGCTGTTTGAATAAACATGCAGTGAGATAAAAGGCAGGTAATGATTTTTAAGAATGGCTTTGTATTTTGTGGCTATGATTCTGGATGCATGAGAAAAACTGATGTAACATGTTATAGGATTGCAATTTCATAAATGCTAAAGGGAAAGCTGTACACACAAAAATTTAGTGGGATACAAGGTCCTTGCTTTCTACTGCTGGCAGGTGCAATGGAATTTAAATTATCTGAGTATTGAAAAGAAAACAGTTCTCCATAACTGATGATTTGTACAACGATTTTTTGTATATTGGAGCATCTGCAAAAAGGGAGAAAAGATAAGAGAGATAATCTTCACATGAAGATACACATTTGGAGCTTTAAAAAGTACTTTTTGGTTTGCTAATGTGCTCTTATTAAACAGGAGGTCTGACCCCTGTGGCTAATGATTTTCCAGCCTGTTGTGCATATTTTAAGGGGAGTCAATTGGCCTATAAGACTGATAATAGCAGGGCGCGGTGGTGCACGCCTGTAATCCCAGCACTTTGGGAGGCCAAGGAGGGCGGATCACTAGGTCAGGAGTTCGAGACAAGCCTGGCCAATATGGTAAAATCCCGTCTCTACTAAAAATACAAAAATTAGCCGGGTGTGGTGGCAGGCACCTGTAGTCCCAGCTACTTGGGAGGCTGAGGCAGAAGAATTGCTTGAACCGGGGAGGCAGAGGTTGCAGTGAGCTGAGATCGCACCACTACACTCCAGCCTGGGTGACAGAGTGAGACTCCATCTCAAAAAAAAAAAAAAAAAAAAGACTGATAAGATAAAGTCATCTTAGGAAAGACTTGCTTTGTTTCTTGCACTTGGAACACAGCTGTCTGGCCCTACAATGTCTAGGCTCTGCTGTTGCTGAAGAAAACCACTGCCTTTTTGGAACCCTGGGTTCTCAGATCTTAATTTCCTGAATCTGACTCAAAACTGCAACCTCTTACTGTCGGCTGGAGGGTGTTTCAAACTCAGAGCTTTGCTAAGCTGAAAGCAGAGACTCAATGAACAGAACTCAGACGCTTGGACTTTCACAGATTTAGGACCCTCACGCCCTGTGAGACCATAAACTATGACAACATCATGGGTGGTGGCTGGACCCTCTGGGTCATGTGCAGGTGCCCTATCGAAAGGTCTTGTTCTCTGATGTGACCACCTATTAACAAAACTGAGCTGCTCATAGGCTCTGACACAGACTAACTGCATTTCTAAGTTGTGATTTTTGAAAAGCTGTAAACTGGGGGAGGACACATTACCAACATGGTGGCCGCTCCATCCACTCCTAACAGATTGGACTTTTAGCCCATCTCAGGATGCCTTACTGCTATTGACTCGTGTTCTTCAGCTTTCTGAATTTGTTGCAGTTTGCATCACGCACCGAGAGCCTGATGCTACTTCTCCCACCTTTCTCCTGATATACATAACCTAGTAAGACAGTTTGATTTTTTTTTTTTTTTTTTTTGAGATGGAGTCTTGCTCCGTCACCCAGGCTGGAGTGCAGTGGCACGATCTCAGCTCACTGTAACCTCTGCCTCCCAGGTTCAAGCAATTCTCCTGTCTCAGCCTCCTGAGTAGCTGGAACTACGGGTGCCTGCCACCACACTCAGCTAATTTTTTGTATTTTTAATAGAGAGGGGTTTCACCATATTGGTCAGGCTGGTCTCAAACTCCTGACCTCAGGTGATCCACCTGCCTCGGCATCCCAAAGTGCTGGGATTACAGACGTGAGCCACCGCACCCGGCTGACAGTTTGATAATTAACTGCAGTTATCCCCCAAAATTAACTGATCTTTTATCAGCTACTCACTGAACAGATGATCAGAACAAACTAGATTGGGTGGGAAAAGGATTAGATACACTCATTTTGAAAGACAAAATAAGAAATTCAAAATTGAATCCTATTTCCTAGCAGGATGTGTCATTTTAGTTAGGTTGTATAAAATGCTTTTCTATAAAAGTGGTTTTGTCTTTCTTGCATGCAACCTTTCCAGATGAAATGTGAGATTTTTGCAAGGTTTTTTAGAAATGTAAACTATGAATATGGAATGGAACACAGTGATTTTATCACAACAGAGGCAAAATAAAAACCCAGCATCTAGGGAGTTATGGGGAAGTGGTAAGGGCATTAATGATATTTGTTTTTCAAAACTGCTCCTAAAGGCTTTCCCCTACTCCCAAAGAAAAACTTCTTGCTTCCCTTCCAAACTGCTCCAAGTGCTTTGAATTCAAAATGACTGCTGAACCAACGATTGTCACATCTGCCAGTGCTCACTGAGACAACAGTGGCTTCAGCTCCTGAACTTTCCACATAGAAAACCTCCAGCTGTAGGCCACACTCATTAGTGCAGTAGACTGGTGTCATGAACAAGGAAAACTATTTGAAACTGACCGCCTCAGTCCCTTTTTTACTGCTAGAACAAAAACTCCTGAGACTGGGTAATTAATTAATATAAAGAAGAGACATTTATTTTCTCACATTTCTGGAGGCTAGAAAGTCCAAGATCAAGGCACCAGCACTTTCGTTTGTCTGGCAAGGACTGTTCGCTGCTTCTAAGATGGTGCCTTGTTGATGCCCCCTCCAGAGAGGAGGAATGCTGTGTCCTCCCAGGGCAGAAGGCAGAAGGACAGCCTAGTTTAATACTGCATGAAGCCTCTTTTATAAGGGCCTTAATCTCGGGGAGAGGAGGAGCCCTCATGACCTAACCACCTCTGAAAAGCCTGACTTATTAATATTATCACATCAGAAGCACCTGAATTTGGGAAGGGGACACATTCAAACCATAGCACTGCCTTTTAGGCAGTCTTTATGAAACTAAGGTCTGAAGTGTTTTGGACTGAATTACAAACCTTAGAGCAGAAGGCCCCATAGTAAAGGGGCCACAGGGGGACCCTGTTAACCTGTGCTGCCTGACTAATGTATGTCCTGCTTGGAGTGATCAACCAGTGCAATCTCTTTGTTTCCAGGAGTATCACGTGTGTCCTCTGGGATTGTACTTTTGTGTGCACCCTGACTATCATGACACTGCCTCAGCGCTGGATACCTACCAGACTTGTGCTATGCCTGAATGGATGACTCAGGCCAAGTAAAAAAGGTTCATATAGAAACGTAAGGATGAAGCCACTTGGCTTTCTAAGATAAATCTTTATGGTTAATGGGATTTGTTTTAACTATGTAAATTTAGGACACCTGGAAGAAATAACTGGGGCCAACAGGGCAGATTGAATTCATCCTGCTACGTGGAGGGTTATTGATAGTAATTTTGCTGTAAAGATGGACTTGGCCAGGGGCCAAAGGGATAGACTGTGCGAAGAAATGATAACACAGCAGACCTGAAACTGCTTATTGTTAGAAAGGTCTGCTTACAAGATTGGTTCTTGGCTGATGTCTGGAAATTTGGCTTGTGAACAATCCCCTACACTGATAGAAGGCCTTCCCTAAGTGAGAAGAGTGGCTCATTGTGCCTAAACTGTTTGTCCAAACAATGTGGTTTATGCTAAACACCCACTCTCATTCTGGAAGTCAAGAATTTTTGTACGTGCTAAGCGGAGTGTGCTTGTGTAACCAGCCCCCAGTTAAAACCTTGGGCACTGAGTCTGTAATGAGCTTTCCTGGTAGACAACACTCCATGCATGTTATTCCAACTCACTCATTGCTGGAGGAATTATGTGGGTCTTGTGCAACTCCACTGGGAAAAGACTCTTGTGAGCTTGGGTCTGCTTTTCTTTGGACTTCACCCTTTGTGTCTTTTTTCTTTGCTGAATTTGCTTTATATCCTTTCAATGTAATACACCATAACCATAGATATAAAGACTTCTGAGTCCTGTGAGTCTATGTAGGGGCTCACTGAGCCTGGGAGTAGTTTTGGGGAGCACTGACAAAATAAGCAAATACAATTATTCTTCCCACTTTTATAGATGAAAAAAATGAAGACTCAGCTCTACTTCCATTGTCAAGAGATCAGAGGTTTGGAGTTGGTACATGAACTCACATCTGACTCAATAAATCCTGTGTAGTTTTCACTACACCCAAATGCCTTATTGTTCCTAGAGATGTCAAACCCTTCATATCAAGTTACCTTTAACAACATAATGACAATTGGACATTATTGTACATCTTTTCTCTTGCCCTATTTCCACTATTTAAATGCTAAACCTTTCTATATTCATCTTTCTCTTTCTGGAGGTAAGAAAACCAATTATGAAGACCTACAGAAGTAGGCTTATGATTAGACAAACAAAAAAAAAAAAAGGAAAAGAATGTTCTCTGAGTACCATATGCCAAGACACTAATCACAATAAGTGTCTTTACGGTGTAAACTATGTTTTCTGTTTTACAACTTGAGAAACTGAGATTAAGAAAAAATAATTAAACTACCTGAGGTCATTACTGGCTGGTAAGTAGTGGAACCAGAACTTACGTCTAAATCTGTGTGACTTCAATGCCCGTGCTCTTCACCACTATGCTCAGTTGCTACTTTGGACCCAATAGCTAAATGTAAACTACAATGACACGCTACTTTTGGCCTACCAAATTTGCAAATTTATGATCCCAATAGCTGTCAGTCTTGGCCAGGGAGCAGTGAAAGGGCCATATTCACCAACCACTCGAAGAAAATGCTATTGCTACAAGTGTTCTGGAAGACAATTTATCGATATGGTAATCCTGTTTAATCAAGTAATTCTACACATGAGAAAATATCAGACATGTGCACATGGATTTGTAGACAGGATTATTGATCAAAATATTTGTCTCAATGAAAATCAGAAAATGTGTAAAGGGCAATCAATAATGGGTTGGTTAAAATAAATTGTAGCAAGCCAGGCGCGGTGGCTCACGCCTGTAATCCCAGTACTTTGGGTGGCTGAGGCAGGTGGATTGCCTGAGGTCAGGAGTGCAAGACCAGCCTGGCCAACATAGTGAAACCCCTTCTCTACTAAAAATACAAAAAATTAGCTGGGCGTGGTGGCGGGTGCCTGTAATCCCAGCTACTAGAGAGGCAGAGGCAGGAGAATCACTTGAACCCGGGAGGCAGGGGTTGCAGTGAGCCAAGATCGCACCATTGCACTCCTGCCTGGGCAACAAAAGCAAAACTCTGTCTCTAAATAGATAAATAAATAAATAAATGCACATATACACAATGTAATGATCTGCAGCCATTAAAAATAACAATTGTTTTCAGGTATTTATTTTTAATTTTTATATTATTAATATATATGCTTTAAAAATCAAAATGATGTGGAAAGGCACACATTGGAAAGTCTTATACTCATCCTCTTCCATTTTATATGTATATATGTAATCTATCTTAATGTAACCACTCCCATGCAAATAACCGCTTCTAAGTTTCTTTTGAATCTTTTTTCATGTTTGTTTATACAAATTAATCCAAATATATATGTACATTATATTTTATATTTCCTTCTTTCTTACACAAAAGAGAGAAAAGTATCTATATTGTTTTGTCCTTGCTTCATTTTGCTTTGCTTTTACTTGACAAAAATATCCAGGAGATTTTTCTGGTAAATAGAGAGCTTCCTCAGTTTCTCAAAGCTTCATAGTATTCATTGATGGTTACTTGTGTTGTTTTCAGTCTTTTACTATTGTAAAAATGTTTCAAGGAATAATCTTGAATATACTTCATTTTGTATGTGTGCAAGTGAAGTAGCCAGATAAATTCCCAGAAGTGAGATAATTGCTCAAAAGCTAGATATATTTGTAACTTTAATAGACATTACCAAATTTTCCCCCATAGGGATTCTACCATTTTGTCATCCCATTAATAATTTATGAGAATGCCTGTTGTAATTTATTTTTATTTTTATTTTTTTGCCAAACTGGGAGGTAAAACTACCTTAGGTAGTTTTATTTTGCATTTCTCTTACTGAGTGTGGTTTGGCATATTTTCATATGTTTAAGAGTCATTTGTGGAGTTCTAGTTGTGTGTGTGCCCTTCGTATTAGTCAAGGTGCTCCAGAGAAACAGAACCAATAGGGTGTGTGTGTGTGTGTGTGTGTGTGTGTGTGTGTGTGTGTGTGTGTGTGTAGATAGAAATTTATTTTAATGAATTGTTTTACTTGATTTGTGGGGTCTGGCAACTCTGAAATCTTCAGAGCAGGCCAATGGAGTGGAGACTCAGAGAAGAGCTGATGTTGCACCTCAAGTCAGAAGTTATTCTGGAGTCAGAGTTTCTCTTCCTCAGGGGTCCTCAGACTTTTTTTCTATTAAGGCCTTCAACTGACTGGATGAGGGCCACCCATCTTATGGAGGGTAATCTGCTTACTCAAAGTCTACTGATTTAAATGTTAATATCTTCTAAAAAGTACCTTCAGAGAGACATCTAGACTGGATGGTTGACCAAATAGCTGGGTACCATGGCCTAGCCAAGTTGACATATAAAAATAATCACCATATCTTTTGTCTATTTTTTTTGAAGACTGGGTTGCTGGTATTGTTTTATTAATTTAAAGGTGCTTTAGATATATCCAGAAAAGTAGAATTCTAACTCTAGAATTTCTTTCAGTCTTATCTGAATTACACATTTTCACCGGTTCTTCATGTTTTCGTGTATTGTGTCTTAGGCCATGCAGACATTTTTGTGGTTTTCTTTTGTTTTTCATTGTATGTGCATGCATTTTGAGTCGTAGAATGAAAAGACCCTCGCTAAACCGAGGTTACAAAATAATTTCACTATGTTTTCTTCTAATATTTTATAATTCAAGAAAATAATTTTAAAATATATTTAAATATTTTAAAAATGTTTTATAACTTTATATATATTGTATCATATATATCTCTTAGAAGACATAAGATACATCCACATATATGTCTACATATACATCATAATATATATATGTATGTATCATATACTATCTTAAATAATATAATGCATGCACATACATTTTATTATGTAGGTACATGCATGCATGTGTGTATGTGTGTTGGTATAATTTTGACCCATTGTTAGTTTATCCTGGCGTAACGTATGAGGTGTGTGCCTGATGGTTGCTTTCACACGTCAACCTGACTGGGCCCCAGAGCACCCAGATATTTGATTAACTGTTATTCTGAGTGTGTCTGTGAGCGTGTTTGGGGATGATTTTAACGTTTAAATCGGTAAACTGAGGAAAGTAGATTGCTCTCCCTTTTTTTTTCCTCAGCTTTTGGAGGAACTTAAGATTGCTCTCCCTAATGTAGGTAGCCCACATCCAGTCCACCAAAGGTCTGAATGGAACAAAATGGCTAGGAGGGACTCTACCTGCCTGACAACCTTGAGCCAGGACTTTGGTCTTTTTTCCTGCCCTCAGACTCAAACTGAACATTGAATCTTCTTGGATCTCTAGTCTGCCAATTTTTGGACTGGAACTATACCATAGGTGTTGCTGGGTTTCCAGCTTGTCAATTGCAAATCTTGGGTCTTAGCTTCCATAATTGCATGTCTCCCTCTCTCTCTCTCGCTTTCTCTTTCTCTTTCTCTCTCTCTCTCTATATATGCTAATTGTTCTGTTTTTCTGGATAATCTTGACTAATGCAGCATGGATTCAACTTTCATTTTCCAATGACTACACAATCATTCCTCATAATGTACTGAAAAGTTCTATCTTATTACCACTAATTTAAGAAGCTGCCTGTATGATATGCTGAATTTCCATACATATATAAATGTAAATCTAGAATTTCTACTTCTTTTCCATTGAGGTATATATCTATTCATGAACCTGTGTCATGCTGTTCAAGTTATTAAGGCTTTAAAATAAGATTTTATATTTGAAAAGGATTGTTCTCCAAACTGCCTTTCTTTTTCAGAGTTTTTCTCTCTATTCTTGGCTTCATTTTTCATTTGAACTTTAGAATCACCTCTCTAACTCCAAGGTGGAAGAAAATAACTTGCTATTTTTATTACGATTGTAATAGTGACTTATGAAAATTAAAATGTTGAATTTTTTTACTTCTATGACATTTCTTTCAATTTTGTTCATGTCTGCTTTTATATCCTTTGGGGGTGTTTTACAGTGAATTATCTTCAAAAACTTTTAGTCTCTCTCATTTTCTTAGGCAAAGTATCTTCTTTGTAATTGTAAACTAGTCTATTCTTCTGTTTATATATTCTAAGTGAAGGCTTTTGATTTATTTATTTTAATTTTATTTATTTATATTACTGTTTATAGTAGTTATTCAATAGGTTATCTTTGGTTTTTCAAGTATAAACATTGTATGTAAACATACAATTTTATGTAAACATACAATTTTATAACGGTGATAATTTCACCTTTTCGTTTCTGTGTTTTATAGTTCTGATTATCTTTACCAGTTGGATTTAGCTGCATTCTGTATAATGTTCAATAGTGATTGTACTAGTGGACATCCTGGTCGTATTTTTTAGCGAGAATTCCTTCAGCGTGTTCTCATTAAAAATGAAGCTTGCCTTTTCAACTCTGATTATATAAAATAACAGTAAGGAAGTAACCATCAATTCCTATTTTATAGAGCTTTATTTTTTAATCAAGAATTGTATTGGCTGAGCGCGGTGGCTCACACCCGTAATCCCAGCACTTTGGGAGGCAGAGGCAGGTGGATCGCCTGAGGTCAGGAGTTCAAGACCAGCCTGGCCAATGTGCTGAAACCCCGTCTCTACTAAAAATACAAAAATTAGCTGGTTGTGGTGGGCGCCTGTAATCCCAGCTACTTGGGAGGCTGAGGCAGAAGAATTGCTTGAACCCGGGAGGCAAAGGTTGCAGTGAGCCGAGATCACGCCACTGCACTCCAGCCCGGGCGACAAGAGTGAAACTCCGTCTCAAAAAAAAAAAAAAAAAAAAAAAAAAGAATTGTATTGAATTTTGTTAAGTGCTTTTTCGTCTTTTATGGAAATGACTACATAATCTTTTCTCTGTTTAAACTTATTGATATGATTAAATATATTAACATGTTTATTAATATAAAATGTTATTTCCATTCCTGGAATAAACCAAACTTGGTCATAATATAGTATTTTTTAAATGTGCTGCTGGATTCTGTTTGCTAACAGTTTATTTAGGATTTTACATGAATACTTGGTCTGTAGTTTTAGTGTTCAATCTTGGTCCTGTTCTGGAATCAATTTCATAGTAAATTCATTAAAAAGTAGAAATGTAATTTAGTTTGTTACATTCTGGATGAGTTACAGATATCTGGTTGAATTTTCCTGTGAAACCCTCTAGGTCTGGTACTTTTATTAGAGAGGATTTCTCTTAGAACCTTCTCTGTCTTTTATTTTTTGTTGTTTGTTTGTTTTAAATGAAACTATTCTGAGATTACTTTGGGTACATTTTATTTTGGGGGGAGAATGTATCCATTTAATCCAAGTTTTCAATTGTATTTGCATGTATTTGTGGAAAGAAATCTATTCATGATTCTTTAATTTCCTCTTTTTCTATTATTGTTACCCCCTTATTATTCCTTATTTCTGCATTTTTGTTTTTTCTTTTTTTCTTATTAAGGCAAGCTTGTCTAGTGGTAATTGGTCATTGATTTTTTTCCAAGAACCAGGTTTTTTTTTTATGGATTAATTCTACTGTTTTTCCTATTTTAGCATTTATTAATTACCTCTTCTGATATCATTTTTTTTCTTTGACTTTATTTTGTTGATTTTTTTATTTTAATTTTTAGAACTATCTTTTCATTCTTTCTCCTTTATTGTTATATAGTATTGAAAGCACTGAATTTTTCTCCAATCATTATTTGAGCTGTATTGCATAGATTCTTAAATATAGTGTTTCTGTTTCACTCTTTTTTCAAAATGCGATACTTTTTGTTTGTACTTCTGTTGAAAAAATAATTTTATGAGAGAAGATGTGTGTGTTTTAATTTATAGATGAAAAGGTCTTTTATTTTCTGACTTTGTTTTTGATTTCTAACTTTATGGTGTCATAAGAGAATATCTGTATCATTTATATCCTTTAAGAATGTATTTATGATATCTTAGTGAGCAAATAGGGGGTCCATGTGAATTGCCCATTTCGGGGTGATTAAAAATATGAGACTGGGCGCAGTGGCTCAGACCTCTAATTCCAGCACTTTGGGAGACCAAGGCAGGAGTATCACTTGAGGTCAGGAGTTGGAGACCAGCCTGGCCAACATGGTGAAACCCCGTCTCTACTAAAAATACAAAAATTAGCCAGGCATGGTAGCTCACGCCAGTAATCCCGTCACTTTGGGAGGGCTAGGTGGGCGGATCATGAGGTCAGGAGATTGAGACCATCCTGGCTAACACGATGAAACCCCATCTCTACTAAAAATACAAAAAAATTAGCCAGGCGTGGTGGCACGTGCCTGTAATCCCAGCTACTCGGGAGGCTGAGGCAGGAGAATCGGTTGAACCTGGGAGGTGGAGGTTGCAGTGAGCCGAGATCGCGTCACTGCACTCCAGCCTGGGCTACAGAGCGAGACTATGTCTCAAAAAAAAGAGTCATTCTATATTGTAGAACCACTGAGTTAAGTACATGTCTATCACATCTACTTCATTAATTACGTCGTTTGAGTCTCTTATATCCTTACTTGTCTACTCACCCTGTCTTGGAATTTGACAAATTAATGTCTTTTATTATTAGTGTATTTGTTGTCATCCCCTCTTTCTTTTAAAATGTATTTTTACTGATAAGTTTTCAGATCTGCCACCATGAAAACCCCCTTATGCTTCTTTCTTCCCTGCAACTCCTGTTTTGGCTTCTTATGGGCTCCCAATATAACCCTGCTGGTTTCGGCTGCTTTTTGCAGAATTTACATGTACTTTAGACTTCACAATTTTTTTCTTCTCTTTCCCAGTTTCATGAAAATATGGTTTAGAAGTTTTTCTTTCGTTCTCCTTGTTGCTTTGTCTTGTTTCAAGGAGAAGAATTGCGGGGACATTAGCATATTTTAAGAATAAGAATCCTATATCTGATCATTATCATTTAACAGATTGGAAAACTAAGGCTCAGAGAAATTAACAATTTGCCCAACACTATGTAGCCATATTGCACCTGTGGATTAGGCCTTTGGCTAATATGTAGTCTATATATTTCTTTTTACCTTATAGCTTCCCATACAGACCACTCTTACGACCACCCAAGTTTTGAGTTAGACCTAAAATACACCTTATTGATTTTTTTTTTTTCTTTTGGTCCAGTGGGTGACATTGGAACACTTCCTTCATTTTGATTCAAGATTTGAGCCTGTTTTAATCTACATGCCCTTTGGCAGTCACTAGGAAGTCTACTTCAGGCACTTCGTACTTCATATTTTCTCTTGAGTTTTCAGTATTACCTGACTTGGGCTAAATGAATCTTGCAGTTACTTTGTGAATTTCAGATGTTTTTCCATGTTTCTTTCTGATGAATTGCACAACTCAGCATCCCCAAAGTGCCTGATTATAAAGCTAGTTTTCTGTTTAGATGGTGCTGAGATAGAAGCCAGGAAACAAAGAATGATAGGAACTTGTTTGTCAATACAGCTGGAGATTCTGGAAAAGAATCTAAAGCTAAAGCTGAGGTCCTCTTTGAAAACTTTGTCCCACACTCAGAAAATGAACTGGGCCGTATTTTGAAACATTGAAATATGGCTATATCAGTAATGAAGTTAGTATCTTCTCATCAGAAGTACCATGAGAATTCCTCCTTAATTTCAATTGTTGGGTGTTAGTTTCACAATATAATTTTAAAGTGACAAATTTTTAAGAGCAATAATCTCATTTTGGGGAGATACAAATGCTTATCTAATTTAATTCTGCTGCCTTGTGAACTTTCTTAATGAAATTGCATATGTCTAATCAGAGAGAAAATGTGAGAGTGAAAATATCAGTATATAAAGTTAATTAATATCACATAATTTCACCTAGAAATGGTGACAGTAAACTCTGAATATCAAACAAACTAAAGACCATTTATGTTATTCATGAAAAAGAATCTTTTTTCCTAACTCGGTAAGTAAGAGTAACAAACGACTACTTAAGGCAGGCTATGTATTGGGAGGAAAATGGTTTTCTTGGCCTTTCAATGTTTATTGTGGAAAATTTCTTTGATCTAGATTCCATTCCAGAACTAATAACACAGATTGCAGGGTTTCTGTGTCATGCATTGGCACAGAATGACTAAGTCTTCTTAGTCTCAATAACTTTTTAGGCTTACCATTGGAAGCCAGCTCCCTGGTTTCATATATCTTAATTCTAGAAAATTCTACGGTAAGTTGAATTTTCAACTTTCAGTCTTAAACCTATGAATCACTTGTGTAAAAAATAAGGAATTACATGTGCAGGAGAACAGAAATTGAATCTTTTCTGGCAACTGTTGATTATCTTCATTGTCAAGCTGAGAACTTTAGAAAATATATTCCTTCAACACATTTTAGGAGGAATATATACTTTCAAATCCCAGCTCTGCCACTTACTGGCTATGATCTTGAACAACTTATTTCACCTCTCTGTACTTCATTTTCCTCCTCTGTATACTTGTGACTGGTGATAACTGTATTTTTCTAGAGTTATTTTGAGGATTAAATAACCTAGTATTTAGAAAGCATTGGCAATTAAGAGCCTAACGACTAATTTCTCTTTTTTTCATTCTCTTTTAATTTCTTCTCTCCTTCATTATCTTGTGCCCAATACTGACTCTGTTGCTGCACATAATATTCATTCATTATCATACACCAACACCACCATGTTACCATCTCCTCTGCTCTTGGCCTCTCATGTCTGTCCCTTCTCAATAGATTGTATATCTTATGTATCCTTCCCATATATCACTGCAGGGGGCTGAAAATTAGATGAAAAAACAAATTCAAAACAAGTAGTTAATGAAGATTAACAACTTGGTATATGACATCATGCAGCTATGATTTACATTTCAGCAGATGCCTTCAAGAAATTCACCAAGGAAAAGACTAATGATGAGTCTTTTCAAGCATTATGGCTAGCTGCTAAGGAAAATCTTTTGGGCCAAAGCATTTTTTAAACCCATTTTAAAGAGGCATAATTTACATACAATAAAATTCACCAATTTTAAGTACATAATACAATGAGTAATAACAAGTATATAGTCATATAGCCATCACTGCAATCAAGATGTAGAACATTCCATCACCGCAAAATGTTTATTCTGTCTTCTTTTCAATCAACCCCTTCCTTCCATACCTAGACCCTAGTAACCAATGATCTGCTTTCTGTCACTATAGTTTTGCCTTTTCTAGAATTTCTTCTAATGGTTATCATACATTATGCAGTGTTTTGTGTCCAATTTACTTGACTTAGCATAATGTTTAAGATTTCATCTGTGTTGCTGAATATATCAGCAGTTCATTTCTTTTTACTGTGAAATAGTATCTAGTATTGCATTGAATACATGCGTCACATTTTGTTTATTTAATCACTACTTGAGGGGTATTTGGGTTTCTTCCAGTTTGGGGCTATTATGATTAATGTGTGTATGAACATTCATGCATAAGCCTTTTGTAGAAAAATTTGTCATTTTTCTTGGACAAATTCTTAGGTGTGGAATTGCTGTTTTGTATGGCAAGTTTATATTTAACTTTATAGGAAACTGCCAAATTATTTTCTAAAGTGGCTGTATAATTTTGTATTCCCACCAGCAATGTATGACACTTTTAATTGCTCTGTATCTTCATCAGTACTTACTTTGGTCACCTTTTTAATTTTAGATATTCTGATAGGTGTATAGTTCTATCCCATTGTGATTTTTATTTGCATTGCCCATTTGACTAATGATATCAAACATATTTCCCATGAGTTTATTTTCCATCTGAATATCTCTTTTGGTAAAGTGTCTGTTCAACTCTTTGAAGTAAAGGCATTTTTTAATATTTGCTAACTCTGCATATAGGCTATGTTTAACCAGTCCTTGATACCACATGTATTATCCCAGTTCTTTGAACTCTTCCTCAATATTTAGTATAATGTGAGTTTTCTGGGGAAATGGTGAACAATTTAAATCATAAATTTGGGCAAAACCAAATAAATTGGAATTATATACCAAATCTTAGAGAAATAATACAAAAAATAAATAAATAATTGTATAGAGAAAAAAACAAAAATAAACTCTAGATTCCCATCTTAATATTAAATTTACATTGATATTAAGTTCTTATAATGGTATCCTTTCCAAACAAATGTTCTAGGAAAGAATGGCTGTACAAATAGGTGCATTAGACAGCAATCCTCTTGACGTATATTTGAGGGACTGTGAAAAGTCCTCAACATCAGCTATCTTACCTGTTGTTCTCAAATTCCACAAATGAGAGATTAATTTGTTGTCGTTGTTGTTGTTATACAAAGTACTCTAATCAATAGCAATATTTTCTGGGAGGAAAAGATGGGCTCTACTATTTGATAAGCTTCCATTCAAAATTCATCAGATACTTATTGAACATTTAGTATGTACAGAGCACTGCACTATGTGCTGGAGATGCAATGATGAAAAAGAGACCAGGTCCATGCTCTCCTATACGATTCCAATCCATCATTTGTTACTAGCTAATTTCTAAGTAAGGGAAGTGATGAGGAGTGAAATAGATGAATGGTGATGTAAAGAAAATGAAATTTCAGGACCCTTTAAATTTATTATGCCAAGGGAGGCATTAACCCTGGAGGCTGAGTCACATGTTTGCAACTTTTGTTTTATAGATTATAGATTAATTCGCTTCTTCATTGTTCTTGTTCTGTAAATGACTAGGAAAGACCAGAGACCAAACCTTCTCCCCTTCCAATCCCTGATTTTTGTTATAGATTAACTCCCTCCTTAATTGTCCTATACCTAACTCAGACTAGATGATGCAAAAGGCCCTAAAATGATTACATCTTCAGTGTGGAATGCTAACTATACCTTTCTAGAAAGAAAAGGACCACCTCAACTAGTCAGATATTCTAGCTATGCACTAAGCCTTAGATAGAAAGATACTGAAATTCTGTTAAACTTCTCTCAACTTTGTCTATATAAATGTTCGCAAACTTCTACATTCCAGGACACTGACTTCCATTCTTTGGAATCTGTGCTTTCTAAGTGGTTATCTCCAAACTTTGCACTTGAATAAACTCTCTTTAACGTGAATTCCGACCCTTTTGATTAGTTTAGGCTGACAGTGATATATGTAGAAAAGAGATTCAATAGTACATGTCCAAGGGTGTCAAAGGTAAGCCCTCATCCATTCATTCATTCATTGAAGATGAACTGATTTTGAAGCATTCATTTTGAAGCATCTCCTAATTATAAAGCAACATGAAGGGAAGCTTATTGAAGATTTGATTTGTGATGACAACACATAAGAGCTAGGTAAATGCATCATATAGTCAGTGCACTGAAGATCAATTATGGAATGTTCAGGACCACAGCACTGCACTCACTTTTCCCTTCAAATATATCTTCTACACTGTAGAAGAATGTCACTGCTTCTCTCTAGAAACTTCTATTACTGTTCTATTTTCTTTGAACTGCTTTACAAGGACAAGGCTATAACTTAAGGAAAGGAGGGTGGCCCAAAGGTAAGAAATACCTTAATGTGGCCCCACCAAATTTCACAATGCTCAGTCCACAGCACCTTTAACTACTTCCCATGAAGAGATCAGTTGTGAAATTTATCATGCTCCTTAAAATAATAAAAGGTACCCTTTCCTTCAACTTTTCCACTAAGTTTTCTTTTAGAAAGATTTCTTGTTTTACATAGAGGACCACTTGGCCTTTCCTCTAAGGGAAAAAATCCCTGTAGTTGAAAGAGCAGTGGGATTCTGGATGGGGGATCTGAATGCCCGTCCTAGCACTTTGATGAAACAGTCACATGATCTTGGGAAAATTCATTTTCTTCTCTAGTTTTCAGGTTCCAGATCTTTAAAATGAGGACATTGAACTGAACAGCCTCTTTTGTCACTGAAGGCACACATCCTGAATGCTCACATTTAAAAAAAAAAAAATCTGTACTTTAATCGTCCCCACTTAAAATCAATCCATCATCAGCCGGGTGTGGTGCTCATGCCTGTAATACCAGCATTTTGGGAGGCCAAGGAGGGTGGATCACCTGAGGTCAGGAGTTTGAGACCAGCCTGGCCAACATGGTAAAACTGAGTCTCTACTAAAAATTCAAAAATTAGTTGGGCATGGTGGCACGTGCCTGTAGTCCCAGCTAGTTCGGGGGCTGAGGCAGGAGAATAGCTTGAACCTGGGAGGTGGGGGTTGCAGTGAGCCGAGATGGCGCCACTGCACTCCAGCCTGGGCAACAGAGTGAGACTCCATCTCAAAAAAAAAAAAAAAAAATCAATCCATCATCAATGACCTCCTTGTATAGTACCATTTTTAAGGTCTTGAAGAAGATATAAGTAAATCTAAGACTTAGATATTTGTCCAGAGGAAATTATAGTTTATTTGCTATTCAGAGGTAAACGTGTAGGAAATGAGAAAGAGGAAGATAGCTGAATTACCCAATTTCCTAAGAGCTACTATACTAGACATATGCATACTCCCTTAACTTCAATGTCTCATATGGACCTACCCTCTTTCTCTAAAAATTGCAATTTTTATAACTTGGATTCCTTTTATTTTTCTGTTTCCCACAACAGTCTGTGAATACTGGAACTGTGAAAGTAGCCAGATAAAGGTCTAAAGGCAAAACTTCTTATAATTCAAGAACATTAATTATTTCATGAGATTTTATTGAGGAAGCATCAGAAATAAACCATCAGAAGCCTGTTCCTAACCAGGTAACCAGGATGCCCATGCGCTTGTGTCCCAACATCCAACTCTGCTTTTTTTTTTTTTAAGTTAGGAATTCAGTCAACCACTTTGGTAGCTCCAGCATGCTAATCTGTCACATCAAAATTATAAGGTGGTAATTACTATAAGACATATATCCTAGTTATGATGAGGGTACAAAGAAGGGATGGCTTTGTATTCAACTGACTTTTTCAACCATTCTTATCAACTTCTATTGCTTTTTGCAATCCTTTTGCATAGCATCCAGCTTCAGCGGGTCAGTTACAGAACAAAACAGTTTAAATTTTTAAGAGAACACAAAGGAACTTCATATCCACAGGAGAAGGCAATGAATAATAAAGTGAGTTTCAAATGTCAGGCTTACCATCTATTGGCATTGCATGTTGTTTTCTAAATGTACTTTGTATTCAATCTTAAACTGCCTAAATAGGTTAAGAAATGTGCTTTTCATTACATTTTAAAGTACCCTGCTTCTCAGGCAATCTAATTTCTACTTATGATAGAATATCAATTTTCATCTTGAAATTGGAATCTGAAAATTGGTCAACAAATTAAAATGGTTTGTCTTAATTGGCAGTGATGTTTTTAAAGCATTTTTTAATTCCATATTTTTATGAAAGACCCATGGGTAAAAATTTTCTGGCAATAGTAGATAAAGAGTCATCTTTTTGCTTTAACATAGGTTTTTCTATTAATTTTATTTAATTCATCAAATATTTTTGAGAATGTATTAGATGAAAAATTCTGTGCTAAATATGCTATTTCACAGAAGGCTTGTTCTTAAGGAGCTTATACACAATCAAAGAAATAGAATTGTAGAACTGGATGACTCTAAAAATCTTATCTGGTCAAATAGCCTAATTTTCCAGATGAGCACATCTAATATTTGGTGAGTACTTTGCCTGTGCCAAGTCACGTTTAAATTTGCCTTAATAAACTCACTTAATCCTCCCAACAACCCTATAAGGTAGGATTGTTATCACCATTGTGGCACATGTAAGTAACTTACCTAAGGCCGCTTATGTGGTAAGAGGCAAAGCCAGGATTTCTATTCAGGGAGGATGGACTCATATCCCATACTTCTTAATAAATTGCACTAAAAACTGAATTGAGGAAAACAAAGCCTAAAGAATAGAAAAGACTTACCCAAGATCATGAGCTCTATAGGGTCAGAGGTAAGATTGAAATTCAAATTTCAAATCTTTCAGTAATCTACCAAGTGTGGTCCATTATTCCATGCTAAATTAATAATTCATGTTCATGCAAAATGGAAAAAGAGCAAACTTAATTTACATGATTGTATTTATTCACTGGAGAAACCAAACATACATAAAAACAGAACTAATGGACAGCATAGGAAATATACTGAGCTGTGTAGTTAGTAGTAGGCTTCTTCTTTTTTACTTTTTCTATCAATATAACTCATTGGTATCTTTTTTTTATATACTTTAAGTTTTAGGGTACATGTGCACAATGTGCAGGTTAGTTACATATATATACATGTGCCATGTTGCTGTGCTGCACCCATTAACCCGTCATTTAGCATTGGGTATATCTCCTAATGCTATCCCTCCCCCTTCCCCCCACCCCAAAACAGTCCCGGGTGTGTGATGTTCCCCTTCCTGTGTCCATGTGTTTTCATTGTTCAATTCCCACCTATGAGTGAGAACATGCGGTGTTTGGTTTTTGTCCTTGTGTTAGTTTGCTGAGAAGGATGGTTTCCAGTTTCATCCATGTCTCTACGAAGGACATGAACTCATCATTTTTATGGCTGCATAGTATTCCATGGTGTATATGTGCCACATTTTCTTAATCCAGTCTATCATTGTTGGACATTTGGGTTGGTTCCAAGTCTTTGCTATTGTGAATAGTGCTGCAATAAACATATGTGTGCATGTGTCTTTATAGCAGCATGGTTTATAATCCTTTGGGTATATACCCAGTAATGGGATGGCTGGGTCAAATGGTATTTCTAGTTCTAGATCCCTAATAGTTTGTTACTCATTGGTATCTTTTTAAAGGGAGGCTTCTTAAAGTAACAGCATTCCTGAGTTGGACAAATATAAATGCTGACCATAGCATGATTTTGACAGCAAGGTCTGCAGTGCACAGAGAATGCACTTTGCAAAAGATCCACAAACCAATTCAGACATTAAAAAGCTATGATTGATATGCAAAAAGTTGCACTAATTCTGTACTTACAAATTCAAGTACATCTATAAAATGCAAAACAGAAAGCCATCTTAAGGGGAATGTTTTTAGAAATGTATTTGAATGAAATCAAGAAACTGTCAGAGCACTTCACATCACTTGGTATCTAGATAACTCTTTGGACAATGAAGTATATAAAATCTTTCCTGTTTTAAGAGTCCAAGGCAAAGTAGTTCCAGCTATTGCTCTGTTATGTAGCCAACAGCATAATATGAAGGTTTACTCATTTCAATATATCAGGGATTGACATGCATATTCCATAAATATTTTTTAATGACCCTCATCAAAAAATGTGAAGACCATGTATTTTTCAAGATCACAACAAATAAAAAGTTGGTGCAGCTAATGCCTTTGGTGTTAAATTACAATATGATAATGTATGTAGCATTCACAGAGATATAGTCACATCTTGCTGCAAAGACATGATACAAATGCATTTTTGGGAGAGGAGCAATTCACACAAACCAGGAACTAGCATCTACAGCATATGTAATTTTAGGACAAGCTATTAAAAGGAAAGAGTTGTCAGCAGATTCCTCAGGGTATGTTCCAGGAAGATAAAAGCAGGTAGAGGAAAGTTGGAGTAATTTTCTCTTAAAAGTTAGGAAGATATTTTTCTCATTTTGGAGGCATGGGGCAAGGGTGAGATGGAAAAGAACATGAAGAGTTGATAACCTAAGGTGTCCTTAGTCAACTTCCATATGTTCATTAAGCCACTCCAGTAAACTAAATCCTATCAAGTACTAAAAGATAAAAGCAAAGTGTTGGCACTATGGAAAACATGAGTACTTTGTAAATATTGCAATGACAAAATAGTGCTGCCAATCTGATGAATTTTTGGTGCTCTTGCTGAGGTGAAGGTTTTTGTAGACTCACTGTTGAAATGTGGTGGCGGATGCTCAAGTGATGATCATTACTTATTAAGGTGTATTCCAAGTAAGAGTCTTCAGTTCAGCATTTTTGTTGGCTCTAGGAGATGCTGCTTTTTTCTCTGATGGGATACTTCAATATTAGCCTGATTATGGACTTAGTAAAGAATGGATTTGCCAAAAGACTTTAAGATGTCCTTCATCATTTCAGTGTATTAGGTAGCAGAAGGAACAAATAGAAATAAAGCAGCAGTACATATAAATATTTCCTTCTTATGTAACTCTTCAATTCTTGGGGAATTCACCCCACCTTATAAAAGATGTTTGAAGCCTGACATCCTATTTTCCATCCAAAGTCAGGTCTCCCTGGGTTTGTTCACCAAGTTCCTCTTAGAATGTCAAGGAGCTGTTTACTTCCAGTTACATGCTATTTTTTTCAGAGGTGCACGTAGAGCACTGTACCTTATAATTAACACTTCTTCATATATTGAGTCGCCAGATGTGCAGTGTTCAATTCCATTTACTCAGGCTTATGACTAGTCACTCAACAATAAATATGGAACAGCTATAGTCAATGTTGATGTCCTGCTTTGTCTGCCACTACACATACCAGATTATGTTGTGCTACCAGCCTTGAAGAGCAGCAGATGAACAAGAATTCAAGTCTTGGGAAACACCA
Source organism: Gorilla gorilla gorilla (assembly GCF_029281585.2). NCBI lineage: Eukaryota > Metazoa > Chordata > Mammalia > Primates > Hominidae > Gorilla > Gorilla gorilla. The sequence goes on from NC_073247.2 coordinate 125,636,564, forward strand.
AATATAAGAAGTAAATTGAGCTAGAAAGGGAATCTGAGGAGAAGCACTCAGAGATAGAAGAAGGACCAGAAGAGTAGAGTAAAAAATAGAAGTCAACAATGACAGCATTAGTCAGCGTGATTTAGAGCAGCCATCTGTAATTATGACAGTTCTTTGAAGTCTCCTGTTGCACTATATATTTTTGCAATCAGTTGATTGTTTTTTCTGTCCGAAACTCATGTGGAATGTTCATCCCCAATGTGGCAGTATTGAGAGATTGAGCCTTTGAGAGGTGATTGTGTCATAAGGGCTATGCCCTCATGGTTGGATTAATCCATTCATGGATTAATGAATTAATAGTCTATCATGAGAGTGGAACTGGTAGCTTTATAAGAAGAGGAAGACAGGCCTGAACTAGCATGCTCAGCCTCCTCACCATTTGATGCCTTGCACCGCCTTGGAGCTCTGCAGAGGCCCCACCAGAAAAAGGCCCTCACCAGATCTGGCTTCTTGACCTTGGACATACCAGTTTTCAGAACTGTAAGAAATACGTTTATATTCTTTAAAAATTGCCCAGTTTCTGGGATTCTGTTATAAGCAAACTAAAATGGACTAAGACAAATTTCATACAAATTTTGTGTTTGACTGCATAATTATTTGTTTTGATAGAAAATAAGTTTCTTGAGTCTGTGCAAAATTGATGAATCTGGAAGATGCATCATGCTTATCCAAGTGTTTACACATCCTCTGGCACACTGACAGGATGAGAACATGAAAGCCACCATTAAACTTGACAATTGAGATGATTTTTAAGAGAATGATGTCAGTAACATGGAGGGACAGACCTAGAATCTAGGGACAGAGGCAAAAAAAAATTGTAAAAATCCAGGACATACTGGTTGTTTAAAGAAACTTGTTAGTAAAGTGAAGAAGGAAGTGAGGATGGTGTTTTCAATACGGATCAAAAAAAGATATTCCTAAGAAACGGAAGGCTTAATCAGGGAGCCTTAACTAAGAATTCATAGTCATTTCACAATTTCTTATTTATAAAACACTTCTCAGAATGGTTTAAAGTATTTCTTAGCTCTATCTCAAAATCCTAAGACAATAATCACAACTCTTGATTAGTTATTTCTAATATAAAGAATGCCAAACACAATCATTTTTAACAATGTGCATATGCTTATCTTGAATGAGTTTAAACATTTTGAAAACAAGAACCTTATCTGAGTTCATGGACCATGAGATGGAATGAGTTAGGTTAGTATTTTTGGGTGTCTACTATGTTACAAAACCTCTGCTGTGTATTTTACACATATTGTTGGATTGCATATTCAAAATTAACCTATAATATAGACATTCCTGTACCCATTTTATTTATTTTTAATTTTTACAAATACATTATATGTATATATATTTATGGAGTATATGTTACGTTTTGACACAAGCATACAATATGTAATCATCAGGGTAATTGGGGTATCCATCACCTCAAGAATTTATCATTTATTTGCGTTAGGCACATTCCAATTCCACTCATTTAGTTATTTTAAAATATAAAATAAATATTGTTCACTATAGGCACCATGTCGTGCTATCAAATACTACATCTTATTCATTCTATCTAAATATATTTCTGCACACATTAACCATCCCCACTTCCCCTGGCCCTCCCCACTACCCTTCCTAGTCTCTGGTAACTGTCATTCTACTGTCCTTTTCCATGAGTTTAATTGTCTTAATTTTTGCCTCTTACATATGAATGAGAACAGGTGAAATTTATCTTTCTGTGCCTGGCTCATTTCATTTAACATAATGACCTCCAGTTTCATCCATGCTAAGAAAATGGATGCTTAGAGAGATGAGGCAACAGCATCTGCAAATACTGACACTGGCTAAGTAAAAAATGTGGCAAAATGTGACACTTCATGCCAGTACCATCTGTCTCCAAAACTTACGTTTTTCCCATGACACCGAGAAAAGATGGTGAAAATCATTCAAGATTCTCTGGAGCCTAATGTGGGAAATCGTTGGATATTTCTTAGCATGTCACTCTATTTAGCAGTAGCAATCTTCTAAGCTATCTTCGTACTCTTTTGAAATTTAATTTTAGTATGATATTTGTTGAAATGATTGATTCTCAACTTCTATTTGATCACCAGTTGATATGAGGCAATAGTGTAAAAAAAAAGAGCTACAGTTGATATTAATGGACAATATGGTTTTGCTCTGTGTCCCCACCCAAATTTCACCTTGAATCGTAATAGTCCCAATGTGTCAAGGGCGTGACCAGGTGGAGGTAATTGAAATATGGGGATGGCTTCCCCCGTACTGTTCTCGTAATAGTGAGTGAGTTCTCACGAGATCTGATGGTTTTATAAGGGGCTTCCCCCTTCTCTTGGCTCTCATTCTCTCTCCTGCTGCCTTGTGAAGAGGTGCCTTCTGCCACGATTGTAAGTTTCCTGAGGCCTCCCCAGCCATGTGGAAATGTGAGTCAATTAAACCTCTTTTCTTTATAAATTACCCAGTCTTGGGTATTTCTTCATAGCAGTGTGAGAACAGACTAATACAATGGAGTATAAACTGCATTAGCATCCCTTTCCCATCTCCAGTGAGCACTCTTTTTATATCCGTGAGTCCTATATGTAATTTTCCACTCCCAGTTTAGTCTTTGCCAGACCCTAAGACTGTGAAATACCTCTAAGGTATCAGATATAGGGAAAGTATATAAAACCATGCAGTTTATATTGGTGGTATGAAAATTATGATAACAATGTTAATATTAGTAAAATTGTTATTAAGTACCGTGAAGGAAAATAGTTTGTTATAAAACTGTGTAACATGGGACTCTGCCATAGTTTAGGGGTAGGAGATTCTGAAAAGACTTCCTAGAGGACGTAATATTTAAGCTATATCTAAAAAATGGAAACTGAGAAGTGAAGTAGGCAGAAAAGTGTGGGTCCATGTTCTGAACAAATGAAATAGTTTAATTTATGGTTCCAAGAGAGCGAAAATTATGACATCAATATATTCTCAACTTACTATAGCACATTGTTACTAAGTATGTTGCATAGGACAGAAGCAACATAAGACCACTTCAGTATCATCTACAGAAATCTTTCTCAGGCTGGCACCTGTACATGAATCCATACCCATCTTTGTACATCCTAGTTACATCCCACATTATACTCTCATATTTATTTTTATCTTTACAGATAGTCCATCCCCAGTTGGAAACAGTGTCATGAGAAAAATGATCTATGTGCATTCTGAAAATCCAGATAGTCTAGAATATGACATCTCTCCAACTGCCTAGTTAGCAATAGACTAAAAGAAGGTTAGTGGATTTGGCATTGCACATGCCCAAGCTAGAGCCTTAGTGGAATATTAAGAGCATTACCACCCGGACAGATCATATGACATTAATTTCTCTTTCCTCATGTTTAAAGATCAAAACAATAATACTTGCCTAATGGGGTGTGTGATGAGATTAAATGAGATAAATTATTTAGGGAAATAAACTATATTAATATTACAACAAACCCTAAAGCCTGTCACGGGGTTTTGTGAGCAAACCAGCCTGATTACTAGTATCCTGTATGTTATTCAGTAAATCACTAAACTTTCCTAATGATCCCAGATATGTCAGCTATTTCTTTTATTAATATGAGTTACAAACTTTTTTTTTTGAAATCCTGGGATAATTTATCATAAGAAATAGAAAACAGGAGGCCACTGTGCTCAGGAACTGAAAGTTCTGCCTGAATTATCTTAAGTAATGTATCATTGAAAAGTAGAATATTCTATCAGCAGATATAAGTTGGAAACTATTTCCGAAGTCTTGATATAGAGATTTTTCATTTCTTCTTTATTTTTTCTTATTTTCTTTTGTCTTTAATCATATACCTTATTCAGATTTTCCAGCTTATTGAAGCCAAAGCCAACTTTTCTAATCTGATTGAAGAAGAATAATGACTAAAAATTGAACTGTAAGCTAATGCATGTAGAAGAGATGTGGCCAGGTCATTTGCAAATGGGTAAAGCCTAAGTATGTTCAGGGTCATTAAGACTTTTAAAAATCCATTAAGAAATATTGAAAATGTTCTTTTCAGAGTCAGTTTCATGGGATTTTTTTAATTACCATATTTATCATATATATAATGGTTAATCTTTTATTTAAACTGGAAACAAAAAGAATTTTAGGCTATTAATAATCACCAGAAGCAAATCTTATAGTAAAAGCATCTCTTTGGCTCCACAAACTATTCTAGGTGACTGATTTCAGGGGTTTAGACAGCTAATGAGTTAACTTTGTGAATCCTAAGAAATAAAGTGGAGTTAAGTTTCTGCTACTCAGGCAGAAATTGTTTCCTTTCTAGCCTCCTGAATTAAAGTCAGAGGAAAAGTGGTATGTTCTAGGTGACTATGTAGTTTAAAGGGTTTTTTTTTTCAAATCTAAAAAATGTTTACTGAAATGACAAAGAAATAGACTAAGAGCAAGAAGCCTGGTGGCTACTCATAGAATCATTATTTTCTTACACTTCATGTATCCATTTTAAATTCATTAATTAATATTAACAATTAATAACTCTCCCTACAAAACAATGAATTTTTTTCTAGATTTCTCAATGCTAGAAAGAAAAACAAGAATGTCAAAATAGCATAGCAACAAATCATTGAAATAGACGTGCCCACTAGCACTAAATATTACTGGACATCAGCTAGATAATAGCTCTTATCCTGTAAAGCTTGTGAATACAAGCGTGATTCAAAAAATCCTGCATCCTTAAATTTAGATCATGAACATATTGGATAAAGACTTTCTATAGACTATTTGGCATTATGCTAATGGCCTTAGCAATATTTACTAACTAAAAAGTATTTTACAGCAAAGCTTTTAGAACAAAGTTCCCTTCTACTCATATCCCTTTTAAATTATTTTTCCAAAATTCATGTTAAAATATAGAACCAGGCTGGGCATGGTGGCCCATACCTGTGGTCCCAGCACTTTGAGAGGCCAAGAGAAGGGGAATGGCTTGAGCCCAGGATTTCAAGACCAGCCTGGGCAACAGAGACCTTGGTCCCTACAAAAAATTAAAAAATCAGCTGGGCATGGAGGCTGAGGCAGGAGGATCACTTGAGCCCAGGAGTTTGATTCTGCAGTGAGCTGTGATTGCACCATTGCATTCCAGCCTGGGTGACAAGGTAAAACCCTGTCTTGAAAAGAAAGAAGAAAAAAAGAAAAAAGAAAAGAAAAGAAAGAAAGAAAGGAAAGGAAGAGAGAGAGAAAGCAAGAAAGAGAGAAAGAAAGAAAAGAACCGTAATAAGTAGTCTAAATAAAGGCTTACCAGGGTCTGAATTTGTCATTGATAGAGATTTCTGAGATAGAGAAACAAAGATCTAGGAGCTTTTTAAAAAGATATCAAAGGCATGTGTAGAACAATACAGTTGGTGACCAAGAATCTTATACTCAACTGTTGTTCTGTGCTAACATATATTCAGGAAGGAATCACTTGTTTTTTATTGCTTTTTATTTATCAGGCTTTCCACATGGTTATAATTAGATTTTTAGATTTCTATCTTTTTAAATTAAAAAAATTTAATTATCATAGAAAAACACCACAAATTGTGTGTAATTGGCTAGAGGATTTTGGTATAGTGTTTTATGAAGGTAGCAGAACAATCACGTGTTATGAATGATGTCATTGTTCATTAATCAGTGAAAATTTTGCCCATTAGAGGCATAGTTCCATCCCAGCCTCAGAATAGAGTTCTTCAATGGAGGTAAAACATTATAAACCAAAGAAAAAAGAGTTGAAAATAATTTTTGCTGACACCTCTGTCAACTAAAACTTGATTCTTCCATACGTGATTTTTGTTCCTCTTAGCATTTTCTCTCAATGCAAACTTAAAAGCTGAGTCTCCAAAGACAAAAATGAATGGAATAACTTACTTTAGGAATATTGATTAATTTTAACTCTTTAATCCAGCCAACTTGACTGGATTAAGGGATTAAAATTAATCAATATTCCTAAATATTCTTAGCATTCTTCCACATGCTAAGTTCTTATTAGCATGTGACTCTGAGTGGACTAGGTGGGAAAGATCTACCCTTTTCAATCCAGTGGGGACCAGGAGAGAACAAAAACAAAGGAAACATGGAGTGTAATCTATCTGCTAGAGCTGGAATACACTCTTCCTTTCCTGTCCTTGGACAACACAACTCCAGGCTTTCTGGTCTTTGGACTCCAGGACTTCCACTTGTGCTCCCCGCCCCCCCACAGGTTCTCAGGCCTTCAGCCTCACACTGAGTGTTACACCATCTGCTTCCTTGGTTCTGAGGTTTTTGGGCTTGTACTGGGCCATGCTACCGGCATCCCAGGGTCTCAATTTTGCAGATGACCTGACATGGTACTTTTCAACCTCCATAATTGCATGAGTCAATTTCCCTAATAAATCCCCTGTCATATATCTACATATATATTGTTAGTTCTGTCTCTCTGGAGAACCTTGACTAATACAAATATGGTCAACATAAGTGATAATGGTGGCAAATGAAAAACACGTATAATCCTTTGATTTTAAACTTTATGTAGAGTAGCCTTAAATAGCCATTACTTTTGCTTCTGTAGATATTTCTTCATATGATTATAAGGTATAAGTGGAATCATCTAGTACAAGACGATTTAAAGTGCTTCATCATATGTAAATCACTTTAAAGGCATTAGTGAGCATGGCTAAATTAAGTTTAATTATCTCCAAGTTTATGTCATACTTGTTCTACATAAATCATTTTATTAATACAATATTTGGGTGCTTTCAAATAATCACCCCTTTGGTTGTATTGACTCTATCAAGATTTTTACCTTCTTCTTACAGTAGAAGTCAAATTATTCAGTTGGTTGAAGAGCATAGGTGAAGGGGATGTAGCATATTTTAGGTTCCACTCCTTCCTGATGTATGTTTTGGCTGTCTTTTAGTCTAGCATTCTCAGCTTAACCACTTTGACATTTCTGTGATGCACTATCCATGAATTATTTATTTATTTTTTATTTTATTTTATTTTATTTTACATTCCAGGATACACATGCAGGATGTGCAGGTTTGTTACATACATAAAAGTGTTTCATGGTGGTTTGCTGCACCTATCAATCCATCACCTAGGTATTATGTCCAGTATGCATTAGCTATTTATCCTGATGCTCTCCCTCCCCCTGCCACTCCAACAGGTCCCAGTGTGTGTTGTTCCCTCCCTGTGTCCATGTGTTCCCACTGTTCAGGTCCCATTTATAAGAGAGAAAATGCAGTGTTTGGCTTTCTGTTACTGCCTTAGTTTGCTGAGGATAATGGCTTCGAACTCCATCCATGTCCCTGCAAAGGACATGATCTCATTCCTTTTTATGGCTGCATAGTATTCCATGGCATATATGTAACACATTTTCTTTATCCAGTTTATCATTGATGGGCATTTGGGTTGATTTCATGTCTTTGCTATTTTGAATAGTGCTGCAATGAACATACATGTGCGTGTATCTTTATAACAGAATGATTTCTATTTCTTTGGGTATATACCGAGTAATGGAATTGCTGAGTCAAATGGTATTTCTGTCTCTAGGTCTTTGAGGAATTGCCACAGTCTTCCAAAATGCTTGAATTAATTTACATTCCCACCAAAAGTGTAAAAGCTTTCCTATTTCTCCACAGCCCCTTCAGCATCTGTTGTTTCTTGTCTTTTTAATAATTGCCATTCTGACTGGCATGAGATGGTATCTCATTGTGGTTATGATTTGCATTTCTCTAATGATAAGTGATGTTGAGCTTTGTTTTCATATGCTTGTTTGCTGTATAAATGTCTTCTTTTGAAAAGTGTCTCTTCATGTCTTTTGGCCACATTTTAATGGGGTTGTTTTGTTTTTCCTGTAAATTTGTTTAAGTTCCTTGTAGATGATGGATAGTAAACCTTTGTCAGATGTATAGATTGCAAAAATTTCCTCCAATTCTGTAAGTTGTCTGTTTGCTATGATGATGGTTCCTTTTGCTGTGCAGAGGCTCTTTAGCTTAATTAGATGCCATTTGCAAACTTTTGCCTTTGTTGCAATTGCTTTTGATGTTTTCATCATGAAATCTTCGCTCATGCCTATGTCCTGAATGGTATTGCCAACATTTTCTTCCAGGATTTTTATAGTTTTAGGTTTTACATTTAAGTCTTTAATCCATCTTGAGTTAATTTTTGTATAAGATGTAAAGAAGGGGCCCAGTTTCAATTTTCTGCATATGGCTAGCCAGTTTTCCCAGCACTATTTATTAAATAGAGAATCCTTTCCCCATTGCTTGTTTTTGTCAGGTTTGAAGATCAGATGGTTGTAGGTGTGCAGTCTTATTTCTGAGATCTCTATTCTGTTCCATTGGTCTATGTGTCTGTTTTTGTACCAGTACCATGTTGTTTTGGTTACAGTAGCCTTGTAGTATAGCTTTAAGCCAGGTAGTGTGATGCCTCCAGCTTTCTTCCCCCCCCCCCCCCTTAGGATTGTCTTGGCTATATGGGCTCTTTTTTAGTTCCATATGAATTTTAAACTAGTTATTTTTCTAATTCTGTGAAGAATGTCAGTGGTAGTTTAATGGAAATAGCATTGAATCTATAAATTACTTTGGGCAGTATAATCTTTTTCACGATATTCATTCTTCCTATCCATGAGCATGGAAGGTTTTTCTATTTGTTTGTGTCCTCTCTTATTTCCTTGAGCAGCGGTTTGCAGTTCTTGAAGAGGTTCTTCACTTCCCTTGTTAGCTGTATTCTTAGGTATTTTATTCTTGTTGTAGCAATTATGAATGGGAGTTCATTCATGATTTGACTGTCTGTTTTTCATGTATAGGAATACTTGTGATTTTTGCACATTGATTTTGTATCTTGGGATTTTGCTGAAGTTGCTTATCAGCTTAAGAAGCCTTTGGGCTGAGATGAGGGGTTTTCTAGATATAGTATTATGTCATCTGCAAACAGAGACAGTTTGACTTCCTCTCTTCCTATATGAATACCTTGTATTTCTTTCTCTTGCCTGATTGTTCTGGTCAGAACTTCCAATACTGTGTTGAATAGTAGTGGTGAGAGAGGGCATCCTTTTTTTGTGTTGATTTTCAAGGAAAATGCTTCTAGCTTTTACCTATTCGATATAATATTAGCTATGGGTTTGTCATAAATGGCTCTTTTTATTTTGAAGTAGGTTCCATCAATACTTAGATTATTGAGATTTTTTAACATGAAGGGATATTGTATTTTATCAAAGACCTTTTCTGCATCTATTAAGATAATCATGTGGTTTTTGTCTTTAGTTCTGTTTATATGATTAATTATGTTTATTGGTTTGCATATGTTGAACCAGCCTTGCATGCTGGGGACAAAGCCAACTTAATTTTGCTGGATAAGCTTTTTGATGTGGTGCTGGATTTGGTTTGCCAGTATTTTACTGAAGATTTTTGCATTGATGTTCATCAAGGATATTGGCCTGAAGTTTTCCTTTTTTGTTGTATCTCTGCCAGGTTTAGGTGTCAGGATAATTGTACCCTCATAAAATGAGTTTAAATCCCCACCTTTTTAATTGTCTGGAATAGTTTCAGAAGAAATGGTACCAGCTCCTCTTTGTACCTCTGGTAGAATTCAGCTGTAAATCCATGTGGTTCTGGACTACTTTTTTTTTTTTTTTTGCTTGCTAGGCTATTGATTACTGTCTCAATTTCAGAACTTGTTATTGGTCTATTCAGGGATTCAACTTCTTCATGGTTCAGTCTTGGGAGGGTGTATGTGTCCAGGAATTTATCCATTTCTTCTAGATTTTTTAGTTTACATGTGCAGAGGTGTTTGTAGTATTCTCTGATGGTTGTTTGTATTTCTGTGGGGTCAGTGGTGATATCCCCTTTATCATTTTTTATTGTGTCTGTTTGATTCTTCTCTCTTTTCTTCTTTTTTAGTCTAGCTAGTGATCTGTCTCTTCTCTTAATTTAAAAAAGAAAGCCTCTGGATGCATTGATTTTTTTGAAGGTTCTTTCATGTTTCTATCTCCAATTCTACTCTGATCTAGGTTATTTCTTTTCTTCTGCTAGCTTTTGGGTTTGTTTGCTGTTGGTTATCTAGCTCTTTCAGTTGTGATGTTAGGTCGTCAACTTGAGATCTTTCTAGCTTTTTGATGTGGACATTTAGTGCTATAAATTTCCCACTTAACACTGCTTTAGCTGTGTCCCAGAGATTCTGGTACAGTGTCCCTTTGTTCTCATTGTTTTCAAGGAACTTGATTTTTGCCTTAATTTCATTATTTACCCAGGAGTCATTCAGGAGCAAGTTGTTCAATTTCCACGTAGTTTTATGGTTTTGAGTGAGCTTCTTAATCTTGAGTTCTAATTTGATTGTGCTGTGGTCTGAGATACTGTTTGTTATGATTTCAGTTCTTTTGCATTTGCTGAGGAGTGTTTTACTTCCAGTTATGTGATCAATTTTAGAGTAAGTGTCATGTGGCACCGAGAAGAATGTGTAGTCTGTTGTTTTTGGGAGGAAGTCTGTAGATATCTATCAGTTCCACTTGATCCAGAGTTTGAGTTTATGTCCTGAATATCCTTGTTAATTTTCTGTTTTGATGATGTGTCTAATATTGACAGTGGAGTGTTAAAGTCTCCCACTATTACTTTGTGGGAGTCTAAGTCTCTTTGAAGGTCTCTAAGAACTTGTTTTATGAATCTAGGTGCTCCTGGATTGGCCAAATGTATATTTAGGATAGTTAGCTCTTCTTGTTGAATTGATCCCTTTACCATTATGTAATGCTTTTCTTCCTCTTTTTTGATCTTTGTTAGTTTGAAGTCTGTTTTGTCACACACTAGGATTGCAACCCCTGCTTTTTTCTGCTTTCCATTTGCTTGATAACTTTCCTTCCATCCCTTTATTATGTGTGTCTGCATGTGAGAAGCGTCTCTTGAATACAGCAAACCAACGGGTTTTGACTCTACCCAATCTGCCATTCTGTGTCTTTTAATTAGGGCACTTAGCCCATTTACATGTTTTTTTCTTATTTTATTTTATTTTTTTCAGATGGAGTCTCACTCTGTCACCCAGGCTGGAGTGCAGTGGCACCATCTTGGCTGACTACAACTTCTGCCTCCTGGGTTCAAGCAATTCTCCTGCCTCAGCCTCCCAAGTAGCTGGAATTACAGGCACCCACTACCACACTTGGCTAGTTTTTGTGCTTTTAGTAGAAACAGGGTTTTGCCATATTGGCCAGGCTGGTCCCAAACTCCTGACTTCAAGTGATCTGCCTGCTTCTGTCCCAAAGTCCTGGGATTACAGGCATGAGCCACTACACCCAGCCAAGCCCATTTACATTTAAGGTTAAAATTGTTATGTGTGAATTTGATGCTGTCATCATGATGCTAGCTGGTTGTTTTGCAGACTTGTTGATGTAGTTGCTTTACAGTATCATTGGTCTTTGTACTTCAGTGTGTTTTTACAAGGTCTGCTAATGGTTTTTCTTTTCCATATTTAGTACTTCCTGAAGGAATTCTTTCAAGGAAGGCCTGGTGGTGTCAAATGCCCTTAGCATTTCCTTGTTTGTAAAGGATTTTATTTCCCCTTCCCTTATGAAACTTACTTTGGCCAGGTATGAAATTCTAGTTTAGGAATTATTTTAAGAATGTTGACTATTAGAAATCTCTTCTGGTTTGTAGGGTTTCTGCTGAGAGGTCCACTGTTAATCTGATGGGTTTTCCTTTGTAGGTGACCTGGCCTTTCTCTCTGGCTGCCCTTAACATTTTTTCCTTCATTTCGACTTTGGAGTATCTGATGATTATGTGTCTTCAGGTTGATCTTCATGTGGATTATCTTACTGGGGTTCTCTGCAGTTCGTGATTTTGAAAGTTGGCCTTTCTTTTTAGGTTGGGGAAGTTCTCCTGGATGATATCCTGAAGTATGTTTTCCAACTTGGTTCCATTCTCCATCATTTTCAGGTACCCCAATCAGCCCTAGGTTCAGTCTTTTTACATAATTCCATAGTTCTCAGAGGTTTTATTCATTCCTTTTCATTCTTTCTTCTCTAATCTTGTCTGCCTATCTTATTTCAGCAAGATAGTCTTCAGGGTCTGAAATTCTTTCCTTTACTTGGTCTATTCAGCTATTGATACTTGTGGTTGCATTGTGAAGTTCTCATGTTGTGTTTTTCAGCTCCATCAGGTCATTTATGTATGTTCCTCTCTAAACTGGTTATTCTGATTAGCAACTTTTGTAATGCTTTATCATGATTCTTAGCTTCTTTGAATTGGCTTAGAACATGTTCCTTTAGCTCAGCAAAGTTTGTTATTACCCACTTTCTGAAGTCTACTTCTGTCCATTCATCTCTCTCAGTTTCTGCCCAGTTCTGTGCCCTTGCTATAAAGGTGTTGCTATCATTTGATGGTGAGAAAGCATTCCGGCTTTTTGAGCTTTTAGCACTTTTTCATTGGTTCTTTCCCATCTTCATGAGTTTATCTAGCTGCAATATTTGAGGCTGCTCACCTTTGGATAGGGTTTTTGTGGAGACTTTTTTTGTTGATGCTGCTGTTGTTGTTGCTTTCATTTGTTTCTCTTTTAGCAGTCAGATCCCTTTTCCACAGGGCTCCTGTGCTTTGCTGGGGGTCCACTCGAGACCCTATTCACCCGGGTCCCTCCCACGCCTGGAGATATAACCACTGGAGGCTGCAGAACAGCAAAAATGGCCACCTGCTTCTTCCTCTGGGAGCTCCATCCCAGAGGAGTACCAACCTGATGACAGCAGGAATGCTCTTGTATAAGGTATCTAGTGATCTCTGTTTTGGGGTCTCGCCCGGTCAGGAGACATAGGATCTGGGACCCACTTAATGAAGCACTCTGTCTGCCCCTTGGAGGAGGGGGTGCACTGTGCTGGAGGCAATCCCTCTTGTCTGGACTGCCCAGATCCCTCAAAGCCAGCTGGGGAAAATAGTATGTCTGTTGATCCATGGAGACCATGGCCACTCCTCCCCACAGAGGCTCAGTCCCAGGGAGATCAGAGTTCTGTCCCTAAACTCCTGGCTGAAGTTGCTGAAATTTCTGCAGGGAGGCCCAGCGTAGTGAGGAGGGATGGGTCAGAGTCCACCCTAAAGAGGCAGTCTGGCCACTGTCTGCCACAGCCACTGTGCTGTGCTGTGGGGAATTCCTCCTGGGTCCAAAGTGTCTAGTCTCCCCAGCACTGGCAGGGGAAAGATGGCAGACTGGAGCTGCAGTGATGGCTGTCACCCCTCCCCTGGGGAGCTCAGCTGTCTCAAAATACAGCCACAGTGATGATGGCTGCCTCTCCTCTGTGGAACTTGGTAGTCTTAGACAGTCTCCAGCCAGGTGGTCTCTGAGAATCTGCACAGCTCTGTGCTTGGGACCCAAGGCCTTAGTGGCGTGGGCTCACGAGGGGGGATCTCCTCTGTGCAATCCATTGGTTGGGTTGCACAGATTCATGGAAAAAGCAGTTTTTTCCTGGGGATGGGGGGTAGCATGATCACTCACCTCCTCCCTTGTCTGGGAGTGAGAGCCTTCCTTACCCCATGTGGCTCTCAGGTGGGTCATCACACCACCCTGCTTTTCCTTGCTCTCTGTGGGTTGCGACAACCACCTAGTCAGTCCCAATGAGAGAACCTGGATACCTCAGTTGCCAGTGCAGGATTCACTCATCGTTTTGGTTCTTCTTTGTGGGAGCCACCAACCACAGCTGTTTCTAGTTGGCCATCTTGGCCCTTCTCCCTAAAATTTGACCACGATTTATTAATATGGTCTTACATCAATAGAATTGAAAATAATAATTCTTGGGAACCAATTAACTTTTCTTTTTTGAAAACTTGTCACTGTAGAAAAAAAATGTCCTTTATTGTTTTTTACAGCCAAACTAGGTATTGTCTTTGAAAGATTTACTTTAGCTATTAGCAAATGAATAATCTTTTGCACTGCAATTTTTCCTTCAATAGATACTGTGATGGTTTGTTTTATGTGTCAACTTGGCGAGACTACAATACCCAATTATTCAAACACTAGGTGTTGTTGTGAAGCTATTTTAACGATGTGGTTAACCTTCATAATTGGTTGACCTTAAGAAATATTATCCTCAATAATGTGGGTGGGCCTCACCCAGTCACTTGAAAAGCCTTAAGAGAACAACTGAGGTTCCCTGAGAAAGAAGAAATTATTCTACAAGTATTCTATCAGCTTCTATCTTAAAGTTTCCAGCCTGCCAGTTTTCCAACCCACACGACCCGTTTTTTATTTTCCAGACTCCACAATTGTGTAAACCAATTCCTTGAAATAAACTATTGAAATAAATTACACACACACACATGCGCATGCACACACACACAAAATCCACTGGTTTTGATTCTCTGGAGAACGCTGACTGATACAGATTTATTGTAGCAAAACACTTTAGTATGTATAGGACTAGCCAAATTCCTGGCAATGGTGAAATAGAATATGGTTGCCTATATGTAGCTATGTTCTTTGAGTGTTGTAATGACGATGCAAATACCTATAAACCTGTTACGATTATATCCTGCATATACCACTGGGATACCAAGTTTCAAATTCCAACAGGAAACGCATTAAAGCTACAAGACACTTGTAGAATTACTATAATAAAAAAGACACAAAAAAACAAGTGCTGGCGAGGATGCGAAGGAACTGGAACCCTTATGTATTGCTAGGAAGAATGTAAAATGGTGCAGCCACTTTGAAAAACAGTTTCAGTTTCTAAAATCTTAAACATCGGGTTAGCATTTGACCCAGCAATTCTACTCCCAGATCTCTACCTAAAATAAATGAAATCATTTATTTACACATTTACACGAGGCTTGTATAAAAATGTTCATAACACCTTTATTTGCAACAACCCCAATCTGTAGCCAATCCAAATGTCCATCAACTGGTGAATAGGTAAACTGTGGTACATCCAAATAAGCAGTAGAAAAGAATCAACTGCTGACATCCACATGCAGGAGTGTGGGTTAACTTCCAAAACATTATTTTAAGTGAAAGAAGGCAGATGTAAGACTACATATTATATGATTTCATTTATAATGCAGTTTTAGAAAAGGCAAAATTATAGAGAGAGAAAGCACATGAGTGGTTGCTTGGGACTGGAGATGGGAGCAGGAATGGACTACATATAGGTACAAGTGAACATTTTTGCATGATAGAAACATTTTAAAACTGAATTGTGGTGATGATTGCACAGCTGTAAAAGTTTACTAAAAATTATTGGATTGTGCACTTATAATGGGTGGATTTTATGCTATGTAAGTTATACCTCAATATAATATCAATATAAATCTTAAACAATTTGGTTAGAAAATAGGAATTAAATACTATAAAGATCCCAAACTAACTGCAAATATGAATTCTGTGAATTTCAGCATTTGCAAGCTTGTCATTTTCACTAGTTAAAATAATGTATAAAAGTGATCTCTATAGAGCTCATTAACCACATTTCCTCTTCTTTCTGAGTACATAACTGGACTGCATTTCCCAGCCTCCTTTGCAGTGAAGTGTGGCCATACAAATGATTTATAACCAGAGGTGTGTAAAGGAAAATAATGTATGGTCTTTCAAGCTTGACCCATTAAAATACTGTGCTTGCCATCTTCCATTCTATTTTCTAGTATGCTGTCTGTACATTGACTCCCAGGGTGACCTTGGGAATCATCTACTGAAGATTCAGAGTTGCTAGCAGCCTGTGCCCCTGAATAACTGTGTAGAGCAGAAGTCCTCCTACCCCATCACCCTCCACAACAGGAATTGAGTAAACAAATACCCTTTTGTGTGAAGCCACTGAAATTTTGGGGTTGGCTTGAAACAGAGGTTAGCCTATTTGAACTAAAAATTATCACACTGATGTCGTTCTCACAAACATCTTACTAGTTCATTAAATGGAGAGACCAGGGATTAGCCCTCCTGTTCCATCTTCCCATTAGAAATTTGATCTAAGATTTCCAATGCCATTTAAAATAAGAGTAGAAGGCTTTGGAACTACGGTTTTTAGCCTATTTACCTTTACCTCCATCTTCTAACTTAACTAAAAAATTTTAAATAAGAGTTATTAAATTGCTTCCAAAGGCAGTTCAGCTTCCAAAAGAGTTCTCTGGTTAGAGAGCAACTCTTTAACAATAGTGTAGACCTCATTGTTCAGGAAGCATCCTCTTTGTTGAAAATATAGCAATAAGACCAATAGCAATAATTTAGTTGTATAAAAGACAAATTGAATTTTAAATTCAAAACATTCAAAGTTTGGCTTTGAAGATCTCTCAAAATCCCAGTAAAGATTCATAGAATCTCCTATCAAAACAGCACTTTATAAAGTGGATAAAATGGCTAGGATGCCAAGGATATTTCATTTGAATATTTAAGATGATTGATTCATAGAAAACCAGAGCTATTGTGAACATTAAATATCATCTAGATCACTCCCTTTAGCTTAGAGATTGGGAATCTGAGCTGCAGAGAGACTGAGTGATTGGCCTGAAGTCACACAGAAAGTGGCACATCCAGGACAAGAGCTCAGATCTCTTAATTCTATGCGCTAGCCTTAGAATAGGAGGCCAACTTCTGAAGATTCTACATGAGAGAAAGAGAGACAGAAAGTGTGTGTGTGTGTGTGTGTGTGTGTGTGTGTGTGTGTTGTGTGTGTAGCCTGCACATGGAATTTAAATTAGAAAGAAAAAATGATAGCTTGTTAGTTGTTTCATACAGTAAGAGAAACTAACCAGACTGAGCCCCTTAAAAGACTTTATCAAGTGGGAAGGCATTCATGACATCCTGGCTGATTTCAGATAATTTTCCTAGTCAATATTTTGTCCTATCAGAAAACATAATATCTTATTATAAGAAAATGAAGTTTCCTTTACCGACTAGTTTTATGTAATTAGAATTGTGAGCTTCTGACTAAAAAAAAGGGCAGATCTCTTTCCCGAGAGCAAGACATTATTTAGAAGCCCTTAGATCCTCGGAATTATTTTTTCCCCATAACAGCTCGGCAGAGTAATTTCTTGGAATTCTTAATAAAAGTTCCTAATCTTTACATTTTCAACAACATTTCTTATTCTCAAGATATAATATTTACCACCCAGTACAGTAATGGTGATTTAGTGGTCCTTTGTTAACCAATCTGGAAAGAAAATGACTGACAGTATAGCAAAATATAGTGGAAAGTGCTATAGATAAGAGAGAAGAGCCCAAGATTTGAATAAACTACTACACTGTTTATTGGCTGTTTTGTCTTGGGTAGGTTATGATGAGAGACCAAGTACACCATCTCCAAAAATATCTATGCCTGAATCACAGAATTTGTGAATATGTTATCTTACGTAACAAAAGGGAATCTGTTTTGGTAATTAAGGGTACAAATCTTAAAATAAGGAGATTTTCCTGGATTATCTGGATGGGCTCAATCTAATCACATGAGCCCTTAAAAGCAGAAAATCTTCTCAGGCTAAAAACAGGAAATATAAAGCAGAAGGAGAAATCAGAGAGATTTGAAGCTTTAGAAGGACTCAACCCACCATGCTGATACTGAAGATGAAAGGATTCACGATTCAGGAAATGTGGATGGTCTCTGAAAGATAAAAGCAACCTCTCACCAGCAGCCAGCAAGGAAACGGTGACCTCAGTCCTATAGTTATATGGAATCCTGCCAACAGCTGAAATTAGCATGAAAGAGAATTTTCCCCTGGAACCGTCAGATAAGAACACAGACCAGCTTACGCTTTTGATTTCAGCCTTTTGAAACCTGGAGGAGAGAAGACAGTCAAGACTACCAGGACTTCTGACTCACAGAACTGTGCGATAATAAATTTATTTCATTTTGAGCCACTGAGATTTTGGTAATTTGTTACCCGGCAATAGAAAACTAATGCAGTTTTTTAACATTTCCTTCCTTACTTTCTTTTTGATTAAATGCCTTAACTTCCAGTTTTATTTGAGTTATGACACAGGTGGAATTTTCTTTAAAATACTCTTATGATATAATAGAAGAAGAAAAGGTTTGTGAGATAAAATCAGCATGTACAGTCATGAGCCACATAAAGATGTTTTGGTAAATGATAGACTGCGTATAGATAGTGGTCCCATAGGATTATAATGGAGCTGAAAAATTCGTATCACCTAGTGATGTCATAGCTGTTGTAATGTCATAGCACATTGCATTACTCACATGTTTGTGGTGATGCTGTTATAAACAAAACTACTGCACTGCTGGTCACATAAAAGCATAGCACATTCAATGATGTACAATACTTACAACTTGATAATGAGAATAAATGGCTTTGTTACTGGTTTATGTATTTACTATACTTACAATTTTTTTTAATTATACTTTAAGTTCTAGGGTACATGTGCACAACGTGCAGGTTTGATACATAGGTATGTGCCATGTTGGTTTGCTGCACCCATCAACTCATCATTATTTTAGAGTATACTACTTCTACTTATATTTTCAAAAGTTAGCTGTAAAACAGCTTTAGGCACATCCTTCAGGAAGTATTCCAAAAAAGGCATCATTATCATTGCAGATGACAGCACCATGCATGCTTTTGCCCCTGAAGATCTTCGAATGGGTCAAGATGTGAGGGTGGAAGACAGTGATACTGACTATCCTCATCCTGTATAGAACTGGCTAATATGTGTATGTTTGTGTCTTCATTTTTAACAAAAGAGTTTATTTATTTTTAATTTTTTTTTATTTCTATGGGTTTAGGGATAGAAGTGCAGTTGTGTTACATGGATATATTGCATAGTGGTGAAATCTGAGCTGTTAGTGTACACATCACCTGAATAGTGTACATTGTACCCAATAGGTAGAGGTTCATCCCTCATCCCTCATTCCCCACCGTCTCTCCCACCTTTGAGAGTCACCAGTGTCTATTATTACACTTTGTATGTCCATGTGTACCCATTGTTTAGCTCCCACTTATAAGTGAGAACATGTATTTGACTTTCTGTTTCTGAGTTATTGCACTTAGGATACTAGCCAACAGTTCCATCCATGTTGCTGCAAAGGATATGATTTCATTCTTTGTTATGGCTAGGTAACACTCCATTATATATATATATGACATTTTAATCCAATTATCTATTAATGGACACAAATTAATTCCATAACTTTGACATTGTGAATAGTGCTGCAATAAACATTTGAGTGCAAATGTCTTTTTTAATATAATAATTTATTTTCCTTTGGATATATACCCAATAGTGGGATTGTTGGATTGAAAGATAGTTCTATTTTTAGTTCTTTGAGAAATCTCTATAATGTTTTCCATAGAGATTATTTAAAAAGTAAAAGTAAATAAGTAAATAAATTTTAAAATAAAAAATTATAGAATAAGAATATAAAGAAAGAAAATATTTTTGTACAGCTGTAAAATGGTGTTTGTGTTTTGTGCTAAATGTTGTTACAAAAGAGTCAAAAAGTTTTCAAAAATTTAAAGTTTATAAAGTAAAAACATTACAGTGAGCTAAGATTTTTTTTTAAGAAATAATAATTTGTAAAATAAATTTAGTACAGCCTAGGTATACAGTGTTTATAAAGTATAGTAGTGTACAATAATGTCCTAGGCCTTCACATTCACTCGCCACTC
The DNA here is from genome assembly GCF_029281585.2 of Gorilla gorilla gorilla. Lineage (NCBI taxonomy): Eukaryota > Metazoa > Chordata > Mammalia > Primates > Hominidae > Gorilla > Gorilla gorilla. Next base: position 125,656,181 of record NC_073247.2, read on the forward strand.
ACTCACTGACAGCCAGAGCAACTTCTAGTCCTGTAGGCTCCAGTCATGGTAAGTGCCCTACAGAGGTGTACCATTTTTTTAAATCTTTTAAACCATATGATATAGTTTGGCTCTGTGTCCCCATTCAAATCTCACCTCGAATTGTAATCCCCATGTCCAGGGAGAGTCCAGGGAGAGACCTGCTACAAGGTGACTGGATCATGAGAGGCGGTTTCCCTCGTGCTGTTCTCATGACAGTGAGTGAGTTCTCATGAGATCCAATGGTTTTATAAGTGTTTGGCAAATTCCTCCTTTGCTCTTCTCTGTCTCACCTGCCACCATGTAAGAGGTGCCTCTTCTTATTCTGCAATGATTGTAAGTTTCCTGAGGCCTCCCCAGCCATGCAGAACTGTGAGTCAATAAAGCTTCCTGTCTTTATAAATTATCCAGTCTCAGATATGTCTTTATAGCAGTGTGAAAACGGACTAATCCAGTGAATTAGTACTATGGAAAGTGGGATATTGCTATAAAGATACTTGAAAATGTGGAAGTGACTTTGGAACTGGGTAACAGGTAGAGGTTGGAACAATTTGGAAGGCTCAGAAGAAGACAGGAAGATGTGGGAAAATGTGGAACTTCCTGGAGACTTGTTGAATGGTTTTGACCTAAATGCTGATAGTGATATGGACAATGAAGCCCAGGCTGAGGTGGTCTCAGATGGAGATGAGGAACTTCTTGGAAACTTGAGCAAAGGCAACCCTTACTATGCTTTAGCAAAGAGACTGGCAGCATTTTGCCCCTGCCCTAAAGATCTGTGAAACTTTGAACTTGAGAGAGAATATCTAAAATTGGAACTTATGTTTAAAAGGGAAGCAGAACATAAAAGTTTGGAAAATTTGCAGCCTGACAATGAGATAAAAAAGAAAAACCCATTTTCTATGGAGAAATTCAAGCCATCTGCAGAAATTTGCATAAATAATGAGGAGTCAAATGTTAATAGCCAAGACATTGGGGAAAATGTCTCCAGGGCATGTCAGAGGTCTTCACAGCAGCCCCTCCCATTACAGGCCAGGAGGCCTAGGAGGGAAAAATGGTTTCATGGGCCTGGCCCAGGGCCTTGTTGCTTTGTTCAGTCTCTGGGCTTGGTGCCCTGCATCATAGCTGTGGCTAAAATGGGCCAAGGTACAGCTCATGCCATTGCTTTAGAGGGTGCAAGCCCAAAGCCCTGGCAGTTTACACATGGTAGTGGGCCTGTGGGTGCACAGAAATTAAGAATTGAGGTTTGGGAACATCCTCCTAGATTTCAGAGGATGTATGGGAATGCCTGAACATCCAGGCACAGGTGTGCTGCAGGGGTGGGGCCCTCATGGAGAACCTCTTCTAGGGCAGTATGATAGAGAAATGTGGGGTTGGAGCCCCCACACAGAGTCCCCACTGGAGCACTGCCTAGTGGAGCTGTAAGAAGACAGCCACCATCCTCCAGAGCCGAGAATGGTAGATCCACTAACAGCTTGCACTGTGCCTCTGGAAAAGCCACAGACACTCAATGCCAGCTCTGACAGCAGCCAGGAGGGGGGTTGTACCCTGCAAAGCCACAGGGGTGAAGCTGTCCAAGATTGTGGGAGCCCACTTCTTGCATCAGCATGCCCCAGATGTGAGACATGAAATCAAAGGAGATCATTTTGGAGCTTTAAGATTTAATGACTGCCCCCATGGATTTTGGACTTACATTGGACCTGTATCCCCTTTGTTTTGGCCACTTTCTCCCATTTGGAATGGGAGCATTTATCCAGTGCCTGTACCCCCATTTTATCTTTGCAGCAACTAACTTGCTTTTGGTTTTACAGGCTCCTAGGTGGAAGGGACTTGCCTTATCTCAGAAGAGACTTTGGACTTGGACTTTTGAGTTAATGCTGAAATGAGTTAAGACTTTAAGGGACTGTTGGGAAGACATGATTGTTTTTTGTTGGTTTTTTTTTTTTTTTTTGAGATGGAGTCTCACTTTGTCACCCAGGCTGGAGTGCAGTGGCACCATCTTGGCTCACTGCAAGGTCTGCCTCCTGAATTCAAGTGATTCTCCTGCCTCAGCCTCCTGAGTAGCTGGGATTACAGGCGCCAACCACCACGCCAAGCTAATTTTTGTATTTTTAAGTGGAGACTGGGTTTTCTCATGTTGGCCAGGCTGGTCTCGAACTCCTGACCTCAGGTGATCTGCCCACCTTGGCCTCCCAAACTGCTGGGATTACAGATATGAGCCACCATGCCCGGCTGACATGATTGGTTTTGAAATGTGAAAAGACATGAGATTTGCAAGAGGCCAGGGTCAGAATGATATGGTTTGGCTCTGTGTCCCCATCCAAATCTCATCTTGAATTGTAATCCTCATGTACCTAGGGAGAGACCTGGTGGGAGGTGATCGGATCATGGGGGTGGTTTCCCCCATACTGTTCTCATGGTAGTGAGTGAGTGAGTGAGTTCTCACAAGATCTGATGGTTTTATAAGGGGCTCTTCCCCCTTCACTCCTCAGTCTTCTCTCTCCTGCCACCATGTGAGAAGGTCCAAGCTTGTTTCCCCTTAGCCTTCTGTCATGATTGTAAGTATCCTGAGGCCTCCACAGTCATGTGGAACTGCAAGTCAATTAAACCTCCTTCCTGTATAAATTACCCTGTCTCAGGTATTTCTTAATAACAGTGTGAGAATACACTAATACAGCATATTGTTACTGTAACTTTTCTATGTTTAGATGCACAAATACTTACCCTTATGTTACAATTGTCTAAGGATGCAATACAGACAGTAACATGTTCTATAGATTTGTAGCCTAGGAGTGATAGGCTGTACTACATAGCCTAGGTGTGTAGCAGGCTATACCACCTATGGTTGTGTAAGCACATTCTATGCTGTTTGCACAATGACAAACTTGCCTAACAGCACATTTCTCAGAAAGTTTTCCTATAGTTAAGTTACGTATAACCATATCCTATTTAACAAGAGAAAATATCTCAAGTATCTATGCCATCCTTTTCTCCTCTCTCTATTTTATGCTTTTCTTACATAGGCATAGGAAGAAATGATCAGGGCTAGTTTGTAAGAGAGATTTTTCTACTGATATTCTAGAATTTGGAAAATAAATTATGTCATCAGGACTGTGGTCCAATTATACACAAGACTAAATATTCACTGTTCTTATAAAATTTAAGGAAAATTATATTTTCACATCTGTGGGTACTATTTAGCCCTTATATGCTTTGAACTTATTGTATTAATTTTCTTCCACTTGTGGTAAGAATAAATTGGGTAGTTGTAGGGCTGGTTAAAAGAAGATCCCCATAGAAGGAAACTGAGGAGTGCAAAGGAAATTGATTGTATCTTTCACTTCCTGGGAATTAGAATAGCAAAGTAAGCTTCATAGAACAATAAGACTGAGAATACATGAAGACTGCTTCCAGCCAGCTTAGGTAGGTCAGAATATACAGATATCATCTTACCTTGGGGCTAACCATATCTCCTGTTAATTTAGGAAAAAGAGAACTTTCCCTATTCGTAAATCTCCATAGAATAAAACTATCTTTGCTAACCATAAGTTCCAATTCCAATGAATCTTGATCTTATCTGTTGCTTCTTGTGACATTATTATGCAGCATCATGTCTCTTTATTGGAACTTCTCTTTTATTATCTGTCACAGCTGTCACACAGATCACAAAGCCTAATTCCCAGCTTGAAGTAATCAGGAGGTTCATTTTGGAGTTGTGACTATCTGGATCACCTTCGGTGACCATTATAGAAGCTTGGATTTACATACACGGTCTTGTCTGTTTGGTTTTCATCCAATTAAGTGTGCTATTTTTCATATTGTTATGATTCTGTCAATTGTATAAAATATTCTTATGTGCAGTGGTTGATATTATACAGAATATTGCTTTTCTCATCCGTGAATGAATTTCATGACAAACCTGATTTTGTCACTTTTGTAATTGCCGTGGTTGCTTTCAGCAACATCTGCCTTCAAAACTGCAACCCACAAAAGAGCATCTTTCTATGATAAAAAAATGTGGACAGGATATTCTGCATCACACCATTTGATTTTTTTTTTTTTTTTTTTTAGTGTTCTAGTAACCTGTATTTATGTTAGCTAGGTTACTGATGAACTTTGTAGTTTTTGTAAATTACTGCTTCAAGAGACCTGGACTGCTCTTGGAACCACTATTAATTGGCTTTGTGATTAAATAGTATTCACTTAGCCTCTGTTTTCTCATCTGAACTATAGAGATAAAAGTGTCTCACACATTTGTTAGTCTTAAAACTATAATTGATTTTCTTCGGCAGGATAAAAGTGTCTCATGCAATCTATTTCCCTGAAAGAGAGAGAATGAAGAAAAAAGTAGACTGACTTGCACCTTGTTCAGTAGCTCTTCCTTTGTCTCTCAAGATTGTGATGGATGATAATGTATTGTTCAGTAGTAACATTAGGGATTTTGAGAGGAACAAGAACAGAGCTCATAACCCAATTTTATTCATGCTTGACTGTCACCCTATAACAAGCTGAGAAAATCCCCATGATTCCAGGTATTTGAGCAAAGTTTCCATGGGCAACTGGCTTCTTCCTTATGGATTTGAAAACTACTAAATTTCTATAAGTAATAATTCGAGGCCACTAGGCAAATAACCAAACAATATTTTGTGCATAGTATAACACTGACTGATACTGAAATTCAAGGAAAAAGTGAAGTTGTATATCTAGTGAACTTAGAAATGCAAATACTAGAATGAAAATATTCACTTATGTGGCCCTGAAAATTAAGAATATTTTTCCATTCATTTTGTCTTAAAATGAGCAAGAATGCCTGGCATAAATAAACAATGGTAAGCTAAGCAAAAAGTTTGCAAGAACTGTTACTTATTGAACCCATTACTCTGCTATGTAATTTTGGGATCCAGGAATGGAAGACTTGGTTTGCAACCCAGGTAGAAAAGCAGAATTTGTTAAAGACTCTTTCATACAAAAACAACTACTAGAGAACAGTGTGAAATGATACAGAATGCTATGTTTGATGACTTAGCATTTCAGCAAATGGATTACTTACAGCTTCCATGAAGAAAACAAAATTTCTTAACCAAGAATCCAAGACCTTTCACAATCTGACTTTAACTTTCACTAGTCTCATTTGCCTCTATCAAAAGAACCATCCACTCTAGTCATTGATCCCTACACATGTATTTTATGACTTCCTGAGTTTATAATTGTTTCTCTTTGAATGAAATACCCTTCTCTGCTTGGTAAACACTGACTTACATTCAAGACTCAGCTCTCCCACTCCCTCCTCTGTGAGTTATTTATCCATGTCTTATCTTCTCCATCCTACACTTTAGCACTTAGAACATTTAGATCTCTTTGTTTATGTTTCTGTTTGCAAGTGCAGGGCAGATACAACATCTTAAATCTCTCTATCCTACCAAGCTATCAGCAGAATGTTTGACTCATAGTTGGTGATTAATAAACATTTGTTATTTGTTCACCTATTCAATTAAACCATACAAAAGTTTGGAAAGATAAGGTAATGATAAGTTGATGAAGAAAACTTGCATATCTACCTGAGGAGTTTAGGATTTCTCCTACAGAAACGGGGAGCCACAATAGATTTTTTGAGTGGAAAAGTGGAATAATGGAAGCATTTCTGTAGGGAGATGATTCTAGATGTGGTGCAAAAGGACAGAAGGATGGAGAGGGTTTCTAAGAAGGTAAAGACATAGCAGTAAGATAGATCTTAGCAAGATCTTCAAATTGTTCAATGGATTTATATGTATCTATTTGTATACTTTAAAATATTTTAAAATCACAGAGCCATTCAAATAAGTATTTGAATCACTTATTGCATTTCATAAACTTTGTATATAAAATTATATAGAAATAATTTTAGTTTCACAGAAAAGTTGCAAAGATAATAAGACTTTACACTCCTCAGCTAATTTTCCCCATGGTTAACATTTTACATTTCTGCAGCATATTTGTCAACACTATGGAACCAATATTCATACATTGCCACCAACTAAATTCCAGACTTTATTTGGATTTCACCAGTTTTTCCATTAAGGTCCTCCTTCTGTTCCAGGGTCCAATGCAGGGTGCCACCACGCATTTAGATATGATGTCTTCCCAGTTTCCTTTGCTTTGTGATATTTTCTTAGTCTTTCTGTGTTTTTCATGGCCTTGAAAGTCTGGAGGGATATTGTAGGTGTCTTGTAGAATGTTTCACAATCTGAATTTGTCTGCTGTTTTTCTCATGATTAGACCAAAGTTATGGATTTAAGGGAAGAATATCACAGAGATGAAGTGCCTTGCTCATCATATCTATGAGAGTTTACATATCTATATGACACCACTGATGTTAACCTTCACCACTTGGTTAATGTACTGTTTGCCACATTTTATAATATTATATTTATTACTTTTATTATAAAGTTCTTATTTTTCGCTTTCCCTACTCTAATCTCTGGAAGCAAGTCACTAAATCTGGCACATGCTAAGTGGAGATGGGTCAGGCAGTTAGTGGGAGGATGAGGGATGATTAAACTCTACCTCCTTGAAGGGGGAAGTATCTGCATATATTATTTGGAGTTTCTTTGTTAAAAAGGATGTTTCTCCTTACCTCTACTTATTTATTTATTTAATAATTTATTAATATCACTATAGGTTAATGTATATTTATTTTATACTTTGGGTTTTAATTCAGAACTACTTTACTGATTTGTTGCTCAGATTGTTCCAGTTTGGGCCACTAGTTGGCTCCAGTGTCCCTCTAGCACAGTCTTATCATTGCTAGTTTTTCTTTGTCAAGGAGGGCACTTCCTTACTTTCTGCCATTGCAAGATGCTCCAGGCTCATGTCATATATTCCCCACTCCAGCCCTACAATCAGCCATTTCTCCATGGAGCTCTCTTTCCTTTTATTGAAAAATGGTGTTTAGAGACCACGATCTATGTGCTGGCTGTGCTTATTGCTACCGAACTGTCATTGTTTTTAGGCCCTTTTGGTGGACACAGCAAGAAAATACATCTGTGTATACTAAACCATCTATATAAACATATCAATAAATATTTCTGTGTATTGATTAATACCTATATTAAGCTAAGCATGATTTCATACAGATGTCTCCAACTCCAATCCAGTATCACATGGTATATTCTTGCCTTCCCCCCAAACTTGCTTATTTGTAACTTACCACTCCAACATTAAGAAACCTGGCTACCCCTGCGCAGCATCCATTTACTTATTTATTTAACCCAGGATACATAGACAACAGGGTTAGAATTATTAACTTGTACCTCCATGAGAAATAAATTTACCAACTAGAGTACTGTGCTTACATAATATCTTTTGTTTTTAGTTTTATAGTTTTCAGTCAAAACATTATTTTCCAATGTTACTTAGGTCAGACCACTTTCCCCACTCCCTTTAGTGAGGCCATATTATACATTTGTAAAAGAGATAGATTCATTTTTCACAGTCTGTATTCCATTGTGAGATACCCTACATCCTGATTGATTTTATTTTTTAGTTTGCGTGCATTAAAATTCACTCTTTGTAATGTACAATTCTATGGGTTTGGACAAATGCATGTAAATAGTTTTTGACCACCCCAATACAGCACAGGTATTTCACTCTAAAAGTAAGGAACAATTGTTTCACCCTAAAAGTTCCCCTGTGCATCCTCTTTGTAGTCAATCACTCTTACAACCACTGACAACGACTACTCTGTTTTTCTCCCACATATGATATTTTAATAAAGTAATTTGTTAATCAATTGCTGTTATTTGTCTCTCCTATGTGAATATAAGCTCCATGAAGGTAGGAACCATGCATCTTGTACATCACGATATGCCTTCTAACTAGGAGAGTGCTTTGCACATTATAGGTGTTTAAATATTTGTTGAGCAAGTGAATTAATGATGAACTAATGAATAAAAGTAGATTTTTTTTAGACTTGATAATGCCTTTTAATAAACTATATTCCAATGGGCACTGGAGATTCAAAGACAGAACATGAACTCTTTCTTCAAGGAATTCACACTTTAGTCAAAGGACAAAACATGCATACAAACTACTGCAATGCATATTAGACTGTGCTCAATGTTCCAGAAGAGTAGTAGAAAAAGAGTTCAGGGAGGGAAGAACTTACTTCTAGATACAGCTGTCTGGTAAAGGTTTCATAGAGAATGTAGCAATTAACTCACTTTAAAGGATTCTATTATAATTTGTTTGGATTTAACGTGAATTTGTTACTAAGGTGTATTTGCTGCAAACAGAACCCTGGTTCTACCATCTTTATGAAGAGTATTGAGAGGGCTTAGAGTCTGACATGAAGGCCAGAGGGTATGAGTAGAGGACATGGTGATGTTTTGCGTATTTTTAAGCTGCTAAAGTTGTTAATGGCTTCAAGACATTTTTGTTCTAATTTTCCAGGTTGCTTTATGGTCTATGTTAGTTTAGCCTTGATGAAGAGTTACTTTTTTTACTCCCTATCTGTAATAAGGTCCTCAATCCTCTTTATCTTTTTGTTCAATTTCATATTGCATTGATTTCCTTTCAAAATATAAGAAGTTTCCATCTTTGGGGAATATACTATATTCAAATGTGATAATTGCATTTGGGAAATATAACTGAACTGCACAGAGAAAATTATATCCAATATATGTTCAATGTCAAATATAAATCATATTCCTAGAAAAAGAGTAAATGCATGTCAGAGTATTTAACTGTATAAAAACACATTCTCAGGAGATAATTCTTCAGAAACAATACAGAAATGTGATGGCTGCTGCAGATTGTGTATTAACTACACAATCTGTTTTGAAGAGTGTTTCAGAAATAATCCCAACCCTCAGTGTAGCTCCATTGCCAGCTACATTTATTTGCAGTTAAAGCATAATAAGCCAAGGGAAAGTAAAACTTGATTTCTTAGTAGGAATTGTATGTAAGCTTACAATCAATCATTAATATCTAAACGAGGTTTAATTTTTTGGATTAACCTTAGTTCATTTTTGCTGCTATAACACAAAGATTAACCTTAGTTCATTTGTGCTGCTATAACAAATTACCTTAGACTGTGTAATTTGTAAACAACAGAATTTTATTGCTCACAGTTCTGGAAACTGGGAAATCCAAGATCAAGAGACTAGAAGATTTCATGTCTGGTAAGAGTTCACGCTCTGCTTCCTTGTTGCTCTGCTTCCTTGATGCTTTGTTGCTGCATCATCACATAGCAGAAGGGTAGAACACTGTCTTCACATGGCAGAAGGGGCAAGGGAATCCACTTAAGTGTCTTTTATAAGAGCATTAATCTCATTTATGAGAGTGGAGCTCACATGATTTTATCACTTCCCAAAGGCACTACCTCTTAATACTATCACATTAAGTATTAGGTTTCAACATATAAATTTTGGGAGGACCACCAACTTTCAGACCATAGCACCTTACTAGAGGTCTGGGTCCTGAGAAAATGGATTGAAGTACAGATAAGTTTTGATGGAGGCAGATAACAGGAAATGTCTGGAGGTCATGACACAAGATTTTGGGGCTGAGTGGAATATGCTATGAGTTTGGGAAGGAGATCTAAGGAATTTAGACATTTTGTGTATAAAGAATGCTAAGAAAGAGACAGTGGATTGCTTATATATATATATATATATATATATATATATATATATATATATTCATGTGAAAGCATCTGTGGATATCTGATAACAAAATTCACAAACATTGGGCTAGGACTTGTGTGGCAGGAAAAGAGGAAAAGTCTAAAATAAGGTGAATACTACTACAACTTTGACTTCAAAGGAGATGCCACCAAAGTAAGAATCAGGCAAAAAGATAAATGACAAGTCCAGGTAAGTGAATTAAAGCAGGAAGGAACAAACAAACATTCTATAATTCAAATTTCAGGTACCACAATGATGTATGAAGAAAATACAGGCAGATAATTTAAATAGGAAATAACCTAAAACTCAGGGAACACTAAGGCACAACAGTAACAAATGTTCTGTTTCTGGATTGTTCTACTCAATGCTGATGCTGGTGCCAGATTTCAGGTAGGCAAGAATTCAGATAGGTAGACAAAATCACACCTGGCTACAAGGAAGGATGGACATCATAACCAGAGAAAATACAGCTCCTGATAATACGTTTGGATCCTTTTTAGTTGAACTAGTTTTATTTTTGTATATGCTATCATTCTGATTCACAAAACAAAGTACACTTAAAAATTTATAAAAGTTCAAATATACTTGAGCCCTAGCTCTGGTATTGCCTGAGCCTCTGATACTCCAATACACTTTAGTAAAAGGACAAAACATTCATACAAACTACTGCAATACATATTAGTAGCATTATTAGCAATACATTGCTAATTTTGTAACTTCCTTTATATTTACTTTCCAGATCTTTCAATTTACAAAGAAGTTTTGGAATTGTATCCAATTGTATATGATGAATTTGTACTTATTTAGTATATGGAAAGAGATGGGTGGATAGAACTTCTTATGGTAGCATATATCCTAACTTATAGAAATTTAGAAATTGTTAGGAAAAGTTTTTCAACTGGTCAGGAGCATAAGTTTTTCTCTGACCTCTTCTATTAATCTCCTCTTTGATAACCTTATCTAGTATCCAGACTTCAACCAGTACATCTAGGAAAGACTCTTAATTATCTTCCTCACTCAAAGTACTCCCTTTCCTGCTTCTTTATCTTTGTTAATTGGGCCACTATAGTAGCATTGTCCATTTCTCAAAGCCACGTGTGCAAGGACTTTCATAATCTGACACCAATCTATTTTACCAGCATTATCTTCCACTCTGCCCTTAAAAATCCTGCCCACTTCAGTTAAATTCTTCCATTTACTGCTTCCCAAGCAGTCTTTAAAAATTCTGTATCTCCATGCATTTGTTCATTCTTCCACTGTCTCCTTCCTCTTCTCTATCCATTAGACTTTTTCATTCTTTATGACCCAAATCAAATACTTCACATGAAGCTATGCCTGCCACTGCTCCCTCCTTAATGAAATGCATTTAATGCACTTATCACTTGGAATATCAAATTTGATGCTTTTTCAAGCATCAAATTAAAATAAGTCTTCATTAAAATAATTTTTTACATGCAAAAATAATAACCACTCTCCCTTTGCCATAGAACTATCCAAGCCACAACTACCTTATGCCTAGATTCCTGTAATATCCTCTGAAGAAGAAAATTCTTTCTCTGTACACAACACTTTTGACACCAAATGTGTGGATTTTCCACACGAAGCAATTCTCCAACTCCCTGCAGACACCAACTGAGTGTCCTACCATTTAATTAAATCTGACACTAACTAACTAATCTGGACGTAGCTCAGACCCCATGGGTTAAGGGTTCAGTTCCGCAAGACTGCTCTCTCACTTCAGAAGTCAATTGCAAGTAGTGGATCCCCAGATTACCCACACTCCTGTCCAACCTGGCTACAAATCAGGGGCTCCCATGCCTCCCTCCTCATGTTCAATAATTTGCTGAAATAGCTCACAGAACTTAGGGGAATGCTTTAATTTCTATCACCAGTTTATTATAAAGGATATATAGCTGAGGAACAGTCAAATAGAAGAGATGCATAAGGCAAGGCATGGGGTAAGGGCACAGAGCTTCCGTGCTCTCTCCAAGCATGCCACCCTTCTGGCACCTCAGTGTGTTCACCAACCGGGAAGCTCTCTGAACCCCCTAGTTTAGGGTTTTTATGAAGGCTCTATTATGTAGGGATGATTGATTAAATCATTGGCCATTGGTGATTCAGCCAATTTCCAGCGCCTTTCCCTTCTCAAAGGTCATGGGGTGGGGCTGAAAGTTTCAACCTTCTAATCACGTGGTTGGTTCCTCTGGCAATCAGCCCTCATCCTCCAAGAGTTACTTTATTAGTATAAACTAAGATATGGTTGCAAGGGGCATATTATGTATAACAAGAGTTGTTCCTCTCATCATTATTACTCAGGAAATTCCAAGTGTTTTAGGAACTCCCTGCCAAGAACAGGAACAAAAACTAAATATATATTTCTTGTTATATCACAATATCACATCCTTCTAATTGGTTTTGCTTCTCCCAGGCTCCCCTGCTTCCATTCACAATGCACACAGTGATCTTTATCCCCTTTTTAAAAAAACAAGTTGGATAATGGAATAGTCCTGTTTTAAAATCATTGAGCGTTACTAGCCATGTGACCCATATGGTAATGTCCAAGGTTTTCTTTGACCACATATTTTCTGGAAGTCAGGATGACCTTCACCACTATCACTATAGGAGTGGCTAGATCAGCATCCTGAGGCTGGTAGCTGAGTGCAGCCATTCCAGAGTCTAGATGAGCTTCAGCTGTTACTTTGGCCCTGTGGTCACATTTTTCTTCATACTCAGTTCACATCTATCATGAGTGGTATACTGGCAGAGCAGCTGGACACATTGTGTTGCTTCATTTGCTTAGACAATACCATCTGGGCTTGAGACTCGGCCCAGCGTTGATTCAAAAAACCCACAGTCCCCACGGCTTCATAAATTGGATGCATGATCTGCTGAGAGAAAGTGGTAGCGTCTAGCACCTATTTTGTTATCAAGATCTTCTTGAATTCAGAGAAGCCAGTGTGAATTCATAATGCACTGGGCTAATGTATCTTCATATATATGAATGAAATTGTCAGCACCATGCTGACGGGACCACATATTTTAGGAGGACATGTACAGGGAGAGCCATTGACTAACTGGTGCAATGCAGCCATTTGGCAATCAGACAAAAGTAACCTTTTTAGCATTATCTATGAAGGACCAGACAAGGATCTGTAGACCCTGGAAGGGAGGATCAAGAAGGCTGTGTCAGCCTTCATCATTGGAAGCTTGAGCAAAAACAAGATCAAGAACCACTTCTAGAAGATAATGGTTTTGAGCACATTCAAGTTGCTCAAAGATAAGCTGTGATACCTGATGTGCTGGATGATATCTTTGCCCAAGAAGACTGTGTATTTTAGCTTGTACCTGGTCTCCAACAGTAACCTCTAACTGAAGAAAAAGCAATAGAAAGATATTGATCTGATCAACCTAGAGTATATTTATCCCATCTGCCAATATCACAGGAAAACCTTTTCTGTATGTCATTTTGGGTGGTGGTAACAGGGTGGTCCTATACCATCTCACCATTCTTGTGTACTATCAACTGCAGCTGATGAGTACCATGTGGATAAGCATAATGAAGAAACACTTTTCTGAGTTGGTGCCAGACACAGTGTACAGAGCCCCTACCTACTATCCTACCTGGACCACAAATATCTTGGCATCTGTGGTCATCACTCCAGATTGTGTGACTGACTTCGTGGGCGTTATGGCTTCATGGTAGGGAGACTTAGCCAGAGCAGTTAGAATATATTGAAATATTTTTAAATAAATTTGTTGTATCTCCACTTTCTTGGAGAAACAACTGGTAATCACCCAATGGCTAGTATGCAAGTGACTCTTACTAATATTGCTCTCTCTCTCTCCACATATGCATTAGTAATAAGAAAAAGAATAGTTATGAAATCAATCATTATCTGTAATCACTTAATATAACTTGGCATATAGAAAGTGCCCCAAAATTGGGAGCTATCATTATTGTTGTGGCACAGGTCTCACAACCACTCTAGGAATAAGTACTCTAGTTGTTCACATTTACAATAAGTCATCAGAGGCATAGAGAAAGGAAGTGGCATGATAAAATTCACACCATCAGCGTGTAGCAGAAACAGATTTTGAACTCAGTTCTTACTACAAAGCTCAAGTTCTTAACTGTTATGCTCTGCTGACCTGTGTGAATTTTGATAAAGGCAAAAACAATAATGGTAATTGGTAACATATAGTGGGTGCTTATTATGTGTCAGGCTCTGTTAGCATTTCTTAATTTATTTAATCTTCACAACCATATGTATGCATGATTATCATCCCTATTTACATGAGGAAACTGAGGTCCAAAGAAATGAAGTCACTTGTCCAATATCACACAGTGAGTAAGCAGATCAGGATTCCAATCTGTCTTTGATAACAAAATTCATGGTTATCAAGTTTTTGGTTATTCGAAAAAGCAATCATACACTAGAATGAAAACACAAACAATATAAAAGGGTATAACCTAAATGCTAGGCTATAAATCCCCATTCCCACAGGCAATAAAGGTTGTTTGTCAGTTTATTATAAATTTTTCATACATTTTCTATTTATACCTACATGCATTTTATTTCTAATAAACATTAGTCTCTGTCCACTATGTTTTGCATTTTGATTTTTTTATTTAATATATCATAGAGATTTTCTTATGATTAAAAAAAATCTTCCAACAACATTTTATTGCACTAAATATAAAGACCAAGCTTTTTAATAAAGCCAAAAAGGCTCTTCATGATCTTGGACAGTCTTGTTCCCAGACTCATGTTGCAATTTACGCCTCATTTCTCTCTGTACTCTACCCACACTTTTCTTCAAGTCATCTTTCTATTGTTCATTTAAAATTACCGAGTATACACAAACCTGAGGCACTATGCCTTTCTCTGCGTTCTCAGCTACTAGGCATTATGCATTCTTTAGTGATCTGACTCCTGCAATCATCCTATAACCATCGCATTGCCAACCAGAGAAGGAAAGAATGATTTTTAGAATCTATCCCCTAACATGTGACTCCCATATGTTATAGTGGTATGATAGAATCAAGATTACAGTGAGTTACACTGAAGAGGGACACTTAATCTGGCTTTGTAGAATTAAGGAAGACTTTCTGGAAGAACCAACAACTGAATTGGAAGAATGATCTGATGATCATATGGAAGGAGGGAGAGAAAAAAATGCTCTAGAAATGAAGAAATACAAGTGCAAAGGTCTAAAGCAAACTGGTGGCAAGAGGAGTTATTTATCCTTTACAATCTCTATCGGTACCATCACCAAACTACAAAACACACACACACACGCGTGTGCACACACACACACACAAAGTTTCATTTATTATGGAAATGTAGCTTCAAGACAACACTTTAGCACCATTTTGTAACAATATTGCTGCCCCTAAAGTGTTTCAACATAGGGACTCTGGAGTCTTGAAGAAAGACCACAATATATTTCAATAGATGCAAATTATTTACTAGAGATGGAGCACATTCTGTAATCATTCAGTAAGAAGAGGGGATAAACAGTGAAGGCAAGATATGAGGCTGGAGAAATAAGCAGAAGGCTGATCATTCAGCATTTTATGAGTTACATTATAGTCAACGGACTTTATCCTGAAAGAAATGGAGGAAAAACTAAGCCTTTTATTAGGGGAGTTACATGGCCAGTTTTGTAATTTGTGCTTTAGAAAATCATTTTGGACTGTGTCATAAGAGTAGGAGTTTTGGAAGGGTAAAAAATGAAGGCAAGGGTATGAGTTGGGAGAAAGCCATTGCAGTAATCCAGGCAAGAGATAATGATGGCTTAAGATAAGTAATGAAGTAGGATAGAGAAAAGTAGTTGGATTCCAGAGATATTTAGTTTTTAGATACAGCATAAAGTGGCTGATTGGAAGGATTGAACAATCAAGAATGGCTGCTTAGCTTGAGCTGGCAGACCCGGGAAGAGATAGATGCAAATTTAAGGGAAGGAAGATAATTTCAGCTTTGAGAAATTTAACTTTAAAAATATTATTAATAATTGAACATAGAAAATAATACATATCATAAGTATAGAGTTTGGTAAATTATCACAAAGTAAACACACTTATATTACAATCACCAAGGGTCAAGAAATAAAACATTACTAGCACTCTAAAAACCCCCTTAAGCCCTCTTACCAATAATTACCCTGACCCATTTACCCAAAGTAAAATAGTACTTGACTGGTAATATCAAAGCTGAGTGTTGCCCAGTTTTAATTCAATAAAAAATTACATGTTTTGTGTTTCTGGTGTCTGGCTTCTTTGGCTCAATGAAATTCATACTTTTTATTGGTAGTTATAGTGGTTTCATTTTCACACAATTTATTAAAGATTTCTACTCTTAGTAATTGCATTCTTTCCAACATAAGATTATCACAAATAGGTTACTATGTGCATTCTTGTATATGCCTTCTGGTGCATATATATATATAAATATGAATTTCTGTTAAGTGCACAGCTGGGAGATGTATTTCTGGGTCATAGGGTGTTTTAGCTTGTTCCTGATATTATAATAAAATATCTGAGACTCAGTAATTTATAAAGAACAGAAACTTATTTCTCACAGTTCTGGAGTCTGGATTTCCAAACGTCAAGGTGCCAGCAGATCCAGTGTCTGGAAAGGGCTGCTCTCTCCTTCAAAGATGGTGCCTTAAACTCTGTGTTCTCCAGAGAGGATGAATGCTGTGTCCTCACATGGAAGAAGGATAGAAGAGCAAAAAGGATGCCCCCTTCAACCTCTTTTATATGGTTGCTAATCTCATTTGATGGGGGCTCTGACCTCATCACTTAATTACCTCCTAAAAGGCCCCCACTATTAATACTATCACCTTGGCTATTATGTTTCAACATATGAATTTTGGGGGACACATTCAGACCATAGCATATGGTATGCATAAGTTTCACTTTAATAGACACTGACAGCCTTGCAAAGTGAGCAGTACATAAGAGTTCCAATTTATCTGAATACTTGTTGACAATGATTTGGTTAGTATTTTTAATTTTAGCCATTCTGGTTGGATTATAAGTATATCTTATTGTGATTTAAATTTGCATTTTCTGATGATTAGTGGAGTAAAGCATTTTTCATGAGCTTTTTGGACATTGGGATATCTATTTTTTTGTGAAGTGCACAGAATCTATAGGTCTTCCCATCAATAAACAAGATGTATCTTTATATTTTTAAGGTATTTTTTAAAATTTAAAGATACATATTATATTTTTATGTAACTGTTTTGCAGAGGTTTTACTAGATTCATTTCTATATACAAGATTATATTTTGATGTTATTGTCATAGTATCTATTTTTAAATTTTATTTTCTATTTTTTAAGATAGGAAAATTATAACATGATTTAATTTTGAATATTGACTTTACATCCAACAACGTTGTTAAGTAAAGTTCACTTGTTCTTATTTTTTTATTTTTGTGGGTACACAGTAGGTGTATATATTTATGGGGTACATGAGACATTTTGATATAGGCATGGAATGTGTAATAAGCACATCATGAAGAATGGAGTATCCATCCCCTCAAGCATTTATTCTTTGAGTTACAAACAATCCAATTACACTGTAAGTTATTTTAAATTGTACAATTAAGTTATTATTGACTATAGTCACCCTGCTGTGCCATCAAATAATAGGTTTTATTTATTCTTTCTAGTTTTTCGTACCCATTAAGTATCCCCACCTTCTCCACAGTCCCCCACTATCTTTCCCAGCCTCTGGTAACCATCCTTCTACTCTCTATACTCATGAGTTCAACTGTTTGATTCTAATAGTTGGCTGTAGATTCTTTTGAATTTCCTGTGTAAACAATCATATCTTCTGAAACAGATGAGTTTTATTTCTTTCCTTTCACTTTTTATACCTTTAAAACTATTTTTTTCTTCTATCATTGCATTAACTAGGACCTCCAACTCAATATTGAATAGTAGTTGCCTCAAGCATCAAAGGAAAGACTATTGATATTTTGCTAGTAAGTAAGGTAATTGTTCCAGGGTTTTTATGCACACTTTCTGAGATTTTGGAAGTCTCATTCTAGTTCTAATTTGTTAAGGGTTTTTTCTCCTTTATAATTAAAGGATCTTGAATTTTATCAAATTTTTTATTGTATCTTTTGAGATCATCATATGAGATGTATCCTTTATTCTGTAATTGTAGTGAATTTCAATGAATGTTTTCCAAATGTTAAACTCATCTTGTGTTCCTGAAACTATCCAACTTCATGATGTATTATATTAATTATACATTGCTGGTTTCAGTATGTTACTTTTGCACCTACATTTATAATACAAATGAACCTGTATATATTTTTTAATGCATTGGCCTTGTCAGGTTTTGATGTTAAACTTATGCTGGCCTCACAAAATGAGTTGGCAACTACTGGATTTTTTTTTTAATTCTCTAGAAGAGTTTGTGTAAGATTGGTGATGTTTCTAAATACGGAGAATTCACTGGTAAAGCGATCTTCTTTTAAAGTAGATTTAGTTTTCTTTCTTAAAGAGTTGAATAATTCAGATACATTTTTTCTTGTGTATATTGTATAAGTTGTAGTTTTCTAGGCATGTGTCCATTTTGTTGAATTTTCAAATTAAAGTTGCTTAAAATATTCTGTTATGATGTGTAATATTGGTAGGTTCAATAAAACTTTTTTTATTACTGTGGCGAGAACACTTAACCAAAGATCCACCCTCTTAACATAGTTGACTGCATGATACAATATTTTTAACCATAGAAACAATGTTGTATGCAGGTATTTAGAACTTATTTATCTTGTATAACTGAAACTTTACACCCATTAAATATCAACTCCCCATTTTCCCCTCTCCAACCCCCATTTCAATGCAGCTGTCCCTGGGTTTTATGTTTCTTTGCAACTTATCCACTAGATTCTGGACTTCTTATAAAGTTATTTGGTCCACAAATCCTTATTGTTAAATCAGTATTTCTGTGGAGGAACAAGGACTGAGACTTATTCTGCCATCTTGCTCCCTTCCATTATTCTTATTATTCACAATATGCGCCTTTTCTCTATCTTTTGGTTCTTTCGTTCTCAGTCTTTCCAGGGATTTTTCAATTTTATGACACTTTTTCAAAGAAACGAATTTTTAGCTTGTTGATGCTTTCTATTGCATATTTTTATGTCATTATTTTCTGCTCTTTTTGCTATTGCATTCTTTTTGCTTCCCTTTATTTGTTGTTTCTTTTTTGACTTCAAATAAATGTTGCATTGGGAATATATTGAGCCTCACCTGACATGCTGTAGGCATACCTTTTCACCCAGACATTGCTGTGGCAACAAACTTCACACAGGTATAACTTCAGTATCTCATCTTACCTCACTTCATAGCACTTCACCTCACTGGGTCTTTTTTTTCGTTCTGCAATGCCACATATACATGCAAACCTTCCCTTCACGATGCATACACATCATAGAAGTGTGAAGGGATTAACAGTCCATGGAGAAAGTCTCGGCCAATGGAGGATAGTGGCAAGAGGGGAAATGCTCCCATCTTTCTTCGCTTGAGCCTGTAATTCTCAGGCACATTCTTCTTGACCCCTCAGATGACCCCTCTTTATTCTTTTCTAATAAATGTATTTCAGGCTATACATTACACTTTAGTGTGGCTTTACGTGACTCCAAGTTATTTTGATATATTATACTTTCATTATCATTCAGTTGAATAAATATTCATTCTCATTTCTATTTATTTTCCTTTATCTATAGGTTATTTAGAAGAATATTGCCAAATTTCCAAACATTTAAGGGATTGAGTTCCTCATTATCTCTTTCGTTAGTATATTCAAGATTATTCCCACTGTGGCCAGATAGCATAACTTATAGAATTTTGGTTCCTAAAATTAGCTGAGACTTCCATTATTGCTCCGCATATGGTTAATTTGGTTGAATGCTCCAAGAATTTACATTATGCAGTTGTTTCCATAAACAGAAATTAGATTAATTTTATTAACCATGTTGTTACAATTATCTATAATCTTAATTATTTTTATCTGTTTAATGCATTATTTAGAATGGAATGTCAATATCTATGGTTATTACTGAATTTATCTTTTTTATCTCTCCTTTTAATCTGACAGTTTTTATTTTACATACATATGTATATACGTATATATATATATATATATAGAGAGAGAGAGGCTATGTTGTAAGGGGCATACAAATATAGAATTGTTGTATTCTTCTACTATATTGACCCTTTATTTAAAAATATCCTTTTTATCTCCAGTAAACCTTCTTACCTTAAAATCTGCTTTGTCCAGTATTAGTATTATTCCCTGAGCTATATCTACTTAATATTTGCATGAGATATTTTTTGTCCTATTGCTTTCGAGCTTTCTGAATTTTTATGTTTAAGTTGTATCTTTTATTAGAAATAGTTTTAAAATGCATTTGCAAACATTTTTCATTTGGAGAGTTTTTTGTGATTTTACGAAGTTTGGCACTTATCCTTTGATCTCTATATGTGAATTTGTCCAGTGATATTTTTTTGGCTTTTATAGCCTATTTTTAGAGTAATCAAATATTTTTATTATTCCATTTTTTCCTGTATTAGCATATCAGTTATACATTCTTTTGTTCCTTTTATTAGTAATTCATCATAACATTATTGTATAGTATGTATATGCATAACTTATGTACTGTTTTCATTCTCCTTCTTTTCTTCATGCTTCCATTTGGACTCATATACATATTTTTCTACCCAAAGAACACTCTTTTGGTATTTATTTTAGTACAAGGCTGCTGATGACAAAGTTTTCTAGTTTCTGTTTTTCTGAGAATTCCTTGTTTATACTTTATTCTTTTTATTTGTATGTCTTTAGAGGGTAAAAGTGCAGATTTCATACATGCATATATTGTGTAGTGGTGAAGTCTGGGCTTTTAATGCACCCATCACCTGAATAGTTTACATTGTACCCAGTAGGTAGTTTTTCAACTCTCCCCTCCCCGCTACTTTTATAGTCTTTAACATCTACTATTTCACTCTGTACGTCCATGTGTACTTATTGTTTAGCTCCCACTTATAAGTGAGAACATGTAGTATTTGACTTCCTGTATTTAAGTTATTCTAGTTAGAATAATGGCCTCCGGTTCCATCCATGTTACTAAAAAGACATGATTTTATTCTTTTTTATGGCTGAGTAGTATTGTTTTATATATATATATATATACACTTATATATATATATATACACACACACACACACACCCTACATTTTCTTTATTCAATCCTCTGTTGATGGAAACTCAGATTGATTCCATATCTTTGCTATTGTGAACAGTACTGCAGTAACAATATGAGTGCAGGTATCTTTTTGATATAATTATTTCTTTCCCTTTTGGTATATACCCAGTAGTGAGACTGTTGGATCGAATGGTAGCTCTATTTTCAGTTATTTGAGAAATCTCCATACTGTTTTCCATAAAGGTCATACTAATTCACATTTCCACCGAAATTCTATAAGCATTCCCTTCTCTATGCATCCTCACCAACTTCTGCTATTTTTTGACTTTTTAATAAAACCCATTCTGACTGGTGTAAGATGGTATCTTATTGTGGTTTTAATTTGTACTTCTCTGATGATTGCTGATGCTGAGCATTTTTTCACGTTTGTTGTCTGCTTTAATGACGCACATTTAAAATGTGCCCATTTTCATACCAGTAAAATGCTGTTTCGGTTACTATAGGCTTGTAGTATAATTTGAATGCAGGTAATGAGATGCTTCCAGCTTTGTTCCTTTTGCTTAGGATTATTTTGGCTATTCGGGCTCTTTTTTTGGTTCCATATGAATTTTAGGATTATTTTCTAATTCTGTGAATAACAATATTGGTAATTTGATAGGGATTGCATTGAATTGGTTGATTGCTTTGGGCAGTATAATCATTTTAACAATATTGATTCTTCTAATCCATGAGCATGAGATGCTTTTCATTTGTTTGTGTCATCTATGATTTCTTTTATCAGTGTTTTGTAGTTCTCCTATAGAGATCCTTCACCTCTTTGGTTAAATATATTTCTGGGTATTTTATTATTATTTTTGGAGCTATTGTAAATGAGAGTGCCTTCTTGATTTGGTCCTCAGCTAGATCATTATTGGTGTAAAGAAACTCTACTGATTTCTCTACGTTAATTTTGTACCTTAAAATTACTGAATTCATTCATGAAATCTAAGAGTTTTTTGGTGGAGTCTTTAGGGTTTTCTAGATAAAAGATCAGATCATCAATAAATAGGGATAATTTAACTAATTTTTTGCCAATTTTGATGGTTTTTATTTTTTCTCTTGTACATCTTTTTAAAGTGTCCTGCTTCTGTTCCATTAAAATCATGTGTGATTTTTTCATAGCCAACTTCCAAGGATTTACCTGGCAGGTCTTATGAGAGAAAGCTGCCCTCTCCTGACTAATCTTGGTGTACAGCCAGTGCGTGGCAGTCACTGAAGGGAGTTGCAATCAATGACTCAGACCTCTCTGGCCAGCCATGCTTTTATGTATTAATATATTTGCATTCCTAACCCAGGTGCCTTTACTCGGAGTTTTCTTTATTTGAGAACTTTGTCCAGAGCCTTTCTCAGGAACTCTTTTAAATTCAGCTTCAAGAAAGCTTGAAGACACCTTTCTCCACTCTAACTCAGTACTCAGAACTTATCTACTCCTACCCCTTCCCACTCCTGTCCTCCAACCTCTTGAGTCTGTAAAATCCCAAGAACCATTTTTTTCTTTGAGGTTCCTTCAGCAGCAGTGAGACAAGTCCAACGTCTGTACTGATCCATCCAACCCTCAACCAGCGTATTGTTTCATGAGGGAAAATGGAGCTGAGTGAAGTTAGGTTTTTTTTTTTTTTTGGTTTAGCTTCTTGCTTATATCATCAGGAAATGATAACGCCTTGAGTAACACTTTCATTTTTGGCTTGTTTCTTTGATTACTCCTACACCTGACAGTTCAGCTGTCTACAGCTCAGTCGAGCTCCTGACATTTAAGATATTTTTTTACTTGGTGTAAAATTCTAAGTTGGAAATTATTATCTTTCAGCAATTTAAAATTTAATTCCATAGTTTTTGAGCCTCTACTATGACATTTTCCCCCATGGATTAGTTTGCTTTCATTTTTTTCCAGCACTTCCTTACATTTTGGCAGTACAGGGTGCTGCTAAATCAACTTTAGCTTAAAGCTGCCTCCTTACATATTTTAAATTCAGCGTAAAGGTTTCTCTGTGTATGGTGAACTATAACCTAAATGGAGGTGTAAGCCAACTATAACCTACTCTTCTGCCAATCACCGAGTTTTGGCCAATCAAATGGGACCAACTGTTCAAACTGTGTTCAAATACTGTGTTCAAAAACTGTGCTCAATTAAACTCCTTTAAATTTAATTTGGCTAAGGATTTTCTTTTAATAGTGCTATAGGCTCATCTCGTATATTTCCTTTCCCAGTCCTAGAACCAGCACTTTCTTCAAGGAGTCCTGGTTTCTTTTGTTGGAGAAAGGTATTAGGTGATAAGTGTGCTCTTTTGCTCTATCATGCCTTTTTTTTCCTCCTCCTGCTTTACTGCATCCTTTGACATTAAATGTTTTCTAATATAATATTTTATTTAATTATTTTTACTACATATTTTTGAGTTGTGAATCTTAACTTGTCATAATCTACTTCTGATAAGTTAACTGATACTGTTATAGTAGTCAGGCAGACATGAGCAGGGTAGGAGAGTCCCCCTCACCCCCTCACCAGGAATGTCAGATGACCATCAGGTGATGGTCAGGCAGTTGTTAACTGTCTCTCTAAAATAATTGGTTGCAGCCAGCACCAGGGAAAGGCAGTCTCCCAATAGATAGAAAAAGCCTGAAACTGATGATGAGCAGCTTCCTGATAAGATCTCAGGAGTTGGGTGAATGGGCTCACTCATGTGCACTAAGAGACAAAATTGTGGTGTTTAACTGGTGTATGACCTTCTAGGAACATTCAACTGGTAGGGGAAGAACACCTCAAGTGAGCATATGTACAACTCCAGGAAACACACTGTGCATGCCGCCCCTCCCAAGTGCTGACGGGCCACTGCACTTGTGGACAGTTCACTCCAGTGGAAGAATCAGGGGAGAAGAGATGCAGATCCTGGAAGAACTCCAAAATATAAAACCCCAAGTCAAAGATCAAACTGTGCACTTGACTCTCTCAAGTTACCCACTTGGCCCTTTTTGAAGTATACTTTACCTCCTTTGATTCCTACCCTAAAACTTTTTAGTAAATTTTCACACCTGCTCTAAAATTTGCTTTGGTCTCTCCCTCTGCCTTATGCTCCTCAGTCAAATTCTTTCTTCTGAGGAAGTAAGAATTGAGGTTGCTGCACACCCGTACGTACATACAGATTTGCTGCTGCTAGCATACTTTGGTGCCACGTGACTCAGATACATTCCCTTAGTGCTAACAAAATTAACTTAATTCCAGTGAAATACAGAAATGTTACTCCTATATAACCCCTTTCCCTCTTTTCGTGGTATTGTCATACATATTACGTGATATCTATTACGAATGCAACAATGCATTATTATACTCATGGTGACATAACATTTTTATGTTTTCTACTAAATCTGAGAGAAGAAAGACAAAACGAGGTGTATTTATAGTTTTCGTTATATTGAGTTGTAATTTACCATTTTTTGGTTGTCTTCATTTATTCCCGTGGATTCTTTAAATATTTTTTCTCCTCTTTTCTGTCTTGAACTATTGGCTGGTTTGAAGTATTGGCTGGTTTGCTTAATGGTGTCCTACATTTCTCTGAAGCTCTATTCTTTATTTTTCATTATATTTTTTCTCTCTGTTCTTTGGATTAAATAATCTCTATCAATCTGTCTTCAAGTTCATTAATTCTTTCCTCTGCCAGTTCAAATCTACTCGAGTCCCTCTAGTGAAATTTTTATTTTAGTTATTGTACTTTTCCACTCAAGAATTTTCATTTGGTTCTTTTTAGTAACTTCTCTTTAGTGATATTTTCTGTTTGATGAGACATTGTCATCATACTTTCCCTCCTTAATAATGGTTTCTTCTAGTTCTTTGAACACATTAAGAATTACTACTTTGAAGTGTCAATTAAATCTGATATTTGGTTGCACTCATAGTCAGTTTCTATTGCCTGCTTTTTTTTCTCTGTGTAGATCAGGCTTTACTGTTTCTTTGCATGTCTCATAATTTTTGGTTGGAAATTTAACATTTCAGATAATATATTGTAACAACTCTGAGTACCGCTCCACCCACTCTAGGGCTTTTTTATTGTTTACTTGTTTATTTATTTATGGACTGGCTATATTAGTGAAATCTATCCCTCTCCCCTTCTGTCCTCCCTCTATCCAATCCCTCAAGCAGTGTGAAACCTCTGTTGTTGTTCCTAAGAGGATATAGCCTTGGGTATGTCCATAGTCACTCTTTCTGTGATGACAGTAATTTTTGTAGGTCTCTCTTTGATCATCTCTTTCCCTGATCACACCCAGCTGTTAAACTCCACTACTTGCTGGCTGATTGCTCTATTGCTTAAAACAATGCACTGTGGCATAAATTACTTTACAAACTTACACAATTACATTTATAGTTCTTTGTAGGGATAGTTTTTGTGATGTTTGGGATTGGTCTTTTATATTCTTCCTAAAAAGGAATATCAAAGGACATACTGTGAATTAAGAAATGTATTCGAGAAAATTTACTAAAATTTGGCAACGACAGCAAGAGACTGTGGTATCTGAACTGCAACCAGACAGCGTGATAGAAATTCCACTCCAGGCTGCTGCAGTCAAGTACAGAGGGTTTGCTGTGTCCCCAGCAACCCGTCGGAGGGCTATAGTATCTTCCCAGGAAAGGTAGGACATTAGCATTTCTCATTCTATCCCCAGCTACCTGTTGCAGAATGTATGTTTTGGGTGAGTGTTGGCAAAAGGTAGGGCTCCCTTCTTCTACTCAGTCCCCTGTCAGAGGATAAAGACTCTACCTTGGGTATACCAGATCACCTCTATCCAGCTCATAAGGCCTAGGTTTCATACCAAGAGATGCAATCCAAAAAGACCTGAGACTACTAACTGTCCCCTACCCCCAGGGCACTTAGCTCTTAAAGGAGGCGTGTCACATGGAAAAAAGAACACCTCTTTTCCTGTTTCCAGGTCTAGAGACAGCTCAGAGATTTTGCCCTTGGGGAAAGTCAAGTCTTAATACAGAGCTAGTTCCAAAGCTCTTTTCAAAAGAACTGACTGTTTGCAATAGAGTGTCAGGAACTTCAGGCCTGAAGACATTGTCAGAAACAATGGAGGTTATGGAGAAAAGCAAATAAGAGGTCACTGGTAGATTCACTAGGGGACTCTGTGGGTATCTTAGATATAATTTTCATCAATTTTGATTTAAAATTTAAAATTACATTTTAAATTAAATTTTGATTCAAGATTTAAAATTTTCATCAATTTTGGAAAATTTTTGGCTTTCATTTCTTCAGATAATTTTGCTTCCTCTTCTTTTCTTTGGAGACTACAATTATTTGTATATTTTATCAGCACTCACTGATGCTGTTTTCATTTTTTAAGCTTTTTCTCTTCTATGTTTTATTTTGGATACTTTCAATTCTATGTCTTTAAGTTCACTAACATTTTCTTTTCTAGCTTTGAGTCTGCTGCGAATCCTACCCAGTGTATTTTTGTCTCAAATATTGTAGCTTTCTTCTTTAAAAGTTTTTTTTGGGTATTCTAATATCTTCCATGACTCTACTTGTCTTTTTGAATATATAAAAAATTATTATAATAACTGTTTTAGTGTCCTCAAAGTTATAACTGTTTTAGTGTCCTAGTTCTATTATTTGTTTTATTTGTGGGTCTATCCATTTTTTTCCCTCGTTCGGAGTCCTATTTTCCTGCTTCGTTACATGCTTGATAATTTTTGGTTGAATGCTATTGTTACCGGGGGTCCTTGCTCACAGAGCTCCCAAGATGGTGGCGAGCCACTTCCAAGATGTTGGCAGGCCGCTTCCAAGATGGTGGCAAGCCTCGTGTTCTCTGACCTGGGGTTCTTGGCCTCACAGATTCCAAGGAATGGAATCTTGGGCCATGCGGTGAGTGTTATAGCTCTATTAGAAGCCGTGGGTCACGGAAGAGAACCGTGGAACCCAGTGACTAGTGTTCAGCTGGATTAGGACGAACCCGGGCACTTAGCTGTGCAGGAACAATGGCAAGCCTTTAGTCCGATCAGGAGCGGCAATGGGCACCTCGCTGGATCAGGAGCACAGCGGACACCCTGCTGGATCTGGAGGGATGGGAGTCAGCAGCAGGTGTGCGACGGCGGCAAACAGCAGTGGTGGATGGCGAGCCAAAGCTCAGCTCGAGCCGTAACAAACATGGACCAGAAGAGTGCAGTTGCAAGATTTAATAGAGTGAAATAGAGTGAAAACAGAGCTCCCATACAAGGGAAGGGGACCCAAAGGGGGTTGCCGTTGCT
The DNA here is from genome assembly GCF_029281585.2 of Gorilla gorilla gorilla. Taxonomy (NCBI): domain Eukaryota; kingdom Metazoa; phylum Chordata; class Mammalia; order Primates; family Hominidae; genus Gorilla; species Gorilla gorilla. The sequence continues at coordinate 125,683,356 of NC_073247.2, forward strand.
GGCTCGAATGCCTGGGTTTATATCCCGATCCTTGTCCCTCCCGCTGTGCTCTCAGGCAATAGATGATTGGCTATTTCTTTACCTCCTGTTTTTTGCCTAATTAGCATTTTAGTGAGCTCTCTGACTGGTTAGGTGTGAGCTAAGTTTCAAGCCCCATGTTTAAAGGTGGATGCAGTCACCTTCCCAGCTAGGCTTAGGGATTCTTAGTCGGCCTAGGAAATCCAGTTAGTCCTGTCTCTCACTATCAATGAAAAGACTCAAAGTCTGTAAAATAGTCTAAGAAATTTATTCTGAGCCAAATATGAGTGACCATGGCTCATGACACAGCCCTCAGGAGACCCTGAGAACATGTGCCCAAGGTGATTGGGTCACCACTAGATTTTATACATTTGAGATACCTGTAAGATGTACATTGGTTTGATCTGGAAAGGCAGAACAATTTACTGAAAATGGAACGGGGTTGGGGGGAGGGGGGCTTCCAAGTTATAGGCATTCAAAAATTTTTCTGGTTGGCAATTGGTTGAAAGAGTTTATCTAAAGACCTGGAATCAATAGAAAGAAAATGTCTGGGTTAAGATAAAAGATTATGGAGATCAAGGTTCTTATTATTCAGATGAAGCTCTAGGTAGCAGGCTTCAGAGAGAATAGATTGCAAATGTTTATCAGGCCTAAAAAGGTGTCACACTCTTAGTTCTTTCCGGGATCACGAAAAAGCCCTGGAAAAGGGAAAGGGGATTCTCTACAGAATGTAGATTTTTTTTCCCCCTACAAGAAACAACTTTGTAGGGCTATTTCAAGATATGGCAAAAAAATGTTTTGGGGGTTAAAATATTTTTATTTCCTTTCTTATCTGTCATCCTGTTGAAATGGCTATGCTGTCTGGGGTATATACTCTGGGGTTCATTGTCACACGCTGAGAAAAAATTCAGGACATGGACACATGTGGGTGTGTTAAGGAGTGGAAAGTTTAATAGACAGAAGAAAAAAGAGGAGAGCAGCTCCTTGCAAGAGACAGAGACAGAGAGAGAGAAGAGAGAGAGGTCTGAAAAACAGGAGGGAGGCGGCAGACCACAGCAGGTTTAATAGGCAGGCTAGAGAAGGTGGTATCTGATTTACATAGGGCTCACAGATTGTTTCAATCAGGTATGACAGCTACATAGTGCGTGGGAAAGCTGGTCACCCCACCCTAATCTTATTATGCAAATGGGCTTCCCAGTTGATTGGCGCCATTTTGTCTGCTTTTTACTGTACAGGTAGCTGACAAAGAGAAGGGAAGATGAAGCCGCCATCTTGAACATGATTGGCACAACTGCCAGTATCTAGGTCTGCAGCTGAATTTTACAGGCTGCTCTTCGTTAGAAAGGAAAATTATTTGGGGCTGCTTTTCATTACAAAGAAAAGCCTTACTGAGGACTCCAATACCCTCACTATCTGTCTAAGTAATTTCTTCTTGACTCCAGTATCATTATGTTATTCCAGAGTCAGATTGGAAAGTAAGCCACATAATATAGGGTTAAATAAAAACCCTCTGATGAGACTTTATGATTTATAGGGCATGACTCCTCAGGCCCCTTAGATAGGAACTTGGGCAACAGAAGAAAAAAAGTCAGAATTTAGTCGTCAATGCTACACATTGTGGATTATGTCTTGCTGATTATTTTTGTATTCCTATGAATATCCATGACAGTTTTTTTCCATGATGCAGTTAGTTTACTTGGAAATAATTTGATTTTATTGGGGTTTGCTTTTAAGTTTTATTAGGTATGATTGAAGCCACCATTGTAAAATTATAACTGAGACAGTGAAAGAGATCTGATCTAACCAACTCCATCTTGCTTCTGACCTCCAAGCTGTCCTTGTTCATTCTTGGGCATAAGCTGAACTAACTTTATAAGGAACTTAGTTTATAGTTTGAAAAAAAAGATGATAACAGCCTTTTCCCAAAACAAACCGCTTTCTTGCCTGGGGACAATACTGCCTTTGTAGGATTAACAAATTATTCAAAAGATTAGAAATTATGGTTTAGGAGTCATGCAGCTGGAGGCTGCAAGATTCTGACCCTCCTCAAATTGCTCCTGGGGATATCTATGATTATAACAGAACAGTGCTTGAGACATTTTGCAGATGCTGCCCTTGATGGTACAGCTGGTACCACCCAGACTGATAAACTGGCTCAACTGATCTTGTGGCCCCTACCCAAGAACTGACTCAGTGCAAGAAGACAGCTTCCACTCCCTATGACTTCATCTCTGACCCAACCAATTAGCACTCCCGACTCACTGGACTCCCCTTGCACCCACCAAACTATCCTTAAAAACTCTGATCCCGCACAGCTGGCCCTATGTGAGTTACTCTTTCTCTATTGCAATTCCTCTGTCTCCATAAATTGGTTCTGTCTAGGCAGTGGGCAAGGTGAATTAGTTGGGCAGTTACATGGTCAGTGCAGCCTTTATTACAGGCCTAATTTTGTACCTACTAAGGCAATAACTTCTAAGTTTTCTACCCAAATCTCCATAAATTACAAGGCTTTTTTCTCATCGTAGTTAGTGGATACACAAACTATTGACAGTTTCATGTTAGCTCCAGAGATCGTTGCCTCTAATTCTTTCAGGTGTTTCCCCACCCCCATCCCCATTCACTGGCCTTGGATATTTTCCTCCTACACATGCTCTGATTAGTACTTGTCTAAAGAATTGAGGGAAACCCTTTGCAGATATTTACAGCTCTTTTCCACCTAAGTTCTCCTCTCCCTGTGTTATAGCCTGAAAACTCTCTCCAAGAAAAAATTGGCACAGCCATAGGGCTCACATTTTTGTTTCTCATTTCTCTCAGAGCATTGTCCTATGCTACCAGATATCCAATATCTGAAAAACATTTTTATATATTTTGTCCGATTTTTAAGATTTTATGTGGCCTGAGAGTAAATCTGGTTTCTGAAATTCAATTTTCAACAGAAGCAGAACTCGAATGTTCTGACTTTTAATTTCAGTTTTCATAATTTTTAGGTCTAGAATTACTACTTGATTAATTTGTATAGTGATCAGTTCTCTGATAATACTTCACATTTTAATTTTTTTAACATTTTCATGAGAGAAATTTTAGCCTCTGATAACTTCAAAATCTGAGTCTCTTTGTTGATCTGTTCCGATTGTCTATGTTTTTTCTTTTTTTCTTAGATTCATTCAATTATTTCCTAATGACTTTTTAGATATTTATATTATGAAGATTTTTTAAAAACATACATAAAAGTATAAAGCATACAGAATAATATAATTAATCTTTTTTTTTTTTTTAGGGTTGGGGTCTTGCTCAACTGTTGCTCAGGCTAGAGTGCAGTGGCATGATCATGACTCACTGTAGCCTTGAACTTCTGGGCTCAAATGATCCTCCCATCTCAACCTCCTAAGTAGCTAGGACTACAGGCATACACCACCATGCCTGGCTAATTTTTTAAGTTTTTTTGTAGAGACAGGGTCTCGCTATGTTGCTCAGGCTGGTCTTGAATTCCTGACTTCAAGTGATCCTCCCACCTTGGTCCCACAAAGCACAGGGATTACAGGTATGAACTACCACACCTGGCCTATAATTAATAAAAAATACTCATCAGCAATCCCCAACAATCATTATCATGTGGCCCATCCAGTTCATCTACTTCTCTCATTATTTAGAACCAATCACAGATATTATAGTACTTCTTCAATAAATATTTCAGAATATATCTCTAGAATATAAGAACACTTTTACAAAATGGCAACCACAGTATTATTATTAAACATAAATATTAACTATAATTTTATATCATAAAAGTTAATGTTCAAAATTTTCATTTTTCCAAAAATATTATATTTTTTATCATTTAAAAAATAAAGGTTAATATAATGTCCACATATTGCAACTGACAGGTATTTTTAATGATTTTTAAACTATAGATTCACACTTAGTTTTTCCATTTAATTTATTTATTGCAAGAAAAAAAATTGGTTGTTTGTCATGGATAGTTTCCACAGACTGGCTTTTTTTTTTTTTTTTTTTTTTTGAGACAGAGTCTCACTCTGTTGCCCAGGCTGGAGGGCAGTGGCATGATCTCTGTTCACTGCAACCTCCACCTTCCAGGTTAAACCGATTCTCCTGCCTCAGCCTCCCAAGTAGCTGGGACTATAGGTGTGCACCACCGCACCTGGCTAATTTTTGTATTTTTAGTAGAGATGCGGTTTCACCACGTTGACCAGGCTGGTCTTAAATTCCTGACCTCAGGTGGTCCACCTGCCTCAGCCTCCCAAAGTGCTGGGATTACAGGAGTGAGCCACAGTGCCTGGCCCACAGACTGGCTTTTACAGAATACTTCTGTATAATGTAGATGAGCATATTCCACGAAATATACTGTCCTCTATATTTTGTCGGAATCAGAGGTTGGCACACTACAATCCTTAGACCAAATTTGGCCAGTCACATGCTTTCGTATAACCTATGAGTTCATTTTTTTTAATAGTGAAAATTTTTTTTAAAGTAATAGTAATCACATCTAGCCCATAAAATTTAGAATATTTACTCTGTTTCTTCCTTTACAAAAGATGTATGCAGACTCCTACTCTTAATAGCTGGATCCAGAGACAAGAACTGATTCATTCATGTTCATGATTTTCTTTCTTTTGGTTTTTGCTAAGTTACTTCATAAGCTGTCATGGCTTCTTCCATCACACAATGCATAATGTCTGATTGGTTTTAACTGGCTAGTTTTCATTGACTGTCAGACATTGTGAACGAATAAAAATTAGATATTTAAAATCGGAACAATATTACTATTATCCACCTTTTTACAAGTCATTTACACTATGGGCAGATTACCTTACCCCAATCAAGGAATGTACTGATTCAAAGCTATGCTTCAGTTCTTATAAGAGCTAATCTATTTTTATTACCTCAGTACTCCTAAGGTGTATACTTTTCCAATCCTAAATAAAAGCTTGAAGTGATTATCAGGACCCATCATCCTTTTGGAGCTTTGAACTTCAATACATTTTCTCAGGCATGTGAGACTACCAGAGGTTCTGTTCTTTAGGTCTTTCAGCTGTTATTTCTGAAATACAACTTCCTTAGGAAAGTTATGCCAAATGGTAGGCCTCTGATTCCCTTCTCTCTGGAATGTTAGTCCCACCAGTACTTCTTGTATTTTTAGCTTTCCAATGCCTTCAGATAGGTTTGTCTAGCTTTTTCTAGTATTCTCAGCAGGGGTATCAATGCAAAACAAACTAGTGCATCATTTCCTTAACTGGAAGTTGCATATTTTATTTGAGATGCCCGTGCAACCCCCAAAAAGGAAATGTCTTGAGGGCAATTAAATATAAGAATCTGAAACAATTTCACTGCCTGCCTTTTAAATATTGGTCTTTACCCAAATCTTTTCTCATCTTCCTGTCCTTGGGTGGTCTCATAACTCCCTATGGTTTCATTTACCATTTATATGTTGATTGCTCTTCATTCTAATATTTTTGGTCCTGGGCTTTCTCCTGAGATCTAGACTTGAATTTTCAACTGTTTATTACATATCCACTTTGCAATCAAAACCAGCATGTTGAAACAAGATCTCTTGATCTTTCCCCAACCCCACCGACCAACTTCTTTATTCTGAGTTGAACTTCTTGTTCCTTAACACTGTCATCTAATTCTTCAGGCCTTCCCTATATTTCAGTGTTAACACATGATATTTAACAACAATGTGATTTGGGTATCATTTATGTAGAAGCTTTCAAAAATCAAATCCATAGACTCATAAAAAACTATTTTTTAATCCTTAAAAATATAATAATACCTATGCTAAATTGGCATTACACATTTATTGGTATGGAGAAACTTCAATTTACTTATGCTCTTCTAAAGTTCTTCATTCTGGATATTTTTATTATTTTAATTACTTTTAAAACTACAATTTTCTCTTTAATTTCATCGATTTATATGCCTATATTAACGTTGCTAGATTTTCTGACCCTTTTGAAAACTTTTGCAACCTTTACATGAACAACACATGCAACCAGAAATTTATGCGATCCCAAGAGAAGACTAGAAAATTGGTGCTTCCAGCTTAGGTTTTTAAAACCTCATTTTAGTTTTCACTAATGATAAGTTTTTAAATTATACTAAAATTATAACCATAATATTCATACAATTCCCTAACTGTTCCCTATAGCCCTGTCGTCTGAATGGAACAGCTGTCTGTATTTCATAGATTGATTTAAAATGTTTAGGTCTTGTTCAAATGGTCCTCCAGTTATTCCTATGTTTATAACTCATCTAATCACGAAACATTCAAAGACACACTATATGTCTGGTATGAACCACAACTTCATCTTTTGTAAGGTAAAATTATATATGGGCATTGTATTTATTGCTTGTAGGCATTGCCTAATTTTTTTTTATAAATAAAACCGCAGTATAAGTCACTATTAGCTTCTTAAAGGTAGAGACCTTGTCTGTCTTGTTTAATTAAGCATCCTTAGTGCTTAGCAAATAACTATGCTAAAACCTATTTGCTGCATCCCAAATGTAGAGAAGTTTTATGTTAATATGACTGCCTGAATCTGAAAGCCCCAAGAATTACAGGTTTATATCAGGAGTAAAGAGATAGAAATTTGGAGTACTGGACACTTAGGAAACTAGAGGTGGTTGCCCCAGTGAGGAGATTTGATCAGCCAAAAGGAAAAAAGGACAACAATGAGTGCTTGGAGAAAAAGGAGAGAGAGTTCAGAAAATAAAGCATAGAAAAGAAGGTTAGAAGGTCTTTGACTTAATCAAAACCTCATCCCTACCCTGATGAACTACCATTCTAAGGCTGAAAATCAGCAAAGACTTTTTCCTACTTATTAATCATCTTTCCAATTCAACGCTTTTTTGTCATGCCTACTATTGCAAATCTAGTAAAGTTTTCATCATCTTTTGCCAGGTTATTTACAATAATTCTCAATGAATGTAAGTTTCACAAAAGCAAGGATAAGTATCATCAACGGATAAATCCTCAGAACTTGGAACAATGCCAAACACATAGCATGCCTTCAATTACTACCCTATTCATTCATTCAAAAAATATTTTTGAGTACCTACTATGTGCCAGGCAGTGAGGTAATAAAATGGAAAAACAATGAAAGCAATTTAGGCACTATTCCTACTCTAATGCAAATGAAACTTTCATTCCAGTGGTATTATAAATAGTAATAGTAATAAACATGAATATGTAGCATATTTTCAAGTAGCAGATACGTTCTAACAAGAAAGGAAAGCAAGAGATGGAAAAAGAAGATGCTGAAGTTTGGATGTTTGACTCCTTCAAACCTTATGTTGAAATTGGATCCCCAATGTTGGAGGTGGAGCCTAACGGGAGGTGTTTGGGCTGGGGGCAGATCCTTCATGAACAGACTAATGCCCTCCCTGAAGGGAAGGAGGGCGCTGAGTGAGTTCTCACTCTATTTGTTCTGACAAGATCTGATTGTTAAAAAGAGCCTGGCACTTCTTCACTTTTTTTTTTTTGAGACAGGGTCTCACCCGTCGCCCAGGCTGGAGTACAGTGGCACAATTTTGGCTCACTGAAACCTCCGCCTCCCAGGTTCAAGCGATTCTCATGCCTTAGCCTCCCCAGTAGCTGACATTACAGGTGTGCACCACCTCACCCTGCTAATTTTTGTATTTTTAGTAGAGATGAAGTTTCTCCATGTTGGTCAGACTAGTTTCGAACTCCTGGACTCAAGTGATCTGCCTGTCTCAGCCTCCCAGAGTGCTGGGATTACAGGCGTGAGCCACTGCACCTGGCCACTTATTCCCTACTTTCTTTCCTTTCTCTCATCATGTGATGTATACACTTAGGCTCCCCTTCCACCATGAGTGGGGGAAGCCTGAGTTCCTCGTCAGAAGACGTTGGTGCCATGCTGCCTTTACACCTAGCAGAACTATGAGCCAAATAAACTTCTTTTCTTTATAAATTACCCATCCTCAGGTATTTCTTTATAGCAACACAAAACTGACTAAGACAGAACACTCTGAGTGTTGAAGGTCATTTTACACAGAGTTTTCAGAGAAGGACTATCTGAGGAGGTGACATGTAAGCAGAGATGTGAATAAAATAAGGAAGCAAGTCATGGGCAGGTCTGGGGAAAGATCATTCCAGGGTCAGAGAACAGTAAGCACAAAGGCCTTGAAGTGATCTATCTAGAGTAGAATGGGAAAGGCAAAGACTGTTAAAAGTTGTAGTTTTTAAGTAACAATGGGGCCATATCATGTGGAACTTTGTTAAAAAAAAAAAAATACTTGAATGACAGGCACACCAATAGCTTATTTAACTCAGCCCACTCTATCAAGGCCACAGTGGCTGCCAGATGTTAACCTTGGTGAAGATGCTGAGATTTATTACAGGAAATTGTGCTTCATACTGATATAATCAGACTAAGGGGAAAAAAATGCAGCCTCTGTTCCTGCTAAGCAGTGCCAAATAAGTCAATCGGTATCTCTGGACCTCTCTCTGCTGACTTAGAAGAAAAAAGAGTTGTCAAGGGCAGATTAGCCAAGGGGCTGAAAGGGCTCCCGGAAGTACTGTAAAGTCCAGCTGAAGCACAATAGAAGAGGCTGCAGAACTAGGAAAGAAGTCAAAGTGAAATCTTAGGGCTAGGAAAGCTATGAACAACTGTCCTTGTCAGTCACATCCATTCCTTTAGTTAGCAAAAGCTCCAAAGGGCACTGCTAAATATTATGTGAGAAAAATAGCAATTTGGAGATACTGGGAGTCATAGAGAATTTTGTTTTTCCTGTGTACTAATACTGATTTCCACAACAAGGTAAATGGTGGATTTCATGAGACTCCAAGTTGAAGTAGATACTGTAAATTAGCTAGAAGTTTAACTAATTATTCCCTGTAAGTCGGTAAGCTTACCGAAAAGGAGTAGTGCCCAAGAGATATGATTATATTCAAAATCTGTGAACCAAAGAAAGAAGTGTGTATTCAAGTAGGAAGTAATCAGTGCTCCACATTGTATAGTCACTCAAGCAAAACTGTTATTTTCAGAGGAAATTAAGCATATATTTATTTGAGGGAAGAATGTGGCTTTGCATGCAGAGTTAGGCTCAATACATGACAAAACAATATTGCACTTTGCCTCCCAGATTAGAATTTACTAATTTAAAAAAATAATAGAGTACTTAAGTTTTGAAACTCCTGGCCCCACGACTCCAACCCCAACAACTGAGAGAAACATTAGCAAACTCAGAAAATGTGTATTGAGATAACACCAGTCTTGCTAATTCTAAAGCTTTATCCAACTGATTAAACCTGATGTTATAAAAGCCTACTTTGAAGAAAATTATTGAGTCAATTCTGTTATTTTTAACTCAGGGAGGGTACCTCTCCTTGAATTCATTTGATGGAGAGGTTCAATAGACACAGAGAAAAGCAGTTCTCTTGTTTTTAAATCATAGACAATGAAATTCACCATTATGACCATCAACATCAGTGTCAACAAAGTTAACCAATTACATAGTACATCAAACTCTGTGATGAGTTATCCATTGGTTGAATTAGGAAGCAGGGTTTGAGAACACAGATTGTCTTTCCAAGATGTTTTTGAGATCACATCCATCATATCATTCATTCATTTATCAAACATGTAAGTCTCTGCTATTTGCAAAGCATACTGTGTGTGTGTGTGTGTGTGTGTGTGTATAGTCATGCAATTCTTAATGATGGGGATACATTCTCAGAAATGCATCATTAGGTCATTTCACTGTGTGAACATCATAGAGTGTACTTACACAAACCTAGACGGTATAGCCTACTACACACCTAGGCTATATGTTATAGTCTATTGCTCCTAGGCTACAAACCTGTACAGCATGTGACTGTACTGAATACTTTAGATAACTAATACAATGGTAAGTGTTTGTGTATGTAAACATATCTAAACCTACAAATGGTACAAAAAATACAGTATTATAATCTTATGGGACCACTGCCATATATGGGGCCATATATACATACACATACATATATATATGTGTATGTATATATGTATATACGTGTGTGTGTGTGTGTGTGTGTGTGTGTGTGTATTCACCTGGACCCAGTTCTAAGTATTCAAGAGGTGGTACACAATAGTTGATTAATAAATATTTGTTTGAGTGAATAAGTGAAAGAACAGGTTCCTCCAATTCAAGTTTAGAGTTTAAGACAGATATCTCTCCTCATTAATATGAAAGCAAAAGTATAGGAATAAGGCATAGATAGTAGAATGATATAGTATCAATACTTCTATTTCTAAAATTCTATGATTCTACATTAAAGTATTAGTACCCAAGCATATATGTCTCTTTAATGGAAGCCAAGCATATATTTCATCTGCTGATCAGGAGTAAATGCATTCTAAAAATGGGGCAAGAATAAGTTCACACTTAGGACAAATTCGAAAAAAATAAAGGAGGCCAAAGACTCTTTTCTGAAAATCAGATTACCATATGAGTTTTTCCTGAAAGAAATGGAGTCGCAAGAACTGTTGAAGAAATAAGTGTATGACATTGGCTGTTGGTTTTTTGCCCCTCCCCCTTATAGTGGTGGCGTTAGGGGCTCGGAATTATCTGTTGCTTTGGGTGTACGAATCTAGCATTCAAGAAATGTTTAATTTCTAGGTACTTTGCATCAATTAAGATGTGCTGACAACATATAGTAGATAATGCTACAGGAAGGGCACCATTCTTTCTATAATCATAGGTAACTGAGAGAATATAATCAATTAACTTTTGCTTAATTATTACTGTTTAAAATAGAAAAATGATGCCACTAACTAGCTTTGTAACAGTGGTCACTTAACTTCTGGGGCTTTCGTTTCCTCATAGTTAAAATGAGACTTTCTTGAGAGCTGATGCCCAAAGTCCTTCCTTGGTCTCTAATTTTATGTTTCTAACATTTGGCAAGTTCAACTTTTAAATCTTTGTGCTTTAAAAGTAGCAACTGTATGGTTCCTCATTTACTTTGAATTGCTTCCCTGTAAACATCTCTCCCCACTGTCACCCAAGGAACTCCTTTTGTTGTTCGGATAATGAATTACTTTTAATACAGAGATTAGATTTCTAAAATCAAGCTTACTGGAACATTACTTAGCCCCTTCTAATCTTTTCTGGAAGCGAGTGATATATAAATAATAAATAAATGACATGAAAATGAAGCAGCATATTTAAAAGCCCATTTAAACAAATCTTAACAGAGGTTTTAAGCACAGGAAGCAGAGACATCAAAATCTCTCATCCCAGGGAGTTCATTTAGTGGGCTGGGACAAAGGGTATTCCAGGAATAAAACACTGCAAAAAAAAAAAAAAAAAAAAAAAACAACTTGGAGGTTAGAACTTGTACCCAAAGATATCTTTAGTTTCATCCAAATGGTAGAGATGATTAGGGTCACAGAGGCTAATCAAGAAATACTGCAACCTAGGCTACCATGTAAAAAAAAGTGGAGTGATGTCATGAGCTATAGTTAAAAGTTGAGAAAGAGACAGCTAGACAGACAATCTGATAGTAGTAGCCATAGTAGAGGTAATGGTGCTATTACAACTTAGTTCAACCATACTAGAGCCAGGCCCTGCACGAAGCATTTAATACACATTTTCTTATTTATTCTTCATACAACTCTATACAGTTAGTAGTTTCTTCTTCATTTTATAAGTTGAGGAAACTTGAGGCTTAGACAGTTAAATACATTTTCCAAGGTCGCACAATTTGTATGTGTCAGAGGCTATCTAAAACATCTGCCTAACTCCAGAGTTTTTGTTCTTAAATCCTGCATAAAGTGTACATCGATGTGGTCCTGATGGTTCCAGGGATTTGGTGTCTAGCTTTGCATGCTTAAGAACTCTGTTATAGACATATGAATGTATAATTCTCTTTGACACTTCTTTACTTGAACCCTGTGTTCACACCTCCTTCTATTTTGCCAACATGACTTGTGACATGTTACAATTAATTAACTAAAGTTCAACTTAGCAGTTGCTCCATTTTTGTCTCCTTAATGGTGGCTTGAGTGACACATTCTGCTCCCTTGATGAGATTTAGCTCAGAAGGCTGTGTAGGTTGTCAGTAACACGTGTCTTAGTTTGCATCTATTTTTTAATCTGATCAGTGTCTATTTCAAGAAATAACAATGCTCCCGTTTTTCCAGTAAACATCTGTACTCATGATACAAAAATGAACTTTAGCCATTTAGCTGCAAGATCCAACTTGATTGGAAAATATTAGCAATGCAAATAGATGTTTAAAAGAAAAAAAATCTAAATTTCTTACTATTCTATTGGAATACCCCATGATCTTTTATAGGCTTATGTTCAGTATGGCTTATATTTTTCTTGTTGCACTGCTTTTATAAGAGTGACTATTTTCTACACCTTCAATTTGGCTTGTAGTCATTGGACCCACAGAGGGGTACAGGTCTATCCCTCTAAACTTATGAGCTATGTTATGTACTTAACAATGGACCACAATAAATTGACACACTATGCTAGGCAACAGGAATGCAGAAGTGAATTAGAATTTTTTTTTTATTCTCAAAGGAGCTTACTGTCTACTCTAGCATTTCCTAAAATCTATTTTTTATTGTAATATTCTTCGAGGCACTGGATCTTTGAAATCACAGATGCTCTCAATAATCATTAGTATAATCAATACATTTTGTGGCATTAAAAGTTTTGAATTATTAGATGGAGGAGAACCTTGTTTAACTTTTTAACTCAGAGAAACCCAAATTTACTTAATCACAGATCTTTTCCTTCCTTCATCTCTCTCTCTTCTCTCTCTCTCTCCCTTTAGCACAAGTATTAACATTTTGCAAAATGCATACTCTTATAAAACAAATGTTGCAATTTGTTGTCCATTTCATTGCAAAAACAAAATGAAACCAAAAAGAAGTAAGATGAACAGATGTAGTTTCTCTTTCTCCTGGCATCAGATCTGGAAAAAAGTTGGCCGGGCGCGGTGGCTCATGCCTGTATTCCCAGCACTTTGGGAGGCCAAGGCAGGCGGATCACCTGAGGTCGGGAGTTCGAGACCAGCCTGACCAACATGGAGAAACCCCGTCTCTACTAAAAATACAAAATCAGCCGGGCGTGGTGGCGCATGCCTGTAATCCCAGCTACTCAGGAGGCTGAGGCAGGAGAATCGCTTGAATCCAGGAGGCAGAGGTTGCAGTGAGCCAAGATCGCACCATTGCACTCCAGCCTGGGCAACAAGAACGAAACTCCATCTCAAAAATAAAAAAGTTTAGCCTACACCTGCATCCTTCTTAGAGGACTGCTGGGGAAAGGCAGGGAGTGTCTATTGTTTATGAGGCAAAATTGTTACGAAATAATTGTTTTTCAACTTTTAAAGGAATATTTACATTTAAAAGTAAGCTTAATATAACTCACTCTATTTTCAAAATTATGGTCTAGACACCTTTCATGTATCTACTTTATATTACTAATATTAACATGGTAACAGGTTGTTCAAAAGTTTTAGTTCTGTTAACCCAGAATTCCTAAACCAAATTACTGGTGAATTTTAACTCTCTGACACTGTTCTTAAATATGACAGGGTTGTTATGGGTAACTGATTTCCAAGTTAACTGAGTCATTATGATTTGTCCACAATAGGTAGACAACGTTTGAGCATTGCATAGTGTCAACAATGCAAAGGCTTTGGGTGTTCTCTTCAAGCAGCAGAATGGAGCAGTGACCTACAGACTCATCCCAACTAGATAACCGGTCTCTGGCTAGTCCTAAAGGACTTGGTCTTGCTCTACCAAGTCCTAAAGCCTTGCTCTATCACTTTGAGATTGTAGTTTTATATTCTTTGGCAAGAAGAATATTTGCACTGTTCTGAAAGGTTAAAAAACAGCCAGTCCTTTTCCCATCGGTAGTTAAAATATAATTTCCAATTTGAGATGCAATTCTCTAAACAGAAGGCACTGCAGGTATTTTTTAAGTTATGATTTTATTAATCCAAGTTACCAAGACAAGTTAACAATTTTATATAAATCAAAAATCTCACAGGGGAATGTGATTTCTAGTTTCAGAACCTCAGAAAGAGGGTGGTATTACAATTTATTATATTTTCAAAGGTATCACATTAGTACGCAATATCATATTCTGCTTTTTTTGTTGGGGTTCATAATTGTGTGGCTCAATAATAAATTAGCATGAAATAGCAATTCTAATCATATCAGTAGGCATGTCCTCAAGGTCAGTTTAATGATTTACGACTGAGAAAATTAGTATAGATTTTATGATTTGTTTAGGTGTCTTTCATGCACAAGGACTAAGAATTCCTCAGGTTTTCCAGGGTACTCAATATTTTAATTACCAGAAAATATCATCACTGCAAAGTAATTTACAATGAAACAAAAAAACTGCAGTGACATATATTCTGTTTTTATGCATCCATTTTTTCATTTATTAATTCCATGAACATGTACTAAGTACCTACTTGGTACTAAGCACTGCACTAAGCAAGGGGAAATAAAGCTGAAGAGAACACAAAATTGCTCTCGGAGTATAGTGGATACAAAGAAACCATAATAGATGAAAGAGTGTAATATCTTACACACTATACTGAAGATGAAAAAAGTGCTATAGGAACACAGAGGCAGAAACAAAAAAGAACTTGTATCAAAGTAGAGATAACTCTAGGAACCAGGTATCAACAAAGTTAAAGTAAGTAGAATTCCAGTACACTTTTGGAGCTGTACAGAGAAGTTCTTTATCTCTATTATCCCTATTATATGGAATTCATCTCATCAGTCATATTAAGATTCTGTTCTAAAATTTGAAATGCTAAGTATAACTGCATCTCTCAGTGTCACAAATACTTTGAGGGCCTCGGTCTCTATACTCTTACAGAATAAAATTATATCCAATCAACATGTAGACTGATTCATAATAATGTTAGTTTTAATATCTAATGTGTATTGTGATTTCACAATTGGAAAGAGTGGAACTTTGCCCTATACATAATAAAAGACATGATTAATTGAAATTTAGTTCAAAACAATGCGGCTTAATTTAACTGTTCATTTCCCACCTATATACCCAATTATATTCTAGTAGAGACCCACACATCCACTGGGTCAGACATAACAGATGCAACAAATTATGGAATATTCATTCCTAAATTAGTGTTGGAACTCATTTAGGAAGAAGTTTGTCTTCATAAACTGCTATTTGATTGACTAGAAATGTATAATAAAAGCATTATAAATGTGACTCGTTCTTTACTGCTGAATGTATGATGGACTTCACAAATTAAAATCCATATGCATTATTCTAGTTGTCAATTCTTTTTTTTTTTTTTTTGAGACAGAGTCTCACTCTGTCGTCCAGGCTGGAGTGCAGTGGTGCCATTTCGGCTCACTGCAACCCCCACCTCCCAGGTTCAAGCGATTCTCATGCCTCAGCCTCCCGAGTAGCTGGGATTACAGGCACGTACCACCACGCCCAGCTAATTTTTGTATTTTTAGTAGAGACGGAGTTTTGTCGTGTTGGCCAGGCTGGTCTCAAATTCCTGAACTCAGGTGATCCACCTATCTCAACCTACCCAAAGTGCTGGGATTACAGGCATGAGCCACCACGCCCGGCCTAGTTGTCAATTGTTTTAAAATAAAATGCTACGGGAGCTTAAAGAGATCATCCAAATTAATTACTACAACCAAGTTTCCCTTATAGAACTCTAAATCTTAGATATGAATTCTTTGGGTATTACACCTGACTGCACCAAGTGTGTTATGTGCATGCTTATGATAATTAAATCCAGAAGTAATTGCCCAGGATTTTATTCAGCCATAATTGCAAGTAACCAAGGGCAGAACCTTGCAGAATCATAATCTGTGGGAGATGTTTTGACACAGAATGACCAAATAAGATACTTTAACAACATAATACTGTATCTCATAGAAAATAGGGCTGGTGATCCTTGCATCAGAATCAATGGAGAGGAGGGAAAAAACAAACAAACAAAAAAACCAAAAAAACAATGAAAAAGAAGTTGAAAAGAAAAATGACATCATGTGCAGTGGTCTTTTTGCGGGGAGGGATAGACTGTGATCTTTAAGAGCTAAACCAATTAGTATGAAAGGAACTCACAGGGAGCAAGACTGTCACTTTGTCAATCTTAATAATCTTTATTGATTAAATGTGACTGTCACTGACAGTCAAGACAATGTGTCTTTATACAATGGAGCAGAACAAAGCAGAACTTTGACCAGTCAATTTAAGATTCCTCAGGCCCTTTGGGAGAAAAATAGTGTATTCCATTGTAGATTCTGGTTATCTGGAAAATAGTAAGGATTAGACGCAGAATTAATCTGCATCTGGCAGGCACGGGGAGGAAAGAAACTTTCAAAACAATTAAATATTGCTCTTACTATGACCTTTTACAGCCTACCATCTTGTGGGGCCTCCAGGGAATTAAGGTTGCAAGGAATATTCACAATAAAAACTGAAATTTACAAAGGTATTGGTATGGGCCCTAGAGAAAGCCAAAAAACTAATGCAATAATTTACTTCTATTCACTCCATCTTTGTACTTGCTATGCCTTCTACCTAAAACTTTTTTCCCTCCCATGACTCCCTCTCTCACTTCATTCAGGTCTCTGCTCAAATATCATCAATTCAAGCGAGTCCTCTCAGCCCCTCCTTGTGATTATTCTCTTACAGTAAATACTTAACAATTTCATATTGCCTTGGCATCCATTCTGAATATAAGTTAGACTTTATCATACCAGAAGCCGGGCTTAGTCGCCTTTGACAATTTCCAGCTCTCCGCCTCCTCTCAGTTCCAGTGTTATCAATCCAAATATATGTTCTATATAGCTGCCTCCTGGTGACCACTTCCCTATGGGACATATAGAATAACAACCTACTGCACTCACCCCACTCATCCCACATCCTGTATAGACTGCACGGATCTGCCACAGTGACTATGTCTCAGCCACTATCTCTCTGTGACCCCACAGAATTTGTGCCTGCTTGCTTTAAACTCACCAATTAGAACTCTCTTCAGAAAACCAAGGGCAAGGGTAATACCCTTGACCCCAATAAAGGCCTCTGCCCACAGTGATAGAGGCAGACAAATGCCTAGACAGATAGGGGCGGGTCCCTAGCAAAACACCATCTCCAAGTCGAAGACAGTTTATAGCCTGAAAGCCAAGCTACAGATTAAATCGTCAGACTGAATTGAGAACTTGTCTTCCTGTTTGGCATGCTTTCCTCTGATTGGTCCCCACCTTTCACCTATTTTACATATACCTACACTTTCCTATTGGTTTTTCTACACTGTCATGCCCACCTCTGTATGGTGTCTTCGCTTTAACCTTTTTTGCATACTCAAAACTAATCAGCACACTTTCCCCATTCTGAGTCCATAAAGGGCCCCAGACCCAGCCACATGGGGGAACCATTGCCCTCCCCACCTCCCCTCCCCTCCCCTGCCCTCCCCTCTCCATTGAAAGCCATTTTCATTGCTCAATAAAATTCTCCGCCCTCCTCACTCTCCAATGTCCCACATATCCATTCTTCTTAGGCATGGTAAAAGAGCTCAGGAACTCCAAATGCAAGTACAAGCTATAACGCAGGTGAGCTGGGGCATGCCAGCATGGCCGAGAGAGGCCCAGGTGGGGCATCGCCACCTGGGGGTCCCTAGCTTGCAAAGTGACCAACAAGAAAAATCCTGCATCAACGGATTCTCCTCTAACTGGCTCCACATTTCCTGGTTGAGCACAGTGCCCTCTTTACCTTCCAGTCGACCTTCATCAATACCTCTCTTCTCTTGTGGACCTGTAACTGATGCACTGCCTCTGTCTTTTCATTGTTTTGTTGTGCTGCCTCCTCTGTGTCTTACCTGACCCACACACCCACACCTAACTTCTCTCCCAGTCAGAGCTCTCCTAGAGAGTGGCTATCTTGGAAGAATAAACTAGACACAGGTCAGACAAGAGCCACAAGGGCATCTGCCAGTATAAAAAAGTTTTCTGTGAGAGGGACACTTGGTCACAGGTCAGACACTTAGGCATTAGCTGTCAGTCAGGACAAAGAAATATCCTGTGAAAGGCACACTGTAAATAACCATGACCAAATCCCCTGGAACCCCATCAGGGCAAGGCTAGAGTTTATAGCCACTCTCCTAAGAAAGACCTCAAGACCAAATTAGAAAATAAAATAACCTCTATATTCTTTTATCCTGCTTTATTTTATATTTTTTCCATAGGGAATTCCACTATTAGACATTGTATTACATGCTTGTTTATTTGTTTATGTTCTGTCTCCCCCACTATCATGTAAATTCCTTGAGAGCAAAGAATTTATTTTATTCATCTTTATAACCTCATTGCCTAGAATATGCCTTGCATATAGTAGGTTCTCAATAACCACTGGTGCAAAAAATTAATTTAGAGTTTAATATATTAGTTGATCAGATTATTTCAGTGTAACATACCGTAATTGAACTCCATTTGTATGAGACACAGAATGGGTAAATTTTCACGGGCAGAAAATAGAGAGAAAGGACCTAACCATGAGGTTAATGTCCAGATCAGGATAATCAGGGTGGAATACCACAGTATGGAGCTTTGGATATTTGGGGGCCCGTGTGAAGGAACTTAAGACTATGATGGAGAATGATAATCAAGAGATGAGTTATAATGGAGATAATGGTAAGGATATATTTTCAAGAAAGCAGTTTGGAGGCAGAGGATCATGAATAAATACAGGTAAATGAAACAAAGAGAAGAAAACAGCAGGACCAAGCATAGGTAAATAGGGCACTCCAGTTTCATACTTGAGTTGTCACAAGAGTCCTGCCTACTTAGTATGTAGCATTGTCATAGTTTGAGCAATGCTGTTCTCAATAGGGCACTATTTTAACAGTGTTGTGTAGGTCCCAGGAATATCTGAACCCACTTGCAGAACAGATTAAAGCTAACCATAATCGATGGAGCTTTCTCTTCAGTTGCAAGGGCCTAACTCACAAGAGTATTGATAGCAGTAGACTAGAAAAAGGGTTTCCCACGGACACCCTGGCTGATATTTTCTTGCACAAATAGTGTTTGGGCCTGAAACATAAGGTAAGGAAAGACAATGCCTGAGGAACAATACCAACCCACAGTAATAATATGCCATGCCACCCATCACTTTTTTACTGGGACTCTGATCTGTGCCTATAGACTTGAGTGCATGCAAACTAGTGCCCAGCTAGGCCTAGTGGTGGGGAGCCTCCTTAGTCTGATGTTGCTTTTATTTTATTATTATTATTTTTTGGAGACAGAGTCTCATTCTGTCGCCACACTGGAGTGTGGTGGGGTGATCTCGGCTCACTGCAACCTCCGCCTCTCAGGTTCAAGCAATTCTCTTGCCTCAGCCTCCTGAGTAGCTGGGATTACAGGCGCACGCCACCATGCCTGGCTAATTTTTGTATTTTTAGTAGAAACAGGGTTTCACTACTTTTGGCCAGACTGATCTCAAACTCCTGACCTCAGGCGATCTGCCCACCTCAGCCTCCCAAAGTGCTGGGATTATAGGTGTGAGCCACCACGCCCAGCCTCAATGAGTTTCAAAGTTTATCTTTCATTTTGGGAAGTGACTCCTTTATTTATTTATTTATTGTCGTAGGTCTTTAAATATTAAATTCCAATCTCAGTCCAATAAAGCTACACTTTAAAAAAAGAAAAATGAATTAAGTACCAAATAGTACAAGATTTTGATGTGTGATGCTATCTTTTAAAATTTTTATCGAGATAATTATGAGTTACAGGAAGTTGAAAAAAAAATGTACAGGGAGCTCCCATGCACCATTCATCCAGTTTTCCTCAATGGTAACATTTTGCTTAAGTATAATATCAAAACAAGGAAAATGGGTAATACTACTTTAAGACGATTTTGCTCCTCCACCCTAGCTGTTTTAGTATGAGAAGCTGAGACGAATTAGGTTTTTGATGTTGGAATCTCATTGTTGTCTTATAACTCTTACCTCAGAGAGTCAACTATAATCCATGATTGCATTTTAGCATGATCTATCTGGCATGGAATGACTTAGGATTTAGCCAGGATTTAGGTTATGCTTGATTGGTGGGCGACTGGCAGTAGGAAACCTCAAACCTCCTAAGTTCAGACCTTGATTCAGTTTTGGAATTTTCAGAGCTCTCTCTTTGGACTGCACCAACACAGTTTTAACTAATTTGTTCCCATGATTTGGGTGGCACTAAACATGTCTTTGCCTCAAATTTTCTCATAATTTATCCACCTGGCCTCAGAAATTTTGTAAAATACAAATGAGGCAACCTAACAAAAGTCACTTTTAAATTATTTTATTTTATTTTTATTTTTATTTTTGAGTTGGAGTCTCACTCTGCCACCCAGGCTGGAGTGCAGTGGCATGATCATAGCTCACTGCAGCCTCGATTTCCCAGGCTCAAGCCATCCTCCCACCTCAGCCTCCCATGTAGCTAGGACTACACATGTGTCCCACCGTGCCTGGCTACCTTTTTTGATCTTTAGTAGAGACCGTGTCTCACTATCTTGCCCAGGATGGTCTCTAACACCTGAGCTCAAGCAATCCTCCCACCTCAGCCTCTCAAAGTGCTGGGATTACAGGTGTGAGTCACCACACTAGGCCAGAAAAGGCACTTTAAAATGTATAAAAGCATTCTGTGTATACTAAATTTTCTTGTTATGTATATTTATATTTCTTTGAATACTGAATCAAGCACTTTATAGAGTTCCTACTAAGTGTTTCATAAAACCAATCTGTCACCATTACTGTCTGACAGGTTCAAAATACCAAGTGGGAAGGCAGACTGAGTAACATTGAGTACTTAGTGTCATATACTAGGAATTTCCTTTGGTATTTTCATGTGCACTATCTCATTTAATTGGTACAATCAAACCAAGAGTTAAGTAGTAAAATCCCCAAATCTTGTTTGATTAGGAAGCTGAAATTCACAGACTCTAATATCTTTTGTCTAAGGTCACATTGGTGTTAAGAATAAGAATCAAGATTCAAACTAAGTCTGTGTTCTTTCAGAGCCTATTCTATCTTCTTCCAGAAACATGCCCCTTTGTGGAGAATAATTAAGGTCTCTTTACAGAGTAGTTTGTTGGCTCATCTCGGAGGATATAGATATAGTTTTGCCTACAGTAGTTAGTTATTCAATGTTGTAGAAATGAATTTGAAGTATTTGTTTTGCAAATTGGCATGTATGCAAATAGATAACATATATTGACACAAATCATTTCTATTCCCAGCTTTGTTCTGTTTATAAGCCCACTCTGTCTCCTGAAAGCTTGACGAACAGTGTGCTAGAAAAACACACCGTTCCATTCTCAGTTAAAGTCCTTGTTCTTTGATATTGTTTTTATGTAAAAAAGAGAAACTTTTAGTATGACTGAAATCATTGGGGGAAAAAACCATTCGTTCAAGAAAGCAATATGCAGAGTAATATTTTAGCCAAATTTAACATTCAGACCCTCTTTGGTCACCAGATCTACCTGTCCATACAGTGTGTTTCAGGCAGGAAGTAATGTCTGGTGAGCCTTATGCTGAGGCAGACTGTGGAGAAGTGAAGGTAGATGTGAGAAAAAACAGAAGACTTCCAAATCACTGTCAGTGTCAGATTTCAAAATTAGTATCTTACATACGAAACCAGATACAGCAAGAATAGGTTTAAAACCGAAACCTAAGGTCATTTTGGACATGGAGTGTGAGACATGTTAGAAGAATAAGTGTTAAAGCAAACATCCAAATCTTGATATCAGGAAATAATCCATGTGTTGGGTTAAATCAAGCAAGAAGTAGAATAAGTCACAGCTTTAAGCAACTGACGACAGAGATGTAAAAGCAAGTTAGGCAGGGCACAAAAGTGGTAAGAAGATAGGTGTTGGATTCAAACAGGTGTAAATTCTATTTTTGCAATTTACTACCTATGTGAACCCGAGAAATTTACATTGTGCCTGATTTCTTCAACTTCAAGTGGAAATAAAAAATAATACCAACCTCAAAAGGTTGTAATGAAGATTAAATGAGGCTGGCAATATTAATTATGTAGCACAATGCCTGGTGCATAATAATCATTAATAAATGTTAGGTGATCGCATCGTCTTCTGGCATTTTTTGTGCTGAGGCTAATTCTGAGGCCGGTCTGAGTTTTATTGCTTTAAGGTGATCTGATTTGGGAGCTGGGGTTCTGGATCCTTTTAGAACTCCCATTGTTCATAAAATTTAAAACTTTCAGATAGATTAGAGTTTAATCTATCTTCTTTATTTTCTGGTCTATAATAAGTCCTTTCAACTTGTATATTTCATTCTTCATTCATCTCATTAAACTTTAATTCTAGTATATATTTGCCCATTATTTTTTTCCATTTCTTCTGGTTTACTTTTACCAGTTGTTTGCTATTGGGCAAGTTACATAAACAGTCTGAACTTTAGTTTACTTAACTATAAACTGGATATATTGATAGTACTAACCTCCTCCTAGGGTTATTATGAGAGTTCAGTGGGAGAATGCTTGGAAAGCACTTATCACAATGCTTGGTATCAATAAATATTATTGTTGTTTATATTGTTATTGGCATAACAATAGCTTTCTTATATCCCATGTGAAGGTTAGTTATATAATATATAAAGTTCCTGACACATAATTGGCATTTTACAAGCAGAACTGCGAAGGTCTACAGAAGGATTAGTTTTCACAATGATTATTATTAACCACAATCATAATAAAACACTCATGATATCCACACAGGGAACCACAAACTCCCTTCACTCTAGCCGATAAACACCTCAGCCTCTTGTGCTTACTCTTGTTCTTACTCATGGTCTCAAAACAAACATGGGCTAGAACAAGCACCAGCATTTGACCACATGTTATCAGAAAGCAAGGGAGAAGGAAAGGGAAATAATGACTATTTCAAGAAACAGATACTGCTATGTGCTCATTGTCAGCCAAATCACATCACCCAATATAAATAACTTATCGCTTTATTAACTACTTTCTATATTTACAGCACTGTGCTAAGTTCCGTAGAATGAATAAGCTGTGATCCCTACCCTCTAGAAAATAAAAACAAAAAGCTATGGGGCAGTCACTTAGCTAGATGCTTATATATGAAAATAATGCAAGGCAAATTGTGGTTAGTGCTAAATAGAGGTACAGATAAAGTTGTTTCGGGGCATAGAAGAATGAGATAAGAGTAGTTTGTTTTCATAATACTTCCGGGAAAAAGAGAAATACAAATCTAGTTTCAAGGAATTAGGATAAACTAACAAATAGTAATTTAGCTAAGGATAATAATTTCACACAAGCTAAATAAAAAGAGAAGTTACTTAAAAATATAAAGGCATCAACATTTTTCAGTCGATTTAGTTTACAGAAATGATAATAAAGATCAAGAGGGTATATGAAAGCAGTTCAGATTTGGAAAGGGGACATGATTTATCAAATACCACACAAATGTTGACTAGAGTAATTTTGGATACAAATCAGAGGGATGGTACATTGAGAAAATGTTACTGGTTTTCTGACAACAAGGCAAAGAATGTAGTGGAACCCAATTATAACACTGAAATTGGGGAACAAAAGTAACATCTGTGTAATAAGCAATCAGTGAGAGAAAGATTATGAGTTCATATGAAAGAGTAATTACTCAAAACCATCCAGGGATGAGGAAGCTGCCTCTTTTTTTGACACAGGGAGAGATTTTACACTTCATGGTTTCAATCTTTGAGAATGAAAATGGGAATGAGAAATAACTCTGGCAGTTTTCCAAATATCATTCAGGTAATTGACATTAAGTGAAATCTTTATAGGGAATGTTATTTAGGGAATGTCTATAGTTATTTAACAGTTGAAGAAAGGGATCTGTGCTATTAAAACCCTTTCTATTTACATTAAGCAGTAAGGCCACCTTGCAAGTATGCTCCCTGCCAAAGATAGAAGAGACATAATTGCAAAATTATGAAAGATTGAGTGCACTGGCACCTGGCAATACATAGATGAGTCTGAAAAGAGAATGAATATTCCCTCAATGGGAAATTTAGTCTGAAACAAAATAATGACAGTCAGCCAACTGAAGGATTTAGACCTACTTAAAGGATATGTTCACCACTTGGAACTGGAATGTAAGGGCCAAGGTTCCTGCAATTATCCAGTGAAGGGGGAAATGAAATCAAAGTTACTGAACTACATTAGTGACATAAAGTATAAGGTGAATGCAGTAAAGCTTTATTTCCATAACCTCTGCAATGCACCAATAACCTACTTTCTGAAATATACTTTATATCATTCTCCTATTAATGTTGTATTTTTAGTTGATTGGGTAGGCATGATATTCAAGAATAAGTTGTGTAAGACTTAAGGCTTTGAGATAATAAAAATGGTTCTACTTTAGAACCAGCCTCTGGTAACCATTCTACCCTCTATCCCCATGAATTCAATTTTTTTTTTTTAGCACCCACATATGAGTGAGAACATGCAATATTTGTCCTTCCATACCTGGATTATTTCACTTAATATAATATCCTCCAGTTCCAGCCATGTTGTTGCAAATGACATAATTCCACTCCTTGTTTTTGGGTGAGTATCATGTAATTGTGTATATGTACCGCTTTTTTTTTTAGTCTATTCCTCCACTGATGCATACTTGGGTTGATTCCATATCTTGGCTATTGTGACTAGTGCTATAATAAACATGTGCATGCAAATATCTCTTTAATATACTGATTTCCTTTTGTTTTGGTATATACCTAGCAGTGGGATTGCTGGATCATGTAGTAGTTCTCTTTTTAGTTTTCAGTAACCTCCATACTCTTTTCCACAGTGGCTATACTAATTTACATTCCCACCAACAGCATATTTTTCCCAAAGGGATCAATGACATACAATGGGGAAAGGACAGTGTCTTCAATACATGGTACTTGGAAAACTAGATATCCATATGCAGAAAAATGAAGCCCACCAAGGGCTCCCCTTTCAACATATTGTCATCAGTATCCATTATTGCTTGTCTTTTTAATAAAAGGAATCTTAACTGGGGTGTGATGATAACTCATTATAGTTTTGATTTGTATTTCTGTGATAATTAATGATGTTAAGAATTTTTTCATATATGTCATCTTTCAAAGAATATCTATTCAAATATTTTGCCCATTTTTAAATGGGATTATTTGGGTTTCTTTTCCTATTGAGTTGTTTGAGCTCCTTATATATTCTGGTCATAAAGCCCTTGTCAAATGGGTAGTTTATTAATATTTTCTGCAATTCTGTGGGTTGTCTGTTCACTTGGTTGATTGTTTCCTTTCCTATGCAGAAGCTTTTTAGCTTGATATAATCCTGTTTGTCCATTTCTACTTTGTTTACCTGTGCTTTTGAGGTGTTACTCAAGAAATCTTGGCCTAGCCCAATGTCCTAGAGTGCTTCCCCAATGTTTTGTTCTAGTAGTTTCATAGCTCCAGGTCTTAGATGTAAGTGTTTAATCAATTTTGATTTGACTTTTTTATGTTTCAAGAGATTGGGGTCTAATTTCATTTTTCTGCATATGAATATCTAATTTTCCCAACACCATGTATTGAAGACACTGTCCTTTCCCCATTGTATGTCATTGGTCCTTTTGTGAAAAACGAATTGACTATAAATGCATAGATTTGTTTCTGGGTTCTATATTCTGTTCCATTGGTCTATGTGTCTGTTTTTATGCCAGTACCATTATGTTTTGGTTACTATAGCTTTGTAGTATAATTTGAAGTCAGGTAATGTGATACTTCCAGTTTTGTTCTTTTAGCTGAGGATTGCTTCGGTCATTCTGAATCTTTCATAGTTCCATATAAATTTTGCTTTGGGTAGTAAGGACATTTTAACAATAATGATTTTTCCAATCCATGAACATGGAATATCTCCTTTTTTGTGTATAGTGTTCAATTTCTTTCATCAATGTTTCATAGTTTTAGTTGTAGAGATCTTTCACATCTTTGGTTAAGTTTATTCTTAGGTATTTTAATTTTTTGTAGCTATTGCAAATGAGATTACTTTTTGGTTTCTTTTTCAGATTGTTCACTGTTTGCATATAGATATGCTACTGATTTTTGTATGTTGATTTTTTATACTGCAATTTATTGAAATTTTTATCAGTTCTTACAGTTTTTTTGGTGGAGTCAATAGGTTTTTCTAAATAGGAGATTATATCATCTGCAAATAAGGACAGTTTGACTTCTTCCTTTCCAATTTAGATGCCCTTTATATTTTTTATCTTGTTTTATTGCTCTGGCTGTAACTTCTAGTACTATGTTGAATAAGAGTGGTGAAAGTGATCATTCGTGTCTTGTTCCAGATCTTAGAGGAAAGGCTTTCAGTTTATCCCTATTCAGTATGATACTAGCTGTGAGTTTGTCATATATGGCTTTTATTGTGTTGAGGTATATTCCCTCTATACCCAGTTTACAGAGAGATTTTTTTTGTCATGAAGGGATGTTGAATTTTTAGAATACTTTTTCACCATCTATTGAAGTGATCATATAGTTTTGTCCTTCATTTTGTTAATGGTATGTATCACATTTATACATCTGCATATGTTGAAACATCCTTACATCTCTGAGATGAATCTCACTTGATCATGATGAATGATCTTTTTAATGTGCTGTTGAATTTGGTTTGCTAGAATTTTGCTGACAAATTTTGCATTTATATTTATCAGAGATATTGGCGTATAGATTTCTCCTTTTTTAGATCTGATTTTTGTCTGATTTTGGTATCAGGGTAATATTTGCCTTGTGAAACAAGTTTGGAAGTATTCTCTCCTCCTTCTTGCTCCTTCTAAATTCCTATGTGCAAACTAAAAATTGTGTTAAAATCTTCCTTTTCCTGAAAGAAAACTGCCATCATCAAGAGTTCTGGCACAAAGCTTGTTGTTATCTTTAAGGGCCAGATATTAGTTTATTTTGAGGGTTGCCTAGGAGGGCTGCTGATGTGAGAGAATTTCTTTCCTTACTTCTACCAATTTTAGGTTTTGGTTGCTCTTGCTTTTCTAGTGTTTTCAGAGGCATTGTTGTTTATTTGAAGTTGTTCTACTTTTTTGATGTAGGTATTTATTGCTGTGAGCTCTCTTAATACTGCTTTTGCTGTGTCTCATATGCTTGGTATATTGTGTTTCTATTTTCATTTATTTCAAGAAATTTTTAAATTTTCTTTTCAGTTTTTTCATTGATCAGTGATTGTTCAGGAGCATATTATTTAATTTTCATGTGTTTGTATAGTTTCCAAAGTTGTTCTTCTTATTGATTTCTAGTTTTATTTCATTAGTCAGAATATAGTTTCCAAAGTTCTTCTTCTTATTGATTTCTAGTTTTATTTCATTACAGTCAGAAAAGACGCTTTATATGATTTCAACTTCTTGAAATTTTTGAGACTTGTTTTGTAACATAACATATGGTCTTATCCCCGAAAATGATCCATGTGTGAAGAGAAGAATGTGTATTCAGCAGCTGTTAAATAAAATGTTCTGTAAATGTCTATTGGGTCCATTTGGTCTATAGTGAAGGTTAAGTTTGATATTTCTTTGATTTTCTGTGTAGATGATCTGTTCAATGCCAAAAATAGGGGTGTCAAAGTCCCCAGCTATTATTGTATTGGGGTCTATCTCTCTTTTTAGCTCTAATAATATTTGCTTTATATATCTGGATGTTCTAGTGTTTGATGCATACATATTTACAATTGTTATATCCTCTTGCTGAATTTACTCCATTAGCATTATATCATGATCTTTATCTTTTTATACAGATTTTTTTCTCAAAATTTATTTTATCTAAATATAGCTACTCCTGCTTTTTGTTAGTTCCCATTTTCATGGAATATCTTTTTCCAATCCTTCATTTTCAGTCTGTGTTTATTTTTATACATGAAGTGGTTTTCTTATAGGTAGCATATAATGAGGTCTTGGGTTTTTTAAATCCATTCAGCCACTCTGTCTTTTGATTGGAGCATTTAGTTCATTTACATTCAATGTTATTATTGATAGGTAAGGACATACTCCTGCCATTTTGTTATCTGTTTTCTGGTTGTTTTGTGAGTCCTCTCGTCCTTTCTCACTTCCTTCCTATCTTTTTTTTTTTTTTAACATGACAGTGATCTCTGGTAGTGTGTTCTAATTTACTTGGACTTTTTTTTCTTTTCTTTTTTTTTTTTTTTTTTGTTTTTTTTTGAGACAGTCTTACTCTGTTGCCCAAGCTGGAGTGCAGTGGCGCAACTTCAGCTCACTGCAACCTCTGTCTTCCAGGTTCAAGCTACATGCCTCAGCCTCTGGAGTAGCTGGGACTACAGGCGCACACCATCAGACCTGGCTAATTTTTGTATTTTTAGTAGAGAGAGGGTTTCACCATGTTGGCCAGGCTGGTCTGGAACTCCTGGTTGCAAGCAGTCCACCTGCCTCAGCCTCCCAAAGTGCTGGGATTACAGGCTTGAGCCACTGCACTCAGCCAATCCATTGCTTTTTATTTTTTGTATATCTATTATAGGTTTTCATTTTTTGTTTATCATGAGACCTGCAAAGAACATTTTATAGCCAGTTATTTTAAATGGATGAAAACTTAACTCTGATAAAAAGAAAAGCAAGTAAAAACTAAAAAACTACATTTTAACACAATCCCTCGACTTTTTGACTTTTTGTTGTTTCTATTTATATCTTTTTATATTGTCAATCTCTTCAAAAATTACTACAATTATTATTGTTGATAAGTTTGTCTTTTAGTCTTCCTACTAAAGATACGAGTAGTTTACACACTGCAATTACAGTGTTAGGGTATTCTATATTTGTGTGTGTACTTACTTTTACTAGTGATTTTTATACCTGCAGATGATTTCTTTTTGGTCCTTAATTTTCTTTCCTTTCAAATTGAAGAACTCCCTTTAGCATTTCTTGTTAAGACATGTCTGTTGTTTACAAATTCCTTCAGCTTATGTTTCTCTGGGAAAGTCTTTATTTCTCCTTCATTTGTGAAGGGTAATTTTCCTGGATATAATATTCTAGGTTGAAAGTTGCTTTCCTTCAGCACTTTGAATATGTCCTCCCACTCCCTCCTGTCCTGTAAGATTTCTTCTGAGAAGTCTGCTTCCATACGTATTGAAGCTCCTTCATATGTAGTTTGCTTCTTTTCTCTTGCTGCTTTTAGGATTCCTTCTGTATCCTTAACTTCTGACAGTTTGATTATTATATGTCTTGTGCTAGGCTTATTTGCGTTGAATCTGCTTGGCATTCTTTGACTTTTTTATACCTGGATATTCTTATCTTTCTTTAGGTTTGGAAAGTTCTCTGTTATTTCTTGGAATAAACTTTCTACTTCATTCTCTCTCTACATATATGTCATGTTTAAGGCCAATAATTCTTGGATTTCCCCTTTAGAGGCAATTTTCTAGATCTTGTAGGCATGCTTCATTTTTTAAAATTATCTTTTCTTCTCTGATTGTGTATTTTCATATAATCTGTCTTCAAGCTCACTAGTTCTTTCTTCTGCTTGATCAGTTCTGGTGTTGGCAGATTGATGCATTTTTCAGTTTGTCCACTGAATTTCTTAGCTCCAGAATTTCTGCTTAATTTTTAAAAATTATTTCAATCTCTTTGTTAAATTTCTCTGATAGAATTCTGAATTTCTTCTCTGCGATATCCTGAGGTTCATTTAGGTTCTTCAAGATGGCTATTTTGAATTCCCTGTCTGAGAGATCACATATCTCTGTTACTCCAGGATTGGTTACTGGTGCCTTATTTAACTCTACTTGGTGTAGTCACGATTTGCTGGATGTTCATGATGTTTTTGAACATTTGTCAATATCTGGGTTTTGAAGAGTTTGGTATTTATTCTAATCTTTGTAGTCTGGGCTTGTTTGTACCCATTCTTGAGAGAGCATTCCAAGAATTCTTAGGGGATTTAGTGCAGTGACCTAAGCCTGTGGACACTGCATCTATTTCAGCACTAGGGGGAACCCTAAGCCCAGGAACGCTGAAACTCTTGCACACTCCTAATAAACAGCCTTAGTGGACATGGGGAAGATAAAGCATTCCCTGGCTTACCAGGCAACATCTCGTACGCTCTTCCCTCTCTTTCTTCCAATCAGAATGATCCCCTCTCTGCACTGGGATGCCTGCACTTGAGGGAGGGCTGATGTGGGCACTCATTGCCCCTACAGGGGGCACCACTTCATGTCATCTTCCAGACCTGCAAATTATTGGGGTTTTTCCAAGGCTCATGGTCACTATTGCCTGGCTGCTGGTGATATTTAATCAAAGCCCAAAGCCACTTTAGTCATCAGGTGGTGAATTCTGCCAGGAATGGGAGCACATTACTTTCTGGCCCAGGGTATGTCTAGAAATGCCATTAAGGAGCAAAGGTCTGCAATCAGGGTCTTAAGAAATCTACTTGGTACTTTGTTTACTGTGGTTGAGTTGGTTCCCAAGTTGCAAGATAAAGTACTCTTCCCTCTCCTTCTCCCAAGTGGAAGGAGTCTGTCCCCTAGCTGCACTACCTGGAGTTGAGACGGTTGACACAGGCACTCCCATGTTTGCCGCAACTGGTGTTGCACAGGGTCCCATCCCAAGTCCACTGCTTCCTAGACCAGCTCAGCACCAGAGCTTCCCCAAGGACTGCTATCCTTATGTCTTGACTGCTAGTCAAATTTGCTGATAGCCCCAAACCACTTTAGTCAGCTGGTAGCGAAGGTGGCCATGGCCGGGACCTGGATTCCTCTCAGTGGAGCAGAAGATTCCCCTCTGGCTTAGGGCTTGTCCAGATGCTCCCTCCATGGGCACTGGCAGAATTCTCCCTTGTATTGTGTTCTGTTATGACCAGGGCAGCACTGAGTGCTACTGCAATATCCCACACTCACTTTGCTGTCCCCTCCCCAAGCATACAGATTCTCTATCTTGCACCACCTGGGCTTCGGGGAGGGTGGTGTGAGCAATGCAAGCCTGTCCTTTTTACTCTCTCCAAAGCATATTCCCTTGCTATTATGTTAAAACCAGGTATTATTATTGCTCACCTGATTTTTTTGGTTCTTATAAAGGTGACTTCTTTCATGGACAGTTGTTCAATTTGGTGTTCTTGTAGGGGGGACAATTGCTGGGGGTTTCTATCTGGCCATCTTGCTCTGCCTCCTCCTTTTATCTACAAGGATTTAAAAAATATATATGTGTGTGTGTGTGTGTGTGTGTGTGTGTGTGTGTGTGTGTGTGTGTGTGTGTGTGTAACTGATTAGTTGTAATGTTTTTTATTGTGTTTATATATACATATAAACGTACATATATATAAAATTTATTACTTTAGCCATTTTTAAGTGTACAATTCAGTAGTATTAAGTATATTCATATTATTGTGCCGCCATCACCACTATGCATCTTCACAACCTTTATGTTCCCAAACTAAAACTTTCTACTCATTAAACAATAAGTCCCCATTCCCTCCTTCCTCCAGCCCCCGTAACCACTACTCCACTTTCTGTCTTTACGAATTTGTCTTCACTAGGTGCTTCATAGAAGAGGGATCAAAAATTATTTCTCCTTTTGTTAGTAGCTTATTTCACTCAACATAATGCCTTCAAGGTTCATCTATGTTGCAGCATGTGCCAGAATATTATTCCATTTTAAAGCTGAGGAACAGTCCAGTACGTACATACCACGTTTTTTGTTTATCTATTCATCTGTTAATGAACATTTGAATTATTTTCATCTTTTGGCTGTTGTGAATAATGTTACTATGAATGTGTGTGTATATATGCATACATATATGTATATATGAATGTTACTGTGTGTATGTGTATGCATATATGTATATATATGCATATACACATATACATGCATACACATATACACATATATACATATATATGTATATACACGCATACATATATATGTATATATGTATATACACATATACACACACACACACACACACACACACACACACTGTAGCCTGACCAATCAGATAGTAGTCAGATAGTGGTCCGACTTTATTCTTTTGTATGTACCTATTCTTTTGTATGTACCGTAGAGACAGAAAGTAGATTAGTGGTTACCAGGGACTGGAGGAAGGAGGGAATGGGGGCTTACTGTTTAACCAGTACAAAGTTTTATTTTGGGAACATAAAAGTTGTGAAGATGGATAGTGGTGATGGTTGCACAGATATAGCTAGCTAGCTAGATAGATAGATAGATAGATAGATAAATAAGATCTATCTATCTATCTATAGATCTATATCTATATCTATATCTATATAGATCTATATTTATATCTATATCTATAGATCTATATCTATATGTATATCTATATCTATAGATCTATATCTATATCTAGATCTAGATCTAGATATAGATCTATAGATCTTTTTGAATCCGGGCTTTCAATTATTTGGGGTATAAACCCAGAAGGAGAATTGCTGGATCATACAGTAATTGTATGTTTCGTTTATGAGGAACCACCATGCTGTTTACCATAGTGGCTACATTATTTTACAATCCTATCCACAGTGCACAAGGGCTCCAATTTCTCCACATCCTTGCCAACATTTGCCAATTTCCAACGGGTTTTTTGGGTATTTTTATTCATTTATTTTTATAATAACTATACTAATGGGTATGAAATGGAATCTTACTGTGGTTTGGATTTGCATTTCCCTAATGATTAGTGATGTTGCGAATCTTTTCTTGTGTTTATTGGCCATCTGTATAAGATGTACAGATGTTGAATGTTTATTCAAGTCCTTTACCCACTTTTCGATCTGGTTGTTTTTGTTGTTGAGTTGTACGAGTTTTTTTTTTTGTATATGTTGGATGTTAATCCCTTATTAAATATATGATTTGCGAATATTTTCTTCCATTTCACAGACTGCCCTTTCACTCTGCTGATAGTGTCGTTTGAAACACGGAAGTTTTACATTTTGATAAAGTCCAACTTCCCTGTTTTTTCTTTTCTTCTTATGTTTTCTTCTAAGAGTTTTATAATCTACTACATTTAGGTGTTTGATCAATTTTGAGGTTTTTTGTATATAGTGTAAGATAGTAGTCCGACTTTATTCTTTTGTATTTACCTATCCAGTTTTCCCAGCATCGTTTGTCAAAAGGACTATACTTTCCCCACTGAATGTCTCAGTAATCTTGTCAAAAATCATTTGACCCTGTATGTGAGAATTTATTTCTGAGCTCTCTATTCTATTCCACTGGTCTATATGTCTGCCTTTATGACAGTAACACACTGTCTTGATTACTACAGCTTTGTTTATGCTGTTTTCCATAGTGGCTACACTGTTTTACAATCCTATCCACAGTGCACAAAGGCTCCAATTTCTCCGCATCCTTGCCAACACTTGCTAATTTCTGGTAGGGGGTATTTGTATTCATTTGCCCATCTTTAATCATGTTCTGTTGAAGTATTCCACTTCTTAAACCTACCCGTGAGGCCTATTTTCCCAGGGAAAGAAAAAGTTGATATGATTAGTGGGCCGTTGATCCTCTGACTCTCAAAGCTGGTATAATTAGGCAGGGGCCAGAGGTAGGTGGTAAAACTGCTTCTTTGAAGAGTTCCAAGTAGGAAGTGGAACAGAAGTTTCCTGTCCTTTTTATTCCCTTCAGCTTATCTAATAAACCTCTCCCTTCAGGACTTTTACCCAGAGAAGGGTGATTGGACAAACATCGGACCACCTTTCTCTGTCTCTCTTCCTCTTCTTCCCCCTACAATACATCAAAAATAGATGAAATGTTTTCATTTATTTTCCTGTCTGACTTGGACCTCCATTATATAAAACACTATCATTAAGTCCACTAACTCTACTTCTTGACAGTATCAATAACATTGACAAATTCATATCTTCATCTTGATTTAAAATTTGGGCATGGCTTTATAAATAATGGAATTGTCTGTTTAGGGGTTCACTTGGCTCATACAAATACCATCCTTTCCCATCCTTCCATTTCCACCCTAAGCAGGAAATGTCCAATTTAAAGGCCATTAGACAAAGCATTCCTGAATGATGCAGAGAAGTGACTGTGACTCTACCTTGGATGGTGACTGAGAAGGCATGTGAAGAATAATAATATTAAATCTGGACATGGTTAGAGCCTTGAATTGGCTACTGATGATAAAATATCAGATTAGAGGGCTGGGCATGGTGGCTCACGCCTGTAATCTCAGCACTTTGGGAGGCTGAAGTGGAAAGATCACTTGAGCTCAGGAGTTTGAGACCAGCCTGACCAACATGGTGAGACCCCACCTCTACTAAAAATACAAAAATTAGCTGGGTGTGGTGGTGCACACCTGTAATCCCAGCTACTTGGGAGGCTGAGGCAGGAGAATCGCTGGAACCCAGGAAGGGGAAGTTGCAGTGAGCCAAGATTGAGCCACTGCACTCCAGCCTGGGAGACAGAGCAAGACTCCATCAAAAAAAAAAAATCAGATTAGGATATATACAGATATCCAATGCTCCATTAAAATTGTCCAAGTCTGAAATAAATGTGTACATTTTTGTTTTGTGCTCAGTAAAGGTTCTTGAAGCATTAACTTGTGAAATAAAATACTCTTGAGAAAATAACATATTATTCATGTGAGTTACTCTCTACTGAGAAGATATGTGGATAGCAGCATAGCCAGAACTTATGACTGTCAATAAATGAGAGGTAGCTGAAAGTCTGGGAAAGACTACAAAACCAGGAATAGTAGACAACAAAGAAAGAACTTGCCAGCTGGATAGCATCACCAAGCACTGGCCTTCCATGTGGATGGTCAAAGAATCTATTGCTGAATGTTGAAAAGCATCACTTGGACAAATCAACCCAGGAGTCATTGCCATCTGTTTTACTGGAATTTGTTATTCTGCAGAGTTTACCCAGGTTTGCATGAAATATATAAATTTGTACTTTGCAAAATCCTACCCACTGAGTTTTGAAAATCTAAGCCAAAAGCCTTTTTATTTTTATTCTTTTAACTTAAAACTTTACAAAAACATATGCTTCACTTAAAATTTAGTCCTTCTGATTTTGTGAAAGCAAGAATATTTTAGGTGCATATTTTTATTTTTCAACATTTTTCCTCATTTATTATAATAAAATATTGAGTTGAGGAAAAATATGGTTTATTAACTACTGACAAACATCTCAAGCAAATTATATGCTGGAAGTAGAGTAATAAAGTTAGGTTTTCTTTTTCAAAATATCTGGCACAATTCTAAACTCATAAAAGATCTTAACTGGGCTACCATAAAATGTCCTGCAATGGATTCTAGTGAAATCTAATAAGATACTCAGTTACTAGCTTCATTAAAACACAGTGTGTTCATTATAACCCAATCTGGCAGAAACTCTTATTACTCTGGGTTTGTATTACCTCATGTAATTCTGCTTTTTAAAGTTCTTTTCTTTCCCCTCTCATCCAAACCCCACCACACCCTTGGTGTTACATTATAGCCAATTAACATACTTTAACTGTTTGTAATATATCATGTTTTTATTACTATTCTAAAGGAGTTTGTGTTTTTTCATTTTCTTCATTAGATCATTCAAGTAAGTCTCAAAGACTTTAAATGTTATATTTGATTATATTCAGAGTTTTGAAAAACATGCTGCTCTAAGACTATGAGGTACTACCATTTTGAATCATTATGCCCTCTCTGTGATAAGAATATGATCCAATGCTATGCTATTCTCTGAATGAATCATAAAAATGATGTAAGAGGCTTATATAAAAAAACATATGTAATAGACTGTAAGCTTCTTGAGAGTACAGTTATGAGTATATTTCCATAGCAGCTAACATTTATCAGGTGCTTACAACATGTCAGCTACTGTGCTAAGTTGGATTTTTTATCTCACTTAAGATGACAGCTGAACGATATCTCTATTACGCATTCTTCCTCATTTTACAAATGGAAATAAATGAGACCTTGAGGAGCTAACCACTAGCTCAAGGTCACAAACCCAGTAGGTAATGGAAGGAGAAATCCAATCCAGTTATACCTCCAAAATCACCACTCTCTCCACTTTATTGAACTGCTTTGGGTCTTTGTTTCTAAAGAGCCCAGGACAGTGCTTGGCATTGAGTTGGCATTCAAATATTTGTTGACTTTAATGTTGATGGTGCTAATGAGTCACCAACAAATTGTTGCAATTCAGCGTTGTTTTATTTCAGTGTTGTTCTTTTCAACAGCCACTTTTAGTTGAATTTAACTATTGTTTTATTTTGTTTATTGTCAAAATGATGTATGAGTAGACATAGCTCAAAGGGGACTGAAAAGTAAACATTTACCATAGCTACAGAGAAGCCAGTCAGGAAGTCAGGGTGTTAAAATGGAATTCGGCAAATAAAGGAAGCTGACAGAATAAGGAAGCAAATAAGAGAAAACAAAACAAACAAAAACTCAAGAAATAAATACAAATGCCTGCACTTCCTCTTCTATTCCCTATTGCATTTGATCCCACCATCATGCCCCATTATACAAGCTAGAAACCTAGGAGGCATCTATGATTCCTCCTTTTTCTTTACCTTCTTTATCCTATTTAATCACTTACCTATTCTAAATACTGTGTATACTTTTATATACAGATTATTTTATAATCTGTCCCCTCCTTTTCTCTCCTGCAATCACTGCCTGTTTTGTTTCTTACCCAAATTAAAACCTTTCTAACTAATCTCCCAGCCTTCGGTCTCTTCTCCTCCTTAGGTCCTTTGTCCACACAGTTACAAGAATGACATCTAAAATTCAAAACTTATGATGTTACTCACTCACATCTTTTAAACTCTTTAGTGGCTCTTCACCAACTCAGAATAAAGCTAAAGCTATTCTACCTTTCTTTTTAAGCCATTTCTATGTGTTGCAGATGAGTGAAAACAATTTGGATAATACAGCAAATGCCAAGTTGTGTTTTGTTTTGTTTTGTTTTGTTTTTGTAAATATTGTAGCATCTGGTGGTAAAAGATATGTGAAAACTACATGTTCTCTCTCCCAAATCTTGGCTATTAGATAGTAGTTACAACAAAATAAAGTATCAAGTTAAATTACATACAATGCACAAATGTTCATTAGAAAGGAGGCAAAAAAAAAAAAAAAAAAAAACTATATAATCTATTCGATAGCTCTGGGAGATCCCACTCTCTGACCTAAACCCAAAGACTAGTACTTTACATGAAAAGCACATTTTCAAGGCGCAATGTAGGAGTATTGGTAGGACTAGGGTGCTCTACAGTCAGACTGGCCAGCAGAAGACTGAGAAATTTAGGTACATAAGACCAACGTGGCTCTGGACCCCTAGCTTTTGCTGAACTCTAAAACCTCCTTCATGCAGGAGCAAGTGGGTCTTATACATCACTTCTAACAATTGCCTACCTTAAACACCATTCATTTCAACAACAAAAATTTATTTCTTATGTTCCTGAAGACAAGCAGACCCTGTGGTGTAGCTTTTGTTAAAGATGATCAATGTTTTTTTTTTCTTTTCTTTTCTTTTCTTTTTTTTTTTTGAGACGGAGTCTCGCTCTGTCGCCCAGGCTGGAGCGCAGTGGCGCGATCTCAGCTCACTGCAAGCTCCGCCTCCCGGGTTCACGCCATTCTCCTGCCTCAGCCTCCCCAGTAGCTGGGACTACAGGCACCCGCCACCACGCCCAGACAATTTTTTTGTATTTTTAGTAGAGACGGGGTTTCACTGTGTTAGCCAGGATGGTCTTGATCTCCTGACCTTGGTGATCCACCCACCTCGGCCTCCCAAAGTGCTGGGATTACAGGCGTGAGCCACTGTGCCCAGCCGTTTTTTTTGTTTTTTTTTTAAGAGACAAGGTCTTACCTCTCTCAACCCAGGCTAGAATGCAGTGGCGAGATCATAGCTCAATATAACCTCAAACTCCTGGGCACAAGCGATCTTCCCACCTTTGCTGAAAGTGGCATTTTCAACCTATTCAACCTTACATTTAAATATAAGAAGACATCCTTCTTACCATGGTGTCAATCAGTGACCCAGACTTTCTAGCTCTACTTTGTGTAAACTCATTTAGATGGCATCCAAAGGACTGAGAGAGTTTTGTAGTACTTACTTGGTATGCCATAGCTACTACAATCCTTATTTTGCTTATTTCATAGCTTAAGGTACTGAAAGCAATTATTTGACAGTATTATTATTATTAATTGATATTGATATTCTCCAGAATATTGTTTTTAATTGCAGAAATGAAAAACACTGCAAATATCCAATAATGGAAGTGTTAAGATAAATGCATAAGGTAGAATATTATACACCCATTAAATAACATGCTTTTATTTATTTTTAAGTTATTTTTATGTACTTATTTATTTTTTAGATACAGTATCTCACTTTGTCACCCAGGCTGGAGTGCAGTCATGTGGTCGTAGATCACTGTAGCCTTGAACTCCTGGGCTCAAGCGAACCTCCTGCCTCAGCCTCCTGAGCAGCTGAGACACAGGCACACACCACCATTCCCAGCTAATTTGTTTTAATTTTTTGACAGAGACAGAGTCTCACTATGTTGCCCAGGCTGGTCTCGAACTCCTAGCCTCAAGCCATTCTCTTGCCTTAGCCTTCCAAAAGCACCGGGATTACAGGCATGAGCCACCTTGCCCAGCCACATGATCAATGTTATGTAATCAATCTTTAAGGTGATAATTCCTGATTATGGTATTCCATGTGTTATTCGACCATCACTGGAATGATGATTGCAATCAAAAGACTTCTAACACTATTTAATTGCCCGTATAACATACAACATACCCACTTTCGTAATTTTTAGCTATAAAAACATCCAGCTACTTACAGTTTCTTCATGGACTCATCCACAAATGTTTAATTGGTACTTCTTATATGTCAGTCACCATTCTACATCCTGCAAATGCAGCAATAAATGTGGCAGACAAAGCCTGTGTTCTCATGGTGTTTACATTCCTAAGGGGACACAGAATATATATATATCTAGCGATGATAAGCTATATACACCAATAGTCAGATTTCTTTAGATTGCAAGTAATAGAATCCCAAGCAAATTAATTTAGCACACACAAAAAAAGATTTTTAATAGAAGGATAAAGAAAACCAAAAGGTAAGCTGCAAGAACAAGAAGAGTTTAGAAGATTCAGAAACTGGAACTAAAGATGTAGTTGCCCTAAGGACTCATTCTCTCTACATCTTCCCCATCTCTTTTTTCAGTTGTTCTTTACACATTGACTTCATTCTTTCCTATAGTAAATGGTCTCTTTCCAGTTGGAAGGTAAAATGGCCACAGTGGATCTCAACCAAAGGCAATTTTGACTCCCGGAAAACATTTGAACATGTCTGGAGACATTTTCAGTTGTCATAACTGGGAAGATGCTACTGGCATCTAATGGATAGAGACAGAATGCTGCTAAATATCCTACGATGTTTGGGACAACCACCTGCAACAAAGAATTATCTTGACCTGAATATTAAGAGTTCCAATGTTGCGAATCCTTGCTCTAGGGGTGATTCAAATCTTACGTCATTCCAGCGTAAGAATCCCATAATAATCACTACTGTATAACAAATATGACAGTAGCATATATAACACAACAATAATACCAACAATATTTAATAAGTATTTACTATGTGACAGGAAATATTATAAGTCCTTCCATGTATTAACACATTCGTCCTCACAACAGTACTATGATGTAGGTATTATTATGATCTC
Source organism: Gorilla gorilla gorilla (assembly GCF_029281585.2). Taxonomy (NCBI): domain Eukaryota; kingdom Metazoa; phylum Chordata; class Mammalia; order Primates; family Hominidae; genus Gorilla; species Gorilla gorilla. Next base: position 125,723,065 of record NC_073247.2, read on the forward strand.
CCTGTTTTACAAATAAGAAAACTAAGGTACAGAAAAGTTTTAATAGCTTATCTAAGCTTACACAGCCATTAAGTAGTGGAAATTATATTTGAACCCAGGAAGTTTCACTCCAGAGTATATGGTCCTAAACTTTGTGACACCATTTTTCAATTGCTACTTTAGTATAATAAAACCCTAGGAAAAGAATCTGATTGATCTGGCTTGGGTCATATGCCATCCCTTGGATGAACTGCTCCAGCCAGGAGAATGCTATGTAATGATTGGCTTAGTCTGGGTCATATACCCACCCCTATAGTTAACTGGGCTGTGTAATATGCTTAACAGTTCTACCACATAGTTGGAGTGAGGGAAAAATATACTGCTAAAACAAGAAAGAGGGCTAGGGCAGTGGCTCATGCCTGTAATCCCAGCACTTTAGGAGGCTGAAGTAGGTGGATCACCTGAGCTCAGGAGTTTGAGACCAGCCTGGGCAACATGGCAAAACCCAGTCTCTACAAAAAAATACAAAAATTAGCTGGGTGCAGTGGCCTGCGCCTATAGTTCCAGTTACTCGGGAGGCTGAGGCAGGAAGATTGCTTAAACCCAGGAGACAGAGGTTGCAGTGAGCCTGGATCATGTGATTGCATTCCAGCCTGGGTGACAGAGTGAGATCCTGCCTCAAAAAAACATTTTAAAGGACAAAGAACACAAAAAAGAAACAAGGGGTATAGGGCAGACAACGATTGAACTACCTTTTCCATAATGCTATTTCTCACTTCTGCTCATCTGCTCATACTGTTTTCATTGTTTAGCATGCTCTGCCTAACATTCTCCCACAAGTACACACCTCAGCTTGAGGAACAATATAAGGTAAAACCTCTACTTGGAAACCTTCCATTATCACCCCTTACAAGTTGAGTTATGTCCTCTTTTCTCCTATGCCCATAATATCCTGCACATATCTCTTTCATGGTATTGCCCATATAGCATACATCTCTATCTCCCCCACTACACTGTGATTGCCTTTAAAACCATCAATGTGTTGTATTCATCTTTCTATCCCACACGCCTAACCCTGCGTCCACACATATAGTAGGAATCCAATAAATGCTAGTTGACAGAATGGCAGATTTAAAAGTTTCTTGGGAAAAGCCAAAAGCAAGAGTCCTAAGATTAATTGAGTTTCTGTGGTAAGATAGTAAGAAAAAATTCCCAGGTGACATGGTCTGTCTGCTAGTAATTTAGTTCTTTCAATTGAACAGCCTGCCAAAAACAATGCTTGTATAGTGACTGTATTGTGGAGTAAAGAGAAGTGAGAATTCCGCATTTTTTTTGTAAAATTATGAATCACAGAAGAATAGAGCTGGAAGGGTGCTTAGAGATTATTTAGTCCAGGGCTTGTCATATAAGAACTCTAAAGCCAAAATATTTTATAATAAAGTAAACAGAGTAATGACAATCAACTAAAAATCGATTGAAGACTTCACTATAAGACCTGAAAGTTGTAAAACCCATAGAAGAAAACATAAGGGAAAAGCTTTATGACATCAGTATATCCAGTGATTTCATGGAAATGACATCAAAAGCTCAGGCAACAAAAGTAAAAATGGACAAGGGGGCTACATCAAACTAAAAAAGCTTCTGCACAGTGAAGGAAACAGAGTAAGAAGACAACCTATGGAAAGACAGAAATATTTGCAAACCATACATCTGATAAGGGGCTAATCTCCAAAATATATACGAAACTGCTATGACTTGATAGCAACAACAACAACAACAACAAAAACCCACAAAACCCTAATAACTTGATTTTAAAATGGGCTAAGGACTTGAATGGACATTTCTTTGAAGACATATGAAGAGTCAACAGGTATATGAAGAGATATTCAATGTCACTAATCATCAGGGAAATGCAATCACAACGACAATGAGATATCGCTCACACTTACTGACTATCCCTTACCAAAATGCTGGAGGCCAGAACTGTTTCACATTTCAGATGTTTTCAGATTTTGGAATATTTACATATACATAATGATATATGTTGGATATGCAATGTAAGTCTAAACAGAAAGTTCACTTATGTTTCATTTACACCTTATACACTTTTTACCATAGCCTGAAGGTAATTTTATACAATATTTTAAATAGTTTTGTGCATAAAATTAAGTTTTGACTGCAACCTACCACATAAAGTCAGGTATGGAATTTTCCATTCGTGGTATCATGTCAGTGCTCAAAAAGATTCAGATTTTGGAGCATTTCAGATTTCAGATATTTGGATTAGGGATACTCAATTTGTATTTTTTTTTTTTAAGGGCAGTAAGTGTTGGCTGGTTGTGGAGAAATTGGAACCCTTATGTACTGTTGGCAGGAATCCAAATTGGTGCAGCCATTGTGAAAATCAATATGGAGATTCCTCAAAAAATTAGAAATAGAATTACCATAAGATCCAGCAACCCCACTTCTGGGTATTTATCCAAAAAATTTGAATCAGAATCTTAAACAGACATTAGCACTCCAATATTCATTGTAGCACTATTTGCAAAAGCCAAAATAAATGAAAACCTAAATGCTCATTTACAAATGAATGGAATTTTGTATGTATATATACAATGGAATATTATTCAGCCTTAAAAAAGAAAGAAATTCTACCATATGTGACAATATGAATGAACCTGGAAAACACTATGCTAAGCAAGATAAACCAGTCACAGAAGGGAAAATACTGCATGATTTCATTTACATGAGATATCAAAATTAGTCAAACTAATGGAAACGAAGAATAGAATTGTGGTTTCCAGGGGCTAGGAAGAGAGGGAAAAAGGGAGTTGCTGATGGGTATGAAATTTATTATGCAAAATGAATAAGTTCTAGAGAGCCGCTGTAAAACATTGTGACTACAGACGACCATACTGTATTATATAGTTTAAAATCTGATAAAAGGGTAAATCTCATGCTAGGTCTTCTTAAAAAAAATTAAATTTGAAAATTAAAAATTAAAAGGAAAGAATCATCAAAGAGGTCAAACTTTTAAAGTTAATTCATTAGAGACATCTATGTTACTTGAATATTCTCTTTTATGAAATATCTATTAAACATTCTAACCATTAATTGGATTGCCTTTTCCTTAGTGTTTTGTGAAAATGATGTATATATTCTGTATATGAGTCATTAGAAAATATATGAATTAAAAAATTAAAAATACACTAGATGTATTTACATTGAGTTGTATGTAAAATTCTTATTCCCTTCCATAAAAATACTTTTTAAAATTTGTTTTAATGAGATTTCATAATTTTGGTACTAATCTATTAATTTAATTTTTTAATTCTAAACTTACTTGGATAAATACTTATTGCTTGGGAATATATCACTGCTTTCAGTGCTAACATAGACATGAATGTTGCTGATGAGTGAGAAATAATCTATAGGTATCTAATGAAGATTATTATTATTTATTTATTTTGAGATGGAGTTTTGCTCTTGTTGCCCAGGCTGGAGTGCAACGGTGCAATCTCGGCTCACTGCAGCCTCCATCTCCCGAGTTCAAGTGATTCTCCTGCCTCAGCCTCTCAAGTAGCTGGGACTGCAGGCACGCACCACCATGCCCGGTTAACTTTTTTGTATTTAGTAGAGACAGGGTTTCTCCATCTTGGTCAGGCTGGTCTTGAACTCCTGACCTCAGAAGATCCGCCCGCCTCAGCCTCCCAAAGTGCTAGGATTACAGGCATGAGCCACTGTGCCCAGCCTGATGAAGATTATTTTATGTAGCAAATATTTGGTCATGGTATATAAAGTCATATCAATCTTGTATAATGGAAACCCACCCGATTTTGTTATTTTGTATCTACTAATAAGGCAAAAAGTTACCACTGAGATGAAATTTCAGATATGATTCTAGAAATGGTCAGTGGACACTGCTTCCAAATCAGATAAATCAGAAATAGCCCCAGTTGCATGTTTTTGAGGCCTCTGTTTATTTCCCATCTAAACCATTTTCATTTATACTGCCAAAAGATTGCAAATACTCATGGATGACCCATGTAGTTGAGCAATGGAAGCATCAGCACAAGGGCACATGATGTTTCCGTTTGCCATTTTACCCCTTGTGCTTTTGCAATTCTCATTCTCACAAGGGAGCTCCCCAATCTGGATCTTCCATCCCATGAGCCACTTTATACTCTTAATCTTGTTGTTTTCTCATGTTTCTGTAAGGATTTACCCATCCCATGCCTCCATGTTCCAGGAATATCATCTAATTTGATGAAGAATCTCAGGGACCATGCTAGGGACAGAGGGGCTTTAAATGTGATCTATAGGAATGCCAATCTATTAAATTGTTCTGAAAAAAATAAAATCTGCGGTTAAATAAAATTGGGAAATATATACTCTATCACTCTCTTGGAAACTCAAAATGTACATTAGCATACTTAAAGATGCTACGAAGTCCAACAGTTAAGAATCTGGTTTCCCTTTGTTTAACACCACATTTCCCACACTTATTTGAACCTTATTTTCAAGGCACTTGGAGCAGTAATCTTACAGAGAACACGTTTTCTATTTGTTTGTTTGAGACGGAGTTTAACTCTTGTTGCCCATGCTGGAGTGCACTGGAGGGATCTTGGCTCACTGCAACCTCTGCCTCCCTGGTTCAAGCTATTCTCCTGCCTCAGCCTCCCAAGTAGCTGGGATTACAGGTGCCCGCCACCATGCCCAGCTAATTTTTTGTATTTTTAGTAGAGACGGGGTTTTGCCAAGTTGGCCAGGTTGGTCTCGAACTCCTGACCTCAGGTGATCCACCTGCCTCGGCCTCCCAATGTGCTGGGATTACAGGAGTGAGCCACCGCGCCTGGCCGAGAACACACTTTCTATATTAGAATACACACTATATCAGAAAATGTTAATGACGTCATACGTCATCCCTTTTTTATAGCATGTTTGCATTTTACAGAGACTTTAGAGATAACGTTTTAACTCAGAGAGCATCACATTTTCACAAAGAAGAGCAATTCTTTTTTTCTCTTTCTTTGTTCTCGCTTTGTTATTCTATCCACAAATTTTTACTTTCTTCCTTCATTCCTTTCTTTTTCTTTCTTTTTAATGGGAACCACACAGACTGCATCCTCTCCCTCTTACTCTCTGGGAAGCAGAGGAAAATAATCATCAATGGCAAATAGCAGTTATAGCAAAGCAACACCAACAGCTGGCTTCACATTTAGGAGAGAATGCTGTGCTTCTTCCTCATGTTTCCTGGTGCTCCACATGTTCAGAGAAACTTCTCCAGTAGTGAACTATAGAAATGAACCTTGAAAATATAGTCTTCACAATTTCTTATATGATTATTATTGTACCTGGATCACTTTCCTTTAGCCTAAACTCCATCCTTTAGAATTTCCTTTAGTGAGGGTCTATTGGTTATCTGAAAATGTCACTATTTCAAACTAATCATCAGAAAATGGGCATATTTCAATGAGTATGCAATTCTAGGTTGGCAGTTATTTCCATTCAGTGCTTTGAAAACTATGATCCTACTGTCTTCTGACTTCCATTGTAGCTCTTGAGAAGTCAACTATTATTTTAACTGTGACTGTTTATAAAATCTCTTTGCCTTTGATGTTCTGCAGTTTCACTGTCATTTGTCCTAGTGTAGATTTATTTTTATATATAATTTGTGTACCATACTTAGGTGTCACTGCATTCAAGAATCTGTAGATTAGTGTTTTTTAGTCATTTCTGGAGAGTACAGAGCCGTGTAAAAGGTATTCTTTGTTTCCCCGATTCTTAGAAATCACCTGAGAATCTTGTATATCTAAAAGTGGGGGGGAGGGGGGGCGTGGGGGTGGTTACTAGTGGCTAAAGAGAATTGGTCCTTTGGTTCTCCCAGAAAGTTATGGAGTAGAGCTTCTCCAATAATAAGTAGAGCTTAATAATAAGTAGAGCTTCTAAATAAATAGCCTACCACAGAAGAGGATAGGCAGTTAATGCCACCCCTGAATTATTCAGTTCAGAATTTCCATGTTAAAGCCAAAAGTACTCTCGTGGTAAGAATTGTCCCGCTGTAGATGTAGAAGAGTCTGGTACTTGTTTGTAAGGGGAGTGTTCTCACATTCACAAAATTCCTGACAGGAAGTTGCCAATTCTACTTATGTTGAGAGTTTATCAGGCAGCTGGAATTTAGTAATTAGCTTTTAGATTCTCTCAGAAACTTTCATCAAGCTCTACTGCAATTCATCCAGTTTCTGAATTTCTTAAATGTTATTTGATGGTACTAAGCTTTTTTAGGTTAAAGCAAAAGAAACCTGAAAAATAAGCTAACCTTTTGGGGATTATAGCTGCTCTCACCTTCATGCCCTGCTTAGATATGGATCACCTTTTCTGGGCAGATAGCTCTAGGTGACAGAGTAATCAGTTAGAGTGCCATCCAAACTGAGCCTTTAAGACTGTTTTCAGAGGCACTAATTGGATGCCTTCCAGAAAATTATGGCCCACTAGAGAGATCATCATTGAATATAGTAGTACCTGAAAGTCAAAGAAATGAAAAAGTGACCCCTGAAAATCTAAATGTTGGGAAGAATTTCCAGTAAATAGCTGTAGGGTGGAATGGGACTTTGTGAGGGGAGCATAAAATTACATTATCGGAGTATGCCAGCCAGTCACATCTCCTTTGAAACAGATGGTTCCATGGTAAAAAGAAAAATCATATGAAGAAAATATTAACTGTAAGCAAAGACTGCATTTTAATACTTTCTATTAGGTAATCAGAATTGTCATTTATTCAACACACTTTGATATACTTTTTAAATACACGTCAGGCACTGTTCACTCTCTGAAATTATTTGTAATAGGGCCCTGAAAGATATTTGCCCTGAGGGTGAGGTATATTTCACTACTGTAATGGCTCAATTTAACTAATAAAGAGAATAGATTAGAATAAATATTAGGAAATCATCAAATAAAAATCTAAAAATATTTCCTAGAATAGAAGGCTGTCAATCCATTGATTGAAAGGACCTATTGTCTAGTACAACAACAAAAGAAAGTTAAAAAAAAAAAAATCCACACCCAGGCAAATGATTATAAAATTTAGGACTCTGGAGACAAAGAAAAGTTTCCAAAGAGAAAAATAGATAGGTTACATGAACATGCAAAGAATAAAGAATTACAATAGCTTCTGACTTCTCAATAACAACACTATAAGCTAGAAGGCAATGCTCAAGATTCTGAGACTAATGATTTCAATCTAAAATGCCATATGCAATCCAATTATCAATTGAGATATATTTTTACACACTAAAAACTTCAAGTATTTTATCTCTCATATAGCCTTTCCTAGGAAGCTTCTGGAGAACATACTCTACCTAAACTAGAAAAAAACAATAAAGTAGTATATAAAAAGCAATTGATTCAATAAGAGAAAGATAGATAAAGAGAAAAAGGGAATTCCATTAATGATGACCAACTGAAATTCCAGGATGTCTGTGTTAGTCCATTTTTGCATTGCTATAAAGAAATACCTGAGACTGGGTAATTCATAAAGAAGTTTAATTGGCTCATGGTTCTGCACACTATATAGGAAGCATAGCAGCATCTGTTTCTGGGGAGGCCTCAGGAAGCTTCCAATCATGACAGAAGGCGAAAGGGGAGCAGGTGTTTCACATAGCAGAAGCCAAAGCAAGAGAGAGGGAGAGTTGTTTGGGGGAGGTGCTACACACTTTTAAACAACCGTCTCTCAGGAGAACTCACTCACTATGGTGAGAGCAGCACCAATACATGAAGGATCAGCCCTCATGACCCAAACACCTCCCACCAGGCCTTACCTTTGACATTGGGAATTACAATTCAACATGAGATTTGGGCAGGGACAAATATCCAAACTATATCAGCAGTTACTCAGCAGAGCTAAAGTGCAACAAGTCCAGACTAGACTACAAGATGAAAGGCTCCAGAAAAACTTGTAACCTGAAGATTACTAAACTGGTTTAAAAATGTTGGAGATGATGAAAAACTTAGGCATAGATTTTTTTTTAATAGACAAAAAATAACAATTATTAAGTCAGAGGAAAAAAAGCTATATGTGAAAGAAAGAGTGCTGCTATGGTCTGAATGTATGTGTCTCCCCCAAAATTCATGTGTTGTGTGGTGCTCTTATGAATGGGATTAGCGCTCTAATAGGGGCTGAAGAGACCATAGCCCTGGTCTTCCATCCATGTGAGGACAGAGCTAGAAGATGTCATCTAGGAGCCAGAAAGCATGCCTTCTCCATACACCCAATCTTCCAGATCCTTGATCTTGGGCTTCCCAGCCTTCAGAACTGTGAGAAATAAATTTACTTTATTTATAAGCCATCAAATCTACAGTATTTTGTTATAGCAGCCCAAGCAGACTAAGATGATTGTTATGGTTTTTCTTTCAGTTACCATTTTAGCAAAAACAAGAACTCATTCATCCAGAGTTGGCAATGCCCTTTGACCATGAAGTTAATAAAGTGACCAAAAAATTAATTGTCCAAACTTGGAAGCTTTCAAGAGTGAAAAGTAGGTGCTATTACTAGTTAAGGTGGAAGGGCAGGCATAATTTAGATCTATTGTAGGCAAGCTGAGACATATGGCTATCCTAGCTGTTGTGAAACTACCACTGTCCACCTGGTGGCAGTTTACCTTTAATTGAAGTCAAAGAATTCAGGAGAAAATAAACTTCTGATCTTGGAAGCTCCCTCCTAAAACATGATTTTTAAAATCACAATCTACTTCTTAAGTGGGAGTCAGATGCTTTATTTTTAGGCATCTGGGGATACATAGCTTACTATGTAAAAACAAGTAAAGAAAATAATTCTGATTTATGAAAAACAATTTGAAAATTACATTCTAGAAATAGACATTTTAAAAATGTATAATCACTATTTCATAAATTACTGATGTTAGCAAACATGGATTCTAAGAGTGTTTCCCAATAAGACTTGAAATGTGTAAATCCTGTTAAGGCTCATCTTAGCGCTCCAATAACTTGATTTCATTAACCAATGTGTAACTATTATCTTCCTACATTTTTGTCAGTCTCTTTCCAGTCTTTAGTTAGGCTTATTCATTAATTACATTAATTATACAGAGGACCTCCTCCAACCCCAATATATACTCAAAATCCCTATCATGATGTGCTATATTTTTAAAATATATAACTGAACCATAATCAGAGGGGCCAAAATTCAAATATTCTCTACCTTAAAAACCTGACCAAAACTCTGTGACAAGTCTTCAATATTGAGGGCTATAGGTGTTTTTCTTTTTCTTTTTCCAAGCAGCATTGTGAATATATTCGTAAGGATTTGAATTGTGATTTCTTGATAAGGAATCAAGACATTGCTGTTGTTCTTGTCATTTGAAGATTTTTCCATCAAGTGTAACATGAACAGCAAATGGACTATTACCCTAATCTTCACATTTCCACTTGATAAGTTCACATGTGACCATTCTGATGTGTTTTATAGTATACCATCAAGAAGATCCAGTAAAGCAGGTTCACAGCTTCAAAAGCTTTCAAAGTTTTTTAATGTCTGTTAGTTATGAGTGAATTTGCCCAAACGAATAAACTTAACTATTAAACCACATACATAGCACCACTAATAAAAAAAACTCGGGCCGGGCACGGTGGCTCACGTCTGTAATCCCAGCACTTTGGGAGGCTGAGGCGGGTGGATCATGAGGTCAGGAGTTCAAGACCAGCCTGGCCAAGATGGTAAAACCCCGTCTCTACTAAAAAATACCAAAAAATTAGCTGGGCGCGGTGGTGGGCACCTGTAATCCCAGCTACTCGGGAGACTGAGGCAGAGAACTGCTTAAACCCAGGAGGCGGAGGATGCAGTGAGCTGAGATCACGCCACTGCACTACAGCCTGGGCAACAGAGTGAGACCCCGTCTCAAAAAAATAATAATAATAAAAATAAATAAATAAGACTTGTCCAACTTAAGTAGACAGTCACATTATTAGAAAATTATTTTCCTCACAAGAAGCTTTTTTTTTAGTTTAAAACCTATTAGTCTTCTATTTCTTACTTTTAAAACATCTATTTTTTATTTTACTTTTCATTATTTTTATGAAATGAATGTTAACCTATTTTTGGACTCTTACTTTTTAGAAGAGTATGCTATGACTTGAGCTTTTTAGTAATATTGTCATCTATGGAAACCTATGAACATTGCTTTAACTGGTGGTTATAAAATTAATGCAATTTCTAACATTTCTCCATACTCCTGAGTAATTCTGGGAATTGTCCTTCCAAAGAAATCTTTGTATTTCTAGATTGAGATGAGAGAAAAAGTATATGGGTAATTCTACAAACTTTTCCTATGCATGTACATATCTAGCCAAGCATACCAACCTAAATCATTAAAGCCATCAGCATCTTGGAGAAGGATGGACAAGCTTGAAGGGAAGCTATTCAGCAGGAGGGAGTTAACAATAAAATAAGTTGTTTCAACCAAAATTCAAATAGATATGGAGGTTATATTTTGAAATGAGTGGATTTTCACAACTGAAGTGTGAGTTTGTGTTTGTGCGTGTGCTGTGACTCTTTGATGTGTGGTGGAAGATTTCTGGGAACTAATTTTAGTTCCTGAGTTCTAATTCTAGTTGAGTCTGAGATCACCACAGGTAGTGTCACTATTTTGAGCAATTGTACAATTTCTTTACATTATCCCCAAAAGGCCTATGCCCACATAGGTACACAGGAGTGCTAATCAATGTAGTGAGTAGGTAAAAACCCCGTTTTTGTCTTTTGTAAGTTTAAACTGTTTTCTGTCCCCTAAAGAGAAACCCTTAAATAAAAATGATGAATTCTTATATGTCAGGGGTAGTGCCATGATCATTAAGGTGGTTCTCCCAGCGCCAAGGCTCATCTATTCCATTCCAGATGTGCTGACCTCCTGAGATTTCACCAAATGTGGGAAACTTGATTGCATAATTTATGGTGGTGGTGAACTGTGTTCACTCTTTCTTCAGTTCAAAAAACAAAACAAAACAAAACAAATGGCCTTTTATTTCCTAGTGACTGAACTCTTTTAACATTTGATTAATGTCCATTTCAAAAATGGCTATATTCAACCTCAGCTCAACATTATAAAACTGGGATTATACAGACAAAGCCTAAATCATATAAAGAGAAAATCAGCTAGAGATGTCTATCCATTTGGGTACTTGAACATGTCAAAAGCAACTTGAAATTTTAGCTAACTTTTGTAAACCTATCGGGCTTACACACCAATTAGTATCCAAGGACACATAAAACTGTGAAGGCTTACAAGGTGCTCTTTCCAAAAAGAGAAGCCCTTTCAAGGACACTTGAAGGGAATTCCTTCCCTGAACAATGGCCATTCTCCCTTGGCAAGGGAATTTGTCAGGTGCCTGAGTTGTAGTAACAGCATAGGATCAAGAAGCAGGCAGCTCTTCTAAAGGCTCTGCAGAACAGCCCCCTGAAACAATCAATCAGCAATCAACCAACTGGCCTTCCTAGGGTTCCTATCCTGTTTCAGGATCTAATAGTTTAAAAATGAGTGGGAATTTGGAAGTTAGAAATTGAATAGTTTTTATAATAACTCAAAGGTCAGCCTTGGCAAGGTTACTTAGAACGAACCCATCCATTTTCTCACTGGCACATTTCATAAAAACAAACAAATAAATTTGAATGGTACATTCCCATTAAAGGTAACTTTGCTTCAAGACCCTTTTCCAGAGCACACATCATTCAGTGATTAGTCACACAGTAGTGTTACCAATTAAAAAAAAAAAATTGGAGGCAAGATTAGATTAAGGTCCTAAATCTCAAATGATTACAGTGACCTATACACTGCTACATAATTTTTTAATTAATTTTTTAAAACAGTAAAAACTTGAATACGTGTTACAATTAATATGGTATCTCTCTGGTGTTTTTAAATAACAAATCTGGATAGGTTAATCAAAGCCGAACTTTGCTGGAGCTCTAAACATGAGTTTATTTTGATTTTTAGGTAGCTCAGCATTGGATTTTAGATAAGATTTCCAGAATCAATCAGAAATATCCTGCTGGGTCATTCTTCCAAATTAGGCTTACTGGAGTGCACACCATGGTCAGATTTCAGAAAACTGACTCAACAATCACAAAACTCCTGAAATCTTTTGGGAGCCTCTGTAATTTTTTGTCTATAATAGGGGCTTAATAATCATTTCGTGTATTTCTTTTTTACTTTTGAAAATGTAGTATTTGTTGGTCAGTGGTTGGATGCCAAGAAATTATGTTCAGCCAAAGTGGTCAATGGAATAGAGGTTTAGAATTTAAAAGTTTTTCTACTCTGCATACATGTTTTTAATCTGCTAAGCAAACCTTAATTTTGGTGCACATATTTATTTCTCAGAGGTGGACACTAATCATAGTGCCTTTTAACAGTGTTAGTTTAGTCTACACGCAAAATCAAAACTAGCAGCCCCTTGAGGAATTTTGTTACTGAAATGCCAAGAGTTCTGTCTCGGTCCTGCTGCTTGCTACAAAGAAAACCAATCACTGAGACAATGAGTATTGCCAAGGAAGAAGCCCTTAATTGGGTGGGCAGCTGAGGTGATGGGAGATCAGTCTCAAATCCATCTCCCTGACCGACTAAAATCATGAATTTATATAGCAGTGAAGAAATGTAACTACATGCAGGAAAGAAGGAATTAGGGACGGGTGAGGAAGAGGAGTTGGTCAACAGGAAACAGGTGGTCAGCTGGCAATCATGATGGGTTAGAGGTCTGGCATCTCATTGTCCAGATGTGGTGATTTGGTGAATTTCAATTCTTTGATACTATCTGGGAGGCCTGATGGTTGGTTTCCTGAGAAAGGAACTCAGATAAGACAAATGTAACTTTCTCAAGTTTTAAGAATGTGAGGACAATTTCTATGTTTATTCAAAAGAGACCATAAACGTCAGTTCTATGGGACAACTGGGCCAATTTCAATTTCAGTCCAAATTCAAGTTACTCAAGGTAAAACAAATAATCTGGCAAATAAATAGCTGCTTCAAGAATCAATCATTTGGTTGATTTTTTTTTTTCTTTTTGTCTTGCCACCTACACAGATACTTTTAGACGGTATGGTGTAAATGCAGCTTTTGGGGGGACAAGAGGCATAGGTAAAACAGTGTTAAAAATACAAGCCTATGAAAACCTTAAAGTTCAGAAAAAGAATTATGATGAGGCAGTACTCAAATTGTCATTAACAAAGAAGGAAAATTAACATTCATTAACAACTAGTTTCCAGGTACCTTGCTATGCTTTATTAATTTTTAAAAAATTTCCTCTTTACATAAAGTTGATATCATTATGACATATTACAGATGTGGAAATTGAGGCTTAGAGATCCTAAATAACTTGACTATTGCTAGTAAGGGGTGAATCCAAGATTGAAGTCCAGATAGTCAGACTCTAGAAACTCCTCCCTTTTTTAGACAGCATCCATAATGGTTAAGAGCTGTAGCTCTAGAGCCAGATTGCCTGGGTTCGAATCCCCTAATTTCAACTGTTTCATTTACTAGTTGTGTGACCGTAAGTAAGTGTGTTAATTCTCTGTGCCTCAATTTCCATACCTGTAAAATGAAATAATAATAATGCTTACCGCATAGGGTTGTTAAGAAGAATTAATGAGTTAAATGAGTAAATACGTAAAATGTTTAAAATAATCCTTGACACAAAGAAAGTACTAAATAAATGACAGCTACTGTTAGTATTTTTACTATGTCATACAGTTGACTGCCGTCAATAATGAGAGGCTGTTTGTATTTTAAACAGAGTAACTCATTTAAAAAAAAATACTGCCTACAAGGGTTTACAAATGAATGGCACCAAAAAAGTAAAACTAAAATCTCCTTGCCAATTTCATATAACAGTACTTTTCCCTGAGCATTTTTAAATATTGGAGTTTATCGGAATATCTAGCATATTATTTCCCTACCTTTTATAAGCCATGCCCCTTTGATAGATGTTTAAACATTTTAAATTGCCTTTAATGTTATTTGTAATTTCAAGATAAATTAAACATAAAGACTGAAAACAAATGAATATTGAAAAAAGTGGCTATATTTTCGAACTGCAAACACTTTCCACGTATTATTCCAGCATTTCAGAAACACTGATTTAGCAAACAGGACAATGTGTGCTGAGTGAACTTAGGCAAGTTATATAGTCTCAGTCACCTGCTGTAAAACAGGATAAACACACAGGTTTTACCTCCTTGCCAGATGTGCTGGGAATCAAATGAAACAGTAGATATTGAGACCCTTTCTGTTCCAGAAAGCCTGATCCAAAAAAGAGATGATTATTGTGGCTGGCAGCAAACTTGTCATCTTGTTGTTAGCAGCTCATTCATCTTTCGATAAAATAATCTGGATGTATTTCATTGTTCTCAAAGTCAAAGAAATACAAACCTTTTCTAGTCATTGCTAGCAAGTAATATTTCAATTTTAGAAAGGACAACTCTATGAAGAAAAACAACCATCGATCATTAATGAACATTAATTTTCATTTTCTGAATGCTTTCAGATCCAGGTCCACTGAAGCAATTTATAATTTCATGATATGACTGTTTTTAAGCATATCCAGTGCAGATACAGTCCTTTTAGTCCTTAAAATTCATGATATTGTGAGAAAAATATACTGTGAATTGTTGCATTTAATCTAAAGTGATATACACATCTTAGTGCACTTTTATGGTAATAACTAGAATGAATTAGAGACGCATTCAGAATGAATATATTCCTGGTCACTCATTGCGAAAAGATTGGTTAATATACCACATTCATTACTTGTGCAATCTCCTCTTAATGCTATATTTGCATGCAAACGACTTAGTTTTTCCTTCAGTTTAAATGAATTCTCTATTACAAATAAAGATCCAAATGTAAAACCATAAAATAAAGTTTGTGGGCCGCTTTTATTAAAAGTGGTCCTAAAAAATTAGGAGAAAGCCACTGGCAGTTTAGTCTCATTTTTATATTCTCATTGAAATTTTAGCAAGTTTTAGGCAAAATAGGCATTATTTCGTCTCATCTAGACTTGTTTTTTCTCAATAGTGATAATTGCTAGAAATAGAAATCATAAGGTCAGACTTAATTTTAGGGGAATGGGGTCAGGGTGGGTGAGTTGGGAGGGAAACAAAATAAAAGGAAGGGGTACAATGAAAATAAGTTGGGTGAGGAAGGCAAGGAAGGCGTTCTGCAAAAGTTTGTAGTTGCACAAATGTAGAAAAGTGGGATGTAAGTCACATACACACACACACCAAAAATAACTTGAACTTCATTCTTGTGAGTTTACTCCTCCTTCTTACCACCATTCCAAGTCCTTACCACACACACATTTCAGAGCATGTCTGTCCCTTTAATGCTAACTGTCATTCAGTTTAAAGCATAGATCAAATTTTGATTGACAGCGAAATGACTGCATTGCATCATTTTTAGATAGAGTAATTTTAATGCTTTGCCATAATGAAAGCAGGTTGAAATTCTCATGTCTTTCTTTGTCGTGTTTCCCAATAGTGTTAGTTTTAATTGCTTCAATTGATGTTTATCTGTCATTACAAATTCCAATAAACTGTGAGAATACCACAGAAATAATCTCAAAAGCAAAAGAACAAAAACAAAAAGTCATGCCAGAGATAATTTTTTATTTTTTAACTATCTCTAGAAAAGAGGAATGATAAACAAATTAATATTTTAATGAGGATTATAGGAAGAATGCCTAAATCACTGATTCAAGCTCTTCTAAAACCACTTTAGCAACTTCCATTTACTGATAAATACTTAAGGTGTAGATCTTCAAGAAATCTCAGATATAATCTATTCTAATCCATTCATTTTATAGATGAGAACACTGAAAACATTTCTAGTGGCAGATCTGGGAGCAGGGCGTATGTGTCATGTCACCAGTCCATTGGGTATTTCCACTCTTCCTTCCTTCTTTTTGGTGTATGTGTGTACGTGACTTACATCCCACTCTACATTGTAGTGCCACTACAAACTTTTCCAGAACTCCTTCCTTGCCCTCCTTATCCAACTTATTTTCACTGTACCCCTTCCTTCTATTTTGTTTCCCTCCCAACTCACCCACCCTGACCCCATTCCCCTAAAATTAAGTCTGACCTTATGATTTCTATTTCTAGCAATTATCACTATTGAGAAAAAACAAGTCTAGATGAGACAAAATAATATATAATAATAATATAGCTTAATCACAACCTTATTTTTACTAAAGCAGGCCCGCTGATTGCCAATAATTGGTTATCTCTTTTTAAAAACTGCATCTTGCTACATTGCTTAAACGCAACCCAGCTACGTTTCTTTTCAAAATTATATGATTTAGACTTTTCACTATATCAGAATTGCCTTCTTCCAAATTATTCTTAGTTACTGAAGTTTTAGCTGTAGTTGCATCTTAAAGCTTTGCTATTTTTCAAAGCAGAAATTTAGGACATAATGGTAAAGTTTTGTTTATATTTGCTGTCCTGGTATTTTTATCATCCCAAGATAGTTCATAGAGTCCATGCCATGGATATAAAGAAAAAAGGAAATTTAGCTAAGAAAAGTGATTTGTAGGCCGGGTGTGGTGGCTCACGCCTGTAATCCCAGCACTTTGGGAGGCCAAGACGGGTGGATCATCTGAGGTCAGGAGTTCGAGACCAGCCTGACCAACATGGGGAAACTCTGTCTCTACTAAAAATACAGAATTAGTCGGGCGTGGTGTAGCATGCCTGTAATCCCAGCTACTCAGGAAGGCTGAGGCAGGAGAATCGCTTGAACCTAGGAGGCAGAGGTTGCGGTGAGCCGAGATCACACCATTGCACTACAGCCTGGGCAACAAGAGCGAAACTCCGTCTCAAAAAAAAAAAAAAAAAAGAAAGAAAAATGATTTGTTGAAAAGTGTACTTGAAGACTTTTTAGATTGTGAAATCATTTTATAACCATTATCTGATTTATGGCACATGATTTTTAAAAAATTAGCCACCCTCAAAAGCACATTCATTCCTGTGCAACTCAAAATGTCAAAAAATACACGTGTAGAAAATCTTATTTATAAAAATGGAAAACTTCCCTGAATATTTGTTGGAGTCTTCTGTTTTGTTTTTGTTTTTTTTTAGTTTTTTTTTTTTTTAAAGCTTAGGATTACTTATATTCTAGTCAATGCATATGCTGGTCATCTCAGCGCTCATTTCAGTATCTCATGACATAGACATATAGTGTCCTCATGCCTGTTTTTCACTGTCTGACATGGAACATGCCCTTGTTCTTCTTTTCCCATCAAAGTGAATCATGTATGTGTTCCATTCTTTAGACACCTATTAAATGATTAACTGGCAGATCTGTAGATTAGTTTTTTGCATATACTCTATTTCATCTACTTTAAGATTACATTGTTTTTCTACATGCTAATGTCTCTGAAATAGGGCTGCATCCTGAAATTCTATGGCATCTTTTCATCAATTAAGTGTGACTTGTTTGTCATTTTCTACACAGCGAGATTTGTTCATCGCTGTTTATATGATCATCACAGCAATGTGTTATATGCTTTCTAGGTACTATATTACATGCATTCAGTTTAAAATGTCTCCAGAGAAACTATAATGTGATTCCTCATTGAAACAAAAGTTGTTATACATACAGGACGGTGCAGAAAAAGAGCAGGTACATGAGTTTGATGTTAGTGATTGTGGTAAACAGCATAATATCCCTCTTCCCTCAAAGATGTCCACATAGCCATCCTGGGAACCTGTGAATATGTTACCTTACCTGGGGAAGGAGAATTAAAATTGCTAATCAGATGGCTTTAAAATAGGGAGATTTTCCTGGATTGTTTGGGTGGGTCCAATGCAATCACATCACCAGAGTCTTTAAAAGTGGGAGAGGGAAGCAGGGGAGGAGTCAGAGTCGTGGGAGATATGACTACAAAAGAGAGAATCAGAGAGATGGCAGTGTGAATACATGGCCTGACATTGCTGGTTTTGAATGGAACCAGCTGGTTCCATTGCTGGTTTTGAATGAGCCAAGGAATGTGGACAGCCTCTAGAAGCCGGAAAAGGCAGGGAAACGGATTCTGTCATAGAGCCTCGCGAAGGAATGCGGCTCTGCTGACAACTTTATTTTAGCCCTTTGGGACACATTTAGGACTTCTGACTTCCATAACTATAAGACAATGAAGTTTGTGTTGTTTCTGGGCACTGATTTGGTAGTAATTTGTTACAGCAGCAATAGAACGGTAATACAATTATATTAGTGATTAGTGGAGAAAAGACTCTAATTTCTGATTTTCTGGCAAAGAATAAACCAAATATTTTATAAAAACTAAAAAGTAAAAGATACCTACATGTACTTGAACCTGCATTATATACCATTAAATTCTTACAGATATATGTGGAAAATGATTATTTACCATACAACTAGTAGTGCAACTAAAGGCAGAAGACAGAAGAAATTGCCAAGTCTTTGGGATCTGATAAAAGAAATCTCAAAGCAACAAGAGACTGGTGGACCAATTCAAATAACACATAGAACTATCATTAAGGCACTGAGTCATAGTATAATTTAAAATATTTGTTCTTTCTTAGGGATACATAAAATAATGGTGTGTCTTACAATTGATGTCACCTTTCATTCAATGAAATATGTTAATATTAATTAGTGTTTATATCATAAGAGTAAAGCTCATTGTGTAAATTTTGGACGGAAATATATAAATATATAAATAAGAAAAGCGAAATCTTCCGTAATTCCCCAGTATCAGTCAGGATAGTCCAATTTGTGTTATTATAACAAGCAACCCCCAAATCTCAATTGCTGAAGCAACAAAGATTTATGGCTTGCTCATACTACCTGTCCACTGTGGCAAGGCGAGCCTCTACTCATAATACCATTCAGATACTGAGGTTAATGGGGCACCACTGAGTTGAACATTATTGTTAGTCCTGTAAAAGTTCAATGAACCTCAAGCACGACAACATGAGAAAAGTATAACAAAGCACATCAAAATCAAATTGCTTAAAACCAGCAATGAAGAGAAAAATCTTAAAAGTAGCCAGGAGTTAATGAACAAACTTGGAGAGTTAACACTATCTTATTTTGAGATTCATTATATACTTATAGAGCAGTGTAATTGTAGCCTAAAAATAGGCAAGTAAATCAACAGAACAGAGTAGCAAGTTCAGAAAGAGATCCACAAGTGCATGGACAACTGATTTTTGACAAAGGTACACAGGCAAGTCAATGGGAAAAGGATAGTCTTTTCAACAAATGTTACTGCACAATGTGATATCAATATGCAAGAAAATAAACTGTGATAGATACCTTGCACCATATATAAAATTTAATTCAAAACGGGTCACTGGACTCAAATATACAATCTAAAATAACACTTGTAGAGAAAGGGACAGCAGTCTATGGCAGTAGACTGACTTTCTGTTTTTGTAAATAAAGTTTTTTTGGAAAACAACTCTACTCATTTGTTTGCATATCGTCTATAAGTGTTTCCATGCTATGACAGGGTTGAGTAGTTGTATTTCTAGGACAATTGAAAGAGAACAAGAGAGAGAAACAGATTATGCTTTATAGTAACTGGCATTGCCATAGCCTTTACAGAGGGTCTTGAATTACCGCCTTTGGAAGAAAGTGGCATAGTTAAAGTATTTAGCTTTCTGATTATTCTCAAAGAAATACTTCTAATCTAAACCATTACCATGTGTAGTCTTTGTGTCCCCATTCTTTTAAGTTACATAATTAGTAATTAATCAGTCTTTGATTTTATCACTGTGATTTTCCTGTACAAGGGTTTTAAGACTTATAAGTCTGGAAATCATATAATTTGGTGGTAATTTAGAGGGCATGTAAGGGGCTCAGAAGTCCTCTCTCCTCACAAATTTGTCACCTATGACAGGTACCTAAAATTCTACTATCACTTCTGTCCCACAGTTACTTAAAATTTTGACCCCTTTTATATGTTATTACAAATGGCTTATTTATAAGAGCATGCTGGGAATGGGGAATATATAAAGCATGAAGTCAGCTTTCACCTGGTAGGGACAAAAGGGTAGTGCATCCCTGAAGATGCAGAAGAACATCAAAGATGAGTCTAACTCTTACAATTTTGCTGAGGCTGCCCCTGGTGACACCCCACTGAAATATATTAAAGCAAACAATTCCAGTTGCAAGTGCATTTCAGCACAAAACAGATATAGTAGGACCACTACCATTGAGTTTCTCTCCTTCAGTTTATAGGGTGCTGATATCACCACAAATTAAAAATAACCAAATAGAAATCACTTTTCTTGCTTTCTATTTTGCCAGAACACCCAGATGCAAAATAAAATATTCACTCTCCCATCTGGATATTTTGTCTCTGTGATGCCATATATACAAATGCTTCCAAAGTGCTGAACTATTGATGACATTTTTCATCTTTCCTTTACAATGTTTTGACACTGGCGATGCAAGTGCTGTATCCAATTAGAAGTTTTACTTCTCAATAAACTGCTCAATTGCATCAATAGCCACCTCCACTTCACTGACTTCTGTTCATCTACTGACAACTTACTATAATGGCAAAAAGTGTGGACAATGTGGGTACACTGCTAGAGTCCAAATCCCTTTTCAGCTGCTTACTAGCTGTGTTACCTTAAGGGAGTTATATAGCTTTTCCTTGCCTATTTCTGCATCTGCAAAATGAAGATAATAAGCATAACTACCAGAATTGTGGCCAAAATTAACTCAGATAAATGTAAAGTGCCAGGCATATAATGAACATTCAATAAATAATATCTTTCTGTTATTCCTTTTAGTAAAGCATTCATTGATGTCATAGAGCTACCTTGGAACCGGGGAGTGAATAACCCTGGGGGCTCCTAGGTCCTCAGTCTTTTCTTCCATTTGTTAAAACAGATCTAGAGTGACTTGAATGGTGCAAATGCCAAGCCAAATCAGTGGTGGGGGTGGAGGACCTTGCAATACCCTTCAAGCACACGCAGACCTGCCTGGGCATGTGATCCCATTCTTTCCCATGTGTTTACAAAGTGAGCAAGGCAGGGGGTCTTCTTTCATTTTGTTATAAGTAGCTACATGATTATAAAACGGGATAACAGCCATTGCTAATCTTCCCTATTCAATGCCAGAGGAATTTCCTCTTATTAAGGACCTTTGTCTTGGAATTTGGATTTAGGATTTTATAACCTCAATGGAAAAAGAGGAAGGGAAAATAAGCTATTTAGTGTTGTACATTCCAGCCTGAAACAATTGTCCTTCAGATATGCACCCTACGGATGCAGCTGTTGATTTGGGAGGTTACTTTTGTTCAGAGGTGAGTCAGCCCTTAGCCAAACTATGAAGGATGCAGTGTTGATCCTTTGAGTTCCCCTGCCTCCCTTTGAGTGTTCTTTGGCCCCTGTGTAATGCCTCGGCCTCAGGTGTCCAGTGTATTCTTGATGGTTGGGATCTTCCCTCCCAGCAATGAAGGAAAGGGATTTGATAAATTATTTCACAATAATGTGTCAGATCCTAATCTGTTACCTCTCTGAGAGAAACTTTGAAAGACACTGCTTATAAAGGAGAAATCCTTATTGGTGGGCATTGCACCATAAAGAGTCTCAGGGAAGGAAGGGATGCAGACAGAGATTAGGAGACTCTGATCTTCATATCCCAACTAGCTATTATATTGGAGTCTAAGGCCAACCCCATCTTGAGCATGTATCAAGAGGTAGTGATCACAAAGTTAAACTGTTCAAAAATCAATAATTAGAACTACCATTCCCCCAAGTGTCAGTGAATCTCTGGGGCTGAGATAACCTTCGAAGAGAAATAACGTAAAGTTAAAAGAAAAACATCAGCCGGGCGCGGGGGCTCATGCCTGTAATCCTGGCACTTTGGGAGGCCGAGGCTGGTGGATCACGAGGTCAGGAGATCGAGACCATCCTGGCTAACACGGTGAAACCCCATCTCTACTAAAAAATACAAAAGAATTAGCCGGGCGTGGTGGCAGACGCCTGTGGTCCCAGCTACTCGGGAGGCTGAGGCAGGAGAATGGCATGAACCCGGGAGGTGGAGCTTGCAGTGAGCTGAGATCACGCCACTGCACTCCAGCCTGGGCGACAGAGCGAGACTCCGTCTCAAAAACAAACAAAAAAAAAAAGACATTGTTGATCTACAAACCTGTCAATCAATTTGAGTACTATGTAGAAAACTCTCAGGGTGGTTAAGACACCCCACGCTTTTTGGGATCAAGAGAAATATTCACTTTCAGTTCAAATATCTGTACCCTATTGGAATACATAGCTTTAGGAACTCACTCACTGAATGTTTGTAAATCAGAATTCAAAATTATCTATCTTGACAATATCATTGTTCTTTTTTTTCTAAATAAATGAAATGTAGCATCTTTTTGCAAGAATTTTTATATGATAACTAAACTTGATAGGAGGTTCAGCATCCTTATAATTTTATTGCATATTTTACTGATTACATAAGGATCTTATAAAATAATTGCTTATAACATATTTATTGCAAATAGCAACCATTGTAAATTAGGAATCCATTATTTTATTTTTCCCCTGCTTATAGAATTCTGAACACATGTCCAAAACCACTTTACTACAGTCTGTATACGTGTCAAAATAGCCACGATGTCATTCAAAATTTCTATTATTTGAACTGAATCAACATAAATTAGAATGAAAGCACTATATGATTTTAGAAGCAGCAAAACTAAAAGCTTTACATTTTAAAAGCTTGATACTATTAATAGATGGATGGACCCTGGATTGCTTGAATAGCCTAATTTATTGCAGTAGGAATAAATTAAGTCATTAAAAAAAATCCCACCAGATAATAGACATGCCTTTTTTTTTAATACTTAAAACATGGCAACAGATTTCTTCATTAGTATGTGTTGTACATCTCTTCCTACTTATAGATTTAAAAACTCATATTTTACAAGGAGAGTGGAATACACACCTCCCTTCTATGGCCCATCTTTTGAGGCAAAATTGTATTTAAAATAAGACTTTATTCTACCCCTACGGTGTTTTTCCCTTTCCTGACACGTAGTCACCCAGGAGTTTGTTGATCTGTCTCCATTTTTATGGTTAATGTTGCTCTGAGAAAAGAATTACATGTCAGTCATTTTCACGTTACAATGAATTCAATTCAGTGTGCATGGGGAAAAAAATCTAGCATTTTAAAATAATATTTATACAATTGTATGTATACAATTATACACTGTGCCAAAATAAGTCTGTTTGTATAAAAGAGATAACTTGCTAAGTTATTTACCTACCCTCACCTTAAGGGAGATGATTTAAATTTGCCAAGGCAGAAATGTTGCCCCATGCTTTCATCAGCAGCTAAGAAGAAGGGAAGCATGTTTGAATGAAGCCCACATCTGAACGTGAACCATAGAACAGAGGTTTTGCTTAAAGAGAAAAATTGCTTCAGACCCTTCTGAAAAGAGGAAGTTCCTTTATTCTTAAAATAAGTCAGTTTCTTTTATATTGTGGGTTTTCACAAAATAATTACAGAAAAAGCCATGTAAAAATCTTTTTGCTACAAAACCACAAATAGGCTGGGAGAGAAAAATGGAGAGTGAATAAATTCATCCATCAAATTAAGAAAGAAACTGATAGTTATCATTCACTGTCTTCTTTTTTTGGTTTACTTGAAGAACTGAATTAATTGCTTTACAGCTTTACTTTGTGCTTGTATGCGGGTAATTCATTGTGATACAATAACATTAGAATGATATTTTCTAAGACTTTTTAGTTTTCCAATCAAGAACCACAAACAATCCAGATCACTGGGCAGCAATAATGCAAGAAAATGTAGGATTATTAATAAATTGATTAAGTTTTTGTAATATTAAAGGAATTTCAGGCATCAGACAGGAATGAGCAGGAGAGTTAATATTTGAAGAGATAGGGAGCTTATCACAGTAGGTAGTTCATGTACCTAAATGTAACATCACCCTGCCAAGCAAGGATACCAGGTTACACGTATGTACTTTTCATAATAGATTGATGTTTTGCGGTAAAATCTCTGCTCTGAAGAGGACGTAATCAATCTCATTTTACTAAAAGGGCCATTCAAAAGGCAGTTCATATATTTGCAAAGTGAAGGTATCTAATTATCATTATCTGTGAAATTGTTTTCTCTAAAAATTCTCTGAGATGTCCAGATATAAGACTCAGAGCAAAATTTCTAAGATATAGCCTTGGAAAATTATATAGATATTTTTTCTAAAATGTCATTGGTCAAATGATATTCACTGACTGTAAGTATAACTCAATTTAGTACCCTGCATAATACTACCTTCAAAGCATGTATATGATGCATCAAAAGCCTACTCATACAGGAGCTATAAAACATACACCTTATAAATCCTTTTCCCCGACTGTAGATCTTTACTTACTGTGGCAATTCCCATAACTCAGTATTATTTGAAATTCCGGACACCATCTGAAAGCAGAAAATTTTGTCTGTTTACCAAGTATCCATGTTACCTATTTGGGGAATTGCAGAATATGGTTACTTTAATATATTCCACCTCTTTTGACTCTGAAGTCTTTATATCTTGCACTAAAAATGTACTTTCATAGTAGATATTGGGATAATATAACAAATACATTATTTAAAAAATTGTAAGATGTTTTAGGTTGTTTGTTCAGCCAAATTTTATAACGTATAAATATGGGACTATGAATGTTGTCGACAAGCTAAATGATCATTATAGTCAGTAACTTTCACGATTTTTCATCATATTGTCTGATCATATCATTGCAAAAATTAACACACACCTGATTTATCTGGAATCCATAAATATTCATGTATACTTATTTATCAGAAACTGTCACAGAACTAGCACCATATCAACATTAGTTTTTAACTTGGGAATGCAGTAGACCATTGGTCTATGCGCCCAATTCATCAAACTCAGTATTTTATTCATATTTGAAAGAGGTATTTATACAAATTTAACGCATTTTGTTTGAGGATTTGGAAATAACCAAGGACAGATGTGGTGGCTCATGCCTATAATCCCAACACTTTTCGGAGGCTGAGGAGGAAGGATTGCTTGAGCCCAGGGGTTCAAGACCAGCCTGCACAACACGGCAAGATCCAGTCTCTACCAAAAATTTTTAAAAAATAAAAAATTAGTCAGGCATGGTTGCCTGCACCTGTGGTCCTAGCTACTCAGGAGACTGAAGAGGCAGGATCACTTGAACCCAGGAGGTCAAGGCTGCAGTGAGCCATGTTCATGCCTGGGCAACAGGGAGAGACCCTGTCTCAAAAAAAAAAAAAAAAAAAAAAAGAGAAAAGAACCGAAATGATTGTATTCACTAAGCAATTTTCCTCTTAAACCTGATCCCCTTGGAAAATTGAGATTGAAAGATGATTGCAGCTGTTAAATTTCTGTTTTTTTAAAAAAAAAAAAGAATATCAAATTTTATGCAATATCTGTCTTTGTTCAGTTCAAGAGCCAGAAAAAGTATGCTATTTTATTATACTTTACTTTTCTACTTTATTAAAGGAATACTTGCTTTATAAACTAGTCACCAAAAACCAAGTTTAAAAGGATTAGAATGTGTCAGATGTGGAAAATTTCAGATAATCTCAATTCTGCCACTTGCTAATCAAAGTGACTTTAGCCTTACCTAAGTGGCATGAGGCCACTTTAAATTTCAGTTTCCACATCTATAAAATGATGATACTTGTTCCTTATTTATTTGATGTTATATAGTAAGCATTCAATAAATGTCACCTATTATTTTTGTTATTATTACATGACTATATCAAAATTTGAATAAAAGAAACCAGGCCTGACAGTTGGCTTATACAGGCATGGCTTCTTTCAGCATTCGTAAGTATATTTAGTACTCATGTATTCTCTTGTGATTTCAACCTTTTCATGTTCCTGAAATTCTTTAGAATTCCATGACAGCTTTGTTTCTCAGATAGGTGTTCCAATATTTAACTGGAATACTATATCTCATTAGCATGAGAAAGAAAAGAAACTTTTTCTCTGAGGAATGTGAGCCCCTTTTACTCATCAGACCCAGAAAGCCATTGAAATGTCACAGCAATAATGTCTTACATCGCCCCCTGCCTTAGCTACCCCACCACTTAAGCTAAGTAATCATTTCAAAGCCAACTGCTACATGGACTCTAGAGTGAGTTTTGCTGCAAATACCTTATAAATTAACCTAACAATGACCCAGGCTGGACACCATAATTCATACCCTGCGGTTCAACAGTGCATAGGCAATCACAAATAAATGTTATTTCTGTAAACCAATGACAATTCTAGAAAAACAACTTTTGCGATTGCCTCCTCTTCTGATTCATCCTTTTATCTTTAAAAACTTGAACCTTCCCTTTGTTCTCTGGACCACTTCCCAGTGTTTCCCGGGCTACTGTCCTCAACTTGAGGCCAAATAAAATCTCTATATTAATTTGCCACAGTGTCTTCTTTTTTTTTTTTTTTAAATTGAGACAGGGTCTCGCTCTGTCACGCAGGCTGGAGTGCAATGGTGCGATCTCAGCTCACTGCAGCCTCTTCCTCCTGGGCTCAAGCGAACCTCTCACCTCAGCCCCCTGAGTAGCTGGGACCAGAGGCATGTGCCACCATGCCTGGCCTTTTTTTTTTTTTTTTTTAATTTTTGTAGAGATGGGGTCTCACTATGTTTTCCAGGCTGGTTTCAAACTCCTGGGCTCAAGTGATTCTCCTTCCTCAGCCTCCCGAAGTGCTGGGATTACAGACATGAGCTACTTACTGCTCGTAGCCCTCCTTTCTTCTTGGCTGAGGTCTAGACGTTATTCGGTCTGCTTATTTCAACCCTCTCTTTCTAGAACAGAGGTTCCATATTTTCCACCGGACAAGAAATTCACATTTTAGGGAGATTTAAAAAGAAGAGGAAAAGAAAAAGAGAAGAAAAGAGAAGAAAAGGGAAGGGAAGGGAAGGGAAGGGAGGAAGGGAGGAAAGAAAGGAAGGGAAGGGAAGGGAAGAAACCTGCCTGCTCTACCCCTGCTTCACAGCTAGTGGTCCAGGTCATGGTATTAGCAGTCCGATGACACCACTGGTTTTACTTTTTTGGCCTAAATTACATAGCATTCTTTGCAAATTGCTGTTGCTTTGTATTGTTTGTAATTCAGACTTGTTTTTGTCTTATTTGTGACCAATGCTTCTTAGTTTTAAACTAAAATGTGCATGAAAGCGAGTTCTTTTGCCTCAAAGTTAAGGGATTTCAAAGTTTTGTTTGTTCGTTTGTTTTTTAATACAGAGCCCTCTCAGTCCCTTGGAGATATAAATCTTACCATGTCCATGAAATGTTAACATCCAGGGAATTAGCTAAGCAACATTCCAGCTGAGATCAGATTTGAAACAGAGTTAAAGTCCTTTAGACCAGCACAAAATTCCTTTCCTCAGTGGGTAACTTTAGCTTAGGAGATAAATATTTATAAAAAGTTAATTTGAATTACTTGTTTTAAATTATTTGTGTGACTCTTGACCTTTGAGAGCATACATTTGTAATCCTTTCTACTGAAGAAAACCAAAATATCCCTCTCTAAAATACTGGAGATTGTTGAGCTGAAGACAGGTATAATCCAGAGGGACTCTCTTTGCTTTTCCTCTACTTGTCTGATGGCAGGACAGCAATTTACAAAGACAAAGATTTTCCTGCCTGCCTTTTCCCACTGCATTAAGACTACTGCACTGCTATAAAGGAATACCTGAGACTGGATAATTCACAAAGAAAAGAGATGTATTTGGCTCACGTTCCTTCAGGCTGTACAAGAAGCATGATGCAACCATCTGTTTCTGCTGAAGGCTTTAGGAAGCTTCCGATCATGACAGAAGGTGAAGGGGAGCAGAGGTGTCACATGGTGAGAGAAGAGGAGGCAAGAAAGAGAGGAGAGAGAGGGGTGCCATATTTTTAAACAACCAGTTCTTGTGTGAACTATTAGAGCAGAAATTCATTACTTCATTACTCCAAGGACAGCACCAAGCCATTTATGAGGGATCTGCCCCCATGACCCAAACCCTTCTTTTACACCCTACTTCAAACATGAGATTTGGAAGGAACAAATATCCAAACTATATCACCCACCTAATAACAGCCTTCTTTACAACACTTGCTTATCAGCTCAGAGACAGCAGCAACAAAGGATCTAGAAGTCGACTTTACTCTTCCCATTAATTTACCCTCCCACATTTTTCCAACTTTTGGCACTATTCCCATGGCTGCTTTTATTTTCCTTTTTTACTATCTCTTTTAATTGTCCATTTGGGCTTCGAACATAAACAGTTAGCTGAGAAACTGAGACCTTATAAAATATGGCCTGACACATGTGAGCTGCACTCTATTTACAGCTAGACTCCATTTGCAGTTAGGAAAACTTTGACCATTTGTAAATCAGGTCATCTGCCTTTTTGTTTTTGATTTGTAAGAGTTTACTATATATTCTGGATACAGATCCCTTATCAAATATATAACTGACAAACATTTTCTCCCATTCTGTGGGTGGTCTTTTCACATTTTTGATGGGGTCCTTTGAAGCATAAAAGTTTTTGATTTTGATGAACTCTAACTTATCATTTTTTTCTTTTGTTACTTATACTTTTGGTGTCATTTCTAAGAATCCATTGCCAAATCCCAGGAAGATTTTCACTTACATTTTCTTTCAAAACTGGCACAAGACAAGGATGCCCTCTCTCACATTCCTGCTCAATACAGTGTTGGAAGCTCTGGCCAGGGCAATCAGACAGGAAAAAGAAATAAAGGGTATTCAATTAGGAAAAGAGGAAGTCAAATTGTCCCTGTTTGCAGATGACATAATTGTATACCTAGAAAACCCTATCGTCTCAGCCCAAAATCTCCTTAAGCTGATAAGCAACTTCAGCAAAGTCTCAGGATACAAAATCAACGTGCAAAACTCACAAGCATTCCTATACACCAATAATAAACAAACAGAGAGCCAAATCATGAGTGAACTCCCATTTACAATTACTACAAAGAAAATAAAATACCTAGGAATCCAACTTAGAAGGGATGTGAAGGACCTCTTCAAGAACTACAAACCACTGCTCAAAGAAATAAAAGAGGACAGAAATGGAAGAACATTCCATGCTCATGGATAGGAAGAATCAATATCATGAAAATGGCCATACTGCCCAAAGTAATTTATAGATTCAATGCCATCCCCATCAAGCTACCAATGACTTTCTTCATAGAAATGGAAAAAACTACTTTAAACTTCATATGGAACCAAAAAAGAGCCCGCATTGCCAAGACAATCCTAAGCAAAAAGAACAAAGCTGGAGGCATCACACTACCTGACTTCAAACTATACTACAAGGCTACAGTAACCAAAACAGCATGGTACTGGTACCAAAGTAGATATATAGATTAATGGAACAGAACAGAGCCCTCAGAAATAACACCACACATCTACAACCATCTGATCTTTGACAAACCTGACAAAAACAAGAAATGGGGAAAGGATTCCCTATTTAATAAATGGTGCTGGGAAAACTGGCTAGCCATATGTAGAAAGCTGAAACTGGATCCCTTCCTTACACCTTATACAAAAATTAATTCCAGATGGATTCAAGACTTAAATGTTAGACCTAAAACCATAAAAACCCTAGAAGAAAACCTAGGCAATACCATTCAGAACATAGGCATGGGCAAGGACTTTATGACTAAAACACCAAAAGCAATGGCAACAAAAGCCAAAATAGACAAATGAGATCTAATTAAACTAAAGAGCTTCTGCACAGCAAAAGAAACTACCATCAGATTGAAGAACTTAAACAAATTTACAAGAAAAAAACAAACAACCCCATCAAAAAGTGGGCAAAGGATATGAACAGACACTTCTCAAAAGAACACATGTATGCAACCAACAGGCACGTGAAAAAATGCTCATCATCACTGGTCATCAGAGAAATGCAAATCAAAACCACAATGAGATACCATCTCATGCCAGTTAAAATGGCGATCATTAAAAAGTCAGCAAACAACAGATGCTGGAGAGGATGTGGAGAAATAGGAACGCTTTTACACTGCTGGTGGGAGAATAAATTAGTTCAACCATTGTGGAAGACAGTATGGCAATTCCTCAAGGATCTAGAACTAGAAATACCATCTGACCCAGTGATCCCATTACTGGGTATATACCCAGAGGATTATAAATCATGCTACTATAAAGACACATGTACACATATGTTTATTGCGGCATTATTCACAATAGCAAAGACTTACCTACTTGCTAGTGAGAACAACATCTTTATTTCTTTTTAATCATTCACAATTTAATGATAGGTTATTTGTAGATAGCCTTTATAAGGTTGAGGAGGTTTCCTCTTACGACTTATTTGTTGAGTATTTTTATTATGAAATGTCATTAAATGTTTCACAGGCCTTTTTGGTGTCTTTTGAAAAACAGTATGTAGTTTTTGTCCTTTATTGTATCAATATGGTTGTACAACACTGTTTGATTTTAGTCAATCCCAAATTCCTGGAAAAAATCTCACTGAGTCATGATATATAATCCTTTTTCTATGTTGCCTGATTTGGTTGCTAGTATTTTGTTGACTATATTTGCATTTACAGCCTTAAGGTATATTAGCCTGTACTTTTCTTGTGATATTTTTTCTGGTTTTGGTATCAGAGTAATATTGGCCACATAGAATGAGTTAGAAAGGGTTCTTTTTCCTCTATTACTTATAAAAATATGTGAGGATTTCTGTTCATTCTTTTTTGTAATGTTTGCTCAAATTCATCAGTGAAGCCAGCTGGACCTGGATTTTCTTTGTGAGAAGTGTTTTTGTTACTAATTCCGTCTCTTTACTTCTTATAAGCCTATTCAGATTTTTTATTTCTTTCTGAATCAGTTTCAGAAGTTTGCATCTTTCTGAAAATGTATCCATTTTATCCAGGGTATCTAATTTTTTGGTGTATAATTGTTCCTAGTATTCTTTTATTATAATTTTTTTGTCATGTTAGTAATGACATCTTCTCTTACATTCCTCATTTTAGTAATTTGAGTTGCCTTTTACATGATCAGTCTGTTAGTTTTTAATTTCCTTTATCTTTTCAAAGAATCAACTTGCAGTTTCATTGATTTATCTTTTTTCTACTCTTAACTTTGTTTTTTTATGTTCTAATCTTTTCACTTACTTCCTTTTGCTTGTTTTGTATTTAGCATGTTCTTCTTTTCCTAATTTTTTAAGGTGGTGTTAATTGATATGAGAGCTCGCTTTTTTAATATAGGCATTTAATAGCTACAGATTTCACTGTAAGCACTGCTTTAGCTGTGTGCATAGTATGCTATGTTTTCATTTCCTTCTACTCAAATTATTTCCTAATTCCCTGTGATTTCTTGCTTTCCCGTTGGTTATTTAGGAGTGTGTTGTTTAATTTTCACATACTTGTGAATTTCCCAAATGTCCTTCTGTTGTTGATTTCTAAATTTCATTCTGTTTTAGCTAGAGAACATACTCTGCATTATTTCAATACTTTTAAATTTGCTGAGACTTGTTTTATGGCCTAGCATAAGTGTTATTCAGGATGAAGTTATACAAGGGCTTGAGAATCGTATGTATTTTGCTGTTTTCAGTGTAGTATTCTATATATGTGTTGGGTCTAGTTTATTTATAGTGTTGTCCAAATCTTATTTTTTCCTTGTTAATCTTGTGTCTAGTTGTTCTTTTCATTATTGAAAGAAGCTGTTGAAGTCTCCAATAATTATTGTTCAATTGCCAACATTATTTTCCCTTCAATTAAGACAGATTTTGCTTCATGTATTTTGGGCTTTGTTGCTACCTACATGTATATTTGTAATTGTTATGGTTTTCTAATGGATTCATCTTTTTAACGTTATAGAATATCTTTCTTTTTCTCTAGAAATATTCTTTGCACTACAGTCTATTTTGTTCAATAGTAATATAGCTACTCCAGCTCTGTTTTGGTTACTGTTGCATTATATATATTTTCCATCCTTTTGCTTTACATTCATATGTCTTTTTAAATCTAAAGTGTGTCTCTAGTAGATAGCCTACAGTATGATCCTGATTTATATTTTATGCATTCTGTTACTCTGTACCTTTGAAGTATCCATTTTGCTATTTGTTTTCCACATGTCTTATCTCTTTTTGTTTCCTCTATTTCTGTGTTATTGCCTTAGGATTTTTGTCATTTTTAAAAATTTTATTTTACTATCAACTGACAATTTATTAATTGTATATATTTATGTTTACGGGATAGCCTTGTTTTGTTTAAAATAGACATTTTCAAGTGTACCATTTTAATTTCCTTTTTATTTCTTTTACCATTCTTATAGTTATTTTCTTAATGGTCCCCCTTGTGATGACAGTTAATATCATATCTTAAAAAGAACTTGTTTAGATTAATACCAACTTACTTTGATCAGTATCCAAAAGTGTAGCTCTAATCCAACTTTGTTTTTTTCACCCTTCTTTGTATTATGATTTATTGACATAGAAACTATATTGTACCTTGGAAGCCTACTAATAGTTTTATAATTATTGTTTTATGTAGTTGTCTTTTAAGTCAGATAGGAGAAGAAAATAGTTACAAACAGAAATATACTGATCCTGTATTTTATATTCATCTCTGCAGTTACCTTTATTAGTGTTCTTTATTTCTTCATGTGGATTTGAGTTTTTGTCTAGTGAAAATTTTTTTTAGAGTGAAGGACTCCTTTTGGTATTTCTTATAGGAAAGGTCTACTCATTATGTCAGTTATTTTGTTTTGTTATTTTTAAAATCTTGGCATGTCCTAATATCTCCATTTTTGAAACATAGTTTGCTAGAGAGAGAATTCTTGGTTAATGGGTTGCCTTTTTCACTTCAGCATGATACATATGTCATCCTACTGCCTTCTGCCCTCCACATTTCCGATAAGAAGTTAGCTGTTACTGCTATTAAAAAATACCTTGTATGTAGAGCTACATTTCTTTTACTGCTTTCAAGATTCTCTTTGTGTTTTGGCACTTTGTCTATGATGTGTCTGGGTGTAGACTACTTTGAGATTATTCTACTGGAAGACTGTTTTGCTATTTGAATGTGCAAAGTCATGTTTTTTCATCAAATTGTGTTAGCCTTCAGAAATTATGTCTTCAAATATTCTTTCTGTTCTTCCTTTCTCTTCTCCCTCAGGGACTTCAGTGTCTCACATATCTTTGAGACTACATTAATTTTCTTCATTATTGCTTCTTTCTGTTCTTTACTATAATCACAATGAACTATATTCAAATTTTCTTATTGTTTCCTTGACAGTTGCAATCTGCTATAGAACTTCTCTAGTGAATTTCTCATTTCAGTTATTGTGATTTTTAAACTACTGAGTTACTATCTGGTGCTTTTAAAAAATAATGTCTATCTCTTTGTTGACACTCTCTCTTTAGTGAGAAATCATTGCCATACACTCCTTTATTTTTTTAGACAAGATGTTTTTTAGTTATTTGAACATATTTATAATTGCCTATTTAAAATCTTTATATAATAAATCTGACATCTTGGCTTCCACCATGACATTTTCTATTGACTTCCTTTTTTTTTTTTCTTTGTACAGGCCATTCATTCCTGTTTCTTTGTATGTCTACTTTTTCTTTAAAATACTTGACATTTTAATATAACATTGTACATCTTGAAATCAGAACTTCTTCTCCCAGGGTTTGTTGGTCTTGCTGTTAGCTGTTTTGTTGTTGTTGTTTATATTGTTATTGTTCCTCGTTTGCTGACTTTCTTGGACTGATACTGTAAAGTCTGTTTTCTTTGACATATGTAGCCACTAAAGTGTCTCCTTGGTTAGGTTAGTGATTAGCAAGACAGAGGTGTCCTTAAATGCCACGAACCAGTAATTCTCCCAGCCATTGCCAAGGATTTGGTATATTTCTTAGACATGCCTTAAATATTCCTGTAATTAACAACTCTGTTATCCTTACTTTCAACTTCTTCAGAGGCTTAAGATTAGTCAGACTTAAATTAGCTGGGTGTGGTGGTGGGTACCTGTAATCCCAGCTACTCAGGAGGCTGAGGCGGGAGAATCACTTGAACCCGGGAGGCTGAGGTTGCAGTGAGCCAAGACTGTGCCACTGCACTCCAGCCTGAGCAACAGTGCAAGACTCTGTCTCAAAAAAAAAATAAAAAAAGAAAGAAACAAAGGAAAGAAAAGAAAAAGATTCATCAGACTTGAGCAAATAGGGCATTCTGAGGACTTTCTTGAGCCTACAGCCTTGCACACCTGTGTGGCCTTCTAGATTCTCAGAAATATGTTGACATTTTCAAAGACCGTTATGAATGTCTCATTCCAGTTTTTCCTTTTAAGTTTTCAGTCAACCTCTTGTTAATTGCTTCAGGTAGCTGCAGTGTTAAACAACTACCACTTTTCGTGAGAAAATTTTTTAGGTATAGGCTTATTTGTACAGAGTGAGCTCTGATTCAGGTCCATTAAAGACAACCCTGAGAATAGAGCTATTTAGGGAGTTTCCAGACATTTCAAATAGTCACATTTCTCAGGGAATGGGTTTTGTGGAAGAACATGCCTGTTTCTGCTTCCTCTAGTGGTTGCTAAAATGCAAGTTTTCATGACTACTGCAGTAGTGAGGTTGTTGATTTCAAGACTCTCACAAATCTAGGGAGTGAAGAATAGTAATAGAGCGAGCTAACACATCACAGAGATTGCAGTTCTTACAGAAGTTTAGCTGTTTTTCTTGGAGAAATACTCCTTGGAATGTTGCAAGCCTTTGATTAATTTCCAGAGTTTTAGAAAGGTTTGTTTTGATGATTTTTTCCAATGTTCCAATTGCTTTTCAGAAGGAGAGGTTTTTGTAAAGCTACTTTTATTAGGACCTTTGACAGCTTTGACTTTTTGTTCATAGCTGCAGAACATTATGTCTTCTACAATATGGTAATACATTCTTCTAATAAATCATCTTTGCACAGTGTGAAGGGAACATTTCAATAGTTGAATATTTGGGGATATAAACAAAACTGTCTGTTATATCAAAAGCATAGCCTCATTTAATTTTTATTTTTCAGAAAAGTTTTGCTGCCTCCACAGATAGCATGTCTTTGGGAAATATAATTCCATGAGAATTTTGGTAGTGATAGTTCTCATTTCGCTCCCTCCCCGCAGTACGCATACACATTTATTCTTCCTCTCTGGATATTAGCCAGCAAGGCTAATTTTATTGCAAGGCCCTGTGGCATACTAGATACTTCTATTTCAAATGATATAGACAGTTACAGAATGTTTATCATGGTCTACTGAAGTCTGAATGATACATATTACAAATACAGTTATTACACAGTCAGCATTCTTCAGACCAGATGGGTCTGACATGGAGGATCACAGAAAGTTAGAAAGATCGCCATTCTCAGATTTATTTCAGTTTGTGTCTTTTCCAAGGAAATTTCAATTTAGTATCTTTGAATGCAACCCAAGAATAACTCTCAGGTTTGGTCTCTGAGTGAGGTGTTCCAATCTCACATTTTATAATACTAATTTCCTAAATAATTAGCAGCGGGAATGGTCATTACATTTTTCAAGTGATGCCTGCAGATTTAAAAATTAGGGTTTTAAAAATCTGTCTATTCCAGAGTCTGAATACCTTGGCATTTGGAGCAACATGAAAGAAACACTATCTTGCCTGTAGCAAACAGATTTTTCAGCTTAGGTTCTGCATCTCTTGCCCTTTCAGTAGTTTATTGAGCTGTTCCAAGTTTACCACTGGTTAAATGGAGTACAAGAAAACAGCATTCATTAAAGCTTGCTTAATCCAAGGAAACTTGGCCTGAGAATGACCTTTGATAGAGCCATCGTTGTACTTCAAATTACATTTAAGTTACTCTAAGACGGATATTCAAATGTAAAATGTAAAAAGCACAAGTGTCACAGAAACACTTCTTGGGATCTTTGGGGAGTTACTTATACCAATAATGCCTCTCTCAGCTGCATGAAAGGTACAATGATATAAAAATCTCAAGCTCTTGGTTACTTATGAAGGGCTTTACTATGTGGCCAGGGGGTTGACAGACTAAATGTACATTGTTTGAAACTGTGTATATTTCTCTATAATTTTTAGTAGTTACCCATGAAAACAATGCCATTTAAATACCATTACTCTTGGCTATTGCTGCAACAGTAATTTTCAAAGAAGAGTATTATCCTGCACATCTGGGTGATATTTTTCATTGTCCAATGACTGGGATACCATATTAGCAACTAGTGACTATTAGTCAGAGATACCAAAAAGTCCCACATAACAAAGACTTGTCACACTCAAAATTTTAATATGGTCCCCTTTAAGAAACAGTGAGAAATGGAATTGCACTTCAGTCATAATAGGCAATATCTTATGATGATGATGCACTTTTTTCATAGTTGCATTCCTCAAGATGAAATCCATTGCAACAGGTCAGAATTCTTTATGAGTGCTGCATTATGGCCCACTTCACGCTTAAGAACAAACATGAGGATTTCAGAGCTGAATCAACGTTAGACTCTTAAAAAACAATTTGTATCATGTAAGTATCTACTTTGTAGCTCCACCTTAAAAGCTATGGATGGCCTTTGTATAAATTTACTACTACTTGCCTATGGAAAGGACTCTATTATTGAATTAGAAGTTAGGTCTAAGATAGAACAAGTGTGACCATTTAGCATTTAAGTCTAGTTGCATTTCTGCATTGATGCAGGCAGACCTTTCTTTGTCCGGATCTAGGATAGATTAACTGAGATCCTGACACTTTTAAAGGTCTGAAAAAAACATGTAAAACGTATTCTCCCTGAGGGCTGCTAACAGTGAGGTTTCATCTACATAACAAGACCACCTTTGCTAGCCAGACCTCTTCTTCTCCCCTTCCCATAACCTCTCTTGCCACTATCACCTGATTTACCAACATAACTGTTCTGAGCCCCTATTTTTTTCTCTAACCTCAAGATGGTGTTTAAGCTTCTGTATCCCATTGCAGAGTTGGTGTAATTACTTTGTGATTCTTCCATGTACATGTTAATAAATTTGTATGCCTTCCTTCCTATTAATATGCCTTTCTAAAAATTTTATTTATAAAGACACGGTCTCACTATGTTCCCCAGGCTCAATTACAGTGGCTATTCATGGGTACCATCTCACCACTGATTAGCAAGGGAGTTTTCATCTGCTCCACTTACAACCTGGGCCAGTTCATCCCTCCCTAGGTGACTTGATGGTCCCCTACTCCCTGGCAATTACGATATTGATGGCAAACAGTGTGGACACTCTATCAGCATAGTGCACTACAGCCTGTTACTGGACACAAGTGATTCTCCTGCCTTGGTCTCTGGAGTAGCTGGGACTATAAGCATGCCCACTGTACCTGGCTAATCTGCCTTTTGTCAGTTGATATTTCAGTGAATCTTCAGAGAGTGAAGGGAATGTTTTCCTTCCCCCGTATAGGGGTTAGGAGATCAGTATATGAATTTAGGATTATGAAAGGAAAATAAAATCTTGGGACCCCAAACACACTAAGCCAAAGGGAAAAGTCAAGCTTGGAAACTGAGTCATAGAAAATTGTCTCCCATTTTTATTCCTACAAAAATTAAAGGCCACATACTTCCCCAGGAAGCCTCCCTCACAATTTGCTCACAAGGAACTTCCTCATAGGTCCCAAGATATTTACCCTAAAACAGTTCTGTTGAATTTCATGCTGACAAGGTAATTAACAGCTTATCTTCACAGGTACGGGACAAAGACAAGACCATCACGGATAAAGACAGGAGCGGATTTTAGTATATGTGCTGCCACCATAACGGATAAAGACAAGAACAGATTTGAGTATATGTGCTGCCATTTGAGACCAGCCTGGCCAACATTGTGAAACCCCGTCTCTACTGAAAATACAAAAATTAGCTAGGCGTGGCGGTACGCCCCTGTGATCCCAGCTACTTGAGAGGCTGAGGCAGGAGAATCGCTTGAACCTGGGAGGCGAAGGTTGCAGTGAGCTGAGATCGCACCACTGCACTCCAGCCTGGGTGACAGAGCGAGATTCCATCTCAAAATAAATAAATAAATAGATAAAATAAAATAAAATAAAAATAAATAAATAAAGGCAAGACCAGAAGCCATACTCCACCCAACTGAGACATATGCGTATTAATGCAGATTCACTGAGCACAGGCCAGTGCATAATTGACTGTTCTTCTATCCCCTCCTTTTATATATAAAATGTAGATTCAGTGAACACTGATGAAAGCCTCAGAAGAATGGAACCACCTGCCGCTTTATCTACCCTACCCCAACATTTTGTTTCTTTCTTGGTTCTCCTACTGCCCACCCTTTCCCCTTGAAATACTGGAATCCCCAAGCCCCCTTTGAAATAAAAAGCACAAATCACAGATGTCCCTGTGGGTTTTGTGTTTCTTTCCCCTGAGCCCATCCTCAACCTTGGCAAAATAAACCTTGAAATTGATTGAAACGTGTTTCAGATACTTTTGGGTTTATAAATTGGCCACTACAGGAGGAATTCTGAATGGAGGTGGCCCTTAACCTGTGGCAAATCTCCTATCCGTGGCTGGTACTGGTTGGGCTATTTTTATCACTCAAACCAATAAGGCAATTTGCTGAGGTCTGGAAGCTACTCAGCTCCGGAGAACACCTGATCTCCCAAATTTTGGGTGAGATTTAAGGCTTATTTTGCTGTACAGCTCATTTATGGAGTTCTGCTTTCTTCCCACAAGAGAGGCAAGTTTTTCCTGCTTTCATGATGATGGGGAGCAGCTAACTACTTCCTGGAGTTCTGCTCACTTCCAATAAGGAAAGTGCTTTCTTCCTGCTTCTAAAATGGTAGAGAGCAATCTGCAGCCTGGGCCCCACTCCTAGGTAAATAGCTGAGTTGGGATTTTATCTTAAAAATTCTCTTTAATGATTAAAATATAAGGTTGACAACCAGCTGGTCTTAACTTCTTACAATTAGAGTGCTCATTCATTGTATAAATCTTGCAATTGCTTACTTGATTTTTTTTTTTTTTTTGGTTGTTTTTGCTGTTGTTTTGGTCTCTTCTCCCAATGGATTTGACCAACTCTAAACTCCTCTAGTGTATGAGTGTGGAATTTCCACTCCAAAGAGAAAAAGCCCTTGCTCCCCTCAGCCTTTCAGGGCATTCCCAGGTTACTGAGAATCACATGCAGGTATCTGGGAGGAATGCTCCCAGTGATGCACAGCAGCTCTGACTAGGTTGCCCCTCTGAAAAGCGTACTTATGGTCTAATCTCAGCCGGCAGGTACATATAAGGTACCAACCCCCTCCACACTTTGAACCTCTGATGTGCTGTGTCAGGGGGCCATAATACAGCGGGACCAAACTGGCTCATGGGATAATGGCCCTGAGAATGTATGTCCACAAGACACACCTCTTGACTTGGTTAAATCTGAAGGAGAGTTCCAAATTAAGGAGATCAAGGCCTTTGAATTGGCTATCCCCCAAACCCTCAGGTCTTAAAGCTTGAAACTTACATTTCTTTTATCTAAGTTCCTTCCTCAGGAAAGGACCCTCAGACCTCTCAAAAAGTATCAAAGAACTGAAACTTACCAGATCACCGCATCTAGACAATGAGATGACAGACCCCTCATCTGTCACGATTGCTTCCTTACTCCTCATTAATTCCTGTTTTCCTAACCAAGAAACCAAGAAGACTTGCTTCTTGTTGACCAACTCCTCTCACTTTACCCCTCCCTAGTTCCTATTTTCGCACATATAGTTACATTTCTTCCTTGCTATATAAACCCTTAATTTTAGTCAGGGAGATTGATTTAAGACTGATCTCCCATCTCCTCAGCTACAGCACCTGATTAAAGCCTTCCTCCTTGGAAACATTCGTTGCCTTAGTGAATGGCTTTCTGTGCAGCGAGCAGCAGGATCTAGACCGAACCTCTGGTGTTTCGGTAACAGATTTTCGTTCCCTGATCAAAATCGCATTGCTCGTGGCTCAGCTGTCACAGGCCAAGAGAGTTCCTAAGCAGCTGCCTACCCATTTTTGGCCAGAGGTGGGGTTTGGTCTCTATCTCTTTGGCCCTGCCACTTCAAATCCCAACCATTTTCCTGATTGCGTAGGAAAAACAGTCTTTGAAATTAGACATGTGTGTCTAAATGGGTGAGTGTCTTTTGTGCCTACCAGACATGGGATGTGCTCCACTCAATTTGAGGACTTCTGAAGGAATTTCCATTTCCAGGTTGAAAAAGCCCAACCAGCTGAGAGGATAAAGTACCTCGACTGTTTCAGGTTGAACACTCTTGGGGCTTCTTAGTTGCTACTGCAGTAGTTAGATTATATTTGAGTGCCTAGATTGTATTTTGATAAGTGTGTGCGTGTCTCTCTCTCTGTCCCTCTGTGTGTGTGTGTGTGTGCGTTGATATAGTCATGGGAAATTAAAATTCAATCCCAGAATGCAGCCCACTCTGGTGCATTCTTCAAAATTGGTCTGAATATAGTTATAATCCAATGGAACAAAATAAAATGATATTTTTGATAGTACAGTTTGGCCCCTATATTCTTTGTAATCTGGAGAAGTATGGCTCCTCAATGGATCTTTATATTTTAATGCGATCTTAAAACTAGATTAATTTTGCTGTTGAATGGGAAAGAGGGATGAAATTCCTTGTGTCCAGGCTTTTATGTTTCTTTATCAGAGCAAACCTAATCAAGTTAAATGTAAAATTTTGATACAATGGACAGAGACTTTTAAGAAAGGTGGTGAGTCTGCACTTTGCACTAAGGTTATCATATTTACCAGCAGAAGAAAACTCTCCCTTAGATGAGGAAGCCTGAGCTGCTATAACTTCTGAAACCCCAATCCCACCATCTCCGACCTCTGCCAGCTGCCCTGGAGTCAGCTTCTGCCTCTCCAACAGCTCCAACCCCTGAGGCTTCTGAACCTCTGAAAAACCCTTTCCTGACTTTTGCTAGTCCTCTTCATCATGAACCTGGGACCCCTACCCTAGTTCCACCGGATCCTCCCTCCCTTTATCTTTTGTTCTCTCATTTCGTCAAGAAGATATCTGAGAACTCCAGAGGAATGGTCTCACCCTCTCATACCTGTCAAGGAACACAATTTAGCCAAGGTTCACCACTACTCCTTGCAGGAAAATTTCTTCTAAGGCAGATCCCTATTTGGGGTTTAACTGAAGAAGAACAGCCTGCTGGAGTGATGTGGATATGCTGCCCATTCACTATGTCTGACTTATATAATTGGAAGCAGAACAACCCAGCTTACAGGGATGACCCAAAAAGTATAACTTGCCTTTTTGAGTCTATTTTCACTACTCATCACCCCACATGGGCTGATGCTCAGAGCCTCCTTAGAGTCTTGTTGAAATCTGAAGAACATCAGAGTACTAGAAAAGGCTTGGGAGGAGGCTGACCGGTTGCATGCAGAAGATGCTAATAACCAAGTGAGGACTGATGCCAATATGGCAAT
Organism: Gorilla gorilla gorilla; assembly: GCF_029281585.2. Classification (NCBI taxonomy): domain Eukaryota; kingdom Metazoa; phylum Chordata; class Mammalia; order Primates; family Hominidae; genus Gorilla; species Gorilla gorilla. The sequence continues at coordinate 125,764,556 of NC_073247.2, forward strand.
GCCTCTCCATGACCCCAAATGGAATCCAAATGATTGTGATGAAAGTGAGATCCAACATTTCGGGGATTGTTCTGGTGGGGCTCAGAAAGGGGGTCCACAAAACCAAAAGCTTAGACAAGATTTAGGAAATTAGACAAGGAGTGAATGAGAACCCATTAGCATTTTTGGAAAGGATTTTGGAGGCTTATCAGAAATATACAGATATATATCCAGACAGTCCTGAGAATTCCAGGTTAATTAATATGACTTTCACAGGACAGAGGATGCCCAACATTCAATATGAATTGCAAAATTTGGAGGGCAATCTAATGTTGCCAGTATCTCATTTGATTTATGTGGCATACAAAGTCTTTCTAAGTTGAGAGCAGACTAAGGAACAACAAAAGCAGAAATGAAACTGCAGGAGATGAAATAGCAGGCTAGGTTCCTAGCAGCAGCCTTAGCTAAGAGTGCAAAAGGTCCTCCTCAGAAAGGGCAAAGGCCACAAGGGAGAAAATCCTTAGAAAGTTCTCCCTTAGGAAAAAACAAAACAAAACAAAACAATGTGCATTGATATGGTTTGGATTTGGGTCCCCACACAAATTTCATGTCGAATTGGAGAAGGGGCCTGATGGGAGGTGATTGGATCATGAGGGTAGATCTCCCCCTTACTGTTCTAATGATAGTGAGTGAATTCTCACTAGAACTGATGGTTTAAAAGTGTGTGGCACTTACCTCTTCTCATTTTCTCTCTCTTGCTTCACCATGGTAAGACATGCTTGCTTCCCCACTACTTACCACCATGATTGTGAGTTTCCTGAGGCTTCCCATCATGCTTCCTGTGAAGCCTGTGGAACTGTGAGTCAATTAAACCTCTTTTCTTCATAAATTACCCAGTCTGCAGTAGTTCTTTATCGCAATGTGAGAACAGACTAATACATGCATACTACAGAAAAGTCGGACACTGGAAAAAATGTTGTCCCAAGCTGAATAGAATGGGGAGCCAAGACCCAGAATTGCAAATATTTAGATTCAATGGCTCTGACCTGGCATGACAGGACCTTAAGGCTCTTTCCGTGATTAGTATCACCCACCAGGAACCTAAGGTAGCTGCTAAAGTAGGTGATAAATTGGTTGATTTTTCTGATCAACACTCGAGCAATCTACTCAGTTTTAAATCTTAAATTGGCTAAACTTGGAAGGGAATCTCTGATAGTCACTGGAGTGTCTGGGAAATCATCCCAAAAATATTTTCTTCAGCCTCTAGAATGTATAATAGGAAAGTTTTCTTTGGCCCAGTTTTCTCTATATGCCAGAATATCCTCTCCCATTACTAGGTTGTGATCTTCTTTCCAAGCTACAGGCCCAAGTGACATTTCAGAATTACTTTCCAGAATGAGCAAGTCCAGAACATGCATGCTTTTTGCAAATGGCCTTAATTGCATCTTTGACTGTTCTTCAGGCTCTGCCCTCTGAAGTCCTCAAGAAGGTAAACCATGAAGTATATAGGCCACTGTGTGTCCCGGACAGGATCATATGGCACCAATCCATGTTAAGTTGAAACCAGAAATTACATTCCCCCACCCCAATTAAACAGTATCCTCTAAAACTTCAGGCTTGAAGGGGGCTCCAATCTTTGTCACAGCTTTCCTAGATTATGGGCTTCTCTGACCCTGTTGTTCTCCTTACAATAGCCCTATCTTTCTGGTTCAGAAGCCTGGCGTCCAAGAATACCATTTTGTCCAAGATCTAAGAGCAATAAATCAAATAGTAGAAGATAGTCATCCCATAGTAACCAACGCTTACACTGTTCTTATCACCCTCTCTGGGAATTTTGCCTGCTTCTCAGTAATAGACTTAAAGATGCTTTCTTTTGCATCTTCCTGTCCCCTGACTCCCAGGAATTGTTTGCTTTTGAGTGGAAAGATTTGGAGTCTCAAGCTAAATGTGTCAGCATTGTTGGACTGTGCTTCCCCAGGGATTTAAAAAATTCCCCAATATTTTTGGAGAAATCTTAGCCAAAGACTCGAGGGAAACAACCTGCAATAAAGGAACTATCTTGCCATATGTATTATTTGTTATTTATTTTTATTATTGAGACAGGGTCTCACTATGTTGCCCAAGTTGGTCTCAAACTCCTTGGCTCCAGCGATTCTCCTGCCTTGGCCTCCCAGAGTGCTGGAATTACAGGTGTGATGCAATGCACCCAGCCTTATTTTGCAAATACAGATGATATCTTTATAGCCAGTGAAACAGAGAGTGACTTCCTTCCCTATGCCTTTAAAGTTTGAAATTTCCTGGTAGATAATGCACCCAAAGCTTCGAGAAAAAAGCATATATATTTCTTCCCCCTGTACCTGGGATTCGAACTATTCCAAGGGGCTCACAATCTTTTCTCAGATTAGATTAGGGTGGCAGTTCCCACTACTCATAAACAACTATGGGGATCCCAGATTTTGTCAAATTTAAATCCCTAAATTCAAGTTAAGAGCCAGACCTCTCTTTGAGGCTTTAAAAGAAGATAAGGAGCCCCTTTCTAGGAGTGGGGAATGTTAAAAAGCCTTTTTAACCATCAAAGAGAAATTGATGATAGTCCCTGCCCTGGGTCTTCCTGACCTATGCAAACCTTTTGATTATTTTTTGTTCAAGAAAGACAGGGAATTAGACTTGAAGAATTAACTCAAGACCTTGGGACCTTGAAGCATCCTGTGATCATTTTTTTCAAAAAAGCTTGACATGGTAGCTAAGGGCTGGCCTACTTGCCTCAGTGTGGTGGCTGCCACCTGTGATATATGGCAGGAAGCTGAAAAGTTCACCTTGGGGTATCCCACGACAGTGAATACTATGCATTATGTGTTACTGTACTCCAGAAGAAAGTGGGCTATTGGTTGACGGCAGGCCAACTGGGAAAGTACCAAGCCATGCCTCTAGATAACCCAAATGTAACTCTTATGGCTATTTCTACTCTGAATCCTGCCATCCTGCTCCCAAGGAATATCCAGCCTCCTGTTCATGACTGCATTCAAATAATAGATCAAGTGTATTCTAGTAGACCAGACCTCACAGATTTTCCATGGATGGAATGTGACAAAGAATTCTTCACTGATGGAAGCAGTTTCATGGAACAAGGAGTCAGAAAGGTCAGGTATGCTGTAGTTACAACCCAGCAGGTAATCAAGGCATGTGCCATACCCCCAGGGACATCTGCCCAAAAGGCCGAGTTCATTGCTTTGACTAGAGCTGTACATCTGGGTGAGGGAAAGAGAGTAAGTGTTTACAGACTCTAAATATACTTTCTTAATAGCCTATGCTTATGGGGTAATTTGGAAAGAAAGGGGACTCTGTACTTCCAATAACAAAGAAATAAAGCATGGTCCTCCAATTCTTGAATTATTAGAGGCCATAAAAATGCCCAAAGAAATAGCAATTGTTCACTGCCAAGGGTACCACAAGGCAGGCACCAATGTTCCACAGGGAAATATTAACGCTAACCTAGAGATGAAAAAGGCACCCAGAGGCCCACTACCCAGCTGGTTCTCATTCCTACTCTGTCTGGAGACCTATCACCACAGATATTCAGAGGCTGATCTTAAAAGAGCTGAGGAATGGGGTTTTCTAAATATGTTGACCGTAAATGGCTTACAAATAATGAAGAAATAATTCTCCTTCCAGAAACTTTTATTAGACCAATCCCTGAGCAAATCCATCAAAGCACTCGTTATGGGTGGTAGACCACTCTATGCTGGATACATTCTTATCTTATTAGGCCTAACTTGCAATGAACAATACAAACTGTAATCCAAAGTTGTCTTACTTGCTTGAAAAATAATTCAAAGCCACCGGAAGGCATAAAAGCCCCCTTTAAGCAAGGAACTCTGTGGAGAGGAACTTTCCCTGGAGAAGACTCGCAATTGAATTTCACTATAATGGCTCAAGCCTCTGGAAATTTTTGATATTTGTTGGTTTTTGTTGATACTTTTACAAGCTGAGTTGAGGTTTACTCCATTAAGACTGAGGAAGCTACCAAAATTGTAAAGTTTCTAATGCAGAAAATAATTCCTCAATATGGACTCCCATAAACTCTCCAAAGTAACAATGGAGCCACTTTATAGCCCAAGTAACCCAGGAAGTATCAATGCTTAGTAAGTGCTGATTGGATTCTGCATTCATCTTAAAGACCCCAATCTTCTGGAAAGACTGAAAGAATTAATAGGAAATTAAAGAAGTGTCTTCCTAAAATTTGCTAAGAGTTCAGTCTTACCGGGGAAAAGGTCGTGCCCCTTGCCCTGCTGAAGATATGGGTAGCTCTAGAAGTAGGTTGGCTCTTATCTCCTTTGAAATGTTTGAGAGACCATTTCTCTGACCCCCAGGCTCCCTGACACTTGAGAATGTTTTCACCTTTGAAAAATAAACTAGATAATATATAAAACATTTAGGAAATATGTTCACTAGTCTCTCTGAGTTTGCTTCCAGCAGGCTGCAGTTCCCTACAGATGTGCGTTTCCACTCTGAAGCCAGCAGATAAGTCTTGATGAAGACCTAGAAATCCCATCAAGCTGAAAACCAACTGCAAGCACAATGGGTCTGCCTTTTTGAGGTGTTGTTGACCACCCCACTTATCTGTCAAGTTAGCAGATGTTAAGCCTTGGATTCACCATACTCAAGTAAAACCAGTCCCTCTGGGATGTCTCCAGGGGAAACAGTCATGGTCTTGTGAACCCTCAGAGAAACTTAAGTTAATATTCAAAGCTCAGGTAAAGGCCCTAGATAAGAAATCATAAAGGGAACCTGTGTTTTTCAGGATTATTCTCTTGTATTCCCCAGGAGATCCACTCCATATTCCTTGGTATTTTAAAATTTGGGTTATCTGTGTTGTCCTCACCATTATCCCATGATGCCCCTCCTCAGCATAAAGCAGCCAGAAAGATCAATGATCAGATTCTCCATGATTGAAGAATTTATAAATGAAAAGAAGAGACTGAAACTGATGCAATAGTCCCAAAGACAGTTTTCTGGATACACATAGAAATTGATTATTCTGGCTTACATTTGTTTTATTTGAGTTCCTTCCTTAGAAAACAACCCTCAGGCCTCTCAAAAACTATCAAAGAACTGAAACTCAGCAGATTATCAATCCAGACAATGAGATGCCAGACCCGTCATTTGTCATGATTGCTTGCTTAGCCCCCACACTCCAATTCCTGTTTTCCTAACTTCCACATGCTTCTTATTGACCAACTCCTCTTCCTTACCCCCTCTCTATTAGTCAGTTTTCACGCTGCTGATAAAGACATACCTGAAACTGGGAACAAAAGAGGTTTAATTGGACTTACAGTTCCACATGGCTGGGGAGGCCTCAGAATCACAGCGGGAGGCAAAAGGCACTTTTTACATGGTGGTGGCAAGAAAAAAATCAGGAGGAAGCAAAAGTGGAAACCCCTGATAAACACATCAGATCTTGTGGGACTTTTTCACTATCACAAGAATAGCACAGGAAATACCAGCCCCAGTGATTCAATTACATCCCCCTGGGTCCCTCCCACAACATGTAGGAATTCTAGGAGATACAACTCAAGTTGAGACTTGGGTGGTGACACAGCCAAACCATATCACCTTCCTTAGTTCTTGTTTTTCCACAAATGGTTACATTTCTTCCCTGCTAGGGGTTTGCGATACAAACCCCTAGTTTTAGTTGGGCTAAGAGATGGATTTGAGACTGATCTCCCATCTCTTCAGATGCCCTACCTGATTAAAGCCTTCTTCCTTGGCAATATGCATTGTCTCAGTGATTGGCCGCCTGTGCAATGAGCAGCAGGACCTAGACTGAACCCCTGGTGTTTTGGTAAGAAAACCTAGTTTTTGTTTGTTTGTTTACTTTGGACATACACTGAGTCAGCATTCTTTCTGTAATTTCAGAATGAATTTGGAAACTAGGTCTTCATTCTGAAGGCTTCCCTGTAGACATGTTAAAGAAATCTGTATACCTTTTCTCCTATTAATCAATCTGCCTCATGTCAGTGATTTTTAAGGGAATCTTTAGAAGGCCAAGAGCCTATGGCCCCCACAGTATGGTGCTATAAGCAGAATGACCAAAGCTGCTCTTCTGTTTTGGAGGCTACAGTGAAGAGAAACCAGGAACCCAATCGTCCAGCAAAGGAGTAAAAATTTCTAACCAGCCAGGCTTCTGGCCTTTCTTTCTGCATGTTCTAGTGGAGCAGATGATAAAAATCACTGTTTGTCTAATCTGCAAGGTTTTGATTAATGGGATAAAAGGGTCTGTTTGACTAGTCTTGCCTTGTAGCTGCTCTGGTGTATTTTTGGTACTTTGTGGTATGAATATTCTTTTTTTTTTTTTTTTTTGAGACAGACTCTCGATCTGTCTCCAGGCTGGAGTGCAGTGCGATCTCGGCTCGCTGCAACCTCCGACTCCTTGGTTCAAGCGATTCTCCTGCCTCGGCCTCCAGAGTAGCTGGGATTACAGGTACGCGCCACCATGCCCAGCTAATTTTTGTATTTTTAGTAGAGACGGGGTTTCACCATGTTGGCCAGGATGGTCTTGAACTACTGACCTCAGGTGATCCGCCCACCTTGGTGTCCTAAAGTGCTGGGATTACAGGTGTGAGCCACCGTGCCTGGTGAATATTCATATTGTTCGGCGACTTTTCCTCTCAGAAATAACTTTTTTGGGTCAGTCATTTTCTTTTGTCATTGTCTCTCCATGTCATTCTGTCATAAAGAAGAGTACCATAGGATAGAATATGGGCCTAGTGTCCGTAAAGCCTGCTGTTTGAGCCAGCTCTGAACACTGGTGAGCTTGCACTTCTGGCTAGATATATGTCTGTTAAGATAAACTTTGCTGTTGGTCCCTGAAAGAAAAACTGGGTAAGGTTTCCCTCTTGTCTTGTTTTACGTCCTTGAGAGCTTGATTTTATGACTAAGTGGCATATTCTCTCATAGTCTCTACTACCCAGAGGGCATGAATTTTTGTGGTCAAGTGGACAGTCTGAAAGACTGGGAGTCCAACACACATAATATTTTAAGCAACACACTCTTTGTACCAAGTGTGTCAAGCTCTTAGAGGAGTTTTGTCTTAAAAAAAGTCTTATCCCTATGACACCTTCATTGTCTTTTGTCTATGTTAAGTCTATTTCTGAGAGTAAATTTTTGGGGATCAGGGAGCAGCCTCCTCTACATTACAGAGGTTTTGGATTGAGTTGCTATTGGAATAAAGCCTACAACTGAGAATTCTAATAGTCAGTGGCCAAAAGATAGAAAAACAAAAAAGATTTTAGAGATGACTTATTCTAAACAATTGGAAAAAAAGTTTAAATTTTTAAAAAGATACACAATAGTGTCATGGCTAGCCTTTAAAATTCTCTCAAGCAGTTAAAATCCTATGTAAGTTCAAAACTGCCTGCTCCAGAAGAGCAATGGTGACTGCCCCACACTGTATTTTAGTAGCTGAGACTCTGCCCTTTCACTGTGGCAATCTGGGTTCAATTCCTGGCTCAGAGAATGAATCCTTTCTGGTTTGATATTTGTGTGACTTTTGAAATATCAACTGTTCCAGCTAAAATATGATAGTGAGAGATTGGAAAGAATTTTTTTAGAACTCTATGGTTAAAAGTCAGCTTCATTAAAAGCCGATTTCTGTCAGGCCTCTGAGCCCAAGCCAAGCCATCGCATCCCCTGTGACTTGCACGTATACGCCCAGATGGCCTGAAGTAACTGAAGAATCACAAAAGAAGTGAAAAGGCCCTGCCCTGCCTTAACTGATGACATTCCACCATTGTGATTTCTTCCTGCCCCACCTTAACTGAGTGATTAACCCTGTGAATTTCCTTCTCCTGGCTCAGAAGCTCCCCCACTAAGCACCTTGCGACCCCCGCCCCTGCCCATCAGAGAACAACCCCCTTTGACTGTAATTTTCCATTACCTTCCCAAATCCTGTAAAACGGCCCCACCCCTAACTCCCTTCGCTGGACTCAGCCCGCCTGCACCCAGATGAAATAAACAGCCATTTTGCTCACACAAAGCCTGTTTGGTGGTCTCTTCACAGGGACGCGCATGAAAATTTCCAAGCTGTGTGTGTGTGCGTGTGTGTGTGTGGTGTATATGTGTTTATATATGTGTGTATATACGTGTGTGTGTATATATGTGAGGGTGTGTATATATATGACATCTGTGTGTATGTGCGTGGTATGTATGTATGTTTACGTGTGTGTGTGTGTATATATATATAAAATGACCTTTGTGTGTGAGTGTGTGTGTATAAAGACCTGAATGCTTTTTCTCTTCTAGGATTTTGTGGTGGTTGTTGTTTTGAGAAAAAGTTTTTTTTTCTCAGTCAACTGACTTCTGTTTCTCCATTTACGTCTGACTGTCCCTCTTCCCTCTTGCCACTGTATGCCACATGTGAGACCTAACAAAAAAATAAGGAATTTATGATAGCCTGGGATCCCCTGAGAAATCACAGGACACTAACAACTCCTCTGAAAGGAATCTGTTTTCCTCAAGGAACCCCACAAGTTTTTGGCAGACAGATTCCACTTAGGTATAAAAATTCTACTCTCTTTTGTGTTGTATTACCTGATACTTTGGCTTTTGGAGGAGTACCAAAAAAATTATTTTGCATTATGAGAAAATTTTTTACTTTGGTGTGTGTAATAGCTAAGTAAGAGATACACTTTCTGAGATGGCTAATGGCAGTTGCTTACAGGAAGTAGTCATTACTACAGGAGCTACTCTTTGCATGTTTAAGATAAGAAAGGATGCAGTTTAAACTCTTAGAAAAATGTCTGTAAAAGAAAGCATTAAATGGCTTGGTTCCATGCCATTTCTCCCTTTTTGGGTACCCAGGATTCAGTGTAGGCTCCACCCTGAGCTCAGTGGTCCAGTTAAAAGATAGAGACTAAATTTAAAACTACCTATCTAGGCCAGGCTCAGCGGCTCACGCCTGTAATCCCAGCACTTTGGGAGGCCTAGGCAGGTAGATCACTTGAAGTCAGGAGTCTGAGACCAGTGGGGCCAACATGGTGAAACCCCATCTCTACTAAAAATACAAAAAATTAGCCAGGCGTGGTGGTACAAGCCTCTAATCCAAGCTACCTGGGAGGCTGAGACAGGAGAATCGCTTGAACCAGGGAGGTGGAGGATGCAGTATGCCGAAATCATGCCATTGCACTCCAGCCTGGGCGACAGAGCAAGACTTCATCTCAAAAAAAAACAAAAACACAAACACAAACAAAAACAACCTATCTAAATGAATTGGTCACCTTAAAAAATCTTATGGTAAATTTCTATGATTTTGTGTTGCCCTGGCATCTATTCTTAATCTTGCTCTAACACACCCAAACACACTCTGACTCTCTCTCTTTCTCTCCCTGTACTTTGAAATGTAAATTTGCTACCCTCTTTTCTCCAAAACTCAGTAAGGGTGTCTACCATGGCCATGTAAAACAAAGAAACTTTAACCCTTTCACAATTTAACCCAACTTTCCTTTTAAACTAGTGAGTTTATTGGTTTCATGGCTAAAATTTTACAATCAACACTATAAAGTCTTTGTAATGCTCTGTATCTTTATGTGTACATGGGTATATGTCTTTGTGTACTGTCTACATGGGTATCAAATTGACTTTCTCGTAAATTAAATAAATAAGCCCAAATGCCAAGTTCACATGATTTTAGTAATCTCTGGTAAATAAAGACAGTTTTTTAATTATTGGTAAAATAGCATAGAAATGCATTTAAAATTTAGACATTTGGTCTGAATTAGTCACTGTTTCTGCTAGACGTTTTAAGATAAACGTGGGGAAAAGAAAGATCAGATTGTTACTGTGTCTGTGTAGAAAGAAGTAGACATAGGAGACTCCATTTTGTTCTGTACTAAGAAAAATTCTTCTGCCTTGAGATGCTGTTAATCTGTAACCCTACCCCCAACCCTGTGCTCCCTGAAACATGTGCTGTGTCAACTCAGGGTTAAATGGATTAAGGGTTGTGCAGGGTATGCTTTGTTAAACAAATGCTTGAAGGCAGCATGCTTGTTAAGAGTCATCACCACTCCCTAATCTCAAGTACACAGGGACACAAAACACTGCGGAAGGCCGCAGGGACCTCTGCCTAGGAAAGCCAGGTGTTGTCCAAGGTTTCTCCCCATGTGATAGTCTGAAATATGGCCTCCTGGGAAGAGAAAGACCTGACCGTCCCCCAGCCTGACACCCGTAAAGGGTCTGTGCTGAGGAGGATTAGTAAAAGAGGAAGGAACGCCTCTTTGCAGTCGAGATAAGAGGAAGGCTCTGTCTCCTGCTCGTCCCTGGGCAATGGAATGTCTCGGTGTAAAGCCCATTGTATATTCCATCTACTGAGATAGGGGAAAACCGCCTTAGGGCTGGAGGTGGGACAAACTGACAGCAATACTGCTCTTTAAGGCATTGAGATGTTTATGTATATGCACATCAAAAGCACAGCACTTTTTTTCTTTACCTTGTTTATGATGCAGAGACATTTGTTCACGTGTTTACCTTCTGACCTTCTCTCCACTATTATCCTATTATCCTGCCACATCCCCCTCTCCAGGAAATTGATCCCGATAATGATCAATAAGTACTAAGGGAGCTTAGTATTTATAAATACTAAGGGAACTCAGAGGCCGGTGCCGGCGTGGATCCTCCATATGCTGAACACCGCTCCCCTGGGCCCCTTTTTCTCTCTCTATACTTTGTCTCTGTGTCTCTTTCTTTTCCAAGTCTCTCGTTCCACCTAATGAGAAACACCCACAGGTGTGGAGGGGCAACCCACCCCTTCAGATAAAAATCTTTGTTTCTGACACTTGCCTGTCTAAAAATGTTTGTCCTTTGATTTGAGCCTTTAGGATTTGACAAAGCCTAGCTCCAGGCATTGTCCTTTGCCCTTGGCTCCATACCTGGTACATATTAAAATTGTTTACCTCCTAGGTTTTTCACTAAGAATAAGAGTTACTAAGAGTTAACATTATAATTAATGAATGTAATTAAAACTACTAGGTACACACAAAGTGTATAAGAAAACTAAGATGTGTTTTTGGTAAAAGGTTATTTAAAAAAGGGAATGTGGTTTTTATTAAAGGGAAATTTGTCTAGTTTAGACATTTTTAAAGATTGTCTTAAGCAAAAAGAAAGGACACAACTGAAGGTTTAAGCAAGTTGTAAAAATTTTAAGGAAAATCAATCTTGTAAAAACAATTCTGTTTATAAACAAGTTGGCTAAACTTTAAAGGGGATTTTTTTTGTCTGTAAATTAAACATTAAAATAAAAATCCACACTAATGTAGGGCCAGAATCTAGACCTCAGTGCCAAAATAACAGGGTTTTCTTGCAATGTTGATTTGTTCTTCTATATATATATATATATATACATACATACATATAAAGGGGAGTTTATTAAGTATTAACTTACATGATCACAAGGTCCCATAGTAGGCTGCCTGCAAGCTGAGGAGCAAGGAGAGCCAGTCCAAGTCCCAAAACTGAAGAACTTCGAGTCCGATGTTCGAGGGCAGGAAGGATCCAGCACGGGAGAAAGATGTAGGCTGGGAGCCTAGGCCAGTCTCTCCTTTTCACGTTTTTCTGCCTGCTTCATATTCACTGGCAGCGGATTAGATTGTGCCCGCAAGATTAAGGGTGGATCTGCCTTCCTTAGCACACTGACTCAAATGTTAATCTCTTTTGGCCACACCCTCATAGACACACCCAGGATCATTACTTTGTATCCTTCAATCCAATCAAGTCGACACTCAGTATTAACCATCACAGTGAGTGACCTGTAATTCCATTTTGTGGTATCGAGTGTTTTGAACCTTTGATATTTGACAAACTTTCTAAAAATCAAATTGTAAATTCAGTCTCTTGGCCTAAAACTAACTTTTCAGAAGGCCAAGAGAGACATATTTGGCTTATTTGGCATGTTAAAATTATACAAGAAGCACTGTCAAATATAAAATTGTATTTAGATTTTTTTGGGTTACATTTATATAAATGTGTTATTAATATGTTTTCCAAAATTATATATATATATATATATACTATTAGTTATGTCCCTCTAGAGAACCCTGATTAATACACTCACTTTGAAATAAATCATTCCTTCATCCAAAGTGATAACGCAAAGATGTTTTTTAGAATAAGCAGAAAATTTTACTCTGATAAAAAGGAGACTAAGTTTCGCAAATGATAAAACCTAATCATATTAGACAGTGTGAAGCCAACTGAATCTGTCTCTCTCTCCCCCTCCCCCACCGTTTTTTTTTTTTGGTAATTTATTCAAAGAGGCAATTACATGAAATCTTGCTCCAGAGAGAAAAACAAATTTTACTTTTGCATTCACATGTTATTAATGCTAAAGCTAATTTAATACATCTTATAAACAAATCTATTTAATTGTAATCAGGCGGAAGCACTGGTTATTTTACCAAGGCTTTGACTGGAATGGCATATTTTCAGAAATGAGAAGACTGCTTTAAGAATTGAGATTGACTTTATAGAGCCAATAACAGCCCTTTGGAAAAACTGGCCTCACACCTTATCTATGCAGTTCCTTTGCAGGTAGGTTCCTGATCTGCAGTAGGTAAAGAATGCCACTTTCTGAAAGACCCAGGGGCCCCAAATTATTTTGGGACATTAAAAAGAGAGGAATCCACCCAATTAATATAAGTGTATGCAGGCACAGATAAATCCTTGGCTGGGGCTTGAGGCTTTTATTTAGAAGGTCTAATCTGAGATTCTTCAAGAAAAAAATACTCCAGCAAAGCCAATTTAAAAATGAGCCATACGGCAAATAATTATTCTTGCTGCACTTTATGCAAAAAATCAAGCCGAGTATAATAAGACGAAAACTTCTTTTGCAAATAAATTGATCCTACTACAATTTCATCTTTAGTTAAATTGGGGAGTTGGAAAGAGAAAAAATATTTTTCTTTTTTTTTTTTTTGAGACGGAGTCTCGCTCTGTCGCCCAGGCTGGAGTGCAGTGGCGCGATCTCGGCTTACTGCAGGCTCCGCCTCCCGGGTTCACGCCATTCTCCTGCCTCAGCCTCCCGAGTAGCTGGGACTACAGGCACTCGCCACGACGCCCGGCTAATTTTTTGTATTTTTAGTAGAGACGGGGTTTCACCTTGTTAGCCAGAATGGTCTCGATCTCCTGACCTCGTGATCCGCCAGCCTCGGCCTCCCAAAGTGCTGGGATTACAGGCGTGAGCCACTGCGCCCGGCCGAGAAAAATTATTTTTCAAAAGAAGCTATAGTACACCTGTTATTAGATTGTAGCCTTGTCCACTGTGTTTCAGGTTTTATTATTTTCTACAATTTGGTACAGATTCTGAAATTTTTCATGGTTACAAGTCTCCAAACTAATATTTGCCTTTTTTTCTCCCATTTTTCTGACTTGAAATCACTAGAAATTAAAACTGTGGTTTTCTTAAATCCTTGCAAACTAACGTTAGATGACTTAAGCTTTGGGAGAAAATAACAGGAAATTATATATAAATAAATTTCGTACTTGCTTGCTGATGTATAGACATCAGGGTTATACGGCCTAAATCAGTTTTCCGGGATTGCTTTTCCCATTTGTTATTATGATATTTCCTCCCTCCTTTTTGTTCTTTTCCATTTTCTTTCTCTTTCTTCCTCTCCCCGTTTTTCTCCACAAGATGTAAGACTTCACAGCCTACTAAGAATAAGCTTTCCTAATGCTGTGGGACCTATTTGTCTAGGAATAAATCATCCTAGTGATGAGACATCAGACAAAATATGAGACCATGAGACCAGAGACTCCTTTTCTTCCAATATGTTTTCTGTGAAAGATTTTTTTTTTTTTTTTTTTTTTTTTGTGAGGGAAATGGGATAGGAAAATAAAATCTTGGGACCCCAAACTCACTAAGCCAAAGGGAAAAGTCAAGCTTGGGAACTGAGTCACACAAAATTGCCTCCCACTTTTGTTCCTACAAAGATGAAAATTCACATAGCTCCCCAGGAGCCCTCCCTCACAAGGAATTTGCTCACAAAGAAATTCCTTGTAGGCCCCAAGATCTTTACCCTAAAACAGTCTTGTTGAATTTCACCCTGACAATGTAATTAACAGCTTATCTTCACAGGTACAGGACAAAAACTGGACCAGAAGTCATCTCTGACACAATGACACACATTCCACCTGACACAAATGCATATTAATGCAGATTCACTGAACATGAAACAAATGCATAATTGACTATTTCTGTACCCCCTCGTTTCACATGTAAAATATGGATTCAGTGAGCATTGATCAAAACCTCAAAAGAGTAGAACCACTTGCCCCTTTTATCTGCTCCCCTTTCTCCACTTGTTTTTCTTTCCTCTTTCTTTTATTTCCCACTGTTGCCCCTTTAAGTATTGAAGTCCCCAGACCTTCACTGGAAAAAAGCACAGATCACAGATCTTCCTGTGGTTTTGTGTTCTTTTTCCCTGGGTGCATCCTCAACCTTGGCCAAATAAAACCCTAAAATGATTGAGACCTGTTTCTGATACTTTTTTTTTTAGAGGTTACATAAGCATTCAGTCCATTGCATATAGCAAGGTCAAGGGACAAATTTTTCCAACAGATGCTATATCACTTCCATCTCCCTTTCCTTTTATTCAGCTATACACACACTTATACACTCAAACTCAAGAACAAAATCTCTAATGACTTTGTGAAAATCATCTCTTCTCAGGCTTGCTCACCAATTCATTGCCAAGAGTGCTCAGATATATCTGAATATCAGGCTAAAAGAAAGCTGATCTTCTACTATAGGTGCCTAAGGGTTTAGGTATTTTTTATGCCTTATTAATGTATGCTATCTACATAAATATATTCTAGTCCATCTTCTTACTAACTTGCTATGGACGTTTAGCCAGACTAATTGGTCCAAATCTGATTTTTCTTATGTGCAGTATAAGAAGATGGGACCAAAACTAGAAGTTATTTAAGCCTAAGATCATTTTCATTTCAGCTGTTTCATTGTTTCATTCAGTTGTTCCATTTAGCTATGATTCTAAGGGCAGAATCAAAGAAGATGTATCATTAACCTAAATTTAAATTCCCTCTTAGATTCCCTGATAAAAATTCACATATTATAATGATCAGTCAATTGATAATCAATTTTATGGTACATTTACTATTCAATTGATAAGTACTCAACTAAGAAACTACAAATTCAAAGAAAGGGATTTGTTTTTTATGTCTCAGATATATATATTGGATGATAAATCCTCAGTGGTCTTTTGTCACCAATGAAGATTTGTAACTTTTAATTTTTCTTTAATGAATCCTTCTGTCTGAACTTGCTGTCGTCACTGGTAATATCTCAAACAGGTAGCACACAAATGTCATTACAGAAAGATATTTTTGAGATGTAAATAATAACATTTATGATAAAATTGAAATCAAATGGGAAATCTTAATGAAAATATTCTGTAAATGACCTTTTTGGTAAATGGTTTGGTAAGTGGTTTAACATATAAAATTTCTCCACAAACCTTGTGCTTTAGTTTAGTAACCTAAAACAAACAATAGAAAAGAAAAACATAAATTAAACAAATAATTTATTTAAAAGTATATTTTACAGTGATATTTCCTTTTATCATTTTATTCTGTTATGAAAGCTACCAATTTGGTGCTTTTTGTGAAAATTATAATTTTTAATCCTATAAAACCATCAAAAGTAATGCCATTAATTGCCTAGCAGAATTGGAAATTCTATGGACTTTGGAGTAAGACCAACCTGGGTTCAAATCCTACTTTTCTATAGCCTGAAGCAAATCATTTGACCATTTAACCCCTGTGAGTCTTGGTTTGCTAATCTGTAAGATGAGAATATTGTTAGTTCATATTCTCTAGGATTTATCTTTTTAATTAATGAATAACATTTAGCTATTGGCTCCTGGCATATAGTAGGCAACCAGTAAATGTTAGTGCTAACCAAAATACCTTCCTCTAAATGCCCAATACACACAATAAAATATAAGTTCCCCACAATAATACTTTCTCCCTCTATTATAGTTATCAATGAATTCTTTAATGATGGACATGATTGTTTGGTCTAATTAAAATAACCAGACTCCCCAATAGTTGGTATCTTCCTTGTGTAGAGCTAATAGGTTAAAAAAATTAACCATCAATTTTGCCCAGAGTCATATAGCAGAAAAGGCAAATTTCACAGTAGAATAATTTGCTCATTCAACAAATACTGTACATCTACCTTGAGCTGGCTACTTTGTCATGCACTATAAATATAAAGATGAAAGACCAGTCACTGCTTTCAAGGTTTAGTGGGAGAAAATAATTTCAGAAGATTATTATAATACACAGTGACAAGTACTTTGACAGAAGTGAGTGACGGGTACTTAGTGAAAGAAGAGTAAGTGAAGATGTTGTTTGTGGAAGACCATAGTAAGAGATTTCTGGAAGAGGGACACCTGAGCTGAATCTCAGGATGAATAGGAATTTACAGATTTCCAAGAGCAGGGAGACTTGAAATATTGTAATGACTTATGGTTGAATTTGGTATATGGAACATTGGTGGAATGTCAACAGGTGAAACTGGAGGTGTTTACAGAGGCTTGGAAATAATGAGCCTTCTATATCACAGTACAAAGTTTGTATTTTAACCAGAAGCTAAGGAGAAAAAAAAAAGGATTTTGAGCAGGAAATAAAATGATCAATCAGCATTTTAGAAAAAAAAAAATACTGGCAGTGGTGTAGAGAATACCATTTAAAAAGAGTGGGATTAGTATCAGGTACTCTGGTTAAGAGGTGATTGGTCACAACCCAGGAGGAAATGATATGTACATGAACTAAGGCATTGACAAGGGAAAAGAAGACAATACAAAAACTAATAACAAAATAGGATCAGCAGACTTTGAAATCTGTTGATATGAGGAGTTTTAGCAAAACAAAGGCGTTCTCACTTGAGCTATAGAGAAAATGGTATTTCTATTCATCAAGTTCAGGAATTCAGGGAGACTTTCAACTACAGCATGGTGTGAATTGGGAGTAGAAGAAATGGTTTGTGCTACCTGTGAAACATCTCTGTGAGATTGTGCTAAAGCTCAACATAGATATAGATACAGACACAAATACAGATAGATACAGATATAGATAGATACAGATATAGATATCTGGAAGTCATCATCATCTTCACATAAGGGGTAGTTTAATCCCATAGGATGAGATGAAACTCTTCTGGGGCATGCTAAGAGTATTGTTTGTATGTGTTCTTCACACAGCCTACATCAGAAATATCTAGTTGGGAGGCACAAGCTCTTGACCCTCTAAAGGTTCACTAAAGATCACCAACATGAGGTAGATTGATTAATAGGAGAAAAGGCATACAAATTTATTTAACGTGTATATATGGTAGTCCTTCAGAATGAAGACCCAACTTGCCAATGAGTTATAGAAACTTATATGCCATCCTGAGGCCACAGTAAGATATATAGAGTTAGAGCATGACCAGAAACAGCTACTGTTGGTAAATCAGGATTGGTGGCAAGACAGGTTAAGAGAGAGAGAAAGGAAGACACTTGGCTAGCAAAGGTGGCCTTGTTAGGTAGATGAAGACTTCCTCAAAGAGAATAACTGGTAAATTTTTCTTTTCAGATTTTTAATGATGTCAGACTCTCAATTTCTCTTGGATCCAGGGAAAGGCATAGAAAGGGAAGGGGGCATGGTTGCATCAATGGAGATTCTCTACAGACACAAACTTTCCCCACAAAAGACAGCTTTGCAAGACCACTTCTGTTTGCTGGCCAAGTGGTGGCCATTTCAAAGTATGTCAAAGAAATATATTTTGGGGCAAAATATTTTAATTTCCTTCACTAGAATGCATCATGAAAATGTTCCACTCCTGACATCAAAACTTTTGAGAATTGGCTCAGGCACTCTATATTTTGGAAAAGGGATCCTTTAGCATAATAATTGTGAAGATAGGGACAGAAACCTGGTATGGTAGCCAGCCTCCAAATCGACCCCTAATAAGCTCCATTTCCTGGTATACACATCTTTGTACAGCCCTCTTCCATGTTTGACCATGTTTGATCTGTGTCACCAGTAAAATATGGCAGAACTGGGCCGGGCACAGTGGCTCACGCCTGTAATCCTAGCACTTTGAGAGGCTGAGATGGGAGTATTCCCTGAGGTCAGGAGTCCAAGACCAGCCTGGCCAACAGGGTGAAACCCCGTCTCTACTAAAAATACAAAAAAATTAGCTGGGTGTGGTGGCGCATGCCTGTAATCCCAGCTACTCAGGAGGCTGAGGCAGGAGAACTGCTTGAACCCAGGAGGCAGAGGTTGCAGTGAACCGACATTGCACCATTGCACTCCAGCATGGGCGACAAAGTGAGACTCTCTCAAAAAAAAAAGAAAAAGAAAAAGGAAAAGAAATGGCAGAACTTATGAACATGGTATGTCATTCTTACATTAGGTTACAAAAAGACTAAAGCTTACATCTTGAAGATTCTCTCTCTGATTGTTGGCTCTAAAAAAAGCCATCTGAGAACACTATGGTAGTCTATAGAGAGGACCACATGTTGGGTAACCGAGGCCTCCAGCCTACAACCTGTGAAGAATTGAGACCTGCCAACAACCACATGAGTGAGCAAGTAAGCTGAGTATAAGACCCGTTGGACCCAGTCACGACTTCTGATGACAGCAGCCCTAGCTACTATCAAGACAGCAATCTCATGAGACGCCCTGTACCAAAACCATGCAGCTAAGTCACTCTTAGATTCCTGATGCTCAGAAACCCTGACAAATAAATGTTTGTTGTTTTAACCTGCTAAGTTTGGGGATAATTTTTTATGCAGCAATACATGTGACAGATTCCATATGAAAAACACAAGGCAAGATTCGAAATCATTAATCGAGGTTTTAATGAATATGTAAAAGCTCTTTTCTCTTTAATCAATTAATATTGGCTTATGAATTCACAGATACTTATCAGATGTCTTCTCTGTATGTACGTATTTATTGCCTGTTTCCTCTATTAGAATTACAGTCACTCGGACACAGGATGGGGAACATCACACACCAGGGCCTGTCATGGGGTGGGGGGACGGGGGAGGGATAGCATTAGGAGATATACCTAATGTAAATGAAGAGTTAACGGGTGCAGCACACCAACACGGCACAGGTATACATATGTAACAAACCTGCACATTGTGCACATGTACCCTAGAACTTAAAGTATAATAATAAAAAAATAAGAATTACAGTAATCACCTCATCCCAGGTGTTAGCACTGAGATTTTTTGGTTTTAGCACTGAAAGTCCCACATTCCAAGAAACCTCTTATGTTCCATTTAAACCAGGACAGTTGGTCACTCTAATGAAAATGAACCAAGAAGTAAGGGACAGTTTATTGTTTATTATTAGACACCAGTATCTAGAACAGAACCTAACATATAGGTGGTGTCTAAAAAATATTTTGAATGAAGGAATCAGTGAAATAGCACTTTATGTGTTTGTTGATCATACCTTCCCTAATGTGGCAGCAAGCTGAGTGTTGGGCTCCATTTGAATGGCACACTGTGCATTTAAGTCACAATTGGAAGGAAAGTTGGTAGAGGGGTACTAATCATGGGATTAAAACCAACTAAAGCTGATTCTTTCATTTTACTCTACCTACAATGAGAAATCATTGGAAGATATAAAACAAGAGAGTAAAATAATTTGATTTATAATTTTAGAAGATTACTTTGGATACTCTGTGACAAAGGACTGTCATGCAGCATGAGTGCCAATTAGCTGAGCATTGTACTAGACACTGTAGATAATTTGGAAGTACGCAAATACAATGTAGTTGGAAAGCAGAATTAATGAATAGAAAACAGTTACCAATATGAAGTAAGTATGCAACTATGATGCATTAGTGGTGAAGATTCTAAAGGTGACAGAATTTCAAAGGGAGAAAATAAGAGTAAGTGATGTAGGACAACTAAATAGAATAGATAAGGGATGGCATTCCTGGCAAAAGAAATGAAGTCACAGATGGCATAATAAAGATGGTATGTTTGGGCCGGGAGGGGTCGCTCATGCCTGTAATCCCAGCACTTTGGGAGGCCAAGGTGGGAGGATCACGAGGTCAGGAGATCGAGACCATTCCGGCTAAAATGGTGAAACCCCGTCTCTACTAAAAATACAAAAAAATTAGCTGGGAGTTGTGGCGGGCACCTGTAGTCCCAGCTACTCGGGAGGCTGAGGCAGGAGAATGGCGTGAACCCAGGAGGCAGAGGATGCAGTGAGCCGAGACGGCACCATTGCACTCCAGCCTGGGGGACAGAGTGAAAGATGGTATGTTTATGATAAAGGTGATAGCTTGCACTAATTAAGCCTGAAGATTCTTTTTAGTGAGAGGTAGGCTATTGGATAGTTAGGCCAGGCCTAGTTCACACTTTGATGACGTTATCCAGGCAGTAGTTTGAAGTGCAGAAAGTTGGTTGCCACTCTTTCTTTTATTGATGTGATACAGTATGTCTCTAAATGAAAGGTTATGGGGAATTGAGGATACAAAAGAAAAAAGACCTAAATCTTCTTCCCTCATTCTAATTACATTTGAGATACTTATCCAACTCACTGATTTTCTTTAGTAGATCTCGAGGATAAGATCTACACAAGAGACACCTGGTACAAATACTCAATTGTCCTTGTGGCAGAAAATAGAGCTCAGAGGAGGGATTTCAGTGAAGAGCAGCCCCACAGGAGAAGACTGAATTCGGATACTCAAATTCATGGCCAACAGGCCCTGTCATCTCTAGGAAGATATTTGTGGCTTGTTACTGCACTTAAAGTTGACAGTAAAATTTATCCATCACTGAGCTTGCCAACTGCCTATCATTTATTGCTTGATAATGAGGTTTTTATTATTTATTTATTTATGAGACGGGGTCTCACTCTGTCGCCCAGGCTGGAGTGCAGTGGCGTGATCTCGGCTCACTGCAAGGATAATGAGGTTTTTAATGCTAACTTTAGATTAATGAAATCAATGACCAATAATACATTCTAAAAATTCAACAGCAGGACTACCCTTTTTAGTATGAAAGGGTCAAGATCCTTTAAATAGAATAACAATTTTATTATGGACAATCATTTTCTTTTTATTTAATAACTTAACAGTGGAAGAAATGGCTTGAGATCAAGCCTTTTACTATATAATACACTGATTCGTAGACAAGGTCAGATCAATTTTTACTCAATGAAATATGACCATTTTACTCTTCAATTTCAGAATGAAAATCAGAAACATTTGTTTTATAAAAAAGTGTTCGTCTTTCTCACTCTGTGGAATCAACCTTGTAAATTGCTTGTGATGCTCCTGGCAGTAAGTTATTCCAGTTCATCTTTTCTTTTTTTATTTTTAAAATTTTAAGTCAAATATATATATCTTTTCAACTTAAATTTCTCTCTTGGCTAACTTATTATATGGATAAAGCCTGTGTGAAGATGGTTGTTTTAATTAGCTACCACAAATTAAATATTATTCTTAAAGAAAAAATTTCAACCAGTTCATAATAAATCACATTAAATCTGAACATACAAGTGACAAGAATTAGTGAATATTTATTAAGTATAAGTTTTAGAGAGTTAGCACTTGGGGACAAAGGCAAAGTTGGGACCTGCCCGGATCTACGCTCTCCAGAAGGACTCCATGGCCTGGACTATTTTTTCTGACTTTGCAGCTAATCAAATCTGCCTACCATATTTCCTATTATCTGGGGTCTACAAACCCCAACTGTTATATTTGAAAGCGACAAAATGACTAATCCTTTTCAGGGTATAAATGGGTGAATGTGGCTTAGCGTGTTAACTTTCATCTTAACTAGGCCCTCCTAGAGATCTTCTAACTGCTGCAGAGGATTTAATTCTAACGGTACCATCAAGCAGCTTGTAGCAAGAAAAGGAGGATAGATTGATACCATTGGTCATAGCTACCAAGTCTATTTTTATGGAAGGCTGCATCCCTAATGATATCTTGTGAAAAATAAGTCTTATAAAAATATCTACATTAATTGGACTTTAAACTAGAAATAAGCAAGTAATGTAACAAGACATAGCAGACAATATGTGGTTTTATATATTCAGTAACACATGACTTCTCCAACCTGATGAGTCAATATTAGTGCATTACCATTCATTCATTCAAGAGACACATCATGAACCAGATACAGATTTATAAAGCAGAGGAGCAGAAGATAGTTCATTAGTTATTGTAGGGGATACACTACTCTAACAAAGACATCCACAATTACTGTGGATTTCACAATAATATTTACAATATGAGATATACATTTATTTTTCTGTCAAATCCAGACTGGGTTAGAGAGATAAAATTTAAAAAAAACTTCTTTTCATCTTATGGCTCCATTCTCTTCTAGGGTGCTGATTTTGTCCACAAGGTTCAAACTAACCTTTGGGAAGGATAAACATCAAAATTCAGAGAAATCAGCATGTCTTTCTGGTAGAAATGGCTCAGATCTTACACACTTACTTACACTCACTTTCCATTGGTTTAAATTTGGTCATGTGGTTACACCTATATGCAAGGGAGGCTAAGAAATGAACATTTTAGCTAAGTGTGTAGCTATTTGAGTGAGAAAGGTAAAATAGGTATTGGTGGCATTAATAGTGGTCTTAGAATGGAGTGCTTTTCCATTCCATTCTAAGCTGTTTTGAGTATTCTACAGGTGCTGGGAATTACTTAAAGGTTTTACACAGAGTAGTGCTTTGAAGAACAGATTGGAGGGGTATAAGATGCTGAGATACCACATAGGATGCTGTTGCAATAGTTCCAGGGAAGAGATGACTAAGTCCTTAACTAAGGTAGTAGCCTACTTTTATGGTTTATACTAAGTTTTACACTCAACTGCTCAGCACATTCAAAAGGGGAAAAGATATATGCTAACTGGAAGGAGGGAGTGGCACCTACTTAATATAGTCCCATTCTCCTACCCTCTATTCCAAGGCAGAACACTCTGAACATTCTTCTCTTTGGAACAGATATAGCTAACGACAAATGTGATATTAATGGCTCCTCATTAACTATTGTACAACAATATGGGTTTTCATTTTTTTCTAACTGCAGAAAGCTGGCGAGAATAATATAGCAACAATCCCAGCAGATACAGTATTATAGGTGGAGCCCTAAGATAAATATTTTCACAAATTCCACATGATTCTTAAGAACAGTCAGAATGAGCAACACTATTAAATTATCAAGATACAAAAATTAGTAGTGATAATAGACATTTATTTACAGTATACTCTTAAAACATATTTTATAGACTTAAGGATCAATAACAGAACAAAATTCTATGATTGGGGCTGGGCATGGTGGCTCATGCCTGCAATCCCAGCACTTTGGGAAGCCAAGGCAGGTGGATCAGCTGAGGTCAGGAGTTCAAGACCAGCCTGGCCAACATGGTGAAACCCTGTCTCTACAAAAATACAAAAGTTAGCCTGGCATGATGGTGGATGCATATAATCCCAGCTACTCGGGAGGCTGAGGTGGGAGAATCTCTTGAACCCAGGAGGTGGAGGTTGCAATGAGCCAATATCATGCCATTACACTCCAGCCTGGGTGACAGAGCGAGACTCTGTCTCAAAAAAAAAAAAAAAAAAATTCTGTGGTTGGTAACATGGGTATTGATGAGCACTTTGACATAGGACCCTTAGAATTTGAGATAATTGATATTTAGACCTGCTTACTATATGCCACCAATATTGAAAAATCATGTCAATCACAACCATATTCCATATAATTCTTATTAATCAATTAATGGAAACATTCTTAGTAACATCACAGACTCAAGGTTGCCTTACAGACTCAACATATTCATTGGCCTTTCCTGCCTCACCTCATGTTACCCTAGCCATCACTTACTCAGCTTTTTCTGTTCTATATAGCCTCTACATGAGTGCCCTGCCCTAAATCACTTTACACTTACATTTATAATGGACTCATTCTTCTCCACCCCTTCCAGCACTGTACAGATTTTACTTTTCAACTTTCTCGTGACCAGTTCTCTGCCACGCCCCAGCTTCCATGTCCTAGCACACCCTGATATAACATGTCAGACCATGCCCTGTTTTGCCTGACCTTGTCTTGTTCAGCTCTTCCTTGCTCTGGGTATCTCTGCTATGCCCTGCCTTATCCCCCTTTTTCTTTTCTTTTTCTTTCTTTTTTTTTTTTGAGACTGAGTTTCGCTCTTGTTGTCCAGGCTGGAGTGCAATGGCATGATCGTGGCTCACTGCAACCTCCGCCTCCCGGGTTCAAGCAATTCTCCTGCCTCGGTCTTCCAAGTAGATGGGATTACATGCGTGAGCCACCACGTCCGGCTAATTTTGTATTTTCAGTAGAGACAGGGTTTCACCATGTTGGTCAGGCTGGTCGCGAACTCCTGACCTCAAGTGATCCACCTGCCTCGGCCTCCCAAAGTGGTGGGATTACAGGCGTGAGCCACCATGCCCCGTCCCCTTATCTTACTTTTTCTGAATCATACCTTTACTGAAAGGTACTATTCAATCCCTCCTGGACTTTTTCAAACCCTCCTTACTCTGTTGGGCTTGAACCTACCCCTACATTTTCTAATGTGCCCTACCCTGCCCTGAACAGTCATTTCCTGCCCTGCACAACACTTTCCTTCTCTGCTCTGCAATTTCTGTAGCTCTCCTGATTCCTGACTCATGATACCTTTCTATCAAATAGACCTTGAGTAAAGCTCTGATGTCTGTTATTCAGCAGTAAGATGATGGCAATGACCTGAGACACTGCTAGTAAGTATCCTGGCACTAGCACAAGATCCCTGAATTCTGAATTTGTATGTGTCAAAATTTAACAAAGCCCCCTCTTTAAATTCAGGTCTAGAAACTGTCATAAGCTCTTTTTTATTTAATTCAAGCTTTATATGAACAGCTACAGATAGCAGAGAGAGAGAGCAATTTTAACAACTATTTCAAAAATCATAAGTTACATTGAACTTTTCTAGAATATGATACAACAACAAAGTATCAATTCAAACTGGAAAAGAAGAAATGAAAAACAACCAGACTGAATTTATATATGTAAAATAATGAATAGGCACAATTTATAAACTATTTTCTACTATTTTACTTCTATTTTATAGCATTTCAAAATTACCTAAAACATCTTTTACTAGTCTTATTTTCATGAAAACATAGGTATTTACATTTTGTGTAGATAGACAAGAACTGTAGCAAAACAAGCTTGACAACAAGAGAGTTATATTGAATGCTAGAACAGTCAAGAGAAATTTGTTACATAAAATAAAGAACACAGAAAAGACATGTTTAATTTTGTTTTAAATTTTTCTCAATTTTAGTAGTCAGTAAGTGATTTTTAAATGTATATCCTTGTGTTATCAATAATTTGTATCTTTCAGCTTATCAGTGTAGAGACAGGTATTTACAACAGAGTACCTAAATAGGCCATGTGATTATAGGTCCAAGGGTTTGCGTTATAATTTCTCTTTAATTAAAGTTGATTCTTTTAGTATGTAGTGGGATGAATGGTGGTCTCTAAGAAATCAGGTTCCTAATTCCTGAAACATGTAAATGTTATCTTATTTGAAGAATGGGTCTTTGTAGATGTGATTAAGAATCTTGAGATGAGGCAATTATCCCAGATTGTTGAGGTGGGTCCTGAATGCCAATACAAGTGTCCTTGTAAGATAGATGTAGAGTAAGACTCCATTCATGTAAAAGACAAGGTGTTGTAAAGATTGAGGCAGAGATTGTAGTAATATGGCCACAAGCAAAGGAATACTGTGAGCCACCAGAAGCTGGAAGAGGCAAGGAATAGGTTTTTTCCACAGAGAGCATGGCTCTGCTGACACCTTGATTTTCGATTTTGGACTTCTGGCTTCCATAACTGTGAGAGGATAAGTTTGTGTTTATTCTTAAATGATCCACTGTATTAGTCCATTCTTGCATTGCTGTAAGGCACTAAGTGAGACTGGGTAATTTATGAAGAAAAGAGGTTTAATTGACTCACAGTTCTGCAGGCTGTACAGGAAGCACGGCTGGGGAGGCTTCAGGGAACTTCCAATCATGGCAGAAAGTGAAGGGGAAGTAGGCACATTTTCACATGGCAGAGGAGGAGAGAGAAAGAGCAAAGGGGGTAGTGCCGCGCAGTTTTAAACAACCAGATCTCGTGAGAACTCAGTCACTATCGTGAGAACTCAGTCACTATCATGAGAACAGCAAGGGGGAAGTCCACCCCATGATCCAATCACCTCCCACCAGATCCTTCCTCCAACATTGAGAATTACAACTCCATGTAAGATCTGAGTGAGGACACAAATCCAAACCATATCATCCACCCAGTTTATGGTAATCTGTTACAAATGCCATAGGAAACTAATAAGAGATTTTGTACCAGGAAATGAGATGTTGCTGTAGCAAATGTTAAAAATGTGGAATTGGCTCTGGTATTGACTAATGGGTAGAGGCTGGAAAACTTTTAATAACATGATAGAAAAAATGTACATGCCTTGAGCAGACTGTTGATAGAAATGAGGATGTTAAAGACGCTGCCAGTGAGGACTCAAGAGGAAGTGAGAAAAATAGTAGAGGAAATCTGTATCATATTAGAGAATACATATTCTGCCTGTCATCATGAACAGAATGTTGGTAGAAATATGAACATTAAAGGCACTTACAGTGAGAACGCAGAAGGAAATGAGAAACGTATTATTGAAACCGGAGGAAGGATGACCTTCATTATATACTGATATAAAACTTAGCTGAATTGTGTCTTATAGTTCTGTGCAAAGCAGAACTTGTAAGTGATGAACTTAAAGGTTTAGCTGAGATTTCCAAGCAAAATGTTAAAGGTACATCCTGGATTTTTCTTGCTGCCTGTAGTAAAATGTGAGAGGAAATAGATAAATTGAGGGAAGAACTGTTAACAATAGCAACAAAAACCAGAACTTGATTTGGAAAAATCTCAGCCTATCCAGATTGCAAGACTTGCTAAAATTACAAGATTCACAGTTAATAAAGGATGCTCTAAAGAGAAGGCCAAGGATGTGGCTAGATAACCACTGGCTAATGCCATGAAGAAATCTTAAGTTTGAAGTATTCTCTCACACAGAGGGCTCTTTGTAGAGATGAAGCTTGTGACTCATGAATCTACTCAACAATCTCAGCAGACTAGAGATGAAATTATCTGGGAAAGGTATGAGAGGGATTCTCTTGTTTAATGGTGTGAGTATCTGTAACACATACAGAACACCCACAAAGTTTTTAAGAATGTTATATCAGCAGCAACACACACAGCTTGGCCTGAAAGGTAGTGACAGAACACTGAAGAAAGAATGCCTCTGAAGGCAGATCCTTGGGCCCACAGGCAGGGACTACAGAATCAGAACAATTCAACTTCTAAGTATTTACCCAAGAAAAATGAAAACACATGTTCACACAAAGAAGTGCATATGAGGCCGGGTGCGGTGGCTCACGCCTGTAATCCCAGCACTTTGGGAGGCCGAGGCGGGTGGATCACGAGGTCAGGAGATCAAGACCATCCTGGCTAACATGGTGAAACCCTGTCTCTACTAAAAATACAAAAAATTAGCCCGGCGTACTGGCGGGTGCCTGTAGTCCCAGCTACTCGGGAGGCTGAGGCAGGAGAATGGCGTGAACCTGGGAGGCGGAGCTTGCAGTGAGCCGAGATTGCGCCATTGCACTCCAGCCTGGCCGACAGAGCCAGACTCCGTCTCGAAAAAAAGAAAAAAAAGAAAAAAAAAGAAGTGCACATGAATGTTCATAGTAAGTTTATTTACAATAGCCAAAAAAATAGAAAGAACCTGAATTTCCATTTGAAGAAAATAATCAAATTGTGACATATTCGTGCAATGCAATACTACTGAACAATAAAAAGGGATTATCTAAAAATACACATAAAATATGAATAAATCTCAAAAACTTTATATTGCACAAAAGAAGTCACACATAAACATTTTATACCGTAATATTCCATTCCCATGAAGTTCTGGAATAGGCAACATTAAATGTGTGAAGGGATTGATTGGGAAGGGGAATGAGGGAACTTAACTGGAGTGTTGGAAATGTTCTTGGTCTTGATAGGTGTGAGTTATAAGGGTGTCTGCATTTGTCAGAACACATCAAACTGTTCACTTACAATTTGGGAAATTTACTCTGTAAATAATAATTCATACTAAAAATTTTCATTCACAAACTCACCAAATTAAGTATTATTCTTAATACGTTATTCTTCTTTATTCTTCAAGGGTCCCCTTGAAGGGGACCTTTATTCTTCAAGGGTCCCCTTGAAGGGGACCTTTATTCTTCAAGGGTCCCCTATTTGATTCAAAATAAAACACAAAGTTCAAACAAAGCCTAGAAGAATATCCAAAACCTGACCCCACCAACCTTTCTAATATTTTTTTTTCTACTCTTCTTATGAATTCTGCTCCATCCACACTGGCTTTCAAACTATTTCTTGAATATTCTATGCACACTCCCAACTCAAGGCTTTTGATCAGCACTCCCTCTGCATGGGTCCCTCCTTACTTTCTTCAATATTTGCTAACATCCCACTTTATCAAAGAGGCTTACTCTGTCCATCCTATTTAATTTTTTAGTGAGGTACAAGTCACATAACAAAAATTGTACCCCTTTATGGTATACTATAAAGTGGATTTTATCATATTTGCAAAGTTAGACAACCACTATCTAATTAAGGAAAACTTTCATCACCTTGAAAAGAAACCCTGTATCCATTAGGAGTCAATCCAGAATCCTCCTTCTCCTCATTTCTAGGAAGTCACTAATCCACTTTCTGTCTCTATTGATTTGCCTATTCTGGACACTTCATATGAAATCATATGATACCTAGACTAGTGTGTCTGGATATAATGTTTTCATGTTGCAGCATGTAGCAGAAATGCATTTATTTTTATAGCTGAACAATATTCTACTAAAAAGATATAACACGTTTTGTTTATTATCCATCACTTGACAATTTTGTTCCTTCAACCTTTTGGTTATTATGAATAATGCTGCTGTGCCCATCTCTATGCATGTTTCTGCATGGACATGTTTTAATTTTTCTTGGATGTAATGCACAGAAGGGGAATTATTGGGTCATAAGTTAAGTCTGTGTTTAAACTTGTTTCAGGAATTGCCAGATATACTACCAAAGCAGCTGCACTATTTTACATCCCCACCATAAGTGTATGAGGGTCCCAATGGTACTACATTCTCTAAACTACTTGTTATTGTCTTTTTCATTAAAACTGTCCTAGTGAGTGTGATACAATGTCTCTTTGTAGTTCTGATAAGCATTTCCCTAATGATTAATGATGTTAAACATATTTCCGTGTGTTTACTGGCCATTTGTATATCTTCTTCGGATAAATGTCTACCCTATCCCTTTGCTCATCCGTATTATTATTATTATTATTTTGCTCATCTTTAAATTGGTTTTTGTCTATTTTTATTGAGTTTATAGAGTTCTTTATATATTCTGTATACTACACCTTTAAGGGGTATATGATTTGCAAATGTTTTCTGTGGGTTGTCTTTTTACTTTTTTGATTGCATTCTTTGAAAAATAAAAGTTTTAAATTTTTAATTAAATTTATTTCTGTAATTGCTTGTGCTTTTGGTGTCATATCTAATAAGCAACCACCTAACGTAAGTTCACACAATTTATGCCTGTTTTCTTCTAAGAATTTTATCACTTTAGCTCTTACATTTAGGTCTTTGATTCATTTTGAGTTAAATTTGGTGTATGGTATGAGTTAGGTGTCCAAGTATTTTTGGCATGTGTGTATCTAGTTGCCCCATCACTATTTGTTGAAGAGACTATTCTTCCCCCAACTGAATGGTCTTGGCAACTTGCTAAAACATCAGTTGAAAATCAGTTGAAGGCTGGGTATGGTGGCTCATGCCTGTAATCCCAGCACTTTGGGAGGCCGAGGCAGGCGGATCATTTGAGGTCAGGAGTTCAAGACCAGCCTGGTCAACATGGTGAAACCCCATCTCTACTAAAAATACAAAAAAAAAAAAAAAAATTCAGCCGGGTATGGTGGCGAGCACCTGTAATCCCAGCTACTCTGGAGGCTGAGGCACAAGAATGGCTTGAACCCAGGAGGCAGAGGTTGCAGTGAGCCGAGATTGTGCCACTGCACTCCAGCCTGGGTCACAGAGCCAGACTCTGTCTCAAAAAAAAAAAAAAAGGAAAAAAGAAAAAGAAAATCAGTTGATACATACATTTACCTAGGGACTCTAAATTAAATTCAATTAATCTATATGTCTATCCTTAATGCTAGTACCATAGTGTCCTGATTACAGTTGCTTTGCAGTAAGCCTTGAAATTGGGAAATGTAAGTCTGACAACTGGGTTCTTTTTTTAGGAGTTTTTGGTTATTTGGGGTTCCTCAAGTTCTCATATAAATTTTAGGATCAGCTTGTCAATTTCTATAAAAAAGTTAGCTGCTAGGATTCTAGTAGGGATTACACTGAATCTGTAGATCATTTTGGGGAGTATTGCTATGTAAATAAACTAAGTTTTCCGATACATGAACATGAAATGTCTTTCCACTTATTTAAGTCTTCAATTTTATTGAAAAATATTTTCTAGTTTTGAGTGTATATGTTTTGTGCTTCATTCATAAAATTTACTCCTAAATATTGTATTCCTTTTGATGCTATTGTAAGTTAAATTTTCTTAATTTCCTCTTTAGATTTTATCTCTAGTGTATAGAAATACAACTTATTTTTAATATAAATTTGTATCCTACAACTTTGCTGTACTTGTTTATTAAGTTGAATAGGTCTAATAGTTTTACTTCTTCCTCTCCAATATAGATGCAGTTTTTTTATTGCCTGTTTGCTGTGCTAGATAGATCCTCCAGTACCCTCTTAAATAACAGTGGTGAGGTTGGACATCTTTGTCTCATTTCTAATATTCATGGGAAATTTTTCAGTCTTTCACAATAGAGTATGATGTTAGCTGAAATTGTTCATAAATATTATGTTGAGGATTCCTCCTTTTTTTTTTGAGACAGAGTCTCACTCTTGGCTCACTGCAACCTCTGCCTCCTGGGTTCAAGCAATTCTTCTGCCTCAGCCTCCCAAGTAGCTGGGACTACAGGTGCGTGCCACCACGCCTGGCTAATTTTTTATTTTTAGTAGAGACGAGGTTTCACCATGTTGGTCAGGCTGGTCTCGAACTCCTGACCTCGTGATCCACCCGCCTCAGCTTCCCAAAGTGCTGGGATTATAGGCGTGAGGATTCTTCCCTTTGTTTCTAGTTTTATGAGTGTTTTTTTTCTTTTTAATAATGAAATGGTGTTGAATTTTATCACATGCTTTTTCTGTTTCAATTGAAATGATCATGTGGTTTTTGTCTTTTTTTAATATGGTGCATTAGATTAATTGATTTTGTTTTGTGATTTTTGATTAGTCTATTCTTTGCCCCAGCTGTTACCTACTATCTCAGGCAGCCAGTTTCAACAATTGCTTCTCACTGATTTTAATAAATGTTCCCAAGAAAAAGCCTGTTCTTACTAGGTAAGCTCTAAGTCAGGTCAAATAAAGACAATTTCATTGGCAAGTCTTCCTAGGCATCTTCAGGCAGGATATTATGGTCTGAATTGTGTCCCCAGAAAACTCACAAATAAAACCTTAACCCCCAATACCTAGAATGTGACTGTATTTGGAGATAAGCCTTTAAAGAGGCAACTAAGTTACAATGAGGCCATTATGGCAGGCTCTACTACAGTCTGAGTAGTGTTTTTCATATTAAGAGTAAATTTGGATTCACAAAGAGACAGCAGGGATGTCAGTGCACAGAGAAAAGATTATCTGAAGTAGCAGCAAGAGGGAAGTCATCTGCAAGTAAAGAAGAGAGGTCTCAGAAGTACACAATCCTGTTCTTGAATTTCTAGCCTCCAGAACTGTGAGAAAATAAATTTATGTTGTTTCATCTATCCATTCTGCAGTGTTTTGTTATGGCAGCCCTAGCAAACTCATACATTCAAAGTAATGACAATTCTCCAGAAATGGGGTTTTAAAGGATCTCCAACCCTATTTTGTCCCTCCTGTACCAACCAGGATTTTCATCATGATTGTGAGTTGTTGGTTTTCAAGGCTACCATGGAGCTTGGGGACATGGGAATAGTACAAGTTAAAGGCCACAAAACTTCCTGTTCTTAGCAAGATTCATCTATATTTCTTGAACAAACAATCCTCAGATTTGCTGCAAATATATGGTCATTTCCAGAGTTCTGAAAGTTTTTTCTGACCATTATTGACAGACTTTCATTGCTTTCGTAGCTAATAGAATTTTCAAAGGCTCTTACTTTACTTTTCACTGCCATCCTCTACCAGATATAAAATGTAATTAACCACTGTCCCTGGCATTCCTGATCATCATTATCCTATTCACACTTTAAAAAACAGTATGTATAGGCCAGGTGTGGTGGTTCACACCTATAATCCCAACACTTTGGGAGGCCGAGGTGGGAAGATTGCTTGATGCCAGAAGCTTGAGGCCAGCCTGGGCTACATAGAAAGACTCCATCTCCACAAAAAATAAGAAAATTAGCAGGGCATGGTGACTCACACCTGTAGTCCCCACTACTGGGGAGGCTGATGCAGGAGGATAGTTTAAGCCCAGGAGGCAGGAGGGTGAGGCTGCAGTGAGCTATGATACAGCCACTGCATTCCAGCCTGGGAAACAGAGCAAGATCTTGTCTCTAAAATTAATTAATTAATTAACATGTATAGCTTTCTAACATACTGATTTATTTATTATAACATTTTCAACGTATTTATTATATCTTCTGTCTCCTCGCACTAGACTATAAGTTTAAGAGAACTGGGGTATTTTCGTGTTTTATTCCATGATATATTTGCAGTGTCTTGCATGATACCGGGCCATACTAGTAATCAACAAAATTCTGAAATAAATCAACAAATATTTACTAGCTTTAACTGACAAGACATTGTGTAAGGCTTTGTGTACTGATAGACTTGCGAAATAAATAAGCTCTAAGTCCTGCCATCTATGTTTATGATATAGAATGTGGCTCACAAGTAATTGAATTTCAAGTAGCATGTACTCAATACCATAAGACACATAATAATGAGTAGCTAGGTGATTTTGGGGAGGTAGATATTGGTTTTGTTTAGATAATTAAGATACTCTGCATTGTGATGTGATGCTATTTGAGATGGGCTTTAAAGGGTTAGTATGATTGCTATGAGCAAAGTTAAGCGTAGGTGAATGTACAGCATTGGAAGAAGAAATGTGAGCAAGAAAACACTTAAAATCTTAAAGGATATCTGTGGGAGGTTGAGCAGAACACTATAACTGGAAGTCATTTTTATTTTTCTTGTGGATAGTGAGAGATAAGGCTAAAATAATGGTACGGGCAAGATTCTAGTAAGCCTTAATTATTTGTTAATAAAAATAATAACTGTTGCATATTTACTATGTGTCAAGAACGTGGAAGCCAGTGATTCCTACAATATAAACC
Source organism: Gorilla gorilla gorilla (assembly GCF_029281585.2). Classification (NCBI taxonomy): domain Eukaryota; kingdom Metazoa; phylum Chordata; class Mammalia; order Primates; family Hominidae; genus Gorilla; species Gorilla gorilla. Next base: position 125,798,104 of record NC_073247.2, read on the forward strand.
GTACCCTCAAGAAAATTGCAGAATGCTTTGAATGTCAGATTAAGAAAGGCATAAATTACCTTACTGTTACTATTGTAGTGAGACATCTCTGTCTTTTCTCAGAAAATTTTCTTACTCAGTGTTGCTTCTTCTAGAAGATCATGTACAGGAAATAGTAGAGGGCATATTCTTGTGTCTAGCTTCTTTTGCCCAACATAATATGCTTGAGATTCATCCAGGTTGCTGTGAGTATATTTACTGGTTCCCTTTCATTGCAATCCTAGTCAGATATATGACAGATACACTCCAGAGTTTTCTATTTTAATGTATATCTGGCTTCAAAGATTAGCTGTACCACATTTTAGGATTATGAATAAATGGAATGGAGATAAAAACAGCCTGGGCATATAATATTGACAGAAGGCAGTCTGAACGAATAAGGAGAAAAGGGTTTTGAATCAGCAATAGGGCAAGAATTAGTATTAGCATGAGTAGAAGGAAAAGATACTTAAGTATTAAAAGGAGATTATAAAAGACTGCAGAAGCAGCAGTCGGCACTGGTGGTAATAATGAAAGGTAGATATAGAGGCTGCTAATACAACGCAGTGGTAAATCTCTATAACACAACTGAAAGAAATATGCAGAAAAACAATGGTCAGCGTAGTTGCTCTGACCAACAAATGAGAGAGATCAAGACTAAGAAGAAACACCCTGAAACAATGACCTTCCCCCCTTTAGTAAAAGATTAGCGACTCTATTAAGAAAGGATTAATGGTTGAATTTCAATTCACATCTCCAGAGTTTTTGAAGTGTTAACTGTAATTAGCTAATTGGTTTTATAATTAATTTAACTGCTCTGTTCTTTCTAATATAGTTTTCACCCACATTATGTTTACTGTTATTCTCAAATTATTTCTTATATTATTTAAATTTGTTTTTTAAAATTTATGTACAATAAGACATTCTTTTTGTTATGCCATTCTATAAACTTTGACAAATGCTTAGAGCCATGTAATCCTCACCACAACATGGGTGAATTACTTTTATTTTTAAGTCCTGGTTTTTTACAACTGTAGAAGGGTGTGTGTGTGTATGTGTTTGTGTAAGATAAAGGCTAGGGATAGAGATGTAATTTTTCCCCAAATATTTATGGATTAAAGAGTTAAACATAAAAAATAAAACATTGAAAGTATTCTAAGAAAATATGAAACAATATTTCATTACCATTTAGTGATACTTTGTTAATCATGAAACAAATCAGGAATTTTTATGAAAACACTAGCATCAGATTTGATTACATAGTTTATAAAAATTCATGTTTGGTGAAAGACTGTAAACAAAGCTAAATAAATAAGAAGCAAGAAAATATTTTGCAATATAGAGGAAGCGCAAAAGATTTTGGTCTAGTAGAAGTATAGTGTAGTGGAATTATAGTGTAGAACATTGGTCTTGAATTAAGTCAGAAAAGACAGATACATATCCTAACTTTGCCACATAAACTGTAGATGACCTTAGTGCAATTATGCATCCTCTTTCTCCTTATTGCCACATTTGTAAAATTAGCAAAATAATAGTATTTATCTCATCAGATTTTTGGAGGTTCATAATTTAAAGACTTGTTACAATGATTTGCTCATAGTAAATCCTTAATTAATATTAGCTATAGTATTACTTTCATTGTTGATAAATGATTCTGCAAATCAGGAAGAAAACAGCAAGCACACTGTGGCGGGTTGGGGGAGCAGGCGGAGGGGGGGACGGGGGGAGGGGGCGGAGGGGCTCTCGCCTGTAATCCCAGCACTTTGGGAGGCCAGGGTAGGCGGATCACCTGAGGTCAGGAGTTCGAGACCAGCCTGGCCAACATGTTGAAAGCCCGTATCTACTAAAAATACAAAAGTTAGCCGGGCATGGTGGCATGCATCTGTAATCGCAGCTACTCAGGAGGTGGAAGCAAGAGAATCACTTGAACTGGGGAGGTGGAGGTTGCAATGAGCCAAGATCATGCCACTGCACTCCAGCCTGGGCAACAGAGCAAGATTCTATCTCAAAAAAAACAAAAAACAAAAAAGACAAAAATACCAACAAGATTTTAAAGAAAAAAACAGTAAATTTCATAAACATAAAATCTTCAGAAAATAAAATACATATGGCTAATAAGTATGCAAAAGATGCTAAACTACATAATTAACGATACACAATTATTTAAATGAAATAACTTCAATCAAAATGAAAAATATTAAAATTTGATGATGCAACTATATAGATATTTTTATACACTGTGTTAGCCAAGGTCCTCCAAGAATCAGAGACCAAGATATGATTATTCATATAAGAAATTTATTGAAGGTCGGGCACAGTGGCTCACGCCTGTAATCCCAGCACTTTGGGAGGCCGAGGTGGGCGGATCACGAGGTCAGGAGTTCGAGACCAGCCTGACCAACATGGTGAAACCCCGTCTCTACTAAAAATACAAAAATTAGCCAGGTGCGGTAGTGCGCGCCTGTGATCCCAGATACTCAGGAGGCTGAGGCAGGAGAATCGCTTGAACCTGTGGAGGCGGAGGTTGCAGTGAGCCAAGATCGCACCATTGCACTCCAGCCTGGGTGACAGAGTGGGACTCCGTCTTAAAAAAAAAAAAAAAGAAAGAAAGAAATTTATTGAGAGAACTACCTGTGATAGAAAATGGGGAAGGAGCTGAAGGAATCTGGGAGAACTGCCAAACCACAATGCAGAACTGGCTCTGGATGAAAGGGAAGGGTAAAGAAGGAAGAATTAAATAAAGGTTGGGAGAGAAAGCATTCTAGACTTCATTGTGGTTTAAGAGACTTCTGAAAGGCCGTTGGAGAGTCCTTGAGCCAAAATCCCCTATCAGAGCAGCCCTGCATGTCTTAGAAATGGACCTGTCTTAGAATCTCTGCTGTGCTCAATTGTTTACTGGCTAGAAGCAGCCCTTAGGAAGAGTGGTCTGTGCACAGCACAAGTACTGTGATGGATTTCTAAGTGCTACAATTGGGCCGCAGGTCAGTTACACTCTCTTCCATCAAAGATATAAGAAGCACATTTTCATGGCACTATGCATGGTGTATTAGTCCATTCTCACACTGCTATGAAGAAATATCTGAAACTGGGTAATTTATACAGAAAAGAGTTTTAATTGGCTCACAGTTCCACATTGCTGGCGAGGTCTCAGGAAACTTACAATTATGGTGGAAGGCAAAGGAGAAGCAGGCACCTTCTTCACAGGGCAGCAGGACAAACTGAGTGCAAGCAGGGGAAATGCCGTATGCTTATAAAACCATCAGATCTCATGAGACTCTCTCATTATCATGAGAACAGCATGTGGGAAACGGTCCCCATGATCCCATTACCTCCACCTGCCCCCACTCTTGACATGTACGGGTTATGGGGATTACAACTGAAGATGAGATTTTGGTTGGGGACACAGGCAAACCATATCAAATGGCAACATATATTTATATATTTGTAGGTCATTTTAGCAATAGTTTTTACATTTGGAATGTTCATTTCCTTTCACATGGCAGTTCTACCTCTAAGAATTTATCCTTCAGAAATATACAACTATATATATACATGATGACTTACATGGACTCTCATTCAGCTAATGACTTGCTGCTGAAACATGGAAATCTGATTTTTAAAAATATAAAGTAAGTAAAAATATAAATAAATTAAAATAAAATAAATTTTTAAAATAATTACACGACTGTAAAAATCTATGAAAAGTAATGATTATTGCATCATCATGGGTCATTGTTGAAAATTAGAAACAATTTAAAAGTTAATCAATAGGGGACTGGGAAAAAAATAACATAGCATTGAATATGATATTGTCAGCATATATGTACGTTGAAAGGAATACATGAGATAGTATTGAGCAATAACGGATTACAGATAGGATGTCTCCTGTGAACTTTCATGTCTATGAAAAAGAAAGTAAACCAAGTAAGTGGAATAAAAGTGCTCATCTTTCTGAATATAAGCTGAAATTTTAGCTCAATATTTTGTCTCATAAAGAAAATGAAACATAAAATTTTTCTCATAGTAGAGAACCCTTCTTAATTACTTTCTTTTTTTTTTATTATTATACTTTAAGTTCTGGGGTACATGTGCAGAACGTCCAGGTTTGTTACACAGGTATACACGTGCCATGGTGGTTTGCTTCACCCATCAACACACCATCTACATTAGGTATTTCTCCTAATGCTATTTCTCCCCTAGCCCCCCAGCCCCCGACAGGCCCCAGTGTGTGATGTTCCCTTCCCTGTATCCATGTGTTCTCATTGTTCAACTCCAACTTATGAGTGAGAACATGCAGTGTTTGGTTTTCTGTTCTTGTGTTAGTTAGCTGAGAATGATGGTTTCCAGCTTCATCCATGTCCCTGCAAAGGACATGAACTCATCCTTTTTTATGGCTGCATAGTACTCCATGGTGTATATGTGCCACATTTTCTTTAATTACTTTATTTTGAACAACTACTTGGAAAAAATACATAAATCTAAAATGGCCTTAATCAATGTTAGTTTTGTATGTTAATAGAAATTATCAGCCAGAATTTATAAGAAAAAAAGGAAGACAAAAAATCAACACTAATTTTTATTTATTTATTTATTTATTTTGAGATGGAGTCTCGCCCTGTCGCCCAGGCTGGAGTGCAATGGCGTGATCTCGGCTCACTGCAACCTCCACCTCCCGGGTTCAAGCGATTCTCCTACCTAAGCCTCCCGAGTAGCTGGGATTACAGGTGCACACCTCCACGCCCAGCTAATTTTTGTATTTTTAGTAGAGACGGGGTTTCGTCATGTTGGTCAAGCTGGTCTCGAACTCCTGACTTCGTGATCCACCCGCCTCGGCCTCCCAAGTGCTGGGATTACAGGCGTGAGCCACCGCGCCCAGCCCAATCAACACTAATTTTCAAATTATCATCTGTGAAGACAGATGACCTCACAATTACGGATTTTGGATACCAAGTATAAACAACCCTTTTCAAGGCTACTTTAGAAACAAATATATGATAAGTGGTTTTATTAGGGATTTTATCATGAATAACAGATACATACTTGTAACTTGGGATAAAATTTTGAGTGATATGTGGATTCAAAAAGTGCTTTCTTTAAAATATCTTAGATAGAAGTGATTATGTTGTATTCTAGAAAAGTGTCAGATCTCTCCAGAAAAACATCTTCAGTGATGATAGCAACGAATGTTAAGTTCAACAGTAAAATATGAATAAAATTGTTTTATAAAACATGAGAAAGATATAACATTATATTATACCTAAATCTGCACTGTGTGTTTATTGTGCAAACCAATGGATTGGGTGCTATAAAGGATGATAGAGAGAAGTGTGAAAGACAACTTACCCCAAAGGGCATATTATATTGTTGGATCATCAGAAACATTCATGAATTTTTTAAATATATATTTGTAATTAATTTAATCAACATTTGCAAAGTAAATAGGGAGATATCATCTTATTTAATTGCCATTTACACAATTTTCTATATTCAAGTTAGCCATATATTCTTGAAAAAAAAGTTCCCCTTAAGAAAATAGAAACATTTCTTACATTCAAAATTATCTTACAATTGAATATATATGGAAAATGCCCCAGCCCTTCAGGAATCTGCTTCATTTCTCATATGGACGGAAGAATAAGGTTGAAAGGCTTTTTTTTTTTTGCTGTTATTATTGTTTATACCTGTTTTCTATTGCTACCAAAACATATCACAAAGCCAGTGGCTTAAAATAGCACAATGTATTATACACCTCTGTAGGTCATAAACACAACTCACTGAGCTAAAATCAAGGCATCATCATCAGGGCTGCATTCCTTTCTGAAGGCTATAGGGGAGAATCCATCTTATTGCCTTCTCTGGCTTCTAGAAGCCATCTACGTTCCTTGGTTCATGGCCCTCCTCCTCCACCTTCAAAGCCAGCAACATCAAACTTACTTCTCACACTACCATCTTTGGTTCTCTGCAGCTGGAAAAGGTTCTCTGCTTTAAAAGACTCATGAAATTAGATAGGATTTACCTGGATAATCCAGAATAATCTTCCCATTACAAGCTTCTTAACCTGAATCACAGATGCAAAATCCCTTTTGCCATGCAAAGTAATGTATTAACAGGTTCGGAGGAGTAGGACACATACATCTTTCAGGGTCCATTATTCTGCTTTCCACACTTTTACTTAAAAATGAAACTAAAATCAGTTATCAATTCATGTTATTTTCAGATTCATGTCAATAGAAAAACATATCAACAAATCTGCATTGTGTGCTTATTGTGCAAACCAATGGATTGGGTGCTATAAAGTATAATAGAGAGAATTGTAAAAGAGATCTTACCCTAAAGAGCATTCTACATTTTTGCATCATTCATGAAAAGACAATTAACAATAAAAGCCTATGTGCTAAGTGTCAAATTCATGTGTTAAACAATATTTATTGAGTATCTACTATGCTTTTCTAAGCTCTGATAATACAATGAAAGAAAACAACACAATGTCTCTACCTTCATGAAGCTTATTTTCATGTAAGAAAAGAAACTATGAAAAGAAAAGAAAATTTGGGGACCCCAATCTCACTATGCCAAAGGGAAAAGTTAAGCTTGGGAGATGGGTCACGCAAAACTGCCTTTTGTTCCTGAACAGATAGCTGCAACAATAGAAGGCCACATATCTCCCAGGGGGCCTCCTTTACAAATTGCTCACAAGGAAATTCCTGTGGGCCCCAAAAATCTTTACCCTAAAGCAGAGTTATGTTGAATATCACCCTGACAGTACAAATTAACAACTTGTGTTCACAGGTGTGGCACAAAGACAAGACTGGCAATCATCCCTCCATGCACCCTAAGAAAAATGCACATTTGACTTTCTCTTCCCTATGTTTACTTTATCTTATGTAAAATGCAGATTTACTGAGAGTGAGATAAATGCATAATTGACTATTCCTCTTTTCCTTCCTGCCCACTCTCCCCTTTCAATACTGAAGTTCTCAAACTCTCTTTGGAGAAAGCACTGGGCTACAGATTTTACTCAGGCACGTCCAGAACCTTGGCAAAATAAACCTCCAAATTGATTGAGATCTGTCTCAGACCCTTTTTGGTTTACAAATTTAATAGCTATACTGTAATATCAAGCAGGAATAAGTGCTATGGAGGAAAATAAAGTAGGTTAAGGGGATAGAAGAGATGGAATAGCTATTCCAAAAAGGTTAGTAGTCCTCTTCGAAAGCGGAATAAAAGAATGAATGAATGAGTGAGTGTTACAGAGAAATACTGCATGACTTCACAGTACAGCAGTGATCTCTCCTGACTAGAGTAATCCCAAAGACTTCATATTAAAAAATAGAACATACATCTTTGGAGGGTAAGTAGGGTTTTAGTAAGTAGAGCAATATTTCTCATTGTGCTATATGTATCATCTTCATCAGAATCCACTGCTAAAGTTGTGGATTCTCAGGTGCCACCAACAGACCTACTAAATCAGAAACTCTGTGGATGGAGCTTAGGGATGTAACCAGGTGATTCTTACCTACACTGAATTATGAAAAAACATCACGACAGAGTCTTTTTTTTTTTTAACTGTAACTCGCTTTTATTTGCTAAAATACTCATTTCTAGCTACGAGGCAATTTATGACAAAAGCCCCAAACTTCCAGGAGTTTTTGTTTTTGTTTTTTTATTATACTTTAAGTTCTAGGGTACATGTGCACAACGTGCAGGTTTGTTACATATGTATACATGTGCCATGTTGGTGCGCTGTACCCATTAACTCGTCATTTACATTAGGTACATCTCCTAATGCTATCCCTCCCCGCTCTCCCCACCCCACGACAGGCCCCGGTGTGTGATGTTCCCCTTCCTGTGTCCAAGTGTTCTCATTGTTCAATTCCCACCTATGAGTGACAACATGCGGTGTTTGGTTTTCTGTCCTTGTGATAGTTTGCTGAGAATGATGGTTTCCAGCTTCATCCATGTCCCTACAAAGGACATGAACTCATCCTTTTTTATGGCTGCATAGTATTCCATGATGTATATGTGCCACATTTTCTTAATCCAGTCTATCATTGATGGGCATTTGGGTTGGTTCCAAATCTTTGCTATTGTGAATAGTGCCGCAATAAACATACGTGTGCATGTGTCTTTATAGCAGCATGATTTATAATATTTTGGGTATATACCCAGTAATGGGATGGCTGGGTCTATAATTCTAGAAATACCATTTGAGGAATCACCACACTGTCTTCCACAATGGCTGAACTAGTTTACAGTCCCACCAACAGTGTAAAAGTGTTCCTATTTCTCCACATCCTCTCCAGTACCTGTTGTTTCCTGAATTTTTAATGATTGCCATTCTAACTGGTGTGAGATGGTATCTCATTGTGGTTTTGATTTGCATTTCTCTGATGGCCAGTGATGATGAGCATTTTTTCATGTGTCTGTTGGCTGCATAAATGTCTTCTTTTGAGAAGTGTCTGTTCATATCCTTTGCCCACTTTTTGATGGGGTTGTTTGATTTTTTCTTGTAAATTTGTTTAAGTTCTTTGTAGATTCTGGCTATTAGCCCTTTGTCAGATGGGTAGATTGCAAAAAATTTTCTCCCATTCAAGACAGAGTCTTAAACCATTTAAACTTAAAAGAAAACTGCACTGTCCCTTCCTGACAGCAACATGTAGCCCATGCCATGCCTGGGAGGATTAGTGAGTAGACTAAACTGGTGAAACAGATGGTCAAAACTGGAAGGATGTTTTCTACCAGGCCGAGAAGTTTAATTTTCTACCAGGCCGAGAAGTTTAAACTCTTTAAAGACCAGTGAACCATCAAGTATTAATGATCAGGTAATTAACGTAAAAAGCAATATTTTAGGTCTATTAGCAATATTTAGGACTATTAGTCGTGACACGTACAGGATGGACTGTAAGTGAAGGTATCAATAATGAGGAAAAGTATGATAAATCTATGGCAGTGGTACACACTTGAGGCATTACGCATCAGAGCCAGGTTAACTTCAATAATAATCAAAGGGGAAGAACAGATATGGAGGACATTATGAGGTAAGCAAAAATGAGACATTGTAATTGTTTTGATTGGGAGAATGAGGAAGAGTCAGAAATGACTCAGATTTTGAACACAGATAACTGGCTAAATGGGTTTGCTGATTATTATGGAACACCATTACCTAGCTTGATGGGACAATACTCATAAATGATTATATAATAGTATAGGAGAAAAAAGCTATTACCTTCTTCCTGCAATTTTTCTAAATTTGCCAGTAATCAAAGAAATATGATTAGAGCCCTCTCTTGTACTTCTACCCAAGTTAACACGTGAAATAACTTCCAGCATTTGGGAATCAATGTGCAAGAAAAAAACACCTTAATATTGAAGAAAACTGGAACTAGTCCTTTACAGCAACTGTTAGTAATTTATTAGCTGAGGAGTAAGTAGAATGTAATTATAGCTTTATGATTGTCAGTATCAGTAGCATTTTGGAGAAAACCTGTAGTACTTCATGTTTGTTTCTTCAGTTATAGCACACACACTTAAACACAATCACACACTAAGAAATAATTACTATTGTTTAGCAAATGATAGTAATTATGTCTTTCAATTATTTTTAATTAAAAAATTATGTATTTCAATCACCTAGTAATCCATGTAAAGTAAACCTCATTAAAATAAAACTTTTTTTTTTTTCTTTTTGAGACAGAGTCTGGCTCTGTCGCCCAGGCTGGAGTGCACTGGCACAGTCTCGGCTCACTGCAAGCTCCGCCTCCCGGGTTCACGGCATTCTCCCGCCTCAGCCTCCCAAGTAGCTGGGACCACAGGCGCACACCACCACGCCAGTCTATTTTTTTTTTTTTTTTTTTGTATTTTTAGTAGAGACGGGGTTTCACCATTCACAGGATGGTCTCGATCTCCTGACCTCGTGATCCACCCGCCTCGGCCTCCCAAAGTGCTGGGATTACAGGCTGAGCCACCGCGCCCGGCCAAAATAAAACTTTTTAAAGGTTGAAGTACACATTTTTCTAAACCAAAATATAGTAGGATACTCAAAGATAAGAAACAGGTAACTAGTGATTAGAGTATTCCATGCATTTTAAGTGAAATCAACTAGGAATGTGAAGAATATGTTCTTTAACATTCCCTGTGTGTGTGTTGGTGGAGGGGGCTTTCTATACTTATACACATACGCATAGAGATATATGCAAATATGTATCTGAAAAAAATGAGCAGAGATTTAATACACATATAATTTGAGTTCCATATATATATATACACATATAGAGAGAGAGTGTTCACCACATTAATGCCTTTGGAATTGTCTGTGTGTATCAAAATACATGTGGCAACATGTTGTTACTATTCTAGAAAACTACCATATCTGTTTTCACATCTCGTTTTTTCCACAAATATAGTTTACTTTGTCCACTTTATTTTGAAGAAAAATCTCTCTCTTCCCATAATTTTCTACTTAGAGAGAAATAGCTAACAACTAGAAGAAGCAAAACTACATCCTACATTTTCTTCTGAGGTCAAACCCACTGAGCAACTGAAGTTGGTATTATTGGGTTTTCATGTGATTACTTGTCTTCTCATGTGAAACATGAATACACATAAGGGAGAATGGGTTCAGCTTCCTGTAATGGCCAAGTGTCTCCTTTCAGAGCAATCCTTGTACAAATAACACCACCAATTCTGAATAATTTTTTTAATTAAGGCATTGGATTATGATTGAAAGCAAGCAGGAACTGGAGAGGATTTGACAGTCATGAGGAAGTAAAGGTATGAGGTGAGATTTCTTTTTCTTTTAATAGATTTTAGCCTTATGGCAGGCCCCAATCTGTGCCAGCCTTGTGGATAATGCCCTGATAGAAATGCTGTAGTCTAATAGGCTTGAAAAATGAGAGAAAGGAGTTCTGGGCAATCACAGCTACTGACAGTGAGGGAAAAAATTCACAGGAAAAAGGGAGCCAGGAAGGGAGATGAACATGTATTATGAATAGTCTCTGCCTAAATCTCTGGCTGACCCTTGAACTATACAAGGGTGAGGTAGACTACAAAGGAGATAAGCCAAAATAACTAAATTGAGATCTGAGCTGCCTACACACCAAGGGAGAGACATTGTTCACATTACAAGTTCGGCGAAGTTAAGAGTTTTTTTTTTTAATGAACATTCTTTAGGAAAACATAAAAATAAAAACCAGAATCTTCACAAGATTTACAACTTCCAGGTACAATTCAAAATATTTAGAATATGAAGAATCAGAGAAAAAATTATCAATTTCAAAAAAAGGAAAATTAGTGGAAACCAACCTCAAGATTTTGTAACTATGTAATAACTATAAAACCCTAAGATTTTATAACACAGCTTTTATAACTATGATCAGGGATATAAAGAAAATATGCTTGTTATGAATGAAAGGAAATCTTAGCAGAAATATAGAAACTATAAAATGAACAAAGAGGAACTTCTACTTTAAAAAGTAGCTTAAATAAAATAAATTGTTTAATAGGGTTAACAGCAAAATGGAAATATCAAAGGGAAAAAAAGGCAAGGAATTTGAAGATAGATAAATAGAAATTATCCTATTTGAAAAACGGGAAAAAAGATGATTGAAAAAAAATGAGCAGAGATTTAATACACGTATAATTTGAGTTCCATAAAAAGACAAGAGAAAATGGAAGAAAAAAAGACATTTTAAAAGCTTTGTGTATGCAAAGCAGTAACTTTGATTTTAGATGCTTATTTAAATCTCCTTAAATTTAGCTGTTCTTGCAAATATTTGGGAAATCTGGTTTTTAAATGGTGATGTAAAGATAGAATTTTTTATTTTAACCTTCTGAAAATCACCCACAAATAAAAGGAGAATGAGGAAATAAAAAAAGCAAATTCATTTTTTGATGAAATCAATGAACATCTGGAATCCTTAATCACAATTGACAAAGAACGGCTTCATATACATTTAAGGATAAACAGTGGCACAGGAAGACAGCAAGAGCGGATGCACATAACCATGGAACTTTCTTTTTTTAGACGGAGTTTTGCTCTATCACCCAGGCTGGTGTGCAGTGGCACGATATTGGCTCACTACAACCTCCTCCTCCCAGGTTCAAGTGATTCTCTCGCCTCAGTCTCACGAGTAGCTAGGACTATAGGCGCTGGCCACTACACCCAGATAATTTTTTCTTTTTTTGGATTTTTGGTAGACACAGGGTTTCACCATTTTTGCCAGGCTGGTCTCAAACTCCTGACCTCAAGTGATCTGCCCGCCTTGGCCTCCCAAAGTGCTGGGATTACAGGCATGAGCCACCGCACACAGCCCCATGCCCATGGAACTCTGATGAAGCCCACAGATCATAGTTCTCCAAAATATGTAGCACATTCTCAAGGACAAAACTAACACTTATTTTTTATACAAAAACTATCCTGTGATTTGAATACATAGTTTGAAATTATGTTCTAGGTACATTTTAAATTACTTACCTTGAGGGTGCATTTTGAGAAAACGTTGAAGAAAATAATATATTAGTGATTCTTTGGAGCTCACTTCTAATTCAAAGGGATTTAGTTCATTTTTTTCATTCCAATAAAAATGAAAATAGGCCAGGCACTGTGGTGCATGCCTGTAATCCCAGCACTTTGGGAGGCCGAGGCGGGTGGATCACTTGAGGCCAGGAGTTCAAGACCAGCCTGGCTAACATGGCAAAACCCCACCTCTATTTAAAAAAAAAATAATAATACAAATATTAGCTGGTCATGGTGGTGCATACCTGTAGTCCAAGCTACTCTGCAGGCTGAGGCAGGAGAATTTCTTGAACCCAGGAGGTGGAGGTTGCAGTGAGATGAGATCGCGCCACTGCATTCCAGCCTGGGTGACAGAGCAAGACTCCCTCTCAAGAAAAAAAAAAGAAGAAATAAAAGAAGAGAAATTTTAAAATTCTAAACTCATTGATGTAGATCTACACTACCTCCAGATGGTCACGAAGGAGATCAATTTTCTCAGTTATAGCAGTTTAAAATGTCATCTTATTAGAATACAATACAAAAAAGTTCCCTTACCAGATTATCAATTAGCTGACTTGGGAAAATAATAAGTGTTCTCTATTTCCTCTATAAAGCATTCTAACTGATGCCCAGCACAGGCTAGATACTCACTGCTAGTTGGCTGTACTCATTACCTTCACAGGCTTCTCCTTCCACCATATGAATTTGATGCTTACCAAGAGTCTGTTGAGTTTATTCCAAAACTTATTTATGCCAGTTGTACATGTTAATGTGTTAAGTAATTTAAGGCAATATTGCGTAAAATGATAAGATATGAATGCAAAATCAGAGTTGTTCTTTCTATAAAAATTAATTTGAATGCTTTGAAAAATATTACTAAAAGTACATCTTTAAACATTGCTTTTGAATTTGGTGTAGATGAGAATTGCAAATAAGGAAAATTTATTAACATTTAAAAAATTTCTAAACTCAGACTGCTTGCCAATTTTCTTTAAGTCCCGTATTCACTTTAAATAAACTCAAATTGTAAAAAATAAATTATTTGATTTATATATATTTTTTGAATAGTTCATGTAAGAATAATGTGAAACACAAATGATTGATTTATATACTCAAAGGAAAAGCCCTATGTTAAAAAGAAAAGCCAAATATATATTTCATATTTTAAACATTTATGGCACAGTCCATCATTTTTATGTTTCCTCAATTTTGCTTACTTAAAAAGAAAAACAGAAACCAAGAAACTACTACCATGACATAGGAGAAAAAAAGAAAGATTTATCAATGCCCTTTGATGTGTTATTAGCCATAAAGCTATTGTTACCAGACAGAATTCTGGAGAAGAACTATTGTATTATCCATATCCCCCATTCAATACTATTTTAATAACATAAAATATGTGCTTTTCAAAATGGAGAAGTCATGTGAATAAATATAATTTTCAATTATCATTGTCCAACTCCACTTTTCTCCTATCAGCATTTTATTATTATAATTTAATTTGGCATGATGATAATAGTAAAAAGCTTGTGTAGAAAGCTTTATAATCATCATCATAATAGCTAGCATTTATAGAGCCTTTACTATACGCCAGGCACCTTGCTAAGTACTTTATAGGAATAAGCGCCTTTAATTTTCCCAACTCTCAAACTAACTTTCAATTGAAAGTTATTGAAATGAAATGAAACAAACTGTCATTGAATAGCCTATAAGGCCTACTTTTGTATCAATATATATAATAATGAGTCATCTCAGTACCTATTTCCTGAGTAAGTAATCCAGTATAATATAAATATCCTGCTGTTTGGGGAAGAAAACAATGCAAAGTAATGAAAGTTCTTAGGCTTAAAAAAGTAAGCACATTCCAAAGAGTAGTATCTATCTTCTTTAATCGAATGCATGGAATAACCAAATTTAAGACCAAAGATAAAATTAAGGAAATGTATTTCACCAAAGGATAATTATAGTTCTATTACCAATTCATTAATTCATATTGATTCACATATTATTCCTACTTATTATGTAATTTAAGAATATGTGGTAAAATTTACAATCTTACAAGATCTAGTTCCCAAAAGTTATAGAACATTCCATTCATTGTATTGGGTTAATTTCTACTGAAATCAGGCCTTTCCCCTAAACATGTAAAACTACTTTCTCAAATTTTCTTGAACATTTAATCTGAACAAGCCCTTTATATACATACTTATTTAATCTTAAAAAAAAACTGAAAGGGCAGGTAGACTATTCTTTCCAATTAAATCATAAGAAAATTGAATTTGGAAGAATTTAGGACACTTGCTGGGGAACACACAATTAACAAGTATGGGAGTCTAACATAATAGGACATTGAAAAGGACTTCCCTTGTTGTCTTGGGATTGTCCACTAGAACTCACAGCTAAAAAAAGATTTAAAAAATACTAAGGCACTACATATCTCATTCTAAAATGAGCTTCCAACGAGCTACCCAGACATGCATCCAGGTATCACATTGCAAGGTTTTCTAATTGGTGTCCCAACTCACCCATACCATAATCAACCAGTGCCCTACTACTTCACTCTGGTATATAAGGAGAGCACCAGGGAAGGTAGAGTGCTCATCAAAGTGATTCCTCTGCCTCCTTGTAATAGGAGGGAAGAGGCGTTTTTTTCCTCTTGAAACCAAATAATGTGGTGTTCCAAGAGAAAATATTTATAAAATGTAGGATGCATGCATGTAAGAAGACTAGAGAGACATTTTGTTCCCTGGCTAGATAATTGCTTAGGCAACAGGCTTGCTATTATGCCCCTTGTCAAAAGAAAAAACTACAACAAATTTGGTTTAAAGATCAAACTGACTTTTACCTGCAATTTGAGAATCTGGTAACATCTCACTCTATAAAACAGAATGAGTGTCCCAATGAGCTGAGCAGAGGAGGTTGGCTTTATAGGCAGAAAAGGGCTGAAGAAGCAGAAACAGAACAAAAAGTGAGTTGGTCCTTTCGAAGTTACTGTCTTTACAGGTTAAAATAGAGGCAACTTTCTTATTATGTTGACTCTGGTTGACTAGATTCTCATTTTTCAGAAAAACTGGCCCGTTTCAAAGTTCAGTTTGATTAGCACTTAGCACAAGTGACTCCATTCTGGTTTGGTCTGGTCTGACTGGGACCTAGCACAGGAGGCTAATCCAAAACAATGGCCTCCCATAAACTTTGTTTCCCACCCTATACCTATCTGATCAGGAAAATAAAGAGAGACTTAAAGGAAGAAGGAAGAAATTAAAGAAGAGATGGCAGTGGAGCAGCCTGTACTTCCTACAGCTCAACACAGAAATAACACCTGAGTATGTATAGTTTAAGTGGTTATCAACCAGAAGCTGGTGCGGGTTCTTCAGTGAACTACTGTGTGAAGAATTTAATAGGCGATACAAGTGGTTGAGAACTGTGCAGTGGGGAAGTCCCAAGAGTCCTCAAAAATACTCATATGTGCACTCCATAAAAGAGTCAGCATTTGGGTGTCTATTACACAGAGGGCATAGAGAGCCAGTGTTTGATAGTCAGAAAATCAGCAACAACAACAATTGCTAAAATTCATATGTTGACATTTTAACCTTGTGCCCTTCTAAAAGAAACCTCAGGCTGGGTGTAGTGGCTCACGCCTGTAATCCCAATACTTTGGGAAGCTGAGGTGGGTGGATCACTTGACGTCAGGAGTCTAAGACCAGCCTGGCCAATGTGGTGAAGCCCCGTCTCTACGAAGAAAGATACAAAAATTAGCCAGGCCTGGTGGTGGGCACCTGTAATCTCAGCTACTTGGGAGAGGCGGAGGTTGCATTGAGCCAAGATCCCACCACTGCACTGCAGCCTGGGTGACAGAGAGAGACTCCGTCTCAAAAAAAAAAAAAAGAAACTTCAGAGAATTCCTTTTCCCCTTCCCCCATGGGAGGACACAGCAAGAAGGCAGTCTGCAGCCTAAAAGAAGGCACTCATCAGAACCTGATCATGCTGGCACCTTCATCTCATCTGGTCTGTGGTATGATGTTATTGCAGTCTAAATGAACTAAGACAACACCAAGAAGTCTGCAAAATGCTGTCAGTTAATTAAAGAGACAGTCTCCTCTCATGCCCCCTCCCCAAAACCTTCTTGTAGTCAGTAGGAGAGAAGAAGCAAAAACTGAGAAGAAAAAGGATATAGGCTCCTAGCAGAGTATTCCCTGTCTCCACTCTAGGCCTTGGAGCTCTATGAAATTAGATATGAGACTGAAGTTGGAAACTGGTCTAGACATTTTTCTAACTGTGAATTATATTACACACACAAATGTTTGTAAAATGTATCCATACATGATGGAAGATGACATCATGTCATCAGCAAAAAGAAACAGTTTCAATTCTTCCTTTTCTGCTAGCATGCCATTTAATTCTTTCTCTTGTCTAATTGCTCTGGCTAGGACTTCCAAAACTATGTTGAAAAGAAGTGATGAGATAAAGATAATTTTAAATTGAAAAAATTCAGTATATTGTTGGGAGCAAGCCCCCCAAAGTCTGGCCATAAACTGGCCCCAAAACTGGCCATAAATAAAATCTCTGCAGCACCGTAACATGTCCATAATGGCCCTAACGCCCAAGCTGGAAGGTTGTGGGTTTACGGGAATGAGGGCAAGGAACACCTGGCCCACCCAGGGCGGAAAACCACTTAAAGGCATTCTTAAGCCACAAACAATCAGCATGAGCGATCTTAAGCCACAAACAATCAGCATGAGCGATCTGTGTCTTAAGGGTGTGTTCCTGCTGCAGTTAATTCGGCCCATCCCTTCGTTTCCCATAAGGGATACTTTCAGTTAATTTAACATCTATAGAAACAATGCTAATGACTGGTTTGCTGTTAATAAATATGTGGGTAAATCTCTGTTCGGGGCTGTCAGCTCTGAAGGCTGTGAGACCCCTGATTTCCCACTTCACACCCCTATATTTCTGTGTGTGTGCCTTTAATTCCTCTAGTGCAGTTGGGTTAGGGTCTCCCCAGCCGAGCTGGTCTCGGCAGTATATGAAATATGTTGTCTTTTGGCACAGAATTTGGTCTTGGTGGAAAATCTATGTGCACTTGAAAATAAAAATGTGTATTCTGAATTTTGGTTATACTGCCCCATGAGTATCAATTACATCAAATTGGTTAATAGCATTGCACAGATCTTACATCATTAGTGAAATTTGTTTCTACTTGTTCTTTCAGTTAAAGAGAGATGTGTGCAAATCTCCAGCTGTATTTTTTATATTTCTCTATTTCTCCTTTTACTTCTGTTGATTTTTACTTCATGAATTTTGAAGTTCTGTGATACAGGTTCATACATATTTAGAATTGTACCTCTTCCTGATTAATTATCCATTTATCATTATGATATTTCCTATTTATCCTTATTGAGGGCCTGTTAGTCTGTTCTTGCACTGCCATAAAGAAGTACCTGAGAGTGGGTAATTTATAAAGAAAAGAGGTTTCCTTTTGCTCATGGTTCTGCAGGCTGTAGAGGAAGTGTGGTGCTGGTCTGTGCTCCTGGTGAGGGCCTCAGGAAGCTTCCAGTCATGACAGAAAGCAGAAGGGAAGCAGGCATGTCACATGGCAAGAGAGAGAGCAACAGAGAGAGGGAGAAGGTGCCAGGCTCTTTTAAACAACCAGATCTCTTGTGAACTAATAGAATGAGAACTCACTAAATACCATTAGGATGGCACCAAGCCATTCATGAGGGATTCGCCCCCATGACCCAAACACTTCCCACTGGGTCCACCTCTAACATTGGAGGTCACATTTCAGCATGAGATTTGGAGGGGACAAAACATCCAAACCATGTCAGGGCCTAATTATGTTAAGCACTCTGCTAGTCAATTTACATGTATACTTTTCTTAGTATGTATGCCCAAATAAGCCAGGATCAGGGTGGGAAAGGAGTATAATTTCAGGCATAGCAAGCAGCAAGTTTACAGAGAAGGCATGAATGAGATTGACCTTTTTGACAGAAGTGAGTAATTGTGAGAGGGGTTGATGGTGCTGTTGCAATTTGTTTTTTTCCCTTTTCCCTCTAAGCTCAGTAGCATACAGTATCACTCAGTCTTGTACTGCTGCCCTACCTTCTGGAGTATGTTTATAGCAATGTAAAAAGCAAATGCCTCTTTACCATGATAAAAATTCACATTACAGTCATTTCTAATCTCACTACCACTCCGAGACCACACAGGCGCTTTCCTGATCTCTGATAAGCAAGATCTTTTCCAAGTGGGTCCCAAATCTACCTCTTTGTTTTCTCTCAAAACTACTTTCTCCATGGAAAAAAAAAAAAAAAAATCTTGTCTTGGTGGATTCCTGGATCTAAACATAAACATATAAACTCACCCAAAAGGCAAACAACCTAATTAATAAATGTGCAAAGAACTTGAATAGCCATTTCTCCAAAGAAGATATATAAATGACCAACAAGCACATAAGACAATGAACATTATCAATTAGGGAAATGCAAATCAAAAACAAAATATGTACCACTTTCCACTCATTACTAGTGGCAGTAATAATAATTTCTTTTTTATCTATTTCACTCATTAGTAATGATTTTTTTTTTTTTTTGAGACGGAGTTTCGCTCTTGTTGCCCAGGCTGGCGTGCAATGGTGCGTTCTTGGCTCACCGCAACCTCCGCCTCCCAGGTTCAAGCGATTCTCCTGCCTCAGCCTCCCGAGTAGCTGGGATTACAGGCATGTGCCACCAAGCCCAGCTAATTTTGTATTTTTAGTAGAGATGGGGTTTCTCCATGTTGGTCAGGCTGATGTCAAACTCCTGACCTCAGGTGATCTGCCTGCTTTGGCCTCCAAAGTGCTGGGATTACAGGTGTGAGCCACCACACCCAGCCTTCAATTTTTTCTTTTAATTATTTGAATCGCCTTTTCTTTAATACTTGGGACATATTTTTAATGACTATTTAAAATCTTTCTCTACTTAATCCAACATATGGACCACTTTACAATTGTTTATCACTGACTGCTTTTTGCTTCACGATGGGTCATATTTTTCTGTTCCATTGTCTACTATTTTTAATAGTATATTGACCTTTTGACTCACATGTTGTAATGATTTTGGATTCTTCTATCTTCCTCTGAAGAGTGTTGATTTTTTTTTTAAATCCAGTAAGCAGTTCAATTACTGTCTAATTACCAGGAATTTGGATAGGCTTGGTATTTTCATTGTGTTAAGACAGATTTGTGAAAAATCTGAAGTGTTCTCAAAGCCCCTAAAAACATGAAAAAATTCAACCTCCAAACTCTTCTCACCTAGGATTTTCTAAGGCCGTGGTTGTAGGCTTACTTAATGTGACTCTGTGTTAAGTCTTACTCCAGAGAAGGGGTCAGCAAACTGCGTGAGCCTGTTTTTCTATACTATTAAGCTAAGAATGAATTTATGTTTTTGAATGGTTCTTAAAAAGAAGGACTAGTAGCAGGAAGAGAACAAGAAAGAGGATGAGAAAGAAAAGTGAGAGAGCTATGTGGCCCACAAAGCCTAAAGTATTTATTACCCGGCCCTTTACTAAAGAACTTTGCCAATCCCTGCTCAAGAGCATGGTCCTCTTTCCTAAAGCACAACCTTTCTAGATGCCTCAGCTTGATTAGGGGTATCAGCATAGTGTTAAGCAGATCTTTCCTTTCTGACTCTGCCAGAACTCCAAAGTCCTCCAGCCCCAAAGGACCTCTACTACCACTGTGTTTTGTTCACAGTCCCACTGCAGGCACACTATAAGCCGTAGGTAGTCTAATCCTTTGTATTTTCAGCCTACCTCTCACTCAGGGAAGCACAGGGGATGTTCACATAGACTCAGAGTCCACTTTTCACAGCACTTTCTTTGATGACCTACTTCACAGATTCTAGGGACTTCAATTATTTTGAATTTGGATCTCTGTCCTTTTGTTCAGCTGGACTACTATGCTCTGCTTGAATTCCAGCTCTTACATGTACTTGGATAAGAGTGAATAGTTAAGAAGTGATAGTTAACCAACAACTCATTAAAGTCTTAAAATGACACTATATGCTTGATATTATTATCTCCATTTGACAGATGGAGCAACTGAGGCATGAAGAGTTTAAGCTACTTTCCATAAGTCACAAAAACGTCTCTTTTATCAAAATATAGGAGATAATACATATGTGCAATATATAAAAGGCATTGCAGCAGATTTAGTTAAGGAAATTGATGGACATAGAACTTTCTTATATACCTAAAATTATCTCCATTCTAATTGCAGGAAAAAAGAAAAGCATCTTTTAAATTTCATGCAGTACTGTTCTGTAGGCATTCTAAAATAGATAGGAAATTTTCAAAGTCTGAGACAATAAAGCATATTAACTTTTGCAGCATTTAATTACTGGAATAATCACTGTAATTATTTGAGTTAGCCAAATAGATTTTACATATCTAATTAAGTATATAAGGTACATACATAGAGCCACATCGAATATTTAATAAAGTGAAAGTTATGCAATTGCTCATTTTCAGAAAAATAATGGTGACTGACACATGAGTAGCAGAATTAGATTAGGAAAATATTTTAATTCTATGAAGAATTATATTGAAAAGACAAAATATGATATCCAGTAAATTTGGAATGGTTTGCTATTAAGTTGGTGCAAAAGTAATCACATTGTTTTGCCATTACTTTCAATGGCAAAAACCTCAATTACATTTGCACCAACCTAATATAGTCTAGAGAAAACACATCGATTGTATTCTCTTAGAAATACTACTACTATTTTACCAAAGTTCAAGATTTGAAATTCAGTTTGTTTTTATTACAGATAGTGAATGAGGCATTTTTATGGCTTTAAAGATAAATCTCTTGGTTGGATAATCACAAAATAGTGAATTCTTCTATATCTTTACTATTTTTAGCCTTGCTAGATCAAATATTTCTTTGAAAATCTGATAAGAACTATGTATTATCTCTCCCAGGAAAGAAATGTATAGATGGATATACATAATATTTTATGCACAATTTCAGGGCATTCACACACTCCATTAACCCCATTATGAAACTAAGAGCATCTTAAAGAGCACTAGTTTAGTATAAATGTTAACAAGAGGAAAAGGGAAGCAAAAATGAAGCCCGCCATGAATGAGAAGGGTGTTTTGGTTTATTTAAACATGAGACCAAAAATTTTGCAAACAAATAGGAAATCTCTATCATGCAATATTTATTTTTCCTATGAGATTCCACACAAATAACTGTACTTAATTTACTTCTCACTACCCAGGGAGCAGGTGATGCTCTTGTTTTACAATGATAAATGTTTAACTGGAAATGAAGCATGCTGTTTTAATAATCTGTTGGGGAAAAAAATCCACCATGTCCATCTATGCACATTCTCACTGGGTATATAAAATTGCCAAGCTTTCATCACTCTCTACCTGGACCATTTCTTGGGGCTGCATTTGTACAAAGAAACTCTAAGGATGAGGAATCATCTCCTTCCAAACAAAGAGCAGGCTCACTTCTGCTTTCTATAAAAGTGTTAACATTTCAAAGCTCAGTATTACTCTCCTGGAAAAAAAAAAAATCCACTGCATACATAGGCATCTACCATGGGCCCTTTGGGTTGCCGCAGTGGGACATGGGTGGCATGGAGATCCTGTATGAATCAATATGAAGCTCTGAGGACTCCTTTTTCTGTAACAAAGTCCTTTGTCTCTGACCCAGGTCTTCTCTCATTCTGTCAGTTTACAAGTAGTGTAAAGTCTCAGCCTCTGTCTGCTGTTGTTGACACAAACTACCCCAAAACATGGTGGCTAAAGAATAACCCTTTTTTATAGCTAAGGTTTTTTTTTTTAAGTTAGGAATTCTCAAGTGCTTAACTGAGTGAATTATCTACTACACATGGTGTCAATTGGGGCCATTCAGTGGCATTCAGCTGATGGCTGAGCAAGTCTGGAGGATCCAAGACAGCTTCGTTCACTTGCCTGATGCCTTGGCAGTGACATCTAGAAGACTGCACTCTGGTAGGAATCTCTCTTCTGTGGTTCAAATGCATCTTCACATGATATTTACAGCAGTGTAATCATAAATAAGCAGATTCCTTACATAAGTAGAAAAGCAGGCCTTCAACAGTAGGTGTTCCTAGGAGTGCCCTCGACAAGATGATGGAAAAAAAAGCCCTAGACTCTTCTTGCCCCAAGGATACAATGATTCAACAGTAATACACAGATCAATTCTCTTTGTGGGAAATGCAGAAGATAGTTGAGAGGCTCCTGCACTGTGAGTGAGTGCAAAACCACCCACATTGAAACCAGTAGGAAAACTGGAGAAATTCTCACACCATAATCCTCACCCCTGTAAGGAAGTCTCAAGATCCACTCCTCCTCACAGAAAGTTCAATTATCAACTATCCAAAGACTAGAGCATCCTTTTGAAAACTCAGTACATGAAAGCAAGCCTGAGAAACCCGTGTGGTCCACAGAACAGAATAAAAGCCAAATGCAAAAGATAGAAAGAATGATCTTACTCTGACCTTGATGCCCCGCCCCTCCACAACCTCAAGTCAGTACAGTGTTGGACAGAGAGGATTTCCCTGGGCCCACAGTTTATACAGGGGAAAACAGAATGGGAGGCAGTCATCTGGCATCCCTAGCACCTTGATATGCTTCCCAGGAAGCTGACTTGTCTCACCTCACTGAAAACACTAGGGTAAACAGCACACTTAAACCACCCAAGATCAGGTAGAAACAGAGAAAAGAGCCAGAGATCGTGACCAGCACACAAATCTTGGTAGTACCTTCATGTTCCTGCCAACTGTGGCACCAGATCATAGACACTAGCCAACCTCATAGCCTACCTGCAAAGCTAAGCCAGTTTGGTTGTCTTCAGAAGCACAGTGGGAAGTTTAACCTAGTTTGAGTACCTAGATTACTAGTCTCCATACCCAGCCTCAGAGCCTACCCTAATGACCCCACCCAGGCAAAGAGACTCCCACCTCTGTTCATTTTGGAGAATTTAAAGGACCAGGCTGGCTTAACCTGCAAAGTCAAGTAGCAGCTCCACTCAACCAATGAGCCCAACCAATGACTTTGCCCAGGAAGGAAGACTCCTACTTCTGCACATTTTGGGGAAAGAAAAAGGTTAGATCAACTTGACCTGGGAAGTCAGGCAGCAGATTCATTTAGCCAAAAAGTTCACTCAACAACCCTGTCCCGGAAGGTAGACTTCCACCTCCATGCATTCTGAAGAGGCAAGGGGGCTGGACCAGCTTGACTTGGGAGGTCAAACAGCCACTCGCCTCAGCCAAAAGCCCACCCCATGACTCCACACTGACAGGGAGGCAATCCTCAATCATGCGGCAGTTCTAAGGGGCATAGCCCTTGGTCTCACACATCTCAAACAGCATCTCTACTTAATCTTGGAGCCCAGCCTGCAGTCCTGCCCAACTGTAGGTCCCAAATAGTGGAATTGCCCAGACAGGAAATACACGTTATGACCAGCCTGAGTAGAAGACATTGCTATACCCAGCTAGTATCTCCACCTGATAACAGAGCCCAGCCAGTGGTCCTACCGGACAGTGGAGCCCATCCAGCAGCCCCATTTGACATCAGAGTAAAGGCAGTGGCCCAGCCAACTGCATGGAAAAAACCAGTTTGTTCTTCTAGAATCACAGGCTAGACTAAACAGTGAAAGCCCATCTCTGCCAAAGACTATCTATAAGGGCCAGAAGAGGGGGCTGACTCCTCAAATACACAAACAACGATGCAAGGACACTGAGATTATGGAGAATCAAGGAATCATGACACCTCCAAAAAATATGAATAAATCTCTAATCATGGACTCCAGAAAAATGGAGATCTATAAAATGGTAAAAAAAAAAAAAAAAAAAAAATTCAGATTGATACACATAAAGAAGTACAGTGAACTACAAAAATATGCGGATAAAAATTTATTGAAATTTGGAAAATAGTACATGAAGTTTGACAAAGAAGTAGAAATAAAAAACCACCAGACAAAAATCCTAGAGATAATAAATAAAAGGAATGAACTAAAAAAGTTATGGAGAAAGCCTGAACAGGATACCACCAAGAGAACAATCCGTTGCATCATAGGAGTTGTGGAAGGAAAAGAAAGAGAAAAGGGACCAGAAAACACATCTTAAAAAATAAAAGCTGAAAAATCCCAGAATTTCACTTCTGCCAGCTTCTATTAGTTATGTCAGTCAATGAAAAGGAAATTAGGCTCAAAATCTTAATGGTAGGAGTGTTGTAAGTTTCCAATTATTTCTAAACTGTGTTGAGGCTCAGAAAATGATATCCTAAAATATGGCACTTAATATGCTGAACTGAGGAAGCCTTAAGGTATCTCTGACCACTCCCTCCCCAACCTCCTGTTTCTCAGCCTTCTTACTCTCCCAAAGCACAGAATGAGGCTTTACTCTGATATTCCCTCATCTGCCTTAAAACTGGACCCTTCAAAAAAAAAAAAACCACAATTACCTTCCTCTAGCTCACATCTCATTATCTATCTTAAGAAGGAAGACTGAGGAATGCAACCACAAGAACTGACTTTTTCTGCAAGATAATGTCTGCCTCTCTGGCTCATTCAAATTCTAAACAGAACCATTTACAAGTAAATTTATGTATCCTGGCTCTATTCATTCTCTTTAATAACTATTTACTACTCCTCAAAAGAATTGCCTACGTTCCCCATTTCCCCTCTCTTCTATGAAAGGTATACAAGCAACTGTACCACATTGGGTTATTCGGTAATCATTCTCTCGCAATTTCTCCATGCTATGGATGTTAAGTTAATTTAGTATGACTTTTTTTTCCTATTAATCTGTTTATTTTCAGCTACCCTTCAAAAGGCAGAGGGGAAGCTTTTCCTTGGCCCCATAATTTTTTTTTTTTCTGAGACTATCGCTTCAATTTCCAAGTCTATCTGAGCTTATTATTATAAAAATATTTGGCTATAGTCTTTGATACCTGAGATTATAAATATATCTTATTTATCTACCCTGGTGAAATAAGATTGATGCCCTTAAAATTCCTTAATGCGGGGCGGGCGCGGGGGCTCACGCCTGTAATCCCAGCACTTTGGGAGTCTGAGGCAGGCGGAGCATGAGGTCAGGAGATCAAGACCATCCTGGCTAACACGGTGAAACCCTGTCTCTACTAAAAATACAAAAAATTAGCCAGGCATGGTGGCAGGCGCCTGTAGTCCCAGCTACTGAGGCAGGAGAATGGCATGAACCCGGGAGGTGGAGCTTGCCGTGAGCCGAGATCACGCCACTGCACTCCAGCCTGGGGACAGAGCGAAACTCCGTCTCAAAATAAATAAATAAATAAATAAATAAATAAATAAAATTCCTTAATGCATTTAACTGGGGGCTCGTGATTGGAGGTTGAGAGAAATAAAATAAGTGTTTAATATTTAGTACCATTGTTTTAATATGAGTCATCTTGTCTTTATTAACTCTAGTCAGAAGAAGACATACTCTATTCGTACTGTTAATTAAGAAGAAATAATCTATTGTTAATTCAATCTAGCATTTCATTTTGTTTGGAGAACTTTAGCTATCAAGTAAGCTTAGTGAAAATCTCCTTAATACGCAAAATAAGCATGTAAGCATGGGGATAAGCCTTGGTAGTTGAAATGGGATCTTTGCTGAGTTGTTTTTCTGTTTTCTGGGAATTACATTTTTCCACATTTAGGCCATTGATATATTTGCAAATAACACAGTAAATTATTTATTATTTCGAGAACAATTGTAGAGCTAATACACCTGTTGCAACTGGGTTGTTTTTGATTCAATGATAATGATTGTATTGCTTGATATATGGCTTACTTTCTTCTGACTCTCAATTGTATCAATCAGAGTTAATGGTAACAGTTTAAAAATGTCTAAACCCTTTGTTTTAAAATGTCTAAAGGTGTAAAATGTTATTAAATGATTTAAAATGCATTATCAGAGATCTAATCAGGAAAGACTATCAGTTTGTGCAATAAAATCAATGTGAAAACATTCCAAGATCTAGGACATAGCTGTCAGGCCTCTGAGCCCAAGCTAAGCCATCATATCCCCTGTGACCTGCACCTACACATCCAGATGGCCGGTTCCTGCCTTAATTGATGACATTCCACCACAAAAGCAATGAAAATGGCCTGTTCCTGCCTTAACTGATGACATTACCTTGTGAAATTCCTTCTCCTGGCTCATCCTGGCTCAAAAGCTCCCCTACTGAGCACCTTGTGACCCCCACTCCTGCCCACCAGAGAACAACCCCCCTTTTTCCTTTACCTACCCAAATCCTATAAAGCGGCCCCACCCCATCTCCCTTCGCTCTCTTTTCAGACTCAGCCTGCCTGCACCCAGGTGAAATAAACAGCCTTGTTGCTCACACAAAGCCTGTTTGGTGGTCTCTTCACACGGACACGAGTGAAATTTGGCGCCGTGACTCGAATCGGGGGACCTCCCTTAGGAGATCAATCCCCTGTCCTCCTGCTCTTTGCTCCGTGAGAAAGATCCACCTACGACCTCAGGTCCTCAGACCGACCAGCCCAAGAAACATCTCACCAATTTCAAATCCAGTAAGCGGCCTCTTTTTACCCTCTTCTCCAACCTCCCTCACTATCCCTCAACCTCTTTCTCCTTTCAATCTTGGTGCCACACTTCAATCTCTCCCTTCTCTTAATTTCAATTCCTTTCATTTTCTAGTAGAGACAAAGGAGACACGTTTTATCCATGGACCCAAAACTCTGGCACCGGTCACGGACTGGGGAAGGCAGCCTTCCCTTGGTGTTTAATCATTACAGGAACGCCTCTCTGATTATTTACTCAGGTTTCAGAGGTGTCAGACCACGCAAGGACGCCTGCCTTGGTACTTCACCCTTAGCGGCAAGTCCCGCTTTTCTAAAGGAAAGGCAAGAACCCCTCAACCCCTTCTCCTTCACCCTTAGCGACAAGTCCTGCTTTTCTGGAGGAGAGGCAAGAACACCTCAACCCCTTCTCCTTCACCCTTAGCAGCAAGTCCTGCTTTTCTGGAGGAGAGGCAAGAACCCTGACCTCTTATCTCTATGCCCCGATCCCTTATTTGCGTGCCCGGACCTCTTATCTCTGCGCCCTGATCCCTTATTTCCACGCCCCGACCTCTTATCTCTGCACCCCAACCCCTTCTCTGCTTTTCTGGAAGGCAAGAACCCCCCCACCCCTTCTCCGTGTCTCTACTCTCTTTTCTCTGGGCTTGCCTCCTTCACTATAGGCAAGCTTCCACCTTCCATTCCTCCTTCTTCTCCCTTAGCCTGTGTTCTTAAGAACTTAAAACCTCTTCAACTCTCACCTGACCTAAAATCTGTGCGTCTTATTTTCTTCTGAAATGCCACTTGACCCCAATACAAACTCAACAGTAGTTCCAAATAGCCAGAAAACGGCACTTTCAATTTTTCCATCCTACAAGATCTAAATAATTCTTGTCGTAAAATAGGCAAATGGTTTGAGGTGCCTGACGTCCAGGTATTTTATACATCAGGCCCTCCCTAGTCTCTGTTCCCAATACAACTCGTCCCAAATTTTCTTTCTTTCCCTCCCGCCTGTCCCCTCAGTACCAACCCCAAGCGTCGCTAAGTCTTTCTAATCTTCCTTTTCTACAGACCTATCTGACCTCTCCCCTCCTCGCCAGGCCGAGCTAAGTCCCAATTCTTCCTAAGCCTCCGCTCCTCCACCCTATAATCCTTTTATCACCTCCCCTCCTCATACCCGGTCCGGCTTACAGTTTCGTTCTGTGACTAGCCCTCCCCCACCTGCCCAGCAATTTACTCTTAAAAAGGTGGCTGGAGCTAAAGACATAGTCGAGGTTAATGCTTCTTTTCCTTTATCCCAAATCAGATAGCGTTTAGGCTCTTTTTCATCAAATATAAAAATCCAGCCCAGTTCATGTCTCGTTTAGCAGCAACCCTGAGATGCTTTACAGCCCTAGACCCTAAAAGGTCAAAAGGCTGTACTATTCTCAATATACATTTTATTATCCAATCTGCTCTCGACATTAAATAAAACTCCAAAAATTAAATTCTAGTCCTCAAACCCCACAACAGGACTTAATTAACCTCGCCTTCAAAGTGTACAATAATAAAGTAGAGGCAGCCAAGTAGCAACATATTTCTAAGTTGCAATTCCTTGCCTCCACTGTGAGACAAACCCCAGCCACATCTCCAGCACACAAGAACTTCCAAACGCCTAAACCACAGTGGCCAGGCGTTCCTCCAGAACCGCCTCCCCCAGGAGCTTGCTACAAGTGCCAGAAATCTGGCCACCAGGCCAAGGAATGCCCGCAGCCCAGGATTCCTCCTAAGCCGTGTCCCATCTGTGCAGGACCCCACTAGAAATCGGACTGTTCAACTCACCTGGCAGCCACTCCCAGAGCCCCTGGATCTCTGGCCCAAGGCTCTCTGACTGACTCCTTCCCAGATCTTCTCGGCTTAGCGGCGGAAGGCTGACGCTACCCGATCACCTCAGAAGCCCTGTAGACCATCACAGACGCCAAGCTTTAAGTAACTCTCACAGTGGAAGGTAAGCCCGTCCCCTTCTTAATCAGTACGCAGGCTACCCACTCCACATTACCTTCTTTTCAAAGGCCTGTTTCCCTTGCCTCCATAACTGTTGTGGGTATTGACAGCCAGGCTTCTAAACCTCTTAAAACTCCCCAACTCTGGTGCCAACTTAGACAATACTCTTTTAAGCACTCCTTTTTAGTCATCCTCAACTGCCCAGTTCCCTTATTAGGCTGAGACACTTTAACTAAATTATCTGCTTCCCTGACTATTCCTAGACTACAGCTACATCTCATTGCCGCCCTTCTTCCCAATCCAAAGCCTCCTTTGCATCCTCCTGTTGTACCCTCCACCTTAACCCACAAGTATAAGATACCTCTACTCCCGCCTTAGTGACCGATCATGCACCCCTTACCATCTCATTGAAACCTAATCACCCTTACCTCGCTCAATGCCAATATCCCATCCCACAGCACGCTTTAAAAAGATTAAAGTCTGTTATCACTCGCCTGTTACAGCATGGCCTTTTAAAGCCTATAAACTCTCCTTACAATTTCCCCATTTTACCTGTCCTAAAAGCAGACAAGACTTACAGGTTAGTTCAAGATCTGCACCTTATCAACCAAATTGTTTTGCCTATCCACCCCGTGGTGCCAAATCCATATACTCTCCTATCCTCAATACCTCCCTCCACAATCCATTATTCTGTTCTGGATCTCAAACAAGCTTTCTTTACTATTCCTTTGCACCCTTCATCCTAGCCTCTCTTCGCTTTCACTTAGACTGACCCTGACACCCATCAGGCTCAGCAAATTACCTAGGCTGTACTGCTGCAGAGCTTCACAGACGGCCCCCATTACTTCAGTCAAGCCCAAATTTCTTCCTCATCTGTTACCCATCTCAGCATAATTCTCGTAAAAACACATGTGCTCTCCCTGCTGATCGTGTCCGACTAATCTCCCAAACCTCAATCCCTTCTACAAAACAACTCCTTTCCTTCCTAGGCATAGTTAGATACTTTCACCTTTAGATACCTAGTTTTGCCATCCTAACAAAACCATTATATAAACTCACAAAAAGAAACCTAGCTGACCCCATAGATCCTAAATCCTTTCCCCACTCCTCTTTCCATTCCTTGAAGACAGCTTTAAAGACTGCCCCCACCCTAGCTCTCCCTGACTCATCCCAACCCTTTTCATTACACACAGCTGAAGTGCAAGGCTGTGCAGTCAGAATTCTTACACAAGGACCAAGATCGTGTCCTGTAGCCTTTGTCCAAACAACTTGACCTTACTGTTTTAGGCTGGCCATCATGTCCCCATGCAGCAGCTGCTGCCGCCTTAATACTTTTAGAGGCTCTAAAAATCACAAACTATACTCAACTCACTCTCTACATTTCTCATAACTTCCAAAATCTATTTTCTTCCTCACACCTGACGCATATACTTTCTGCTCCCCAGCTCCTTCAGCTATACTCACTCTTTGTTGAGTCTCCCACAATTACCATTGTTCCTGGCCCAGACTTCAGTCCGGCCTCCCACATGATTCCAGATACCACACCTGACCCTCATGACTGCATCTCTCTGATCCACCTTACATTCACCCCATTTCCCCATATTTCCTCCTTTCCTGTTCCTCACCCTGATCACACTTAGTTTATTGATGGCAGTTCCACCAGGACTAATCACCACACACCAGCAAAGGCAGGCTATGCTATAGTACAAGCCACTAGCCCACCTCTTAAAACCTCTCATTTCCTTTCCATCGTGGAAATCTATCCTCAAGGAAATAACTTCTCAGTGTTCCATCTGCTATTCTACTACTCCTCAGGGATTCTTCAGGCCCCCTCCCTTCCCAACACATCAAGCTCAAAGATTTGCCCCCGCCCAGGACTGGCAAATTAGCTTTACTCAACATGCCCTGAGTCGGATAACTAAAATACCTCTTAGTCTAAGTAGACACTTTCATTAGATAAGTAGAGGCTTTTCCTACAAGGTCTGAGAAGGCCACCACAGTCATTTCTTCCCTTCTGTCAGACAAAATTCCTCAGTTTAGCCTTCCCACCTCTCTACAGTCTGATAACAGACCAGCCTTTATTAGTCAAATCAGCCAAGCACTTTTTCAGGCTCTTAGTATTCAGTGAAACCTTTATATCCCTTACAGTCCTCAGTCTTCAGGAAAAGTAGAATGGACTAAAAGTCTTTTAAAAACACACCTCACCAAGCTCAGCCACCAACTTAAAAAAGACTAGACAATACTTATACCACTTTCCCTTCTCAGAAGTCAGGCCTGTCCTCAGAATGCTACGAAGTACAGCCCATTTAAGCTCCTGTATAGATGCTCCTTTTTATTAGGCCCCAGTCTCATCCCAAATACCAGACAAACTTAGACTGTGCCCCAAAAAACTTGTCATCCCTACTATCTTCTGTCCAGTCATACTCCTATTCACCGTTCTCAACTACTCATACATGCCCTGCTCTTGTTTACACTGCCGGTTTACACTGTTTCTCCAAGCCATTGCAGCTGATATCTCCTGGTGCTATCCCCAAACTGCCACTCTTAACTCTTAAAGTAAATAAATAATCTTTCCTGGCAAGGCTATGCTGAACCTCTTTAAGCACTCTCTAATTAGATGTCCTAAGTTCTCCCAATTCTTAGTCCTTTAATACTTGTATTTCTCCTTCTCTTATTCCGTTTAGTTTTTCAATCCATACAAAACCGTATCCAGGCCATCACCAATAATTCTACATGACAAATGTTTCTTCTAACAACCCCACAATATCACCCCTTACCACAAAATCTTCCTTCAGCTTAATCTCTCCCACTCTAAATTCCCAAGCCGCCCCAATCCCGCTCAAAGCAGCCCTGAGAAACATCGCCAATTATCTCTCCATACCACCCCCCAAAATTTTCACCGTCCCAACACTTTACCACTATTTCGTTTTATTTCTCTTATTAATATAAGAAGACAATAGCAACTAATAAAAACTTAAAATAACTCAAAGAAATTTTAAAATACTTGTGATATTGTGACATTATAAGAAATATAAATTTGGTCTTTATCCCCATTTCCTGGCTTACAGCTCCGAAAGCCCTTGCATTCTCTGAAGTTATAAGTGTCTTTTTGTATGCTAATAAGATGACTGATGGCTGGGGCCTCCTGAGCTGCCTCAGGATGAAGGCCAATTGCCAGGGAAACAACCTTGTGATGAGAGGACTGAAACTTTCAGCCCCATCCCCTGAACTCCAGAAAGGGGAGAAGATCTGAAGGTTGAGTTAATCACTAATGGCCAATAATTTAGTTAATCATGCCTATGTAATGAAGCATACCAATAATATCCCAAATGACAGGGTTCAGAGAGCTTCTGAGTTGCTGAACATTGGAGGTACTAGGAAGATGGTACACCTAAATAGGGCATGGAAGCTCCATGCCCCTTCCCCCTTACCTTGTCCTGTGTATCTCTTTTGTCTGAATACTCTTGAGTTGTATTCTTTTTTTTTTTTTTTTTTGAGACAAAAATCTCACTCTGCCACCCAGGCTGGAGTGCAATGGTGCAATCTCGGCTCACTGCAACCTCCGCCTCCTGGGTTCAAGCGATTCTCCTGTCTCCACCTCCTGAGTAGCTGGGATTCAGGTGTGCACCACGGTGCCGGGCTAATTTTTTGTATTTTTAGTAGAGATGGGGTTTCACTATGTTGGCCAGGCTGGTCTTGAACTCCTGACCTCAGGTGATCCACCTGCCTTGGCTTCCCAAAGTGCTGGGACTACAGGCGGGAGCCACCGCACCTGGCCCGAGTTGTACTCTTTTAAAATAAATGAGTAGGCCAAGCGTGGTGGCTCATGCCTGTAATCCCACCACTTTGGGAGGCCGAGGGGGTGGATCACCTGAGGTCAGGGGTTTGAGACCAGACTGGCAAACATGGCGAAACCCCGTCTCTAGTAAAAATACAAAAATTAGCCAGGCGTGGTGGTGGGCGCCTGTAATTCCAGCTAGTTGGGCGGCTGAGGCAGGAGAATCACTTGAATCTGGAAGGCAGAGGTTGCAGTGAGCCGAGATCATGCCATTGCACTCCAGCCTGGATGACAAGAGTGAAACTCCGTCTCAAATAAAATAAAATAAAATAAATAAAATAAAATAAAATAAAAGAGTAATAGCAAGTAAAGCACTTTCCTGAGTTTTCTGAGCTGCACTAGCAAATGATTGAACCTGAGGAGGGGGTGGTGGGAACCTGCAATTTACAGCCAGTCAGTCAGAGGTACTGGAGGCCTACACTTGTGATCAGCATGTGAAATAACGGGCAGTCTTGAGGAACTATATTAGCTGGGAGTGGTGACACCCACCTCTAGACCCAGCTACTTGAGAGGCTGAGGTAGGAGAATCATTTGAGCCTGGGAGGCAGAGGTTACAGTGAGTCGAGATCATGCCACTGAACTCCAGCCTGGCCAACACAGTGAGACTCTGTCTCAAAAAATAATAATGAGACCAGGCTAGGTAGCTCACGCCTGTAATCCCAGAATTTTAGGGGGCCGAGGTGGGTGGATCATCTGAGGTCAGGAGTTCAAGACCAGCCTGGCCAACATGGTGAAACTCCGTCTCTACTAAAAATACAAAAATTAGCTGGACGTGGTGGTGCACGCCTGTAATTCCAGCTACTAGGGAGGCTGAGGCAGGAGAATTGCTTGAACCTGGGAGGCAGAGGTGGCAGTGAGCCCAGATTGTGCCACTGTACTCCAGCCTGGGTGACAGAGAAAGACTCCATAATAATAATAATAATAATGATGATAGGGACAGGAGGCAGGGAAATTTTTGGGCAGAAGAGGGCAGGTCCCTGGCAAGGACCCCATCCTCAGGCCGAAAAGCCTACTATCTCTCCAGCTCTTAAAAAAAAAAAAAAAGCAAGCGTTATTCGCGCGTCTAATTGAAGACACAACCTGAACCGGCTAAGTGTGAGCAACAAGGCTGTTTATTCACCCAGGTGGGAGCAGGCTGAGTCTGAAAAGGGAGTCAGCGGAGGGTGGTGGGATTGGAGCTAGTTTTCTAGGTTAGGGGTAAGCTGTGGAAAGTTACAATGGGGGCTGTTTTTTGCCGGCAGGGGTGGGAGGGGTCACGAGGTTGATTGATCAGTTAAGGTAGAGCATGTTACAATGATAGAATGTTGCAAGCTTGGCTAATGGACTAAGACAGGAACTAGCTGTTTTTCTTCTTTTGTGCTTTTCCTGTCGTCTCAGACTTTCTGGCTCCAGGAAACCTTCTGGATGTGTACGTGTGGGTCACAGGGGTCACGATGGCTTGACCATGGTGCAGCCTGCTCAGAGGACCTTACAGTGAGGGGGCCTGGCACAGTGGCTCATGCCTATAATCCTGGCACTTTGGGAGGTGAATTACTTGAGCCTAGGGGTGGGAGACCAGCCTGGGGCCACATGGCAAAACCCCATCTCTACAAAAAATACAAATATTTCCTGTGCATGGTGGCGCCCATCTGTTGTCCCAGCTACTTAGGATGCTGAGGTGGGAGGATCACTTGAGCCTGGGAGGCAGAGGTTGCAGTGAGCCAAGATCCCACCACTGCACTCCTGGGCAACAGAGTGAGACTCTGTCTCAAAATAATAATAATAAATTATAATAAATTATAGCCGGGCGCGGTGGCTCAAGCCTGTAATCCCAGCACTTTGGGAGGCCGAGGCGGGTGGATCACGAGGTCAGGAGATCGAGACCATCCTGGCTAACACGGTGAAACCCCATCTCTACTAAAACTACAAAAAATTAGCTGGGCGTGGTGGCGGGCGCCTGTAGTCCCAGCTACCCCGGAGGCTGAGGCAGGAGAATGGCACGAACTCGGGAGGCAGAGCTTGCAATGAGCCAAGATCGCGCCACTGCACTCCAGCCTGGGTGACAGAGCGAGACTCCGCCTCAAAAAATAAATAAATAAATAAATAAATAAATAAATAAATAAATTCTAAAATACTAAGAAAAGGCAGCAATGTTTAGAAGCCCAACACTAAGAATGCTCTAAATATTTTTTTAAAAAGTGTTTTAACTCTACAATGCAACAAAACAAATATGGAAAAGACTGTAAAACTCTAAAATCAGTCTGTTTATATCAGTGGTTCTCAACCATAACATTTATGCTTAAGGCACACTGTCTGCAGAATACCCAGAATTATTTATGCATATTTTATGGCACCATGAATATTATTTCACCCATTTCTTTCTTGCTCAAGAAGGTCTATCAAAATGAAAGTCAATGTTAATATAGGAATAATGTAAATTTCCTTTTGTTGAAAGGAAATAAATACAAAAAGACCTTTAGTACTTTCATTTTCACTAGTAAAAGACTACTGATTTTTCTGCCAAAAAGGCCTAGCTTAATACTCCCTGCTGACATTCCATTTAAATGAGGTCCTTTCTGCCAGATGGCTTGGGTTTGAATTGTTTTGTTATTTACTAATGTAGTCACTTTAGACATTAGTCTCTGTGCGTCAGTTTCCTCATCTGTGAAGTCGGAATTGTCATAATACCTACTCATGGAGTTGATAATGAGGATCAGGTGAATCATGTTAAATGCTGCAGAGAGCACCCACCATTTGGCATGTACAATACAAGTGTTAGTCATCATTTAAGCCCTATGTCAAAACATGCCTAAGATAAGACCCTCCCCTTGATTTGTTTTTCAGTTCTAAGAACAATAAATTCTCTTTTGTATTAGCCAGAAAAAAATAAGTCCATTCTATTATTCTTTGTCATTGCCCTAGCTATCTTGCCTTCATAAGACAATTTTTAATCATGTATATTTTCCTTTTATATTGTTGTTTTCCCCTACCTCTAGAATAGAAACTCATTGAAAGCAAAGATTTTGTCTTGTTCATTGCTATATACTCCAGTTCTTTGAACAATGCCTACCTAGCATATAATGGGCTCCCAATAAATGTTTTTTGAAGAAATGAATGCACGATGGTTTCACAAATACTTATTTATTTTTATTTTTTTTTTACTTTTTGAGACACAGCCTCACTCTGTCACCAGGCTGGAGTGCAGTGGCACGATCTCGGCTCACTGCAACCTCCACTTCTCAGGTTCAAGTGACTCTAGTGCCTCGGCCTCCAGAGTAGCTGGGACTACAGGCATGCACCACCATACCTGGCTAATTTTTGTGTTTTTTCAGTAGAGATGGAGTTTTGCCGTGCTGGCCAGGCTGGTCTCGGACTCCTGGCCTCAAGTGATCTGCCTGCCTCAGCCTCCCAAAGTGATTACAGGCATGAGCCACAGTGCCCGACCCACAAATAATTTTAATTCACAAATGGAATTGATGAAAAAAAGGAAAAAAAGTTTACAACCATTTAAAAACATTGCAGTTGGCAACCAATATTATTTGACTAGAGCCTTTCCAAGGATCAAACCATGACATATAGGTTAAACTAGAAGGGACTGAGAGAGATAAAGATACAGATTGCACTAGAAGGGACTCTGATTTTGTTATGAGTTTGAGTCACAAAGTGAATATTATCTTCTGTGTTCTTGTTACAGTAGGTAACCAGCCAGGCATGAGTGGGGCAGGATAGGGCTCCCCCAACCTACCCACCAGGAATGTCACGTGACCATCAGGTGATGGTTCGGCAGTTATCACACTGCCTCTCTAAAAGTCATAATTGGCAACTAGTGCCAGGGAGAGGTAATCTCCTGATGGTCCACAGTTGTCAAACTAAAGTGATAATTGATCACAGGCACCAGGGAGAGGCAGTTTCCCGAAAAGGTAAAAACACTTGAAATTTGTAACCAGCTTCCAATAACATTTCAGGAATTGGGCGAGTGAGCCTGGGCATGTGCATTAAGAGACAAAATGGTAGAGCATGACCTTCCGGGGGCATTCCACTGGCAAAGGGAAGAAAGCTTCAGGTGGGCATGCATACAACTTCCTAAACACACTGCACATGCTCACCTCCCAAGTGTAAGGAGGCCACTGTGTATGCAGGCAGCTCACCCTTAAAGAAGAATGAAGGGAAAGGGGCTCAAGATGCCGGAAGTGGGCCAGCATATAAAGTCTTAGGATCAACTTAGGGTCAAGGTGAAACGGGGCACTTGTCCTTCAAGTCACTCGGTTGGGTCCCTTCCAAGTGCACTTTCCTTTCTTTTCCTGCTCTAAAGCTTTTTAATAACCTTCCACTGTTACTCTCAAACTTGCCTCGGTCTCTTTTTCTGCCTTATGCCACTCAGTGGAATTCTTTTTCTGAGGAGGTAAGAACGGAGGTTGCTGCAGACCTGTATGGATTTGCCACCCCCTAACATTCTAAACGTTCACAAATATAGAGAGTCAACTCTCAAATTCATGATTTTACTAATTCAGTCAACAAACATTTATGAAGTACATGTGTGAGTGTGTGTAGGGGTGTGTGTGTGCATCAGGCATGGTATTATGCACTGGAGCTATGTTTTAGCCATGGTAAGCCAGAATTATCCAGAGCAAGGCCACATCTTATTTGAAGTGAATATATACCTGAAAGGAAAAAAGAACTGACATATTTGTCAAGCAGCATAAATGTCTACTGTCAGTCCTCTGAGCCCAAGCTAAGCCATCATATCCCCTGTGACCTGCACGTACACATCCAGATGGCTGGTTCCTGCCTTAATTGATGACATTCCACCACAAAAGAAGTGAAAATGGCCTGTTCCTGACTTAACTGATGACATTATCTTGTGAAATTCCTTCTCCTGGCTCAAAAACTCCCCTACTGAGCACCTTGTGACCCCCACTCCTGCCCACCAGAGAACAACCCCCCTTTTTCCTTTACCTACCCAAATCCTATAAAACAGCCCCACCCCTATCTCCCTTCGCTGACTCTCTTTTTGGACTCAGCCCGCCTGCACCCAGGTGAAATAAACAGCCTTGTTGCTCACACAAAGCCTGTTTGGTGGTCTCTTCACAGGGACGCGAGTGAAACCTACCAGTTCACCCTTCCAGTTCAAAATATTTGGCTCATTATCCTTCTTGCATGCAAATATACTCCCTCTTTCTTTGAGGAAAAACAAACCATAAAATGTGTGTCCTTCAGGAAATAAAGCCTAGTATGATGGTTAATAGTAGGTGTCGACTTGACTAGATTGAAAGATGTCTAGGTGGCTGGTAAAGTGTTGTTTCTGGATATGCCTCTGAGGGTGTTGCCAGAGGAGACTGACATTTGATTCAGTGGACTGAGAGAAAAGACCTACTCTCAATGTCTATGGTTACCATCCAATTAACTGCCATATGGCTAGAAAAAAGCAGGGGGAAGAAAAAATAAGCAGTTTGCTGACTCTCCGAGCTCTCTCTCTTCCCGTGCAGAATGCTATC
Organism: Gorilla gorilla gorilla; assembly: GCF_029281585.2. Classification (NCBI taxonomy): domain Eukaryota; kingdom Metazoa; phylum Chordata; class Mammalia; order Primates; family Hominidae; genus Gorilla; species Gorilla gorilla. The sequence continues at coordinate 125,836,470 of NC_073247.2, forward strand.
TTCCACTCATGTCCTTGGTCATCAGACTCCAGGTTCTTCTGCCTTTGGACTCTGGGACTTGCACCAGCAGCCTCCCAGTGGTTCTTGGGCCTTCGGCCTCTGACTGAGGGCTTCACTATTGGCTTCACTGGCTTTGAGGCTTTTGGACTTGGACTGAGCCACACTACCAGCTTCTCTCTTTCCCTAGCTTGCAGACAGCCTATTGTGGGACTTCACCTTGTAATCTTTTGAGCCAATTCTAATAAACTCCTTTTATATATAAATAAATCCCATTGGTTCTGCCCCTCTGGAGAAGACTAATACACTTAACGATCTCTGAATTATTGCCTACATCAGATATTCTCCTACTGAATATGCCTATACCCCAGGTCATGGTATATCTTGGGGTTCAGGGGGCCCCTTTTACATGGACGCCTCTTTCACAGAATCATATGACTGTTTGAGAAGCCTTATCAAATTTGTGTCCCTCATGGGCCTTACAGATGCTTAATAAAACATTGGGAGTAATTATCAAAAAAAAAAGGGAAAGGAAAAAGGGAGTCAAAATGCTTGCCCCAGAAGAGTGATAGAAATTTTTGGATGGTTATTCACTATTTGCCCCAGATTGGAAAACTAAGAAAAAAAAATCAGAAGGCAAAGGTTATCAAGAGAAATTTAACATTGCATGGAGCAATGCTGATGCAAATTAAAATAAAAATTGACAAAAGAATCTGAATACCTTGGCTCAACTCTTTGCTGGGAAATGAAACCCTTTTTCACCAGAAGAGGTAATACGGTCTGGGGGTAGAAAAGAAAAGCTCCTGGGACCTTTTAAGTTCTGAACACAAAAAACATACAAGTTGGCCAGGCGCGGTGGCTCACTCCTGTAATCCCAGCACTTTGGGAGGCTGAGGCAGGTATCACCCACCTCAGGAGTTTGAGACCAACCTGGCCAACATGGTGAAGCCCCATCTCTACTAAAAATACAAAAATTATCCGGGCGCTGTGGCAGGCGCCTGTAATCCCAGCTACTTGGGAGGCTGAGGCAGGAGAATGGCATGAACCCAGGAGGCGGAGGTTGCAGTGAGCTGAGATCCCACCACTGAACTCCAGCCTGGGTGACAGAGTGAGACTCCATCTCAAAACAAAACAAAACAAAACAAAAACAAACAAAAAATGTACAAGTTAATAGAATTATGAAATTTGACATGTTTAAGCAGACTTTACGTAAGGTAGTTGTGACTCTACCTAAACGTCTTATGAAAATAGGTATTGTATCTAACTGGGGGATGTTTCCCCTATCTAGTACTATAAAATTGAAAGCATTTAAATCTGCTCTTTGAGAAATATGAATCGGACATTGCTAAATGGGAACTAGTAAGATTACCTGAGCCCACAATCTGTAGGGTAAAAGCTGGAGTGCTAGTCAGGACAAATCCTCTACTACTTCATAGCCTTTTGTGGAGCATTAATTGGGGCTTATGGCAAAAGACTGTGAGTACTTCCCAATAACAATGACTGGACTAGAGAATTTCCACTTGAGGGGCATTTACTGCCTTGCTATGGAATGTTAACTGAAGCTACTCCTATGCTGATGGAAGTAATGCTGTGCGAAGAGTTTCATGATAAAATGAAAATAGCTTACATAGGATCTTGGTACTTGAGTGTATTAGTCCATTTTCACACTGCTGATAAAGACATGCCCAAAACTGGACAAAAGAAAGAGGTTAAATGCACTCACAGTTCCATGTGGCTAGGGAGGCCTCACAATCATGCAGGAAGGTGAAAGGCACATCTCACATGGCAAAACAAAAACAAACAAATAAACAAAATGGCAGCAGACAAAGAAGAGGGTTTGTGCAGAGAAACTCCCAATTTTAAAACCATCAGGTCTCATGAGACTTATTCACTATCATGAGAATAACACAGGAAAGACTCGCCCCCGTAATTCAATTACCTCCTACCAGTTCTCTCCCACAACACGTGGGAATTCAAGATGAGACTTGGATGGGGACACAGGCAAACCATATCACTCGGGATACAAGGAGGAGATACTCATGGACAGGGAGCCTCTTTTATTCCCTAGGACTGATTCTAACTATGTGAGGAGCTACTAGATTCTACAGTGCCTAATAGAGACAGCCCTCATGAGCTGTTTGGCTTCTGAATGGCAGTTCCAAGGTGAACAAACATCTTGTTTGAAAGGCTGCTGCTCTGATTAAAGAAAAATCAAAAAACATTTTTTTCTTTCTTGATACAATTTTATTTTCTTTTTTTTTCTCAACATAATTTTTTTTTTTTTTTTTTTTTTGAGATGGAGTCTCTCTCTGTCGCCCAGGCTGGAGTGCAGTGGCACGATCTCGGCTCACTGCAAGCTCCGCCTGCCCGGTTCACGCCATTCTCCTGCCTCAGCCTCCCAAGTAGCTGGGACTACAGGTGCCTGCCACCACGCCTGGTTAATTTTTTGTGTTTTTAGTAGAGACGGGGTTTCACCGTGTTAGCCAGGATGGTCTCGATCTCCTGACCTCGTGATCCCCTCACCTCGGCCTCCCAAAATGCTGGATTACTGGCGTAAGCCACCACGCCCGGCCTTCTCAACATAATTTTTTAAAGTTATTTGTAGTTTAGAGCATTTGGGTGAAGTATGTTTATGCAAGCAAATTTACTTTTCTATTTGAGTTCCCCAAAATTTGCAGTTACTTTATGACAATATAGTTATTTGCATACGTTTAGTAAGAGTCTTTTAGAACAGAACAATTGGAGACACTGATCGTTTTACCAAGACTTTGACTAAAATAGTATATTTTTAGGTAAAGTTCCAGCAAAGCCAACTTAAAAGGAGCCTATATAATCAATCAATTCTTGCTGCACTTTATGTGAATAATCAGGCTGATAAAAGAAAAACTTCAGCCAAATTAAACTTAAAGGAGTTTAATTGAGCAATGAACAATTCGTGAATCAGGCAGACCCCAGAATCACAGCAGATTCACAGAAACTCCAGGGGTGCCTCGTGGTCAGAAAAAATTTATAGACAAAAAAGGTAAAGTGACGTACAGGAATCAGATGTGAGGTACAGAAATAGTGAGATTGGTTGCAGCTCAGCGTTTGCCTTATTTGAACGCAGTTTGAACATTCAGCAGTCTATGAATGGTTGAAGTATGTCCACTGAGTTTGGCCAACACTCAGCAATTGTTACAGGTATATACTATTAAGTTAGGTTTTCAACTTTGTCTGACTATTCAGCTAGGTTACAGTTCATTCTCAAGGACTCAAATATAGAAGTATGGAGTCCTTCTCAGGCCATATTTAGTTTGCTTTGACAAGGCAAACTATAATAAGCCTAATACTTGTGTTGCATACGAACTGCTAGTATTACAATTTCTCTTTAATAGAAAAAGAGGGCTAGAGAGAGAGAAATTGTTTCAAAAGAAAAGTGTATAACATTTGTTACTAGATTTTAGCCCTGATTTTTGTTTTCCAGTGCAGAGTGAACCATGAATTATTTCTTGGCTACAATAATCCTCTGAAGGATGACAGATTATAATTCTTCTTCATGGTTTTAGCTGATGCCCTCATGGAATAGATTCATTTTTCTGTTCTGACACACAAGTACTCTTTGTCAAATTATTAATGTTATTTATTTCTCCTTGTTTTATTTCCAGGGAAACCAAATCATGGTATTCTGAAGACCAGAGATGATAATCTCCCTCATTTGGCTTCCCACTGGGTCCGATCTGTTATTCACTGCAAATGCCCAGCTGCTAAGACTACACAAGCACACTCCCTGTAGGCCCAGGAACTATTGCAGAAGAAATGGGTGTATGAGATTTTAAGGGCTGGTTTTTGAGGGATATAATTAAGTCAGGGTCACAACCTCCAAATGAAGGTTGGGTACAAAGATGCCTAAACAGCTGGTAAAACAAGGGCCTTTGCTTCTTGAGCTATTATGGGGCACCTTTGCATCCACCCCAGCTATTAAGAATTTCCTTCTCCTGGGCCAGGCACGGTGGCTCATGCCTGTAATCCCAGCACTTTGGAAGGATGAGGCAGGTGGATCACGAGGTCAGGAGATCGAGACCATCCTGGCTAACACGGTGAAATCCCGTCTCTACTAAACATACAAAAAATTAGCCGGCCGTGGTGGTGCACACCTGTAGTCCCAGCTACACTGGAGGCTGAGGCAGAATTGCTTGAACCTGGGAGGTGGAGGTTGCAGTGAGCCGAGATGGCACCACTGTACTCCAGCCTGGGCAACAGACTGAGACTCCATATTAAAAAAAAAAAAAAAAGAATTTCCTTCTGTAGAATGAAAAGAAAATAATTTTTGATAGGATAAACATACGCCGTGACAAAGCCTCCTGGGTATAAGACTCCCAGCTATGAACTGTACAGATAGATATATATTTCTTTAAAAAAATTTTTTCCAAACAATGCTTGTGTTTTGTAGAGCTAATTGCTATAAGTCTGTAACTGAAACCAAGATTACAGTAACTCAACAAATAGAAGTTTAAAATAAGCCAGCTTTGGGCCAGGGACAGTGGCTCATGCCTGTAATCCCACTTTGGGAGGCCGAGGTGGGTGAATCACTTGAGGCCAGGAGTCCGAGACCAGGCTGGACAACATGGTGAAATCCCGTTTCTACTAAAAATACAAAAATTAGCCAGCTAATATAATTTACTTTTTTTTTTTTCTGAGACAGAGCCTCACTCTGTTGTCCAGGCTGGAGTGCAGTGGTGCGATCTTGGCTCATTGCAACCTCTTTCTCCTGGGTTCAAGCTACCTGGGAGACTGAGGCAGGAGAATCACTTGAACCCAGGAGGCAGAGGTTGCAATGAGCCGAGATTGCACCACTGCACTCCAGCCTGGGCAGCAGAGTGAGACTCTGTCTCAAAAAAAAAAAAAAAAAGTAAATTTTGTAACCTCTCCTTTGGCTTTTGGTTTGTTGGCTTTCTACTTTAAAAAATAATAATAATTTTAAGGGGTAATAAATGCCTGTCCACGTCCATTTCTATCTCACCTAGAACAATTAGTTGGATGTAAGTCTTGTTGACCCTAAGTCTCTTGGCCACTTAGCCAAAGGGAGGGACAGAATGGACCCAGGGCAGGCAACCATGCCATCCCAGCAATGCTTACAGGACAAAAGCGAGGACTAAGCTATGATGTTTTTATCTTGCCCAAATTCCTATCTAAGGGGTCTGGGGAGTCATGCCGTACAAACTATAAATTCTCATCAGATGGTTTTTATTTAACCCTATATATTGTGACATACTTTCCAACCTGACTCTGCCGTAACACTATGAGACAAGGAAGAAAACAAATATTTTACCCCAAAACATATTTCTTTGCCATATCTTGAAATGGCCCTGTAAAGCTGTTTGTTTGTTTTTTTTTTTTTTTTGGTGGGGGGAAATTTGCATCTGTAAAGAATGTCTATTAACATAGCTAGATCTTTTTATTCCAGGCCCTCCCAATCCTAAAAAAATTAACTAAAGGTCTAGCACCTTTTAAACATCTGAATAGGAAACACTTGTCATCTATTGTCTCTAAGGGAAGCCACTATAAGACTTCAAAAGAACCTTGGTCTCCACAATCTTTTTTTTTTTTTTTTTTTTTTTTTTTTGAGATGGTGTGTCGCTCTGTTACCCAGCCTGGAGTGCAGCGGCATGATCTCGGCTCACCGCAACCTCCGCCTCCCGGTTCAAGCAATTTTCCTGCCTCAGCCTCCCCAGTAGCTGGGATTACAAGCGTCTGCCACCACGCTCAGCTAATTTTTTATATTTTTAGTAGAGACGGGGGTTTCACCATGTTGTCCAAGCTGGTCTCGAACTCCTGACCTCAGGTGATCCACCTGCCTCGGCCTCCCAAAGTGCTGAGATTACAGGCTTAAGCCACTGAGCCCAGCTGGTCTCCACAATCTTTTATCTTAACCTGTACATTTCTTTCTATCTATCCCAGGTCTTTAGACAAACTCAACCAGTTGTCAACCAGAAAATGTTTAAATTTACCTACAGCACTTTGAGTTGTCCCGCCTTTTGGACCAAACCAATGTATTTCTTAAATGTATTTGATTGACCTCTCATGCTAAAACCAAGTTGCACCCCGACCACCTTGGGCACATGTTCTCAGGACCTCCTGAGGGCTATGTCATGGGCCACGGTCACTCATATCTGGCTCAAAATAAATCTCTTCAAATGTTTTACAGAGTTTGACTCTTTTCATTGACAAAAGTACAATTTTGTGGCCATTGATGTTGCCTCTGAAAAATCTTGGCCAGAAAGGGGAGAATGTAAACCAAAAATAAAATTTAAAAGTCCTCCAGCAACCCATCTGAATGGACTCCCTCCTTGGCCAGGGCACCCTAAAATTTAACCTGAAAGACTGCTTGAGGCTGTGATGGGAAGTGGGGGTTGGACATGCCTCATTATACCCCTCCAGTATTAACATCGACACAAACCTTAAGTCTGTTAATAAACATTTACAGTCTATTCTCTCTAATTCCTGCTACTTGGAGGCTTCATCCGTATGATAAAACCCAGGACTCCACAACCCCTATCGTAACCCTGACATTCCTTTCTGTAGATAATAACTCTTTCAACCAATTGCCAATCAGAGTATTTATTTATTTATGTATTTTTTGAGACGGAGTTTCACTTTTGTTGCCCAGGATGGAGTGCAATGGAGCAGTCTCGGCTCACTGCAACCTCCACCTCCCAGGTTCAAGCAATTCTCCTGCCTCAATCTCTCAAGTAGCTGGGATTACAGGCATGTGCCACCATACCGGGCTAATTTTGTATTTTTAGTAGAGATGGGGTTTCACCATGTTGATCAGGCTGGTCTCAAACTCTTGACCTCAGGTGATCCACTCACCTCAGCCTCCCAAATTGCTGGGATTACAGGTGTGAGCCACCGCACCAGGCCCAGGGTACGTTTAAATCTACCTATGACCTGGAAGCACCCACAACCCTGCTTCGAATTGTCCTGCCCTTCCAGATCAAATCAATGTAAATCTTACCTGTATGGGTAGATGCATTGTAGCAGGACGAGCCACAGACACCAAGTTGAGGAAGGAGAGGGCTTTATTTGGCCAGGCGCGTCGGCAGAGTTACGTCTCAAAAAACTGAGCTCCCGAGTAAGCAATCCCTGTCCCTTTTAAGGGCTTACAACTCTAAGAGTGTCCTCGTGAGAGGGTCGTGAATGATTGAGCAAGCAGTGGGTACATGACTGGGGGCTGCATGCACTGGTAATCAGAACGGAACAAAACAGGACAGGGATTTTCATGATGCTTTTCCATACAATGTCTGGAATCTATAGATAACACAAGCAGTTAAGTCAGGGGTTGATTTTTAACTACCAGGCCCAGGGTGCGGCTCCGGGCTGTCTGCCTGTGGATTTCACTTCTGCCTTTTAGTTTTTACTTCTTTTTTCTTTGGAGGCAGAAATTGGGCATAAGACAATATGAGGGGTGGTCTCCTCCCTTAGCATTATGTCTCCCTAAAATGTATAAAAGCAAGCTGTACCCCAACCACCTTGGGCCCATGTCATCAGAATTTCCTGAGGCTGTGTCACATGCACGTCCTTAACTTTGACAAAATAAACTTTTTAACTTGATTGAGACTTGTCTCAGATCTCAAGCTCCTTGTCTCAAGAAATTCTCCCCGCTCAGCCTCTCAAAATGTTGGGGTTACAGGCTTGAACCGCTGCACCTGGCCACCTTAAGACAATTTAACTGGGAGGGAGTGTCTACTGAATTGTTGTTTTTCAAAGGCTTTCTAAATATTATATTTTTAAAGCTGAGAAGCAGTTATCTTTTATTTTTCAATTGCCAAAAAGATAGAAATTTCTTAACTCTCCATCCTTTTTTTTTTTTTTTGAGACAGAGTCTTGCTCTGTGGCCCAGGCTGAAGTGCAGTGGCATGGTATCAGCTTACTGAAACCGCTGTCTCCCAGGCTGAAGTGATTCTCATGCCTCAGCCTCCCAAGTAGCTGGGATTACAGGTGTGCGCCACCATGCCTGGCTAATTTTTGTATTTTTAGTAGAGATGGGGTTTTGCCATGTTGGCCAAGCTGGTCTTGAATTCCTGGCCTCAAGTGATCCTCCTGCCTTGGCACCCCCCAAAGTGTTGGGATTACAGGCGTGAGCCACCACACCCAGCCCCAGAATCATTTTTTGAAAAAGTGATGTTTGAGCTGAAATCTGAAGACTGAATAGTCTTTGACTAAATAAAATAGGTAACAAAATCAGATTTATCTTATGAAAAGTTTACTCTGGATTTAGTGAGGAAAGTGGAAGAGTGGGAACAAAAATGGACGTGAATAAGATTGTTAGGAGGCTATGGAAATAATTTAGGTAAGAGGTAATGGTTGCCTGATTTAGGGTTGGTCCTGGTGGTTGGGCGAAGCATCTGGATTTGAGAATTATTTGTGAAGCACACAATAGATGAGGTTCAGTTGTGGATTGTGTATGGGAGATTAAGGAAAGGGAGGTCACAAGAGGGACTTCTGGGTGTCTATTTAACTGGATGAATCAATTATTATTATTATTATTTTAAATTGATAAATAATAATTGTATATATTTATAATGTTCAATCTGATGTTTGGAAATATGAATCCATTGTAGAATGGCAAAATGAAGATAATCAATACTCATATTACATTATATACTTATTTTTTTGTGGTGAGAACATTTAAAGTGTACTCTGAGCAATTTTGAAGTATATAATACATAACTGTAGTAACTACAGTAAATAATAATGTATTATATACTTCCAAGTAACCAAGTTGTATACTTGGTTACTACAGTTAATAACAATGTATTATATACAGACCTCTTGAATTTATTCCTGTCAAACAGAAATTTGGTATCCTTTGACCAACATTTTCTCAATCCTCCCCACAAACATACACACAGCCTCTGGCAACCATCATTCTACTCTGTTTCCATGAGTACAACTTTTTCAGATTCCACATATAAGTGAGAACACGTGATATTTGTCTTTCTGTGCATGGCTTATTTCACTTACCGTAACATCCTGCAGTTTCATCCATGTTGCCACAAATGACAGCATTTCATTATTATGGCTGAATACCATTCCATTGTGTCTATATACCACATTTTCTTTATCCATTCATTCACTGACAGACAGACATTTAGATTGATTCCGTATCTTTGCTATTGTGAATAGTGGTGCTGCAATGAACACGGGAGCACAGGTGTCTCACGGATAGACTTTATTTCCTTTGGATGCATACTGTGTAGTAGGACTGTTGGGTCATATGCTAGTTCTATTTTTAATTTTTTAAAGACCCTCCATACTTTTTTCCATAATGGCTGTGCTAATTTACATTCCCATCAACAGTATACTATATCACAGTCTTTACAGCCTCTGATAGCAGCTTGCTAGTTGCACCCCTCCCAATCATTAAGCTAATGCTAGATAATGTAGAAATATGGTTTTGCAACATCTACTTCTATGTATCTAATTCTTGTTTCAGTCAGATAAAGTAGGTTATGCTGAAATAACACCACCAAAATGTTATCAGTTGAACACAACAACAGTATATTCTTCACTCATTGGAAGTGCTTTAGGTCCAGGTGAGTCCCCAGGGAAGCTGTGCTTTATATAGTGGCACAGTATGCCCTATTGCTTTAATCCTGTGACACCTTATCAACACATGTTCTCATTATATATGGGATCTGGGAAGAGAGAGCATGGAGAATTATGCACAGGATCTTAAATGCTGCTTAACAAAAGTGACACCTCTGATTACAGTTTATTGGCCAAAACAAATCACATCTGTATACTTAAATTTGAGAACAAATGTGTTTGAAAGTAGAAGAGAACCAAAAATCTTTAAAACACTAGCAATTGTCTGTCACATAATACAATGTACAAGACAGTCCTAATGATGTGATTAGACATCAGCTAAAAGCTGTGAATGAAAACCTCTGTCCTTGCAGGCTTATACAATACAAAAGTTGCTAGATTGACTTCAGTGTCTCTTTCATTTACTACCTTGGAACTTATGAGGAAAGTAGTGAGAAACATATGTAGCTAAGGTTATATAAGGGAGGTAGAGTTGTTTCCAGGATAGGAGGGAGGTAAAGGAACTAGACTACACTAGAGTAAAGGAAGATGGGTGTTTATGTGTGTGTATAAAACTGGCACTATGAATAAAACAATTTAAATATCTGCCCTCATCAAGCTTACATTCCAATGGGAAGTTTATATATTTATGTTTAGGTCCAGGGAGCCACAAAGACAAGATGTGTGTGTTTTTTTTTTTTTTCATGAAGAAAGTAGTTTTGAGAGAATACAAAGAGGCCTGATTTGGGACCCACTTGGAAAAGATCTTGCAGTGATCAGGAAAGCTCCTGTGTGATCTGGGAGTAGTCGTGGGATTAGAGATTACTGCTTTAAAGTGACATTTGCATTTTGTTTGTTTGTTTGTTTGTTTTTTGCTCTTTCAGACTGAGTCTCACTTTGTGGCCCAGGCTGGAGTGCAGTGGTGTGATCTCGGCTCATTGCAACCTCCGCCTCCCAGATTCAAGCAATTCTCTGCCTCAGCCTCCCGAGTAGCTGAGATTATAGGCGCCCGCCACCATGCCTGGCTAATTTTTTTGTATTTTTAGTAGAGAGGGGGTTTCACCATCTTGGCCAGGTTGGTCTTGATCTCCTGACCTGCCTCGGCTTCCCAAAGTGCTGGGATTATAGGCATGAGCCACCATGCCCTGCCGACATTTGCATTTTTTATCATGGTAAATAGGCATTTGCCTTTTACATTGCTATAAATGTTCCCAGAAGGTAGGGAAGCAGTACAGGACTGTGTGATATTATGTGCTACTGAGAAGTAATGAAGAACTTAGAGGACAATTGTGGGGAAAGAAGAATAGCAACCACACCATCACCCCTACAAACATTACACACCTTTATCAGAAAGTCAACCTCATTCATGCTTTGTCGGCATACTTGCTGTTTGCTCTTGCCTGGAATGACACTGCTTTCCCACCCCCATCCTAGCTTATTTGGGCACACATAATAATAAAATTATATATGTAAGGACCTGGTGCAGTGACTCACACCTGTAATCCCAGCACTTTGGAAGGCCAAGGCAGGTGGATTGCTTGAGGCCAGGAGTTTGAGACCAGTCTGGTCAACATGCAGAAACCCCATTTCTACTAAAAATACAAAAATTAGCTGGGCTTGGTGGCACATGCCTGTAGTCTCAACTACTTGGAAGCCTGAGGCATGACAATGCTTGAGCCTGGGACGCAGAGGTTGCAGTGAGCTGAGATCGTGACACTGCACTCCGGTCCGGGCGACAGAGCCAGGCTGTCTCAAAAATAATAAATAAGGCTGGGCGTGGTGACTCACACCTGTAATCCCAACACTTTGGGAAGCCGAAGTGGGCCAATCACTTGAGGTCAGGAATTCGAGACCAGCTTGGCCAATGTGGTGAAACCCCATCTCTACTAAAAACACAGAAAATTAGCCGGGCATGGTGGTGCACGCCTATAGTCCCAGCAACTTGGGAAGTTGAGGTGGGAGAATTGCTTGAACCCGGGAGGTGGAGGCTGCAATGAGCCAAGATCGTGCCATTGCACTCCAGCCTGGGCGACAGAGAGAGACTTGGTGTCAATAATAATAATAATAATAATAAATATATAATAAATAAAATTATACATGTAAATTTACTAGCAGAGTGCTTAACATATATTAGACTCTCAATTCTTTCCTTTTAAGACTGTATGAAGGGAGCAGATTCTGGATGTTATTCTCTCCCCTTGGGACAGCTAGACCCACTAGATAATTTGAAATAATTGGTGGAATTTAAAATTCACTACTTTTCACAGTTCTGTGTACTAACCCAGGGCTTAAAATTTAGAGAAATGGGATACTGTATTTGAAATATTCAAAGAAGTTCTTAGTACATACTAAGCATCCAATGTCATTGTTTTTTTTTGTTTTTTGTTTTTGTGTTTTTTTTTTTTAGACCCAAGGGCTTATATACCATTTTAATGAAAAGCAATAACTGGTGGAGAAGTGACCAGACAGAGGACAAAGAGTTTGGCCTTCTTTTTTTTTTTTTTTTTTTAATTTTTTTTTAATTTTATTTTTTAATTTTTTTTCTTTTATTGATCATTCTTGGGTGTTTCTCGCAGAGGGGGATTTGGCAGGGTCATAGGACAGTAGTGGAGGGAAGGTCAGCAGACAAACAAGTGAACAAAGGTCTCTGGTTTTCCCAGGCAGAGTGTTTGTGTCCCTGGGTACTTGAGATTAGGGAGTGGTGATGACTCTTAAGGAGCATACTGCCTTCAAGCATCTGTTTAACAAAGCACATCTTGCACCGCCCTCAATCCATTTAACCCTGAGTGGACACATCACATGTTTCAGAGAGCACAGGGTTGGGGGTAAGGTCACAGATCAACAGGATCCCAAGGCAGAAGAATTTTTCTTAGTACAGAACAAAATGAAAAGTCTCCCATATCTACTTCTTTCTACACAGACACAGCAACCTTCCGATTTCTCAATCTTTTCCCCACCTTGTCTCCTTTTCTATTCCACAAAACCGCCATTGTCATCATGGCCCGTTCTCAATGAGCTGTTGGGCACACCTCCTAGACGGGGTGGTGGCCGGGCAGAGGGGCTCCTCACTTCCCAGTGGGGGCGGCCGGGCAGAGGCGCCCCTCACCTCCCGGACGGGGAGGCTGGCCCAGCAGGGGGCTGACCCCCCCACCTCCCTCCCGGACGGGGTGGCTGCCAGGCGGAGATGCTCCTCACTTCCCAGACGGGGTGGCAGCTGGGTGGAGGGCCTCCTCACTTCTCAGATGGGGCGGTTGCCAGGCGGAGGGTCTCCTCACTTCTCAGACGGGGCGGCCAGGCAGAGACGCTCTTCACCTCCCAGACAGGGTCGTGGCCGGGCGGAGGCGCTCCCCACATCTCAGATGATGGGCGGCGGGGCAGAGGCGCTCCCCACATCTCAGACGATGGGCGGCCGGGCAGAGACGCTCCTCACTTCCTAGATGGGATGGCGGCCGGGAAGAGGCACTCCTCACTTCCCAGGTGGGATGGCGGCTGGGCAGAGACGCTCCTCACTTTCCAGACTGGGCAGCCAGGCAGAGGGGCTCCTCACATCCCAGACGATGGGCAGCCAGGCAGAGACGCTCCTCACTTCCCAGACGGGGTGGCAGCCGGGCAGAGGCTGCAATCTCCACACTTTGGGGGCCAAGGCAGGCGGCTGGGAGGTGGAGGTTGTAGCGAGCCGAGATCATGCCACTGCACTCCAGCCTGGGCGCCATTGAGCACTGAGTTAACGAGACTCCGTCTGCAATCCCGGCACCTTGGGAGGCCGAGGCTGGCGGATCACTCGCGGTTAGGAGCTGGAGACCAGCCCAGCCAACACAGCGAAACCCCGTCTCCACCAAAAAAATTCGAAAACCAGTCAGGCGTGGCAGCGCGCACCTGCAATCGCAGGCACGAGGCAGGAGAATCAGGCAGGGAGATTGCAGTGAGCCGAGATGGCAGCAGCACAGTCCAGCTTTGGCTCGGCATGAGAGGGAGACCGTGGAAAGGGGAGCGGGAGCCGGAGCGGGAGTGGGAGCGGGAGCGGGAGACGGAGACGGAGACGGAGAGGGAGAGGGAGAGCCAATGTCATTGTTAACTTATTCCCATGTATAGAAGAATATTTTTGGAAAAGCACTTCTTCAGTTTTGGAGAAACTTTAAAAATGCATTCTCAGCCGAGCATAGTGTCTCACGCCTGTAATCCCAACACTTTGGGAGGCTGGGGCAGGCGGATCACAAGGTCAAGAGATGGAGACCATCCTGGCTAACACAGTGAAACCCCGTCTCTACTAAAAATACAAAAATTAGCCGGGCGTGGTGGCAGGTGTCTGTAGTCCCAGCTACTTGGGAGGCTGAGGCAGGAGAATACCTTCAACCCAGGAATCAGAGGTTGCAGTGAGTGGAAATCATGCCACTGCACTCCAGCCTGGGCGGCAGGGAGACTCCATCTCAAAAAAAAAAAAAAAAATGCATTCTCACACTTTTGTAAAACTCATAGCTGTTCCTCACCAAGTGATATGGTTTAGCTGTGTCCCCACCCAAACCTCAACTTGAATTATATCTCCCAGAATTCTCACGTGTTGTGGGAGGGACCCAGGGGAAGGTAATTGAATCATGGGGGCTGGTCTTTTCTGTGCTATTCTCATGATAGTGAATAAGTGGCACGAAATCTGATGTGTTTATCAGGGGTTAACACCTTTGCTTCATCCTTATTTTTTTCTTGCCACCACCATGTAAGAAGTGCCTTTTGCCTCCTGCCTTGATTCTGAGGCCTCTCCAGCCATATGGAACTGTAAGTCCAATTAAACCTCTTTTTGTTCCCAGTTTTAACTATGTCTTTATCAGCAGTGTGAAAACAAACTAATACACCAAGGCTATGCAAATTTGTCTGGAGCAAAGTAGTAGATTAAGAACCTAGTAATGATAAGGCTTGCCACGGTGGCTCATGCCTGTAATCCCAGCTCTTTGGGAGGCCGGCGCGGGTGGATCACCTGAGGTCAGGAGTTTGAGACCAGCCTGACCAACATGGTGAAATCCCATCTCTACTAAAAATACAAAAAATTAGCTGGGTGTGGTGGTGGGCGCCTGTGACCCCAGCTACTTGGGAGGTGGAGGCAGGAGAATCGCTTGAACCCAGGAGGTGGAGGTTGCAGTGAGTCGAGATAGCGCCATTGCACTCCAGCCTGGGCGACGAGCAAAACTCCCTCTCAAAACAAAACAAAACAAAAAAACCCCCAAAACCTAGTAATAATAGATTTAAAGTATCTGTCTCAGTGTCTAATATATAAGAAATCGTTGCTGGGCGTGGTGGCTCACGCTTGTAATCCCAGCACTTTGGGAGGCCAAGGCGGGCAGATCATGAAGCCAGGATTTTGGGACCAGCCTGGCCAACATGGTGAAACCCTGTCTCTACTAAAAATACAAAAATAAGCTGGGCATGATGGCGTGCGACTGTAGTCAGAGCTACTTGGGAGGCTGAGGCAGGAGAATTGCTTGAACCCAGGAGGCGGAGTTTGTGGTGAGGTGAGATCTCGCCCACTGCACTTTAACCTGGGCGACAGAGCAAGACTCTGTCTCAAAAAAAAAAAAAAAAAAAGAGAGAGAAGCTTAAGAAATCGTAAATAAATTCCCTCCCCGTGTACACAGAAATTTGCACATAAAAAACCCTCTACTTACAGAATTTACCAAAATTATATACAAATATAAAATGGAAGTTGAGCTTTGATACTTGTTTTGTTTTAAAATCATACAATCTTGATAGCAGAAGTCAGTTTTTCAAAAGCCGGGATGTGTACCAGAGGAATATATGGGGGCTAAACAAATTCAGCTTTGAGCACAATGATATCAAGCATGGCAGCAGGATCAGCAAGGGGCAGGGAAGGAATGTGGCTACCTTCCCCAGTGCCAGTCAGTATAGTGCTCTGCTGAGTCAAGTTATAAGAAAAGCAATAAAAGGAAGGAACAAAACAGAATGATTCAAGGAACAAATGACATGTCCACAATAGAGCCACTATGTAGCTTATATTGGAATAGTATATAAAAAATTATAACAGAAATTGCCACAATAAAATCCATCATAGACACATCTGGACAGGTCTGGGCAAGTTTAAGAAGACAGGCAGTCCATGTCTCAGGACCTAACAGATGGTGTGAAGGAAGTGGGTAGTGTGACAGGACAACAAAAAAGCGCATAAAGGGGAGGAAAATACATGACTGTTGCCACAGATAAACACCGGATATGCCATGGTGGTAAAGCGAGAAGCAAATTTTGCTATCCGGGTCTCTCTCTGTCTTTACACACATGCACCTAGCCATGAACACGTGCACACACACACATCACCACCACCATCACCTTTGAAAAAAATCCTGAGTATCTTCTGAGTGCCATGAATTCTGACAGAGTCAGATTATCTTCTGATTAGATAAGTGAGGTCAAAAATCCCATTGTTGACCTGCATTCTCGTGTTCCTTACAGGAGGTAATTCAAGTATCTTCTGACCTGCTCATACTTGCCAAGCTGGGCAAGAATGATGATGGTGAAGAGCAATTTGGAGAAAAAAAAATTATCAAGAGGGTGAAGTAAAGCAGTTCATCATGTTTGTTACCTGTCTGTTAGTGATACTGTCCTTTTGACTCAAGAAAAATCCTGCAAAGCTTCAGAGGAACTAGTGTAAAGGTGAAAACAGGGAGAGTGGGAAGCCAGCTGATCTGACCTCAGTGAGTAATGCTGAGTTCACAGTGTAGCCAGAATAACAGAAAAGAAGAGCAAGCAACTATTTTCACCACATCAATAGCAATGTTATTTAGATGTTAAATAACTCAAAAAGGAAGAAAATACAACTCAGACCAGAAGGAGGGTACGGTAGGCAAAATAATGACCCCTCAAAAATGTCCATGTCCTAATCCCTGGAACCTATGAATATGTCAGCTTACGTTTGCAGATGTGATAAAGTTAAGGACTTTGAAATAGGGAAATTATTCTGGATGATCAAGGTAGGCTCAATGTAATTACCAAGGGCCTTAATAGTGGACAAGGGAGACAGAAGTGGTCAGAGTGATACGATGTGTAAAGGCCTTGACCTATTGTTGCTGGCATTGAAGAGGGAGGAAGGGCTCGTGAGCCATGTCATGTGGGCTGGGCTCTAGAGCTCAAAAAGGAAAGAAACTGGTTCATTGTGAAGATTACATAGCATAAGTACCCTAGTCCACCACGCAAAAGATCTGACAGCGCACCACCTAGTTTGGCCAGGCAAAACCAAGAATGTCTGAATTCTATCTTACACACTAGCTAGCATTTTTACAACATCAAGCCTGAAGATCTATAATCATAAAGTCTTTGAGCAGGTATGCTGGAGGATGCTGTAAAAGGAATTCACATTTTCCTAGGAGGTTGAAAGTGGTGACACCTAAGGCTTATTTTATTTCTGATCAGCAGTAGCCATCTGGCCCCGTAGTATCCCTCAGTCTGCAGCTTTAGAAGTTGCAGAAAGGATGATTATAACTTCGGGGAACAAGGAGTGAATTGTAGTTAGCACCTGGCTTTCCAATATAAATAAACTCTACAGGTCTGTGTTACCTTTCATAGGGCACAGGTTGTTTATAATAGAATGTGACATGTATGTTGTTAAACACTTTTATGTTTCATTCACTGTTGTATCTCCAGAACCTGGAGGAGTTTCTGGCATACAGTAGCTACTCAATAACTATTTCTGGAATAAATAAGTGAATGTTGGCTACTGAACACTAGAGACGACATAGATTTTACAGAAGGTAATTCAAGTATCTTCTGACCAGCTCCTCTATAAAAACAAGCCACCATCAGCCAATCTTTTCTTTAATGTATTTACTAATTTGTAGATAAGGGAATTTCAGAAGACATAGTATACTGAAACAAAGCAAGGTCTTTGACATGTGTGATTACTATTTTCCTGTAAGCAAATATGGACTGTAGCTGAATATGTGGAGGTTAAAAAACAAAACAAATAAAATGTGAGCTAAATGCAAGAATATTCATGTAGATTAATTTCTGATTAAATAACCATATTGAAAACTGCCTCATTATTTAATGAGCATCAATCTGGAGTGAAGTCCCTTGTGACCTGCAAGGCTCTATCCTTGTTGCTTGCAATTATTTATACATTTTTAAAATTTTGTATTTTTAGAGACAGGGTCTCACTCTGTAACCCAGACTGGAGTACAGAGGCATCATCATACCTCACTGTAACTTCAAACTGTTAGGTTCAACCAATCTTCCTACCTCATCCTCCAGAGTAGGTAGGACTACAGGCATGTGCTACCATGCCCGGCTAATTAAAAAAAAAAAAAATTGTAGAGATAGGGTCTCACTGTGTTGCCCAGGCATGTCTCAAACTCTTGGCCTCAAGTGATCCTCCTGCCTTGGCCTCCCAAAGGCTTGGGATTCCAGGTATGAGCCACCAGGCCAACCAAATACTTGCATTTAAGTATTTTTATCTGTGACTTATTTGGATGCAGATATGAGAACATGCTCACAGAATATGCAGATAATACATAACTGAGAGTAAGAGCCTCTATGATGAATAGCAGAGTCCAGATCCTCAAATGTCTTGCCAGCTTGAATAATGCACTGAATCTATGATGGTGATATATAATAAGGACAAGTTGGGGGAGGGTTAGCAACAATAAATTCAATGTGAAGCAAAATGTAGATATGGCTACCTAAAATGTATTGACTCTTAGGCCATAATAGTGATATAGTATCTAAACTCCGCATGGTTTCATAACCACCTAGAATATCTGTTCTGGGAATCCCATTCTAAAAGAAAATAAACAAATTGCATTGCATTTAAAGGAAGGCAAATAGAATGATGGAGCTGATTTCTAATATCAGATGGTGAGAACAGACTGACGATATTGTTGATGTTATAAGAAAGGCAGAAGCAGAAGGTTGCATGACACTCATATGCAAATATTTTAAAGAAAGGCAGTAATAATATAGTGGGAAGGTGGATTCTAGAGAAACGCAGCCTAAGTTTAAATTCCAAGTCTGCCACTTCCCAAATTTGTGATGTAAGGAAGAAAAAAATAGTATCTTTTCCTCATCCATCGCAAGGTTCATGGCTGATATCCCTATAAAACAGATGAACAAGAGAAAAGCATACCAAACTTATTTAGCCAAAGTTTTATGTGACACGGAGCTTTAAAAAATGAAGACCCAAGACCCAGGGAAAACTATGTATTTTTATACTAAGTGTGATATAAGAGGTGGATAGTTGTAGAGAAATGTGATTGGACAAAAAAGGGGTATTATCTAATGGTAATAAATTGGGGGGAACTCAGTAAGGCCTGTGTCCTCAGATTCTTTCCTGTGTTTCTGTGTAACAATCTTTCCATCCCCCCCACCATCTCCCCCTTCTTTA
Organism: Gorilla gorilla gorilla; assembly: GCF_029281585.2. Classification (NCBI taxonomy): domain Eukaryota; kingdom Metazoa; phylum Chordata; class Mammalia; order Primates; family Hominidae; genus Gorilla; species Gorilla gorilla. The sequence goes on from NC_073247.2 coordinate 125,855,410, forward strand.
TTCCATATGGTAGGACACTTGTTATATGAGAGTCTCCAAGTCAGAAGGGAGGACGTCAGCAAGTGACATCCCTAGGTTTCCCTTCCCTTCCCTTCCCTTCCCTTCCCTTCCCTTCCCTTCCCTCCCCTCCCCTCCCCTCCCTTCCCCTCCCCTTCTTTCTCTTTCTCTTTTCTTTTTTAAAACAGGGTCTCACTCTGTTGCTTAGGCTGGAATACAATGGCACGATCTTGGCTCACTACAACCTCCAGTTCCTGGGCTCAATCAATTCTCCCACTTCAGCCTCTTGAGTAGTTGAGACTACAGGTGCTCATCACTACGCCCAGCTAATTTTTTGTAATTTTCGTAGTGTCAGGATCTCACCATGTTGCCCAGGCTGGTCTCAAACTCCTGGGCTCAAGCCATCTGCCAAGGCTTCACCTCCCAAAGTGCTGGGATTACAGGCGTCAGCCACCAAGCCCAGCCCCTTCCTAGGTTTTCTCATTTGCTTAAAGGGAGAGGAATTCTAGCTTCCCTAACCCACTTCAGGGGAGAAAGGAGGGTGAGAGAACACTGGAGAGACCTTCCTGCTTCTGTAGCCCTCACAATCTTCTTGAGTTAAAAATATTCAGCATGCGAAAACCTTGTACTTTTGGGTATCGTGTTCTGAATTCTGGCAGTGACCTTCAGCAAATTACTTAACCTCTCTTAAAGTCTCATTTTCCTCTTCCGTAAAATTTGTACATGAACAGCATGAAGCATGTCTATACGACATCAAACGTTTTTAAAGCAATATTATTTAATATTTAATACAGCAAAAAAAGAATGTAATGTATGTTTTGACTACATATATTATGATAAGCATAGGAAAAGACCAAGAAGAATAATATAAAATAAAAATAGAGGTTACTTCTCTTTATAACTATTATGATGATGTACTGAATTATTATTTGTAAAGTACTCAAAACAATGCCTGATAGGTATCAGCTGTGACATAAGTATTTGTAAAACAAAGCACAAAGAGGTGTTGTCAGGATTAAAGAACTTAATGCATATAAAGTACTTAGAACAGGGCCTGCTGGATAATGAATACAAGAAGTATAGCTGCTATATTTTCGTAACTTTTATTTTAGTTTAGGGAGTACATGTGAAGGTTTGTTACTTAGATCAACATGTGTCACGGGGGTTTGTTGTACACAGTATGTCATCACTTAGGTACTAAGCCCAGTAGCCAATAGTTATCATTTCTGCTTCTCTCCCTCCTCCCACCCTCCCCCATCAAGTAGAACCCAGTGTCCGTTGTTTCCTCCTTTATGTCCATGTGTTCTCATCTTTTAGCTCCCACTCATAAGTGAGAACATGCAGTATTTGGTTTTCTGTTCCTGTGTTAGTTTGCTAAGGATAATGGCCTCCAGCTTCATCCATGTTCCTGCAAAAGGCATGATCTTGTTCTTTTTTTTTTTTTTTTTTTTTTTTGAGATGGAGTCTCACTCTGTCACCCAGGCGGGAGTGCAGTGGCGTGATCTCGACTCACTGCAACCTCCACCTCCAAGGTTCAAGTGATTCTCCTGCCTCAGCCTCTCAAGGAGCTGTGTGTGCTACCACGCCCAGCTAATTTTCATATTTTTAGTAGAGATGGGTTTTCACCATGTTGGTCAGAATGGTCTTGAACTCTTGACCTCAAGTGATCTGCCTGCATTGGCCTCCCAAAATGCTGGAATTACAGGCATGAGCCACTGCGCCCAGCCAGATCTCATTCTTTTCTATGGCTGCATGTTTTTTAAGGACTGTAATGTGAAAGTGGGATTAGACTTGACCTCCAAAAACAGTGTTCTAGGAAAATAGCAGAAATGTATAAGGAGTTGCATCTCAACAGACAAAAGAACTTTTCAATAGTAAGAGTTTTCCACTTGTGCTGGTGAGGGTATATAATCTGTACTCTTGATTCAGATAGATATGTTTAAATCTCAATTCTTTCCTTTTTGAGCTTTGATTTTTCTCACCTATAAACTGGGCAAACGTTGAAAGTAATTCTAACTATTAAATAAGAATACTTTAAGAGGATCATTGTCTTATTCTAGAACAGTCTCTGGAACTTAGTAGGCACTCAATAAATATTTCTTGAATGGGTTTGCTAAAAGAAAATGCTTCAGTGTTAGTTACCGTAGGATCAGGGAGAGCTTCCACCTTGGCCCTCTGAAGGTTCACCAAAAAATTGAGAGAGGAGAAAGGAAAAAACCCAGTCAGGCAGACAGTTAGTGTGGGTCCTTGTTTGAATTCTTTCAAACAAAAGAACAGCCTACTGGCACAGATAAGGGAACTTGCACAAGGGGGCTTGCCTAAGCCACGGCCACAGCTACACAGACAAGAAAGGCTACACAGCTGACTTGCCCAGACATGACTGCAATGGAAAATTCTGTCCCCTGGCATGTGCGCACAGTAAGGAGAACAAAGCAATATGGAGTAACTCAAGCTGAGGGCCTGCATGCACATTAGGAGGATTGGGTGGAGCTACCACAAATTTGTGCCTTTTGCAAATAAGACGCCCAGCCCTCATCAGTATCTTATAAAAGCCTTTGCATTCAATTGCAAAAATGGCAACCCTCCTCCAGGACTCCTCTCTGTGGCAGAATGCTTTCTCTCTTTCACTTTTATAACTTCTGCTCTAACCTCACTCTTGGTGTGTCCACATCCTGGATTTTCTCGCCATTAGACAAAGATCTCCAGGTAATACCTAACAACAAGAGACTGCTACATTGTGGTGCATTGGCGAGACTGTAACAAAATCAACTCACAAAAGACAGATTAATTGGAGAAAAGGCAAATTTATTTAACATATATACACGGGAGCCTTCAGAATGAAGACCTAATCCCCCAAGGATGTTCAGGAGCTTATATACTCTTAAAAGAAAAACTTCAGTTGAATTAAATTTAAAGGAGTTTAATTGAGCAATGAATGATTTGAGTCTGAACACTCAGCAGTGTATGAATGGTTGAAGTATGACTGCTGGGATCGGCCAAGACTCAGCTATTGCTACAGATGCATATTCCTAAGTTAGGTTTTCAATCTTGTCTACCTATTAAGTTAGGTTACAGTTCATCCACAAGGACTCAAATATAGAAATACGGAGTCCTTCTCAGGCCATATTTAGTTCACTTTTACAATACCATCCTGATAAAATAGGTTATGGAAGGGTGGAGAAGAGGAATTCTGTTGAGGGAATTACTAGGGAGAATGAATGGATCCAGGAATAGAGACTAACTTGTAAATAGTTCTGTTTGACAGTGCAAGGGTCTGTTCAGGTGTGGTTACATTCTTGGTCTTATAGGGAAGGGAAGAAAAAACAATTTTTCTCCTTGGTGGGTCTGGATATTAGGCAGATAAAGGAACTTCAACTTCTTTGGGAGAGGCTATGGGGGCAGTGGGGAAGGTCAAAGAGACCTTGAGAGTTCTTCAGTTTGAAAGGAGCCGGGCACATTCCTCAGCCCTGGGCTCAAAACAAACAAGCCCAGTACAAACACATCCCATCCTCCCATCTCACCACATATTGCCATATATCTCTCAAACTTCCTGAGCCCAGTACAAACACATCCCATCCTCCCATCTCACCACATATCACCATATATCTCTCAAACTTCCTGAGCCCAGTACAAACACCACCAGGAAAGTCTCCGATAAGGAGACAGCCGTTCAAAGTTTTACTGAAAAAGCGGGAACCAAAAGAATTTCTTTGTTCCCCTGTAACTCTCAGGCTATAAAAAGCAAACACTCGCATTGTTCAGGGCCCTCTTGTATGCTGTGGAATGGAGGGACCAGGTTCGAACTTGTAGTAAAGATCCTTGCCGCTTGGCTTTGACTCTGGACTCTGGTGGTCTTCTTTGGGGAACTAATGGTCTGGGCATAACATCTGGGGGCTCGTCCGGGATTCCCCAAGCCCACCAGACCCCTGGTCAACGGATCTGCTAGGATCGATCTACTGATAGGTGAGCTGGCTCGTCTCCGTTTGTCTGTCTGTGTCTGTTCTGAATCCGAATCTGTGACTCGCGAGGTCTGAAACTGGAGCTGGCACAGTCCTGGCGGACGCGCTACAGGACGGCCAGCGGAGACCGGTGGGAGACGTCCCCTGGCTGTCATCTGATCTATATTGCGGTCTGAGCTGCCCCGGCTTGGCGGGCAGCAGCTGTCTCTGATCTGAGCTGCCCCAGTTTGGTGGGCAGCAGCTGTCTCTGATCTGAGCTGCCCCGGTTTGGCGGGCAGCAGCTGTCTCTGATCTGGGCTACCCCAGCACGATCGCGATCCAGGCAGCTAACTCTGACCCGGGCTTCCGGTGCGCGCTTGCGATCTGAACTGCCCCGGTTTGGCGGGCAGCAGCCGCCTCTGATCTGGGCTGCCTCAGCACGACCGCGACCCAGGCAGCTAACTCTGACCCGGGCTTCCGGTGCGCGCTTGCGATCTGAACTGCCCCAGTTTGGCGGGCAGCAGCCGTCTCTCATCTGGGCTGCCTCAGCGTGACCGCGACCCAGGCAGCTAACTCTGAGCCAGGCTTCCGGTGCGCGCTTGCGATCTGAACTGCCCCGGTTTGGCGGGCAGCAGCCGCCTCTGATCTGGGCTGCCTCAGTGCGACCGCGACCCAGGCAGCTAACTCTGACCCGGGCTTCCGGTGCACGCTTGCGATCTGAACTGCCCCGGTTTGGCGGGCAGCAGCCGTCTCTCATCTGGGCTGCCTCAGCGAGACCGCGACCCAGGCAGCTAACTCTGACCCGGGCTTCCGGTGCACGCTTGCGATCTGAACTGCCCCGGTTTGGCGGGCAGCGGCTGTCGCTGATCTGGGCTGCCCCAGCACGACTATGATCTAGGCAGCTAACTCTGACCAAGGCTCTGACCAAGGCTGCCAAAGTGCGCCTGCAATTAGATATCGTTAAGAAGTCAGATCAGATTTCCTTTACAGGGATTCAAACCCACATTCCTTTATAGGAAGAGACTACAAATTATTACAGGATGGGTAATACCCAGAGCACTCCCCTATCTCTCCTTACGAGTAATTTCAAAGAAGTTAGAGCAAGGGGCCATGATCTTGGTATAGAAATCAGGAAAGGAAAGCTAATTACTCTGTGTCGCTCCAAATGGCCTGCCTTTGATGTGGGGTGGCCACCCGAAGGGACCTTCCAACTTGCTGTCATCACTAGAGTAAAGTCCAAGATTTTCCTACCTGGGCGTGCGGGCCACTTAGATCAAATCCCATATATCCTCATATGGCAGGACCTTGTTGAGAACCCGCCTCCTTGGCGGTCCCCTTTCCAATTAGCCTCTGAACCCTGTAAGGCACTGGTTGCTCGACCACTAAAATCCAAGCAGCCAACTGCCCTCCCCATCCTGTTCTACCTGACAGTGGGGACCCACTGTTCACAGAACCCCCTCCGTACCCCTCCGGACCCCAGGCCCCAGCCCCCCTGGCTGAGCTGCGGGAGGGAGCAGGCGGACGGGAGGCGGCCGGCACACACGGGCCCGCTGAAAGGGAAAGTAACTTTGAAGGGCCGGCGGGGCAGACGCGAGGGCGCACTTCGCGGACTAGCCCCCCTCAGCCGCCTGACTCCACGGTAGCTTTACCCCTTCGGGAAATAGGACCCCCAGATGACACAGGAATCCCCAGGCTCCAGTACTGGCCATTCTCCACCAGTGATCTGTATAACTGGAAGACTCAGAGTGCTCGGTTTTCAGACAACCCCAAAGATTTACTGGCTTTACTGGATAGTGTCATGTTCACCCACCAGCCCACTTGGGATGATTGTCAGCAGCTCCTCCGAATCTTGTTCACCACGGAGGAGCGAGAGAGAATACAGATAGAAGCTAGAAAGCTGGTCCCGGGGGACGACGGTCAACCGACTGCCAACCCCGACCTCATAAACGCAACCTTTCCTCTGACCAGGCCAGCGTGGGACTACAGTACGGCAGAAGGTAGGGGACAGCTACACCTTTATCGCCAGACTCTAATGGCAGGTCTCTGGGCAGCTGCTCGCAAGCCCACTAATTTGGCTAAAGTATATTCTATTCTGCAGGGAAAGACAGAGAGCCCAGCTACCTACTTAGAAAGATTAATGGAAGCTTTTAGACAGTACACCCCCATAGATCCAGAGGCTCCAGGAAGTCAGGCAGCTGTTGTAATGTGTTTCGTAAATCAGGCAGCCCCAGATATTAAGAGAAAACTCCAGAAATTAGAAGACTTGGAGGGGAGGCAGATTCAGGACCTCCTTCAGATAGCCCAGCGGGTTTACAATAACAGAGATACTCCAGAGGAAAAGCAATTTAAGGCCACTGAAAAAATGACCAAGGTCCTGGCAGCAGTGGTACAGAAAGAGCATCTACAGCCAGAGTACACCCAACCTAGGCGGCCCCCCCGGCATGATAATCTGAGCAAAGACCAATGTGCCTATTGTAAGGAGGCTGGCCACTGGGTAAGAGACTGCCCCAAAAAGAAACCACGAGGACAGGGACCCGGACCCCCTAGGTCTACACCCGTACTAGTCACCCAAGACAAAGACTAGGGAAGACGGGGTTCGGACCCCCTCCCCGAACCTAGGGTAACTTTGCAAGTGGAGGGGTCCCCAGTCCAGTTCTTGGTCGATACGGGGGCAACAGCCATTTAATTGGACAGACGAAGCCGAGTTGGCCTTCCAACAGATTAAAACCGCCCTACTCTCCACGCCTGCACTAGGACTACCTGATGTTACCAAGCCCTTCCACTTATACGTGGATGAGAATAAGGGTGTCGCCAAGGCGGTAATAACTCAGAACTTAGGCCCCTGGCGGAGGCCAGTTGCCTACCTGTCAAAGAAGTTAGACCCAGTAGCTGCCGGATGGCCCCCTTGTCTCCGAATGATTGCGGCCACGGCTCTGATGGTGCAAGATGCTGATAAACTTGTCATGGGGCAAGAATTGCAGGTCGTTACTCCACATGCCATCGAAGGTGTACTCAAACAGCCACCTAATCGATGGATGAGTAACGCCCAGCTCACCCACTACCAAGGACTACTACTAAATCCTCTCAGGATAATTTTCCTGCCCCCAACGACCTTAAACCCTGCCTCGCTGCTGCCCAACCCGGACCTGAATGCCCCACTCCATGACTGCACCAAGATACTAGCTCAGGTGCACGGAGTTCGAGAAGACCTGCAGGACCACCCACTTCCTGACGCCGACCTCGTCTGGTTCACTGATGGGAGCAGCTTCATGCATCAAGGCCAGAGGTACGCTGGAGCGGCAGTAACTTCAGAGACTGAGGTAATCTGGGCGGAACCCCTGCCCCCGGGGACATCGGCCCAGAAGGCTGAGCTGATAGCGCTCACCCAAGCTCTTACCTTAGGGGCGGGGAAAAAGCTGACAGTATATACAGACAGCCGATATGCTTTTGCAACGGCGCATATACATGGGGCCATTTACAGGGAGCGAGGGTTACTGACGGCTGAAGGAAAAGAGATAAAAAACAAGCAAGAGATCCTAGCCCTGCTAACAGCCCTATGGAGGCCAGAAAAGTTAGCCATTGTACATTGCCCAGGGCATCAGAAACTAACTACTCCAACTGCTCAAGGCAACTTTCTGGCAGACCAAACTGCAAAGAATGTGGCGAAGGCTCCCAGCCAACTCCTCGCACTCCAGCTCCCTGACCCGGGCCCCCGGGACTTGCCATATTTCCCTGAATATTCAGAACAAGATCTCCAGTGGATTGACAAACTTCCCCTGAAACAAATCCAGAATGGGTGGTGGACTGATACTAATGACCAAAGCATCCTACCAGAAAAATTAGGACAACAGGTGTTAGAACACATCCACCGAACCACCCACCTGGGGGCCCGGCGGATGATAGACCTGATCAGACGCTCCAAGCTCAAAATCAGACATATAGCTGAGACGGCCAGCAGTATCGTGACAAGTTGCAAAGTCTGCCAGCTTAACAACGCATACCCCCAATCTCAAGCTGCAGCAGGAACAAGGCTCAGGGGAACCAGGCCCGGTATCTACTGGGAAGTAGATTTTACCGAAATAAAGCCAGGAAAGTACGGGTACCGGTACTTACTTGTCTTTGTAGATACTTTTTCAGGGTGGACTGAAGCATTCCCAACCAAAAGAGAAACTGCTCAGGTCGTAGCAAAGAAAATTCTGGAAGATATCCTTCCCAGGTATGGCTTCCCCAACCAGATAGGGTCAGATAATGGGCCCGCTTTCGTTGCTAAGGTAAGTCAGGACTTGGCTTCCATCCTTGGGGCAAATTGGAAACTACATTGCACTTACAGGCCCCAGAGTTCAGGACAGGTGGAAAGAATGAATCAGACCTTAAAAGAGACCTTAACTAAATTGACTATAGAGACTGGCGCTAATTGGGTAGTCCTTCTCCCCTATGCTCTGTTCCGGGCCCGTAATACCCCTTACAAACTGGGCCTTACCCCTTACGAAATCATGTATGGCAGACCTCCACCCCTGGTTCCTAGCTTAAAAGATGACCTGCTTAAGTCTGAAACAGAAAATGTCTCTGAATTCTTATTTTCCTTACAAGCCTTACAGAAAATTCACCAAGAAATCTGGCCCAAGCTGAAAGAGCTATATGAGACCAGTCCCCCACCGACACCCCATCCGTACCAGCCGGGAGACTGGGTCCTGGTTAAGCGACACTGACAAGAGACCCTAGAGCCCAGGTGGAAAGGACCACTCCAAGTACTCCTGACCACACCCACCGCCCTGAAGGTAGAAGGCATTGCGTCGTGGATCCACTACACCCACGTCAAGCCAGTGGACCCAACCTCCGACCTTCTGGGGCCAGTCACGGCGGCGGCTGAAGCACCGGACACGTGGACTGTGGACAGAGCTAAGAACAACCCCTTAAAACTCACCCTGCGCTGGCAGCATAGCTCACTGCAAACATGCAGTTAGGTAGTCTAACTCTAACATTAGTCGCTCTAGTGGCCGCTGGGGAAAACATAAAGCCAGCTCCTAATCCCTTTGTCTGGAGATTCTGGCTTTATGAAAACCAAACCCACCCCAGGCAACCTCATAAGCCCGGGAAATTAGTGGCCAGTGCAGATTGCCCCTCCTCAGGGTGCAATAGCCCAATTTTACTAAATTTTACCGATTTCCCAGTAGCCAAACCAGTGGCACCAATAATATGCTTCGAGTATGATCAGACTGAATACAATTGTAAGCACTATTGGTGGCACCAAAGTGCCGGCTGCCCTTATAACTATTGTAACAGCCATAAATATCAATGGTGGGGTGGAAAAGAACAGATAGATCCCAGATGGCCCTTCCATCGCAGACGAGATAGAGACCTTTCATATACATGGATAGTTAGAGACCCCTGGAACTCCCGCTGGACCACGCCTCAACACAGGGCTGTATACTACTCCTCCGCCTCCACATGGCCTAGCAGTCACCTCTATCTGTGGCGGGGTCTAGTGCAGGTATGGCCCCTGGTCCATGGAAATATCCAGCGACAAGAAAACTGCCTGACACAAGACTTACGTCCTTTTTCCTGGTTAAAATTATTGCAAGAAGGATTAGAACTTGCCAACCTTACAGGACTTCACAGCCTGTCTGGCTGCTTTCTGTGTGCCACTCTAGGGCGTCCACCGCTAACCGCTGTCCCCCTGCCATGGGGATCCTCCACCTCAGCCCAAGCTAACAACCACCGAAACCTCTCATATGCCCCTATCCCTAACGTGCCACTATACCTAAACCCCAGTCAAGAAAAGTTTCCCTACTGTTTCTCAGGAACTAATTCCAGCCTCTGCAACATCACTGCAACGCCCCCTAACATCACCTTAAGGGCTCCGTCAGGCATATTCTTCTGGTGTAATGGAACATTATCTAAAAACCTATCAAGCCCCTCTGTTACCAACCTACTGTGTCTTCCTGTCACATTAATTCCCCGGTTAACTCTGCTTACTGCCGGCGAGTTCCTAGGGTATACCGGTAACTGGACTAGTGCTGTTATTCACCCAGACCCTAGACCGAGACCTGCACGAGCCATATTTCTCCCCCTCATTGCAGGAATCTCCCTCACCGCATCCTTCATGGCGGCCGGACTGGCTGGGGGAGCCCTAGGTCACACCCTTATAGAAAGTAACAAGCTGTACCAACAATTTGCCGTTGCTATGGAGGAGTCAGCTGAGTCCCTTGCCTCCCTCCAGCAGCAGCTCGCGTCCCTAGCACAGGTAACCTTGCAGAACCGGAGGGCCTTAGACCTACTCACTGCTGAAAAAGGGGGAACGTGTATGTTTCTAAAGGAAGACTGTTGTTTCTACATAAATGAATCAGGGCTCGTTGAAGACCGGGTCCAACAGTTACGCAAGTTAAGCACAGAAGTAAGAACACGGCAGTTTGCTTCAGCTGCAGACCAATGGTGGAACTCATCTATGTTTTCTCTGTTAGCCCCCTTCCTTGGACCCCTGCTGAGTCTACTATTTCTGCTTACCGTAGGACCTTGTGTTGTTAACAGAATTTTGCGGTTCGTTAAAGAAAGGTTTAACACTGTACAACTCATGGTCCTCAGAGCCCAATACCAACCTGTAAACGCTGAAACAGAATCAGACTTATAAGACCCAAGATTGGCTCTAAAAAAACCTGAAAAGAAAAGGGGGGAATGAAAGGAGCCGGGCACATTCCTCAGCCCTGGGCTCAAAACAAACAAGCCCAGTACAAACACATCCCATCTTCCCATCTCACCACATATCGCCATATATCTCTCAAACTTCCTGAGCCCAGTACAAACACATCCCATCCTCCCATCTCACCACATATCACCATATATCTCTCAAACTTCCTGAGTCCAGTACAAACACCACCAGGAAAGTCTCCGATAAGGAGACAGCCGTTCAAAGTTTTACTGAAAAAGCGGGAACCAAAAGAATTTCTTTGTTCCCCTGTAACTCTCAGGCTATAAAAAGCAAACACTAGCATTGTTCAGGGCCCTCTTGTATGCTGTGGAATGGAGGGACCAGGTTCGAACTTGTAGTAAAGATCCTTGCCACTCGGCTTTGACTCTGGACTCTGGTGGTCTTCTTTGGGGAACTAATGGTCTGGGCATAACAAGTTCAGCATGTCAACACCTATTTGGGGATATTAGTTTCTGAGCCCCAACATTATCTTTCCTATTTCCTGACAAAAATCCAATCTTTATAGAGATTTCAAGAAACACTTCAACTTGCAAAAAAGAGGCATGGAAAGAATGGGACTGTTTATAATAATGAAAAATGGGGAAAAAAAAACTAAAAGGAGAAATTCACAGCTAAGTACAACCCATGCAGATGAAAGTTCATTTCTCAGATAGTGTCTTTGTAAGTTGGAGGGGGAGGGTCGAGATCTCTTCTCCTTCTCTTCAATATCCCTTTCCTCCAAGGCCATCCAGGAAGCCTTACACAGTAAAACACACAGTTTAGGAACTAACACCTTTAAAGGTCTCAGGGATTTGAATAGATTGAAATTGTCTGAGGGAATGTGTTTTCTGAATCGTTTTTGATAAGCCATTCAAAGAAAAGAGTCCTTCAAATGACTCTCTATACCAACTTTTCCCCTGATGAAACACCTGTTTGCAGATATTATTCTTAACTTTTCAATGAAAGACTCAGGAATGAAGAAAAATAAGAAGCACAAAATAATAAAAAGAACAGAAAAAGAGATTATTATATGCAAAGGACCTGAAAATTGCCCTGGGAACCAACAGGAAGTTGATATGTCCCAGCGCCCCAGGAGAATCAAGGAGGTTTTTAAATCAACTAGATGGAGAATGTGAACGAAGTGCAACATTTATCTATACATCGACAATACTTTTCATAGTAATGTTTTATTGCATGAAATGCCTGTTTTTTCTTTTTTCTTTTGTTTTGAGACAGACTCTCACTCTGTTGTTCAGACTAGAGTACAGCAGAGCCATCTCAGCTCACTGCAACCTCTGGTTCCCAGGTTCAAGCGATTCTCCTGCCTCAGCCTCCCGAGTAGCTGGGACTACAGGCGCACACCACCATGCCCGGCTAATTTTTGTATTTTTAGCAGAGACAGGGTTGCCCAGGCTAGTCTTGAACTCCTGGCCTCAAGTAATCCACCCGCCTCAGCCTCCCAAAGTGATGGGATTACAGGCATGAGCCACTGTGCCCGGCACATGAAATGGCTTTTTAACTGTAAAACAAACAAGGAGATGAACAAAATTGGGATTATTTTAGTCTTCACGTGATATTTCTCTCCTGCGAAAAGAAAAAGATGCAAGTGTATTGAAAATCTGCTGATTCGGTTGCTGCAATGCAGTCTTGAAATCTCATTGCCAATTTAAGTAGGATAGCAGGGGAAAATATTTTATAGATTCAAAGAACAGCTTCTGTCACTTTTTCAGCCTCTCCTTTTCCAAAGGCCAAATGTTAGGATAAGTTGTGTTTATGTTGTACAACGTTTTTTAATTCTTAAACTCTAAAACCTCCTCCAAGTTAAGCAGATTTCAAGGGCTGAGAAACAAAAGTGAGTGAACAAAGGAAGCAAGTCTGACCACCAAGGGGAAAAGAGGCGGTAATAGCAGCCTGCAGCATTTCAGGTCTTTTCAATAGTGCCCAGTGCCCCTCGAGAAACAGAATATAACCGGAAATTGGCAATTAAAACATGAAGTCAGAATTGCAGATTTTCCAAACAGGTGATTTCTCTGGCATGCTATAAGGCTGTGCAGAATCAGACTTGAGACCCTGAATTGGATAGCATATGGGGAAAATATAATTTGCAAGCAGAAGTTAAATTTGTTTTCTATTTAAAATTTCACAGGACCTGGAACTGATTAGTCCTTTCTTTATGGAAAGCAGAAAATGAGAAAATCAGGGTAATGATCATTAGTGAAATGTGATACACATTGATATTCTGTAACCAGCCGAACTACAGGTGATTAATCATTAAGGCAATCACATATTCTTTACTATTTTTAGGAATCTCAGATATTTCCATTATAAATGCACAATGATGAAAGTGCCTCTTTAGAAGCAGCTGATCGTTAAATGGGTTATAAGCTAAATGAAATACAAATCAGCTAACATTTTAAATTTACTGTCATTATTACATAAAAAATGCTTTGGCTTTTAATATATATAACCTGTTAAATGAGAGAAAGCTATGTGTATCTGTAAGTAAATAACTTGTTTATGTTCAAAATTTAAACTCATAAAGTTTGGAGGGTTTTTTTTTTTCTTATATTCGGACACAAACCAGATACTGAATTAAAACAAAATTTTTTTCTTTAAGTTTTAAAAAGAGGGAGAATTTACTTAAAGTATATAAAAGAGTAGACTCTGTGGCAATCATAGCAGTGACTCAAAACTAAGAAAGAAAAAAATTTGCTATTGCTACACGTCAAGTAACAAAATTAGATGAAGAATTTTGCTGTTGCCCAGAAGTCAAACATTAAAACTTTTAATTCTTAAAATATTTTTATAGGTACTATTGGAAATGTTACTAGTAAAGGTAAGAGTGTTTTATAGTTCCACAATGTGAAGATATGCTAAATAAGTTCCGTAATGTGAAGATACGCTAAATAAGTGGTAAATGAAGATTCATAATATCTATATGTGATTATTCATGTAAAGGTAAAGAATCATACATTATTTTAATACATATTTTTCTCTCACTTGTTTCTTGCATATTTTCTTTGTAATAGTGGAAAAATATATATGGGGGCCATCTAGTGGCCAATGCAATACTTTTTTTTTTTTTTGGCTTTAAAATTAATTATTAGTTTTCCAGAATTGTATTCTATCTCTTCTGCTGTCAAAACAAGGAGAGATAAACATGATTTCCATGATGATAAGAATCCCTTAGTAGGTGTTTTCTCCATTGAACTGTTTGGATGTCATCCTTTAAAATTTGTTAACAGGTGGTGGAAGCTGGGAGGTGGGGGAAACACGAATAATGACAAAAGCCTTAAATGTCAAGAGAGATTTGCTTAATCAGTTCAGTATTTAAGCAACTTGATCAGCAAAGGTGCTTGGCTTTAACAGTTTTTTAAAGAATCATTCTTGAGTGCAGGTTTAAAATTGCATTACTACCAATCCGAGTGACATAGTAAATCAATTGAGGACAGGGCTGTAATATTCAGCAGGTATGCACTTCAACTGCTGAGGCTTCACAGCTAATATCTCTTCTGATCTGTTAGTGCTTCTGCTGTGCCTGTTGACTATCATGTTGAGTGGTGGATGTGAAAAATCTATGTATATAGGAATATGCCTGTGCCTAGTTCCTATAATAAATCAGGCAAATTATCTAACTAGAATCTTGCTGTTAATTTAAGAACTATAGTTATTTCTGCCTTCTTTTCTCATCCCCGGAAGCAACCAACTTTAACAGTCTCTTGTATATCCTCTTTGAAAGGTTTATGACTATACAACCATCATTTTTATTATACAAAGTGTATCACACATACTATCTTGCTACTTTTTATCCACTTAATATATATTTGAAGATACTTCCCTTCATGTTTATAAAGAGCAGGTGTCTTCTTTTTGAATTGCTGCAAGCTACTCTAATGCATGGATGTACCAGGATTTATTTAGTCCTCTACTGATAGGCATTTAACTTGTTTCTAATCTTTGGTTAGTACAAAAAAGTACACAAACAGCATCCTTGTACATATTTCTTTGCTTATACATGATAGTATTTTTTTTACTACATTCTGTCTACCTCTTTGTATCTCTTTTATTTTTATTATTTTTTATTTTTTTGACACAGTTACAGGAGTCTGCCTCTTTTTAAACATTTAATACTTACTATGTAGAAGGCAAAGGTGCTCCGCTAGGTGTTGGGAATGCAAAATAGTCTAAGACAGCGGCTCTACACTCATGACATTTTTAATGGAATTGGATAAACAAGATGCTGATGAAGATAAAGAAGCAAAGTAATGTATGATTTCTAATTTATGGATGATACTGCAACTTTAGAGTCAGAGGAACTTAGAGAACAAAAAGGTCATTTGAGTCTGCAATAGTATGAGGCAATGGATGGGAGCTGAGCTATTCTCTAAAGCAAGGGCAGGCATTAGATAAAGGAATAATAGAAGGGAACATATCCAGGCAGGAAAAACAGTGTGAAAAAATCATGGAAATGGAAAGGTACATTGCATGTTTTGCAGGATGCCATTTTGGTCAATTTAGGGTAATGACATATCGACAACAGTAAAATTCAAGCAAAAGCGATTCATACTTCCAAAGAGTATTTTTGCTATAAAATTGTTCTAAACTAAGCCCAGTTCAGCAGACAACAAAAGAACCAAAACATGAACATTGAATTATAGCAACCCCTAGCTTTCTTCACTAAAATTATTTTATGGTCATTTCTCTACGTCCAAAGAAAATGTCTGGAATTACCTGGTTTTGGCACTTTGATTTTGTAAATCCTCTTGAGGAATTGCTCAGTCAACAACCCTACTGAATATCTATCATGTACTAGATGCTAAACCTACCATATTGAGTAAGACATAAAACCTGTCCTTGAAGAAACAAGTATTCATGTCTTTTATTTTATTTTGTTATTATTATTATTATTGAGATGGAGTCTCTTGCTCTGTCGCCCAGGCTGGAGTGCTATGGTGTGATCTCGACTCACTACAACCTCTGCCTCCCAGGTTCAAGTGATTCTCCTGCCTCAGCCTCCCAGGTAGCTGGGATTACAGGTGTGCACCACCATGCCGGGCTAATTTTTGTATTTTTAGTGGAGGCCAGGTTTCGCCATGTTTCCCAGGCTGGTCTCCAACTCCTGGGCTCAAGCGATCCACCTGCCTCCCAAAGTGCTGGGATTACAGGTGTGAGCCACCGCGCCCAGCTTCTTGTATTCATGTCTTATCTCTTCACACTTCTCTTTCTCTTCTCAACATATGACAACCTGGAAATAGCTAACACAGGCCTCAGAATTTGATTATAACGTCAATAGTTCTATTGATCTCACTCCATAATTTGTAGAGAGATTAGTGTTTATTAAAAGCAAAGAAAAATAAATCAAAAAAAGAAAAAGGCCTTAGTAAATTCGGGAGGTAGTTTTTAAGGCAAACTGTTCAAAGTAAATCCAGTACTTTTTTATTATTATTGTTATGATTATTATTTTGCCAAACAAGATATGGTAACTTGAACAATAAAAAATAAGACACATTTGTGTCTGCATTAGCAAAGGTAAACGCTAGTTTGTTGACACAAGGTTAGAGTAAAAAAATTCTCAGTGGATTACAATGGAAGTTTATTTCTCACTGATATAAAGTCCGCTTGGTAGTTGTGGAAAGGTAATGCCCATGTAGTTAAGCTGGGACTCAGTCTGTCAGAAGCTCTCTCATCTTCAACGTGAATCTTCAAATGTCACACAGGAATTCAACAACCAGCTGGTAGATAGGGGAAGAGAGAGTGTATTATTACATCAGAAGTTTTTATGGGTCATGGACCATGTCTGGAAATAACAAAAATAGTGTTACTTCTGTTTCCATTAGCTAGAACTCAACCACATCACCCCCATCTAATTCCAAGACAGCCAGAAATGCAGACTTTAACTAGGCAGCCACTATTCAATTATAAGTTTACAATATGGATCAGGAGCAAGAATCTTTGGTGGATAGCTAGTCATCTCTTCACAGTGTCCAGTCTCTTCTAAAACAATCTGATTTAGGGCATTCTTATTTGTTTGCATTAGTTTTTTCACTAGAACTATTTGCTTAAGAGTGATTGATAAGAAAATATAGTGAAAGTTTGCATAAACTTCCATGCCAAGAGGTATGATTTCTAGTCAGAACCTTCCTGCAAAGTTTTCTGAGTATACAATATGGCACAGGCAACAAAATGTGAGTCCATGTTTCTCTAAAAAAATGGTATTTTCAGTGGGTAGATAATTTATTAGTAGCCTGTAAAAGGATTCTTTCCAATGTATTTCTCTGTTGCTGTAAAAGTCAACCTCCAATTTAAAACCAGGCCAATCATAAAAAATAATTCCTAGGGCTGACAAAAGAGATGTTTGCTGTATAATTCACTATCAATTTTAAAGAATGCATAGAAAAAGGTAATAGGATACCCAAGATTTTTTAAAGACCTATTGAAATTTGTATGCTTTCAATTAATATAGCAATATGGTATCTCTATACGGATATAAAACTTCTCAAGTTATTTTTGTTAAGATTCAGTTTTTGAAAGCAGACTACTAAAAACATGTATAATTCTCCATTTGTGACATCTACTGGGGAATATACACACAAATGTATCCATATAAAAATATTTGTATTTCAAAAATCCAAAGAGCTAATAATTTTTTTCATTATACTTTAAGTTCCAGGGTACATGTGCACAATGTGCAGGTTTGTTACATATGTATACATGTGCCATATTGGTTTGCTGCACCCATTAACTCATCATTTACATTAGATATTTCTGCTAATGCTATCCCTCCCCCATCCCCCCACCCCACGACAGGCCCTGGTGTGTGATGTCCCCTGCCCTGTGTCCAAGTGTTCTTGTCATTCAATTGACACCTATGAGTGAGAGCATGCAGTGTTTGGTTTTCTGTCCTTTCAATAGTTTGCTCAGAATGATGGTTTCCAGCTTCATCCATGTCGCTACAAAGGACATGAACTCATCCTTTTTTATGGCTGCATAGTATTCCATGGCATATATGTGCCACATTTTCTTAATCCAGTCTATCACTGACGGACATTTGGGTTGGTTCCAAGCCTTTGCTATTGTGTATAGTGCCACAATAAACATATGTGTGCATGTATCTTTATAGCAGCATGATTTTTAATCCTTTGGTATATACCCAGTAATGGGATCGCTGGGTCAAATGGTATTTCTAGTTCTAGATCCTTGAGGAATCGCCACACTGTCTTCCACAATGGTTGAACTAGTTTACAGTCCCAACAACGGTGTAAAAGCGTTCCTAATTCTCCACATCCTCTCCATCACCTGTTGTTTCCTGACTTTTTAATGATTGCCATTCTAACTGGTGTGAGATGGTATCTCATTGTGGTTTTGATTTGCATTTCTCTGATGGCCAGTGACAATGAGCATTTTTTCATGTGTCTGTTGGCTGCATAAATGTCTTCTTTGGAAAGTGTCTGTTCATATCCTTTGCCCACTTTTTGATGGGGTTGTTTGATTTTTTTCTTGTAAATTTGTTTAAGTTCTTTGTAGATTCTGGCTATTAGCCCTTTGTCAGATGGGTAGATTGCACAAATTTTCTCCCAATCTGTAGGTTGCCTGTTCACTCTGATGGTAGTTTCTTTTGCTGTGCAGAAGAAGATCTAATGATTTTTATCTGCTTTAACTGTTTCACACCCAGAATTTATCTTAAAAATTGAGTGGTGGTTAAAATTATCTTTAAAAAATTTTTCTTTAACTTTTTGTTTTGAAACAATTTCAGACTTACAGAAATACTACCAAAATTGCACAAATAATTTATATATACCCATTCACTGAGATTCCCCCAAATGTTCAAAGTTTACCTTACCCCATTTGCTGTCACTATCTCTGTCTCTGTATTTGTCTCTTTCCCTTTCACTCTCTCCCTCTCTCTCTCCCTCTCTCTCCACGCACACACATGACTTTTCTGGAATCATTTGATAGAAGGTTGAAAATAAAATTTCCATCTCTAAATACTCCAGTTGGTATTCCCTTAAAACATGGGTATTCCATTTCCTAAACACAGTATATTAACCAAAATCAGGAACTTAAAAATGATAAAATAATATTAGCTAATTTTCAGTTCTATTCAATTTCCCTATTATCACACTAACATCGTTCATATGAACAGAAACGAAAAATCTGGTCCAGGATCCATTCCTGGGATCACACGTTGCTTTTCATATCCACAGCACTTTGGTCTCCTTTGAGACATTTTTTCAGTCTCTCTTTTTTTTCATAACCATGACATTTTTGAACAGTACGGGCCAGTTATTTTGTCAAAAGTCCCTCAGTTTAGGTCTGCCTGATGTTTCCTTTTGATTAGATTCAACTTACACATTTTTGAGAGGAATATCACAAAATCAATATTGGTTCTTCTCATCATATCGTATAATGAGGTCCATGACAGCAATTTGTCCCATTACCTGGTGATGTTAACTTTCATTATCGGTTAAAGAGGTGTCTGCTTGGTGTCTCTACTATAAAGTTACTAGTTTTCCCTTTGTAATTAATAAGTACCTTGCGGAGAGATACTTTGAGACTAATTAAATATCTTATTTCCCATCATTCGCTAACTTTGGTGTCCATTGACGATCTTTCCCTGAAGCTATTATTGCTATAGTAGTTGCCAAATGACAATGTTCTAATTTGACCATCCCTTCTTTATTTTGGATTCTACTGTAAGGGTGAGTTTTCCCTTCTTCCTTATTAATTTATTTTTATTCATTTATATATATTAAAAGCTCATGGTTTCTTATTTAATTCTATGGGTTATTATCTGTTACTGCATCATTTATTCTGATTCTCAAATTGTCCCAGATTTGGCCAGTGTTAGCCCCTTCAAACTGACTCTGTGTCATTTTTTACATGTCTTCATCATTGTTTGAACATTTCCGTATTTTCTGGCATAAATTCTTTCAGGCTCATCTTGTACTTTCCTTACTCCAAAACTTCCCAAGGAACCTGGTTCCTAGTAGGGGAAAATTGTATTTAGAAACTAAGATCTGTGTGCTAGATATGCTCATTGACTGCTGCTGATGTACTATTGTTTCTACGTATGCTTGTGTAAAGAGGCATGGACAGATATAGATATTACCTGAATTTAAGACTGATGCTGTCCAGTTTACTGCGCAATAACAACACAGGGTCAATTCTTGCTTTCTCCTTTCCATATTTTTAATTTCCTTCTCCAGAAGTAAAAAACTTGCTTATAATTTTCCACAATATATTTACTTGTTTGATCAGTCCTACAATATATATAGTTTCAAAATTGCTAGCAACGCACAGAGAAAATGAATTTACCAACTAGAATGTGCACTGGTTATAGTTCTAATTATCTTTATTCTCAGGGCATATGACCAAATACTGTGTTCCAAACTACCTTGAGTTAGCATCACTACAATGTGATGCTAATATTTATTTGAAATACAGTTAGGCTCATTTACTTCTATTTGTATGTCACTTTGATTCATCTTCTTATCCATTGCCCTTTTGTTGTACTAAAATAATCAAATACTATTTAGAATTTCTTATCTTATTCACAGTTATTTCATTTATCACGTGTTATAATTTTAATTATTTGGTTTTGGATTTCGTCCCTTAAAATTTTTTTTCAATTCTTAAAATTTTTAATAGCATTTGGTGTCATCGTATTCTGCATAAATGTTTAGCATTTGTAATGTTATCAAATGTCGGGATTGTTTCTGCCAAATGAGTAAAATTGCCATTATCATGCTCATAAAGTTTCCTGGATATCTTCATCTGAGTGCTAGATATTGTTTTACCAAAAGTAGAAACATATATTATTAATTTAACAACAACACGACAATTTTTTTTCACTTTCATTTTTCTTAATGTTCTATTACACTACAGCTATTTTTCAAACTGGATTTAAATTTTGAGTACCTAGGACTATTGGTAATATACTTTTCACTTTCTTCAAGTTTCATAAACATTCGGCTCATGTTGCTAATCTTTGTGCTCCTACTTTTAATTGATAGCTTTCTATCTCCAAAAACTTTGGAACATTGAAAAATATATAGAATTATTTGAGGTAAAGTAAAGCAACCAGGATCTAGCGATTTTTGCCATTAGAAAAAATTCATGTATAATAACTTATATAAAAGTTCAAACCATACCATTTCTTTTTTTAATATTAATCCTATTTTTAATTATTTATTAATTTATTTATCTATTATACTTTAAGTTCTAGGGTACACGTGCAGGTTTGTTACATATGTATACATGTGCCATGTTGGTGTGCTGCATGTATACATATCATTTAATGATGTTAACTCATCATTTACATTAGGTATATCTCCTAATGCTATGCCTCCCCCCTCCCCCACCCCATGATAGGCCCCAGTGTGTGATGTTCCCCACCCTGTGTCCAAGTGTTCTCATTGTTCAGTTCCCACCTATGACTGAGAACATGTGGTGTTTGATTTTCTGTCCTTGCAATAGTTTGCTCAGAATGATGGTTTCCAGCTTCATCCATGTCCCTACAAAGGACATGAACTCATCCTTTTTTATGGCTGCATAGTATTCCATGGTGTATAAGTGCCACATTTTCTTAATCCAGTCTATCATTGATGGGCATTTGGGTTGGTTCTAAGTCTTTGCTATTGTGAATAGTGCTGCAATAAACATATGTGTGCATGTGTCTTTATAGCAGCATGATTTATAATCCTTTGGGTATATACCCAGTAATGGGATGGCTCGGTCAAATGGTATTTCTAGTTCTAGATCCTTGAGGAATCGCTACACTGTCTTCCACAATGGTTGAACTAGTTTACAGTCCCAACAACAGTGTAAAAGCGTTCCTAATTCTCCACATCCTCTCCATCACCTGTTGTTTCCTGACTTTTTAATGATTGCCATTCTAACTGGTGTGAGATGATATCTCATTGTGGTTTTAATTTGCATTTCTCTGATGGTCAGATATGATGAGCATTTTTTCATGTGTCTGTTGGCTGCATAAATGTCTTCTTTTGAGAAGTGTCTGTTCATATCCTTTGCCCACTTTTTGATGGGGTTGTTTGATTTTTTCTTGTGAATTTGTTTGAGTTCTTTGTAGATTCTAGCTATTAGCCCTTTGTCAGATGGGTAGATTGCACAAATTTTCTCCCATTCTGTAGGTTGCCTGTTCACTGTGATGGTAGTTTCTTTTGCTGTGCAGAAGCTCTTTAGTTTAATTAGATTCCATTTGTCAATTTTGGCTTTTGTTGCCATTGCTTTTGGAACCATTTTCAATAAGACTGTTGTTTAATATTAAAATTTATGCCTAGCTACCTGAATTGGTGTAAAGTACATTTGGTTTAATAACTCTTCAGAATTTTTTAAAAATTTATACTTAAAAAAATCATTCTGTTATCATTGACATGGAAGATGAAGTACATCCCCAACCATCTTCATCTGTTATTTATCTGGGCTGTATTCTGAGGCTAGAAGTTTCTAAAAGCTTTTTTTTTTTTTAGTTTCTTCATCTATTATTTTCAAAAATTTTTTTCATTTTCTTCTTTAATGGTTTTATATTTTGTATTTTCTGATGTTGATAATATCATTGATTGTTTTTAAACATCTGAAATAAATTATATATTAGTTTATAATTATATGTCATATTTTATAATATTTTAAAAAATAGGCCAGGCATGGTGGCTCATTCATGTAATCCCGTGCTTAGGGAGGCCGAAGTGTGTAGATTGTTTGAACCCAGGAGTTTGAGACCATCCTGGGCAACATAGTGAGACTCTGTCTCTACAAAAAGTTAAAAAATTTGCAGAGTGTGGTGGCACATGCCTGTGGTCCCAGCTACTAGGTAGGCTGAGGCAAGAGGATCACCTGAGCCCAGGGAGTTCAAGGCTGCAGTGAGCCATGATCACACGACTGCAGAGGCTGAAGCCTCAGTGACAGCGTGAGACTCTTTCTCTCTCTCTTTCTTTCTGTCTCTCTCTGTCTCTAATTCTGCTAAATTTGAACACTAGCTTTTGTGCTGAGAAAATTCCCATAACAATAAATACACATTTGCTATAATATAATTATGGATCATTAAGTAGTAATTTCTATTTTATGACCATGTGATATTTACTTTGTGGATTATTAAAGATAAATGCATATGACTTATTAGTTAATGATTCATATCATAATGGAATAATTTGTAGAGTTTAACTGAGAACTCAGCAATGCCATTACAGAAGAGCAAAAACAAAACAAAACAACCACACAAAAATAGCAGAGTATATGAGCTATATAATATAAAATGCCTAGCCAGGTCCAGTTTTCTAATGTACTGTGCAGTGAGTATTTAAAATATATATGTATATATATTTAATATCATATTAAATATTGAGTTGCTTCTTATTAAAAATCAATCTTTTTATTAAATAATAAAATCCATATATTTGAACAGAGAGCATTTGATAGAATTTTGTCTCACTCTTGTCACCCAGACTGGAGAACAATGGCGCAATCTTGGCTTACTGCAACCTCCATCTCCTGGGTTCAAGCAATTCTCCCGCCTCAGCCTCCCAAGTAGCTGGGATTACAAGTGCCTGCCACCATGCCCGCTAATTTTTGTATTTTTAGTAGAGATGGGGTTTCACCATGTTGGCCAGTCTGGCCTCGAACTCCTGACCTCAGGTGATCTGCCCGCCTCGGTCTCTCAAAGTGCTGGGATTACAGGCGTGAGCCACTGTGCCTGGCCTAGGATTGTTAATTAGCTAGGTATCAAGTTAAGTAGGTAAGTGGAAAGGTAAAACTGTTGGTAATTGTTGAATTTCCCTTTTACCCCAAAAGCTCATTGAAGAGGCTATATGCTCCCCTGCAATTTTAGCATGATGCCCGCACAAAACAGTCAATAACTAATGCTAGCGGGGTTCACACTGAATGCCGTTGCCTTGCCCAGGAGCATACAATGAATCCTTATTTGTAATTACAACACATCGAAACACATGAAACTGGTCTGATCTTGGAACACAGGCTGAAGGCATTTAAAATGATCTCAGAGGTCTAAATATCCTAATTTTATGGTAGGATATCTAAAATCATCCCATTTCCAGTCTCTTATGTTATTTTAGTTCTCCAAGTAGGTTTTCCTATCAGAAAGAAAAAGTATTGGTTAGTTAACACAGTTCTCTGTTCGCTTTGACAGGTAAGTCTGGATATTACAATGCAGTTCCAAAGTCAATGCCCCTTGGGTAATCAATCAATTCAAGTTTCTGACTTGCAAAAGTTGGCATCATCTCTGCCTCTTATTTCTCATGCTCTTTTGCTGACAACTTCCAAATCCCTATCTCTATTCAGACAACTCCAGATTTATATGAATTTCTTTCTTCTGGATATTTCCATCTGAGCATTCCACAGGTACCACAAATTCACATTTTTCTCTCTGACAAAAGAAGACATGAGAAGAGCCTTTCCCACACCCCATTCTTCGTGCTTTAGGTCATATGTATTCTTTTCAAGTATACATAGACAATTTAAAAATTACTGACCACATATTAATCCATAAAATCAATCTTTGCCAAATTTCAAGGAATTTTTTGTTACAACCATGTTTTCTGATCCCAGTTTAATTAATGTAGAAATCAATACCAAAAAGAAAGCTAAAAAGAGATGATTTTACTGTGAGCTTTTATGTGTGATATTAAAAGGAACTAGCAGTTCTCGATTTCATTTTTGCCTATTTGGACTACTATTTGCACTAAGTATATTTTTCCATCCTTTTATTTTCAGCCTATTTATGTCTTTGAATCTTGAGTATGTCTCCTGTGGACTACATATAGTTAGATCATGTGTGTTTGTTTTTTACATTTATTATGCTAATTTCTACCCTTAGGTCAGAGTGTTTAATCCATCGGTGTTTAATAGTTAATGATAAAATGTAGCTCTGACATTTTTGCTTTCTACATGCCTTTCACCTTTTTTGTTCCACCAGTACTTCATTATGATGTTTTTTTGTGTGTGTGTTAAATAGTTACATAGTTATTTTTTAGGAGCAGATCAAGATGGTCAGGTAGAAGCCTGCACTGATTGTCCTCCCCACTGGGACACTGAATTTGACAACTATCTACACAAAAAGCAACTTCATAAGAACAAAAAATCAGGTGAGCAATCACAGTCCCTGGTTTTAACTTAACATTGCTAAAAGAAGCATTGAAAAGGGTAGAAAAGACAGGTTTTTGTTTTTTTTTTTTGACAATGTCTCACTCTGTCACCCAGGCTGGAGTGCAGTGGCACAATCGTGGCTCACTGTAGCCTTAAACTCCTAGGGTCAAGCGATCCTCCCACTTCAGCCACCCGAGTAGCTGGGCCACAGGCGTGTGACACCATGCCTCTGATTAATTATTTTATTTTTTTGTAGAGACAGGGTCTATCTATGTTGCCCAGCCTGGTCTCGAACTTCTGGGCTCAAGCAAATTTCCTGCCTCAGCCTCCAAAATTGCTAGGATTACAGGTGTGAGCCACCACTCCCAGCCATCAGCCTCCCAAATTGCTAGGATTACAGCCATGAGCCACCACTCCCAGCCAGAAAGACAGTCTTGAATCTCTAATGCCACCTGGCCACCATCCCGCTGGTGGATGGGATGGGGAAGGAAGAGTAAAGAGGACTTTGTCTTGCATCTTGGATACCAGCTCAGCCATGGTAAGATAGGGCACCAGCCAGAGTCATGAGGCCCCCATTATAGGCCCTAGCTTCAGGGCGACATTTATAGACTTACCCTGGGCCAGAAGGGAACTTGCTTCTTTGAAGGGAAGGACCCAGTCCTGGCAAGATCTATCACCTACTTACTAAAGAGCCACTGGGCCCTGAATAACCAGCAGCAATACCCAGATAATATGCCATAAGCCTGGGGTAAGCCTCTGAGACTTGCTGGCTTCAGGTGAGACCCAGCATGTTTCCAGCTGTGGTGGATACGGTGAAAGGCTCCTTTGCTTGAGAAAAGCAGAGAAAAGTAAAGAGGACTTATTCTTGCACCTTAGGTACCAGCACATCCACAGTTGGGTAGAGTATGAAGTGGGTCCTTGGGGTCCACGATTCTAGGCCTTGGCTCTTGGATTGTATTTCAGGACCTTTTCTGGGCCAGAGGGAAGCCCACTGCCCTAAAAAGTGAGTCCCAGGCCTGGCAGCATTTACCAGAAGCTGACTGAAGAGCTCTTGGGCCTCAAGTGAACATCGATGGTAGCCTGAAAGTAGTCCCTGTGGACCTGTGAGGGTGGTGACCATGGAGAGGCTCCTCTGCATGTGGAAGGTGGAGGGAAGAGTGGATTAAGTGCCAGCTTAGCCACAATAGTATATAGAGTACCAGGTGGATATCTAAGGTTTTTGACTTCAATTCCTGGATCCAAGATGGCATCTCTGGACTGCCTGAGACCTAAAGAAACTCACAGCCCTGAAAGGGAAGACATAAGCCTGGCTGGTGGCACCAACTGCTGACTGTAGAGCCCTAGGGCCTTGAGCAAACATAGGCAGTATCCAAGTAGTGATTACTTGAGTGAGACCCAGTGTTGTGCTGGCTTCAGGTCTGACCTAACACAGTCCCTCTAGTGGTGACCACAGTGGGGCTTGTGTCACCTCACCCCAGCTCCAGGTGATTAAGCACAGAAAGAGAGACTCCATTTGTTTGGGAGAAAGTAAGAGAAGGGAACAAAAATGTCTCCTTGGTAACGCAGAGAAAGCTTCCAAATCTTATCAGAGACCACCAAGGTGGTACTTTTATAAGTCTATAAGCAGGAACCACAGGGATACTGGGCTTGGGGTGCCCCCTAAACCAGATGAAGCTTAAATCACAACACGCAAGTCACTTTGAATACCTGAAAAGCCTTCCCAAGAAAGACAGGAACAAACAAGCCCAGACTGCAAAGACTACAATAAATACCTAACTCTTCAATGCCCAGACACTGATGAGCATCCATAAGCATCACCACCACCCAGGAAAACATGACCTCACCAAAAGAACTAAATAGGCCACCAGGGACCAATCCTGGAGAAACAAATATATGTGACCTTTCAGACAGACAACTTAATATAGCTGTGTTGAGGAAACTCAAAGAAATTCAAGAGAACACAGAGAAGGGATTCAGAATTCTCCCATAAATGTAACAAAGAGATTGAAATAATAAAAAAGAATCAAGCAGAAGTTCTGGAGTTGGAAAATATAACTGACATACTGAAGAATGAATCAGAGTTTCTTAATAGCAGAAAAAGGAATTAGTGAGCTTGAAGACAGGCTATTTGAAAATACACAGTCAGAGGAAACAAAAGAAAAAATAAAAAAGAAAGAAGCATGCCTAAGAGACCTAGAAAATGCCTCAAAAGGGCAAATCTAAGATATATTAGCCCTAAACAAGAGGAAGAGAAAGAAATACAGATAAAAAGTTTATTTAAAGGGATAATAACAGAGAACTTCCCAAACCTAAAGAAATATATCAATATTCAAGTACAAGAAGGTTATAGAACATCGAGCAGATTTAACCCAAGGAAGACTAATTCAAGGCATATAATAATTAAAATATCAAAGGTCAAGGATAAAGAAAAGTTCCTAAAAGCAGAAAGAGAAAAGAAACAAATAACTTAAAATGGAGGTCCAACGTGTCTGGCAGCAGACTTTTTAGTCGAAATCTTAAAGGCCAGGAGAGAGTGGCATGACATATTTAAAGTGCTGAAGAAAAAAAAATTTCCCCTAGAATAGTATATCTGCTAAAATTATCCTTAAATCATGAAGGAGAAATACCAACTGTTCCAGACAAACAAAAGCTGATGAATTTCATCAACACTAGGCATATCTTATAAGAAATGCTAAAGAGAGTTTTTCAATCTGAAAGAAAAGACAAATGAGCAATAAAAAATCATCTGAGGGTACAAAACTCACAGGTAATAGTAAGTACACCAAGACTCACATAATGTTAATACAGTGTAATTGTGGTATGTAAACTACTCATATCTTAAGTAGAAAGACAAAAAGAACTGATCAAAAATAATAGCTAGAACAACTTTTCAAGACATAGACAGTACAATAAAATATAATCCCATTTAGAAACAACAAAAAGTTAAAACAGTGGGAGATAAAGTGTAGAAATTTTTTTAGCATTCTTTCTGCTCATTTGCTAGTCAATTTGCTTGTTTATGCAATCAGCCTTAACATGTTATCAGGTTAAAATAATGGGTTATAAGATAGTATTTGGAAACTTCATGGTAACCTCAAACCAAAAAAGCATACAATGGACACACAAGAAATCAAAAGCAAGAAACTAAATCATGTCACCAGAGAAAATCACCTTCACTAAAAGGAAGACAGAAATAAGGAAGAAGGAAGAGAAGATCATAACACAACCAGAAAACAGACAACAAAATGGCAGGAGTAAGTCCTTACTTATCAATAATAACATTGAATATAAACGGGCTAAACTTTCCAATCAAAAGATATCAAGTGGCTGAATGGATTAAAAAAAAAAAAGACCCAGTGATGTGTTGTCTACAAGAAACATGCTTCACCTGTGAAGATACACATAGACTGAAAATAAAGGGATGAAAAAAGATATTATATGCCAATGGAAACTAAAAAAGAGCAGGAGTAGTTATACTTTTATCAGGCAAAATAGATTTCATGACAAAAAACTATAAGAAGAGACAAAGAAGGTCACTATATAATGATAAAGGGGTCAATTCAGCAAGAGAATATAACAATTTTAAATACATATAATATATGTGCCCAACACTGGAGCACCCAGATATATGAAGCAAATATTATTAGAGTTAAAGAGGGAGATAGGCCCCAATATCATAATAGCTGGAGACTGCAACACTCCACTTTGAGCATTGGATCATCCAGATGAAAAATCATCAAAGAAACATTGAACTTAATCTGCACTATAGAACAAATGGATCTAATAATTACAGAACATTTCATCCAATTGCTGGAGAATACATATTCTTTTCCTCAGCAGTTGGATCATTTTCAAGGATAGACCATATGTTAGCTCACAAAATAGGTTTTAAAACATTCAAATAAATTGAAATAATTTTAGGCATCTTTTCTAACCACAATGAAATAAAACGAAATTGACAACAAGAGGAACTTTGGAAACTACACAAACACATGGAAATTTTAAAATATGCTTCTGAATGACCAGTGGGTCAATTTAAAAAATTAAGAAAAAAATCGAAAAATTTCTTGAAATAAATGATAATGGAACCACAACATACCAAAACCTATGGGATACAGCAAAAGCAAGACTAAGAGGGGAGTTTGTAGCTCTAAGTGCCTATATCAAAAAATCAAAAAGGAAGAAAAACTTCAAATAAATAACCTAATAATACATCTTAAAGAACTAGAAAAGGAAGGGAAAACCAAATCCAACATTAGTAGAATAAAAGAAATAATAAAGATCAGAGCACGAATACATAAAGTTGAAATGAAGTCCAGGTGTGGTGGCTCACACCTGTAATCTGAGCAATTTGGGAGGCTGAGGCAGGTGGATCACTTGAGTCCAGGAGTTCGAAGCTAGCCTGGACAACATGGTGAAACACCATCTCTGAAAAAAAAAAAATTAGCCAAGCATGGTGGCAAGTGCCTGTAGTCCCAGCTACTTAAGAGACTGAGGTGGGAGGATTGCTTGAGCCCAAGAGGCAGAGGTTGCAGTGAGCCAAGATCATGCCACTGCATTCCAGCCTGGGCAATAAAGTGAGAAATTGAAATGAAGCAACAATACAAAAGATCAATGAAATAAAAAATTGTTTTTGGAAAATATAAAGAAAATTTACAAACCTTTAGCCAGAGTAACTTTAAAAAAAAGGAAAAAAAAGAAGAACAAAATGAATAAATTCAGAGATAAAAAAGAAGACATTACAACTGATACCATTGAAATTTAAAGGATCATTATTGGCTACTATAAGCAACTGTATGCCAATAAGTTGGAGATGGACAAATTCCCAGACACATACAACCTACCAAGATTGAACCAGAAGAAATCCAAAACGTGAACAGACCAATAACATATAAGGAGATCGAAGCTGTAATAAAAAGTCTCTCAGTAAAGAAAAGCCCAGGACCTGATGGCTTCACTGCTGAATTCTACCAAACATTTAAAGAAGAGCTAATACTAATTATACACAAACTATTCCAAAAAATAGTGGAAGGAATATTGTCAAGCTCATTCTATAAGACTAGTATTACGCTGATACCAAAACCAGAGAAACGCACATCACAAAAAGAAAACTATAGGCTGCATTCCTTATGAATATTGATGCAAAAATCCTCAAAAATACTAGCAAACAAAATTGAAAAACACATTTAAAAAGTCATTCATCGTGATAAAGTGGGACTTATCCAGGGATGCAATGATGGTTCAACATGCAAATCAATCAGTGTGATATAGCACATTAACAGAACGGAGAAAAAAAACATATGATCATTTCAATTGATGCTGAAAAAGCATTTGATAAGATTCAACATCCATGCATAATAAAATCCCTCAAAAAAGTGAGTATAGAAGGAACACATCTCAACATAATAGAAGCCCTATATGACAGACCCACAGTTGGTATCATACTGAATGGGGAAAAACTGAAAACCTTTCCTCTAAGATCTGGAACAATACAAGGGCACCCACTTATACCACTATTATTCAACATAGTACTGGAAGCCTTAGCTAGAGTTGTCAGACAAGAAAAAGAAATAAAAGGCATCCAAATTGGAAAGAAAGAAATTATAAATATTCTCATTTACAGATGACATGATGTTATATTTGGCAAAAACCTAAAGATTTCACCAAAAGAACTATTAGAACTCATAAACAAATTCAGTAAAGTTGCAGGATACAAAATCAACATTTGAAAACCAGTAGCACTTCTATATGCCAACACTGAACAATCTGAAAAAGAAATTAAGAAAGTAATCCCACTTATAATAACTATAAATAAAATTAAATGCCTAGGAATTAATCAAAAACTAAAATATCTCTATGATGAGAACTATAAAACATTAACGTAAGAATTTGAAGAGCATACCAAAAATGGAAAGATATTTCATGTTCGTGGATATGAAGAATCAATATTGCTAAAAATGTTCTTACTACCCAAAGCAATCTGCAGATGCAATGCAATCCTTATCAAAATACCAATGACATTCTTCATAGAAATAGGAAAAAAAAATCCTAAAATTTATATACAATCACAAAAGACCCAGAATAGCCAAAGCTATCCTGAGCAAAGAGAACAAAGCTGGAGGAATCTTGTTACCTAACTTTAAATTACACTACGGAGCTATAGTAACCAAAACAGCATGGTACTGGCATAAAAAAAGAAAAGCCACATGGACCAATAGAACAGAATAGAGAACCCAGAAACAAATCCACACACCTACAGTAAACTCATTTTTGACAATGTTGCCAAGAACATACACTGGGAAAAAGACAGTTTCTTCTATAAGTTGTGCTGGAAAAACTGGATATCCATATGCCGAAGAATGAAACCACAACTCTTATCTGTCGCCGTATATGAAAATCAAATCAAAATGGATAGAAGACTTAAATCTAAGACCTCAAACTATAAAACTACCACAAGAAAACTTTGGGGAGACTCTTCAGGACATTCAATTGGGCAAAGATTTCTTGAGTAATATCCCATAAGCACAGGCAACCAAAGCAAAAATGGACAAATGGGATCACATCAAATTAAAAAGCTTCTGCACAGCAAAGGATAGAATCAGCAAAGTAAAGAGACAACCCACAGAATGGGAGAAAATATTTGCAAACTACCATCTGACAAGAGACTAATAACCAGAATATATAAGGAGCTCAAACAACTCTATAGTAAAAAATCTAATAATATGATTTTAAAATGGACAAAAGATTTGAATAGACATTTCCCAAAAGGCGATACACAAATGGCAAACAGCTATATGAAAAAATGCTCAATATCATTGATGGTCAGAGAAATGCAAATGAAAACTACGATGAGATAACATCTCACCCAAGTTACAATGGCTTTTATCCAAAAGACAGGCAATAACAAATGCTGATGAGTACGTGGAGTAAAGGGAACCCTCATACACTGTTTTTGTGAATGTAAATTAGTACAATCACTATTTAGTTTTTGGAGCTTCCTCAAAAAACTAAAAATAGAGCTACCACATGATCCAGCAATCCCATTGCTAGGTATATACCCAAAATAATGGAAATCAGTATATCAAAGACATACCCACATTTCCCTGTTTATTGCAGCACTATTCACAGTAGCCAAGATTTGGAAGCAACCTAAGTGTCCATCAACAGATGAATGGATGAAGAAAATGTGATACATATACATAATGAAGTACGATTCAGCCATAAAAAAGAATGAAATCCTGTCATTTGCAACAACATGGATGAAACTGGAGACCATTATGTTAAGTGAAATAAGTTCAGCTCAGAAAGATTAACTTTGCATGTTCTCATTTATTTGTGGGATTTAAAAATCAAAACAATTGAACTCATGAAGGGAATGGTTTATGGGTACAAAAAGAATAGTTGGAGATAAGAAAAAAGACTTAGTATTTGACAGCAGGACAGGGTGACTATAGTCAATAACAATTTAATTGTACACTTTCAAACAACTAAAAGAGTATAATTGGATAGTTTATAACCCAAAGGATAAATACTTAAGATGATGGATACCCCATTTACCTTGGTGTGATTATTATGTATTGCATGCCTGTATCAAATTTGCTCATTTATCCCATAAATATATATAACTACCAAGTACCCACAAAAATTTAAAATATTTTTTTAAAAATCGATTTTTAAGTGTACCATTCAAATTTTCTCTATTTTTCTCTATTTTTGAATGATTGGTGATTAAGTGGTTGTGCTGAATTACAATTAGTGTCTTAATACACTATAGCTCTGATTAACATCAGCTTAATTTCAATCAAATATAGAAATTTTGCTCCAACATAGTTCCATCTCCTCCCTTATTATTGTCATACAAATTACATCTTTATACATTATAAGTCTATTGAAAAGTCTTTTATAATTATTGTTTTTTTGTGGTTGCATTTTAAATTGGATAGCGGAAGAGTTACAAACAAAAAATGCGTTTATACTGGCTTTTATTTTCTTATGTAAGTACCTTGAGCAGTACTCTTTACTTCTTCATGTGGATTCAGTTTATTGCATAGTGTCTTTTGATCGCAGCCTGAATGATCCCCTTTAGTATTTCTTGTAGAACAAGTCTACTAGCAATGCATCTCCTCAGTTCTGTTTATCTGGGAATATCTTAATTCTCTTTTGTTTTTGAAGAATAGCTTCTTTGGACGTAGACTCTTTTTTCTCTCAGCACTTTAAATATATTCTCCCACTGCTTTCTGGCTTCATAGATTCTGATAAGTCAGCTCTTTATTCTATTGAAGATCCCTTATAAATGATGATGAATTGCTATTCACTAAAGTTTTCATTTTTTCTTTGGCTTTCTACAGTCTGACTATGATGTGTCTATGTGTGGCTCTCTTTGAGTTCATCCTACTTGGAGTTTGTAGAGCTTCTTGGATATGTAGATTGTTTTCTATCAAATTTGGGGAAATTTCAGCCATTATTTCTTTAAACATTATTTCTGCTCCCTTTTGCTTCTTTTCTCTCTCTGGGACTTTTATAATGCATATGTGAATATGCTCAATGGCATCCCACAGGTCCCTGAGGCTCTGGTTCATTATTTTCTTTTTCTTTTTTTGAGACAGAGTTTTGCTCTTATTGCCCAGGCTGGAGTGCAGTGGCGTGATCTCAGCTCACTGCAACCTCCACCTCCCAGGTTCAAACGATTCTTCAGCCTCAGTCTCCTGAGCAGCTGGGATTATAGGCATGCACCACCAGGTCTGGCCAATTTTTGTATTTTTAGTAGAGATAGGGTTTCACCATTTTGGCCAGACTGGTCTTAAACTCCTGACCTCAGGTGATTCGCCGGCCTCGGCCTCCCGAAGTGTGGGATTATAGGCATGAGCCACCGCACCCGGCCTGGTTCATTATTCTTTAGTCATTTTTCCTTTTGTTCCTTGGATTGGATGATTTTAATGACCCTGTCCTCAGATGGGCTGATTCTTTCTCCTGCCTGCTCAAGTCTGATGTTAAGCCCCTCTACTGGATTTTTCATTTTGGTCTTTGCAATTCCAACTCCAAAATTTCTATTTGGCTCTTTGTTATAATTTATCCAATCTTTATTTATAGTTAGTGAGGCATTGTGGTCATACTTTAGTTCTTTACACATGATTTTCTTTAGCTCTTTCAAGATAAGAGCTGACTTAAAATCTTTTTGTCTGGTAAATCAAATGTCTCGACTGCTTCTGGAACAGTTTCTATTGACTGTTTCCCTCCTCCCTCCCATTCCCCATGTAAGGACCACACTTTTATGTTTCATTGTATCACTTGCAATTGCTTTTGTTGTTGAAGCTGGGCATTTTAAATAATATAATGCAATAACTCTGAAAATCAGATATCCCCTCCCCCAGGGTTTATTGTTTTTTGTTTGTTCGTCTGTCTGTTTGTGTGTGTGTTTGGAGACAGGGTCTCGCTCTGTTGCCCAGGCTGGAGTGCAATGGTGCAATCATGTCTCACTGCAGCCTTGACCTCCCAGGTTCAAGCAATGCTCCTGCCTCAGCTTCCCGAGTTGCTGGGACTAAAGGTATGAGCCACTGCACCTGGCCCGGTTTATTGATGTTGCTATTTGTTGTAGTTCTTGCTGCTGTTTGTTTATTGAATTTTCTGGACTAATTTGGTAATGTCTGTATTCCATGTGTTTTCTAGCTACAAAATTGTGCTTGATCAGCTTAAATGATCAGCTAATGATTTAACAGATATCTTTAAATGCTTTGACCCAATAATTATTTTCCTCTTTTCTGAGGGTCTCTGTGTTTGTATATTGGGGCACACCTTCGATGTTCACACAGTTTTGGCTTAACCTTCACTTCCTGCTTGAATAGGGCCTCAAGTTCAGCCTAAGTCAAAGAATTGAGACCCCTTCAAGTCTTTCATTGGCATGCCCACAGCCCTGCACATGCACACAGACTTCTAAATCTCCAGTAATGTGTCAGAGCATTTAATTTTAATTTTTTAATTTTAATGTTAATATTTTTTTGAGACAGGGTTCTGTTCTGTCACCCAGGCTGTAGTGCAGTAGCGTGAACATGACTCACTATAGACTCAACTATACTTAGTGTTAAAGGGTAACAAGATAGGAAAGCCACCTAAAGTTCCCTGTGTAAGTCAAGCTTCTTCTAGGTATCCTGGAGGAAGAGATTTTTAAGAGAAAACTTGATGACTCTGAATTAGCCAAGAAGTGTAAGTTTCAGGCAGTAGTTAAAAGTGAATGCTGTAGGGAAAGGCAGAGAAGACCTTAATACATATATTCCTTTATAAAAGGGGATCAAGTGAAGCTCCTGTCTCAGCCTCCCAAGTAGCTGGGACTACAGGTGTATTTTTTTATTTTTTGTAGAGGTGGGGTCTCACTTTGTTGCTCAGGCTGGTCTTGAACTTCTGGCCTCAAGCGACCGTCCCATCTAAGCCTCCCAAAATGCTGAGATTATAGACATAAGCCACCATACCTGGCCTTGGAGCATTTTAAAGCCTCCTATGGACATCTCACTCTCTAGAGTCTTACATGGTTAGCCTCGTTTGCTCCAATTTATGTTGAAGATTTATGCAACAGAAAAGTTAAACAATTGCTTTGCGATAAAGCTTTTCTTGTGGAGTCAGCTGAAGCTAGGATGTCAGGTCAAATAATACCCTGTGACTGGGCTTTCTCCAGACAGCTGCCTTTCAGGTCAAATAGTGAAAATGGCCTTGAGATGAGACGTTTTGAGGAGCTCCAAATCCAGTCTGGCTCCTCTGGTGAAGGCAAGCCTGCTGGTTCTCACAGCTCTCATGTTTGCGAGGCTACTAGTTTTGAAGGCTATCATAGAACTGAAAAAGGGAGATGGGGGTAGATTAAATTACAATATCGCAAACCCTACTGTTCTTACCAAGATTCAGCAGTTTTTCTTAAATAAATGCTCCTTGAATTGTTGCAAGCATTTCGTTAACTTCCTCAGGTTTGAAAAGGTTGATTTTGACCAATTTCTAGTATTTTTGTTGCTTTTATAAAGGAATATATGTATTAAGGTCTTCTCTGCCTTTCCCTACAGCATTCACTTTTAACTACTGCCTGAAACTTACATTTCTTGGCTAATTCAGAGTCATCAAGTTTTCTCTTAAAAATCTCTTCCTCCAGGATACCTAGAAGAAGCTTGACTTACACAGGGAACTTTAGGTGGCTTTCCTATCTTGTTACCCTTTAACACTAAGTAAACAGGCAGTTACAATATGATGAGATATTCCTCCTGGGGAAATTTAACCTTCTTGAGAATAGGAATAATGTCTCTCCTTAACACGTATAGCATAGGGATAAGGTCAATTGAATGTAAGAGGGCAATCTGTTTTATTCTGAATTTTAAAAAGCCAACAGGTAAAAGTAACAAAAGGAAACCAGAAAGTGGGAATTAATTGAATACACTTTCTAAAAGCAATTCCCTCAAGAAAAACTCCCATTTCACTTATCCTTGTTACTAAATTAATTGCTGCTCCTAATCCTTTTCTAATCTATGCATAAGTTCTCGACTGGCCCTAAGGCATTGGCTATATTAGCATATGAGTCATTTCGAAGTATAATAAATATTCGGGAAGTCCTTTCTCTCTCCTCTGTTGATAATTGTCACTACTTTAAAAGAGTGTTTTTCCATAGGCAAACACAACAAATTCATCTCTAATTCAACTTGTTGAAACAAGAGTGGTGAAGCAGAAAAAGAGGAAAAATCTT
The DNA here is from genome assembly GCF_029281585.2 of Gorilla gorilla gorilla. Lineage (NCBI taxonomy): Eukaryota > Metazoa > Chordata > Mammalia > Primates > Hominidae > Gorilla > Gorilla gorilla. The sequence continues at coordinate 125,891,861 of NC_073247.2, forward strand.
AAAGATGGAGCAGGACAGCTTCATTCTACTACCTTCTCTATGAAAAAAAAAAAAAGAAAGAAAAGAAAAAGAAAGATCAAAGAGAAATTTGGGGAAAATACTCCTACAATAGAAAATACTTCAGAACCTGAACTTTGGTATGACAGGCAATCTCCAAACTAATCTCTGTACTAATCAGCTAAGTGGAATGTTAACAATTGCTCTGTCACACATCAGCGTATAAAGCAACGTCTCAGTTTTGTGTTCTCTGCCTTATCATGATGACACTGTCGATTGTTGTTGAGAATGGGCTGAGGAATTTGGAAGAGCTACTTTACAAAAGGACATTGGGCAATTCTGAAGAGGAAAACAAGTGAGATGGCAGCTGGGGAGGATGAAAAATGATGGTTCAAGAAGGAAAGTTGGAAGTGATAATTGGTATATAAAGGTTATGAGGGAAGGCAGAAACACCAGCTACATGCTGAATTAGAACAACAATTTCCTGTCTGTGTTTGACAGAGCCTACAAGGTGCTTTGGGCTTAGATATGTAATATTAATTGATTTATAAATCAAAATAAATAGAGTTACTTTGGGTTGTTCAGATTTTTATTCTAGACTTTGCTCTCCTTTTCTACTTTTATTTTACTTTGATAAAACTTTACAAAAATATTTGGGATTGAGAAGATAGTTTCACAGAACATCTCGTTAAGAGCGAGGCCTAATGTTAAACGACGAGTTGATGGGTGCAGCACACCAACATGGCACATGTATACATATGGAACTAACCTGCAACTTATGCACATGTACCCTAAAACTTACAGTATAATTAAAAAAAAAAAGAAAAAAAAAAAGAGTGAGGCCAATGGAGGCTCCAACTGAATAGAAAATAATTTTGATAATTTAATAAGTCTATAAACAATATATTGGCTGAAAGCAGCATTTTCTTAGGAACCATCAAAGCTAGGTTCCAAGTCAGGATGCCGTACTAATAGCCAGGTTGTACCAACTTCCTTGGAGAATAGGCTGTGCTTCTGCAACATGCTTTCTGTCTGTCTAGAATCTCATCTAGAGTATGTTCTGTGCTTCTGCAATATGCTTTCTGTCTGTCTAGAATCTCATCTAGAGTATGTTCTGTGCTTCTGCAACATGCTTTCTGTCTGTCTAGAATCTCATCTAGAGTATGTTCTGTGCTTCTGCAACATAGTTTCTGTCTGTCTAGAATGCCTATCTCCAAGCTTGAATACCTGACAAATTTGCAACACATTCCTCCATATCGGAGCATCAAGCCAAACACCTCATGCTCGAAATTTTGACACTTTAAAGTGTGCTGTGTGTGTAATGCATTCTGGGACCAGACTGTCTACCAGCTCTGCCACTTCAAAGCTGTGAGTTATTGGGCAAGTCACCTAATTGCTCTATGCCTCAGTCTCCTCATCTGTAAAATAAGCAGGATATTAGTATCTGCTTCATAATGTACTTGTGTATATTTAATGAATAATTATGTAAGGTCTTTAAACATTACTAAGCATGCATCAAGTGCTCTACAAGTATGTGATTTTATTCTCCTCTCCTCACGGTTCACTGATTCCTTCTGTGTAACCACTCTGTACTTCTGATAAATGTCTGTTACAATCTTTACTGCAAGTAGTTGCCAGAATGTCTGTTTCCCTGGACTGTACTATGAGCTTGAGAGCAGAAACCATATTTTAGTAATCTTTGTATTCCCAGCATTTAGCACAGTACCAGGCACCAATTGTATTCAAAATATCATCTCATTGCTCTCATGCTTGCATGCTCTCTCTCTCTCTTTGATGGTTCCACTCTCTACTCCAGGCCCATAATTCTCAGCATTTCCTCAGAATATATCTTTTGTCTACACGAATTCCCTGGATTTTGACTGTCTAGTCTCTGCTGATGACTCCAATTTACTTGCCATATTCCCACCAGCACTCCAATGTCTGGCTTGCTATGATCTAGCTTCAGAAAGGCTGCCACCTCCTCAAATGAACTCTGTCCCCAAATTCAACTTTTAGTCGACCCTTTCGAACTACCCTCTTTCTTGCCAAAATTGTGATTGAATTGCCTAGCAAAACTGCTTCCATCATAGTACATTACGTTGTGTTGGGTTTTATATTGTTGGAGTTCAAAATGCTGGAGATCAGAGCTCTATTGCTATATTTCTGAGTATCATGGCAAATATGCACAGTAAATTACAGATAATTATTGCACATAATCCAAGTAATAAAGAAAATAGTATTGATTGAAAATGTAATCACTATGCCTACTTCCTCTTGCTGGAGCCCTCCTCTAATTATTCAATTTCCTGATGCTCCACTCGTTTGCTCTCTTTCATTTTTTCCTCCTTTGCATGCTTTTTTCATCTTATATCTCTCACAGCTTTAGCCTTATCTCCTCAGTCTATATTCTTTCCTCTTCTTCATTTTCTTTCCTATACAAAGCTTGTTTTAAAAGGTTCTACTCCTTCACCTAGCATAACCCTCCTAACCCTCTGGCTCCTTACCTCACCTTTCAAAATAAAAACAAACAGGCAATTTGAAGTCAATTGAACATTTCAGGAATGCTTCCCATGCTTTGTAGCTGTAGATATGAGTAAAAAAGATTGTTTTATTCAGCAAATATAGTTGGAGTAGGGGTTAGGAGTGGCAGTTTCAAAGATTGCAGATTAGGTAAAGGCCATATCATAGTGGCTTAATTAAGGTACAATATGTTCTGGTTAGGGACCAGAAGACCGCTACTGACGGTCATTGGTCATGTATTGAAAGTACTCTGATGCATTTGCTCAGTCACAACTGCTTCCTTGAACATCACTTCTCAAGTTATTTGGAATGAGTAAAGCTGATTTGCCAGATTCATTTTCTGCAATTAATAAACATAATTCAGTAAGCTAGATAAGATGGATGTAGTCATTAGAAAGAATGGCATGAAGGGCATTTATTGCATCTGATTCTTAAACTCAGCAATAAAACAGCTTTATTTAGAGTAAATAGAACCCCAGAGGCTGATCCGTTTCCTATTTTTCATATTTATATGGTTCTCTGGGAGGCCACAAGGAGCTCTAGGATTGCAATTTTAGCCCTCAAAAATAGCATGAGAGATAGTAAGAAAACTTCTGGGGATAACACAGAGGGTGGTGGTATTCAAATGAGCACATCAGACTTACTCCTTTCCTTAAAACTCCAAGATAGAAAGAGCCAGTATAAAGTACATCAACCTTTCAGGAGACAGATAAATATGAGGGAGAAGAGTTCAGAAAAAGTAGAATTTAGGATTGAAAACCAACCAAAACCAAACTTGAATGAGAGAAAAAACGTGAATTAACCAAACAAGTGGAATACAATACATTTGTATGGAAGAAGTTGGTTTTTAAGGCCATGCAAGCATAAAATTCCAGTATTGATGAAGAACATACTTCTGGCTCCAAAAATGCATCTTGAGCATGTTAATGAATGTAGTTAAATACATGGATGTTCGGTCCAGTATCCAAACATCAAGGGAGGCCTAATATACCTGGAGAAAGTGTTGCTGTTACTGGTGTGACTAAGAACCACGGGATCTGACTGCCTCCAAATAGCATTTCCTTCCCCACTCAACCTCCACATTCTTTTTGACTTCCCCATTACCCACATCTTTTCCTTTTCCCTTTTACACATTAAACTAGTCCCAGTAAGGGACTAGCAGAGGGCTTCTGAGAGAGGTTTTCCTCTGGACTGAATGAACCTACTACAGAAAAGCACAGACAGTGAGGAGGAGGGAAGTCAGAAAACAATACTTGCCCCGTTCTGCAGTCTTCACACTATCACCGAGCCTCATGTGTGTGTCTGTTTACCTGTACACACGTAAGGCCCACAACGTTTGTGGGGTACCCTCATTCTCTAATCATCACACATTTTTCCTTTCTCATAGCAATAAGAAAATACAATTTATAAGAGAAAATCTGTCTCTCTGTGGGTACTATTCAGCTCATGCAAGCATAGCACTTTTTCTTGCAGTATTATGTGCTTTGTACTGCTATAGTTTTCATATCTGTTGTGATGCCCTTAAGCATCTCAGATGCTTTCTTCTCCTGTTTGCTGTTATTGGTGGTAAATCAGAAATGTGCTCAACTATTCCCATTTGGTGCACATATACACATATCCTGTGGTATGTATAGTATACATTTTACATGTGTACACCTAAATATGATGTTTACCTGGGAATTAGTATGTCTTTTAGAGGAAAGAAATATCTTTCATTTATTCACATTCCTTGTAATTAGATAAAAGTAATTATTTCAGTGCATGTTTATTATTTGAAAGACTACTTTGGTATACATAAATAATATTGAGATCTTAGGTTTTTTTCAATCAAATTTTATCAATTAGTTAAAGAGGATGAGAGACAAAAGCTGAATGACTTTCAGCAGACATTTGCAACTGCAATCAAAACCATTTGTGCTCCTTTTCCAATCACCAAAGAGATTAAAATCATCGTCATCTCACTGGACTGTATTTTTGACAGATCCTCTCATAAAAGGGATAGAGCTGATAATGTAGGAGGTAAGAAATTATTGCCCCAAATGCTGGTAAGGTTATGAAAGCTACATTTTTAAAAGAGCTGGTTTTGGTGAATATATTTCAATTGTGTTTGCAATTCAGAGTTGTTTTATATTAGAGATTAAAGATTTCTTTATCAGCAATGACTTAGAGTTCTGAAATGAAATGTAGAGCCAGTTAATTTCATTTTCCTGTGTCAGTGATGCTCTTTTCCCCTTTCATAAAGAAACGGGCCATTTAAAGTTTACAGAGTTTATGGGAAGCTTCCATGGTGACACCCTTTTCTTGGTAAAACAATGACCTTGCCTGGGTTTTTGGCTGGATCAGATGTGACTAAGGATTTGAGGATTTGATGCATCCTGTGTCAAGCTGAGAATAACACTCTCTTCTGCCTGTGAAGTGATACCTGGACTAGCAGAATTTTTCGGCCTTATCTAATTCCATTGTCCCATACTGACTGTTCTATTTTCACATACTGAGAGGAATCTATTAAGTGCTTGGACTTTTCAGAGAAAACTTTCTTTTGTTTTCCTTTCTCATCCCTTAATGAGTACCACGAGTTCTGTTTTAAAGTGCAGCACAATCTTTTAAAAAGAGGAACTGTAGGTTCAATTTCTATCTTTGTAACTAAGTTATGTGACTTTGAGTAAGTCAATTAACCAACCAGATTGAAACTGTGTTGTTACTTCAGGTTAATATTTTGCCATTGCTATTGAAAATGATGATGATAATGATAATTGATGATGACGTTTTGTTTTTTTGAGGGTGAAATATAAATGATAATTTTCAGAACATCATTACCCTGAGCACAGAAGGATTAGCTCCTCTGAGAACCAGAGGAAGTATAAATAGCTTGTATCCTGAGCCAGAAATAAATCAATCATTCCTTGGGCTTGTGTTAATCATTTCTGCTTTATAATTGCACCAAAAACAAGGAGATCCTCTTAAAAACTAAAATGTAGTATTCAAGTAATGGGCCAAAATAAAAACCCCACTAAAATGCAATGGGAGGTCTAATGGGTGATACTTTGGGTGTGGATGAGGTGGAGATCTTCAGTGTGGCTATGAAGCACTGATGGTCTCCAGTGAGGTCATATCAGATACCTGGGACATAGAGTGTTGCAATCAGTTATGTTTTATGTTCACATATGTTATTAGCTATGCTTACTCTAGTTTCCAAAGGATTTATATTTAGACATAAGGTAAAACAGACAGAGGATTATCCCAATGGTAATGTCACTCAAACTTGCACTCTGATGTGTTTTGTGAATTAGAAAATAGTGTGGAATTAGTTAACTCACTGGAAACTACATATATCTAAGGGTATTCCCATTCCATCCACTTTCAATATTCTACCCTATGTTATCTTTCCAATATTACATACATTTTCTGTTTATTATATTCTTCTCTCTAACCAAAAATGTAAGCTCTATGAACTCTAGTGCCTGCAGAAATATCTGGCATATAGCTAGCATTAAAACAAGATTGTCCATTGGGAAAGGGATTAAAAAATGTCACCCTAAAATATGCCACTTTGGCATAAGGATTATTTTGAACTGAAGACAATTTAGAAAAAGCAGGTTATGAGAAGAGTTCTCTGCCCTCCCCCATCTGCCTAAATGCAGGGTATACATTTCCTTTATGAAAGTGTCTCCCCTCTTTTGTACCAGACAGAGAACAATCCTTATCACCAGAGACAAAGAAGGTACTACGATGAGTCTACAGAAACAAATCTTACTAAATAACTTTTATCTACCATTTAGTTTCCTTATATATTTACCTTCCCATAATTTACTGCCCCTAGAAGCCCAAACCTCTTTTCCTTTGTCTAGTCATCTCTCCACAGTTTGTCACCCTTTGTTAAAATGGTATATAAACCCTTGTGTCTAACCACTTCTTTGGTTTTTGTTTTTTTAACTTCTTTTCTGTGAAGCCCCCCAAGCACATATAATACAATGTGTACGTCTTTTCTTCAGTTACTCTTGTCTTTTGTCAGTTTAAATCACAGGTGGCAGCTACAGAACCTGAGAATAGAGGAAAAGTTTTTCTCCCCTGTAGTTCAATAGACAATTACCCCGAACCCAAAGGCTATCTTTCTCTTTGCCACAGTCTCTATGAACTACCATTACTAATGTTAATCACTTAAGAATAGGCCAGGCGCGGTGGCTCAGGCCTGTAATCCCAACACTTTGGGAGGCCGAGGTGTGTGGGTCACCTGAGGTCAAGAGTTCAAGACCAGCCTGGCCAAAATGGTGAAACCCCGTCTCTACTAAAAACACAAAAATTAGCCATGTCTGGTGGCATGTGCCTGTAATCTTAGCTACTCGGGAGGTTGAGGCAGGAGAATCACTTGAACCCAGGAGGCGGAGGTTGCAGTGAGCCAAGATCATGCCATTGCACTCTAGCCTGGGCAACAAGAGTGAAACTCTGTCTCAAAAAAAAAAAAAAAAATCACTGAAGAATTACAAATGTTAGGAGTGCTTGACTTCATTGCCATTTGGAAAAGGAAAGACATTATAAAAATCTGATTACCTCTTGGGGGTGTATCACACACATGAAGGTTTTTAGTCTAATATGAGAAAAGTTGGCACAAAAGAATATATATAGAAAATTATGGCATTTGCTATCATTTGAGCACTTTACAGGTGTCAGATTCTTCAAGCGCTTTTTGTGTTTTATCGTAATAATCCTTTATAAAGTAGATAGTTTTACTAGCCCTGTTTCATAGATGAGGAAACTGAGGCACAAAAGGCCAAGTAATTTGCCTAACACCCAAGATTAGAATCTGGGTTTGAACCTAGGAAGCCTCCCTACAGTACATACATACTTGCCCACTACACTCAACTACATATATATGAAAACACTTAGCTATAATAACATGATTGAGGCAAAATTACATTTAAAAAGGGAGTTGGGGAGTCAAGGAAGACGTCACCTTCTGGGATCATAAGCGAGAGTTTATAAGATGACTAGAAGAACAGATCTTATCCCTCTGCACTTCAGTAAACATTGTGGGCTAGGTGATAGGAAGAAGACACGGGGCAAACCTGGTAAGAACTTATCTCACTCTCTAAATCTAGTAACAACAATTCTTTTGCATCATATCAGTTTTGAGTAAATGGTTGAATAAGGGGGAAAGATGGCAATACATTCATAATGTTTTATAAGCATCCTGGGGGAAAAGGATCTGGACGGCACAATAAATGGCAACCAAGGTAGAGAAAGAAGATAGATCAAAACCTCATGAGTGAATAAAAATAGGTGAACAGACCCAGGATGAGTAAGTGGGCTACAGAAGTTTTTATTGGAAATTAAATGATGGTACAGATAACAATGAAGAGGAAGGCCAGAGAAGTGCCCAGATAGGCCCTTACATAGGGGCTTTCAGCTTTTACAGACATGAAAATCAGAATTCTCAGCAGAACAGATTCACATTAATTAAGCTCAACTTACTATTTTACAATAATTTGACATTAAGAAATAAAACTGCCAAGTGGAATTGGATTCTGCTTCTCTCCCCAGTGTATTCTCTCCCCATAGGCATGCTACATGAGATAACTAAATATTAACAAAATTTTAATTGGAGGAACAAAATATTTTATCTTTCATTTAGGGCATTCCAAATACTGCTTGTTTGGGATAATCTTTGCTTGTGTCAGTGACATTTTGTTTCTATTTTCCTAGCTGGCCAAATCTCCTAATTCCTTTCTTTGGATGTGCTAATGATTTCATTGAACCTTCTATCAAGTCTGGGAGTCCTTTTCTTTCTTTCCGTTGCCTGAACAGCTTTCTCCTCTCACTGACTAGGTGTTAATTTTAAAGCCTCAAGCTCAGACGGCATTCAAGTTTCCCTTATTGTCATATGTTCCTTGATTGGGAGACACCTCACTATAACTCTAGCCGTGTATGAAATGCTCATGTCACTTGCTTTCTAGTTCAATTTGTTCTTGCAATCCTCTCCTTTTAGTTCCTTGAAGATCACAAGCTCTCACCTCAGAGATTTCACACATGGTGTTGCCTTCTCCTGCAAAGCTCTTCGCATCCAGCAGGAAACTAATTAATGCCCATTGCTTAGGCACGTAGAAAACTTCTTTGTGGACCAATTCCTAGACTAGAAAACTCCCTTTGTTATTTTCTCTCAGAGCACACTGGTTTCATAAAATTTATCAAGATGTATAATTACATATTTATGCAAGTGTTTGCTTATTGTTTAGCTTTCCCCACTTAGTGATGTAAGGGCAAATAGACCAGTCAAAAGAAGAGGTTTAAAGTCTCTGCATTGAAAATAAGGGAAGAGGCCCCCCTTCTTTTTCTTTCAGAATTTCTTTCTCTGCCCTTTTTAAGTGTACATAAATGTTTGTTATCACTAAATAACCTTCTTGCCAGTCTCACAACACAGGAATATTTCCCCAGTGACCTGACAGCCATGTCTTTGAAATGTAATAATCAAAAAAGATAACATCCTATTTCCCAGTTTCCTGGGAGGATACAGGCCTAACTTCAGCTGGCACCTGACTCCAAAAGGCAAAACCTACCTTTAATCATCAAGATAAAAGAAAATTAGCCATTTTATCTGAGAATATGAATGTAATATGTTGTATCCACTTACTTGTATAAAAGAGTGTGATTTCTTTCCACCTTTTAATTTCTTTAGTGAATTGCCTGTGCTCTGCATCACATTTTGATTTGTTACTTATTCTTTTTTTATTTTTATTTTTTTCTCAGCATATCATCCCTCGAATGTTGCTTATCCAATAATAAACTTGTTTTCGACCTCTATTACCTTTGTGGAGACACTTTCTGGGCCTGGAGGAGATTTTGCTTCAATGATATTCCCTCAACAATGCTAAGCTCCATGAGAATACTAACCAGGTCTGTTTTGTTTACCACCATATTCTCTGTGCATACACCGTGACCAGTTCAGTGTATAAGTCAAATAATTGTTCAATGAGGGAATAAATAAAAAATCTGGCAGGAGTCTCTATATTCCCCCTCACTTTTCTCACAGGGCCATTATGAAGACCAAATGGAGTCAGACCAATTTACTGGGGAGCTTTAGTTCTATTGCTATTTTGTAATAGGATTAAGGATATGTTGCTTAAACCCTCTAAGCTTCAGTTTCCTCATCTATCGAATAGGGGTAATAATAGAACCTACCTCAAGATTCTTGTGAGGATAAATTGAAAGATTGCATTTAAAATAAGCAATATGGTGCCTCGCACATAGGGAGTAATAAATTCAGCTGCTAATAGTTTAATTGTTTGCCTCAAATAAATAAACATATTCATTGTAACTCAAGGACCACAATGATAAGAACAGCTGTAGATTGGAAGAGGTATGAAGAATTGCCTGTGGCATCTCGGCAGGAAATTTTGTGATTCTACCACCCTATTCCCAGGTTTATCTGGACTTTTCCATTACGCTGACACCATGGGACCGAAGTTCCTATTCCAATCATTTTTCCTACCTTTCTTCAGTGATCTATAAGCAGTACCTCACTCAGCCAGGAATTCTTAAGTGTGAGACATGTCAGGGTACCTGTCAGCCACAAGTAAGCAAGCTGCAAACTTACATTTATAGAATCTGGCCTTTTTTATTTTCTCTCCTGACTAGTGGGTAGCTACTCTCTGAGAATAACTTTCTATCCTTTTGTCTTAACTCAGGTAGGAGATATCTCTTCTCTTTATGCTTTCAAGTAGGTGAGCCCAGTAGGGTTATTTGTGGATTTATAGTCTTTTAAAACTTCCTTCACCAGACCTAGAATAAATTATGCTATGATTTTTACGATCCCTCTTAGAGGAGAAAACAAGTCTTTTCCCCTCTACCCTCCTAGGTGCAATGGCTGGGGCCCCTGGATCAAACTGATAAAAGACAGATGAACAAGAGAGTTAAACTCCAGAGGTTCACACACAAAATTGTGACTCATGGAAGCAGCAGATGATTGAAGCTTTTGTACCATTTTAGGCTGATATGGTTAAGCTTTGTGCCCCCACCCAAATCTCAACTTGAATTATAATCCCCATAATCCCCATGTGTCAAGGGAGAGACCAGGTGGAGGTAACTGAATCATGGGGGTGGATTCCCCCATGCCGTTCTCATGATAGTGAATGAGTTCTCACAAGATCTGATGGTTTTATAAGGGGCTCTTTCCCCTTCACTCCCACTTCTCCTTCCTGCCTCCTTGTGAAGAAGGTGCCTTGCTTCCCCTTTGCCTTCCGCCATGATTGTAAAGTGTCCTGAGGCCTCCCCAGCCATGCTGAACTGTGAGTAAATTAAATCTCTTTCCTTTATAAATTACCCAGTCTCAGCTATGTCTTTATAGCAGTATGAAAATGGACTAATACATAGGCTAAATGAAAGAAAAGGGGTTTTGAGGACAAGCATGGTGGCTCATGCCTGTAATCCTAGCACTTTGGGAGGCAGAGGAGGGTGGATCACTTGAGGCCAGGAGTTTGAGACCAGCCTCATCAACATGGAAAAACCTCATCTCTACTAAAAATACAGAAATTAGCTGGGCATGGTTGTGCATGCCTGTAATCCCAGCTACTTGAGAGGCAGAGACACGAGAATCTCTTGAACCTGGGAGGCAGAGGTTGCAGTGAGCTGAGATCGCACCACTGCACTCCAGCCTGGGTGACAGAGCAAGACTCTGTCTGAAACAAAACAAAACACACAAAAAAACAAAAACAAAGAAAAAGGGTTTGGGACTTTTGGGCAAGAGAGACAAGTTATGGGAAGATGAGAGGAGGCAATGGATGATAAATAAGGGTTGTCTTGTTATGCGGATAAGAGGCTTTCAGGTGACAAGAGTTGTCTCCTGAAGAGCAGTTCCCTTCCTGGTAAGATACATCTTTACAAATGGAAATTTCCATTACAAATATACATTTCTTTTATAAAAATGTAAATCTATATTTTATTTTTAGGTAGTTAGGAGAAGGTAAAGAGCTTTTCTTGCCTGTATTGATTCTCAATTGCCTTTAGCTCAAAATTATCTTTATGCCAAAGCGGCATAATTTTGGGTGGCATATTCTGGTACCTTTCACTCCCCACATCCCACATCCCCATACACTGCTCTGAACATCCTTAAGTAGATACATCATGGTCAGAACAAAAACCATCAACTGTCATGATATTAAGTATTTTAGAAAAGTTAGGTGTGTGTGTGTGTGTGTGTGTGTAGGGTGAGTGAATAGGAGAGAGTTATTCATGAAAGATCACTGAGCCAGGATTAAGAAAGCATGCTTTCCCTACAGAGACTACCAGTGTGTTATTATGTGAACTCAGGCTAATGATTTAATTTCTTAGTTCATTTATTTCTCTTATTAAAATCGGAACTGACTATGCCTTTCTGCAAACTAGTTAACTGTACTTGCTACAGCACTAAGCACAAATAAATCACTCATTAATACCTGTAGGTTAATGGAGTGATCCATGGGGAAGTTACATGTGGAAATGATGAGGGCATTTTAAATCCCTAGGATAAAAGCTTCCACTGCATTTAATGTAAGGTACTATACCTCACCATAGTACTGTCTTCAGAATCTTATATTTTTAGCATTTTAGTAATGAAACCTCTAAGAATGAGAGTCATGTTCTTTTCAACATTTTAGCATTTCAGTCTAATATGGAAGCACTATACTCAGGAGTCAGCTTAGGAGACCTGTGCAAAGAAAGTCGGACACTGAGATGCTTTTATGCTCTGCTTTAGAAACATATCTCATAGTGAGATAAAGTAATAACAGTAATTTCCTTGTGTGACTCATAAACTGATCCTGGAGGCAGTTGCAAGAAAGAGTTCTACATATTGCTAGAATAACTGCGTAGCTTCTGTAACCATATTTACTGGACCCCAAATCACAACACATAGTTTGACCAAGGATTTTTCCTGATTTATAAATATCTGTGAAAAGTCTTACAAAATTATTAAGATTAAGTAATATCTCAGTCTACCTTTAACTAATCACCTTTATTGAGAATAATAAAATTATAGAACATCTGGATTGTCTGTCCTGGACAATTTGGAACTGATAATTACCATGTGTACAGCCAAAATGATTATCTTGAAGAGGACAAAATTCCTTTAAATGCAATTAGGCTTGCGTATTTATTTAAACACTAGTCTTACTCTCTTACAGTCATACCTTGTATTAAAGTATATAAGATGCCCTAAAAAGAGAATAATCACCAAATGAATCTATTGCTTTCTTCCCCTGAGTTAATAGATTGCTACAATAGGTAATAATTCCATGTTCCTCTGTATTAGGAAAAGGTAGTTACTAATAGACAATGGTACAGTTGTTATTTAACCACACCTATATAATCAGACAAAATGGCTCAGTGTACATCTCTCATTTGGCATAATAGTGATCTTTGTCACTGAACTTTAGATATATCAAATGATATATCTAATTTGTTTTTAGGAAATAGATATCTTGATTTTCCCTTGATATTTACATAGCTATGGGAGACCATTATCCCTGGGATAATACTTCTTTTTTAACTGCCAATTTCTTAAAAATAACAAATGCATCTTCCGGCCCTTTTAAGTTTCTTATTTTGGAGGTCAGAATTCAGCTTTTGTTTTTGTTATAGTCAGCATGTTAGATATTTTTGCCTCTAAGGAGTTTCAGCTTCTCCATATCCCCTTGTGGTCTCCATGTGTACTATACTAGGTTTCTTATTTTCAGTGAGTTGAAATCACTGCTGCTGGACGTGCCAATTCTTTTCTCTCACTGTGAACGAGCCTCAAGCTTGAGGAAGGTAGAGCATGGATGAGTGGCAATTCACAAGCCAGAAGAACCTATCTGGGCCTGCTTCCACCACCTTGGTCCTTGCCAAATTCTCAGGCCCCTCAGAGGTAGGCCCCATAACTACCGAATTGGCCAATGTTTGGGAGTTTTCCCAGATTTAATTTGAATGACGGGCCGCTTTCCACAAATACACAGTACCAGCAGTCTGATCAAAGACATTATCCTCTCTAGTCCTTTTAAGATTAAAGAGATTCAGTTTGTATCCAAATGATGAGTGCCTTCCAAAATAGATGGCTATGAGTAGAAGAGTGGGAAAAAATCTAATTATTATTTAGTTCTTTGTGATTACTTTTAGCCAAAATAGAACTGACAGCCTTGGAAATACTACTAGAAGCATAAATTAGGCAACATATCTTATTATCATCCAAACTTAGTATTATGCTGATATTACAACACTGCCAATCAGATTGGAAACTCAGTTCTCACCTAGTGTGTAGAAAGGAACATTATTTTTTTTGTTGTGAATCTCTCTTCTGTAATGTTCGGAAAAATCCAGGAGGTACTCTTTTCAGTTCTTTTGGCTACATCTCTCTATCCTATTCTAAAGCCACCTCTCAAAGAGCATTGCAAGGGGCCTCCTCAGAAAAAAGGAGAGGGTGTACTCTGAGACTGTGTTGCCATATCAACTCAAGATAATTTGAAAATGAAAACCAAACAAACAAAGCAGGATAGGGTTTGCGTGTTGGTGGTCATGTTGAGGCTTTGTAGGGGCCAAAGGGGGGAGTTCTCCTTTGCCCTATGAGGGTTTCCTGAAAATCACTGACAAGAGGCCGATGAATATGAGAAAAGGCATACAAATTTATTTAATATACATGTATGAGAGCCTTCAGAATGAAGACCCAAAGATACAGGGCAAATTGTCCATTTTTATGCTTAGGTTCAACAAACTATGGATAGCCATGTAGATGTATGATTGGATAAAAAGGGCATGATCTAATGCTAATAGACTGAGTGGGGAAACCAAGGAAGGCCTGTCTGTCTAGCTTCTTCTTGGCTTCTCTGAGCAAGCATTCCTTCCTTTTGGGTGTCGGGCAGGGCCCTCTCTGGAATGGGGATCTTAGGACCTATATAGTCAAACAAGGTAGGTCAGATGATTTCTTTATGGCCAGCTTTTACACAGAAAGGCGGAGGGAAAATTAGAGTAGCATTTTTAGGTTTTATGACTGGCTTTCAGGAAAAGAGGTTATGGTTTTTCTGACCCTCCTTGGGGAAGAGGGATTCTAGTTTCTATGGCTAGCCTTGAGGGAGAAGGGGACAGAGAGACAGGAGAGCAGGACAAAGTCAGAGAAAAACTTCTGCTTCTGAGGATGCTGCTGAGGCCTTCATTTTGGGGTATTGTTTTCTGAGCCCAAATCACTTCAAATGCTCCACTTCAACCTTCATCAAATCCACCAGCTTCATTCATTTTTTTTTCAGCATATGTTTTTCCAGTATATTTAAACAATCAAACTTAATGGATAGTCTGCATTCTTTTCTGGACCCTAATTTCCTTGCTTCCAAATTTGCAAGAAGCTAGAACTGACTGATAGGGGTAAGACTGAATAGAAAAACACTATTTGTCAATAAAATTGCTGTGTATATACCACACTTCTACTAAATACTGCACTCAAACACTGAATCCTTGATATAAAATGTTCTCAGGCTGCATAGTGTTTTGAACCCTGAGGTTGTGTGCATGAGTATCCAAAAACGCTTGCAAAGTCAAATAATTTTGTAATCCTCCCTAGGTAGATCCCGAGAGTAACCGGTTAATAGGTGGGTGGCACAATGTGTCAGTTGAAGGAGACAGCTGAGCTGTAGAAGCAGTGTGGTGTCATTAAGAGAACATGGACTTTTGACTCAGACAGTTGGCCTGTGGCAAGTTATTTAACGTGTCTGTGATGCAGTTTCTTTAGATGGAAAACACATATCACTGCTGCTTCGAAGGGCCACATAGAAGATTAATATAGAAAGTGTTTACAAAATATCTAGCACTGTACTTGGAACATACTGGGTGTTCAAGAAAAGGTGCTTGTTATCTGAAAACCAAGGCTCTAGAAAATTTTAATATGCGCTTATTTAAAACAAATACAATTTTTATTTTCTAACGGTGCTCAGGTTATACGACTACATTTGATATGAAAAATAACCCTGTTATATAGGAAATGTACTTATTATATTCTCATTTACAAGTGACAAAACTGAGAGCCCAAAATGTATGCAACTTTCCCAAAGTAATCCAGTTAGCAAGTGGGAGACAGGACTAAAATGTGGGTGTTTTTGCTCCCAGTCAAGTGCTGTCTCAATGGTACAGAAGACTCATGAGTTCAGAGGAATGAAAATACAAGGGAGAAAGGAAAAAAACAATTATAATGGAAGATAAATCAGTTATTTATAATCACTTTGTATTTTTCAAAGAAGCATTGATCCTAAGGAGGGTCCTTTGGAAATATTTACAGTATTATTTGTGAAGCTAAAAGAATAAGAAAAAACTAAATTGCTCTGCATAAGAAAAGGGCAAACTCTTAGAAGTAGAATGTGCTTGATTTAGGAGGCCAAAGCCAGTAGGGCAGGCCAGATGTGGGTGCTGGTAGTTGAAGGAAAACTTTGGAGGAAAAGGAGAGATGCCTCACTGATATGTTTTTCTTCTTTTTTAAAAAAACAAATTATTTATTTAGGTTTTATTTTTTTAATTGATGCATTGTAACTGTACATATATATGCTGTAAAATTTGATGTTTCCATACCTATCTATGTTTTATAATGATCAATTCAGGGTATTTAGTGTATTCATCACCTCATGCATTTATCATTTTGAATTTTTTAAATAATTTTGTTTTTTGGGTGTGATATAACCCTAAATTCACTCTCCTAACAAATCATTAGCAAAATATTAATTTCTTAATAATGGTAGGAGAGTAGATTTTCTTTGTCAGGCTGAAGAAAATGCCAAGATATATTGCAGAGTTAGTTGGAATAATTTCTATCTTCTTTCCATACCAGTCACATCTAACTTGCAAATGAGTAGATTGCCATCTTTTAACCTTTCAAGAAAATTAAGAGTATTTTAAATGCCTTTGTATGTTCTCTAGCAGAAAGCCTCCATAAATTCTAATATGCACAATGGCCAAACCAGTGATATGAAGGAGTGAGGCAGGCTGAGTGGAGGGTGTATGCTTCATCCAAAGGGGACTGCCTCAACTCAGACCAGGCAGATGGCTTCCGTACGGAACTGAGTGTTGCCAGATCTTCTGATTTTCTTCAAAAGCAAAGAAACAAACCGATGATCTGAATTTTTACATGAAATTTTCTGATTTTAAAATATCTACCATGTTTTAAAAACAAAATGAAATAAATGAGCAAACAGAAAACATTGTACTGGCCAAAGGAAATAATCTACAAGCTGGATCTGCCTCTGGACCACCCGTTTGCAACTTCTGCCAGCAGTCCCAATACTTCCACATGTCCCAATACTTCCACATGCTACAAATTAAATTTGAAAAGCACTGGTATACATACATCCTAAACACCCCAGGCTAAGGATTTAATAAGTAATTGTATAACCTATCCTCTCTGTACCTAAATTCCCTCATCTGGAAAATTGGAAAAATCATTGTGCTTTCCTTATACGATTGTTGTAAGGATTAAATATATTAGTGCATTACTCTCTTCATTCACCTCTCGTCCGTCTTCTACAATCACTCAAAGTCTGAATTTACCTCTAGCTAATCTCTAAGCAATAGTTACATGGCTAACCAACAGCAACTAGATGCAAATGGGAACAGTCTTTATGCCTTTTTCTTTTTAATGCTTTCCTTTACTCCCCAGTGCTGGTCAAGACCTAAGTTATGGTTTTGACTAGTACCATGTCTCTCCAAATCTTCCTAAGGCCACAGGTAAATTTCTAACTGAGCTCCAGCAGAGGGTTTCTTGCTAGTGTTCCTATTACATAATGCTATGAAAAAGAGCTTTTTGCAGGCACTGCTTTAATCTCACTGCTTTAGAACTAAAAATTCAATATTTGTTCTTCAGCCACTAGTTAAAACCAAGCCACTTTTGTGGTTTTCAGATTTTTGAAAAACACAAGTGGCTTGGTCTTAATTAGCAGCTTACAAAAATAAATGCTTACATGAATTCAAATAACACCAGTCAAATCCACCCAACCACATATAACTACTGCATTTTACTTGCTGTATAAACAATCTGCTTCCATCACACATTATTGTGTTGTAGACATTTTTCTAGTCAGTGAATTTCACTCAATAAATAAAAACAGCATAATATGTAAATAGGTTTCTAACATTCTCTTATGTCATGATTTATTTACCCAAACATCTATAAATAAGCATTTAGGTAGTCCCATTTCTTTGCATTTTTAAGCAATGTAAGGGCTACTATTTTTATATATAATTTTTTTTCCTGATAATTATTTTCTGGAGCTATATTTCTAGAAAAGGAATTGCTTCATGAGTATTTATACATAGGTTAAATTTTTATACTTGCTGAAACATTGCTTCCTGGAAAATATATTTTGTAACTCCAAGAGGGCAAGAATGACTGTATACTTTTCTATATTCTCACCAATACTGGATATTGTAATTTTCCCTTTTATGAGTTTATCTTTGCAAGGCTTATAAAAGACAAATGATATCTCATTGCTGGTTTTTTGTTCGGATTTTTTTGTTTGTTTTGGTTTGTTTTTTGCATTTCTTCAATTATTTGGTCAAATATCTTTTCCCATTATTTCAGCAAAATTTTTTTTGGTTTTAATTATGAATTGTCTGTCCCTGCTCTCTGCAAACATTTCTATTAGAACATTCATCTTTTCCTTGTTTATTTATAAGGATGCCTTTTATTAAATCCACTGTTTGACATATATATATTACAACTATTTATGCAAATATATTTCCTTTTGTCAATTTTCCATCAATTTATGGGAAGCATGTTGCTTGAAGAATAGTGACTGTCATAATAAGTAAAAATCAACATTATAGCCTTTATATAGCCATTATAGGCACTGTTCTAAGTTAATTACATGGATTCACTCATAATCCTGTCTACAAACCTACTATGATTATTTTTATTTTCAGATGAGGAAATTGAAGTGCAAGGAAGGTAGGTGACTTGACCAAGGTTTTATAGTGACTCTGCTGGACTTGAAACAAAATGATCTGGAAACACTCCATGCTCTTAAGCACTGTCAAAGATAAAGCCAGACATCACTAAAATGGTAAGGGCAGATTTTTTTCAGTAGTACTATTGCAGTGGGGAAAAGAGTGAGCTGAACTTTGCCCATCTTTTGATTGTATTATTAGATTTTTTCCTATAGAGTTGTGTGAGCTCCTTATATATTTGGGTTATTAGATCCTGACAGATAGGTAGTTTGAAAATATTTTCTCCTGTTCTGTGGGGTTTTTTTCTCATTGTTGATTGTATCCTTTGCTGTGCAGATGCTAACTTGAAGTGATCTCATTTATATTTACTTATACATATCAAATATATGGAAAATTGCATATCTCAAATCTCAGTATTTAAGGTGTTGAGTTTTTGTTTGTTTGTTTGTCTGTTTGTTTTCAGAGACAGGGTCTGACTCTTGTTGCCCAGGCTGGAGTGCAGTGGTGCTATTCTAGCTCACTGCAACCTCAAACTCCTGGGTTCAAGTGATCCTCCTGCCTCAGCCTCCTGAGTTGCTGAGACTACAGGTGCATGCCACAACACATGGCTGATTTTTAAAAGTTTTTGTAGAGATGGGGTTTCACTTTGTTGTCCAAGCTAGTCTCAGGCTTCTGGCATCAAGCAATCCTCCCATCTTGGTCCCCCAAATTACTGGGATTACAGGCGTGTGCTACTGTGCCTAAGATTCTTTTCATTTTTTGTTGGCTTGATTGATTAATAACAGTGAAATATATGTGTTAAAGCCACTAAACACTATTACATATTTTTTCTCTTTTCTATTTTCTTTTAAACACCAGTACATATTTTTATCTCTTTATTCTTAGAATTTTAAAATTTGTGTGTGGAACCAATATGAGCTCCACAAATGTAGTGTGTAGATGAAGTTAAATCTCTTTCATTTATTCATTTAGTTACTGGAATCCCACACATTTGATCAGCAGCAGACCTACTATTAACTGATGGTACCTCCATTCCTTAAATGTATAAAAGCTCCAAGGACCTTACTTAGTTCAGCCCCAAAAATCAAATTAGGAAAATGAAAGGATTACTGATTGGGCCACTATTTCCATTGCCTTTTATTGCCACAAAATTATAATGCATAGGGTTGTTCCTCTAATTATAAGTAGACGTTTGTACAGTGGCTTAAGAAAAGTAATTATTATTGAAATATTTAACATTAATTGAGTGCTTACTATAACTGATGAAAACTGTAATACACACTTTACATCAAATGAATCCAATATCTGAACAGCCACTGTATAAAAACACCATATTACTATTTGAATTCTAAGCTCAACCAAAAAGGCCAGGCATATAGGGTTTTAAGTTTACAGATCTTAATGCCCAGCTCTTAGATTTCATAAGCCCAGACACCATTCAGAGCATCAGCATGTTCTGGGAAAAATATGTCTGGACTGTTTCCAGTCCCTTTTCTTTCATGGACCTAGAACTGCTTTCCCCTTTGAAGATCCACCCTAAGGAATCATGTAGGTTCGTTTTTAGGCCTTCAAAGGTATCAAAGATAGTGGAGTACAGGTATTTCTACCTTATTCTCCTCCTTGAAATTAATTACATACACAAAAAAGAAAGACAAAAAACCTATTTATAGCAGAGAATGTGTCACATCTAGAACATATAAAACAAAAACCTTCTATTATATGAATTTTAAAAGAAGCAGTTTATTTGAAATACTATTTCAAAGAAAATATTTAAGGGTTCCAAAAGGACAAGATAAGAAAACAGGAGGACTTAAGTTACAAGCTGGTAGAGAACAGGAAAAAAAGAAAGAAACAAATAAAAATGATTTTTTTTTCTTTTTTTGCTTCTTCTTATCCAGCTTTTATTTTAAGCTTCTTATCTAGCTTAAAATAAAAGCTAGATAAGAAGCAGCAAAAAAGAAAAAAAAAACTATAGCTGAAAACATAGTTAAGGATGTGGAAGACTAGAACAAGGAGAATGAACAAATGAAATGAAAAAGAATTTTAAAAATGTAAAGTTTCTGTGGACATGATAGCTAATTAGGACAATTGAATTACACCATACACACAATTTTTGTACCTGAGAGTACAAAAATATATTTATAAAATATAAAAAATAATATAATCAAAACTTCCAGAGACACAGGAATGACCAGGTCTTGAATTAAATGCATATTTCCATCATATAGTATTAAATGATAAGTGTCTATTAGGAGCACAAAAAGGGTGTGTGTGTGTGTGTGTGTGTGTGTATTAATGGGGGTTACTTCTGGTACTGGAAAACAGGAGTAGGAGGTAAACTCATTCTTATTGTATATGCTGTCAAACTGTTTGAAAATGTAACTACTTTGTGTGTTATTTTTATAATATTAATACCAAAATATCCCTAAATGTTAATTATGTCCCTCTTCCCTGCACATGAAAGTGACTAGTTTTTTGGGTTTGGGAGTTTTTTAATTAAAAAAAATTATAGCAAAGCTACCCTTAAGGGTTTGAATCTGATTTATCCTCATAAAGAGAATCTCATATTGGGAAAAATTGAAATTCATTTCAATTTCCGGGTGCAGGCCTGAGGAAGTGGACTAGCACCTATTGAGGGAAGACATGAAGCCTTTCTGGATCTTTATCCTCTCTCTTCCTTATGGAACAAAAGCCTTAAGCTACCAAAGCAACAGGACCAAATTCTGTTATACGCAGGCCACAGTTGAAGACCGACTGGGTCTCAGGGAATGGAATGGAAAAAAGCGAAAACAAAAAACCAAAATAAAGCAACAACAACAAGAGTATCTTTGAAGTAGGAATAAGAACGTATCCTGGGCCCAAATTATGACAGATAACCTGTTGCCAGCAGAAGGAACAGGATCACTGAAATAACCCGTCTCCCAAATGCAGGAGCACAGTACCAAACTAAGCCTGAGGATGGACCAGAAGATCAGAGAATATCTCCCTGCCCCACACCAACAGATTTCCCATTGTTAAACACCAACCTAATGCCACCAATCAATCATCTGGTGTTGCTAGGTGTTACCAATCTAGTAATACCAATCTAATGTTAGTACAGAGGCAAGAGCAAGACAGACTCTGTGAGGCAAAGGTGCAAACAGAAGATATAAACCTGAGGATGGAACAAACATTGAAAGAAAAAAAATCAGTACACCAACCCCAACCTAAGCAGAAGATAACACCAGAAGATTTGGAGATTGGAGCACTGAGGGTGCATGATGACAAAACCCAAATCTAGCTCAACTAAAAGCCTGGAAAAAGAATAGGCATGCTCACTTCAAGTCATAAACTATTTTTTCTAATTTCTATCGCCTGACATAAAATGTCTGGTTTTCAACCGAAATACACACAATATACAAACAGGTTAAGGAAAACATAATGTCAAACATAAAACAACCAATAGAACTAGATGGAAATGTGACTTAGGTGTTGGAACAAACAGACAAAGAATTTAAAATACTTATGAATAACATATTAAATGCTCTATTTCAGGGGTGAGCATACTTTTTCTGTAAATGGCCATGTAGGCCTTTTGGCCCCTATGGTCTCTGTCACAACTACTCAATTCAGCCATTGTAGCACAGAAGCAGCCACAGGCAATACATAAATAAAAAGACATGGCTACGTCCCAATACAATTTTATTTGCAAAAACAGGTGGTGGTCTTCAGTTTGCCAATTCCTATTCTAGTAGACAAGGTGGATGAATAAATAGAGGGTTTTAGTAGAGAGATGAAAACTACAAAAAAGGATCAAGTGAAAATGCTAGAAATGAAAAATACAATCAAAGACATAAAAATATTTTCAATAAACTCATCACTAGACTAGTCACAGTTAAAGAACAAATTCAGTGAACTTGAAGATCGGTCAATAAAAATTCACCAAACAGAAAAAAAGACTTACAATGATCAGTTAACCAACCAACCAAACAAAAAACCTGCAGAGCATCTAAGAGCTTTGGGATAGTGGGACAATATCAAATGGTCTAACATTTTTGCAATTGGAATCTTTTTTTGTGCTTCGTGGTTTTTTTTTTTGGCAGCTTATAAAATTATATCTTTTTTTAATTTTTAATTTTTGTGGTTACATAGTAGCTATATATATTTATGGGTGCAACCGGAATCTTGGAAAGAAACTGGAAAGAGAATGTGGCAGAAAAATATTTGAAGAGATAATGGCCAAATGTTTTCCAGACATAAAATCACCAATCCGCACATCCAAGAAACTCAGAGAACATGAAGCAAAATAAATACCAACAAAGAACAAACCACAATCAAACCTGAAAACCAAAGATGAAGAGAAAATCATGGCAGCCAGAGAAAAATGATACATACAGGAAGAGAATAACATATCAGATTTCTAGTCACAAACAATCCAAGGCTGAAGCCATTGTAAAGACATTTGTAAAGTGATAAAAAAGAAAATGACAATCAAGGATTCTATGCCAAATAAAATAACTTTCACAAAGACAGGAAAAATAAAGATTTTTTTTCCAGACAGACAAAAACTAAAAAAATCCATTGCCAGCACAATTATACTATAAAAAATTTTAAAGAAAATTCTTTAGGCAGAGCAATATGACACTAGATAGAGCAAACAGATAAAATATTAGAATTAACAAATGATCCACAAAGGTCCCTGGATCAAAAACCAACATAAAAAACTCTCTCTCACACACACACCAACATGAAAACTAAAAGTTTTAAAAAATCATTAATATAGTCCCAAAATCAAATGCTAGGAATAGATTTAACAAAAATTGTGCACAGCATCAACACAGAGAGCTATGAAACATTATACAAATTAAACAAGGCATGACCAGATTAAATGATAAATCTTGTTCTTGGATTGAAAACTTTAATATTCTAAAAATATAATTTTTTAAAAAAATCCATAGTTTCAATGCAATCCCAATTAAAGTGTCAAAAGTTATTTTCGTGTGTGGATATAGAGAAACTAATGAAAAAATTACATGGAAATAAGAAAGAATAATAACAGCTAAAACAATCTTAAACACAGGTCTGAGATTATACTCTGTGGAACATTAAGGTTTATTACAAAACTACATTAATTAAACCATTGAGGCATTAGTGCAAAACTATACAATGGCATAAAATGTAACAATCTAGAAACAGACCTGTGCATATTTATATATTTAAAGGTAGCACTAAACCCCAGTCTGCAAAGGGCTGTCTTTTAAATAAGATGGTGCTAGGAAATTTAGATTTCTACCTTGGAAATGAAATGAATGTTGATCTCTACTACACAACACAAAATACATTCCAAATGTATCGCAGCCTTAAATATGGAAGGTAAAACAATGAGGTTTCTAGTAGATGACATAATAGAATTACTTCATGATGTTAGGAGAGGAAAAGAATTATTAAAAAGGACACAAAACATATTAACACTAAAGAAAATAAGTGATAGAGGCCAGGCACGGTGGCTCATGCCTGTAATCCCAGGACTTTGGGAGGCCGAGGCAGGTGGATCACTGGACGCCAGGAGTTGGAGACCAGCCTGCCCAACATGGTGAAACCCCGTCTCTACCAAAAAATACAAAAATTAGCCAGACGTGATGGCACATGCCTGTAATCCCAGCTACTTGGGAGGCAGAGGCAGGAGAATCGCTAGAACCTGGGAGGCGGAGGTTGCAGTGAGCCGAGATTGCACCACTGCAGTCCAGCCTGGTGACAAAGTGAGACTCTGTCTCAAAAAAAAAAAAAAATTGATAAACTGGAATTCATTAAAATTAAGACTATCTCTTCCTCTAACTGCCACCTACATTAGGTATTTCTCCTAATGTTATCCCTCCCCTAGACCCCCACCCCCACACAGACCCCGCTGTGTGATGTTCCCCTCCCTATGTCCATGTGTTCTCATTGTTCAACTCCCACTGATGAGTGAGAACATGCAGTGTTTGGTTTTCTGTTCTTGTGATAGTTTGCGGAGAATGATGGTTTCCAGCTTCATCCACCTCCCAGCAAAGGACAGGAACTCATCCTTTTTTATGGTTGCATAGCATTCCATGGTGTATATGTGCCACATTTTCTTTATTCAGTCTATCATTGATGGACATTTGGGTTGGTTTCAAGTCTTTGCTATTGTGAATAGTGCCGCAATAAACATACGTGTGCATGTATCTTTATAGTAAAATGATTTATAATCCTTTGGGTATATGCCCAGTAATGGGATTGCTGGGTCAAATGGCATTTCTAGTTCTAGATTCTTGAGGAATCGCCACACTGTCTTCCGCAATGGTTGAACTAATTTATACTCCCATCAACCAGTGTAAAAATGTTCCTATTTCTCCACATCCTCTCCAGCATCTGTTGTTTCCTGACTTTTTAATGATCGCCATTCTAACTGGCATGAGATGGTATCTCATTGTGGTTTTGATTTGCATTTCTCCAATGACCAGTGATGATGAACTTTTTTTCATGTCTGTTGGCTGCATAAATGTCTTCTTTTGAGAAGTGTCTGTTCATATCCTTGGCCCAGTTTTTGATGGGGTTTGTTTCTTTCTTGTAAATTTGTTTAAGTTCTTTATAGATTCTGGATATTAGCCCTTTGTCAGATGGATAGATTGCAAAAATTTTCTCCCATTCTGTAGGTTGCCTGTTCACTCTGATGATAGTTTATTTTGCTGTGCAGAAGCTCTTTAGTTTAACTAGATCCCATTTGTCAATTTTGGCTTTTGTTGCCATTGCTTTTAGTGTTTTAGACATGAAGTCTTCGCTCATGCCTATGTCCTGAATCCTATTGCCCAGGTTTTCTTCTAGGATTTTTATGGTCCTAGGTCTTACGTTTAAGTCTTTGATCCATCGTGAGTTGATTTTTGTATAAGGTGTAAGGAAGGGGTCCAGTTTCAGTTTTCTGCATATGGCTAGCCAGTTTTCCCAACACCATTTATTAAATAGGGAATCTTTTCCCCATTGCTTGCTTGTGTCAGGTTTGTCAAAGATCAGATGGTTGTAGATGTGTGGTGTTATTTCTGAGGTCTCTGCTCTGTTCCATTGGTCTATGTATCTGTTTCAGTACCAGTACTATGTTGTTTTGGTTACTGTAGCCTTGTAGTATAGTTTGAAGTCAGGCAGCATGATGCCTTCAGCTTCATTCTTCTTGCCCAGGATTGTCTTGACTATGTGGGCTCTTTTTTGGTTCCATATGAAGTTTAAAGTAGTTTTTTCCAATTCTGTGAAGAAAGTCATTGGTAGCTTGATGAGGATAGCATTGAATCTATACACTACTTTGGGCAGTATGGCCATTTTCATGATATCGATTCTTTTTATCCATCAGCATGGACTGTTTTTCCATTTGTTTGTGTCCTTGAGTAGTGGTTTATAGTTCTCCTAAAAGAGGTCCTTCACATCTCTTGTAAGTTGTATTCTTAGTTATTTTATTCTCTTTGTAGCAATTGTGAATGGGGGTTCACTCAGGATTTGGCTCTCTGTCTGTTATTGGTGTATAGGAATTCTTGTGGTTTTTGCACATTGATTTTGTATCCTGAGACTTTGCTGAAGTTGCTTATCAGCTTAAGGAGATTTTGGGCTGAGATGATGGGGTTTTCTAAATATACGATCATGTCATCTGCAAAGAGAGACAATTTGACTTCCTGTCTTCCTATTTGAATACCCTTTATTTCTTTCTCTTGCCTGATTGCCCTGAACAAAACTTCCAATACTACGTTGAATAGGAGTGGTGAGAGACGGCATCCCTGTCTTGTGCCAGTTTTCAAAGGGAATGCTTCCAGTTTTTGCCCATTCAGTATGATATTGGCTGTGGGTTTGTCATACATAGCTCTTATTATTTTGAGATACGTTCCATGAATACCTATTTTATTGAGAGTTTTTAGCATGAAGGGGTGTTGAATTTTGTCAAAGGCCTTTTCTGCATCTATTGAGATAATCATGTGGTTTTCATCATTGGTTCTGTTTATGTGATGGATTACGTTTATTGATTTGTGTGTGTTGAACCAGTCTTGCATCCCAGGGATGAAGCTGATTTGATCGTGGTGGATAAGCTTTTTGATGTGGTGCTGGATTTGGTTTGCCAATATTTTATTGACGATTTTTGCGTTGATGTTCATCAGGGATATTGAGCTGAAATTTTCTTTTTTTTGTTGTATCTCTGCCAGGTTTTGGTATCAGGATGATGCTGGCCTCATAAAATGAGTTAGGGAGGATTCCCTCTTTTTCTATTGTTTGGAATCATTTCAGAAGGAATGGTACCAGCTCCTCTTTGTACCTCTAGTAGAATTTGGCTGTGAATCCGTCTGGTCCTGGACTTTTTTTTTGGTTGGTAGGCTGTTAATTACTGCCTCAATTTCAGAACTTGTTATTGGTCAATTTAGGGATTTGACTTCTTCCTGGTTTAGACTTGGGAGGGTGTATGTGTCCAGGAATTTATCAGTTTCTTCTAGTTTTTCTAGTTTATTTGCATAGAGGTGTTTGTAGTATTCTCTGATGGTAGTTTGTATTTCTGTGGGATCAGTAGTGATATCCCCTATATCATTTTTTATTGCATCTATTTGATTCTTCTCTCTTTTTATTAGTCTGGCTAGCGGTCTATTTTGTTGATCTTTTCCAAACACCAGCTCCTAGATTCATTGATTTTTTTGAAGGGTTTTTCATGTCTCTACCTCCTTCAGTTCTGCTCTGACCTTAGTTCTTACTTGTCTTCTGCTAGATTTTGAGTTTGTTTGCTCTTACTTCTCTGGTTCTTTTAATTTTGATGTTAGGGTATCAATTTTAGATCTTTCTTGCTTTCTCTTGTGGGCATTTAGTGCTATAAATTTCCCTCTACACACTGCTTTAAATGTGTCCTAGAGATTCTGGTATGTTGTGTCTTTGTTCTCATTGGTTTCAACGAACATCTTCATTTCTGCCTTCATTTCGTTATGTACCCAGTAGTCATTCAGGAGCAGGTTGTTCAGTTTCCATGGAGTTGTGTGGTTTTGAGTGAGTTTCTTAATCCTGAGTTCTAATTTGATTGCACTGTGGTCTGAGAGACTCTTTGTTATGATTTCCATTCTTTTGCATTTGCTGAGGAGTGTTTTACTTCCAATTATGTGGTCAATTTTAGAATAAGTGCTATGAGGTGCTGAGAAGAATGTATATTTTGTTGATTTGGGGTGGAGAGTTCTGTAGATGTCTATTAGGTCTGCTTGGTCCAGAGATGAGTTCAAGTCCCAAATATCCTTGTTAATTTTCTGTCGCATTGATCTGTCTAATACTGAGAGTGGAGTGTTAAAGTCTCCTACTCTTATTGTGTGGGGGTCTAAGTCTTTAGGTCTCTAAGAACTTGCTTTATGAATCTGGGTGCTCCTGTATTGGGTGCATATATATTTAGGATAGTTAGCTCTTCTTCCTGCATTGATCCCTTTACCATTATGTAGTGCCCTTCTTTGTCTCTTTTGATCTTTGTTGGTTTAAAGTCTGTTTTATCAGAGAGTACGATTGCAACTCCTGCTTTTTTTTTTTTTGCTTTCCATTTGCTTAGTAAATATTCCTCCATCTCTTTATTTTGAGCCTATGTGTGTCTTTGAACATGAGATGGGTCTCCTGAATACAGCACACTGATGGGTCTTGACTCTTTACCCAATTTGCTAACCTATGTCTTTTAATTGAGACATTTAGCCCATTTACACTGAAGGATAATATTGTTATATGTGAATTTGATCCTGTCATTATGATGCTAGCTGGTTGTTTTGCCCATTAGTTGATGCAGTTTCTTCATAGTGTCAACGGTCTTTACAATTTGGTATGTTTTGCAGTGGCTGGTACCGGTTGTTTCTTTCCATGTTTAGTGCTTCCTTCAGGAGCTCTTGTAAGGCAGGCCTGGTGGTAACAAAATCTCTCAGCATTTGCTTGTCTGTAAAGGATTTTATGTCTTCTTTGCTTATGAAGCTTAGTTTGGCTGGATATGAAATTCTGGGTTGAAAATTCTTTTCTTTACGAATTTGAATTTTGGCCCCAACTCTCTTCTGGCTTGTAGTGTTTCTGCAGAGAGATCCACTGTTAGTCTGATGGGCTTCCCTTTTTGGATAACTCGATCTTTCTCTCTGGCTGCCCTTAACATTTTTTCCTCATTTCAACGTTGGTGAATCTGATTATTATGTGTCTTGGGGCTGCTCTTCTCAAGGAGTATCTTTGTGGTGTTCTCTGTATTTCCTGAATTTGAATGTTGGCCTATCTTGCTAGGTTGGGGAAGTTCTCCTGGGTAATATTCTGAAGAGTGTTTTCCAACTTGGTTCCATTTTCCTTGTCACTTTCAGGTACACCAATTAAATGTAGATTTGGTCTTTTCACATAGTCCCATATTTCTTGGAGGCTTTGTTTATTCCTTTTTATTCTTTTTTCTCTAATCTTGTCTTCTCTGTTTATTTTATTAAATTGATCTTCAATCACTGATATCCTTTCTTCTGCTTGATCAGTTGGGCTATTGAAACTTGTGTATGCTTCACGAAGTTCTCGTGCTGTGTTTTTCAGCTCCATGAGGTCATTTATGTTCTTCTCTACACTGGGTATTCTAGTTAGCAATTCCTCTAAGCTTCTTTCAAGGTTCTTAGCATCCTTGCATTGGGTTAGAACATGCTTCTTTAGCTCAGAGGAGTTTGTTATTACCCACCTTCTGAAGCCTACTTCTGTCAATTTGTCAAACTCATTCTCCGTCCAGTTTTGTTCCCTTGCTGGCGAGAAGTTGTGATCCTTTGGAGGAGAAGAGGTGTTCTGGTTTTTGGAATTTTCAGACTTTTAGCGCTGGTTTCTCCCCATCTTTGTGGATTTATCTACCTTTGGTCTTTGATGTTGGTGACCTCGGATGGGGTCTTTGAGTGAACATGCTATTCCCTTCTGTTTGTTAGTTTTCCTTCTG
Source organism: Gorilla gorilla gorilla (assembly GCF_029281585.2). NCBI lineage: Eukaryota > Metazoa > Chordata > Mammalia > Primates > Hominidae > Gorilla > Gorilla gorilla. The sequence goes on from NC_073247.2 coordinate 125,921,211, forward strand.
ACAGTCAGGCCCCTCTGCTGCCAGTCTGCTGAAGTTTGCTGGAGGTCCACTCCTGACCCTGTTTGCCTGGGTATCACCTGCAGAGGCTGCACAACAGCAAAGATTGCTGCCTGATCTTTCTTCTGAAAGCTTCGTCCCAGAGGGGGCACCTGCCAGATGCCAGCCAGAGCTCTCCTGTATGAGGTGTCTGGCGGCCCCTTTTGGGAGGTGTCTGCCAGTCAGGTACACGGGGGTCAAGGGCACACTTGAGGAGGCAGTCTCACACTTAGCAGAGCTTGAACGCTGTGCTGGGAGGTCCGCTGCTCTCTTCAGTGCTGTCAGGCAGGGATGTTTAAATCTGCTGAAGCTGCGCCCACAGCCACCCCTTTCCCTAGGTTCTTTTTTCCAGGGAGATGGGGTTTTATCTGTAAGTCCCTGACTAGGGCTACTGCCTTTTTTTCAGAGACGCCCTCCCCAGAGCTGAGAAATTTGGCAGTCTGGCCACAGCAGCCTTGCTGAGCTGAAGTGGGCTCTGCCCCGTTTGAACTTCCCAGAGGGTTTGTTTACACTGTGAGTATAAAGCCACCTACTTAAGCATTAGCAATGGCGGACGCCCCTCCCCCGACCAAGCTCTAGCATCCCAAGTCCATCTCAGACTGCTGCTGTGCTGGCAGCGAGAATTTCAAGCCAGTGGATCTTAGTTTGCTGGGCTCCATGGGGGTGGAACCCTCCGAGCCACATTACTTGGCTCCCTGGCTTCAGCACCCCTTTCCAGGGGAGTGAACGGTTCTGTCTCACTGGCATTCCAGGTGCCACTGGGGTATGGAAAAAAAGAACTCCTGCAGCTAGTTCAGTGTCTGGCCAAATGGCCGCCTAGTTTTGTGCTTGAAACCCAGGGTCCTGGTGGGGTAGGCACCGGATGGAATCTCCTGGTTTGCGGGTTGTGAAGACCATGGGACAAGCGCAGTATCTGTGCTGAAGTTCCTCAGGCTCAGTCCCTCGCAGCTTCCCTTGGGTAGGGGAGAAAATTCCCCAACCCCTTGAGCTTCCTGGGTGAGGCGATGGCCCACCCTGCTTTGGCTTGCCTTCCGTGGGCTGCACCCACTGTCCAACCAGTCCCAATGACATTAACCGGGTACCTCAGTTGGAAATGCAGAAATCACCTGCCTTCTGCTTCAGTCTCACTGGGAGATGCAGACCGGAGCTGTTCCTATTCAGTCATCTTGCCAGCAATCGGCTTTTCATATTTTCTTCTGCTTATATTCCACCAAATTACATTGGTCTCTCTATTGCCGATTCTTAGTGTATTGTTTTAATTTCATTCAATGGATTTTATATTTGAATGATATACCTCAGAGTGTGTTATGAGGTTGGGCTACTTTTTAAATCTCAGTCATACTTTAGCTCTCCCCACTTTTTTTTAACCCTTTTAATGTTTTCTTATGGAAGGAAGTGTTATTATGAACCTGAATTTATAACACTTTCTTTTTTGGACTGTACCTTACTCTCAAGTTTGGTAATTTTATGGTAATAATTGGTGTTTCTTTTGTCTGTAGAGAAAGTAAAATTTTCTTGGCTACCGCTTTTGAATAGTCCCTCCAATATTTAGATGTTCCTTTGGCATATAATCCTTACTTTAGCTTATACCAAGTAGCTCTAAGTAGTAGAATAATGAAAGTTGTAAAATATAAAAGAATTTGAGTTGATCTTTTGATATATTTCTTGTGAAACTTCTCTTTTTTCACATGACTTTGAACTGATACTTTCACAATTTCACATGAGAGTAAACGCTTGTATTCTTGCCCATGTGTCCTTTCTCTGTCTTTATTTACACCATTTAATGGTTTTGGGGGTGATTTTTAGCAAACCGATATAATTGGAACTCATAACCAAACAAATATATTGCTCATTTCATATAGTCACCTTGCAAGACCATACACATACTCTAGCAATGTTGACATTGCTGCAAATCTGAGTGGATTTCAATTTTCGGAGCTGTCATCAGAGCCAGCTGATATATCATGCAAAAAAAAAACTTTCATCATCTTGTAATTACACCTCAATTTGGACCTTATTTGGACAAGTAATACAAAATTTGTTTTCTAAATTTTGTTTTTTGGACTTGACTTCCGAAGGTAATTTACACCTTCATGCTTTGGGTTCTTACTTCCGTTAGCCTTTCCTCCTCTGCCATATAAAGCAGTGATTTTAAGATAAGTGCTTTAATAATAAGAGCACAAAATGGTATGTAACATGCTGTGGAATTTAATGTAAATCAATCACAATATAAATTTTTAATGTTAACAATTATGTTATTTCTACATTAATGGTGTCTTATATAGAGTAATAAATGTGTTCATTGAACCGTTAGAGAGCAGTGTGTTTTTTGTTTCAACTGACAAATACCAAAGAGAGTTTGCATCAAGGGAGAAATTTTCAGATTAGTGTCACAAATTATAGATCTCTGTGTTTCACTTGAAACATATTTGGAGATCCAAGCCAACAAGCCAAAATACCGTGTTTTTCACTGTGCTTAATTCATCTTTCTTTCTTGCCTTTGGGGCTTTTCCAACTTCCTTTTCTGAGATGTCCTCTCTGTATCTGGATTCTTGGGGCTTCTCAAGACAGCACCCCACTTAGAGAATGGAGGCAAATCAAGATTTTTTTCCAAGTCAATTGATTACTTAATTCTGTTTTCAAAGTCTATCTCAGGCAAAATGGTGAAGTATATGGAGTGGATCCTCCGTTCACCTTCACCTCCCCATCGCTTCTGTTGGTGCTCTCAAACAGTCCCCTGTTGTCCCTCCTCTCTTTCTCTATGTCTCTTGCATCTTACTGGATCAAGATAGCACATCAGTTTTAGAGCTTTTTCTACATTTTTCCACCAATCCTATTGCTAATATTTCAGGACAGTTGTTCCCTGACAGTGACATTAAATTTACAAGAAAATAAATTCCTACTGCTATGGTTGCTAATATATTTCTCCTCTCATGTAAGAAAAAAACCTAATCCAATAAAAACATTGTTTTAGTTCATTTTATTTTAAAAGACTTTTTATTTTTAATTTATCTGGGTACATAGTAGGTATACATTTTTATGGAGTACAAAGACTTTTTATTTTTAATTTATCTGGGTACATAGTAGGTATACATTTTTATGGAGTACATAAAATGTTTTGATATAGGCATGCAATGTGAAATAAGCACATCATGGAGAATGGGGGTATCCATCCCCTCAAGCATTTATCCTCTGAGTTACAAACAATCTTATTATGCTCTTTAAAATGTAGAATTAAGTTATTATTGACTATAGTCTAAATACTAGATCTCATTCATTCTTTCTATTTATTTTGTACCCATTACCCATCCCCACCTTGCCCCCTCAATCCTCCCACTACCCTTCTCAGCCTCTGGTAACCATCCTTCTACTCTGTATGTCCATGAGTTCCATTGTTTTGATTTTTAGACCCCACAAGTAAGTGAGAACATATCATGTTTGTCTTTCTGTGCCTGGCTTATTTCACTTCACATAATGATCTCCAGTTCCATCCATGTTGTTGCAAATGACAGGATCTCATTCTTTTTTATGGCTGAATAGAACTTCATTGTGTATATATACCACATTTTCTTTATCTGCTCATCTGTTAATGGACACTTAGTTTGCTTCTAAATCTTAACCGCTGTGAACAGTGCTGCAACAAACAGGAGTGCAGATATCTCTTTGATCTACTGATTTCCTTACTTTTACATATATACTTAGGAGTGGGATTACTGGATTGTATGGTAGTTATATTTATAGTTTTTTGATGAAACTCCAAACTGTTCTCCATAGTAGTTGTACTACCTGACATTCCCACAGACAGTGTACAAGGGTTCCCCTTTCGCCACATCCTTACCAACATTTGTTATTGCTTGCCTTTTGGGTGTAAGCCATTTTAGCTGGGGCGAGATGATATCTAAATGTAGTTTTGATTTGTATTTCTCTCATGATCAGTGATGTTGAGCACCTTTTATATACCTGTTTGCTATTTGTATGTCTTCTTTTACAGTCAAAACTTCCTTAGGTAAACTCATTCAGGTTGATGAAAATGGTTTTGGACTTTCCAGGATCACGGAAGTAAGACGGGAGAAAAAGGAACCTTTTGAGCTTTTCAAAGCACAGCTTGTGCTTTGAAATAATGCTATGTAATAGCATTATTCCTGATGGATGTACTTGAATAAAACTCCAAAACATCAAGACAATGTATCTGATAGACTTGTAGTTTGGATATAACTATAAGCAGTTGGAGATGAAAAACTTGTGAATATCTTATTACGGTTCTATAAATAATAGCATCATCTTCTCAATGGAAGAAAACAGAACTTTCTTCCTCTTTGGCATTTATGTAAAATGAATGACTTCTACATATGCCAATATATTTTTGTAGTTTATCTTCTGCCATCCACTGAGTCTAATTGAGCTACTTTCACTAACGGTATTATTATAGGCCAATGTGGTATTATGTTCTCTGATTGGGAATTATGCCAAAAGAAAAATAGTAATAGCATTCTATGTTAGTGTAGAGCTTTTACAATTTTCAATACCTATCCTCATCTATAACTTTATTCTCTTTTCCAAACACCTCTGCCAGTTAGGGAGCATGAGTATAATTCATACTTTATTGATGAGAAAATTGAAGCACAGAAGCTGTGACTTGTGCGTGAGTGCATAGCGAATTAGCGGCAGAACTGGAATGAGTGTTTTTAAATATTACTGTTGTATACCACACCGCATCTACTGCAAACAAGTAAAACCAGAGGGAAAATGAGAGCAAACTGTTGATTTTTATTTTATTTTTCCATTTAAAGTCAGAGCACTCATCATAATAATATCAATAATCAGTACTTTTGGGCTGTTCTCATCTATCCAAAAGTAGGAATATATTAAACACCTACTGTTTGTCCAGCATGGCTTAGAGATTCATGAAGGCTAATGCTGTCACCAACTGGTGACCAGAGAGAGTTCAGAAGCTCTTCCTATTATCCTTATTTACTTTCACAAAGTGACTAGGGATGGGAAGAATAGGATAATTACTCAATACTAAGACAATTGCATTTTCCTATAAACTGGTTCTAATTGTCACAGCCAAGGTTCCACCTTTATCTATTTTATAATAAATAACACTAATATTATTAAGTTGTTATATAGTGGAGTATTTTACTTTAAAAATACTTCAGTATATACAGTGTAGTATAAACGTGCACAATTAAGACAATTTCACTGTAGGGATAGTTAATTAGCATTTAAAGTACTTTAAATTGGCTGAAACTACAACAATTCTAGAAGATAACATTGGAAAAACCCTTCTAGACATTGGCTTAGGCAAGGATTTAATGACCAAGAACCCAAAAGCAAATGCAATAAAAACAAAGACAAATAGCTGGTACCTAATCAAACTAAAGAGCTTTTGCACGGCAAAAGGAACAGTCAACAGAGTATACACAAAACCCACAGAGTGGGAGAAAAATCTTCACTATCTATACATCTGACAAAGGACTAATATCCAGAATCTACAACGAACGCAAACAAATCAGTAAGAAAAAAAACAAACAATCCCATCAAAAAGTGGGCTAAGGACATGAATAGACAATTCTCAAAAGAAGATATACAGATGGCCAACAAACATATGAAAAAATGCTCAACATCACTAATGGTCAGGGAAATGCAAATCAAAACCACAATGCGATATCACCTTACTCCTGCAAGAATGGCCATAATCAAAAAATGAAAAAAACAGTAGATGTTGGCGTGGATGCAGTGAACAGGGAACACTTCTACACTGCCAGTGGGAATGTAAACTAGTACAGCCAATATGGAAAACAGTGTAGTGGTTCCTTAAATAACTGAAAGTAGAACTACCATTTGATCCAGCAATCCCACCAAGGGGTATCTATCCAGAGGAAAAGAAGTCATTTGAAAAAGATAATTGCACACACATGTTTATAGCACCACAATTCACAATTGCAAAATTGTGGAACCAACCCAAATGCCCATCAATCAACTAGTGGAAAAAGAAACCAACCCAAATGCCCATCAATCAACTAGTGGAAAAAGAAACTGATATGTGTGTGTGTATATATATATATATGTAAAGGAATACTATGCAGCCATAAAATGGAATTAATTAACAGCATTTGCAGTGACCTGGATGAGATTGGAGACTATTATTCTAAGTGAAGTAACTCAGGAATGGAAAACCAAACATCGTATGTGCTCACTGATATGTGGGAGCTAAGCTATGAGGACACAAAGGCGTAAGAGTGATACAATGGACTTTGGAGACTTGTGGGGAAGAGTAGGAGGGGGGTGAGGGACAAAAGGCTACAAATAGGTACAGTGTATACTGCTTGGGTGATGGGTGTACCAAACTCTCACAAATCACCGCTAAAGAACTTACTCATGTACTCATGTAACAAAATACCACCTGCAACCCAATAACCCAATAACCCAATAACTTCAGGAAAAAATAAATTAAAAAATAAATAAATATATAAACATAAAAATAAATAAATAAGCAAAGTACTTTAAATTGGAACCCACAAATTACAAATGGCTACTTAGCATTTCAAATATTATGATCAAAATCCATACTGGAGAATTTGTAATTAGAATAAGAGACATTAGAAATATATTTCATTGATATTCAGGAGAGATGGTTGGTTAGAAAGACAGTAAGGTCCTATGACCTTACCAGAACCAGGTATAAGAATATTGTGAGCCTGGCAACTATGATTCTCTGTGCAAAACTCAATATCCAAAAGTCCATTGATTCCATATTCCTCCACTTCACAGAGGACTCTGCCTCTTGTTGTGAGTACCACACTGGCTGCCCCTGCTCTAGGAATATCATTGCGCCTGTCCAAAAGTAAATCTTTTCTGCAAAGTGTTAGTCTGTGTGTCTCAGGGCAGAGAGTGGGAATTAACCTGGGCTGCATGCAGTTATGTTTTTGTAATTATAAATATTTTGTGCACGTGACAAAATTTGCAAAGCTTGTTTTCAATGTAGCATACCACATGATGGTGAGGTCTTGCCATAGGAAATCTACAGCCCCCACCAAATGGCGACTACCAAAAGCTTCCTTTAATACCAAAAAGACCTGATAATTGCTAAATAACAAAATTACTTTAAGACTTTTTAAAAAGACTGCTTATGATGTGCCAGACACTCTGTTAAGTATATTGCCTATTTCCTCTTATTTAGTCTTTAAATCAAATCTATAATTTGTAGAGTTTTTACAAATTTCATTTTTATCATCTTCATTTTTCTGAAATCAGACAAGATCAGGTGTGTTCAGGGTGGTATGGCTGTAGACTCTTCCTCATTTTTCTGATGAGGAAACTGAGGCTTAGAGAGATTAGGTAACTTGTCCAAGATTTCCAAGCTGGTATTAGAGCTGAAATTCTTATTCAGATCTATTTGCTCCAAAATGTAAACATGGGCTTGTGTTTGCCAAAATGTAAGATGTGTAGCTTGGTGGTATACAATAATTATTTCAGGTGATACACAGACATAACCTTTAAAAATAATAATTCAGTAAAAAAGCAATTTCTTTTTATAATCTTTTACTTTTCTGATTGCCCAATTAAAAATGACTCACATTAGGCCAAGTGCGGTGACTCATGCCTGCAATCCCAGCACTTTAGGAGGCCGAGGTGGGCAGATTGTTTGAGCCTAGGAGTTCAAAACCAGCCTGGGCAACATAGTGAGCCTCTGTCTCAAAAAAGAAAAAAAAAATGACTCACATTCAAGTGACTCTCTTTCATATTACTCTATTTTATCTTCTTTAAGGAATTTGTTCTAGCTCAAATTAACCTGCATATTTATTTGAATTAATTGCTTTTTAAAAATCTTCACTCACTAGGATCCCAAGGAGACTAGTATCTTGAGTATCCATGTACATAGTAAGAGCTCAACAAATATCAATTTTATGAATAGATGAATGTATTGTGTCAAAAAGAAAGTTCCAATTTGGTGCTAATGAATCATTAACATCTTTTTATTATTTGCTAATTTTTCCTTTTAATAGAGAGCAAGCAGGCTTGGGGTGAGAACATTTGACAGAAGTATGTAGATAGAGGCTGGTCACAGTGGCTCACACCTGTAATCCTAGCGCTTTGGGAGGTCAAGGCAGGTGGATTGCATGAGCTCAGGAGTTCTAGACCAGCCCGGGCAGCATTGTAAAACCCCATCTCTACAAAAAATACAAAAAAAAAGTAGCCGAGTGTGATGGCCTGTGCCTCTAGTCCCAGCTACTTGATGGGGGGGTGAGGTGGGAGGATCTCTTGAGCCCAGGAGGTCAAGGCTGCAGTGAGCTGAGATCACACCACTGCACTCCAGCCTGGGGGACAAAGTGGGACCCTTTCTCAAAAAAAAGAGAAGTACCTAGTTAGAAATTATACCTGTTCTTTATCACTAGCAATGCTGAATTTCTATTCAAGCTGCTTCCTTTTAAAATAAAGTTATGTAATTACAAAATATGAATGTGTTAAAAGAAAAAAATTAAGTAAATAAGTGTACAGGCATTGGGAATGTATGGCAATGATTGTGAATGTTACATGTCATCATCAATGAAAATAGAATATTTTGTAGTAGAGAAATAAATAAAATGTGCTTTAAAGTGCACTTCAGTAATTCAGTTGAATATTAAATCTCTAGAGGAGCTCCAAAAGAGTTCTATATCATGACTTCTACTCTCAGTTCAAAAGGGAAGGCAACATGTATTGAATGATGTTATTCTAAATGATCAAGAATCCTATATAATGCAGAAGAAAATTTTTAAAAAGAGCGAAATCAATTTGGGCTTGAGTAGACAGGAAAAAATAGCTTTGTAGTTGTGGAATTCAGTTGTGTTCTAAAAACAGAATTTTACTACACACCCACCTACTGATTTAACCAGTATCAATTGAAAATCCACAGTAAGGAAAATAATGTACCAGGCATTCTTGCGCAAAGTAACCTAAAAGAGCTTCCTCTTGCTCTGAAGACAATCACAATACAGTGGAGAATTGACTTACAGTGCTTATCTCCTATGTAAGTTCATATAAAGTAAACTGATTCAGAAAAAAGAATGACCAATTGCACCTATGGAGGGATGATCAAATCAAGAATAACTTCCTACAGGTGATAGCTTTTGAGGTAAGTCTTTAAGGTTGAATAACAATATCTGCATAGTTGGGTGAAGGAAGGATAGATGACAAACTAAGCTGAATAAAAGTGGAGACAGGAGTCAACATGGTGTGTTAGAGAGATGAAAGGGAAGCTGGCTTGATAGGCTCAGATGGAAACTGACTTTATTTACGTGGACAAATCAGGGGCACATCTACATTTGATGGGGCCCTCTTTAAGAGAAATATTATAAAATTATGAATGCAATATTAGGTATGAACAAGTTACTTAAAATGGGCAAACAAATCTCAGCAAATTTCAAATTTTATTTTATTATTATTTTTTGAGATGGAGTCTCGCTCTGTTGCCCAGGCTGGAGTGCAATGGAGTGATCTTGGCTGACTGCAACCTCCGCCTTCCAGATTCAAGTGATTCTCCTGTCTCAGCCTGCCGAGTAGCTGGGATTACAGGCGCCCACCACCACGCTTGGCTAATTTTTGTGTTTTTAGTAGAGACGGGGTTTTTCCATGTTGGTCAGGCTGGTCTCGAACTCCTGACCTCAAGCGACCCACCCGCCTCGGCCTCCCAAAGTGCTGGGATTACAGGCATGAGCCACCAGCCGAATTTCAAATTTTAGAAGGCCAACAAACATTTTAAAATAACAAATATTTTAGTATTCTAGTAAAATAACAAATATTTTATTGCATCATGGCTTGAATACCTCTATAATACTTTTCTTCATAGAAGTTTTGCCTGATATTTATTGATTGCCTCTTTATAGGACAATAGTTTTGTAATTTAAATGTCTATGGAAAGAATTAAGAGATGATTCCTTTCCCCTGCAGTATGACAAAAAATCGTTTTTATCATTGTTGGTTTAAAAAAGGTTATTTTAGTTTCACAACTAGTTATCAATAATGTATGACAGATTTGTCATTCAGAGAAAAAAAGTCATGTAAATTTGTAGAATTGTCAAATTTGGTAAAACTTTCAAATTTCCTTTATATGTGAGCTGAAAGTTTTCTTGGCATTTCAAATTTTCTTGTACAATGACTAATCTTAGACACTCTTTTAACTGGTGACACTCATAACAAATTGTCATCAACATCCTCATTGTCATGGCAAATTGTGAGTTTATCTTTGCCAGTGTCAGATAGCTTGTCAACTTCCTTTTAGCCAGATTGCAAAAAGTCCCATGACTCTATTTCCAACTCCAATGCCATCTGACATGAGACAAAATCAGAGTGGATTAAGATAGTGGTCTTAACTGAATGTAGTTAAAGTATGCTACTTGTGCAAATTTTTCAGAAATATATGACCATATGAACATGTTGCTGAGGCCTTGCCAGGCCTTGAAAGGGGCCTGTGCAAGTGAGGGGCACAGAGATTAAGTTTTATTAGCTTCTCAGAAATTCTACCTCTGAATAAGATTTTTGAGTACTTTGCATGCCAGGATGAGGAGAGTGAATCTAAGAGATGTATTGGATGAAGAAGTAAGATATATTGGATAAAGGATGTAAAGTAAAGAATATAGAGTGCTGGCCGGGCGCGGTGGCTCTTGCCTATAATCCCAGCTCTTTGGGAGGCCAAGGTGGGCGGATCACAAGGTCAGGAGATCGAGACCATCCTGGCTAACACGGTGAAACCCTGTCTCTACTAAAAATACAAAAAAATTAGCCGGGCGTGGTGGCGGGCACCTGTAGTCCCAGCTACTCGGGAGGCTGAGGCAGGAGAATGGTGTGAACCCGGGAGGCAGAGCTTGCAGTGAGGAGAGATCACGCCATTGCACTCCAGCCTGGGTGACAGAGCAAGACTCCCTCTCAAAAAAAAAAAAAAAAAAAAAAAAAAAGAATATAGAGTGCTAATGTGAATTTATAGGATGTAAATTCCACGATAAATTTCTGTGCTAAGTGATATGCTAGTGGCTAGAGAGCAATTGTTCTTCTAGGGATGAACTTTGTGTTTCTCTACAATCTGCTCCTATAAATGAGAAGTATAGAGAAACCATAAAATGGTTCATAAAATCTTTGTTAAAGGCATATTTACATTTATTTAATCCTTCATGATAATTAGATGCCCATTATCATATTCAGATACTGTGTTCCAATATTTAGGTACCTGTGAATAGAATGATTACTACCTTATTTTGCAGCAAACTGACTGATACAGATTAATAGTATCATGTGGGACACTGCCAAGCCTATAGAAGCTAAGGAGTAATAAAGAATGGTTAAGGAAAATGTTCTAATATGCTAAATGGTAAAAAAATACAGTTCATTTTAGAGTTTATCAGCTAAATTCACCTTGAAACTAAAATTTTATGGAAGAGTGAACTCTGGATAATGCTGCAGAATAAAAGCTTGGAGCCAGGTTTAACCGACGAGTAATTCTGGGGAAAAGAAATACACCAAAAAAAAATTTTTATCCCTAGTACATTAACCATTTCTATGGTACACCCTGGATGACTCTAGAGAATATCATTTACCTTCTGAAAGGTGAAGCAACAGGTAATACCGAGGAATTAGATAAAGCAACAAAAATAAGATGGCTTTTAGTTTGTTTTTTTGTTCTTTTGTTTTGTTTTAGACAGTAACTTATATTGAAGTTCAGCCAGTACAACCAAATTATTTTTTAGTGTTTATTAGTGTTCACTGAATAGAGGTAACTAATAATGGTCACTGTATCTGAGCATCTACAATTAGCCATTCTAACTTGTTCTCTGCCTTTCCAGTTTCTAACAAAGCCTCCAAATTAGAGTTGCAAATTTACTCACATTATAGCTCACGTGGAAAAAGAAAATGAAATGACTCAGAATGCAAGAGTCTTTAGAGAAATAGCAACAAAATGGAATGTATAGACAGTGTTGGACTCTTAGTTGGAACTAAATTAAATGTAAAATGTTTTGAGAAAATAAGATAAATTTAAATATGGACTGGGAATAATATGGAATTAGTGTTAATTTTGGGGGGGTGTGGAAATGGCATGGTATATATGTTAGTATAAAGTCTTTATCAATTAGATAATGCATACCAGAGTTTTTGTGAGTGAGATGACATGATATCTGGTATTATTTTAAAAATAATCCTGCATCCATACATACAGAGTTCAGACTTAAGAGATGAAACAAAATTGGTAAAATGTTGATAATCATTGAAACCGGGTAATGTGGACAGAAGAGTTTATCACACTATTCTCTGCTTTTGTGCAAGTTTGGAAAGACAGAGACTTAGTTTTTTCATCCTCATTGTTTCCCTTTACTCTTCATTGTGGCCCCAGCACCTCATCCCTCCTTCTTCCTCAGTAGTATATTTAGAGGAGGACATGCTAATACAGGCTGGGAAAAAATCTGAAAGTTATCCATAGATACATTACATACAAGGGTTTACACATACTGCCACGGAGAAATCAGAAATATATTTAGGCAATATTACCTCTTAGATATACTTTTAGGTGATGAATTTTTAAAAATTAATTGAGTTCATACTAATGAAGAACTTTGGTTGAATAAGATATTCTAGCAATAAATATCACATGTTGAGCATCTACTCTGAAGTAGGCACTGTAGTAATTCCTTTGTTTAGATTATTCTCATTTAATACTCCCATTAGCTTTGTGAGGATTATATTATCTTTTTCATTTTATAAATAATAAATTGAAGTAATGTGTCCTGTTGCATGTAATTGCATGGCCCAAATTTTTCCTGTGGTAGGGTCTTTCCAGGTCATTTGTGTAATAATTTGATTCTAATTTAAAAGCACAAAAGGGAAAAAAGAAAGTGCATATTTATTGCTTACGTCCATTGCATTAAGTAGGCAATGTGCTAAGCATTTCACAAATGTTACCTCATTTCACAATAAGCTTGTGAGGTAATTACCATCATTGTTATTTTTCTCAGTATTGTAGGTGAGAAACTGTCAGCCTCATCAAGTAATTTCTGCAAGATCACACAGCTGATGAATTTGTGTTCTCCTACTCAAGATTGCCTGCCTCTGAAGCCTATGTTCTTTAAAAAAAACTATATGCATTATCTTGTAGATAAGTAGTAAATCTGTTAATTCTAGAAATATATATGGAACACTGACCACATGGCAAGCTCTGTGTTGGGTGCAGGAAAAGAAAGGTTTCATGAAGCGATTCCTACACTTAGAGAAGTTTATGATCTAGCTGAGGAGAGGGGAAGCATACACAATAACAAATAATATGAGAACATATGCTTTAGCCTAACAAATGTTAGAAGACTGAATTTGGGTCTTATTAAAATGCAAATAGCACTTAAAAAGATCTGCCACTTAAACCCTCATAGTATATTTTGAGTACTCAAAAATCAATATTTTTCTGGGATAAAAGTTTGACAAATTATGCATTTTATGTATTTTTATTTTTAGAATTTAATATTGTTGTTCCTGGGAGTTTGTGGTCAAAGCGCTTTGACATAAAAATGAATTATACCATTAGGAAACCTTACTTCAATAGGTGAATACTGGGAAACACTTTCATACTAAATATCAAGGTTTATTCAATCCAATATCTTTAAAATATGAAAATACTGTGGTCAGAGAAAACCAATAGGGAAAAGTGTGGTTCTCTTCGGTCTTGAAATATGCACGCTTTCATCTTCAAGAGATAGATTACATATTCCATAAGCAGAAGTTCATATTGCAGATCATGTTTAGGGAATCGCCCCCAACATTGGAAGGGAAACCGGAAAACTGTCTGATTAAGTGACATATCTTACCAGATTAGCAATCAGGAGACAGGAGATTCAGTCCTGGTTCTACCACTATCAGAGTAATCTTGTACAATCTCTCTTGATGCCTACCCATCAATTTCCCCTTCTTAAACTAGCTGACCCCCAAGGTTTCTTACAGTTTTGGCATCCCAAGATTCTGTAGTTCTGTCTGTAGAATAAGATGCTTTATTCTTGTCTTTTGTATGTGCAGAGAATGTATTAGTACCTATACTTGGGGTAGAACTTTCCTCATATACATTATCAGAGCTACCACATTTCTAGCCAAAATAAGAATGAAACTAGTCAGTGTGTGAAGAGTTGGTTGTGTTGAGAGATGGAGTCAGTAATATGATTTTGTAACTTTATGGGTGCTGGGAAATCTCTTGTCCAAAGATATACTCTGACCCCAAAATTAACACTGATGCCGAGGTTACAGTTTAATTCTTTTTTTTTTTTTTTTTTTTTGCTTATATTTGATCCCAAGTTAAATGATGGATAGCTTTGAGAGAAGCAACATTTTAGGCTACATAAGACATAATATCTTAAAACTATTTATTTGACAGCATGAGGATAGTAAAAAGTGGTAAGAGAAAGAGTAACAGAAGGCACCACCCTCAGTCTCACTCCAATACTATTTTTATTTCTCAGTTATAACTAGAGGTGAAAGAATGTACTTTTTTTCCCCTACAATGATATTTTCTTTGGCAACCAGTAGAACATCAGCATCTCTTGAGAAGGAGTGTGGGGACAATTCTGGAAGCACATTGTATTATCTTCTTCTACAACATGAAAAAGATTCAACCTCTTAGCTTATTATTAATATAGGAATATAGTACACCTCCATTGTAAAGAACCTCAATATTTCATACCTCACTACCCTGCAGATCAAATGCAGTCACAACTGCACACCTAGTTATGAGTTCTCTCCCTCTCTCTCTCTCCTTGTCTCTCTGTCTCCCCTCTACCCCCATATGGAATAGCTTTCACCTAAGTGCCATCTTTTTCTCTAGACACAGGCATTGTAACAGGCTTCACTCCATATCTCATTTATTTGACTGAGAACTATTTTATCAGTTCATTTTGTATTTTTATCTTATGTTTGTAACATGATTAAGCTGCTTTAAAAACAATTCATTTAAAATAGACTTTTTTGTAATTTTTTGAAATATATTTTAAAGTCTATGGCCGCTCACCTGAAGTTAATGAGTGTTATCATGGTGGCTCTGTGGCAGTTAGGCATATCACCTTAAATATTATTTCTTTTTCTCATCTCTGAAACAATGATAGCAGGTCTAACACAGCTTTCTTACTAATCATTTCATCATGTAAAACTGAAAATTATTCATGGAGGGGCCATGTATTCCCTCGTTATATGTACAGAACATTAAAATTCTAGCTGTCTTAAAACATGGGAGCTGTCATGGAGTTAGGGTAAAATTATGAGTGCTCTGGTTAAAAAGTGACACTTGAAAGGCAAATACAACATTTTAATAAGCTTAGGAAAGATGCCAAGGATTTAGTGCCTTTTGCAAAACATTGGCTACACCGATTCTGAAACATGCCAGGCATATTTTCTCCTCAACAACCCTGGAAGTGCAATACAAGTACAGTACTTTGAAATGTGTTTGCAGGATTATGGGAAGCACACATATTAAATAGAATTCAATTGCTAAAATCTGTTTCTGCCCAGATTAATGAGTAGAAACAAAACATCTGCCAGTAACCTCTGTTTGGCTATATTCCTTTAAACTTAACTAAAAAAAGGTACAGATGCCTTTCTTTTTATTTCACTACACATTTATAAGCCTTCTGGATGAAAGGGGACTTGAAAATTATTTCCAATTTTCTTTCCAGTTATCCGTGGGGCTCTTTTAGTCTAGAATGTTCTTTTAATTTAGCATATTGCTTTGAAACAGTTTTAACTGTCTTTATGATATTGCTGCCATGGAAATTAGATCAGCTCTAGGATTGGAACATTTTGACAAAAATCAGCCTCCTGTCATCCTTAAAACTAAATATATGGCAAACGTTTTGTTCTTTAGAATGTTTTTAAAGGAAGAAATCAGATATTATTTTATATCTTAGGCTTTTCAACTAAAGAAATATGGGCTACTCTATTTATTCCTACAGGGTAGGTTATAGGTTTACCCAAACCAATATTTGGTTTCTTATTCTCCTTTTACCAAGGCTTGCCTCTTTTTCATGTCTTTTGATTATTCATATGTTACTAGTCTGCAAGTTGGCACAAATATTAACTAATAACCTTTCTAAGAGGGAGGGTCTTCTCAGGTCACAGCAGAAGAAACACTAAGAAACAGAAGGCATATTTAGCTATCAGAGAAAGAAGGGAACATCAGAACTGTGACTTCTAAAATGGAGTCCTAAATTTGGGAAACAGGAGGGTTTCCTGTACCTATTGATGAGGTAACCAAAAGTACTCAGAATGCTTTTCCTTTACTGGTAGAGCAACGTTAAGTGCACAAAAGAGTGTTTTAGAAGCTATTCCTCCTATGAGTGTCAGCTGAATGAAACTCAATATTTAACTGTTAATGAGTATGTATTACTGTACAGCTTCATCAGCCTTCAGGAAAATTCTCCATCAGCCTCAGTTGATGTAGGGCTCATACCTAGGACACAGAGGGCTGATAATTTGTCATTTTGACTTGAAATGAATAAAGAAAAGCCATATTTAACTGGCACACAATTATGGGGTTTTGATTCTGGTTATTTGAAATTTCTAGATAGCTGAAGATTAGCAGAAAATGTCATTTTACTTATTTTTTAAATAAACTTTACTTTATAAACCAGTTTTAGGTACATAGCAAAATTTAACAGAAGGTATAGAGATTTCTCATATATATCCTGCCTGCACATATGCATAGCTTCCCCACCCATTTTATTTTTATACTTGAATAACACACTCTTCCCCTCTTTCCCATATCCCATAGAATGTGCCAGGCAAATTGCTTGCCTTTGTAGTTAAGCAAGGCTTTAAGGCTATCATCTTGATTGAAGATCCATTCTCATTATTCAGAACATTATGTGTAGAAGTGGTAGATTTATGAAATTGAGGTGAATGTAGGCTGACCCCAGGTTGACTACTCTGGATTAATTTTTCTTTTTTGGCCTTTTAAAATTTAAACTCTGATTTCTTCTTTTCTGATAGAGTGCAGATAAAATATTCAGGAAATTGAAGATGCTGGTTAGTTGAGTTCTGGTTAACAAATGTATATTTTGATTTATAGACAAAGCTGAAACGAAGGCAGGATGATTGGGACTTAGTCTCAGGACATTAAAATTGAAAAGAGGCAAAAGTTAATAATGCTCATTCTCAAAAGCTTAGCGACTAGTGTAAATAGAAATCTGTCAGAAAGTGGACTAGTAACATACCTCTGTGAACTATATTATGAATTTTAATTTAAATTCAATTAACTCAATTTTGCTGCATTTTCTTTAGTGAGGTTTACCTTCTGAATAAAATATTTGCCTTCCCCCACCAAAAAAAAAAAAAAAAATCCTACTTTGACATCATACAAATGTATGTCAATTCTTACTTGTCTACAGGCCAATTTTTCTTTCAGTATCTTGTTATTAACATCAATTCTATCCACTTCAGTTTGTTATTGACATTGACTTTATGAGAGGTAACCGAGTTAATGGAACTAACTGCATTTAAACAATAAGATTTTTGTCTGTAAAAGTCTCTTAAAATTATACAATTTAGTTATTTTTAAATCAATAAACATGGTGGTGAAGTACTTTTCAGTTCATCTGAGACTTAGGCAGGTCTCACAGATGGAGAAAGAGTGCCAACTTTCTTTCTGTACAGGGATTGCCCTTTAATACCAACGCTTATCCCATCTTGGCACCAGAAAGTTCATGAGCATAGTTCAACAAAGGCTCAGAAAAGACAATGAATAGCAGATGTCCACTGTGAAATTTTTTAATATGGCATTAATCCATCTGGGAAAGTAAGGCCTTCCATAACCATGTTTATTAGGTTAAAAATACTCTTGCTAACTTCAAACACATAAAATGTTGTCCAGTAACTCTTAGGTGGAGAATGGTGATGATCAATGGGCAGCTTTTTGGATCAACATACCCACATTTACATTCTAGGATTCTGATGCCCTTCAAAGGGAGACTATTTCTCAATAAAGAGCTCAAAAATAAACAAATGCAATACATTTGAACCACATTTCCCACCAGTAATACATACTTGTCCAGCAAATACAAGCTGGGCTGTGGTAAGGAGGTTTGGGTGGGTGAATGGTGGCAATTTTAGATGGATGGAGGAGATAACTATTAGCATAATTTTTTCTGCAGAGAAGACATCTAATGAGAACATCCAAGAGGAAATATTTCTGCTTCTGGATATAGGAAATCTTGGAGAAGGGCAAACCTGAAGGAAGTCATACATTCATGGTTATAATAGTACCTAATGGTTAAATAAAGAGAAACTTGTAGTCATTTGTTATATTTTTTACAGGAGAAGAAGATTTGCCTCCATGACTATTTTTGGATGAGGTTCTCATCTCCAAACTTTAATGTTTCAAAAATCCTTTTCTGCAAAGATGTGCAGATGGCATCAGGATAACCTTTGATATCTAAATCAGGTCAAAATGAAGGAGGAGAAAGAGAAAGAATTTCCAATTTTGGAATAGAGTGTTAGAGATGCAAAGCCTTATATAATGGTATTACTTGATTTGAGGCCTTAGAATTAAAGAAGGAAAAAATAATTTAAAAACTTTGAACAATCTGTATGACAGAGAAAAACATTATGACAAGTCCCTTGTTCACAAAGTTTTGGTGAAAACCTAATACCAAAAATAAAGTCATTCTACATGATTATCTGTGTACAAAATCTCAAGGAACCTATCTAAAAAATCTCTTAGATACTGTGTTAGTTGTGAAATAAATTTACAAAAATTAAAAAGATTAACTCCTAGAATTAACAAGAGAATTTAGCATTGTCACAAAGTTATAACATAAAAATAAATCATATTTTTATATACCAGTAATGAACAAATCAAATTTTGCAATGGAAATAAAAATTAAAATTATAATATTATTTATAATAACTCAAACCGAAATATTTAGGTATACATCTAACAAATCATGTACATGATCTGAAAATGACAAAATAATGAAGAAAGTAATAAACGAAGACTTAAATAAATGGAGAGGCCTACTATGTTTTATGGAAAATTCAAAGTAGCAAAGATGTTAATTTTCCCCAAATTTATTATTTAATATGATCCCTATCAAAACCCCAGCAGGATTTTGTGTAGATATCTTTAAAATGCTGATTTTAAAACGTATATGGAAAAACAAAGAAGGTGGAATACCTAAAACAATTTTTAAAAAGAAGAATAAAGTGGGAAGAATCAATTACCTTATTTTAAGACTCAGTAATTAAGAAAGTGTGGCAAATGAATAGATCTGTATCAATGGAACAGAATACAGAGTCCAGTATACACCCAAATAAGTATGGTGAATTAATTTTTGACAAAGGTACAAAAGCAATTCAAAGGAAGAAGGATAGATAGTCTTTTAACAATTAGATATTGACAGGTTAAAAAAGGAAAGGAAAAAAGAAAGTTTCAACTTAACTATCACAAGTTACATGAAAATTAACTCAACTGGATTACAGCTCTAAACGTAAAGTGTAAAACTATAAAAGTTTTAGAATAAAGAACCGGAGAAAACACTCATGATTTAGAATTAGGCATTAAGTTCCTAGACTTGACACCAAAGATATGATCTATAAAAGGAAAAATTGAAAATTGGATTTTGTCAAAATTAGAAACCTTTGCACTTGAAAAACCATGTTAAGAGAATTAAAACGTAAGCCACAGACTGGGAGGAAATATTTGTACATCACATTTCCAACAAAGGACTTACATACCAAACATTTAAAGAATACTTTAAAATCAACAGAAAATAAAATCCAGTTCAAAAATGGGCAAAAGACAGGACAAGACACTTACCAAAGAGGATATACAGATGGTAAATATGCACATGTAGGGGTGTTCAACTTGATTAGCCATTAGAGAAATTCAGATTAAAACCATGAAGTGAATCATACCATATACCTAAAAGATGGCTAAAATAAAAATTAATAGCAACATCAAAATCTGGCGAGGATTTGGAAAAAGCAGATCACTCACAGATTGCTGGTGGGAATTTAAAGTGGCATAGTCACTCTGGAAAACATTTTGGCAGTTCTGATAAAGGACCACATATATTTACCGTGTGACCCAGCAATCTCACTCCTAGCTATTTACCCAAGAGAAATGGAGACATATGTTTGCATGACATCCTGTGTAGAAATGTTTGTAGTAGCATCATTTGTAATAGTCAAAAACTGTACATAATCCAAATGTCTTACAACTGATGAATGGATTACAATGGAATACTACTCAACAATAACATGGAACAAATTATTGATACAGATAACATGTATGGCTCTCAAGGGCATTATGCTGAATTTTAAAAAGCTATTTCCAAAGATTACCTTGTTATGATTCTATTTCCATAACATTCTTAAAATAATAAAATTACAGTGATAGATAACAGACGTGTTTACCAGGCGTTAGGGCTGCCTAAAGTGTGTGACTATAAAGGCATAGTATGAGGGAGTTTCTTTAGGGTGTTAAAACAGTTGTGCATCTTGATTGTGGTGCTGATTACACAGATTTATGCATGTGATAATATTTTACATAATTATACACCAAAAATGAATGCATGTAAATATCGTTACAATCTGAATAAAATGTGTAGATTAATTGTTCTGCTACTATGTCAATTTCTTGGTTTGTTAATTGTACTGTGGTTTTGTTAGATGTCATTGGAGAAAGTCAAGTGAAACAAACATGGGAAGTCTCTGCTATTCTTACAATTGCTAAGTTAATTTATAATTACTTCAATATAAAAAAAAGAAGGAGTGAATGAGTAAAAGAATGTATGAGTAAAAGAAGGAATAAACAGCGGCCTGCAACACTACTGAATAGACTGGTGACAATGTGTTTAAAGAAAAGAAAAAAGAATAACAATAGAAAACATGCTTTTTTCCTTCCCTTTTCATACAAGGTATTTTATAGTCAATGCTTACTATTCTGGAATCATTAGGAATCCTGAAGCACTGAAGATATTAAATATTTTACAGATCATTTCTAATGTTGGCACAGGAATGCCACAGATGGGCTCAGAGATTAACAAAACACACAGGTCTTTGCAAGACACCCAGCAGCGGCATGGTCTATGAGCTATTTGTTTAATACAAGCTGCAACATTTGGAAAGCAGGAGTGGTCTCTTGAGACATGAAGAGAAAGGAACACTGTGAAATTTTACGTGATGCCTCAGAATTTGATATTTGTCTTCTGTTGCTATTTATTATAAAATAAATGTAATAAAACTAAAATTTTATTTTTTCTACTCCTTTTAAATAATGATCAAAGTAATATGTGATTAAGGGAAATATTTATTTAATGCTAAAAATTCCTTAAAAAATAGCATCGTGTATAGTTATTACAGTTAACATATCTTTCCCATTAGTGGTGACTCTGTTTTCTTGCCCAGCAGATTTACATTTGTCAGGAGGTTCTGTATTCTTTCAAAGTTTGTATGAAACCAGAGAAACAGGTATTGACAGTAAAGGCAAAAGGAGATGGTGGCTGGCAATGGGCTGTGAGGGATGAAGGAATACCAATATGCTTCAGATGGGAATCACAGGCTAAAAACATAGCAATATAATTAAAAATATTCAGTACTGTTAATGATTATTCTTTCAAACTAAAGGCTTAGTCACACACTGTTTACATTCATAAAGCAGTATTCTTTCTTTTCTCAAACACAGCAATGATGCTTTTGATAAAAAGTAGTGTGCAGCCAAGTTAATTAATTAAACAAACATTTATTGAACGGCTACTATGTTTCAGTTATTGTGATAATCATTGTATACAACCTAATTAAAAAAAAACCTACAGTGTCTCTGCTTTCATGAAGTTTATAGTACATCAGGGAAAGGAAACACTTAAAAATAATAACACAAAAAATTTCATTTGTTTTTTCTTTTTTATATTTATTTACTTTTATTTTTTATTTTGAGATGGAGTCTCGCTCTGTCACCCACGCTGGAGTACAACGGTGCAGTCTTGGCTCACTGCAACCTCCGCCTCCCAGGTTAAAGTGATTCTCCTGCCTCAGCCTCCTGAGTAGCTGGGATTACAGGCGCCTGCCACCACACCTGGCTAATTTTTGTATTTTTAGTAGAGTCTGGGTTTCACCATCTTGGCCAGGCTGGTCTCGAACTGCTGACCTCATGATCCGCCCACCTTGGCCTCCCAAAGTGCTGGGATTACAGGTGTGAGCCACCGCACCCAGCCTGTTTATGTTTTTTTTTTTTTTTAATAAAGATTACAAAAACTATAAAGACTTTGCCATAAAGAAAGGCAGGGTGCTATGAGGGTAAGTACCATGAGATATATAATACATATGATGCCCTCTCTAAAGAAATAACATTTAATCTGAGACCCAAAATATGAAGATGAAGGCAGACGGGTCATTTCAAGCAAAGGAACTAGCACCTAAAGAAGCTTTAATATAGGAAAGAAGAACTTGGAGAATTCAAGGAAGTAAAAGGAATGTCTCTGGAGGGTAGTAAATAACGAAAACATTAAATAGAGACTGGTAAGATAGGCATCAGCCAGATCAGGCCTGGTCTTGTAGATCACAAAAAGGAGTGCAGATCCTATTTATATTGCAATGGAAAGCCATCAAACAGCTTTAGGCAAAGGAATGACATGATCAAAGTTTTTAATGTTTTAAAAAGCTTGCTCAGGCTACTGCAGGTCAAGTGTGGAATTATGAAAAGGGTTTAGGAAGATATTCAATAATATGTATTTGTTTTATTTTCCCACATCTTAATATTTTGGAAAAGCACTAGATTCATTCAAGAGCGTTGGTTTCTCATACTAACTTTATCTCTGATGAAGTATATAGCTGTGAGCAAGTCAATAAGAATACTCATATTTGCCTACTGCTTATATTTTTGCAAAGTATTTTATCTAAGTTTTATTTTGCCTCCCAACAACTCTAACAGGTACATAGAAAAGGGGCATCATTATTTGAAAAGGGGTATAAACAACTGTAAAAAGTCATGTATCTAGTTAGTGGCTGCTAGGGAACCAGGGTGTGTGTCTTTGGCGTCTTCTTCAGTTCTTTTGTCCCACTCTATCCTGCTGACTTCCATGCTAACTCTCTCTCAATTTCTCCATAGGTCTAATGAAAATAATCTCTCTTTTATCTAATAATCACAGAAACTGAGTGGTTCTAATGAGATAAAGGACATGCAAAATGTTAAAAAAATATGAAGTATAGTCATGCATCTCTTAACGACAGGAATATATCCTGGGAAATGCATCCTTAGGCAATTGTATCATTGTGTAAACAACATAGAGGGATGATATGGTTTGTCTCTGTGTCTCCACCCAAATCTCATGTCGAATTGTCATCCCCACGTGTTGGAGAAGGGGCCTGGTGGGAGGTGATTGGATCATGGGGGCAGATTTCCCCTTTGCTGTTCTCATGATAGTGAGTGAGTTCCCACAAGATCTGATGGTTTAAAAGCATATGGCACTTCCCCCTTTGTGCCCTGTCTCTCTTGCTGCCATGAGAAGAAGTTGCTTGCTTCTCCTTCCCCTTCCACTATGATTGTAAGTTGCCTGAGGCTTCCCAGTCATGCTTCCTGTTAAGCCTGTGGAACTTTGAGTCTATTAAACCTCTTTTCTTCATAAATTACCCACTCTCAGGTAGTTCTTTATAGCAGTGTGACAATGAACTAATACAAGGGTACTTACACACATCTAAATTATGTAACATAAGTAGGCTATATAGTAAAACCTATCGCTCCTAGGCTACAAACCTGTATAGCATGTTACTGCACTCAACATTGTAGTCAATTGTAACACAATGATAAGTATTTGTGTATCTAAACCTACATAAACATAGAAAATGTACAGTAAAAATATGGCATAAAACTATGGGATGACCATGGTATTTGCAGTTTGTTTTGACCAAATGTCATCATGTGGCTTATGACTGTACTATCCAAATACAGTATCTTGTAATTCTGAAAGCCAGGACTACTACAAATGCTAGTCAGAATTGTGGGAGATATATACTTTTATTCATAAAGAAACAGGAAAAACAAGGCAACCCCCAAAAGACAATACTCCTGTATATATTGTTAGGTAAGAAAGTTGCTCCAGAGCACTATTCACAATAGCCAAGATATGGAAGCAACCTAAATGTCCATCAACGGGTGAATGGATTCAGAAAATGTGTTATATAGACACAATAGATTACTATTCAGCCATAAAAAGAAGGAAATCCTGTAATTTGAGACATGGATGAACGTGGAGGACATTATCCTAAATGAAATAAGCCAGGCACAGAAAGACAAATACTTCATGCTTTGACTTAGGTGTGGAATCTAAAAATTCAAACTCATAGAAGTAGATAATAGAATGGTGGTTACAGAGTTAGGGGGCATGGGAGTTATTTAAGAAGATATTGGTCAAAAGATGCAAAATTTCACTTAGGAGAAAAATGTTCAGGAGGTCTCTTGTACAACATGGTGACTGTAGTTAATAACAATGTACTTGATATGGTTTGGTTCTGTGTCCCCACCCAAATCTCATCTTGAATTGTAATCACCACATGTTGAAGGAGGGGCCTGTAACCCCCATGTGTTGAGGGAAGGAGGTGATTGGATCATGGGGGTGGTTTCCCCCATGCTGTTCTTGTGATAGTGAGTTCTCCTGACATCCGATGGTTTTATAAGGGTTCTTCCTCTCCTGCCACCAAGTAAGACATGCCCGCTTCCCCTTCTGCCATGATTTTAAGTTTCCTGAGGCCTCCCTAGCCAGGCAGAACTGTGAGTCAGTTAAACCTCTTTTCTTTATAAATTACCCAGTCCTGGGTAGTACCTTTATAGCAGCGTGAAAACGGACTAATACAGTACTGTATACTTGAAAATTGCTAAGAGAGATTTTAAATATTCTCACCACAAAAAATGACAAATATGTGAGGTAATGGATATGCTAATTAGCTTAATTTAGCCATTCCTCTTATACATTTTGATAAATGTATACATACATGAAAACATCACGCTATACACCCTAAATGTGTACAATTTTTGTTATCAATTTAAAAACAAAGTTTAATTTTTAAAAAGCTGCTCTAGGATTCTAGCCCTGAATAAGATGGTTTTTGCATAAGAAGGCACTACTCACGCTTGTCAGTAACTCTACAGAAGGGCCTGAATCTTATCATTTTTAACTTCCCTGTATCTAATATAGGGCCTAGAGCATATTAGTCATGCCGGAAGTAACTGTTGACAGAACAAAACTCTGCAAGATTCTTCTCCAGTCCCTATGGAGTGACTCAGTTTGGAAGTGAGTCAGTTTGTTTGGCTGCATGGCATTCCTTATTTGCCTATAGCTGTATTTCTTAAGATGGGTTCTAATAATCATTGATTCCAAAAAAATGTCACTAGGTAGTCCAAGAAAATAGTTTCATATTCAATAAGTTTGGGAAATAATAAAGTCTGCATCACTAACTTAGAGCTTCATAAAATATTAAAAGTATCAATAATTCTTGTAGTAAAGAAACCTGCTCAATTTTTTTAAACTATCATTTTCCACAACTCTAGAATACTTTTTTCCCTTCTAATACTTACCAACACCTTATACTTTTTGTAACATGGCTGGGAAAATGGCTTATGCTTTTTATTCTTATTTAACCCTATGTAACCAGAAGAATTAAACAACCTCTTACTTTCATACCACATACTTCCTCTCCTATTCAGGGATTATGGACTAGAAAGACCCCTGCTTAGGAATAACTGGCATCTGAAGTTTTCCTAGTTGAATTTTCCTAGCTAAAAGAGTGGATATTAAGAGGCATTTATGGCAATATTATGGCTCTTTCTTACATATAGCATGTCTGAAGGGGCAAAGTCTGACAGGCATAGGAGAATGGTGAGTAATAAAAGAAAGGAAACAAGACAATCTTCTTTATCATGTTAAATATGCTTTTCACTAGAAAACTATCTGTCTTACAAATTATGGGGCAGTCATGCCTAGTATAGGTCATAAAAGACAGAAGGTGCCTCATAAATGATTGTTGATTCTCCTTTTCATTATGGGTTTAGAGTCATAGTCATTTTTCTGATAATTAATATTTGATCTTGGAAGGGAGGTATGTGTGTGTGTGCGCATGTGTGTGTGTGTCTGCGCACACAAATGCACATGTATTTCTGTGACCCAGGAATTCCAGTTTAGGGTATACTCCCCCCAAAATAAGTCCATATTTGTACTAAAAGATGTGAAAAGTTTTATGAAATATTATTTATAATGGTCAAAACTGGAAATAACACAAATGTCAAACAATATAATATTTAGATTAATTGCTGTAAATTCATACAAGAGAACAATGAAAAGAACAAACTAATACAACACGGAACAACACGAATGTATCTCATTTACAATAATGTTGAGTGAAAAAGGGCATACTATATTTATTTTATTTATATGAAGTTTAAAAACAACCAACACTGATATACAATGACAGAAGTCAAAATAGTGGTTACATCAGGGGACTATTGACTGGGAAGTAGTATGAGGGTTTTGAATATGTTCTACCTCTGGGTAGTAGTTACACCAATGAGGTCAGGGGTATCCACTAGCATGCACGGAAAAGGAATGACAACTTATGAGGAAACTGCCCAGAATTTCTGAGGGGTAACAAGTGCTTAAAAATGGTGTATAGTTGAACCAGGAGTACTAAGGAGCACTCTCAAGAGACAGACTCCAGAGAAAAGAGAGGGAGAATGGAGTAAAGGCAGAGGAGGAACCAGTGCTCTGTTTACATGCAGTATGGTGGCCATGATGACCTGGTTTCTCTTTCTATATAGTAGAGACTTAAGTTGTATATTAGGTTGAATGAATTTTATGCTATAACACATGCTGAGAAGGCTAATATGGAATATCTACTGTTTGCTTCCCCATGGAGTTTCTTGATTTGGGGATTGTTTTGATAGTCTGTCATCATGCCCAGAACTCAAATAATATTCACCAGTTAATCACGATTTCTCAATCAGTACTGAAAATTCATGTTATTTAGCTAGAAGAAAAAGTGTTACAAGGATAATTCAGGAAGAAGGAACAAGATGTGGGAAGGTGTAGAGGTTTGAAAAAGCATCATTCTTTTGGATAATTATAAATATTTCATTATGACTTGAATCAAAGAGGCATGTAAGAAACTGAAGGGAGATGACAAGAAATGTAGCAGTCACCAGATTATAAAGTGCTTGCAGTAACCAGCTCCCATCCCAGTGGCATTTAAAACACTTTCTGGAAGGACACTGATTAAGTCCATATGCAGTTTCTTGGCTTTACTAAGTGAGGTAGCACATAGACAACATATATTAGAATGAAACAGATCTCTAGGGAAAAATAGCTATAACATAACTTTTATCAGAAGAGAAAAAAATTTCATCAAATTTGATTTATGGTGTTCATGTCAAGCATTGTTCTAATTACTTCATAAATATTGGTTCATTTAATCCTCATAGCAATTCTCTGAAATAGGTTCCAACATTATCCCTGTGTAACAAATCAGACAGTTGAGGCTCAGAGCAGGGACTTGATTTACCTAAGGTGGCACAGCTTGTAAGTAGTGGAACTAGGCTCTAACTCAAGCAGCCTGGTTCCAGAGTCTGTACACTTACCATCATAATATGCTGCCTTTTCATTGTCCGATTGATTTAGAAACTATGATATGCATACACATATTAGAAAAAGCACTCATGAATGTGCATTTCACTAAAAGGGTAGTGGGGTATTGGGAACCCACTACGTAGAGTCTCCTGTAGAGTATATTTGTTGGATAATCACACATATAGACATGATTGGATGTCCAAGCAATTTAAATTCCACACTATTCGGATTTAAAATACAAGGACAGTAAAAGGTTCATCAGCTTGAAATTACTTTTTAAATGATGTCAATGCATTTCGAGTCAATTTGAGAGGATTAAGGGATAATATGGATTTGCAAAATACTTTCAAATGCCAAGGAACTGTGAGGGCACTTGTAGGATTACGCAGTATATTTAACAGATTTAAGTGTAGCTCTGAGTTTTAAATTCTTTGCTTTCACTTTTGAAACTAACTTTAAAGACTGAAATGGCGGCTATACTAGGCACCAAAGCATAGGTTACAAGTCTGAACACTTACGGGTCTGAAGTAGTGATATTTTGAGCTATTTGTTACTGTTTACTGATTTGGGGTGTTTCCTTACGGTATCACAGGAAAGAAAGAGGACTGGAAGCCTGGAAACTTGGCAGAGCTCTGCTGCCCCAACCTCATTTCAAACAGAATGGCCGTGTTGCTATGTCTTTTAGAGAGTAAGCGTTTGCATAGTCTAAACAATGGATTTCATGGCTTTAGAAGCTTTTAAACAACACTGAACATTATTTAATTGTTTTCATTCATTTCATTTAGTCAAGATTCACTAAGGTTATACGTTCACACCCATTAGGATGGCTATTGTAAAAAATAAGTGAAATAAATTTTGGTGGAGATGTAGAGAAATAGAAAAACTTGTGCATTGTTGGTGGGAATGTAAAATGGTGCTGCCTTTATGGAGAATGGTATGAAAATTCCTCAGAAAATTAAACATAGAAATACCATCTGATCCAGCAATTTCACTTCTGGGTATTTACCCAAAAGAAGTAAAAACACGGCCTAAACCAGGTATTTGTTCGACCATGTTCGTAGCAGCATTATTCATAACATCCAAAAGGCAGAAGCAATCCAAGTGTCTATCAATAAATTAATACAATAAAAAGTTGTATATACAGACAAAGGAATATTTTTATCCTTAAAAAGGAAGTGAATTCTAACACAGGTGAAAATGTGGATGATCCTTGAGGACATTAGGCTAAGTGAAATAAGCCAGTAACAAAAGGAAAAATATTATATGATTCCACTTATATATGATAACTGGAGTAGTCAAATTCAGAAATAGATAGTAGATTGGTGGTTGCCAGGAGCTGAGGAGAGGCGAATGGGAAGTTGTTTAATGGGAAGGAAGTTTCAGT
Organism: Gorilla gorilla gorilla; assembly: GCF_029281585.2. NCBI lineage: Eukaryota > Metazoa > Chordata > Mammalia > Primates > Hominidae > Gorilla > Gorilla gorilla. Next base: position 125,950,233 of record NC_073247.2, read on the forward strand.
TTGGAAAGGTAAAAAGAGTTCTGGACATGAATGATGGTGATGGTTGCACATAATGTACTTAACACTACTGAAATGTACGCCTAAAAATGGTTAAGATGGTAAATTTTATGTATATTTTACTACAATGAAAAATTTGTTTAGGCCAGGCAGGGTGGCTCATTCCTGTAATCCCAGCACTTTGAAAGGCCAAGTCGGGAGGATTGCTTGAGTCCAGGAGTTCAAGACCAGCTGGGCCAATATAGTGAGACCTCTTGTCTACAAAAAAATTTAAAAATTAGCCAAGCATGGTGGTGCGTGCCTGTAGTCCCAATTACTCCAGAGGCTGAGGTGGAAGGAGGATCGCTTGAGCTTGGAAGGTGGAAGTTTCAGTGAGCGTGATCGTGCCACTGCATTCCAGCCTGCACTACAGAGTAAGACCCTGTCTCAAAAAAAGCTTAATAAAAACCCAGCATGGCATGATTTAAACTTGCAGATTAAAGATGAAGAGTTTTACCAAAGACTAGTAAGTAAGACATTTGCTACTATTCATGAAAGACACTGCAGTGTACATGATTTTTTTTAACATTTATTTTATTTTATTTTATTTTTTTAGAGACCGTGTCTCTGTTGCCCAGGCTGGAGTGCAGTGGCATGATCACAGCTCATTGCAGCCTCCAACTCCTAGGTTCCAACAACCCTCTTGCCTCAGCCTCCCGAGTAACTGGATCTACAGGTGCTCACCATGAGGCCCAGCTAATTGTTTCATTCTTTTGTAGAGACGGAATTTCACCATGTTGCCCAAGCTGATCTTGAATTCCTGGGGTCAAGCTATCCTCCTGCCCTCGCTTCCCAAAGTGCTGCGATTACAGGCATAAGCCCCCAAAGGATATTTTTTAGAAAGTGCTTGCTCTGGATTAAGAATTTTGCAGTTTGCTTAATAAACAAAATAATTAGTAAACATTAAGGAAATTAGAAGAAAAGCTCACTAAAGTTATATATCTATATAGCAAACCGATTCGACCAATCTAAAATAATTGGTCCTTAATTACTCTTTAGGCAGTTAGCACTAAATTATTAATGGATCATGTGGCTGACTACACCGTTCTAACATGCCAATTAGTTTATACAAAATAGTTAAACTAGCAGGCAGCTATGCTTAGATGTAGCTTAAATGATTCCTGATACGCTAAAACTGTTCTTGCTTTACTCTGCCTTCAGCAGGTTAAATCTTTTAGGCTTGTATTGTTCAAACCTAAGGGACTGTTTCAGACCCCAAGACTGACTATTACTGAAACATTATTTCATTAAGAACATTACAAAGAGATGGCTTCAAGCTGTTGATATTATCAGCCCAATTTGGAAAGGTTTAGACTTGGAAATCAAAATATTATGAGTCATCCAATGTTACACCGCAAGCTGTTTGCAAATCTGGAAATAAAAAACAGACCTTTTAAAGATTAGAATTATTTTTCCAATGGTTGAATGAGACCCATGTTACATTCTACCAACTAGAGCAACTTAGATTGTGAATTGCATTACATTTCTGAAATAAAAAATAGACTCTGAGAACTGAATTTTCTTAATGACATTTTAATGAAATATCGAGGAAGGTTAGGATGTACCAAACCTTGTCCTACTTGTATAAGTTCTCTCCTGCTTTCTGAAAGCCAACTATAATTGAGGTGGAAAGGTCTGTTAGAACTCTTTCATTTCCATACTATAAAAGAGCTTTAGCAGAAAATTTCCAAACCAGAAAGGAGTTATTAAACCTGAATTAAGATTCAATTACTCCTTGGTAGGTACTACAAGTAGGGGTCTCCATAGCAAAGCCTTTTTTTCTTTGTAGCCAAACAACTATGTATATTTTGTGAGTTAAATTTTGAAATTGGTTTTATTCCTAATGACTTTCAATTATTTTAAAATATTTAATTTGAATTTTAAAACTATATTCCATTTTGTCTCCACATGTATTAACTTTCCCATTTCACTTGGAAACGGAAGGACAAGGTGATTGAGTAAAATAGAAAAGTACTAGATTTTCCCAGTTTTGCTTTGGGTATATTATGGGAGGTAAGGGCTATGATTTGGAGACCAAATACCTAAATCAACCATTAATTTTCAGCTGCCCTCTTGATAAAGAGGTTTTTGATTCTGCTGCTGTTCTTTTATTGTTCTTTAAATTAAATGTATTTTAAAATTAACATTCTCGTGATTCAAAATTCAAAGTGGGCCAGGTGTGGTGGCTCATGCCTGTAATCGTAACCCTTTATGGGGCCAAGGAGGGAGGATTGCCTGAGGCCAGGAGTTCAAGACCATCCTGGACAACAAAGTGAGACCCCCGCCTCTACAAAAGGCAAGAAAAAAAAAAAAAATTAACAGCGTGGTGGTTTGTGTCTGCAGTACCAGCTACACAAGAGGCTGAGGTGGGAGGGATTGTTTGATCCTCAGAGGCAGAAGTTGCAGTAAGAAAAAAAAAAAAAATCAAAATGTACAAAAGGGTAAAAAATAAAAAAAAAGGTCTTACTTCTGTCCCCTAAGCACTTAGCTCCATTTCACAGAACCTATTATAAGGTTCCCGTTATACTTCCAGAAAAATTGTATGTATATATATGTGTATGCATATACAAACACACATACAAGTTACAAGTAAATATAATTATCTTTTGTTTTCACTTTTAAAGCACTGCTCGAGTACTATACATTCATTTATTCACCTCACTTTTTGTTACTTTACAATATATCTTGAAGATTGTCCCATGTATATATTTATTTATATATTAATAATGTATTGCTTTTGTTTCTTTGATCGTTTGAGCTACATAGCATTCCACTTTATGACTGTATCATAATTCATTTTAACCCATTCCCTATAGACAGCATTTAGGTTGTTCAAATTTCTTGTCATTACAAACAATTTTCAGTAAACAATTTGTGCATATATCATTTTTCCTATATGCAAATGTATCCGCAAGATAAATTCCAAGGATAGAAATGCTGTGAAATTGTTGACCCTCCAATACTAATGATAGATTTTTTTTATGCCTTCTTGAGTAGATTTTGGTACATTACATTTTTCTAAAATATTATGCATTTCATTGTAATAAATTTGTTTGGATAAACTTGAATAAAGCAGTCTTACTATTCTTTTAGATGTCTCCATCTATGGTTATTTTAATATTCTTCCCTTTAAGAAACACCCTCATGTTTTATTTTGATTAGAATAGCTTAAGCATTTATGGCTTTTATGGTTTTATTCAAAGGATCAACTATTTTAATAAAATTCATTAATATTTATCATTTTAATTTCAGACTTCTGATTTCCTTTGGCTTATTTTCTGTTTGTTTTTTTTCCCTCTAACTTTTTAAGCTTGATGATCATATATTTAAATTTGCTTGCTAGTATAAGTATGTAAGTCTGTGAAATATAAGTATGTAAGTCTGCTGTAGAAGCATCACAGGGTTCTAATAAGTAGTGTTTTAGCTCTCATTATTTGTTAGGTATTCTACAATTTAAGGTTTTATTTTCTCTCGGATTTGTTTGACAGAAAGCATCTAAAACACATTTTTTGTTTGTTTCTGGTTTTGTCATTAACTTTTACTTTAATTGAGTTATGATTAATGAATATTATTCACATTGTTTTACTTTTCTTACATTTTGAAAAACAATTTTTCTTCTAGCAAAATATACAGTCATGTTTCGGGGAAAATGTTTCAAGTGTTTCTTAATAGAAAATGAATTCTGTATTCAAGGTATAGAATATGATACATATCCAATAACTTCACCTTCCTAATTGTGTTATCTGTCCACTTGGCCTAACACAAAATGAGTGCATGAATAAAACTACTGCCAATAATCATTTCTGTCTACTTTAAAAATTTATACGTTATTGTTTTGACTCTATAATAATGTTGAGCCATGTTATTTGGTGCAACATTTAAAACTGTAAAGTGTTAGTTGTAACATTTATAATAGTTACAACTTCATTGTGAATTTTAATGTTTAGCATTATACAATAGTACTTTTTTGTTCTTTCATTTAGAGCTTTTACATCATATTCATCCTTGTCTGATATTAAGGTTATGATATCTGCTATTCTTTGCACATTCTTTTGTTTTCGTATTCAGTCTTTCTAAATCACTTCGTTGTAGGTATCTTTTTTCCACAGCAATTATTTTGTGATCCATTTAACCTTTTTTTAGTGAGTGTGTTGAGTTCAGTTACTTTCGTCAAAATTTTATGTTATGTTTTCTCTTTGTATACCTTTAAAAAAATATTTATTAACTGAATTATTTCTTTGCTTTGTTTTCTGTGTTTCTTCAGATATTTAGAAAAGTTTGCTTTTATAGATTAATATGTAATATTTTATTCACTTACCATGAATATTTTACTTATTATAATTCTCCATTTTTATATTATTTTTATGAACATATTAATTAGGGTTGGTCAGTAAAGCAGAAGCCATTCTAGGAATTTTTTAAAATTTATTTTAATTTTCATTTTATTTTTAATTGACATAATATTTGTACATATTTATTGGGTACATTAAATATTTTTAAGTGCATAGGATGTATAATAATCAAATCAGGTTATTTTGTGTATCCATCTCCTCGACTACTTATTTCTATATGTTGGGAGCATATCAAGTCCTGTCTTCTAGCCATTTTGAAATATACACTACATTGTTGCTAATTATAGTCACGCTACTGAGCTATTTAACTCTAGAACTTATTTTTTCTATCTAACTGTATGTTTTTACCCATTAACCAACCTCTCTTTATTCTCCTGGAACCCTCACTCACACATACTTCCCAGCCTCTGATATCTATCATTCTACTCTCATCTCCATGAGATTTACTTCTATAGCTTCTATATATGAGTGAGAAGATGTGATGTTTGTCTTCCTGTGCCTGGCTTACTTCACTTCATATAATGACCTTCAGTTCCATCCATGTTGCTGCAAATGACATTATTTCATTTTTTATGGCTGAATAGTATTCCATCATGTGCATACACCAGATGTTCTTTATCCATTCATCCATTGATGGACACTTAGGTTGATTTTATATCTTGGTTATTGTGAATAGTGCCACAATAAACATGGATGTATAGGTATCCCTTTGATATACTGATTTCCTTTGCTTTGGATAAATAACTAGTAGTGGAATTACTGGATTGTATCATAATTCTATGTTTAATTTTTTTAAAAGAAAATCTCCATACTGTTTTCCACAGTGGCAGTACTTATTTACATTCCCACCAACAGTGTACCAGAGTTGCCTTTTCTCTGCATCTTTGGCAGTATCTGTTATTTTTTTCTTTTTAATAATAGCCATTCTAACTGGGGTAAGATGATAAATCATTATAGTTTTGATTTGCATTTCTCTAACCATTAGTGATGTTGAACATTAAAAAAAATGCCTGTTGGCCATTTATATGTCTTCTTTTGAAAAATGTCTATTCATGTCTCTTGCCCACTTTTAAATTGGATTATTTACTACTGAGTTGAGTTTCTTGTATAGTCTGGATATTAGTCCTTTTATGGATGAATAGTTTACAAATATTTTCTCCCATTCAAGAGATTATTTCTTCACTCTGTTGATTGTTTCCTTTGCTGTGCGGAAGCTTTTTAGCTTTTGCCCCATTTGTCTATTTTTTGTTTTATTTGCCTGTGCTTTTGAGGTCTTAGCCATAAATTCTTTGCCTAAATCAATGCCCTGAATGTTTTGCTTATGTTTTCTTCTAGCAACTGTAGAGCTTTAGGTCTTAGATTTAAGACCTTAATCCATCTTGAGTTTATTTTTTTATATGGTGAGAGACAGGGGTCCAATTTCATTCTTCTGTATACAGATATCTAGTTTTCCCAGCACCATTTATTGAAGAGGGTGTACTTTCCCCAGTGTATGTTCTTGGCACTTTTATCAAAAAAGAGTTGGTGATCCCCAGGCCCCCAAGATGATGTGCTTGGGCACTGCAGGGGTGAGGCAAACTTGAGCTGGTGGAGCTTGTCCTCAGACCCCCTGTTGATGTGTGCAAATGTTGGCTGTGGTAGGCAGGGGTGGGGTGATCACCAGGTCCCCAGTGAAATGCTCAGGTGGAGGCAGCAGCAGCTGCACTATGGCCCTGCTCCTTGGGAGTGTGGTGTTGCTTTAGTGGCAGCAGCCACAGGCAGGTGGCTGGAAAGCGTGTACTTTGGCTCTAGGTGGCGCTGTGGGTGAGTAGCCTGACCTCAGGGCGCCTGTAAATGCACAGCAGCCCCATTGCTGGGGGCAAAGAGATAACTGCCAATGGCTTGCACTTCAGCCTAGGCAGCAGCAGTTGGCAGCGGCCGTGGCTGTGGCTGAGGGATGTCAGTGGGGCTCCAGGGATGTGGAGACACAGAGGTTGTTGAACCTCAAGGCTGGATGCAGCCTGGTGAGGCTGGACTCTTAAAATGGTGCTGTGCTGTAACTGCTGAGGACTCACGGGGTGTGTGAGATCCAGCATGAGCTCTCCTCTCTGGAGCAATGCTATCTCATAGTCTCCAGGCAGCTTCCTGTGTTAGTCTCAGGGCCTGGGAGGGTCAAGCGGCTCTCCTATGCCTAGGATTGCAGGAGTCTACCGTGGGAATGTGAACCACCAGGGGTCTCTCTCAGTTACCCTTTGCCCTGCATTGGGAAACCTCTCCAGGCTCTCAGCTGATTCTGGCTGTGCAAGTTGCTTCGCTTCCCTCTCCTTCCTTGTCTTAGATGTTTCCTGTCATTTATCTGTTGTATTCCAATGTTCTGTCTTCATGATCTATTCAAAGTGTGATTATCTACTCACTATTTTGGTTCCTCTTTGTGGAGGAGGCAAGTACCTGATGCCTCTAGTCAGCCATTTTGAAGCCGCTCTTCTCCCAGAAGTCCTTTCTAGGAATCCGGTAGGAAAGAATTTAATACAAGGATTTAGAGGTTCACAAGCCTTTGTCAGAGCTGCGGAAATGAAGTTCAGGGAAGCTTCTGCTGCAGTTTATAAAATCAAGAAGTGGCAGGATTATAGGAAAGTCCATATGACCATCTCACTTGCCTGAAGTACTGAAAAAAGTGATTCATAGGAATTTATCCTATGAACCTAAAATAAACATGAATCTCAAAGAAAGCCACCATCACTAATCTCAGCTGCTAATAGTTTTAAAAGAGTGAAAGTTACCTCAAGCCACTGCAAAACTTTTATCTATTATCTGTTCATGCAGCTGCTCAACAATTGTCATCCATTGTTCAGAGTTGCCAACTGGCTCTTTTGTTTTATCTTCATGATCTCACACAAGTGCCTGTTTTTTGAAAGACTTTAATTTGGAATCACACAAGGAAAGGGTTTCTGGGAAATGTAGTTTCAGATTTCTTCTATTCAATGAGGAGGAAACTGTAGGAGAGGATGGCAGTAATAATAAGCAGACAGAACAATAAAAATAAAACTACAAAATTATATTAAAATCCTTCTTTGTTGGAGCACCACAGTGGTTTTATTTTTCACTGACCAGCCCTGATGGATATACTTTTGATAGGGAGACAATATTATTATTATTAAATTAGCATCATAATATAATAAACTGATAAGTCAGCTTATGTGCTTTGCATATAGATATTTAATCCTCATAACAACTCTATAAAAGTGAGTGGAAATATTATGCTAAATTTTTATGCTGGAGACCCAAGGCAGAAAAGGTTAAGCAAATTGCTCAAGGTTTTGCAGCTAGATAACTAGTGGAGTCAGGATTTAAACACAGGTAGTCTGACTCCAGAATCTTTGATCTTAAACACTGTACTTTTGTATCTATTGTATCTCCCTTTCCTTCCTTCATCTTGCCTTTTATCCATCATCTAATTACAACTAATTATGTCATCGTTCTTAGTGTTTGACTTCATACTGCTAAATAATAGTATGCCTCTATTACTTTATATATTAACTTTAATGTTATTTTTGCCCTGAATATTAAAAATAAAGGAAAAAGTACACAAAGATGAATCCCCAGCTCTTCACTTCCTATCAAATTTCATTCCCCAAAATTATTACATTTACATCCCATTCTGGTACCATAACCCCCACAGTTGTTTTAATTTTAGTCCCATGGGTTCAATACTGAAGAGTCATTTTGATAAATTTTTCCCAGTTATTTCTTCATTGATTAAATTATTGGAACTGTCTTTATTTCCTTGAAGATTTTATGAAGATTTTCTTCTAGAATTGGCTGTGGTTGTGGAGTAATATGAAGCCAGTCTAATTATTTTTTCCATACCAATTACTTGATATTTCTGACTGAATATCCAAAGGGCTCTTCATCTTTGAGATTCAAGTATTTACTACGATATACCTCAGTGTTCACCATTTAGGGTCAATTTTCCAGGAGATGTAGTGTATACTTTTAATTTGTGGATTCTAGTTTTAGCTTTATTTCTGGAAAGGCTTTTTTTTTTTTGTTTATACCATAACTTGTTCCTTCTCTTTTCTTACTTAAAAAAAATCCTATTGAGAAATTTCAATTGGGTATACATTGGAATTTTTCTTCCTTCTATGTCATTTACTCTTTGATTCTCATAGCACTGATCAGTTAAATTCTGCTTATTGGGCCAGCTATGGTGGCTCATGCCTGTAATCCCAGCATTTTGGGTGGCCAAGGCAGGAGGATTGCTTGAGCCCAGGAGTTCAAGACCAGCCTCAGCAACATAGTGAGACCCTGTCTCTACAAAAAAATATAAGAAAAATTAGCTAGGTGTGGTGGTGCATACCTGCAGTCCCAGTTATTTGGCAGGCTGAAGTGGGAGAATCACTTGAGCCCAGAAGTTCACAGCTGCAGTGAGTTATAATCATGCCACTGCACTCCAGCCTGGGCAACACAGAGAGACCCTGTCTCAGAATAAAAACAACAACAACAAAACAAAACAAAAGCAAACAAAAACAAACAAAAAAACTGCATATTTTTTCTTACTGTATTTGTAACTCACTAAGTTTATCGTAGTATCTATTTTTCCTTGTGCTAGTTCTAATTTTGCCTTCATTTCTGTGTTGTGTTTTCTTTGATTTTTTTCTGAAATGTTAAAGCTTGTCATATCTCCATCTGTTGTCTCTTAAGATATTATGATAGCTCTTGCATCTCTATGCTCTTCTAGAGAGGATATTGCTTTGATGATTAAAAAAATTATGGTAAAATATTTTGCCATAGTTTTCATCTCTAATATTGCAACATTGTTCTGGTAAATTTAGAAAAAATTGCCACGTGGTTTTTCTGTCCCTATTTCCCATATTTCTGGAAGTATAACTGTATAGATTCTGTTTCTGTGATTTTTTTTGTTCTTATCTTTGAATCAGATGAATTTTTTTTCAGGCATGCTATTTGTAGAAAGTTATTGTCTTAGAGAGGACTGGACTCTATTCTAAGGTACAGGTACCTTTATTTGTGCCTGAGGATTTTCTTTTGTGATTGTTCTTTTGTTTTTTTCCGAGTTGAAGGAAATAGACAGCTGTAGATGGTTCACAATACCAATCACAATGCGATAAATACAAGTTGCTTCCTGGAAATACGAATCGTCTGTGGGATTCCATGTTCACTATTACCTCTTTTGTTTCTAAGAAGAAAACCAGAGCTGCAGAAACTCACACTGTCAGTGCATGCATACTTTTCCTGCTGTTGAAACTGAGAAGCTGTCATTTCACACATCAACATGCTCACCTTACATTATGAAATTGAAATTTTCTGGCTCTTTGTGAGATTTGCTGTCATATGTTTCTCCTTTCAGTTACTTTTTGCATCCAAGCTCGATTTTAAAAGAAAACATAGTGGCATTTTCCTAGTTTTTGATCTATAATTTAATTTTACTGCTATCAGGTAAATTGTTCTATAGTATTTTGATCTTTTATATTTATTGGGACTTGTGTAATGATGCTGCAAATGGCCTATGTTGGTGAACATACCATATTCATTTTATGGAAGGTGTATTCTGCAGTTAGCATAGTATTCTGACAACATCATTTAGGTCAGGATAGTTAGCACAGTTATTCGGATTCTTTATGTCTTTACTGAATTTTTGTTTAAATTGTTCTGTCAATTGAGAAAACTGTGTTAAAAAACTCTTACTATGACTGTGGAAATGTCTATTTCTCTCTTTAGTTCTGTCAATAATATATATGTGTGTACATTAAAGCTCTCTTGTTAGTATATACACACTAAAATTTGTTGTGACTTTCTGGAGAACTGAATCTTTTTCATTTTGAAATGTCCCCCTGTGTCTCTAGTAATGATTTTGGTATTTAAGCCTATTTTATCTGACATCAATATAATTACTCAGCCTTCTTATGCTCAGTGTTTGTATGGTATATCTTTTTCTATCTATTTACTCCCAACCTATCTCTGTCTTTATACTTAAAACACAATATTTATGGACAACACACAGTTAATTCTTGCTCTTTTATTTGTTCTGACAACATTTGACTCTTAATTGAAGTATTTAGGCCGTTTACAGATAGTAACATCATTTAAATGGTTTGATTCAGGCCTAATATTTTATTATTTGTTTTAGGTTGGTTTTTTGTGTTTTTTTAATTCATATGTTCCCCCTTTCCTGCTATTTTTTGAATTAGTTAATAATTTTTAGAATTCCATTTTCATTTGTCAATTGGCTTTTAAGCTACGCTTCTTTGGATTGGATGGTTTTTATTAATCTAAGTGAAAGTTCACTGATTCTTTCCTTTGTCATCTCCACTGTAAAATTAAGCCCATTCAGCAAAATTTTAATTTTAGGTATTGCACTTTTTAGTTTTAAAAGTTGCATTTGCTTCATTTATATTGTAAGTATATATCTTCTATAATTTTCCATTTTTTCATTCATCTACAATGTATTTTTTTAAACCACACTAAACGTAGTTATATACAAATGGTTTAAAGTCCTTACTGGGGGAACCAGCCCCCAGTATTTCAACGTAGGTTCTTTTCTATTTTCTCTAAGTGTCAGCTGGTCTGAGAAATAAAGAGAAAGAGTACAAAAGAAAGAAATTTTACAGCTGGGTCACCGGGGGTGACATCACATCTTGGCAGGTTCCGTGATGCCCTGAGCTGCAAAATCAGCAAGTTTTGTGTTTTTTTTTTAATTTTATTTTATTATACTTTAAGTTTTAGGGTACATGTGCACATTGTGCAGGTTAGTTACATATGTATACATGTGCCATGCTGGCGCGCTGCACCCACTAACTCGTCATCTAGCATTAGGTATATCTCCTAATGCTATCCCTCCCCCCTCCCCCCACCCCACAACAGTCCCCAGAGTGTGATGTTCCCCTTCCTGTGTCCATGTGTTCTCATTGTTCAATTCCCACCTATGAGTGAGAATATGCGGTGTTTGGTTTTTTGTCCTTGCGATAGTTTACTGAGAATGATGGTTTCCAATTTCATCCATGTCCCTACAAAGGACATGAACTCATCATTTTTTATGGCTGCATAGTATTCCATGGTGTATATGTGCCACATTTTCTTAATCCAGTCTATCATTGTTGGACATTTGGGTTGGTTCCAAGTCTTTGCTATTGTGAATAATGCTGCAATAAACATACGTGTGCATGTGTCTTTATAGCAGCATGATTTATAGTCCTTTGGGTATATACCCAGTAATGGGATGGCTGGGTCAAATGGTATTTCTAGTTCTAGATCCCTGAGGAATCGCCACACTGCCTTCTACAATGGTTGAACTAGTTTACAGTCCCACCAACAGTGTAAAAGTGTTCCTATTTCTCCACATCCTCTCCAGCACCTGTTGTTTCCTGACTTTTTAATGATTGCCATTCTAAGTGGTGTGAGATGGTATCTCATTGTGGTTTTGATTTGCATTTCTCTGATGGCCAGTGATGATGATGAGCATTTTTTCATGTGTTTTTTGGCTGCATAAATGTCTTCTTTTGAGAAGTGTCTGTTCATGTCCTTTGCCCACTTTTTGATGGGGTTGTTTTTTTCTTGTAAATTTGTTTGAGTTCATTGTAGATTCTGGATATTAGCCCTTTGTCAGATGAGTAGGTTGCGAAAATTTTCTCCCATTTTGTAGGTTGTCTGTTCACTCTGATGGTAGTTTCTTTTGCTGTGCAGAAGCTCTTTAGTTTAATTAGATCCCATTTGTCAATTTTGGCTTTTGTTGCCATTGCTTTTGGTGTTTTCAACATGAAGCCCTTGCCCATGCCTATGTCCTGAATGGTAATGCCTAGGTTTTCTTCTAGGGTTTTTATGGTTTTAGGTCTAACGTTTAAATCTTTAATCCATCTTGAATTGATTTTTGTATAAGGTGTAAGGAAGGGATCCAGTTTCAGCTTTCTACATATGGCTAGCCAGTTTTCCCAGCACCATTTATTAAATAGGGAATCCTTTCCCCATTGCTTGTTTTTGTCAGGTTTGTCAAAGATCAGATAGTTGTAGATATGCGGCGATATTTCTGAGGGCTCTGTTCTGTTCCATTGATCTATATCTCTGTTTTGGTACCAGTACCATGCTGTTTTGGTTACTGTAGCCTTGTAGTATAGTTTGAAGTCAGGTAGTGTGATGCCTCCAGCTTTGTTCTTTTGGCTTAGGATTGACTTGGCAATGTGGGCTCTTTTTTGGTTCCATATGAACTTTAAAGTAGTTTTTTCCAATTCTGTGAAGAAAGTCATTGGTAGCTTGATGGGGATGGCATTGAATCTGTAAATTACCTTGGGCAGTATGGCCATTTTCACGATATTGATTCTTCCTACCCATGAGCATGGAATGTTCTTCCATTTGTTTGTATCCTCTTTTATTTCCTTGAGCAGTGGTTTGTAGTTCTCCTTGAAGAGGTCCTTCACATCCCTTGTAAGTTGGATTCCTAGGTATTTTACTCTCTTTGAAGCAATTGTGAATGGGAGTTCACTCATGATTTGGCTATCTGTTTGTCTGTTGTTGGTGTATAAGAATGCTTGTGATTTTTGTACATTGATTTTGTATCCTGAGACTTTGCTGAAGTTGCTTATCAGCTTAAGGAGATTTTGGGCTGAGACAATGGGGTTTTCTAGATATACAATCATGTCGTCTGCAAACAGGGACAATTTGACTTCCTCTTTTCCTAATTGAATACCCTTTATTTCCTTCTCCTGCCTAATTGCCCTGGCCAGAACTTCCAACACTATGTTGAATAGGAGTGGTGAGAGAGGGCATCCCTGTCTTGTGCCAGTTTTCAAAGGGAATGCTTCCAGTTTTTGCCCATTCAGTATGATATTGGCTGTGGGTTTGTCATAGATAGCTCTTATTATTTTGAAATACGTCCCATCAATACCTAATTTATTGAGAGTTTTTAGCATGAAGGGTTGTTGAATTTTGTCAAAGGCTTTTTCTGCATCTATTGAGATAATCATGTGGTTTTTGTCTTTGGCTCTGTTTATATGCTGGATTACATTTATTGATTTGCATATATTGAACCAGCCTTGCATCCCAGGGATGAAGCCCACTTTATCATGGTGGATAAGCTTTTTGATGTGCTGCTGGATTCATTTTGCCAGTATTTTATTGAGGATTTTTGCATCAATGTTCATCAAGGATATTGGTCTAAAATTCTCTTTTTTGGTTGTGTCTCTGTCCGGCTTTGGTATCAGAATGATGCTGGCCTCATAAAATGACTTAGGGAGGATTCCCTCTTTTTCCATTGATTGGAATAGTTTCAGAAGGAATGGTACCAGTTCCTCCTTGTACCTCTGGTAGAATTCGGCAGTGAATCCATCTGGTCCTGGACTCTTTTTGGTTGGTAAGCTATTGATTATTGCCACAATTTCAGCTCCTGTTATTGGTCTATTCAGAGATTCAACTTCTTCCTCGTTTAGTCTTGGGAGAGTGTATGTGTCGAGGAATTTATCCATTTCTTCTAGATTTTCTAGTTTATTTGCGTAGAGGTGTTTGTAGTATTCTCTGATGGTAGTTTGTATTTCTGTGGGATCGGTGGTGATATCCCCTTTATCATTTTTTATTGCATCTATTTGATTCTTCTCTCTTTTTTTCTTTATTAGTCTTGCTAGCGGTCTATCAATTTTGTTGATCCTTTCAAAAAACCAGCTCCTGGATTCATTGATTTTTTGAAGGGTTTTTTGTGTCTCTATTTCCTTCAGTTCTGCTCTGATTTTAGTTATTTCTTGCCTTCTGCTAGCTTTTGAATGTGTTTGCTCTTGCTTTTCTAGTTCTTTTAATTGTGATGTTAGGGTGTCAAGTTTGCATCTTTCCTGCTTTCTCTTGTGGGCATTTAGTGCTATAAATTTCCCTCTACACACTGCTTTGAATGTGTCCCAGAGATTCTGGTATGTTGTGTCTTTGTTCTCGTTGGTTTCAAAGAACATCTTTATTTCTGCCTTCATTTCGTTATGTACCCAGTAGTCATTCACGAGCAGGTTGTTCAGTTTCCATGTAGTTGAGCGGCTTTGAGTGACATTCTTAATCCTGAGTTCTAGTTTGATTTCACTGTGGTCTGAGAGATAGTTTGTTATAATTTCTGTTCTTTTACCTTTGCTGAGGAGAGCTTTACTTCCAAGTATGTGGTCAATTTTGGAATAGGTGTGGTGTGGTGCTGAAAAAAATGTATATTCTGTTGATTTGGGGTGGAGAGTTCTGTAGATGTCTATTAGGTCTGCTTGTTGCAGAGCTGAGTTCAATTCCTGGGTATCCTTGTTGACTTTCTGTCTCGTTGATCTGTCTAATGTTGACAGTGGGGTGTTAAAGTCTCCCATTATTAATGTGTGGGAGTCTAAGTCTCTTTGTAGGTCACTCAGGGCTTGCTTTATGAATCTGGGTGCTCCTGTATTGGGTGCATATATATTTAGGATAGTTAGCTCTTCTTGTTGAATTGATCCCTTTACCATTATGTAATGGCCTTCTTTGTCTCTTTTGATCTTTGTTGGTTTAAAGTCTGTTTTATCAGAGACTAGGATTGCAACCCCTGCCTTTTTTTGTTTTCCATTTGCTTGAGAGATCTTCCTCCATCCTTTTATTTTGAGCCTATGTGTGTCTCTGCATGTGAGATGGGTTTCCTGAATACAGCACACTGATGGGTCTTGACTCTTTATCCAATTTGCCAGTCTGTGTCTTTTAATTGGAGAATTTAGTCCATTTACATTTAAAGTTAATATTGTTATGTGTGAATTTGATCCTGTCATTATGATGTTAGCTGGTTATTTTGCTCGTTAGTTGATGCAGTTTCTTCCTAGTCTCGATGGTCTTTACATTTTGGCATGATTTTGCAGCGGCTGGTACCGGTTGTTCCTTTCCATGTTTAGTGCTTCCTTCAGGAGCTCTTTTAGGGCAGGCCTGGTGGTGACAAAATCTCTCAGCATTTGCTTGTCTGTAAAGTATTTTATTTCTCCTTCACTTATGAAGCTTAGTTTGGCTGGATATGAAATTCTGGGTTGAAAATTCTTTTCTTTAAGAATGTTGAATATTGGCCCCCACTCTCTTCTGGCTTGTAGGGTTTCTGCCGAGAGATCCGCTGTTAGTCTGATGGGCTTCCCTTTGAGGGTAACCCGACCTTTCTCTCTGGCTGCCCTTAACATTTTTTCCTTCATTTCAACTTTGGTGAATCTGACAATTATGTGTCTTGGAGTTGCTCTTCTCGAGGAGTATCTTTGTGGTGTTCTCTGTATTTCCTGAATCTGAACATTGGCCTGCCTTGCTAGATTGGGGAAGTTCTCCTGGATAATATCCTGCAGAGTGTTTTCCAACTTGGTTCCATTCTCCGCATCACTTTCAGGTACACCAATCAGACGTAGATTTGGTCTTTTCACATAGTCCCATATTTCTTGGAGGCTTTGCTCATTTCTTTTTATTCTTTTTTCTCTAAACTTCCCTTCTCACTTCATTTCATTCATTTCATCTTCCATCACTGATACCCTTTCTTCCAGTTGATCGCATCGGCTCCTGAGGCTTCTGCATTCTTCATGTAGTTCTCGAGCCTTGGTTTTCAGCTCCATCAGCTCCTTTAAGCACTTCTCTGTATTGGTTATTGTAGTTATACATTCTTCTAAATTTTTTTCAAAGTTTTCAACTTCTTTGCCTTTGGTTTGAACGTCCTCCCGTAGCTCAGAGTAATTTGATCGTCTGAAGCCTTCTTCTCTCAGCTCGTCAAAGTCATTCTCCATCCAGCTTTGTTCCGTTGCTGGTGAGGAACTGCGTTCCTTTGGAGGAGGAGAGGCGCTCTGCGTTTTAGAGTTTCCAGTTTTTCTGTTCTGTTTTTTCCCCATCTTTGTGGTTTTATCTACTTTTGGTCTTTGATGATGGTGATGTACAGATGGGTTTTTGGTGTGGATGTCCTTTCTGTTTGTTAGTTTTCCTTCTAACAGACAGGACCCTCAGCTGCAGGTCTGTTGGAATACCCTGCCGTGTGAGGTGTCAGTGTGCCCCTGCTGGGGGGTGCCTCCCAGTTAGGCTGCTCGGGGGTCAGGGGTCAGGGACCCACTTGAGGAGGCAGTCTGCCCGTTCTCAGATCTTCAGCTGCATGCTGGCAGAACCACTGCTCTCTTCAAAGCTGTCAGACAGGGACATTTAAGTCTGCAGAGGTTACTGCTGTCTTTTTGTTTGTCTGTGCCCTGCCCCCAGAGGTGGAGCCTACAGAGGCAGGCAGGCCTCCTTGAGCTGTGGTGGGCTCCACCCAGTTCGAGCTTCCCGGCTGCTTTGTTTACCTAAGCAAGCCTGGGCAATGGCGGGTGCCCCTCCCGCAGCCTCTCTGCAGCCTTGCAGTTTGATCTCAGACTGCTGTGCTAGCAATCAGCGAGATTCCGTGGGCATAGGACCCTCCGAGCCAGGTGTGGGATATAATCTCGTGGTGCGCCGTTTTTTAAGCCGGTCTGAAAAATGCAATATTCGGGTGGGAGTGACCCGATTTTCCAGGTGCGTCCGTCACCCCTTTCTTTGTCTCGGAAAGAGAACTCCCTGACCACTTGCACTTCCCAAGTGAGGCAATGCCTCGCCCTGCTTCGGCTCGCACACGGTGCACGCACCCACTGGCCTGCGCCCACTGTCTGGCACTCCCTAGTGAGATGAACCTGGTACCTCAGATGGAAATGCAGAAATCAGCCATCTTCTGCGTCGCTCACGCTGGGAGCTGTAGACCGGAGCTGTTCCTATTCGGCCATCTTGGCTCCTCCCCCAATCAGCAAGTTTTTATTAGTGATTTTCAAAGGGGAGGGAGTGTACGAATAGGGTGTGGGTCACAGAGATCACATGCTTCAAAGGCAATAAAATATCACAAGGCACATGGGGGCAGAGCAAGATCACAAGGCCAAGGTGACATTAGAATTACTAATGAGGTTCCATGTCCCGCTGTGCACGCATTGTCACTGATAAACGTCTTAACAGGAAACAGGGTTCAGGAGCAGAGAACCGGTCTGACTAGAATTCGCCAGGCTGGAATTTCCTAATCCTAGCAAGCCTGGGGGCACTGCAGGAGACCAGGGTATATTTTATCCCTTATCGTCAACTGCATAAGACAGACACTCCCAGAGCAGCCACTTTAGAGGCCTCCCCCTGGGAATACATTCTTTTCGCAGGGCTGTTCCTTGCTGAGAAAAAGAATTCAGTGATATTTCTCCTATTCACTTTCTGAAAGAAGAGAAATATGACTCTGTTCTGCCCAGCCTCACAGGCAGTCAAACTTTATGGTTATCTCCCTTGTTCCCTGAAAATCACTGTTATCCTTTTCTTTTAGGATGCCCAGATTTCATATTGTTCAAACACACACATCTTTTACAAACAATTTGTACAGATAATGCAATCATCACAGGGTCCTGAGGCAACATACATCCTCAGCTTATGAAGATGACAGGATTAAGACATTAAAGTAAAGACAGGCATAGGAAATTATAAGAGTATTGATTGGGGAAGTGATAAATGTCCATGAAATCTTCACAATTTATGTTCAAAGGCTGCAGTAAAGACAGGCATAAGAAATTATTAAAGTATTAATCTGGGGAACTAATAAATGTCCACGAAATCTTCATAATTTATGTTGTTCTGCCATGGTTTTAGCTGATCCCTCTGTTCAGGGTCCCTGACTTCCTGCAACAAGTCCTAACCTGGTAATTCCAACATCCAGGTTATCTCAGGATTGGCATCTGCTGGTTGTGTTTTCTTTGAGATGGGGTTGCATTGTCCTAGCTTTTATTTTGAATATTATGTTTTGAAGATTCTGGATTTTGTTATATTACTCCTATGACTGTTGATGTTTTTGTTTTAGCAGGCAAAATGTGGTTAGATTCAGGCTGAAAACTGTCATACCAGTTGTAAGCAATAGCCCAGAACTAAGTTCAGTTTCTTAGGCCTTAGCTACAAGCTGATTTCAGCTTTCCCCAGGCATGTAGGATTCAGATGTAAACCAGAGACTCAGGCTGATTTTAGACACAGAATATTGGGGTTTCTTTTCTTTCCTAGATTACCCTGTCATTCTCTGTCAATCTTTATTCCACAGGTTCCTTCACCTGAATATTTTAGCCCCCCAAATATGGCTTTTTGTCCCATAGCACCAACCAGAACAATTCTGGCTGCTCTCAGTGTAAAGTTGCAAAAAAATGCAATTCCATTGGAACACTTGGTACAAGTTTCTACTCCCCAGGAATATCTACCTACATTTGTTCAGGCTGAAAAACACTCAGGTGGTTTTTTCAATATCCTTTTTATAGAATGCATAGCTGTTGCATGCTGGGAGATCAGGTAATTAAGCTCCCATTCCTTCTTTAAGAGAAACAGAACTTCTCTCAAAGCATAATGAATCATAAAGACCAAAAGGAAAGAAGTAAACATTTATACCAGACAAATATAATCAACTAAGAATAGTACAATTAAAACAATAACAAACAGAATAAATATTAAATAAATATTATTATGCATAAAGCCATCCACTACCAAGGGATAAAAATATTATTTAGAATACCGATGTGCTTACCAGAGCTTCAAAATACTTAAAAATGGATAGAACTACAATGAGGAATTGAGAAAATCACACTTATATTAGTGAACTTTCTGTAACTGATAAATACATCACACTAAATATTATGAAGATATAGAAAGTTTAAACTATGCTATTAATAAGGTTGAGTTCATGAGATATTATACATATTGACTTCAGTTATTTACTTTCTGGAATAAAATCTGTTTATGATGAATGACTGCATATACATTTTTATTTTCTCTACTTCTTCATCATCCATATGTATATACATTGTTGTTAAACTTTTAGAAACAATTGAATTTCTGTGGGAAAAAGGCACCAAACATTAAAAGGATATTTAAGTTAAATATGTTCAAAAAGATTTTTTAATATCTAGAATTATGTGTGATGTGGATTTAAATAACAAACAAACAAAAAACACACCCTTTTCCCCTTTTTGATCAATGATGTGACAACCTCAAGAACTAAGAGTACATTTGTAACATAGACATCTGAGCTTCATGCAAACATTAATGAAAATAGCGTTTGGCATTTAACTCCTGTAAATAAAGCTGCTGAATAGAACTACTTCAGTGATCAATATTGTCTAATTCAGAACTAGAAGCCTTTGTAATTGCAAAGACAAGGGAAAAATAAATCAATCAAAAAAAGGTTCTAACTTTGTTAGGTTTCTCAACTTAAAAAAATGCTATTTATTCTCTCAGTTCCTATTCTCCACTAGTGTCTATAATGTAGTGAAACAAATACATTTTAAGAACGACAGTATGCCCATCCTACAATAGAGGTATCTGATCCATTAGGGATGTCTGTCAAAACAGGATATGGCTTTGTGCAAATACTTCTCAAAAGTGATGTCAAATCACATTGATATGTAATTTGTTACTGTTATGTAATTAGTACAGTAATGGTTTATTTCTCTATTTATAACTTAGACCAGTTTCACATAATCTCTAGAATGGTGGCATTCGCATTCATGAGTATTCTGATATGTTTTGAATGTGAAGGAAAATGAAAGTTATACATTGTGGTTTGAGAATTCACTATAACCAGCTACATTCTATAGCTTAACATGAACTCTTTATATATTTTTAAAAGACTGCTGGATATTATCAGTTGCTAACCACCATGTAAAACTATAGTTTTCCCTCCTACTTAAAAAATCAGAGCTCTGTAACTGGTGTATTATGAATAGTTGCTACTATGAATCATAGAGGTCATTCATTTCCCCACAAAATTGGGGGAGTATCATACATATTTTGGAATACAGATTGGAATAAGTCTACTGTCAGGTGACTTTTCAGTGCTTTGTAAGAAATGTGTCTTTTATTCATGGCTGATTTTAGAATCATTTGTTTTTCTTTGCTCTATTATAATTTCACTATGATGCATCTAAGTATGTAGTTTTTTTTTCTGGGGCTGTCTGTGCTTCTTGAATTTGAGGTTGCATGCATTCCATCATTATGGAAAATTTTTCTCATCTCTTTGAAAACGCCTCTACTTCAATCATTCCATTCTCTTCAAGATTTCTTACAAGAGGTATGGTATATTAGACTTTCTCACTGTGTTCTTCTTGACTCCTAAACCTTGCTTTCTTATAGTTGATATCTTTATTAGGCTGTGTTGCATTCTATACTCAATTCTATCTTTACCCTTGGCTAATCTGCTATTTAACCCATCAATTGAGGTTTTCTATATCAAAGACTGCATTTTCATTTATAAATGTTTACTCTTGTTTTGGTCAAATTGGCCTATATTTAATTAAGTATCTAATTTTTTCTTACACTTTTAATTCTTTCTTTTATGTAGTTTTCCATTTAAAATATTTATTTTTTATAGTCATTCTCAGATTGTTCTTTTATTGCCTCAGATTCTGAGCAGACACAAGAAAGAAGAGAAACATTATCAAGCATTTGTGGTGATTGGGTTATTTCATGCTGTGTGATTTGAAAAAGTTAACTCATCTTAAATGTGGTCCTATGAGAACCCCTTGTCACCTTGGTTATGGGAATATCCTTCCAAAGTGGTTTTGCATTTCACTTATATCATGTACCCTAGACTACCACTGGCTCAGCATCAAATTTAAGTCAATTTCTTGCATGGCTGGGCCATATAAGAACTACTGCTATTTTTGCTCTAACTCCAAGTAAGAAATGGGCCAAGGCCCTGAATTCGAATGGAAAGCTTTCCTTTAATGTAGAGCAATAAGCTCCCTTGTTATTTCTTGTGGCCAATGGATAGATTTTATTGAGTTTCCCATTTTACCCAAAGTATAAACTTTGAGGGTCCCATCTTCATGTAGGAATCCCATTTCCAGTTCCCACTTGCATAGTCCCAAGGCCTTGAATTCTTCCTTTACATGTTTTTTTTTTATGATCAAGTAGCTTCCTCATCCAGTAACCTCCAAATCTTTCCTTCCCTTCTGTTTTTTTTTTTGAACAGACCATGAGTAAACTCATTGCTTACTGCTCTGACTTTCCATTCTCTTCCTCCTCTTCCTTCTCCACTCCCTTTTCTTGTTCTTCTTCTTCATACTCTTTGCATGTAGCATTTTATTTTTCTTTCTTGTAAAGTCTGCTGTAAGTTTTTAAAATAATATATTTTATAAATTTTATTTTATTTTTTAATTGACAAATAATAATTGTAGATATTCATTAGGTACATAGCGATGTTTCAATACATATAATGTATAATGATCAGATCAAGGTAATTAGCATATTCATTATCTCATTTATTATTTCTTTGTGTTCAAAACAATTCAATATCTTCATTCTAGCTATTGAAACTTATAATATATTGTTGTTCACTATAGTCATCCTATAGTGGTATAGGACACTATAACTTATTCCTCCTATCTGGCTGTAATTCTGTATCCTTTAACAAAGTCTACTGTAAGTTTTTTAAACAATACTTTAGCATTTAAAAAATGTTTGTAGAGTATGGTTTCCAGATTAATTTAGATGACCACATTGACACTATCAGAAATCCCTGTTGAAGTTATCCAGTTTTCACAGGGTAGATTAGGATTTACTTTATAACTCTCACAGAATGTTTAAACTGGAAAGAAATTAGTTAATAATCTATTCCAGAAATTCCAAACTGTAAGTTTCTAGGAGTCAGAAAAGACACAAAAATGTGTAAAATGTTTGGATGCAAAACAATAAGAAGTGGTGGGACCTTGTTGTACATCTGGAAAGGGTTTGACCCACCTAAGAGCATTTAAAAACATCTAACACTAATCTGGATAAACTAATCTGGACAAACAGAATACTGTTTGCAGCCTCTGATTATATACTAACTCCCTTACTCTATATATGATGAAATTAAGAACAGACTATGTCTTGCTTAATTAGCACAGCTGATGACTTGAGGCCCCTTTCCAACAGTCATGACTACCATAAACTTATGAAACAACTAGAAAATCTTGCAAACTTTATAACAAAATATGATTGTTTGGTACGACTATATAGTATAGGAGCTCAGGAAAGTGACAGATAAAATACTAAACTTTTCAGTATTATCATCCTCTGTTCTCAAATATTGGACCGTAAAATCCTCTTTAAGCTGCAAAATGGTATTTTATTTCTTATAAAATGATCACTAATTAGCTTAACTTGATTATAGATGATGCTTAGCAAAGATGTGACTGTGAATAAATATTCCATTACCCAAAACAGGTAAGACCTAGAAGTCTCATTTCTTTTGTCAAATAAAGCCCAACCAAGAATCTCAATGTGAAGCAAAGCACATACTTAATCTTGACTTCTGAGATACAGACTGTGGGCTTCAGCACAAAGATGGAGGAAGATGTATCGAGAGCGGACAGAGCATTGCTCAGATGTTATCAGCTGCCTTTCCTGCAGAATGTTGCCACTCTTGATCAAGCATTTCATTAGAAGAGCATCAATGAGTCCAGAGAAACTTCTGAAGGATGCTTTTTCTCCAATGAATGCAAACATTGTACAAGAGGATTTTCCAAGAAAAGAATAATTCATTGCTTATCTATGAACCTAAACAGTTACAAAAAATTATTTATCTTATTTTTTCCTCAGAAAAATGTTCTGAAGTTGTAATAATTATAAATCTATTTTTTATATGAAGATACTGAGGGCCATACAAAGTATATAATTTTTTATGAATTCACATGATCAGAAAGTAGCAGAACCAATACTCTAATTCAGATGTTATGGTTACAAATCATGCTTTTTTATATTCCTACATGCTACCATCATACATATCAATTTACCAGATAAGCAAGATCAAAATTGAACGTTACTGTGTTGTTCTTGTTAAAATGAATGTTTCCTATCTCATATATGCTAAGATTAATTTGACAAATGTGTTCCGTTGGCTCATAAATAAGTTTGTTTTTTATTGTACATACTACATTGTTCAAACTTGATTCAGGTGGCTGAGTTTTTGTTTTTGCTTTTAACTTTTTGGAAAGAACAATCTGGAATTTCTGGTGGATCTTTTTGTTAGAGAACAATTAAAGATAATATAAAATATTTTCATTTAATAAGAAAAAATAGCAAGTTATGTGGACAATGGAGAAATAGCCCAGGCTTAATGTAAGGAAATTGTCCTTGATAAATATCAGCTTAAGAAGCTGTGAGGGCCTATGTACTGGGAAGAAATGAGAACTTAGGCTAAAAGCTTCACAAATTACAGTCTTAAAACTGGATCAAATTTACCTCCACCAAACAACTTCCCTAACTGATATGAATGCTGATCACATTTTCACTTTGTGATCTCTCAGGACGTAGGCCACATGTATTCATTAGCACTTGTTGATCTGCTTTGAATCAAATATTTACTGAGCCAGGTTCTACGTTTGAGGCTTCAGAGAGCTAAAAGGGGAATAAAGCAGTATCAGTCCTCCAATGCTTACAATCTAATGAAGGACAAGCCAAATTCACAAATTACTACATGGTAGACTATTTATTTTGCATTTTCAAAAAGGCATCAAGAAAGAGTGTGGGCTTCAGATTAGGAAAGTGTCATTTGCAGGGGACATGAAATTAGTTTGCTCTCAAAATCGATCAATATTTCTAATTAGTTCTGATGTGTGTATAAAATTTGGATTCCATTTTCATTAACCTACGAAGGAGTTTTAGATGACTGATTTGCAAATATGCCTTTAAATATTTATATTTACTTTCCCCTATAGATCATAATATTCTAAAGTTGTGAACCCTTTTCTTTTGTATCTGCACAAACACATATGTGTATATGCACATCATCTCCTGCTGTGTACTATATTTTGCTTGCAGTGAGTGTACAAAGTAGATGTTTGAATAACCTATGGCACAGTAGGAAACCCTCACAAGAACATGAAGAGAGGTGCGATGGGATAAAAAGAAACTAATTTTAGTGTTGGTCATTTCGTTATGCTGTAGTACCAGGCATAAAGGCAAAGAGGGTCAGAAAGATAGTTATAACCAAGTAATTTGATAACCAGAACATCAACAGAGTCTACAAGCCTAGTGACAGGGAGAAGGGCTTGGGAAATGATAAAGCAGTGGCAATAGACTGAGTTATGCTTTGAATGTGTAGAAAGGAGTAGAAAATGATCCTGACATGGCATGCTTGATTTCAGAAGAAACGACTTTGGCTGTCCCAGAGAAAAAGACATAAGACACAGAAAAAATCAGTTTAATTTTCACTTTTTTGCATTTGATTAGAAGAACTGTAGTAATTGGATAGGTTTGAAACCGGGAAGAAAATCAGTGAAACCAGTTTTGGTAACACTGATTTTTTATTTATTATTATTTTTTTTTGAGACAGGGTCTTGCTCTCACCTAGGCTGGAGCGCAGTGGAGTGGATTCTGGGCTCACTGCAACCTCCGCCTACCCAGCTCAAGCGAGCGAGCCTCCCACCTCGGCTTCCTGAGTAGCTGGGACTACAGACTTATGCCACCACACATGGCTAATTTTTGTGCTTTTCTAGAGATGGAGTTTCACCATGTTGCCCAGGCTGGTTTTGAACTCTTGGGCTCAAGCAATCCGCCTGCCTCCGCGTCCCAAAGTGCTGGGATAACAGGCATAAGCCACCGTACCCAACAACACTGAATACTTTTAAAGTGGAGATGTTTCACTTCATTCATACACTCACTTATTAAATATAAATTTCTTCAATACTCATTTTTCAGGGACTATTCTAAACACGGAGGGTGCAAAGATGAGTAATATATATTCTGTATCTCAAGGGGTTCTAAAAGATTTTGATCAGGACACAGCCAAATGCTTTGTTCTTCCACTACTGATTTACATGTTTAGATACAACCAGAGAAATATAAAGAAAACAATATTAATTAGTTGCCTGTGTAGTAAAAGAATTCATGGTAAGTAGTTTAATAAGACACAGAAAAGTCCTATTTAATGGAAGGACCCTGCTCTCACTTGGGTTTTGATAGGTTAGGGGCAAATCACATACATTTACATGGGCAAAGTGGGATATAATAGTCCAGATCACAGGAAGTGGCTAGTTGGTTTCTTGGTCTGAGCAAAGTAAAGGGATTCCACTGTAAAACCAAGGCTTTGCCTTATAACCCTTGATGCTGAAAACAAGGAAACATCACAAGTGAATACTGAGACTCCAAGCTCAGGCTGAGGCTGCAATATCCATTTCCTTAAGTATAAGTCAAAGTGGTAGCTCTGATTTTTAGACTTCAGACAGTCTTTGTGTGGTTTTGCAGTAATAATCTATTTCTCATACCCTAAGAAGAAGCAATGTAACGTGAATCTCCTTCACAATTTATTTTTAAGATGACATTCACTACTAAACTATCAGTTTAAATTCTTGTTCGTGGTAAAACTAGGAGACTTACTATTTTCTTAAGCAGTTTTCATTGCTGGAATTTAATGTGGCAATATAATTCCTGAATGGCTCAATGATATCATGTAAGCCTTCTGCTAAGTGAAGAATGTGAAATGCTGAATGAAAGCTTTCTACAAGCAAAATGATTTGAAAGATAAATTCACCTTAAAGACGAAAATGTGTTCTAGCTAAGTAGAAAGACAATTGTCTTTTCATCAGGCTCATATCCTATTATTTTTATTTAAAAATGAAGCATTACAACATTATTAATTTGCTGCTTTAGTGATAATGAACATTTGTGGACAAGATTTTGGGGGGCATTCACTTTCATTTCTCTTAGATATATACCTAAGAATGGAAGTGCTGGGTCATATGGTAACTTTATATTTAACTTTTTTGTTTTTTATTGAGGTTAAATTCAATTAAATAAAATTCATCATTTCAATAACTTTAAAGTATACAATTAATCAGCTTCCAATGCATTCACAATATGGGGCAACCAATAACCATATATAATTCCTGGACATTTTTATCACTGTAAAATGATATCCTATACCCACTAAGCAATCATTCTCCATTTCTCTCTGCCCCTATTCCCTAGAAACAACCAATCTGATTTCCATCTCTATGGAGTGGCCTATTCTGGACATTTATATAAACGGAATCATACAATATACGGCTTTTAGTGCCTGGCTTATTCTACTTAGCAAGTTGTTTTCTAGGTCCCTCCATGTTGTAGCATGAATCAGTACTTTACTCCTCTGAATGGTAAAATAATAAATTCCATTGTATGGATATATCACATTAATGGATTAATATTTATGAAGCCATTGATAGACATTTGTATTGATTCTACTTTTTGGTTATATGTGAATAATGCTGCTATAAACATTTATATACAAGTTATTCAAACACTAGTTTTAAATTCTTTTAGGCATATACTGAGGAATGGGATTGCTAACTTATATGGAATTATGTTTAAAATTTGGGGGAATTGCTACACTGTTTTCTGCAGTGGCTGCATAACTTTAACCATGCAACATCATATGAGGGTTCCAGTTTCTTCACATCCTTACCGCCACTTGTTATTTTCTCTGTTTCATAGTACCCATTCTAATGAGTATCATATTGTGTTTTAATTTGCATTTCCCTAACAATTAGTGATATTGGACTTTTTGTGCTTTTTTTTTTTTTTTGACAGGGTCTCACTCAGTCACACAGGCTAGAGTGCAGTGGCATGATCACAGCTCACTGCAGCCTTGACCTCCCAGGCTCAAATTATCCTCCCAGTTCAGCCTCCCGAGTAGCTGCGACTTCAGGCGCATGCTACCACAACTGACTAATTTATTTTGTATTTTTTGTAGAGATGGAGTTTTGTCATGTTGCCCAGGCTGGTCTTGAACTCCTGGGCTCAAGACATTTGCCCGCCTTGGCCTCTCAAATTGTTGAGATTACAGGCGTGAGCCACAATGCCCAGCCGAACTATTTTTCATGTACTTATTAACTATCTGTATTTTTTCTTTGAAGAAATGTTTATTGAAACCCTTTGATTTTTTTTAACTGGATTGTTTATTTATTGTCATTGTTTAGCTTGTTCTTTATATATTTCAGACACTAAACATTTATCAGACATATGATTTGCAAAGATTTTCTCCCTTTCTGTGGGTTGCCTTTTTTACTCTTTTGATTGTGTCTCTTCATGCACAGAAATTTTGTATTTTGGTATAAACTAATTTATCTGTTTATTCTGTTGTTGCCTCTCCTTTTGGTGTCATATTCAAATAGATTCATCCTCTTTTTTAACGTAGGAATTTATAGCTTTAAATGTATCTCTCAGTACTGTTTTTACTGTATTCCACAAGTTTTAATATGCTTTCATTTTAAATCATCTCAAAGTATTTTCTAATTTCCTTCATGGTTTCTTCATTGACCCATTAGTTAAGAGTGCAGTCTTAAATTACACATACTTGTGAATTTTCCAAACTTTCTATTACTACTATTTTCTAGTTTTATTCCATTTTGGTCAAATAAGATATTTCATATGATTTCAAGCTTTTAAAATTTAATGAAAATTATTCTGTGTTCTGACATCTCTGGGAGATCGTTTTATGTGCATTTGAGAAGAATGTGTATTTTGTTGTTGTTGGGTAGAATCTCCTATATAGATATGACATTCACATTTCCTTCTAGATTCCCGATAAATGTTATCTTTTCAAAGCCCCTATGGACATCTCACTCCCCAGGATTTCCTTTTAAGGATTTTGGCTACTCTTTTTGGCCCCACCTGATATGCACCTTAAGCATCTGCGAATTTAAATATTTTTCTCTAAATGTTTTTGACAATCACCCCAGGAAAAAGGCTCTTTTGCTGGGCCAGCTTCAAGTGCAGTCAAATAAAGACAGCCTAGCAAACGGTGTCTTCCAGTGAATCACAAGACAAGCAAATAATCACAAGGCAATTTTCTGGGACTAAGGTTTTGAAAAGAGCTCTAACTTTGTTCTGTCCCCTCTTAATGGCTGCCAGACTGCTGGTTTTCACCATGATTGTGGGTTGTTGTTTTTCAAAGCTCTTGCAGACCTCAATGGAGAAGTGTAGGAATTGAGCCAGTTAAAAAGCCACAAAGCTCACTCTTTGTACTTACTTTCTAAAATAAGTGCTCCCTGGGTTGCTGCAAGCTTTTAGTTAACTTCCAGCTTCCTGAATGTTGATTTAGACAATTTTTGCTATTGTTATTGTTGATTTTCAGATGTTCTCACTCTGATTTTCACTGATGTATTTTAGATTTTAGCACTTACTTGACTGATTACAGTTGACCCTTGAACAACACGAGTTTGAACTTACATGTGAATTTCCTTCTGCCTCTGCCACCCCTGAGACAGCAAAACCAGCCCCTCTTCTTCCTTCTCCTCTGCCTACTCAACATAAAGACAATGAGCACGAATATCTTTATGATGATCCACTTTCAGTTAATGAATAGTAAACATATTTTTTCTTTCTTATGACTGGCCTAAAAACATTTTTTTCTCTAGCTTACTTTACTGTAAGAATCCAGTACACAATACATGTAACATACAAAATATGTGTTAATCAACTGTTTATGTAATCAGTAAGACTTTCAAACAATAGTGAGAGTTCTTTTCTGGGTAGCTCTCTTTTCGCAGAACTCGGCCCAATATGTTCCAGCCCCCTCAGCTTCCCTAATTTCAATCTCAATTCTGGGAAACCACCCTGTTCTGGATGGGCTGCCCCTACTACTTTCTGTTGTGAAATGTGCCTACACACAGAAAGCCAGTAGTAATCACAGGGCTCACCTCACTTATTTTCCTTGTGTTGCCTGTTGTCCGATGTGTGAAAACAGTTATTTCACATATTTGGTCCAATTTTCTAGTTAGTTTCAGTGGGAAGATAAAACCCATCTCTGATATTTCATCATATCCAAAAATAAAAAAATACATGTTATTTACTTTTTGATTGCCTGCAGCACATTTCTAGTGTTGTGGTGAGTGCTAAATAAATGTGCAAATATTGAGATCATTGCAGACATCCAGGACTTATCTTTTAATTTCAATATAATTATGACTCAGCTCTAACCTCAGATGTAAACGGATCATTAATTTGGCAAGTGATCATTTCTTAGATTGAATTTCCTGTCTTGGCATTAAAATTTATGTATTGTGAAAGTGCAAATTATATCTGAATGATCAAGTAGTATCAAGAAAGGCCATTTTAACTCTGAGATTTTCCTTGGGGAGACATGGGTTACTCAAATATGTGTTCCCACTCACTTGCTTTTATCTCACAATTGCTTATTTCTCATCAATAAAAATTTCCTTTTCTACATTTTAGTAAGATAAAATCTTGATTAACCACAACCTAACTAAGCCTGTAATTGATGTATTTTTCTATGGTCCTGTCTTTCTGTTTTATTTGTTCAAAGGAAACTAACAGCAAGAAACAATTTGCTGTATTCATTCAAAAGTAATGAGGGAAAATGGAGAATTATGATAGTTTCTCTAGAATACTTAACTTACTGCTTTACAAAGTACTACAAATGGTAGTAAAAAGAGAATGGTGAATCACATGCATACTCTCAGCTTCCATCCTAACATGATGCAAAGCCCTGCACAGCTTATATCCCCTTCCACATACACTCTTCTGGCTACCCTTGAATAAATTGTTTTCTGTTCTATATTGCCTTTGAACTACTTTTGAAGAGATGCTTCTTTTTGACATACTTTATGAGGGAAATGAGGAGAAGAAAAGACAGAGACTGACTTTGTGGGGTCTCGTGTTCTCTGAAAAACACGGAATCTTAGAGTTGGATAACCAGAAATTAACAATTTTTCAATCTCACATTTGATATATTTGTTTATTCAACAAATTCCTATTCAACAGCTATGCTGTGCCCAGCCATGTGCTAAGGTGCTAGAGATTCAGAGATAGGATTCATTTATAACTCTCTGAAAAGCTGAATATTTCAAACTATGGGGACTTCAGTGACTCCTCCTAAAGTCATCCATTTCATTTTCAGTCTCCCTGGTAATTATATTTCTTTTTTCTTATGTTAAGCCTAAAGTCATTTACCTGCCATTTCGCACAACCCTTCTAGCTTTGTTCTCTGGGCAACACTTAATAAGTCTATCTTATATTATAAATTTTAAAAGGCTCAACATTGCATTTGGTCTGTATCAGGTACTCAGTAATGATTTGTCTAATGAGCAAATAAAACTCGAATTGAGCTCTCATCCTCAAGCTCCAATTCTCTTTTCTAAACAAGTTCATTACTGATTTCTTGACTAAACAACCCCAGTTGGATCAAACATCACTAATGTGACATATTATTCAATCCTCAACAACATTTCTAATTGCTTTCCTTTGACATTTTTAACTTGTTACTATTATCTTAAAGTATGAGAATGAAACTATATACTCCCAGGATGACTTGAAGGTAGAAGAGATGGCCTGAAGCATATATGCTGTTTTTCTCACACTTTATTCTAGTCGCCTCTATCTGCTATATTTCAATTTATCAAATCTTTATACTGAGATAGAACTTATAGCTTGTTAATTTTAACTTATTCTTTATGGCTGAAAAAGTGAAATGCTGAATTATTTGCCCAAGTTCACACAATTAATTAACAGTAGAATTCACCAGTGCCTTTCAAATTAGGAGTGTTATTGATTAGATAGGGAGTATTTTGGAAAAGTCTGTCAGGATGCTTACTGGAGTTAAGTGGGTAAGAGCCAGCAATGCGAAAATTGAACAACATCCAGGAAGGTTTGCCCCATCTGAAATGAAAATAGAACCCCCAATGAGAAACTGCAAGCTCAGGTATGATGACTCTTACCTGCAGCATCATTCAAAATGATAATTTTGAGAACTCTGGTAAATTGAATTACAAGCCTCAAATTTTCGACATACCCTGTAGCTTCCATGTATCACTGTAGTTCCCACACAAAAGCAGTCACATGCTTCCCAGCCTTTTACATTTGGACTTGATCATGTGACTTGCTTTGGCTAATGGGATGTGAGCAGACCTAATGCAAAGCAGGTACTTCAACTGTGCTCACAAAATTGGATGTGATCTATTTTGCTTATCTTATCATCACCAGAAAACTGTACTTTAATTAAGCCACTTGCCTCAGAGAAAGATGAGAAACACATGGAAATGAATATCCTTGTTACCACCACTGAGCCAGCCTAGTAATCTAATATGAAAATGTGAAATAAACGTTTATTATTATATACCACTGAGATTTTCTTGTTCTACAACAATAGCTGATTGATATAAAACTCACAAAAATCTAGTGATTTGAACACTGTTTCCCAATGTGTGTTACATGATAGTAGCCTCCTAAGATGCTCTCAAGTTTGGTACAGGTAGAAAACCCCATGATCAAAGAACTTCAGGAAAGAATGCTTAATTTTTCATACAACATATTATTCAGAAGTTCTACTGAAAAAAAGTGTTATAAGTTTTTTTTTTAAATGTATTTGGAGCAGCTTAAAAAGAAAAGAACTGAAAATTAGCCTGAAATAAGCCTCAAAACACAGAACATTGTTGACAAAAGGAAAATCATTGAACCACATTAATAGCGAAAAAAAGGGTAAAAATTCAAAGAACTTGTTTAGTCCCGCAGATAAGGAGACTGGAAGTCATCTCTCTATCCTAACAACAAGAAAAAACTGAAAAAACTGAAAAATCAATAACTTTTCTTAGATCTGTAAGAGAAGTGAGTCTGTAGGGCAAACTGCTGTCCCCGAATTGGAGACAGGTAAATACAGAGACACAGCTTACTGAAGCAGAAACCCATAAGTAGAAACCTTTGTGGGTACTACTACCAGAGTAGGAAAACCGGAACTGTAATTAACAAATTGCTGGAGGCTCAAGTTGGACAAATTTGAAGGTGGAAAACTCCAGGGGAACTCAGTGGGGGTTGGGGGTCTGCACATTTTGGCAAGTTTTACCTCCAAGAGCTTGACCAGGTTCTGACAGAGAATATTGGAGAAAAATACCTCTGTGCTTCTGGCAATGGTAGAGAAAAAATGGACACTTTGAAATATGCCAGAGCATTCTGTTCTTTTAAATGAGTCCTACCCTCAGGAAAAAGTATTTAACTAGAACCTGCACTATTAGAGCTTTTTCAGAGCCTAAAAGACCCGTGAGAAGGGAAATACCCAATTCCAGTCCCTTCCAACCATCTTGTCCCATATAAGGGAGAAAAATTTTTAAAAAATGAGAAACATTTATGAAGTACACAGTCCAGGGGCATAGACTCAATTAAAGATGGGAACTAATTATAGAATTATAGAACACTTCCATCCCCCCCAATTACTTTAGTAATTTACCACCACATTACTAAAAGCCTATTTGCTATAGTTTCTTTTACCCAGTACATCAAGTCTGGGTATCAACTAAAAGCTACAAGACATACTAAATGGTAAAAAGCGTAGTTTGAAAAGACAAAATAAGCATCAGAACCAGACTCAGCTACGGCAGGGATGTTGGAATTTTCAGACTGGGGATTTAAAATAGCTATAATGAATACACTAAGGTCTTTAGTAAACAGTCATTATGCAAATATGACAGAGAGATGGAAATTCTAAGAATAAAAAAACTAGAGATTAAAAACACTGTAACAGACATAATGAATGCCTTTGATGGGCTTATGAATAGACTGGCATAGATTAAGAAAGAATCTCTGAGCTTGAGGATATCTCAGTAGAAACCTTCAAAACTGAAAAGCAAAGAGAAACAAAAATTACTACAGTAAAGACCAGAACAGAGTATCCAGTAAGTGTGGGACAACTACACAAGGTGTAAAATACAGGTAATGGGATACAAGAAGGAGAAGAGACACAGAAAGGAACATAAGAAATACTTGAAGTAGGGACTGGGCTGGCAAGATGGCCATATAGGAACAGCTCTGTTCTGCAGCTCCCACTGAGATCAATGCAGAAGGCAGGTAATTTCTGCATTTCCAACTGAGGTACATGGCTCATCTCATTGGGACTGGTTAGACAGTGGGTGCAGCCCACAGAGGGCAAGCTGAAGCAGGGTGGGGCGTTGCCTCACCTGGGAAGTGCAAGTGGTCCGGAAACTCCCTCCCTTAGCCAAGGGAAGCCATGAGGGACTGTGCCATGAGGAACAGTGTATTCCAGCCCAGATACTACACTTTTCTCATGGCCTTAGCAACTCACAGACCAGGAGATTCCCTCTGGTGCCTACATCACCAGGGCCCTGGGTTTCAAGCAAAAAACTGGGAGGCCATTTGGGCAGACACTGAGCAAGCTACAGGAGTTTTTTTCATACCCCAGTGGTGCCAGGAATGCCAGTGAGACAGAACCATTCACTCCCCTGGAAAGGGGGCTGAAGCCAGGGAGCCAAATGGTCTAGCTCAGCAGATTCCACCACCACAAAGCCCAGCAAGCTAAGATCCACTAGCTTGAAATTCTCCTGCCAGGACCGCAGTCTGAAGTCAACTTGAGATGCTCAAGATTGGTGGGGGGAGAGGCGCCCACCATTACTGAGGCTTGAGTAGGCAGTTTTCCCCCCACAGTGTAAACAAAGCCGCCAGGAAGCTTGAACAGGGCAGAGCCCACCACAGTGCCACAAAGCCACTGTAGCCAGACTGCCTCGCTAGAATCCTCCCCTCTGGGCAGGGCATCTCTGAAAGAAAGGCAGCAGCCCCAGTCAGGGACTTATAGATCAAACTCCCATCTCCCTGGGACAGAGCACCTGGGAGAAAGGGTGGCTGTGGGTGCAGCTTCAGCAACTTAAAAGTTCCTGCCTGCTGGCTCTGAAGAGAGTAGCGGATCTCTCGACACTGAGCTTGAGCACTGCTAAGGGACAGACAGCCTCCTCAAGTGGGTCCCTGAACCCCATGCCTCCTGACTGGGAGACACCTCCCAGCAGGGGTCAATAGTTAGCTCACAGAGAAGAGCTCCGGCTGGCATCTGGCAGGTGCCCCTCTGGGACAAAGCTACCAGAGGAAGGAACAGGCAGCAATCTTTGCTGTTCTGCAGCCTCTGCTGGTGATACTCAGGAAAATAGGGTCTGGAGTGTACCTCCAGCAAACTCTAGCAGACCTGCAGCAGAGGGGCCTTCCTGTTAGAAGGAAAACTAATAGAAAGGAATAGCATCAACATCAACAAAAAGGACATCTACACAAAAACTTCATCCGAAGGTCACCAACATGAAAGATCAAAGGTAGATAAATCCATGAAGATGAGGAAAAACCAGTGCAAAAAGGCTGAAAATTCCAAAAGCCAGAATGCCTCTTCTCTTCTGAAGAATCACAACTCCTTGCCAGCAAGGGAACAAAACTGGATGGAGTTTGAGTTTAACGAATTGACAGAAGTAGGCTTCAGAAGGTGGGTAATAACAAACTCCTCCAAGTTAAAGGAGCATGCTCTAATGCAATGCTAGGAGGCCAAGAACCTTAAAAAAAAGGTTAGAGGAATTGCTAACTAGAATAACCAGTTTAGAGAAGAACTTAAATGAACTGATGGGGCTGTAAGACACAGCATGAGAACTTCGTGAAGCATACACAAGTATCAATAGCCAAATCAATCAAGTGGAAGAAAGGATATCAGTGATTGAAGATCAACTTAATGAAATAAAGTGTGAAGACACGATTAGAGAAAAAATAATGAAAAGGAATGAACAAAGCCTCCAAGAAATATGGGACTATGTGAAAAGACTAAACCTATATTTGATTGGTGTACTTGAAAGTGACAGGGAGAATGGAACCAAGTTTTGGAAAACACTCTTCAGGATATTATCCAGGAGAACTTCCCCAACCTAGCAAGATAGGCCAACATTCAAATTCAGGAAATACAGAGAACACCACAAAGATATTCCACGAGAAGAGCAACCCCAAGATACATAATTGTCAGATTCACCAAGGTTGAAATGAAGGAAAAAATGTTAAGGGCAGCCAGAGAGAAAGGTTGGGTTACTCACAAAGGGAAGCCCATCAGACTAACAGTGGATCTCTTGGTAGAAACCCTACAAGCCAGAAGAGAGTGGGGACCAATATTCAAATTCTTAAAGAAAATAATTTTCAACCCAGAATTTCATATCCAGCAAAACTAAGTTTCATAAGTGAAGGAGAAATAAAATCTTTTATAGACAAGCAAATGCTGAGAGATTTTGTCACCACCAGGCCTGCCTTAGAAGAGCTCCTGAGGGAAGCAGTAAATATGGAAAGGAAAAACTGGTACCAGCTACTGCAAAACATACCAGATTGTGAAGACCATCAACACTATGAAGAAACTGCATCAACTAACAGGCCAAATAATCAGATAGCATCATGACAGGATCAAATTCACACACAACAATATTAACCTTAAATGTAAACGTGCTAAATGCCTCAAATAAAAGACAAAGACTAGCAAATTGGATAAAGAGTCAAGACCTATCAGTGTGCTGTATTCAGGAGACTCATCTCACATGCAAAGACACACATAGTCCCAAAATAAAGGGAGGGAGGAATGTTCACCAAGCAAATGGAAAGCAAAAAAAAAAAAAAAAAAAAAAAAAAAAAAAAAAAAAAAAGCAGGGGTTGCAACCCTAGTCTCTGATAAAACAGACTTTAAACAAGCAAAGATCAAAAAAGACAAAGTAGGACATTACATAATGGTAAAGGGATCAATGCAACAAGAAGAGCTAACTATCCTAAATATATATGCGCCCAATACAGGAGCACTCAGATTCATAAAGCAAGTTCTTAGAGGCCTACAAAGAGACTTAGACTTGCACACAATAATAGTGGGAGATTTTAACACTCCTCTGTCAATATTAGATCAATGAGACAGAAAATTAACCAAGATATTCAGGACTTGAACTCAGCTCTGAACTAAGTGGACCTAACAGACATCTACAGAACTCTCCACTACAAATCAACAGAATATACACTCTTCTCAGCACCACATCACACTTATTCTAAAATCGGCCACATAATTGGAAGTAAAACACTCCTCAGAAAATGCAAAAGAACAGAAATGATAACAAACAGTCTCTCAGACCACAATGCAATCAAATTAGAACTCAGGATTAAGAAACTCACTCAAAACTGCACAACTATGTGGAAACTGAACAACCTGGTAAAAAACAAAGTTAAGGCAGAAATAAATAAGTTATTTGAAACCAATGAGATAAAAGACAGAATGTACCAGAATCTCTGGGACACAGCTAAAGCAGCATTTAGAGGGAAATTTATAGCACTAAATGCCCCTGGAGAAAATGGGAAAGATCTATAATTGACACCCTAACATCACAATCAGAAGAACTAGAGAAGCAAGAGCAAACAAATTCAAAAGTAACAGAAGACAAGAAATAACTAAGATCAGAGCAGAAATGAAGGAGAGAGAGACACAAAAAACCCTTCAAAAAATCAGTGAATCCAGGAGCTGGTTTATTGAAAAGATTAACAAAATAGATAGACCACGAGCCAGGCTAATAAAAAAGAAAAGAGAGAAGAATCAAATAGACACAATAAAAAATAGTAAAGGGGATATCACCACTGATCCCACAGAAATACAAACTACCATCAGAGAATACTAGAAACACCTCTATTCAAATAAACTAGAAAATCTAAAAGAAATGGATACATTCCTGGACATATACACCCTCCCAAGACTAAACCAGGAAGATGTCAAGTCCCTGAATAGACTAATAACAAGTTCTGAAATTGAGGCAGTAATTAATAACCTACCAACCAAAAAACGTCCTGGACCAGGTGGATTCACAGCCAAATTCTACTAGAGGTACAAAGAGGAGCTGGTACCATTTCTTCTGAAACTATTCCAAACAATAGAAAAAGAGGGAATCCTCCTAACTCATTTTATGAGGCCAGCATCATCTTGTTACCAAAACCTGGCAGAGACACAACAAAAAAGGAAAATTTCAGGCCAATATCCCTGATGAACATCGATGTGTAAATCCTCAATAAAATACTGGCAAACCGAAACCAGCAGCACATCAAAAAGCTTATCCACCATGATCAAGCCAGCTTCATACCTGGGAAGCAAGGCTGGTTCAACATACACAAATCAATAAACATAATCCATCACATAAACAGAACCAACGATGAAAACCACATGATTATCTCAATAGATGCAGAAAAGACCTTCAACAAAATTCAACACCCCTTCATGTTAAAAACTCTCAATAAACTATGTATCAATAGAATATATCTCAAAATAATAAGAGCTATTTATGATAAACCCACAGCCAATATCATACTGAATGGGCAAAAACTGGAAGCATTCCTTTTGAAACCTGGCACAATACAAGGATGCCCTGTCTCACCACTCTTATTCAACATAGTATTGGGAGTTCTGGCCACGGCAATCAGGCAAGAGAAAGAAATAAAGGTATTCAAATAGGAAGAGAGGAAGTCAAATTGTCTCTTTTTGCAGATGACATGATCGTATATTTAGAAAACCCCATCGTCTCAGCCCAAAATCTCCTCAAGCTGATAAGCAACTTCAGCAAAGTCTCAGGATACAAAATCAGTGTGTGCAAAACCCATAAGCATTCTTATACACCAATAACAGGAAGACAGAGAGCCAAATCCTGAGTGAACTCCCATTCTCAATTGCTACAAAGGGAATAAAATACCTAGGAATACAACTTACAATGTATGTTAAGGACCTCTTCAAGGAGAACTACAAACCACTGCTCAAGGAAATAAGAGAGGACACAAACAAATGGGAAAACAGTCTGTGCTCATGGATAGGAAGAATCAATATCGTGAAAATGGCCATACTGCCCAAAGTAGTTTATAGATTCAATGTTATCCCCATCAAGCTACCAGTGGCTTTCTTCACAGAATTGGAAAAATCTACTTTAAACTTCATATGGAACCAAAAAAGAGCCCACATAGCCAAGACAATTCTGGGCAAGAAGAACAAAGCTGGAGGCATCATGCTACCTGACTTCAAACTATACTACAAGGCTACAGTAACCAAAACAGCATGGTACTGGTACCAAAACAGATATGTAGACCAATGGGACAGAACAGAGACCTCAGAAATAACACTACATATCTACAACCATCTGATTTTTGACAAACCTGACACAAACAAGCAATGGGAAAAGATTCCTTATTTAATAAATGGTGCTGGGAAAACTGGTTAGCCACATGCAGAAAACTGAAATGGACCCCTTCCTTACACCTTATACAAAAATCAACTCAAGATGGATTAAAGACTTAAATGTAAAACCCACAACCATAAAATCCCTAGAAGAAAACCTAGGCAATACCATTCAGGACATAGGCATGGGCAAAGACTTCATGAGTAAAACATCAAAAGCAATAGCAACAAAATCCAAAATTAACAAATGGGATCTAATCAAACTAAAGAGCTTCTGCACAGCAAAAGAAAGTATCATCAGAGTTAGCAGGCAATCTACAGAATGGGAGAAAATTTTTGCAATCTATCCATCTGACAAAGGACTAATATCCAGAATCTACAAAGAACTTAAACAAATTTGTAAGAAAAAAACAAACAACCTGGTCAAAAAGTGGGCAAAGGATATGAACAGACACTTCTCAAAAGAAGACACTTATGCAGCCAACAAACATGAAAAAAAGCTCATCATCACTAGTCATTAGAGAAATGCAAATCAAAACCACAATGAGATACCTACCATCTCACGCCAGTTAGAATGGCAATCATTAAAAAGTCAAGAAACAACAGATGCTTGAGAGGGTGGGGAGAAATAGTGAGAGGTGAGGCCAGCTGGACTTCCTGGGTCTAGTGGGGACTTGGGGAAATTTCCTGTCTTACAAGAGCTTTGTAAAACGCACCAATCAGTGCTCTGTAAAACGCACCAATCAGCAGGATTCTAAAAGTAGCCAATCGTGGGGATGACTGAATAAAGGGCACTCTGATAGGACAGAAATGGAACATTGGAGGGGACAATAAAGGAATAAAAGCTGGCCACCCCAGCCAGCAGCAGCAACCCGCTCAGGTCCCCTTCCAAACTGTGGAAGCTTTGTCCTTTCGCTCTTCACAATAAACCTTGCTACCACTCACACTTTGGGTCCGTGCCATTTTTAAGAGTTGTAACACCACGAAGGTCCGTGGCTCCATTCTTGAAGTCAGAAGGCCACAAACCCCCCAGCAGGAATCAACTCTGGACACAACAGGACCGCTTTTACACTGCTGGTGGGAGTGCAAATTACTTCAACCATTGTGGAAGACATTGTGGTGATTCCTTAAGGATCTAGAACCAGAAATACCATTTGACCCAGCAATCCCATTAACTGGGTGTATACCCAAAGGATTATACATCATTCTACTATAAAGACACATGCACATGTATGTTTATTGCAGCACTATTCACAATAGCAAAGACTTGGAACCAACCCAAATGCCCATCAGTGATAGATTGGATAAAGAAAATGTGGCACATATATATCATGGAATACTATGCAGTCATAAAAAAAAAGGATGAGTTCACGTCCTTTGCAGGGACATGGATGAAGCTGGAAACCATCATTCTCAGCAACTAACTTAGGAACAGAAAACCAAACACCAGATGTTCTCACTCATAAGTAGAAGTTGAACAATGAGAACACATGAACACAGGGAGGAGAACATCACACATCAGGGCCTGTCGGGGGGTGGGGGGCTAAAGGAGGGATAGCATTGGGAGAAATATGTAATGTAGATGATGGGTTGATGGGTGCAGCAAACCACCATGGCACGTGTATATCTATGTAACAAACCTGCACATTCTGCACATGTATCCCAGAGCTTAAAGTATAATAAAATAAATTAATTAATTAATTAAAAAAAGAAATACTTGAAGCAATAATGACTGAGAATTTTTCCCAAATAATAGCAGAAACAAAACTACAAATCCAGAAAGCTTAGAGAAAAACAAGTAGGATAAATGTTGACAAAAGTATTCCTAGGTATTTTCTGCTATTATAGTTAAATAGCAGAAAATCACTGATAAAGAAATAATCCTGAAAGAAGCCAGAGGAAAAAAACAGCTTACTTAGAGAGAAGCAAAGATAATAATTATATCAAACTTCTCAGAAAGTGTGCAAAGCAAGAGAAGAGTGGAATGAAATATTTAAATGGTAAAGGAGTAAATATTATCTACCCAGAATTCTGTATTCTGTAAAATTATC
Source organism: Gorilla gorilla gorilla (assembly GCF_029281585.2). Taxonomy (NCBI): domain Eukaryota; kingdom Metazoa; phylum Chordata; class Mammalia; order Primates; family Hominidae; genus Gorilla; species Gorilla gorilla. The sequence continues at coordinate 125,990,609 of NC_073247.2, forward strand.
CTTCGAATAAAGACTTTCTCAGCAAATAAAATTAAGGAAATTTGTTCCCAGTAGATATGTCTTGCAAGAAATGGTAAAAGAAGTTCCTTAGAGAGAAAGAAAATGATGTAGGTCAGAAACTCAGAGCTATGTAAAGAACAGAAGAGCATATCGAAGAAGCAATAAATGAGGGTAAAATAAAAACTTGATTTTAAAAATTCTTAATTGAGCTAATAAATATCAATTTGTTCAAAATAATAGTAGCAACAATTAGGATTATTTTGTTACTCTAAGGCGTTCATACTAACCATAAAGCAATATAGTATTATTTAATAGTGGACATGGATTAGTTATAAATGCATATTGCAGGCTGGGTGCGGTGGCTCATGCCTGTCATCCCAGCACTTTGGAAGGCCGAGGCGTGTGGATCACCTGAGGTCAGGAGTTTGAGACCAGCCTGGCCAACATAACAAAACCCTGTCTCTAATAAAAATACAAAAATTAGCCATGCATGGTGGCACTCGCCTATAAACCTAGCTACCAGGGTGGGGTGGGAGGGTGGTTGCTGAGGCAGGAGAATCACTTGAACCCAGGAGGTGGAGGTTGCAGTGAGCTGAGATTGCATCACTGCACTCCAGCCTGGGCAACAAGAGCAAGACTCAGTCTAAAAGAAAAGTAAAAAAGAAAAAATATGTATATTGCATACTCTAGGGCAACAACTAAAAAAAATTTAAAAATGGAAATGTAACTTATATGCTAAAAAAAAGAGAGAAAATGGAATCATATAAAATGTCCAATTAAAACCACAAAAGGCAGAAAAAAGGTGGAAGACAAAAATAGGAGCAAAGAACAAGGGCAACAAATAATAGCAACTATGGTAGATATTAATCTAACTGTATCAATAATCACTTTCAATGTCAATGGCCTAAAGGCACCAACTAAAAAACAGAAGTTGTCACAATAGATCAAAAAAGAAGACCCACTTCTATGTTGTCTACAAGAAACCCACCTTAGATATAAAGAAAAATACATATTAAAAGTAAATAGATAAAGAAATATATTCCATGCTAAAACTAAAGAAAAGAAAGCAGAAGTAGTTTTATTAATTTCGGAGAAGGTAGAGTTCAGAGAAAGGAAATAGAGAGGAGCATTATATAAAAATAAAGCAGTCCATTCTCCAAGAAGACATGACAATCCTCAACTCTATTTGCCTAAGAAAAGAGCATCAAGATACATGAGGCAGAAATTGATAGAATTGCAAGAAATGAATGAATCCACTATTATAGTTGGAGAAATCAATACCCTTCTATCAGAAATGATCAGATCAAGCAAGCAAAACCAGTTATGCCACAGGTAAAGTCAACAACATCATCAATCAATTGCATATAATTGACATCTACAGACTACTTCATTTAACAACAGAAGAATACATATTCTTCCGAAGTGCACGTGAAACTTTCACTAAGATAGATGACGTTATTGACAATAAAACAACTCTTAACAATTTTAAAATAATAGAAATTATACAGTGCCTGCTCACTTGCTCTCAGGTCACAGAAATCAATAAGAGAATGACAGGTAGAAAATCCCAAATCACTCGGAGATTAAACAACATGCTTCTAAATAAGATACGGGTTAGAAGAGAAATCTCAAGAGACATATAAAAACATTTTGAAACAAAGGATGGCTAGTCAAAATCACTGGGATGCAGCAAAGCAGTGTATAAAGAGACATTTATAGCACTGAATACATACATTAGTAAATAAGATCAAAAAGCAATCTAAGCTTCCACATTAGGAAACTACAAAAGTAAGTGCAAATCCAATCCCAAGTAAGAAGAAGAAAATAAATAATAAAAATTAGAGCAGAAAGCAATGAAATTAAAAACAGGAAATCAATAGAGAAAACCAATGAAACCAAAAGCTAGTTCTTGAAATGGACAATAAAACCAATAAGCTTCTAGCCAGGGTAACTAACATTTAAAAAGAGGACACAAATTACTAATATCAGAAATGTAACACAGGCAATTGGTACAGATGACCTGGACCTTGAATAATTAAAGAATATTATGAACAACTTTATGCCCACAAATTTAATACACTAGATGAAATGGACCAGTTCCTTGAAAGACACCATCTGCCAAAACTCACAACCTGAGTAGGCCTATATCTAATAAATAAATTTAATCAGTAAATTATAACTTTCTCAGACAGAAAGCACCAGGCCCAGATAGGTTCACTGATAAATTCTACCAAACATTTAAGGAAAATTCATACCCATTCTTTACAATCTTTTTCAGAAGATAGAAGCAATGGGAATACATCCAATTCGTTCTGTGTCCTATATCATAGTAATATTAAAACCACATAGAGACATTATAAGAAAACTACAGATCAATATCTCTCGTGAACACAGACACAAAAATCCTCAGCAAAGTATTAGCAAATTTAATCCAATATAGTATTAAAAGAATTATATACCATGACTAAGTGGTTTTTTCCCAGGAATGCAAGGCTGGTTTCACATTTGAAAATCAATTAAGGTGATCAATCACATTAACAGGCTAAAGAAAAAAAATGCATGTTAATATCAATAGATTCAGAAAAAGCATTTGAAAAATCTAATACCCATTTATGACAAAAACTCTCAGTAAACTGAGTATAGAAGGGTAATTTTTTCAACTTGATAAAGAGTACCTTTAAAACACTTATAGTTAATATCATACTTAAAGGTGAGAAACTAAAAGCTTTCCCACTAAGATAGAGAACAAGGTAAGGATGTCACCTCTCACTACTTTACAACATCACATTGGAAGTCCTAGCTAATGCAGTAAGACAAGAAAAGAAAATAGAACGTATACTGATAGGGAAGGAAGAAATGAAACTGCAATTTTTGCAGATGACATGATTTTATATGTAGAAAAAGAAATCCTTGGAACTAATAAGCAATTATAGTAAGGTTACAGGATACAAAGTCAATATACAAAAGTCAATTGCTTTTCTATATACCAGCAATGAACAACTGAAATTTGAAATTAAAACACAATATCCTTTATATTACCAACACCCCAAATTAAATACTTAGGCTTAATTTCAACAAAATATGTACAAGATCTACTTGAGAAAATTACAAAACTATTTTTATATGAAGATTTCCTATACCTTATGTTCATTGCAGCGTTGTTCATAATACCCAAGATTTTGAATCAACCTAAGTGTCTATCAACAGATGATTGGAAAAAGAAAAGTGTAGTACACATACACCATGTAATACGATGCAGCCATAAAAAAGAATGAAATTATGTCTCTTGCAGCAACATGGATGGAATTGTAGGCCATTATCCTAAGTGAATTAAATCAGAAACAGAAAATCAAATTATTGCATGTTCTCATGCAATATTCTCATTCAAAATGTTCTAAGTGGGAGATAAACAATGGATATACATAGACATAAAAATGGAAATAGTAGACACTGGGGTCTCCAAAGGGGGAGAGGATTTGGGGGGAGGGTTTAAAAAATTACCTATGAGGTACGGTATTCACTATTTTGGTGATGGGTACACTAGAAGCCCAAACCTTACCATTACTCAATATATCCATGTAAAAAACCTGCATATGTACCCCCTGAACCTAAAATTATTTTTAAAAATCCCAATGAAAGAAATCAAAGGCTAATGAATGGCCATGTTTATGGATAGAAAGACACAATATTATCAAGATGTTGGTTCATTGTTACTAGATCTATAGATCTAACATAATCCCAAACAAAATCCCAGAAGGTAATTTTGTGTGTATCAACAAACATTCTAAAATTTATATGAAGATTCAAAAGACAATGATTAGCCACCACAGTACTGAAGAAGAATAACAAAGTTGGAGGACTGACATTGTTCTACTTTAAGACTTACTATAAATCTAAAGTAAACAAGATAGTGTAGTTTCAGCAAAAGAATAAACAAATAGATCCGTTTAGAACAGAATAGGGAGCTGAGAAAGAGACCCAAATGAATACTGTCAACTGAATTTTGACAAAAGAGCAAAGTCAGTGTAATGAAGCAAAGATAGTGTTTCAACAAATGGTGCCGGAACAACTGGACATCTATACACCAAAAAAGGTGGGAGGAGTCTAGATACAGACCTTACATCTTTCTTAAAACAATAACTCAAAATGGACCACAGACCTAAATGTGAAATGCAAAACTATAAAAATTCCTTCAAGATAATATAGGAGAAAATCTCAATGACCTTGCGTTTGGTAATGGCTTTTTAGAAACAACATCATATGCACTATCAATAGAAGAAAGAACTGATAACTGGCTTTTATTAAAGTTAAAAATGTCTGAGTCTGTGAAGACACAATCAAGAGAAGAGAAAGAAAAGCCACAGATTGGGAAAAACGTTTGCAGAATACATTTATCTGATAAAGGACTGTTATTTAAAATGTGCAAAGAACTCTTAAAACTGAAGAGTAAGAAAACAAATAACCATATTAAAAAATGAGCAAAGACCTTAACAGATACCACACCAAAGATGATATATATGTATATATATATATATATAGCAAACAAGCATATTAAAAGATGCTCCATATCATGTGTAGTCAAAAAACGCAAATTAAAACAAGATACTGCTACACAACTATTAGAATGGTCAAAATTCAGAACACTGATAACATGAAATGCTGGTGGGGATGTGGAGCAACAGAAATTCTCATTCATTGCTGGTGGGAATGCAAAATGGTACAGTCACTTAGGAAGACAATTTGGCAGTTTCTTGTAAAATGAAAGATACTCTTACCATTTGTTCTAAGCAGTCATGCTCCTTGGTATTTACTCAAAAATTTGAAAACTTATGTGCACACAAAAACCTGCATGCAGATGTTTATAGTGGCTTTATTCATAACAGCCAAAACGTAGGAACAACAAAGATGTTCTTTAGTAGGTGAATGGGGAAATAAATTATGGTAAGCTAAACCATGGAATATTATTCCACACTTTTAAAAATGAGCTATCAAGACATAAAAAGAAATGACGGAACCTAAAATGCATATTACTAAGCAAAAGAAGGCAAACTGAAAAGTCAACATAATGCATGATTCCAACTATATGACATTCTGGAAAAGGCAAAACTATGAAGATTGTATTAGTCTGTTCTCATGCTGCTAATAAAGACATACAAAAGACTGGGTAATTTATAAAGGAAAGAGGTTTAATTCTCACAGTTCCACATGGCTAAGGAGGCGTCACAATCATGCTGCAAAATGAATGAGGAACAAAGTCACGTCTTGCATAGCAGCAGGCAAGAAAGAGCTTGTACAGGGGAGCTCCCATGTATAAAACCATGAGTTCTTGTGAGACTTATTCACAATTATGAGTACAGTATAGGGGAAACTGCCCCCATGACTCATTTATCTCCACCTGGCCCTGCCCTTGACATGTGGGGATTATTACACTTCAAACTGAGATTTGGGTGGGGACACACCTAAACCATATCACTCCACCCTGATCCCTCCCAAATCTCATGTCCTCACCTTTCAAAACCAATCATGCCATCCCAACAGTCCCCCAAAGTCTTAACTCATTTCAGCATTAACTTGAAAGTCCATAGTCCAAAGTCTCATCTGAGAAAAGGCAAGTCTTTTCCACCTATGAGCCTGAAAGATCAAGAGCAAGTTAGTTACTTCCTAGATACAATGAAGGTACAGGCATTGAGTAAATACACCCATTTCAAATGGAAGAAATTGGCCAAAATGAAGGGGCTATAGGCCCCATGCAAGTCTGAAATCCAGCCAGGCAGTCAAATCTTAAAGCTCCAAAATGCTCTCCTTTGACTCCATGTCTCAAATCCAGGTCATGCTGATGCAAGAGGTGGATTCCCATGGTCTTGGGCAGCTCCACCCCTGTGGCTTTGCAGGGTACATTCTCTCTCCTGGCTGCTTTCATGGGCTGGCATTGAGTGTCTATGGCTTTTGCAGGCGCATGGTGCAAGCTGTCAGTGGATCTACCATTCTGGGTTCTGGAGGCAGTGGCCCTCTTCTCACAGCTCCACTAGGGAGTGCTCCAATGGGGACTCTGTGTAGGGGCTACCACCTCACATTTGCCTTCTGCACTACCCTAGCAGAGGTTCTTCATGAGGGCTCTGCCCCTGCAGCACACCTCTGTCTGGACATCCAGGCATTTCCATACACCCTCTGAAATACAGGCAGAGGTTCCCAAACCTCAATTCCTGACTTCAGTGCACCTGCAGGCCCAACACCACATGTAAGCCACAAAGGCTTGGGGTTTGCATCCTCTGAAGCAATAGCCTGAGCTGTATCTTGGCCCCTTTTAGCTAGGGCTGGAGCTGAAGTAGCTGGGAAGCAAGGCAGGGCACCATATCCCAAGGCTGCAAACAGCAGGGAGGCCCTGGGCCCGGCCCAGACCATTTTTTCCTTCTAGGCCTCCAGGTCTGTGATGGAAGGGGCTGGGCTGGTGTGAAGGTCTCTGACATGCCCTAGAGACATTTTCCCCATTGTATCAGGGATTAACATCCGGCTCCTCATTACTTATGCAAATTTCTGCAGCCGGCTTGAATTTCTCCATAGAAAATGGGGTTTTCTTTTCTATTGCATCGTCATGTTGCAAATTGTCCAAACTTTTATGCTCTGCTTCATCTTGAACACTTTGCCACTTAGAAATTTCTTCCCCCAGATACCTTAAATCGTCTCTCTCAAGTTCAAAGTTCCACAGATTTCTAGGGCAGGGGAAAAATGCTGCTAGTCTCTTTTCATAGCAAGAGTGACCTTTACTCCAGTTCCCAAAAAGTTCCTCATCTCCATCTGAAACAACCTCAGCCTGGACCTTATTGTCCATATCACTATCAGCATTTTGGTCAAAGCCATTCAACAAGTCTCTAGGAAGTTCCAAACTTTCCCACATTTTCCTGTCTTCTTCTGAGCCCTCCAAACACTTCCAACCTCTGCCTGTTACCTAGTTCCAAAGTCGCTTCTACATTTTCAGGTATCTTTACAATAGCACTGCACTCTACCAGTACCAATTTACTGTATTAGTCTGTTCCCACATGACTGGGTAATTTACAAAGGAAAAAGGTTTTATTGACTCACAGTTCCACATGGCCAGGAAGACCTCACAATCATGAATGAGGAACAAAGTCATGTCTTACATGGCAACAGGCAAGGGAGAGCTTGTACAGGGGAACTCCCATTTACAAACCCATCAGCTATCATGAGACTTATTCACTATCACAAGAACAGTATGGGGGAAACCACCCCCATGATTCAATTATCTCCATCTGGCCCCACCCTTGACATGTGGGGATTATTACAATTCAAGCTGAGATTTGGGTGGGGACACAGCCAAACCATATCAGATATGATACAAAGACGAGTGGTTCCCAGGGTTATGGAGGAAGGAGGGATGAATAGGTGGAGCATAGAGGATTTTTAAAGCAGTGAAACTACTCTCTGTGATACCATAATGGTGGTTACATGTCATTATATATTTGGCCAAACCCATAGAATGTACAACACCAAGAGGGGATCCAAATGTCAACTATGGACTTTGGGTGTAATGATGTATCAGTGTAGGTCCATCAATAGTAATAAATGTACCACTCTGGTTGGGGGATATTAACAGTGGAGAAAGCTATGCATGTCAGGGGGCAGGAAGTATAGGCAAAATCTCTATACCTTTTTCTCAATTTTGTTGTGAATCTAAACCACTCTTTAAAAAAAAAGTTTATTAGAAAACATTTATTTCTACACAAATCCCATTTTCCAAATACCTATTATGACCCAGATATGTTAGGAAAATCTTCATTAGAATAAATTTACTAAGAGCATGAATGTGGATTTGGGATTTTAAAGAGGATTTTCAACCAAAAAATGATAAAAAAAAAAAAAAAAAAGACCGTCTAATACCCAATTGTTAGAATATGACTATAACTCAAACATCCTGGGTTTTGATTAAAAAAACCATATTATCATCAGATGCCTCTCCTGTATCTTCAGCCTCTTTCTGTTTACAGTGGCTGCACCTCAACTTGTAAATATGCACAAGTCCATTGCATATTTAAAAACAAATTAAAAATCAATCAGACAAAATAGCTATTGAATCTGGCTTTTCTCTTTTAACATATTTCTTTCCTTTTCTTTCTTTCTTTTTTGAGACGGGGTCTCTCTGTTGCCCAGGCTGGAGTGCAGTGGCATGATCTTGGCTCATTGCAACCTCTGCTTCCTGGGTTCAAGTGATTCTCCTGCCTCAGCCTCCCAAGTAGCTGGGATTACAGGCATGCACCACCACACCTGGCTAATTTTTGTAATTGTAGTAGAGATGGGGTTTCACCATGTTGGCCAGGCTGGTCTCAAACTCCTGACCTCGGGTGATCTGCCCACCTTGGCCTCCCAAAGTGCTGAGATTACAGGCGTGAGCCACCGCGCCCAGCCCTTTTCTTATTAGTCATAGTTCTGAAAGGGCACTCTGTAGTGGTCACCCACATTTTCTCACACAACTTTTCACTCATTAAAAAAGTGATTTACAGTTTTGAATAATACATATTCCTTTGGAAAAATGTAATTCTAACATATAGAAGTATGTATACTGTGTGTGCGTGTGTGTCTTCAAAGGTGGATTCTGGGAACAAGCATTGGGGCAGATATGCTGATGTAACCTAGAGAATCCTTCTGAGGCTTTCCAACCACTTGGAGAAGAGAGAAGGTATTGAATTTGATTCTCCCTGATAATGTGCAAGAGCCAAGGGACCAGCAACAGAATCAATGGTTTATTTATTTTTAAGTGATTAGATTTCATAGTCATCTGAGGGAACCCATCTGGCACAAATGTATCAGAATGAGGTACACTTGCTGTTTTGTTTATATGGTTCCATGATGCTGGCCAGATTATTCTGACTTCAGTGGTCCTAAAAAGGTTGATGTACTGGTGATCTGAACTGCTTCTAGACCTTGCAGATGAGAGAGAAATTGGGAGACCCGAGAGCAAAGAGGCATTCTCCATGCACTTCAGCAGAGAGGAAAAATTAGCAGACATCTGACAGCCAGTCATTACTTGCTAGTTGACTGTATGTCAAGGAACTATAATGGTGTGACATGTATAATTCTGTGGAAGCCCATAATCATGAGGAAACAGAGAAAAAGAAAAACTCAGTTAAAAAATGAGTAACATGGAGGACAAAAATCAGGCTAAATATCTAGAACAATTGTATCCCAGTGAAATCGAGCTGATGGCAATGATAAAGGATAGAGGAAAAAGAAAAATAAGGAGGGGGAGGAGGAGAACTGTTAGAACACACAATATATTTTATGGTTCTATTAAAGAAAAGATTCTTGATTTTTGAAATTCAACAAACAATCATTGCTGAAACATTACTTAGTGATCTGGAATATTAAGTGTAAAAATATTTTACATAGACCAAAAACATGAAGAGATGGGAATATAGAGGGAAAAGATAAGAAATTTAGAAGAAAATTCCAGAAGTCCTAACTTGCCAATAACTGCAGGTCTAGAGAATTAGCTAACATTTACTGAGCACTTGAAATTTGCCAGACAATCTTCCTAAGGGATTTATATGTATTAACTAATTTAAACTTCAACAAAACAAAGCAAAACACCATATGAGGTAGGTACTGCTATGATCATTAACTCTATTTTATAGGTAAGAAAACAGGAGCATAGAGAAGTTAAGCAAAATTTCCAGAGTCAAAGAGTTTTTAAGTGGGAAAGTTGAGATTTGAACCAAAGTGGTTTGTGCACTTAACCAGTGTACTATACTTTTTTGTGCAAGAGAAAAATGAATAGATGGAAGATAATTGATATTAAAATAAATAATAAAATATAACTTTTTGATATAAAAATACTCCAGTTTGCAGATTGAAAAGGCTACTAGGCAGGATTGATGAAAACCCAAATTCCTGGTAAAATTCCCTAATTTCAAAGAAAAAATATAAAAAGCTTTCAGTTAGCAAGATCTGTCTGCTCACAAAGCAAAAGAATCAAAGGACTAGTATCAGACTTTTCATTCCAAAAGGGGAAAGCTAGAACAATGCTTCTTAAATTTTAATGTAGAAATGGCCTAGGGTTCTATTAAAAAGTAAATTCTGATTCAGTAGGTCTGGGATAGGGTTATAAAGTCTGCAATTATATCAAAATTCCAAGTGATGACAAAGCTATTGAGAGCTAACCTCCAGAATAAGGAAAATGCTTATTAAGAGAGAAGAGAGCTGTGTGACTCTTTATAACCTTGGAGGCACTGTAGAAGACCAAACTCACTACAGATGGGATAAGATAATGCCAGGACAACTTAACAAATATTTAATGGCCAGCTGAATGTGGTTTACCATGAGAGTGGTAACTCAGAACCAGTTACCAATTACCTGCCAAGTTTCCCCAGAGTGTGGCCTTCTGAAAGCTGGTGTCAGAGGAGCAGAGTGTAGAGCTCCCCTAAGGCACCAAAAGTCAGGCTAGATATGAAAATTAAACAGAAGTCCTGATTGACGTAAAAAACTGGTAAAGGATATTAAAAACAGTATACATACCTCAAATTTCAGAAAGCAGAGCTTAAAGCACAGAAAAAATGCTCAAGCAATGCTGAAGATAATGTCAAGGAAGTCCTCAAAATATTTAGATTCTGTGGAGAACTGCATTAATTGAACGTGTAACAAATCACAGACCCAGCTCAATCACAGCTTAGATGTGAACCCAGACTACCACCTTATTGCCTGACACAGGAAGAAGGGCACCCTTTTCTCAGGATTAATATAGTTCAGTCTCTACCATTTTTTACATACGATATCTGGCATACAATAAAAATAAGATAAAAGATGCAAAGAAGCAACATATGACCCATGATTAAGAGGAAAAATCCATCCAAAGAAGACACATGGCCACTCAGATCCTGGGATTAGCAGAGAAAAATTTTTAAATAACCATGATAAATGTGTAAAATAGTCTAGAGGAAAAACTGACCAACATGCATGAAGAGATGCGAAAGATAGGCATAGAAATGCCAGCTATATAAAATATAAAATAAATGGAAATTCTAAAATTAAAAACTACAATATCAGAATTAAAAATTCATTCAGCAGTCTGAATAACAGAACAAACACAGCAGAATAAACACGGCAGTGAACTTGAAGAAAGTAAATGGAAATTTGTCCTAACTGAAACAAAGGGGAAAAACTCTGATAGGTTATCTTTGTAATGAAAGTCCAACAAAGAAAATAGAGTAAGAATAGAGCAGAGAAAAATATTTATAGAGATAACAACTAAGAATTTTCCATGATTGATAAAAGACCCCACAGATCCAAGAATGTCAGTGAATCTGAAGCAGTTTGTTCTGGTTTCTTTCTAATTTGGTCTTGAGGTCTCTGTTGTCAGTGGCCATAAGCCAAGATAGGCACTCACTAGGAGAGCCCTGGGGCTGAAGGGAGGAAGGCTTGGTATGTGTGTCAGGTGATAACACCGTGAGGAGGTAAAACCAAAATGCGTATGTGGGGGCCAAGGCCTTCCGCCCCCTAAAGGTTCACTGAAAAATCACTGACATGAGGCAGATGAATTAATAGCAGAAAAAGTATAAAAATTTATTTAACGTGTATATACAGGACCCTTCAGAATGAAGATCCAAAGATACAGGGGAAATTGTGCATTTTTATGCTTAGGTTCAACAGAGTAGACAGTCATATAGGCATATGATAGGACAAAAAGGCTATGATCAAATGCTGATAGAATGAGTAGGGAAACCCAACAGGGCCTGTCTAGATTCGTCTAGGCCTCTCTGAACACACATTCCTTCGTTCTGGCTGTGGGGCAGGGCCCTGTCTGGAACATGGGTCTTATGACCTACAGTCAAACAAGGTAGGCCAGATAATTTCTTTATGGTCAATTTTTACACAGAAAGGTGGAGGGAAAGTTAGGGCAATATTTTTAGGTTTTATGGCTGGCTTTCAGGAAAAGGGGTTCTGGTGTCCATAACCTGTTTTGGGGAAGAGCGATTCTAGTTTCCTTGGCTAGCCTTGGGGAAGAATGGGACTGAGAGACAGGAGGGCAGGAGAAGGTCAGAGAAAAACTTTTGCTTTTGAGGCTGCTTCTGAGGCCTTCACTTGAGGGTATTGTTTTCTGAGCTCCAACACAGAACAAGTAATGTATTGCTTATAGATCCCCGAGAGGTTAGGGGTGCCAGCAGGAGGTCAATGGGACGTCAGGAGGCCATAGGGAGCTCAACTAGTGGGTGGAGAGTTAGAGACAGAGAGAAAGCGAGAGCAAGAGAGCGAGAGAGAGAGAGAGAGAGAGAGAGAGAACTTATGGGACTATGCATTTATTAAGTTCCATGGGCATTATCCCTTAGGCTTTCCAACAGGGGGCTGTGGATTGGCTAGTTTAAGAAAACATGAACAAAGCGGGGAACTTATTCACATGACTCTGGCATTGACCAACCATTAGGTTTTATGGTGGTCAGTAGCTGTGCAATGTGTTGAGTTTGGGGTCAGTGAGATGAGGAACAAGTGAGCCATATGGCAAACAACTACACAGGGAGGGGAGATTTCAACTAGGCTAAATGTGATGGGGTATGACTGAGTTTCCAGCAACTTATCTCAGGCCTAAAAATGGATGCTGAGGCAGGAACTATATTAAATTTATGACGCAGGTTAAAATAAAAGGAAATCACATCTAGGCACATCATTGTCAAACTACTAAAAACAAAATACATATATAATTTATCTATGCATTCATGTATCTATGTATTTATATATCTATTATCTATTTATAGGTAGTGAGCCACGTGATTTGTTGCCAAGATCCTCCTCAGGTTCGGAGCCAAAGGATTTAATTTTCAAGTTATTAGAAGTAATCTTGACTGAGCCTTCAACTTTCAGCCCTTTCCAGAAATTGTCCTTATTGGACAGAGATAACTTCAAGGTCACAACTTCTTTCTGGGAACAGTCTATTTCCAATTACTAGTGTCAATATGAGAATATAAACCCTTGGTTCCCTCAATGTATTGTCAAACAAGTTTGAAAGTTTATCCCAGTTTCATGACTCCCTAGGCTAGGCTAAGGCCTTTGTTGAGACTGCTTTACATCCTAGCTTCTCTACCAAATCTTGCTTCCTTTTTTTCTGCAGTTATTAATCCTAAGAATATCCCCAATAAAATTCCTGTACAGGAATCTTCATCTAAGAGTCTGCTTCCCCACAAAACCAAACTATATATGCAACAATATATGTATACGTGTGTGCATTGTTTATAAGACTATTGACACTGAAAATCAATAATAATAGTGTATTTGTGGAGTATATAACACATATAGAAAAATATATTGAAAAAATAACCCAATAATTGGAAATGGATAATTGAAATTATACTGTTTGAAGGTTCGTACATTGTCTGTGAGGTAATATGATGTTACTTGAAGATAGATGATGATAAATTAAAGATTTTATTCCATTTCCTAGAGTACTCATTTAAAAATACTAAAAGTATTCAATTTAAACATAAAAAGGAGGAAAAGGAGGAACAGAGGAAAAAAGGACAAATGAGACAAATACCCAGCGGTAGGTTTTTAACAAAACATATTAAGAATTACAGTAAATATGAAAAGAGAAATGATCCACTTAGCAGGCAGTGATTGTCAGACTGGATAAAAAAATCAAGATGCAACTCTGCTGTTTATTTAAAAAAAAACATGTTATGAAAAAGCTACAGAAAGACTGAAAGGGGAAAGGGGTAATGATAAAGCACAAAGCATAAGAAAACCTATTGAGGTAGGAGATCAGCAGGACTTGTTTTCTCAGCACTGGTCATGATCCTGCTGACCTAAACAGGATGTAGCAAAGAAACCAGCCCAAACCAGCTGGGACTTAGAATTGTAATACATTTGCATAGGACAATCCCACCAATGCCATGACAGTTAATAAATGCCATGGCAATGGCCCAGAAATTGCCTTATATGGTTCTGGGAACTCCTCACCCCTTTTCCAGAAAGTTCATAAATAACCCTTATTTTGCATAAAATTAAGAGTGTGTATAAATATAGCTAGCCAGCAATCCATGAGTGCTACTCTGTGCTACCCTGCCTATGAAATAGCCCTGCTCTGTCTATGGAGGAGCCATTTTGCTATACACTGTTGCTCTAATAAACTTGCTTTCTTCTCATCGTCAGATCACTCTGTTTTTTTTCTAAATTTATTTTATTTATTTTTAATCTATTTATTTATTTATTTGAGACTGGGTTATGAGACGGGCTAATTTTTATATTTTTTGTAGAGATGGGGTTTTGCCACGTTGCTCAGGATGGTCTCGATCAAACTCCTGAGTTGAGGCAATCCACCCGCCTCAGCCTCCCAAAGTTCTGGGATTATAGGCGTGAGCCACCATGCCTGGCCTGTTGGCTCACTCTTGAATTCTTTCCTGAGGGAAGCCAAGAACCATCCCCAGCTGAGCCCTAATTTGGAGGTTTGTCAGCATCACTATGGCTATACTAATATCGGATAAAATAGAATTCAAGGCAAGGAGTATTACTCGTGAAAGAAATTGAAATATTTTACCCCAAGATATCTATCTTTTTGACATATTTTGAAGTGGTCCTGCAAAGCTGTTTTTGTGGGAGAAATTTGCATCTGTGGATCTGTAGAGAATCCACATTAATGCAGCCAGCCCTTCTCTTGTCCAGATCTAGGAAAGATTGAGAGTTCGACACCTTTCAAGGTCTGTAAAGACATATTTACCATCAATTTTGCCACCTGTGAGATTTCAACAGCATAAGGAGACCACCTTTGTTTACTAATCCTCTTTCTTTCTCCCTCCCATAACCTGTCTTGCCACCAAAGCCTATTTTTATCCATGCTCTGAGTCTGTATTATTTCTACAAACTCAAGATGACATATAGGCTTCTGTACCCCAATGGGAGATTGGATCTTCGTTCTGAAGGCTCCTGTGTATACACATTAAATAAATCTCTATGCCTTTTCTTCTATCAGTCTGCCTTTGTGAGTTGATTTTTCATTGAACCTACAGAGGACCAAGGGTTTCCCTTGGCCCCTTCACTAATGATAAATGTAAAAGTGTCAAATAATCAAGGAGCACTAACAACCAAAACTATAGAGGCACCTAATAACAGAGCTTCAAATGCAATAAAGAAAAACAGTCTGGAATAAAGTGAGAAGAAAAAGTCACAAACATACTTGGAAAATTCCACACCCTGCCTTAGTAATTGTCAGAACAATTAGCCAAAAAGTCAGTAGCAATATAGATTATTTGAAAAATACTATCAATAAACATGATATAAACAGTTATACCACACTTCAATATGCCTAGGAGCTGCAGAATACATATATTCCTTATTATTACACATGGAATGTTCACCAAGATAGACTTTATGTAGGCAATAAAACTCATATCAATATATTTCAAGTGATTTATATCTGACAGGACGTATTCTCTGGCCACAACAGAATTAAATCAGAAATAACTGAATATAAATTATCTAGAAAATTATTAATATTTATAAATTAAGCAATATATTTCTAAATAATTAAAGGGTCAAATATGAAATTCCAAGGGAAATGAGAAAATATCTAGAACTGTATAATAATGGAACGGTAAGGAAAACAACATATCAGAATTTGTGGAATGCAGCTAAATCAGTAAGGAATTTTAAACAATTCCTATACTGGAACATAGAACCTTTTTAAAATAATGGTGAAAACTTCTACCTTAAAAAGCCAAGGAGGTGTACTAATTTTAATTCCCAAAAAAGTCAAATTCATAGATGTATTAGGTTGGTGCAATAGTAATTGCAGCTTTTGCCTTTAAAAGTAATGGTAATTTAAAATTTTTTTAAATTTAAAAAATTAAAAAAAAAATTTTAAATACTGCAGTCTGATGGGCAGTATCTGCCTGGGCTCACTCCACATCACCCCCATGGGACCTGTGGGACAATGGGAACTGATGACAACAGGTAGTTTATGCTGCCTGCTATGCCATGAGTAATGAACTTTTAAAATTCATTTGGGCTTATTGTTTCCTTATAGGCTGAATCTATGAAAATGTGGCCAATAACATAAGAGCCACAGTAGTCACTGCTGCTTAGAAATAGGTTGATCACATTACAGGAAACAAAAAAAATCACTCAGCAAATAATAGAAGAGGGAAAACTTTGTGATTTATTTTCAATATTAATTTTACACATTTTATAAAATTTGTAATTTATTAACCTGGATTGTAAAATATGATAAGCACACCAGTAAATAAAATTATAGGCCAATATTCCTCATGTACAAAGTTGCAAAACTATTAATAAAATATTAACAAATCAAATACAGCAATATATAAAATAAAATGTAAAACAAATGTACAGTAGTATCAAATATGTAGCTATATATAACAGTATAAAAAATGTACATATATTGTAATAAAACTAATGAAAATTGTACAGGATCTTTAAACTGAAAACTACAAAATTTTTCTGAGAGAAATTTTGTAAGGCCTATACAAATGAAGAAACATAATCTGTTAATAATTTTGAAGATTAAATATGGTTAAAATGGCCATTTGCTATAAATTGATATGTAAAGAAAATATAATCCCAATCAAAATCCACATGGAGTTTTTGTAGAAATTAGCAAGTTGATATGGCTAAATGACGAGTTAATGGGTGCAGCACACCAACATGGCACATGTATACATATGTAACAAACCTGCACATTGTGCACATGTACCCTAAAACTTAAAGTATAATAATAATAAAATAAAATAAAATAAATGAAATAAAATAAAATAATTATTAGCCCAATGGAAAAAAAAAAAAAAGAAATTTGGATTTTATGCTCACTTCCTGGGTGACAGGTTCAATCATACTCCAAACCTCAGCATCACACAATATACCTTTGTAACAAACCTGCACATGTACTTCCAGAATCTAAAAGTTGAAAAAAATAAATAAAAATAAATATTAATGTATTTAAAATAAAGTATGGACAAAAAAATTATATATGGAAATGCAAAGGACAGAATAGCCAAGATAACCTTCAAAAAGACAAGGTTGCAGGACTTACACTACTGATTTCAATACTTATTATAAATCTACCTCGAAATTAAGAAGCACTTTTCTGAATTACATTTGAGATTAAAGAAGAAATCAAAATTGAAATTAAATATTTTATTGAATATGCAATTTTAAAAACCTTCATGCTCAATCCTGTATGTCAAGACTAAAACTATACTCACTGGGAAATGTCTAGATCAACAGACATATATTATTTAAAAAGACAAAGACTGAAAAGTTATCCTAATAGTCTAATTCTAAGAGATTAGAAAAAGTACAATGAAGTAAGGAAAGTAAGAGAAGAGAAGCAAAAGAAAAGGCAAGCTGAAATTAATGAAGTGGGAAATGATGCTATCAAATTATAGGAAGAATAAATACAACTACACCTGGATCCTTTGAAAAGTCAATAATGTAGATAAACTCATAATAAGTGTTATTAAAAGAGAAAAGTAACAGGATATGCAAATAAAGGTGGAGTTAGTTATGGGAATTGTCACAGTCCATTCAGGTTGCTATAACAAAATAGCATAGACTGAGTGTTTATAAACAATAGAAATTTATTTCTTCCGTAGACTGAGTGTTTACAAACAATAGAAATTTATTTCTTCCAGTTCTGAAGGCTGCAATTCCAAGATCAAGACAATTGCAGATTTGATGTCTGGTGAGGGCACACTTTCTGGCTCATAAATGGCACCTTCTAGCTGTGCCCTCACATGGATAGAGGAGCAGGCCTCTGGTCTCTTCAGCCCCTTATAAGGGTAGTAATCCCATTCATGAGGGCTCCACCTTCATGACCTCATTACCCCCCAAAGCTCCGCCTCTTAATAACATCTACTGTGATCTGAATGTGTCCGCCAGTCTGTGGTGTTCATTGTAGCAGCACAAAACAAAGACACTGTCACACTTGGGATTAGGTTTCAACATATGAATTTTGAGGGGGAAGCAAACATAGTATTCCACTTCTGGCTCCCAAAATTCATGTCCTTCTTACATGCAAAATACATTCATTCCATCCCAATCACCCAAAAAAGTCTTAACCCATTCTAGCATCAACTCAACGTCTAAAGTCCAAAGTGTCATCTACTATCATTTAAGACAGATATGGGTAAAACCCGAGGTACAATTCATTCTGAGGTGAATTGCTCTCCGTCTGTGAACCTGTGAAATTAAACATGTTATGTGCTTCCAAAACACAATGGTAGGGCAGGCACAGAATAGACATTCTCAGTCCCAAAATGAGAAACAGACAAAAAGAAAGGAGTAACAGGTATCAAGTGAATCTGAAATGCACTGGGGAAATAACATTAAATCTTAAGGCTCAAAAATAATCCTCTTTGGAGAAGTGAGGATTCCACCTTCTAGACCCACTGGGATGGAGGTCTTGCCTTCACAACCCACTGGTATCGTGGCCCTCCCCCGACATCTTTGGGCACTATGCCCCCAAGTGGTGGCAGCTCTTGTGCCTGGGCCCTGCCCCTACAGTAGTCTTCTGAGGTGACCTCTCACTTGCTGAGGATTTTGCACTCTCAGCCTGTGATGGGAGAGGCAGCCCTAATGATTTCTGAACTACTTTCAAGGTCTTTCATCCATTGTCTTGGACAACAGGTCCTGATTCTCTTTAGATGTCAGACTAATCTTATCAGATTGTCGTTTGGCCACACCATCACCACACCTTGGCATTCTATTGCTAACAAGCTTTCTCATTGTTCACAATAGAGATAGGCTAAGAATTGTCCAAATCATTAAGTTCTTCCCTTTTGATTAACAATTCTGTCTTTAAATTATGTCTCTCTTCTCACATTTTACTGTAAGTCATTGAGAGGAAGAGGCCACCTCTTTGATACTATGCTTAGATATTTCCTCAGCCATGTATTCAATTTCACCGCTCACAAGTTCTACTTCCTATGAAACACTGGGACTTTAACATAATTCAGCTAAGTTTGAAATGGAGCAGGGAACATTCTTACGGGCCTGCTAGGGGACCCCTCTAAGCATAAAAATAATGAAAAGTCTTGAGTTGGCCTGGTGCGGTGGCTCAGGCCTGTAATCCCAGCACTTGGGAGGCCGAGTCGGGCGGATCATGAGGTCAGGAGATCGAGACCATCCTAGCTAACACGGTGAAACCCCGTCTCTACTAAAAATACAATTAGCCACGCGTGGTGGCGGGCGCTTGTTAGTCCCAGCTACTCGGGAGGCTGAGGCAGGAGAATGGCGTGAACCCAGGAGGTGGAGCTTGCGGTGAGCCGAGATCGCGCCACTGCACTCCAGCCTGGGCGACAGAGCAAGACTCCACCTCAGAAAAAAAAAAACAAAAAGAAAAAATAAAGTCTTGAGTTCCTTCAAGGGAAATTCCAGCACCTAGCAAGCTTTGAGAAGTAAATGAGCAACCTGATAAGCAAGTAGCTTAAAACAATGACCACAGAAGTTAGAGACATGAGATGTTTGGTTCCCTATAGAAACCAAAGATAGCATCTTAACATATCACCGAGTTATTTTTCAGAAACCTGGACCCCCACCAAATGGATCCTCTGGCATGTAGACCTCAGATAAGGGGCAAATGAGGACTGAACTTTGACCACTGCTTTTTGTTCTAAGTTTCTTCCTGAGGGTCCTGGAAGAAGTCATGCCAATGGGCAAGACTTACCATTCTTCTCCTGACCCCAAGTCTTTAGACAAAGCTTCCCTTCTTTAACCAATCACATCAGAAAATCTGTGAATCTACCTATGATCTGTGAGCACAACCTCCCTCCCCTGCTGTTGGATATGTCCTGCCTTTTTAGGTCAAACCAATGTATAGCCTCCGTGTACTGTTTATGATTTTGCCTGTAACCTCTGTCTCCCCATCTTTAATAACCCTTACGTGTAACTCGTCAGGGAGGCCCTGTCTTAAGCATGAGCTTCCCAATTCTCTTTGCTTGGCACCCTGAAAATAAATGTCCTCCTTTCTCTCATTGCAAAACCTTGGTGTGGATGTTTTGTTTTACTCTGCTGGATGAGTGGACCCCAGTTAGGTTCTGTAACAACTTATTTGCCAGTTTATAACAAGAAAGGTCTCTCCTGCATAGTCCAACAACATATTCCTCATTTCTGAGGCCTCATCAGAATGGCCTTTGTCATCCATATGTCTACCAACATTCTGTTCCAGATTACTTAGGTATTCTCTAAGAAGATTCAGGCTTTCTCTACACCTGTCCCCTTTTCTTTGAGTCCTAACCAGAATCACCCTTAACAGTCTGTTAATCTCAGTGTAGGCTTTTTCTAGTGTGCACCTCAAAACTGTTCCAGCCTCTACCCATTACCTGTTTTTAAAACTGCTCCCACATTTTTAGGCATCTGTTAACAGTAGTACCTCCAATTCTTGGTATAAATTTGCTATCTTAGTATGTTCAGCCTGCTATAACAAAATACCATAGACTTGAGTGGCTTATAAACATCATCAGAAATTTGGGCTGTGAGCATTGGAGGAGGCTATGGCTCAGGAGATAATTCTTGACTTCTGTGCACCTGCAGGCCTAATACCATGTGTAAGCTACCAAGGCTTCGGGCTTGCGGCCTCTGAAGCAATGGTCTGAGCTGCACATTGGCCCCTTTTAGCCAGGCTGGAGCTGAAGCAGCTGGGATACTGAGCACCAGTCCTGAGGCTGCATAGAGGAGGGGGGCAGGGGCCCTCGGCCTGGCCCACAAAAACATTTTTCCTTCCTATCCCTTAAGGCCTGTGATGGGAGGGGCTGGTGTGAAGGTCTCTGATATGCCCTGGAGATATTTTCCCCATTGTCTTAGTAATTAACAATCATCTCCTCATTACTTATGCAAATTTCTGCAGCCAGCTTGAATTTCTCACCCCAAAATGGGGTTTTATTTTCTATCTCATCATCAGGCTGCAAATTTTCCAAACTTTTATGCTCTGCTTCCTCTTGAACACTTTGCCACTTAGAAATTTCTTCTCTCAGATAATCTTAATCATCTCTCTCAAGTTCAAAGTTCCACAGATCTCTAAGGCAGAGGCAAAAAGCCACCAGTCTTTTTGCATAGCAAAAGTGACCTTTACTCCAGTTTCCAACAAGTTCCTTATCTCCATCTGAGACCACCTCGGCCTGGACTTCATTGTCCATATCACTATCAGCATTTTGGTCAAAGCCATTCAACAAGTCTCTAGGAAGTTCCAAACTTTCCCACATATTTCTATCTTCTTCTGAGCCTTCCAAACTTCCTGTTACCCAGTTCCATGGTCGCTCCCACATTTTTGGGTATGCTTATAGTAGCACCCCACTCTCTGTAGTACCAATTTACTATATTAGTTCGTTCTCATGCTGCTATAAGGACATACCTGAGACTGTGTAATTTATAAAGAAAGAAGTTTGATTGACTCACAATTCCGCAGGGCTAGGGAGGCCTCATGAAACTTATAATCATGGTGGCGGGGGAAGCAAACACGTTCTTCTCATAGCAACAGGCAGGGGAAGAAAGAAAGCCAAGAGAAGGGGGAAGCCCCGTATAAAACCATCAGATCTCATGAGAACTTACTACCGTGAGAATAGCATGAGGGCAACGGCCCCCATGATTCAATTACCTCCCACCGGGTCCCTCCCATGACACATGGGGATTATGGGAACTACAAGTCAAGATGAAATTTGGTTGGGGACACAGCAAAACCACGTCAGTCTTGTTAGAGGATCTTACTTTAGTTAAACATCTCATTACAGAAGTTACGTGTAAATGCTGAAAAGAAACTATGTGAGTGGGTTCAGATGATAACACAGTATTTTGAATACTGGCTTCCTTTCTTGAAGGCTTGATTTTCCTGGTGACCAAATTACTAGTGACTAATTCACCAACTAGGTCATTCAGGGAAGTCAAGTTAACACAAAAGAAACATGTCACCTAAATGCGCTTGATGGTGTTAAAATGTCCACCTTCTTAAACTGCTAAGATGAAATTAGTTCTAGAGAAGATAGCAGGCCAACCCTGAAGTCCTCCCAGTTTGCTGCAGAATCTCACACGTTTTGGATGTTAGAGTCCTGTTTACCCCAGTTAATATAATTTTTTTTTGCCTGTCTTGTGGACTGGCTGTCTGTTTTAGAACTCTGTCAAAAAAGTACATGGAATATAATTTGTAAAGCCACTCACAACTGAAAGTATATGTGTGTGTGTTTAAATCAAATTTAGAAAGCATACAGTAGAGCTGCATAGTAGTGGTATTTATTAAAGAATCACAATTGTAAACATGAGAACAACTTAATTATGGATTCTAGTTTAGTTCTTTTGTAATTGTAAAATTATACTTTTGCTGCTGTTATAGTAGAATAATTTTCAAATGTCATCTTGAAATAGAAATGCATGTTTTAAGCACTAATGCAAAGGTAAATAAAGAACACTTTTTAAATGTGTACATTGTTTATTTTCTCCATAAGAACTGTAAATATTAAACTAAACAAATTACCTATAATAGAATTAATGATTTATGAGCAAGTTGGTTTTACCAGACAACATACACAAACTTTGATATACTACAGAATGCTTTATTACACTTGTGAAATTCTCTTGCCTAACCTGAATTTGCATTCCATGGGGCTAACATGGTATATGTGTTGTATGTGTTGTTATTAAAGTACATTACCACGTCAAAAACTAAAAATAAATAAACATTAGAAATTTATTTCTCACAGTTCTGGAAACTGAAAGTCCAAGATCAAGGTGCCAACACAGTTAGGTTCTGGTGAGGGCTGGCTTCCAGACTTCAAACTTCTGGCTGTGCCCTCACATGGCAGAAAGAACGGAGCTTTCTTGGGCCTCTTTTCTGAGGGCACTAATCCTATACATGAGGGCTGTGCCCTTATGACCTTATCAGCTCCTAAAGGCCACACCTCTTAATACCATCACCTTGGAGCAGTAGGATTTCAATATGTGAATTTAGGGAAGACACAAACAATCAGACTACAGCAGGAATGTAAGGATATGTATTAGGCTTTTCTTGCATTGCTATAAAAAAGTAACTGAGGTTGGGTAATTACAAAGAAAAGAAATTTAATTGGCTCACATTTCTGCAGGCTTTACAGGAAGCATGGTGCAGACATCTGCTTCTGCTAAGGCCTCAAGGAGCTTTTACTAATGGCGGAATATGAACTAGGAGGAGGCATGCCACATGATGAGAGAGGGAGCAAGAGAGAGAAGGAGGAATGAGGCGTTCCCAGAATCTTTTTTTTTTTTTTTTTTTTGAGACAGTCTCACTGTGTCACCCAGGCTGGAGTGCAGTGGCGTGATCTCGGCTCACTACAACCTCTGCTTCTCAGGTTCAAGTGATTCTTCCACCTCAGCCTCCCGATAACTGGGATTATAGGTGTGTACCACCACGCCCAGCTTTGTATTTTTAGTAGGGATGGGGTTTTGCCATGTTGGCCAGGCTAGTCTCAAACTCCTGATCTCAAGTGATCCACCCACCGTGGCCTCTCAAAGCGCTAGGATTACAGGTGTGAGCCACCACGCCTGGTCTGGTCCCAGACTCTTCTAAACAACCAGATATCTTGTGAACTAACTGAGCAAGAACTCACTTAACACCAAAGGGAGGGTGCTAAACCATTCACGAGGAATCTACCCCCATGATCGAATCACCTCCCACCAGGCCACACCTCCAATATTGGGACTCACATTTCAACATGAGATTTGGAGGGGACAGATATCCAAACCACATCAGGATAGCTCAACATTAGGAAAATTATTAACAATTTCTCATATTAAAAAATTGTAACAGGAGAAACATAATTATACCAAAATACTGCCAAAAGACATTTGATAAAATCTATAAGCCATGCCTAGAAAGAAGGAAGGGAGAGAGAGGGAGGAAGATTAAAAAAAAAAAAACACTCCAAGAAAGTGTAGTACTTTCATGTTTACTGTTGACATACTAGAAACTCCTCTTGTTCTTTCATTCAATGTCTGCAAGATCCCATCATTTTCTTACCAAGTGAGGACTATGAGAGCCTATTTAAGATCCCTACATGTGTTTTGTGAATGGGATGTATATATAGGGTCCCAAAGAGGGAAATAGGTTATGAGCATCCTTATAACATGTTTCAATATATGAATCTGTCATAATATTTTTCTTTTATGCTTATAAACATCAGGCTTCCATGTTCCTATACACTTGCCTGAAGAAAATTTAACATTTTTCTATATTTACCTCAGATATTTTATTTCAAACAAACAAAGAGTAACTGATATATTTGAAGTTCGCCCTTAATCCTATTCCATGTCCTCACCACTCTTCGATAATTTGGCGGTTATAATTTTCATGGCATTTTTAAAACTTTTACAATATATGTAAAAGTAGGAATAAAATATAAAATACGAAGAATTCTTGTGCATTATATAGATGGTATCATGTTGCATGTAACAGTTTTCAACTTGCTTTATTCACGTAATGTTTTGTTTTACCTGATTTAGATAATTAGAAATGCATTTCAATCGCTAAGGTTACTGAATTATATTTCATTGTATGAACATACCATAGTTTCTTAATATATTCACAGGTTGATAGGCATTTTTAAATATTTTAAAATTAAAAAGTATGTTGCAAAGCACATCTCTATATACATATGTAGTAATCACCCTAGGATATAATCAAAGAGTGGAATTAATTAATTAATTTATTGGTCTCATATTTATTGAGCACCTATTATTTCCAAGGCGCTGGTCTAAGCATTGGTGATGCAGCAGTGGGCAAAAAAGGTCCCTGTTTGGAGCCTTTGTTTTAGTGGAGGAGACAGCCTTCTGTGTAGAAATAAATTTGGAGGTCCTTATCGTATAGATGTTATTTTATACCATGAGATTAGACTGTTAGATGATCATATAGGTGTAGATACAAGAAGATGCCTTAGCATTGATTCCTGGGACTGACTTATGTTAAATTGAATAAATAAGAGGGACAAACAAGACTAGAAAGGTGCATCCAGTGAAATAATAGATTTGAGAAAATGGTATTCTGCAACTTGATCAGAGAATATGTTTTGTGGACAAACTTGTCAAAGTCAAGTACAGCAGGCAATGATCTTTGTATTTGGCATAGTGGAGGTCATTGGTGACTTTTACAAGAGCTGTCTCAGTGGGGTTTGGGGTTTAAAGCTTTATTTGGGGGGATTTTAAGACAGAAATAGAGGAGACAAACTAGTAAGAGATATTACAGAGAACTGTTTCAAGGAATTTTGACAGAAAGGGGAGCAGGTAAAATGGCTTGTCTTTTAGTAGATAGAGGAATATGTGGGATGAAAGGAGTATAAAATTAACAGCATGTTTTGTTTGCTGATGGTAAAGATCAAGTTAAGAAAAATAAATTATGACTCAATAGAAAGGGGAGCAAATTGCTGTATTGATGTCTCCAAGTAGGTGCTAAGGGATGAGATCCAGTGCATGAGTAATGAGACTGGTTTAATAATACTGCCCCTTATGTTGTATAATGTGCACTCTGCACTATCATTCAGAATGGTCCCACTTTGATTGAATCACAAACAGTCCACACATAGTAATGGAAAGGAAGGCTGAGTATGTGCGTGCTGACTGTAGATGTACTGACTGGGAATTTGTGGAAATTATTTCATGATTGCTTTATTTTCCACAGTTAAGGAGAAGCAACTAAGAGGAAAGATGAAACAGAAGGTATTGGGAATTTGAGCAGTAAGAAGAACCTATGATATAGTTTTCAATAATGGTGCAAAATGAATGGACTAGTATAATACAATAGAACTTCAAGGAACATTGAGGGCCCACCTAAAGTTAATATTTGTGAATTTAAATAATGAGCCCAGTCATCACGATAGTGGATTTTTCTCCATCCATATTCAGCTGCGTGTATGAAAGTGGAGAAAAGATAGAGTTAAATTTAAATTGAATTAATAATTTGAGAGGCAAAAATGAGAAAGAAAGAAAAAGGCAAGAGAAGTAAGGGGATAAACAAAGGATGGAGTATCATGATTGTCCATGGAATTTAAACGGTATGAAGAGGCAAATGAATATAGCAGATGTTTGGGGGACAGCCAAAAAGATAATAGCGACAATGGATGTAGTTAAATAATTAGTGGAATTAATTTTTCCTGGTATAATCCATTATTGGAATCAAGGTTCTAGAAGAAACTAGCTAGAAAGATAGCACATGTAGTTGAAGAGTAACGGAGTGTTTAAAATTAAGAAGACGGAGCTGCTTTTGATAATGGAAAGGTCTAGGGTACAATTTGTGGAGTGTGTGATTGAGGTAGGCTGGAGGACCAGTCTATTGGAAGACAGGATACAGAGCAACTGAGATAAAGATTTCTACAAAAATGTCTCCATACTGATTTCACATCAGAATCACCTAGATAAATTAAAACCCCCAAATGCCCAAGTCCCACCCATATATATTCTAAATTAATTGGTCTATAGTAATGCTTTTAAAAAGACTCCCCAGCTGATTAAAATGTGAGAATAGAATTGAGAATAATTGGTATTTTATGAATTTTGAACTTAATTATGAATGGTGACAGGACCTGTATTGGAGATTGTGTTAAAAAGCCTGTGATATTTTATTCCCTTGATTTCAATGATCACAACCCAGAGTAGATCTTTTGTCCACATCTTTGCTTTCAGCTTCACTTGTGCATATCCAACTACTATCATACATTTCTGCATGGATATGACACTTGCACCTAATCTCAGAAATCCAAAATTAAATGTATCCGCACCTGTCTTTCACCTATGCTCACTTTTTGTATTCCTTTTTTTGGTTAATGACAGCGAATATTAAATTAAGGAATCAGGGAGACATCCTAAACTTCTAGATTGCGTCTCAATTCATCTTTGTACTGACTATCTTAATCCATATTCAATAGGTCAAAGATTCATATGCTACCATAATATTAGTAAATATCTCTGAAATCTACCCCCAATGTTTTATTTTTATAACCATTCTGCTATTCCAGTCATTCATAATCACAATTCCAATAGGCTCAAAAGTAGTCCTTAAGCTCGTATATTAGCTTTTACAATCTATACTCCACAGTGCCATCAGTGATCTTTTTATTCATCTGATTAATTAAAATCTGATCATTTTATTCATCTTAACACCTATTATTCCCAAATTGCTGATCCATACTATTCACTCTATTGTGGGAAAAAGTTGTAACTTTTTAAAAATATTCATTTTACATCATCCTTTAAAATTTCATTTTATATGCTTTATAATGTATATCTTGTATTCATTAAGTAATTCATAAATAAATAAATAAGTGACATTTTGAAAGTCCATGTTCAGTTAATTTTTTGTAGCTGATTGGGTTGCTACAAAAATTAGGAGGCCATTGACTCCTAAGAAGTCCAAATTACTTAGCGTTGTATGTGAGGCCTCTCTATATTCTGCCTTCTCCTCTTTTTCCAATTTCAAGAAACATCACGTTGCTCTTCAGCATTCCTCTACAAAGAATGTAAGACTTTTCCTTTCTATCATCACTACCTTGGTATATACCACTATTTATTGCACTTATCATAAGATTATTATACATTCTAATTCACACCAGACTTTTCCATTAAATTAAGTTTTATGAGTTTAGGGGCTCTGACCTTCTCTTACTATCCAAATTTTCTAACACAGCACCTGACACACAGTAGGCATTCTATAGATTTGAGTTGGTTAGACACATTTCCTGCCTACCCTGTTCTTTGGCTGAAGTTGTATAATCTCAGTTCTCTGTGGCCTTATATGTTTAGAATAACATCCCTGTGCTCACTTGACAATATGCCTTTTTAAAAATTTATTATAAATGCTTTTGTGGAGCTTTTATTTAATCATTATAGGAGCACAGATAAAGATTAGAGAAGGTAAGTCACTGTTGTGTGTCTTATTACACAATGACCTGCAAATATTTCTTGTTTTCCTCTCACATATTCTATTCATTACCCATTCTCTTTTTAGATCATAGGCTTATAAAGCAAATATGCAGATTATTTTATATGCATGAAATAAAAGGATTGTACAGGTGTTTATAATAGGTTTTAAAATCTCATTAAACCAGGATTAGCTATCTGAGAGTTGAATGAAAAAAGTGAATCATTTTGACTTATAACTTGGATTTCAGGTTGAAATGCTTTTTCTTACATTGATATAAGTTATTAATATTTTCATTTGTATATATTTTAATTTCTTGAAAATTACAAATTAAGTAATAAGAGTGTATATTTGTTAAAATTTAGAGGGTATAGGGTAAAATTTGAAAGTCTTCTTTCAATACTGTTCCTTATTTCCCTCACTACAGGTAATTATACTATACTATTGAAGCCTTAGTCTATGTCCTCTTCTTTGTTCACTTGGTAATTCATGAATACATTGTTTCAGTAGTTATCTATTGAATATGTAATTAGTGCCACATAGTATGTTGGGATACAAGGATAAATAAAAACAATATGATCTTCATGGAGTTGACAGTGGAGTAAAAAAGACAAACAATGAATGAGTATACAAGCAGTCAATAACTTCTGGATGGAGTAATAGTCTGAAGAAAATAAACAAGAGAATGAGCTACTGGTAGGTGGAGGCCCCTTTAGATATGGTGTGTTAGTCGGATGCCTCTGAGAAACAGCCACCAAGACAGGATTAAAAATGCAAGAGGTTTACTGGGGAAAATGCCTGTGAGAGAAAACACAGAGGGGGCCAGAGGAAGCTGAGAGACCCTTGATGATGATGTTGTAACTTCTGTGAAGAAGAGAAGGAAGGAAATAAAATTATAGAACTAAAATTCTATATACGTTCTATAGACCTTTCAGTTAATGGGGAATCACCAAGCTAAAGTTCCTTATCAAAGGAGTTCTGTATCACCCAGGAAATAACTTGACTTAGCATCCCTGTTAGACCTAGACATTGGCTGGGAGCAGCCCATGTGAAGTGAGGCCTTGGTTTCAAAGCAGTGATGATTTCAGAGTGGTAGTCTACCTGGTCAATTCTATACTCTGCAGTTGTGAATCTGCAAGGAACAAATTCATCACTGCTTCATATGGTGTCCAAAAGAGACTCTTTGAAGAGGTGAAACTTGAGTTGAAACTTTAATGATGAGAATGAGCCAGTGGTTTTAAGCATTAGTGGAAGTGTATCTTAGTCAAAGTGACAAGCAAGCACAAAGGACTTGAGTTAGGAAACACATGATTTGACCCAAGATTAGAATGGGAGCTCCTAGACTGCAAGAAATCATAGTGTGAGAAGAAGTTTCAGCGAGAGGCAAGAACCAGATCGTGTAAGGTTTTTAAGGCCATGATAAAGAGGATTCGTTTTTTCTTCTTTTTTTTCATGAAGAGGAGAGATAACCTATAGAAAGGTTTTAAGCAGAGGTGACTGATGCAACTTACATTGTGCAAGCATTTCTTAAGCTCCTGTGCACACAATGTATTGAACGGGCAAGAGAGAAGACAAATAGAAGAGTTAGGTGGCTATGTAGTAGTACAGGGGAGAGAAGATGATATGTTGGACTAGGGTGGAAACAGTGTCCTGCGGATAGACTCATGGTCTTTCCTTTCACCAATATATTTAGTAAATTATACATATTATTGCTGACTTCCTTTTTAAAATATACAATGTATATACTTTAGAGACTCTTGCATGCCAGTTTTATAGATCTATTGCTTTCTTTTTTAATAGGCACATAGTCTTCCAAGCCATATTTAATTTATCTATTTTCCTATTGCTGGACATTTAGGTAAATAAGTTTTATCTCCCCTTTGTTGAATAATGCTACAATGAATATTCTTATAAGTGCCTAATTGTGAATATATACCAATGGACTTGCTGTGCATACTTTAAAATTTAATAGGCATTGACAGCTATTCTCTTAAAAGAGTGTATTAACTTAGACACCATCAGCAGTGTATGAGATGTATCCTTGCTTCACATTTTACTGACACAAAATATTATCCATCTTTAATTTTTTTCAAGTAAGAGGGAAAATGATTGCTTTTATATGGATAGTATTGAGGAAAAGAGAAAGCAATTTTGTTGCATTTAAGGAACATGATAGCAACTGCTGGTCCTTTCTATTGCCTTGACCAGATTAGAAAAACCAAATATTAGTGTATTAGTTTCCTGGGATGCCATAACAAATTTCTACAAACTTAGTGGCTCAAAGTAACAGAAATTTATTTTCTCACAGTTCTAGATGCCTGAACTCTGAAACCATGATGCTGGCAGGGCCTTATTCCATCTGGCTCTAGGAAAGAACAATTTCCATGCCTCCTCTAGCATCTGGTGACTGTCAGCATTCCTTGGTATTTTGGTACTTGTGGCTGCATCATTCCAATCTCTGGTTCCCTGTTCACATTGCCTTTTCCTCTGCGAGTCACAGTTCCCTCTGCCTCTCTCATAAAAATACATGTGATGGCATTTAGGGCCCACCAGGATACACTCTTCTCAAGATCCTTAACTTAATCACATATTCTGCCATATAAGGTAATTCTTCGGCCATATAGTGTCATAATCACAGGTTCTGGGGATTAGGACATGGATATCACACTTCCTCCCCTGTGGACATCACATGAAAGGCAGTGGTGGAGGGAGAATTCAGGATTCAACAGATCCCCTAATTGCTAACGAAGTTTGAGTAACTTGTTGTATGTCTGCATTTCTACTCCCTTTTATACAAATTACCTCTTCATGGCTTCTGCCTTTCATTCTCCTGAGATGTTAGTCTGTTTTTAAAATTATTACTAAGTTTTATAAAGTGTTTATGCATTGTAATATTTGGAAAATATGTTTAAAAATGTTTCTACCAATCTATAATGCATCTCTTGGGGGTAGGTGAGTGGGTTGGGGCTCTTTGCCATGGGAGATTTTCATGATTATGAGTTCAAGTATACTTACCTTTCTATTGTTTATTTCAGAGTTTATTTTAGTTAACAATAAATGGAATCATGTTGTACAAATTATTTTGAACCTCTTTTTGATTTGGTGTGAGCCTTTCCCCAGCATATGCATAATTTTTACCTTTTATGGCTTTTGAGTGTTTTGTTTTCTTTTTATAATAAGCTGGGTATACAATGATTCTGATTCACTATGTGTCCAGCACCATGATACATGCTTCATAAGTATGCAATTACTGAACCTTTTAGAGAAATATGCATATCTTCATTTTACTGCTGAGTGAGCTAAAATGTAGGTCAAGTTAGTAGCTCGCCCAAGATCAAACACATAGTAAGTAGTAGAACCCAACCACGGGCCCAGTCTATAAAGAGTATTCTGTTCCATTGAATATTTTCCTTTTATATACTCCACTCCTTAAAATATAGGTCTTCAAATAACTGAATTTTAGGAAAAAAATTAATTTTCTGAAATCAAACAAAGAATTCAAAACATTTGCTCCAGTGGTAAAGGGAAAATGTATGTTAGCTTTTTACTCAAATATAATGTAGACAGTATGTGTAGAGATGGAAGTGGGATTTGCAGGTGAGGCTCAAGGGAGGCACAGAGCAGCCTCTGGTAAGAAGCAGGACATAAGAATCACTGTATTAACTATTAACTGCATCTTTCTGATTGAGGTCAATTATAGCCATATGAATGCCCTATTAGCCATGCTGTCATCCAGAAAAATAATAAAACAGCAAAAATAATTTCCTCTATGCAAAGATTAAAACACAAAACTCCTGCACAAACGTTTAGACATAAACATTTAAGCACAGACATTTAAATAAAGAAAATTATTTTCTTTCAGATGGTATGTTTGAATTAAAATGTCTTTTCAGGTCTGATCCTGTAAGCATATTGTGATGCCTCAAGTAGTAAGAGGTAAACAAAAAACATATAACTCATGATAAAAGATAATAGTAATTTTAATATCTCATTTTATTTAGCTTTTAGTTAGGAGGGGGATTTTGGGTTTCTGTTTTTGTTTTTTAGTGGAGGAATTACTTAATGAAAATTGACGTTACAATGGATATTTTAATATCAGTGTCCACAGCCATCCGGTACAATATAGACAACACAGTATGCAGACCATCTGGGCTTATTGTCATTATCCTGCAAACTAGCTAGGCATGAGTGATCCTCTGAAGCCTAATTCCAATGCACCCTGGTTTGTCTGTTTCAAAAGAATTCCATTTGTCAATATTTTGGAGCAGGTGCAAAGCCATTCTGGAGTTTCCTGCTGAGGTTTATGCAAATAGCTGGCTTAACTGGACTGTGGGCTCAGATTTCCTACAGCCAGAGCACTGAGATTCAGGCATGATTTGGCTTATATTTCCCTCCCAACTTAATTTATTCTTTTTCAACAGTTTCCTTTAGCTCTTTTGTCCAAATCATACCCTGTTATTACTTTGTACAGTGTTTCTCAAACAAAAGAAATGAGAGTATGATCACAGTTAATAGTAGATGATAACTTGAAAGAATTCATAAACCAGTATCTGAGGACTCACAGTTGTGTGAAGTAATTTTTGATCCAGAAGACATTTGGATAATTCTGAATAAAGATGACCACTCTGGGCTCCTCTGCCAACTTTATAGCACTTGTGAAGAATCAGATGAGGTACGATATGAGAAGGCATTGAAATACACAACACACTCTACCAATATAAGATATTAAGTTAGATTGAAAGAGAATGTGAATGAGATTAATACAGCGAGGAGTTTTAGAAAGGGCGTGAGAAAACAGCCCCCGCCTTGAGTTTCCCATTTCTGACTCAAAAGGTAATTACCAAACAAAAGGCAATTTGTTTGGATGGTAACGTACTTTCTACAATGAGTAAGGGCAGAATATGAGGACAGAAGAATAGCATGGACTAGACTACATAAAGTCTTTCTGGCCACTCTACAGTACAGCAGACACTATTGTTTGCCTACACCCCTACTTCCTTTCTTTATTGCCGAGAGAGTTCTGGTTTTTTTGCTCATATAAGATGGCCTACATGTCTCCCTCTATGATCCCAGAGGTTGAAGTTTGATTGATCTAAGAAGATGATGGTCATTCTGTGGTTGGTCATTCGCTGAATGGGTATGTGATCCAGCACTAGGCAATGAGATGATGTCACTAGGTGATGTCTCTAAAGGAGTGTCTCAAATGATTTTCTTCCCTGATAAAAAATACACCCATGAGGAGAAACTCTGCCTTTGAACAATATTGTGTGAGCTTCACCCATCCCGTAAATTTAGAAACAACAAAATTTCAGACTATTCCGAAAACTAGAGGAGAAGGGAATACCTTCAAACTCATTCTACAAGGCCACTATTACACTGATAGCAAAACCAGACAAAGACACATGAAAAACAACAACAACAAAACTACAGGCCAATGTCTCTGATGAATATTGTTGCAAAAATCCTCGACAAAATACTAGCAAACTGGATTCAGCAATACATTAAAAAGATCATCCATCATGACCAAATGAGATTTATCCCAGGGATGCAATAATAATTCAACACATGCAAATCAATCAATGTGATACATCATATCAACAGAATGGAGGACAAAAACCATATGATCATTTAAATTGGTGCTGAAAAAGCCTTTGATTAAATTCAACATCCACTCATGATAGAAACCCTAAAAAAACTGGATGTAGAAGGAACATACCTCAATATGTTGTATAAAAGACATATACAACAGACCCATAGCAAGTATCATATTGAATGGGGAAAAACTGAAAGCCTTTCCTCTAAGATCTGAAAAACAACAAGG
Source organism: Gorilla gorilla gorilla (assembly GCF_029281585.2). Lineage (NCBI taxonomy): Eukaryota > Metazoa > Chordata > Mammalia > Primates > Hominidae > Gorilla > Gorilla gorilla. The sequence goes on from NC_073247.2 coordinate 126,024,307, forward strand.
ATGCCCACTTTCACCACTGTTATTCAACATAGTACTGGAAGTCCATGCTATAGCAATCAGACAAGAGAAAAATATCAAAGGCATTCAAATCGGAAAGGAAGAAGTCAAATCACCTTGTTTGCAGATGATATGATCTTATATTTGGAAAGTCATAAAGACTCCGCCAAAAAACTATCAGCGCCTATAAACAAATACAGTAAAGTTGCAGGATACAAAATCATCATAAAAATTCAGTAAATTTCTATATGCCAACAGTGGGCAATATGAAAAAGAAATTTAAAATTAATCCCATTTACAATAGCCACACATAAAATTAAATACCAAAGAATTAACTTAACCAACATAGTAAAATATCTCTATAAAGAAAACTACAAAAAGCTGATGAAAGAAATTAAAGAGAACATCAAAAATAGATATTCCATGTCCATGAATTAGAAGAATAAATATTGTTAAAATGTTTATACTACCCAAAGCTATCTGCAGATTCAATGCAATCCCTATCAAAACAACAATGACATTCTTCATAAAAATAGGAAAAAAACAATCCAAACATTTGCATGGAACCACAAAAAACTCATAGTAGCCAAAGGTATCCTGGGCAAAAAGAATGAAACTGAGGAGAATCACATTACCTGACTTCATTTTATGCTACAGAGCTATGGTAACCAAAACAGCATGGTGCTGGCATAAAAACAGACATATGGATCACTGGAACAAAATAGAGAACGCAGAGAGAAATCCATACATCTAGAGTGAACTCATTTTTGATGAAGGTGCCAAGAACATACACTGAGGAAAAGACAGTCTCTTCAATAGATGGTGCTGGGAAAACTGCATGGCCTTATGTAGATGAGTGAAACTAGACCCTTATCTCTCACCCTATACAAAAATAAATCAACTTGGATTAAAGTCTTAAATCTAAGACCTAAACTGTGAAACCACTATAAGAAAACACTGGGGAAACTCTCCAGGACATTGGTCTGGGCAAAAAATTCTTGAGTAATAACCCACAAGCACAGGCAACCAAAGCAAAAATGGACAAATGGAATACCATCAAGTTAAAAAGCATCTGTACAGCAAACAATCAACAAAGTGAGGAGACAACCCACGGAATGGGAGAAAATATTTGCATACTATCTATCTGACAAGAGATTAATAATCAGAATATATAAAGAGCTCAAACAACTCTGTAGAAAAGAATCTACTAATTCGGTTAAAAAACGGGCAAAAGATTTGACTTGACATTTCTCAAAAGAAGACATACAAATGGCAAACAGCCATATGAAAAGGTTATCAAAATCACTGGTCATCAGAGAAATGCAAATCAAAACTATAATGAGATATTATCTAGCTCCAGTTAAAATAGCTTTTATATAAAAGATAAGCAATAACAAATGGTGGTAGAATGTGGGGAAAAGGGAATGCTCATACACTGTTACTGAGAATGTAAATTCATACAATCACTATGAAGAACAGTTTGGAGGTTCCTCAAAAAAACTAAAAATACAGCTACTGTATGATCCAGCAATCCCATTGCTAGGTTTATACTCAAAAGAAAGGAAATCAACATATTTAAGAGATATCTGCACTCCCATGTTTGTTGCAGCACTGTTTACAATAGCCAAGATTTGGAAGCAACCTGTGTCCATCAACAGATGAATGCATAAAGAAAATGTGGTACTTATACACAATGGTGTACTATTCAGACATAAAAAAAATGAGATCCTGTCATTTACAATAACATGGATGAAACTGGATGTCATTATGTTAAGTAAAATAAGCCAAGAATAGAAAGAAAAACACTGTATGTTGTCATTTACTTGTGGGATCTAAAAACCAAAACAATTGGACTCATGGAGATAGAGAGTAGAAGGATGGTTACCAGAGGTTGGGAAAGGTAGTGAGCAGGTGGGGGAAGGAGGTGGGGATGATAGATGGGTTGAAAAAAAGTAGATGGAAAGAATGAATAATACCTAGTATTTGATAGCACAACAAGGTGACTATAGTCAATAAATTAATTGGACATTTAAAAATAACTAAGAGAATATAATCGGATTGTTTGTAACATAAAGGATAAATGCTTAAGATGTCAAATACCCCATTTACCTTGATGTGATTATTATGCATTGCATGCCTGTATCAAAATATCTCATGTGCCCCATAAATATATATACCTACTATGTACCCATAAAAATTAAAAATTAAAAAAAATTTGCAAAGAAGCTAACATAGACCTTGAAGTTCTTTAGCTACTGAATTTACTAACCCTGAAGACATTCTGTATCCGTTCATCTTGTTTTATGATGTAATAACATTTCTTTTTTGTTTAATCATTCTGTTATATAGGCTTAGGCAAACACCATAATCCTTATATTCTTAATTGAAAAATTGTTGCAGAAAGGAGAGTTGCTACAGGTCACATTATGTACTTTACCTCTAAATGAGAATAATTCAAATATCAAATTATAAATGTAATCATGTCAATTCTTTGCCAAAAGTATTTCAACAGCTCTCCATTGTCCTCAAGACAAAAATCCTTACTAGACACTGTCTAGGCAATGATCTGGCCCCTTCTTTTTTTTATTATTATACTTTAAGTTCTAGGGTACATGTGCTCAACAGTTCTATCCTGTGCAAACATCCTTTCACAGCCTGCACTGCTGTCATAAGAAAATTCACTCAGTTGCTATAAATTCCATGATCTCCTGGAAATTTATATTGCATATAATGCTCTTTTCCTTCATCTTTGGCTAGATAATCATTATTCAACCATCATATATTAACTGAAACACTTCCTTCAAGTATCCTTCCAAGATTTCTTAAGCTAAGTTACTTGTCCTTGTGATATGCCATTATAGAACCTTTACTTCCTTTATGTTAGTAAAACCTAATTTATTGTAATTGCTTACCTGATTATTTTCCCCACTGAGTTGTATGCTCCATTAGGAGAGCAACAATGTTGGTCATGCTCACCATTGTATTCTCTTCATAGTTTCTGGAGTATAAGTGCTCAACAAATGTATCTGAAGAATTAATGAATAAAATCTCTACAAATCTAATATTTTGCCCTAGGAAGGAGAAATATCGATGTCTGATGAGCATACTATTTTCTTTAAGAAAAGGAATGTTTGTGTATTGTAGAAATAAATAGGGAAAGAATACAGAATTAATAAAGTACTGTTAGAACTAATAAGAGTATGGAAAAAAGGGTTGCCAATTTTAAGAGCAACCTACAAAAGCAATAGTGTTTTTATAACAGAAATAAGCAACTAGAATATATAACTAAAGTAAAATGAATTTGCAATAGCAACAAAAATAGTTAAGTATCTAGGAAATAAAAAAGAATATAAAAGACCTCTCTGATGAAAACTTCAGAATAATAAAGGACATAGCAAACGATTTAAATTAATAAAAGAGCCGCACGTTTTTTTATTAATTTAAATGAATAAAAGAGCCACATTAGCTCCCACTTATAAGTGAGAAGCTAAATGATGAGAAAACATAGACACATAGAGGGGAACGACACACACTGGGGTCTTTTGGATGGTGGAGGGTGGGAGGAGGAAAAGGATCAGGAAAAACAACTAATGGCTACTAGGCTTAATACCTGGGTAATAAAATAATCCAGACAACAAACCTCCGTGACACAAGTTTACCTATGTAACAAACCTGCACTTGTGCCCCTGAACGTAATAAAAGTTTAAAATAAATTAAATTAAAAAAAAAAGAGGTATCCCATGTTCTTCAATGGGATGATTTGATAGTATAATAACCATAATGTCTATACATTGATCTATAAATTTAAAGAAATCCACTCTAAATTTTTAGTTGGATTTTTTTGAGCAACATGATAAACTTAAGACAAAATTTATATGGAGGAATAAAGACCTTTATCTGAATTTTAAAAATTAATGAAGGAAGATATGCCATACTTGATATCAATACATATTTTAAAACCTTAGTAATTTAAAAAAAGTTCTTTGGTATCCACCAAAGGGGAAAAACTACCAATGGAGAAGAGTTGAGCACTCAGAGGCAGACTGGTGTGATATGATGTGATGTGATATGTGTGTGTATAAACTTATAAGATAATGCGAACACTATAAACCAATGAAGAAAGGATGATTTTTTTTTAATACATGATATTGGGGAAACTGGCTCCCCAAATTGAAATAAATGAAATTAGATCTCTGCTTAACACTTGATATAAAGTTGTACCTATAGAGGATTATAATATCAAAGTTAACTATGTATTTACCATAAAAATATCTTTTAAAACCTCCTTGTTACCTAGGAGCAGGGAAGGTTGTCTGAAATACAATCTCAAAATCATAAACTATCAGGCAGCAAATTGATATAAAGTCAATTCAAAATTAATGATTTCTGGACACTACATACAAAGTTAAAAGACTGTTGAGAACATTCTCATAAAAGATATAATTTAACCAGTGGCTGCCTATGGGGATAATGGGAATTTGGGGTGAATATAAAAGAGAATAAACAAACAAATAACATTATAAAGCATTCCAATCAACCAATGATAAACATGTACAATAAACTGAGAAGTAGAATTAATTCACCTACTCTATTTTTGTTAGGAGAAAGAGAAAGAAATGTACAGCAGCAGGCTTTATCTTGAAAGTAATCTTCCCCAATATCTATTATAGGAGCACTTGTGGTAAGAAAGCCTATATAGACCAATTCACATTATATTTTCAAAGGAAAAATATTTTTTAATATAAAAATAATGTTTCCTCTAAAATTATACTCACATGGATTAATTTGTCTTCATGGAAATGTTAGTTATTATTTATTATAGTTTTATTTCCTAATAATTTTCAGAAAAAGACGTGGTACCAAAAAGATTGAGACACACAGGCCCATGATCATAGTTAGGAGTGTTAGCATTGCTACTGTGACCTTTGGTATGTAGAATCCCCTTTCTAGGTCCGTTTCATCACAATCTAAAACAGAGTTCATACTAAAGCAGTGGTGTCCTAACCTAACCTCCTCCCTCCTCCTTGGCCAGAATGAGTTAAAATCACCAGGAATGGGCATAGGCATCTAGATTTTTAAAAGATCCCTCAGCTAATATTGATGTGCAGTGGAGCATAGAAACCATTAGATAAGATTATCTCAAACCCTCCAGGTTAAATAACATTGAATTCATCATGATGCTCTGAAATATGTTGTTCTGTCTTTCATGTTGTAGATGTGTTATACAGCCATTCACGGATGATGGGATAAATCTGGGAAAATCTTCGAATAAAGCTTATTGTACAGTCTAGTAATGCTGCTTAGAGATTTATTTGACCGACAGTATACTTAAAGATCAGCAAAATGCCTAAGGCACTCTCAGTCACTTGAAACTGAAATTGCTGCTGCTTTTCCCCCTTTTTCTTACTTGGCCTGAGTGTGTGTATGGTGGAAGACAGATTTGCTGTCAGCCTTCATAAATTTTACCATTTCCATTAAATGTGAGAATGTGTTGTATAGGATATCTAATGTTATACCTTTGTGTATTTCTTTCACTAAATGAACTGTAATGATGTACATAATTACAGAATATTGCCTTAATCATTTTACACATTTTTTTGAGCCACATTAAGCAGTTTCTTCCGGAGGCAAAAAGAAATATAGAAATCACATTTCTGAAGGGCAAAGTAGATCATAAGATTGACTGTGATAACTCAGTGCAAAAGAAATAAGAAAAGTGGAAGTAAAGAAATGCTGTTCTTTTTTATAGTTAGAAAATAGTTCCAAAGAATTACCAGACAGTGTTTAGTTTTTATTCAAGTTTCACAGGTAACATAATTTAGCTTGGATGGTGGTATTGACTGGGAATAACAGAGCACTCCATGTTGGCTCCGTTAGGGAGTTTTCTATGCAGCATGAAGTAAATCACGTTGTCACTTCTTATCCTGATTCTTTCTCCAAAGCAAAATGCTAACAGCAGTGTGTAACGAGCTTTTTACATTGATTTGGCATAAGGGGATATTAGCACAGAGACCGATAAAGACATTAGAATAACGAAAGTTAACTTTGTTCCTGGAATGGCAACGGTTTATAAAAAGGCCACAGGTATTTTATAGTATGCATGATAAATTTGTCAGTTTTTTTTTATTTGTCAGATAAGGTATTTATAAACTGAAAACAGGCAGAGAAAATAGGACATATTATTTCTAAAGGAACAGCCTTCTTTGGGAGACTTTGCCCAGATGCTATCATTTTCTAATTTAAAAAACCATAGAGATAGAATTGTTAGAGAGAAATTATTTATACAAGGGGAAATTGTTATTTACAATCCTTTGTAATCTGTTGAGAAGGGTGAATTTGAAGGAAGTTTCTTAGTTTGATATACAGAGTGGTGATTGTAAAAATTCAAGATAAGAGAAGCAGAGCAACAGTTAAACAATACTCATAACAAAAAGAAAACAAAATTTGGGGATAAAAGAAATAACAAGGGAAGATTTTTATTAACAAAGCAGGCTGTTAAATATGACTTTTTCTATGGGTTCAGAGGTTCAGCAAAGATTTAAAAGTTAAAAGAACAACAAAATAAAGGTCAAGTAGCCTAATATGCTAAAGTAAGATGGTACATCAAACAATACTAAGATATTGTAAAATGGTCATAAGATATTTCTTATGTGGATCAGCCAATAGAAAGCACCCATTGCCAAAAAGAAATTCAGTTTTGAAAAAAGACTAAAGGAATGAAAGTTTGGCCTGATAAGCCTATGGTTAAAGAGTAGAGGGAGACAAGGGGAAAGTGTTCAGAGTGAGCTTCACTTAAATAAATAAGGGCACAAGTAAATAAGTACCATAGAACAGATATGTATCATCTGGAAGCAAATACAACTGAATTGTCTTGAAACTGACTCTGCTCAAGAACATTGACAGCACTGTCGGTGACCCCAAACAATAAATACTGAGCCAGAATCTAGGGATTGAATTAAAAGCAGTCATAAAGAGTCAGGGAGGAAAAGTATTGCCCACAACTCAGAACTGTCATAAGAGCTTCTCAGTGGTGGAATCTTCCATGAACAAACAAACGTGTTCCAACAAGAGAAAGAATTAGCTCTTGAAATCTAGGTACAGGGAGTCACAGTAACAGACACAGATTAAAAGTACTAGACGAAGATTACAAAGTCACAGATCATGTTCTGTTCCCAGTAATGGCAGTGTTACCTTGTATAAGACCAACCTTACTACCAGTAACAAATATAAGCTCTGGAATATGAATATTTGAAGAATATGAGCATATCAGATGACAGCTGATTTTTTTGGCTTTGTTTTATGATTCTGGCAAAATACACATAACATAAAATTTGCCATTTAAACCATTTTAAAGTGTACAATTCAGTGGTATTTAGCAAACTCATAATGTTGTTTAACCATCACCACTACGTAGTTCAGGAGCATTTCCACTACCCAAAAAGAAAATCTCATATCTATTAAATAGTTATTCTCTGTTTTTTCCCTTCTCCAGCTCCTGGGTACTACTAGTCTGCTGGATATTTCACATAAATGGATTCATACTATATGTGGCCTTTTTTATCTAGCTACTTTTACTCAGCACGATGTTTTCACGGTACTTCCTTGTTGTAACGTATCAGTACTTCATTTCTTTTTACGGCTGAATGATATACCATTACATGAATATGTCACATACTGTTATCCATTCATCAGTTGTTTCACATTTGGGTTGTTTCCACCTTTTGGCTATTATGAATAGTGCAGGTATACAACATTTACAAATATTAGTTTGAACATCTTCTTTCAATTCTTTTGGGTATATGCCTAGGAGTAAAATTGCTAGGTCATATGATAATTTTGTAAAACTTTTTAAGGAACCACCAAGCTGTTTCTCACAGCAGGTACATGACTTTACATTCCCACCAGTCATGTATGAGAGTGTAAATTTCTCTAGATCCTCACCAACATTTTTTTGTGTGTTTTCTCTTTGTATTTTCTAATTATTACGGATATATAGTAGTTTTATATATTTATGGGATACATATGATGTTTTGATACAAACTTGCATTTCCCTAATGACTAATAACACTGAGTATTCTTTCAGATGCTTGGTAGACATTTGTATATCTTCTCTGGAATACATATCATGGGATAAGACTTTGATGAGATATGTAATTTGTGAGTATTTTTCCCATTCTGTGGGTTGTCTTTACATTTTCTTGATAGTGTCATTTGATGCACAAAAGGTTCAATTTTGAAGAAGTTCAATGGATCCATTTTTTTCTTTCGTTGCTTGTGAGTTTAGTTTCATATCTAAGAAACCACTGCCAAATCTAAGGTCAAGATTTATCCCTATGTGTTCTTCCAAGAATTATATAGTTTTAACTCTTAAATTTAGGTGGCTGATCCATTTCGAGTTAATTTTTGGACATGGTATGGGATAGGGGTTAAAATTCATTATTTTGCATGTGGCTATCTAGTTGTCTCATCACTATTTGTCAAAGAAACTATTCTTTCCCTATCAAATGGTCTTGGCACTCATGGTCTTGGCACTCATGTCAAAAAATCAATTGCTCATTCATGTATGGGTTTATTTACGGATTTATGGGCTCTCAGTTCTATTCCATTTTTCTATAGATCTATCTTTATCTCAATACTGACTGGCTTAATTACCATACCTTAGTACTATATTTTGAGATCGGAAAGTGTGAGTTCTCCAACTTTGCTCTTTTTCAAGATTAATTTGGCTGCTCAGGGTACTGTATATATTTTAGGATCAAATTATTCATTTCTCCAAAGAGATCGTTTGCTTTTTCATAGAGATTAATTACATTGAATCTGTAGGTCACTTTAAAAAGTATTTCCATCATAGCAACATTTAGTTTTCCAACCCATTAACCTAGAATATCTTCCCATTTATGTAGGTCTTTAATTAATTTCAGCAGTGTTGTGTGGTTTTCAGTGTCTATATCTTTCACCTCCTTGATTAAATTTATTTTTGAGTATTTTAATCTTTTGGATGCTATTATAAATGGAATTTTCTTAATTTTATTTCAAATTATTCATTGTTGATGTATGAAAACACAAGAGTTTTTGCATGTTTATCTTGTACCTTCAATTTTGCTGTATTCATTTATTAGCACTAACAGTTTTTTGTGGATTCTTTAGAATTTTCTATATATAAGATCATGTCATCTATGAACAGAGGTAATTTCACTTCTTCTTTTTCAATTTGAATTTAAATTATTTTCTTGCCTAATGGTGCTGGCTAGAACTTCCAGTACAATGAATAGAAGCAGTAAAAATGAGCATCTTTGTCTTGTTCCTAATCTTAGGGGAAAAAATTTCAGTCTTTCACCACTGAGTATGATGTTAGGTGTGAATTTTTCAAATAATGCCTTTTTTTAACTTTAAAAATGTTTTAATTGTCAAATAAAAATGGTATATATTTATCATATACAATATGTTGTTTTGAAATATGTATACAGTCCTAAGTTTCTTCAGGGAATTGGTTCCAGAAACATCACCCGCCCCATACCAAAATCTGCACAACTCATGTCCTATAATCAGCCCTTCAGAACCTGTGTACAGGTAAAGTCAGCTCCTCCATATATGTGGGTTTGCCATCCCACAAATAATGTATTTTCGATCTGCATTTTGTTGAAAAAAAGTCACATGTAAGTGGACCTTCACAGTTCAAACTTATGTTATTCAAGGATCAAGTGTACATTGTAGAATGGCTAAATTGAGCTAATTAACATATGCATTGCTTCGCATACTTATTTTTTGTGGTGAGAACACTTAAAGTCTACTCTCTTAGCAGTTTTCAAGAATATAGTACATTATTATTAACTATAGTCACTATGTTGTTATACAATAGATCTCTTAGACTTATTCCTCCTATATAACTGAAATCTTATATTCTTTGACCAATATCTCTCCCCTCCCTTACCCCAGCCCTGGTAATCACCATTTTACTCTCAATTTCTATGAGGTCAACTCTTTTAGATTGAACATATAAGTGAAATCATCCAGTATTTGTCTTTCCATGCCTAGCTTATTTCACTTAACATAATGAAAATATGGTATGTACACTTGATGGAATACTATTCAGCCTCTAAAAAGAAGAAAATCCTATCATTTGCAACAACATGAATGAACCAGGAAGACTTTGGGTTAATTCAAATAAGCCAGTCAGGCAAAGACAAATACCACATGATCTTACTTATATATGGAATCTAAAAAAAAAAAAAGATGAATAGAAACAGAGAGTAAAATGTTGGTTACCAGATTGGTTGGATTGGGGAGATATTGGTCAAAAGACACAAAATTTCAGGTAGAATGAAGGAGTAATTTCAAGAGATCTATTGTAAAACATGATGACTATAGTTAATAACAATATATTGTATATCTGAAAATTGCTAAGAGAGTAGATTTTAAATGTTCTCACCACAAAAATGGCATGACATAATCATGTGGTAAATAGCTACATTTAGCCATTCCACAATTTATATATACATTAAAACATCATATTGTATACTATAAATATATGCAATTTTTACTTTCCTGTTACAAATATAAATGAAAACCAAGATTTTATGCAACTGTTTAAAATATATTTTCATGATAGCCAAAAACTGAAAATAATCCAACTGCTCAGCAACTGACTAAAATAAATTGCCTGATGTCACACAGCTAATAAATATTGGTAGTAGGATTTGAACCCCAGAAGTCTCTTTCTAGAATCCAGACACTTAAATACTACCCTCAACTGTCTTTCATATCTTATAGTAATATCTGTATTAAGGGTAAAATATTCTCTCCCTTATAAGGTAGAGGGACAGGTGCAAGGCTAAATGTTTACCAGAAGATACACTGAAATCCAAAGATCAAAGCACATTGAAGTGATATGATCGGCAAGGCAATACCAGAATGATAATGCTACTTACTATTCCAAGTATGAAGCAAAAGGATCAGTTAAAACCTGAGATGACCACTGAGGTCAATAATGAGGAGAACTTAGATCTCTCCTTAGGGAGATAATAAGACAACATGGATTTTGAGAAAAAGATGCAAAAACAGTGCAGGGTATATTTAAACGTGTAGCTCAAGACCAAATTATCAAGACCTTCAAGTGTTCGTTTAAGATGATTTAAGTAATTGAGAGTATAACAATTAATTCAATTTTTATATTACTTATTCTTCTTAAGTAGCTAAAGTCTTCAACTTATAAAGAATATTGGAGAGATCAAGAAAGCAATCAGAGAAAGAGAGACAGTAGATGGCAATTGACTATTTTCATGGATTTAAAAATTTGTCTAAGTTGTTTGCCAGGGCTAAAAGAGAATGCCTGTTGTTAGAGAAGGAAGGGGACTACATCTGCAAAGCATTTGTTTCCTTCTCCATTACTCCTCAAAGATTTCACTGGCCTTTCGTTTCTGTGGCTCAATAAAGGATGACTTTAAAAGGTCAGAGCTATTGATGTGCCAACTGAGAGACAGAGCACATAAAATGCAGAAAAATTATGATGAAATGTCTCATGCTCTCAGAATGTCTCCCTTAGTCTGGGTCAGCATTTCTTGAACTTAAGGCTGATGCCCCGAAACTTGGACTCACCCTGATGAGTACTCAGGGCTTGGGCTGACACTTGCCTCACACCTCTCTATGGCAAGTTCCCACTATCAGCATATTTTCAGAGCTATTTTTGGCTCTCCTCACTTCCCTCTGATAAATTTAGAGGTAGTTTGGAACACTTTAAAACAATTGAGTTTTTACACTGTGTGATTTTAGATAATCCCATTTCTCTCTTGTCAAGCAGATACGGTGTTTCCTTTAGGCAATTTTCTTTATGCTCATGCTTCCATTAGGTATCTTTACTTAGCTACACTTATTTTATGTGAATAAAAATTTGTTTCTGATTGCCTACTTAAAGACAATGATTGATCTTTTTGGCCCATCTGAAACTTCAGCTATTAGGTCAGGCACTGGAAGCTTCAGTCATTCACTTTTAGAAACAGTATTCTTGATGGTTCTTCAGTGAGTGAATTAGAGGGAACAGCATCCCTGGTTTACATTAATTTGGGGAAGTACATACATTGTATGACTATAAAAATATAGAAATAGGAAAGAGATGAATAGGTATGACATAGACAATGATTCGATATATTAAAATACTATGAAGAAAGCACAATTTTCCCTTACCAGCCAATCATCCCACTAGTTGATTTAAAAGTCTTTTAAAGAAATTTGATGAACTGATGATATGAAAAATGTCCACTAATATCAAGTCCCTTGGATGGATTTTTAGGTATGTCTCTGGAGCCCATTTTGGTCTGTATCTATTGTTTGTTGTTTCTGCTAATTTTTATTCATATAACTTTGCTTTTGCATGTGATATTTTTAACTTTTTCTAGCCATTGTATTCACACAATTTTTTGCAGAAATAATCTCTCACCAAAAAGGATATATATTTGCTTCTGCTGAATGCTGGTCAGCACTTGCAATTTGAGATCATCTCAATCTAATTTTAGGAAATGAGATGGCCTGTCTCCACATTGGTGGGTGCTGGACTCTAAACCTTATCTTCTGAAACCTGAAAATTATTCAAAAGTGCTGCCTGGCATCTCAGACAGCCTCTTCTGGAATCCTCCAATACTTTGATAGTCAATGAGTAAATATTTTAAGCTTTGCAGGCCGTAAGGTCTTTGCCATACCTACTTACCTCTGCTGTTGAAGCATGATAGCAGCCATAGACAATACATAAACAAATGAATGTGGCTAAGTTACAGTAAAACATTATTGAAGGAAACGAGGCGAGATGGATAAGACATGCACCTCATAGTTTGTCAATTCTGCTATAGGATAAAAATGGCTCTATATGTCCACCCACCTTCAAATCTTCCATATTATCTCAAATCCCAAAGCTAATAATTCTCTTCTATTTTGGTAGTTTGTAAGTGCTTCCAAGCAGATGATTTCTATGTTTTCATCAGCTATTCTTTGGTTGTCTTCAGTGGGAATATTAATCCAAATTACCTAGCTCACCATTACCTCAAATTCAAGCAACCTTTTTTAGAATTGGGGTCAAAAAACTCCATGCAAGGAAAAGCCATCAATTGGAATAAAACTTAGAATTTCTACTGGTTAGAATTGAATTAACTATTTGTACATTGTCAGAAGAAGCATATTTTAATTAAAATCTCTAAGGATATATTTGTCGCCTCAGGGTAATCATCAAAAGCCTGGAAATTGTCTCCTATGTCCATGTTCATGAAATCTTAAATATTTATTGAGCGCTCTTATGTGTTTTCCACTTGATTATCCAAAAACCTACAAACTTGGATTATTCACACTTCATACTCCAAAGCAAGACTTGAACAGGGATAATCCTGCTCTCTAGGAAAGGCCTCTCAGTCCATTCTTCTCTATTGTCAGTGGTTATACTCTATAGAATTTGCCATATATGAATTGGATGACATGTTTATGTACTATTAAAGAGATGAATAGATTTCTTTTTTTAATTTTTAGTTTTATTATTATACTTTAAGTTCTAGGGTACATGTGCACAACGTACAGGTTTGTTACATAGGTATACATGTGCTATGTTGGTGTGCTGCACCCATTAACTCATCATTTACATTAGGCATTTCTCCTAATGCTATCCCTCCCCCTGCCCCTTACCCCACAGCAGGCCCCCATGTGTGATGTTCCCTGCCCTGTGTCCAAATGTTCTTATTGTTCAATTCCCACCTATGAGTGAGAAAATGCGGTGTTTGGTTTTCTGTCTTTGTGATAGTTTGCTGAGAATGATGGCTTCCAGCTTCATCCATGTCCCTGCAAAGGACATGAACTCATCCTTTTTTATAGCTGCATAGTATTCCATGGTGTATATGTGCCACATTTTCTTAATCCAGTCTATCATTGATGGACATTTGGGTTGGTTCCAAGTCTTTGCTATTGTGAATAGTGCGGCAATAAACATACATATGCATGTGTCTTTATAGTAGCATGATTTATAATCCTTTGGGTATATACCCAGTAATGGGATCACTGGGTCAAATGGTATTTCTAGTTCTAGATCCTTGAGGAATCGCCACACTGACTTCCACAATGGTTGAACTAGTTTACGCTCCCATCAACAGTGTAAAAGCTTTCCTATTTCTCCACATTCTCTCCAGCATCTGTTGTTTCCTGACTTTTTAATGATGGCCATTCTAACCGGTGTGAGATGGTATCTCATTGTGGTTTTGATTTGCATTTCTCTGGTGACCAGTGATGATGAGCATTTTTTCTTGTGTCTGTTGGCTGCATAAATGTCTTGAGAAGTATCTTGAACAGATTTCTTAACCAATTTAATCTGTATACATAGTTGGGGACCCAAGTTTCCTTTTAAATCTTAATAGTCATAGTGGCATGCTTCAATTGGCAATATAACTCTCTAAAACTCAGTAGGCTTCCTATCTACTTTAGTTTAGTCAGTTTCACTTGCCAAATACTTAACAACAACAGTTCTGTTCAAAACATAATTTCTAGAAATACTATATTTATTGGCTTTGAAACTTCTATTTGTATCTATTGAATCAATGACCAGTTTCTTAAACCTGTAGGGTTTCAGCATGAGACACATTCTCTTAAATTTTTTTCCTTGAGCGATTTTATTCAATGAAAAAGTTTTATTGGTCACAACACTCTTAATTTGACCTTTGTTTTGAGGCACCTAAATCCATCTGCAGAATTTAACTATAAGTGTGGAGGTTTATCTTTACTTTGATATTTGCCTCAAGGATCAGTTTTACTTGGACTTAATATTTTAAAGCCTCTCTTAATTTCAACTCCTATTGTTTCTCTTCCAAGAAGTAGTTACTTTTGCCAGCTTTGTAATACCTGCAATTTCTAGTTCTCTTATTTTCTTATTTTTTCTTTTTCTAGGCTCTTTTTTTTCTTGTCAAATACTGCCTAAAGCAGATAACTACTGCTACTAATATTCTTCTTTCCAATCTCTTGCTTGTGAAGCTGCAAGTTCACTAGGTACATGAACTGCCTTTGAATCTATAACAGAAGACCAATTTGACAAATGTTTTGTCAAGGCATCCCCATCTTTCCAGCCTCAGATAGCAGTTTTCTCTGCCAAATATTATGGGCTTTAAAGCTAATGCTGTTTATCTTAGGGATTTGTTGTTGTTGTTGTTATGGCAGCACGCTACTTCTGGAACTAACATTTATATAAGTCAAGAAAGGCTAGGTCATGCTATAAGGGGCAAACAACCTCCAGCTCTCTGTGGCTTACAAAGAACAAGGTACATGCTTCCTGCTTTTACTACATGCCAATTATGCGTTCACAGGGGTCTCCGCTCCACATCATTTTCACTCAGGGGTCTAGGGTAATGGAGACTTTACCATCTGTAACATTGCTGGTAGCTGCACCAGGAAAAGGGAGAGCACAGAATATTGGCCACAAGCTTTTAAATGCATCTCTCCAGAAGTGGCACATATCACTTCTACACACATTTCATTGGCCAAAGCAAACACACACCTAGCTCTGTGGGTCCTGAAGGGCAAAAAAAGCAGACATATTAGTGAGCATTGTTAGTATCTGTCACAGAGGAAAGGTCTTTTTAAATCTTCTAGAAAAATTTTGTCATTTGACACATAAAACATGAGAAAGCAAGAGAAGAGGCATTGCTTTTTCATGGAAATTATACACGTTAGATCTTGAACTAGTAACAATCTCCTGAATCCTATTCCAATGTTGCTACTATATGGTTTTGTCTCAGCTGATTCAGTTTCTCATATAATGCTGTAACTTGGGACCTGGATGCTTTAGTTTTCACCTGCAACTAATATTTGAATATGAGTTAAAATTAACTTGTATCACATATAATTTTATAAATGTATTAATCACTGACAATTTCATTTTGTGATTCTATATCAATGATGTTAGAGATATGCAATATAATAGTGGTTGAAATTTTGTTTTCTATAACTAGCCAATGATATACCCCAAACAAAAAATATAAGTAGAGAACAGATTTTACAATGAAAACATTTTTATTTTGACAAAAATATAACCTTTAAAAATTAACCAAATTAACCTTTTAAAATTAAGAAGAGCTAACATATCTATGTGTTAATTTAATACAATATTTCCTAAACAATTTTTCATTTAAAGGGTTTTGTTTATGTATCTTTATACACTCTGAACGGTGTATATCTATCATAGCACAACAATAAAGTGTATCAGGCTCACTTAAACATTGTTGTACTTTTAGGTGCCCTGAGTGTAGAGGCTTTAATTACTGTTATGCCTTTTTTATGTCTCATTTTATGGAAAGATTTCTACTTTTTGCGCAGAACCAAGGATTCTTTTTGCTTTGATAACGTGTTGCTTTTCTAGCTTAATTACTGAACATTGTGCTCATTGAAACTTGTTTAATATTGCTAATGGCTTTTCTAAATGTAATTGCATTTCTGAGGTGAAATGTCCATATGAACACATTACACTCAGGAATCATTTGAACTCACCTCACAGAAGCTAAATAAAACGTATCCTATTAAGCAGAATTAATAAGTGTGTTACCAACATCTTGGTATCGTATTTGTAATGGGTTATACTTAGGATTCTCTGTAATTGCAAACCAATTTGCTGATGCCACTGTCTTTTTTATAAAAGCTTTGTTGAGATATAACTCATGCATGAAATTCACCCATTTAACATGTACAATTCAATAATTTTTACTATATTCACAGACCTGTGCAATTATCACCACAATCAATTTTAGAATATTTTCATTACCCGAAAAAAGAAACACTGTACCCTTTAGCCATCACCCCTCATTTCCACATCCCCCATCTCTAGGCAACAGCTAAATCTACTTTCTATCTCTATAGATTCGCCTATTCTGGACATTTTTGGACTTTTGTGATTGGCTTCTTTCGTTTAGCATAATGAAAGGTTCAGCCATGTATAACATGTATCAATACTTCATTTTTTTGTTAAGACTGAATAATATTCCATGGTATGGATTTTACCACATTTTATTTATCCTTTCATCAGTTGATAGAAATTTGACTTATTTTTACCAAATTTTGGCTACTATGCTGCTATGATTATTTCATATACAATTTTTTAACATATGTTTTCATTTCTCTTGAGTAAATACCAAGGAGTGTAATGGTTGTTTCATAGGATAACTCTATGTTTAATCATTTGAGGAATTTCCAAAGTGACCAGCAGTGTATAAGAGTTCCAACTACTCCACCTTTCACCAACACTTGTTATTATAAACCTTCTTGATTATAGCCATCACAGTGAATGTGAAGTGTTTCATTTTGGTTTTAATTTACATTTCCATGATGAGTAATGAGCATTTTTCATGTGCTTACTAGTCAGGTATACCTCCTTTAGAAAAATGTGTGTTCACGAGTTAATGGGTGCAGCACACCAACATGGCACATGTATACATATGTAACAAACCTGCACGTTGTGCACATGTACCCTAAAACTTAAAGTATAATAATAATAAAAAAAAGAAAAATGTCTGTTCAGATTCTTTGCCTACTTTTAAATTGGGTTATATGTATCTTTATTATTGAGATGTAAGAGTTCTTGTACAAGTCCCTTATATAAGATCTATGATTAACAATTTTCTTCTATTCTGTGGGATGTGTTTTCACTTTTTTGATGGCATTTTTTGAAGGAAAAAAAGTTCTTACATTTGAATAAAATATAACATTTATTTATTTTGGTTGCTATTTCTTCTGTCTTTTAAAGAGGTGTTTAAACAGTGAAATTGTTTTTTCCCCCCTGTGGACAAAAACATGATCTTATTATTTACTTTTCCCATCCCTAAATAGTAGAATCTATACATTTATAATCATTATTTTTTAAGGAAC
Organism: Gorilla gorilla gorilla; assembly: GCF_029281585.2. NCBI lineage: Eukaryota > Metazoa > Chordata > Mammalia > Primates > Hominidae > Gorilla > Gorilla gorilla. The sequence continues at coordinate 126,042,175 of NC_073247.2, forward strand.
AACTTTTCTTTTACTTAAGAATAAATTTTTGAGTCAGTAGTAATTTTATTTTATTATATGCATGGTGAGGTTTAAGCGACTTTTTTTTCTTTTACTTGATTAAACTTCTCCTTATAATTATGTAAACCCTACTCACCTATTAATGATTGCTGGCCCAGTTTTGTTTTTTTCAGTAATCCATATTTACAGCTAGAAATTATTTGTTGCTCTTGTCTATGTTTAATCTGTTTAATAAGGTCTAATGCTTTACAAAAGCAAATGACCCTGTGGGATGTGATTCTAGGTGTGCTAGATTGTGGCAACCATGAAAATGCACCAGATAGCCATCCTTCTGTGTGGAGCACAGTTGAGTGATACCCCCAGCTGCGACTTGTCCGGATCCACCGTCATGTTAGTGCCAAGGCCATACTTTCCCTGGACTGTTCATGGCCAATGACTGAACATGGCAGTGGTGCCATTGCAACCCCTTTCCTATCTGACATGTGATTCCATTAATGGGAAATTTTGACTCGTGGACTCCTCATAAGCCTGGCCAAAATCATCTTACAACTGCACTGTTCTCTGAAACTTTTCCTACCAAACCCTTCTTCCTTTCCATTCTTTTTCATAGGTGTCATAACTGTGTCACAGCTGGAAGGCTCTCTCTGCCTATCCTGTTTCCTCTCCATTTATCCTTCAAGGGATCCAGTTATTTTCTTTCACATCTAATTGCATCTTGATATGTGCTTCTTGGAAGAACTAAACTAACACAATAAAGTTAAATAGCTTCCTCTAAATCATAAAATGAATATAAATCTTGAATGTTACGTAGGTATCTTCAATGGGGTAATGGCTCACAGCTATTATTTGAACACCCACTCAAGATTAAGATAAGATTTGTCTCCAGGAGGGAGACTGTAGGGCACATTTTCACACATATCCACAGGGGCCAATCCCCCTCTAGGAAGAAGAACACAAGAGGAGAGGAATTGGTGAGCTGAGAGGACAAAAAAATATGCTCCAAGATATAACGAAAGAAAGTCAGAACTATAGCCACTGAGGAGAGAGTACTCATTACCAGACATTATGAACATAAGAAAATGTAAGGGGCTAAATACTATGGCACTTGAGAGAAATTGAATGTCTCAGTACTTTGCAAAAATAATTTACTACGCCACAGGGATCCATAGAAACAATATTTAGATGAGTGGCTTCTCATTATGAGAGGGGGATTAAAATGCTTCACCTGATTCAAAATAAAAGAATAGTATAGTTGATTTTTTATTTTAGGAAGAGTTAATGTAGGCTTAAGTGTATAAACTCTGAAGTCATCTATGAGCTCATTATTTGGCTCAGTCACTTAAAAGATGTAGCAAATACTTAGCTTTATCATTTTGAGGGCAATATTACTTACTTTATAAAGATATTGTGAGAGAAATATAACATCATATGTGCAAAGTGAAAGGTACATGCCAAGTCCTCAAATAATAATAGTTACAAAGAAAGGAAGGGGTGACAACAATTGTAAATGGCTCCATAAAAGCATGTGGTGAAGGATAAGGTAGGCAAAATTGTAAACTACCTGGCTGAGTGTTGAAGGCATGCCCAACATGAACACAGAACCCCTAAGAAAAGACTGAGAGGCTGATTGGTTCTAGGCATTTAAGGAAGATTCTGCTGATTATTAGCTGACCACCAAACTAATTTAAAAGAGATTTCAGTGTCCACACATGACAAAGATACAGAATGTACAGACTTAGTTCCGAAAAGTCATTAAACAACAAACTACAACAACCAGCATCAACAACAAACCCTGGGGAGGGGAGAAAATCTGATTTTCAGTATTGCCACAATAAATTATATAAAATATCCAGTTTTCAATAAAAAATTATGAGGCATGCAAAGAAACAGAAAAGTATGGACCATACACAGAAACAAAAACAGTCAATACAAACCATCCTTGAGAAAACCCAGTCATTAGACTTACCAGATAAAAATTTTAAAATCAATCAAAAAGTGCTTGTTAGAAATAGGATGCTAATTGTAATCTCCAGGAAGCCATTAAGAAATTAAACAAATTCTAATACTGAAATTCTTCCAAAAAATTTTTAAAAATGAAATACTTCCTAGTTCATTATATGAAGCCAGTATTACCCTGATAACAAAACCTGACAAAGACATCACAAGAAAATAAAACTACAGAACCATATGAACCATAAATAGAAACAAAAATCCTCACCAAAATGCTGTCAAACTCAGCATCATGTAAAAAGTATTATACAATAGGACCATGTGGGAATTATCACAGGAATGTAGGATTAGACATTCCCAGTATGTAGACATAGAATGTAGATATTAGAACGTTGACATAAAAAAATCAATCACTAGGCCGGGCGCAGTGGCTCACACCTGTAATCCCAGCACTTTGGGAGGCCGAGGTGGGCAGTTCACCTGAGGTCGGGAGTTCGAGACCAGCCTGGCTAACATGGTGAAACCCCTTTTCTACCAAAAATACCAAAAATGAGCCGGGTGTGGTGGCACATGCCTGTAATCCCAGCTACTTAGGAGGCTGAGGCAGGAGAATCGCTTGAACCCGGGAGGTGAAGGTTGCAGTGAGCCAAGATCATGCCATTGCACTCCAGCCTGGGCAACAAGAGCAAAACTCCTTTAAAAAAAAAATCAATCACTATAGCACATCATAATACACATGATTATTTCAATAGACTCAGAAAAATGCATTTGATAACATCCACTTTTATGATAAAGACACTCGATAAATGGGAATATTCTTAACCTAATAAAGGACATGTATGAATAATGTACGGCTAACATCATACTTAACAATGAAAAACAGAATGCTTTCTTCTGAAGACCATATATAAGACAAAGATGTCCACCCTCACCTCTACTATTCAATATTATACTGGAGATTCTAGAAAAGTCAATTAGGCAAGAAAACTAAATTATAACATCCAGATTAGAAGGGAAGAAGTACAATTATATGTGCAGATGACATGAATTTATACATAGAAATTTCTAAGAATCCTAAGAAAATTACTATAGCTAATAAAAATACAGCAAGTCTAGAGGATACGAAATCAATATATAAAACTCAATTGTATTTCTATACACTAGCAATGTACAATGCAAGAATAAAATTAAGAAACAGCTACATTTACAATAGCATCAAAATGAATAAAATACTTAGAAATAAATTTAACAAAAGAAGTAACGAAATTGAATACTGAAATCTATTAAATATCATTGAAAGAAATGTAAAAGACCTAAATAAATGGAAAGATATTTTATGTGCATGGGTTAGAAGACTTAATATTAAGATGCAATTACTCCTCAAATTAATCTGCAGATTCAACGCAATCATTATCAAAATCCCAGATGGCGTTTTTGGAGAAATTGATGAGATGCTCTTAAAATTCATATGAAAATCCAAGGGACTCCAAATAACTCAAACTATCTTTAAAAAAGAACAACAAAGGGGAGAACTTACCCTCCCTGATTTTCAAACTTATTACAAAGCTACACTAATCAAGACTGCATAGTATTGACATAAGGATAGACTTACAGTTCAATGGAATAAGATGAGAGTCCAGAAATAAACCCATACCTCTATGGCAATTGATTTTTGACAAGAGTGCTAAGGCAATTCAGTGGAGACAGAATAGTCTCCTCAAAAACACTCCTGGGACAACTGGAGGTACACATGTAAATGAATAAAGGTGAACCCCTCCCCATATCATACAGAAAAATTAACTCAAAATAGATTAAAGACACAAGTGTAAGAAAATTATAAAACCCTTGAAAGTAAGTATAGGGGTACACCTTTCAGTCTTTGACTTCACAATGGTTTCCTTATATATGACACCAAAAGCATAAGAAAAATAAATAAATAAAAATAAAAATAGATAAATGAGACTTCATCAAAATAAGAAACCCCTGTGCTTCAAAGTACATTATCAGGACAAGAAAAACAGAAACCACAGAATGGAAGAAAATAATTGTCAGTCATATTTAAGATAAAGGTCTAGTATCCAAGATATGTAAAGAATTCTTACAACTCAACAACAAAAAGTCAAACGACTCAGTTAATAAAGGACAAATGACTTGAATACCTAATTTTTAAAAGAAAATCTGCAAATGGCCATCAGAGAACATGAAATTTGTCATTAAAACAATGCAAAGCAAACCCACATGAGATACCACTTCGCATCCACCAGAATGGCTATACTCAGAAAGTCAAACAGTAGCTAATCCTGACAAGGATGTGGGGAAACTGGAGCTCTCATACATTGCTGGTGGAAATGGTGCAGATACTTTAGAAAACAGTTTTTAGTTCCTCAAACTAAAAGAGTTATTATATGACCCAGTAACTACAGTTTTAGGTACATACTCACAAAATATAAAAACATATGTCCATGAAAAACTTGTATATGAATGTTCATAGCAGCATTATTGACAAAGTGTCTAATTCTATTTATGAATTTTCAGAATCAGCAAATCAATTGAGACAGAGAGCAGATTTGCAGCTGAAAGGGATGAGCGAAGGGGAAGTGTAATAAGTATAGGGCTTCCCTTTGGGGTGACAAAAATGTTGTGGAGTTAGTGTTGATGGTTGCACAACTTCATGAATACACAAAAACCCACCAAATTGTACACTTTGAAATGGCCAAAATGGCTAATTTTCTGTTACGTGTATTTTGTCACAATAACCAGAAGAACCTGAATTTATTGAAGTCTCTGAACTGAATGTCAATATATGTGTATCAATTTTAGTTCTATATCTCTTTATATTATTAAAAGAATCAAAAATTAATGTAAAAAACACAGCATTATAGAAAACAGTGTGGTTTCTTAAAAAGTTAAGAAATAGAACTACCATATGATCCAGCAATTCCACTTCTGGGTATAAATCCAAAGGAGGTAAAATCACTACTCAGAGAGAAATCTGGTCATTGCAGCACTATTTACAACAGCTGAAATATGGAAACAACCTAAGTGTCTGTAGACAAATGAATAGATAAAGAAAAAGTGTGTGTAAATGTTATTCTGCCCTAAAAAAGAAGAAAATCCTGTCATGTGACAACATGTATGAACTTGGATTATACTAACTGAAATAACCCAGACATAGAAAGACAAATACTATATGATCTCACTTATATGTGGAATCTTAAAAAAAAAAAAAAAGTCCAACTGATGGTAATAGAGAATGGAATGGCGGTTACTAGGACCTGGTGGCTGTGGTGGAAATGAGATGTTGGTCAAAGGGTAAAAACTTCAAGTTATATAAGTTCTGAAGACCCAATGTACAGCATGATGACTATAGTTAATAATAATGTATTATGTTCTTTGAAATTTGCCTAGAGAGTATATCTCAAGCGTTCTCACTACAAAAAAGAATGGTAATTAGGTGAGGTGATGGATATGTTAGCTAGCTTGACTGTGGTAATCACTTCACAATGAACACATATATCAAAATGTCATGTTGTACACCATAAATATATACAATTTTTGTCAATCATATCTCAAAAAAGTTAGAAAAAATAGACAAATCAAAAAAGAAGTTGATAAAACCTACAATAACATTAACAATCTCAAAATCAAGCAGTAAATCTACATGGGAATTGGCAAACATTATTGAAAGACATTAGGGCAGGCCTAAATAAATAGAAAAATATAAATAAATAGAAAAATATACCATATCCATATATTTGAAGGTTCAACATTATGAAGGTATCATTTCTCCAAACTTAATCCATAGATCCAATGCAATCATCATCAAAATCTTAGTTTTCTTCGTGTTTGAGGGAACAATGTCTGATTTCTTTTTTTTTTTGAGACAGAGTCTTGCTCTGTTGCCCAGGCTGGAGTGCAGTGGCGCTATCTCAGCTCACTGCAACCTCTGCCTCCCGGGTTCAAGCGATTCTCCTGCCTCAGTCTCCCAGGCACCCACCACCACGCCTGCCTAATTTTTGTATTTTTAGTAGAGACGGGTTTTCGCCATATTGGCCAGGCTGCTCTCGATCTTCTGACCTCAGGTGATCCACCTGCCTTGGTTTCCCAAAATGCTGGGATTACAGACATGAGACACCGTGCCCGGCCTGTTTGTTTTGCTTTTGAGATAGGATCTCAGTCTGTCACCCAGGCTGGAATGCATTGGTGCGATCTTGACTCACTGCAGCCTGGACCTCCTGGACTCAAGCCATTCTCCCACCTCAGCCTCCCAAGCAGCTGGGACTACAGGAGCAGTCACCACACCTGGCTAATCTTTGTATTTTTTGTAGAGATGAGGTTTCTTCATGTTGCCCAGACTGGTCTTGAACTCCTGAGCTCAAGCAATCCACCTGCCTCAGCCTTCTAAAGTGCTGGGATTACAGGCATTAGCCACCTCATCTAGCCACAGTGTCTAATTTTAAAATTGCTATACACAGTTTGTATTTGTGCAAGGTCATCAAACAGACCAATGAAACAGAATAGAGCTCAGATTAAAACTCAAATATATATGGATAAAAAGGTTATAAGAAAGCAACTATAGTTTAGTAGTAGAGCAAGGATAATTTTTTAAACAAATGCTGCTGGAATAATTGATAGCTAAATGGAAATAAAATGAAATTGAACCCCCACCTCATAATATACACAAAAGTAGCTCCCGTTAGATTTTTTTTTTTTTTTTTGAGACAGAGTTTTGCTCTGTCACTCAGGCTGGAGTGCAGTGGCACGATCATATCTCACTGCAGCCTCAAACTCCTAGACTCAAGCGATCCCCCCACCTCAGCCTCCCAAGCAGCTAGGACTACAGGCACACACCACCACATCGGACTAATTAAAAAAATATATATAGAGGTGAGGTCTTGCTATGTTGCCCAGGCTGGTCTCAATCTTCTGGCCTCAAGTGATCCTCCTGCTTTGGCTTCCCAAAGTGCTGGGATTACAGGTCTGTGCCACCATGCCTGGCATGGTTAAACTTAAATGTGATAGGAAAAAAATACAATAAAGTTATAGAAGATAACATAGAAAAATATCTTTATAACCTTCAGATAGACAAAACTTTCTTGAACAGAATAAAAAATTCACAATCATGAAAGAAATGATTGATAAATCTTACCTCAATAAAATTAAGAAATTTTGTTCATTGAAACATACAATTAATAGAGTGAAAGTGTAAGTCATGAAGTGAGAGAAGATATTTGAAGCACAGCCAAATAAAACAAAGGATTCATATCCAGAATTTACAAAGATATTCTGCAAGTCAATGAAAAAAACCGACAGGTTAAACCAAAAGAAAATCAGAAAAAAGACTTAAACAGGTACTAGCTGAATATGGAAAACCAATTAGCCATTATACATATGCAGAATTTCTCAACCTGATTGGTCATTAAGGAAATGCAAGATAAAGCCACATTATAACACTGCTACACTCCCAAGAGAATGGCTAAAAATAAAAATTCTGTCAAATACAAAATGTGGGCAAGGTTATGGAATAACCGGATCTCTCATGCCCTGCTACTGGGAGTGAACAAGCACTTTAGAAAAATTGGTAGTATATAAGAAAGCAAAACCTATATATGCCCTTTGATCTAGTGATTTCACTCACAAGAATATACTCTAGTGCAGTGATTGACAAACTATACTTTGCATTTTAAATCCTTGTGAAAATAAAAACAATAAAACAAAGAACATGAGACAGAGACGATATGTGTCCAGAAAAGCCTAAAATATTTATTATCTAGCCCGCTGCAGAAAATGTTTGCTGGGCCCTGCCCTAGAGCAATTTGTGCACAGGTATCCCAAGAGGTATGTTTAAGAATATTCACTGTTGCATTATTCATAAAAGTCTTATCTTTGTTTTGGTTTCCCTTCAAGCAGACTCTGAGACAAGGATTTGAGTTCAGGTGGTTCATTTGAGAGGTGATCTTAGGAAGTACCATTGAGGACGTGGGAAGAACGAGATGGGGAAAGAGGGAAAACCAATAAAGTGTGCATTTTTAAGCTGAATAGCACTCAAGGCAACTGGGGCTCATTTGTGTTATGAAGAACTACATAGTATTCAGCTAAAAATTGTCCCTCCAAAAGGCTGCTGTCCCTCATTGGTTGAGAACTAATCCTCGAAGAATTAGCTTCTGTGTGCTTTTCTGGGCTGCCCTGCTAGCAAGCCAATCAATCAGTCAAGTGAAGCCTAAACAAACAACCTGAAGTAAAAGAAAAAGGAAAACAAACAAACACATCCAGAATGTCTGTGAGCATTGATTCAGCTGGGGCGCTTCTGTTCTAGTATGCAGGAGTACTGCTGACCACAGCTGCGACTGAAATCTGATGGTGGTCGTGGGAAGGTGGTGCAGGGCATAAACCAGAAATGTCCAAATGTATTAGCAGAGAATGGATGTATAAATCCTGAAACATTCATAGAACGGGCTATCACACAGCTGTAACATTAAACCAAGTACAGCTAAAAACTGCAATATGAATTAATCTGAAAAACAATTGCTATGGATTGAATATTTGTCCTCTCCAAAACTCATGTTCAAACTTAATCATCAATGTGGCAGTATTGAGAGGTGGGGCCTTTTAGAGGTGATTGAGTGATGAGCGCTTTGCCCTCAGGAATGCATTAATCCATTCATGGATTAACGGGTTTTCATGGGAGGAGAACTGGTGGCTTTATAAGAAGAGGAAGAGAGACTGAGCTAGCATGTTAGCATGCGGAGCTCCTTCACCATGTGATGCCCTGCACCACCTCAGGACTCTGCAGAGTCTTCATCAGCAAGCAGATAGGTCCTCACCAGATGTGGTCCCTTGACCTTGGACTTAGCCTTCAGAACTGGAGGAAATAAATTATTTTTATTTATAAATTACCCAGTTTCAGGTATGCTGTTATAAGCAACAGAAAACACACTAATACAATAGTGAAAGAAGCAAAACAAAAATACATACAATGCGACTGAATTTATCCAAATGCCAAAATCTGGCTAAACCAAACAATTGGTGCTTAGAGATACAAATTTGTATGATGAAAATATAAAGATATGAAAAGAATCATTGAGAAAGTCAAGATGGTGCTTTAAGGCGAAAGGACAAGTTTTTGATCAAGAAGGGCCTATGCTGGACTTCTAGGATGCTGCAGTGTTCTACTTCTTGACTTAGGTGGTAGTTACTCGGCTATTCCTTGAATAATTATTTATTAAACTACATTCATGTTTGATAACAATTTTGCACAGGTATCATATGTCACAAATTAAAAAAGAAAAAAAAACCTTCTTTGATCTCACACACTTCCTCAAGCTACTATTTGTTTTTTCCTTGCCTTTACAGCAAAACTCCTCTAAAGGTGCATTGGAAACCTCTTTCCCTGTTCTCTTGAACTCATTCTAACCAGGCTTTCCTACTCACCACTGCCCTGAAACTACTCTTGTCTAGATTGCCAGTATCTCCACATTGCTGAATCTACTTATCCATGTGCATCTTACTTACCTATCCGCAACATTTGAAACAAGTGAACGCTCTCTTCTCTGTAAAGCACTTATTTGACTTGGCCTTCAGAACTTCACGTACTTTTACTTTCTTATTATTCCTCTTTCCTACTTGTTAAAATTGCAGTCTCAGGACTCAGTTCTTGCTTGGACTTATTCTTTACCTCCAGTCACCCCCTTAGTGACCAAATTAGCTTAATGTCTTTAATTACTACTTATTTTCTAATGATTCTTAAATTTTTATCTCCAGGCCAAATATCTCTCCTGAAATGAAGAGTCATATGTCAAACTGCTGACTTCACATTTTTACTGAGATGTCCAATAATCTTCTCAAGCCTAACATGTCCAAAATTGAATCACTGGTTATCCCATCAAGATCTGGACTTCTCCTGCTGTCTTTCAGTGTATGGCATATCAGTAAAAAGAAACTACATACTTTTGGTTATTGAACCTAAAACTCTAGGGTCATTCTGGATGCTACTTTTCCTCTTATACCCCACTTCCATACTATAAGCAAATCCTTATGTTGTACCTCAAATATGTGTATAAAAATCAATCCCTTCTCTTACTTTCTACTGCTATTGCCCTGATCCAAGCTGTCAGTATTCTCTCATCTAATTATAGCAATAGTTTCCTAAATAATTTTTGTATTTATACCCTGACCCAACAGTCTGTTGTCAACACAGCATCTATTGTGATCTTATAAAAATTCAACTGTAATCATATCACTCATGTAATCAAAATCTTTCAGTATTTCTCTTCTCACTCAGAGTAAAATCCAAAGTCCTTGCAGTAATCTGCAAGATCCCACACAATATAGTCCTGCTTTAACTCTCTGATATCTATTTTTACAGTAACTCACTCAGCTTCAGCAACACTGGCTTCGTTGCTGTTACTAGAACATGCCAGGAATGCTTCTGGCTCAGGTCTATCGTGCTAGATTGCTCTTCTTCAGATATTCACATAGCTCGCTCCTTCACTTCTTTCATGTTTTATCTCAAATGTTAACTTTTCAGCGAGGCAGTTCCTGACAACCGTTTTTAAAACCACAACTTCTTCCATTTAAACACATACACACACACACACACCTTCTATTACCATTCCTTGCCTGATTTTTCTCCGTAATACTTACCACTATTTGATAGAATATATACATATTTTTTCTACTGATTCATATATAGCTACTGATTTTTCATTTGCCTCCACCCAATAGAATGTAAGCTCCATGATGGCAATGATTTTTGTCTAATTTGTTTATTGCCATGGTCTTGGTGCTTTGGGCAGGTATGCCACCTTATAGTCCTTCAATAAATATTCGTTGAACTGAAGGAAGAAAAGAAGACAGATAAATTTCCTTGAATTTTCCAAGCCTCAACTCACATTTTCTGAGACTTCCAGAAGCTTTTTAGCCTCTCCAGTATTGGTTATTTTTAATCATCTCACATCCATTTCCCCAGAGTGAAAAGCAATAAAGAGCTGTTTTAAAAAATAAAGATATGTAGCCTTTTTTTAAAAGACAGCCTGGAGAGAAAATGTTGCAAGTTTTGTAGAGCGGTGCTAGAGGAGCTTGAGCAAGAAAAGTGAGAAGTGTTAAAGTGTCAACCAGTTACACTTCTTTCTTTGAGAACAAAAAGGTAAATAAATAAACACATGTATGTGCATATGTGGAGTTCTATAGGGATAGCAAAGTAGGCCCTGAGGAATCCGTGTGTATAGATGAGAATATTGATATTATGAGGTTACAGAATTTACTTAAGGTCACACAGCTATGTGTTAGAACTGGGATAGGAAAAAACTCAATTCTCCCAACTCTTATCTCAGTGCTTCTTCATCCATATTGTACCATTTTGAGGGAAAATTTCTATGATATTGGTATATGGAAGGGATATTTGCATAATAGTTAATATTGTGAAGGAGAATAATTTTAACTTTTGTTCCTACCACAATAGGTAGAAGCTTGCTTTGTCTATCCAAAATGCTAACTCTCTCAGTCTACAAATGCATGGTCTACAGTCTCTTATCCCCCTCTTCTCTCTCTCTGTTTCTCTCTCTCTGTCACACACACACACACACACACACACAAATATGCATACACATGAACATATGCACAGACATGTACTTACATACAGACACTGCTAGTCTATATGAGTTTCTGTGAAAATTAGAAAAAAGCCAGTCTCTATGAATGGTTGAATCAAAATAAAAGGTGGTCCCTCAGGCACATAGTTGGTGGGCAAAGGTAACCTCTCAGAAAGGGAAACAAGTACCCCCTTCCTCCTGGCATTATCCACCACTGCACCAAAGTACATGTCAAGGACAGGCTAGATTTCAGCATCCTTTGCCCCCTGCATAGGCACACACACACAAACACACACACAGATACAGTGAATACACAGACATGCGCATACATGTGCAATGAATATACAAACACACACATAAATACACACACACACACACAGGCACATTGGTTTAGCTAATTAATCTTCTCACAATGTCAACCTGACCCATCAAATGATTAAATAGTGGGCTATTTTTTTCATATAGGCAAAATTCTCATTTCCATCAGAGTAAATTTTTACAGCACACAGAGAATAAAATACAGCGAAGTGATCTTTTAGATGATGACATTATTTTCAAGGGAGCAAGGGGCAATAAGACCTCAACAGACTGACAAATGAATAAGACTAATGGAAACACTTGGTGTGGGTTAGGAACACTGGCATTCTTCAGGACTGAAAAGAGACAAAGTAAACACTGGCACATCTTTCTCTTTGAATCTAGGATGGAATTGGGAATGTGAATAAATTGAAAGCTTCTTGAAACAGCAGAGAATCAGTATTTGGAACCCTGAAACTGTAATCATTAATGCAGAATGATGGGGAAAGTGACTGAATTATGATTTTCATTATGTTTTTGGGGTTGCTATGCTCAACGTGAGAAATATTTCTGCCTTTTGCATTACCACTCTATTGTGACCATACTTTGAAGCTCAATGGCTAAGTAAGAACTAAATGTCACTTTGAAAAATTAAATTCTCAGGCAGCACCAAGTTTGATGGAAAAGAAAGGAGAAGTAGTAGAGTAAGCAAAGGACACAGACCAACATAATTTCCTACAACACCTTGGTGGCTACTTAGCTTAGTGGACTAGAACACTGAAATAGCAAGGTCAATTTATAAACCATACTGAATGCCTGTTCTGTGCAGGGCCAGTATTAGGGGCTTTGGGAATGTGATTGAAATGTAGACTTACCAGAAGATAAGGCTGGAAATGCCAGAACAGGACAATGAAAGGTGGGCCTTGAATGCCAAGCTGAAGAGTCTGTATTTAACCCCCAAAGGCCAATGTTTTTCAACTTTAAGTGGGTATCAACATCCCTCAGGGAACTTGTTAAATAAACAAGTTACCTAGATTTGAAAATTACATTTTCTTCAAGTTTCCTGGATTATTTTGATTTATGCCACATTTGAAAACGTTGTCAGAGGCACAGGGGAGACATTGAATGTTTAAAAGCAGGCAAATGGCATCAGCTATTTGCTTATGAGACATAGCTCCAACAAGCATGAATGTGTAACATGGGTGATATGGTTTGGCTCTGTGTCCCCACCCAAATCTCATCTCGAATTGTAATCTCCACATGTCAAAGGAGGGATCTGGTGGGACGTGATTGGATCATGGGGACAGTTTCCCCCATGCTGTTCTCATCGTAGTGAGGAAGTTCTCACAAGATCTGATGGTTTTATAAGTGGCAGTTTCCCATGTGCTTTCTCTCCTGTCACCTTGTGAAGACATGCCTTGCTTCCCTTTACCTTCTGCCATGATTGCAAGTTTCCTGAGGCCTCCAAGCCATGTGGAACTGTGATTAAATTAAATCCCATTTCTTTATAAATTGCCCAGTCTTGTGTAGTTCTTATAGCAGTGTGAAAATGGACTAATATAGTGGAGGAATATGTATGTGTAACATGGGGAGTGACTGGAAGAGGAAAGACTATTTGGCTTAACTCTTCTGTGAACTCATTTGTTTTCTTCTAGTCTGTAGTCACAGAATGTCACCCTCACCTCTGGAACTAAATTGCTAATCAGTGTTTTTGATGACCACGGGCAATGGATGGTTATGGCTCATCAGCTCAAAATCATTTCCATTCCTGGAAAACAATTTCGACATGGGTTGGAAAAAAAACAATTCAATATATAAGAAAGAATGATATTTTTCACATTAATGTCAAATATTCACTGCCATAAGGGGTTCAAAGAAAAAATAAAAAGAATAAGGAAACTTCTTTAGACCTTTTTCCTGTTCTGGAAAAAATTGCTAAATTGTTGCCTGTGTGCTCAAGGAGCTATCATTCTCTTTCAAATTATTCGCTTGACTCCCTCTCTTATGTAGAATGCTGTTCTAAACCCTATTTGTAGTACAGAAGAACTTGAGTTACAGCCTGTCTATTGAGTGAGACATGAAAAAAAGATTGAACAACACTTATAAAACAATATTTAATTAAAAGCAAAGTAAAATAATTCACATTGAGTACAGAATGAAATGGATAGAAATGCAAGTCCTCTGGAGCCAGATTGTCGGCATTCATACATTAATAATCCAGCTCCTTCCTTCCTTCCTTCCTTTCTTCCTTCTTTCCTTCCTTCCTTCCCTCCCTCCCTGTCTCTCTCTTTCTTTCTTTTTCTGTCTTTCTCTCTTTGTTTCCACAGCGTCTTGCTCTGTCGCTTAGCCTGGAGTGCAGTAGTGGAATCACAGCTCACTGATGCCCTGAACTCAAACACTGGAACATTTCTCCAACCTTAGCCTCCGAAGTAGCTAATTCAGCTTCTTACCACTTCTCTAAGACTGGACAAGTCACATAACCAATTTATGTCCTAGTATCCTCATCTATAAAATGGGAATTGCAATGGAATCTACCTCAAGTGGATGCTATGAGCTCTAAGTGAATCACTACATGCATAGTGCCTAGAACAAGATCTGGTGCATAGAAGACTCAACAAATATTAGCTATTACTATCACATGAAACTTAGAAGTACAGAAGATAAATGAAGAACACACATGATTTGAGGTCAAATGGTATTACCAGGAGATACTTCCTAGAGCAGTTATGTTTTAAACTAGAGTTTTAAGGAGCTTTGGAAGAAAAGAGCATCTTCTGAGGATCACTGAGACATTGTGTTATGTTGAAAATATAGTAATTGGCATTGGAAGACATGAGCTCCAATCTCAGTAATAACTCTGCTTAGTTATATAATGTTACTTTTATAAATATCAGTTTTTTGATCCATAAAACAATGAAGAGTATCTTCTCTTTCTGTACAGAGTATAACTAAGAATATATATGTGTATGTGTGTGTATTCCTATGCAAAAAGTGATATAAATGCATATATATAATATATATACATATACAATGTAAAGACAGTTTGAAAACTAGTCTTCACTATGAATGCTAATTATATGATGCTCTAGCACTTTGTAGTATACGGTACCATAATATTAGGGAGACAGTGTGATCTAACAGAAAAAGTACAGGATTTGGAGCAAAAGAAAAAAAAACCAACCAACCAACCAAACAAAAAATCCATAGCTTTCAAATTCCAGCTGTGCCAATTGGGTAAAACATTTAACCTCATGAGACTTAGTACATTCATCTGTAAAATGGGATAATCAAATCTACCTCATGGTGCTGCTATGAAAATTAAATGAGAACACACAAATATATGATACACTTTAGCATTATCCAGAATATAATTGGTACTTGATTAATATTAAAATTATGTCCAAATAAGATATGCATAACTAACAGAGTTGGAGACAATAAGGAAAATACAAATTACCAAAACTGGAAATGATCCTAGAAGTCATCTAATTTAACCTCATTTATTCATTCAATATAATGTATATCAGGGCTCCTGCTTTGTGCTTGACACTGCCGTCAGTACAACTTGCAATCTTTGTGCTGGCAGCTTTGACATTGATAGTGGACTCGGTTTATAGTCTCCCTCTCTCTATATATGTGTCTGTTCATTGTTACATCCCCAGCACCAAGAATAGGACCTGGAACATTGTCAGCATTCAATAAGTATCTGTTGAAAGAATGTAAAGGGGATCTTAAATCTGGAAAATAATGCTTGAGTAGAATAGAATTTTTTTAAGAGATGAGTGATTCCTTTAAGTGTGCCTGCAAGCATATAATGTAAGCAGTTTTTCCACTTCATCTTGTATCCTCTGTATCTGAAGACCAGCTTCAGAGAAAAGCAGCCAACTCTCACTTCAGTCTTATCATTAATCCCCTGACTCCTTATTAAAATTGGACCTTGAGTTGTTTTGCCCTGGAAGTGACCTGAATCACCTCTAATTTCCACATGCTTTTATGAGAAGCTACTGAGATCCTAACTTCCTTGCCTGGTCCAAAAAGCCAGAGCAAAGTGGAATATAGGATGCCACTCTCTCTTCTGCCCCCAGCTCGTTACATTATCTCTGTACACACTGCTGGCATGGGCTACCTTAGCAGATCTCTTGCCTTCAGAAATCTCTGGACCAGAAACAGATACCATCTTTATGTTCCTGTAGGCTCCGAAACTTCGAGAAACAACTACAAAGCAATGTCAAGAAATCTGCCTTCTTGCTTCTTTCTCACGAGAACATCAGATAGGCCTGCTGCTCTCATCTCAGCAGGCACTTAAGCTGAGGAGAGTGATGCTAGTGTTTCCTTCTTGAAAGCCATATCCAGTCTTCAACTGATCTTTTTGGAATTCTTCTTTTCCTTGGCACAGAGAGAAAAGATCAAGGACTAGAAAAGACCATTCTCTTGCTTAAATTCTGCACAACCAATGCCTCAAATTTTTCCTGTGTCTAATCCTCTCATGTAGATTGAGGAGAGGGATAGAGATGGTTTAATACCTTCTTAGAAAATCCTACAAGAAGGAGTCTGGTCCCAAATTTGAGGCCAGAAAGATGATTTTCTTTAGAATATGAGAGTAGTTAGCCGCTTTCGTTTCCAGCTCAATAATTTTATCAACAATTCTGGTGGCTACAGGGGAAAAAAATCAGGCAATAGAACAATCAACATCTTTGTGTGTGTGTGTGTGTGTGTGTGTGTGTGTGTGTGAACCTATCTCTATCTTTCTTTCTATCTATCTATCTATCTATCTATCTATCTATCTATCTATCTATCTAACTACCACATCATTGTCAAACTGCTGAAAATAAACTACGTATACATAATTTATCTATGTATCTATTCTGTGTGTGTGTGTGTGTCTGTGAGACCAAAAATTCCACTAGAATATAAACACCATGAGAGAAGAAGCTGTTCTAGTCCCAACACATGCAACAGTGCCTGGGACCTGGTTAGCACTCAAGAAATGTTGTTAAATAAATCAAGGAATCAGAAAGACAAAGGGCTTGTGCAGGTTCTTTGAGCTACCAAGTTTGCTGAATGATCATATCTGTCAAAACATAGTGACAATGAGAATTTTGATGTCTATACTGCAGTGGTGTCATCTTAGATATCAAGGAAAGATACCAAACAATGATGTCCTTGAATGTGTGTGTATGTGTGTATGTGTCCTGTTTATGTATCTGTATCCATCTATGTCTGGATGTCTGGACTGATATCTTAAATATTTTCATTTCCATCATAATTTTCAATGTATTTTTGTTACGATGAGAGTTTACAATGTTAGTTGATAGAAAAATGATAAAAAGAGGTTCAAAATTAATCACAATATAATTGCTAGTTTTTTCTTTCTATGCATTTTGCTGATTTTAATATTGTTTGCTAGAATCTTGGAAGGTTAAATATTAAGTGTATGAAAAGACATTTTAGTACTTAAATTGAAGACCTTAAGAATAACTTCAATATCGCTTCTTTCTTGAGAATTGCATTATTTACTTATTCAGCATCTTATGGAAAAGTAAAATGAATAGATACTATGTAACATCTTTCTGTTAATTGGTAAACTTCATATTTCTTATATTGTATTTCAACAACTAAATGTAAAAAAAGCACTCAAAATATTTATAATTAAGAGTATGTAATATATAATCTCAATAAAATGCATATAAAAATTAACAGAACTCTAAGACTGCAATGAAGCATCAAACTTAAAATGTACTCAGTAATGGCAATAGGAAATTCAAATCAATTAATAAAAACCATTAAATGGGTGAAGGAATCTGTGTCAGCAAAACCAGAATTTACTCCATCTAGCCTTTAAGATTATTCTTCGTAGTATAATTGAAGTCTATTGATGTTTTCTGCTTAAATTTATAATAGACTATACTGAAAAAAAATCAGGAAAAAAATAATTTAAAACCCCAAACTTTTATTTTTGCCAGGGTTATTTTCCTTACTAGCTGCTGAAAAATGTTACTGCATCTTGAATTGTGCGTGTAGCAAGTTAGTTTCCTCAAGGGAACAGAAGTAATGTATTGACTTATTGACTCAATAGAAGTGCCTTTAATTTCTGTGACACTCAGTTGTTAAACCACTTTATAGTTTCAGTCAGCCAAACCATTCAATGGCATAAAAAGTTATTTTCCCAGTTAAAAGTGTTTCTGCTCTTTATCTTCATCTTGTAATGTAAAAACATTAAAAGGGAAAGAAATTAACTACTATAATTCAATATTTGCAATTCTAGTTCATAAGATGAATAATTTCTATCTCCTCCCACAGGCTTTTGCTAAATGATGTCTTATGATATTTTAAAGGTTCTCATAACATTCTATTTTATTTTTTGTAGCAAACTCACATTGTATTTTAAAAAATTTATGATTGACACATAATAATTGTACATATTTATAGGCTACAATGTTATGTTTTGATATAGGTTGAGGATACTAAATCTAAAAATCAGAAATTCAAAATGTTCCAAAATCTGAATCTTTTTGAGCACCAGTATGATGCTCAAAGGAAATGCTCATTGGAACATTTCAGATTTTGGATTTGGGGATTTGGAATGCTCAACCAGTACAATGCAAATATTCCAAAATCTGAAAAACTCTGAAATCTGAAATACTTCTGGTCCTAAGCATTTTGGATAAGGGATACTCAATCTGTACATGTATACATTGTGTAATGATCAAATCAGGGTAATTGGCATATTCATCACTTTAAACATTTATTATTTACTTTTAATGAGAACATTTGGAAACCTCTCTTCTACCTATTTTGAAATATATATTAACTCCAGCCTTCTACCATGCAATAGAACATCAGAACTTACTCCTCTTATCTAATTGTAGCTTTATACTTATTGATTGATGTCTTTCAATCCCTCAGCCCATCCACTCTCTCCATCTTCTGGTACCACTATTCTACTTTCTAATTTCATGAGAATGACTTTTTATACCCACATATGAGTGAGTTCATGCAGTATTTACCTTTTTTGTGTCTAGCTTATTTCCCTTAACCTAATGTCTTCCAGGTCCATCCATATTGCCACAAATGACAGTATTTCATTCTTGTTAATGTCTTAATCCATTGATGGATATTTGGCAGAAAAATATTTGATAAAATTCAACATTTCTTCACGATAAAAGCTCCTAAGAAATTAGGTATAGAAGGACTGTACTTCAACATAATAAAGGCCATGAATTACAAACCCACAGCTAACATCACAATGAACTGGGAAAAGCTGAAAGCTTTCTTTTAAAATCTGAAATCAGACAAGAATGTCTTCTTTCACTGCTTTTATTGAATATAGTACTGGAAGTCCTAGCCAGAGTAATCAGGCAAGAGAGAGAAATAAAGGGCATCCAAACTGGAAAAAATAAAGTCAAATTGTCCCTGTTTGTTAATGACATCATATACATACATATATACACATACGTGTATATATAAACATATATATACACATACAAAAGGGAAACAAATTAACTACTATAATTCAGTATTTGCAATTCTAATTTATAAGATGAATTATTTCTATCTCCTCCCATAGGCTTTTTCTAAATAGTGTCTTACAATATTACACATATATGTGTGTATATGTATGTATATAGATATACATATTATATATTACAGACACACATATACACACACCTGTAATATCGTGACATTATTTAGAATATATATATCTATAAACAAATATACATATATGTGCTTATAATATAAATATATGTATATGTGCTTATAATATACATATATATATAAAACCCAAAGATTCTCCCAAAAAACACTAGAATAAAAGTAAGGTTGCAGGATACAAAATCAATACACAAAAATAAGTAGCACTTCTATATACCACTAGCAAATTATCTGGAAAAAAAATCAAGAAAGTAATCCCATTTACAAGAATATGAAAACAATTAAAATACCTAGGAATACACTTAACAATGAAAGATATAAAACATTGATGAAAGAAACTGAAGAAAACACACACAGAAAATAGAAAGATATCACATGTTCAGGAATTGAAATAACTAATATCGTTAAAATGATCAGGGCATCTAAAGTGAGATACAGATTCAGTGCAATCCTTATCAAAATACCAATGACATTATTTACAGGAAGAGAAAATGCAATCCTAAAATTTGTACGAAACCACAGAAGACCCTGGATAGCCAAAGCAAACTTGAGCAAAAAGAATAAAGCTGGTGGCATCACACTACTTGAGTTCAAAACATACTACAAACCTAGAGTAAGCAAAACAGCATTGGACTGGCATAAAAATAAGACATATAGACCAATGAAATAGAATAGAGAGCCAAGAGATAAATTCACACATCTATAGCTAACCGATTTTTGACAAGGTTCCAAGAACACACATTAAGGAAAAGACAGCCTCTTCAATAACAATGCTGAGAAAACTGGATATCCACATGAGAAAGAATGATATTAGAGCTTTCTCTCTGACCATAAGCAAATATTATCTCAAAACAGATTAAAGACTTAAAATGTAACACCCGAAACTACTAGAAGAAAATATAGGGGAAAAGCTTCATGACAGTGGTCTAGACAAAGATTTTTTAGATAAAACCTCAAAAGCAAAGGCAATCAAAGCAAAAATGGACAAATAGGATCACATCAGGTTAAACAGCTTCTGCACAACTAAGAAAACAATCAACAGAGCTTAAAAAGACAACCCACAGAATGGGAGAATATATTTGCAAACTATATACCTGATACGGGGTTAATAACCAAAATATATAAGGAACAAAAATAACTCAATATTTAAAAAAAAAACTGATTAAAATTGAACAAAAGATCTGAATAAACATTTCTCAGAAGAAGACATACAAATGGACAACAGATATGTGAAAAATGCTCAACATTCCTAATGATCAAGGAAATACAAATCAAAATTATAATCAGATATAACCTCATTATCAGAATGGTTACTATCAAAAAATGAAAAAAAATAAGTATTCACGAGATGTGGAGAAAAAGTAATCCTTACACACTGCTGGTGGGACTGTAAATTAATACAGCCATTATGAAAAACAATATGGAGGTTCCTCAAAGAATTAAAAATAAAACTACCATGCAATCCAGCAATCCCACCACTGGGCATATATCCAAAGGAAATGGAATCAGTATACCAAAAAGATACCTGCACTCCTGTTTATTATAGCATTAGTCACAATAGTCAAGGTATGGAACCAACTACACTTTCTATGGTGAAAAGTACTTTTGGTATTTATTTGTTTAATATCTGTTTCCTTACAGGCTGTGAGAACTTAAATCATGCCTAGTTTTTAACACCCAGGACCTAGCATAGTGCTTGGTACATAGTAAGTGCTCAAGAAATGTTTATTAAAATGAATGATGTTTGTGTCTTAAATTGTCCTAAGTATTCTTTAAAGAACTTTTTTTAAAAATAAAAACACATATGAGACCTTGATAATAGTACTTAGAGTATTGTACATTTTCATATAATGACAAATGACAATCTCGCTGTACAGTTTGCATTGGAATTTACATTAAGAATATTAATATAAATCATGTAATATGAGAATATGCAAAAACTCTATCTTAGAGGTACTCTAATTAGGAGACAACACTGAGAAGTGATTACTTGGCACCTCAAATATCATCATTGAAATCTACATAAAAGAATTTATTAATTAAGCATAAGAGATACTGGAAATATTTTTCCACTGGTAAAATGCACCATGTTCAAAATAGGTAACTGATTATGCAAATTTGTACAAGTCCCATTTTGTCCTTGCATGAACAAGGTATTAGAATCTAACAAGGCACTGTAGGACCATTTGTGCAGTGCTCAAGGTCTACAGCCCCATTGTTTTCTAATCCTGCGTCAGAACACCATTGTGTCTGCCTTTCAGTGACTCTTTCACATAAGGTACCAGTTGAAAGGCCTAGGACGGAGAGGAGCACTCCTGACAGATTTGTAGGGGAGGGGATATAAAACCCCAACTCGCCTGTAACTACAGGATACTACCAATATTTGCAAAAACAATCTTTCATTTGAGGAATGCCAACATTGTCTTATATCAGTACGCATCAACTCTTAAAATAAATTTCTGCTTATAAAAATTTTTCGGCTGGGCGAGGTGGCTCAAGCCTGTAATCCCAGCACTTTGGGAGACTGAGGTGGGCGGATCACGAGGTCAGAAGATCGAGACCATCCTGGCTAACACGGTGAAACCCCGTCTCTACTAAAAATACAAAAAATTAGCCCAGCGTGGTGGCAGGCGCCTGTAGTCCCAGCTACTTGGGAGGCTGAGGCAGGAGAATGGCGTGAACTCGGGAGGTGGAGCTTGCAGTCAGCTGAGATCTCGCCACTGCACTCCAGCCTGGGCGACAGAGGAAGACTCTGTCTCAAAAAAAAAAAAAAAAAAAAAAAATTTGTAGGAACTTATTCATAGAATTGGACACATGCCAACCGTGTCATCTTTAAAAATCAGTAATAGGCCTGGCGTGGTGGCTCACACCTGTAATCCCAGCACTTTGGGATGCCAAGGTGAGCGGATCACTTGAGATCAGGAGTTTGAGACCAGCCTGGCCAACATGGTGAAACCCCGTCTCTGCTAAAAGTACAAAAATTAGCCGGACTTGGTGGTGCATGCCTGTAATACCAGTTACTCAGGATGCTGAGGCAGGAGAATTGCTTGAGCCCAGGAGGCAGAGGTTGTAGTGCAGAGGTTGCAGTGAGCCAAGATTGTGCCACTGCACTCCAGCCTGGGCGACAGAGCGAGATTCCATCTTAAAAAAAATAAAAAATAAAAAATAAAAAGCAGTAATAATGGTGTGATTTGAAATAATATAAATAATAAAAGTAATATTTCTTAAACTACTTTCTTTTTCACAATATTTATACATCTGTTTTTCTTCATTTGAGACAACAATCCTGTGTGAAGAATATAATGCTTTGTTATCCTCATTTTTGGTGAGATTAAGTGACATGACCCCCATTATTTAGCAGATAAAATTCAGATCCTACTTCCAGCCCAATGCGGTGCTCTTTTGTTTTTATCTGTTAAAAAGTTTGCACAGCTAGTTTCCTGAACGACTGAGATCCTAAGATAGTCTCAATAGTTTCTGAGATAAACACTTCATTCTTCTAGAAGTCAGGAGAGTTGAAAAAGGTCAAAATGTATGTTCCTGTAAAAGCTTAAATGAGAACCACTATTAACACTCAAAACTGCCAGGGGTTTGCTCTGAAACTAAATAATCCTTCTGCTTCTTATTCTGCTAAGTGCTTTATTAACTCTTCCAAAATTCTTTTCAAAAAATATTTTACACTGAATGGAAATACTAAAGCAGAAAATAAAAGAGCAATAGCAGTTTTCTGGATTGGGAGTTGGTATATAATATAGTTAAAAACATTGCTTGGCTCTTTTAATAAAGTATATTATTTAAATTATTGGCCAGCATAAAAGAAGATTCATTTTATAACATTTTCTTGTAAGCTAAGCTAATTTTATGGTAACATTACAGTAACATGTACTTCATTAAATATTAACTAGGTTCATTTTTCTGAATATTTCTCATAAATATCCCTGTACACTGCCAGAAGAACTTTTCCAGTGGTTTCACCCAAAGCCAGGAAGATGTATTCATGTTGATAAGCAGTGACAAAGTAATGTACGCTATAGATGTTCACTGATATCATTTAATAGTAGCATTTAATGAAATACATCTCTTTACCTTAATTGTGACTCTTGCAGGTACATTTTTACTTTTTAAAATTCTTATAGAACACAATTAACTTGATTGGAATACACCAATAAGAGAAACATTTAAAATGTCATTCCTTTGGCTTAAAAGCTACAAGGCTCGATACAAGGCTGTGAGGCAAGCATGCTGCAAACTGTTAGAAACTCTCAGAAAAGCTGTTTTTTTTTTCTCAATTGTTTTCAAAATTTTAGTGAGGGAAAGAAAGAATGAAAGCATAGACCTTTAAACCAGAATCAATTGGGGCCAGAGGTCTGAGGCACTTTGTCGACATTGCTTAGAAGGCTGCTTCTATAGGAAGCCTTTCTATGGTAAAAAGTGATCAATAAGGTGGAATTGTAGGGAATGAGAGAGTGAGATGCAAGGAATGAAGAGAAGCGGAGAGGTAGGGGGCAAAGAAAACTCCTCCTGAGGTATGCTGTAGACTCAACACCACTTGCTGCATCAGGAGGCCAGACAGAAAGTCAAAGTCTCTTTTTTAATTTGGTTCCAAGGGAAAGAGAAAGCAAGATAGCCTGGAGGCTGAGAGCTGCAATGGAGAGTCCCCTAAAAGTACTCTGTGTAATATTCCAGATTGAAGCTTTCTGTTACTAAGGTGCTTGACACTATGCCATACTTTCTTCTAGATGGAGCACCTGCTAAGTGGCTGGCATTGTACTTACTGTGTAGACTTTGGAGTTTGGGGCAGTTGCAAGGTGAAGTGGGGATGAAACAAAGTAAATGATGACATGGTGCAGCCCTTGAGGATTGGAGAAGATAGGCAGACAGGAAAAGGTTATCATAAAATATGAAGAGTATTCTAATTACAGATGCTAAAATATCCATAATCACAACAGTTACCAAACACTCACTATCTTCTAGGCAGCATGATCTCAGTTTTTCCCATCTGTTAACTCATTTAATCCCACTAACAGCATTTTGAAGTAGGTATTAATACCTGCTTATATACTCATTTCACAAACAAGGGAACTGAGACTCAACGAGACTAAGTAACTGGTCTAAGGTAGCTAGTAAGAGACAAAATCCAGAATCCTAACCAAGAAATGTAGCTCCAGATCTCATGGGCTTAATTTCTCCAGGGCTCTTTATTACACAAAACAGTTTTCAGGCACAGGAAAGAATTTAGATCTGATGTGACATTTGGTCACAGCAGGGAAAGAAGAACTGGAGTACACCAGGTAGTGAAGAGGAGGAAAAGAATGACTCGCAAAGGGAATAGTACATGCAGGATCAGGCTAGTTTGAGCCACACAAGTCTGTTTCACACAAGTTGCCAAAGGCAGACTGCAGGGAGAGGAAGTTGTGGGATTATCGAGAGAGGGGCCTGGTTGTCAGGGACCTTCACTCAGAGGAAGCAGAATAAGCAGTGGAGCCATAGTAACAAGTCACAGCCTAAGTAATAGAAACTGGTTATCCTTACAATAGAAACAAAATCCAAGTCGTCAGAGAGGACTTCAGCCTTATGTGTAATGTTTGAGTGTTTATCCTCAAACGATTTAAAGGATTATATATGTATGTAAGAGTGAATACAAATTTAAAAGGGGAAAGGAAAGCTGAGATTTGTTTAAGCAGTGACTGTAAATAGGCTTCATGTAAATCTTATTTTACCATAAATATCACTTTCATGTAATGAGTTGTTAAACTATGCTGCTTCTTTTAAAAGAATATTTTTTAGGCCAGGCACGGTGGCTCACGCCTGTAATCCCAGAACTTTGGGAGGCCAAGGTGGGCGGATCACCTCAGGTCAGGAGTTCAAGACCAGCCTTGCCAGCATGGTGAATCCCCATCTCTACTAAAAATACAAAAATTAGCCTGGCACAGTGGCACGCACCTGTAATCCCAGCTACTCAGGAGGCTGAGGCAGGAGAATTGTTTGAACTCAGGAGGCAGAGGTTGTGGTGAGCCGAGATTGTGCCACTGCACTCCAGCCTGGGTGACAGAGTGAGACTCTGTCAAAAAAAAAAAAAAAAGAATATTTTTAAAAAAGTAAGGCAACTGACTAAATATGAACTATATTTCTAAGTATTTTATTTGTTTTCTCGGGGAATAGACTAACATTTGAGCATATATATGCAGCTAAACTCACAACTCCAACTTTTGTTGGAAGACAGACAACTAAGATGAAGGCAAAATATTTAAATGGAAATTATCAGATACTAAAAGATAACTTCAAAAACCTAAAGGGATGGTAGATGCCAGAATGACATAGGATCAGAGCCATGGTTGTTGGCTCCATTGAGCAAAAGCTACACACCTTTTCAAGCTAGTTTTCTTCTTCTCACTCCCAAAGTCAATCTTTGGCCAAATATCAAGTAAGCAAAATTGATGGTTGTATTATTCCATTCTCACTTTGCTACAAAGACATACCTAAGAATGGGTAATTTATGAAGAAAAGAAGTTTAGCCGGGCATGGTGGCTCACGCCTGTGATCCCAGCACTTTGGGAGGCCGAGGTGGGCGGATCACGAGGTCAGGAGATCGAGACCATCCTGGCCAACATGGTGAAACCCCGTCTCTACTAAAAATACAAAAATTAGCTGGGTGTGGTGGTGCGTGCCTGTAAGCCCAGCTAGGCTGAGGCAGGAGAATTGATAGAACCTGGGAGGCGAAGGTTGCAGTGAGCCAAGGTCATGCCACTGCACTCCAGCCTGGTGACAAAGATAGACTCCATCTCAAAAAAAAAAAAAAAAGTTTAATTGACTCACAGTTCTGCAGGCTGTACAGGAAGCATGGCTGGAGAGGCCTCGGGTAACTTAAAATCATGGTAGAAGGTGAAGGGGAAGCAGGCATGTCGTACCAAGGCAGGGTAGGAGAGAGAGAGAACAAAAGGGGAAGTGATATACATTTTCGAACAACCAGATCTTGGGAGAACTCATTCACTATCATGAGAACAGCAAGGGGAATACCCACCTCCATGATTCAGTCACCTCCCCCCACGCCTCTCCACCAACACTGGGGATTCAACATGAGATTTGGGTGGGGACACACAGCTAAACTATATCAATATTTTTGCATCACTTCAAACCTTACCTCCATTCTTGCCTTTTTCCTGGTTTCTTCTTCTCCCATCGTCCTCAAGCCGTCTAAGCTTTCAATTAATTCATTCATGTAGTAAAATGGCTTATCTACTATAATCCAGGAAGAAAGACGCTTACAATAGGCAAGTAAATAATTCCTATCCTCTTCTGTCAAATAGTTGTAGTCTATTCGGCGGGCTGGGTGGGTGGGGGTAGGTTTTATTTACTTATTTATTTTTGAGACCAGGTCTCACTCTGTCACCCAGGCTAGAGAACAGTGGCATGAATGTGACTCACTGCAGCCTCGACCTCCTGGGTTCAAGTGATCCTTCCACCTCAGCCTCCTGAGTAGCTGGGACCACAGGCATGGACCACCACGCTCAGCTAACTTTTTAAGTTTTTGTAGTGTTGGGGATCCACTGTGTTGCCTAGGCTGGTCTTAAACTCCTGGGCTCAAGTAATCTTCCCACCTCAGCCTCCCAAAGTCCTGGGATTACAGTTATGGGCCACCGTTGTGTCCAGAATTGGTGGGTTCTTGGTCTCACTGACTTCAAGAATGAAGCCGCGGACCCTCGCGGTGAGTGTTACAGTTCTTAAAAGAGGCGTGTCCGGAGTTTGTTCCTTCTGATGTTCGGATGTGTCTGGAGTTTCTTCCTTCTGGTGGGTTCATGGTCTCGCTGGCTCAGGAGTGAAGCTGCAGACCTTCGCGGTGAGTGTTACAGCTCTTGAGGCGGCGTGTCTGGAGTTGTTTGTTCCTCCCTGTGGGCTCGTAGGCTCGCTTGCTTCAGGAGTGAAGCTGCAGACCTTCGCGGTGAGTGTTACAGTTCTTAAGGCGGCTCGTCTGGAGTTGTTCGTTCCTCCCTGTGGGCTCGCTGGCTTCAGGAGTGAAGCTGCAGACCTTCCCGGTGAGTGTTACAGCTCCTAAGGCGGCGCGTCTGGAGTTGTTCCTTCCTCCCTGTGGGCTCATGGGCTCGCTGGCTTCGGGAGTGAAGCTGCAGACCTTCGTGGTGAGTGTTACAGCTCATAAAAGCAGTGTGGACCCAAAGAGTGAGCAGTAGCAAGATTTATTGCAAAGAGCAAAAGAACAAACCCTCCACAGTGTGGAAGGGGACCGCAGTGTTGCCACTGCTGGCTCCGGCAGCCTGCTTTTATTCTCTTATCTGGCCCCACCCACATCCTGCTGATTGGTAGAGCCCAGTGGTCTGTTTAGACAGGGCACTGATTGGTGCATTTACAATCCCTGAGCTAGACACAAAGGTTCTCCAGGTCCCCACCAGATTAGCTAGATACAGAGTGTCCACGCAAAGGTTCTCCAAGGCCCCACCAGAGTAGCTAGATACAGAGTGTCTATTGGTGCATTCACAAACCCTGAGCTAGATACAGGGTGCTGATTGGTGTGTTTACAAACCTTGAGCTAGATACAGAGTGCTGATTGGTGTATTTACAATCCCTTAGCTAGACATAAAGGTTCTCCAAGTCCCCACCAGACCCAGGAGCCCAGCTGGCTTCACCCAGTGGATCCGGCACTGGGGCTGCAGGTGGAGCTTCCTGCCAGTCCCATGCCGTGCGCCCGCACTCCTCAGCCTTTGGGTGGTCGATGGGACTGGGCGCCCTGGAGCAGGAAGCGGTGCTCATCGGGGAGGCTTGGGCGGCACAGGAGCCCACGGAGGGGGCGGGAGGCTCAGGCATGGCGGGCTGCAGGTCCCGAGCCCTGCCCCGCGGGAAGGCAGCTAAGGCCGGGTGAGAAATCGAGCGCAGCGCCGGTGGGCTGGCACTGCTGGGGGACCCAGTACACTCTCCGCAGCCGCTGGCCCGGGTGCTAAGCCCCTCATTGCCCAGGGCGGCAGGGCCTGCCGGCTGCTCCCAGTGCTGGGCCCGCCAAGCCCACGCCCACCCGGAACTCCAGCTGGCCCGCAAGCGCCGCGCGCAGCCCCGGTTCCCGCTCGCGCCTCTCCCTCCACGCCTCCCTGCAAGCTGAGGGAGCCGGCTCCGGCCTTGGCCAGCCCAGAAAGGGGCTTCCACAGTGCAGCGGTGGGCTGAAGGGCTCCTCAAGTGCTGCCAAAGTGGGAGCCCAGGCAGAGGAGGCGCTTAGAGCGAGCTAGGGCTGTGAGGACTGCCAGCACGCTGTCACCTCTCCCCGTGGCTGGCCTCTTGGGGGTTATAGATACACAAGAAAATCATCTCATGAGAGAACTTTTTTTTTTTTTTTGAGACGGAGTCTCGCTCTGTCGCCCAGGCTGGAGTGCAGTGGCGCGATCTTGGCTGACTGCAAGCTCCACCTCCCGGGTTCACGCCATTCTCCTGCCTCAGCCTCCGGAGTAGCTGGGACTACAGGCGCCCACTACCACGCCTTGCTAATTTTTTGTATTTTTAGTAGAGACGGGGTTTCACCCTGTTAGTCAGGATGGTCTCGATCTTCTGACCTCGTGATCCGCCCGTCTCGGCCTCCCAAAGTGCTGGGATTACAGGCGTGAGCCACCGTGCCCGGCGAGAGAACTTTTTTAGCAATACAGCTTTAGAAGTAACAAGTGTGCTAGTGATGTGAAGGCATGCGTGTAGATGAGATAAGAACCCATCTGACCAAAACCTTTCTTGGCAGTAACACATGATTTGGAAACTTACTTTTCCTTTGTTTTGTATCAAAACTATCTGGAACTACATTTCATTCTTAACAGACTCATTTTCTTTTAGGGCTAATTTGATAAGCAAATTGAAATGAAGACTGATAATGACTTAAATGTGATCCATGTTTTAGCGGAATACTCTAATATCTGCAAAGCCTCATTCCGCTCACGATCTTCATTTGATTTGCAAGAAGAAGCCACTCTGATAATTGATGATGATCAGAGTTACACAGTAGTAATCTTTAAGAGTCTCTTTTTGGGTAACTTTTTGTGCTTACAAAGAGTGGTCTTTATAGGGAAACATGTTCAGACATGCACTGACCTTTCACCCAGGAGGAGCTATCCCAAGTCTTATCTATCCCAATTAGATCCTCTGTTTTGGAATTTGGAATTTGTATCTGGAGAGAGTAGATCAGTGAGCATCAGGCATTTAATTTGTAATGTATGTAAAGTTGGGGATGAAATGACAATAACAGTGTTTAAGTAGAATACAGAAAGCATGATTGGTAAGGAGAGACAGAGAAAGAGAGAGACAGGCTGAAAGAAGTGCCAAAAGATACTGTGGTTTCAGCAAGAGAGGGAATGTGAAAGAAGCTGTCCTGTTTTTTGACTGTTATGAAATTCTTAATGCTGTTTCCCCATAAGGTCTGGTTGTTCTTATATCTGATGGCATAAGATAGACCCATCTGCCTCCTGTTTTAGAAGCACTTTACTTATCTTTACCTGGTGGAACAGGATGTTGGATCCAGAGAAAAGAACAGATATGAGTAAACTCTAGTGTTTAGGAAAATGAGCTCATGTTCTGTGCACTGGCTTTCCTGTGCATC
Source organism: Gorilla gorilla gorilla (assembly GCF_029281585.2). NCBI lineage: Eukaryota > Metazoa > Chordata > Mammalia > Primates > Hominidae > Gorilla > Gorilla gorilla. The sequence goes on from NC_073247.2 coordinate 126,072,244, forward strand.
CTCTTGCTGTCAATTTTCTGACACTCTGTATCAAGGCAAAGGAAATGACTGTGGGGAAAATGACCAAGTGGCTGGTTTTAGGCTGCCTCTCATCCAGGCCCTTATCTGGAAGGCCAAAGGAAACTTTTGAACTCACATGTTGTCCAGGCCAGTTCACCAGGATTATACCTGATAGAGCTTTGTGGATAAAGCCATAGGTAGAAATAAAGTATATTTGTCTGAATTAGCCACATTCTGCTGCATATGCCCCAAGGCAGTATGGTATGATGTCTGTGGTCACTGTGAGACTTAAGATTCTAGCCAACTCTCTTTCCATCAGAGACTATCTTCTCTGTGGATAAACCTGCTTCACATTGCCTTAATAAGATTACATGTGCATGAATTAAAATGTGCATGAATCAAACTCACATCACCCTCCAAGGGAAACTATCCCAATATCTCATACAGTTACTGAAACCAGAACCAAGTCCAGGATCTCTGGATTATGTACTATTCTTATTATCAAGTCCAGAGGTAGCTACCTCAGAGTGTAGTGACGTATCCTAAAAATGACAATTTATCCACTCCCAGTGCATACAGTGTACAATGGTGGGAAAAGATTGGAATAACAAATAAAAATTCCCATTCAGAAAAGAGGAGAATGGTAAACAACACATTGATTTGTGGCATATATCACATTCCCTTGGACAGGAATATTGAGGGCTCAATATCTGACAAATGAAATGAATCAATTTATCAGACAGTATTGGACTTGTAACTTAGGAGGCTTTCCATTTGTCTATTGTCCTTCATCTTCCCTGTTTTCACTCTGTGGGAAAATCTCCTTTGTCCATTGCCCTTCGTAGGAATGTCTGCAATGCTCTTAGGGAATAATTCACATTTGAATGCAGGATAGGGGGAAGCGGGGGAAGGCAGACTGTAAAGTACATCCTGTTGCCTTAATAGTCTATATTTGAGGAATGGGGAAATAGAGGTTTCCTCAGGGATTAATAGGTTGGTAATCAGAGTCAAAGATTATCTAGACTGTCAAATCTGAGATTTACTTCTGTCTCTGGGCTCTGTTCACCCTTCAGTGAACCCACAACCTTAGATTTAATGGCCTTTGTTTCCATCTTGGTTTCTTTCTTTGCAAGCATATTGAGACTGTTTTATAAGAAAAGCTCTTCTTAGAATGCTAGAGGGGTTTATTATTGTTGTTGTTATTATTTGTAGATATTAACACCCTCGCTCAGAAATAGGTAGAATAACTAGTCAAAAACTCAGTAAAGGCATAGATGATATGAATCATATTATCTACCACCTTGACTTCACTGATATTTATAGATCACTACAGCCAACAATTGTAGAACGCACCTTATTTTCCTGTTTTTCTCCCCAACAAAACATGAATGTAGAATGTACATTATTTTCAAGGGCAGATATTACATTCAACAAGATAGAACACATTCTGGGCCATAAATTAAGTTTCAATACATTTAAAAGGATTGAAGCCACCTGTGTACATTCTTTGACCACGAGGAAACTAAATTAGACCTCACTAACAATAAGATATCTAGGAAAACATTGCACATTTGGAAATTAGACAATATTCTTCTAAGAGACACATAAAGAAAAAATCACAAGAGAAAGCAGAAAAAAGTCACAAGAGAAAACAGAAAAAATATATTTTGTATGAATGGTTGTTAAAATATCAAATACTGAAAGTTGTGGAATGTAACTAAAGCAGTGTTTACAGAGGAATATGTACATTTCAATACTTATATTAGAAAAGAAGACTGGTCTCAAAGCAATGACTTAAATCAGGGATCAGCAAATTACGGCCTGCATGCTTATTCAGGCTTGTCACTTATGTTGTAAAAAAAAAAAAAAAAAAAAATGAAGTTTAATTGGGACATATATGGTCCATGGCTACTTTTGTGCTGCATTGGCAGAGTTGAAGATTTGCAACACAGGCCATATGGCCTTCAAAGCATGAAATATTTAATATATGTACCTTTAAAGGAAAAGTTTATTGATCCTTAACCTAAAGTTCTACCTTAATAAGTAGATAAAGAAGACCAAAATATATCCAAAGTAAGTAGAAGGAAGGAATTAAAAATAAGAGCATGTCACAACAAAATAGAAATCAGGGAAGGAAAAGAGACAATACCTAAGCTGAAGAGTGATTTAATATCTGAGTAATCAGGTCTGGAAGAGTAATGTTGACAAGATACAGGGGTCTGCTACTCAAGTAAACTTCTTGGAAATCATGTGAGTTGATACCCAGAGAACAATCACTGAGTCTCTTACAGAGAAACTGTTGTCCTTAAAAACTCCAGCAAACAAAAAGGGGGCACAACATCTGGTAGCTTTGTTCAGGTATCATAGAGACTTCATGCATCTCATGGGGATCCTCATCAATTCACTATGGAAGATAACTTGAAGCCATTTTTGAGTGAGGTCTTTACCAACAACAGGTCCTACAAACCATCCAACAAGCTGCATATATTTCTCTCACTAGACTGATAAAGGGAAAAAATAGCATAATGAAAGAGAAGTTATGGATACAGATCTTACAATTTCCTTAAACTGACACAACAAGATACAGAAAATCTGAATAGCATTTTTCAATTTTTTTTTTTTTTTTTTTTTTTTTGAGACGGGGTCTCCCTCTGTCGCCCAGGCTGGAGTGCAGTGGTGTGATCTCCACTCACTGCAAGCTCAACCTCCCGGGTTCACGCCATTCTCCTGCCTCAGCCTCCCGAGTAGCTGGGACTACAGGTGCCCGCCACTACGCCTGGCTAATTTTTTATATTTTTAGTAGAGACGGGGTTTCACCATGTTAGCCACGATGGTCTCGATCTCCTGTCCTCGTGATCCGCCCGCCTCGGCTTCCCAAAGTGCTGGGATTACAGGCGTGAGCCACTGCGCCCGGCCCTGAATAGCATTTTTCTATCAAAGAAACTGAACTCCCCCCACCCCCAAACTCCAGGTCTAGACAATTTAACTGGTTTATTTTATCAATCTTTAAAAGAAGAAGTAACATTAATCTTATACAAATACTTTAAAAAAATATAGGTAAGAAAATTCCTTAATTCATTTTTAAGAGCCCACCATAACATCAAAACTCATCAAAGGCATTACCAGAATAAAACTACGGGTGAATATTCCTCCTAAATATTTATGCAAAGAGCTTTAACAAAATATTAGCAAATTTAATCTAGCAATATATAAAAAGAACAACACATTGTGGCTGAGTATATTTTATCCAAGGTTGGCTAAATACTTGAAAATCAATCAATGCAAATCACCATATTATAGCTTTAAAGGTGAAAAGAATGATAATTTCAATGGACTAAGAAAAAGTTATTTGAAGAAAGTCAAATACCACAAGTTCTCACTTATAAGTGGGAGCTAAATAGTGTGTACACATAGACACAGAGAGCAGAATAATAGACATTGGAGACTCGGAAAATGAGAGGGTGGGAGGGGGTGAGGGTGACAAGTTGCCTATTGGGTACAATGTACACTATTCAGGTGATGGTTACACTAAAAGCCCAGACTTCACCACTATGCAATAATATATCCATGTAACAAAACTGCACTTGTACCCTATAAATCTATACAAATAATTTTTTAAAAGCATTTGAAAAATTCCAATATCCACTCCTAAAAGAAATAAAACATTTCAGAAAATTACCCTTAATTTGATAAAGAACATATGCAGAAAACCTGGTATCATACTTAATGATGACATTGTGCATATTTTCCCTTGAAGATGGAGAACAAGGCAAGAATGCTCTACCCAGCATCATCCTGGAGATCTCGGCCATTCACAAGGCCTTTGGCAACTAAAAGAAATAAATTTAAAAATCACTAGAAAGGAGAAAGTAAAACTGTCTCTAAAGACATATTAAATGATTCTTTATATTAGATAATCCTAACAAATCTACCTCCACGACAAGAATAAATGAATTTAGCCAAGTAGAAGAATACAAGGTCAATAAACAAATGTAAAATTAAATATGAAAAGTTATGCCATTCAAAAATCACATTGACAAAGGACACCTGAGAATCAACTGAAAAAATTATATGCAAGTCCTTTATGCTGAAAGTGATAAAATATTGAATAACAGAAACTACAGATATTAATAAATGTGACTGTATACCTTGTTCATCTTGTTCATGGATCAAAAGTCTCAATATTGGTAAGACAATTCTTCCCCTATCATCTATAGATTCTAAACAGTTCTAAACCCTAATTCTAGAATAAATTTTTATAAAAATTGATTAGCTTATTCTGAATTCTACATAGAAATTCAAAGAACCAAGAACATAAAAACAAATTTTGAAAAAGAAAATACAACTCTACTTGTTATTTACACACAAGGACCACCTTTATGTATAAAGGCCTTTAAATACCTCAGTGGTTAATTTGGTGGGTGCAGAATTTGTGGCTGTGTATGTTTTATTAAAGAATCCAACATTGATTAACTATTTGAAAATCAATCAATGCAAATCACCATATTACAGGTTTAAGGGTGAAAAAACATGATAATTTCAATGGATTAAGAAAAATCATTTGAAGAAGTCAAACACCACAACACAAGTTCTAGTTTACAAGAATTTTCTGCCCTCACCAAATCAACTACAGAGGTAATTAAATTTGCACAATATACACAATTATAATGATAATTTATAAGTAATTATAGCTTTTTAGTTACACTTTGCCTTCTCTTTTGTATCTCCCTTTTATCTTGGGAAGCAGACTACATCAGGTTCTCAGCACCTTAGTTATTATGAAGGATATTTATTTATTTTTAATATTTCTTCTCAATGACACATAAGGTAGGAAAGAATGATTGATTGAACATTACAGCAGAGGACTCAAAACACTGAATGTGAGATAGAGATGTATAGGAAGGCATAAGAACACTATCAAAAGCATTTAAAATAAATATTGCCTACTCTAAAATTTTATTAAAGTCTAATCCCTCATATTAGGGGATGGGATATTTTGACCAAAAACAGCAGAACTTCCTAAGAATGCTTTTTTAGATATTACTCTTCCTAGAATCCCACTCATCAGCACTATTCAGAACAGAGTTGGGCTAAAAGCTAGGCTTGTTTATCGTTTGTTTTTTACCATATCACCTGAATTTTTTCAAATATCAGGTAAACTGGAAAAATACTTACAGGAAACAAAATTGAAAGCTATCCTACAACTATTTTCTTTTTAGAACTGTGTCCATGAGAAGCAGTTAATTTTGTATAATCACATTTTTATCTTTTGACATTTATATAATTGCTTTTAAGTCAGTATTATGTTTTAGAAGATGAAAGTATGTTACCCTACTACCTAAATTTGACAGAGATGAACACATACTGTGAAATGAATCACAAGAAACTAAGTATTTAATTGTACTGGATTTGTAATCTTTTCAACTCTTTGATTTCGGATGGACTGAAATTTCAGTGTTCTAATGTCCCCAGTGTAATCTTGTTTCATTTAATTTTGGTGACATAACTTGGCTCGAATAAATAATGTAGATTATAAGAATATAAGCATTTTGGTGAAGGTGCCTCTAAATTTCAGAAACAGAGATGGCACTCTGTAAGAATTACAGATGCTACATTGTGTTATTAGGTTGCAAGGAAATTAGAGTATTAAAATCATGGCAGAGGATATTTCATAAAATACAATTTTTTTCCATACTAGAAAAAAATATTTTCTTAAGCTTACTCCTAATTTATTTATGTAGGTTTCAATTTTTTATTAATTTTTATAGAACTATATGATCATTTAAAATGTTACCTCTTAACCAGAATTTATATTCCAAAGAGACAAGTTTAATAATCATTTAAAAAATTAATAGAACATGATTTCGATTTATCTCTAGCTTTTATGTGTCTTTTTATCTTATCTAATTAATCCTCTTTTGCTAGACATGTAATTGCCTCTAATGTTTGCTCTTGCAGAAATAAATTTTCTGAGTAAAGAGGTGTACATATTTTACAATGAGATAGATTTTGTCCACTTGTGCTCCAAAGAAGCTATACTAGTTCACACTCCTGCCCAAAATGTATAAGGATCATTTTCCCTGACATATTTACCAACAATAAGTTCTACCAGACTTTGCCTACTCTATAGGCAAAATATAATATCTTACTGTTATTGTATTAATCATTTATCTTTCTTTAATTCTTTGATGGGCTGGGTAATTTTTTTTTTTTTTGAGACGGAGTCTCGCTCTGTTGTCCAGGCTGGAGGGCAGAGGCACAATCTCAGCTCACTGCAACCTCTGCTTCCCGGGTTCAAGAAATTCTCATACCTCAGACTCCCAAATGGCTGAGATTACAGGCGCGTGTTACAATGCCTGGCTAGTTTTTTTAATTTTTAGTAGAGACAGGGTTGGCCAGGCTGGTCTCAAACTCCTGGCCTCAAGTGATCCACCCACCCCGGCCAGCCGGCTGAGTAATCTTTATATGTTTATGAAACCTATTTGATTTTTTCATTTCAATTGACTGTTCATGTCCATTGGCTTTTTTGGTCTAGTGTGTTTTCTTTTTCTCATTGATTTTTAAGGAGTTCTGTGGAATGTTAGATATAGTTCTTTTATGTTCTTTTTAGAATGGGGCATAATATTTTACACAATTAATGGTAAATAGATAATGCTATTTAAAACTTTTAAAAATTCGTTTAAATAATTTTGTTTAAACAAATTTATCAGAATTGTTAAAATTTGTCTAGCATGAAATTGTGGATAATTTCATAAGAAGGAAATGAACTATATATTCTTTGAATGTCTGTTTTGTGTTAGAAACTCTGCTATGTGCTGTTGTGGGGTGGGGGGATGGGGGAGGGATATCATTAGGAGATATACCTAATGTTAAATGACGAGTTAATGGGGGCAGCACACCAATATGGCGCATGTATACATATGTAACTAACCTGCATGTTGTGCACACGTACCCTAAAAGTATAATAAAAGAAATAAAAGAAATAAAATTAAAAAAAAGAAACTCTGCTATGTGCTATCTTATGCATTTTCTGTATAAATATTTTCAGAAATCCAGTGAGGTCGTTATTTTTAATCTCTAGTTTTATAAACGAGAAAACAGAGTCAAATAATTTAGGCAAATTGCTCAAGAAAAACAGCAAGTAAGTAGATGAACTGGTAATTTAACATAGATCTCTCTTACTCTAAAACCCATGTGTTTCAGACTCAACCATGATTTATAACCTCAACTCCGTCTTGCTCATAGAAGACAGTCAAGGAACATTGGTTGAAAAATTAAATGAATATTAGAAGTACTGTCAAGTAGATCTGCTTGACTGAAAAGTGTCCAAATACTGGGTAATGAGAATTACCATTTGCTTCCCACTACTGTCAAGCAAGTGAAGCATACTTGAGATAGAATGGAGTCATGCCACAGCCAATCATCTCCATTCATTCCACGAAGTATTGTGAGAGAAGAGCCAAGAGAACTAACATATACTAGGGAAAAAATTTCACCACTAAAGTTGTCTATTTTTCTCACCTCTATTGAGATAACACTGATAGATAAAATTGTATCTATTTATAGTATACAATGAGATGTTTTGATATATGTATACATTGTGAAATGATTATCAAAGTCAATCAAATTGACATATCATCAAGTCAAATATTTACCATTTTCTGTGGTACGAACATTTAAGATCTACCTTCTTAGTAAACTTCAAGTATACAATAGAGGATTATTAGCTATGGTCACCATTCTGTAAATTAGCTCTCCAGAATTTATTCATCCTGCGTAACTGTGACTTTGTTCTCTTTGATCAACATTTCCACCTTTCCCCCACCATGCAGTCCCTACAAGCCACCATTCTACTGTCTGCTTTTCTAAGCTGAACTTTTTTAGATTCATCCTATAACTCAGATCATAGAGTATGTGTCTTTCTGTGCCTGGCTTACTTCACTTGGCATATCTTCCAGGTTCATCCATATTGTCGCAAACTGCAAGATTTGATTTTTAAGGCTGAATAATATTCCACTGTGTGTGTGTGTGTGTGTACGACTCACACCATATTTTCCTTATTCATGCATCTGTCGATTGATTCCATATACTCACTACTGTGAATAATGCTACAATAAACATGGTAGTGCAAATTTCTCTTTGAGATACTGATTTTTATATATACAAAACATATCTATTATATATATAAAATATATCTATAATATATATAAAATATATCTATTATATATAAAATATATCTATTACATATATAAAATACATCTAAAATATATATAAAATATATCTCATATATAAAATATATCTATAATATATATAAAATATATCTCATATAAAATACATTATATATAAAATATATCTTATATATAAAACACATCTATAATAGATATAAAATATATCATATATAAAATACATCTATAAAATACATTTTATATAAAATATATCTATAATACATATAAAACATGTATAATATATGAAATATATATTGTATATAAAATATATATTACATATAATATATAGTATATAAAATATATGTTATATATAATATATACTATATAAAATATATATTATATGTAATATATACTATATAAAATATATATTATATGTAATATATAATATACAAAATTTATATTATATATAATATATAGTATATCAAATATATATTATATATGAGATATAGTATATAAAATATATATACTATATATTATATACTATATAAAATATATGTTACATATGCTATATAGTATATAAAATATATGTTATATATACTATATGGTATATAAAATATATGTTATACATATAAAATGTATTATATATAAAACATATACTATACATATAATATATTACATATGAAACATATAATATATGTTACATATCAAATACATAATATATATTACATATCAAATATCAAATATATAATGTATTATATATCAAATATATAATATATTATATATCAAATATATGATATATAATATATTATATATCAAACATATGATATATAACATATAAAATATATTATATATGAGATATATAATATGTAAAATATATAATACATAAAATATATATAAAATATATAATACATAAAATATATCATATATAAAATATATAATACATAAAATATATATAAAATATACAATACATAAAATATATAAAATATATGATACATAAAATATATTATATATAAAATATGTAATACATGAAATATATTATATATAAAATATATAATACATAAAATATTATATATACAATATACAATACATAAAATACGTTATATATAAAATATATAATGCATAAAAAATATTATATATAAAATATATAATACATATTACATATAATATATAATACATAAAATATATTATATATACAATATATAATACATATTACATATAATATATAATATATATTATATAAAATATATAATATATATTACATATTATATATTATCTATTATATATGAAATACATTATATATATTACAAAAGTTATACATAAAATATGTCATATATAAAAAATATATCATATATATGTATCACATATAAAAAATATATTATATATAAATCTATGATATATGTAAAAATATGTTATATATAAAATATATAAATATATAAAAATACATAATATATATCCAAAATATACATTATATATAAAAAAATCTTATATATAAAATACATACAATATAAAAAATATGTAATATATATAATATATGTAAACTATATATGTATATATACAAATAAATATTACATATCATATATGTAAATATATAAAAATATATATGATATATAAATATATAATGTATAATATATAAAATATATGTAAATATATCATATATAATATATAACATATATAAATATATCATATATAATATATGAAATATATATAAATATATAATATATGAAATATATATAAATATATAATATATGATATATAAATATATAATATATGAAATATATAAAAATATATGATGTATAAAATATATATTATCTACAATATATAAAATATATGATCTACATCAAATATATATTATATATAAATTTATATTTAACATATATATAAAATGTATATAAAATATATAATATATAAAATATATATCACATATAAATAGCTATAATATCTAAAACATATATTATATAATATATGAAACATATTATATAATATATAAAACATATTCTATAATATATACAACATATAATATATAAAACACGTATTACATATATCATATATTATACATAAGTATATATTATATATGAAATGTATAATATATAATATATATTATGTAAAATATATGACATATATAATATATATTATATAAAATATATGACATATTTATTATACATTATATATAAAATATATATTATATATGTTATATATGATATGATATATGTTATATATAAAATATAAGATATATAACATATAATATGATATATATTATATATAACATATAAAATATATAATATATCTTACATATAATATATAAAATATATAATAGATATTATATAATATATAAAATATATAATATACATTATATAATATATAAAATATATAATACACATTATATATTATATAAAATATATAATTATATAATATATAAAATATGTTATATATTATGTATAATATATAAAATATATAATATATAAATAAAAAATATGTATAAAATATATAATATAGAAATATAAAATATATAATATAGAAGTACAAAATATATAAAATCTATAATATAGAAATATAAAATATATATAAAATCTACAATATAGAAATATAAAATATATATGAAATATATAATATAGAACTATAAAATATATATGAAATATATAATATAGAACTATAAAATATATATGAAATATATAATATAGAACTATAAAATATATATGAAATATATAATCTATAAAATATACTATATGGAATATATAATATATAAAATATGTAATATACATGGAATATGTAATATACAGAAATATATAATATACATGGAATATATAATACATAGAAATATATAATCTATAAGGAATATATAATATATAGAAATATGTAATATATAAGGAATATATAATATATATAAATATGTAATAGATATGGAATATACAATACATATAAATATGTAATAGATATGGAATATATAATATATACCAAAATGTAATATATATGGAATATATAATATATATCAATATGAAATATATATGGAATATATAATATATGAATATACAATATATATGGAATATATAATATATATGAATATGCAATGTATATGGAATATATAACATATATGAATATACTATATATGGAATATATAATATATGTGAATATACAATATTTATGGAACATATATACATATGAATATACAATATACATGAATATATAATACATATGAATATACAATATATAAATATATAATACAGATGGAATAAATAATATATATGAATGTATAATATGTATGGAATATATAATATATGTGGAATGTAAAATATATATGAATATATAATATATGTGGAATGTATAATATATATGAATATATAATATATGTGGAATGTATAATATATATGAATATATAATATATGTGGAATGTATAATATATATGAATATATAATATATGTGGAATGTATAATTTATATGAATATATAATATATATGGAATATATAATATATATGAATATATAATATATATGGAATGTATAATATATATGAATATATAATATATATGGAATGTATAATATATATGAATATATAATATACATGGAATATATAATATATGAATAATATACATGGAATATATAATATATATGAATATATAATACATATGGAATATTATATATAAATATATAATATGTGAAATAGATAATATATATGAAATATATATTTATGAAATACATAATATATATGAAATATATAATATATGAAATATATCACATATATGAAATATATAATATATATGAAATATATAATATATAAATGTATAATATATGAAATACATAATATACATATATAATGTATATAAAATATATGTAATATATGTAAAACATAAAAAATATGTAATATATGTAAAATATATAAATATATAAAGTATATAATATATGTAAAATATATTATCTATAAAATAATATATGTAAAATATATTCTATAAAATATTTATAATATATGTAAAATATATTATATATTATGTATAATTTATGTAAAAGATATAAAATATACAATATATGTAAAATGTATTATATATAAAATATATCATATATGTAAAATATATTATATATAAAATATATTGTATATGTAAAATATATTATATATAAAATATATTGTATATGTAAAATATATTATATATAAAATATATAGTATATGTAAATATATTATATATAAAATATATAGTATATGTAAAATATATTATATATAAAATATATCATATATGTAAAACATATAATATATAAAATATATCGTATATGTAAAATATATTATCTATAAAATATATAGTATATGTAAAATTATAAAATATACATGTAAAATATATTATTTATAAAATATATCGTATATGTAAAATATATTATATATAAAATATATATGTAAAATATATATAAAATATATAATATATATAAAATATATTATACATAAAATATATAATATATGTAAAATATATTATATATAAAATATATATGTAAAATATTTTATATATAAAATATATGTGTAAAATATATATTACATATAAAATATATGATATATGTAAAATATATATCACATATGAAATATATATGTAAAATATATATTATATATAATATGATATAT